>NC_053389.1:115815466-118447966 GCF_905171765.1 Bufo bufo
ATCATCCAAATTATACCAAATAAAGACTTGAAATTAGGGGTGGGCGATATATGCGATATGCACTATAGGAATCTGTGCAACGATACAGATTTTGTCCATATCGCCGGACCGCGATATGACCACGGAGCGGTAGTGAATTGAAGAAGCTTCTCACTGCTCCGTGGCTCCGGCTCCCGACTCCGCACCGCGCTGTACTGGAGTGGTCAAAGCCGCTGGCTGACGCTGTGTGTGATGTCAGGTCCCGCCCAATGCATGCTGGGAAGACGACGCGACACCTGCGGACTGCCGAGCACCCTGCAGGAAAGGCAAGTATAGCGATTCTTCTGGGAGGGGGAAGGGGGGGCTGTATCTATTTGCAAAGGATGGCCATAGGGCTTGGGGCTGATGGCACTGGCTCTGGGGGACATATGGCAGATGATGGCAAATGCCACATAAGGCTTGGGGCTGATGGCACTGGGGGACATATGGCAGATGAAGGCAATGCCACATAAGGCTTGGGGCTGATGGCACTGGGGGACATATGGCAGATGATGGCAAATGCCATGGGGCTTAGGGCTGATGGCACTGGCTCTGTGGGACATATGGCAGATGATGGCAAATGCCATGGGGCTTTTTTGTATACATACAGAAGAAAACAACATTGCTTACCGGTAATTGTTTTTCTCGATACCCATGACGGCACCCCATGCGACCAGGGACCTCCCATCCGGGACAGGAAACCTGAGAAGATAAAAGGTTCACACCCCCACCAAGCACCAGTGATAGTAATAAACAGTACTCCAGAGGTGAATACACGTAAGAAAAAGAGAGAGAGAGATCCAATACGGTACATTATATCTCTTCAATACTCAAGAGAGAAACTCTCAGAAACGTATAAAGGAAGTAGCGGGCTACTCCGCATATAACCTAATAAAAGACAACTAAAAGCTTTTTATTTATTTTTTTATTTTATTTTTTTATATTAGGGAAGGGAAAATTTCGGGGGTGCCGTCATGGGTATCGAGAAAAACAATTACCGGTAAGCAATCTTGTTTTCCCCTCACCCATGACGGCACCCCATGCGAGATAGACTTAATGAGAAACTAGGGGGGACAACCGCCTGAAGCACCTTCCTACCAAAGGCGGAATCCGTGTGAAGTTGGAGCCTGTAATGCTTTAAAAAGGTATGTTGAGAGCTCCAAGTTGCTGCTCTACAAATTTGGGCCAGGGAGGCATGCGCCTTCTCGGGCCAGGACGTAGCTACCGCTCGGGTGGAGTGGGCTCCAAATCCCGAAGGGGGCGAGAGACCCTGCGCTAAATAGGCTTCGGAAATGGCCCTTTTTAACCCATCTAGCAATAACTGCCGTGGACACTTTCCGCCCCTTATTCCTACCTCAAAACTGAATAAGGAGGTTTTCTTCCAACCTCCAGGCCGAGGTAGACTCTAAATAAGCAAGCAGACATCTTTTGACGTCCAGGCAATGATACTCCCTTTCTAAACTTTTAGAGGGATTAGGGCAAAAAGATGGAAGGACAACATCCTGACTTCTATGGAAGTCCGAAACCACCTTTGGCTGGAAGGACGGGAGAGGCCTAATAATAACTTTGTCGTCCAAGACCTGGGTATAAGGAGGAAAAGCCGAAAAAGCTTGAATCTCTGAGATCCTCCTAGCTGAAGTAATGGCCAGTAAAAAGGACATCTTAAAAGGAGAGCATATCTATGGGCATGTCTGACAAGGGCTCAAAAGGTTTCTGTGACAGGGCCGTCAAGACCGTGTTTAGGTCCCAAGGAGGGGACAAGGGTCTTATCGAAGGGCGGATCCTGGAGGCTGCTGACAGAAACCTTTAAACCCAAGGATGCAGGGCCAGCTGGGAATCGAAGAAGTAACTCAAGGCTGCCACATGTACTCTTAGGGTGGAAGCCCTAAGCCCCTTATCCAAGCCAGCTTGTAAAAAATCTAGGACCCTAGAGACATTTGGAGGAGAGAAGGGGTCAGGATTGATCCCTAAAAAGGAGGAAAAGACTTCCCAGATTTTATTATATTTTCTGGCTGTGGTGGCTTTTCTACTTCCCAAAATGGTGGATACTACAGATTGGGACAGACCCCGACCTAACCAAATCTCCCTCTCAGCCTCCATGCTGCCAGATGCAAAATTCCTGGATTGGGATGCAGGATCGGGCCTTGATATAATAGATCCTCCCGAGGGGGCAGAATCCAAGGGGGGGCTATTGCTAGGTCTAGGAGGCAGGAGTACCAGGACCTTTTCGGCCACACTGGGGCCACTAGGGTAACTGTCGCTTTCTCCCTCTGGACTTTTTTCAGGACCTGCGGAATTAGGGAAAAAGGAGGGAAGGCGTAACCCTCCTCCTGAGCCCAGTTCTGTGCTAATCCGTCTAAAGCTGTTGGATCGTCCAGACGATTTATGGAGAAGAACCTTTCCACTTTCCTGTTCTTTCTGGAGGCAAATAGGTCGACCGTGGGGAGGCCGAATTTCTGCGTTAACTGGGAGAAGACCTCTGGGTTTAGGCACCAGTCTCCCTGTTTTAGCTGGGTGCGACTCAGAAAATCGGCTACTATGTTCTCTTTCCCCTTTATGTGGACTGCCGACAGGGATAGATGTTTCTGCTCCACTAACTGAAAGATCTGGTGACAGAGTATTGCCAGAGAAGGTACCCTTGTTCCGCCTTGATGGTTGATGTATGCCACTGTTGTCAAGTTGTCTGAGTATAGAATTATGTTCCTGAAGGATATGGCTGGAGCTATCGCTTTTAAGGCCATTTCTACTGCTTTTAGTTCTTTGAAGTTCGAGGTGGCTTTCCTGGTATTCAAATCCCACCTCCCTTGCCAACCCTTGTTCTCCGAGTGGGCCCCCCAACCCCACGGGCTGGCGTCCGTTGTTATTACTATCGGATCCTGAAAGGACCATGGTACTCCTGCTGAGAGATTCTCTGTCACAGTCCACCAAAGAAGAGACACTCTCGCCTCTGCGGATAAGTGGAAAAGCCGGTCCAACGACTGGTTGCAGCCGTCCCATTGGCGCAGGATGCATGACTGTAGCTTCCTTGTGTGGGCCTGCGCATATAGGACCGCTGGAAAGGTTGCTGTCAGGTGGCCCAGCACTGCCATTACCCTCCTGAACGAGCAGAGGTAGGATCTGAAAAGATCCCAAACATGCTCCCTGATGGAGAATATCTTGGCGGACGGGAGGAAGGACTTTTCTACTCGGGAGTCTAAAAGGATGCCTAAAAATACACAATTCTGAGATGGTGTTAGGCAAGACTTTTCCCAATTTATTTTCCAGCCCAGGCTCTTTAACAGGGCGCAGGAAACTTCGATGTTTTGAATCAAGCCTTCCTTGGTCTGGGAAATAAACAGGAAGTCGTCCAAGTATGGCAGCAACGGAACCCCTGACAACCTTAGGAAGGAGGCTACTTCCGCAATCACTTTTGTGAAGATTCTGGGGGCTTGAGAAACCCCAAAAGGCAGGGCTCTGTATTGCAGGTGTAGACATTCCCCCTGAACCCAGACTGCTGTCCTCAGCCTCTTTTTTGGGGGGCTTTGCCACCTACACAAATCAAGCAGATAACACCCCATTAATAAAAAAGATACATCTCACCACCTTTTTTAGCCCCCACTCCTCAGGACTGGTACCGGACTCGCGGGCCTTGAGGGTTCCAGGGGTTCGGCGCGTCCGTCTGCCGGCTCTGACATCTTTGCTGGAAACCAAGAGCCTCTTAGCCCCACACTGTGTGCCACATCAGCCGGCTGGGTCCCCCCCCCCCCCCCCCCCGCCCCATTTATATTTTAAAGGACGCGCCAGGGCACACATCGCCGCTTAACCCGACTTCCGGGTCAAGCCCCACCCCCCCGCGTCGGGGCGCGCGCATGCGCAGACGCCCCCCTCCGAAGCCGACAGGAAGACGGGCAACCCGGGAGCAAGAAGGGAAGCCGCCTGAACACGGCCACAGCGGCTCCCTCAGGCCAGCGCCGGGATGTGGGGGAAGAAGCCCAGACTATAGGCAGCAGCCCCGGAGAGCATAACGCCACCTGGGGGAGGCCACCCACCGGATAAGAACCTGGGCCTCTCCCCGGCTGCAGGTGAGAACCAACGTGAAGCTTCCCAGGGACTTCCTATCCGGAGGACAGTAAACCTGAACTGGTGCTTGGTGGGGGTGTGAACCTTTTATCTTCTCAGGTTTCCTGTCCCGGATGGGAGGTCCCTGGTCGCATGGGGTGCCATCATGGGTGAGGGGAAAATAATATATCACAATATATATCGCACATGCTTCGAATTATATCGCGATATAGATTTTACACCATATCGCCCACCCCTACTTGAAATATCTCGCTTTGCATGTAATGAGTCTATCTCATATATTAGTTTCACCTTTTAAGTTGCATTACTGAAATAAATAACCTTTGCACAATATTCTAATGTTTCAAGTTTCACCGGTAGCATTATTAAAAAAAGCAAAGGAAAAAGAAGGTTGAAGAGGACCTTTCACCTTGAAAAACATTGTGAACTAAGTATGCTGCCATGGAGAGCGGCGCCCGGGGATCTCACTGCACTTACTATTATCCCCGGGCGCCGCTCCGTTCTCCCGTTATGTCCTCCGGTATCTTTACTCACTAAGTTATAGTAGGCGGTGTCTGCCCGTGTCCTGTGGGCGTCTCCCCCTCCTAGGCTGCAGAGCTGTCCAATCGCAGCGCACAGCTCACAGCCTGGGAGGTTTTTTTCTCCCAGGCTGTGAGCTGTGCGCTGCGATTGGCCAGCGCTACAGCCTAGGAGAAGGAGACGCCCAGCAGAACAAGGGCAGACACCGCCTACTATAACTTAGTGAGTAAAGATACCGGAGGAGATAACGGGAGAACGGAGCGGCGTCCGGGGATAATAGTAAGTGCAGTGAGATCCCCGGGCGCCACTCTCCATGGCAGCATACTTAGTTCACAATGTTTTTCAAAGGTGAAAGTAGGGGTGGGCGATATAGACGATATGCGATATAAATTTGTGCCACGATATGGATTTTGAGCATATCGCCTATATCGCCGGACCGCGATATGATCGCGCTCTCTGCGCGCACTATCTTCTCCTGAGCCGGCACACTGGGCACAGTGGAGAAGTAGAGAGTCCCTCCCTCCCCACTATGCGCGGCTGCCGCTGACCACCAATGAGAACAGAGGAGGAGGGGAGGGACTGACAGTAAATCATTGAGTTTTTACGATCTCAGTGAGCGCGTGAAAACTCAAATCCGATGGTACATTCTAACCCCCAGGCGTTCCCATGGTGACAGGGACGCTTGCCTGGGGGTTAGTTAGAATATACAGGGCCACGCCGCTGACAGTAGAACATTTAAAAACTAATCAGTAACTGTAACTTTATTCATTGGTGATCTCTTTACTGTATACCTTACTAGGTCTTAGCTCCGATAACAGCAGGCAGTGCGGGGGGCGGCGCTCACTCACTGACGTCACGCGCCTGCTCCTCCCACTAGGCGGCGCAGGCGCGTGACGTCAGTGAGTGAGCGCCGCCCCCCGCACTGCCTGCTGTTACCGGAGCTAAGACCTAGTAAGGTATACAGTAAAGAGATCACCAATGAATAAAGTTAAAGTTACTGATTAGTTTTTAAATGTATTCCTGTGAGCGTCGGGGGGAGGAGGAGGAATCTGTGGATGGCACCGTTTAGAGGGGGGGGGATCTGTGGATAGCACCGTTTAGAGGGGGGGGGGGGGATCTGTGGATGGCACCGTTTAGAGGGGGGGGGGAATCTGTGGATGGCACCGTTTAGGGGGGGGGGGAATCTGTGGATGGCACCGTTTAGGGGGGGGGGAATCTGTGGATGGCACCGTTTAGGGGGGGGGGAATCTGTGGATGGCACCGTTTAGGGGAGGGGGGGGGGGATCTGTGGATGGCACCGTTTAGGGGGGGGGGGGATCTGTGGATGGCACCGTTTAGGGGAGGGGGGGGGATCTGTGGATGGCACCGTTTAGGGGAGGGGGGGGGATCTGTGGATGGCACCGTTTAGGGGAGGGGGGGGGATCTGTGGATGGCACCGTTTAGGGGAGGGGGGGGGATCTGTGGATGGCACCGTTTAGGGGAGGGGGGGGATCTGTGGATGGCACCGTTTAGGGGAGGGGGGGGGATCTGTGGATGGCACCGTTTAGGGGAGGGGGGGGGATCTGTGGATGGCACCGTTTAGGAGGGGAGGGGGGGATCTGTGGATGGCACCGTTTAGGGGAGAGGGGGGATCTGTGGATGGCACCGTTTAGGGGAGGGGGGGGGGATCTGTGGATGGCACCGTTTAGGGGAGGGGGGGGGGGATCTGTGGATGGCACCGTTTGGGGGGGGGGGGGGGATCTGTGGATGGCACCGTTTGGGGGGGGGGGGGGATCTGTGGATGGCACCGTTTAGGGGAGGGGGGGAACTGGGGATGGCACCGTTTATGGGAGGGGGGGGGATCTGTGGATGGCACCGTTTAGGGGAGGGGGGGGGGATCTGTGGATGGCACCGTTTAGGGGAGGGGGGGGGGATCTGTGGATGGCACAGTTTGGGGGGGGGGGGAATCTGTGGATGGCACCGTTTGGGGGGGGGGGATCTGTGGATGGCACCGTTTAGGGGAGGGGGGGGGGATCTGTGAATGGCACCGTTTAGGGGAGGGGGGGGGATCTGTGGATTGCACCGTTTAGGGGAGGGGGGTGGATCTGGGGATGGCACCGTTTAGGGGAGGGGGGTGGATCTGGGGATGGCACCGTTTAGGGGAGGGGGGGAACTGGGGATGGCACCGTTTAGGGGAAGGGGGGAACTGGGGATGGCACCGTTTAGGGGAGGGGGAGGATCTGGGGATGGCACCGTTTAGGGGAGGGGGAGGATCTGGGGATGGCACCGTTTAGGGGAGGGGGAGGATCTGGGGATGGCACCGTTTAGGGGAGGGGGAGGATCTGGGGATGGCACCGTTTAGGGGAGGGGGATCAGCTCCCTGCTGCTGTGTGCACAAAGCACAGGGCAGCAGGGAGAGTGTAAAGTCCTATTCACCCTAATAGAGATCTATTAGGGTGAATATGCCAAGGGTTCTACGTTCTAGCCCTTAAGGAGACTAATAGTTATTAAATAAAAAGTAAAAAAAAGTTTAAACACGCCCCCCCAAATATAGAAAACAATATATCGCAATATATATCGCATATCGCACATGCTTAAAATTATATCGCAATATAGATTTTAGGCCATATCGCCCACCCCTAGGTGAAAGGTCCTCTTTAAACTGCTAAATAAGGGAAAAAGACTGCAGCCAAAAAAAAAAAAAAAACACTCTGGTCATATCTGTTACACAAGCTTTGCCACACTAACTAATGGGGGTGCTGCGAGATCTAACAGTTGGATAGTCCCTGGTGTAGGCAAATACTGGTGTGAGCTAAGTGTAGCGGCAGAAGGTTGTCGTAACTTCCAGTCATGACGGAATAGTTTTACAATGGATCCTTGCAAATTAATCAGGTCTGTCAGGTTACTGGTATTTTTGACAGCAAGAACTGCGCTGCAGGCTATGCGAGCCCTGACGGGAAGGCAAACAATCCAAATAAGAAGGGAGACTAAAATTTTCCAGTCTGGATAGTTTTTACCTAAACCGATACATGAAAACACAGCAGTATGAGTCACGACACAACTAATGTGATCACATAGTTTCGATCATTAGAGACTGGAACCTGATAAAAACGTTCACTGTGTCCACTGTCGGACAAGCGTTTACCTGTTTTACCAAGCTGTTCTGAGCCTCGTCTTCTGGTGGCACCAGGCTGAGGACATCGCAGTGTCTGAAAGCTTCTGCAATTGACTCGCTGTGGCGCACTAAAACCTCAGCTACCTCATTCTCTCTGTTTGTCACTGTTAAGGTAACAAAAATACAATTGAAGTGTTAAAGAGGTTCTCCGGGATTTTAAAACAGATGACCTATTCTCAAGACAGGTCATCAATAACAGATGGGCAGTGGTCCGACTCCTGTCACCCTGCCAATCAGCTGTATGAAGAGGTAGCGGCACTCTGGGAGCACTTAGGCCTCTTCCTAAGCCATGTGATGTAATGTTCATCAGTCACGTGGCCTAGGTGCCGCTTAGCCGTATTGAAGTGAATAGAGCTGAGCTGCGAAACCAAGCACAGGTGCTGTACAATGGAAAGCACTGTGCTTGGTAAAACGTGAAGAGGCCGTGGTGCTCAACAGGGCTCCAGTGAGCGCCAAGGCTTCATCAAACAGCTGACTGGCATGGGTGTCGGACTCCCACCGATCTCATATTGATGACCAATCCTGAGGATAGGCCATCAATATGAAAACCTAATCAGGATCACATAAAAAAATTATATATCCAGGAAACTTTCAAAAGCTTTCATAAAGAAAAAATATTGGAATTACCCCATAGTGACCAATCAGATTACAGTGGCAAGTGAAAGACAGATTGAGACCAGATTGGCTACTATGAACATTTCGTTTTGTTATGTGTCGTATTGAAATCTTCAAGTTCATACCGCTTTCGAAGAAGACATCAGCTCCTGGTTCTTTACGGATCTCATCCATCAGAGACTTCACGCCTGGGCTTAACTCTTGCATTGCCAGCAGCAGCTGCCAGATGACCACAATAGCTAAAGTTTGCTCTTCAAATACACAAGACACCAGTATCTCAAGGATCCGAGAGCTGCAGTTTTTTCTCACAATATTCTCCACTGTCTGAAACAGAAGCAGCGATCAGTAATGTTCTACGCTGCAATTAAAATGAAGCTACTATTTTGTAGAGAGGATGAAGGAGACAGAAAGGCTCTACAGGGGAAGCCCCATTTTTCAGTGTTTTTAAAACCCCGATACCAGGATTTTCATTTTTTTTAAATAAGAATTTTTGGTAGATATTTTTGTAACATTTAAAACAAGCCTTTTTTCCTGGCATTTTTCAAATCCAATAGCTAGCTAGGTTCTTATAACCCAGGACATTTCTGAGACTGCATAGGTGCAACAATGCTTTGGAGAAAGCGGCAATGGGCAGTGAGGACGTACCTCTCTTTCATGATCTGTTAGGTTAGTGACAGATGAGAGACCACCAAGAACCAAGTCGGAATCATTTACAACTTCACATAGATTTTCCCGGTATTGCTTCAGCAACTCTGCCCCGTAATCCGCCATGCTCATCTTGCCTAAAATAAACATAAAACAAATATAATATATAATCAAGGTCTCTGGGGTATTTGAACTAGCACCTATAGTACATAGGCAGTGCCTGACAAATTACTAGATTTGGATCCAAAAACACTCGCGTTAGTCACTTAAACCACAATACAAAATGTTAGGTTATGACAATGGATAAGAAAATAACTGGGGGAAAAAAAAATAAAAAAATCATTAAGGGGGTTGTCTTTCTTCAGCTAATGTCATTTATTATGTAGAGAAAGTTAATACAAGGCACTTACTAATGTATTGTGATTGTCCATATTGCTTCCTTTGCTGGCTGGATTCATTTTTCCATCACATTATACACTGCAGGTATCCAGGGGTTATGGCCAGATACAAGGAGGCTGGGATGGGAGCTGCTGCGCATGCGTGCCTATGTGCACTCCCAGATTCCCAGCCAAAAGAGAGGCCGGCACTTTTTCCTATAGTGTGCAAGCACAACCACTGCTGCTGGATTTCTGGGTGGTTGTAAGCCCTGGATACGAGCCGTGTATAACAATCACAATACATTAGTAAGTGCCTTGTATTAACTTTCTCTACTTGATAAATGCCATTTGCTGAAGTGAGAGAGACAACCCCTTTAACAGTGCATTCCAGTCATGAACATCCAAGTAATAGGAGATAATCGTTATATCGGTGGGGGGATCCAAATGCTGGGACACCAGCCCTCAGACTCTCTCCACAGGTACCTCCGCAGTGGGGAGATGATGGCTGAGTATGCACACTGCTGCTCCATACCATTCCGGGGGACAGACAGAATCAGCCTTGTGTCCACCTATATGGAGCATGGACATGTCATGGAGGCCTACGATTTTCTGTGCTAGTAAACAGTGGATCTCCAGCTACTAGGCCAATGACAGATGTTTAAGGTTATATACCTTTAAAGGTGGATTGTTTACTGTGCGGCTCTAGAATATCAAGCAAAGTGTGCAGATCAGGGAAGGCTTCTCTCACGGCTTGTAGAAGCTTGATCAGGCTATCAGGGCTTAAAGTTTTTGTTTCTGCTGCTTTCCTCAAGATTTTATCCATGGCTTCCTTGTGTGATCCTCCCTCACAGCAGTCTATGATCACCTGCCATTACAAGAATTATGTATCATCAGGACTGGTAACACTTCAATAACAAGCCATAAGAAATCTAAACCATGTGCAATACCTTTTTCTCAATGTTGGTTAGAAAGCCCTCCTCTGCTGTATCCAGACACTCAATAATGGGGCTGAGCTCAGTAATACACTGTATCAGCTCTTCTCTCCGCTCCATCAGAAGATCAAACAAGGTTTTCTCTTTATCCACCAGTGCTGTAAATATGTAGACAAAAATCTCATCAAAACAGTGTTCACACCACCAGTCTTCCTGCTATTGTATGTACAGTGGATAGAAAAAGTCTACACACCCCTGTTAAAATGTCAGGTTTCTGTGATGTAAAAAAAAAAAATGAGACAAAGATAATTAAATCATTTTAGAACTTTTTCCACCTTTAACCTCTTGCCGCCACGCTAACGCCGAAAGGCGTCATTTCTGCGGCGCTCCCAGGTCACACTAACGCCAATAGGCGTCATCTCGCGTGAGCCGAGATTTCCTGTGAACGCGCGCACACAGGCGCGCGCGCTCACAGGAACGGAAGGTAAGAGAGTTGATCTCCAGCCTGCCAGCGGCGATCGTTCGCTGGCAGGCTGGAGATGTGTTTTTTTTTAACCCCTAACAGGTATATTAGACGCTGTTTTGATAACAGCGTCTAATATACCTGCTACCTGGTCCTCTGGTGGTCCCCTTTGTTTGGATCGACCACCAGAGGACACAGGTAGCTCAGTAAAGTAGCACCAAGCACCACTACACTACACTACACCCCCCCCCGTCACTTATTAACCCCTTATTAGCCCCTGATCACCCCATATAGACTCCCTGATCACCCCCCTGTCATTGATTACCCCCCTGTCATTGATTACCCCCCTGTAAAGCTCCATTCAGACGTCCGCATGATTTTTACGGATCCACTGATAGATGGATCGGATCCGCAAAACGCATCCGGACGTCTGAATGAAGCCTTACAGGGGCATGATCAATGACTGTGGTGATCACCCCATATAGACTCCCTGATCACCCCCCTGTAAAGCTCCATTCAGATGTCTGCATGATTTTTACGGATGCACTGATAGATGGATCGGATCCGCAAAACGCATCCGGACGTCTGAATGAAGCCTTACAGGGGCGTGATCAATGACTGTGGTTATCACCCCATATAGACTCCCTGATCACCCCCCTGTCATTGATCACCCCCCTGTAAAGCTTCATTCAGATGTCCGCATGATTTTTACGGATCCACTGATAGATGGATCGGATCCGCAAAACGCATCCGGACGTCTGAATGAAGCCTTACAGGGGCGTGATCAATGACTGTGGTGATCACCCCATATAGACTCCCTGATCACCCCCCTGTCATTGATTACCCCCCTGTCATTGATTACCCCCCTGTCATTGATTACCCCCCTGTAAAGCTCCATTCAGATGTCCGCATGATTTTTACGGATGCACTGATAGATGGATCGGATCCGCAAAACGCATCCGGACGTCTGAATGAAGCCTTACACGGGCGTGATCAATGACTGTGGTTATCACCCCATATAGACTCCCTGATCACCCCCCTGTCATTGATCACCCCCCTGTCATTGATCACCCCCCTGTCATTGATCACCCCCCCTGTCATTGATCACCCCCCCTGTCATTGATCACCCCCCCTGTCATTGATCACCCTCTGTAAGGCTCCATTCAGACATTTTTTTGGCCCAAGTTAGCGGAATTATTATTATTTTTTTCTTACAAAGTCTCATATTCCACTAACTTGTGTCAAAAAATAAAATCTCACATGAACTCACCATACCCCTCACGGAAACCAAATGCGTAAAATTTTTTAGACATTTATATTCCAGACTTCTTCTCACGCTTTAGGGCCCCTAGAATGCCAGGGCAGTATAAATACCCCACATGTGACCCCATTTCGGAAAGAAGACACCCCCAGGTATTCCGTGAGGGGCATATTGAGTCCATGAAAGATTGAAATTTTTGTCCCAAGTTAGCGGAACGGGAGACTTTGTGAGAAAAAAATTAAAAATATCAATTTCCGCTAACTTGTGCCAAAAAAAAAAAATTTCTATGAACTCGCCATGCCCCTCATTGAATACCTTGGGGTGTCTTCTTTCCAAAATGGGGTCACATGTGGGGTATTTATACTGCCCTGGCATTCTAGGGGCCCCAAAGCGTGAGAAGAAGTCTGGTATCCAAATGTCTAAAAATGCCCTCCTAAAAGGAATTTGGGCACCTTTGCGCATCTAGGCTGCAAAAAAGTGTCACACATCTGGTATCGCCGTACTCAGGAGAAGGTGGGGAATGTGTTTTGGGGTGTCATTTTACATATACCCATGCTGGGTGAGAGAAATATCTTGGTCAAATGCCAACTTTGTATAAAAAAATGGGAAAAGTTGTCTTTTGCCGAAATATTACTCTCACCCAGCATGGGTATATGTAAAATGACACCCCAAAACACATTCCCCAACTTCTCCTGAATACGGCGATACCACATGTGTGACACTTTTTTGCAGCCTAGGTGGGCAAAGGGGCCCATGTTCCAAAGAGCACCTTTAGGATTTCACAGGTCATTTACCTACTTACCACACATTAGGGCCCCTGGAAAATGCCAGGGCAGTATAACTACCCCACAAGTGACCCCATTTTGGAAAGAAGACACCCCAAGGTATTCCGTGAGGTGCATGGCAAGTTCCTAGAATTTTTTATTTTTTGTCACAAGTTAGTGGAAAATGCTGATTTTTTTTTTTTTTTTTTTCATACAAAGTCTTATATTCCACTAACTTGTGACAAAAAATAAAAACTTCCATGAACTCACTATGCCCATCAGCGAATACCTTGGGGTCTCCTCTTTCCAAAATGGGGTCACTTGTGGGATAGTTATACTGCCCTGGCATTCTAGGGGCCCAAATGTGTGGTAAGGAGTTTGAAATCAAATTCTGTAAAAAATGACCTGTGAAATCCGAAAGGTGCTCTTTGGAATATGGGCCCCTTTGCCCACCTAGGCTGCAAAAAAGTGTCACACATCTGGTATCCCCGTACTCAGGAGAAGGTGGGGAATGTGTTTTGGGGTGTCATTTTACATATACCCCTGCTGGGTGAGAGAAATATCTTGGCAAAAGACAACTTTTCCCATTTTTTTATACAAAGTTGGCATTTGACCAAGATATTTATCTCACCCAGCATGGGTATATGTAAAAAGACACCCCAAAACACATTCCTCAACTTCTCCTGAATACAGAGATACCAGATGTGTGACACTTTTTTGCAGCCTAGGTGGGCAAAGGGGCCCATATTCCAAAGAGCACCTTTCGGATTTCACAGGTCATTTTTTACAGAATTTGATTTCAAACTCCTTACCACACATTCGGGCCCCTAGAATGCCAGGGCAGTATAACTACCCCACAAGTGACCCCATTTTGGAAAGAAGAGACCCCAAGGTATTCGCTGATGGGCATAGTGAGTTCATGGAAGTTTTTATTTTTTGTCACAAGTTAGTGGAATATGAGACTTTGTATGAAAAAAAAAAAAAAATCATCATTTTCCACTAACTTGTGACAAAAAATAAAAAATTCTAGGAACTTGCCATGCCCCTCACGGAATACCTTGGGGTGTCTTCTTTCCAAAATGGGGTCACTTGTGGGGGTAGTTATACTGCCCTGGAATTCTAGGGGCCCGAATGTGTGGTAAGGAGTTTGAAATCAAATTCTGTAAAAAATGACCTGTGAAATCCGAAAGGTGCTCTTTGGAATATGGGCCCCTTTGCCCACCTAGGCTGCAAAAAAGTGTCACACATCTGGTATTGCCGTACTCAGGAGAAGGTGGGGAATGTGTTTTGGGGTGTCATTTTACATATACCCATGCTGGGTGAGAGAAATATCTTGGCAAAAGACAACTTTTCCCATTTTTTTATACAAAGTTGGCATTTGACCAAGATATTTATCTCACCCAGCATGGGTATATGTAAAATGACACCCCAAAACACATTCCTCAACTTCTCCTGAGTACGGAGATACCAGATGTGTGACACTTTTTTGCAGCCTAGGTGGGCAAAGGGGCCCATATTCCAAAGAGCACCTTTCGGATTTCACTGGTCATTTTTTACAGAATTTGATTTCAAACTCCTTACCACACATTTGGGCCCCTAGAATGCCAGGGCAGTATAACTACCCCACAAGTGACCCCATTTTGGAAAGAAGAGACCCCAAGGTATTTCGTGATGGGCATAGTGAGTTCATAGAAGTTTTTATTTTTTGTCACAAGTTAGTGGAATATGAGACTTTGTAAGAAAAAAAAAAAAAAAAAATCATCATTTTCCGCTAACTTGTGACAAAAAATAAAAAGTTCTATGAACTCACTATGCCCATCAGCGAATACCTTAGGGTGTGTACTTTCCGAAATGGGGTCATTTGTGGGGTGTTTGTACTGTCTGGGCATTGTAGAACCTCAGGAAACATGACAGGTGCTCAGAAAGTCAGAGCTGCTTCAAAAAGCGGAAATTCACATTTTTGTACCATAGTTTGTAAACGCTATAACTTTTACCCAAACCATTTTTTTTTTACCCAAACATTTTTTTTTTTATCAAAGACATGTAGAACTATAAATTTAGAGCAAAATTTCTATATGGATCTCGTTTTTTTTTTGCAAAATTTTACAACTGAAAGTGAAAAATGTCATTTTTTTGCAAAAAAATCATTAAATTTCGATTAATAACAAAAAAAGTAAAAATGTCAGCAGCAATGAAATACCACCAAATGAAAGCTCTATTAGTGAGAAGAAAAGGAGGTAAAATTCATTTGGGTGGTAAGTTGCATGACCGAGCAATAAACGGTGAAAGTAGTGTAGTGCCGATTTGTAAAAAAGGGCCTGGTCTTTAGGGGGGTATAAACCTGTGGTCCTTAAGTGGTTAATGTGACCTATAAACTGTACAACTCAATTGAAAAACAAACTGAAATCTTTTAGGAAGAGGTAGGAAAAAATATAAAAATAAAATAATATGGTTGCATAAGTGTGCACACCCTTAAACTAATACTTTGTTGAAGCACCTTTTGATTTTATTACAGCACTCAGTCTTTTTGGGTATGAGTCTATCAGCATGGCACATTTTGACTTGGCAAGTTTTGCCCACTCTTCTTTGCAAAAACACTCCAAATCTGTCAGATTGCGAGGGCATCTCCTGTGCACAGCCCTCTTCAGATCACCCCACAGATTTTCAATCAGATTCAGGTCTGGACTCTGGCTGGGCATTCCAAAACTTTAATCTTCTTCTGGTGAAGCCATTCCTTTGCTGATTTGGATGTATGCTTTGGGTCGGTGTCATGCTCAAAAATGAAGTTCCTCTTCATGTTCAGCTTTCTAGCAGAAGTCTGAAGGTTTTGCGCCAATATTGACTGGTATTTGGAACCATTCATAATTCCCTCTAGCTTAATTAATGCCAGAGTTCCAGCTGAAGAAAAACAGCCCCTTGGCATGATGCTGCCACCACCATGCTTCACTGTGGGTGTGGTGTTCTTTTGGTGATGTGCAGTGTTGTTTTTGCGCCATTGGGGGCTGTTGGGGGACACAGGACCGTGGGACGTCCTAAAGCAGTCCACGGGGAGGGAAAAAAGTCCACGCCCATGGAGTAACACCCTCGAGAATGCTTAATGCACTACTGCCTGGAGACCGGCGGGCCGGAGCAGCACTGGCGATGCCTAGGAAGCACCTGGCAAAAAAGTTGGTGAACGCACGCCAGGAAGACCAAGGCGCTGCCTTATACAATCGCGAAGCTGATGCAGGGTGAAACATGTATCTCACAAAGAGTTGACCACTGGTCAGATGTCCCAAACTCCACCGGGCAGTGCCTTGCCCCGGGAGCGGAATGCCTAAGCGGCTGCCAAAGGATCCACCTGGAACACCCCTTGGAGACCATCGAGCCCTTCCAAGGACCTCCAGGAATGACCAGGTAAAAATCTTTTCTCACCCATGTGGAGGCAAAAACTGGACGCAGTGCTGTGCACACTGCTTCAAAGGATGACCTCGCAAAAGATTCAAATTTTTTATCCCTGTGGTCAGAAAAGGAAGCCCTGTCCGCCATAGGCAAGTTGGTATGTTTAGCCAAGCGGGATACGGGAGGGTCCACAATAGGAGAGAACGACCACTTCTTTGTTGAATCTTCCAGAAAGGGGTATAAGACGTCTAAGCGTTTAGGCAAAGTAAAACGTGAAATTCAACTCCTTGGAAAGAGAGGAATCTAAATCCTGGTGGTTGGGGAAACATTTTGGGGAGCGACAGGAATGCCTGAAGGAAAAAAACTGGAGCCAGTCGATGAGGGTGCAGGGTCCTCAACCTGTAAGGTTTCTACAACCGCTGAAATTAGATTGTCTACCGTAGAGGACAGTTTGGAAAACTGGTTCTCCGGAGAGAAAGTCAGTATTTGAAAGTTTTTCCTCGAAACAAGCCTCTTCTAGGGAGGACACGTCCGACCGAGACTCTCTGGGAGGCGGTGGTGAGACAGAAGAAACGGGGGACGCAGACACCCTTCTGGTGGAGGGTGGTCTGGCCCGTTTTGCAGGGCGACTACGATGGGAATTAGCCACAGGATCCCCAGAGTCAGACTGATCAGAGGACTGCCTAGCGGACAAACAGCCCAGTATTTCCACGATGGCTTTGTTGGTATAGGAGACGTCCTGTACCATCTTTGACAGGGAACATGCCCACTCCGGTTCCACCATGGGCTGGGCAGGAGGGGCGACTAGGTCAGGATCAGAGCCACTTGGTGGGGCAGAGCACAAAGAGCAGAGGGGACCTAACTGACCGCATGGGAATTTAGAGCGACAAGAAGCACAGGCAAAATGGCGCACAGTCGCCGCCTGTTTTGGGGCTTGGGGGTCTGGGCCCAGACATAGTGATTACCCTGCAGTGAAAGGTAGGAGGATGAGAGGAGTAGGCTAGACCCTGTAGAAAGGGTAAAGTAGCTTACCCGGCCTGTGTCCCTCAATGTAGCTCGTCTAGAGTGCCTTGTGGAGAGGATGAGTGTCAGAGTCCTGCAGAGGTCCTTTTAAAGCAGGAAGTGGGCGAAGCGCAGAAAAGAGCACCAGAAGAAGATGGAATGAAGGAAAAGGGGGGGGGGGGGGGAGAAGCATACCCCACCCCCATGAATGAATGTCAGGCTGGCGATCAAGTGTGGATGCAGCAGGCCCGTCACCGAAAGTGGAGAAGAGACACACAGCCGCCCTAAGGAAGAAAGACATCACCCCCCCACCCAACACAATGGAGGCGCCGCGACATACCCCGACCAAACTGAGAAGCCGGCCGGGTGCTAGGGATCTGCCACGGGGAGCCGGATGGGGAGTAGGCCGCAGAGAAGCCGTGGCCTTGATTACCAGCGGCCCCGGCGGAGGACAGGACCGGAACGCCAGGAACGAGTGGAAGGTGGCTCCAGGGGAGAATACTGTAAAACGCGCCCTTTCATGAAGCCCCCCCCCCCCCCCCCCCCGGCGGCAGGACGCCTGCAGAACTGAGGTCTCAGGTGAAGGTAAGCAGGCCTCAGTGGGGGACATTCACACAGAGTAACCTGAGAAGGGGGAGGGATGAGGAATGGGGCCTTGGGGACCGAGAGAATACTCACCCGTCTGGCATTTTTGGTCCCCTGACTCAAGCCGGGTCACCACCTTCGGTGTTCTGCCCCTTGGGGAGGGTTGCTACACCGGTAACAGTTGGTACTTAGCATAGGCCGGACCTGGTGACCTGAAAGCTGGCGGTATACAGAGGCTTTGGGAACCTCTGCTCCTTCTTGTCTTCTGGAGACAGGGATTGAGCAGTGGGCTTGGGGACCCCCTGGACTCCCCTCTCCTGGATAGGAACGCAGGCAGTGGAGGCAGCCCAGTTAAAAGAAAAAAAAAAAAGAAAAATTGAAAAAAAAGAAAGAAAAAAAGAAGAAGAAGATCAGCATACCTGCAAAGCAGGGAGGTCTGCCTCCTACAGACACTAAGCTAAGACTGATTAGCTTAGTCCCTGTAGAAAGGGTATAGCTGAAGGGAGGAGCTCAAACTTTTGTGCTTAGTGTCTGCCTCATAGTGGCAGCAGCTATACCCATGGTCAAGCCTGTGTCCCCCAATGAAACAGATGAGAACCTGTACCTTGCCCTGTGGGGCCAGTGTGGGGCAACCAAGAACGATGGAACCCCTTCCAGCTTGAGGATGTAAGGAAGAAGTGGAATAAGTACGGGAGGGCAAACTGGGTCCAGGGGACAACCAAGCGTCTACGGCTAGAGCTTGAGGTTCCAGGGACCTGGCAACGAAAACTGAGAGCTTGTGGTACAGATGGGAGGCAAAGAGAATAGTCTGGGAGACCCCAACGAAGGGACAGCTGGAGAAAAACAAAAATAAAATAGCAGCAAAACCCGCAGAATTTTTTTTTATAAAAAACAGGTCATGTCTGCCTTGTACAGATACTAGACGAACTGATTAGCCCAGTGTCTGTGTAGAGGGCACAGAGCACCTGGGTGGAGCTAACACTTATCTAATGTCAGTCTCCTGGTGGCAGCTGGGCATATACCCATGGTGCTGTGTCCCCCATAGCCATTCACCAGAAGAAAAAAGAAAAAATAAATACTCCTGCTCCTCAGGCCATCAATATCTCATCATGGGGGTCCGACATCCTGCAATGGCGAGCAACTAAGTCCTTTCACCATAGAAATGAACACAGTTGTCTAGTTGTTGAACACACTTCCGGATCTACTGCAGAACAGCTGATGTGTCTGTGTGTAGGACCCCTGCCGATCAGATACTGATGACCTATACAGAGGAAAGCTCATCAATATAAAAGCTGACAACCCCTTTATGTTGTTCCCATTCAGTGACAGCAGAGATATTAGTGAGGAGATGAAAAAGTATGGAAGAAAGCTGCATCCTTTTGTATAAGGGTCTTTTTACACTGTCTCTTAATAGTCCATTAAACTGATCTATAGGAACCTTTCAACTGAAAGATACCAAGAGTGTTCTTTTGGCCTCAGTTTGGCGCCATGGGCACCTATGGAAGATGGATGCCACTCCGTAGCACCTATGGATTCCTTTGGCACCTAAGGAGGACAGATGCCACTCAGCATCTAATGCATTTTTAAAAGGAATTTGAGAAGACCCTTACAAATAGACAATCCTTATTCCGCAAAGTTCTTCTTACCAGTGTCCACTGACTGTTCCTCTGCCAAGTCTTCAGCTTGGGGCTCTTTCTCACATAACACTTCATTTACGCTTGGATTGGTGTCTCTGCACAACTTCAGTAAAGCCAGGACAGTCTCAACCACAATGCTCTGCCCGTCTTTAACCTTCTCCAGGAGTTTCGCAAATGTTGAGCTCCCCTCTTCAGCTTGACAGCACTCCGCCACGACCTTTAGTACAAAACGCATGAGTAAAAGCAAAACTTCAGGAGCTGCTGAGATTTCCCCCACACTGTACAAGCCCTGGGGTGTGACGTTTTCTACCACAGCAAGTATAAACCACAAAATAAACAGCGGATGGGACTGAACTGTGTAACAATGGGTATGGATGTGGTAGGGGTGCACACGTATAAATATAGAGCATACAAAAGGTAGCAGCGCTCACCTAAAAAACGACTCCCAGAAGCACGGACTTGTATTATGAAGAAAAAATGGAAGGTCCAGCTTCTAAAAATCCAATTTCTTTATTCCAGCGGTTTAAAAGTTTTCCATACACAGGACAGTAGTATACAATCTACGCGTTTCGGACTCACAAATTACAGTCCTTACATGAGTAAGGACTGTAATTTGTAAGTCCGAAACGCGTAGATTGTATACTCCTGTCCTGTGTATGGAAAACGTTTAAACCGCTGGAATAAAGAAATTGGATTTTTAGAAGCTGGACCTTCCGTTTTTTCTTCGGGTGCACACGTATATATGCAAATCTTCCAGCAAGAAGTTTCCGCTGGCTACGCAAGAAAATACTACAACTATGAACGCTCTAAAAAAACAAAACATAACCTTTGTGGATTGTATTCATTTTGTCCGTGCTTCTCACTATCACGTACAGGGGCACAATATCACCTCTCTGCGGCACACGGACTGAGGGAGCTCTCACCTGCTTCTCCGCCTCGTTGATTTCTTCACACTTGTTAAGGTTTTCCAGGACGCTTTGCGGGTCAGACAGAGCCTCACTGAAGATACTTTCATAACGGATAAGAAAATCCAACTCACCCGACGTTTTCTCAGCTTCTAAATATGAAACACAAACACATCCATAAAATGATTACCGCCATTTGTTAAAAAATATGCAAAAATGCATTCTAAATTCCCAAAATAGACACTCCTTAGACCTCTTTCACACGAGCGCGACGTATTAGGTCCAGATGCGCTCAAGCAAGTTCAGTCAGTTTTTTCCACGTGAGTGCAATGCGTTTTGATGGGTTTTTACGCACGTGATAAAAAACTGAAGGTTTACAAACAACATCTCTTAGCAACCATCAGTGAAAAACGCACCGCATCCGCACTTGCTTCCGTATGCAATGCGTTTTTCAATGAAGCCCCATTCACTACTGTGGGGCCAGGGCTGTGTAAAAAACGCAGAATATAGAACATACTGCGTTTTTCACGCAACGCAGAACTGATGCGTGAAAAAAAATGCTTATGTACACAGACCCATTGAAATGAATGGGTCAGGATTCAGCACGGGTGCTATGCGTTCACGTCACGCATTGCAACTGCACGGAAAACTCGCTCTTGTGAAAGGGGATTTAGTGAATGGGGCTTCAGTGAAAAACTAATTGCATCCGCAAGCAAGTGTGGATGCAATGAGTTTTTCACTGATGGTTGCTAAGAGATGTTGTTTGTAAACCTTCAGTTTTTTTATCACGCGCGTAAAAAACACATAAAAACGCATTGCACCCGCGCGGAAAAAATTTAACTGAACGCAATCGCAGACAAAATTTACTAAACTTGCTTGCAAAATGGTGCGAGTTTCACTGAACACATCTGGAGCCAAATCACTCATGCTCGTGTGAAAGAGGCCTTACACAAACCTTTGGTTTCACCCTTTCCCTGCCAAGGGAATATCTCATATGTCATCGCTTCTAAGGTTAGTTGCAGATGAACAGCCGGTCAGAGTTCATCGTATCCGACATAGCCAGATACTACTTTTCCCCACTCGAGTGAGTCCATTGACTGTAATGGAACCGGCCTGTTCCCAACCTTTGGCCGGACAAAAAAACAAAACAAAAAAAAAACGCCCCCAAGCAGTGGATTTTGTCCGGCCAAATCCCAGCACTAATGACGGAAACAGGCCAGATCGCCACCGGATCCCATTATAGTCAATGGGCTAAGTGGTTCTCCTGTCCTTTCCGGCTATGGCTACTTTCACGCTGGCGTTTTGTCTTTCCGTTTGTGAGATCCGTTCAGGGCTCTCACAAGCGGTCCAAAATGGATCAGTTTTGCCCTAATGCATTCTGAATGGAAAAGGATCCGCTCAGAATGCATCAGTTTGCCTCCGTTCCGTCTCCATTCTGCTTTGGAGGCGGACGTTTTGGTGTCCGTCTGACGAAACTGAGCCAAACGGATCCGTTCTGACACACAAAGTAAGTCAATGGGGACGGATCCGTTTTCTCTGACACAATCTGGCACAATAGAAAACGGATCCGTCCCCCACTTTCAAATCGTGTTCAAGACGGATCAGTCTTGGCTATGTTACAGATAATACAAATGGATCCGTTCATGACGGATGCATGCGGTTGTATTATTGTAACAGATCAGTTTTTGCAGATCCATGACGGATCCACCCAAAACACGAGTGTGAAAGTAGCCCATGCCGGATATGGTGAACGCCGGGCAGGCTGTTGCTCTACCAGAAGATTTTAATGCTAGTGTGCAACTAGCCTAAGGCTCCATTCACACGTCCGTGGTGTGTTGCGGACCCGCAACACACCCGCCCGGCACCCCTATAGAAATGACTATTCTTGTCCGCAAGCTGCGGACAAGAATAGGACATGTTCTATCTTTTGCGGAGCTGTGGACCTGAAGATCGGGGCCGCACTCCGATGGATGCTGACAGCACACTGTGTGCTGTCAGCATCCATTCCATCCCCATAGAAAATGAATGGGTCCGCACCCGTTCTGCAAAATTGTGGAACGAATGCGGACCCATTTGCGGAAGTGTGAATGGAGCCTAAGGGCTCTATCTCAGACTCTACAGGGGCGAGAAATAGGACCCTGGCCTTGTTTTAACGCTAAAAAAACTAAGCTCTTTCGCTGCGTCTATTTAGACCACTTATTGATGCTACAATCCAGAAATTTACCAGTGTCCGGATTGTGGCATCAAATAAGTTGCGCCAAACACTGGAACCCCACACAAAGCAACATCAATGATGGTTAAATGTTACACTGCCCCCATCCTGTCCACAAAGTATCGGCGTTACGCTCATCTGAAAGTGAACTTGGTCAACGCATTATATTAGGATTAGGGATTTATCATTTTAAGTAGGATAACAGTTTGAAAAGGGGGATGAGAAGTGATATACAAACATAACCCCAAGGCGTGCTACAGTACGCAATTATGTGTAAATTCGTGCAGGTTTTTTTCTTATAATAATGTCACAAAGTGGGTTGCACGCAAGTGTGGTGCGTATAGAAACATAGAATGTGTCGGCAGATAAGAACCATTTGGCCCATCTAGTCTGCCCAATATACTGAATACTATGGATAGCCCCTGGCCCTATCTTATATGAAGGATGGCCTTATGCCTATCCCATGCATGCTTAAACTCCTCCACTGTATTTGCAGCTACCACTTCTGCAGGAAGGCTATTCCATGCATCCACTACTCTCTCAGTAAAGTAATACTTCCTGATATTACTTTTAAATTAGATCGGCAAAGGTTTAAAACGATGTCCTCTTGTAGCAGTTTTTCTTCTTTTAAATATTCTCTCCTCTTTTACCTTGTTGATTCCCTTTATGTATCTAAAAGTTCCTATCATATCCCCTCTGTCTCGTCTTTCTTCCAAGCTATACATGTTAAGGTCCTTTAATCTTTCCTGGTAAGTTTTATCCTGCAATCCATGTACCAGTTTAGTAGCTCTTCTCTGAACTCTCTCCAAAGTATCAATATCCTTCTGGAGATATGGTCTCCAGTACTGAGCACAATACTCCAAATGAGGTCTCACTAGTGCTCTGTAGAGCGGCATGAGCACCTCCCTCTTTCTACTAGTAATGCCTCTCCCTATACACCCAAGCATTCTGCTAGCATTTCCTGCTGCTCTATGACATTGTCTGCCTACCTTTAAGTCTTCTGGAATAATGACCCCTAAATCCCTTTCCTCAGATACTGAGGTTAGGACTGTATCACTGATTTTATATTCTGCTCTTGGGTTTTTACGCCCCAGGTGCATTATCTTGCACTTATCAACATTAAATTTTAGTTGCCAGATTTTTGACCATTCCTCTAGTTTCCCTAAATCCTTTTCCATTTGGTGTATCCCTCCAGGAACATCAACCCTGTTACAAATCTTTGTGTCATCAGCAAAAAGACACACCTTACCATCGAGGCCTTCTGCAATTTCGCTGATAAAGATATTAAACAATATGGGTCCCAGAACAGATCCCTGAGGTACCCCACTGGTAACAAGACCATGGTCTGAATATACTCCATTGACTACAACCCTCTGTTGTCTGTCCCTCAGCCACTTCCTAATCCATTCAACAATATGGGAGTCCAAGCCCAAAGACTGCAATTTACTGATAAGCCTTCTATGTGGGACAGTATCAAAAGCCTTACTGAAGTCTAGATAAGCGATGTCTACTGCACCTCCTCCATCTACAGTCGTGGCCAAAAGTTTTGAGAATTACATAAAAATTGGAAAAGTTGCTGCTTAAGTTTTTATAATAGCAATTTGCATATACTCCAGAATGTTATGAAGAGTGATCAGATGAATTGCATAGTCCTTCTTTGCCATGAAAATTAACTTAATCCCAAAAAAACCTTTCCACTGCATTTCATTGCTGTCATTAAAGGACCTGCTGAGATCATTTCAGTAATCGTCTTGTTAACTCAGGTGAAAATGTTGACGAGCACAAGGCTGGAGATTATGTCAGGCTGATTGGGTTAAAATGGCAGACTTGACATGGTAAAAGGAGGGTGATGCTTGAAATCATTGTTCTTCCATTGTTAACCATGGTGACCTGCAAAGAAACGCATGCAGCCATCATTGCGTTGCATAAAAATGGTTTCACAGGCAAGGATATTGACTACTAAGATTGCACCTCAATCAACAATTTATAGGATCATCAAGAACTTCAAGGAAAGAGGTTAAATTCTTGTTAAGAAGGCTTCAGGGCGTCCAAGAAAGTCCAGCAAGCGCCAGGATCGTCTCCTAAAGAGGATTCAGCTGCGGGATCGGAGTGCCACCAGTGCAGAGCTTGCTCAGGAATGGCAGCAGGCAGGTGTGAGCGCATCTGCACGCACAGTGAGGCGAAGACTTTTGGAAGATGGCCTGATGTCAAGAAGGGCAGCAAAGACGCCACTTCTCTCAAAAAAAAACATCAGGGACAGATTGATCTTCTGCAGAAAGTATGGTGAATGGACTGCTGAGGACTGGGGCAAAGTAATATTCTCCGATGAAGCCTCTTTCCGATTGTTTGGGGCATCTGGAAAAAGGCTTGTCCGGAGAAGAAAAGGTGAGCGCTACCATCAGTCCTGTGTCATGCCAACAGTAAAGCATCCTGAGATCATTCATGTGTGGGGTTGCTTCTCATCCAAGGGAGTGGGATCACTCACAATCTTGCCCAAAAACACAGCCATGAATAAAGAATGGTACCAAAACACCCTCCAACAGCAACTTCTTCCAACAATCCAACAACAGTTTGGTGAAGAACAATGCATTTTCCAGCACGATGGAGCACCGTGCCATAAGGCAAAAGTGATAACCAAGTGGCTCGGGGACCAAAACGTTGACATTTTGGGTCCATGGCCTGGAAACTCCCCAGATCTTAATCCCATTGAGAACTTGTGGTCAATCGTCAAGAGGCGGGTGGACAAACAAAAACCCACTAATTCTGACAAACTCCAAGAAGTGATTATGAAAGAATGGGTTGCTATCAGGCAGGAATTGGCCCAGAAGTTGATTGAGAGCATGCCCAGTCGAATTGCAGAGGTCCTGAAAAAGAAGGGCCAACACTGCAAATACTGACTCTTTGCATAAATGTCATGTAATTGTCGATAAAAGCCTTTGAAACGTATGAAGTGCGTGCAATTATATTTCACTACATCACAGAAACAACTGAAACAAAGATCTAAAAGCAGTTTAGCAGCAAACTTTGTGAAAACTAATATTTTTGTCATTCTCAAAACTTTTGGCCACGACTATTATTTTAGTCAGTAGTCACCCAATCAAAAAAATCAATAAGATTAGTTTGACATGATCTCTCTGAAGTAAACCCATGCTGTTTTTCATCTTTCAATCCATGGGATTTTAGATGTTCCACAATCCTTTCCTTAACCGCTTGCCGCCACTGTAACGCCGATAGGCGTCCGGACGGCAGCGCTCTCAGGTCTCAGTGACGCCTATTGGCGTAATCTCGTGAGACCAGAGATTTCCTGTGAACGCGCGCTCACAGGATTGTGCAGTTCACAAGTTGAACTACAGCCTGCCAGCGCTGATCATTGGCTGGCAGGCTGTAGATTTTTAAAAGAACCAATCAAATAGGTATATCAGACGCTATTTTGTAAATGCTACCTGGTCCTCTGGTGGTCCTTTTTGCTTGGATCGACCACCAGAGGACACAGGCAGCTCTGTAAGTAGCACCAAAAAACACCACACACATACACATACATATTACACCCCCCCTGACACTTATTAACCCCGAGGATCACCCCATATAGACTCCCTGATCACCCCCCTGTAAGGGTCCCTTATCACCGCCAGTTACTTAGCTACTTGTTAGGTAGTTAGCGCCCACCGCAGTCACTGATTAGCGTCATCGCTGTCGCTAATCAGCACTAGTACTATATAGTAGGGGTGCACCGAAATGAAAATTCTGGTCCGAAACCGAAAATTCAGGATGCCCTTGACCGAAAACCGAAACCGCCTTTTTGCCCAAATACTTTTAAAATACTTTTTTTTTAATGATTTTATTATATATTATATTATATTATAGAATATTATAATTCTTTTTCATGAATGAAATTCATCTGTGGGTGGCGCTGTTATGGAGGGGGGGATATGTGCACTATTATGGGCATAACAGTGCACAGATCCCTTTCCCCATAACAGTGCACAGATCCCTTTCCCCATAACAGTGCACAGACCCCTTTCCCCATAACAGTGCACAGATCCCTTTCCCCATAACAGTGCACAGATCCCTTTCCCCATAACAGTGCACAGATCCCTTTCCCCATAACAGTGCACAGATCCCTTTCCCCATAACAGTGCACAGATCCCTTTCCCCATAACAGTGCACAGATCCCCCCCTCCCCATAACAGTGCACAGATCCCCCCTCCCCATAACAGTGCACAGATCCCTTTCCCCATAACAGTGCACAGATCCCCCCCTCCCCATAACAGTGCACAGATCCCCCCCTCCCCATAACAGTGCACAGATCCCCCCTCCCCATAACAGTGCACAGATCCCTTTCCCCATAACAGTGCACAGATCCCTTTCCCCATAACAGTGCACAGATCCCTTTCCCCATAACAGTGCACAGATCCCTTTCCCCATAACAGTGCACAGATCCCTTTCCCCATAACAGTGCACAGATCCCTTTCCCCATAACAGTGCACAGATCCCCCCCTCCCCATAACAGTGCACAGATCCCCCCTCCCCATAACAGTGCACAGATCCCCCCTCCCCATAACAGTGCACAGATCCCCCCTCCCCATAGCAGTGCCATAGACCGATCCCCCTACCCATAACAGCCCCGGCCCTGCTGCTCACAGCAGACTAATCACTCACTGCATCTTTATTTTACCTTACAATCGTGACGCTCCAGTAACAACTCTGCAGGCAGAGCGGAGGGCGGCGTAACGTCACTTACTCACGTGACGCACCTGCTCCGCCCACTTTATGAATGAAGGAGGCGGAGCAGGCGCGTCACGTGAGTAAGTGACGTTACACCGCCCTCCGCTCTGCCTGCAGAGTTGTTACTGGAGCGTCACGATTGTAAGGTAAAATAAAGATGCAGTGACTTAAAGTAAACCGCCCGCCCGGCGCGGGTGACAAATCCCAAACCCCATATTTTCTGCCGATATGTACCAATATCGTCCGAAATGGATTAGGCCCATTTTCGGCCGCCGGAATTTCGGTGCACCCCTACTATATAGTATCTGTAAGTGATCAAGACTGATCGCAATCAGATCTATATCAGTACATTAGGGTCATCTTAGGCTCTACAAAAAAAAAAAAGCAGTGTTCGCCCGATCACCGCAGTGACATAAATTATTTTTTTCTGATCACTGCAAAAACACCGTAAAATCGCTGCGGCGCTATAAAGATCACTTTTGAGCTTTCTGGATCTTTATTAGCAATCGCAGCTTTACTTCGCAAGCACTCCTTTTTACTAGGTAGGTTTGCTCTTTTTCCTGGGTAGTCTCAGAGGAATACCCCATAAATTTAGTTAGCCCAAAAAGTCAAACAAGGGGTATTCCGCTGAAGAGGCCTACAGGATTCTGGCCGTGATGGATGAAAGCGATGGGGACGCCTCACCCGCTGAATCCAGTGGTTCAGAATATGAACCTGTATACAGCAGTGGCACTCTAACCGCTAGTGAAGATGACGAGGTTGAGGTCCCTGCTATGGTCAGGCGTACCCGATCCCATGTCAGTGTTCTGCATACCCCGCATGATGATCCTCATTTGCAGCAGAGTGGTGCTAGCGCTGATCTTTTTTATGGTGCGGCATACACCAGCAGCGCAGCACATCCTGGACCTTCTACCAGCACTACCGTATTCCCTGGTGAAGTGGCGAGCACCAGAAAAGCAGTTCAAGCTGGTACGGTGGCACGTGCAGTAACTCCCCTGTCGCAGCCACCACGTTCACAGGCCCGTAGAGCCCTTAGTCTCCCAGAGGTGCTGGCAAACCCAAATTGGCAATCCCCTGCTACCGCCGCACCCGTATTGCCCCCTTTCACCGCCCAGTCTGAGTTTGCGTGGAGACGGCTCATTTGGGATCAGCCCTTTTTTGAGCTGTTCTTCACCGCGGATCTCTATGACTTTGTTGTGGCAGAAACCAACCGCTACGCCACACAGTATATAACCGGCGCCGCCAATCCGGAAAGCTTCTATGCCCAGCCTTTCCGGTGGAAACCAGTCACAGTTTCCGAATTTAAAATATTTTTGGGCCTTATCCTCAGCATGGGTCTAACTAAAAAAAAAAATGTATTGCGGTCCTATTGGTCTAAAGACCCAATACATTACATGCCCATGTTCTCTGCTGCAATGTCCAGGGCACGTTTTGAGGCCATCATGCGCTTTATGCATTTCACTGACAATAAAACCTGTCATCCAAGAGGCCACCCTGCTTATGACCGGCTCCACAAAATTCGGCCCCTCATAGACCGTTTGTCATCCAGGTTTGCAGATGCGTATACCCCCAATCAGAACATCTGCATAGACGAGTCCCTTGTACATTTTATTGGGCGCCTTGGCATCAAACAGTACATCCCCAGCAAGCGCGCCCGGTATGGGGTCAAACTGTATAAGCTCTGTGAAAGGGCCACAGGCTACACATATCGTTTTAGGGTCTATGAGGGAAAAGACTCAAAACTGGAGCCGGTTGGATGTCCTGACTACCTGGGGAGCAGTGGCAAGATTGTCTGGGACTTGGTGTCACTCTTACTCCACAAGGAGTACCACTTATACGTGGACAATTTTTACACAAGCGTGGCCCACTTTCAGCACTTACATATAGTCGGAATCCAATGCTGTGGCACCGCGGGACCTAGTTGCCGGGGCTTCCCCCAACGGCTCATTAATACCAGACTTGCACGGGGGGAGAGGGCTGCCTTGTGTGACCAAGAACTGCTCGCGGTGAAGTGGAGGGACGTTTACCTTCTGTCCACCATTCACGCAGACACAACAGTACAAATTGAAAGGGTAACTGGAGTCATTGAGAAACCCCTCTCTGTCCACGACTAGAACCTTCACATGGGAGGGGTGGACTTCAATGACCAGATGTTGGCTCCCTATTTAGTTTCCCGCCGCACCAGACGCTGGTATAAAAAGGTGTCTGTATATTTAATTCAATTGGCTGCCTATAATAGTTTTGTTCTCTACAGTAAGGCTGGGAGAACGGGATCCTTCATAAAATTCCAGGAAGAGATCATTTCGGAACTCCTGTATCCAGGAGGGTCCGTGCCCCAAGTCCCTGATGTAGTGAGCCGGCTACATGGCAGACACTTCCCGAGTGTCTATCCTGGTACCCCAACTCAGCGTTCCCCAAGAAAAAGATGTTGTGTCTGCAGCAGGGGTGGAATAAGGCGTGACCCCACCGTTTTTTGTCCTGACTGTCCTGACCAGCCTGCCCTATGCATAGGGGAGTGTTTCCGCAAGTTCCACACTCAGGTACACTATTAGTATAGGGATTGCATCTCACAGGACAGGCACACAGGGGTCTTAGGGCCCTTTGACACAGAGCTGCTACAAACCTCTCCTTTTACCAGGGACAAAGTGCATAATGTACTTCGCCACATCTCTGGGCGATTTGCGCTTTGCACATTGTCCCATGGGGAAGGAGAGGTTTGTCCTATAAAAAGGTAAAAAAATAAAAATAAAAAAATAAATAAAAATCACAAGTAAAAAAGTTAATGTTCTGTTTCAAATGTTATATAAAGTTTATAAAAGTTAATATTAATAAATTTATTGCGTTGCTGCCTCTTTTTTTTTTTACCTTCCAGGTGGAACAAGCGATCAACCAGCTGCAGCACTGATGTGCATTCTGACAGAAGCATTGCGCTGCTGTCAGATTACACAAAAGTCGGTGTATGCGGCGCTGCAAGACGAGATTTCTCCTCTGCAGTAAAAAAGATACGTTTGCCAAGGCTTATGAGCTGAGGGGCGGTGTTCATATGCTTTGGCAAACACTTTGTGTAAAAAAAAAAAAATTCTGGCAATGATTTATTCATCCACATCGATTGATGTGAATGGAGAAATCGGGTTTGCCAGGGCATATGAGTGCCAGGGCAGTATAAATACCTCACAAGTGACCCCATTTTGGAAAGAAGACACCCCAAGGTATTCCGTGAGGGGCATGGCGAGTTCATGTAAAATTTTATTTTTTGTCACAAGTTAGTGGAATATGAGACTTTGTAAGAAAAATAAATAAATAAAATAAATTTCCGCTAACTTGTGCCAAAAAAAATAAAAATCTTGGGGTATCTTCTTTCCAAATTGGGGTCACTTGTGGGGTATTTATACTGCCCTGGCATTTTAGGGGCCCTAAAGCGCGAGAAGTAGTTTGGAATCCAAATGCGTAAAAATGCCCTGTGAAATCCTAAAAGGTACTCATTGGAATTTGCGCCCCTTTGCGCACCTAGGCTGCAAAAAAGTGTCACACATGTGGTATCGCCGTACTCAGAAGAAATAGGGCATTTTGTGTTTTGGGGTGTATTTTTACATATACCCATGCTGGGTGTGAGAAATATCTCTGTAAATGACAAAAAAAAAAATGTATACAAAGTTGTCAATTTACAGAGATATTTCTCTCACCCAGCATGGGTGTAGGTAAAAAGACACCCCAAAACACATTGCCCTAGTTCTCCTGAGTACGGCGATACCACGTGTGACACTTTTTTGCAGCCTAGGTGCGTAAAGGGGCCGAAAGTCCAACGAGTATCTTTAGGCTTTACAGGGTTGCTCACAATTTAGCCCCGCCCAAAATGCCAGAACAGTAAACACACCCCACAAATGACCCCATTTTGGAAAGTAGACACCCCAAGGTATTCACTGAGGGGCATAGTGAGTCAGTGGGAGATTTTATATTTTTTTTGCCAGAAATTAGCAGAAATGGAAACTTTATTATTTCTTTTTTTTCCTCAGAAAGTGTCATTTTCCGCTAACTTGTGAAAAAAAATTAAAAAAATCATACATGAACTTACCATGTCCCTCCGCGAATACTTTGGGGTGTCTTCTTTCTAAAAAGGGGTTTCATTTGGGGGGTATTTATACTATCCTGGCATTCTAGCATCTCAAGAAACATGACAGGTGCTCAGAAAGTCAGAGCTGCTTCAAAATGCGGAAATTCACATTTTTGTACCATAGTTTGTAAACGCTATAACTTTTGCGCAAACCAATAAATATACACTTATTGGATTTTTTTTTATCAAAGACATGTAGCACAATAAAAATTCTGACACAAACTTGTATAGAAATGTAATTATATTTGAACAATGTTACCAGAAAAAGTTAAAAATACACTTTTTTTTGAGAAAATTGCGGTCTATTTTGATCAATATCAGAAAAATGAAAAATCTCAGCAGCAATCAAATACCACCAAAAGAAAGCTGTATTTGTGAGAAGAAAAGGAGGTAAAATTCATTTGGGTGCCAAGTTGCATGACCGAGCAATAAACCGTTAAAGTTGTGAAGTGCCGATTTGTAAAAAAGGGCCTGGTCACTAGGGGGGTATAAACCTGTGGTCCTTAAGTGGTTAAGTATGGTTTCCATTAATTTCCCCACTATTGATGTCAGGCTTACTGGCCTATAGTTGCCCGATTCCTCCCTACTACCTTTCTTGTGAATGGGCACATTTGCTAATTTCCAATCTTCTGGGACGACTCCTGTTACCAGTGATTGGTTAAATAAATCTGTTAATGGTTTTGCTAGTTCACCGCTAAGCTCTTTTAATAGCTTTGGGTGTATCCCATCGGGCCCCTGTGACTTATTTGTATTAATTTTAGACAGCTGACTAAGAACCTCTGTAAAGACACATGCATCAAAAGATTCATTAGTCTTCCTTCCTAACTGAGGTCCTTTTCCTTCATTTTCCTTTGTAAAAACTGAACAGAAGTATTCATTGAGGCAGTCAGCTAGTTCTTTATCTTCTTCCATATACCTTCCTTCTTTAGTTTTTAATTTGGTAATTCCTTGTTTTAGTTTCCTTTTTTCATTTATGTATCTGAAGAATGTCTTATCGCCTTTTTTCACAGACTGAGCTAATTTCTCTTCTGCCTGTGCTTTAGAAGCTCTTATAACTTGTTAGGCCTCTCTCTGCCTAATCTTATAAATTTGCCTGTCATCCTTGTTTTTTTTATTTTTATAATTACTAAATGCTATCCTTTTGTTTTTAATGATTTTGGCCACTTCTGATGAGTAACAGTGGTCTCTTCCTTTTTTTGCTTTTACTGACAAGCCTAATACAATTTTCTGTTGCCTTCAATAGTGCCACTTTTAGGCCCCTTTCACACGGGCGAGTATTCCGCGTGGATGCGATGCGTGAGTTTAACGATTGCACCCGCACTGAATCCCGACCCCTTCATTTCTATGGGGCTGTTCACATGAGCGGTGATTTTCACGCATCACTTGTGCGTTACGTGAAAATCGCAGCATGCTCTATATTCTGCGTTTTTCATGCAACGCAGACCACATAGAAGTGAATGGGGTTGCGTGAAAATCTCAAGCATCCGCAAGCAAGTGCGGATACGGTGCGATTTTCACGCGCGGTTGCTAGGAGACGATCGGGATGGAAAATAATAGCATTCTGAATACAGAATGCATAGTAAAATAGCGCTGGAGGGGTTAAAAAAAATAAAATACTATTTTTAACTCACCTTAGTCCACTTGACCGCGCTGCCGGCTTCTTGTCTGTCTCCTTCTTTGCTGAACAGGACCTGTGGTGAGCATTCATTGCAGGAACAGGACCTGTGGTAACGTCACTCCGGTCATCACATGGTCCATCACATGATCTTTTACCATGGTGATGGATCATGTGATGACCGGAGTGACGTCACCACAGGTCCTGTTCCTGCAATGAATGCTCACCACAGGTCCTGTTCAGCAAAGGAGACAGACAAGAAGCCGGCAGCGCGGTCAAGTGGACTAAGGTGAGTAAAAATTGTATTTTATTTTTTTTAACCCCTCCAGCGCTATTTTACTATGCATTCTGTATTCAGAAAGCTATTATTTTCCCTTACAACCATGTTATAAGGGAAAATAATACAATCTACACAACCCCGATCCCAAGCCCGAACTTCTGTGAAGAAGTTCGGGTTTGGGTACGAAACATGTGCGATTTTTCTCACGCGAGTGCAAAACGCATTACAATGTTTTGCACTCGCGCCGAAAAATCGTGCGTGTTCCCCCAACGCACCTGCACCTTTTCCCACAACGCCCGTCTGAAAGAGGCCTTAAGTAGTCCCATTTCTCCTGGACTCCATTGAAACTGTTCTAATCTGATAGGAACTCGTATACCACTAATCTAATTTTAGAAAAGTCTGTTTTTCTAAAATCTAAAACTTTTGTTTTTGTGTGGTGTGACTCAGACTGCAGACTGTCAGCTTTAATTTGAGGGTATTTACATCCAAATAAGGTGAACGGTGTAGGAATTACAACAGTTTGCATATGTGCCTCCCACTTGTTAAGGGACCAAAAGTAATGGGACAATTGTCTTCTCAGCTGTTCCATGGCCAGGTGTGTGTTATTCCCTCATTATCCCAATTACAATGAGCAGATAAAAGGTTCAGAGTTCATTTCAAGTGTGCTATTTGCATTTGGAATCTGTTGCTGTCAACTCTCAAGATGAGATCCAAAGAGCTGTCACCATCAGTGAAGCAAGCCATCATTAGGCTGAAAAAACTAAACAAACCCATCAGAGAGATAGCAAAAACATTAGGCGTGGCCAAAACAACTGTTTGGAACATTCTTAAAAAGAAGGAACCCACCGGTGAGCTCAGCAACACCAAAAGACCCGGAAGACCACGGAAAACGACTGTGGTGGATGACCGAAGAATTCTTTCCCTGGTGAAGAGAACACCCTTCACAACAGTTGGCCAGATCAAGAACACTCTCCAGGAGGTAGGTGTATGTGTGTCAAAGTCAACAATCAAGAGAAGATGAGATGAGACCAAGATCAACTTGTACCAGAGTGATGAGAAGAGAAGAGTATGGAGAAGGAAAGGAACTGCTCATGATCCTAAGCATACCACCTCATCAGTGAAGCATGGTGGTGGTAGTGTCATGGCGTGGGCATGTATGGCTGCCAATGGGACTGGTTCTCTTGTATTTATTGATGATGTGACTGCTGACAAAAGCAGCAGGATGAATTCTGAGGTGTTTCGGGCAATATTATCTGCTCATATTCAGCCAAATGCTTTAGAACTCATTGGACGGCGCTTCACAGCGCAGATGGACAATGACCTAAAGCATACTGCAAAAGCAACCAAAGAGTTTTTTAAAGGAAAGAAGTGGAATGTTATGCAATGGCCAAGTCAATCACCTGACCTGAATCCGATTGAGCATGCATTTCACTTGCTGAAGACAAAACTGAAGGGAAAATGCCCCAAGAACAAGCAGGAACTGAAGACAGTTGCAGTAGAGGCCTGGCAGAGCATCACCAGGGATGAAACCCAGCGTCTGGTGATGTCTATGCGTTCCAGACTTCAGGCTGTAATTGATTGCAAAGGATTTGCAACCAAGTATTAAAAAGTGAAAGTTTGATTTATGATTATTATTCTGTCCCATTACTTTTGGTTCCTTAACAAGTGGGAGGCACATATGCAAACTGTTGTAATTCCTGCACCGTTCACCTGATTTGGATGTAAATACCCTCAAATTAAAGCTGACAGTCTGCAGTTAAAGCACATCTTGTTGGTTTCATTTCAAATCCATTGTGGTGGTGTATAGAGCCAAAAATGTTAGAATTGTGTCGATGTCCCAATATTTATGGACCTGACTGTATATCCCAGTCATTACTCCCATTGAACCACGTCTCAGTAACAGCCACTAAATCTATATTCTCAGATGCCATTATAGCCTCAAGTTCATTGATCTTATTCCCTAAACTGCGAGCATTTGTAGACCAGACTCTGAGCTTGTCATTTCTTAACCTTTGTGCTACTGGCATCTTCTGGCGTTGTTCCAGGGGGCAGTTGGACTGCTGGATTATCACTCTTTTGCCCCCCTTTCCTAGTTTAAATGCTCCTTAGCAAATACTTGGAACTGTTTACTGAGGACATTTGTTCCCTTGAGAGAAAGATGCAATCCATCTTTCTTGTACCTTTCTTTTCTATTCCAACGAGAGCTAACATGAGACACAAAGCCAAACCCTTGGTTCAGACACCATTCACCAAGCCATACATTGAATTCCTTAATGCGCATCTTCCTGTCATGCTGAAGGTTATGCACAGGCAAAACTGCAGAGAATGAAACAGTTGATGCAACCTCCCGTATATCCTTTCCAAGTGTGTGAAAAGCTTCTTTCACCTTTGAAACCTCATTGCAAGCCAGATCATTTGTCCCAAGATGGACAATAACATCCAACTCTCTTTCCTGCTTTGCTTGCCTAGTTTCCCGCTTTGCTTGCCTATATATAACTATATTGCCTATATAGAACTATAACCTTCTGCAGTATAACTTCTGTATAACTTTAACACAAAACTGCATAAAGGGGCATGTGCATACAAAGTGCAGAGGTCACACTACATTTTTTTCCAGTAAAAATACTCCTCTTTGGCTATGTTCACATCTCTGTTATGGAGATCAACCAGCAGGTTGTTCCAGCATACAGCAGCCTGCCGCATCTCGCAGGACCTGGTGTTGCCGGATTCTCTACTTCACCCCCGGATGCCTATTGACTGTAATAAGGTTCAGCAGTGATCATGACTCTTTCCGGCATAAATGCCGGGTTTTGGCTGGCAACGTCTCTTCGCCTGGACGACAGCCGGATTTCCTTAACAGAGATGTGAACAAGGCCTTCGTTTTAAAGGAGACTTTTTAGCCAACAGGGTACTAAATCAGACGCTTGGTGTCATATATTTTTTTTCCCTGGTAATAAGGTTTTTATTTTTCTGTCGATGTAGCTGTATGCGGCTTGCATTTTGTGGAACAGACAGTTTTTTTTTTAAAGTGGTTATCGGAGGCTAGAAATGGCCCCCCATACGCCTGGGTCCCTCACACTTTCTACTCACCTGGCTCCCTGTCACAGTCCTGGTCCCCGCACGCCCACCGCTGCTTCTCTCCGTGCCCGGATGAAAACATCCAGTGTCAGGGGAGAGCAGCCATTGGCAGGAGGTGATGGGGACGAGCCTCCCAAGCGTCACCAATGATGCTAGGGAGCCTGGTCCCCATCACCTCCTGCCATTGGCTGCTCTCTCCCGACACCGGATATTTTCATCGGGGCACGGGGAGAAGCAGCAGCAGCCGGGCGGGGACCAGGAGCGGGACAGGGAGACAGGTAAGTAGAATCAGTGTGAGGGACCCGGGCGTATGGAGGGCCATTTCTAGCCTCTAATAACCCCTTTAATTACACCATTTTGGGTGCCTATAAATTATCGACTAACTTTTAATGATTTTGTTTAGGGATCGACCGATTATCGGTTTTACCGATTTTATCAGGCGATATTCAGGATTTTAATCGGTTATCGGCATCTATTTTGCCGATATTACGATAATGTATGGGGAACACAGATCGCGCTGCTCAGCGCTCTGTGTTCCCTCAGCAGCACAGGGGAGAAGGAAGCAGTGTCTCCCTCCCCCTGTGATGCTGCTGCCGCTGCCGCCAATGAGAGGAGAGAAGACAAGAGGAGGGGAGGGGCTGTGGTCACTGCGCCACCAATGATGTTGACTTACTCATTCATTCAAATTGAACAGGAGGCGGGAGCTGGCTGCAGAATCACATAGCCGGCTCCCGACCTCTATGAGCGGTAGCTGCGATCCGCGGTAGTTAACCCCTTAGGTGCCGTGGATCGCAGCTACCGCTCATAGAGGTCGGGAGCCGGCTATGTGATTCTGCAGCCAGCTCCCGCCTCCTGTATATGAACAAATGAGAGATTTATGTTCATTGGTGGCGCAGTGTGGCCCCCCAAGCCCCCCCAGTATTAATCATTGGTGGCGCAGTGCGCCCCCCACCCCCACATTAAAAACATTGGTGGCGCAGTGCGCCCCCCACCCAAGCCCCCGCCGTTTTAATCATTGGTGGCAGTGGCCACAGGGTCCCTTGCTCCTCCGATCGGAGCCCCAGCAGTGTAATCCTGGGGCTCCGATCAGTTACCATGGCAGCCAGGACGCTATTGAAGCCCTGGCTGCTATGTTCAGCTCCATGCTGCTGTGTGCACAGAGCAGCAGGGACAGTGTGAGATCCTATTCACCCTGATAGAGATCTATCAGGGTGAATAGGACAAGGGTTCTAGTCACTAAGGGGGTTAAAAGTTAGTAAAAAATAAACACCAAAATATTAAGTATAAATAAAAAAGAAAGATTTACAAAAAAAAAAAAAACACTACACATTAACAATAAAAATATTCATCTTCAGCAGATGTGTGTAGGAATTTTATTTTTTTTTAAAATGACATTCACAGAATATCGGTATAAATTATCGGCTATCGGCCTGAAAGTTCACAAATTATCGGTATCTGTCCTAAAAAATCAATATCGGTCGATCCCTAATTTTGTTATTAGTGAAAAGCAGTTAATGTTGACCTCAGACCACATAAACCTAAAACTACTCAATAAATGAAGACATGTCAATAAAAGTTATAAGAGTATCATAGAGCGGACACCCATGTTAAAGACTCCTTCGATTAACCACTTCACAGGGCACCTAACAAATATTACATGGACAATCAATCATTTGATTGGCCGACATGCAATACTACAGTACAGCCATCTATAACTTCACCCAGTGTGGGGGGGGGGGGGTTCAGGGGACGTCCTGATGAAACAATCCCTTTAAAAAACAGCCCTTTCCCTGCCCACATTTGGAAAGATTTCCCCCTGAACTGATGGTCAGTTAGTCTTGGATGATAAAAAATTCCCCTTGCACTATGACTGCCCCATGTGAATAGACCATAAATATGTAATAAAGCGATAAACGAGACCTAAAATTACCTGCATCATCAAGTCTTCTTTTCTTGGCAGCAGGCGCGGCAGTCTCCTCTGCTACAGCTGCATTACCATCTTGTTCTGGGGTGCAGGATGCGGCTTCAGTAATTGCTGCTACGGAGTCAGAATCCATTTCTTTATCAGCATCCCCTTGTTCTGATGACAGCTGCTGCTGACAGATCTCATCTACTGGGAGTACGCATGTCGTGGTGGTAGTTTCTGGAGGACTTGAACCTTTATCTGATTCCTCCAATACCGGGGCAGGATCTGGCAGTGCTGGGGATAAAGCGCTATCTGCACTAGCAGATCCTGTCCCATTTTCCTCAATCCATTCAACGCCCTTGCATTCTGTAGACCCATCAGGCAAAGTCAGGTTTGCCATCTGGAGATTGCCATTAGTGTCCAACTTCTTGGCCAGTAAAGTGGGGCTTAGAGTTTTGCTCACTTGTAGTTGCTCAGGAACAGGGAGGACAGAGGAACCTTCCGTACTCATGGGAGACAGCATCTTCTCAATAGCGAAGGTTTCGCTCACGACATTACTCCTGGGGACAATGGGCTTCACGATGGTTAATGGCTGGATGGAGACTTCTTTTTTCTGGCTCTGGGTGGAGTGATTCATCAGTTCGGTGAGGAGGTTCTTACAGCTGACAGCCACATCAAACATCTGAAGGCTGTCGGCCACAGAGATAATTTTGGTCAAGTTGTGCTTCCCTGGTGGTAATTTTCCTGAATACATAATCTCTAGGAGCAGCGAGAACTCATCGGGAGAGACGACAGAAGCATCTATGGAGATGGTTTCTGTCGTTTCTAGTAGGGACTTAAAGAGCATACTGGCAGCAGAAAGAACAAGCTTGTGAGCTCGGAAGTGTAGGGAGCCAACAAATATGGTGCAATCGCAAAACTGCTGCTCTTTGCACAAGGTGTAAACCTGTTGTAGGAGCTGTCTGCTGTAATTCGGGAGCTCCATTGTTTAAAAGAATATCCCACACCAAGGTACGATGAATAGTCCACACAGGAGAACCTGCAAAAAAGAAACAAAAAAATTATATATATTATATAGATTATAAGATTGCAAGAAATATAGATTATAAGGCAGTTGTGAATAATCTTACTCCGGCTCTGCTCATATTTATAATGGAAGTCACAATGCTGTGCCGCAAATTCTATATGTATTGCATGCAGATGTTCGTTGTAGATATTTTTGTGAATTTCACTGCAGTGCACTACAAAAAAAAATAAAAAATAGAAAGAAAGAAAGGACATGCTGTGGATTTAAAATCCACGAGGAAGGTCAGGTTAAAGGGGTTCTACAGTTTGTTTTAACTGATGACACCCGGGACCCCCGCTGATCAGCTATTTGAGAAGGCAGCGGCACTCTTCTCACTGTTTACCGCTGGCCCAGTGACGTCACGACTTGTATCAACTGACCTGGGCGGGCTAAGCTACATTCAAGTGAACAGAGCTTAGCCCCGCCCAGGCCAGCGGTACTAGTCGTGACGTCACTGGGCCTGCGGTAAACAGTGAGAAGAGTGCCGCTGCCTTCTCAAATAGCTGATCAGCGGGGGTCCCGGGTGTCGGACCCCCGCCGGTCAGATGCTGATGATCTATCCAGAGGATAGGTCATCGGTTAAAACAAACTGCAGAACCCTTTAAACACACATTCCTTCCCCCCCCCCCCCCAGTGTGTGGATGAGATCTGTTAAAATCTAACAAAATTAGCTACTACTGTAATATGGTGGCAAATCCAGATGAAAAATATTATCTGCTACGTGTGAACACACCCTTAAAGGGGCTGTCAACTTTTCTAAGGCTACTTTAACAAAGGCGATTTGGCGTTCCGTTTGTGAGATCCGTTCAGGGCTCTCACAAGCGCTCCAAAACGGATCAGTTTTGCCCTAATGCATTCTGAATGGATAAGAATCCGCTCAGAATGCATCAGTTTGCCTCCGTTACGTCACAAATCCGCTTTGGAGACGGACACCAAATGCTGCTTGCAGCGTTTTCTGTGTCCGTCTGATGAAACTGAGCCAAACGGATCCGTCCTGGCACACAATGTAAGTCAATGGGGACGGATCTGTTTTCTCTGGCACAATAGAAAATGGATCCGTATCCCATTGACTTTCAATGGTGTTCAAGACGGATCCGTCTTGGCTATGTTACAGGTAATACAAACGGATCCGTTCTGAACGGATGCAGACGTTTGTATTATCTGTGCAGATCCATGACGGATCCGCACCAAACGCGAGTGTGAAAGTAGCCTAATACTGATGATCAATATCAGATAGTGTGGGGTCTGACACCCGGCACTCCCGCCGATCAGCTGGTTGAAAAGAAGGCAGTGTGCGTTTTACCATAGCCTTCACTACAACAACAACAAAAAAGTGTGGCAGCACAATTCCGGAACGATGACCACAGCAGCCAGTCGGTGTCTGCAGTGAAGATGCGCTGTCCACGCGGATGTCACTGCTGTCACTGGCTGCCACGGTCATATATGACATGCACGTCAGTACACAGTACGTGGCAGGGGGCACGGCACCCACTGGGTCATGTGCAGGGCATGACTTCCTCCAGACTTCCTGTCTCCCCTGGCTGACAGGGAACCATAGCCTGGACCCAACTGTCCAGCAGGTGCAGTGAGGACAGACCTTAGATCTGGACTGTCTGAGGGGTGTGTGGGAGACCTGCGCCAGCAGGAAGCTGGGCCATACAGACAGCAGCACATCCACAGCCCAGGAGGCTGCAGGGTAAAAACTACAGAAGCACAAACGCCAATCAGAGCAGTTCTTACATCTCCCAACGTGCCCCCAGAAACATGAAAGCAGAGATCTGATTGGTCTCTGTAAACAACTCCATATTTCCACTGCGTTATATTCCATCCAGTACATGAGCGGTCCGGTCCTTACATCGCCCCGTGTCTGACTCACCACCTCAGCCGGACACTTACCCGCGGCCTGATCCTTATCGCATCGCGCTCTCTACAATCTACCTATTTTGACATCTCCTTCATGTTGAACGAAAGGCCCAGATACTGCTCCTTTTCCCTTCGACCCCGTCAAGACGTACGTACGGCGTCACTTACGTACAGCGCGCATGTCTATGACACACAAACTCTCAGAGTGTTTGTTCGCGGCGCTGCCAATAAAGTTGTTTGAAGAAAAAAAAGAAGAAAAAATGCTGAATTTGGTAGGGATTTTTATTTGCAAATTCCTGGACTAAGAAAGTCCCATAAAGTCCTGTAATAGGGTTCCTGAGGAAGACTAGGTATATATGTATGAGATATAATAGAGAGAGAGAGATGCCCACTCACAGTAGTTATGCCCAGATATGTGCCCCCTCATGGTAGTTATGCCCAGATATGTGCCCCATGACAGTAATATGGCCAGTAAAATGTATTTGCCAAGAATCTGAAATGTACTAAACAAGCGTAGCATTAGAATACATTTTTGTACTTTATTTGGTTTGCAGTGCTGTTGCATTGTCTTTTATTCTTTGTTTTTTCTAGCCATGACAGCGCGCCCCTGCGCATTGGGATGTGCTGACTGACCCCCTTTTTCTTTGCAGTTTGTACTTCAGTCGCGCACTCCTGACCAGCCTGTCTGCCCCATAGGCTGATTTTAATTAGTGTAAATATAAAGCTTAGGCTACTTTCACACTGACGTTTTGGTTTCCGTTTGTGAGATCCGTTCAGGGCTCTCACAGACAGTCCAAAACGGATCAGTTTTGCCCTAATGCATTCTGAATGGTAAAGGATCTGCTCAGAATGCATCAGTTCATTCCGCTTTGGAGACGGACACCTAAGCGCTGCTTGCAGCGTTTTGGTGTCCGTCTGATGAAACTGAGCCAAACTGATCCGTCCTGACACACAATGTAAGTCATTGGGGACATTTTCTATGACACAATCTGGCACAATAGAAAACGGATCCGTCCCCCATTGACTTTCAATGGTGTTCAAGAAGGATCCGTCTTGGCTATGTTAAAGATAATACAAACGGATCCATTCTGAACGGATGCAGACGTTTGTATTATCTGAACGGATCCGTCTGTGCAGATCCATGACGGATCCGCACTAATTGCGAGTGTTAAAGTAGCCTTATCCTGCTCTCCCTCACTCACTGGAAGCCTTTTGGCACCAGGAGAGGTATAGGGTGGACTCCCATTGCATTCTTTGGGGGCTTTCTGGCACCAGAAGAGGTATGGAGTGGGCCCGGCATGCATGTTGGTACCTGCATTCCCTGGATTTAATGGAGGCCATTTTGGCACCAAAAATTAAGGTGGGCCCAGCATGCATGTGGAACCTACACTCCATAAATTGTATGGTAGCCGTCATGGCACATAACAGGTAGAGTTTAGTGTTAAGTTCCTGTCTTACAGAGATCCCCTTGACGTGTGGCAGACGGGCCCAAATAATTTTGTACAAAATTTATTTGCCAAGAATCTCAAATTTACTTAATAAGCGTAGCAGTAGCATCAGAATACTGATTTTGTACTTTATTTGGTTTGCAGTTTGAAGTGCTGCTGCATTGTATTTTTTTCCAGTAAAGTGCCCCCTGATAGTAAAATGCCCAGTAAAGTGCCCCCTGATAGTAAAATGCCCAGTAAAGTGCCCCCTGATAGTAAAATGCCCAGTAAAGTGCCCCCTGATAGTAAAATGCCCAGTACTGCGGGACAGCCACTGAAATTCGGGCCTGTCCTGCAGGATCCGGAATGGTTGGGAGGTATGTATCTGATCAGCAGGGTTGCCAACCGTCCAGAAATTTCTGGACAGTTCATAAAAAAAGACAACTTTATTCCTGTGTCCTTGAAAAAAAAAAAATAGATGTGTCCATGATTTTTTTGAGGCTGGTGGTGCTTGCCCAGAATATTTCGGTGGTAATAATCATTTTACAGCTCACAGTAAATGCTGGTAATGAGTTCCTATCAGTATATTGAACTTTAGACATTTGTTACTTATAATTTTGAACACTCGTTATGGTTTTCCAATATGTTCGTAAAAAATGTTGGCTGTTTGTGATTTTGGGATAAATTGTCCAGAAAAAAGAAAAATTCTGGTTAGCAACCCCTTGATCAGTGGGGGTCCAACACCTGGGACTCCCGCTGATCAGCTGCTTTGGCGTACCTGTGAGCACCACTGCCTTCTCTCAGCTTACCAAGCACAGCGCCATGCATTGTATAGTGGCTGTGCTTGGTATTGCAGATCTGCCCCATTCATTTTTATGGCCTGAGCTGCTCCTAGGCCATGTGATCTGTGAACGTGTTGTCACTGGCCTTGGGAAAGCTGAGAAAAGGCTGTGGCACTACTGCCGACGCAGCTGACTTTTCAAACAGCTGATCAGCAGGGGTCCCGGGTGTTGCCCCCCACCGATCAAATACCGATGACCTATCCATAGGATAGGTCATCAGTTCTAAAGTCTCAGAAAACCCCTTTATTCTTTGAATTCAGGTGTATAAAGCCCCTAGCCATGCATTCTGCCTTTATAGACATTTGCCAACTGTCCCTGATTTTCAGAGACAGTCTTGGCAGATTCATGCTGTCCCGGACCGAAAATGAGCAGTGCTAATGTAATCCCCGCCCATAGGTGGGTGGGCTTGGAGCATTCCCAGGGCGGGACTTAGACACCCCAGTTTTACCAACTGAGGCTACTTTCACACTGACGTTTTGGCTTCCGTTTGTGAGATCCGTTCAGGACTCTCACAAGCGGTCCAAAACGGATCAGTTTTGCCCTAATGCATTCTGTATGGAAAAGGATCCGCTCAGAATGCATCAGTTTGCCTCCGTTCCGTCTCCATTCCGCTTTGGAGGCGGACGTTTTGGTGTCCGTCTGACAAAACTGAGCCAAACGGATCCGTTCTGACACACAATGTAAGTCAATCGGGACGGATCTGTTTTCTATGACACAATCTGGCACAATAGAAAACGGATCCGTCCTCCATTGACTTTCAATGGTGTTAAAGATGGATCCGTCTTGGCTATGTTAAACATAATACAAACGGATCCGTTCTGAACGGATGCAGACGTTTGTATTATCTTAACGGATCCGTCTGTGCAGATCCATGACGGCTCCGCACCTAACGCGAGTATGTGCTTGTTCTAAAGAGCTTGCTGAATACAAGCGGGGTCCTGTGATTATGGGAGGTGATGGCAGCCGAAAATTAAATGAAAATGGGAAAGCTAAAATTGAAAATAACCTTTTGACATTTTATTTACCACCCATGTGTAAAAATTTCATGCCAAAATTCAAAATAAAATAATTTAATTTATCATTTAAAGGGGATGTGTCACTTTAGCAAATGGCATTTATCATGTAGCGAAAGTTAATACAAGGCACTTACTAATGTATTGTGATTGTCCATATTGCTTCCTTTGCTGTCTTGATAAATTTTTCCATCACATTATACACTGCTTGTATCCAGGGGTCATGGCCACGCTGCAGCGCAGATATGAGGAGGCCGGGATGGGGGCTGTCTATGCGTACTCCCGTGGTCCCAGCCACTAGAGAGGGCATTGCATTTTCCTATAGTGTGCAAGCACAGCCATCACTGCTGGATTACAGGGTGGTCTGTAACCACGGATACGAGCAGTGTATAATGTGATGGAAAAATGAATCCAGCCAGCAAAGGAAGCAATATGGACAATCACAATAAGTGCCTTGTTTTAACTTCCTCTATGCAGCACGCCAGACCTGCAGGGTATAGCGACAGTGAGGTCACGGTATGGGCAATCGAGGGTTACTCACTATTTGAAGGAGATCCCTGGGCAGGCATGCGGCAGTGAATGGAGAGGTAGACACAAGTTCCTCTGGTTGTAGAGACCTGGCCTGATGGTGTGTGAGGTGCCCTGGATGTTGCAGGTGTTTAGAGTGCCTGAGGTAAGGTCCCTTTAAGATTCGTGACGCCAGTGCCTGTAACGGTGGCACACCAATTTGTAGGAGTAGTAAATGAGTACACAGTTGGTGAATTAAACGTTGCTTTACTTGGTGGAAAAACAGTCCAACTTTGTACAGGCAGTTACAGTTGATAATGATAATAATGCAGTCCCTTGAACAATACTTCACAAGCAGGTTGACTTTCAATAGTGGCAGGTATTAATCATGCAAGATACTTGGAGGGCAAACAGTTAATGCTTTGCAGTGCAATGCTGCTCTATCCCCTTCAGCTATTCTAGCTGGCTGGATCCCAAGGCCCGGATGCCTAATTGCTGGCTTTAATCCTTGGTATATAAATCCTTCCTCCAGTATTGACCCTTGCTCTTTACTTTATAGTACTTCTGTCCATCAGGGTACTTATCTGTACTTGCTGTATTGTCCTTACTGTGAGGGATGCTGCAGGTTGCTCCCAGGAGGTACATCTCTTCTACTGGGATAATCTTCTGAGCTAACTAAGGCTCACTTGATCTACAGGCAGGCTAGAGTTCTTCACTAGCCTCCTGGTTGTAGCTAGCAGCCAGGGCTATCAAGCTGCATGTCAGGAGGAGGCCCTCAGCATATCTCTGGCTGGTGCCTTCTCACTTTTGTCTCCACAGACTCCTGACTATGATCTAACTCTTCCCTGTCTGGGCCTGGACATTTATACTAGGGGCTCCCTATCTCCCTCTAACGTCTAGGATGCCTAACTACACCCTAATAGGCCTGCTATGCATGTCACAGGGGAAAACATTGCATGTAAAAATACATAGAAAAATACATTAAATGCATAGTTAAATATAATATTTCTGTCCCTTGTGAGTAGGAGTAACACGTCACCCAATTGATCCTTGTGTAGTGCCCACGCCTACCTAGTGGGACACTACATACCCCCACGCTATGACGTTGCTCGTCCTCGGCGCAACATGAAGGGGCCCTGCCCAGCTGGATACTGCACCTGAAAAAGAGAAAATAATGCAAAGCAGGAAAATACATCTACATTTGCAAAATACATTATATGTATACATCAGGCAGTTCCACTGGCTTAGGAGCAAGTACGGTGAAAAGGGGCGTTGTTCTCTTCTCTCAGGATAATGTAAGGGAACAGGGGCGCAGACCTGGTGCAGCGTATCAATAATACCGGGATAGTCCATATAATACTTTAAGTGCAAATTGTCCATAATAGAACAGTAGAAAAATGTAAAACAATTAAAAGTTCTTGGAGGCTCAAAGAACAAAACATGAGTCCGTACCCAGGTTCCTTTCTTATTCACAGCAAGGATTTCAAAGACAGCAAGGGCAGAAGTACGAGATCACAGAGGCTCACATACAATGGAGTCCATCTCTGGGCACATTTCTTTTAAGTAGCAAGATCTCAGAGGCTCATGTGCATTTGAGTCTATCCCTGGGCGCATTTCCTTGGACTTAGGTTGCACAATAAAATGACAGCACATAAAAAATAGCCCACATTATTCCAATGGCATATATAAAAATAAGTGCTGCAATACCCTTAATCAACCTGAAAAGGGGGTTAAAAAGGGTTAAAGGTGCAACATAAAAATTAGGCACAACTTGGCTCAAATATTGAAGAAGCAGGCAGGAGGTCCTGTAAACAAATATGGCTTTGCTGCAATTGGTATTTCAGTGGGCGACCATACCACTGAGCCGTGGGTAACTGGCAGCAGCAACAAAGGACCAAAACAAAGGACTCCTGTCCTGGAAGGGTTAAATCCTCAGCAATAAGGTCCCTTGATGAAAGAAATCAAATAAATCAATGGCCTAGCAGGCCAATTCACAGGGGCATGTCATATCCACTTTGCATCACAGTGGTGCTCCCTGGCTCCATTTGTAGATTGGGCCTGTAGTGAGAGTCAACAGGCGGATGTGCCCACAACACAGTATTGGGGGGCAGCTGCAGCATAAAGGGACCCCTAATAGGTATTGGCCCCATAGGCCTAGGGGTGATCACGGTTGCTGACCGCACCGATGCAGGCATGACAATTGTGGGCTGCTGCGCTGGCCTGGGTACCGCTGCCGCAAGCGGTCCGGTGGGTTCCGTGACAACTGATTCTGCACAGCGGGATATAGTGTCAGAGGGCCTCCTTGGGGGCCTCAGTGCAGCTGCAGTCGCAGTAGGTGGCCGGCTGGTAGGGACAGGTACCCTTACCTCTGACCCAGCGATGTCCGAGTATTGGAGTCGAACCTCTTCCTTTCTAGGTGGCGTCCGGATTCTGGCGGTAGCAATTCGGCGTAGTTCCCGCAGCTTTTCCTCCAGACGGACGATCTGGTTCGGGATCGCTGTCCTCCGATGTCGCCGCCGGCACTTGTACAATAGAGGGCGCATCCTGCACAGCCGCTGCAGGTTCAGGTAAGGCGTCCGCTCTTTTACCCTTTCGGATGTTGTCCAGGGTCACGTGGAATCGCTCCAGGTTCTCTAGCTCTTTAATAGTTTTCTCCCGGCGAGGCAGCTCAGGGGACGGATATGGGCTCACCCACTTCTCCACTACCATTGGTTGCCAGAATACGTTCGGGCCAATGAAAGAGCCCCGCTCTTGAAATGCATGATGGGCCGGTTCTGGAGAGCGCGCTGGTTCATGCTCGCAGCCAGTGTAGTCCTAATCAGCTTCCCAGTCCTCCGGTTCTTTCCTGGGACGGGTCACGGCAGTGGCATATGGGCCTCGCAGGCCCTCGGCAGGGGTGAACTCCACTTCCTCTCCCTCACGGAGGTTATGCATGTACTCTGAAAGGTAACTCCGCTTGACGGACCTCCGATTTACGTACAAATCTCTGCCGGTGGTATAGTCCTGGATAAAACCGTAGCCACGGTTCTTGTCAAAGGCCACAACCAACCCCTTTCTCCTTTCCAGGCGGGGTTGGGTGTCAGTGTGGCACTCATGAACGGTCTTTGCGAGTTCCTCGTAATAGATTTTAGTCTTGGTCGTTTTCTTTATGGCGGCCTCCCGTATCTCTGCCATCAGCGTCGACCATTTAAATGAGGGTTGGAAAAAGTCTCTCCAGGAGCCATAGTAGTTCTCCGGTTGCGTCCTCGGTGGCGGGCAGGCGGGTCTTTCCGGTCCCGGAGAGTAGGCCGGTGGAGCGTCCTCTTGCTCCATGGTATTAGGATCCATTTGTAATCCAATGGGTGCCGACACAATAACAGAGCAGTCCTCACTCTTCAACATGCTCGATCCTTCTCTGGAGAGCGACAGGGCGGCACCAATAATTAAAGACAGATCCTCCCATTGCTCTGGGAGGCTGCCCCCCAGGTACTCCAGTATGGGGGAGGCGGAGTCCATCATTGCAGACATGCAAATGTCCAGACAGGGCGGTGGCGCGGACATATAGCCTTTCCCGCACTTTTCAGCAGAAGGCGCCAATTTTTCCCGCCAAACAAAGTATGAAGATGACGCAGCAATAAATCCAAGCAAGCTAAGCGGTCATCTTAAGCAAAACGCTGTCTATTCACTGACAGCAAGCGGTGGCTTTACAACAGCAAAACAGTCCATAAAAAGCACAGTTTCACACCGCAAATTATTACAGTTCTTTGGCCCAGCGATTTTCAATAAAGCAATTAGGGCTTGGTCACTTTAAGGCAAATAATGGCACACAGTTTTTGTATCCGCAATGGCGCAGGAATGATCGTATCCTGTTCGTGACGCCAATTTATGCAGCACGCCAGACCTGCAGGGTATAGTGCCTGAGGCAAGGTCCCTTTAAGATTCGTGACGCCAGTGCCTATAACGGTGGCACACCGATTTGTAGGAGTAGTAAATGAGTACACAGTTGGTGAATTAAACGTTGCTTTACTTGGTGGAAAAACAGTCCAACTTTGTTACAGTTGATAATGATACAGTCCCTTGAACAATACTTCACAAGCAGGTTCACTTTCAATAGTGGCAGGTATTAATCATGCAAGATACTTGGAGGGCAAACAGTTAATGCTTTGCAGTGCAATGCTGCTCTATCCCCTTCAGCTATTCTAGCTGGCTGGATCCCAAGGCCCGGATGCCTAATTGCTGGCTTTAATCCTTGATATATAAATCCTTCCTCCAGTATAGACCCTTGCTCTTTACTTTATAGATCCTCTGCCCATCAGGTTACTTATCTGACCTGGTATTATCCTTGCTTGGTAGGGAAGTTGCAGGTTTCTCCCAGGAGGTCCATTCCTACTACTGGGGTAATCTTCTGAGCTAACTAAGGCTCACTTGATCTAGTGATGTCCGGATCATGAACGAATCGTTCATTTGAACCGATTCAGTTCACTGAACCAGAAGAGTCGGTTCCTCTGACTAAGCTGATCCGAATGAAACAGCTCAGTCAGATTAGCATAGTGTCGGGATTCGAACCCGTGACCAGCCACATCCCAGGCGGTAGCCCTGCTTACTAGGCTACCGTCCTCTCTGGACATTACTCCCTGAAACCTATTATGTAACCTCAGTCTTGCCAAGCCTTGCTCATCACCCTTGATTCCCCACACCTGGTACTTCCCTATATAAGTCCAGCCCCTTGCACTCTAGCTTGCTGATTATTAAGCTCCTGAGCCTTGATCAAGCTTCTCCTCATCTGTTGCTCCTGCTACTACTGAAAGTCCACTGCTGACCAGGAATTGCCTACCGACTACTCTTCTGCTTGTCCCTACCTACTGAACTGCTACCACCGTTGCCATCCGGATTGTCTGACCACGCTTACTGCCGCCTGCCCTGACCCACCGCCTGCCTACCGACTACTCTTCTGCTTGTCCCTACCTACTGCCTGCGGTCCTTGCCACTGGGCTCCACTCCTACCTCCAGCCAGCGGTCCTCTGACTCAGGTGAGCCTATAGGATTGTTACACATAGAGGCAGCAGCAGGCAGTGTAATAGGAGCCGACAGTGGAAGCTAGCCCCGCCCCTCCCGCCCTCCAACCAATCAGAGGCAGCCAGCAGTCCAGCACTGACTCACAGCACAGGGGGAGTCGCAGGGACTCAGAGAATCGTCTGAGAGTTTATTAGTTAAAAGAATCGAATGAGTCACAGACCTGTCACCGAGTCCCTGCCAGACATCCTGCTCTGCGGCTTCCTGTCTCCCGATAAGTCCGTCGGGGGGGGGGGGGGGAGAGAGCATGTAGCAGAGCTGTGTGTAGCATGTAGCAGAGCTGTGTGTAGCATGTAGCAGGGCTAGTATAGTATGTAGCAGAGCTGTGTGTAGCATGTAGCAAAGCTAGTATAGCATGTAGCAGAGCTAGTATAGCATGTAGCAGAGCTGTGTGTAGCATGTAGCAGAGCTAGTATAGCATGTAGCAGAGCTGTGTGTAGCATGTAGCAGAGCTAGTATAGCATGTAGCAGAGCTGTGTGTGTACAGGGTGCATGCAGCAGTGTAGCAGAGCAGGAAGTCTGGTAGGGACTCGGTGACACGATTCTTTTAACTAATAAACTCTCAGACAATTCTCTGAGTCCCTGCAATAACTATAGCCACTACATCCCAGTCTGCTCCACTGCATTCACTGCAGCAGAACTGTGTTTGCCAGGAGCGAGTCCCTCCTGAACTTCGGTTCACTTGAGAGCCGACTCAGCAAGTGAACCGAAGATTCGATGAGCTGAGCATGTGCATTGATATGCAGTTCACTTGCTTCTGCCGCTCAGGAAGTGAACCGAAGATCCGATTCATGAATCGGTTCTTTTGAGTGAACTGATTCAAATGAACCGATTCATGAAAAAGATACGAACTTCCCATCTCTAACTTGATCTACAGGCAGGCTAGAGTTCTTCACTAGCCTCCTGGTTGTAGCTAGCAGCCAGGGCTATCAAGCTGCATGTCAGAAAAGGAGGCCCTCAGCATATCTCGGGCTGGTGCCTTCTCACTTCTGTCTCCACAGACTCCTGACTATGATCTAACTCCTCCCTGTCTGGGCCTGGACATTTATACTAGGGGCTCCCTATCTCCCTCTAACGTCTAGGATGCCTAACTACACCCTAATAGGCCTGCTATGCATGTCACAGGGGAAAACATTGCATATAAAAGCACATGGAAAAATGCATTAAATGCATAGTTAAATATAATATTTCTGTCCCTTGTGAGTAGGAGTAACACGTCACCCAATTGACCCTTGTGTAGTGCCCACGCCTACCTAGTGGGACACTACATCTACATGATAAATGCTATTTGCTGAAGTGAAACAGCCCCTTTAATGTTTAATTCAAGCATGGGTAATATGTGACAAAATTTTAAAAAAGCCTTTTCTCATTTAATTTTCTCCAGCCCCTCCTTCTGTCTTCACACTGCCCGCTCATTCACTGCCACCACGACCGCTTGTCCCGTAGTCACTGTTGTGTAGTGCACCCATCAATTGGATTTACAGATATACTAGCCAAGTTTAAGATGCAAAAAAAGCTTCCTGTTGACCTGTGCACCAAGCAGCGGAATGCGCTATTGAAGTTGTTGTGTAGAGCGCCCTCTATTGAAATTACAGACTTCTTGGCTCATATGTCTGTAAATCCAAAAGAGGGCGCTCTATGTTCAGTTCGGGGCTGATTAACATCTACAGTGCTGCCCATAATTCATACCCCTGGCAAATTTTGACTTAAAGTTACTTTTATTCAACCAGCAAGTCATTTTTTGACGGGAAATGACATAGGTGTCTCCCAAAAGATAATAAGACGATGTACAAGAGGCATTATTGTGGAAAAAAAAAACATTTCTCAGCTTTTATTTACATTTGAGCAAAAAGTGTCCAGTCCAAAATTATTCATACCCTTCTCAATAATCAATAGAAAAGCTGTTATTGGCTATTACAGCAATCAAGCGCTTCCTATAATTGCAGACCAGCTTTTTGCATGTCTCCACAGGTATTTTTGCCCATTCATCTTTAGCAATGAGCTCCAAATCTTTCAGGTTGGAAGGTCTTCTTGCCATCACCCTGATCTTTAGCTCCCTCCACAGATTCTTAATTGGATTCAAGTCTGGACTCTGGCTGGGCCACTCCAAAACGTTAATGTTGTTGTCTGCTAACCATTTATTCACCACTTTTGCTGTGTGTTTTGGGTCATTGTCATGCTGAAATGTCCACTAGTGCCCAAGGCCAAGTTTCTCTGCAGACTGCCTGATGTTGTCGTTGAGAATCCTCATGTATTGCTCTTTTTTCATGGTGCCGTTTACTGTGATTAGGTTCCCTGGTCCATTGGCTGAAAAACACCCCCAAAGCATTAGGTTCCCACCACCATGTTTGACAGTGGGGATGGTGTTCTTTGGGTTGAAGGCTTCTCCTTTTTTACGCCAAATGAAGGAAACATCATTGTGACCAAACAATTCAATTTTTGTTTCATCTGACCATATCTGATATGCTTTACTGGCATAACTTCTGGCTTGGTATAGACATATAGGCACAGTCCTACTACAATAGACTGAGCGCCGTATACCTAAATATATGATTTGGTATATCCCAGTCTGGCCATAGTTTGTTAGCACGAGACACGTAAATGTTTTTGGGTTTCTTCTATCAGTATTGAGACCTTTTCCGTTCATTTACTCACTTATCATCTCCTGCTAACAGTTACTGACCTGATCACCTTATAAAATTGATTGATCAGCGTTTTCTAGTTACTGGCCTATTTTATTATATGTTCCAATATTTCTCTGATTATCCTTAAAGAGAAAAATATAAAAGAAAAAAGAAAATACATTTATATTTGTATAATAATATTTGTAATTCTCTATGGTGATAGGTACTCCTTGTCAAATATGTCCCCTGATGAGCCTGACACCAACCAGGCGAAACGCGTAGGGACGTTATTGGACAATTGACTTTTCTAATTCTAAATCATTTCTCTTTATATATCACATATGGTAATAGGGTGTTGTCTCTCACCTACCTTGGGTATTTACATACATTTATTATTTTTCTTGTGTAGATTAGCCCAGGCGTCCCTATAGGGTCCCTCAACATATAGGCTTCCACCCCGTGAGAGGGTTAACCAGGGACACTAGGAGGCACGTGAGACGGGATCGCCCCTATCTGGGCGGCTATTCCGTATTTAGGCAGGGCTGCTACACTAGGGCCAGAATTAGGGCTAGTACCCCCAGCAGGTTTCACTAACATCTACTAACCAGATTGCAAATATCGTGCAAGCTAACATCAATCTGACCCTAGATTTTGATTTTCTTTTTCTTATTATTATTTATTATCTATATATTTGAAGGGTGTATTTACTATTTTATACATAAATATTAAAAGTTATATTTTAGAATGATGGTACTACTGTGAATTCATAACACAGAAGACCAGAAGTCTTCTTCTTTGTCAGATGAGCTTATGCAAAGGCCAAGCAAGCTTTTGTGTGCCTTATCTGGAAAAGTGGCATCATCCTTGGTCTGCATCCTTGGAGCCCAGCAGTGTGCAGTGTCCGTTGGATTGTCTGCCTTGAGACATTGCCACCAGCAGAGCCCAGATTGACCAGGATGGCATTGGTGGTGATCTGTCACGGCTGTGTGTGAGCAACAAGAGCATGCACAGAAAATAGAGCTACTGACCGGACCCAAACTAGGGAGGATAAAGGGTGACCCCTGTCCGACCCTCAAAAGCTCTCCCTATGCTGCTAAGCCCATGCCCGGATCCAAATGGTGGAAGGAGGCATGCCCGCGTACCTAAGACTGATGGCCACTGTAACCCCTACAATAGTGGAAGGGGCACGGCCACCGGTGCCCTGCTCAGTATATGGAGGGAACCGTGGTCGCCTCGGATCCAGTCAGAAAACACACAGATACACAGCAATGTCTGCACACTTAGCTGAAGGGCTGCAGCCGCAGTGAAGACGGATCCAAAGACAGGCTGGCAATATCCGGAGTACTTTCTGCAGCAGAACACAGGTCCAGTGAAAGGATAGCATACAAGGGAACATACTCAAGCAAGAGCTACAACCCAAATGAGAAATATAATCCACACCTACAATAGGAGGAGGGGGAATATAAAAGCAGGGAAATCAAACGGAGGAGAAACAGCTGGGAGGAAGGAAACAGAAAACTCCTCCCAGCTCTAGTAGTGACATCATCACAGGGGTGGAGAAACAGAGCTGTGAGAACGTCCCAAAGCTCTGGTAGTGACATGATCCTTGGATTCTTTTTCACCTCTCTAACTATCCTCCTGGCAAGCACAGGTGTCACTTTTGGCTTCCAACCTGTCACGGCGGATGGGATCTCAGATACACAGATAAACCAACAAACCAGATTCTAGGCGAGAAGCTGGGGAAAGGTCACCTCCTAGCAAATCCCTGACTTCTCTCCCTACCCTGCTAAGCCCACATTCAGACCTTGATGGTAGGAATAATGTGTCCTCGTGCCTGGGCTAAAATACCCTAGGATCCCTGAGATGGTGAAAAGGGGAAAAGGATCAGCCTGCTCCCTCAGAACCTGGAGGGGACAGAAGACACACAAACAACCTAGACAGCAAACAACAAAACAGAAACCAAACTAATCTGATCTGAGCTGGAACAGACAATCCTTCCTTCCTTGCTTGCTTCCAAGGCCAGACTGATTTCTATAACCCGCACAGAACACTGGGATTGAGTGAGATTTAAACCAATGACCCCACCCAGTGCACCTGAGGGGAGCGCGGATCCAGCACGACTCCAAAACAAAACAAAAAACTAAACACGTGCTGCTATTCTGGCCGACCTCCGCACATAGTCAGAGCAGGGCATGACAGTACCCCCCCTTCTGCGGGTGACCTCCGGACACCCCGGACCAACCTTATCCGGATGGGATCTATGAAAAGCCCTCACCAGTCGGCTGGCACTGACATCCAGCGCCGGAACCCACATCCTCTCCTCAGGGCCGTATCCCCTCCAGTGTACCAGGTACTGAAGGGAACCCCGAAGAACTCTAGTGTCGAGAACCCTGGAGATCTCGAACTCCAAATTTCCATCGACCAGAACAGGAGGAGGAGGCAATGGCGATGGTTTCACCGGTTTCACGTATTTTTGTCAGTAAAGACCTGTGGAACACATCATGGATCCTCCAAGTCTGCAGAAGATCCAGCCGAAACGCTACTGGATTGATCACCGCAGATATTTTGTACGGACCAATAAATCTTGGACCCAGTTTCCAAGATGGCACTCTCAATTTAATATTTTTAGTGGACAACCACACCAGATCACCCACACACAGGTCCGGACCAGTCACACGTCTCTTGTCAGCCATTCGCTTATACCTCTCACCCATCTTCTCCAAATTCCCTTGGATCCTCCGCCAGATAGAAGACAAGGCAGAAGAAAATCTCTCCTCCTCTGGCATCCCAGAGGAACCAGTCCCAGAAAAGGTACCAAACTGAGGATGAAAACAGTATGCGCCAAAAAATGGCGACTTACCCGTGGACTCCTGCCTACGGTTATTCAAAGCAAATTCTGCTAAGGACAAGAATGAGGACCAGTCCTCCTGATTCTCAGCCACAAAACACCTCAAGTAGGTCTCCAGGTTTTGATTAGTACGCTCTGTCTGTCCATTCGACTGCGGATGAAAAGTCGAAGAGAACGAAAGTTGAATGCCAAGCCGAGAACAGAACGCTCTCCAAAACCTGGAGACAAACTGCGTGCCCCTATCAGAGACCACATCCGAAGGAATACCATGCAATTTCACAATATTATCAACAAAAATCTGCGCAAGAGTCTTGGCGTTAGGCAGACTAGTTAATGATATACTGTAAAGTGAGCCATTTTACTGAAACGGTCAACTACCACCAAAATTACTGTTCTCCCGGAGGAACTCGGCAGATCCGTAATAAAGTCCATAGACAAGTGCGTCCAAGGACGAGACGGAATAGACAATGGAAGAAGTGAACCAGCCGGTCGAGTATGAGCAACCTTTGACCGAGCACAGGTTTCACAAGCTGCCACGTAATCCTCAATGCTCTTACGTAACCCTGGCCACCAGAACCTCTGGGACACCAGATCACAGGTGGACTTACCACCAGGATGTCCAGCAAGGACAGTATCGTGATGTTCCTTGAATACCTTGTATCGCAGACCTTCAGGAACAAACAACCTCCCTGGGGGACAAGAACTAGGAGCCCCCTCCTGGGCTCCCAACACCTCCATCTCCAATTCGGGGTACAGAGCGGAGACCACCACCCCATCAGCCAAAATCGGAGCAGGATCCTCTGAATCACCTCCCCCAGGAAAGCTGCGAGACAAGGCATCTGCCTTGACGTTCTTAACCCCTGGGCGAAAGGTAACCACAAAATTGAACCTGGTAAAAAACAGTGACCATCTGGCCTGTCTAGTGTTCAGACGCTTGGCAGATTGCAGGTAAGCCAAATTCTTATGATCTGTATATACTGTAACTGGGTGAGACGCCCCCTCCAACCAGTGACGCCATTCCTCAAAGGCCAACTTGATAGCCAGCAACTCTCTATCACCAACATCATAATTCTTCTCGGCGACCGAGAGCTTCTTGGAGAAAAAAGCACACATGAACTTTGCACGATATTCAAATTTTTCGAGTTTTACCTGTATAACGCACCATAAAAAATGATGTTGTCCTGTAACAGCATTAATACAAAAAAATGTTATGAAAAAAAGTGTTGATATCATAATACAAAAAATAAATATAAATGTATTATTGCCATAATCGCAGGCTTACTAACTTTACAGGGCACCAGAGAGATTCCTGGGAGTGAATAGAAAAAAAGATCTGCAGTACGCCATCCCAAATATTTGGACTTTGATCCCACTCATTTATATAGGACATGTCCAGAACATAGAGCACAACATTTTCTGGTTCATATTGTCATATTGAAGCGCTCAGAATGTCCGCAATAAGGCTGGGAGTACACGGTGACATGTACCAAGCAATAGCAAATCTCAGACAAGTCATCAAAACAACTTTCTGTCTCTTGACTATTTTAGAGCTTCAATTTAGCTGTTGAAAAAAACAAATCACAGTCGCACGCAACTTGCATTGTGGTCTGTGGTGGTGATAGAGATGTGTGAATATCATTCTATATTTTGTATCTCTAGGACTGTGTAACTGTATCATTTTTTTAGTAGTTGCTTTAAAGGGACACTGACAGGCCTTCTGAGCATAATTAGCTCTTTATATGCCCCCCTAGGTCTTATAATACAGGGAGTGCAGAATTATTAGGCAAGTTGTATTTTTGAGGATTAATTTTATTATTGAACAACAACCATGTTCTCAATGAACCCAAAAAACTCATTAATATCAAAGCTGAATATTTTTGGAAGTAGTTTTTAGTTTGTTTTTAGTTTTAGCTATTTTAGGGGGATATCTGTGTGTGCAGGTGACTATTACTGTGCATAATTATTAGGCAACTTAACAAAAAACAAATATATACCCATTTCAATTATTTATTTTTACCAGTGAAACCAATATAACATCTCAACATTCACAAATATACATTTCTGACATTCAAAAACAAAACAAAAACAAATCAGTGACCAATATAGCCACCTTTCTTTGCAAGGACACTCAAAAGCCTGCCATCCATGGATTCTGTCAGTGTTTTGATCTGTTCACCATCAACATTGTGTGCAGCAGCAACCACAGCCTCCCAGACACTGTTCAGAGAGGTGTACTGTTTTCCCTCCTTGTAAATCTCACATTTGATGATGGACCACAGGTTCTCAATGGGGTTCAGATTAGGTGAACAAGGAGGCCATGTCATTAGATTTTCTTCTTTTATACCCTTTCTTGCCAGCCACGCTGTGGAGTACTTGGACGCGTGTGATGGAGCATTGTCCTGCATGAAAATCATGTTTTTCTTGAAGGATGCAGACTTCTTCCTGTACCACTGCTTGAAGAAGGTGTCTTCCAGAAACTGGCAGTAGGACTGGGAGTTGAGCTTGACTCCATCCTCAACCCGAAAAGGCCCCACAAGCTCATCTTTGATGATACCAGCCCAAACCAGTACTCCACCTCCACCTTGCTGGCGTCTGAGTCGGACTGGAGCTCTCTGCCCTTTACCAATCCAGCCACGGGCCCATCCATCTGACCCATCAAGACTCACTCTCATTTCATCAGTCCATAAAACCTTAGAAAAATCAGTCTTGAGATATTTCTTGGCCCAGTCTTGACGTTTCAGCTTGTGTGTCTTGTTCAGTGGTGGTCGTCTTTCAGCCTTTCTTACCTTGGCCATGTCTCTGAGTATTGCACACCTTGTGCTTTTGGGCACTCCAGTGATGTTGCAGCTCTGAAATATGGCCAAACTGGTGGCAAGTGGCATCTTGGCAGCTGCACGCTTGACTTTTCTCAGTTCATGGGCAGTTATTTTGCGCCTTGGTTTTTCCACACGCTTCTTGCGACCCTGTTGACTATTTTGAATGAAACGCTTGATTGTTCGATGATCACGCTTCAGAAGCTTTGCAATTTTAAGAGTGCTGCATCCCTCTGCAAGATATCTCACTATTTTTGACTTTTCTGAGCCTGTCAAGTCCTTCTTTTGACCCATTTTGCCAAAGGAAAGGAATTATGCACACCTAATATAGGGTGTTGATGTCATTAGACCACACCCCTTCTCATTACAGAGATGCACATCACCTAATATGCTTAATTGGTAGTAGGCTTTCGAGCCTATACAGCTTGGAGTAAGACAACATGCATAAAGAGGATGATGTGGTCAAAATACTAATTTGCCTAATAATTCTGCACGCAGTGTAAGTTCCCAATTCATATAAGAATCATCCCTGTGCGCATTATAAAACGTTAAAAATAATCTTTATAATCACCTCTCCTTTCTGCCCAAGGGGCGTTCTTTGTGGCGCATTTGTGCCCAGCTGCGTCCCAACTGCCGGGTCCTTAGACACGCCCATCTCATTAGTATTCACTTGGCGCAATGTGATCCCGGCGAGCGAGGGTGCCGGGCGCATGCGCATGATCTCCGAATGTCGGGGACTGAGAAATACCGCCCAGCGAAGTGAATACTAATGAGATGGGCGTATCTAAGGACCCGGCAGTTGGGACGCGGCTGGGCACAAATGCGCCGCAAAGAACGCCCCTTGGGCAGAAAGGAGAGGTGATTATAAAGATTATTTTTAACGTTTTATAATGCGCACAGGGATAATACTTATATGAATTGGGAACTTATTATAAGACCTAGGGGGGCATATAGAGAGCTAACTATGCTCAGAAGGCCTGTCAGTGTCCCTTTAAGCTGCTTGTTCCTTATCTCGAGCGCCTCCCGTTTGCTCAGGCTGCCTGTATCTCAGCAGTGAAGAGAGAAGAAGGGGGGGGGGGGCACGCAGCTGTGGGCCGAACTCATTCTCTAGTCTCACACAAACTGTGTGAAGAATGATGTATAGACTATAGAATGATGTATAGAATGCTTGAGCCAATTGCTTAGCTAGATGATTCACATTTATATTCAGTGCCTATAAAAAAGCACCTCCTTGAAGTTTCATATATGACGTAAGCAGTATTAATGATAGTAAGACGCCATTATAAGATGGCACCGGTGCACAGATGTTTACATTAAGTTCACATACCAAAGTTTGTAATGCGCACACTCCAAGTGTTATCTCTTTTCTTCTTATCTTTTTTTCCTTCTTAGCCAATGAAATAATGGCATAAGCCTCAGAGGGGGGACGCCCCCCTCTGAAGATGTAAAAACTGCTTTACTTATTGTAATAAACATAGAGACTGTCTTCGACCTGCCTTTGTGTCAGTGTATGTCTCTGCCACGTGTGGATATTAACCCCTTGGGGTACCTTGATTTTGATCAACAGAGTGACTCTTAAATGCTTCAAGTGGAAGCAGCTTCAACAGTGGTCTATGATGGTAAAGTTGCTTGAAACTTGTGACCAAAAATACAACCGTGACAGTAGGTTACATGCAATACAACATCACAGCCTGCGTATAGCTTGACACCCAGCCTAAAATTTAAAGGGCTATCCCCATGTGAGACATTTGTGGCATGTCACAATGTATCTTAAATGTCTGATAGATGCAGTTTCCACTTCAAGGACACCCACCTATAGGGATGGATAAGTTCCCATTCTGCCCCAGTAAATACAGAGAGTAGGAGATCAGGCGTTCGTGTGGTTCTCTACATTGTAGATTATGGATGTTGTGGTAACTGCTTAGCATTTCTTAACTACTAAACACTAAGATGGAGAGAGCGGCATGCATAGACGTCCACCTCTAACTTATATGCTGCTTTACGGAGTGCAAGACGGGGTAAATAGACCCCCATTTATAGATGGGGATTAGAGATGAGCAAAGCATTCAAAAATTCGATTCGGCTGCATCACCGAATTTTACAAAAAAATTCATTTTGTGACCAATTACTTAGTCATGAAGTGCATTTCTTTGTAAGTAGTGGATGCAATGATAGGGAGCGGTGATTGCACCCCCCCAATATTGTACCCCTCAAATGCCGCTTTCATAGCTGATCACAGTGTAAAATGCAAAACATAAATAAATTAAATCATACTTATCTCAAGAGCAGTGCAACTTATCTTATAGAAAATGGAAGCGCAGGAACACAAGCAAGGTCCACACACCAACTCCTCCAAATCCAAGCAGAGAATATCATCTGCATGGTATGAACTGTGAAACCAAAATAAATAGGCAAGCAGTAATGACCGCCAGCTGCACCTGACAAGAGGTGTGGTCATTATCAAACAACAACACTGAGAATCAAGAGACTGTCAGTTAACCTCATGTGCAGTCAGTCTCTCCGATCTTCTAACTTCTGTCACAGAAGGTACCGTCTTACCATGAGGGTGTAAAAGTTCTTCTTTACTGCCCTATACAAAGTATCTCAGAGGCTACTTTTGGGTAGTGTACCTCTTGGTGAGAGATCTCGACTGATAGACATGCCTCTACGATGTACTTGAAGACAATATGCCCAGTTGACAGACTTTGATAGGGGGCATATCACTGGAATAAAAGAAGCAGGATGGTCGTTTTGAAGAATTGCCCATTATCTAGGCTGTTCTTACTTGCCGAGCAGAGGTTCAATCTTGCCTGTGTTGAGAATCGACACATTGCTCCATGTGCTGGTGTGATCATCTGGGAATTCATCACATACGACAGTCACCTAGTAGTGATACGAGGGACAGTATCTGCTCAGCAATATGTTAATAACTTGGCACAACCCTTTTAACTCAATTCCAAAAATTGCAGCAGGGTGTTGGCTGGCCGCATGTTATAGCTCACACCCACAGTGGATAAAACAGCAGTCGCAATTGTGACTGAGCTCCTAAGCCAGGGGGGCCGACAGGCTACCCTTTGCCAGTGGGGCACCGCCAATAATATATCGCCAGGACGGCAATACAGTTAGGTGCTGCAGCAGGGCACGGGAGCTATGTCTCCCTGACCCACTGTTTCCTCTGATTGGCTTCAGGGCTAGTGCCTGTAGTGTATCAGAGGCCAGCACAGGCGGTGAGATGACGTAATCATCATTGCACCGTCGAGCCGGGCAGCATACAGCTCCGGACACAGGCCGGAAGAGGCCTGCACCACATCGCTGTCAGCCTCATGGAGATCAATATTTGAGTTTATTGTTTTTTATTTGGCACCATGCTGTTGGGCCACTATGGGCGGGGGGGGCACTATGGGGGTATCTACTGGAAGCGTTAAATAGGGGCATTTTGTAATGGCGCACATAAGGGGACATATAATTGTACTGGCACACATTATGGGGGGGCACTATGGGGACATTGGCTGTACTGGGAGCACTAATAGGGGCATTTTTTTGTACTGGCAAGCATTATAAGGTGGCATTTTTTGCACTGCCACACATCATTATAAGGGGGCATTTTTTGCACTGGCATACATTATAAGGGGGCATTTTTGTAGTGGCGCACATTATAAGGGGTGATTTTTTGCACTGGCCTGCAATATAAGTAGCCATTTTTTTGCACTGGCGCACATTATAAAGGGCATTTTTTGTAGAGATCGACCGATTATCGGTTTTACCGATATTATCGGCCGATATTCAGGATTTCGAACGGTATCGGCATCTATTTTGCCGATATACCGATAATGTATGGGGAACAAGGATCGCGCTGCTGTCAGCGCTCTCCGTGTTCCCTCAGCAGCACAAGCGAGAAGGAAGCAGTGTCTACTCCCCCTGTGATGCTGCTGCTGCCACCAATGAGAGGAGAGAGGACAAGAGGAGGGGAGGGGCTGTGGTCCCTGCGCCACCAATGAAGATACCTCTCTCATTAATTCATATACAGGAGGCGGGAGCTGGCTGCAGAATCACATAGCCGGCTCCCGACCTCTATGAGCGGTAGCTGCGATCTGCGGTAGTTAACCCCTCAAGTGCCACGGATCGCAGCTAACGCTCATGGAGGTCGGGAGCCGGCTATGTGATTCTGCAGCCAGCTCCCGCCTCCTGTATATGAATGAATGAGAGAGTTATCTTTATTGGTGGCGCAGTGCGCCCCCCCAAACCCCACTATTAAAACATTGGTGGCGCAGTGCGCCCCCTCTCCCCCCAACCCCAGTATTAAAACATTGGTGGTGCAGTGCGCCCCCTCTCCCCCCAACCCCAGTATTAAAGACATTGGTGGCGCAGTGCGCCCCCCAAGCCCCCTAGTATTAATCATTGGTGGCAGTGGCCACAGGGTCCCCTCTCCCCTCCTCCTCAGTGGAAGTTCTGATCGGAGCCCCAGCAGTGTAAGCCTGGGGCTCTGATCGGTTACCATGGCAGTCAGGACGCTATTGAAGCCCTGGCTGCCATAGTCGGCTCCCTGCTGCTGTGTGCACAGAGCACAGAGCAGCAGGGACAGTGTGAGCTTTATGAGGGTGACTAGGACAAGGGTTCTAGTCCCTAAAAAAAAAAAAAACACACCAAAATATTAATTATAAATTAAAAAGAAAGATTTACAAGAAAAAAAACTACCAGTAACATTAAAACATATTCATTTTCAGCAGATTTGTGTAGGAATTTATTTTATTTTTTTAAATGAAAATTCACAGAATATCGGTATAAATTATCGGCTATCGGCCTGAAAGTTCATAGATTATCGGTATCGGACCTAAAAAATTAATATCGGTCGATCCCTAATTTTTTGTACTAGCGCACATCATAAAGGGGTAGTGTTGGATTTCTTGCGACTCTTGCAGCGATCCCATCCTGGCTGTGACAGCTGTCACGTGACTAGTGTAGCCCTAGCCTAATAGTAGGGCTGGAGGGAAGGGGTTAGGTTGAGAATTTGGCATGGGGGAGTGCCGTTTCAATTTTTGCCTCAGGCAGCAGAAAGGCTAGGAGCACACCTGCCCCTTGCCACAAAGCAGGGAAGGGGGGCCCAACTCAGCTACTGAGCACGAGTCATAAGAATGTGGCACGGTACAAGAACTACTGATCTTTTCCCAGATTCCTATGATCCCTGGTGTGTAAACTTCCAGACGGGCTAATTTCCGCCACTGTAGCCATTCACTGGCCTCAGTGGTGATGTGCAAACCAAGTGTCACGGACCCAGCACCGGGAAATTTCCCTGTAGAGTCTATGGCCAATCCGCCCTTACAGGTGCCCTTCAGGGTTACAAAACCGCTTCCTAGTCATGAGCCAGATGTAGAGAGTATTTAAAACTGATTTTGAGCCCCAAGTGCCTCAGATATCGGTGGTGGGAGTGAGGATATACATGAAAATGTATAGAAAGGACATGCATTGTACCATTCTTCTCTGGCACTAGATGGCACTGTTCACATATTAACTTATCAAAACATTCAGTGTCATTTATTTTACTTTTAGACCTCCATGTTTTGATTAATAGGACGCCTCTAGTTTTTCTCTCTGAAATAGTTATGTTCATGTGTGCATACTCAATTATGATAGTCTCTGCAACCAGATTTTATGCATTCCTGAAGCAAGATGTATGTTGGTCTAAGGTAAAATGACGGTTATATGGGGAAATGTTTTATAGTGCATTTATTCAGTCACATTTATTTAACCCGTTCATTCCATTTACAGTTTTACACTGTTGTTGGAGGCGATGTTGAATGATGTCAATTTCTACGAACCTAAATGTCAGGAACAGACTGGATTTGGGGACTTGATCAGGACTTTTATTGAAGAGCTCTAAATCATATCATATAAAATAATCACCACCACCAGGAATATCGGGAATAACTTTCTCTCTTCCCTAAAAGGATGCTCATATTAACCTACTGACTGCCCTAGGCCATCACCATAGATGCTGACATTTGCCCTTTCACTGCCCTAGATCATCAAGGATGCTGACATTAACCCCTTCACTGCCCTAGGCCATCCTGTTTTTTACAAGAGAGAGAGAGGCAAAAAGCTGCTGATCTTCACAGTGCACTACTACCCCTTCATCCTAGACGTCAATGGGGGTTGCAGTGATAGGTAAAGATTTAATGTTTTTCCTAAAAAATACTTTTGGATATTTCTTGAGTTATCCTGTTTGTCCCTTCCTTAGTTAAAGGTGTTGTCCGGGTTCAGATCTGGTGACTAGAGACTGCTAGGCGGAAGCCAAGCAGTGAGAGCAGTGACATCACCGGCACTAAAGCTCGCCCATCAGAGCCTGTAACGTTAGCGGGAACACTGCTGGGCAGAAGCCTCCGCCTAGCAATGTGCTATTGTAAACCAAAAAGCCCTTGGGCAAGGGAGAGCATAAGGACATGAAATGCTCCAATACTCATGTCGGTGGTGGGTGGAGGGGTGAAGATAGGGATATGTCCGGGTTTAGCTCTGAACCTGGACAACACCTTTAAATCTGTTTCCTGGGAAACCTGTGTGGCAATCACACTGGTGTCAACCAAACTTTATTAGGCTACTTTCACACCTACGTTCGGGTGTCCGCTCGTGAGCTCCGTTTAAAGGCTCTCACAAGCGGCCCCGAACGCATCTGTCCAGCCCTAATGCATTCTGAGTGGATGCGGATCCGCTGAGAATGCATCCGTCTGCCAGCGTTCAGCCTCCGCTCCGCTCAGTGAACGGACACCTGAACGCTCCTTGCAGCGTTCGGGTGTCCGCCTGGCCGTGCGGAGGCGAGCGGATCCGTCCAGACTTATAATGGAAGTCAATGGGGACGGATCCGCTTGAAGATGACACAATATGGCTCAATCTTCAAACGGATCCGTCCCCATTGACTTTCAATGTAAAGTCTGGACGGATCCGTTCAGGCTACTTTCACACTTAGAATTTTTTCTAAGTTATAATGCAGACGGATCCGTTCTGAACGGATACAAACGTCTGCATTATAGGAGCGGATCCGTCTGAGCAGACATCAGACGGACCCGCTCTGAACGGTAGTGTGAAAGTAGCCTTATTATTATTCAGGGACTTATATGTACTGGTGACTTACTTTAAAGGTGTTGTCCCACAAAAAAATATTTAGCAGTTTTCACACCAGCACCTGGATCTGAATACATTTGTAATTGCATGTAATTAAAAATGTAGTGCATCAGTATAGCGCCACCTGCTGTTTGTTCTTTATTTTATTTGACTTATATGCTCAGTTCCATCCTTCAGCTGCTTCCTGAGCTGTGATAGGGAGAGAGCTACAGCAGAAAGGACACCCCTCCTGAGCTGCAGCATTAGGCCTCATGCACACGGCCGTCGCTCAGCCGGTCCATGCATTGGGGACCGCAATTAGGGACCCAATGCACGGGCAATATATGTGCGGCTGCCGCAGCCGGATCCAGTCCCAGTCAACTTGAATGCACCCCTTATCCGTCTGTACGGCAAAAAAAAAATAAAACAAGTGAATGGGCCGCAATATGGACACGGCCGAACAACGGCCATATGCATGAGGCCTAAAGGACATGCCCCCAGCTTGATATAAATTTAGCAGAGCAATTGGAAAAGTGAATAAGGAGATTTCTGGATTTATGTGAGGTACAGGGCTGGTTCTAGGTTTGTTAGGAAGAGATTGTCATGTACTATATGATGTCTTTTTTCACATTAATCATAGGATAACGGGATAATGCTGACTGTAGACATTTAACCCCTCAGACGCTGTGGTCAAATGTGACCATGGTTTCTGAGAATGCTAAAACAGCCCAGGACGCCTACCTCTGAGTAAGATCGGGGAAGGCTTCCCAGCCTGGAATGCCTTCATCTGGTTGAGATCAGTGAGGCTACTTTCACACTAGCGTTCGGAGCGGATCCGTCTGATGTTTCATCAGACGGATCCGCTCCGATAATGCAGACGTTCGCATCCGTTCAGAACGGATGCGTCTGCATTAAAACTTAGAAAATTTTCTAAGTGTGAAAGTTGTCTGAGCGGATCCGTTCAGACTTTACAATGTAAAGTCAATGGGGAACGGATCCGCTTGAAGATTGAGCCATATTGTGTCATCTTCAAGCGGATCCGTCCCCATTGACTTACATTGTAAGTCTGGACGGATCCGCTCGCCTCCGCACGGCCAGGCGGACACCCGAACGCTGCAAGCAGCGTTCAGGTGTCCGCTCACTGAGCGGAGCGGAGGCTGAACGCTGGCAGGCGGATGCATTCTCAGTGGATCCGCCTCCACTGAGAATGCATTAGGGCCAGACGGATGCGTTCGGGGCCGCTTGTGAGCCCCTTCAAACGGAGCGCACGAGCGGACACCCGAACGCTAGTGTGAAAGTAGCCTGATAGTGTTCCATAGTAGTAATAGTCCTGAGCTTGTACAAGGCTTCCAGGCCAATTACTGCATTGGATATACTGAATCCTATATTCTGTAATGGATAGAAATCTATTACAGAATACAAATGGCAATCTAATGATTGCATGTTTTAGTCACCTAGGGTGACCTAAAAAAATAATATCACCTCCCTTTCCCCAAAATAAAAATAAATAAACAATATAAAAAAACTGCATAGGCATTGCTATGTCTGAAAATGTCTGTACTGTTAAAATATAAAAGTATTTATCCCATAAGTCAAATGGCGTTATGAAAAAAAATCTAAATGGACGTTTCACTGTTTTCTTGTCACTTCACCTCCCCAAAAATATTTAATAAAAAGTGATCAAAAAGCCATAAACATCCCAGAATCATATCATTGAAAAGTACAAATTATCCTACAAAAATGAACCCTCTCACAGCTCCATAGACTTAAAAATAAAGGTTTTGGGGGTTAGAATATGGCGATGCAAAGAAAAAAATACTTTTTCCACAAAGTTTTTAGATTTTTTTTTTGGTATTAAAACACAAGAAAAACAGATCAGTTTTATTGCACAGAGAACACTGTATCAGAGTTGCATTTTTTTTTTCCAAATCCAATTCCATTAGAATTTTTTTACACCTTCCCACTACATTGTATGCAATAAGTAAATGGTGCCATTTGTCCTGCAAAAAACAATCCCTGATACGGCTAAGTGATCAGAAAAAGAAAAAGTTTATGGCACTGGGAAGGCCGGGAGTAAAAAAATGAAAACGTAGAAACGAAAAATCCTCAGGGGTTGAAGGGGTTAAAGGGTTGTTTTGCCAAAAGCATTTGTTGAACACATTTTTCCCTCCGTATTACAGGCAGGCACAGGGGCAGCTATAGCAGTTCGACAGTGTGAGCATTCAACCAGACAATACTTATATCTCAGCTTCCTAGATCCTGTGAGTGTGACATGAGGATGAATGCGGTCACATTTAACCGTATTGATTTGTAAAAATAAAAACACTCAAATGTAATGTCATTCCCAGCATGTGAAGGTGCTAGATGGAGAAGATTGACGTGGTAGTCTGGACAGAGGTGGTGGAGCCTGCTCTGGCTCTCCCCTAGGGAGGGGCACATCCTTACTTCCCCTTGAGGCATACCCTAGTTCGTAGTCTTCTTTGAGTCCCTGTCCAGGTAACCTGTGCAGTATTCGCAATTCGGCCAAGAGGTGCAATTTCTCTCACTCTCTTTATATCCTCTTGTTCAGTCTGTATTTCTACAATACCCACCAGCTGTGGTGTGTAGTCCTTTAACAAATAGCCAATATGTCTCTTTTGTATGGTAGTGAGATGGAAACTTCTAACCTCAACCAACTGCAGTGAAGTCCAGATATGCACACATTACCTTCACTGGCTTGTATTTTTCCAGCACTCTTCCTTGTAATGGCCACTAAACCTTCGGCCCAATACTTCTCTTCCTCAGAGGCTGGCACTTGTTACAGTCATTTTTCTGGCTGCTGTTGGCTCACAGGGCTTGTGTATCTTTTTCTGCTCAATAATGTGATTGTGGTATGCCGATGGGTTACCAGGGTAACAGTGGAGCTTACCAAAGGTCCTCATGTGTACGGAGGCATGGTCTAATGCCTGACAGGCAATGATACAAATATGTATGAGATCAATTGACTGCAGCTTCATGACCCCTAAAAAAGTGAAATAGTTTAATAAGATTTAGTAAAAAAAAAATAATAAATCTCCCTTAAATCCTAAATAAACTTCTTTTCTTCTTTTTTTTATTTTTTAAATAGTTAACAATAAAAAAAAAAAAACACATATAGAGCACCACTGCAGTTGTACTTGTAAAATAATTTTAACTTCTTACTTATACTGCATGAACTAGGGTATGAAAAAAACTAAAATTGATGTAGGATTTGCCTTTTCCATCAAAGATAAAAGAATTAATTATATGTACCCTAAAATGGTATCAATAAAAGCTGCAACTCATCCCATAAAAAAGCCTTCACATGGCTTTGTGGATGGAAAATGAAAAAGGTTTTCCAAGACCTAAATACTGATTACCTATCCTTTGGGGCTGAGCTGCACCTAGGCCACGTGATGTAGTCGTGACATCACTGGCCTGCGGGAAGAAGCCAGAAGCGCCGCTCAAACAGCTGATCGTGGGATCCCAGGTTTTGGACCCTAACAATCAATTGCTGATGATCTATCCAAAAGATAGATCATCAGTAAGAAAAAAATATGAACCCCTTTAAGATGTTATTTATACTTTCAAGAAACAACTCTTGAAAAAAGTTAATAAAATAATTATACGTACCTCAATATGTAGAAAGTACAACTCATTCTGCAAAAAAACAAGCCATCATGCAGCCACATAGATGGGAAAATAAAAAAGTAACATCTGTGTAGCGCCACCTGCTGTTTGTTCTTTTCCTTATTTCTCTGTATACCTTGCTGAGGTGGTCGCATCAGCTGTTAGAAGCTGTGACAGTAAGTGTATGACCACATGTCACAGTCATGTTACGGTAGTGACTCTGTCACGCTGCGGCCGAGTACCGTGTGGCTCTTGTTAAATAATAAATGGCCACACTTTTTAGTCGGTCTGCATTGTTAATGGCCATGGGGTATTGAAGGTGAAGTGCGGCCATTAACAACACATTAGTTTAACAACAGCCAGCTGCGACCCATACAGCCGTACAGTACTCAACTGCAGTGTGGTGCCGTCACAATCGTGCTGTGTGGTCATATCCATACAGGAAGAGAGCTCCATCAGAAAGGACACATCCCCGAAAAAGAACACACCCCCTGAGCTGCCAGCCTGAAGAAAATCTAGCTGAGCAATGAACGGGAAATTCTCGAAATCCATGCGAGCTACAAGGCTGGTTCTAGCTTTGTTAGTAGGAGATTATCATATCTTGTGTGATGTCTGATTTTCATTTTTTACATTAATCATGGCCTAACCCCTTTAAATCATGTACAGCATGCGATTACTGCAGGACATAAGCAGAAACAGAGACCACTGGAGCGGCAGGGGACTGAAGAGTGTAGTATAGTTTTTCATCTCATGCCCTGCTCTTGGCTAAATGTTTCCAAATCTCAGAAAAAAAAACATTAGAAGTTAACTTAATCTAACCGGAATAACCCTTTAATTAATTAACTGACAGCATGCAGAGAATTGACTTATATAAAATAGCCGGAAAACTCCTTTAAAAATAGTATAAACTATAAAACTATTATAAGGACTTAGTAATCCTTCTCAGTAATAAAATATTCTTCCACTTTTTTCACTGTCGAGTTTTATTTAAGCCATGAAAAGCTCATGTCTGAAAACCGTCTGTCTCCCTATCACACAACAGAGGAAAAATGAAAAGCATGTTTAAAAGCTGTGAAGTTATTTCAAGTATGTTGTCTGCGAAGCACCACTCATTCTCAAACTGTATGTAACTCGTAAATTCTTCCTGGGAACATGTCGGTTTATAAATACTTGGGGAGAGGCCGGGTGAGGTAATGCAATTATTTCTAAGTCGGGAGGATGAAGTTATGTAAATCTACGTTCTACATCTGAATGCATGGGCCTGATTGGACCACATTCAATTTAATCAGCGTAAAAAATGTATAATTTCTTCTTCTGATTTATATGGAATGTCCAGGTGTGATCCGGAATAGGGATTAGGCTACTTTCACACTTGCACTGTTAATTCCGTTCTAAATCCTGGAATTAAACTGATCCGTTTTGATTTTGCACATCAGGATGCATCTGTTCCATTAGGATGCGGTTTTGTGAAATCAAAACGGGAAAAAACTGATCTCTAAATAGAAAAAATGTGGGGGATTGAGTCAGCACAACCTGTATGTAGGTGCACATCACTATGGCGAAATACATATACAAATGGAAAATACAAATGTGATCGCACACTACATCCAGCACTCTGCCCTGCCTCCATGCTGGATGAGGCATTGGTGTACATTTTGGCCAAAGCGTAATAAGCCACTCACCACGTCAAGGTCGCCTCTATTGAGTGGTCCCTAACACTAGTTCCTACCTGTTTATGGGCCATGACAGCCACACAAAATCCAGGGAATGCAGGTCAGCATGCACGCCAAGCACACTCTGCTTTTAACCCCGTCCGGTGCCATTACAGCTTTCATCGGATCCAGGGATGCAAGTACCAACATGCACGCTGAGCCCAGCATATACTTCTCCTGGAGCCAAATGGCTACTGGTAGGTTCTATACAAGCAGACTCAGTTTTATACTGACTTTAAAACCAGCCTCCAGGACAGATTGACTGGTCAGGTGCAGGACACAAAACCGCAGCTTCCAACGGGGGTCTTACTTTAACCTAAGTTGCAATCCACTGAAGATCCATCCTTCGTAATGGAGACACAGAAGATGGCTTACAGGAAGTGGGGACGTGTCAGAGCTATCAGAGATCCTGGGCCTGATAAAAGAACTGCTTCTACACAGCTTCTGAATTCACAGGAGCATCCTTGCCTTTCTGTAAGTGTGATCTCCCGCTCCTTATCTGTTTTGTAAGCTCCAGAGATGAAAACAAACATAGTGGGAAGAAAGGGAAAGGATGTAACAGCAGTACAGTGCTGTCAGGTTCCACAGAAGGGAGATGCCTCCTGTTTCTGAGAGAACCAATAAAGTACAAAATCAACGTTCATGTAGATAAAACTGGAAAATTAAAGTTCTTGCCAAATATTCTTGTCTAATAAGAGGCAGTCCCAATCAAGGCACACCTCTCTTTATCATTCATGTAGTCTAAGGATTATTCTATTATGACAACCCAAACTTACCAACAATCTCGAAGTGTCCGGAAGGCTCCCAGAAAAGGGCAGACCTCCCAGACTCCTGGAAGAGTTGGAAGACCTCTCAGGTGCCTCAGAAGTCTCTAGCCACTTCCCAGAGAGCAGCTCTAACTTTCTGGGTGGTGGAGCGGTGTCTCATAATGAGACAGAGCCCCTGTGTCCAACACACATTGAGGGGTTGGCACTGCCGCATGTAAATGGGGTGCACTTTGCAAAAGGGGTTGTGTCTATGCCCACAAAAATTTCCTCCAGAAATGCTACTTCACATTCTTGACTAGTATGGGCCATCCCCTTTAAGTGGGGTTGATATTGATTGACTGTTCTCATACCCCACACCCTATTATTGGACTGGAGTATTTCAAAAAGTACACCAATCATGCTACAGTATGTACCTAAACAGCCACCTTTACATATAAGGCCTAGTATCCTGAATGATGTACTTGGCCCATGATACACAAACATAGCCAAGGCTGACTGATTCTGCATAAACCATCAAGCTCTTCTGCCAAGGCTGACATCTGATTGCTCTCTATGAGATGCAGACTGACATCAGTTGTCTAATTAGGCCCATATGTACGCCAATGAGTGGCAATTAGGTAAAAATAAAGGCAGAGGTTGTAGGGCCACTGTAATTACTCCTCCTGATTATTATAATGAAACATTCCTGCAAAGCTCTGAGGTCAGTTAGAATCTTGATTCCGAGCTATGAGAGATACTACAGTCTAAGGAATTGAAGATGCAGAAGCCCTGAAAAGAATGGCGTGGTATTAAACAAGCAGGAAGTGCTCAAACCCGCATGCAGTTGTGCATATATATATACAGGGGAGCAGATCCTGCACTTGTGGCCCGTTGCTAATGACGATCCCCAGCAGAAATGCATACAGTGGAGGATGCCCGCTGCGAACCACAAGTACCACAATAGACATCCTACACAAGATAGCAATTATGTGGATGTGATAATCAATATAGCAATATAACAAAATAATAGCAAAGACAGGTGCACTCTGCGGTCTTACTAAACCCTCAAACTGATTTTAAAATTGAGAGATTAGCCAACATGTCCTACGGTGTAGGACATGTCTGAGCCCGAGCACCGCGCCAAGGTTTCTCAAGTAGCTCGGGACCTAACACTCACCTACCTGTCCTACACCGTAGGACATGTTGGCTAATCTCTCAATTTTAAAATCAGTTTGAGGGTTTAGTAAGACCGCAGAGTGCACCTGTCTTTGCTATTATTTTGTTACATTGTTATATTGATTATCACATCCACATAATTGCTATCTTGTGTATGATGTCTATTGTGGTACTTGTGGTTCGCTGCGGGCATTCTCCACTGTATGCATTTTTTCTGGGGATCGTCATTAGCAATGGGCCACAAGTGCAGGATCTGCTCCCCTGTATAAATATGCACAACTGCATGTGGGTTTGAGCACTTCCTGCTTGTTTAATACGACGCCATTCTTTTCAGTTTGTATATATAGAGATGCCTGGAGGTGTATAAACTCCAATTTAAATGTGCCCGTTTTCCATCTACAGGCTACATTTAGGTGCACCTGTGAGGCCTAGGCCATACCAGCCAGTCTTGAGTGGGACTCGCAGACTCCTCCCTCCTCCCATTGCTAGCATGGTGACATGCTGGAGGTAACTGGTGAGTTGTTTGTGAGTCGGCCTCATGCTCCTGTAATTTGCCCACTGGCTCCTGGTATTGCCCACATGGCACAGGTAGGTGAGTGTTAGGTCCCGAGCTACTTGAGAAACCTTGGCGTGGTGCCCGGGCTTAGACATGTCCTACACCGTAGGACATGTTGGCTAATCTCTCAATTTTAAAATCAGTTTGAGGGTTTAGTAAGTCTGCAGAGTGCACCTGTCTTTGCTAATACTCTGATGTGGCAGAGGAATTATTGGACCACCTTTGGCACAAGTGTCCAAGTGTAGTCACAATAAAGGGATAATCAGTGATATCTGTGCACAGGAATAATAAAACTATTGATGACACAACACAAGGTAATCACTAAAGTGATGTAATCGCTTAGAAGTAAGAATCACAGTGATGTCACGGTGCAGGGGTGATGCACACAGTAATCATGGTCAACATGTATCACAATTGAGGGATAATATACAAAGTGATATCACAAAACAGTAATAAACACAGTGAAGTCATAGGAAAGGGCTATTGTGCATAATGACAACACAGAACAGGAATAATAAACTTAATGATGTCACAGATAATGGCTAAGGAGCAAAGTGGTATCACAGGAATAATAAACATAGCATAATACAGTACAAGGGTAATGTACACAGTGATGTCACAGAACGGGGATAATAAACATGGCATGATAATACAGTACAAGTATAATGCAATGCACACAGTGATGTCATTATATAAGGATAATAAACATAGTATGATAATACAGTACAAGGATACTGCTCACAGTGATGTCACAGAACAAGTATAATAAACATGGCATGATAATACAGTACAAGTATAATGCAATGCACACAGTGATGTCACAGGACAGGGATAATAAACATAGCACGATCATACAGTACAAGGGTTATGCACACAGTGATGCCATCATACAGGGATAATAAACACAGCATCATAATACGTGATAATGTGATGTCACAGTACATGAATAACAGTATAAACACGTTTCGGAATACACAGTGTCGTCACATTACAAATTTCAAAGTGCAAACAACGATCACGTATCTGATATTGATGACCTATCCTAAAGCTTTGTAGTCCCTCAAAACACATTTAAAGGGGTATTCCGGTTTTACCAAGTTAAACATCAATCTGAAAAAAAACCAAAAAAAAACATGTGACGTCCGTATTGCATCTTTTTTTTTTTTGTGGATCCATTGTTAACAATGCCTGTCCTTGTTCGCAAAATCGAAAGAATATGACATAATATGACATATCCGTTTTTTCGCGGAACGGATATGCGGACATACGGACATGGAATGCACACAGAGTCATTTCCGTTTTGTTTCAAGCCCCATTGGAGTGAATGGTTCTGCATACGGAATGGAAACGGAAAAAAATATGTTTGTGTGCATGAGCCCTAAGGCTCTGCTCACATCATGCTGGTATACGCTGGTAGGAACTGTATAGTCTAAACCAGGGGTCAGCAACCTCCGACACTCCAGCTGTTGTGAGACTACAACTCCCAGTGTGCTCCATTCACTTATGTGGGAGTTCCAAGAATAGCTGAGGAAGTGTGCATGCTGGGAGTTGTAGTTTCACAACATCTGGAATGCCAGAGGTTACTGGTCCCTGGTCTAATGTCTACCTCTGACCTTTTCCCCTGCATAGCCTAAAAGTGCCATACATCAGCCAAAATATATATTTTTGTGGCGGTTCAGTGTATAGGAAATTGCGGTCTTTTGTACTTTCCTATACGGTAAAAAGAAAAGTATGGCGTCACATGCCAGCCTGATGGGGGCCAAAAGTACACTCATTTGGCCTCTGTTGGGTCAATTGGGGACTTGACCCCAAACATGCTTATATAGAGTGAGTGAACACAGCCTCGGGTATGCATCATGGGATATTTTTCAGGGAGAATGTGAAATTCCTTACATGCCAGAACACCCCCAAAGAGTCATTCCGAAAATAACATTATTAGAGGGAATTGTTATATGAGCGATTCTCTACTGTGTCCTTTAAAGCAGCCACAAAGGTAAACCCTAAATTAAGAAATAAGATTCTGACTGTTGTGTGGGAATTGTGCAGAATATTATCAAATGGGGCTCAACATTCATTAATAACTACAATTCGAGATACCAAGTTCCCACCTTGTGCTGTCCATCTAGGGAGCACGCCTCTGTCCTGCCAGTATTGGTGCGTGCATACAGAGCAGTGTGCAGCCTTCACATTTTTGTGGCGTCTGCAGCAGATTTAGACTAGAAAAAAGAAACAATAAAATGTTACCCTTCGCAGGCGCCAGTGCGGACGATGAAATCGCTAATGAGAAAAATATTTTTCAGAATGCCTTGCCATATAATTCAAACCAGATAGACAACAGTCATCATCTTCTTTTGAGAAGCAGAATGTGTTTCTTATCTGCTGGGGCGAAGGGTTAAAACCTCTAAGTAGGGGCAGCATAGATGCAGTTACAGAAAACAATGCAATAAACCTGATGGAAATGTCTAATAAACATTTCAGCAAGTTTTTTTTTTTATTTTGTTATCTGGAGGGCAATAGTTCACTGGTAAAGCTAAATTAAAGGGGTTTTCTGGTATTTTATATTGTTGGCCTATCCTCAGGATAGGCTATCAATATCTGATTGCCCTGGGTCCAACTCCCTGCACTCTGCAGAAGTCGGGTCGTGTGTAGTGGACCAAGCTGGTTACTGCTGCACTGCGTCTACTAAAGGGAAAAGGAGCAGTGCCATTCTGCAACAATGAAGGTTGATGTATCAGCAGTTATTACCCTGGCATTACCCCCTCCATGTGGCAGAGTACGACACAATCTGCATAGTCTCCAACAGTCGCTCCCGGCTCAATATCCCAATCCAGACAACCACTATGCACAATTTCATCTGATGCAGTATGTCCTTCCTTGTGATGCATAGTATTGCACACAGTCTCTGACACAGTGTTGCTTACAGGCAGAACGCTGGCTGGTCTTAGCTACAGGTCTGACTATTATAAAGCCCTCGGCTGCTATCAGGATTCTCAGGCTAGGCAGGTACTATCTACCCTTTAACTCATGCTTTAACTAGTTTCCAAAGCTCAGCTGAATCTTTGCCCTGTCTAGGCCCTAAGATGGTGCAACTTTATGGCTAGTGCCACTCACCACCACTGCTAGCTAGCTGCACACAGGAGTCTGCAGGGCCTTCCAGCTGACACTCAGTCTCAGGCACTCTTTCTTTTGACGATGCAGCTTGCCTGCACTTTGTTTAGGTAGTGGCTAAATCCCATGGGCTGTAAGGATGATTAGTAATATAATATAAAAATAATAACTACTAACCCTAATGATGGTGTGTTTAGTGAGGTGCATGGTGAGTTTGGGGTTGAGGCTTCGAATATCACGTGACCCTGCGATGTCAGAAGGTCCTGATTTAGCTATTACCCTTCTACTTATCCTTTGACAGTCATGCGTTCACACTATAGCTTGAGGACCTGCATAATCAAGTCACATGACCAGAAGGTGCGTTTCACACTGTCCTCACTTGCAAGCAGGCTCGGACTGGCCCACCAGGGAGGCGGGGGATTCCTTGGTGGACCCCCAGTGTCCTGCGCCCGAGATAAGATGGAGGAGTAAATATTTCTCCTTTCTCAGGAGAAATAATTATTGTAACCACTAGGTGGCAGTATTGAACACTGATGCAGCCTCCTACTGGAGGCCCCGCAGTATCTTCTAGACTTCTGGGGCTGCTGGCTGTGAAGGAGGGGAGAACGTGTCTGCCTCCTCCTGCCCTCCCTGCTGTCAGGAAACTGTGGTTGCTGGAGAGAAGGACTCCTCTGCGGTGCTGGGCTGATTTCTCAGGTGTGTGACAGTAGTGAGCTGTAGGAGACTGTAAGGGGGAAATAGGGGATTTGTTTATAGCAGACACAGATCTATGAATGTGTGCTGCTCTCTGCAGAGTTCAGAGTGGCATTGGGGGGACTCTGCCCTAGGCCCCCCCAATGCCTCTGCTTTAGGTGCACTCTCATAAGTGCCCCAGCTGCAGATGTTCCACTCTAAAAGCACCCCTAATATTGAATCTTCCCCAGTTGCCCCCCTAACACCCCTGCAGCTGCTCCAGGATCCCCACTATTACCCTGCCTCAGGTGACCCTATTGCCTCTGCTTTAGGTGCACCCACAGTGTCCCAGCTCCAGATGCCCCCACTCTAAATGCACCACTAATATTGCCTCTTCTGCAGTTACCCCTGCTCCAGGATCCCCACTATTACTCTGCCTTAGGTGACCCTAATGTCTCTGGTTCAGTTCTGACCCTCCATTTGTGCCCTTTGCTTACGTTGCTCCTCTAGGACCTTTGCTTGGGCTTTGTTAAAGGTTGTGACCCGCAAAGGTGGTTGGACTTATGCCCGAAAAATTCTGCACAGTGAGTCACATTCTCCAGTATTGACATGTATGGTTTACATGGTGGTAGTGATGATATTCCATATTTACAGGCATCACTGCTGCCATGTAAAAAGATACTGGTGGACTGGTGGAGGATTTAAAGGGGTTGTCCAGGTTTTCAAGTTATCCTCTCCACACCATAGGGCATAACTATATGAATAGTGGGGTCTGATTCTGTGACCCTCACTGATCCCAGGAACAGGTCCTTTTCCCCCTTTTTGATGGTGTGACAGGCCACACATATGCCTGCTGCTCCATTCATTCTCTTTGGGACCACTGGAATTAGCCAGCACTGTACTCTGCCATCTGGAGCGACCCCATAGAGAATGGATGGAGATGCAGGGCATATGCTCAACCTGCCACTCAGTCAAGAAGGGGATCAGTGGGGGCTCCAGCGCTCAGACCCCAACGGATCACTTAGTTATCCCTGATCCTGTGGATAGAGGATAACTAGAAAAGTGGACCCAGTCCTTTAACAGGCGAGCATTTCTGTTTTAGTTTGGCACATATTTTGGGCCAGATTTTTTATTTTTATCAAAATTTTTTTTTACACCCAAAGAAAACCTTTAAGGATAGGGAATGTGAAAAGGTCCAACAGCTATGACACGACAGGTGAGGGTCTGACTGCTGGGACCCCCATGATCAAGGGAACGTGGTCTTAAAGGGGTTGTCTCACTTCAGTAAGTCGGATTTATCATGTAGAGAAAGTTAATACAAGCCACTTACTAATATATTTTTATTATCCATCAGTGATGGCCAGTTCGCAGTGTTCGCCAGCGGCTGCCATCTTGACTCACTGCCTGCTCCCGGTGACCGCATTTGTTTCAGACTGGCTTGTGGCACAGGCACAGATAAGGGCTTACCTTACTTGTGAGTCAAGATGGCAGCCCGCATGTGTTCGCTGGCCATTACTGTTATCCATATTGCTTCCTTTGCTGGCTGGATTCATTTTCCCATCACATCGAGGCCCTAAGGGTAAGACTGCGTGTAAACAAGAGTATACATCATCATCATCATTATCATCATCATCATTATACACTGCTCATTTTCATGGTTACGACCACCCTGCAATCCATCAGTGGTGGTCGTGCTTGCACACTATAGGATAAAGTACTAGCCTATGTGTGCTCCCATGGTCCCGGCCACCAGAGAGGCCTATAGTGTGCAAGCATGACCACATGCAAAGGAAGCAATATGGATAATAACAGTATATTAGTAAGTTGCTCATATTAACTTTCTCTACATGATACATGCCACTTACTGAAGTGACACAACCCCTTTAAGACTTTTGTGTACGTAGATTGTCGGTAATGTAATTGAATGTCTCAGGACCCCTTTTTTCATGATCAGTGGGTGTTCCAGCAGTCAGACCCCCAGCAATCTGATATTTATCACCTATCCTGTAGATAGGCAATAGGTCAGTATGGTAGGACAACCTTTTTAAATATACTGTAGATCAGGGGAAGAGCCAGAAAAAAAAAGGATGACTACCAGGAGCCACAAGATATACATTACGCGGGTGTAATTTTTTTTTCTGTTACTACGTTCACCGCATAGGAATTTTTTTTTTTATATTTTAATAGTTCACAGTTTTTTGGACATGGCGATATTGTCACGACCATGGTCATGGTCGTGACTTCCCCGCATGCAGTTGCCTGCGGTTTGGTCTGTTGTCAACCACATGGTGAGGACTGCTGGTATGTTACCTCACATGTGGTTGCCGCTGGCAACATGATTGTATTCACAATATAGCAGCCTGAGCTGTTGCTAGGCAGCTTGCTGTGAAGGGCATGCGGTAGCACTTTCCCTGTTTGTTGTGCACGAGGTTGTTGTATGTGTGTACTGTGAGACTTTCCTTCACTTGCGGTTGTCCGTGGCAACGTGCGGATTTGTGTACATGTGGTGGCAGTGTCTCGGCCTTCTGGCTGTTTCCTAGGACATGGTTGCCACGCATGTCGTTGCCGGCGGTAACAGCTCCAGTGTGTTTATTGTGTGTGTATTCCCCTTTAAGTGGTTTCACTTCCCTGGTTGGTGTTGGAAGGGTTAATTCCCTTTCCAGTCTGTGTCTGTGTGAGTGTGGCGACTTTGGACTATAAAGCCTCTGTGGAGACCTGAAGCTGAGGGGTACTCCAGCCTTGTAGTAAGCTGGAGGCATCCTCCTGGTCTCGAATACCATCTGCCAGTGAGGGGCACCCTTGTGGTCATAAACCTATGTATTGATGTTATTTTATGTTTATGTGGTGTCTGTTATTATTGCAGCTATGGCTCTGGGTTCCTGTGTGTTTATGTGTGTGTGCTGTGTCCTTTTATGTTTGGGTGTGGACATCAGCTTGTTAGCACGGGATCCAGTCAGTGTTTCTGTGGCAGGTAGGTGTGGAAGTGCTTTTCAATCTCCTGCAATATCCATAGGCTGTTTATGTTTCTCGTTTCAAGCAGCTTGGCCAGTTTAGACTCCTGTTCGTCCGTATCCAGGAGGAACAGGTTGTCTTATCCAGCTCCTAGCTCAGGGATCCGTCCAGGGCTAGTAGGGACCCGAGGTTCCTGAGTATGAGCCCTCCTACCATCAAGGTCGGCTCATACAGCTAGGAGTCAGGGTCACATTAGGGATGCGATAGGAGGTGACCTGCTCCCTAAATCTGTTGTCCTGGTCAAGCAGCTTCCACTTAAGGTAACATCACACGGATTAGAGTTACTCCCACTCTAATCTGTGACAGATATGTAATATGTTTATTTTTTATTGTCTGTAAATTTTATATGTAAAATTGGGAAAGGGAGCGATTTAAACTTTTTTTGCATTTTGGTGTTTTTTTTAAACTTTTTAGTTTTTTTACTATTAGCCCCCTTAGGGATACCATGGCAGCCAGGGCTTCAGTAGCATCCTGGCTGCCATGGTAACAGATCGGAGCCCCAGGATTACACTGCTGGGACTCCGATTGGAACTGCCACTAAAGAAGAGGGGGAGGGGACCCTGTGGCCACTGCCACCAATGATACTAATACTTGGGGGGGGGGGCACTGCGCCACCAATAGTTAAAATTTATAATACTGGGGGGGGAGCGCACTGCGCCACCAATGAATGCAATTAACACATTAATTCAAGTATACGAGGCAGCAGGTGCTGCCGGCGGTATCACATACCCGGCCTCAATAATAGGGCATGTAATCAGCCGAATGGCGACAATTAACCCCTTAGGTGCCGCACCTGAGGGGTTTATTTCCGCGGTTCGGCGGATCGCATGCCCTGTTGAGGCCGGGTGCTGGGTATGTGATACCGCCGCCGGCACCCGCTGACTCCTATACTTTAATTAATTACATTCATTGGTGGCGCAGTGGCCACAGCCGCTCCCCTTCTCCTCCCTGCTATCTCCCCATTGGTGGCAGCGACAGCCACGCCACAGTGGAGAGGGAGGGATTCCCTCCTTCTCCACTGTGCTAGTGAAGATAACATGGTAGGTGCTCAGTACGGCACATGCCATGTTCTCTATTAGGCTGCTTCCCATCTCCACCGCAAGAGCCGCACTTGAGGCAGCAAAGAGCCGCATGCGGCTCGAGAGCCGCGGGTTGGCCACCCCTGCTGTAGATTATGTGCAGGGGTAGATTATGTGTAGATTATTAAGATTTGATAAATTTCATGCCAGACATTTATGCTTAAAGAGGTTAAAGAGGTTGTCTCACTTTAGTAAATGGCATTTATCATGTAGAGAAAGTTAATACAAGGCACTTAATAATATATTGTTATTATCCATATTGCCTCCTTTCCATCACATTATACACAGCACGTATCCGTGGTTAAGACCACCGTGTAATCCAGCAGTGGTGGCTGTGCTTACACACTATAGGGAAAGGCTGGAGGTGCTCATAGGCCAACACCTTTTACCTATAGTGTGCAAGCACGGCCACCACTACTGGATTGCAGAGTGGTCAAAACCATGGATACGTGCTGTGTATAATGTGATGGAAAAGAGTCAATATGGAGAATCAGAATACATTAGTAAGTGCCTTGTATTAACTTTCTCTACATGATAAATGCTATTTGTTGAAGTGAGGCAGCCCCTGCTACACTTAGTAGGGTTAGGCAAAAAATGTCTTGGTGCGTGCATTGCATGTTTCCTGTGTGTGATAGGAACTGCATGTGTCTTGTTTCTGACTGACTTAAAAGCAGGATATCCATATATGTGTAAGGCTACTTTCACACCTGCGGTAGCAGGGTCCGGCAGGCTGTTCCAGTTGGGGAACAGCCTGCCAGATCCGTGTGCAGACAGCCAGTCGCAGGGGCAACACGTGAGGTGCACGGTGGACTGATGAGGGGCCAAATGATATAACACACAGTTCATCAGTTTACTCACGGTTAGCAGATAGCCTCCCTGGGCTGGCAGCACAGTGTTGAGGTGGACAGCACGAAATCCTCCGGGGCACACTCTGTGATAGGAAGCATCAGCCAAGATGGTGGTTGAGGTGCCCTTGATGTTAGGGGTGCTTAGGGTGCTTGTTGCGGCTGAGTCCCTTGATGGTTTTTGTCGTGACGCCAGTACCGTTAATGGTGGTACAACCATAGGTAGTAATAATGAGGTAGACAGTGGTGAGATGCAACTCACAACTTTTACTTTGGATGTCTCTTGGTTGCAGCCGTACAATTATGCAGTCTCTAGATGGTACAGAGTTAATTCTGCAAATCTACTGTTTTAGGCTGTATCCACTATAATGGGGACAGGCCGGAGGTCCGGCCACAGCACGGCAAACATGCCGAGAGGCGGCTGGACAAAAACTACAGCGGACTTCCAGCGGCACGGTGGGCTAGAATTAGCACGGATGCAGCAGGCTGTTCCCCCGCCGGAACATCCTGCCTGACCCTGCTACTGCAAGCGTGAAAGTAGCCTGCATTCTGCGACATGTATGTTTGTGCATTTTGCTGTGAGTGTCTACCATCATACTTCATCTTTAATATTTCTGTTATCACTGTAAGGGCTCATGAACACGGTTGTTGGATGTTTTTCAGTCCGCAAATTGCGGATCTGCAAAACATGGATACTGGGTGTGTGCATTCCACATTATGCAGAACAGAACATCCGGCCTCTAATAGAACAGTCCTATCCTTGTCTGTAATGCCGACAATAATAGGACGCGATCTATAATTTTGCGTAACGGCCATGCGGACATACCGACATGGAATGCTCATGGAGTCATTTCCTGTTTTTGCGGCCCCATCGAAGTGAATGGTTTCACATACAGGCTACAAAAAAAAAAAGAAATGGTACGGACAGGGAAAAAAATAAGTTTGTGTGCAGGAGCCCTAAGGTGGGCCCCCAGAATCAGTTACACTGGTGGTCCCTAGAAACCCAAGTCTGACACTGCTTGCAAGGTCCAACATATCTTACCCAGGTTACAGTATATATGACTCTGACTTGTAGACTACCTGCAGCACTTCCCACCATTAGACAGCTATGTACAGGGCCTGTGCACACAGCGATTTTCACCAACCCTAGTACAGTAACTTCTTTTGTGGTACCCCTAGGCTTCAGTCTTACATTAGGGGCCACAGTAACAGTGTCAAACGGCAACCCAGGGTCAAATAGGAATCATGCCAGAGTTAAAGGACATATAAGCAAAACTTTGTGGAACTCTGCTGTCCGTTTGCCGCTGGAAGTCGGGTTCCCACCCCGTTTCAGTAAGAATATAAAAACTCCAGCAATAGCGTTGCAAAGAAGGAATTCTTTAATAGACATTTGCGGCTGTGTACAATTTGTGACGTTTCGGCCACACATTGGCCTTCATCAGACTTCTGCCGCTTTGGGGTAGATATCCAGGAGGTTGGCGTCAGGGTAAACGCACTATCTGGGGAGCGCTTCCCAGATAGTGCGTTTGCACATTTACCCTGACGCCAACATCCTGGATATCTACCCCAAAGCGGCAGAAGTCTGATGAAGGCCAATGTGTGGCCGAAACGTCACAAATTGTACACAGCCGCAAATGTCTATTAAAGAATTCCTTCTTTGCAACGCTATTGCTGGAGTTTTTATATTCTTAGAGTTAAAGGACAGTCATTTTCTTGTAAGCTGGACAAGGCCTATTTCAAACCCTCAGGCTTCAGGCTTAAAACTGGAGATATGTGAGGTAAAGTAGTACTCATGAGAGTAGATGTGTCTTTTAACTTCTGGTCACTTAAACCATTTTAGACACTACAGATAGCCTCTCCCCAACCTGAAATGGCCGGAACAATAATAGGGAACAAAGTGAATTTATATACTGCTACTTTAGCTTTGGTGTCTCTTTAAGACTAAGTGATGAGCCTGAAGATGTAACTGGTATCCTAGACATTTTAATGAGAACGGCTAGAATCATATGACACAAATCTATTTTGTGGTTTTTACATGATGAATCTGTTTCTGGTTCCCCTCCTAATCTACATGGTAACAACCACTGATGGTAGACATAGACTAATGGTAATGTAATCATCAGGATCATCATTGTCTGGCAGAGACCACACATATCGCAACCCATGATTGCGGCAAGACATCAGCATCTTCCCTCAGTGGTTTATGATGACATTGCCGGGCTGCTCTCAATCACTTGAATTTCTTGGAAATGTTAACTGGAAATCCGCAGGGAGTCAGAAAGGGAACTGATTGGCAGCACTTTCTGAAACTAAGTGAAATGATTCCAATATTATAATATTTAGTGTTCATTACAAGTGTGTGGGGGTAGCCTGTGAAATGTCCATACACACAGCACCTTGTATGGTGGCACGTGGAGAGGCCTACAGTTCTTCCATGCGGCACCATATTCTACCCTACAAGCAACGTCTCTTGGTTTGAGATAAGCAAATTCATTGAAATTTTTCTGGTCCGATTCTAACGAAACGCTATGAAAATTCTATTTGGGCCCAAGTCGATTTGTCCCAAATAGATAGTGCTCCAATTGGTCTTAAAATTGGTATATGACACGGTGAGATCTCCTAGGACTCATTTTCTTATCTTGTCTTTCCCGCTTTTCTTTTGGGCATTTTTGCACATTTTTTTCTCCCTGTCTCTCCCCTTTCAAGCTCTTTAATGCAAAGACAACAATAGTAAGTGATGGCAGAGTGACAATGACATATATAGCTATGGGTAAACGCGTGGTTGACGTTGTTAACAAACAGCCTGTCTAAAAACACACCACGCCGTCAGATTTGTTATGCTTTTAACGGAAAACCGTTAAAAACACTGCTGTTGATGAACTAAAATATGCTTATTGTAGAAAATTGCAACAGGTTTTTGGGAAACAGAGAACTGCATAATTTGATGTCCACTGACTGTGCCCAAACTGTACACTTCTATTAACGCACTAAAATACGCTTATTTGCACACTTATAAATTATAGAAAAATTCTAACCTTTTTTTTTTTCAAATTCGACATCCCCTGAGTGTGACCAAACAATACATTGCTATTGACACACTAAAATAAGCTTATTTTCACACTATTAAACCTTAGAAATTTGCAGTAGGTTTTTGAGAATCAGCAAAGGTGTAATTGAACATCTCCTGTGCGCCACAAAAATATAAGCTGCTGTTGTTTCACTAAAATAAACTTATTACACACTGTAAACTGTAGAAAAGTTAAACCAGCACCTCAATAATGCATATAGATAAGGATGCACGCTACCTTGGCTAAAATACAATACATACATAGAACTACAAGTAACAGCGTACTGCTTAATGCACATAGACATAAGTGAATTCATGAAAAAAGGGAAACTGCATTCTTGCTATACTCACTGTAATCAAAAGTAAAAGCTCTGTGTGCATATTATTGATCAAAAATATGTTGGGCCCATCTACCCGCGACAAGGTGGCTTCAAACAGACAGGACCTACTCTAACACACGCCTCTCCTAGGTTATCAGCCTGGTATCTGGGCAAAGTAAGATCCAGCTATGTGACACTTCCTACTCAAATACATTCCTCTCCTGGGCTTTTGGCATACAATTGGGCAAAATAGGATCCAGCTATATAATGCTACTGATTAAAAGCACCAGATGGGCGGGGGTGCACGTAGGCATGTATTTGAGTAGGAGGTATCAGTAGTGGAGGCATGTGTATGAGTGGGGAGGCATGTATTTGAGTAGGAAATATCACATAGCTGGATCTTACTTTGCCCAGATAGCAGGCTGATAGCCCATGAGAGGCATGTGTTAGAGTAGGTCCAAGCTTGCCGGCCAGGACCCTTTTGTGGTTATGTGAACCTCTGTCTTCATCCTCCCTGATCTGTTTCCCTCACTAGTGTACTGAATTTTAAATGTAAAACAGCAAGGGCCGTTTTGCACAATCGTCCGAAGTGAATAGCCAATACTTCAAATTCATGTGAATTTTTGTGAAATTCGTGATGAATCCAATTAGTTTACAATTGATTCACTCATTTCTAGTCTATAGGCTAATTTATTAAGACCAATGATTTACAGGCTGGTCTTAAGTGTCTTTGTACTGCTGATGGAAGCACCAACGTTATGTGGAGGCGCAGACCCCTATATAACTTTGGTGCTTCTTCCAGCAGGCCATGCAACAAACTTAAATCTACACCAACTTCCTTACTGGTGTAGATTTAAGCCATTTTCTACTCCAAAAGCTGGCCCCGCAGCGGAAAAGTGGTGTGAGCAGGGAAAAGTTGCAGTTTTTGTCGCAAAATGTAGTGCAACAAAATCTGTGATTGATATACGGCACAAAAGTGGCGTATACCAGCTACTAAATGAGCCCCCTAGGTCTTTGCTGCCATTACTGAACCACCAATGACATAATTGCTGCTAGGTAAGAATAGGGGAACTATCAGTGGCACTTTAATGCCTGTCACTATAATGGAAGTCACTGATATAGAGGAATGCAGCGAAGAAGCACTAAAAACAGGAAACAGAAAGGATCATTGCAAAAAAAAGTAAAACTAAAGCTAGTTTCACAACTGGGGCAGGAAACTCCGGCATTGCCGGATACTACCACCTTCCTGCAGGACCTTTCACAGCATCATGTCTGGCAGAGATCTGCCACTTTTATCTAACTGTATACCCACTATAGGCTGACTTACTTTGGACTTAATTTGATGAAAGAATTGTGTTACGATTTTGGCAAAAAACAGTGTCTGGGCACGCCCCATTTCCCATGAAGCTTTGCCCCTTCCCCAAAATTGCTCCAATTTGCTTCACTTTTTAAGAAGATTATAGGTGCAGACACATTAGTAAATCTGGGCAAATGTGCTTATAAAATAAAGGATTAGGAGCCACACTTCTCATCTCCCCAAGAACACAATTCCCACATTGAAGCTTGGTGGTGGCCAGTTCATACTGCATCTTATCAGCAAGCACTGGAAAACTGGTCAGGATTGAAGAAATGATGGATAGCGGTAAATTCAAGGTAATTCTTGTGGAAAACCTGTTTTGGCCTGCCAGAGATTGGAGACTTGGACAGAGGTTCCCATTCCAGCAGGACAGTGACCCTAAACATACTGCTAAAGTAACACTCAAGGGGTTTAAGGGGTAATGTTTAAATGTCTTAGAATGGCCTAGTCAAAGCCCAAACCTCAATTTAATGGATAATCTGTAGCATTACTTGAAGTCTGCTGGACACCAACACAACACCTCTAGCTAAAACAGGGATCAGCAACTGTCGACACTCCAGCTGCTGTGAAACTGCAACTCCCAGCATGCAAACCTCGAGTTTGCAACTTTTTAAATGCCATTTGCGCAAAAATCTTTGCGCAAATTGTGTTTCACTGCCGCCTTTGTCACTGTCTGAAAAGTGGTTTTGGTGGGGGCGCGGTGTGGGTGGGGCTATTGGCCCTGGCAGATTAATTATCATTTACTTCATTTTTCTGGTGTAAATGGTGACTAAAGTTGGCTTGGTGTCAGGAAGAACAGCAAAGATGCCACTTCTCTCCAAGGAATACTTCAAGGACAAAGTGATATTCTGCAGGAAGTTCAGGGTTCTCTGATAATACTCCCTTCAGACTGTACACAGACAAAAAGGTGAGTACTACCATGAGTCTTGTGTGATGCCAACAGTAAAGCATCCTGAGACCATTCACGTGTGGGGCTGCTTCTCATCCAAGGGAGTGGGCTCTCACAATTATGACTAAGAACACTGCCATACATAAAGAATGGAATTGAAACGTCCTCCAAGAGCAATGTCTCAGAACCATCCAAGAGCAATGATGGTGAAGAACAATGTTTATTCCAGCATGATGGAGCACCATGTCACAGGGCAAAAGTGATAACTAAGTGGCTTGGTAAACAACTTTGAAATTTTGGGTCCATATTCAGGGAACTCACCAGATCTCAATCCTCAAAGAGCAGAAAAACACAGAAATTGTGATAAACTCCAAGCACTGATTAAGCAAGAATAGGTTGTCATCAGTCAGGATTTGGCCCAGAAGCTGATGTCCAGCATGCCAGGGAGAAACACAGAAGTCTTTTAAAACGAGAAGGGTAAAGACTGGAAATATAGAGTCTTTGCATAAATTTAGTCAATAAAAGTAAAAAAATAAAAAATAAAATGAAATGCTTAAAATTGTACTTCATTATACCATAGAAACATCTGACAAAAAGATCAAAAAACAAAGAAGCACCAAAACTTTGTGAGAACGACAATTTGTGTCAGTCTCAAAACTTGGCCATAACTGTACTTACGATAGATGCTTAAGATGGATGCTATACAGTAGTATCTGCCATTATAGGGTTCCATCGTAATTTATTTTTATCTGTTTAAAGTGAGGCTGAACTGGCGCTGTAGACTGAGGGAAGGCCGCCATGATTAGTTTTGGGCGAAGGGACGTCCATGTAGGGGTTAATGGGCAGTTAGAGGTGGGTGTCAGCCAGGGGTGGGGTTTAGACTTTATAAGGGGGATGGGGGGGGGGGGGGCTTTGGCGCCATTTTACATAGTGAGGATCACTAGCTGCAAGCTTACCTTACAGAAGGAGGATGCAGGCAGTGGAGGAGGTATTATGGCAACTCCAAAGACCGGAAGCGCAGCCCGGCATCGACGTCACAGCCGTTCGCCAGCCCGCGCCGTGACACTCAATGGAACGCAAACAGACAGGGGGCACAGGCAAGCGCAATAGGGTACAGAAGACAATCAACTATATATATATATATATATATATATATATATATATATATATATACACACATTGTAAAATCGGGCCAATGGGATGCTTACATGATATAGAACAGGCCAATGAAATACTTGCATGATATAACTAATCAAAAATAATAACAGGATTGTGCATACAGTATAATTATAACGGAAACCCACAAAAATATATAAGTCAGTGATTACATAAGAAAATGATACACACAGCAGATATTGAAAATTGCTAAATCACAACATAATTATTCAATCATAATATAAGCAAACCCTTCAAGCCAAAATTGATGCACCAAAAAGACCCACATTAATTAATAAATGGTTTTATAATCATGTTAACTATAAATGCTCTAACAGTCATTTGGACTTACATGGAGCTCTGAGGAAGCTAGTATTTGCACTAGCGATACGCGTTAGGATCTCTTGGCTCCCCTCACTGATGGGTTTTTGTCATTCCATGTGCTACCACTGTGTTCCACGATAAGTATTTTACCCAGGTTTTGCAGATATTTTACTGTTTTCCTGTCATGGTTCTGTGATTATATGGCCATTCATGCACTGCAGCACTTTAAATTCTTCCCCATCTGTGGGGTTTGCCTTGTTCATCCATGTTTTTAACTTATATGTTTCAATAAAATCATGGGTTTTTTTTGGAGGTGCGGCTGTGCTATGGTATTTCTTTCTTTAGTGTTGTTTATAGGAGCATGCACAGGCCTCATTAGCTTGATGGGCAGCATGGAGGGATCCAGGTCTGCGCGGACCACATCCAGCATGGCAGAGGCTGGGATGCAGATCTTCAGCGGTGTGACGGCAGCAGGAAGAAGTGTGACTGCGGTGATCAGTGACGAGCGACAGGACCATCGGCTGCAGGGTTTGCAACGGCCAGTGCCCCTTTTGTAATTGGTGGCGGTACCCAGGTGTAGGAATGGCCGAGTGGTATAGGGTGGCCTAGAATGTCCCTTAATGTTTTGGTGTTTTGGAATGTCCCTTAATGTAGGTGCTCCTACCTGGATACGGCTGGAACCCCAGGCGTTGGCTCAGAAGCAGACAAATAGGGTAGTAATTGAGGGATGAAAGAAGTAACTTGAGTCCAGACCTTGTATGAAGTTCAATAGCAACTTTACTTGAATAAACGTTCATCAAAAACAGTCTTCAAACTTTGTCTTGGTCCCAGCAGGCTTTAGCATTAAAACTCTGGCAGGCAAACTCATCTCTGCTACAACTGTTGCTCTCTGGCTCTGCGGTACTGACAGGCTGACTGTATAACATTGCTGTTGCTGTATGCTGCAAATTCTCTCTTTGTAGTCTTGTCTCTTAATTAGGCTAGGATACTTTCCTCCTGGATCCTGAGGCTTTAAGCTGTGGCCTCCACATCCAGCAGAGCTGACGGTGCTTTAGCTGGCTTGGCTTAACCTGGGCACGTCCAGCAGAGACGTGCCCAGCACTTGCTTCCTCCCCTTAGCAGGGGATAAGCTAGACTGCTCTAGAAACTGGTGCCCTCCCTTCCTGCAAGAAGTGGGACTCGCTTACTCCTCCACAGAGGGGGTGTTAGAATGGAATGGAAAGCTCCATTCTACCTAACTGTAGCTCTGCTGTATTTGCTGCCACCTGCTGGTGAACCAGGCACATTTCACGTGAACATAACAGTTGTAAAATAGGAAATGCACACCTGGAATAAATACACATGATGACATGAGGTTAACCAATAAAGACAATAGGGAGGTGCAAAGGTGCTAATGCCACTCTGGGGCGTTACAGGTTCACAGCACCCGGGCAGCCAGCTGAGACAGAGTTGGGGTCACTTCTTTCGCTAGTTAACTGCCCAGGGGGTGGCGGGTATAGGGGGCATCAAAGGAAACTAGTTGGGGGTCTGGGGCAATTGTTATGTAGCCTGGTGGGTTTGGGTTCTGGGGTAGGGGTGACGGGTGCATCTCCGCTACAGGCTTGGGGTTTTGGCACAGGGTTCAGTGGGGCAGCAGGGTGTTCGGCATCTAGGGGTGGGCCCTACAAGACGGTGGGCCCTACAACGGAATTGAGTTTTTGGGAATGAACACAGTTAAAATGGAATGCAGGCTCCCGGGCGTCAAGGTGCGGGATTTAAGGGACGCGGTAGACAAAGCGATGGGGTCACCTAAAATTTGCTTGGGGGACTTGCAATCCCTTTTGGGGAAGCTGAATTTCAGTATCCAGTATACAGACAGGCTGGCGGGGAGGACAACAGGCCCAGGATGTACAATGCGGCGAAAGGGTAGGTGTACGTTTTCTTTAAAGGCCTGTTAGGTGTGCATTTGAAGTAAGAGGTACATGAGCGTATTTGGAAAAGGGAGTATATTGATATTTTTTCTCTTCTCCCCTTAGAGCGTTTTAATTTAGATAAGAATAAAAAGGATAAGGGAAAAAAGGAGGAGGAGGAAAAAGCGCCGGTATCGTTTGATCCTGCGCACTTTTTCAAATTGGCTGCATGCATTCGCCATTTTAGCGGGTGTGATTGGGGAAAAGATGCCTGAATGTTGTTTGTCTCTTTTCTGCTATTTAAATGCGATAGGGGAGGCTTACTGAGTTTATGGGGGTTTGGGTTGGCTCCGTCATGATGAGCAATTTAGACAGAGGAAAGCGTACCGCCCGAATATATGGTGGGACCATATTGACATTGGGTTATGGTTGAGAGTAACGGCACCAGTAAGACCTGGGCAGTCCTTTCGGGGGGAACCAGGAAAGTCAGGTCAGTCTGGTTTTGCAGTTCGGGGCAAAATGCAAATTTAGGCATGAGTGCTCGTCATGCAGGGTAAATCATGGGGTCAATCGATGCTTCAAGGGTAGCAGACAAAAGGGGGTTGAGAGCACTGCAAAAGGGTCTGACTCCAGTGCGGGTGGAAAGGATGGTGCAGTATCTAAATAGATACCCTAATCAAGAAGCGGCTGAGTTACTAAAAAGTGGATTCACGTGGGGTTTTAGTATCCCATCGGCATTAGAGCACCCGGAGGTGGTGTCTGAAAAATTGGCTAAGGAAGTTTCATTGGGGCGGATGGACGTTCCTTTTTTGGAACCACCGTTGGGTTATATACGGGTTTCACCGTTGGGGGTGGTTCCCATTAAAGAGCCGAATAAGTTTCGGCTCATTCACTGCTTATCTTTTCCAAAAGGGGAGTCGGTCAATGATGGTATAGATCAGTGTTGGCGAACCTATGGCACTGGTGCCAGAGGCGGCACTAGGAGCCCTCTCTGCGGGCACCCGCACCATGGAAAAAGTCTATGGTGTACCAATATGCATAGACTTTTCCTGCCATTTATCAGCGCAGGGCGCACTATGAACAGCACAGGCAGTGCAGGGCGCACTATGAATAGCACAGGCAGCGCAGGGCGCACTATGAACAGCACAGGCAGCGCAGGGCGCACTATGAACAGCACAGGCAGTGCATTGAATGTAGGCAGGTTATTATAGATAAATGATAAAAGTACATGGAAGATATACTATATTGGTATTCATATTAAATTGCAGTGTTGACACTTTGCAATAAAAAAGTGGGTTTTGGGTTACAGTTTGTGCACTCGGTCTGTAAAAGGTTCACCACCACTGGTATAGATCCTGATCTTTGTTCAGTGGTCTCTACTTCATTTGATACGGCTGTGGGTTAGAAAATTGGGACTGGGGACCTTATTGGCAAAAAAACGGACATTGAGGCGGCGTTTCGCCTGTTACCAGTTAACCCAGATAGTTTACATTTATTAGCTTGTTTTTGGGATGGGGGGTATTTTGTAGACAGGTGTTTGCCGATGGGCTGCTCCTTGTCATGCGCATATTTTGAAACGTTTAGTTCCTTTCTGGAATGGGTAGTGGCAGACGTGGCTGGTTGTTCGTCCATTATCCATTACTTGGATGATTTTCTCGGTTTAGGTCCGGCTGTTTGTTGACGACGTTGCAGTCGATTTTTGCGTCATTTGGGGTGTCATTAGCCGAAGGAAAGACGGTGGGCCCTACAACGGAATTGAGTTTTTGGGAATGAACACAGTTAAAATGGAATGCAGGCTCCCGGGCGTCAAGGTGCGGGATTTAAGGGACGCGGTAGACAAAGCGATGGGGTCACCTAAAATTTGCTTGAGGGACTTTCAATCCCTTTTGGGGAAGCTGAATTTCGCATGTCGGATTATTCCGATGGGTCAGATTTTTTGTCAGAGGTTGGCGACAGCTGCGGCTGGTGTGGTTGCTCCCCATCATTTTATTAGGTTAGGGTGGGAATTGAAGGATGATCTAGTAGTTTAGGCAGGATTTTTAAGGCATTTTAATGGCAGAACATTGGTTATGGCCGATTCTATTGACAGTTTTGATTTTAAGCTATTTTTGGATGCATCGGGGGGGTTGGTTTCGGGGTGTATTGTCACGGTCAGTGGTGTGCGGGGCGATGGCCCTAGTTTTGGGTTTTAAGGGGCTGGGTGAGCTCTTTCCGATAGTCCTGGCAGTGGTGCTATGGGGTGGTACAGTAGAGGGCCTTTTGCGGGATTCATTGAGTGCGGGTACATGGACTGCTTATGGTAAGGCATGGCGTAATTGGGAACGGTGGTGTGAAGAATTGGAAGTGCATGTGGATGAGGGGGAAGTCCCCTTGTTGCTATTCTTGGGTCATGCCAAGAAAAAAGGTTGGTCGGTGGCGCAGCTGAATAGTTGTATGGCAGGATTGGCTTTCGGTTTTAAGTTACGGGGTTTTACAGATGTTACGAAAACCTTTTTGGTGAGGCAAGTTTTGAGGGGTTGGAGAAGGGGGAGGTAAGCGGAGGATGGAAGGAGGCCAGTTTAATTTGCCTTATTGTTACAGATTGGTTTGCAGGTGGGTTTAGTGTGTCGGTCATCGAGTGAGGTGAGGTTGTTTAAGTTAGAGTTTTCTCTGGCCTTTTTTGGGGCGTTTCTCTTAGGTGAGTTAGTGTGCAAAAGTGTACAGTGCGCAGGTAGTTTGTATGGGGAGGATGTGGACCTTTATCAGGACAGGGTTGTTGTACGGATTCGCATATCTAATACAGATAGGGAGGGGAAAGGGTGCAGTATTAGTTTGTATGCTGTGCCGGGGTGTTTATTATGTCCGTTAGGTGTTTACAAGAATATAGGATTGGAACAAGTTTTGTTTGTGGCCCTCTTCTTAGACACGAAGATGGGTCATTCTTATTGCGCTTCCAGTTTGTTGCGTATTTTAAGAAGTAAAATGTAGAGAAAATGAATGGGCACACCTAAGGATATTTGGTGACTAGTGTTTATTTGGTTAAAAAGACAAATAAGGTAAGGAAATTAATAATATCAGAAATATAATTGCGACAGTAAAAGGTTTATAACGTTTGTACGTATTGGGCAATACTTCATATAATGATTCTATACATTTGTGGTTGACGTGCGTATTAATCACTGGAGGATAGCGGTATTGCCTGTGACCAATAGCTTCACTCCAGACACAAATAGACAGATAAAATTAATACATGACAAATAAACTAACATAAAAGCAACAATCTAATATCAATTAAAATACAATGTAAACAGTGATTATCTAATGAAAATATTAGTCTTGATAAGAATATAAGCCGCAAACACAGGATAAAATATAGATGTGTAGTGATGGACTTAGAATGGAAATTCACTGACCCGGAGAGGTCATGGGGGTTCAGGTAAAACAAATGACAGTTAGGTATAACAAACTAGCCCTAGTATGGCAAAGGTGCAGTTTATCGTGAGTAATACCTTACTCCGTAGCTGACTCAGCGGCGTCCCGCTTTCAGTCAGAGAAGGATCCGGCAGTGAGATGGTAAATAAGTTTAGGAACAGTCTTACCGGTATTAGAGGTTTCTCACGTGTAGAAGAAGCCTCTGCCGTCTATCGAAACTTTGCTCCCGGTTTTTCCGTTGTAGTTAGGTAAATCCCACAGTAGATGATTTGGGTCACCTGTTGGCCGTTAGCTTGCTGCACGCAGTCCCGCTTGTTTGGATGCGGTTGCGATATCACAGCTTTCCGGGTAAAGATTTCAGACCAGCTTTTGCTTTGTAGAAACGGTACAGACTTGTTCCTGAATAGGATCAGTGTGGTGCACTCACACGAAGTAGAACTTGGGGGGTCAGACCAGACGCGTTTCGGGGCTAGAGTATCCCCTTCCTCAGTTGCCCCCTGTGGCCAACAGGTGACCCAAATCATCTACTGTGGGATTTACCTAACTACAACGGAAAAACCGGGAGCAAAGTTTCGATAGATGGCAGAGGCTTCTTCTACACGTGAGAAACCTCTAATACCGGTAAGACTGTTCCTAAACTTATTTACCATCTCACTGCTGGATCCTTCTCTGACTGAAAGCGGGACGCCGCTGAGTCAGCTACGGAGTAAGGTATTACTCACGATAAACTGCACCTTTGCCATACCAGGGCTAGTTTGTTATACCTAACTGTCATTTGTTTTACCTGGACCCCCATGACCTCTCCGGGTCAGTGAATTTCCATTCTAAGTCCATCACTACACATCTATATTTTATCCTGTGTTTGCGGCTTATATTCTTATCAAGACTAATATTTTCATTAGATAATCACTGTTTACATTGTATTTTAATTGATATTAGATTGTTGCTTTTATGTTAGTTTATTTGTCATGTATTAATTTTATCTGTCTATTTGTGTCTGGAGTGAAGCTATTGGTCACAGGCAATACCGCTATCCTCCAGTGATTAATACGCACGTCAACCACAAATGTATAGAATCTTTATATGAAGTATTGCCCAATACGTACAAACGTTATAAACCTTTTACTGTCGCAATTATATTTCTGATATTATTAATTTCCTTACCTTATTTGTCTTTTTAACCAAATAAACACTAGTCACCAAATATCCTTAGGTGTGCCCAGTCATTTTCTCTACATTTTACTCTCCTTTAACAGCGGGGTGACGCTGTAAGACTGAGAGCACCCTTCCTTGGTGTATCAACCACCCTGTGCATCCGACTAATATACTCTTATCTGTATTTTAAGAAGTGTTAACGAGGTTTGGGAATGGATCCGAGTGATTTTACAGGTCATTCATTCAGGATCGGTGCTGCAACGGAGGCAGCTAAGGTTAGGGATGAGTGACGATGTGATTAAAAAAATGGTAGGTGGGAATCGGTCCGTTTCAGGTCCTATATTAGCTTAGGTGGTTGGTGATGGTACTGTGGCGTTTTTTGGTTTAACATGGCCCTATTTGTTTTTGTTGTGTTTCAGGGGGTCCTGCTGAATTGAGTTAGATTCTCAGGCACTCATTTGTATTTTGGGGGGCTTTGAGGGCGGATGTGCAGCTGAATAAGCGCCAACTGAGGTTTGAGAGCGACATCGCGATTGTAAGGTGGTTTGGGTCCAGAGGTATGTTGTGGGGTAGTGTTTTAAGGGAAGTGCATCGTTTTGCACGTTTGGATCGGTCCCCTGACATTAGTACTACATGTTGGGGGAAATGACTTGGGAATTAGGCCAGTTAAGGAGTAGATTAGGGACATAAGGTTTGATCTGTTGTGATTGTGGGCTTTATTCCCGGCTATGATACAGTGTAGTCAGATATATTGCCTCGTAGGAAGTGGCGGGAGGCTCGGTCAGTGGAGCGCCTTAATAAGGCGAAGATTAAGTTGAATAGGGCCATTGGGAAGTTCATGGCCAGGAATGGGGCAGTGGCGGTCAGGCATACCGAGCTGGAGTCAGGTATTGGCGGATTTTAGAGGTCTGACGGGGTGCACCTCAATGCAGTAGGTATCGATTTGTGGTCCCTGGGGCTGCAGGGTGGGATTGAGAGGGTTTTACGGTTGTGGTGGAACACACAAGCTTAGGGGAAGTTAGGGTTTCAAGTTGCGTGTTGTTGGCAGTGGGAGGTCCTCGAAGCTGGTGGTATGGGATGGTACTGGAGAATGGGAGGGCCTCAATAGTGGGGCTGGACTCTCATAGTTGGGCACTTGGATGCCTCTCCGAACCAACCATCAGATCAGTTAGTGTCTTCGAGCTGGTGTTCTACGGCTGGAGGCAAGATGGAATTGCCATGTTGGTTTTTATGGATATTAAGCTTTGGGGCTTCTAGGACCTCCCTTGTCAGGGTTAATTTATTGTTATTTATGTTATAGATTTATTTTATTAATAAAAATGGCTGCTGTGGCCGATTTAATCCGACTTTGGTCTCTGTGTATTTTTACTTGAGTTAAGTATGAACATCGGGGGGTTAATGGGGTTATAGAGGCCCTGAGTAATTAACCAATAACTTAATCATGCAGATTTTTTTTTTTTCTGAAGGATGTACTACCTTTTGCCCCTGGATGGGCGGTATTTTGTGCCACAATATGGTATTGCTGGCCATCGCCTACTTCTGTTGCCCCACCTTCTTAAATTTGGACCCCGCCTACAACACAGGGCCACTTTTTTTTTCTAGGGCCACTTTAAGTTTCCAATCCGGCCCTGATGTTTTACGTGGAACAAAAATGTGATGTGAATGCAGCCGTATTGTTATCCAAAGCCTCTTTAATAACATATTCAAGGTTAACATTTTTTATATAGAATTTCACATGTGCTACCCATTAAGTGGACACATATGTAGCATAGCAAGTCATCAGGAATGTGTGAAGTCATACTAAGTTATGTACTGACCATCAGGAGAAAAAATAGGAGACTAATTACATCAAAAATGCAGAAAACCAGACAAATGACAGCAATCCATTTTTTTCAGATGGGAAACTGCATTTCTCAAAAATGAACATTGTATCTACGGTATATAATGTGTTGGGGAAAAACAGTAAGATTAAAAAAAGGTGCAAAAAAATAAAAATAAATAAAAAATGGAAAAATAAGGTGCAAACAATCCTCCAAGGATCATAGACCAAGATCCACAATATAAAAAATGTATACCTTATTTGAAGTGCTGCCTATTTTTCTTAGATAGATAGATAGATAGATAGATAGATAGATAGATAGATAATAGAGCCTGTGTAAGACTGGCCCAGTCTATTAATGCTCAGATTACTAAATACTGGACATTTCACCATTAAACAAATATCCAGTCATTGAACAACAGAAACTAGATGAGATAAGAAAAATAAGATCACTGTCCCTTTAAATCTCAGAAGATGCGCCGTATAAACTATTCTATTATCTACAATTTCCAATACTCATACAACTTTATAGCTGAATCTTTGTTATATTGGAAAGGAAAGTCCCTGGGTAAGTCCATTTCTTTTGTCGGTATTACCAGTTTAGGAAAATCTTGCTCATGAGAATTAAATCCCACATATTTCAGACATCATGGACCTAATTTATTTTAATAGCTGTTCACTCATGTTAATGTACACCCACTTTTGCCCTTTGGATGTCAAAAAGCTATTTAAACTATTCCCATCCTGAGAAAATGGATAAATCATTTGCCAGAGACAAAGAAAAAAGTTACAGGATGTATCGGAAAATGTAAATGGCCATGGACTATACGTAACCATATTGGTATTCTGTTTATTAGTAGATGTAACATGGAAAGATTACCCTTACTATTGCCTACGTGCAGGGACCAGTTTTAAAGTAACCTTTTATGCAATACATTAGGGAGTTAAAGGACTTCTCATCTGACATATATTGGACCTATATCTATAAGATATGCCATAAATGTCTGGTAGATGTGGGTTCCATCTCTGAAACCTGCTCCTCTCTCAAGAACGGGGCTCCACCATGAAAGGAGAGGACTCAACGCATGTGTGGCTTTTTCCATTCACTGCTAGCGAAAATAGCCTTGCCTGAAGAAGGCCACACATGTCTGATGTTCTCTCCATTCACTTCTATAAGATTTCCAAAAATAAGCAAGTGTACTCATTCAGCTATTCTTAGAAGTCCCACAGCAGTGAATGGAGAAAGCCACGCATGCATGGCATCATCTTCTTTGGGACATCAACTATCAGACATTTAAGACATATCCTATAAAATATGTCATAAATGTCCAGATGGTACAACCCTTTTATTTAATATAGCGTTGACATATTCCGTTGCGCTTTACAGACATTACTATTAGGGATGAGCGAATCGACTTCGGATGAACTTTGGAACCGAACCGAACCCGAGTTCGGGAAATGGTTTTTTACAGTACAAATAAATGAATGAAGTTATTACCCGAAGCAATAACTTCGGCTGATCGGAGCCAATACATTCTAATACTGTACAGAGCTCCTGCTCTGTACAGTATTGGAACAAGGTTTTATGCGAATCGACTTCGGATGTTTTATCCCTAAATATGTCTTTGGAGTGTGGGAGAAAACTGGAGTACCCGGAGGAAACCCACGCAAAGACAGAGAGAACATAGAAACTCCATGCAGATGTTGTCCTTGGTAGGATTTGAACCTTGTACCCCAGCGCTGCAAGGCTACAGTGCTAACCAGTGATGGCCATCTCTGAGCCCCATTCCTATCAAAAGAATGGGGCCCTGACGTGAAGGAGAGCACATTGCATATGTGTGACGTGCTCTCCATTCATCTCTGTGGGCGTTCCGAAAGCAACCAAGCGAGCGCACTCGACTATTTTTGGTAGCCTCATAGTGGTGAATAGAGAGTGCAGCGCACAAACTCGGCCAACTCTCCATTTACAACCACAGCTATATAGCTAAGACGATGTTTGGCTATTTTCAGAACTCCCATAGTAATAAATGAATGGTGATAGGCAATTAATACCGAAATACCAGACAACCTCTTTAATAATTTTTTTTTCTACAACTATAATGTTTGTGTACTCACATCTCAACTTCATGGATTGAAGTAGACAAACGTTCCCTTTCTTTGTAGCTGTGGTCCTTTCCTCCAAATGTATCTGCTTTAGTAAATACTAGCATTAACAATTATGGAAAACTTTTCCTTAGAATTCTGTGTCATATCGTTCTTCTGTCATTCCTTCTGAAGAGGTATGGAAAAAATGACAACAATGGGGGCATGTCCATCCACACTCTGGCACTGTCCATTATTACTGACAGTGTAGAACACAGGACAAGGAGGAATGCTAGTGCCCAGTTGTCAATTAAAGGGGTTGACCGGATTCAGAGATAAACCCGGACATATCCCCATCTTCACCCCTCCGGCCCCTCTGATATGAGCATCGGAGCATTTCATTCCGTATCATGCAGGGCAAGGGCTTGTTTGTTTATATTTGCACACTGCTAGGCGGAGGCTTCCACCTAGCAGTGTTGCTGGTGAGGTCACCGGCAGTTATGGGCAGGCTTTAGCGCTGCCCTAGCCTCTGCCTAGCTTACCCCATGGACAGCTCCGTACGTCACTGGATCAAAAAAAAAGCCTTTGTCCTGCATGATTCAGCATACTCCAATGTTCATATCATGGGTGAAAATGGGGATATGTCCAGGTTAAACTGCTGCATATTTTTCCCGGATAGTGGCTGGATCTGTATAATGGGGTGCAGTAGGCAGGCAGCAGTATCCAGCAATGCCGGATCCTGAGAACTCCTGCCAGAACAGCCAGCCAGAGAGCTCTGCTGCAGATGTGAAACTAGCCTTATTCATACATTTTCAGGGCTGATAACAGAGGAATGATACGACTCAGAGTTCTAAAAAAAGGCTCTGCAGAATTGTTATTTACTAGGTGATACCAGCATTTACTAAAACAGACATGGCAGGACAGCTGTATCATCTCTGAGCTCTTAGGGGTTAAACAAGTGATATGGATAATGTCTTATAAACCGTCATACTTCTGTAAGAAAGTTCCCATGTTCTTTTACTGCAACAATGTGCATTCCTCCAGTAACGGTTCTTGACGACATGGTAATATGGCTCCAGACTTTGGCTTGAACTTACTTAATATCAGACCTGGCTCTTTTTTAGCCTTTTCTAGAGCCAACCCCTGCTCCTGGGAACAGCTATGATTTAGCTCTTCATTAGATTTTTATTGCCGAGTTCACCTAAATATAAAACCTGTGCTTGCGTTGCTCCATCACATTCATACATTATGGGGGAAGATGGTTACCAGATCCATTCATGGGGTGCTATTAAAAGAGAATTCCTCACATTAATGGCTGTGCGTTTGTTAAGCACGTTAGTCAAAATCTGTGGATTTGCTGACAATGAATGGGGACAGCTTGTTCTCCACACTGTCTGACTGTATTGGGATAAGATGCCCAGAGGATAATTTTGGGAATGCTTTCCTTCTCTCTAGAGATGAGCGAAGTATTGGGTAATTCGATTCGGCTGCTTTGCCGAATTTTACCAAAAATTTGCTTTGTTACAAGTTACTTTGTCACAAAGTGCATTTCTTTGTAAGTAGTGGGTGCAATGACAGGGAGTTGCGATTGCGCCTCTCCCATCATTCTCCCCCTCAGATGCCGCGATCATAGATGATCGTGGCATCTGGTAGTAAAAATGTAGTGTAAATTTTGCAGAATTTTTTTATTTATTATACTTACCGCCTTTATTTGCTCGCAACAGGCAGGCTGCCGACAACTCACTTAAAGATCTGGCGCAAAGTCTCGCACGACCTGAGAAGACGTCATCACGCCGGCCAGTGTGGTGATGTCGTACTTCACCGCGCACGGGATTTCGGACGAGATCTTCAATCAAGATGGCGTGGGCAGGCCCGTTGCGATCAAATTGAGGAGGTAAGTATGATTTTTTTTGTTTTTTATACTATTTCAGGTTAAATCTATTTGCTACCACGAAGCACGAGGAAATTAAGCTTTGTGGCAAATCGTCAGTCCCATAGAAATGAATGGGAGCGGTGGCCATGCAAGCGCAGTGCGCTCCCTTTCACTTGTATGGAGAGTGCGCTTGGTGGTGGCCGGGGTCCTCCAGCCACCACTCTCCCCGCTCCGTTCTCGGTGTAGATGCGGGTCCCAGAGGCGATATGCCCCCATTGTCTGTGATGGGAATACCCCTTTAAGTCATTACTTGGGTAAAGTTTTGTGACAAACAATGTGCTGTTGTCTCCCCTATTTCCTAGAGCAGGGGTAGGCAACCTCCGGCACTCAAGCTGTTGTGAAACTACAACTCCCAGCATGCATACTTGCTCTTCTCTTCTAAGAACTCACCTAGAAATTAATGGAGCATGCTAGGAATAGTAGTTTCACAACAGCTGGAGTGCCGGAGGTTGCTGATCCCTGTCCTAGAGTCTTGTATGATAGAGTTATGTGGCGATATGAGAACTGAGGGACAGAAGAGAATATTTTTTTTTATAAGGGATTTTCCTACTTTTCCTAGTGCCTTAGGGGGTCAAGAGGCCCTTTGCCACATAAAAAGACATTATTAGATTAAATGTCCCATGGTAGGTGGGGGATTGTGCTATAGATTTTACGCTGAACCCTAGGAGCTTTAAAGGTGTTTTATAGGATTTATTTTTTTAAATCTCTCTCCTTCCCCCCAGTCTGCTGGTCCCCTCCTATCAACTTCACAGACGGGGTCCCGTGTGGTGCTGCAGCCAATGAGTGGCCCCAAGTAGCCAGTTTCTGTCTGCAGTGGCGCACATGACCCCGTTCATGCGAATGTTGACAGATGGTGACTAGAAGTGCAGTGCAATGCAGCTGGAAATGAGTGGCAGGAAGTAGGTAAGTATGTTTATCTTCATGGGGGTGGGGTGGTGCTGTTAGTGGAGGGTATTTAATTTAAATTTTAAAAAAAATACGGTCAACCCCTTTAAGTAAGGCCTTTGCATTTGCAAATAGAATTACTGAGGTACTTGAAGACCTTGTGAGGAAGAAGAAGTACAGTAAGGAGAATCAGGCCACCTGTACACATGGGGCGGGTTTTTAAACTCCTCTCAGTCTTTCATGTGGATTTCTGTGCGTTTCCTTTTTTTGTGCAAATTTGATGCAGATTTTTTGCAGATCTCATCTTTGCATTGAAAAGGCGGAAATCAGCACAAAAAGTCGCACAAAGAAATTGACATGCTGTGGATTTCAAAATCTGCATGGCAGGTCAATTTCTGCATGGAACAAAAAGCAAGGTGCATATGAGATTTTTCTAATCTAATACACTTTGCTGAGGTTTTGGTGCACAAGAATCCGCACGGAGAAACCGCTCATAATCCGCAACGTGTGCAGGTGGCCTTATACTGACTCAGCATACACTTACATAAAAACATAAAACTGCCCAGGGTGATGTGTGGGCAATATTTCTTGTAATATCACAGATCTTTAGGTTTTAATGGTTTTGGAATAAACCTGTAGTAAATGTCATCTCATATTGTTTGTGTAAGCTCACCCATCCTTTAAAAAACAAACCTCCTCGGACTACCTTCGCCTGAACAAGTTCCCTGTTGCATAGTTTGCTGGATGGTTGGTAGGGAGCGCACATTCCTGCTGTGATCTTAGCCCGGAGAGATAGAACTTGGCTCTAGAACACCACATTCTTGTGGCACTTTCCTGCCAACTTAGGCTTTAGCCAATGGCATCTGATTCTTGTCTTTCAGGACAATCTTTTGCCACCTGGTGCATTTGTATCTTTCAAAGGGGTCATCCAAGTTTAAGTATGTAGAAGGCTTTTAGAAGCTATGTCACAGCGCTTATGTTGGAATACTTTTTATGATGGGATAGAGTAAAATACTTTGCAATATAATGTATAGGTCATTACAGTTTTTCAGGGAATGCACATTAAATATTTCAAGGATACGTCCATGTTTGCAACTAGGGTTGAGCAAATTAAAGTATCCGAAAATTTGATTCTTTGGAAAGTTGAATTTCCTCGTGCTTCGTGGGAAATAATACATTTTCCTGAAATGGCGTTAAAAAAACAAACAAACAAACTCAACTCGTCCATTTGAGTGCGAAAAAGCCACCATGGGCATCTTGATTGAAGATCCCGTGTGAAATCTCGTGCATGGGGAGATATGATGTCACCATGCCGGCCAGGGTGATGACGTCATCACGCACCACGCAAGATTTTGTGCGGGATCTTCAATTAAGATGGCCGTGGCGAACTCTTTGCACTCAAATGGATAAGGTGAGTATTATTTTTACATTTTATTTAATTTTAATTTTTAATCTCACATGCCGCGATCAATGATGAACGCGGCATCTGAGAGGTTCGATGACAGGGGGGAGGCCGTCACCCGCTACTTACAAAGAAATGCGCTTCGTGACAAATTACTTCTAAGAGAATTTCTTTGTGAAATTCGGCAAAGCAGCTGAATCGAATTTTAGTAAACTTCGCTCATCACTTTTTGCAACCAATGCGTCTACAATAAAAAAAAGAAAATAGTCTTCATAAAAAAAGTTAAACTCAAGTGTCACGTTCGGGTGTGGGAGGGAAACACCACACCAAACATAGGAGGGAAAGGGGTGAGGGAATAAGGCCTGGAAACTAGGGAAAGGAGATGGACACCTCCTAGTAAAACCCTAATCAAAGTCCTGACTAACTACCAGTATGAACAGACCCCAGAGGTAGGTAAGTTAATACACAGGAATACCTAATGTCCTAACTCACCCTATAGGACCCTGGTATTAATGTCAGGACTGAGACAACCTGTTCCTCCAACAGGAAGGACGAACAGGAGTCTCCCTCAGGCCTTAATACAAATGACAGGGAAATGCAACACACAAAATAACCCAAACAAATTACAAAAGGGAAAGAAAACAATTGACTTCAAGTGGCTATGGCAGCACTAGGAACTCAGCCGAGATCCACACAGCAGCAATCCACAACTGCAACTGAAGCTATAAACCGCAGAGCATTGTGGGAGAAACAATAAATAGTGATGGTTAAATGACCATAATAGCCACACATGGGGAAAGAAGATGTGGCAAGCACCAGAAACAACACAGATGTCATTTGATCCAAAAGGAAAACATGTCAGATCAAACCACGTGTTGCCAGTCTCACCGATCTCCTGCCACCTGTTGCGGGAACGTCCGTCCTTCTATCGGTGACTTCCGGGCACCCAGGACCAACCTTATCCGGATGAGACCTGTGAAAGGCTTTCACCAAACGACTGGCATTTACGTCAGATGCCAGTACCCACATCCTCTCCTCTGGTCCATAACCCTTCCAGTGAACAAGATACTGGAGAAATCTACGGAGAACTTGAGAGTCATAATCTTGGCGATCTGGAATTCCAAACTGACATCCACCATGACAGGAGCTAGTGGCAAGGGGGACGACTCCAAAGGTTCAACAAATCTCTTCAACAAAGATTTGTGAAACACATTATGAATTTTCAGAGCCTGAGGAAGTTCAAGACGAAAGCTACAGGATTAATAATAGCAGTGATCTTATATAGACCAATAAACCTTGAACCCAACTTCTAAGAAGGAACCTTCAACTTAATTTCTTGTGGACAGCCACAGAAAATCACCCACACATATGTCCGGACTATTCATACTTTTCCTGTCAGCCACACGTTTATACTTGTTGCCCATATTCATTAAGTTATTTAGAATTTTCCGCCATATAGAAGACAATGATGACGAAAAAATGTTCCTCCTCAGGGATACCGGAAGTATCTGAACCAGAAAATGTGCCAAATTGCGGGTCAAACCCATATGCCCCAAAATATGGTGACTTACCAGTGGACTCTACGATTTATACGATTGTTTATGGCAAACTGTTCCAAAGACAAAAACGAGGACCATTCCTCCTTGTTCTCAGAGACAAAACATCTTAAGTAAGTCTCCATACTCTGATTAGTGCGCTCTGTCTGTCCATTCGTCTAAGGATAAAAAGCAGAAGAAAAAGACAGTTGTACCCCCAGCCGAGTACAGAACGCCTTCCAGAATCTAGACACAAACTGAGTCCCACGATCCGAGACCATGTCAGAGGGAATGCCATGAAGTTTTACAATGTTGTCAACAAACACTTGAGCAAGTGTTTTAGCATTAGGTATGCCAGGCAATATTATAAAGTGCACAATCTCACTAAAACTATCAACTACCACCAGAATAACTGTCTTTCCAGATAAATTAGGCAGATCAGTAAAAAAATCCATAGACAAGTAGAGATCCAGAAGGTCGAGTATGTGTCACCTTAGCGCGCGCACAGATACTACAGGCCAACACATAGTCCTCAACAGGGGCGTAGCTATAGGGGAAGCAAGGGAAGCGGTTGCTTTGGGGTCCTGACCCAGAAGGGGCCCACCCAGGAGGAGGACTAAAAGATTTTGTCAGGGCCCCCTCAACAGTATTACACAACAAAATTATATACAGTGACAGTATAGACAGTGTAGAAAATGAATGGAACAGCTGCCGAGCCTGGTCTGAGAGAGAGCGATCTTTACAAGCCACAGGAATGGGGGCAGCATGAAAGGAAGTGGTTGCAAAAAAAAAAAACGGAGGGGGGCCCCATTCAAAAATGTGCTGTGGGGCCCAGTCATTTCTAGCTACGCCACTGGTCCTCAACACACTTACGCAACCCCGGCCACCAGAATCTACGAGAGATGAGGTCGGCAGTGGATCTACTTCCAGGGTGTCCCATATGAACCGTACAGTGATGTTCCTCAAACACCTTATGACGCAATTCTGATGGAACAAACAATTTCCCAGAGGGGCAAGACTCCGGTGCGTCTCCCTGAGCCTCTATCACCTTCACCTCTAGGTCAGGGTATAGAGTGGATATCACCACCCGTTCCGACAGTATCAGACTCGGATTTTCAAAATCACCACCTCCAGGAAAACTATGTGACAAGGCATCTGCCTTGACGTTCTTAACCCCAGGACGATAAGTGACAATAAAATTGAATCTGGTGAAAAACAAAGACCATATGGCCTGTCTCGGGTTCAGTCGTTTAGCCGACTCCAGGTAAGCCAGATTTTCGTTATCTGTGAACACCAATGACGCCACTCCTCAAAAGCCAACTTAATGGCCAGCAACTCTCTGTTACCCACATCATAATTTCTCTCTGTGGCAGAGAGTTTTTTAGAGAAAAATGCACATGGGCGCCATTTACCAGGTGACGGGCCCTGCGATAAGACTGCTCCTACCTGCACCTTGGACACCTCAACTTCCACAATGAAAGGTTGTGATTCATCCGGCTGCACTAATATAGGGGCAGAAGCGAAGCACTCCTTAACTGCAGAAAAGGCTCGCAACGCCGAATCAGACCACACTGAAACATCGGTCCCTTTCTTAGTCATGTCAGTTAAGGGTTTCACCACTGTCGAATAGTTCTGAATACATTTTCGGTAATAGTTGGTGAACCCCAAAAACCGCATAAGAGCCTTCAGATTTTCGGGTTGATTCCAGTCCAGTCATGTGTGTAGATTGGAAGCTCGAGGCTTCGCAGGCACGCAAGAGGTGTAACGTCATCAGGGTGCCGCTTCCTAGCTGCCAATGGGAAGCACTGCCGTCAAGGCACGCCCCCATACACCGCATCACACGGCATGTGTTTCTTACCAGGGGAGGAGGGATTATACCGTAACCCTTTCCTTGCTGGTGCTGTGATAATCCACAATTAACCCTTGCAATGCTGTGGTAGTCAGTAGGTAAGTGACCCTTGCCATACTGAGAGAGTGCTTAACCACGGTAAACCCAGAACCAACGAAGCAGGGAGACCCTCCAACACAAAAACGAGAGGAATTCCTGATGAAAGTCACCCACTCTTAATCGGATGTCATGCACCATCTGAGATAAACACTTCTGAGTTAGAGGTGCAGAATCAATAGCAAAAATGGAAATGTTTTTCTCTAATGCACTTGGAGACAACCCGTGCATACGGACGAACTGAGCATCAATCAGGTTCACCCCTGCCCGACTGTCGATAAACACCTCAATCCCCACAGTCTTGGACTCGAGCGCCACCTCGGCAGTCAGGAGAAATTGGGTACTACCAGACAAAGACAAATGCACGTTCTTTGACTCTCCTCTCACCCCTCCAAGAGTCAGATGGGAATTAGACGTCCCCTTTTTTTTCTTCTTTTTGACAGTGAATGCATGGACATACAACGATAAAATGTCCCTTTTGTCTGCAGAAAAAACACACTCCCTTTCTACGACTAACACGCTTAAAAGCAGATCCAGGAGTAGCTCCCCCTAATTGCATGGGTTCTTCCCCAGACTTAAACCCAGGAGTATCTTCACCCAAAGTGTCAGAGGAAGACGATACGTTATGTGATAGTACGTCCTGATAGTGGGGGCCCCTAGATCTCTCTCTCAGGCGTCTATCAATGCGTACTGCAAGAGACATAGCGGCTTCCAGAGACTCAGGATTCTCATGAAAGGCCAAAGTGTCCTCCAGCTTCTCTGATAATCCCTGAAAAATGGAAAACCTGTCAGATCAAACCACACCTGTCGCAGGAACGTCTGTGACATCAAGTCTATGCCAGCCCGTAGCTAGCGCAGATATGAGTTTCTGGCGCACGGCCTGCCAGTGATGTACCTAATTAGTAAAGGCGTCTACCTCTTACTAAATTAGGAGCATCTCGCTCCAACGTACAGGGATCAAGACCGGCGTATGGGAATCAATCTTGATAAATATTCTCCCCCAGGGTAGCTTAATTCTAAAGTCATATTTTCTATGATCTGTCCTCTAGCAAGCAGTAGGGGGCACATGGAAGAGGTTGTGATTGTTTGATCAGACTACAGAAGGCTTGTTGGTAGTCTGTAACCATGGAGATGCCGAGGTCTGCATTGGAGCTGTATACACTTAACCAAAGAGGATTTTTCATGAAAAATGTGCAAAGTTGCTTAATTTTCTTTTGCTTAGATACATTGGCGAATTAAAAGATTGGTTGTAAAGGTGGACTTTACCTTTAAAAGAAAAAAATAATATGATAAAAAAGGTGAATGCAGCTAACCCCAATATTCCTACCCCCCCCCCCCCCAATGTCAAAGGCAAAGGCAAATTGTTTAACAACCCCTGTAGCCAAAGGGTTTAGTGAGTCAACAATTGGGGTATTTTATAGCTTGTTATCGTGCTTGATCAAGCTGATGAACAACTGATCAAAGCAGATACTCTACATACAGTCGTGGCCAAAAGTTTTGAGAATGACACAAATATTAGTTTTCACAAAGTTTGCTGCTAATCTCCTTTTATATCTTTGTTTCAGTTGTTTATGTGATGTAGTGAAATATAATTACACGCACTTTATACGTTTTAAAGGCTTTTATCGACAATTACATGACATTTATGCAAAGAGTCAGTATTTGCAGTGTTGGCCCTTCTTTTTCAGGACCTCTGCAATTCGACTGGGCATGCTCTCAATCAACTTCTGGGCCAATTCCTGACTGATGGCAACCCATTCTTTCATAATCACTTCTTGGAGTTTGTCAGAATTAGTGGGTTTTTGTTTGTCCACCCGCCTCTTGAGGATTGACCACAAGTTCTCAATGGGATTAAGATCTGGGGAGTTTACAGGCCATGGACCCAAAATGTCAACGTTTTGGTCCCCGAGCCACTTAGTTATCACTTTTGCCTTATGGCACGGTGCTCCATCGTGCTGTAAAATGCATTGTTCTTCACCAAACTGTTGTTGGATTGTTGGAAGAAGTTGCTGTTGGAGGGTGTTTTGGTACCATTCTTTATTCATTGCTGTGTTTTTGGGCAAAATTGTGAGTGAGCCCACTCCCTTGGATGAGAAGCAACCCCACACATGAATAGTCTCAGGATGCTTTACTGTTGGCATGACACAGGACTGATGGTAGCGCTCACCTTTTCTTCTCCGGACAAGCCTTTTTCCAGATGCCCCAAACAATCGGAAAGAGGCTTCATCAGAGAATTTGACTTTGCCCCAGTCCTCAGCAGTCCATTCACCATACTTTCTGCAGAAGATCAATCTGTCCCTGATGTTTTCTTTAGGAGAGAAGTGGCTTCTTTGCTGCCCTTCTTGACACCAGGCCATCTTCCAAAAGTCTTCGCCTCACTGTGCGTGCAGATGCGCTCACACCTGCCTGCTGCCATTTCTGAGCAAGCTCTGCACTGGTGGCACTCCGACCCCGCAGCTGAATCCTCTTTAGGAGACGATCCTGGCGCTTGCTGGACTTTCTTGGACGCCCTGAAGCCTTCTTAACAAGAATTGAACCTCTTTCCTTGAAGTTCTTGATGAGCCTATAAATTGTTGATTGAGGTGCAATCTTTGTAGCCACAATATCCTTGCCTGTGAAGCCATTATTCATGCAACGCAATGATAGCTGCACGCGTTTCTTTGCAGGTCACAATGGTTAACAATGTAAGAACAATGATTTCAAGCATCACCCTCCTTTTAACATGTCAAGTCTGCCATTTTAACCCAATCAGCCTGACATAATGATCTCCAGCCTTGTGCTCGTCAACATTCTCACCTGAGTTAACAAGACGATTACTGAAATGATCTCAGCAGGTCCTTTAATGACAGCAATGAAATGCAGTGGAATGTTTTTTTTGGGATTAAGTTAATTTTCATGGCAAAGAAGGACTATGCAATTCATCTGATCACTCTTCATAACATTCTGGAGTATATGCAAATTGCTATTATAAAAACTTAAGCAGCAACTTTTCCAATTTCTAATATTTATGTAATTCTCAAAACTTTTGTCCACGACTGTATATAAACAAATATAAACTGACATATTAATGCTCAGGCTTCATGGTGACATGGCACCGCCTGTGACTTATCGTGGAAGACTGCAGATTTGCCCATTTTAGACTTTTTTGTGATGACTGCAAGATCCTATGCAACCTTTTTCCCATAGAGAAACATCAAGATTGTGCAGTAGCTTTCACATTACCAGTGCAAATTCCGGCCTGACCTCAGACCTAATTACCTAACTTAACAGTATAATAGGGATAATTTACATAATAGGGACCAATTAGCCACTGCGGGTCCCACAGCTAAGGCAGAATTCACATTTTAAACAGATCTACTATAAGGGATCAGTCTAAATGGAAGCAAATTTGCTGTATTTTTATACGTCAAAACAGAAACTTAATTTCGCTTATTTTTCTCACAGATCCGTCCTAATAGCAGAGCATAGTGTTATTTACACATCTTGTTTTTGTTCTATCTATTGCGCATGCGTGAAAAGAAAAACGGATCCGTTAAACTGAATAAATGACGGATGCTATTGGCGGTATCCATCATGCTAATGACTTTAATGTAAAACAAAGCGGAACCATCACTTTCCGTTTTATTCCGTTTTTTTATGCCGGAGAATATGACTGACATACATTTTGTCCTATTCTTTTGAACATTTTTTTTCCGTTTTTCTATCCCTGAGATGGAACAGAAGAACGGAAATTCAATGGCAGATGTGAACTCCCCCTAAGCTACAATTTGCACCAATATTATTGTTGTGTGAAAACAGCCCTACTGTAACAAGATAGATAGATAGATATGATATAGATAGATAGATATGATATAGATAGATAGATAGATAGATATGATATAGATAGATAGATATGATATAGATAGATAGATAGATAGATAGATAGATAGATAGATAGATAGATAGAGGAACGAACCAGCGGGTGTGTATCCACTGTGACACTGACTGGCAATACTCTGGAGGGGCGTAACTAAACAACACCAGGTCTTCACTAGCGCCTCTGGTGGTGAGGATAGACTTGAGCCATGGCAGTTGCCAGGGGCGACTCCAGAGCGTAAACCAAGTTAGTGGCAGCTGGTCCAGCAGACCAGAAGTTACAAACAATGGTAGCAGCAGACTGGAAGATACCAACCAAGGTACCAGCAGAGACAGACAGCGATACAGATGCATGTACAGGTACTACAGACAGGCAAGGAATAACAAAGGCAGAAGCAGTTACCTGCGCTGCAAGCGATAGAAGCAAAGCGGTCCCAGGCAAAGCTGCACATGGATGGCGATTTCCCCTCTGGGAAAGCCAGGGACCCCCTTCCGGAGGCAGACATAAAACAAGAACAGAAGCAGACATGAACGGAATAACAGAAGCAGACATGAACGGAGTAACAGAAGCAGTAAGGACTGCCAGACAGACAATAACAGGACAGGGAACAGACGCAGATAAGCTCTTCTAGGCTCTACAGGAATACAGACATAACAACGGATGCAGTTAAGCACTGCGAGGCTAGCAAGGAACAAAACAGGAACAAATAAAATACAGGGCAGATACAGACGAACAGAACATGGCATAAACAAGATACAGAATACAACAATGTAAACCTAGGCGGAACCATATAAATGGACAGATGGAAAGACCCCTTGGGTCAGCAGCAAGGAGTTACACTAAGAACGGAACAGGACAACCTGACAGACAGAACAACTAAACCAGAACTGACCCCAAGAACAGGACACACAGGGAGAAATACACTCACCTAAAGAATTATTAGGAACACCTGTTCTATTTCTCATTAATGCAATTATCTAGTCAACCAATCACATGGCAGTTGCTTCAATGCATTTAGGGTTGTGGTCCTGGTCAAGACAATCTCCTGAACTCCAAACTGAATGTCAGAATGGGAAAGAAAGGTGATTTAAGCAATTTTGAGCGTGGCATGGTTGTTGGTGCCAGACGGGCAGGTCTAAGTATTTCACAATCTGCTCAGTTACTGGGATTTTCACGCACAACCATTTCTAGGGTTTACAAAGAATGGTGTGAAAAGGGAAAAACATCCAGTATGTGGCAGTCCTGTGGGCAAAATGCCTTGTGGATGCTAGAGGTCAGAGGAGAATGGGCCGACTGATTCAAGCTGATAGAAGAGCAACGTTGACTGAAATAACCACTCGTTACAACCGAGGTATGCAACAAAGCATTTGTGAAGCCACAACACACACAACCTTGAGGCGGATGGGCTACAACAGCAGAAGACCCCACCGGGTACCACTCATCTCCACTACAAATAGGAAAAAGAGGATACAATTTGCACGAGCTCACCAAAATTGGACTGTTGAAGACTGGAAAAATGTTGCCTGGTCTGATGAGTCTCGATTTCTGTTGAGACATTCAAATGGTAGAGTCCGAATTTGGCGTAAACAGAATGAGAACATGTATCCATCCTCTGATGGCTACTTCCAGCAGGATAATGCACCATGTCACAAAGCTCCAATCATTTCACATTGGTTTCTTGAACATGACAATGAGTTCACTGTACTAAAATGTCCCCCACAGTCACTAGATCTCAACCCAATAGAGCATCTTTGGGATGTGGTGGAACGGGAGCTTCGTGCCCTGGATGTGCATCCCTCAAATCTCCATCAACTGCAAGATGCTATCCTATCAATATGGGCCAACATTTCTAAAGAATGCTATCAGCACCTTGTTGAATCAATGCCACGTAGAATTAAGGCAGTTCTGAAGGCAAAAGGGGGTCCAACACCGTATTGGTATGTGTTCCTAATAATTCTTTAGGTGAGTGTAGGTGCTGAACCAGTGCACCTGCAAAATCACACCCAGGCACAACAGACAGGGGAGTTAACCCCATCAGCACCAGAGCTCAGAACAGAACACACAAGAACAGAACCGGGCATTGCCCATGGCAACCGGCATACATGGGATGCAGAAATGGGTGTTGCTCATGGCAACCAGGAACACTGAACAGAACTACAGACACAGTCAAAGGGGCAGGTTCACACTAGATACCACAGCCAGCACGCAGCCCCTAGCAACCAGCCTGCACAGGAGGCAACCTGCAGCCAGTATACTAGGGAGCCTGCAGCCAGCCTGCACGGCAACACACGTCACGGTGAACCGCACCATGACAGATAGATAGATAGAAAAAGAAAATATGCTAGGCAGCACTGCAGTAATTGTATAAATGTGAAGTGCCAGCGGCTGAAGATGCGATCCACCAACTTTACAAAATAAAAAAATTAACTCCACGGCACTTCCAAAAGAAAAATGTGCGTTTATTCACCAGATACCGACGTTTCAGTGGTCTCAATGGGACTTTTCTCAAGCAGTGACAAAGGTCACTGCTTGAGAAAGGTCCCATAGAGAGGACTGAAACGTCGCTATCTGGTGAATAAACGCACATTTTTCTTTTGGAAGTGCCGTGGAATTCGTTTTTTTTTAGATAGATAGATAGATAGATGTTTCTGATTGACTATGGTTAGGGTTTGCATGCAACCTTTAGGTGATCCTTTGTTCTTGCCAAATACTGGCAGCTGGAGAATCTTTGTATCTCTTGTATGATTGAAAATCAACTTTCAATATGGGCTTCTGGAGTATTGGCTATAAATAACTTATTGATTAACATCCGACTATATCAGAGATGCTGCGTTCCCCATTTTACGTTTATGCCTCATTCCAGTACATCACTGGTCTTCATTGTAAAAACTCTATGATGTTCCTCCTCACCACAGACGTACGCTGTCCAGCTGCTGAAACTGGACAGCCTGGAAGGAACAGAAGAAGTTAATTATTACAATTTAGCTCCCGTCTCAGCTGCTGTCTGTAGAAATTAGTAAAGGGACACGACTGCTTTTAATGCTAAATCCATTGGCGGAAGAATGAAGATTGGCTTTGTATATGATTTGTATGGAGCACGTTGGGAAGGGTAAATGAAGTATCCAACACCCTTCTGCGGATCTGATATGATCCATATGTAGTACTAAGTAGCTACCTGGACAAATATATTACCCCAGGTCTTGTGCTGGAGGTCCAACTAGTTATGTCCTTCATTTTCTAGTGATAACGTACATAATTCAGTGAATAATTCAGAGAATGGATTGCAGAATGAAGTTTTGTGTATAGAGTATACATATGTATACATACAGACATATGCATGTATGAATGTCTGTGTGTGTTTCTGAACATCTACTGTATATATATATATATGTGTGTGTATTATTGTATGTGTATATGAATACTGTATTTATTAATGTCTACATCCTCCCACAGAAGTCACAGAGCATGCTTACTAAATCCTCCCACAGATGTCACAGAGCATGCTCACCTCATACTGCCACAGATGTCACAAAGCATGCTCACTACATCCTCCCACAGAAGTCACAGATCCTGCTCACTACATCCTCCCACAGAAGTCACAAAGCATGCTCACTACATCCTCCCACAGAAGTCACAGAGCATGCTAACTATATCCTCCCACAGATGTCACAGAGCATGCTCACTACATCCTCCCACAGAAGTCACAGAGCGTGCTCACCACATCCTCCCACAGAAGTCACAGAGCATTCTTACTAAATCCTCCCACAGATGTCACAGAGCGTGCTCACCTCATCCTCCCACCGATGTCACAGAGCATGCTCACTACATCCTCCCACAGATGTCACAGAGCATGCTCACTATATCCTCCCACAGAAGTCACAGAGCATGCTCACTACATCCTCCCACAGAAGTCACAGAGCATGCTAACTACATCCTCCCACAGATGTCACAGAGCATGCTCACTACATCCTCCCACAGAAGTCACAGAGCATGCTCACTACATCCTCCCACAGAAGTCACAGAGCATGCTAACTACATCCTCCCACAGAAGTCACAGAGCATGCTAACTACATCCTCCCACAGAAGTCACAGAGCATGCTCACTACATCCTCCCACAGAAGTCACAAAGCATGCTCACTACATCCTCCCACAGAAGTCACAGAGCATGCTAACTACATCCTCCCACAGAAGTCACAGAGCATGCTCACTACAGCCTCCCACAGAAGTCACAGAGCATGCTAACTACATCCTCCCACAGAAGTCACAGAGCATGCTAACTACATCCTCCCACAGATGTCACAGAGCATGCTCACTACATCCTCCCACAGATGTTACAGAACATGCTAACTACATCCTCCCACAGAAGTCACAGAGCCTGCTCGCTACATCCTCCCACAGAGGTCACAGAGCATGCTCACTACATCCTCCCACAGAAGTCACAGAGCATGCTAACTACATCCTCCCACAGAAGTCACAGAGCATGCTCACTACATCCTCCCACAGAAGTCACAGAGCATGCTCACTACATCCTCCCACAGATGTCACAGAGCATGCTCACTACATCCTCCCACAGATGTCACAGAGCATGCTCACCACATCCTCCCACAGAAGTCACAGAGCATTCTTACTAAATCCTCCCACAGATGTCACAGAGCGTGCTCACCTCATCCTCCCACCGATGTCACAGAGCATGCTCACTACATCCTCCCACAGATGTCACAGAGCATGCTAACTACATCCTCCCACAGAAGTCACAGAGCATGCTCACTATATCCTCCCACAGAAGTCACAGAGCATGCTCACTACATCCTCCCACAGAAGTCACAGAGCATGCTAACTACATCCTCCCACAGATGTCACAGAGCATGCTCACTACATCCTCCCACAGAAGTCACAGAGCATGCTAATTACATCCTCCCACAGATGTCACAAAGCATGCTCACTACATCCTCCCACAGAAGTCACAGAGCATGCTAACTACATCCTCCCACAGAAGTCACAGAGCATGCTAACTACATCCTCCCACAGAAGTCACAGAGCATGCTCACTACAGCCTCCCACAGAAGTCACAGAGCATGCTAACTACATCCTCCCACAGAAGTCACAGAGCATGCTAACTACATCCTCCCACAGATGTCACAGAGCATGCTCACTACATCCTCCCACAGATGTTACAGAACATGCTAACTACATCCTCCCACAGAAGTCACAGAGCCTGCTCGCTACATCCTCCCACAGAGGTCACAGAGCATGCTCACTACATCCTCCCACAGAAGTCACAGAGCATGCTAACTACATCCTCCCACAGAAGTCACAGAGCATGCTCACTACATCCTCCCACAGAAGTCACAGAGCATGCTCACTACATCCTCCCACAGATGTCACAGAGCATGCTCACTACATCCTCCCACAGAAGTCACAGAGCATGCTCACTACATCCTCCCACAGATGTCACAGAGCATGCTCACTACATCCTCCCACAGAAGTCACAGAGCCTGCTCACTACATCCTCCTACAGATGTCACAGAGCATGCTCACTACATCCTCCTACAGATGTCACAGAGCATGCTAACTACATCCTCCCACAGAAGTCACAGAGCATGCTAACTACATCCTCCCACAGATGTCACAGAGCATGCTCACTACATCCTCCCACAGAAGTCACAGAGCATGCTAATTACATCCTCCCACAGATGTCACAAAGCATGCTCACTACATCCTCCCACAGAAGTCACAGAGCATGCTAACTACATCCTCCCACAGAAGTCACAGAGCATGCTAACTACATCCTCCCACAGAAGTCACAGAGCATGCTCACTACAGCCTCCCACAGAAGTCACAGAGCATGCTAACTACATCGTCCCACAGAAGTCACAGAGCATGCTAACTACATCCTCCCACAGATGTCACAGAGCATGCTCACTACATCCTCCCACAGAAGTCACAGAGCATGCTAACTACATCCTCCGACAGAAGTCACAGAGCATGCTCACTACGGCTTCCCACAGAAGTCACAGAGCATGCTCACTACATCCTCCTACAGAAGTCACAGAGCATGCTAACTACATCCTCCCACAGAAGTCACAGAGCATGCTCACTATATCCTCCCACAGAAGTCACAGAGCATGCTCACTACATCCTCCCACAGAAGTCACAGAGCATGCTAACTACATCCTCCCACAGATGTCACAGAGCATGCTCACTACATCCTCCCACAGAAGTCACAGAGCATGCTAATTACATCCTCCCACAGATGTCACAAAGCATGCTCACTACATCCTCCCACAGAAGTCACAGAGCATGCTAACTACATCCTCCCACAGAAGTCACAGAGCATGCTAACTACATCCTCCCACAGAAGTCACAGAGCATGCTCACTACAGCCTCCCACAGAAGTCACAGAGCATGCTAACTACATCCTCCCACAGAAGTCACAGAGCATGCTAACTACATCCTCCCACAGATGTCACAGAGCATGCTCACTACATCCTCCCACAGATGTTACAGAACATGCTAACTACATCCTCCCACAGAAGTCACAGAGCCTGCTCGCTACATCCTCCCACAGAGGTCACAGAGCATGCTCACTACATCCTCCCACAGAAGTCACAGAGCATGCTAACTACATCCTCCCACAGAAGTCACAGAGCATGCTCACTACATCCTCCCACAGAAGTCACAGAGCATGCTCACTACATCCTCCCACAGATGTCACAGAGCATGCTCACTACATCCTCCCACAGAAGTCACAGAGCATGCTCACTACATCCTCCCACAGATGTCACAGAGCATGCTCACTACATCCTCCCACAGAAGTCACAGAGCCTGCTCACTACATCCTCCTACAGATGTCACAGAGCATGCTCACTACATCCTCCTACAGATGTCACAGAGCATGCTAACTACATCCTCCCACAGAAGTCACAGAGCATGCTAACTACATCCTCCCACAGATGTCACAGAGCATGCTCACTACATCCTCCCACAGATGTTACAGAGCATGCTAACTACATCCTCCCACAGAAGTCACAGAGCCTGCTCACTACATCCTCCCACAGATGTCACAGAGCATGCTCACTACATCCTCCCACAGAAGTCACAGAGCATGCTAACTACATCCTCCGACAGAAGTCACAGAGCATGCTCACTACGGCTTCCCACAGAAGTCACAGAGCATGCTCACTACATCCTCCTACAGAAGTCACAGAGCATGCTAACTACATCCTCCCACAGATGTCACAGAGCATGCTAACTACAGCCTCCCACAGATGTCACAGAGCATGCTCACTACATCCTCCCACAGATGTCACAGAGCATGCTCACTACATCCTCCCACAGAAGTCACAGAGCATGCTAACTACATCCTCCCACAGAAGTCACAGAGCATGCTCACTACATGCTCCCACAGAAGTCACAGAGCATGCTCACTACATCCTCCCACAGATGTCACAGAGCATGCTCACTACATCCTCCCACAGAAGTCACAGAGCATGCTAACTATACCCTCCCACAGATGTCACAGAGCATGCTCACTACATCCTCCCACAGAAGTCACAGAGCATGCTCACTACATCCTCCCACAGATGTCAAAGAGCATGCTCACTACATCCTCCCACAGAAGTCACAGAGCATGCTCACTACATCCTCCCACAGATGTTACAGAGCATCAGGGCTGGGACAAGGCCATTTGGTGCCCAGGGCGAAGATGGCAAACTGCGCCCCCCCCCCCCCCCCCCCGTTTTTAAGAAAGAATCAATGTTGTTTCAAAACAAGAATATACTTAAAGCAATAGAACAAAGGACTGTGGGACTTTGAAAGTCACAGACACTATAAAGTCCCCCCCCATCATCATGTGCCAGTATAAAGTCCCCCCCATCATCATGTGCCAGTTTTGTAATAAGCCCCCCCAATGTGCCAGTAACACTATTGTAAAAAAAAACAAAAAAAAACCACTTATACTTACCTAAGTGTCAGCGATGCGATGCAGCCTCTTCCTGTGTCCCACGCTGTAATGTAAGGCTCAGGCGGCACGATGACGTCATTGCGCCGGCCTCTGATAGGCTGCCGGCCTAGTGCCTGCAGCCAGGGGCGTACATAAAAATCACTGGGCCCCATAGCAGGAATCTAAATTGGGCCCCCATTCCCCTTTTATAGCCCCTCCCTTTGTTCCATGAACTATTCTTGCTGCTGCGTTTTATAATTTATGCCATCAGGGCCGGAATGGGATTACAAAACAGCCCTGGCACACAAAAGAGGTATAATAGATGCAGATGTATATTATATACAGCAGTGTACAGTTATGTGAGGTACGCGGTATAATAGATGCAGTGTGTACAGGTATATAGTATATTCCCTAGTGTTCTGATATGTGAGGTACAGGGTATAATAGATGCAGTGTGTACAGGTATATAGTATATACAGCAGTGTACTGATATGTGAGGTACGGGGTATAATATATGCAGTGTATACAGTATATACAGTAGTGTAATATGTGAGGTACGAGGTATAATAGATGCAGTGTGTACAGGTATATAGTAAATACAGCAGTGTATTGACACCTCGTACCTCACATATCAGTACACTGCTGTATATACTATATCTCTGTACACACTGCATCTATTATACCTCGTACCTCACATATATAGTATATACAGAAGTGTACTGATATCTGTACACACAGCATCTATTATACCTCATACCTCACATATCAGTGCACTGCGGTATATACTATATATCTGTACATATTGCATGTATAATACTGTGTAATATATGCAGTGTGTGTGCATGTATGTGTGTATATATATATATATATATATATATATATACAGAGCAGTGTATTGATGTGACACATAGAAGGTATAATACTGTAGATGCAGTGTTTATAGAAATATGTGGTCAGTTATGCATTATAGTCACTGTGAGGTACATGAGGTAGTGGTAACTGTCTGAAGTAGTATACATGAGTGAGCAATGAGTAAAAACAGGGCATGGAGGGGGGGGGGGGGGTAAATGATGAAAAGTGGAGGACCTCCTCTTACCTCTCCATTCCAGTCTGTATGGATCAATACAGAGCTGCTTGTGAACTTTTAATACTTGCTGTTAGGGGTTGAAGGACCTGTGATGATGTCATCACAGGTCCTGGCAGATGTACCTTTGAAACCTAGGAACTACACCATTTTTGGTGCAGTTCCTTTGCTAGATTCTGCAGGACCTGTGATGTTGAAGATGATGTCATCACAGGTCCTGGCAGATGCACTGTTCTAACCTGGGAACTACACTTTACACTGTGCAGTTCCCTTACAGGACCTGTGATGACATCATCAAAGGTCCTTTAGCTTTAGAAAGGTAAACAGGAGTAATTAGGGGGCGGGGCCTCTCCTCCACTTCGGTGCCTGCCTGCAGCCTATCAGAGGAAAGGGAAGGGACACGCCTCTCCCTCCCCTGCACCTCCGCTGGCACAGACAGTTTACAATGGAGATGAGCGCAATGGAAGCGCTCATCTCCCTGTGCCCGGCGGCGGCTGCTCACTTGGGGGGGGGGGGTCATTTTAGTTGGGGGGGCACAGCATGATGTAGGGGGGGCCGTGGCTGGCACTTCACCTGCGCCCCCCTCCTGTCCGCAAATGGTAGCGCCCAGGGCACCCGCTCCTTCGGCCCCTGCCTTGTACCGGCCCTGCAGAGCATGCTCACTACATCCTCCCACAGATGTCACAGAGCATGCTCACTACATCCTCCCACAGAAGTCAGACTTTTTTTTTAAACTTGTGTTTTTTATGCGCCCTCACTACCTTAATCTCTGGAATTAGTTTTCCACATTTTCCATTTGCCATACTTTCTGACATTTTGTTCATTTTTTCTGCCATAGACAGGTTGATACATGAAGCCCATAATGTTTCTATAAACGCAGAGCGCACTATATGATAAAGACAAAGTGTAATAGAGGAGAGACCATAATTTATAAACCCAGACTCACCATAAAATAACTGGAGTGGGAAAATACAATACGCATAGACATTCAGGATGAAGCATGACCCTTCAGGATAGCGTGTAAAATACATTTAAAGTGAATGATGACCAAGAATCGTCTGGCGTTTCAGATTGTTTCCACATGTCAAATATTGAATATTATGTGTTCCTATTAAACGTGTGTATTTTTACAAGCTGGAGCTGGAGTCCATAACCTTTTTCTATATAATGATTTATTGCCACAACACACCTTTTATATGTTTATCCCCAGAATTAATGGCCACGCGGCACCAAACCAGTAACCGTTAATGGGATTTCCCCCAAAAAACTTTGATGAGATGTCACTCAGACTTGTCATATGTCACATTTGTGTCTGAACCCCCACCGATGGGGGGGTTCCTGTACTGAGTTATAGAGGCATATATCCTGTCACTCTCCATTGAAATAAATATAATGCTAAAATTCCCAATTATATAGATGCAGTAAGACTGTGTTATGTATGCCCATATGTACAACCACCTCACGCATGAAGGGTAGGGGGATGGGCACATTGCTGCAATAATCGGGAGAAGAAACCGTTTCAAAACAAATTCAGCCAGCGGCTTGGTTATAGGGAAAGCAGGGGAAGTGGTTGCTTTGGGGCCCGCCCAGGAGGAGGACTAAAAGACTTTATTGTCAGCGCCCCCTCAACAGTATTAAACAATGAGATTATATACAGACACTGTAGGAAACGGACCAAGCAGCTGCCATGCCTCGTCTGAGAGAGAGATCTTGACTAGCCACAAGAGTGGGGGTTGCACAGGAGGAGGAGTTGCTGGGGGGAGGTGTTCAAAAATTTGCTGTGGGGCCTAGCAGGGGCGTTGCTAGGGTCTCAAAAGATCTGGGGCCCAAGCCCCAATGAATATGGCCCATTTCTCTAAGTCGACCTGCCCCCCCTTCCCCCTGCATTTTGCTGTACTTGCTATACAGCAGCACATACCTCTCACATCCAGTGCCTCCCAGGTGACGTCTCCTCTGATGTAGATCTTCTCTGTCATCATCTTCTCCATTTGGTCCGTACAACTTCTAAGACGCCTCATCTCTGCAGAGTGTGGCACATGGACATCTTATCTGAAGGAAAATGAGTGTCCCCCATAGTAATAGCACTCCTCATAGTACCACCAATAGTAATTCCCTTCTAGAATAACCTCATTATTAGTAATACTGCCCCCTACAGTGGCCCAAACAGTGATAATGCTCCCCAAGAATGCCCCCATTAGTAATACTGCCCCCTACAGTGCCCCCAACCGTGATAATGCTCCCAAAGAGTGCCCCCATTAGTAGAAGAGCCCTCCAGTATTAATAATACCCTCACAGAGCCCCCAGTAAAAATAAGGCCCCTTATTGTTCCCCCAGTGGTAATAAGGCTATCTACAGACCCCTCAGTAGTAATAAGGCCCCCATAGTGCGCTTAGTAGAAATAAGGCGGAGCTATAAGTCCCTCCTATAGAGCCCCCAGTAGTAATAAGAATGCCTAATGTCCCTTGGATTTATAATACCCCTACAGTGCCCCCAGTATTTATTCTGCCCCCTTACTGTTATAATTGTCACCCTGAAGTGTCCCCAGTATTTATAATGCCCCCTGCAGTGCCCCCTTTAGTTATATTCCTCCCTCCACCATACAGTCCCATGTAAATAACATCACACATCTCTCCTGCCCCCTCGAAAATACAGTCCCAAGTAAATAACATTGCTCCCCTCCCTTCAGCCCCTTCAATATACACTCACCTAAATAATTATTAGGAACACCATACTAATACGGTGTTGGACCCCTTTTTGCCTTCAGAACTGCCTTAATGCTACGTGGCATTGATTCAACAAGGTGCTGATAGCATTCTTTAGAAATGTTGGCCCATATTGATAGGATAGCATCTTGCAGTTGATGGAGATTTGAGGGATGCACATCCAGGGCACAAAGCTCCCGTTCCACCACATCCCAAAGATGCTCTATTGGGTTGAGATCTGGTGACTGTGGGGGCCATTTTAGTACAGTGAACTCATTGTCATGTTCAAGAAACCAATTTAAAATGATTCGAGCTTTGTGACATGGTGCATTATCCTGCTGGAAGTAGCCATCAGAGGATGGGTACATGGTGGTCATGAAGGGATGGACATGGTCAGAAACAATGTTCAGGTAGCCCGTGGGATTTAAACGATGCCCTCTTGGCACTAAGGGGCCTAAAGTGTGCCCAGAAAACATCCCCCACACCATTACACCACCACCACCAGCCTGCACAGTGGTAACAAGGCATGATGGATACATGTTCTCATTCTGTTTACGCCAAATTCGGACTCTACCATTTGAATGTCTCAACAGAAATCGAGACTCATCAGACCAGGCAACATTTTTCCAGTCTTCAACAGTCCAATTTTGGTGAGCTTGTGCAAATTGTAGCCTCTTTTTCCTATTTGTAGTGGAGAGGAGTGGTACCCGGTGGGGTCTTCTGCTGTTGTAGCCCATCCGCCTCAAGGTTGTGCGTGTTGTGGCTTCACAAATGCTTTGCTGCATACCTCGGTTGTAACGAGTGGTTATTTCAGTCAACGTTGCTCTTCTATCAGCTTGAATCAGTCGGCCCATTCTCCTCTGACCTCTAGCATCCACAAGGCATTTTTGCCCACAGGACTGCCGCATACTGGATGTTTTTCCCTTTTCACACCATTCTTTGTAAACCCTAGAAATGGTTGTGCGTGAAAATCCCAGTAACTGAGCAGATTGTGAAATACTCAGACCGGCCCGTCTGGCACCAACAACCATGCCACGCTCAAAATTGCTTAAATCACCTTTCTTTCCCATTCTGACATTCAGTTTGGAGTTCAGGAGATTGTCTTGACCAGGACCACCCCCCTAAATGCATTGAAGCAACTGCCATGTGATTGGTTGACTAGATAATTGCATTAATGAGAAATAGAACAGGTGTTCCTAATAATTCTTTAGGTGAGTGTATAGTCCCATGTAAATAACACTATTTCTCTCCCTCCACCATAGAGTCCTATGTAAATAACATCACACCATCTCTCCAGCCCCCTCAAATATACAATCCCATGTAAATAACATCCCTCTCTATCTACAGCCCCCTCCAAAATACAGTCCCATGTAAATACCATCACCTCCTCCCCACCCGCCTTCAACATACAGTCCAAAGTAAATAATATCACCCCCTTCCCAGCCTCCTCCAACATGCAATCCCATGTAAACATCACCCCCATAACATTCAGTCCCATGTAAATAACATCATTCCCCCCCACCAGCCACCTTCAACATACAGTACCATGTAAAAACCATTGCCCCCTCAACATTCAGTCCCATGTAAATAACATCACTCTCTCCCTCAGAGCCCTGTAACATTCAGTCCCATGTAAATAACATCACTCCCTCCCCCCAGCCCCCTCCAACATACAGTCCCATGTAAAAAAAAAAAAACTCCCTTCACATAAAGCCAATCTAGGAGAGATGACAGGTCCGTTCAATCAAATTGACCAAGCAGTCTTCATGACTCAAAGGGATTGTATGAGAAACAGCTCCACCCTTGTCCATAGGCCATGTCTGGTATTTCAGGTCAGCGCCACACATAGCCATCCAGCAAATGAGGCGCTGTCTGGGGGGAAACTAGCTGACCCTTTTTCGTCATCTCATACAAACCCCATTAATGTTCCGTGAATGGCCTGAAGTCTTGTTAGTTCTCCTTTAATAATGGTTTCCTTTGAACGCAATATGGATTAACCAAGATATATTAATTGCACATGTCGTTAAAAACTTTTCCCATGTTGGAAACATCTGTTGCCCTTTTTCCAGGAAGACCATGTGCTGGATGCTCAGAGAATTGTGAACAGGTATTATCGGAACAGAAAGAGATGAAGATCGCAGTTACTGGAACTGTCTGATTCACGACTACGTCATCAGTCCTAACGTCTGCGCTGTCACACTCATCCAATATCTTATTATAATGAACGGAGTGCGTCTTGATTTAGGAGGTGCTAACATATTGTTATTGGACTGCTCTGGCACATTTTTGTATGCTTTTGCATTTTTCTCTAAAACAAAAAAACATCATCAGTAAAATTTGATTCTGTCAAGTTGTTACATCTTCTTTGAATTCTCTTCTACACAGACCGCAAAATTACTTAAAAGGACATCTGTCAGCAGGTCTGTACCTATGAAAATGGCAGCCCTTTTGCATGTGCGCTTGGTCCCATGTTCATATGTGCCCGCATTGCTGAGAAAAATGATGTTTTCATATATAACCCCTGCAGAGAAAGCAGTGGGTGGATGCTGCTGTTAGCTACAAGCAGGGACTCAAAGCAGCAGGCATTAGTGCTGATTCTACTGATTTGTGGACTACAAATCCCATGAGTACTTGCTCCTCCCTGCAGACAATAGCAGGGGGACCAGGGGGGAAAGGCTCAGGAAGTAAGAGGAAGAGCAGTCATCTTAGAGACAACAGCATGGGCAGAAGATGGAGAGACTAAGAGATCTCCACAGGTGCCCTACCTCTCTGCAGACATTACAGCACAGTCCTGACAGTAGAGTAGAGTTTTCTCGGAGTAAAGTATTGAGGACCTATCATCAGAATCGGTCATGAATATCGGATCAGTGGGGGGCCCGACTCCCAGTAGGGGTCCGACTCAGCTGTTTCAAGATGCTGTGGTGTCCGATGAGAGCTGAGGCCTCTTCCTAGGCCAGTGATGTCAAATTCATCATTTACGTGAATGGGCTGCAGTCCCAACCACAGCCACTATACAATGTAAGGCGCGGTGTTGGTACGCACCATAGCCTCTTTAAATAGCTCATTGGAGGGAATGTGGGGTATCAGACCCCTACTGATCAGATATTGACGACCTATGTAGAGGGAAGCCCCTTTAATCGGGCTTCAAGTTGCCACATTCAGAGGTGTAGTTTATAGGGTGTGGATAGATGACAACCTTACCTAAATCCTAGTACCCAAGGTTTCCCAAAGACCTCTCTGGTACCTACAGTAAAATGACACCATTGTCCTAGGGGGAGGGGGGCACTGTAACATATTTTTCAAATTTAAATGACTTGTTTGATGGTATTAACAAATATTCTGGATTATTGGGCAAAGGTCTCTTAGGCACACACTCTGTATGGCAATGGGAGTGTGACCCTACAGAGCCATATTGTAGAACTAAATAGTAAGAAATTCTACAAGATTAGAGAAAAGAAGCACCACACTTGTCCAAGAGCTGTGTCTAGCACTGCAACGTTCAAGTGAGAAGACTAAGCTGCAATGCCAAACACAGCCTGCGGACAAGAGTGGTGCCATTTGTGGAGAGAAAAACAGACCCTTTTTCTCACTTCTTGTACGTACTGTGTGAAAGAGTATGGGGCTATTTAAAAACTCAAACGTGAAAAAAATAACTATTCTAACATACAAAGTAAAAAAATCTGACAAAGTAGTTGTCTTAAGATTTAAACTTATCCCCGAACCACAAGATCCAACCACTAGGATCCCTACCAATCACAAGAATGGGGGTCCTGAGTTCCCCCATATGAATGGAGCAGAAGTTGAGCTTGCACAGTGCTGGTCCATTCATTCTTTATGGCACTGCTGGAGACAGCCACGTTGTCACGGCCTATGGTGTGCGCTGTGACACTGTTGCTACACTTGCGGTTGCCCGTGGCAACGTGTTGCTGTGTGTGCATGCGGTGGCATTGTCTCGGCCTTCTGGGTAATTGCAGTGACATGGTTGCCACGCATGTTGTTGCCTGCGGCAATGTGTAGCTTTCTATGCTTGTGTGTGCACTTCCCTTTAAGTGGCTTCCTTCCCTTGTCTGGTGTTGGAAGGGTTAACTCCCTTCCTAGTGTTCTGTGAACACTGGATTTATGTGTTTGTGGGTGTGGCTGCTTGGGCTATTTAGTCTCTGCTGGAAGCCTGTAGCTGAGTGGTACTCCAGCCTTGATGTGTGCTGGAGCTATGCTCTGTCTGGTTGTACCATCTTTCCAGTGAGGGCCACCCTTGTGGTCATAGATGTTCAACGTTATTCCGGTGTCTCCTTCCCTTCCTGTCCCTTTGTGTATGGAGTGGGTTTTGATCAGGGTGTTGGTATGTCTATTTTTGGTGTTACATGTCTGGTAGTGTTTGGTGTCCAGCATGTTTTTATGACATTCCCCTGTCTCACATTTATTGCAGCTATGAGTGTTCTGGGTCCCTGTGTGGTTTGTGGTGTGTGCTGTGTCCTTTAATGTTGGTGTGGACACCAGCACTTGTGCACGGGTTCCAGTCAGTGTGTCTGTGGCAGGTAAGTGTGTTACTGGTTTCACTTACCTGCCATCTCCATATGCTGTATGTGTTCCCCTCTCCTTGCAGCCTGGCCTCAGATAGAGACTCCTGTTCCTCCATGTTGTGGAGGAACAGGTCGTCTTTACCCTGCTCTTAGTCCAGGGATTTCTTGAGGGTTAGTAGGGCCCGAGGTTCCGGAGTATGAGCCCTCCTACCATTTGGGTTGGCTCATACGGTTAGGAGCTAGTGTCCAAAAGGTGATCCTGTGGATCAGGGAACAGTTTAAATCATGGCACAACTCCTTTAAAGTCAAAATTTTGGCTTTTTAATCATGCGATTTTGACTTTTTAGCACAAAATGATCATTCTTTCGTATATATCGAATTCTGTATTAGTACAAAGTTCTGATTTCTTTAAAATCTCCGAATTCAGACTTTTTTCCGTACGCCTCCCACAACGGCACTTAACCGCTTTACGTCCGCCCATAGGATATAAACATCCTATGGGTGGACGTCTATTTCTGAACGGACGTTCCAGAACGTCTTTTCAGAAAGTGCAGCTGCACGCTAATCGTGCAGCTGCTGATCGGGTTGCCCGCTGTCAGTGACAGCAGGGCAACCCTAAGACAAGGCAGGGACAGTGCCCAGGTGTCCCTGCCTTCTAGATCGCTGCAGACACAGCGCTCACCGAGCGCTGTGTCTGCAGAGAAGGAAGCGCTATGCGCTTCCTGTTCCGGCCCGGCGGTCATGTGACCGCCGTGACCGGAGTGTGCAGGAGCTGTGTGAGGTCTCTCAGAGACCTCGATCAGCCCTGCTCTGAGGCTGTACAGCGCAGGATTGCTGCTGTACAGCCTCTCTAGGGGTGTATTTGTCCTGTAACTGGGGCTACTATGTCAGCCCCAGTTACAGGAGAAATCAACTGTGGAAAAAAAAAAATGTCCCCCAGAGGTCTTGTATGACCTTATGGGGGACGAAAAGTGTAAAATAAAAAAATAAAAATAAAAGGTTGAAAATAAAAAAAAGTTTCACATGTAAAAAATAAGTCCCCAAGTAAGGTATGAAAAAAAAAAGTTAAAAATTAAAAAAATAAAAAAAAGTATACTCATTAGGTATTGCCGCGTCCGTAAAAACCGTAAAAACCAGCTCTATAAAAATATCACATGACCTAACCCCTCGGGTGAACACCGTAGAAAAAAAAAAAAAAAACTGTGTCAAAACAAGCAATTTTTGTCACCTTGCATCACAAAAGGTGCAACACCAAGTGATCAAAAAAGCGTATGTCCCACAAAATAGTACTAATAAAACCGTCACCTCATCCCGCAAAAAATGAGCCCCTACATAAGAAAATCTCTCAAAAAATAAAAAAAACTATAGCTCTTAGAACATGGAGACACTAAAACATCATTTTTTTGGTTTCAAAAATGCTATTATTGTGTTAAAGTGAAACAAATAAAAAAAAGTATACATATTAGGTATTGCCGCGTCCGTAAAAACCAGCTCAATAAAAATATCACATGACCTAACCCCTCGGGTGAACACCGTAAAAAAAAAGAAAATGTCAAAACAAGCAATTTTTGTCACCTTGCATCACAAAAGGTGCAACACTAAGTGATCAAAAACGCGTATGTCCCACAAAATAGTACCAATAAAACCGTCACCTCATCCCGCAAAAAATGAGCCCCTACATAAGAAAATCTCTCAAAAAATAAAAAAAACTATAGCTCTCAGAACATGGACACATTAAAACATAATTTTTTTGTTTCAAAAATCCTATTATTGTGTAAAACTTTAATAAATGAGAAAAAGTATACATATTGGGTATCGCCACGTCCGTAACAATCTGCTCTGTAAAAATGTCACTTGACTGAACCCCTCAGGTGAACGCTGTAAAAATAAATAAATAGAAACTGTGCTAAAACAACCAATTTTTTGGTCACCTTGCCCCATAAAGTGTTATAATGAATGATCAAAAAATCATATGTACCCAAAAATAGTACTAATAAAACTGGAACCTTATCCACTAGTTTCCAAAATGGGGTCACTTCTTGGGAGTTTCTACTGTAAGGGTGCATCAAGGGGGCTTCAAATGGGACATGGCATCTAAAAACCATGTGGAGTTCCTTTTCTTCTGCGCCCTGCCGTGTGCCCATACAGCAGTTTATGACCACATGTGGGGTGTTTCTGTAAACCGCAGAATCTGGGTAATAAATATTGAGTTTTGTTTGGCTGTTAACCATCGATGTGTTAAAGAAAAAAATTGATTAAAATGGAAAATCTGCCAAAAAAGTGAAATTTAAAAATTTGATCTCCATTTTCCCATAATTCTTGTGGAACGCCTAAAGGGTTAACAAAGTTAGTAAAATCGGTTTTAAATACCTTGAGGGGTATAGTTTCTACAATGGGGTCATTTATGGGGGTATCCACTATGTAGGCCCCACAAAGTGACTTCAGACCTGAACTGGTCCTTAAAAAGTGGGTTTTGGCAATTTTCTTAAAAATTTGAAGAATTGCTTCTAAACTTCTAAGCCTTCTAACTTCGTAAAAAAATAAAATACCATTTCCAAAATGATGCCAACATAAAGTAGACATATGGGGAATGTTAAATAATAAATATTTTATGAGGTATCACTTTCTGTTTGAAAAGCAGAGAAATTGAAATTTAGAAAATTGCGAATTTTTCAAATTTTTTGGTAAATTTGGGATTTTTTCATAAATAAAGGTGAAATATTTTGACTCAAATTTATGACTATCATGAAGTACAATGTGTCACGAGAAAATAATCTCTGAATGACTTGGATAAATAAAGGCGTTCCAAAGTTATTACCACATAAAGTGAGATATGTCAGTTTTGCAAAATTTGGCCTGGTCAGGAAGGGGGCAAATGGCCCAGATGGCAAGTGGTTAAGCAGGAGGGTACCCCGCCCCCAGGGACAGTAAACGACGTAGAAAGCAGAAGTTTAAATGCCTCCTTCCCATTACCTTCTCCAGTCGTTTCCTGTCCCTTGGGATGAGTGGAAAGCGGGCAGGCTCCCTCCTGCCGAAGTTCCATGCGCCCAGCCTGCGGTGAGTATTCCCTGCTTTACAGGAGGGCTGTGGCAGAGCGGCGGACGCTGGGGGCGAGATACGGCTCCCACCGCATGCTTGTGGCGTAAGTCCTGACTTCAGGCAGCCCCCGGACGGTGCATCGGCTCAGGAGAAGCCAGTTGCAGGGCCAGACGTGACCTTGGCTGGGCCATGTGACGCGCCAGTAGGTCATGTGACCAGGAAATGATTCAAATTTGGCGGCGGAAAGCTGATAAATGTCGCAGAGTGTCTCCAGCAGAGCAGCAGTGGATTCCTCATCATGTCTCTGCAGCAGGAGAAGCCTTCTGATGCCCCTAAGGCCCCCAGTCCTGTAAGCCTCCTCCTCTGGAGTAGTTTTATTTTATGCTATCACCTGTGGGATTTTGTTTTCTTGTTAATCCTGGTGACGGTTGTCCCACTCCTTCCCCTACACCAGTGATGGCGAACCTATGGCACTGGTGCCAGAGGCGGCACTCAGAGACCTCTCTGTGGGCACCCGCACCCTGGAGAAAGTCTATGGTGTACCAATATGCCTTAGAATTTGCCTGCCATTCAATAGTGCAGGACATGCTATGAACAGCACAGGCAGCGCATTCAATGTAGGCAGATTATTATAGCTAAATGATAAAGTACATGGAAGATATATGATATTGGTGTTCAGGTTAAATTGCCGTGTTGGCACTTTGCGATAAATAAGTGGGTTTTGGGTTGCAGTTTGGGCACTCGGTCTCTAAGAGGTTAACATCACTGCCCTACACTAAAGAAGAGCCCCTGCTCTTTTTTTTTTGTACTTTCAGAATAGAGAAGCCGGAAGGAGTGGGGAATCTGCACAGAAGAAAAAATTTGCTATTTGCAAAAAGCATCTGGCAGCACATAGCAAAAAACCTATCTGCCAAAAATGTACGGACAAAATAATGGCTGAAGATTCCCCTTCTCTAGTGGAAAATTTACGATCCATTATAAGAGAAGTGAGTTCAGCAGTGGAAGCAAAAATGGCGTCCTTTTCCCAAAAACCTTCCACTTCTAAAATGGTCACGGAGCCCCAGATAGAATGGGATATGGAGGACGACGATTTTAATGATTCGTCTGACTCGGGATCCTCCTCTGATGAGGAGGTCAGTGGTCCGTTATGCTCAGTAGAAGACACTGACTGTCTCTTGAAAGCGATAAGATTAACTCTGAATATTGAGGAATCTAGACAGTCACAGTTGGTTCAGGATCAGATCTTCAAAGGGCTGGTTGATAGGAAGAGGAGAGTGTTCCCCATCCATGACAGAATCTGAAAGCTTATACGGGACGAGTGGAAGGACCCAGAAAAAAGGGCTGGTACTTCAAAAATCTTTAAAAGGAAATATCCCTTTAGCGAGGAAGATTTGGCTCTTTGGGATAAAACACCAAAGGTTGACGCCCCTGTTGCGCAAATTTCTAAAAAGGCAGCCTTACCTTTTGAAGATGTCGGCTTATTAAAAGATGCTATGGATAAAAAGTGTGAATCCGTACTTAAAAAAGCTTGGGAATCCAATACCGCTATGGTGAGACCTAGCATAGCTGCCACCTGGTCTCTGACAGCCCCCAGAGAGGATATCCTGGCCTCCTTGCCGGTTTTGAAACAGGCCTCTAACTTCCTGGCAGACGCGTCTGCCAATCTTGTAAAATTATCAGCTAGGTCAGCGGCTCTTTCAAATATGGCAAGGAGGTCAGTCTGGTTACGCTCTTGGTCAGGCGATACCGCTTCAAAAACTAAACTCTGCAGTATCCCTTGCGAAGGAGATCGTCTTTTTGGTTCTGTCCTAGACGACATTCTGGAAAAGGCCTCTGATAGAAAAAAGGGGTTTCCGCCAGAGTCCAGGTTCTTCCAACAGCGTTGTTCCTTTTCGCCCCCAAAGAAAGGGTAGACAGGAGCGTAGAAAAAAGGATCCCTCTAGTTCTTGGCAGTCCTTAAAGGGGAGAGGTAGGAATTTCCTCTTTAGCCAGGATAAGTCTACAAAACAGTCCTACCAATGACGCCATGAGCCCAGTGGGGGGGAGATTGAAAGAGTTTGTCCCTTCCTGGGAAAAGATCTCAAACTCAGCCTGGGTCCTAGACGTAATCCATCAGGGATACCATCTGGAATTTTGCATTCTCCCTCCAGACAGATTTGTATTAAACAAAAGATTGAAGTCAGATCACAATCTCCTAGAGTCTCAGATTTCTCTTTTGTTAGAAAAAAGAGCGGTGGTTCCAGTTCCAGCAGACCAGGAAGGAAGAGGATTCTACTACCCAATTTTTCTCTTAAAAAAACCCAATGGCTCCTTCAGAGCAATAATCAATCTAAAGCTCCTCAACAAGTATATAAAATACAAAAGGTTCAAAATGGAGACAGTAAGATCTACAGTGAACCTTTTAACACAGGACTGCTCCATGGTAACACTCGACCTGGCGGACGCATATTACCATGTTCCGATCCATCAGAAACATCAAAAATATCTGCGTTTCACCATTTTCAGGGGAGAGCGTCTTCTCCATCTCCAGTTTCAGGTGTTACCTTTTGGCCTGGCCTCAGCACCCAGAGTGTTCACAAAGATTATTGCAGAAATCTCAGCTTTTTTCCACCTGAAGGGGATAAACTTCATACCCTATTTGGACGATTTTCTCATTACAGCAGCCTCCCAGACTCAGCTGCAGTTACAGGTGAAGTTTGTCCTGGAGACCTTAAGATCCCTAGGTTGGAAACTAAATCTAGAAAAATCAAATCTATCACCCAGCCGAAAGATGATCTTTCTAGGTATTCTTCTGGATTCCAGCCAAATGACCTCTTTTCTTCCAGAACAAAAGATGCTGGACATCAAGTCAAAGATTTCTGTTTTCACACCAGAGAAAGGTCACGTTCCGAAGGATTATGAAAATTCGGGGACTCATGACTTCGACGATTCCTGCAGTGAGATGGGCCCAGGCTCACGGGAGACCGCTTCAAGAATTCCTGCTAAAACAGTGGAACAAAAGCATCTTCTCCCTGGAAAAGGCAGTTACCTTACCTCCAGGGGTCAAACTCTCCTTGCGGTGGTGGCTGAACAAAAGAAACTTAGTCAAGGGGGTCCCTTGGAGGCTCTCCAATCAGATAGTGGTAACAACAGACTCAAGCAGGGCAGGCTGGGGATCCCATTGTCAGGGTCAGCTGTTACAGGGGTCCTGGGATGCAGAGACCCTTCCCCTTTCTTCAAACGCCAAAGAGCTTCTGACTGTGTTTTTGGCCCTAAAAACCCTGGCTCCAGTCATCCGAGGACAAAACGTAAAAATCCTCTCCGACAACTCCACCACGGTGGTATATCTCAACAAGCAAGGGGGCACAAGAAGCAGTTCCCTTTGTCAGATAGCATCTCGGATCTTTTCTTGGGCAGATTCAAACATCCAGTCCATAACTGCGGCCCATCTAAAGGGGGGCGAGAACACACTGGCAGACTTCCTGAGCAGGAAGAGAATTTGGCCAGGGGAGTGGAGCCTCAAAAAAGCTGTGTTCTAGAACATCTGCAGCAAATGGGGAGTCCCAAGAATAGATCTCTTTGCTTCCCAAAAGAACAAACAGGTGGACCTTTTCTATTCCCTCTCGGCAAAGGACCACCCGGTGAGAGTGGATGCCTTAGCGGGTCCATGGCCATTGGGTCTGCTCTATGCGTTTCCTCGTTTTCCAGCTCATACCAAAGGTTCTGGCAAAGATAATAGAGGAACGAGCCCATGTCATCCTAGTGGCTCCATACTGGCCCAAAAGGCCTTGGTTCTCCCTCCTTCTGAACCTCTCCAAGGGGGACTTCTGGACCCTTCCTCAGTCTCCGGACCTCTTCCATCAGGGCCCAGCCTGGCATCCGGCAATCAGCCAACTAAAATTGACAGCATGGAATTTGAACGCTCCATTTTGAAGTCCAAGGGCTTCTCGAATGCAGTTATCTCCATCCTGCTCTCTAGCAGAAAGCAAGTAACTTCCAATATCTACTGGAGAACTTGGAAAACCTTCCTTTCATTTGCCAAGGAATCCTGGAATCGCACTCTTCCCCCAGATATGAGGGTAATTCTAGACTTCCTTCAGAAGGGGCTAGATAGAGGTCTTCGTGTCAGTACAATTAAGGTCCAGATTTCAGCCCTTAGTGCCTTCTTGGATATGAGATTGCCGGATTTGGATGTGGTCAAGAGGTTCATAAAGGGAGCCAGCAGACTTCACCCAGTTATTAGATCTACAGTTCCGCCTTGGGACCTTAATTTGGTCCTTTCCGTCCTTATGGACTATCCCTTTGAACCTCTTGAGTCAATCCCCCTCAGGTTGCTGTCCTTTAAATCCGCTTTTCTCATAGCTATCACCTCAGCCAGGAGAGTGGGGGAGATCCACGCTCTTTCATGCAGACCTCCATACCTAACCATCCTTGACGACAGGATTATATTGAGACATGAACCCTCCTTCTTACCAAAGGTTTTCTCAAAATTCCACTGCCAACAGGAGATTTCCTTACCCACCTTCTGCGCAGGGGCAAAATCTTCAAAAGAAAGACGTTTCCACCATCTGGATGTACGCAGATGTATACTTGGCTATCTGGAAGCCACAAAAGGACTGCGAAAATCCGACCGTCTTCTGGTCCAGTATGCAGGCCAAAATAGGGGGCAGGCAGCATCAAAAATTACTATAGCCCGCTGGATAAGAATGACCATTGCAATGGCCTATACAGTTAAGGGTCTTACTCCTCCAGAGGGTTTAAAAGCCCATTCAACCAGAGCGGTTTCCACCTCCTGGGCAGAATCTGCCTCCACCTCCTTGTCTCAGATCTGCCAGGCCGCTACATGGTCAAATCCTTCCACCTTTTTCAACCACTATAGGTTGGACGTTCAGTCCAATTCGGATTTGTCGTTCCTCCCGCTGAAGTGCCGTTGTGGGAGGCGTACGGAAAAGATGATAATTACTCTTACCGGTAATTGGATTTTCCGTATAACCTCCACAACGACACTGGGTTTTTCCCACCCATTAATTGCTTGTATTCTTTTCTCTATTATAACTTGATTCATATCTCCCTACAAATAAAAGGTTACTTCTTCAGCATCATACTGGTTCCTTTGGTACTTACTGGAGAAGGTAATGGGGAGGAGGCATTTAAACTTCTTCTTTCTATGTCGTTTCCTGTCCCTGGGGGCGGGGTACCCTTCTGCTGAAGTGCCGTTGTGGAGGCTATACGAAAATCCAATTACCGGTAAGAGTAATTATCATCTTTAATTTTGCAAAACTCTGCTAGCACTCAGAATTATGACAATTTTTTTCAGAATTCTTTTCATTTCACAATTCTAAAATCTTTGCTCAGAATTCTAACTTTTTATTGTGCAATTCAGATTCCCCCCCCCCCCCCCAGAATTCTAACTTTTCATCTCACAAATTTTCTATTTTTCTAACATCACCCCAGGGCTCGCCCGTACATACCCTTTAACATACATTAGGTATACGCTGTATTATTATATTTTTTTTCTTTACCCACATTATATGTGGCAGACCCCCCAAGTATTGTAAAACAGATTTTTTCGTATACTTCGCAATACAATAATCATGGCTACTTTCTAAAACATTACTCCTGTGCGTTGTATGGGAAGAAAATTCTTGGATCCGATGTCCTGTAATGAAGAAAAGATGTTTATAACAAGGCGCGCTGATACGTTATCTTGTCCCTTAAGAATGCACAATCAATTTTGCCACGGCATACTGAGACTCCATGATGAATAGCAGTTCAGCGAGGCTTCATCTAATATGCTGAAAATATGTTATTGTACGGCATCTAAATCAGAATAACAGTACGACTCTAGAGGGGTCACTTCACCTTTTTTTGCATGTATGGTATGTGATCTATACATTGAAATCTGGAATACATAGACCAGCCTGACTAGGGCTAATCTGCGGAGCTGGAAATCTGACATATTTGTGAAGTACTGCAACCGATAACGATGAAAATGAAAATTGCTTGTCAGAAGTTATCAAAATACCATTGTTAAAAATGCCTGAGAGAAGTCAGAAATCTGCAAGAACATTATAGATTTGTTGCAGGCAACGAACATTATGAGATTCCTGCATAATGACCGGGGGAGGGGAATTATTAAGTCAGGACGAGGGAGAGATCACTTACATGTTGTAGTCATTTCTATAATGTGTAATACTGTGTGCACAAAACATATATAGAAAGTATTATAATGAATACCAAGGAGTTCTGTTACATTATATAATATATATAATGTAATATAATGTAACATACTACACACCTCAGCTGCTGCAGAAGCTCTTTGTGAAGATTTAAGCCACATGCACACGGCAGAGCTATATGCACAGAACCTGTGTCGTTTAGTGGGGCAGTGATGCATATGTGAGCTCTGTCCACTACAGTGTTGACAGTGCTGTGTAGTTGTGGTCCAGGCTTCAGCTGATAGGTGGGGTGCAGGGTGCCAGACCCCTGCCGATCAGCTAATGTATATGTTTTTTTTTTTTTTTACAATGGGACCATATGGACAACATACGGTATAGACATACAGTAGCATATATTATGGCGTTCTGTTAGAGGCATCCATCAGAAACATCAAACAGTCAAACAGAAGCGGAAAATGTGCCTTGAATGGGGCCTCAAAGATATTGCATCTTGATTCCGGTCTTTCCCTGTAAATGATGTCGACAGAGATATTACTTACTACTTCCCTGTCTCCAAGTGTAAATTATGAGGTTAGAATAATATTGTCTCCATGGCTTCCCAAGTCAATGATGAAGTTACAGATGGTACTGCCTCCTGGGAGTGTCCTGTGACTGATGTACAGTGATGGTCAGTTCGCCAGCAAGCAAATGCGGGCTGCCATCTTTAGTAAGGTAGACTCACCCGTCCGGCGATGCACAGGTAAGCCCTTACCTGTGCCGGGAGCCGGTCTGAAATCAAATGCGGCCACCGGGAGCAGGCAGTTCCGAGAACAGCCGCCGGGGGCCTTCATCGGGCTGTTCTCGGAACTGCCTGCTTCCGGTGCCTGCATTTGATTTCAGACCGGCTCCCGGCACAGGCACAGGTAAGGGCTTATAAAAAATTATATAGTGGCTCACTTTCCTGATATCAAAGGACGGGTTTACCTGTGCATCGCTGGATGGGTGAGTCTACCTTACTAAAGATGGCAGCCCGCATGTGTTCGCTGGCGAACACTGCAAACTGACCATGACTGCTGATGTAGGCACAGATTGTACCACCCCCTTGTCTTTTCAGGTAGTACAACAGGTAGAGATCCCTGCCTGTCCCTGTAGATGGGGTAGGAACAGATAGTACTGTCCCTATCTTCCCCTGTAAAACAGTTAGGCTCAAATATTACTGCCTACCCAGTGTCGGTCTGGGGTGCCTAGGGCCCACTAGTAAGAATTATTTTGGGGGCCCATCGTACGGATACATTCAAATATTACCTTCTCACACAGCAGCAAGATGCTATCAGATGGTTAAATATGGGGGTCCCTGCAGCCACTTAGAGAAGGTTGGTCCTGAGGAGAAGAGGACACTGGTAGCTTTCCTCTGTACCTAGAGGTCATCTCAGCTCTGATCGTGTCTATAATAATAAACTGGGGAGTGTCTTTAATAATCCATCAAGTTTTTTATATGAACAGAGGCTGGTTGAGGTGCTGCCATTTGTGCAGGGTGTGGGAGACTGGGGGCCCACCTCGCTCAGGGGCCCACCGGGGGATTCACCTGTACCCCTGTGGGCCAGTCCGAGCCTACCAGTTTTCCCCTATAAATGATGTAGGCACAGTTTTAACTGCTTCCCTGTCTCCATATGTTACTGATACAGGCACAAGTAATACCTCCCTGCTTTCTGTGATAAATTGTGTAAGCACAGTTTGTATTGCTTCCTTGTCTCTATCGGTGGGTTGGAAGAAACAACATCTAAGGCTACTATCACACCAGTGTTTTTGCTGGATCCGTCTTGGATCAGTAAAAACGCTTCCATCACGATAATACAACCGTCTGCATCCGTTATGAACGGATTCAGTTATATTATCTTTAAAATAGCCATGACGTCATGAACACCATTGTGTCAGAGAAAACTGATCCGTCCCAATTGACTTACATTGTGAGTCATGACTGATCCGTTTTGCTCCGCACCAAATCGCGGACGGAAAAACGCTGCTTGCAGTGTTAGGCTACGTTCACACTAGCGTTAATATTTTCCGGAATTGAGATTCGTCATAGGGTCTCAATACCGGAAAAAAACGCTTCCGTTTTGTCCCTATTCATTGTCAATGGGGACAAAACGTAACTGAAAAGAACGTTATGCTCCAAAACACATTCCGTTCTGTTCTCATACCGGAGAGCAAATCGCAGCATGCTGCGGTTTGCTTTCCGTCCTGGGATGCGGAGCAAGACGGATCCGTCATGTCCCACAAGTCAATGGGGGCGGATCAGTTTTCTCTGACACAATAGAAAACGGATTCGTCCCCCATTGACTTTCAATAGAGTTCATGACGGATCTGTCTTGGTTATGTTAAAGATAATACAATCGGATCCGTTCATAACGGATGCAGACGGTTGTATTATCAGTAACGGAAGCATTTTTGATGAACCCTGCTGGATCCAGTGTGAAAGTAGCCTTATTCTGTCCGTGATGGGGAAGCAACCAAACGGTACGGAATGCATTCTGGTGCATTCCATTTCGTTCAGTTCAGTTTTGTCCCCATTGACAATGAATGGGGACAAAACAGAAGCGTTTCCCCCTCTATTGGGATCCTATTAGGGATCTCAATAGCGGAAAGGGAAAGCGCAGATGTGAAAGTAGCCTAGTTGTGTGGCCACCTTTACCTGTCCAATTCTTGATTTCCTGGGAATGCTTCACTTATAACTCTCTACTGACAGAACATTGCCTTACCCACACATCTAATATAGTGTTCCCTCTAATGGCATCACTTGCACAGGGCATCCTAGACATAAGCCCTGTATGTTTGGGCCTTGCACAGGATCTCCAGAGGAGCTCCACTGTCAACTATATCTGTATCATCTGGACGCAGATCCAGGTCAGTACTATTGTGGAATTGAAAACCATCAGCTCTCTGTACTACCATTCACTGCCATCGCTGGCTTGGTTCAGGCTGGTGCAATGATGTCACTTCATCGTGCCAACCTTCTCTGGGGTCCTGTTGCCTGAATTGGCTCATAGCCAACAATATGTAAAAACCAGACACCAGTGCATGCCGTCATGTGTACTGTGTCTTTAAGATGTAATTGTGCTTTGTACTCTATGGCGGCAGGCACAGTGGGCTGGTCGGATCTCTGGTCAAGATCCCTGAGTCGGGACGAGGCATTTTGGTGCCCTAGGCAGAGCAGGCAAACTGCTCCCCTCCCTCAAATTAAAGTGGCATTACTTCCTAATAAATAAATTAAAACACATTTCAAAAGAATCTGTCAATTGCAGATTGAGTGACTTACAGGTGACATCTCCACAGATTTGATTTCTTCACTTCCCTTTTCTTCTCCATTTGGTCCAGACCATCACATGCAGACGTCTTTGGTCAGTGGTGTGCAGCCCCCTCTGCCACATAAGAAGACACCAGTATTAATATACAGCACATGGTGCAAATCAGCCCCCAAATTTATACAGGCCAAAGATCGGACCCCAAAGTTATACAGTCCACTGTCATCCTGCTGCTACTCCCAATACTGTGACTGCTGTTCTCCCCCATGCCAAAAAACACTATACTCTCAGAATTAACAGTGCCATACAGATACCGTAGTCCTCTCATATTAATAGTGCGCCCAGACTGCCCTCATAAGTAATAGTGTCCCCAACAGTGATAATACTCCCAAAGAGTGCCCCATTAATAGCAATGCCTACATAGTGTCCAATAATTATAATTCCCCTACAGTACCCCAGTATTAATAATATAACCATAGTGTCCCTAGTATTTATAAAGATCCTCCTGCAGTTACCCCTGTAGTTCTACTGTCCCCCTGGAGTTATAACTCCCCTGTAATGCCCCCTATATAGTAGTTCCAATATATATTTATATTTTTAATGCTCCCAGTATATATATGTCCCCGTAGTGCCTGGTATATATAATGCTCCCCCTGTAATGCCGGTATATAATGATCTCCCCAGTAATGTCAGTATATAATGCCTCTCCATGCCCCCTGTAGTGCCAGTTATATATAATGCTCCCCCTCCTTTGTGCCCCCAGTAGATAATGGCCCCCTCTTTATTGCCAGTTATATATAATGCTCCCCCCTTTGGTACCCAGGTAGATTTTGACCCCCTCTTTACTGCCAGTTATATGTAATGCTCCTCTCCTTGGTTCCCCCAGTAGATGATGCCTCTTCTTTAGTGCCAGTTATATATTATGCTTTCCCCTCACCCTTGATGCCCCTAGTAGATGATACACCCCTCTTTAGTGCCAGTTATAAATAATGCTCTCCCCTTCTTGGTGGCCCCAGTAGATGATGACCCCCTCTTTAGTGTCAGTTATATATAATCCCCCCTTGGTGCCCCCAGTAGATGATGACTCCCTCTTTAGTGCCCGTTATATATAATGCTCCCCTCCTTAGTGCCCCAGTAGATGATGACTCGCTCTTTAGTGCCAGTTATATATAATGCTCCTCTCCTTGGTGGCCCCATTAGATGATGACCCCCTCTTTAGTGTCAGTTATATATAATCCCCCCTTGGTGCCCCCAGTAGATGATGACCCCTTCTTTAGTGCCAGTTATATTTAATGCTTCCCCCATTGCTGCCCCTGATAGATAATGACCCTTTCTTCAGGGCCAGTGATATATAATGATCCCCCTTGGTACTCCCAGTAGCAGTGACCTTTCGTATAAAAAAAACACTTACTTTACCCCCATTCCCCCAAGCCTGAACTGTGGCATGTGGCGCAGGTGGTCCCAATGACATCACCGCTCCTGCGCTGGATCTTGCGTGATGACATGATCACGCGAGACCCGGTGGAGGAGGTCATGGTGATATCATTGTGACCTCTTGCGCCCATCTACTGCCTCATAGGCTTCTAGCCGTGATTGCTCCCCCATTACGGGTTGTGAGGTGGCGCCCTAGGTGGGTGCCTACCCGTTGTCCCAGTCCTGCCTAGAGCACTAGGGGTAAAGTGGACATTCTTAGGACTTGTTGGTATGAAGTGTTATGTGGACCACCTTGCCTGTTGGGCTTCAGATCAATACATTACCCCTTCTGCTTTGCCCTTCCACACATTTGTCCTCTTGATTACAGGACTTCAAAAGCAAGTATTGTATTCATAAATAATCTTTCAGATCCAGTGCTGATTTCTTCTGCATAATGGCTTGACTAAGCAGTATTTTTTTCTCGACAAGAGAGAGTGCTGACTTCTTCACTAAGCAACCTTGATGTCCCAATCATTCGGCCCTTGCTTTGATGTGTTTCTTATGAAATGTTGAAAAATTCCAAGCCAGAGGTTATGGTAATACAAAATGCATATTAATGCAGCCAGGGCAGGCAATGAAGTCTATCTGGACTGGTATGTATAGTGCCCAGGATCACATTAGGTGAATGGTAGGAGAATACTGAGAACTTTGTGGACTAAAGATTCAGGCATTAGGGTAACGAGTAATTGCCATGTCCAGAAGGTGCCTATAGCCCTGGAGTCGAATACTTTAAAATTGACATGCAGGGTCTGCAAAACAGGTAGGTACATAAAATAAAATTTACAAAAAAAATAAAAATTGATACAAAGGTAGATAGATAAATTAAAATATATCATAGATCAGGGGTGCACAACCTTTTTTGGTTTGAGGGCCGCATTGTCACATCACTCTATTTCAAGGGGCCGCAAATAAAAAATTGTCGATCAGTGCTCATCTGCACTCCCTATTAAACAAGCCAAGTGAATGGGGAGGAATGATCACTACCACAGTCATTCCTCTCTCATTCAGTTCTATTAGTTATTGGTAGCACATTCCTGATTACACAGGGAGATATGCTGATGGTAATTGTACATCTTTCATCCTGATAAAATATTGGCCGACAAACGAGTGATTCCTTGTTTATCAGCTGATCTGCAGCACAGATATCGGGAATGAATGCATCTATGAAGACTTTTTCCCAGTAATTTTCCCAAGGGCCCCTGAAACAGAAGATTTATAAGTACCTGCTCCCTGCCGCTCCGTTCCTTCTCACTACCCCCGCTGCCTCCATCTTCCTCTCCTCGCGCTGTCACTGCTGAAGCCAACCATTGACTGGATCGGTGTATGACTATGTATGACTATGCCCATGCACTGTAAACAGCGCAGGGACCGGAAGATGGAGGCCGCAGGGGCAGTGCAGAGGACCGGAGCAGGTAAGTATGAATCTTCTATTTCAGGGGCCATGCTGCAGGAACTTGTTAAAACATCATTTTTACCGGAAAAACACGGAAAAGTGGCAACATTTCCTTCCATCTTGCCTCCTATTCATACATGAGGGCTTTCCTTCACTGCAGAGGACGGCGCTCAATGGTTATTACCACCTCCTAAACAGTAAGCACTTTACCTTACTAGCAGGAAAAAGCATTAATTGGTTAACCCTTTAATAAACAGGCCTGAAAAGGCCTGAAAGAGGTTGTGTCACTTCAGCAAATAGCATTTGTGCTCGGATCGGCTCATGTAAGAACACACCCTACCTAACTCTACCTAATAGCAGCAGGATTATGCCGGAACTGCTGTAGAAGGGCAGCCTAAAGGGGGCAACCCTAATATGAAGTGCCTTAAGAAAGGGGGGGTTTTGGGAGGGCTGTAACGTCGTCGAACCGCACCTGTCGCTGTGTGCCTGCAGGTATAAATAGGCAATCATATTGCCTAACACTTGTGCTCGGATCGGCTCATGTAAGAACACACCCTACCTAACTCTACCTAATAGCAGCAGGATTATGCCGGAACTGCTGTAGAAGGGCAGCCTAAAGGGGGCAAAAATAACAGGCCATAGATATAGTAAAAGGTATTTTTATGTCATATAATGACATAGCCAAATCTCGAAAGGCAAGTGATAGTTCACGATGCGGATCGGGAATATAACGAGTATAGCAAGCAGAATTCCATCGACCCATTTTTTTATGATATGAACCGGTACGTTATGCTCAGAAGCAGCTGAAGATGCGCCAATACGAAAAGAGTGACCAGTAATAGACAAAGGGTTAACCCCTGAATTGGCCAACAATAGGCGGATGAACTTGAGGAACGTATTAATATTCAAAGGAGCATCTCCCAACATGAGCAAGGGGGAATCAGCTGTCTCAGCTTTGATAAACTGCAACCATTGATGTAATACACTCACCGGGCACCATTTATTACCCGTGTCAAAGTACTTGACTGCTACCGGTTCCCCCGGCTTGGTCGTCTTAGAAGCTACTAAGGTAAGGATATAGCAAGAGCTGCTCCAGCACCACTGACTCTTGCGTAAGTTATTTAAAGATGTGTTGGCACAGGAACTCTCACCCGGCCTGAGGAACCCATAGAAAGCCAAGTACATGGCTGTTTTAATTAGTAGGCTGATGTGCAGACCAAACGGTTTATTCTGCAACATGTCTGACAAAGACCTAAACATGCTGCCAGAAAAAGGCTGTCGAGTGGGTCGTTTCTTGACGGACACCTTCTGAATACCCTTTAATAAGGCCTTAACAGGATTGGCTGAGAACAGAGACGGTTGATCGGGACACTGGCAACACCAATAATGTTGAATACCAGCTAGGTATAGTTTAATAGTGCTATGGGCCAAGTGTAGATGAGAGTGGCAAAAAGCAACAAATGCGAGTATGTAAGTTATAGGCCTCTCTCCCGCAGGCGGGTAGGTATGTATAAATCTACTAAACAAGTGCCAGGCCGTCTTATATGTCCTAAGGGTATTAGTGGACAATGATTTGGCCATAAGGCTTCTGGCTACATCGAGATGTGCCACTAATCCATCAGCAACTGGAAATGATGAGCAGTTGGCGTCGGCAAACGATCTGCGCCCGGAAAACCTGAAAAAAAGTTGAAGATAAAACCAGGACAGAGCATCCACTGCGACATTACACTGCCCACTAATATGTGTGCAAATGAAGTGAAAATTATGTTGTAAAGACAGCCAAACGAACCTCGTCACAAATGACATTATCTGTTTCGAAACAGATCTACCCTACATAAGGATGTAAGCCACTTTTTATTTTATTTTTTATTCTTCGTTTTATATTTAACCGACCTTACCAGGGCCTACTCGTGACCTCTTTAATGAACCCGTGCTACCTAAAGCCTGTAACGTGACCAGCTACCGCAACCGTGCCAGTAGCCGTGACGTGGATATCGAAGCTGTGTCTATACCCTGCACCAATCAACTAATAACCATGGCTATAGTCCTGTCAGGACCAACAATGCTGCTGCGTTGTATGTTGTGACCGGACCGCCGAGACCACACTGCCTGTGGCCATTATCGGCTTACTAGCCTTGTACCTGTCGTAGTAACAGGGTTCGTAATCTCACGCCTGTAGTCGTGACAGGACTTATGATCGTGCCTGTAGTCGTGACAGACCTCGTAATATCGTGCGTGTAGTCGTGACAGGACTTATGATCGTGCCTGTAGTCGTGACAGACTTCGTAATATTGTGCCTATAGTCGTGACAGGACTTATGACCGTGCCTGTAGTCGTGACAGACTTCAAAATATCGTGCCTGTAGTCGTGATAGGACTCATGTCTGTAGTCGTGCCAGACTTCGTAATATCGTGCCTGTAGGTGTGACAGGACTCGTGCACCCATATGGAGAGAGAGGGCGAGCATACCCGTATGAAAACCGTTAACTATGCCGTTGAGCACGAACTGTACCCAAGCCGGGTCTGGATGAGTGGCTAAGTAACAACTAAGCAGATTCCACATACACCACGCTTAGTCATGCAGGATTATTGCCCTTTTGAGGGCAAGAAACTCGGGGGTGGGCCCTAAAGCAAATAGCACACAAATGCAACAATCTACACTGGCTGTAATGGCACGCAGAATAATTGAATAATAGCTCCGTATGAATAATAGACCAATCAACGGTGTGCTGACACTGTGCAAGAGCAGCTGCTGCCTAAGCCGAAAATGAGCAGTGATAGTCGTAGAATGCAGTACCACCATATTTGGATACCAAGTCTACACACTTTATACATATAGAGGTCTAACTCCTCCCTCCTAAGTGGGCTAAGCATACAAACCATGTCCCGAAACAAGCTAAAGACCAACACCAACTCTGCAATATTGAGCTCTAGCGTACCCAGATTTCAATATTACCGAACCCTCACCGCAGGTTATGATTTTATCTGGGGCCTCATGAGTAGCTATGAGAAGAGATGCCAGGTTAGCATCTTTGCTTTCAAGGATGTCTTGTCGTATGTTAGTGGGTATGAAATGTGAAGGTGCAATAGTGGGAGTAGGACTCGACCCACCAGGAGCATAAACTGTGAAAAAGTGGCCACCGTCGATGTCTGCCCCATCAAGTCAGAAGCAGCAGTACTGGCTTCGACCGTGTCCAGTCTAGCCTGAATGTCAGACATTGAAGAAGCCATCGTAGTAACGACAGCGTGTAGTTGCGTAAGTGAAGTCTGGATGGTATTCATGGATACCACTTCCTGGCTTGGTGCAGCCGAATCCGTAGAGAGAAGACGGTAAAGTTCTGCCTTTCTAGCTAAGGCTGAGAATGGGATTCCTCTTTTTACTAATTCTGCCGTCAATTAGGGGAAGGTCCATGACCTCAACGATGGTACAGCACCTCGTACTGATTACAGATCACCACTGTCGCGAGAGGAGGATGAGCCCTCAGCGAGAAACTCTTGAGACAACTCCCTACTAAAAGAGATAAATAAATCAAGAGACCAAACTAGCACCCTAAGGCCCCTTTCACACGGGCGTTGAGGATTGTGGCCGGATGCGTTCAGGGAAAATGGTGCGATTTTGACACTAAAACAAGTCATTTTTCACTGCGATTGCGTTCCATGTTTGCATTTTTTCCACGCGGGTGCAAAAGATTGTAATGCGTTTTGCACGCGCGTGAGAAAAATCGGCATGTTTGGTACCCAGACCCGAACCCGGACTTCTTCACAGAAGTTCGGGTTTGGGTAAGGTGTTGAGTAGATTTTATTATTTTCCCTTATAACAACATGGTTATAAGAGAAAATAATAGCATTCTGAATACAGAATGCATAGTAAAATAGCGCTGGAGGGGTTAAAAAAAGAATAATAATGATTTAACTCACCTTAATCCACTTGATCACGCAGCCCGGCTTCTCTTCTGTCTTCTTCTTTGAGGAATAGGACCTTTGATGACGTCACTGCACTCATCACATGGTCCATCACATAATCTTTTACTATGGTGGTGGATCATGTGACGGACCATGTGATGAGCGCAGTGACGTCATCAAAGGTCCTTTTCCTGTGCACAGCAAAGAAGAAGACAGAAGAGAAGCCGGGCTGCGCGATCAAGTGGATTAAGGTGAGTTATATTATTTATTTATTTTTTTTAACCCCTCCAGCCCTATTGTACTATGCATTCTGTATTAAGAATGCTATTATTTTCCCTTATAACCATGTTATAAGGGAAAATAATCGGGTCCCCATCCCGATCGTCTCCTAGCAACCATGCGTGAAAATCGCACCGCATCCGCACTTGCTTGCGGATGCTTGCGATTTTCACGCAGCCCCATTCACTTCTATGGGGCCTGCGTTGCATGATAAACGCAGAATATAGAACATGCTGCGATTTTCACGCAACGCACAAGTGATGCGTGAAAATCATCGCTCGTGTGCACAGCCCCATAGAAATTAATGGGTCCGGATTCAGTGCGGGTGCAATGCGTTCACGTCACGTATTGCAGCAGCGCGGAAAACTCGCTCGTGTGAAAGGGGCCTAATTGACAAGCATCGTGCAAACCCTGAATAACCATATACCTACACCTAAGTATGAATGATGTATAGACAAGCGCCACCTACAACCGTGACTAAATACACGTGAACCTATATTCGTGAACCAGTATACCCTGAACCTGTAATCGTGACAGGACTAATGACCCTGGACGTGGACTACAGTCGTGCTAGAGCTGCCTATGCTGAGCCTGTAGTCGCGACGGAACTAGAAATCAAGTCTGAAGACGTGACAGACATATCAATGCTGCGCCTGTAGTCGTGACAGGACTTCAAATCGAGTCTGTAGTCGTGACAGACATTGCCCTGTTCCTTGTAGTCGTGACAGGACTTGAAATCGAGTCTGTAGTCGTGACAGACATTGCCCCGTTGCCTGTAGTCGTGACAGGACTTGAAATGGAGTCTGTAGTCGTGACAGACCTTGCTTCGCAAAATTTTTTTAAAAAAATTAAATTTATATGTATATTTTATTATTATTATTATTATTATTATTTTTCTAAATTTATTATGTTTTTTTTTTGGGACATATACCTAAATGGAAATGCCATAACAGGTCCAACGACCCCCATACGTGAACTGTAGAACTACTAGAAGTGCCAACAGGAAGTCTAGTGCCTGTGGACGAGGTGGAAAAATGGCGCACCCGTGATGAAAAACACAACCTAACCCCCTGCCCAGCAGCATGCGTAAATAGTATGGCAAACAAGGCCCCTACCATACCTACCTTTGATTAAAGGTAGACAAGATAGCGATAGGACTGCAGTGCACACCTAGTGTAGCTGACTGTACTACGGAGATGAAGGAAAAACCAACTTACTATGCGAAAGTAGCAGTCAAGTAACCCCCCCTATTATAACCAAGCCAGAAAATGCACCATTATATAATACACCAATTATTTATTAATTAGCATAGCATCTTTTTTTTTTTTTTATCAAAACGGACTTGTGGGCCCCAGACCCCTCCCCCAAGTCCCCCTAGCATCATCCAGCTAAACATGGAGAACATAACGAGTAGCACTTGGATGTGCTGGCGAAACTGCTGAGCTGCGCAGCAAAAAATGACCAGCAGATAGCGCCCGCACACCCCGACCGCTGCGACACGCACTGGGAAGGGCCGAGAATACCGGCTGTGAACCCACTGTGCGCCGCTCAAAACAGGAACGAAAATGAAAGTAGCCACCGGCAACCCTGTCCTCCGCATAACAGCCTCGATCGTAACATGTCCCAGGCTGCCAGCAAGCCCCAGCAGCCTTCGTCCTACCATGAGTAGCAGCGCCTTGCTGTGTAAAAACGCCTCCCCTCCGAACCGCCACTAGCGCACCCAGTATCCGATGGTGACCCCGCCGAACCGGAAGTGCTTGTAACGTCTTCGAACCGCACCTGTGGCTGTGTGCCTGCAGTTATAAATAGGCAGTAGGGCCCCGCCTCCCCTCTCACAAATACGGCAATCATATTGCCTAACACTTATCATGTAGAGAATGTTAATACAAGGCACTTACTAATGTACTGTTATTGTCCATATTGCTTCCTTTGCTGCCTGGATTCATTTTTCCATCACATTATACACTGCTTGTTTCCATGGTTATGACCACTCTGCAATCCATCAGTGGTGGTTATGCTTGCACACTGTAGGAAAAAGTACCGGCCTGTCTGTTGGCCGGGACCACGGGAGCGCACATAGGCTGATGCTTTTTCCTATAGTGTACAGGCACAGCCACCGCTGATGGATTGCAAGGTGGCTGTAACCATGAAAATTAGCAGTGTATAATGTGATGGAAAAATAAATCCTGCCAGCAAAGGAAGCAATATGGACAATAGCTCCTTATTCTTTAAATATGCAAACTAACACTGAAATACATTTTAATAATTAGTTTCCTATTTTGTGTCGGTCGTTTTATTATATAATATGTATAGTTTCATATGAATGAGGCGATAATGGTGATGGTTTTGGTTGGTGTGGGTGTTTTTTCTTTTACGTATTTTTTTTTAACTTAACTTTTAATATATTTCTGCTACATAGTATGTCCCCAAAAAGGTCATAAAAAGACTTTTGAGGGACATGGACACTTTTTTTTTAATTTAGCACTTTTTCCTTTTTATTTTTTACTTTTATTTGTATTTTATTTGTATTTTATAATTTTTTTCGAATTGTTTTAACATTATTTTTTAAATATATTTTTTCCACATAACATGTCCCCTAAGAGGGCATAAAAAGACTGTTGGGGGACAGTGAACGCTCTTTTATTTTGCACGTACCCGTATTTTTCGCCCCATAAGACGCACTTTCCCCCCCCCAAAAAAATGGGGGGAAAATGCCCCTGCGTCTTATGGGGCGAATGCTGACATTTTTACATCGCTGGCTGCGATGTATGCGAGAGCGGGGAGGGACTGGGAGGAGGAGCTGGGGGCCGGCAATTGCGGCGGGGCGGTGCAGTCACTGTAGTCTGGCCCCGCCGCTCCAGTGCTGCACTGTGCAAATATAAAATGTCTCATTCAATTAAAAGTGATTACACATGCCCCCCCACTCCTAATATTACCGTACATCCTAACAGCTTCTGTAGAATGCAGGCAGGCCAGGCGAGCGGCAGCGTAACTCCCTGATGTCACGTGCCTGCGCCGCCTACTTTATGAATGAAGCAGGCGGCGCAGGCAAGTGACGTCAGTGAGTGACACGCCGGCCGCCCGGCCTGCCTGCCTGGGTTGTACAGAAGCTGTTAGGATGTACGGTAATATTAGGAGTGAGGGGGCATGTTTAATCACTTTTAATTGAATGAGACATTTTATATTTGTATACTGCAGCACTGGAGTGGCGGGGGGGATCTGTGGATGACAGTTTTATGGGTAACATCTGTGGATGGCACTGATAAGGGGTGGGGGGTCTGTGGATGGCACTGGTATGGGCTGGGGGGGGTCTGTGGATGGCACTGTTATGGGGTGGGGGGTCTGTGGATGGCACATATATAACAGTGCCACCCACAGATCCCCCATAACAGTGTCACCCACAGATCCCCCATAACAGTGCCACCCACAGATCCCCCCTGTAACAGTGCCACCCACAGATCCCCCCTGTAACAGTGCCATCCACAGATCCCCCCTGTAACAGTGCCATCCACAGATCCCCCCTGTAACAGTGCCAGCCACAGATCCCCCCTGTAACAGTGCCAGCCACAGATCCCCCTTGTAACAGTGTCAGCCACAGATCCCCCCATAACAGTGCGTCATCCACAGATCCCCCCATAACAGTGCGTCATCCACAGATCCCCCATAACAGTGCGTCATCCACAGATCCCCCATAACAGTTTTATCCCCAGATCCCCCCATAACAGTGTCCTTCACAGATCCCCCCATAACAGTGCCATCCACAGATCCCCAGTAATAGTGCCATCCACAGACCACCATTAGTTCCAAACCCACCAAAAGCACACCTTTTGGTAAAAAATATTTTTTTTCTTATTTTCCTCCCCAAAAACCTAGGTGCGTCTTATAGGGCGAAAAATCGAAAAATACGGTATTCCTTTTTATTTTTTTATTTTATTTGTATTTTATTTTTTTAATTATTTTTTTAAATAATTTTCTATTATTTTTTTTTATATATTTTTGCCACATAATATGTCTCCCAAGAGGATTTTTTCTTTTTTTCTTTTATTTGTATTTTTAATATTTTTTTTTTTATTGTTTTAAAAAAATTTTTTATAATTTTTTAAAACTATTTTTATATATTTTTTCCCCATATAATTTGCCCCCAAGAGGTCACTAAAAGACCTTTGGAAGACAATGAGACTTTTTTGCACTATTTCCACTGTAACTGGGGCATCCAAAGGAGCCCCAGTTACAGGGGAACCAACCTGCAGGGGGGGGGGAGGGGGTTTGTACAAGGCAGAGCTGATCATGGCTCTGAGGGCTGTGGGTTGTGTACCCCTGCTGTAGATAGATGGATAGATACAAAATAAATAGCAAAAAGGCAGCAACAAAATACTTTTATTCTCAGATAGATAGATAGATAGATAGATAGATAGATAGATAGATATGAGACATAATTTATAGATAAATAGAATTTTTTTACATTTAATTTTTGAAAAAAATATGAACATTTTTGTGCGTACATCTCATATATGACTTTTTCCTTGTATAGTAATAGGAGGTGATTTTCTGTTATTCATTAGGCAAAACAGGGTGAAATCAACAGCATATAGCGGACAAACCGCCCAAATGCTTCCTTGTTCTTTGGCAACATCTTTATTCACTTAATCTGGGATTCAGGAAATTCTCTTCCAAGCCAGTTTTATTGGGCGGTTTAAAGAAAGTTCTTCGTCTTCCAATCAGTAACAGATGAGCAGAGCTCTATCACATAGTTCTCGTGTTTACTGATCCTCTAATGTGTCCATTATAAATGACTGTCCTGATACTACTCTGCTAATCCTTGATTTGGAAATTAGTTTAAAGGGAACCTGTCACCGGGATTTTGGGTATAGAGCTGAGGACATGGGTTGCTAGATGGCCGCTAGCACATCTGCAATATCCAGTCCCCATAGCTCTGTGTGCTTTTATTGTGTAAAAAAACGATTTGATACATATGCAAATTAACCTGAGATGAGTCCTGTACGTGAGATGAGTCAGGGACAGGACTCATCTCAGGTTAATTTGCATATGTATCAAATTGTTTTTTTTTACACAATAAAAGCACACAGAGCTATGGGGACTGGGTATTGTGGATGTGCTAGCGGCCATCTAGCAAACCATGTCCTCAGCTCTATACACAAAATCCAGGTGACAGGTTCCCTTTAATGATACCTGATAATGGACTTAAAGAGGACCTGTCCCCTCTCCTGACATGCCTGTTTTAATAGCCTCATGCATCCCCCATGTAATAACAATTCTGGAGCATCTATTCCTATGGCTCTGTGTTGTCCCATTCCTTTATTATTTGCACTATACAGTACAGAGGGGAGGTAACCAGTTGGGGGTGTACCTGCACAGACTTATTCTATCCAATTAGTGCTGCCATTTTCAGACTGTGCAGGTTCACACCCCCAACTGGTTACCTCCCCTCTGTACCATTACTGAAGGCTAATGGCTATTCATTCATAGCTTATAGTAGAAATAATTAAGGAACAGCACACCATAGAGCCATAAGAATAGATGCTCCAGAACTGTTATTACATGGGGGATGCATGAACCTATTAAAACAGGCCTGTCAGGAGAGGTGAAAGGTTCTCTTTAAATAAAATAAAAAATGTACAGAGCTGACCACTATGTCCTTTAAGTGTGTATTTATTATGCATCCATAGTTCAAGGCTTAGGCTAGAAAAAAGCAGAGACTCAACTGGTCAGCTATCACTCTACCAATGGTTTAAGGTTTATTCCAACATATGGAGCGGTGAGACCAAACCCTAACTTTATCTTTAGACTCAATTTACACCAAATCTGTGGTGTGTGCATCCACTTAGACGTATAGATGTGCCGATAGACTTTAGCGTCTGAATCTGTCAAATGATGTCCTTTTGGCATACGTCAGCATACATCTGGATCCCTCAGCTCAACTCTATTGAAAATCATAATACAGCGGCATACAAAATGGCAGTCTATGGCAGATATACAACTGTACAGGCATATTGTAATCTGTTTTCTCAGAAACATTTTATATTTAAAGGCTATTGTTCTACTACATCTAAAAGGAAAACTGAAAGAATTTTGCCAATGTTCTTGATTAAATAATTTCTTAAAGTATTGTGTCTACAGCTTCTATGCACACCCATTTATCTCCATAGTAACAGACAACAAAGTCTTTGTAGTCTTGTTTTCCCTTATATATCATAACTTTTATTAGACAAGAAAAAATTGTAAATAATATTATCAAATGAATGAAGTCATACGGGATTAGAAAATGCAGTACTTTTTTTTTTCAGTGTCCATGCTCTCCATATCACAGGTCAGGAGGCAGTTGAAGGATGAAACTGAGCATGTGCGGCCATCTCAGTGAGCAGGACAAAGATATTAGAAAAAAAAAAAAAACAGCAGGAGACAATAAACAGATACACTGTAGTGAATAACTCAGCGGCTATGCAAAATTTCTAATTGCGTGCGATTACAAAATATTTCAGATCCAAGTGCTGGCTTCAAAAAATGTTGAAGATTTTTTGTGGCACAACCCCTTTAATGGGACTGGTGGGCATTTAGATACCATCCGGCAATGCCAGATCCAGAGAGCTCCAGGCTGTTCACTGCTGGAAAAGACTGCCAGATCTCTTACCACTTGTGTGAAACTAGTCTTACCCTCTCCTGAGTCCATTCAATGCATGAGACTATGTCATTTTGCACTCCTACAGTGCCCTCATGATAAGTAATGTGCTATTTTTTGGTATTTGTGAAAACATCCCTGAAGGCAGCCATATTGGAGATACACGGTTCTTGTTTTGTCTGCATAGATAGCACAGCAGTGTGTGAAATGGTGGCGTACAGACAGGTAGAGGAATGTTAGGGAAAAGTCAGAGCCTGTGTATGTAGTGGATAATGTTATTATCCACCCATATATAGGCCTCGAGCAAAATCCTCCACCCTCTGCTGACTCTGTCCTAGTCTACACAGCAAAGCTACAAGTGAACTGCAGTAAACAGGAAATGTCAGCCTTTGTGTGTGCTGCAGAAGCCAGTATCAGAACTATAATAGTTGTTTTTTTTATAACAAAGGATTTAAAAATAGCTATTTTTTAATACATTGCCTGTAGTTTTCTAATTCACCCTTGATAGATCACTGTACAGTTGTCCTCATTTGGATTCAGCCCGTCCTCTGGCTCTGAAAGCGCTCAGTAATAAGCCTACGATTTTACAAATTCATAACACCTAAGTAAAATGGCACATTCCTACCAAAGTATCCCCTCCAGGCTGCCAGGTTTCTAAAATATTCTCATTGAAAAGACGTTCCTCTAAGTTTGTTATCTGCAGGATGAAAAAAACAACATGGAAAGATATCTAGTTTCTGGAAACATAGAAGGCGAGATCCCAGGTCGTCACCACGAATCTGCGTCCTCCATAAGAAAACTAGAACTGTCATTCTCTACTAGAATGGGCTCATTCTCCTAAACGTCCAATGGAATGCGGTCAGCCTGTTCACATGATTGCTACTGATATCCATCATATTTACATAACCCGCCGACGCTCTCCATATTGACAATTTTTGGTCAAGGCATACCAGTTGTTGATTAGAAACAATTACGTTAATCACAAGACGCCTTCAGGGTGTTGAGATGTCTCTTATAATTTCAGAGGCGATTTGCTGGCTTGGAACTTGGCTCCATCTCAGAATATTTGACGGCAATGATTTCATTCTGTAAAAATAGCTAAAACAAAGATTCTTCTTCCAAATGATAAAAAAAAACATTAGGGGAAGTAGATGATTTTCTGCAGAGCTCATGGAAAAAAGATTCTATAGCTGATATTTCCTGGGCATATTGTACAGTGTCCAGAAATAGTGCCACACCTGTCCACAGGTTGCATCTGGTATTGCAGCTCAGTTGAATAGAGCTGAGCTTCAATAGTACACACACACACGTGTCTGTATGACTTTATTGATTTCAATCTCTGCTCATTGTTCATTTAGGAGTCCATTGGGCGGTCCTTCTTAGTGATTGACATCTATCTCTGCATGTACACCCACAATGAGCAGTCTGTCAATCATAGAGGGACTCCACCTACTGGAACCCAAGCTCAGAAAGTTCAAGATTTTAAATCATGAATATTATAAAGAACCTTTACCCGCAAGATTCTGGTCAAGTCCATTTATTAGTGCTGTTCAGATCATTATAGACCATTTGAGGATTTTTAAAAATGTCCCCAAACCCAAATAAATACCCAATGTAGCTGCAACTAACAAGCTCCCCGCCATCTCTTACTCGCTATAGCGCTACTTTTTGTGTCGTTAGTAGTATAGTGTATGCTACCAGAGATAGTTTACAGGAACCCCTTGTGCATCATGATCTGCAGCAATTGATTAAAGGGGTTCTCCAGGTTTTACTATTGAGGACCTATCCTAAGGATAGGTCATTAATATCAGATCCGACACCCAGGACCCGCGCTGATCAGCTGTATGAGGAGACAGTGCGCGCGTACCATCTCCCTTCTCTCTTTCTGTCCGCTGCTGTTGTCTATTGCAAAGACCATGGACAGCAGTGGTGAGCAGGAAGAGAGAAGGGGAACGGCACATATGCACTGTGTGGGCCGTCTCCTCATACAGCTGATCAGCGGGTGTGCCGGGTGTCGGACCCCCACCCATCTGATATTGATGATCTATCCTGAGGATAGGTCATCAATAGTAAGGCCTCTTTCACACGAATGATACGGATTGGGTCCGGATGTGTTCAGGGTACGTTCAGTGAAACTCGCACTATTTCACAAGCAAGTTCAGTCAGTTTTGTCTGTGATTGCGTTCAGTTGTGTACTATTTTCGGCACGGGTGCAATGTGTTAATATGCGTTTTTTTTTTAAAACTGAAGGGTTACAAACAACATCTCTTAGCAGCCATCTGTGAAAAACGCACTGCATCCAGACGTGCTTGCGGATGCAATGCGTTTTTCGCTGAAGCCCCATTCACTGCTAAGGGGCCAGGGCTGCTTGAAAAATGCAGAATATAGAACATGCTGCGTTGTTCACGCAACACAGAACTGATGCGTGAAATTTTTTTAGTGCCGGTGCTATGCATTCACGTAACGCATCGCACCCGCGCGGAAAACTCGCTCATGTGAAAGGGGCCTAAAAGCCCAGACAACCCCTTTAATCTTTGCTATTTTGATACATATCACAAGCTGTGCTCAACACTGCCACACAGACAATTCAACTCTGCTACAACTTTAACCAAAAACATTCAAAACAGCTTTAGGGTGGTGTTCCTAAGAGCCCCCCCTGGAGCCCCCCAAGGTCCTGATGTTTGGGTGATTTGCTAATAAAACTGGTTGCTGTTTGTTAATAGTCAAATGGTTTTAGGCAAAATTATCAGAAACAAGTTAACTCTTTATTTTGTTAGTTAACCACATTGACTTTTGCGCTTTTGGCCACATTTTGGCCATGGTTCCTTCTACGTGGGACACCACCCTACTCAGCTGTTAAGTATGATTCTAAGGGTTCTTTTACACAGACCAATAAATAGGCCAATTATCGGGGATGAGTGTTTGTAGAAATGCTCATTCACGATGATTGGCTTGTGTAAAAGATGATGGCAATAACCCGATGAATGAGCAAACACTCATTCATTGGGTGATCCTATCGTTATGTCGGCACCAAAATTCATTGGGGGAGAGTTATCAAACTGGTGTAAAGTAGAACTGGCTTAGTTGCCCATAGCAACCAATCAGATTCCACCTTTCATTTTTCACAGCTTCTTTGGAAAATGAAAGGCTGAATCTGATTGGTTGCTATGGGCAACTAAGCCAGTTCTACTTTACACCAGTTTGATAAATCTCCCTCAGCAGGGTCTAAACAGTAGGAGGGTCTAACCAGGGATCTGCTGCCCAGGAATAATGATTTTCTATAAGGACAAGCGATAGTGATCGCTTGTCCGCATACAGCGGAGGTGATGGCTGCATGTAAATGAGGCCCTCACCTCTGCTGATGATAAGGCAATTATGGGGAATGTTTGGGTCATTCATGATAATTGTGTTAAGGTTGCTTCGTGTGTGCACTATACTGTGGCAGCGGTATCGCAGCAGAACCGCAAGATCTGCCGCATGAAAAAAGTACTATTATAAATTATAATGATACTGCGCTCTGGGACTATGATCGTTTTTTTTATATATATATATATATATATATTACTACAGAGATAAGTTGTATTGGTTGCACATAGCACATGGATAAATACCAATCTGTAGGCGTCTATTTAACTCAAACAGTGTACCTGTGGTATAGATCCTTGCTTGTACTTTAGTGCTCAAAAGCTGTGGTTTTGTCTTCCTGCGGTCAGGGATTGTCGATTTTGCTGATGCCGATCGTCAAATCACCGATGCTGGAGTTCGCGATGTAAAGTAGTCAGAGTTCCATATGGTTTGGCGTATAATTATACCGCTCTCCAAAGCCCCTACCTAGTACTGTCAACAGTTTAGCATGGTCAAAGCTGCTGACAGATTCCCTTTGAGCCCTCGTTACTTTAGACACAAATGACAGTTTTATATGCCAGTGAGCATGGCTTCCAGGTCAGGGTGGGCGCTGCAGAGAGCTGAATTATTTGTGAAGATTCTCTGCCTTCTGATTGAGAGCCAATCAGCCGCTCCATCCGTTTCCTACAGTGTCTCTATATATAATTATGGCGAAAATTACCTCGCCCCTGGGTTTTGGAGTGGCCTGTTTGCCAGCCTCTTGCCTCAGGATTATGGCCCATATACTAACTTTGAAGGAGAAGACAGACCGGCCGCACAGCCTAAATCCGTGGAACTGTTTTGGGGAGGAAAGCCATGCTTGCGGTCGGCCAAATGTGACTTCCATGGAATTCGGGAACGCCTGCTCGGATCTGGGTGATTTTTGGATATGTTGTTCACCCAGATCAGAGCTATCCATGGATGTATAAATTATGGGGATATGTGGGGTTTTGAGGTGTTTTATGTGTTTTGGGGAAAAATGTGTGTTTTCTGCCTGTGAGCGATTAAGTTAGCCCATTATGTTTGGTAATTGTATCACAGGCAGAGCCCATTGTGTTTTGGTAATTGTATTTTGTTGATTGCGTCAAAGACAATGCCTATTCTGTTATTGAGTGCGTCACAGGAAATGCCATTGTGTTTGGTAATTGCATCACAGACGATGCCATTGTGTTTGTTGAATGTACAGTTTTTGTGTTTAAACTGTAAAACATTGGCTGCTATGTTATGTCCTCAGTTCCCAACCAGGTCCACGGGGGTGGTACCCTTGTTGGAAAATGTGTATATAAGTCAATGCTTGTGTGTTCAATAAAGAGTTCCTGATTTACCCTTCATCATGTTGAGGCTGGTGTTTGGGTAACTGATCGACACTGGGGAATGGTATACGCTGTATACTCCCCTGGCTATAACTCCTAGCTCTTGTAAGAGCTGTTCCTGTTCCTTGTTCCTGTGGTGGTATGGGTGTCGAGTGGAGTGCTTGGAGTCCTTGGGAAGCACTAGGAGCATCCATCAACGGAGGTACCCGGTCGGGGTAATACTATTTAGTGGGCTCTGACAATAAAATCTTTTAGTCCTCCTCATGGGTGGGCCCTTTCTGATTTCAGGCCCCAAAGCAGCTGCTTCCCCTATAGCTACGCCACTGCTTCTTGTGCCCCGCCGCACTATTAAACTGTATCGTCATTGTGTTGTATCTTTGGTGACCACTACTTTCAGAGCCCAAGAGCCCAAGCCCCGTGTGTTTTGGTTTAGCAATGCCTGGGACAGCCCACTCCAGCACCAGCCCGTCTAGCAGATGGTCAATCCGGCCCTGTTGATGGGCCTGTGAAGACACGTATGTAAGGCTACTTTCACACTTGCGTTGTTAATTCCGATATTGAGATCCGGCAGAGGATCTCAATACCAGAATTAAACGGATCTGTTTTGATTTTGCACCAGGATGCATCGTTGCGTTAGGATGCGGTTGTGTGAAATCAAAACGGATCTGTCACTAATACATTGAAAGTCAATGGGTGACAGATCAGTTTTTTAGGCTCTTAAAAAACCAGACCTGTCACCATTGACTTACGTTGCTTTCAGTGCCGGATCAGTTTTTTTATCCGTTTTTATGACCGGACACAAAACAGCAGCTTGAAGCGGTTTTGGGTGCAGTCACAAAACGGAATGCTGCAGACGGAAGACATCCTGATGCATCCTGAACGGATCTCTTTCCATTCAGAATGCATAATGACTAAACGGAAACTTTTTTTTCCGGGATCGAGATCCTCTGCCGGATCTCAGTACCGGAAAATAACAACGCAAGTGTGAAAGTAACCTAAGAATTGCATTACATGGAATGGTGAGCAACTTACATTATTGGACACAAGGTGGTGCTGTTGCTACTATTTTGTTCCTAATATGTATCCTCTAGGATAGGTCTGCGCCCATAATGCTATATGTGCATAGCGAAATAATATTAACAGGTGACTATTTTCTGCTCATCCCCTATCACTTCATTTTGCCTCTGATAAATAAGAAAATATGATAACCTGGTAAAATAAGATAATTCTAGCGTACATTATGTATCTCAATCAATTTTGTGAGGTGGCAAAATGTACTGCATTAATGTAAAAAAAAAAATCTAATATTATTTAGATTTTCTTAAATGTTAATGTTTAGAGTCACATTTTTACTAAATACAACTCAGCATTAGATGCATTCTGTCCAGGACAATGTGAAGTGTCTAATCTCCAGCAGGGGGCAGCATCAAGCCATCATACCTAAGGTTATTACAAATACATGATCTGCATGGTGGTATTCCCAGCATGTACTTTTGATAGGATACAATAATTAAGGTTATATCTTCATGTCAGCAGCATCTGAGGTTACTTCAGCTGAACACTATATACATGGGCACTTCGCCTGAGAACATTTCCTTTGGCTTGCATCTTCTGTTTTATATGCTGTAAATGACAGGATGTGTTCTTAGCCGCTCTACTAGCCAAGTTCTAAATTCAGTTTTCTCTTTTCGTTTCAAATATGTAACTCGAGCCTTGTCATTGCTCAAGCCTTGCAGGACAAATACGAATGGATTAGGACAGCAGTAGGAGTCCACCCTAATCTACCATGGCCTCACTCTGGAGGACCCAGCACGTCTGCACTACATGGACAATCAATTGATTTCAATGGGAACTGTGTAATGCTTTGTTTTTCCTGTAGAGGCGCTGCAGGAAAATTGAACACTGCCACATTCTCCCACAGTATGCAACTCATTGTGAGGGACTTCAATTGTGATCAGTCAAGATTACATTTTAGATGGGCTCAGTAGGCCCAAGACCTATTTTTTTTTACTTGACATGACAATATGAGTAGCTATATGAAACAGTCTATCACTGCCAAAGTTAACAAGGTTGGCCTCAAATTGGCCAAATTAGTCTCATGTGGACGGTTACCAGCTTTTCCCACCTCAGCAATGAGCAGCTGGAGGTTGCTGCTGCCCAGGAAAAGAGCTGCTCCCTGTACTTAGCCACAAAGCCCGAATGAGGACCCCGAGGTCTGCTATTTATTTTCTCATATTAGGCCCTGCCATGGGCATAATACACTGTTAGGCCTCATGCACACGGCCATTGTGCAGCCGTTCCGTGCATTGGGGACCGCAATTTGCAGTCCCCAATGCACAGGCAACGTCCGTATGGCGGCCGGGACGGATCAAGACCCATTCAACTTGAATGGGTCCGTGATCCATCCGCACTGCAAAAAAATAGAACATGTTCTATTTTTTTGCGGTGCGGAGGCCTGGACAGAAACACCACAGAAGCACTCCGTAGTGGTGTTGAATGGCCTTGAATTACTATCAAGTGATTCTATGGTCAAGTCCTCTAAATAAAATGAAAAAAATAAAATAAAAGTAAAAAAAATATATATTTTCCCATTACAATTACATTGCTGTATCAAAAAATACCCATTATTGGTATTGTTGCAACTGGAATGACTCAAACTACACATCTAATGGATTATTTAACCCATACAAAGTGCAAAAAAAGGAAAGGAAAAAACAAGGCCAGAATTGCATTTTTTTGCAAATCCCACCTCTATAAAAATTGAAAAAGCATGATTGAAAAGATCTTTGTACCCCAAAATAAGAGCAATGAAAACTAAAGCTTGTCAGAGATGTCTGTCAGTAGCTTACTCCCCTCTTCCCATTTAAAACACATGCTTGCTCAGCAAAGCCTATTGCAGCCCTACTGCAGTACCCCAGGACAGTGTAACTGCAGCGGTTAATTGTTATCTGGTTAAGTGAAATGTTTTTATTTGCTGTATTTGCCTACTCGGTAGTATTGTGTCAGGGTTAAACACCCTGACTCAGCCCCTTTAGGTTGCCAGGAGATGGACTTGGTTCCGCCCCTGGTTTGAGGGCATTCTGCTATAGCTGTACTACAGATAGAACCTATGTTGTGTGAGCTCCTCAGAGCTAGGCCCAAGTTTCAGATAACCATCATCTCTGAGACTACAACTAATCATGCAAGCTATTTTACTACAAAAAAAGGGCCTGAGAGAGAGAGAAAGGAAACTAGAAGGTCCAGAATCTGCATGGCTGTACACTGGAATCAGACTGCAAGGTAATGTGTACGCGTATATGGATGTGAATGACTTTGGTGCGGTGAGAGGGAACATTGCTAGCGCCCCCGTTCACAATTTGAGTCTTTTTGGTGAGCCGTGTCTTAAATCTGAACCTCTAACCCCTGAATTAAAGAACATATACCAAACATCTCAGTTGCATGCTTAAGGTTCTGCAGAGAGACCTTAGAAAGCCAGACAGAAGAAGTACTGTAATCCCCATCATTGCAATCCATACATACATTGCTATTGGTAAAGAATTGCACTGTGAACTGCTGTGGGAATTGTGCCTATTAATACTTTTGGATGTACTACTACTCCTATTCTGCACTTTAGTAAAAAGAGTGACCTATTTATTCTTTCATTCACTGGACATTGCACCTGCATCCACATTCCTGCCTTGTACCCTGCCAAAACGCTTCACACCAAGGGCACTCCAACTACCACCAGGCGAGAGCCCTGGTGTACCCTGATAGGAGAAAAGGTGCATCGTCTTATCACTGCCCTAGAAGGGTATCAGTGTGAGGATTGCCTCTGTCATCTGTTTGGTACAACCATCCTTGCCAGGGTAACTACCACTCTCATCCTCTGCTTGCTCCTCCTGGACTGCCGCTGCACTACTCCTATAGGCCTCTGTAATATTTGTAATCCGTAGGACTTTACATAGAAACACCTATGAAGGGGTATGCTGTCGGCATCATTTTACTTATAAATTGGCGCAGAGTGTAGTGATAATAAGTAATAAAAAGAGTACTCACCTTGCCGATCCCTGCTGTTTGGTCAGTCAGCCAGCAAGTGGGCAGCCCAAGCCATTTTCAGCGTATCAAGCCTGAGAACAGGAAGTAGGAGTAGGGATCGGAGCGGAGAAGCTGCCGAACAACAGTGGCGAGGATCGGTAAAATCAGTAGTGATTTATTATTTTACTCGACTCTGATACCATTTTTAATTAAAATGATCCCATCAGAATACCCCTTTAAATGTCATACACGATGGCAGATAAGGCATTATTAAGTAGCTGAGAGAGTCAAGACTACAGTTTGAGTTTTGGGGCCAGCCAATATAAATCATTCGAGGCTTATATGCCAAGAAGAACAGTAACACTTGCTGAATCATAAAACACATATTTCATACAATAAAACTGATTGTTTGCAGACCTGTGTTATGTGCAGGTTATGTGCAGAGCTGTAAGAGAAAGATGGAATAAAGCAAAAATCGACATCACCATTTACCACACTGCAGGATTACAGTGCATGTCATGCCAAAACTTCTGCATTATTAGTTTAATATGAACTGTTTAAAGGGGTTGTGTCACCTCGAACATTGATGGCATGTCGCTAGGATATGCCACCAATGTCCGACAGGTGCAGGTCCAACCTCTGGGACCCACACCTATCTGTAGAATGGAATGTCCAACGTTTGGGAGAGCACACCGTGCATGCCTGGCTGCCCTCCATTAATTTCTATGGGAGCATTGAAAATAGCCGAGCAGTGTGCTTGGCTATTTTCGGCACTCCCGTAGAAATGAATGGAGGGTGGCTGTTCATGCGTAGCAAGCTCTCATTCTTTTTGGCAGCTTCGTTCTAGAGATACAGTGCCTTGCAAAAGTATTCACCCCCCCTTGACTTTTTTTTTCGTGTTTTGGTGCCTTACAACCTGGAATTAACATGGATTGTTTGAGGATTTTCATCATTTAATTTACAGAACATGCCCACAACCTTAAAGATGTTTTTTTTTTATTTTTTTTTTATTGTGAAGCAAACAACAAATAGGACAAAATAACAGAAAAAGTCAATGTGCATAACTATTCACCCCCCCTAAAGTCAATACGTTGTAGAGCCATCTTTTGCGGCAATCACAGCTCCAAGTCGCTTTGGATAAGTCTCTATGAGCTTGCCACATCTTACCACTGGGATTTTTGCCCATTTCTCTTTGCAAAACTGCTCCAGCTCCTTCAGGTTGGATGGTTTGCGCTTGTGAACAGCAATCTTTAAGTCTGACCACAGATTTTCTATTGGATTGAGATCTGGGCTTTGACTAGGCCATTCCAACACATTTACATGTTACCCCCTCAAGTTTGTTTGGGGTCATTGTCCTGCTGGAAGGTGAACCTCCGTCCTAGCCTCAAATCACGCACAGAGTTGTACAGGTTTTGATCAAGAATATCCCTGTATTTAGCACCATCCATCTTTCCCTCAACTCTGACCAGTTTCCCAGTCCCATCCCCACAGCACGATGCTGCCACCACCATGTTTCACTGTGGGGATGGTGTTCTTTGGGTGATGTGATGTGTTGGGTTTGCGCCAGACATAGCGTTTTCTTTGATGGCCGAAAAGTTACATTTTAGTCTCATCAGACCAGAGCACCTTTCTCCATACATTTTGGGAGTCTCCCACATGCCTTTTCGCAAACTTACAACGTGCCTTTTTGTTTTTTGCTGAAAGTAATGGCTTTCTTCTGGCCACTCTGCCATAAAGCCCAACTCTATAGAGCGTACAGCTTACTGTCGTCCGATGTACAGATACTCCAGTCTCTGCTGTGGAACTCTGCAGCTCCTCCAAGGTTACCTTAGGTCTCTGTGCTGCCTCTCGAATTAATGCCCTCCTTGCCCAGTCCGTGAGTTTTGGTGGGCGGCCGTCTCTTGGCAGGTTTGCTATTGTGCCATGTTCTTTCCATTTGGTTATGATAGATTTGATGGTGTTTGGAGAGTTCCCTGGTCTTCATGGCAGTGTTTGGTTAGTGATGCCTCTTGCTTAGGTGTTACAGCCTCTGGGGTCTTTCAAAAAAGGTATGTATATGCAATGACAGATCATGTGAGACTTAGATTGCACTCAGGTGGACATCATTTTACTAATTATGTGACTTCTGAAGGTAATTGGTTTCCCCAGAGCTTTTTATGGGCTTCCTAACAAAGGGGGTGAATACATACGCACATGCCAATTTTCTATTTCTAAACAATAGTTTTATTTATATATTTTCTCATTTCACTTCACCAATTTAGACTATTGTGTACTGATCCATCATATAAAATTCAGATTAACAAAACATTGAACTTAAGGCTGTAATGTAACAAAACCCCCAAAAAGTCAAGGGGGGTGAATACTTTTGCAAGGCACTGTAGGTGCAGGTCCAAGAGGTGGGATACACGCCTATTTGATGTTGGTGGCATATCGTAGCGATATGCCACCAATGTTCAAGTTGAGACAACCCTTTTAAAGAGCATCTGTCAGCTTGATCAAGCCTATTAAACCAGGAATATTGCCTGGCAGGGTAGATTGTGATAAGTAAATGAATACTTTTCTTTTGTCTCAAGGTTGAACTTCAGCAGAGATATAGTCGTTTTTTTATATTTATGCAAATTAGCAATTTTGAGCACCTAGAGGCTGGCCTGAGCCCTTGGAGCACCGCTAACACAATACCCCTGTGCTCTGTGTCTTCCCCCTCCCCTTTGATTGACAGGGCTAAATATATCTAAAATATATAAATATGAAATTAAAAAAATACCTCAATGGTTTTATAACCTATTTAGTCAATTACACATAAAATGCCACCCTAAAAACATGCCCACCAATCATTATCATAACGCTATCCCTGACCTATTTACCCCAAAATTAAACATATGAATTGTATCGGTATGCAATGACAAACACAAATCAAAAAGTCTAAAACTAAGATATTACCATAAAATATTAACTAAAAAGGATATAAGCAATTTTCAATGTACAAGTAAAAAAATTCTAAGAAAGCAAAAATTGTGCATAAAAATGATAAAAAGACAAAACTGCATTTGTTACATCTCAGATCAATAGCAAAACAAAAAAAAGGCAATAGCCGTTAAACTAAATCATACTAAGGCCTCATGCACACGACAGTATTTTTTTGCGGTCCGCAAAAAGCTGTTCCGTTGTTCCGTGATCCGTTTCCGTTTTTGTTTCCATGTGTCTTCCTTGATTTTTGGAGGATCACCAGACATGAAAAGTGAAAAAAAAATCTAAGTCAAGTTTGCCTTGCAAATGATAGGAAAAAAACGGACGCGGACGCGGATAACTATCTTGTGTGCCTCCGTGTTTTTTCACGGACCCATTGACTTGAATGGGTCCGCGAACCGTTGTCCGTGAAAAAAATAGGACAGGTCCTATTTTTTTTTAAAGAAACTGGAAACACGGATCATGGACGCGGATGACAAACGGAGGTATCTTCCATCTCATCTAAAGAGGTATCTTCCATCTCATCTTTTTATTCTATGATAGAACTTTCCCTACTTGTTTCTACTGTAGTTAATTATTGAATATTTCACCATGGTAAATAATGACTTGAAGTGGAACCAAAATTCAAAACAAGTAGTGCGTCTCATGATACTATCCTGGAGTAGTAGATAAGTCTGTCTACTGCAGACTCGATCATCTGGGGGCTCCGTTGCCAACTCATTTTACAACTGAATGGAAAAAGGCATTCTCAGTGAAGTCTGTACTTTTCCCATTCTTGATTAGCATAAACCGGCAATGATTTGTGCAATGGGAAAATGTATGTGAGAATTTCCCAGAAATTTCCAGACAAGTGGGCATTTGAATCCATGTGGTCCAAATATTTTGCATCACAGTTTCTATTCGGAGTCATACTCTGTCCAGATGATTCCCAGAAAAGACAGAATCTCTCATATCTGCCGCTAATAGGATGCAGATAACCACAAGGAGAATCCTATTAACCCATTTGGTTCTACAAAGAAATGAATGAAGGAGACTTCTTCTGAGGTTGTGTGTTAGCCCAGCGGTCATTGCCGGCGCTGCTGCTCCTAACTGCGGGCAGGGGAGCCGGGCTCCCTCTTTCTCTGCCGCCATGCGCCGTGCTGACAAGCGCGGGCAGCAGTTAGCTTAACTATGGTATCTGTGTTCCATGCCAGAGTTTCCTTCCTGCTGGAGACTTGCACTGGTGTTTGAGCTTGCCTGGGTGTGTCTCTCTTCACCTATGAGGCAACACATACACGCCCGCTGCCTCACCAGCCTATGGCTGGATTGCAGCAGGTATTTAAAGGCGCTTCCTACTACAGGAAGATGCCTGAGCAACCTCATGGGTTTAGCTTGTCTATCTCCAGCTGCTAAGGTGTCTCTCTTGTCTGCTTCGCTGTGTACCGTACCTTACTTATTGAACTCCTGGACTTTGCCTGTTTGACACCTGCCTCTGACCTTGGACTTCATTTATGAACTTTGCCTGTTTGCTGCCCTTCCCCTGACCTCGGATCGTGTTTATGGACTTTGTTTACCTCTGACCTCGGAATTCGCTTACTGACTTTGATTGATTGCCGCCTGTCCAGACCACGCAAGTCCCCTCGGTGCTTGCACCGAGTACTCTGACCCCCTGGTCAGCTGCCACAGACTCGGAGACTGCTCTGGAGTAGCCCCTGGCAACTACCCTAATAGCCCAAGCCTACCCTCACCATCAGAGGCTCTAGTGAAGACCAGGTAGTGGCTTAGTTACGCCCCTCCAGAGTATACCCAGTCAGTGGCGCAGTGGGTCCACACTCGCTTGCATAACATTGTGTAAGTTTCAATTGTAAGTGGTTGGAGGTCCTACCTGTGGCCTGGGCGGCGCAGCAGTGCATGAATGATTACTGGGTGAACAATGAGGGCTCCTCTGACCCCATATTAGAGTGGGAGGCCTTTAAGGTGGTTTTGCGTGGCACCCTCATACATGCAATAACTTTGCATAGGAAAGATTTAGGGACTACCAGAGCTAGATTAGACAGGGACCTAGTAGATAAAGAAAGAACATATGTCCAGGCTCCTAGTGAGGACAATCGTATGGTGTGGGAAGAGGCGCAAAAAAGACAGCCTCCATTTAACAGAATATACCCAAAAAAAGCTAATATTTTAAAGACAGGTGGTTTTCTCAGATGGAGACAAGAACGGACAAGCTTTGGCGTTTTTGTCTAGAACTGAAATGCCCCAAACTGTGGTCCCTTATATTACATGTGTAAATGGATCTCGGGTAGTTCGACCGGGGGAGATCTGTGAACAATTTGCCCGTTATTACTCTGACCTTTTATAGGTCTAAAACACTCTCATCACCTGTAGATATGCGAGGTTTCTTACAGAGCGTTCCGCTTACTCCTCTATCCCAGATAGATAGGAGTTATGGATGGTCCTGTGGATGTGGGGGAGGTTAAGGCGGCAATTGAGAGCATTTCGGTTGGGAAATCGCCTGGTCCGGACGGCTTTCCGTTGGAATGGTACAAGCTAGACATAGATCTGCACTGTGTATGACTAATCAACTCTTTGAATATGCTTTTGAGGCAGATAGGCTGCCCCCATCTTTTATGGAGGCAACTATCATGGTAATCCACAAATCGGGGAAGCCCCCGGACCAGTGCAGCTCCTATAGACCGATTTCCCTTTTAAATATGAATACCAAAATTTTAGCAAAAATATTGGCCAGACGCATCGGGGAAGTCATCTTATCGATTATAGACCCAGACCAATCTGGCTTCATGCCAGGCAAGACTACAGATTATCAACCTTAGGAGGTTGTTTACTAATTTACAGGTGAGACACGATAATGCAGGATCGCGAGCGTTGGCTTCTCTTGATAATGAGAAAGCATTTGATTCCGTGGAGTGGCATTTTATTTGGGAGATGCTAAAATGCCGGCGTTTCCCCCCGGTCTTTTATCAGATGGGTCCAGTTGCTGTATCAAGCCCCCAAAGCCCGAGTAAGGGTAAATGGTGGTCTGTCCCAACCTTTTAGTCTACATAGAGGCACCAGGCAGGGCTGCCCCTTGTCGCCGCTGCTGTTTGCCCTCATTATGGAACCTCTTACCCAACTGATCAATAATAGTTTACTGATAGAGGGATGGTCGATAGCAGGAATACAGGAAAAATTATTGCTGTATGCAGATGATATGTTAGTGTACTTGGCAGACGCTGGACCTTCTCTGGAGGCACTTCTGGACATGGTAGATGGGTATGGGAGATATTCGGGCCTCCGGGTGAACTGGGCTAAATCTAGTTTGTGCTTAGTAGATGTAGATGATAGTTCAGAAATATCTCCGTTGTCGCCCTTGAAAGTGGTGGAAAGTTTTCTTTATTTGGGAATTAAAATTCATAGAGACCCAAGGCAATTCTATCAACTGAAAATGGCACCTACAATGGAGTACATCGCGCGTAAAATAGAAGCGTGGGAGAACCTACCTTTGACTTTGGTGGGTAGAATAAACATAGTCAAAATGGTACTGTTGCCGAAGCTTCTTTATATTTACAGGGCGGCTTCAGTTAAAATTCCCAAGTCACACTTTGAATCCCTACTACTGGCGCCCTTCCTGTGGAGACACCAGTCCCCTAGATTGGCGAGGAAAACCCTAAAGGCTCTGTATACACAGGGGGCATTGCGAATGCCAGACATGTATGTTTATTATATCGCAACTCAGCTTATGTATGCGTCTTGGTGGATCAGAGCAGATGCAAACAACCCAGCGGTAGTACTTGAAGCAGTGCTAGTGGGCTCATATGAGGCACTGGCGAATGTAGTTTATAGAGGAGAAGGAGGCCCCAGGTTAATGTACTGTACAGAAGCCATGACTAATGTGATTGCGACATGGACACGGTTCGTGGAGACACATATTGAGGACCCTACTGGAGAGACTTGGTCTCCATATATGCCCCTGTGGCACAATAAGCACCTTTGAGAGCTCCTTCTGCTGTCAGAGTTTGAATTTTGGCCGCAAAAAGGGGTTAAATATCTGACGCAACTATTACATGGGAGGATATTCCGCGGTTTTGAAAGTCTCCAGAGTGAGTTCAAACTACCTCGAACAGGTTTTTATCGTTACCTCCAGTTGAGACATGCCTGTGAGACCCAGTTCAAATCCTTATCTATAAAACTTGAATGTGGCCCCCTGGAGTCTATTGCCAGGCGGGTTCATCCGCATAAACCAATTGCTTCCTTTAATGAGGAGATTATGAAGATGCAGCACTCTCTGCTCCAGCAATTGTTTGAGCGCTGGATGGATGATATCCCTGATTTGGAGGTGTCTCATCTGAAGGAGTTGCGATCTGTATGGCGGTCATCGGTTATAAGCGCCCGTGGTCACAACTTATAAATAAGGATCTTCGCATGTATAAACTGACGTATGCAGCCAGAGGTGTGCCCGATCGTTTCGATAAGATTTGGGGAGTGTGGGTGCAAGCCCAGGGTACGGCTTGAGGACAAATCCGGGTGGAACAACGGATTGCTCAGACGTATGAATGAGTGAGTGAGTGGGTGTCGTACCTAGATTCCAATACCAATTATATGACCAAGGGAGATTGCACATTGAATTATATATGTATACGACTATATTAATGGGTCTTGCCCATAGTCATACTATTTATACAAAGTTTGTATCTGCTGGACTTCTAGGAGATCGGCGTGTGTGCCGTCCATGTAATTGTTTCCCCTTGGGGGCTGTTGTAATTTATATCTTTGCAAAAGAGATAAATAAACACTATTAAAAAAAAAAAAAAATTGTGTAAGTTAACCACCATCCTCTGAAGGAGTTACAGCCTCACAGTATAATTGCTTTAATCCATTTTTCTCACCATGGTCCACCATTTCTAGTGTCCTTTTTCACACTCCTGCCATATTTTGTCCATTAAGTGCTTGTATTCGTTATTCTATAAGGTCTCATTTATTAACTGAGGAGAATATATTTGCAAATGTGCCCCAGGAGATTTCTTAAGACAAGGAACTAATTATGAACAGTCCTCAGAGATTTATGGAAGTATAAATCATGTTGTCTACAGCAAATAGAACAAAAATGTACAAGTTTCAGCTGGCTCCAGGTGTATGTGGACCCTTATGTGATTTACAATGGGCTCCCTGTCTACCCCACTCTTGGACTGATACAAGATGATAACTTATAGTGTTGAGCGAATTGAAGTATCCGAAGTGGACTGAATTTCTGGATAAAATTGGATTCGCCACAAAGTCGAATTTCCTCGCACTTCATGTTAACAAATCAATTTTTCCTAAAATAGTGGCTGGAAATAATCATCCACTTGCTCATGACATCACAGCAAGTGGCCAGCAAGGTCACATGGTGACGTCTTCATGCTTGCCATAGGTCCTATGGCGGGTTTTCTTCAAGTAAGAGAGGAGTGGATGGCCTCTCTGCGAGCAAGTGGATGAGGTGAGTATAATTTTTTTCTAACCCCCGATTAACCCCTGAACAGCTTAATGTGAGTCACAGATGCCGCATCTGAGGGGTTAAATGACAGGGGAGCGCGATGGCCTTTCTCCGTCATTGCGCCCACACCATACAATGGAAAGTGATTCATGACAAAGTAATTCGTAACGAATCAAATTTCTTGTCACTCATCACTAATTACTGAGATCAACATCGACCTTCAAATCCATTGGGCCTTGACATCTGCACAAAGTTTGTCTGGTGCTAACATGTGGTCATGGTTGTACCTACAACAGAGGCATGATGCATCTCTTTTAGAGGAGGAACTACCACTGAACCACCTCTAAGTGCTTAAATCAGCACTTAGATGTGGGACATTCTGAAACCTGGGACCATCACTTAGAGCAGTTGGGGGTTTATAAGTGTAATACAGGACTACCAATCTTAGGCTGGAGAAGTAAGACTTTGAAGTAGTTGTAAAGGATTAGAAAAACATGGATGATTTCTTTTAGAGACAGCACCACACCTGTCCATGGGTTTTGTCTAGTATTGCTGCTCAGCTCCATTGAAGTGGAGGCTTGGACAGGTGAGGAGATTTTTCTGAAACATAGCAGCTGTGTTTTTCTAATTCTGTACAACCCTGTAATACAGGGATTGCAGGAGGAGGGAGGAGGGATGATGAGAGTGACATGAGCATGAATTCATGGGCGTACATCTCCATTTTGCTACAGGGAATATTTGGTTCCTATTGAAAAACCAAACCTTTAAAAGGTTGATTTTTTGAAAAACATTCAGAGTCAGACTGGGGAGGATTAGAATTTATTCCCCAATTACTAGTCTGTCTTGGTTACCAGGGCTGTCGGTCCAACAAATCTACCTAATTGCCAGAAATTGGTGCAAATTCATAGAAAAAAAATTGACTCCAGCTCATAGCCTGATACTGCCAAAGGTACGCCAAAGATGTGCTAAATTTGTTTAGCGGTCTGCGCCTCTCAATAAATTTGGTGCATTTCACTCCAGTGCAGGTAAAGGCCTCATGCACATGATCGTATTTTTGGTTCACATCCAATCTGCATTTTTTGCAGATGGGAAGCAGACCCATTAATGCAGCGGATGGGACCGCAGGGGCAGTATGTGAGTGCACGCTGGGCTGATGGGGGTAGTAGTCGTACTCACGGTTTTGCAGCTCTCTGGGTCGGCGTGCAGTGATGAGAAAGACAGCACTAAATGCTCCGTGGCACTCTCTGTTGCAGGGAACACCAGCCAGATGGAAGTTGAGGTGCCCTTGATGGTAATGGGTACGCTTAAGGTGCTTTGGTGACTGAGCCCCTGTGTTTGTGACGCCAGCACTGTAAGGTGCAATTAGGAGATAGAGTAGAATGATGAGAGAGGCAGTAGTTGAACTAAACAGGAACTTTACTTGTGAATTGTAGTCTTGCAATAAGTATAGAAGCACTTTGTCACACATGAATGGTCTCAGGATGCTTTACTGTTGGCATGACACAGGACTGATGGTAGCGCTCACCTTTTCTTCTCCGGACAAGCCTTTTTCCAGATGCCCCAAACAATCGGAAAGAGGCTTCATCGGAGAATATGACTTTGCCCCAGTCCTCAGCAGTCCATTCACCATACTTTCTGCAGAAGATCAATCTGACCCTGATGTTTTTTTTGGAGAGAAGTGGCTTCTTTGCTGCCCTTCTTGACACCAGGCCATCTTCCAAAAGTCTTCGCCTCACTGTGCGTGCAGATGCGCTCACACCTGCCTGCTGCCATTCCTGAGCAAGCTCTGCACTGGTGGCACTCCGATCCCGCAGCTGAATCCTCTTTAGGAGACGATCCTGGCGCTTGCTGGACTTTCTTGGACGCCCTGAAGCCTTCTTAGCAAGAATTGAACCTCTTTCCTTGAAGTTCTTGATGATCCTATAAATTGTTGATTGAGGTGCAATCTTAGTAGCCACAATATCCTTGCCTGTGAAGCCATTTTTATGCAACGCAATGATGGCTGCACGCGTTTCTTTGCAGGTCACCATGGTTAACAATGGAAGAACAATGATTTCAAGCATCACCCTCCTTTTAACATGTCAAGTCTGCCATTTTAACCCAATCAGCCTGACATAATGATCTCCAGCCTTGTGCTCGTCAACATTCTCACATGAGTTAACAAGACGATTACTGAAATGATCTCAGCAGGTCCTTTAATGACAGCAATGAAATGCAGTGGAAAGGTTTTTTTGGGATTAAGCTAATTTTCATGGCAAAGAAGGACTATGCAATTCATCTGATCACTCTTCATAACATTCTGGAGTATATGCAAATTGCTATTATAAAAACTTAAGCAGCAACTTTTCCAATTTCCAATATTTATGTAATTCTCAAAACTTTTGGCCACGACTGTAGAAGTAATGATCTTACTTGTACTTGGTTCCTGATCTTTCTCTGGTTACTCGGACTTTCAATAATAGTTTGGATCCTCTGTAAGTTCTATTCTGCACTTCAGCAATATTCAGTGCTTCAGTAATTCAGCAACCCAAGGGCGGTCTCCCTCATCGCAGGCAAACTCTCTGCTCCATTCTTTGAAAAGGTTGCACAAGATACCCTGGAAGGTTCCCTGGAATGGGTATTACAGTAAAGGATCAATAATTCCTAGTCTTGGACTACAAAGGTTGAAGTAGCTTCACTCCCTGGGCTAGGCCCAGGAGGACAGAGCCAAGTCTGGCTCCACTCCTCTCCTAACTCCTAACTTCCTATGTCTGACCTATATATATAGTGTTAAAGTGACACCTAGAGGTGGATATGTGTAGTGCATTGAACCAGCCTGAAATGGGAATTTAGCAGCTGTGACAAAGGAAAATACAATAAATAGTGCAAAATGACATAGGATGACACAAACAATTTTGGAGTGTTCCCATCCACCTGGAGTGGGACTTTACATGAATTTTAATGGGGCTGAAAAAATGTGGACAGCACACCGTGTGCTGTCCACATCCGTATGTCCCGTCCGCAATGTAGCAAAAAATAAAAATAAAAAATTATATATATATAAAATATTTCCTATACTTTGCCTTTTTTGTTGACAAGTATAGGACATTTCTATAAAAGGAAAAAAGAAAATGGTGGCATGCAGACGATGGATATCTGTGGTGCGAAACACATACAGTCATGTGCATGAGGTCTTAGAGTTGCTTATGACATGCCAGGTTAGGTATACAGTATCTCCCCCAAATTGCATACAGAGAGTTTATTGCCTGCCTGTCTATGATGTAGCTACAAGGCCAGTGAGTATTGCTGGGCAGATTCACATTGCTGTGACTCCAGTGCCATTTACTGTGTAGTTAGAGCTCAGCTGGATTTACTTTTTATTTAGTGCTGTTTTATTTCAGGAGCTAAAATAAACACAGGCAAGCCCTGTTTTTGGACTGGATCTGTTGTGTCATACTTACCAACATTAATGGGGTTGTCTCACTTCACCAAATGGCATTTACCGTATCATGTAGAGAAAGTTAATACAAGGCATTTACTAATGTATTGTGATTGTCCATATTGTCTCCTTTGCTGGCTGGACTCATTTTTCCATCACATTATACACTGCTCATTTCCAGGGGTTATGGCCGCAGCGCAGATACTAGGTGGCCGGAATCGGAGCTTCTGCGCATGCGTGCCTATGGACGCTCCGACTGTTCCAGCCAGCAGAGCGGCCAGTCCTTTTTCCCATAGCGTGCAGGGTGGTCATAAACCCTGAAAACGAGCAGTGTATAATGTGATGGAAAAATGAATCAAGCCAACAAAGGAGGCAACATGGACAATCACAATACATTAGTAAGTGCCTTGTTAAATTCTGGAAATTTAGGCACAGTCCATCAAACCGCCCAGGAATGACCTAAAAATGCCCTGAAATGCACATCCTAGTTCAGGGGATTGCACTGTGATTGCTTGCTATGGGCAAGGACAGCTTTTCCTTTAAATCACCCATGCTTTCATGATGTCAGGATGCTTGAGTGAACCGATTGGCTGAATATTGACCTAAACTTAGCAACCCCAGGATGCCCGAGACCCATAGCAAAAATCCATATGTGGTCCCTCCTTTGTGCAGTTTCACATTACAAAACTTGAATTCCAAGATTGCAGGGCTTACCATGTGTTTCCCATTCCTCCTTTTCCATTCATTGGAGAAGAGGATGGCATGTTTTTTTACATTCACCAGGGTGCTCTTACAAATGGGGAACCCATGCAAGGTTCACATCACCTATGCAAGACGGCATGGCACTAATCAGGGATGGGCTTCCTCTACAAATAGCTTTTTTAGGCCCAATGAAAAACAACTGAAGGTAGCAGGCTGTGGAAGGCTATGCTAGATGTAGTTTGAGTGGCAAGATTATTTTAAGAATATTAGGAGTGGTATGTGTGGTTCCCAACTCAGGATGGAGAAAGGAACAGGCAAACACAGATGTATCGTTGAAGAGATGATTTTACTGAGCTCCTGTGGGGCAACAAACTTGATGGTTTCAACAGTCTTACAAGGGACCACTGAATTGGTAGTTACAGTCTTCTGTGGAGGAACAAACTTATTGTTACAAGAGTCTAAAGTGCTCAGGCTTAGTCATTGGCAGCAGGAGTACTGTATCTTTAAGAAGCAACAACTTACTCTCCCTTGGTGTATGTTGCACCCAATCTCCCTGGGCATCTACCCTAGGTCGAGACTCCTCTGGCTTGGACACAAGGAAGATGGCTGTAGCGGTTTTACAGTCACAACACTTTCTCTCTGCATTGTCACACACAGGTCACAGTAGTTCTGTCCTCACAACACACACAATTCCAGCTTATGTAGTGGCTGGCTGGTCACTATAGCCCTGACCTGGCTTCTCTAGCTGCTTCAGGGTGTGGGTCAAAGAGGTGTCTGGCTACCCCAATGCTCCATTTTTTACTCTCCACTGCGATGTTCAACTGCTCTGTGACCCTATCTAGACCTTAAAATGGTGCACTCTTTGACAAGTGCCACTCACTTCCACTTACTAGGTCACTACAACACAGGAATCTCACAGCAACAGAGTGTCTCAGCTCACTCTCCAGCTTCCTGCGTCTGCACACTGCTTTCTTACTCTGCACCTTCCTAATCCCTTTGCGAGGTCCTCCAGGCAACACCGGGGAGCATGCCTACAAACATGGGGATGCTGACGGCAGGACCCTCACACTGATCTTTAACTGAGCTCTTGCTGTGTCACCAGGCAGACATTGCCACCAGTGTAGAAGATGTTTCACACCTAAGTCCAAAGCATTTCTTACAATAAACAGTGCATGTCACTGGACCCATTGACCCGGGTGGTACACAACCCTCTCATATGTATCATCCATTGACCTCCTGCCTTGGAAAAATTACTTTCTACTTATGACCTCAGCATGCAGCAATACACATCATATGGCATATTATAAGTACATTGTGCTATTTACATGTGTGGGGACATACACTAGCATGTAATAAACCTAATTGTGCATAGCTGGCTGCAAAAGTCATATAACAGTTGAACTTAGGTGGCACTACCACTGCAAAAAGGTCAACAGTAACCTATAGCAAATGCATAACTGATAAGGACTATCTTTAAGAAGTGCAAAGCTGTTTTCAACCTTCCTAAATGCAGACATCTGAGGTGACATCATCTGTGGTGACATCATGACACATGGAATTATTGACCAAATGTCACCTATGTATGTATCCCAAGCCTGACATATAGAAGATGATTGTGTCTCATAGGATTAAATGGTTCCTGTCATAAACAAATGAACATCTGCAGATTTAGAGCTGAAAACTAATATAAAAAAGGTAATAAATTTCAGGAATTGTATGTGCATTTTTGTAAAAATGGTAAAAATGTCAAATACCTTCTGATCTGGCAGCGTTCAATTCTCTTGACCCATAATGTTCTGGAAGCTCCTTTCTACATTTTGGCAGTAGGACTGGAATTTAGCTACAAACACTGAAAGGGAAATCCAACGATTCATTCACCAATAGTAGAATGTGTTTTCTACACTTAGATTATTCAGAAACACACTGGGATATGTGAAACATTAATTTGTTTGATATTTTTGGTGGCAGTATAATTTTTCAAAATAATTTTGATTAGATTTGTGCAAAGATTTTCTATAAAATTTCTGAAGGGCATCATGGACTTGAAATTAACAGGTGAGTTTGACTGGACACAGCAGAAGGTTCCCAGGCATAAATAGTATATGGGCTCACCAATAAAGAGCGGGAGAATTGCACCCCTTGGCTGAATTGGAAAGACAACCTGTTTATTCAAAAAGGGACTCAGGGACTCATATATGCAGCCTCAGGAACTGAACTGTTCAGAAAAGACAAAAGAATTGTGAATACTTCTGCAAGTAATGTATGTATATGTGGCATCTAAAATGTTTTCAGTAAAGAGCTACTTACTTGTTTGACCAAGCTGGCCTGGCTTTTATATTGTGAAATCATGGGCAACCCAACCATTACCAGGCAGGAGACCTTCACAACAGCATGTGCCCTGAGAGGAAGAAAGAGTGTGCCCCTCCCCACAACTGTACCCGGGTCAGGAAGAGCTGAAGAAAGACCATCTTCATCGTGACTACAACACCTCTCACCAGCACTACCACTCCAATTCCCTCTGTCCAATGACTCACATGCAGATCGCTACAACACTAATAAAAAGTTTGCAAATATGCCAGTAGGTAATCATAGAGCAAACCTCCTTATCCCTCTCTCACAATCTACCAGTAATTGTGAGCTATGAAATGCACTCAGTCCTTCGCAAGCAATCTATAAGGCAGTAGGAAGTTGCTTTTTAGGTGGTAATGCCCTACTGAGCTCTAAGAAACTAAATAGGCTGCACATACAGTGGCATGCAAAAGTTTGGCCACCCCTTATCAAAATTACTGTTACTGTGAACAGTTAAGCAAGTTGCATATGAAATGATCTCCAAAAGACATAAAGTTAAAGGCTATGGATACCTTTGTGCACTAAAAAACAATAACCCCATATCTTACCGTAATGCAGCACGTTAGCAGCAAACTGATGCATTCTGAGCGGATCCTTTTCCATTCAGAATGCATTAGGGCAAAAATGACCGCTCTGAACAGATCTCACAAACGGAAAGCTAAAACGCGAGTGTGAAGGTAGCCTAACTTTGACCGAGGTCTTAGTCCTTAAATAGCCTGATAGGGTTATGGCTTGTTCAAAATCGATTCTTGAGGAAGGGCCAGGTGAAGTCAAATTTCAAAGCTTTTTAAATATCCAGACTCCTCTTGACTAGGGTTGAGCGAACCCGAACTTTAGGATTTTTGGACCCCGGACCCAAACCCGAACATTTCAGTAAAAGTTCGGGTTCAGTGTTCGGCGAGTTAATGGCGCTTTTTGAAAGGCTGCAGAGCAGCCAATCAACAAGCGTTTAACTTGTGTGCCCTTAGAAGCCTCACAGCCATGCCTAATGGCATGGCTGTGATTGGCCAGTGCAGCATGTGACCCAGCCTCTATATAAGCTGGAGTCACGTAGCGCTGCACGTCACTCTGCTGTTACTAGTTAGTCAGTGTGCAATTTAAGCTAGAAATACAGCAATAATTTTCTGGGTTTTAAAAAACAACCTTTTTGGGCAAAATACTCAATTTTACAGCCCTTGTTGCATCTGTCAGTGTGAAATTCAAGCGTTATATACTGCTGTCATATTCTGTTATTAAAAAAACACCCATTTAGGGCAAAATCCTAATTTTGCGGCCTTGTCTGCATCTGTCATTGTGAGATACAAGCTTGAAATACAGCAATAATATTCTGGGTTTAAAAAACACCCATTTTGGGCAAAGTACTTAATATTGAAGCCTTTGCTGCATCTGTCATTGTGAGATACACGCATTAGATACTGGTGTTCTATTCTGTTATTAAAAAAACACCCATTTTGGGCCAAATACTACATTTTACAGCTCTTGTTGCATCTTTCAGTGTGAAATACAAGCGTTAGATACTGCTGTCATATTCTGTTATTAAAAGAACACCCATTTTGGGCAAAAAACTAAATTTGCGGCCTTGTCTGCATCTGTCAGTGTGAAATACATGCGTTAGATACTGCTGTTCTATTCTGTTATTAAAAAAACACATATTTTTGGCAAAAAAATTAATTTGCAGCCTTTGCTGCATCTGTCAGTGTGACATTCACACGTTAGATACTGTTGTTCTGTTATAAAAAAAAACACCCATTTTGGGCAAGATCCTAAATTTGAGAAATATGAGGAGAGCGTCAAATAAGGGACGTGGCCCCGGTCGTGGTGCTGCTGGTGGAGCTCCTGTTGCAGGGAAAGAACGTGGTCGAAATGTGCCAGCTACACGCACAAGTGAAACACCTTCCTCAGGTGGGAGTAGGTGACAGACCCTTCAGCGGTACTTGGTCGGGCCTAATTGGGCTCTACGAATGGTGAGGCCAGAACAAGTACAGGCGATAGTAGATTGGGTTGCTGACAGTGCCTCAAGTTCCTTTACATTATCTACCACCCAGTCTCCTGCTGAAAGATCAGAGTTGGCACGTGCAGCCGATGTCTATCAGTCTTTCACCTCACCCCCTTGCAAATCAGCCAAGCAGTCTGAGCCCCAAGTCATGCAGCAGTCTCTTCTGCTTTTTGATGATTCTGCTAGCAGACTTTCCCAGGGCCATCCACCTAGCCCTGCCCCAGAAGTGGAAGAGATTGAGTGCACCGATGCCCAACCACTTATGTTTCAAGATGAGTACATGGGAGGACCACCGCAGCTTGTCTCGGATGATGACAAAACACAAGTGCCAACTGCTATGGCTTTCGGAAGTGTGCAGACCGACAAGGAGGGCAGGGGTGAAGACGATGTGGAGGACGATGAGGTCCTCGACCCCACATGGAATCAAGGTCATGCGAGTGACCGGTGTAGTTCGGAGGAAGAGGCGGTGGTCGCACAGAGCCACCAGCACAGCTGAAGTGGGAGCAGGGTGCAAAGGCGGAGCGGCATTCCCCTGGACAGTACGCCTGCTACTGCCCACCGCAGCAAGGGACCGAGCACACCAAAGCCAGCTCCAAGGAGTTCCCTGGCGTGGCAGTTCTTCAGACAATGTGTTGACGACAAGACACGAGTGGTTTGCATGCTGTGCAATCAGAGCCTGAAGCGAGGCATAAACGTTCTCAACCTAGGCACAACCTGCATGACCAGGCATCTAAGTGCAAAGCACAAGCTGCAGTGGAGTAGACACCTCAAAAACCAAGAAAGGTATCTGGCTCCTCCTGCTTTCTCTTCTGCTGCAGTCTCGGCCTCTTCATCCACCTCTGGAGTGACAGTGCCACCTGCCACCCCGCAAACAGAGGATCTGCCAGCAACACCACCACCTGGGTCACCAAGCATCTCCACAATGTCCCACAGAAGCGTTCAGCTCTCCATCTCCCAAACACTGGAGCGGAAGAGGAAGTGCAGCACGCCAGACCTGCAGGGTATAGCGAAGCGAGGTCACGGTTATAGGCAATCGAGGGTTGCTCACTGTATTGGAGAACCCTGGGCAGGCATGCGGCAGTGAAGGAGAGGTAGACACAGTTCCTCTGGGGCACACTCTGTATATAGGGACCAGGCCTGATGGTGGATGAGGTGCCCTGGATGTTACAGGTATTTTTAGTGCCTGGGGCAAGGTCCCTGTTGGATTCGTGACGCCAGTGCCTGTAACGGTGGCACACCGATTTATAGGAGGAATAACTGAGTACTCAGTGGATAAACCAAACGTTGCTTTACTTGGTGAACACAGTCCAACTTTGTACATACAGTTACAGTTGATAGTGATGATAACGCAGTCCCTTGAACAATACTTCACAAGCAGGTAGGCTTTAAATAGTGGCAGGTATTAATCATGCAAGATACTTGGAGGGCACAAACTGTTAATGCTTTGCAGTGCAATGCTGCTCTATCCCCTTCAGCTATTCTAGCTGGCTGGATCCCAAGGCCCGGATGCCTAAATGCTGGCTTTAATCCTTGGTATATAAATCCTTCCTCCAGTATTGGCGCTTGCTTTACTTCATAGAACCTCTGCCCATCAGGGTACTTATCTGACCTGGTATTGTCCTTACTCGGCTTGAGGGTAACTGCAGGTTTCTCCCAGGAGGTGCTGTCCTGCAACTGGGGTGTCTTCAGAGCTAACTAAGGCTCTCTTGATCCGCAGGTAGGCTAGGATCCCTCTACTAGCCTCCTGGTAACAACTAGAAGCCTGGGCTGTCTAGCTGCATGTCAGGAGGAGGCCCTCAGCTTGTCCCTGGCTGGTGCCTTCTAACTTCTGTCTCAGCAGACTCCTGACTCTGAACTTCCTCTCCCTGTCTGGGCCTGGATATTTATACTAGGGGCTCCCTATCTCCCTCTAGTGTCTGGGATGTCTCACTACACCCAACTAGGCCTGCTTACACATTACACAGGGGAATATTGCATATAAAAACACATTATAAAATACATAAAATGCACAATTAAATATAACATTCCTGTCCCTTGTGAGTAGGAGTAACGCGCACTCCAATTGACCCTTGTGTAGTGCCCACGCCTATCTAGTGGGACACTACATACCACCACGCTATAACGTTGCCCGTCCTCGGCGCAACATGGAGGGGCCCTGCCCAGCTGGATACTGCACCTGAAAAAGAGAAAATAATGCAAAGCAGGAAAATTTCATCTACATTTGCAAGAATACATTATATGCATAAATCAGGCAGTTCCACTGGCTTAGGAACAAGTAACGGTGAAAAGGGGCGTCGTTCTCTTCTCTCAGGATAGTGTGAGGGAACAGGGGCGCTGACCTGGTGCAGCGTGTCATTATAACCAGGATAGTCCATAAGTGCAAATTGTCCATAATAGAACAGAAGACAAAATATAAAACAATTCAAAGTTCTTGGAGGCTTGAGGAACAAATATGAGTCCGTACCCAGGTTTCTTTCTTATTTTGAGTAAGTGTCTTTCATCAGCAAAGCAAGATACAGGCAAGGTAGACGATCACAGAGGCTCTCTTACAGTGGAGTCCATCTCTGGGCACATTTCTTTAAAAGAGCAATATCTCAGAGGCTCAGGTACTTTTGAGTCTATCACTGGGCACGTTTCCTTGGAATTAAGTTGCACAATAAAATGACAGCACATAAAAATAGCCCACATTATTCAATTGGCATATATATATAAAAGCGGTGCTGTAATACCCTTAATCAACCTGAAAAGGGGGTTAAAGGGTTAAAGGTGCAACATAGAAACAGGCACAACTTGGCACAATTTGGAAGAAGCAGGCAGGAGGTCCTGGAAACAAGATGGCTTTGCTGACATTGGTGTTTTCAGTGGGTGACCACCACCACTGAGCCGTGGGTAACTGGCAGCAGCAACAAAGGACCAAAACAAAGGACTCCTGTCCTGAAAGGGTTAAACCTTCTGGAAATAAATCCCTTGGCAAAACAAATAAATCAAGGGCCTAGCAGGCCAATTCACAGGGGCATATCATAATCACTTTGCATCTCAGTGGTGCTCCCTGGCTCTGCTTGTAGATGAGGCCGGTAGTAAGCCTCCACAGGCGGATGTGCCCACAACACGGTATTGGGGGGCAGCTGCAACATAAATGGACCCCTAATAGGTATTGGCCCCATAGGCCTAGGGGTGATTACAGTTGGGGACTGCACCGGTCCAGGCATAATTAATGTAGGCTGTGCTGGCCTAGGTACCGCCGCCGCAAGCGGTCCGGTGGGCTCTGGAACAACTGGCTCTGCGCAGCAAGTCACAGTGTGAGAGGGCCTTCTTGGGGGCCTCAACGCAGCCGCAGTAGCTGTAGGTGGCCGGCGGGTAGGGACAGGTACCCTTACCTCTTCCTTTCTCGGTGGCGTCTGGATCCTGGCGGTGGCAATTCTGCGTAACTCCCGCAACTTCTCCTCCAGACGGACGATCTGGTCGTCCAGGCTCTCGGTCTCAAGATCGCTGTTCTCCGCTGTCGCCGCCGGCACTTGTACCATAGAGGGTGAATCCTGCGCAGCCGCTGCAGGCTCAGGTGGCGCATCAGGTCTTTTACCCTTCCGGATATTATCCAGGGTAACGTGGAGTCTTTTCAGATTCTCCATTTCTTGCATCGTTTTCTCCCGGCGAGGCAGCTCAGGGGACGGATAGGGGCTCACCCATTTCTCCAACACTGTGGGCTGCCAGAAAACATTCGGGCCAATGAAAGAGCCCCGCTCTTGAAATGCATGATGGGCCGGTTCTGGAGAGCGCGCTGGTCCGCGCTCACAGCCAGAGTAGTCCTCATCTGCTTCCCAGTCCTCCGGTTCTTTCTTGGGACGGGTCACGGCAGTGGCATATGGGCCTCGCAGGCCCTCGGCAGGGGTGAATTCCACTTCCTCTCCCTCGCGGAGGTTATGCATATATTCGGAGAGGTAACTCCGCTTGACGGACCTCCGATTGACATATAAGTCTCTGCCGGTGGTATAGTCCTGTATGAAACCGTAGCCACGGTTCTTGTCGAAGGCCACAACCAACCCCTTTCTCCTTTCCAGGCGGGGTTGGGTGTCAGTGTGGCGCTCGTGAACGGTCTTTGCCAGTTCCTCGTAGTATATATTCGTCTTTGTATTTTTCTTTATGGCGGCCTCCCGGATCTCTGCCATCAATGCTGACCACTTGAACGAGGGCTGGAAGAAGTCTCTCCAGGAGCCATAGTAAGTCTCCGGTTGCGTCCTCGGTGGCGGGCAGGCGGGTTTCTCCGGTCCCGGAGAGTAGGCCGGTGGAGCATCCTCTGGCTCTACACCAACACAATCCATCTTTGACAACTCAGTCGCGGACATCCCAACAGAGCAGTTTTCACTCTTCAACATGCTCGATCCTTCTCTGGAGAGCGACAGGGTGGCGCCAATAAGTCCAGACAGATCCTCCCATTGCACTGGGAGGCGGCCCCCCAGGTACTCCAGTATGGGGGAGGCGGAGTCCATTTCTGCAGACATGCAAATGTCCAGACAGGGCGGTGGCGCTGACAGATAGCCTTTTCCCGCTCTTTTCAGCAAAAAGGCGCCAACTTTTACCGCCAATTTAGGATGAAGATGACGCAGCAGTAAATCAAGCAAGCTAAGCGGCCATCTTTAGCAAAACGCTGTCTATTCACTGACAGCAAGCGGTGGCTTAAACAAGCAGCAAACAGTCCAGAAAACACTATCTTCACACCGCTACTTAGGACAGTTCTTGGGCCCAGCAATTTTCAATAAAACAATTAGGGCTTGTCACTTTAAGGCAATTTTTTTTTCAGCACACAGTTTTATATCCGCAATGGCGCAGGAATGTTCCGTAAATCCTGTTCGTGACGCCAATTTATGCAGCACGCCAGACCTGCAGGGTATAGCGAAGCGAGGTCACGGTTATAGGCAATCGAGGGTTGCTCACTGTATTGGAGAACCCTGGGCAGGCATGCGGCAGTGAAGGAGAGGTAGACACAGTTCCTCTGGGGCACACTCTGTATATAGGGACCAGGCCTGATGGTGGATGAGGTGCCCTGGATGTTACAGGTATTTTTAGTGCCTGGGGCAAGGTCCCTGTTGGATTCGTGACGCCAGTGCCTGTAACGGTGGCACACCGATTTATAGGAGGAATAACTGAGTACTCAGTGGATAAACCAAACGTTGCTTTACTTGGTGAACACAGTCCAACTTTGTACATACAGTTACAGTTGATAGTGATGATAACGCAGTCCCTTGAACAATACTTCACAAGCAGGTAGGCTTTAAATAGTGGCAGGTATTAATCATGCAAGATACTTGGAGGGCACAAACGGTTAATGCTTTGCAGTGCAATGCTGCTCTATCCCCTTCAGCTATTCTAGCTGGCTGGATCCCAAGGCCCGGATGCCTAAATGCTGGCTTTAATCCTTGGTATATAAATCCTTCCTCCAGTATTGGCGCTTGCTTTACTTCATAGAACCTCTGCCCATCAGGGTACTTATCTGACCTGGTATTGTCCTTACTCGGCTTGAGGGTAACTGCAGGTTTCTCCCAGGAGGTGCTGTCCTGCAACTGGGGTGTCTTCAGAGCTAACTAAGGCTCTCTTGATCCGCAGGTAGGCTAGGATCCCTCTACTAGCCTCCTGGTAACAACTAGAAGCCTGGGCTGTCTAGCTGCATGTCAGGAGGAGGCTCTCAGCTTGTCCCTGGCTGGTGCCTTCTAACTTCTGTCTCAGCAGACTTCTGACTCTGAACTTCCTCTCCCTGTCTGGGCCTGGATATTTATACTAGGGGCTCCCTATCTCCCTCTAGTGTCTGGGATGTCTCACTACACCCAACTAGGCCTGCTTACACATTACACAGGGGAATATTGCATATAAAAACACATTATAAAATACATAAAATGCACAATTAAATATAACATTCCTGTCCCTTGTGAGTAGGAGTAACGCGCACTCCAATTGACCCTTGTGTAGTTGCAGCGTACTCAAGTTGTGTGTAATAGAGTTTCTGGGTGTAGTAGTGCAATAGACACTAACCTGAGACGGCTGACTCTCTGCATAGGCAGGTGATGGTAGGAAAATGTTCGTGACGCCAGTGCCAATTAAACGGTGGCACGCCGTTTGCCGATAGCAGGAATAAATGAGGAACACCGTGATGTTAAAACAGAACTCCAACTTTAGTAGTTTTAAATATAGAGACATTCACGGAAGCGCAGTTCCTTTGCATACAGTCGATTTTTCAATACGGTTGATGCAGGCAATACAGATTGAGCAAGGTGACTACAGAGTGTTAAACACACAGGACTTGCAGTACAGGAGCTTGCACTCTATCTCTGACTGATCCTGGAACATAGCAAATCTTCTCCAAGGCCCAATACCTTAACTCTGGCGTATATCCTTGGTTTTAGCTTTATAAAGTACCTCCTCTGTTATCTTGAGTACCTCTTGCTTCTCTGGATTTTGCCTCTGTCTCTCTCCCTCTTTCCTCAGACTCTAGAAGCTTCTGAACGGTGGTCTTCCTGCTTCTGCATATATATATATTCAGGAGGGGAACCTTCTACTTGGATTCGGAACCCGGTTACAGGGACTGCAATACCCTCTCCTGGTCCGCAGGCTTCAGGCCTGGACTTGTCTCTGACATAGTCTAAGCTCCAGCTTCAGACTACAGGCTGCAGCTTTAGACAGACACTTAGACTAGACTCCCCCTCACTTCCCTGTCTGGGCCTTATATAAACTAGGGCTCTCTAGCTCTCTCTAGTGACTAGAAGCTGGAATGACACCCCTAGCAGGCCTGTACATGCAAGTGTCACAGTAACAGGGAAATACATAACATTACATTACATGACAATTTATAAAGAGGACATATACCAACTTCCCCATAAATAAGGGGGGACGACAGCACACCAAGTGACACTTTTGTAGTGACGGGCATTACAGTCCCCGTACACTACATAGTGCCCACGCCTATCTAGTGGGACACTACAGAAGTACCCCCCTACCCACCCGCGATCCCTGGACCTGAATGCCAGCATTTCAAAATTACTGTCCTTTGAAATGCTGTCATTCCATCTGGTGGAGACGGAGAGTTTTAAAAGCCTTATGGCGGTGGCTGTCCCACAGTACGTCGTGCCCAGCCGCCACTACTTTTTCCAGGCATGCCATCCCTTCTCTGCACAACCAAGTGGGGGGAAAAATCAGGTGTGCACTGCGCAACACCATCTGTGGCAAGGTCCACCTAACTACGGATACGTGGACCAGTAAGCACGGTCAGGGACGTTATATCTCCATAACAGCACACTGGGTAAATGCAGTGGCTGCTAGGCCTGAGGCGGATAGCAGTTTGGCGCATGTCCTTCCACCACCGAGGATTGCAGGGCGCTTCAGTTTGCCTCCTGTTGCTTCCTCCTCCTAGTCCGCTTCCTCATCCTCTACCAGCTCCTCATCAGCGTAACACCTTCACCACCAACTTCAGCACAGCCAGGGGTAAACGACAGCAGGCAGTTCTAAAACGTATCTGTTTGGGGGACAAATCCCACACCGCACAGGAGCTGTGGACGGGCATGGGATAACAGACCAATGAGTGGTTGGTGCCAGTGAGCCTCAAGCCCGTCCTGGTGGTGTGCGATAATGGGCGAAATCTCGTAGCAGCGCTGGCGATAGTGGAGTTTCAGCTGCTATGCCACTTATATGCCTCCTTGAAAAAACGCTGCTGGCGATGATGGAAGAGGATGTGGCACAGGAGGAGGAGGAGGAAGAGGGATCATTTCGTAGGGTTTCCGGCCAGTCATTCACAAGTGGCTCCGAGGGTGGATTCCTGCACCCACAAACGGCAGGTACAAAATTGTCCAGCCAGGGCACACTTCTGGAGGATGACGAGGTGGAGGATGAGGAGGAGGAGGAACCGTGTTCACAGCAGGGTGGCACCCAACCCAGCTCATGGCCATCACTGGTGCGTGGCTGGGGGGATACAGAGGACACAGACAATACACCTCCCACAGAGGACAGCTTTTCGTTGCCTCTGGGCAGCCTGGCACACATGAGCAATTACATGCTACAGTGTCTCCGCAACGACCGCCGAGTTGCCCACATTCTAACTTGTTGTGCTGATTACTGGGTGGCCACGCTGCTGGAACCCAGTTACAAGGACAACGTACCGTCCTTAATTCCGTCACTGGAGCGTGATCATAAGATGCGCGAGTACAAGCGCATGCTGGTAGATGCGCTGCTGGTGGCATTCCCACCTGACAGCAGGGGCACAGTGGAAGCACAAGGCGAAGGCAGAGGAGGGCACCACCAGCACCTCAGAAGGCAGGGTTAGTATGGCCAAAATGTGGAAAAGCTTTGTCAGCTCGCCACAACAACCAGCACCACCAGCTGATATGGAACGTCTTAGCAGGAGGCAGCATTTCAGCAACATGGTGGAGCAGTATGTGTGCACACGCCTACACGTACTGAATGACGGGTCTGCCCCCTTCAACTTCTGGGTCTCCAAACTGGGCACATGGCCTGAGCTTGCCCTTTACGCCTTGGAGGTGCTGGCCTGCCCTGCAGCCAGTGTATTGTCTGAACGTGTGTTTAGCACGGCAGGGGGCGTTATCACAAACAAGTGCAGCCGCCTGTCCATAGCCAATGTGGACAAGCTCATATTCATTAAAATGAACCAGGCATGGATCCCACAGGGCTTGTCCGTACCTTGTGCAGAATAGCCATTGTTATACTACAGTGCAATTGCTCATTGTTGTATTTTGGATATTTCACACTCTTTTGGAGTGTACCCTAATAAAAATAATAAAAAAAATTTTTTAACCAAAAAACAGTGTTGGCTACCTCGTCCTCCTCCACCGCTGCTTCCACCGCCTACTCAAACTCATATGGAACTCCACCTCATAAATCAAGTTTATTTTTTTTAATTTGTATGTATTTTATTTTATGTCATTTCACTAATTTGTCTGTTACACTTTCCAGTAAAATTCACCAATTTTTCGGTGTGATATACCCCGGCTGTACCTAGTAGACCGGTAAAAACATTTCACTAATTTGTCTGTTACATTCTTGGGTGACATTTGACCATTTTTGCTGTGATTAAACCCCTGCTCTGCATAGGTGATAGGGACATAAATTTCAAAAAATCGTCTGTTACATTGTCAGGTGACTTTTACCAATTTTGCTGTATACAAACCCCTGCTCTGCATAGGTGACAGGGAATTAAATTTCAAAAATTCTTTAATTGACGCGCACCACCTCCTTTACTTTTAAGCTTCGGCTTCAATTATTTGCCCCACTTTTCCACTCGATCATATTTAATTTCAAACAATTAACCTCCCTTGGATGTGGTCTCTCTTTCTCACGCTCCCTCTCTGGCGTGGAACCCTGATTCGCCGATAACCGTGATCAACATGGTAGGCTCAGAAAAGAATATCGAAAGTTGATAGAGAAGATATCCAAATGGATCGTGGACGTCACGTGGACGTCACGGGGACGTGCGATCAGGCAGAAGTTATCTAGAGTAAACAAAGCGGCAGCAGGGCCTCTCCTGTCTAACGTTTCCAAATCCTAAATACCCCAGTGACATTCCCTATAATTTTTTATTAATCATTCCAATAACAGGGCATCTTAAGAGTCCTGTATTGTTATTTATCGTCACTACCTCTCCGAGTCGGGAGTGGATAATTGCCGCGCTCCCCCTCCTTTCCTTCGATTCTTCCGTTTTAATAGCTTCTCCCACATTTCCGCTTGATCACAATTAAATTTCATCCATTGATCTCCCTTGGATGTGCTATCCCTTTTTCACGCTCCCTCTCCGGCGTGGAACCCTGATTCGCCGCTAACCGTGATCAACATGGTATGTGCAGAAAAGAACATCGAAAGTTAATAGAGCAGATATCCAATTGGATCATGAACATCACGGGGACGTGCGACATGGTGGGGCAGTATGTGTGCACACGCCTACACGAACTGACTGATGGGTCTGCCCCTTGCAACTTCTGGGTCTCCAAATTGGGCACATGGTCTGAGCTTGCCCTTTACGCCTTAGTGTTCAAAAGTTCGGGTCCCCATTGACTTCAATGGGGTTCAGGTTCGGGGTCAAGTTCGGGTGCCGAACTTAAACTTTTTTGTGAAGTTCGGCCGAACCTGTCGAACCCGAACATCCAGGTGTCCGCTCAACTCTACTCTTGACCCAATAAACAGCAGCCATGGGTTCTTCTAAGCAGCTGCCTAACACTCAATGAAAATGGTCGAGGCCCACAACGCAGGAGAAGACAAATAAGTTAGCAAAGCGTTTTCCGGTTGCCATTTAGTTAGTTTGAAATGTAATTAAGAAATGGTAGGTCTGGATGCAAGGCGCCCCAGGAATCTCATAGAACTGAGAGACTTTTGCAAAGAAGAATGGATGAAAATCCCTCAAACATTACTTGAAAGACTCTTGGCTGGATACATAAAGCATTTACAAACTGTGATACTTGCCAAAGGGGGTGCTACTAGATACTAACCTTGCAGGGTGCCCAAAGTTTTGCTTTGGGTCCTTTTCCTGTTGATTTTGAAAATGTAAAAGATAAAAATAGAAAATTGATTTTGGTTAAAATACAAAGGGAATGTGTCCCCTTTAACTTTATGTGTTTTGGAGATCATTTCATCTTCAAGTTGCTTAACTGTTCACGGTGACAGTAATTTTGACCGGGGTGCCCAAACATTTTCATGCCATTGTATTAGAAATTTACTGATTTTATTTACAGAAAACCAGAAAATGTCTTTAATGTTAGCTTTGCACAGGGACCTTCCAATGCATTTAAAGTGAATGTAAGGCTGAGCAGACCTTTTGTGATCTTAGAGCAGATGAGCATTTTCAGGATAGTAACTAAATATAAATTAAAAATATCAAAGGCAGCATAGGAACATTGCGCTCAAAAAATAAACTTAGATCCGGACAGTGACAATTGTAACCTCTTAGTGATTTATGACAATACACTAAAGAATACATTTTTGCTTAAGTCATTGATGTTTAGGTCATTTTTTGGCCAATGCAGATTTATGAATGTTAGAACTGTAGATGTGTGGGAATATTAAAGACCTGTATTTGAGGAAAGGTCACCAAGGCTCCATCCACAGGAGGTAGAAGAGGAGGGGGCAGTGCATTATATTCCCTTTGAAATGCATTGTTATTAAAGGATAAGAAATGTGTCATCAGAAAATTACCTTTTGTTTAACCCCTTAAGGACTCGGCCCTATTTCACCTTACGGACTTGGCCATTTTTTGCAAATCTGACCAGTGTCACTTTAAGTGCTGATAACTTTCAAACGCTTTGACTTATCCAGGCCATTCTGAGATTGTTTTTTTCACATATTGTTCTTCATGACACTGATAAAATAAAGTAAAAAAAACAACATTTTTTATTTATAAAAAAATACCAAATTTACCAAAAATTTGTAAAAAATTGCAAATTTCCAAGTTTCAATTTCTCTACTTCTATAATACATGGTAATACCTCCAAAAATTGTTATTACTTTACATTCCCCATATGTCTACTTCATGTTTGGATCATTTTGGGAATTATATATTTTTTTTTGGGGATGTTACAAGGCTTAGAAGTTTAGAAACAAATCTTGAAATTTTTAGGGACCAGTTCAGGTCTGAAGTCACTTTGCGAGGCTTACATGATAGAAACCACCCAAAAATGACCCCATTCTAGAAACTACACCCCTCAAGGTATTCAAAACAGATTTTACAAACTTTGTTAACCCTTTAGGTGTTCCACAAGAATTAATGGAAAATAGAGATACAATTTCAAAATTTCACTTTTTTGGCAGATTTTCCATTTTAATAATTTTTTTCCAGTTACAAAGCAAGGGTTAACAGCCAAACCAAACTCAATATTTATGGCCCTGATTCTGTAGTTTACAGAAACACCCCATATGTGGTCATAAACTGCTGTATGGACACACGGCAGGGCGCAGAAGGAAAGGAATGCCATACGGTTTTTGGAAGGCAGATTTTGCTGGACTGGTTTTTTTTGACACCATGTCCCATTTGAAGCCCCCCTGATGCACCCCTAGAGTAGAAACTCCATAAAAGTGACCCCATCTAAGAAACTAAACCCCTCAAGCTATTCAAAACAGATTTTACAAACGTCGTTAACCCTTTAGGTGTTCCACAAGAGTTATTGGCAAATGGAGATGAAATTTCAGAATTTCAATTTTTGGGCAAATTTTCCAGGCCATTCTGAGATTGTTTTTTCACATATTGTTCTTCATGACACTGGTAAAATGAAGTAAAAAAAAAAAAAAATTTTATTTATAAAAAAATACCAAATTTACCAAAAAATTTGTAAAAAATTGCAAATTTCCAAGTTTCAATTTCTCTACTTCTATAATACATGGTAATACCTCCAAAAATTGTTATTCTTTTACATTCCCCATATGTCTACTTCATGTTTGGATCATTTTGGGAATGATATTTTATTTTTTGGGGATGTTACAAGGCTTAGAAGTTTAGAAACAAATCTTGAAATTTTTAGGGACCAGTTCAGGTCTGAAGTCACTTTGCGAGGCTTACATAATAGAAACCACCCAAAAATGACCCCATTCTAGAAACTACACCCCTCAAGGTATTCAAAACAGATTTTACAAACTTTGTTAACCCTTTAGGTGTTACACAAGAATCAAAGCAAAATAGAGATACAATTTCAAAATTTCACTTTTTTGGCAGATTTTCCATTTTAATAATTTTTTTCCAGTTACAAAGCAAGGGTTAACAGCCAAACCAAACTCAATATTTATGGCCCTGATTCTGTAGTTTACAGAAACACCCCATATGTGGTCATAAACTGCTGTATGGGCACACGGCAGGGCGCAGAAGGAAAGGAATGCCATACGGTTTTTGAAAGGCAGATTTTGCTGGACTTTTTTTTTTACACCATGTCCCATTTGAAGCCCCCCTGATGCACCCCTGGAGTAGAAACTCCATAAAAGTGACCCCATCTAAGAAACTACACCCCTCCAGGTATTCAAAACAGATTTTACAAACGTCGTTAACCCTTTAGGTGTTCCACAAGAGTTATTGGCAAATGGAGATGAAATTTCAGAATTAAAATTTTTGGGCAAATTTTCCATTTTAATCCATTTATCCCAGTAACAAAGCAAGGGTTAACAGCCAAACAAAACTCAATATTTATGGCCCTGATTCTGTAGTTTACAGAAACACCCCATATGTGGTCGTAAACAGCTGTGCGGGCACATGGCAGGGTGCAGAAGGAAAGGAATGCCATACGGTCTTTGGAAGGCAGATTTTGCTAGACTGTTTTTTTTTACACCATGTCCCATTTGCACCCCTAGAGTAGAAACTCAAAAAAAATGGCCCCATTTTAGAAACTACGGGATAGGGTGGCAGTATTGTTGGTACTAGTTTAGGGTACATATGATTTTTGGTTGCTCTATATTACACTTTTTGTGAGGCAAGATAACAAGAAATAGCTGTTTTGGCACCGTTTTTATTTTTTGTTATTTACAACATTCATCTGACAGGTTGAATCATGTGATATTTTTATAGACCAGGTTGTCACGGATGCGGCGATACCTAATATGTATACTTTTTTTTTATTTATGTAAGTTTTACACAATGATTTCTTTTTTGAAGCAAAAAAAATCATGTTTTAGTGTTTCCATAGTCTGCGAGCCATAATTTTTTCAGTTTTTGGGCGATTACCTTGGGTAGGGTATGATTTTTGCGGGATGAGATGACGGTTTTATTGGCACTATTTTGGGGTACGTGTGACTTTTTGATCACTTGCTATTACACTTTTTGTGATGTAAGGTGACAAAAAATGGTTTATTTAGCAGTTTTTATTTTAAATTTTTTACGGTGTTCATCTGAGGGGTTAGGTCATGGGATATTTTTTTAGAGTCGGTCGATATGGACGCGCCGATACCTAATATGTATACTTTTTTCCCCCCCTATTTTTTACCAATTTTTTTTAACTTTATTTGGGGAAAATGACATTTTTGTTTATTTTTATTTAAAACTTTTAATTTTTTGGGGGGGAAAACTTTATTTTTTCAACTTTTTTTTTCACTTTATTTTTTGTCCCACTTTGGGACTTGAACTTTACAATGCATTCCAATACTTCTGTATTGGAATGCATTGGCTGTATGAGTAATACTGTGTGTATTACTCATACAGCTTCCGGACTGTGAGATCCAGGGGGCTGGATCTCACAGGCTCTTCACCGGAAGGCAGCGCGATGCCTTCCTTAGACATCGCGCTGCCTTCCATGCCTGCGGGTCCCCCCCACAGCCCCATGGGGACCCGATGGCACGACCGCCAGCCGGCGCCCGCACAATAAAAAGCCGCAAACCGCAGGTCTGAACTGGTTTGCGGCGATCGCCGACACGGGGGGGTCACGGGACCCCCCCGTGCATTTAGCCTAGGTGCCTGCTCAATGATCTGAGCAGGCACCAGGTTCCGATCACCGCCCGCCGGGCGGCGGTGATCGGAACTATACATGACGTACCGGTACGTCATGGGTCCTTAAGGACTCGGGATCCATGCCGTACCTGTACGTCATGGGTCCCTAAGGGGTTAAATCATGTTTTTATGTTTAACATATTTTAAAGAATATTTGGTGATGCTATTTTTAATTTTCCATGTCAATATCTATATGTAAGAAAAAAACATAAAATCCTGCTGTTTTCCCACTGGCCACTAAGCCTAATAATTAGCGCCACTTCTTGGTCCGTACAGATCACTTACTGCAGTTACCTGCTTGTCTGTACACAGAGGTGATTTCATTACAGGCAGGATTAGAATGACAAATTACACGGGATTCACAATAGGTGATTGTGAGAGCGTATCTATTGTTTCATTGTACAATGACCTCTACACAGGTCAGAGAGCATGCCTATAAGACTCTCCCATAGAAGTCACTGAGGTCCTCTCCGGACCATTGTGTCTATGGACCATGTGGCTGCCATAAAGCTATTTTTTTTTAATGCTGTTTAAATGAGAACAGCTCAGGTAAGATGGCCGCCCCCATAATCATGTTGAGGAAACAGAATAAATAAATCTGCAATCAGAAAATAAAAACAGATTTGAAAAAAAGGATGTGTGTTACTATCTGGTTTTAACTGGCATAAAACACTGGTGACACTTTTCCTTTAAAGTATAGCAGTTACGCCTCCTGAGAAGGTAGCAGTTACTGGCGGAGAGAGCTAGACATCTTCCATCTGCTACATCACAGCATACATTACTTATAATACCTTGCATTCATTGAGGCACATGCATTCCTAAGCAAAGCAGAAACTTAGGTTACCTATGGCGTACTTATGGGTGTAGCCTATGATTATTTCACAGTTCCCTTACTTGAGGATGGCACAGTTACTTATATGGACTCATTAACCACTTCCCTAGGTTCCCTATGTACGACTATATACGTTGGCGCTAGGGTTTTTGAAGAATGGGGTCTGCTCTACAGTGAATGCCATAGTCGCCAGTTTTCTGCTGTTTTAAACAGCATACACCCAGAGGCAATGTCTGAGTTTGGTGATAATGCCGAACACAGACATTTAACCCCTCAGATGATGTGGTCATATGTGACCATGGCATCTGAGGCAGCTTTTCTCTGGAGCACTGTGCCCACAGGGCAGAGACTGGGGGAGTTGTTCATTTGATGTGGTACCCTCAGTCCCTCTGAAGGATCCAAGGCTACCACAGCAGTAGCTCCTCTGGAGGCCTGCAGGTGGCAGGCCTCCATAGGACATATGATATACACTACAAACAGTGTGATTTTCTGGCAGTTTTCCTCACTTGTGTTGTGGTTCTTTAGTCCATGGCATTTTTTTTTTAAATACAGCATGTGATAGCTTTGGTATTTTTTCATTTTCCCTTAGACTTCTTTATAGGGAAAAAGTGCCAGGAAGAAATGTAAAAAAGTATGAGCAAAAAATATCATCATATAAAAACCTTGTAGAAAACATGAATTTCATGTTGTCATGGTCTTACCTTCTTGCTGTTCTCCTTCGTTTGACATGTGCTGGCGGCCATCTTGGTTTCTGGGTTTCTTGTAGCCTCCCACCCTGCGGCTCCTCCTTCCCACTGGGAGGAGCTGGATGCCTAGCTCATATATATAGGAGGTCTGTGGCTTCAGTTCCTTGCTTGGTCCTCCTGTGTTCACATGCTTCTAGACTGCTGCTGCTTCTGGTTCCTGATCCTGGTTTCGTCCGACTACCCTGCTGGTTCCTGATCCTGGTTTCGTCCGACTACCCTGCTGGTTCCTGATCCTGGCTTCGTCTGACTACCCTGCTGGTTCCTGATCCTGGCTTCGTCTGACTACCCTTCTGGTTCCTGACCTCTGGCTTCGCAAAGACTCTGCTTCGGTTTCGCCATCCGTTTGGACTTTTGCTTTACAGCTTTATTTTCAAATAAGCCTTCTTATTTTCACTTATCCCTTGTTGTACGTCTGGTTCATGGTTCCGTGACATTAGGACCAAGCCATGAATTCTGACGGTACAGGGCCATCCTCGCTACCCACGCTGGTTGCCAGACTTGATCAGCAGGATCACCTGTTGGGTCGGTTCGCTGTGGCGTTGCAAACCCTGCTTGAACGCACGGCTCATTTCGCTCCCGTTGCCGATGGGTCGGTTGTCGCTCCTGGGCCCGCTCCTACTGCCGCTCCGGTTGTTGCGCCAGAGTCTACCCCGACACCTGTTGTTGCACCTGCGGTGTTTCGGGGTATGACCGGTTCTGCCCCTCTTCCACAGCGCTTTGGGGGAGAGCCAACTCAGTGCCGAGGTTTCCTTAACCAGGTGGGCATTTATTTCGAGTTGCTGCCACATGCCTTTCCCACTGGGAGATCAAAGGTGGGCTTCTTGATCTCGCTGCTCTCGGACAAGGCCTTGGCCTGGGCCAGCCCTTTATGGGAGAACAACAATCCGGTGGTTGCCGAGTTTTCCGGTTTTGTTGCTTCTCTTCGGAAGGTATTCGATGTGCCGGCTCGTGCTGCCTCTGCTGCGAAGCTCCTTATGTCCATCAGACAGGGTTCACGATCCGTAGCTGAATACGCCATTGAGTTTCGTACCCTGGCAGCAGAGGTGGGCTGGAATAATGAGGCTCTGGTCGCTGCTTTCTCTCATGGTCTCTCGGATGCCTTGAAGGATGAGGTTGCAGCTAAGGACCTACCAGTGGAGCTCGAGTCTCTTATTTCTTCCCTGATTTTGATTGACACCAGACTCAGGGAGAGACCTTCCTTTAAGGAGAGCCTGCGGAGGTTTTCTAACAGATTGGTGCCTACGTTTGCTGTCCCACCCGTGCCTCCCTCTCCTCCCACGCCTCCTGGGGATGACTTGTCTGGGGGTGAACCCATGCAGCTGGGGTTTGCTCGCCTGTCCGAGGGGGAGAGGGTACTCCGGAGACGCGAGGGCCGATGCATGTACTGTGGTCTCGGTGGGCATTTTCGGTTGGCATGTCCGAACCGTCCGGGAAACGCTCGCACCTGAGATCCTGTCGGGGGCAGATCTTGGGTGGAGTCTCCTCGTCCCCGGTTTCCCGTGTTGACAAACCACTGATCACTGTTGTCCTCTCCTGGGTCGGGGGCTCGGTGACGACCCAGGCGTTGGTGGACTCTGGTGCTGGTGGTTTGTTCATTGATAATGTGTTCCATTCCATTCCTCTGCAGGCTCGAGGTTCCCCACTGGCTCTTGAGGCGATAGACGGCAGACCCCTTCTGCCGCCACACGTGACTCATGAGACCCTTCCAGTGGGGATAGCCATTGGTGCCGTTCACAGAGAGTCGGTCTGCCTCCAGGTTATTTCGTCTCCACACTACTCGGTGGTCTTGGGGTACCCCTGGCTCCGGAAGCATAATCCGACTTTCGATTGGAGATCGGCCGAGATCCTCTCGTGGTCACCGCAGTGTGGGGCTAGTTGCATCCATGGGTCTGTCAAGTTGCTGTGTACTTCCTCGGACTCTCTGTTGCCTCCTGAATACGAGGAGTACCGGGATGTATTCGATAAGGTGCGCGCGGTTGCCCTACCTCCGCACCGCCCATACGATTGTGCCATAGAGTTACAATCTGGTGCCGTTCCTCCTCGTGGCAAAGTCTATGCACTGTCGGTAGCGGAGAATGAGGCCATGGAGGAGTACGTGAGGGAGGCGCTTTCACGCGGACACATTCGCAAATCCTCGTCCCCGGCAGGGGCTGGATTTTTCTTTGTGAAAAAGAAGGCGGTGAGTTGAGGCCTTGCATCGATTACAGGGGTCTCAATCGCATCACGATCAAGAACGCTTACCCGATACCCTTGATTTCCGAGCTGTTCGATCGCCTTAAAGGGGCCACGGTCTTTACCAAACTCGACCTGAGGGCGGCATATAACCTGGTAAGGATCAAGGCGGGCGATGAGTGGAAGACCGCGTTTAACACCAGGACCGGTCATTATGAATCCTTGGTTATGCCCTTTGGGTTGTGCAATGCGCCCGCAGTCTTTCAGGAATTCATCAACGATGTTTTCCGTGACCTGTTGCAGCAGTGTGTGGTGGTCTATTTGGATGACATCTTGGTATATTCTGAATCCATGGAGGCCCACATTCTGGATGTCAGACGAGTGTTGCAACGGTTACGAGAGAACAAGCTGTTCGGTAAGCTTGAGAAATGCGAATTTCACCGATCCCAGGTAACCTTCTTAGGTTACATCATTTCCGCTGAGGGGTTCTCCATGGATTCTGAGAAGGTTTCGGCTGTCTTACAGTGGCCCCAGCCCAATGGTCTTCGTTCCCTGCAGCGCTTTTTGGGCTTCGCCAATTATTATCTGAAGTTCATCAGGGACTTTTCCATGCTAGCCAAGCCTCTCACGGATCTGACCAGGAAGGGCAGTAATTCCCAGGTCTGGCCGCTCGAGGCCATCCGAGCTTTTGAGGCTCTAAAGTCCGCCTTTGTGTCGGCTCCGATTCTGTCTCATCCCAACCCTGGGTTGCCCTTTGTCCTCGAGGTGGACGCGTCTGAGACGGGAGTAGGCGCCCTTCTGTCTCAGCGTAGAACACCAGAGGGTCCTCTGCTTCCTTGTGGGTTTTACTCCCGGAAACTGTCTTCCGCGGAGTGCAACTATCAGATTGGTGACAGGGAGTTATTGGCCATCGTGCAGGCCCTTAAAGAATGGAGGCACTTGCTCGAGGGTTCGGTGGTTCCGGTCCTCATCCTGACGGACCACAAGAATCTGACCTACCTTTCTGAGGCCAAGAGATTGACACCACGTCAGGCCAGATGGGCTCTGTTCATGTCACGTTTTAATTACGTGGTCTCCTACCTACCCGGTTCCAAGAACATCAGGGCGGATGCCTTATCACGGCAGTACTCCGAGCTGTCCAGGGAGGAGTCGATTCCGACTTCGGTCATACCTCCGAATCAGATCTTGGCCGCCATTCGCACCAGCCTGACCTCTCCCCTGGGTGAGCAGATTTTGGCGGCTCAATCTGGTGCTCCCTCTGGGAGACCCAACGGCAGATGTTTTGTGCCTGAGGAGTTGCGCACTCGGTTGTTGCGAACCTACCATAACTCCAAGACCGCGGGGCATCCTGGAAAGAATCAGCTGTCCTGGGCTGTTTCACGTCTGTTCTGGTGGCCTTCCCTACGTTCCGACATCGCCGCATATGTAGCGGCATGCTCCGTTTGTGCCCAGAGTAAATCCCCTCGGCACCTTCCGTTGGGCCTTCTGCAACCCATAGCCACCGGGGAGCGCCCATGGTCACACCTGGGGATGGATTTCATTGTGGACCTCCCTGCATCCCGAGGCCATACGGTCATTCTCATGATTGTGGATCGGTTTTCCAAAATGTGCCACTGTGTTCCTCTCAAGAAGTTACCCTCTGCACAAGAGTTGGCCACGATTTTTGCCAGGGAGGTCTTCCGGTTGCACGGTTTGCCCAAGGAGATTGTGTCGGATCGGGGGAGTCAGTTTGTGTCCAGGTTCTGGCGCACCTTTGGCTCCCAGTTGGGGATTCATCTCTCCTTCTCCTCGGCCTACCACCCTCAGTCCAATGGGGCCGCAGAACGATCCAATCAGGCCTTGGAGCAATTCCTTCGTTGCTATGTCTCCGATCACCAAGACAATTGGGTTGACCTCCTGCCTTGGGCTGAGTTTGCCAGGAACACGGCGGTGAACTCTTCCTCTGGGACGTCTCCCTTCATGGCCAATTATGGGTTCCAACCTGCCGTGTTACCGGAGGTATTCTCTCCCCAGGATATTCCGGCTGTGGAGGATCACCTTTCCGTCCTACGTGCTTCTTGGGTACTGATCCAGAAGTCCCTTGAGGTCTCTGCGCAGCGCCAGAGACTCCAGGCTGATCGCAGACGAGCGCCTGCTCCTTCCTACCAGGTCGGAGACCGTGTATGGTTGTCCACCCGCAACCTCAACCTTCGAGTGCCCACTCCCAAGCTGGCGCCTCGCTTTGTTGGTCCCTTCCGAGTGCTTCGCAGGGTAAACCCGGTAGCCTATGCCCTTGCGCTTCCTCCTGGCATGCGGATCTCCAACGTGTTTCATGTCTCCCTGTTGAAGCCACTGGTGTGTAATCGTTTCACTTCCTCGGTTCCTCGGCCTCGTCCGGTCCAAGTGGGTAATCGTGAGGAGTATGAGGTGAGCAATATCCTGGACTCACGCCTGGTCCGCGGTCGGGTGCAGTTTTTGGTCCATTGGCGTGGTTATGGTCCAGAGGAGCGTTCCTGGGTTCCCTCCGCAGATGTCCATGCTCCTGCCTTGCTCCGAGCCTTCCACGCACGCTTCCCTCAGAAACCGTTCTTTACTCCGCGGAGGAGGAGCCCTTGAGGGGGAGGTACTGTCATGGTCTTACCTTCTTGCTGTTCTCCTTCGTTTGACATGTGCTGGCGGCCATCTTGGTTTCTGGGTTTCTTGTAGCCTCCCACCCTGCGGCTCCTCCTTCCCACTGGGAGGAGCTGGATGCCTAGCTCATATATATAGGAGGTCTGTGGCTTCAGTTCCTTGCTTGGTCCTCCTGTGTTCACATGCTTCTAGACTGCTGCTTCTGGTTCCTGATCCTGGTTTCGTCCGACTACCCTGCTGGTTCCTGATCCTGGTTTCGTCCGACTACCCTGCTGGTTCCTGATCCTGGCTTCGTCTGACTACCCTGCTGGTTCCTGATCCTGGCTTCGTCTGACTACCCTTCTGGTTCCTGATCCTGGCTTCGTCTGACTACCCTTCTGGTTCCTGACCTCTGGCTTCGCAAAGACTCTGCTTCGGTTTCGCCATCCGTTTGGACTTTTGCTTTACAGCTTTATTTTCAATAAAGCCTTCTTATTTTCACGTATCCCTTGTTGTACGTCTGGTTCATGGTTCCGTGACACATGTTGGGTGTTACAAATTACAAGCCACAAAAACTGCCACAAAAATGAAGCTTTAGGCTGGAATCATGCAGTGGACAGAACACAACACTCAGTCAAATCTGACGTACTAAAAAGGCTATAAATCCAGATCCACATGCAGTAAAAATCACTGCACTCTCCAGTCACAGTTAAACAGCTCTGTCTGTTTTTTTTAGGGGACTGTGTAGCGCTGCTTCCACTACAGGACTTGAACATGAGATTGTTTGGTAGCTTATACCATAGACTGAAATAGTGCACTGTTGCATTCTAAGAGAATACTTTGTACTTCCTATTAACCTCTGCATGAGGCAGGGCTTAAAGGGAACCTGTCACCAGTTTTATGGTGTCCTAACTAAGGGCAACATAAATAAGTGACTGATTCTCTTAGCACAATGCTGGGTCACTTTCTTTAATTGACCCAGTCAATTTACCAACATCTTGTATTGAAAAGCTCCAGCTGATAATGATGAGTCCTGAATATTCATGAGCTCCTGACTCTCCCCGCCCACCTGCTGCTGATTGACAGTTTTTTTCCATATGAATCAGCAGCAGGTGGGCAGGGGAGTGGCTATAGCTGTTAATTAAATATACGCTGGACTCAATGACATCACGCTGGACTCAAATCATCTCATTAGCATGCGGCATCTTTGTGTGTATATTATGAGATAACCATCTGTCACACCAGTAAGTGAATACATCTAAGGTACTTTTTAGTAGTTAATGATTGTATATAATTAGTTAGATTATAATCAAATATCCACATGACAGGTTCCCTTTATAATTGATGGGGAAAAAAATGAAAATCAGACATCATATGGTACATGACAATCTTTTTATAACAAATCCAGGACCAGACTGTACTTCATCTGCTCATTTATTGATCCAATTGCTCTGCTAGATTTTTTTCAGGCTGCAAGCTCAGGGGCGTTTCACTTCAAAGGAGGCGTGTTTTTTCTACTTTATCTCACGGTTCGTGTCCTTTCTGGGGGGGGGGGGGGCATATCCTTTCTCAGGAGATGTGTCCTTTCTGCTGCAGCTCTCTCCCTATAACTGTCACATCTTCTGACAGCAGATATGACTGGTGTCAACTGACAGATGTGATAAGCATATGCGACCACCTCACTAGGTGGATGTGCACATTGCTATGGAGATTAAACACCAGGGGGCACCATTATCATGAAGCAAAGAGAATATCACACAACTGGAGCATTTTTGTAACAGAAAGTAAATTGCAAAAGTAACACTTTTTTTATGCTGAATTATATTAAAATAACATTAACCCTTTCTGGACACGGCCTAATATTGTTTCTGTTTTGTTTTTCCTTCCCCGCCTTTTAAGAGCCAGCATATTTTTCATTTTCTGTTCACATAGGCATATAAGGGTTTGTTTTTTGCTGGACAAGTTGCATTTTATTTTTTTTACTATAGTTTATTTTAAAAACGGGGAAAGAATTCTTTGTGTGGTGAAATTGGGAAAAAATGGTAATGCCACCAAGGTTTTTTTGGTTATGTTTTTATACTCTTCACTGTGTGCTAAGAATGACATGATGACCTTAATCTGCAGGTTATTACAATTACAGTGATACCAAATTTATAAAGCTTTTATTATGATTTGCTACTGTTTTGTTACCTTATTTTTTTTTTTCCTTTTCATCACCATATTATGATAGCCATACATTTTTTTATATTTCTGTCTACAGAACTGTTTGAGGACTTGCTTTTGTGGGGCCAACTGTAGTTTATAATTGTACCATTTTAGTGTACATATAACTTTTTGATAATTTTTTTTCATTTTGGGGAGGACAAGCTGATGAAAAAATGGTGAATAGCAGTTTTTTTTGTTACGGCATACACCATGCAGAATTTTTTTTATTTTTATCATAGTTCAGACATTTTTTGATGTAACGATACCAGTTATGTTTATTTTTTATTGCTCTATATAAAATTGGGAAAGGGAGTGATTTGAATTTTAATTGTTTTTGTGTTTAATTTTTTTCCCTTTTTTTACTGTCAATTTTGCGATCCTCTGATTGCTTGTCCCATAAATCGCAAAATAATACTATGCAGGCTATGGAATTATGAGAGGCTGCGTGAGAAGCTATGCCTTGTGCACATCTTTTCCAGCAATTAGCCATAACAGCTCTGATACTTTGCCAAAGCCGCAGGCTGTCATGGCAACCAATGAGAGCACCGTAATTCCGCCATGGAGGCTCCAGATGGCAGAGGGAGACCCCTCCCTCTACCTAACCTCACAGATGCCATAGTCGCTATTGACTGCAGCATCTCAGGGGTTAAATGACTGGGATTGGTGTCATTGCTGATCCCAGTCACTGCGGTCAGGTGCCTGTTGTATTGTACAGCCGTCACCTGCTGCACTCAATAATCTTTACACTTAACTGTACAATGTAGTGCATGTAAGGGATAAATGGTGGCACGATCTCTTTATCTTCAGAAGGCCCTGGTCTGCCATAGCAACCATTTGGAACCCTGCAATTTCACCATGATGGTTCTAATTGAAGGTAGGAGTGAGTCCATCTGACCTCTCAGATGCCACAGTCACTATTGACCACAGCGTCTCAGGGGTTAAATCACTGGTATTGGAGTTATCTCCAATCATGGTCATTGTCAGTGCATGTCGGTTGTATTACACAGCTGCCACCTGCTGTGTATGTAGCGGTCTTAGTTCATGAGCCTACTCCACTCACTCTAGGATGTAAAATAAAGAGGAAAAGCTCCAGATTTTGCTGTGGATCCACTGCAAAATCCGCTGCCAAAACCGCATGAACGTCATGCACACAGTAAGGGAATTTCTCGTATAATTTGCTGGGCTGTACAACTCTGCGGATTTGCCATATGAAAATCTTCAATGTATGAACCAACACTTAGGCCCCTTTCACACGGGCGAGTATTCCGCGCGGATGCGATGCGTGAGGTGAACGCATTGCACCCGCACTGAATACCGACCCATTCATTTCTATGGGGCTGTTCAGATGAGCGATGATTTTCACGCATCACTTATGCGTTGCGTGAAAATCGCAGCATGCTCTATATTCTGCGTTTTTCACGCAACGCAGGCCCCATAGAAGTAAATGGGGTTGCGTGAAAATCGCAAGCATCCGCAAGCAAGTGCGGATGCGGTGCGATTTTCACGCATGGTTGCTAGGTGACAGTCTATAAACTGTATTATTTTCCCTTATAACATGGTTATAAGGGAAAATAATAGCATTCTGAATACAGAATGCTTAGTAGGTGATCAATTGAGGGTTAAAAAAAAAATAAACAAATTAACTCACCTTCTCCTCTTGTTCGCGCAGCTCCCGTCTCTTCTTTACTTCTCAAAAGATGAACTATCGGCTAAAGGACCTTTGGTGACGTCAGATCACATGCTCCAATCACATGGTCCATCACCGCGGTGATGGACCATGTGATTGGAGCATGTGATCTGACGTCACCACAGGTCTAGCCGATAGTTCATCTTTTGAGAAGTAAAGAAGAGACGGGAGCTGCGCGAACAAGAGGAGAAGGTGAGTTAATTTGTTTATTTTTTTTTAACCCTCAATTGATCACCTACTAAGCATTCTGTATTCAGAATGCTATTATTTTCCCTTATAACCATGTAATAAGGGAAAATAATAAAATCTACACAACACCTAACCCAAGCCCGAACTTCTGTGAAGAAGTTCGGGTTTGGGTACCAAACATGCGTGATTTTTCCCACTCGAGTGCAAAACCCATTACAATGTTTTGCACTCGCGCAGAAAAATCGCGGGTGTTCCCGCAACGCACATTTTCCCGCAACGCCCGTGTGAAAGGGGCCTTAGGCCACCTGCACACGAGTGTCGGTGAATGCACATAAGATCCGCATGAATTTCCATGAGGATTTCTGTGCGTTTCTGCAGCATATTTGCACCAAAATCGACAATTTCTAGTTGCGGATTTTGGTGCGGATTATATGCGGTTTTGCAGCAGGTCTTACCCTTCCATTTAAAAGTATGAAATCCGCAGCTAAAACCACCAACATATTTGACATGCCGCAGATTTTGTAATCCGCATGGCAGGTCAATTTCCGCACTGAAAAAATCCGCACATGAGATTTGTGAAATCTCATGCTCTTTGCTGGTACTGTGCTACGCTGTGGTTATTCCGCACAGAAAAAACGTGCGTATTCTGCAAAGTGTGCAGGTGGCTTTAATCCATGACTGAAATGCTGCAGATTTTTGCAGCAGAAAATCTGCAGAGTTTCTGTTTGGAATCCACAGCAGAATTAAATGCGCCAAATGGAGCGTTTTCTTTTGTTGTTGCAGAATTATTGCAGAAATGCTAAATTGACATGCTCCATACAGGTTGAGAATTGCTAAAAACTTTCATTTTGCTGGCACCGTACAGCACTGGCCACATGAAAATCCTCAATGTCAAATCCTCAACATTTCAGTTGCAAGTGTGTGACTGGAGAATGCAGAATGACTTTTGTTTTATAACTGGCAGCCTGTGTTTTTTAGATTACGTTTTTATGAGACAAACATGGGAGTCAGTTTAAAAGAGACGAGACGTATCGATCTTCACTGCTGTGTTCTGGTTCAAAAAGAAAAAATTCCGGACACAGATTTGTGTGCTACATGGTCAAAAATAAAAACAGTGACTTTGATTACTACTGTGTAATTGCAGTACAAAATCCCCAAAATGTCGATCTTGTAAATGCTTTCTTCTGATTACCAGCGAGTGGCGCCGTTTCTCCAGCTATCGGTCACATGTACTAACAACCCTGATCACAGACGATATTTGGTATATTATTACGTATCAGCTATTTCATTTTTGGAGGCACAAATGTCTAATTTGATTGCTAGATGTACTTCAGTTAATTAAATGACACATTTTTTGTTGAACTGATTTTTGTGTAAATGAAATCCTAAGAATAAAAAATGGATCTTTTGAATAGTGAATGCAGTTAGAAGAGGGTATGATCTTACTGCATACTGATTTATTATTATTAGGAGCACGATTTAAGCTCACAAGCTCCCCCTATTGGTGACTGTAGACAGCCCGAATTTTTACATTTAATTCAGTGGGTGACATTTACAAAGGCTTTTGCACAGATAAAAAGTCACACATTTTGGCACACCATTTTTGCACAAATAGTTGTGATTCTTTTTTTAAACTTGAAAAGTGGGTGGGAAAGTGTGTATGGTAAGGTAGGTGAGCTGGTTTATGCCAGATTAAAGAAAACTACAATTTCATTCCAGTAGGGGTATGATGTAAAAACTGAAGTAACCTCTCTAGACAAATCTAAAGATGTGCCAAATTGATCAAATAACGTGAAATCTATATATACGGTATAAAGGACATATATATATATATATATATATATGTATGTGTATGTATATATATGTATGTGTATGTATATATATGTGTGTGTTCCGCGATCACTCAAAAATGCAATCATCGATTTTAACGAAACTTGGTATACACATCCCTGGAAATCATACGCCCCTACACAGCAGCTGCATGGAGTTTGTATGCTTCAACTGTTTTTGCTACACATATTGCTCTGTAACTCAAAAACTCATCGATCAATTTCTACTAAACTTGGTACACATATCACTATCTGGGAGAGAATACTGTGGAGATAACATGCCGGTACACAATAAGTTTCTGTCTGTCCCGACGTCTGTCTGTTCTTTATGCGCGACCAAACAACTGGACCGATCTTCGCCAAATTTGGAACACAGGTCTCAGCTCTCTAGGACGTACCGTTCCTGAGATATTCCCCAAAAATGACCTGCATTAGCCAATACAAGCCTGCAAGTCTCTCTCTTCATATCCCAGCTGCCATGCACACGGTCACATGTCCCTTATCAGCCAATAGAAGCTCGCAGGCCCTTAGTCTCTACATGCACACAGTTTTACTCCAGGTTTCCATAACAACCCGGCCATTTTTCTTCAACTGTCGCATAAAAATCGATCTTGGATGGATTTTTTGCAACTGTCGTATCGCAGTCACAGCATGTCACATGTCGCAGTGCGATACCATAGCCTATCATTATAAAAATTGTTGAGACAAAATGTTGCGCGACACATGTTGTCGTGTAGCCCTAGCATTAAAGGGGCGGGCACTGTGGAGGTCACTGTTAAGGGGGCAGGCAGCTGTGGAGGTCACTGTGAAGGGGGCAGGGGCCACTATTAAAGGGGCAACTGCTGTGGAGGTCCCTGTTAAGGCAGCGGGGTACTGTGGAGGTCACTGTTAAGGGGGTGAGCCCCTGAGGAGGTCACTGTCAAGTGAGTGGGGTTCTGTGAAACTCACTGTTAAAGCGGCGGGCTGCTTTGAAGGTCAAATTTAAGGGGATGGGCTGCTGTGGAGATCTCATTTTAAAGTGGAGGGCCACTGTAGGGGGGTCAGTGTTAAGGGGTGAGGGACTGTGGAGTTCACTGTTAAGGGGGCGGGGTGATGTAGAGGTCACTGTTATGGGGGATACTGTCGATATCTTTTAACGACACACAAACATTAAATGAAATGGATGAAATATACCCGTGCGAAGCAATTGATGTCAGAGCAGACTTAAAGGGCATCTGTCAGCAGGTTTCTACCTGCAGCACGCCAGACCTGCAGGGTATTGCGAAGTGAGGTCACGGTTATGGGCAATCGAGGGTTACTCACTGTTCATAGGAGAACCCTGGGCAGGCATGCGGCAGTGAAGGAGAGGCTGACACAAAGTTCCTCTGGGGCACACTCTGTATGTAGGGACCAGGCCTGATGGTGGATGAGGTGCCCTGGATGTTGCAGGTGTTTTGAGTGCCTGGGGCAAGGTCCCTTTAAGGATTGTGACGCCAGTGCCTGTAACGGTGGCACACCGGTTTTCAATAGCAATAAGTGAGGTACACAGGTGGAGTAGTGAACCAAACGTTGCTTTACTTATAACAGTCCAGCAAGATGGTAATGCAGTCCCTTATATCCAGTGCTTCACAAGCAGGCTTATTTCAAATACTGGCAGGTATAATTCTGTGCAAGATACTCAGAGCGTAATCAACACCACACTCAGAATCAGGTTGTACCTTCTCTCAGAAATAGTGTACACTGTTCTTTTCTAGAACTCCTGTCTGGTTTCTATCCCAAGGCCCGGATGCCTAAATGGTGGCTTTAATCCTTGGTAATTAATCTTCCTCCCGTATTGACCCTTGCTCTCACTTTATAGTTCCTCTGCCCATCAGCTTACTTATCTTAATTGGATGCAATGGCTCTGCTTGGCTTGAGGGTAACTGCAGGTTTCTCCCAGGAGGCTCATTTCTTCCACTGGGGTTGATTCTTCTTGTGCTATCATAAGTTCAATAATGCTCCAGGCAGGCTATGGTCCTTCACTAGCCTCCTGGTGGCAACTAGAAGCCTGGACTATCTAGCTGCATGTCAGGAGGAGGCCCTCAGCATATCTCTGGCTAAGATACCCTCTCACTTCTGTGTCCACAGACTCCTGACTACAGACTAAGGCCTATTGCACACGGACGTTTTTTTTTCCCGTTTACTGGACGTTTTTTGCGTTCCGTATACGGTCCGTATACGGAACCATTCATTTCAATGGGTCCGCAAAAAAAACGGAATGTACTCCGTATGCATTCCGTTTCCGTATTTCAGTTTTTCCGTTCCATTTTAACATAGAACATGTCCTATTATTGCCTGCAAATCACAGTCCGTGGCTCCATTCAAGTCAATGGTTCCGCAAAAAAACGGAACACATACGGAAATGCATCCGTATGTCTTCCGTTTCCGTTCCGTTTTTTGCTGAACCATCTATTGAAAATGTTATGCCCAGCCCAATTTTATCTATGTAATTACTGTATACTGTATATGCCATACGGAAAAACGGAACGGAAAAACGGAACAGAAACGGAAACACAACGGAAACAAAAAACGGAACAACGGATCCATGAAAAACGGATCGCAAAACACTGAAAAAGCCATACGGTCGTGTGCAATAAGCCTAAGGCCTCTTTCACACTACCGTTTTTTTTTTCCGTTTTGCGGTCCGTTTTTTGCGTTCCGTATACGGTCCGTATACGGAACCATTCATTTCAATGGTTCCGCAAAAAAAACGGAATGTGTTCCGTATGCATTCCATTTCCGTATTTCCGTTTTTCCGTTCCGTTGAAAGATAGAACATGTCCTATATTTGGCCGCAAATCACGTTCCGTGGCTCCATTAAAGTCAATGGGTCCGCAAAAAAAACGAAACACATTCGGAAATGCATCCGTATGTCTTCCGTTTCCGTTCCGTTTTTTGCTGAACCATCTATTGAAAATGTTATGCCCAGCCCAATTTTCTCTATGTAATTACTGTATACTGTATATGCCATACGGAAAAACGGAACGGAAAAACGGAACTGAAACGGAAACACAACGGAAACAAAAAAACGGAAAAACGGATCCGTGAAAAACGGAACGCAAAACACTGAAATGGACATACTGTAGTGTGAAAGAGGCACTCCTCCCTGTCTGGGCCTGAAAATTTATACTAGGGACTCTCTATCTCCCTCTAGTGTCTAGGATGCTACACTACATCCCAATAGGCCTGCTATGCATGTCACAGGGGAACAATACACACAAAAGCACATAGAAAATACATTAAAATGCATGGTTACATATATTACTGTCCCTTTGGAGTAGGAGTAACACGTGACCCAATTGACCCTTGTGTAGTGCCCACCCCTACCTAGTGGGACACTAAATACCCCATGCTACAACGTTGCCCGTCCTCGGCGCAACATAAGAGGGGCCCTGCCCAGCTGGAAACTGCATCCGGAAGAGAAAAATAATGCAAAGCAGGAACATACATCTACATTTGCAAATTCACATACATATATCAGGCAGTTCTGCTGGCTTAGGAACATGTTCGGTGAAAAGGGGCGTCGTTCTCTTCTCTCAGGATAATATAAGGGAACAGGGGGCGCTGACCGGGTGCAGCGTATCAATAATACCAGGATAGTCCATAATAAAAGTAGAAATGAAATTGTCCATAATAAAAACAGTGGTCCATAGAAAATGCAGAACAACCATAAGTTCTTGGAGGCTCAAAGAATAAAAATGAGTCCGTACCCAGGTTTACTTTTTATAATTAGATAGTGCAAGTGATAAATACTGGAGGATTGCCAAGATAGAATAGCAAAGCAGCATCTCAGAGGCCCATATACGTTAGAGTCATCTCTGGGCACATTTCCTTGGAGCGTAAGTTACGTATAAAAGTTACAGCACAATAAAAGTCCACATTATTAAAAATGGCGTATAAAATAAGTGCTGTAATATTATAAGATGGCTAAATTTAATAAGAAAAATGGAAGTATACATAAACAAAAGTCTAAATATTATATCCGAGGTAAGAGGCCAGTATACAGCCAGATGCACTGGGTAAGTGGTGGGGAACGAAATCCCTAGCACTGATACCCTAAACTGATGGTGGGGACGCCCTGTCCACGTGCCTATTCTCAACCTCCTGGCTGTCCCTAGTAAGGTGAACAGTGGAGGGAGATAGGTAAAGAGTGGTATCCTACCGGATAACTAGCACACAATAGGAAATTGAGAAAGGTGTCCACTGTATACTACCCTCGTGACAGTTAGCCAGGAGGTACAGGGTCCACCGAGAGGATAAAAAATATACAAACAGACACACGCACAGATAGACACAAATATGATGACAATAGGTGACCTACAATCCCGACGCGTTTCACCCACAGCAGTGGGATCATCAGGGGGTGATAAGGGGTAGGTTTGCTGGGGACCGGAACCCGTGACAGTGGTGATAACAGGCCCAATCCAAAGAAGTGTGCGTAAATAAATGCGTAGATATACAAACACTTATAACGCGGAAACAGACCCAAATTACTAAGTAGTTGCCGAATGGCAGATTACATACGGTAAATCAGCGTCACGATTAGTGAATTCAAACGCCCAGATGCAGACTGCAATTCTATATAGAGAACAAAAACTTGAATAAGAGTATATAGGACAAAAAGTATACACATATAGCGCTAAACAGTCCTAGTAAGTACCTGAGATTGGCGATGGCAATCAGATCGCGTCAGGATAATATGTGAAGAGGCTCATGCAGGGGCATAAATAATAATAATCAACCCCGAACCTACCTAGCAATACAAAACACAGATTGAGCATAATGATCCCTAACTGAATGACCCTCGACCCATATAGTCAAGATAGAAGAGTCCTATATCAATACCTAGTAAACACTCCAGGAGTATGATAGCGAGGTTCGTAGCTCCTCAGGTGTAGGGCTACCCGCCAGGGAGATGCCTAAAATGCACAAGTACCTGAAGTTAAACTCAGGAACTAGGCCGTATAGAGGCTATAATGGATAAAGTATACTGGTACTTACATGCTGCCGCCGTAGGTGTCGGAGGGTGGGTCTGAGGCGGTAATGCTGTATAGCCCCGCCCTTTAAATACCCTATGCGCCCATTCCATAGGATAAGGCGGATGCCCGGGGGGAAAGAAAGAGAGAGACAGCTCCGATGCATGATTAGTGCGTTCCAAGGTGGAACGCACGCTAGGTTGCGTCCTAGACAGGTGATTAGCCGGACGGATATCCGGTAAGTGTAATACAGCCAACCCATATGTGGCTGGCAATACGGCGTGCGTGCCAGCGTGGAACGCACGCCGAAAGTGACGCACGCCGAGTTACTGCAAGACCAGAAGTGCGGTGTGTAGCGTATAACATGCGTGTCAGCATGGAACGCACCCCGGCATGACGAAGCTGAGTTGCTACCGGGCCGGAGGTGCGGTATGTGGACCGCATACCTCCGAATGCCCAGAGGAACCATAAGTGGGCTAGGGTGGGTGCACATATTGGGGGGGTGGAGAAAAATAATAATAATAATCATGATAATAAAGCACGGAAGGAAGAACCTCACTCGTGTATTTAATATACAGACAGCAGGGGATGGTAACCCCAGCTCTCCATGTACCCCAACCACGGCCACACATGGGATAAATACTAGAGAGGGTAATGGTAAGAGAAATGGGCGTAACGTAAAGGAACAAGGGAATATTAGGAGAAAGGGGGCGGGGGGAATAATGTGCCAAAGGAGATAAAGATAGAATAATGACTATATATACATATTCTTAGATGCAGGAGTAGGGCTACCTTGATGATACCAAGGACGCCCTCTATAGGGGTATGGGAAGATACAAGAACACCCCAGATAGGTAACATTCGGGTACTTAGCGTACCCAGGCTGGGTTTCAGGGAATAACTAATATTTTTACTGAGGCCACAAGTGCTAAGGAAACAACCCCGGAGAGGGGGAGGCCCCGCACCGAGACCAGAGCAGCAAGGCAACCAGGAAAATTACAGTCTAAATCCAAATGGGTGTGGGTGGGCATATAGGGGAGGTTGGCAATTATAGAAAGCACGAAAAGGTCAGGCGCTCGTTAAGTCCACGGGGTGATTGGGAGCTAAACCTGTGAATCCGCAGTCATTAACATGAGTGGCCACAGGTGTTAGGAGCCTACACCTGTGGCCACTCATGTTAATGACTGCCATGGGGGCGATCCCTCTTGTCTCCGGTTTACTGTCCTTGAATTGATACCCCCCTCCCCAAGAGGAGGTGACCTGGACAGGCGTATTCTACAGAAGGAGAGCGAGTGGATTCACAGGTTTAGCTCCCAATCACCCCGTGGACTTAACGAGCGCCTGACCTTTTCGTGCTTTCTATAATTGCCAACCTCCCCTATATGCCCACCCACACCCATTTGGATTTAGACTGTAATTTTCCTGGTTGCCTTGCTGCTCTGGTCTCGGTGCGGGGCCTCCCCCTCTCCGGGGTTGTTTCCTTAGCACTTGTGGCCTCAGTAAAAATATTAGTTATTCCCTGAAACCCAGCCTGGGTACGCTAAGTACCCGAATGTTACCTATCTGGGGTGTTCTTGTATCTTCCCATACCCCTATAGAGGGCGTCCTTGGTATCATCAAGGTAGCCCTACTCCTGCATCTAAGAATATGTATATATAGTCATTATTCTATCTTTATCTCCTTTGACACATTATTCCCCCCGCCCCCTTTCTCCTAATATTCCCTTGTTCCTTTACGTTACGCCCATTTCTCTTACCATTACCCTCTCTAGTATTTATCCCATGTGTGGCCGTGGTTGGGGTACATGGAGAGCTGGGGTTACCATCCCCTGCTGTCTGTATATTAAATACACGAGTGAGGTTCTTCCTTCCGTGCTTTATTATCATGATTATTATTATTATTTTTCTCCACCCCCCCAATATGTGCACCCACCCTAGCCCACTTATGGTTCCTCTGGGCATTCGGAGGTATGCGGTCCACATACCGCACCTCCGGCCCGGTAGCAACTCAGCTTCGTCATGCCGGGGTGCGTTCCATGCTGACACGCATGTTATACGCTACACACCGCACTTCTGGTCTTGCAGTAACTCGGCGTGCGTCACTTCCGGCGTGCGTTCCACGCTGGCACGCACGCCGTATTGCCAGCCACATATGGGTTGGCTGTATTACACTTACCGGATATCCGTCCGGCTAATCACCTGTCTAGGACGCAACCTAGCGTGCGTTCCACCTTGGAACGCACTAATCATGCATCGGAGCTGTCTCTCTCTTTCTTTCCCCCCGGGCATCCGCCTTATCCTATGGAATGGGCGCATAGGGTATTTAAAGGGCGGGGCTATACAGCATTACCGCCTCAGACCCACCCTCCGACACCTACGGCGGCAGCATGTAAGTACCAGTATACTTTATCCATTATAGCCTCTATACGGCCTAGTTCCTGAGTTTAACTTCAGGTACTTGTGCATTTTAGGCATCTCCCTGGCGGGTAGCCCTACACCTGAGGAGCTATGAACCTCGCTATCATACTCCTGGAGTGTTTACTAGGTATTGATATAGGACTCTTCTATCTTGACTATATGGGTCGAGGGTCATTCAGTTAGGGATCATTATGCTCAATCTGTGTTTTGTATTGCTAGGTAGGTTCGGGGTTGATTATTATTATTTATGCCCCTGCATGAGCCTCTTCACATATTATCCTGACGCGATCTGATTGCCATCGCCAATCTCAGGTACTTACTAGGACTGTTTAGCGCTATATGTGTATACTTTTTGTCCTATATACTCTTATTCAAGTTTTTGTTCTCTATATAGAATTGCAGTCTGCATCTGGGCGTTTGAATTCAATAATCGTGCCGCTGATTTACCGTATGTAATCTGCCATTCGGCAACTACTTAGTAATTTGGGTCTGTTTCCGCGTTATAAGTGTTTGTATATCTACGCATTTATTTACGCACACTTCTTTGGATTGAGCCTGTTATCACCACTGTCACGGGTTCCGGTCCCCAGCAAACCTACCCCTTATCACCCCCTGATGATCCCACTGCTGTGGGTGAAACGCGTCGGGGTTGTAGGTCACCTATTGTCATCATATTTGTGTCTATCTGTGCGTGTGTCTGTTTGTATATTTTTTATCCTCTCGGTGGACCCTGTACCTCCTGGCTAACTGTCACGAGGGTAGTATACAGTGGACACCTTTCTCAATTTCCTATTGTGTGCTAGTTATCCGGTAGGATACCACTCTTTACCTATCTCCCTCCACTGTTCACCTTACTAGGGACAGCCAGGAGGTTGAGAATAGGCACGTGGACAGGGCGTCCCCACCATCAGGAGACGTCCCTGGGCAGAGGACCAGTTTAGGGTATCAGTGCTAGGGATTTCGTTCCCCACCACTTACCCAGTGCATCTGGCTGTATACTGGCCTCTTACCTCGGATATAATATTTAGACTTTTGTTTATGTATACTTCCATTTTTCTTATTAAATTTAGCCATCTTATATTATAACAGGGTACCCTTGCTGGAATTTTTGGTTTTCTATACTAATACTCTGATTCGGTATAATACTTGTATCTTCATTGCTGGACTTCAAGTGCTGTAATATCCCTTAATCAACCTGAAAAGGGGGTTAAAAGGGTTAAAGGTGCAAGCAAAAATAAGCACAACTTGGCTTTTTAGTTCTGGAAGCAGGCAGGAGATCCTGTTAACAGTATGGCAGCAGAGCATGTATTATTCTCAGTGGCCTTACAACTGCCACTGGGCTGTGGAGAACTGGCAGCAGCTCAATGGTGTCAAAACAAAGAGGACTCCTGTCCTGAAAGGGTTAAGTCCTCTTTAGTAAGGTCCCTTTGCAAAAGAAATCACATAGTGGCCTGACAGGCCTACTCACAGGGGTATATCAAATCCACCTGGCATAACAGTGGCACTCCCTGTTTCCATTTGTGAATGGGGCCTGTACTAAGGGCCGACAGACGGATGGGCCCACAAAACAGTATTGGGGGGCAACTGCAGCATGAAAGGACCCCTAATTGGTATTGGCCCCATAGGCCTAGGGGTAATTATGGTTGGTGACCGCATCGGTCCAGGCATGATAATCGTAGGCTGCTGCACTGGTCTGGATACCGCCGCTGCAAGCGGTTCCGTAGGTTCAGGTATGACTGACTCTACGCGGCTGTGCACGGTATAAGAGGGCCTCCCCGCAGCTGCAGACACTATAGGTGGCTGACTGGCAGGGACAGGTACCCTTACCTCAGACCCAGCGATGTCCGAGTACTGGACTCTACTTTCCTCCTTCTTAGGTGGGGACTGGATCCTGGCCGTAGCAAGTCAGTGCAGGTCTCGTAGCTGTAGCTAGAGTCGGACGATCTGGTCATCCAGGCTCTCGGGTTCTGCGTCGCTGTCATCCGATGACACCGCAGGTACAGGTGAAGGAGCTGGTTTGTCCTGCGCAGCCGCTGCAGGCTCAGGTGGTGCGTCTGCTTTTTTTCTTTTTCGGATGTTGTCTAGAGCAACATGGAATCGCTCTAGATTTTCAAGGTCCTGAATAGTTTTCTCTCGGCGGGGCAACTCAGGGGAAGGATACGGGCTCACCCATTTTTCCACCACAGTTGGTTGCCAGAAGACGTTCGGGCCAATGAAGGAGCCTCGCTCCTGAAAAGTATTGCGGGCCGGTTCTGGAGAGCGCTCAGGTTCGCGCTCGCAGCCAGTATAGTCCTCATCTCCTTCCCAGTCCTCCGGCTTCTTTTTAGGATGGGTCACAGCAGTAGCGTAGGGGCCTCGCAGGCCTTCAGCAGGGGTAAATTCTACCTCCTCTCCCTCGCGGAGGTTGTGCATATGTTCCGGGAGGTAGCTCCGCTTGACGGATCTTCGATTGACATAGAGATCCCTGCCAGTAGTGTAGTCTTTGATGAAGCCGAAGCCTCGAGCCTTGTCAAAGGCCACTACCAACCCCATTCTCCTTTCCAGGTGGGGTTGGTTGTCAGTGTGGCGCTCATGCACAGTCTTGGCCAGTTCTTCAAAATAAATTTTGGTTCTGGTCGTCATCTTTATCGCGGCCTCCCGTATCTCTGCCATCAACGCTGACCACTTAAACGAGGGCTGGTAAAAGTCTCTCCATGAGCCATGGTAGGGCTCAGGCTGCATCCTTGGTGGCGAGCAGGTGGGTTTCTCCGGTCCCGGAGAATAGGCCGGTGGAGCGTCCTCTTGCTCCATATCAGTAGGATTCATTTTTAATCCACCAGGTGCTGACATCGCTTCAGAGCAGTCTTCACTCGCCAACATGCTCGATCCTTCTCCGGAGAGCGACAGGGCGGCACCAATAATTGTAGACAGATCCTCCCATTGCTCCGGGAGGCCGCCCCCCAGGTATTTTAGCATAGGAGAGGCGGAGTCCATTTCAGCAGACATGTAAATATCCAGACAGGGCGGTGGCGCGGACATACAGCCTTTCCCGCTCTTTCTTAGCAGAAGGCGCCAATTTTTCCCGCCAGCAAAGTATGAAGATGACGCAGCAATAAATCCAGTCAGGTTAAGCGGCCGTCTTTGAGCAAAAACTGCTGTCTATTCACTGACAGCAAGCGGTGGCTTAAATAAACGGCAAACAGTCCATGCAATATACAGTTCTTCACACCGCAATTATGAGAGTTCTTTGGTCCAGAAATTTTCCAATAACAGTAGGGCTTGGTCACTTTTTAGGTAGATAATGGCACACAGTTTTTATATTCCACAATGGCGCAGGAATGATCGTATCCTGTTCGGGGACGCCAATTTATGCAGCACGCCTGACCTGCAGGGTATTGCGAAGTGAGGTCACGGTTATGGGCAATCGAGGGTTACTCACTGTTCATAGGAGACCCTGGGCAGGCATGTGAAGGAGAGGCTGACGCAAAGTTCCTCTGGGGCACACTCGGTATGTAGAGACCAGGCCTGATGGTGGATGAGGTGCCCTAGATGTTGCAGGTGTTTTGAGTGCCTGAGGCAAGGTCCCTTTAAGAATCGTGACGCCAGTGCCTGTGGCGGTGGCACACCGATTTATAGTAGTAATAAGTGAGGTACGCAGATGGTATAGTGAACCAAACTTTGCTTTACTGGAGAACAGTCCAACTTGCGTTCAGTTTTTATCGCGCGGGTGCAATGCGTTTTGCACGCGCTTGATAAAAAACTGAATGTGGTACCCAGACCCGAACTTCTTCACTGAAGTTCAGGTTTGGGTTCAAGGTTGTGTAGATGTAATTATTTTCCCTTATAACATGGTTATAAGGGAAAATAATAGCATTCTTAATACAGAATGCTTTGTAAATTAGGGCTGGAGGGGTTAAAAAAAAATAAACAAATTTTAACTCACCTTAATCCACTTGTTCGCGCAGCCTGGCTTCTCTTCTGTCTTCTTTCTTCAGGACCTGGGTAAAGGACCTTTGATGACATCCCTGCGCTCATCACATGGCCCGTCACATGATCCATCACCATGGTGATGGATCACGTGACGGACCATGTGATGAGCGCAGTGACATCACCACAGGTACTTTTCCTCAAAGAAGAAGACAGAAGAGATGCCGACTGCGCGAACAAGTGGATGAGGTGAGTTAAATAATTTATTTTTAACCCCTCCAGCCCTATTTTACTAAGCATTCTGTATTAAGAATGCTATTATTTTTCCTTATAACCATGTTATAAGGGAAAATAATAATGATCGGGTCCCCATCCCGATCGTCTCCTAGCAACCGTGCGTGAAAATTGCACCGCATCCGCACTTGCTTGCGGATGCTTGTGATTTTCACGTAGCCCCATTTATTTCTATGGGGCGTGAAAAACGCACAAAATAGAGCATGCTGTGATTTTCACGCAACGCACAAGTAATGCGTGAAAATCACCGCTCATGTGCACAGCCCCATAGAAATTAATGGGTCCGGATTCAGCGCGGGTGCGATGCGTTCACCTCACGCATTGTACCCGTGCGGAAATCTTGCCCGTGTGAAAGAGGCCTTACATCCACCTCCCTGAGGTGGTCACACACGCTCAGTTTAAATCTTCAGCTTCCGCCAGCCATATCTTCTGTTAGAAGTTGTAGAAGTTACAAGGAGAGAGCTACAGCAGAAGCGATACTTCCCTTAGGATGCCAGCCTGAAATAAATCTAGCAGAACATTTGGAACAGTGAATATGGAGATCTCAGGATCCATGTGAGGTACAGGGCTGGTTCTAGCTTTCTTAGAGAGAGGTTGTCATGTACTATATGATGTCTGTTTTTCATTTTTACATCAATCATGATATAACCCCTTTAGGCAAAACTGACCTCAAAACAGACAGTTTCAAAGAATGAAGAGAATATACATTTTCTCTAGCATTACATTTTTACCGTACACCAGTTGCAGAAGGATTAACCTTACAGAAACACCAGTTATTGTAGAGTTGTTAGAATTTCCATTTTAGGGTACTTTCACACTTGCGTTGTGAGGATCCGGCGGGCAGTATGCAAACGGATATCATTTGTAAACGGATCCGGATGCGAATCCGTCTGACAAATGCATTGAAATTCCGGATCCGTCTCTCCAATGTCATCTGGAAAAACTGATCCGGTATTTATTATTTTTGCATTTTTAAAGGTCTGCGCATGTGCAGACCGGGAAACCAGATCCCTGTTGCCGGAACACTAGGTACCGGATCCGGCATTAATACATTTCAATGGAAATTAATGCCGGATCCGGCGTTCAGGCAAGTGTTCCGGAATTAAGGTGATTTAAATTTTCTTTAATTTTTTTTTAACCCCTCCAGCCCTATTGTACTATGCATTCTGTATTCAGAATGCTATTATTTTCCCTTATAACCATGTTATAAGGGGAAATAATACAATCTACACTACAACTAACCCAAACCTGAACTTCTGTAAAGAAGTTCGGGTCTGGGTACCACAGTCGTTTTTTTATCACGCGCGTGCAAAAAACACATTGCACCCGCGCGATAAAAACTGAACATCGGAACGCTATCGCAGTCAAAACTGACTGCAATTGCGTTCCTACTCGCGCGGGTTTGCCGCAATGCATCGGGACGCATCCGGACTTAATCTGGACACGCCTTACAGAAAGCCAATGAGGAAGGGGGAGAGGAGTCTTTTTTTCACAATCATACATATTACAAAGTTTTCTATAGTCATATATATACACTACTGATTTATAAGTGCATATTATTTTTTGAGTTTTTATTTTATATGCATGCTGTACTATAAGGATTTTTTGATAGCAGCCATTGAATGTTTGAAATACTTTATAATATCGTTCTACTCACTATAGAATATAATGTTACGTGACAGTATTATTTCTTTGCACTCAGTGTCATTCATCAGCAGATGTTCTTTATGAGCCTTTTGAATGCAAGTGGCATGCATTTGCTATTGAAAATGAATAAAAAGTGCTGCAAGTATGTCTAGCCTGACGTGACCTTCTCTGTCAACCCTCATCAGCATCTTTAGAAGCAGTCTGAGAAGGAGCTATATTATAAACACTATGCGCTGTCTGTAGGTGACTACTCTTTGTCTAACCTTCTCTGTTATTGCAAAAATGTCAGCCAGAAGTTGAGTGGGGAGAACTGATTTAATTTATTAGTAATGGACACTACCGCGTGCGTGGTTCCCAAGAGTGTTTGATTAGGGTTTCCCAGAGGAAGCGGCCTGTTCTCAGATGGCCAAGTGACAGGGTTTATATAGAACAGCAACTTGTGTCTAAGCAATGCTGTCAGCCACAGAGACGAATGAAGTGAACTGGAGGGCCCATTACTTCATTCACACCTCAACAGGCAAACAATAAAGCATGTACACATAAGAGTGATTTACTGTGGAAAAATGATTTCCCCCACAAATTACATGTCAGACTGTGAAAACTTTTTAAACGACTCTGCGTTTTTTTTAAGCTCCTGGAGTCAGCTTCTGATCTACCGTAGCATCTGAAGAAAAGGCACTTGAAGTTTATTTAAGGAACCAAATTCATGATAATTTACAGGGATTTTCCATCTTAGGACCTTCACCTATCAGGATAATTGGGCCCCCTGATGTCTGTTCCTGTATTGTTGCTCCCTTAGAAGTCACTGCATGTTGCTGTGAGTTCCCGGAGTCTCTTTCTAGTGAGTAGAGTCCTCATAGTCCTGCAGTATGTCAGTGAGGACCAACTGCAGAAAAGACTACTGCGCATGCTCCAGCTCGCGAGTTGCAACATTTTGTGGCCTGAGCAGTGGTTGAGCTGGGGGTCAACCTCAGGGCATTTGTAAGCTCATTTGTATCAAGAATGAGATCCCTTTTTTGGCACCAATAAGGAGGTCTCTACGTGCTCTACCAGGTGAAATTAAAGGTTGAATTGTCATTTTGTCATCTACTAACAGACATCCCCGCTTTAACACTTTAAGAACTGGGCCACTTTTTGTGTTTGCAATAAACTTTTCTTTTCCTTTCTACCTTCCAAAAGCCACATGCTTTATAGTTTTTTGTTGACATAGCCACGAGGGCTTTTTTTTAAAGGACAAGTTGCATTGCTATTTTCTGACAGACGTAACTTTTTTTATATTTTTACAGAGCTTTGTGGGGGGTTGTTTTTTGCAGGGCAGACAATAGTTTTTATTGGTGCCATTATGGGGCATGTATGACTTTTTAATAACTTTTTTTCATTTGATGGGGGGGGGGGCAAGGTGACCAGAATATGGCGAATTACATTTTTTTTTTCTATTACGTCATTCATTTTGATATTTTAATAGTTCAGCTGACATCACAGCAACTGATCGGAGCAGAAGCTTGGATCAGAGGACAGAGGGAGCCCCTTCCCTCTTTCTAACCCCACAGACGCCTCAGTCACTATTGACAGCGGCATATGATGGGTTAAAATGACCGGATTGGAGTCATCGCTAATCCCGGTCACTGACGGCGGGTGTCAGTTGTATTATACAGTCAGCACCCATTATGTATGGAGCGAGCTCAGCATGTGAGCCTGCTCCATATATCCCCTGCATGCAAATGACATACATGTACGGTATTATGCATTAAGGGGTTAAAGAGGACCTTTAATCTCTCCTGACATCAGTTTTAGTAACTACTTGCATTCCCCATGTAATAGTAATTATGGCGCTTTTATTCTTATTACTTTATATTGCACCATTCGTTTAGTATTCCTGCTAGAAATTGTGAATAAACTGCAAACAGTTTGCAATGAAAGTATGAAGGTCCAAATGGGTGTTATCAGTTGGGTGTGCGTCCCTGTACAACTGGTGACACCCAGCTGGACCTTCATTTTAAACTGCATTCATAACTTAAATAGAATAAAGATACCCGCGCTGATCCAAGCTGAAGAGACACACCACAATGTTAGGCTAAATGCCCACGATCAGGATTGCGTGCGGATTTCCAGCGCGGATTTGCGTGCGGAAAATCCGCACTGTAGGTCATGTACATTGTATTCTATGAGAATTTGAAATTCTCAGTGCACACGATGCAGATTTTTTCCGCGCGGATTTTGACCTGCGGTGCGGATTTTAAAATCTGCAGCATGTCAATTTATTTAATTTTTTCTGACCGGATTTTCTTCATTCACTTAGTAAAATCCGCATGCGGAAAATCCGCACCGAAACCGCACCAAATCTGCACGCAAATCCGCATGCAAATCTGCACCAATTGATGCGGATTGACCGCACAGATTTGCCTGCGAACACCTGCGGATTTCAGTGCGGATGCTCCGCACATGAATCCTGAACGTGTGCATGACAGTGCTAAAAGTGGGACTTGAATATTTCTTCACTATATCACCAATGGCAAGTATATTATTTACCAATGATCTGTGTTCACTCTTAACATTTGTATTGTATGCTGGATCAGTGCGGGTATCTTTATTCTATTTCAGTTGTGTTTTCTTTTAAGGCAAGGGGTATTGGCAGATAACCCATATAATTTGATACAAAACAGCGTCTATTTGTTGTTCTATTTGCATACATTCAGCGGTAGTGCGGGTGTAATCCACGTTATTATTTGCATTTATAACTTCTAGGGGGAATAATAAAGGAATGGTACAACATAGTCATAAGAATAGATGCTCCAGAAGTCAAGGAGAGGTTACAGGTCTAATATGTCACTTCAGATTTGCTCTTTTGCTGAACAATAGGACAACAATGTGTATAGTTTTCCTGGAATCTAGTCTGTTGCCCATGGGCTTGGACTGTCCACCACAGAACTGGAGGATTTTCCAGCAGATCCAAGCCTGTAGGACATTCTTCAACAGTGGTGGGTAAGTAGGTGAGGCCGGGGGCACATCACCATTCCAAAAAATAGATCCTGTATGTAAAAGGGAACCTGTCACCGGGATTTTGGGTACAGAGCTGAGGACATGGGTTGCTAGATGGCCGCTAGCACATCAGCAATACCCAGTCCCCATAGCTCTGTGTGTGTAACGGTCACGTCCACACACACACAGGGGGAAGGGTAGTGACCACTGCGCTCCACCCTCACCCCTGGCCCTGCCTACTTGCCTCACGAGTCCTGATGACAGGGGACAACTGGACGGCAGTCCCTAACTTAGGTTATGTGCAGGGAAGACAGACAAGACAAAATACGGAACATGAACGGACCGGGTCAGAACCAAGAGAGCTACGCAGTACAACGGATTAAGCAAAAAATGGTCAGGAGAAGCCGGGGTCAAATACCAGGAGAGTAGCGAAGTACAAGAGGAGTCCAAAGAGAGTAGTCAGGTGGGAGCCGAGGTCACAATACCAGGATGTATGCGCAGTACAGGAGGAGCAGGCAGAGGATCGTCAGGGAACAGGATCAGGTAAATATTCAGTAGTCCAACAAATAGCCAGGAACCTAGAAATTAACAGACAACCTGTAGCCAGCAGGCTGCCTGTATTTATAGTGGGGAGTGAGGGTCATGTGACGTGGCCAGCGTCACATGACCGACAGACCAACCAGTCGAGCACCGAGTGATCAGCTCGGCGCTCAAGGCAGACTAGGAGCAGGGAGCCACCCAGCTAGTAAAGCCGCCCTGGGAATGAGGTCAAACACAGAACCTCATTCCAAAAGCTAAGCAACTGTTCTGCGGGCAATGGGGGACCGAGTGCACCTTCGGAACCCCGTGACAGTGTGCTTTTATTGTGGGAAAAAACCCGATTTGAAACATATGCAAATTAACCTGAGATGAGTCCTGTCCCTGACTCATCTCACATACAGGACACATCTCAGGTTAATTTGCATATATATGAAATCGTTTTTTTACACAATAAAAGCACACAGAGCTATGGGGATTGGGTATTGCGGATGTGCTAGTGGCCATCTAGCAACCCATGTCCTCAGCTCTATACACAAAATTCCGGTGACAGGTTCCCTTTTACATACAGGATCTCACCACATCCGCAATTGCTTGAGGGTTGCTTGCGATTTTAACGGAGCCCCATTCACTTCTATGGGGCCCGCGTTGCGTGGAAAACGCACAAAGAGGAGCATGCTGCAATTATCACGCAACGCACAAGTGATGCGTAAAAATCACCGCTCATCTGCACAGCCCCATAGAAATGAATGGGTCCGGATTTAGTGCCGGTGCAATGCTTTCACCTCACGCATTGCACCCACGTGGAAATCTCACCCGTGTGAAAGGGGCCTTAAACATCCCTTATGCTCAGTTATGCACATTTTGCATCCGTTTTAGCCATTTCCATCTGAGATCCATTATAACGAATCTCAGACGGAAATGACTAAAACGGATGTAAAATGTGCATAACTGGGCATAACGGATGCTTAAAATACAGTTTTTTTTCTGATGGATCAGAAGAATGGAAAATGAAACGGTGATGTGAACCCAGGCTGATCCTGTTTCTGAGGTTTACTTTTGGGATTTACCTTTTTTGGTTATTTTTCATTGATGATAACAGCAGAGTTTATATGGATGTTAGAGGAACTTTTAGATGCTCTTTCTCTATTGGTTGGTTGGTATGCACAAGTATTATATTTAGAGATGAGCGGCTGCTTCACCGAATAAAAAATAAAATCGCTCTGTGACGAATGACTTTGTCACGAAGTGCATTTCCTTGTAAGTAGTGGGTGCCATGACAGGGAATGGCGATTGCGCCCCTCCCCCTGTCATTGTACCCCTCAGATGCCGCGTACATTGCTGATCGTGGCATCTGACATTAATATTAAGGTCTATAAAAAAAATCATACTTATCCTCATCTATTTGATCGCAAAGAACCTGCGGCCACCATCTTGATTGAGGATCCAGCACAAAATTTTGCACGGGCAGTAATGATGTCATCACATCGGCTGGCGTGGTGACATTATACAACACCGCGCATGAGTCACCGTATGCAGGATCTTCAATCAAGATGGCGGTGGGATCTTCGCGCTCAGACAGATGAGTATGATTCTTTTTTTTACCCTATTTCAGGGAAAATCGATTTGTTACCACGAAGAACGAGGAAATTCGGCTTTGGGGCGAATCGAATTTTCCCTGAAATTCGGATCGAAGTCCACTTCGGACACTTCAATTCTCTAAAGACTAGTTACGGTATATTAATAGTCGCTATCTATTAATGGACATATGATTGCTTTGCATCTATCGACCTCCTGATTTATCTATTGTATAATGTTTGTTCTTGTAATATAGTATATATTATGTATATAGTTCATGATTTCAATAAGTGCAGGTATATGTGCAGGTACTTGAGACGGTATAACCTTAGAATAATCCTGGGGCCTCAAGGTTGGACTTTAATGTAGATTTACTTATAAAGCGGAATATATACATAGCATTCTCTAGATTGCCACTTAATGCATTTAAGCAACAACTCTTCTGCTAAATAGGAAGTCTCCAGTAGTATTATTATTGCTATGATTGTCGATGATGTTGGAAAATTACAGTTCGGGGTCCTGTTACATATTTAGCTTTGGGAGCGGCAGCAGTACAATGTGGTGACATAACTTAGGGAAAGGTTTAAAGGGAATGAGTTATCTATCATGCCTCTGCCAATTAAAACCAGATAGTGACACATATGCATTTTTTGTGATCTGTTTTTATTTTCTGTAGACTTTTTATTTTATTTCCTAAATTATTGGAGCAGCCATCTTGCCTGAGTTATTGTTAAAGGGCATCTGTCAGCAGATTTGTACCCATGAAACTGGCTGACCTGTTACATGTGCACTTGGCAGCCGAAGGCATCGGTGTTGGTCCCACATATGAACATGGGACCAACACAGATGCCTTCATCTGCCAAGTGCACATACAACAGGACAGCCAGTTTCATGGGTACAAATCTGCTGACAGATGCCCTTTAACAGCATTTAGAGATGCTTTACAGCGACCACCATTTGCCGAACACTCAATGGACTGAAGGGGACTCATTGACTCCTATGGGAGAGTTTTCTAGGCATGCTCTAGGATCTGAGCAGAGGTCATTTTAAAAGGAAGGAGTAAATGTGACTATCACCTATTGTGAAGGGTGGATCTATATATACGGTAGGTAATATCTGTCATTATACATCCAACCTTTGATGATAAAGATGAAAAGTGACCTGTACAGACCAAGAAGTGTCACCTATTACTAGGCCTATAGGCCAGTGAGAAAACTACATTTTTAAAATCTAGATGACATCTAGTGACAAAAGTTTTAAAAATATGTTTTAACTTTAAGTATCTCCAAAGTGGGATTTGGTAATGGCTGGTACCTCGGTACTAAAGCAGACTTCGGATTGCTATTTTAAAATTCTTTTAAAGTCGCAGATACCGTAGTCATTCACAGAAGTCTTGCGCAACTTCGAGTGATACAAGTTTGGCTTCATGGAACCAATACATTTTAATGCTGTGTGGAAACAGAATTAACTACAAAGTGTTTGAACGAATTGACTTCGGATCTATGACCGTAGCTCGATTCGTTCAAGCCTATTGCTGACATAAAAGATATATCCCCTTCATACACAAGGTCAAATGAATTTCATGAAGGATATAAGAAAAAAAAGTAATCAATGCACCATAGCGAAATGTTGAAACACTACTCTACTGTATATCAGTACTGAAGGACATAATAAAACAAACTTCCTTAAAACAGAATGACAAGTCTTGTCTATGCTGGTGGGGTATTCTGTTCAACTGACCCATTTATAAACCGGAAAACACATCAAGATGTTCCTCAGGGTGTGTTTAGGAAGAACTGTACTCATCAGTGATACCATTGTAATCTGTATTGTTCCACATCTTGCTTTATATGTCTGGATGTTTCTACACTGGAACACTAAGTCACAGTAATGGAGGAACCTCCAATGACTCTCTTCCAGCGCCCAATCAGACAAATGTTCCCTTGTGTCCAGGCATTTTTTAAATATGTTGCGTTTCTGAAAACTAGAATAAAATTATTAATATTTTAACTCTTTTCCTTCACTGGAACTTCGCAAATGTTTTGTTTATTCTTGAGCCATAAATCAATGAAAAATAACAACCAGACTGAGAAGAAGTAATGTCTCAGTGGGAGAGAATCGAAGAAATAAATATTAAGACTGGGAAGCATTTCCAAGGTTGCAGAAGTCAGAGTTGAATTATAGGACATTCTTGGGGAGATGATCTTGAAGATAGTCATGCATCTTCTTTGCTATGCAGAAGCATGCATATATGTTTACATTAAATCGGGGATATTGGTCTACATTTTGACATACTGGATCTACAGTTAGTCACAAGAAATATGTTTGTTGCCGGAGATCTTGATGTTTCACCATTTTACTTGAACAAATCAAATCAAATAAAGCTTCTGCAATCATCCATATACAGGTCACTTGACTATACCTAGGATTAGACTGGGCCATCACAGGACCTGATGATCCTCTGATAGGCCTAAACTCTGAAACATTGATTCCTTCAATTAACCAGCAGAAGACAAACCCATTTGGAGCAAAGTTTGAGGCCAATGACTTTGCACTAGGTTCTATTTTTTATATATAACCTATAAGACCTTATTCATATGTCCAGTTTATACAATGATCGAGTGTGCATAGATTACAATGTGATGTTCTGTATAAATGGAAAGTATGTCCTCAGAATAATTTTCTTGGGTTGGCCGAAGAAACCCTTGTCTGATCTCCTCCATAACTCAGAATTTCTGCCCTCATTACTGATACAGTACATGTAACACGTGGAGGCTAAAGCAAATTACAAATACTTTATAGGCTGAAGGTAATACCCAGCTCTTGAGGGTCCAGGTAGAACATGCTGGAAGGGGCTGATCTACCATGCCGGGCACAGTTTTGTGTACAGACATACCATGGAACCTGGATGAACATTGAATGGACCCTTTCATTCTGGTGAGGATCGATCTTACTAGCTCGTTTTATAGATTCAGACCTATTACTAACTACCCTAGGCAAAACAATGTGGATTGTGGCCCCCTCCTAGCAATAAGGGCAAATGGCCACCCAACCTTTCTGTGTAGATCCTTGTAAACACTGTCTTTTTTACTCTGCTGCATGTTCTTCACCTGAAGAGGGGTGGACATATCCTGTTGACCACCACAATGGCCACACAGCTTACCTCTATCCCTATTCCCAACTTGCATCCTTCGTTAAAATAATGTTTCGTTTCACTGATGTATTTTCTTTCCAAGTTAGGCTTTAACCTTCATCTCGGGAACATGTACTAAACCAATTTATAGAAATATGCTGCTTGTGGTTTCCAAAATGTTGGTCTTGTATGCAAAGCAAGCTAATTACAATTGTTGGTCTGCTAAGTTTTAACGCAATCATTGGTAGTTATCACGTGTATTTTTACAGCTGTGTAAGTGTGGGCTCTATCAATCATTTTCTCTGTCCTCGCAGCCGGCTGAAGAGAGTCATGGATTAGTCAAGGAATGAAATGTGACATTTGATATGGTTTTCAGACAGATTAGTACATAAATGTTACAGCAGTGAATTGACAGTAAATTGACCACCAATTAGAAGAACTCAGCGCGTTCGTCAGAATGTGGTAACTCTGAGTTGTTGGAGCTTAGTTTCTGTGTGAACCTTTGGGCATTCAGTCAATCACCTATTAGGAGGTCCTTGTGGCTTGAGGAAACTGTTTGCTTAACACAAACATGACTTTTAATTACATCCTTGTCTATTCTCAGGCTTCTCACATATTTTATAGGATCTGGAATACTGACAATTATGTGACCTCATAAAACACCTCTTTATCGCCTTTTCCCTTATATTATGTTCTTATTTTTGCTGCAGATAATTCTGATCCTTATTCCTCCAGAGTTATTTAAGTATTAAAGAGGTTGCACCATCAAGATAGCCCCTTCTCAGAAGACAGCCTAATCCTCTCCACCCCCTATGATCAGCTGTTCTGCATTGGTCCTGCTGTTGGAACTTCTGGAAATTACCCCTGATGACATATCTTCATGTCCTGTTCTAATACATGATGTATGATAAACTGACTAGTTAACTCGTTCCGGACATAGGGCGTACCGGTACGCCCTGATGTTCCGATCCTTAAGGACGCAGGACATACCGGTACGTCCTATGTATTTCCAATCACCGCCGCTCGGCGGGCGGTGATCAGAACCCGGTGCCTGCTCAAATCATTGAGCAGGCACCTGGGGACAATGTGCCGGGGGGTCCTGTGACCCCCCCTGGTGTAGGCGATCACAGCAAACCGCAGGTCAATTCAGACCCACGGTTTGCTGCGTTTCCGGGTTATTCAGGTCTCTGGAGACCCGACAACCCGGAACAGGATGGTGATCGGTGGTGTACACCACCAATCACCATTCTTAGATCCTGAGAGGTGATGTGACATCACCTCTCAGGATCGCTCCGATTGGCTGCAGGGGCGGGCGGGCATTTCAAATCATCGCAACGCTCCTCTCCTCCACCTTTTCAGTCCGGAGCCCGAGGAGAGAGGAGCGTGCATCCATCATCAGAGCCAGCACCGCCCATCTGTTCAGAGCCCAGGATCCAGCCAGCACCCCATCTGTGCCCCAGCACCACCAGGTATTTAGGGAAAGGCTAGGGACAAGTTAGATTAGGCAGGGATATTTAGGGAAAGTTAGTTGAAGAAAAAAACAAAAAACTGTTTTGGTTGCATCACCCTAAATTGGGTGTCTGGGGTCCACAGCACAGCTTTGTGACCCTAGACCCCCCTCCCCCCCACAACTTTTTTGGAGTGCAGGCATTTTTTTTTTGTGCGTACGCTGACTGTGGCCGCCACTCTTAGCGTCCGGCCACTGTTAGCAATGTGCACACCCCACCGCTGATCAACTTCGGACGGTTGATTTTTTTTATTATTTATTTATTTTTTCACATTTTTACCCCTTTTTTTAGTTAGTCTTTTTTTTTTTTGTCTGTTAGGTTTAGGGTGAGTTCGCGAACACCTGTGCCCCCACACACATGCACACCAAATAAAGATTTACACGCACGCACACACACACGCAGACACACACTCCCCTATGGCCCGCCGGATGTTCTCGGCCGAGGATGCATACGGCCAGCTTGCCTCCGAGTCCCAGTGAGGATCTAGCGATGATGATGCCGCCAGGCAGAGCAAGGAGACCGCCATGCTAGGGACCCTGTGGCCCACCCTAGTATGGGCAGCTCTGGGGCTCGTACTAGTTTTACGGCCCACCAGTTAAATCCACCGGAGCCCCCTGCCGGTGAACTTGTCTGGTGTACCCCAGAGCGTTATGAGCCCGTGATTCCTGATTTTGTAGGCCAATCAGGAATCCAGATTTCCACAGTAGGCTTCACTGAATACAACTTTTTTAGTCTTTTTTTCAGTAAGCACTTTGTAAATCTAATGGTGGAGCAAACAAACCTGTACGCCCAACAGTTTGTTGCTCAACACCTGGGCTCCTTTTTGGCTAGGCCCGGTGGCTGGACTCCGGTCAATGCAGCCGAGATGAGGACATTTTGGGGCCTCGTGCTGCATATGAGCCTAGTCAAGAAACCTAGTGTCAGGCATTACTGGAGTAGGGACGTCCTCTACCAGGCCCCACTTTACAGTACGGCCATGACACGCTCCCGGTTTGAGGCCATCCGGAAATGTCTGCATTATTCAGATAATGCAGCATGTCCCCCCCAAGGTGATCCTGCTTATGACCGCCTGTAAAAAATCAGGCCGGTCATCGATCACTTTGGGGCCAAATTTGTACAGGCCTATGTACCTGGAAGGGAGTTGATGAGTCTCTCATTGCGTTCAAGGGGAGACTCCTTTTCCGCCAGTATGTTCCCTCTAAGCAGGCGAGGTATGGCGTGAAGCTGTACAAACTTTGTGAGAGTACCTCAGGGTACACTTACAAGTTTCGTGTGTACGAGGGGCGAGATTCCCGTATTCAACCCCCAGAATGTCCCCCCACTCTGGGTGTTAGCGGGAAACTTGTGTGGGACCTTATGCACCCACTGCTAGATAAGGGTTACCACCTGTACGTGGATAACTTTTATACTAGTATCCCCTTGTTCCATTCCCTCGCCGCTAGATCCACGTCCGCTTGTGGGACCGTGCAGAAAAATCGATGTGGCCTCCCTACCTAACCCCTCCAGGTACCTATCCCCAGGGGTGAGACCCGTGCCCTTACCACTGGAAACCTGTTGCTGGTCAGATATAAGGACAAGAGGGATGTCCTTGTACTGTCCACAATTCATGGTAACGGCATCACCCCTGTCCCTGTGCGAGGTACCGCAACGGTCCTCAAGCCCGATTGTATCGTCGACTACAATCGGTATATGGAGGGAGTTGATCTCTCTGATCAAGTCCTCAAGCCATATAACGCCATGCGCAAAAAAAAGGTTGCGGTCTACTTGGTACAGGTTGCCTTGTGCAACTCTTTTGTGCTGTCCCAGAGCGCTGGCAACCCAGGGACATTCCTTCAGTTCTATAAGGCAGTCCTCAAGGCCCTGATCTTTTTTGACTGGGAAAGAGCAGGCCGGAGTACCTCGGGAACTGTAGGCGCCCGGATCGTCCCTGGCCAACACTTTCCAGGTTGTGGTCCCCCATACTGGAAAGAAGGGACGGACCCAAAAAAAGTGCAGAGTGTGTCACAGGAGGGGGATACGGAAGGACACCACTACTCAATGTGACACGTGCCCCGATTATCCGGGCCTCTGCATTATTGGTTGCTTCAGGGAGTACCACACTTCCATGGAGTACTAAATTTATATCCCAATTTAGCCACTTACAATCGGATAAAAAACTGGTTCTCAGACTTGAGACACTAAAACGAAAAAAATTTAGGTATCGCCGCATCCGTAAGAATCTGCTCTATAAAAATACACCCCCCAACCCCTCAGATGAACACGGTAAAAATAAAATAAAAAAATAAGGTGCAAAAAAAAGGTATTTTTTTGTCACCTTACATCACAAAAATTGTAATAGCAGGCGATCAAAAAGTCATATGCCCCCCAAAATAGTGCCAATAAAAGCTTCCTCTCATCCCGCAAAAAATGAGCCCCTACCTAAGATGATCGGCTAAAAACTTTAAAAAAAATGACTCTTAGACTATAGAGATACTAAAATGTTTTTTTTTGTTTATAAAAAGATAATATAGTGTAAAACATAAATGAATAAAAAAAAGTAGACATATTAGGAATCGCTGCGTCCGTAAGAATCTGCTCTATAAAAATACTCCCCCCAACCCTTCAGATGAACACGATAAAAAAAAAAACATGTGCAAAAAAATGTATTTCTCATCTTATGTCACCTTACATCAGAAAAAGTGTAATAGCAAGCGATAAAAAGTCATATGCCCCCCAAAATAGTGCCAAAAAAAAACGTCCTCTCATCCGGCAAAAAATGAGCCCCTACCTAAGATAATCGGCTAAAAAGGTTATAAAAAGGTAATATAGTTTAAACATAAATAAATTTAAAAAAGTAGACATATTAGAAATCGCCGCGTCCGTAAGAATCTGCTCTATAAAAATACCCCCCCAACTCCTCAGATGAACACGGTAAAAAAATAAAAATTAAAACGGTGCCAAAAAATCTATTTTTGGCAAATTTTCAATTTTAATCCGTTTTTTTCCAATAACAAAGTAAGGGTTAACAGCCAAACAAAACTTTATATTTATTACCCTTATACTGCAGTTTACATAAACACCCAATATGTGGTCGTAAACTGCTGTATGACCAAACGGCAGGGCGCAGAAGGAAAGGAACGCTGTATGGTTTCTGGAAGGCAGATTTTGATGGCCTTTTTTTTTGGCACCATGTCCCATTTGAAGCCCCCCTGATGCACCCCTAGAGTAAAAACTCCATAAAAGCGACCCCATCTAAGAAACTACACCCCTCAAGGTATCCAAAGGTGATTTTACAAACGTCGTTAACCCTTTAGGTGCTCCACAAGAGTTATTGGCAAATGGAGATGAAATTTCAAAATTTCTATTTCTGGTAACCGTGCCTCACAAAAATGTAATATAGATGAACCAAAAATCATATGCACCCTAAAAATAGTCCCAACAAAACTGCCAACCTATCCCGTAGTTTCCAAAATGGGGTCACTTTTATGGAGTTTCTACTCTAGGGGTGCATCAGGGGGGCTTCAAATGGGACATGGTGTAAATAAACCAGTCCAGCAAAATCTGCCTTCCAAAAACCATACGGCGCACCTTTCCCTCTACGCCCTACTGTTTGCCCGTACAGTAGTTTACGGCCACATATGGGGTGTTTCTGCAAACTACAGAATCGGGGCAATAAATATAGCATTTTGTTTGACTGTTAACCGCTGCTTTGTTACTGGAAAAAATGGATAAAAATGGAAAATTTGCCCAAAAATTTAAATTCTCAAATTTCATTCCCATTTGCCAATAACTCTTGTGCAAGACCTAAAGGGTTAACAAGGTTTGTAAAATCAGTTTTGATATCTTGAGGGGTGTAGTTTCTTAGATAGGGTCACTTTTATGGAGTTTCTACTCTAGGGGTGCATCAGGGGGGCTTCAAATGGGACAAGGTGTAAATAAAACAGTCCAGCAAAATCTGCCTTCCAAAGACCATATGGTGCACCTTTCCCTCTACGCCCTACTGTGTGCCCGTACACTAGTTTACGGCCACATATGGGGTGTTTCTACAAACTACAGAATCAGGGCAATAAATATAGCATTTTGTTTGGCTGTTAACCCTTGCTTTGTTATTGGAAAAAAATGGATTAAAATGGAAAATTTTCCTAAAAATATAAATTCTGAAATTTTATCTCCATTTGCCATTAACTCTTGTGGAACACCTAAAGGGTTAACGACATTTGTAAAATCAGTTTTGAATACCTTGAGGGGTGTAGTTTCTAGAATGGGGTTCATTTTTGGGTGGTTTCTATTATGTAAGCCTCACAAAGTGACTTCAGACCTGAACTGGTCCCTAAAAAGTGGGTTTTTGAAAATTTCTGAAAAATTTCAAGATTTGCTTCTAAACTTCTAAGCCTTGTAACATCCCCCAAAAATAAAATATCACTCCCAAAATGATCCAAACATAAAGTAGACATATGAGTAATGTAAAGTAATAACTATTTTAGTAGATATTACTATGTATTATAGAAGTAGAGAAATTGAAACTTGGAAATTTGCAATTTTTTACAAATTTTTGGTAAATTTGGTATTTTTTTTATAAATAAAAAAGATTTTTTTTTATTTCATTTTACCAGTGTCATGAAGTACAATATGTGACGAAAAAACTATCTCAGAATGGCCTGCATAAGTAAAAGCATTTTAAAGTTATCACTACTTAAAGTGACACTGGTCAGATTTGCAAAAAATGGCCTGGTCCTTAAGGTGAAATAAGGCTGTGTCCTAAAGGGGTCAAAGGGGTTATCCCATGACTAAAGAAAAAATGAAAATCAGACATCATATAGAACATAACAATCGCTTTATAACAAAGCTAGAACCAGCCCTGTACCTCACATGGATCCAGAGATCTCCACACTCACTGCTCTGCTAGATTTTTGTCAAGGTGAAAGCTCAAGGGGAGTGTCTTTTTAGCTGCAGCATGTCTTAGCTCTCCCTATCACAGCTCAGAAGGCAGTTGAAGTAAGAAACTGAGCATGTGCGGCCATCTCAGTGAGCATGTCAAAGAAATAATAAAAAAAAACATACATCAGGTGGCGCTATACAGATACATTCTATTGAATATCTCAGGGGCTATGCTACATTTTTAATTACATGCAATTACATTAGATCCAGGTGCTGGTTTGAAAACTGTAGAATATTTTTCGTGGGACAATCCCTTTAAAAGAAGTATGTCAACAAAAATATTATCTGCCAGTTAAAACCAGATAGTGACACATCCTTCTTTTCTAATCTGTTTTTATTTTCTGATTTTCCTGCACATGATTATGGGGGCAGGCATCTTGTCTGAGCTGTTCTTAACAGCTTTTAGAAAGCATTAAAATAAATTGCTTTACGACAACCCCATGGGCCATAGACACAATGGTCAGAATAGGACCTCATTGACTTCTATAGGAGAGTTTTCTAGGCATGTTCTGTGACCTGTGCAGAGGTCATTGTACAAGGAAAGAATAGATAAGTTTTGACAATCACCTATTATGAATGGTGGATCCTGTCTTATCTATACACAGAGGTGATATCAGAATAGGCAAGATTAAAATGACAGATAAGCAGGTAACTGCAGTAAAGTGATCTGTACAGACCAAGAAGTGGCACCTACTATTAGGCTTAGTCTCCAGGGAAAACTGTAAGATTTTATGGTATTTGTTTTAATATAAATATTGATATGGAAAATTAAAAAGAAGTCACCAAAATAAAATAAAAAATATATATAACATAAAAACAGAATTAAAACAATAGATTATTTTCTGATGACACATTCCCTTTAAGGTGCTTGATTATGTGAGAAGCGCAGTCAGCAAATCGCTTAAAGGGGTTGTATGACAGTAGAAAAACAAGGTTGCTTTTTATCTGAAACAGTTGCACCAATTCATTCACATCCCATGGCAGCAACACTTTTGGTGCTACTTCAAGAAGAAAGCACTGACATACAACCCCTTTATGTAGCTACTTATGTCCACACTTAGCACTGAAAAAATCTGTTGCAGAATTAATGCGGAATTTGTGGTGAAATCCACAGCAAAATAACATGTTTGTATGTAGTTTTTGCTACGAATTTCACATAATGCATTGAAAAGAGTGAACTCCACAGTGGAAATCCGCAGAAGGAATTGACATGCTGCAGATTTAAAATCTGCATGCATGTTAATTTTAACTTGTTTCCCTGCAGTGTGGATGAGATCTCACCAACTTTGCTGTTAGGCCTCATGCACACGACCATTGTGTGCATCCGTGGCCGTTGTGCCGTTTTCAGTTTTTTTTCGCGGACCCATTGACTTTCAATGGGTCCGTGGAAAAATCGGAAAATGCACCGTTTTGCAGCCGCATCCGTGATCCGTGTTTTCTGTCCGTCAAAAAAATAGGACCTGTCCTATTTTTTGGACGGACAACGGTTCACGGACCCATTCAAGTCAATGGGTCCGTGAAAGAACACGGATGCACACAAGATTGGCATCCGCGTCCGTGATCCGTGGCCGTAGGTTACTTTCATACAGACGGATCCGAAGATCCGTCTGTATGAAAGCTTTTTCAGAGCTGAGTTTTCACTTTGTGAAAACTCAAATCCGACAGTATATTCTAACACAGAGGCGTTCCCATAGTGATGGAGACGCTTCTAGTTAGAATATACTGAGAACTGTGTGCATGACTGCTCCCTGCTGCCTGGCAGCACCCGATCTCTTACAGGGGGCTGTGATCCGCACAATTAACCCCTCAGGTGCTGAAGGGGTTAATTGTGCATATCATAGCCCCCTATAAGAGATCAGGGGCAGACCCCCCTCCCTCCCCAGTTTTAATTTTGTTGGTGGCCAGTGCGGCCCCCCTCCCTCCCTCTATTGTATTATTTTCATTGGTGGCACAGTGTGCGCCCCCCCGGCCCCCCCTCCCTCCCTCTATTGTATTATCATTGGTGGCCAGTGTGCGCCCCCCCGCCCCCCTCTATTGTATTAATATCATTGGTGGCCAGTGTGCGGCCTCCCCTCTCCCCCCCCCCTCATTGGTGGCAGCGGAGAGTTCCGATCGGAGTCCCAGTTTAATCGCTGGGCTCCGATCGGTAACCATGGCAACCAGGACGCTACTGCAGACCATCCCACACATCCAGCCTACTTCTCTCTGCCTTCAGACCCCGCTGAAGAAGGTCGTATAGACCGAAACGTTTGGGATTTTTCTATCTGATATGGCATAAAATACTTACTATATGTAAATGAATTTGCACTGGATGTATATTAACAGCATTCTGTTTACTAAGAATTAAATGAAATTATTCTTGCAAAAAACTTTTTGGAGTGCCATGGATATTTAACCTATATTGTCTAAACCACTCTCACAGGCACCCACACTGGACCCAAGGTGTGCAGAGTACATAATTATCCAGCTACTGCAGACCTGGTTGCCATGGTTAGCAATAGCAATATTAGAAGCATCATACTTACCTGCTGCGCTGTCTGTGACCGGCCGGGAGCTCCTCCTACTGGTAAGTGACAGATCATTAAGCAATGCGCCGCACAGACCTGTCACTTACCAGTAGGAGGAGCTCCTGGCCGGTCACAGAAAGCGCAGCAGGTAAGTATGATTCTTCTAATATTGCTAAGTAACCATGGCAACCAGGTCTGCAGTAGCGTCCTGGTTGCCATGGTTACCGATCGGAGCCCAGCGATTAAACTGGGACTCCGATCGGAACTCTCCGCTGCCACCAATGATGGGGGGGGGGGAGAGGGGAGGCCGCACACTGGCCACCAATGATATTAATACAATAGGGGGGCGCACACTGGTCACCAATGATAATACAATAGAGGGAGGGAGGGGCCGCACACTGTGCCACCAATGAAAATAATACAATAGAGGGAAGGAGGGGGGGCGCACACTGGCCATCAATGATAATACAATAGAGGGAGGGGGGGCCGGGGGGCCGCACACTGTGCCACCAATGAAAATAATACAATAGAGGGAGGGGGGGGGGGGGGGGGGCGCACACTGTGCCACCAATGAAAATAATACAATAGAGGGAGGGGGGGAGGGGGGGTCCGCACTGGCCACCAATGAAAGTAAAACTGGGGAGGGAGGGGGGTCTGACCCCTGCTGCCTGGCAGCCCCTGATCTCTTATAGGGGGCTATGATATGCACAATTAACCCCTTCAAGGTGCAGCACCTAAGGGGTTAATTGTGCGGATCACAACCCCCTATAAGAGATCGGGTGCTGCCAGGCAGCAGAGGGCAGTCATGTACACAGTTCTCAGTATATTCTAACTTGAAGCGTCCCCATCACCATGGGAACGCCTCTGTGTTAGAATATACTGTCGGATCTGAGTTTCACGATGTAACTCAAATCCGATGGTATATTCTAACATAGAGGCGTTCCCATGGTGATGGGGACGCTTCAAGTTAAAATATACCATCGGATTGGAGAAAACTCAGATCCTATGGTATATTAACTCCTGACTTTACATTGAAAGTCAATGGGGGACGGATCCGTTTGAAATTGCAGCATATTGTGTCAACGTCAAACGGATCCATCCCCATTGACTTGCATTGTAATTCAGGACGGATCCGTTTGGCTCCGCACGGCCAGGCGGACACCAAAACGACTTTTTTTTCATGTCCGTGGATCCTCCAAAAATCAAGGAAGACCCACGGATGAAAAAACGGTCACGGATCACGGACCTACGGACCCCGTTTTTGCGGACCTTAAAAAAAAACTGTCGTGTGCATGAGGCCTTACTGTAATATGTTAAAAATTTTCCATCCACTAATTTGGATGGAAAATCCACAACGTATTTACTATGTGTGAACATACCCCTAACCCGTTAACTTTCTTTGACATACTTGTACTAGTGTTGATCGTGAATATTCTAATCGCGAATTTTTATCGCGAATATCGGCACTGCGAGAATTCGCAAAGATGTAGCATATAGTGCTATATATTTGTAATCGCAAATATTCTAGATTTTTTTTCATCAGTAACCTCCCTTCTTGCTTGTGGGCCAATGAGAAGTCTGCAATATCTTTTTCAGAGCTTAACAACATCCCTAGCAACCAATAAGAAAGTTGCCTACCCGTTTACTATATAAGAAACTCCCCAGCAGCCATTGTCTGATGTTTTTTTGCAGTTCTGAGAGAGAGAGAGAGCAGTGACATTGCTGTGCTCTGTGCTTTCATCTGGATCCTATTCCTTATCCAATTACATTAGATAGTTAGCTCATATATATAATACAGATAGTTAGTAGGAGATAGTCAGTGTAGGTTAGATAGTAATATAGTGTAGCTGATAGGTTCCAGTGCAGGGTGTTAGGTAGTGTGATAGGAATTACAGTTTCTCTGCTGTCCATACATACATGCTACAGGCATAGTGCTCTGATGTCACAACAATACTTAGTGCACCAATCAGTAATATCTACTCAGACCTGATAAAATGTGAAGTTACATGTATTGCGCAAAAAATATGCGCATTATTAGTGCCGATTTGCGCAATTGCAAAAATAATGACGAAGATCACGAATTCTAGAATTTGCTCATTTATTGCGAATATTATGCGAAAAAGTCATGAAATATCACGAAAAACTAATATTGCCTATGCCGCTCATCACTAACTGGTACATTACAGAACAAAGAGTACTTCATGCTGATGGAGCAGACTCAGAAACTGAGCTTGCGTCCTTGTTTGTGTGTGCCAGATGTATTATATAGCAGGCACTCGATTCTCACTGCCAGGATCGGAGATAACGCCAATCCTGGCAGTTTTACCCCTCAAATGCCACGTTCAATAGTGACTGCAGCATCTGAGTGGTTAGACAGAGGGATGAAGCTCCCTTTGTCTTTCAGTCAGCAACCTGCAAACTCAATCATTAGCTGCCGAGTAGTTGGCATGACAGCAAGGAGCCTGCCATGTGCTGACCTCTATTGCATCCCGCATCTAGCAGGATGCATTAGCCTGCCTGTCTGAATGACTATGCACTGTAATACAGGGTTATTGAAGGATTGAAGTCCTGTAAAGGGACAAAAAAAATGTAATAGTTGAATAAAGTGTTTAAAAAATAAAGTTTATTAAAAAGAGAAAAAAATCTGAAAAATTCAACCTCCTTTTTTGTACTTGAGAAAGGCTCATGTATGAGCCGAAACGTCGCTCTTTGCCACTTTATGGGTGAATAAAACACTTTGACTTTTTGAAGAGTCTTCTGGAGTGCAGTCCGATTTTTGTTCTATACATACATATATATATATATATATATATATATATAAAAAACATAATTGGTATCTCAATGACCCTTTCTGTTAAAGTATCCCATTATTTAAAGGGGATGTCTGAGTTATGAAAAAATAAAATATAGCACTGAAAATCTGATTGGCAGCAATATATAACTAAGCTGAGCAAGTTTTATGCAAAAAAAAAATAAAAAATTCCTCATTTCCCTGGTTCTTTTCTGGCCCTTTGTTTACATGCAATAAAAACAATCTCTGCCCCTCCCCCTGCTCTGCTAAGGGAGTGGCTACAAGAGCTGCCCTGAGTGACATGTCTGCCTGCTGGGAGAATCAGCAGCATCTTGTATGTGTAGGACTAGAAGTCCCAGCTGTATAATGACACTGCTAAGGGAGTGGATACAAGTGCTGCCCTGAGTGCTGGGAGAATCAACAGCAACTTGTAAGTGTAGAACTACAAGTCCCAGCTGTTTAATGACACTGCTAATACACACAGGATCTTCCCCCTACCTTCTTGTGCAATGCTCTCTCTAGTCTGTCAGCTCCTATGCCCAGAATTGTCCCTGCCTGCAGCTACCCAGTCTGTGCAGCTGAAGGGGTTAAGAATCCTAGGAGAGAGCAGACAGCCCGGCAGTGAAGGGGGGGGGGGGGGGCGTGGCCAGCACAGTGACGTTTACAGGCTTGTAAACAAACTTTATCAGAGCAGGGAGAGAAGCTGACATCACAGGTCATGTGACCCTCAGTCAAATCTGATAAACGGGGCACTGCAGATAAAGTGAGTTAATTGTAAAGTTGTTATATTTGCCTAGTTAGGAACATAGAAAGAACAAAAAAAATAACTCGGACAACCCCTTTAAACCTGCATGGTGAACTGCATAACCAAAAAAATCCCCAATAACAGAATTGTCATTTTTGGTCACCTCACTTCTCCATAGAAATGAATAAAAACTGATCAAAAGGCCACGTATCCCAAAATAGTATTAATAAAAATTATAGCTCGCCCAACAAAAGTTCTGGATGTCAGAATATTGTAAAAAAAAAAGCAATCTTTTTTTAACACCATTTTAAATTTTTATGTGTAGTAAAACATAACAATAACTGTGAATTGAGGATTTTTTTTTCCCATGGAAGGTCAAGTAGATTATGGGCAATGTCATCAAACTGTTGTTGTACAGATGAAGCAAGTGAAGTATGCTCTCTGAGATCTCCATCATAGCATCTCAGCAAAATAATTTTATTGGTGGGGGAAACAAAATGTTCGTATTTGCCCATGGCAAGGGCAATTGCCCCCTATTATGGACAAAATAATATTTATTAATTTTTTACCTAAGCTACACTTTAATATCTCATGATTTACTATAATGAAGAGCCACATTTGAATTCGGGTTTAATACTTTATGTTTTTTTTTAACGAAAGCGAAAAAGCGACCTTTCAAAAATAAACACAAAAAATAAAGAGACTTTGAAGATAGATAGCGTCCAGTGTAAGAGATAGAAGACTAGAAATGCATTGTTAAAATGGATCATGTCTGCTCTAATAAAGATTAATTGCTGGAAAAACAAGGCCGTTGGATAAACATTTGGAACATGGACTCCCTCCCGTTCAAAAATAAAGTTTCCGCTTTATGTCCTTGAAAGGGAGCTGCTGTCCACAATCAACATTTCAGCTTTCCCGCCCTTCTTTTAAAGATACAATCATAATACCTTGTTTATTGTGTTTGGCTGTCCTCTTATGAGTGTACACATGGTAGGAAGAATTTGTATAATGGTATTTTAGACGTAAAGTCACTTCTTCTATGCAGCCAAAATTAAAGGGACACAAAACATAAAGTATAAAGCTTATAAAAGTATAGTTTACCATAGAGTTTCTAATACCAGTCACATATACGTAGGTAATTGTGTCTGTAGGTTCTGGAAACTGAAGATTTGTGGCATATAGGGGCAGATGTGTTTCAGGATAGACGTTCTTTATCTTGAGAACTGTTAAAGGGGTTGTCCACTTATGTCTAAACTTCTTAAATGCTTACCCCAGCATGTCCGTAGAAGCCCCCTTCTGTGGGAGGTTATATGATTTACCAACTACTGCACATGTGCCAAAAGCAGATACAGATACCTGTATCTGAGCTGAATGATTTCAGCGCCTGTGCAGTAGAGGAAGCAGATGGGGAAGTTCAACCAAAAGGAAGACAACCCCTTTAATCACTCTGTGTTGACGGGTGTATAACAGGACTCATAGGCGTACTCTATCCAGACAGCAATAAATCAAATAATGGAAAACTATGCAGTTGTGTTCAAAATAATAGCAGTGTTTAAAAAAGTGAATAAAGCTCAAAATCCTTCTAATAGCTTTTATTTCCATACACACAAATGCATTGGGAACACTACACATTCTATTCCAAATCAAAACATGAAGAAAAATTTATAAAATTTGTGTTGCTCCTGCAAAAAAAATTGAAGAAAAGTGAATATTAGACTGTTCAAAAAAAATAGCAGTTTTTATTCTTCTTTGCAAACTCAAACATTCACTATATAAACTGAAAAATGTTTGAGGATTTAGATTTCCTTGAATCACTAATATTTAGTTGTATAACCACTGTTTCTGAGAACGGCTGTACATCTGTGTTGCATGGAGTCAACCGACTTCTGGCCCCTGTGAACAGGTATTCCAGCCCAGGATGATTGCACTACATTCCACAGTTCTTCTCTATTTCTTGGTTTTGCCTCAAACTGCATTTTTGATGTCGCCCCACAAGTTTTCTATTGGATTAAGATCCGGGGATTGGGCTGGCCACTCCATAACGTCAATCTTGTTGGTCTGTAACCAAGATGTTGCAGGTTTACTGCTGTGTTTGGGGTCGTTGTCTTGTTGGAACAACCATTTCAAGGGCATTTCTTCTTCAGCATAAGGCAGCATGACCTATTCAAGTAATCTGATGTATTCAAACTGATCCATGATCCCTGGTCTGCGATAAATAGGCCCAACACCTTAGTATGAGAAACATCCCCATATCATGACGCTTGCGCCACCATGCTTCACTGTCTTCACAGTGTACTGTGGCTTGAATTCAGTGTTTGGGGGTCGTCTCCGGCCACTAGACCCAAAAAGAACAATCTTACTTTCATCAGTCCGCAAAATGTCTCTTTAGGCCAGTCAGTGTGCTCTTTTGCAAATTGTAACCTCTTCAGCACATGTCTTTTTTTCAACAGTGGGACTTTGCGGGGGCTTCTTGCAGATAGCTTGGCTTCACATAGGCGTCTTCTAATTGTAACAGTACTCACAGGTAACTTTAGACCTTCTTTGATCTTCCTGGAGCTGATTGTTGGCTGAGTCCTTGCCATTTTGGCTATTCTTCTATCCATTTGAATGGTAGTTTTTCACTTTCTTCCACGTCTTTCAGGTTTTGGTTGCCATTTTAAAGCATTAGCGATCATTTTAGCTGAGCAGCCTATCATTTTCTGCACTTCATTATATGTTTTCCCCTCTCCAATCAACTTTTTAATCAAGGTACACTGTTCTTCTGAACAATGTCTGGAACGACCCATTTTCCTCCGAATTTCAGAGAGAAATGCACTGTGACCAGTACAACATTTGCTGCCTTCCTTCCTTAAATAAGGCCAATAATTGCCACCTGTTTTTTAAAGAATGAATGAGCTCACTCATTGAACTCCACACTGCTATTATTTTGAACATGCCCCTTTCAATAAGTGATTGAATTACAGAGAATAAGCAGCATGCATGTCATGACTGTTGGGTTTCTATTACTCTACTACACCTGCTAGTAAATTATTTGCCATGTAGAAATATCATTTCTACCAAAAACAGTGATTGATCAGGTTAGTGATGTCTGACTGCTATTATTTTGAACACAACTGTATATTCTCAAAATTATCATCTCTCCCTCTGTTGTATACTGCCATACAGGAGAGACATGAGAGTGTGGTACCTTTTTTTCTGCAGTCAGACATGCCAGGATATTACACAGAGAGGCCAGTCATTTCAATAAGCATTGTGTAAGGTTTCATCTCACCAATGAAGGCACTGCAGAGGAAATGAGCATTTGCTGTCACGTTTTCCCACAGACTACAACTGTTTACTGGGGAACCCCGTAGGAGGCCAATGTGTGATCAAGAAAAAGGGATTTCCAAAACAGAGAACCCCTTTAAAGGAAATGTGTCACCAAAAATGTTACCTCCCAGTTAAAACCAGATAGTAATACATATCCTTTTTTCTAATCTATTTTTATTTTCTGATTGTAGATTTTTTATTTTATTTCCTGAACATTATTATGGGGGCAGCCATCTTGCCTGAGCTTAACAGCTTTTACACAGCATTAAGAAAATTGTTTTATGGCAGCCCCATGGACCATAGACACAATGGACAGAAGGCGACCTCTTTGATTTCTATGGGAGAGTTTTCTAGGCATGCTCTGTGACCTGTGCAGAGGACATTATACAAGGAAAGAATAGATAAGATGTGACAATCACGTATTGTGAATGGTGGATCCTGTCTTATCTATACACAGAGGTGATATAATTACAGACAGGGTTAAAATGACAGATAAACAGAAAACTGCAGTGATCTGTACAGATCAAGAAGTGGCGCCAATTATTAGACATAGTGGCCAGTGCAAAAACTGCAGTAATTTTGGTTTTAGTTTAAATATTGTGGTAAAGTGTATGGAAAAGTCCTGGAAGGGGTGTATACATCACCCAGGTTCCTCAACTGGGAGAGGTAAGTAAAATCCAGAAAAGCTAAAGTGGTTTCAGCAAGGTGTAGGTTGCTGAGACAGTTTTGTTAAAAGTTCAAGGGCTGGATTTTATTTGGACTGGGAAGGTAGGTTTAGTAGTGAGACCTCCCCAGTCCACCCCCATTCCAGGGTAGGTTTTCCTCTAGCCTGAGGGATCCCCTGGTGTAGCCAGCTGGTATCATTAGGGGGAAATAAAAGCACATCCTAGGCTGTCAGTTGGGAAGGAGTTATGCCTGGAAAAGTCTAGGAATCTGGCTGCCTTGCTGGCTAGAGACGTCGGATTCTCTGTGTGTGCCCTGCGCTCAATAGGTGAGCTAGAAAACTAATTTGTACTAGTTAGAGCCCAGACGGGCAGGAGTTTATTTTGTTTGGTTTATGTTTTGTGGTGCTGGAACTTCACCGTATCCAGTGAACTATAACTGGGTTTGCCTGTAAATTGCTGGAGTGTCATAAAATTAAGCTTGAATTTGGACTTTAATCCTGTTGTCCGCAAAGGAATCTGTCACCGCCGCCCTGCTTGAGAGAGCAATGCCTTACAATTGGTGGAGGATGCTTGCAACAGCAAGTTGCTAGGGGCAACAGCATGGCAGTTGATGCTTTAATGTTCTGGGTGAAAGCTGTTGCAGATTTGCAAAGTTCTTCGACTGCAATGGAGGAAATCCTGAAGCAGCTGGTACAGGCCCAGGCCCAGCAGCAGGAAATCAATCGTTTACTGGTGGAGCAGATTGCTGTATTTAAAGAGACTGTTGTAGCTCCAGCCCAACAAGTGGCGGTAAGCCCCCCAAAGACTTTTAATGTGAGGAGGGCTGTGCAGTGGGCCTTGCAAAAGCTGATGCCCGATGACGACATTGAGGCCTACCTGACCGTGTTTGAGAGAGTGGTGGAAAGAGAGACTGCCAGTAGAAGAGTGGGCAGAGGTCCTTGCACCCTTTCTGTCCGGTGAACCACAAAAGGCCTACTATGACCTCAGGGAGCAGGATGTCCGGGATTATGCCAAGTTAAAAATGGAGGTCCTGGCTCGCTTGGGCTTTACGCCAGCTGTTCATGCCCGGAGGGTGCACACGTGGAGCTACACCATGGACAAGCCTGCCCGATCTCAGATGTATGACATAATTCATCTCTTACGGAAGTGGCTGGAACCCGAGTCTTCTACACTGGTCCAGATTGTGGAGAAAGTAGTGGTGGATTACTATTTCAAAGCCCTCCCTGCAGAGCTACAGCTGTAGTTCGGACATGGAGACCCCAAAACTGCTGACCAACTCGTCCAACCTGGTGGAAAGATTTCTGGCAACTGAGGACTACCTCTGTGATGTCCCTGCCGCACCAACACCTCTCCGGAGTATCAGACCTGTGTCATTTGTGGGTAAGGGAGTTACGCCTGTTGGGAGTGTATGAAAGGGTGCAAGAGGGAGCAAGGCTCGAGAGGTTGGGTGTGGGCATAATACTGAGTCCCACGGGCAGTCTGGTCCCAGAGAGGTCTTCCCACCGAAGAGACCTGGGATGCTCCAGTGCTGGAGGTGCCGTGAGTGGGGAGATATTACTGCCCATTGCCCTCTTACCTCAGAGCCCATGGAGTGTGGAGCTAGCCGGAGACAGTCACTGTATGTGGTGCCAGTTTGTGCGGCCTCACCAGGACTAGAGACTGAGCCGCAGATATGTACTCTGGTGGTAAACGACTCCCCCGTCAGGGCTCTTTTGGATTCCGGTAGTCTGGTCACCTTGGTGCATGCCAGCTTCGTGGCTGGGAATTATGTGCCGGACAAAAACATAAGTGTGCTGTGCATCCACTGGGATGCCAAATCTTACCCGGTGGCTCGGGTTAAGCTGGTTACTCCGGCTGGGACTGTAACCTATGAAGTTGGGGTAGTCAAAAGACTTGCATGATGTGATATTGGGCCGGTCCTTCCCCTTGTTTTGGAAGTTATGGGAGAAGAAAAACTCTTCTGCAGCCAGTGAAAAAACTCCTGCAGAATCTGTGCCTTCCCCTTTAAATGATTTAAGTAAAATGCATGTTGATGATGACACTTTTCAATTGCAGGTGTTAGCGGGGGAAGAGGAAGCTTCCCCATATGGGCAAAGTGTGTTGGACTTAGTAGTGTCTCGAGGTAACTTTGGTATAGAGCAATGGAGAGAACCCACTCTTGTGAATGCTCGAGGAAATGTTACAGTGTTAGACGATGTACCACAGGAACCAGAAGCTGATCAGAAATTTCCGCATTTTGCCTTGAACGAAAACCTACTGTATCGAGTTACCAAATGCAACAACGAAATTGTGGAGCAGCTTCTGGTACCAAAACCCTATCGATGTACGATACTAGATCTCACACATAACCACTTACTTGGGGGTTATTTGGGCACTAGCAAAACACAAGAGAGGGTACTACAAAGGTTTTACTGGCATGGAGTGTATGAGGAAGTGAGATTATACTGCGAGTTGTGTCCCACCTACCAGATAAGTGGCCCGGCTCCAAATTTTCGTAGTCCCTTAGTGCCTCTTCCCATCATTGAGGTACCTTTGGAAAGAACTGCAATGGATTTGGTGGGTCTCATTGTTAAGTCAGCTAGGGGACACCAGTATATCTTGGTTGTATTGGACTATGCCACTCGGTACCCGGAATCGGTGGCCTACGAAACATGGCGTCCAAAAATATTGCCCGGGAGTTATTTTTTATTTTTTTATTTTTTATGTTCTCCCGCACAGGGATCCCTAAAGAAATTCTCACAGACCAGGGTACACCCTTTATGTCAAAGGTCATGAAAGAATTATGCATATTGTTTAACCGCCTCACGTCCGCCCATAGGATATAAACGTCCTATGGGTGGACGTCTATTTCTGACAGCACGTTTTAAAACGTCCTGTCAGAAATAGCAGCTGCACGCTAATCGTGCAGCTGCTGATCGGGTTGCCCGCTGTCAGTGACAGCAGGGCAACCCAGAGATAAGGCAGGGACAGTGCCCAGGTGTCCCTGCCTTCACGATCGCTGCAGACACAGCGCTCACCGAGCGCTGTGTCTGCAGAGCAGGAAGCGCTGTGCGCTTCCTGTTCCGGCCCGGCGGTCATGTGACCGCCGGGACCGGAGAGTGCAGGGGCTGTGTGAGGTCTCTCAGAGACCTCGATCAGCCCTGCTGTGAGGCTGTACAGCGCAGGATTGCTGCTGTACAGCCTCTATAGGGGTGCATTTGTCCTGTAACTGGGGCTACTATGTCAGCCCCAGTTACAGGAGAAATCAACAGTGAAAAAAAAAAAAAAAAGTGAAGTAAATGTCCCCCAGAGGTCTTGTATGACCTTATGGGGGACGAAAAGTGTAAAATAAAATAAAAATAAAATAAAGTGTTGAAAAAATAAAATAAAAAAAAGGTTCACATGTAAAAAAAAAAAAATCCCAAGTAAGGAATAATAAAAAATAAAAAAATAGAAAAAATAAAATAAAATAGACATATTTAGTATTGCCGCGTCCGTAAAAACCAGCTCTATAAAAATATCACATGACCTAACCCCTCGGGTGAACACCGTAAAAAAAAAATAAAAAAAACTGTGTCAAAACAAGCAATTTTTGTCACCTTGCATCACAAAAGGTGCAACACCAAGTGATCAAAAATGCGTATGTCCCACAAAATAGTACCAATAAAACCGTCACCTCATCCCGCAAAAAATGAGCCCCTACATAAGAAAATCTCTCAAAAAATAAAAAAACTATAGCTCTCAGAACATGGACACATTAAAACAGAATTTTTTGGTTTCAAAAATGCTATTATTGTGTAAAACTTTAATAAATGAGAAAAAGTATACATATTAGGTATCGCCACGTCCGTAACAATCTGCTCTATAAAAATGTCACTTGACTGAACCCCTCAGGTGAACGCTGTAAAAATAAATAAATAGAAACTGTGCTAAAACAACCAATTTTTTGGTCACCTTGCCCAATAAAGTGTTATAATGAATGATCAAAAAATCATATGTACCCAAAAATAGTACTAATAAAACTGGCACCTTATCCCCTAGTTTCCAAAATGGGGTCACTTCTTGGGAGTTTCTACTGTAAGGGTGCATCAGGGGGCTTCAAATGGGACATGGCATCTAAAAACCATGTGGAGTTCCTTTTCTTCTGCGCCCTGCCGTGTGCCCATACAGCAGTTTACGACCACATGTAGGGTGTTTCTGTAAACCGCAGAATCTGGGTAATAAATATTGAGTTTTGTTTGGCTGTTAACCATCGATGTGTTAAAGAAAAAAATTGATTAAAATGGAAAATCTGCCAAAAAAGTGAAATTTAAAAATTTGATCTCCATTTTCCTTTAATTCTTGTGGAACGCCTAAAGGGTTAACAAAGTTTGTAAAATCGGTTTTGAATACCTTGAGGGGTGTAGTTTCTACAATGGGGTCATTTATGGGGGTATCCACTATGTAGGCCCCACAAAGTGACTTCAGACCTGAACTGGTCCTTATAAAGTGGGTTTTGGCAATTTTCTTACAAATTTGAAGAATTGCTTCTAAACTTCTAAGCCTTCTAACGTCCTAAAAAAATAAAATGACATTTCCAAAATGATGCCAACATAAAGTAGACATATGGGAAATGTTAAATAATAACTAATTTATGAGGTATCACTTTCTGTTTTGAAAGCAGAGAAATTGAAATTTAGAAAATTGCGAATTTTTCAAATTTTTGGGTAAATTTGGGATTTTTTCATAAATAAAGGTGAAATATTTTGACTCAAATTTATGACTATCATGAAGTACAATGTGTCACGAGAAAACAATCTCTGAATGACTTGGATAAATAAAGGTGTTCCAAAGTTATTACCACATAAAGTGAGATATGTCAGTTTTGCAAAATTTGGCCTGGTCAGGAAGGGGGCAAAGGGCCCAGATGGGAAGTGGTTAAAATCACCCAAATATATATATCTGTGTATCACCCCCAGACAGACAGGTTGGTCGAGAGATTCAACAAGACCCTGAAGCAGATATTTAAAAAAGTGGTAGAAAAGGATGGTCGGGACTGGGACTGATTCCTACCCTACCTTATGTTTTATATCAGAGAGGTACCCCAGGCTTCTACAGGGTTTTTGCCATTTGAGTTAGTATATGGCCGTCACCCAAGGGGTTTACTAGATGTGGCCAAAGAAAACTAGGAGACCGAGGCTACTCCCTATAAAAGCGTCATCAAACATGTGGCTCAAATGCAAGACCAGATAGCGACCATGATGCCCATAGTAAAAGACCATCTGCAAAGAGCTCAGAAGGCTCAAAGCAGAATCTATAACAGATCTGCCAGGGTAAGGGGCTTTAATCCCGGGGACAGAGTCCTGATTTTAATTCCCACCGTAGAGAGTACGTTTCTGGCAAAGTGGCAGGGTCCCTACGAGATTGTGGAAAAAGTGGGCAAGGTGAACTATAAGGTGCACCAACCAGGAACGAGAAAACCCTTCCAGATTTACCACGTAAATCTGTTCAAGCCGTGGAAAGATCTGGAATCCTTGGGGGCCACACAGACCATGACTAAGGAGGTGTCGCAACCAATTCCCCCGGTAAAATTTTATGAGGCATTGTCAGTGCACCAGAAACAAAAAGTAAAGGAGTTTCTGCAGATAAATAGAAGGAGGTTTCCACCTGATAAAACATTACGTGAGAACTGAGCCCCACAGTAAGGCCTGATGCACAGTCCGGAAATTGCGGATCCGCAAAACACGGAAGCCGCCAGTGGGCCTTCCGCAATTTCGGGCAGCCGATTGTAGAAATGCCTATTCTTGTTGGCAAAACGGACAAGAATAGGACATGTTATATTTTTTTTGCAGGGCTACGGAATGGAGCTAGAAGGCTTAGAAGTTTAGAAGCAAATCTTGAAAATTTTCAGTAAATTTCCCAAACCCTCTTTTTTAGGACCAGTTCAGGTCTGAAGTCACTTTGTGAGGCTTACATAATAGGAACCCCCCATAAATAACCCCATTTTTGAAACTACACACTTCAAGGTATTCAAAACTGATTTTTACAAACTTTGGTAACCCTTTAGGTGTTCCATAAAAATTAATGGAAAATGGAGATGAAATTTCAGAATTTCAATTTTTTGGCAGATTTTCCATTTTAATCAATTTTTCCACTAACAAAGCAAGGGTTAACAGCCAAACAAAACTCAAAATTTATTGCACGATTCTGTAGTTTACAGAAACACCCCATATGTGGTCGTAAACTGCTGTACGGGCACACGGCATTGCGCAGAAGGAAAGAAACGTCATATGGTTTTTGGAAGGCAGATTTCATTGGGATAATTTTAAGCTGCCATGTCACATTTGAAGACCCCCTGATGTACCCTTAGAGTATTAACTCCAAAAAAAGACCCAATTTTGGAAGCTACGGGATAAGGTGGCAGTTTTGTTGGTACTATTTTAGGGTACATATGATTTTTGGTTGCTCTATATTACACTTTTTGTGAAGCAAGATAACAAAAAATAGCTGTTTTGTCACCGTTTTTATTTTTGTTATGTACAATGTTCATCTGACAAGTTAGATCATGTGGTATTTTTATAGAGCAGGTTGTTACGGAAGAGGCGATGCCTAATATGTATACTTTTTTATTTTGTTTTACACAATAACAGCATTTTTGAATTTAAAATCAAATTAATTAAAATCATGTTTTAATGTCTCCATATTCTGAGAGCCCTAGTTTCTTTTTTCTTTTTGGGTGATTGTCTTAGGTAGGGTATCATTTTTGCAGTAGGAGATTAGGGTTTGATTGGTACTATTTTGGGGTGCGAATGACTTTTTGTTCGCTTAGTATTACAATTTTTTGTGATGTAAGGTGACAAAAAAAATGGCTTTTTTTACATAGTTTTTTTTTTTTTAAGGTGTTCACCTGAGGGGTTAGGTCATGTGATATTTTTATAGAGCAGGTCGTTACAGACGTGGCAAAATCTAATATGAATACTTTTTTTATTTATGTAAGTTTTACACAATGATATCATTTTTTAAACCAAAAAAATCATGTTTTTGTGTCTCCATAGACTGGGAGCCATAGTTTTCCAGTTTTTTGGCGATTGTCTTAGGTAGGGTATCATTTTTGAGGGATGAGATGACGGTTTGATTGGCACTATTTTGGGGTGCATATGACTTTTTGATTGCTTGCTATTATACTTTTTGAGATGTAAGGTGACAAAAAATGGCTTTTTTGACCACATTTTTTTTATTTATTTTTTATGGTGTTCACCTGAGGGGTTAGGTAATGTGATATTTTTTATAGAGAAGGTCATTACGGACGTGCAAATACCTAATATGTATACTTTTTTTATTTATGTAAGTTTTACACAATGATATCATTTTTGAAACAAAAAAAATTATGTTTTAGTGTCTCCATAGTCTGAGAGCCATAGTTTTTTCAGTTTTTGGGCGATTGTCTTACGTTGGGTAACATTTTTGCAGCATGAGATGACGGTTTGATTGCCACTATTTTGGGATGTATATGACTTTTTGATTGCTTGCTATTATACTTTTTGTGATGTAAGGTAACAAAAAATTGCTTTTTTGACACCGTTTTATTATTTTTTTTCTACGGTGTTCACCCGAGGGGTTAGGTAATAGAGTAATTTAGACAGCACTCCAATATTAGATTAATGCTTTTTTATTTGCCGGACATAGAGGTCCTTTTTTGGGACTGAAGTGAAGCAACGTTTCGGGCAAAAAGCATGCCCTTCATCAGGCTGATGTAATAAGAAAAGAAAAAAGAAAAGAAAAACAATAATAATGACAGGTAATGTATGGGTACATATAATATTTACAGTGTAACAGAATATACAAAGGTTCAGTGGGACCATGATCTGAACAGATAATTAATTGAGATATTGTGAGGACAATATCTGTGGATACATGCAATATTTATAGTAAACATGATAAAGTAAAAAGATATGTGAATACATGATTCAAACAAATAATTGGTTGCAATACAATCATAATTAACATGATTCAGAGGAATTTCATGATTATTAATGAGAATTCATATGTTCCATGAGACGGGTGTCCAGCCAAATAGCTGACTAACATCAAGTACTAGAAGTATGCAGTATTAGTTACATCAGGCATCAGAACAAAAAATGGACCACTAAAGTAAAAAGTGCACAGCAAGTGGAGTGAGAGAAAAAAAGGGAAAGAGTAAGAGGTGGGTCAGAGTGTATATACACATAATTAGCATAGTGCGCCTATATGTGTATAGGGAAGGATTCCCTATGGAGATGATGCAACGGCACAGACAGAAGCATAGCGTAGGGTCATAGGAGCGAGAGGTGTATATTCATATTTGGCTTACCTAGTTGCGTGAGCGGATTCGTGGCGGGCCGGCATGTCTGAGCAGTGTTTGTGAGTGATTTAAATAGGCGGGTTCCCGCCTTCTGGATTGCACTCATGATCTCGCGATATTGCGAGGATCATAGCCGGCCGCCGGCCAGGTGGACGTATTGTATAAGTCGACGCATGCGCACAAGAGCCGGAGGGTGCGCGCATGCGCACGCCACCCGGGAGGTAGAAATCGGCCATTGTTGTTATGGTAATGTGTCAAGTGTCAGCGCATGCAGAGTGCCGTGGTCGCCTCGGGATCTCTACACCCGAGGGGTTAGGTCATGTGGTATTTTTATAAGAGCAGGTTGTTACGAATGAAGCGATACCTAATATGTCTACTTTTTTTTTTTTTACATTTAACACAAAAAAGCATTTTCAAAACAAAAAAAATCTTGTTATAGTGTTTCCATAGTCTGAGAGCCATAGTTTTTTTTATTTTTTAGGCGATTGTCTTAGGTAGGGGCTGATTTTTTGCGGGATTAGGTGACGGTAAGATTGGTACTATTTTGGGGGGCATATGCCTTTTTGATCGCTTGGTGTTGCACTTTTAGTGATGAAAGGGGACAAAAAAAAAGTTTTTTTAAGCACAGTTTTTATTAAATTTTTTGACGGTGTTCATCTGAGGGGTTAGGTAATGTGATATTTTTTTAGAGCCGGTCGATACGGACTTGAAGATACCTAATATGTCAACTTTTCTTTTTTTCCCGATTTTTTACAATTTATTTTCTTACTTTATTTTGGGAAAAAGACACTTTTTCTTTTTACTTGAAACTTTCTTTTTTTAACTTTTCTTTAAACTTTTTTTTTGTACCACTCTGGGAATTCAACTTTTGAGGTTCTGATCCCCTTTACAATGCATAACAATACTTCTGTATTGTGATGCATTGGCTGTAAGTGTATTACAGACTGTAATACACTTACAGCCTACTTGCCTGTGAAATCCAAGGGGCTGGATCCCACAGGCTCTCCCGGAAGGCAGCCACGATGCCTTCCCTGCCATCGGGTCCCCGTCACAGCAGCGTGGGGACCCGATGGCTGCTTCCTCCCTGCACAGAAATCACACGTGCCACAGTCAGCGCTGACCGCGGCCGTGCAGGGGTTAATGCGCTGGCATCGGTGATTTCACCGATGCCGGCGCATACAGCAGGGGTACGGCTATCAGTGACTGCCGGACCCCCACCGCGGATCGGGCGGGCGCAGCTCCTGCCCGATCAACGCGCTGCACATGTACTGCACTGGGCGTTAAGTCACGTCCAGTTGCGCTGTACATGTACGGCGCTGGGCGTTAAGGGGTTAACCTGGATGTAACAAAACAAGGAGAAAAATGCAAGAATGACCAGGTGGTTTCTCTCCCTGCAAAATTTTTATTTTAAGGTTGAGCATAGGTCGGGGAAATTGCAGGGATATGCAGATGTTTTGTCCGGGATACACTGTATGGTTGCTGAAAGTGCCCAGACCTCCGGTCTGGAGAAGAGGGGGGATATGTGGTAAAGTATATGGAAAAGTCCTGGAAGGGGTGTATTTCTCCCCCAGGTTCCTCCACTGGGTGAGGTAAGTAAAATCCAGCAAAGCTAAAGTGGTTTCAGCAAGATGTAGGTTGCTGAGACAGTTTTGTTAAAAGTTTAATGGCTGGATTTTATTTGGACTGGGAAGGTAGGTGAGCTAGAAAACTAATTTGTATTAGTTAGAGCCCAGACGGGCAGGAGTTTATTTTGTTTGGTTTATGTTTTGTGGTGATGGAACTTCATCGTACCTAGTGAACTATAACTGGGTTTGCCTATAAATTGCCAGAGTGCCTTAAACTAAAGCATCAATTTGGAATTTAATCCTGTTGTCTGCAAAGGAATCTGTCACCGCTGCCCCGCTTGAGAGAGCAACCACTTACAATATAAAAAGTGACACGGAAAATTTAAAATAACATAAAAAATTAATTTAAAATATGTTAAGCATAAAAAAGTGATTTAAACAGCAGGTCCTTTAAGCCTCGATAAGGCTGGGGCTGCACCAATACTTTTTGTAGCACTTTCTGTAGTCCAGCTCAGTAAGGCTACTTTCCGGTATTGTGATCCATCATAGGGTCTCAAGACTGTAAAAAAAGGCTTCCGTTTTGTCCCCATTCATTGTCAATGGGGACAAAACGTAACTGAACAGAACGGAGTGCTCCAAAATGCATTCCATTCCATTCTCATACCAGAGAGTAAACTGCAGCATGCTGCAGTTTGCTTTTCATCCTGGGACACTATCTGACACAATAGAAAACGGTCCGTCTCCCATTGACTTTCAATGGAGTTCATGACTGATCCGTCTTAGCTATGTTAAAGATAATACAACCAGATCCGTTCATAACGGATGCAGACGGTTGTATTATCAGTAACGGAAACGATTTTGCTGAGCCCTGCCTGACCCAGCAAAATTGGTAGTGTGAAAGTAGCCTAAATTAAAGAGGTTGTCCGGTCCCAAAATCAAAATTATTTTTATGTGCTCCTAACACCCCTCACCATCCATACATATACCCCTCAAGACCTGTTTTTCATGTCTGAGCTTTCCTTCCTCCATGAAAGACATCAGACTATCCAGGCAGATCTGTTTACTTTCTCCCCTTCTTGTTTTGTTGAATACATAACTTTATTGATACACAAGCCTGGCTGCACTGCACAGAGATGAGACACAGTGCATGTGAACAAGTTTCCGGAGGTGACGGCTCTTGTGGTCTCTACTGCAGATTGTCCCTCTATGAACCCTGCTATAAATCTATTTTATTTAGACATAAGCCGCACTGCAATAACTAGCAATTACAAAGCGTCCTAAAAACTTCATGCAATACAATGAGAATGAGAATGCCACAATATAATGCACGTTAACAAGAAAGTTTATGGAGGTCCTCAAATTCCGGCAATGTCTACCTCACTGCTCCATGTTATCAATGCCTGGAGCAATATACCAACCTCCCCCAGCAATCTCCATAGCCACGCCCCGGGCTCTCCTCTGGCAGGTGCGCATGCGCTCTGTAATTGTGCCTACTGCGCCTGCGTTGGGGAAGAAGACGGAGGTAGGCGCTTCCACTTGCAGGAGGCGGTGACGTCATTAGTGACGATCCGTCTCCTGCTCAAGGCAGGAAGAGAAGAGCGGAAGACAAGGAGACAGACTTTGCCCGGAAGCACAGAAAAGCCATCTGGAGGGACCACGTGACCGGGAGGCAGATCTCAAGGACGGCTGCACTGTGGAAGGTAAGTATGTGAGCAATAATCTTTCCTCTACAGGTTAGCTTTTAAGAGCCAAAAAAAAGTTAAGCCCGGAGAACCCCTTTCACTTGTATGCAATCTTGTGAAATGCAGCTGTCACTTGATAGTTAAAATCAATCGAAAGGGCTACAAAAAGTCAAGATGCAGCCTAGCCTCATACATATATAACATACTGTACAGTGAGATTCAGTTAACCCCAACAAAAAAAATACAAAAAATAAATAAATACAGAGAAGATGATAAAACATGGACCCATATTTCTTATTTGTAAAGTAATTTTCTTTAAGTAAACTGTTATCGTTCAATGACAAATGGATCTCAACTTTCTTTCCAAACAATTTGCGATTAATCATCCCTTTTATTAGAACTTGGATGGTGAGAGGAATTGTTAATTTCCTCTTTGTTAGTAATTTATAAATGGATTTCTTGTCATCTGGCTGGCCTTGCTTCCCCCCTGAGAAATGCTTGGAAATGGATACAGAATACATCGGTGCATGGTGCAAATATGTCTAGAAGTATTACGATTAAAGCTGGAAACAACCCCCCCCCCCCCCCCCATCTGCACTTTATTTCGGAGTTTTCGTCTTATTAAAAATGTTTTCTTCTTGCCAGACTATTCTATTCTGTTGGATTCCAGACTCGGATGCAGAGTATAAATTCATATTATAAAAAGCTTGATACACTCTACTCTCCTAACCAGGCATCATCCTGATCCTCCTTGTTCATGAGCGGAAAGTGAAAGCTACAGTGAAAACTGACACAGAGGCAAAACTAAAATAGTACACCAGCAAGTAAAGGGATTAAACTGATGCCATTCAGGATGTGCGGAAAGCTGTATAGACACTCTAATGCCTACCTCAGGATAGACTATCAAAATTTGATTCATGGTGGCCTGTCACACCACCTCCGCCGGTCACCTGTTACCTCAAGTCAGCGCCAGAACTACACATGTTTTTTTTTTGCCTTCCTCTGGATTAACTTGCAGGATAACAGACTGAACTGCATGGACAGATGTCTTTTTTCAGCCTCACAAACAATGTTACATTGTGTAGTGGACAGGGCTAGTAACCGCAACGCTGCTCCCTTTGAAGTGAATGGGAGTATCACTTCAATAACCAGCTTTGTCCACTGGATGGAGCTGTGTAGCCTCTGGAGCCTGAGACTCTGAAGTCTGATTGTGTCATGGTCTTACCTTCTTGCTGTTCTCCTTCGTTTGACATGTGCTGGCGGCCATCTTGGTTTCTGGGTTTCTTGTAGCCTCCCACCCTGCGGCTCCTCCTTCCCACTGGGAGGAGCTGGATGCCTAGCTCATATATATAGGAGGTCTGTGGCTTCAGTTCCTTGCTTGGTCCTCCTGTGTTCACATGCTTCTAGACTGCTGCTGCTTCTGGTTCCTGATCCTGGTTTCGTCCGACTACCCTGCTGGTTCCTGATCCTGGTTTTGTCCGACTACCCTGCTGGTTCCTGATCCTGGCTTCGTCTGACTACCCTGCTGGTTCCTGATCCTGGCTTCGTCTGACTACCCTTCTGGTTCCTGACCCCTGGCTTCGCAAAGACTCTGCTTCGGTTTCGCCATCCGTTTGGACTTTTGCTTTACAGCTTTATTTTCAATAAAGCCTTCTTATTTTCACTTATCCCTTGTTGTACGTCTGGTTCATGGTTCCGTGACATTAGGACCAAGCCATGAATTCTGACGGTACAGGGCCATCCTCGCTACCCACGCTGGTTGCCAGACTTGATCAGCAGGATCACCTGTTGGGTCGGTTCGCTGTGGCGTTGCAAACCCTGCTTGAACGCATGGCTCATTTCGCTCCCGTTGCCAATGGGTTGGTTGTCGCTCCTGGGCCCGCTCCTACTGCCGCTCCGGTTGTTGCGCCAGAGTCTACCCCGACACCTGTTGTTGCACCTGCGGTGTTTCGGGGTATGACCGGTTCTGCCCCTCTTCCACAGCGCTTTGGGGGAGAGCCAACTCAGTGCCGAGGTTTCCTTAACCAGGTGGGCATTTATTTCGAGTTGCTGCCACATGCCTTTCCTACTGAGAGATCAAAGGTGGGCTTCTTGATCTCGCTGCTCTCGGACAAGGCCTTGGCCTGGGCCAGCCCTTTATGGGAGAACAACAATCCGGTGGTTGCTGAGTTTTCCGGTTTTGTTGCTTCTCTTCGGAAGGTATTCGATGTGCCGGCTCGTGCTGCCTCTGCTGCGAAGCTCCTTATGTCCATCAGACAGGGTTCACGATCCGTAGCTGAATACGCCATTGAGTTTCGTACCCTGGCAGCAGAGGTGGGCTGGAATAATGAGGCTCTGGTCGCTGCTTTCTCTCATGGTCTCTCGGATGCCTTGAAGGATGAGGTTGCAGCTAAGGACCTACCAGTGGAGCTCGAGTCTCTTATTTCTTTCCTGATTTTGATTGACACCAGACTCAGGGAGAGACCTTCCTTTAAGGAGAGCCTGCGGAGGTTTTCTAACAGATTGGCGCCTACGTTTGCTGTCCCACCCGTGCCTCCCTCTCCTCCCACGCCTCCTGGGGATGACTTGTCTGGGGGTGAACCCATGCAGCTGGGGTTTGCTCGCCTGTCCGAGGGGGAGAGGGTACTCCGGAGACGCGAGGGCCGATGCATGTACTGTGGTCTCGGTGGGCATTTTCGGTTGGCATGTCCGAACCGTCCGGGAAACGCTCGCACCTGAGATCCTGTCGGGGGCAGATCTTGGGTGGAGTCTCCTCGTCCCCGGTTTCCCGTGTTGACAAACCACTGATCACTGTTGTCCTCTCCTGGGTCGGGGGCTCGGTGACGACCCAGGCGTTGGTGGACTCTGGTGCTGGTGGTTTGTTCATTGATAATGTGTTCGCTGCCGCCAATTCCATTCCTCTGCAGGCTCGAGGTTCCCCACTGGCTCTTGAGGCGATAGACGGCAGACCCCTTCTGCCGCCACACGTGACTCATGAGACCCTTCCAGTGGGGATAGCCATTGGTGCCGTTCACAGAGAGTCGGTCTGCCTCCAGGTTATTTCGTCTCCACACTACTCGGTGGTCTTGGGGTACCCCTGGCTCCGGAAGCATAATCCGACTTTCGATTGGAGATCGGCCGAGATCCTCTCGTGGTCACCGCAGTGTGGGGCTAGTTGCATCCATGGGTCTGTCAAGTTGCTGTGTACTTCCTCGGACTCCCTGTTGCCTCCTGAATACGAGGAGTACCAGGATGTATTCGATAAGGTGCGCGCGGTTGCCCTACCTCCGCACCGCCCATACGATTGTGCCATAGAGTTACAATCTGGTGCCGTTCCTCCTCGTGGCAAAGTCTATCCACTGTCGGTAGCGGAGAATGAGGCCATGGAGGAGTACGTGAGGGAGGCGCTTTCACGCGGACACATTCGCAAATCCTCGTCCCCGGCAGGGGCTGGATTTTTCTTTGTGAAAAAGAAGGGCGGTGAGTTGAGGCCTTGCATCGATTACAGGGGTCTCAATCGCATCACGATTAAGAACGCTTACCCGATACCCTTGATTTCCGAGCTGTTCGATCGCCTTAAAGGGGCCACGGTCTTTACCAAACTCGACCTGAGGGCGGCATATAACCTGGTAAGGATCAAGGCGGGCGATGAGTGGAAGACCGCGTTTAACACCAGGACCGGTCATTATGAATCCTTGGTTATGCCCTTTGGGTTGTGCAATGCGCCCGCAGTCTTTCAGGAATTCATCAACGATGTTTTCCGTGACCTGTTGCAGCAGTGTGTGGTGGTCTATTTGGATGACATCTTGGTATATTCTGAATCCATGGAGGCCCACATTCTGGATGTCAGACGAGTGTTGCAACGGTTACGAGAGAACAAGCTGTTCGGTAAGCTTGAGAAATGCGAATTTCACCGATCCCAGGTAACCTTCTTAGGTTACATCATTTCCGCTGAGGGGTTCTCCATGGATCCTGAGAAGGTTTCGGCTGTCTTACAGTGGCCCCAGCCCAGTGGTCTTCGTTCCCTGCAGCGCTTTTTGGGCTTCGCCAATTATTATCTGAAGTTCATCAGGGACTTTTCCATGCTAGCCAAGCCTCTCACGGATCTGACCAGGAAGGGCAGTAATTCCCAGGTCTGGCCGCTCGAGGCCATCCGAGCTTTTGAGGCTCTAAAGTCCGCCTTTGTGTCGGTTCCGATTCTGTCGCATCCCAACCCTGGGTTGCCCTTTGTCCTCGAGGTGGACGCGTCTGAGACGGGAGTAGGCGCCCTTCTGTCTCAGCGTAGAACACCAGAGGGTCCTCTGCTTCCTTGTGGGTTTTACTCCCGGAAACTGTCTTCCGCGGAGTGCAACTATCAGATTGGTGACAGGGAGTTATTGGCCATCGTGCAGGCCCTTAAAGAATGGAGGCACTTGCTCGAGGGTTCGGTGGTTCCGGTCCTCATCCTGACGGACCACAAGAATCTGACCTACCTTTCTGAGGCCAAGAGATTGACACCACGTCAGGCCAGATGGGCTCTGTTCTTGTCACGTTTTAATTACGTGGTCTCCTACCTACCCGGTTCCAAGAACATCAGGGCGGATGCCTTATCACGGCAGTACTCCGAGCTGTCCAGGGAGGAGTCGATTCCGACTTCGGTCATACCTCCGAATCAGATCTTGGCCGCCATTCGCACCAGCCTGACCTCTCCCCTGGGTGAGCAGATTTTGGCGGCTCAATCTGGTGCTCCCTCTGGGAGACCCAACGGCAGATGTTTTGTGCCTGAGGAGTTGCGCACTCGGTTGTTGCGAACCTACCATAACTCCAAGACCGCGGGGCATCCTGGAAAGAATCAGCTGTCCTGGGCTGTTTCACGTCTGTTCTGGTGGCCTTCCCTACGTTCCGACATCGCCGCATATGTAGCGGCATGCTCCGTTTGTGCCCAGAGTAAGTCCCCTCGGCACCTTCCGTTGGGCCTTCTGCAACCCATAGCCACCGGGGAGCGCCCATGGTCACACCTGGGGATGGATTTCATTGTGGACCTCCCTGCATCCCGAGGCCATACGGTCATTCTCATGATTGTGGATCGGTTTTCCAAAATGTGCCACTGTGTTCCTCTCAAGAAGTTACCCTCTGCACAAGAGTTGGCCACGATTTTTGCCAGGGAGGTCTTCCGGTTGCACGGTTTGCCCAAGGAGATTGTGTCGGATCGGGGGAGTCAGTTTGTGTCCAGGTTCTGGCGCGCCTTTTGCTCCCAGTTGGGGATTCATCTCTCCTTCTCCTCGGCCTACCACCCTCAGTCCAATGGGGCCGCAGAACGATCCAATCAGGCCTTGGAGCAATTCCTTCGTTGCTATGTCTCCGATCACCAAGACAATTGGGTTGACCTCCTGCCTTGGGCTGAGTTTGCCAGGAACACGGCGGTGAACTCTTCCTCTGGGACGTCTCCCTTCATAGCCAATTATGGGTTCCAACCTGCCGTGTTACCGGAGGTATTCTCTCCCCAGGATATTCCGGCTGTGGAGGATCACCTTTCCGTTCTACGTGCTTCTTGGGTACTGATCCAGAAGTCCCTTGAGGTCTCTGCGCAGCGCCAGAGACTCCAGGCTGATCGCAGACGAGCGCCTGCTCCTTCCTACCAGGTCGGAGACCGTGTATGGTTGTCCACCCGCAACCTCAACCTTCGAGTGCCCACTCCCAAGCTGGCGCCTCGCTTTGTTGGTCCCTTCCGAGTGCTTCGCAGGGTAAACCCGGTAGCCTATGCCCTTGCGCTTCCTCCTGGCATGCGGATCTCCAACGTGTTTCATGTCTCCCTGTTGAAGCCACTGGTGTGTAATCGTTTCACTTCCTCGGTTCCTCGGCCTCGTCCGGTCCAAGTGGGTAATCGTGAGGAGTATGAGGTGAGCAATATCCTGGACTCACGCCTGGTCCGCGGTCGGGTGCAGTTTTTGGTCCATTGGCGTGGTTATGGTCCAGAGGAGCGTTCCTGGGTTCCCTCCGCAGATGTCCATGCTCTTGCCTTGCTCCGAGCCTTCCACGCACGCTTCCCTCAGACTTCTTTACTCCGCGGAGGAGGGGCCCTTGAGGGGGAGGTACTGTCATGGTCTTACTTTCTTGCTGTTCTCCTTCGTTTGACATGTGCTGGCGGCCATCTTGGTTTCTGGGTTTCTTGTAGCCTCCCACCCTGCGGCTCCTCCTTCCCACTGGGAGGAGCTGGATGCCTAGCTCATATATATAGGAGGTCTGTGGCTTCAGTTCCTTGCTTGGTCCTCCTGTGTTCACATGCTTCTAGACTGCTGCTGCTTCTGGTTCCTGATCCTGGTTTCGTCCGACTACCCTGCTGGTTCCTGATCCTGGTTTCGTCCGACTACCCTGCTGGTTCCTGATCCTGGCTTCGTCTGACTACCCTGCTGGTTCCTGATCCTGGCTTCGTCTGACTACCCTTCTGGTTCCTGACCCCTGGCTTCGCAAAGACTCTGCTTCGGTTTCGCCATCCGTTTGGACTTTTGCTTTACAGCTTTATTTTCAATAAAGCCTTCTTATTTTCACTTATCCCTTGTTGTACGTCTGGTTCATGGTTCCGTGACAGATTGGTGGGATGAGGTGGTGTTTTGGTCTGTCAATATCAAAATCCTGGACAATCCAGGTTGGACTCAATAATTAGATCATGTTCTTGGGCAAATTGATCAATAACGCTGTAAGGATATTAAAGGGCTTGTCACTCTGGATCTGAATAGTTTTGTAATTGCATGTAATAAAAAATTTATTATCGATAATGAGCTATTCACTGAAATCTGTCTGTATAGCGCCACCTTTTGTTTGCTCTTTTTCAGAATTCTTTGTCCAGTTCACTGAGGTGGAAGCGAATGCTCAGTTCTATTCTTCAACTGCCACCAGCTGAATGGACACACCCTCTGAGAGATAATACGACCCCTTCCCCGAGCTGCCTGCTTGAAATAAATCTAGCAGAGCAGTTGGAGCAATGAATGGGGAGATTTCTGGATCCACGTGAGGTACAGGGCTGGTTCTGGCTTTGTTAGTTTGTTAGACTGTCATAGACTATAAAAGATATATGATATCAGATTTTCATTTTTTACTTTATCCATAAGATAACCGCTTTAAAGATTTGATTTAGAATCAAGCTAAGATCATCCCCCCCCCTCCCCCCGGATTATTTATTTTAATTTATTTCACTATATTTCTTAACACCTGCTAGTATTTTTAGTGATAACAATTAATGATTGATACCGTATAAGACACACTGGTCCATAAGATACACCTAGGTTTTGGAGGAGGAAAATAAGAAAAAATATTTTTCATTAGACCTCAGATCAGACCCCCAATCAGACTCCAAATGTTAATCAGACCTCAGCTTAGATCTCCAATCAGACCCCCAATATTAATCAGACCTCAGCTCACAGCCCCAATCAGACCCCCAATATTAATCATACCTCAGCTCACAGCCCCAATCAGACCCTCAATGTAAATAAAACCCTCAATCAGATCTCAGATCAGACCCCCAATGTTAATAAGACCCCAATAAGACCTCAGCTCAGACCCCAATGTGAATGATCCCCAATCAGACCTCAGATAAGAGACCCAATATAAATAAGACCCTCCATTCAGACCTAAGATGAGACCCCTCTGCCTAAGATCAGACCCCCATGCCTAAGATCAGACCCCCATGCCTCAGATCAGACCCCCTTGCCTCAGATCAGACCCCCATGCCTCAGATCAGACCCCCATGCCTTAGATAAGACCCCTATGCCACAGAGCAAATAAAATAAAAAAATAAATTTTCGTCTCCTGCTATGGACACCGACGCTCCTAGGATCCAGCTCCCTTCTTCTTCCTGCTGTGACCCAACGCGCACAGCGTGAGATCACAGAGCGTCTTCACGCTGTGCGCAGTCACAGCACAGCCGACGGCAGAGGACCAGAAACAGTTGAGAGCTTCCATAATGTAAGCGCTCATTAGTATTTGCTCAGAAGACGCAGTGAGGGAGGAAATGCGTCTTATGGGGCGAAAAATACGGTCGTTAATTGCCTGTTTTATATTTCATTAAGGGTTCTGTCACACGTTCAGGTTTTTAATTCAGTTTTTGAAGCCAAAATCAGGTGTGGATCATAGCAGGATAAAAACTATTAAGAGCAGATACAACTTTTTTTCAATCCACTCCTGGTTTTGGGTTTAAAAACTGCATTAAAAAACCTGAACATGTTGCAGCACCCTAAGAAATTTAGTAAAATAAATTTAAATAAATATTCACTTGATCCACTTTGTCATGGTATAATGATAAGTTCTGCAACTTGCCAATATAGTTCTTTGTGTTTCTCAGAATTTTCAAGATCTCTGTTTGCTGTCAGTGGTAGAGGAGCCTGTACAGAAAGAATATTTTGACATAGGCAGGGCCAGTTTTAGACAAAATGTGGCCTTGGGCAAAATCAAAAGAGGGGGCCCACATCTCGAAATAATATGCTAAAATTACAGTCCGACACCCCCGACGATCAGCTGTTTGAGGAGACGGAGCAGGCTGTTTACTGTTGCTGTCCCATAGACATACAGCAGAAAAGCAGGAAGAGAAAAGGGAGAAGGCACGTGCACACAGCGCACGCCGTCTCCTCAAACAGCTGATCGTCAGGGGTGCCAGACCCACGCCAATCTAATATAAAAAAACCTGGAGAATCTCTTCAAGCTACTTGCCTGTTCTGCTCCCCCCTATGTCCACAAACACTATACTATACACCAAGACTGCCCTAATTAGTAATAGTGTCCCCAATAGTGATAATACTCCCCAAGATAGCCCCCATTAGTAGCAATGCCCTCCATATTGCGTCAAATAATAATAACGCCCCTACAGTACTCTAGTAGTAATAATATAACCATAATGCTCCCAGTGTCCCCCTGTAGTGCCCCCCACTAGTTCCAATATATAATGCTTCCCCCCACAGTGCCAATATATATAATGTTCCACCGTAGTGCCAGTATGTACAGTCGTGTCCAAAATTTTATGAATTACATAAATATTGGAAATTGGAAAAGTTGCTGCTTAAGTTTTTATAATAGTAATTTGCATATACTCCAGAATGTTATGAAGAGTGATCAGATGAATTGCATAGTCCTTCTTTGCCATGAAAATGAACTTAATCCCAAAAAAAACTTTCCACTGCATTTCATTGCTGTCATTAAAGGATCTGCTGAGATCATTTCAGTAATCGTCTTGTTAACTCAGGTGAGAATGTTGATGAGCACAAGGCTGGAGATCATTATGTCAGGCTGATTGGGTTAAAATGGCAGACTTGACATGTTAAAAGGAGGGTGATGCTTAAAATCATTGTTCTTCCATTGTTAACCATGGTGACCTGCAAAGAAACGCGTGCAGCCATCATTGCGTTGCATAAAAATGGCTTCACAGGCAAGGCTATTGTGGCTACTAGGATTGCACCTCAATCAACAATTTATAGGATCATCAAGAACTTGAAGGAAAGAGGTTCAATTCTTGTTAAGAAGGCTTCAGGGCATCCAAGAAAGTCCAGCAAGCGCCAGGATCGTCTCCTAAAGAGGATTCAGCTGCGGGATCGGAGTGCCACCAGTGCAGAGCTTGCTCAGGAATGGCAGCAGGCAGGTGTGAGCGCATCTGCACGCACAGTGAGGCAAAGACTTTTGGAAGATGGCCTGGTGTCAAGAAGGGCAGCAAAGAAGCCACTTCTCTCCAAAAAAAAACATCAGGGACAGATTGATCTTCTGCAGAAAGTATGGTGAATGGACTGCTGAGGACTGGGGAAAAGTCATATTCTCCGATGAAGCCTCTTTCCGATTGTTTGGGGCATCTGGAAAAAGGCTTGTCCGGTGAAGAAAAGGTGAGCGCTACCATCAGTCCTGTGCCATGCCAACAGTAAAGCATCCTGAGACCATTCATGTGTGGGGTTGCTTCTCATCCAAGGGAGTGGGCTAACTCACAATTTTGCCCAAAAACACAGCCATGAATAAAGAATGGTACCAAAACACCCTCCAACAGCAACTTCTTCCAACAATCCAACAACAGTTTGGTGAAGAACAATGCATTTTCCAGCACGATGGAGCACCGTGCCATAAGGTAAAAGTGATAACTAAGTGGCTCGGGGACCAAAACGTTGACATTTTGGGGCCATGGCCTGGAAACTCCCCAGATCTTAATCCCATTGAGAACTTGTGGTCAATCCTCAAGAGGCGGGTGGACAAACAAAAACCCACTAATTCTGACAAACTCCAAGAAGTGATGATGAAAGAATGGGTTGCTATCAGTCAGGAATTGGCCCAGAAGTTGATTGAGAGCATGCCCAGTCGAATTGCAGAGGTCCTGAAAAAGAAGGGCCAACACTGCAAATACTGACTCTTTGCATAAATGTCATGTAATTGTCGATAAAAGCCTTTGAAACGTATGAAGTGCGTGTAATTATATTTCACTACATCACAGAAACAACTGAAACAAAGATCTAAAAGCAGTTTAGCAGCAAACTTTGTGAAAACTAATATTTTTGTCATTCTCAAAACTTTTGGCCACAACTGTATATAATGCTCCTTCATTCCTCCCCAGTAGTGCAAAGTATATATAATGATCTCCTTCCCCTCATCCCTGGTGCCCCCAGCAGTGTGGACATTTTGTATTAAAAAAAACTGCCTCCCTCCCGTCCCCCCGCCGCTGTCTGCGATGCAGACCACAGTTTTATCTGTGGCTTGTGTTGCTGCGTCCATGCGGTCCCAATGACATCACCACTCCTGCTCCGGGTCTCACATGATGATGTCATCATGCGAGACCCAGAGCAGGAGGTTGCAGTGATGTCATTTCGGCTTCTTGCTCTGTTCTAACGCTTCACAGGCTTGAGGCCTAGCAGTCTGAGGCTTGTGAAGTTGGACGGCCATGAGTGCACCGCCCTATATGGGGCAAAGTGGCGCCCTAGGCGGATGATTACCCTCCCCAATCCATAGTCCCGGGCGTAATTCAGAGCACATTACTGCAGGAGGTATAATAGGAGAGGACTATAACTTCCAGCAGGTCTATTATTTAATATCAGAGCTCATTACAGGGGGACGTATAAGAGGATGGTACTACAACTATTATGTAATATCAGAGTACATTACAAGAGGAGGTATAAGAGAAGACTACAACTCGAAGCATGTCCAAGCAGTTATTATGTAATATCAGAGTACATTATAAGAGGAGGTATACAACTCCCAGCATATCCAGGGTGTGGTAATGTACCCTGATATTATATAATAATGGCCTGGACATGCTGAGAGTTGTAGTCCTCTCCTCTTATACCTCCTCTTGTAATGTACTCTGATATTACATAACAGGAGGTATAAGAGGAGAGGACTACAACTCCCATCATTTCCCTTCCCTGGCACTTACATTGAATCCATACTGTGGCGAAACCAACCTCGCCACTGGGTTTTGGAGGGGCCTGGCTACCAGCCTCTTGCCTCAGGATTATTGCCCATACTAACTGTAAAGGAGAAGACAGACCGGCCGCACAGCTTAAATCTGTGGAACTGTTTTGGGCAGGAAAGCCATGCTTGCCGTCGGCCAAATGTGACTTCCATGGAATTCGGGAACCCTGCTCGGATCTGTGTGATCTTTGGATATGTTGTTCACCCAGATCAGAGCTATCCATGGATGTATACATTATGGGGATATGTGAGGTTTTGAGTTGTGTGACAGACATATCTGTCTTTGGAATTGTATTGTATGTTATGTGAGGGTACCCAGATAGCTAATTTTATTGTATTCGTGTAGTCTGAGTGCCATTCACCTAATAATATGCACTCAGACTTGAGCTATCTGGGGATATGTTAAATGTCTGTGTTTACTGTAAGGGTTGTGACATTGTATGTTTAAATGGTGATTTCTGTCCTGTTGTCCCCACATGTGCATTGGCGATTTCCCTTTGTCCTGAGAGATAATTGAATTACTCCTCGGGTGTCTCCAGGGCAGAGAGGAGGAAACCATGATGCATTGTGGGGATGTATTGTGTCTGTGTATCCTGAATTGCTGCATATCTGTCCTGTGTCACAGTCTTCCATCTGGTCCTCTAGGGGAGTGTCCACCAGATGGGGACCTGCATAAATATGGGCGGGTAGCCCTCAATAAAGAGTTCCTGTTTTTACCCTTTACCAAGTTGAGGCTGGTGTTTGGGTAACTGATCGACACTGGGGGATTGATATACACTGAAGATTTGCTATACTCCCCTGGCATAACTACTAGCTCTTGTAAGAGCTGTTCCTGGCTCCTGTGGTGGTTTTGGTGCAGAGTGGAGTGCTTGGAGTCCTTGGGAGGCACTGGGAGCATCCATCAACGGAGGCACCCAGTCAGGGTGCCAGGAGATCCGTTACACATACTTCTTCACATGCATGGCTGGTCTTCTTCATTACTTTACTGCACTGCTGAGCTCCGTCTACTGTTCTGGTCACATGATGGTGAGGTAATCGCAGGTCCTTCATCCCCTCTTCTCTGGTGAGCTCCGCCTCCTGCATCTGACCTTATCGCAGGTCCTGATTTTTACATGTGAGCGAGGAGACCGTACACTGCATTGTAAAGTGCAGCTGTTCAGCTGTCCGCCTGTTTGCTTCCTTGGAGGTTCAGCTGAACAGCAGCACTGAAGCTGGGGGCCCCTTAGACAATGGGGGCCCTGGGCAATTGCCCAGTTTGCCCCCCCTCCCTAACGCAGACCCTGGACATAGGGTGTAGGAAAGCCACTAGCCACACCAGGTGTGGAGCCCTTGCCATTTTGTTTGGAGAAAGGGAGCTGTCCTGGGCAAACTCTGTTAAGTGAACAGATAAGTACACATGTCCCTGGTTATTGTAACAAGCAATAAGTTGCTATTTTGCTTCGGTCATTTATCACAAGAAAAAATCTTTCTCTATGCTCATTTATAACTCGGTGTTTAGGAGATTAGGCAGATATCAGCGCTCAGTTCTCCTAAAATTAAAGAGAACTTTCATTTTTCATATCTGATATTTGTCCGACCACTCCTGCTTGTGACTCACCCAGCGTCAGGACGATTGTACAGTCCTAACCTTTTTATTAGCTTTTAGCCAAAATAAGCAGATCAGTTGTCAGTTAATGAGGCTGTTGAATAGCGATACAATATCTTATGCGGAATGAAACTGAGTCCACAGACTCTGGCTGCCAAATTCAAGCTATGGTGGAGGTTTTTCATATATGAATATACACATATGGGTAGTAAAACTTTTTATCTGTAAGTTAAAGGAATATCCATCAGACTGGAATGTCATAGTATAAGACTACTTTTACACTTGTGTTTGGTGCGGATACGTCATGGATCTGCACAGACGGATCCGTTCAGATAATACAACCGCATGCATCCCTTCAGAACGGATCCGTTTGTATTATCTTTAACATAGCTAAGACGGATCCGTATTGAACACCATTGAAAGTCTGTCTGGATCTGTCCCCATTGACTTACATTGTGTGTCAGGACGGATCCATTTGGCTCAGTTTCGTCAGACGGACACCAAAACGCTGCAAGCAGCATTTTGGTGTCCGCCTCCAAAGCGTAATGGAGACTGAACAGATGCATTCTGAGCAGATCATTTTCCCTTCAGAATGCATTAGGGCAAAACTGATCCCTTTTGAACCACTTGTGAGATCCATGAACAGATCTCACAAATGGAAAGCCAAAACACCAGTGTGAAAGTAGCCTTAGACGTAGTAAGGAATCCTGCTTGCTGCAGACTCTCAAGTTTTTCTGGGAGTTTTGTAACAGCTGTAAAGCCACAGAATGGAAACCCTTGCTCTAGACCAGGGATGCTCAACAGCCCTCCAGCTGTTGGAAAACTACAACTTCCAGCATGCCTTAATAGCTGTAGACTGTGCAGGCATGCTGGGAATTGTAGTTTTGTAACAGCTGGAGTGCCGCAGGTTGGGCATTCTTCTCTAGACCAAGATTATTCTTCCAGGGCCTCACCATTCAAATCGTGCTGCCACTTGGGCTTTACTAGCAGTACACTACAAGTGTAGTGCACAAGGTGAAGAGGCTGAGGTTGTAGGCGTGATCACCAGGACGTCCTCCTGTTACCGGCCCTAAGATCAGGACGGACTGGAAAATGGCTCTGGAATAAAAACCTAAAAGTGGTGCCATATTGTAGGTAAATCCAAATTAACAGACAGTGGGGCAATACAAATAGGCAGGGCCAACAGAACTAGGTAGGGGTCAGCAGAACCAAGTACCAGAGTGCAGCATAAAATACTGCCACCCCTGAAGCAGTATGAGGAAAGTTAAATTCAGAAGGGCACCGCCGGCACTGGCCAAGTGCAAAAATACCTGATGCTCCTGAGAGCATCAGATCATTATGTACCCAGCCTATGGTTGGGTGAGCAGGCCTAAGATGGATAATTTTACCACTTTCCAGTGTGTACCACAGTGAAACATCCATCTTCCCAGGCTCTCAGGAAAACAAGACAGCAGGTTCAAAACTCAATTTTACTAGCACGAACTGTAAGTGTATCAGTTTTTCATCTGATAGACAGAGGCACACAAATTGCTTGGTTCAGCAGTGGTTCCCCTTCTACCTGTCACTATTTTGCTTTTTGAGCCAAGGACTACACTTTCTTTGCTCTCTTCTTAAGGGCTCATGCACACGACCGTGGCATTTTTTGCGGTCCGCAAATTGCGGATCCTCAAAAAACGGATGCTGCCCCCGTGTGCCTTCCGCAATTTGCCGAACGGAACAGGAGGCCCATTATAGAGATGCCTATTCTTGTCCGCAAAACGGACAAGAATAGGACATGTCTTAGAATTTTTGCAGGGCACAGCACGGAGCAACGGATGCGGACAGCACACAGAGTGCTGTCCGCATCTTTTGCAGACCCATTTAAATGAATGGTTCCGTATACGGACCGTATAAGGAATCAAAATACGGTCCGTATACGGAACGCAAAAAACTTTGTGTGCATGAGCCCTAAGGTTGCTGCTTCATCTCATGGCTGTTTGCCTGCCGTGTCTTATTTGTTCTGATGCCTTAATTGCACCAGTAGGCCTCATAGCCTGCACCCCATATGTGCAAGCCATGCCCCCTTTACAGTATGCCCTACCCTGCAGGGATGCAGCATCCTGGCGCCAAATACAGTTAGGGCTGGTTTCAAGGAAGTGTGGGAAGGCTTCTTCAGCACCTGGTTGATTTTTCATCTCTTCCAGGTGTCTTGGAGGTCTCCCTCTTTTCTTGAAGGCTCCTAGATGTTCTGTGAGAATTGGTAAGTGTGGGATAAATCATGATTTGGTCAACAACTTTTGAAAGTCCATAGCCCACAACATTTTCAACCAATTGTAGTTTAGATATACATCTAGCTTGGGTTGGCCCCATAGCCATTTAAAGGGGTTATCCCATGATTAATGTAAAAATGAAAATCAGACAACAATCTCTTTCAAACAAAGCTAGAACCAGCCGTGTACCTCACATGGATCCAGATCCAGGTGCTAGTTTGAAAACTCTGGAATATTTGTGCAGAACTCCTCTAGTCTGTGAGCTCCTGTGCCAGTATTTGTCTCTTCACTGCCTGCATCTACTCAGTAAAGCCTTCAGCCCTGAGTCTGTGCTCCTGAAGGGGTTAATCTTTCCTGAAGTACCCAGTGGGAGGGAGACACAGGACAGAGAGCAGCAGCAGCAGATGGCAGAGCAGGGGGGCGTGGCCAGCACAGTGACATCTCGTGTACAGACTCATATCTGATCTCTCAGGCTTTGTGCGCGAAACATCATCCATCAGAGCAGGGAGAGAAGCTGACATCACAGGTCATGTGACCCTCAGTGAAATCTGAGAAACCAACAACTGGAGATAAAGTAAGTCAATTGTAAAGTCCTTTCATTTGCCTAGTAAGAAACATACAAAAAACAAAAAAATAACTTGGACATCCCCTTTAAAGCCTATAGGTAACTTGCATTGCAAACATGTTCATGGCCCTATAGTCCCAGTAAAGGTGAGGGTAGATCTTTGCACTCCCATGAAAATAAGTTCCCTACAGAGGCGAACTGACCGTAGACCCTACAGGGAAGCTTCCCTGTTGGCCGAGGCCGACCAAGCCCTTCTCATGACCACCAGCCAGGTGTATAAAGATGTGATGCTCTCAGCATTAATTAATGTAGGCGCATAAGGCTTTTATGCACCTGGCCAGCAGACCCAGGTGCCCTCCTGAATTCAACTGTATTGCTGTCCTCAGGACAATGGTACAGTTTCATATTGTGGTGCTGGTGGCAGTATTTTGTGCTGCACTGTGATATTTAGTTTTTCAGAGGTAGTATTTTGTGCTGCGCGGTGGTATTTGGTTCTGCTGAGGCAGTATTTTGTGCTCCACTATGGTATTTGGTTCTATGAGGCTGCATTTTGTTCTGCACCATTGTATTTCTGCCACCACCTACTTCTCTTGCCCACCTACAACATGGGGGCCAATTTTAGATTTATTTTCAAGGCCACTTTAAGTTCCCAGTCCGCCACTGGTTTCCTTCTAATGCTATGGGAAGGCAGTAGTTACAGCTTTTAAAAAAAGAGAATCACAAATGTATTTTTGATAAACTTCCACAAAATGCAATAAACATAATGTATTGAATGAAAACAGCAGCAGTTTTCTATCAAACAATGGACAGGCTCCACGACATAAACACAACACATAAAGTCAGATATGACATCTTATTAAAACAATGGCACCATGTCAAGAGCATTCTGGGAAATCTTCAAGCGGCTCAGCCAGAAACTCTGCTTAGTACATTTGTATCTGCTGTTATAAGAGTAAAGTGAGGACTCACTGTCAGCAAGGAAAGATAGTCTCTAGTGAGAAGCCCTAGGAAGATAGAACCTTGTGCCAGAATTTTTCTGTCTAGAGCAGATAAAGCAACGACTCCCCCATCTGACTCCTTGGAAACCAGAATGTCTGTCTGTAGTCATGGATCAGCATGGATGGGTTTTCTTAGCAGAAAGCAACTGGACCCTTCTGTAAGGAATAAATCAGGAAGTTATATGTCTCTTCCTGCTTCCTAGACAATTTATGACTGTCTGATATGGCCCTGAATGGATTTGCTTGAAGGATTTCATGTAAGGATTATTCTTGTTAGTCTCATCAGGAGAAGCCTATGTGTGAAGAAATACAATATTGTAGTGAGAACATACAGGCTCACTGTCTTTATGCCGTATCTAATAATAACAGCCATAAAATGGAAAAAAATAAAATAAAATTTTTATTGCAAGTAACTTTATTGTGAAAATCAAAAAAGACCAAAAGTACAGGACAAATGAGGTATGAAATGAATAGCCAGTAAACACAATAGGGAAGATTTATCAAACTGGTGTAAAGTGGAACTGGCTTAGTTGCCCATAGCAGCTCCTTTGGAAAATTAAAGGTGGAATCTGATTGGTTGCTCTGGGCTAGTTCTACTTTACATCAGTTTGATAAATCTCCAATATCCCTTAGTTTTTGTACCTCATCGAGCCAATCAGTGGCATGACTTTTCTTTGATACTGTAGACATGAACAGGTAACAAGTAAGGCTACTTTCACACTGGCGTTTTGGCTTTCCGTTTGTGAGATCCGTTCAGGGCTCTCACAAGCGGTCCAAAACTGATCAGTTTTGCCCTAATGCATTCTGAATGGAAAAGATCTGCTCAGAATGCATCAGTTTGCCTCCGTTCAGTCTCCATTCTGCTTTGGAGGCGGACACCAAAACGCTGTCCGCCTGATGAAACTGAGCCAAACGGATCCGTCCTGACACACAATGTAAGTCAATGGGGACGGATCCGTTTTCTATGACACAATAGAAAAAGGATCCGTCCTCCATTGACTTTCAATGGTGTTCAAGAAGGATCCGTCTTGGCTATGTTAAAGATAATACAAACGGATTCTTTCTGAACGGATGCAGACGTTTGGATTATCTGAACGGATCCGTCTGTGCAGATCCATGACGGATCCGCACCAAACGCGAGTGTGAAAGTAGCCTAATTGATAGCCATAACCTGTGCTTCTGCACAAGTAGGTGCTTCTATGTTGTTGGAAGGACGGAGGGAGTTGTCCTTTGACCATAACCTGGGCTTCAGGTGACATACTGTATATAGCAACTTTATCCACTTCATGAATACCGGTTCAAACCCAAAACCTTGTACACAGGCTCATAAGAAGTCTCATTCCAAGGAATCAAAGGCCTTGGCTGTGTTGAATGAGACAAAGACTCAATCTTCAGTGGTGTCAGTTATGGATTAATACCCTCCTGAAACTGACGGAGGTCAATTTGCCCAGCAAGGAGCCACTTGGAACCACTGTGTCAATTCTAAAGGTGTTAATCCGGCAGTTCCCTGGTGCTCACCCTTTAACCCCTATACAGGGATCTGGACTTTGCCTCAGGGGAGCCACCAGGCCACTACCTCTTGGAATAGTCCTGGTGTGGTTGACAGCTGACCCGCTGTGGTCAGAGACACCCATGCATAGAACTCAATATATCAATATAGATAGTCAAGCACCTAACTGCATATAGGAAATGGAGCTTGGAGAAACAAGGAGTTAGTTGAAACAACCCCTATTTCCACTCCAACAAGAAAAAAATTTACCTGCTCAAATGTTACACGTAAAAGACAGAGCATGGGCTTCAGTGGATCACCACAACCCGAAGGGATGTACGGTACAGAAAGTCTCCTTTGAAGTCCTGTATTCCTTCGTGTTTATTCCATTTGTGTTTATTCTGGACTGAATGGAATAAACACAAGGGAATACAGGACTGCAAAGGAGACCTTCTTTACCATACATCCCTTTGGGTAGTGGTGAGTCACCGAGGCACTTGCCCTGTCTTTTAGGTGGAACATTTGAACCAGTGCATAGCACTAAGGGAACAGGTAATTTATAGTCAACAACAGACCAAGGTAGAGTATATGTGAATCCATAAAACAGTCCAAAGGTCAGAGCAGGCAGCACAGGTTCAGTACAGTGATCAGGCACGGGCCAGATCAGACCGCAGAGGGTCAGAATCCGGGAATCAGGCAGAAGTCAGTACACAGACGGAAAACCAGATACAGCGTACCTTCGCAGGGACTAACAAACTAGATAACCTGGTATTCAGGCACCTTTCCCCTGAAAATACCTTAGAGTAGCCAGCCATAGGCTGGGAAAAAAGTATGGTGCATATGCGCTAGTCCTTTATGAGCTGGGGAGTGCACGAGCGCACCCTATGAGCAGGCTGATCTGAGGAGTGAAGGCTACAATATGCAACCGAAGATGGAGGATAGGACTCTGGTGGTTGGGCCCACTGCGGGAGGGGAGAGGAAGGGCAGTGGGTTCGGACTGCTAGACCATAGACAACCACAGGAGGGTAATTGGAGCTGTACCTCCTTTGTAACAGCCAGTTTGGTCTTCATGTATGATGGAAACAATAAGCTGATGGAAGCATAGAGCCAACACTTTATCTATTATTTTACGGTCACAATTAAGTAAGAAAATGAGCATGTTTGATCCACAATCCCATAGGTTTTAACTTGACTTGGATAACACAACTATAGAGATCTCCTAAAGAGAGAAAGGAAGCATGCCACTGTCCATGCAGGAATTATACATGTAAAATAATCGTGGGCAGAGCTCATTACTTATAAATATCAGTGGAAAGGCTGTCCAGCCAGAGAGCCTTCCCAGAAGGGAGAGCAGCAATTGCTGCAGCAACCTCATTAACCATCAACTCCACAACATGTTCCACACTGGATGTACTGAATATCCTTGCAAAATTCTCAACTGCGAAAGGTGCCTCCTTAAGCTTAACCTGTTCATCAGTAAATTTGGGGAATGTCAATGACCTCAGCAGAATTTGTGGATTGTGAGGAATATAAGGAATTAAAGGCATGAAAACACTTGGATGTAGAGGTTACAGATTTACACTAAACTCCAACTAGGTAGGCTTGGATCTTGAACAAGTAATATACAAAGAGACTCAGGTCTGCAGGAGAGTCATAGAAGTTTGACCTGCTATTCCAGATGATCTTGGAAGCTCATAGAATAGGAAATGCCGTTCTTCCTTGGCCACCTCTTCACATCAGTAAACAATTTTCTGAGCTTTAGGTGGGCAGCAGAAAAGTCATCGTTGGTGCATCGTTCATCTTGATGGGATCTTTATGTTGGGCTAAAGCTAGAATTGTATCCCAGTCCTTACAATTCAAGATTCTCATTAGGAAGGGTCTCTGAGGGGCATGGGGACCTGGCAACATACTCCACCACACATGCAAGTCGAAAACAGCTCTTTCAAACAACGCTTGTAAAAATGGTCATGGATCCCCTCAGTCCACTCAGTTAAGATGACAACCCTCACATTATACTGCCTGAGACTGCTTTCCAAGTTATTTGCTTTAAATTGGCAGATGACCCTTGTGTAATAATAAATACACTTAGGCAGCAAGCTGGTGCAGCTGTTCCTCCACAGTGGATATATGGCCCTCAGTAGAGGTGACTGACTCATGGAGGACCTGAAAATTATAAAACTAGGTAGTAATTAGTAAACAGAGATCCACCTGGACCTCCTCCAGCTTATCAGTAAGGGTGGCTTGACAGGTGTTAATAGCAGTGAGTAGTTGCTCCAAAACTAGGTGTAATGTATGATCCAGTTGGTCCACTGACCGAGCATTTGGATGCTGTTTGCACCACAGATACTAGGCCAGTCTTGACGATGCTGATATCAAAACTATTCTAAAAGTGTTATGTAGATAAGGGGTCCACAGAGTATCAGTAGTTTGCAGGTCAAAAATTAAGAGTGACTATCAAGAGTATGATAGACTGGAGGTCTGGAGACACATTTGTTCATATAGCCAGTTAGGACATACACCCTGGCACAAAAGTTTCACATTTACAAACAAGTGGCACAATAGGCTTGATGGTTACAGTTCACACTCTGTGGCACAATGCACTTGATGGTAGCTGCTCAATCTTAAAGGTACAGTACATTTGGTGTAAATGGTCCCTATGATAGCCTATGCAATAAATTATTTGTCTGGAGGACCAAACACAGAACACAGGGTCACTGCTTACAGCAAAAGGAGATTTGATTGTTTAACAAAATTTGAAAGTATTACTTTGCTATCTGATTCGTAAACTTATTGTCACGGACGTTCCCGCGACAGGTGGCAGCAGATCGGTGAGACTGGCAACACGTGGTTTGATCTGACAGGTTTTCCATGTGGATCAATAGGCGTCTGTGTTGTTTCTGGTAATGTCCACTCCCCTTGCCTCAGGTGTTGCTAATGTAGTCATTTAACCTTCCTTATTTATTGTTGCTTCTCCCACAATGCTGTGCAGTTTATAGCTTCAGTTTCAGTTGTGGATTACTGGTGTGTGGATCTCGGCGGAGTGCTTCCATAGCTCCTTTGAAGTTAAGTCTTTCCTTTCCCTTTTTTTCATTTTGTTTGGGTTCTGTGTATTGCATTTCCCTATTGTTTGTATTAGGCCTGAAGGAGACTCCCGTTCGTCCTTCCTTTTGGAGGAACAGGTAGTCTCGTCCCTGTCATTAGTACCAGGGTCCTATAGGGCTAGATAGAACTCTAGGTATTCCTGCGTATGAACACACCTACCTCTGGGGTCTGTTCATACTGGTAGTCAGTCAGGATTTTGGTTAGGGTTTTAGTAGGAGGTGTCCATCTTCCTTCCCTTGTTCTCAGGCCTGATTCCCTGTTCCCCCCTTTCCTCTTATGCTTGGTGTGGTGTTTTCCTCCCACACTGAAGCGTGACACTTATGGGACATTCTCTCATGAGAATTGATAATGGCTGATAGTGTAGTTTAAGAATGGGTTACATATCTTCAATGTAAACATAATATTCAAAGTATATAAAAAAGTGTTTATTGGCCCATCATGTATAGAAACTTGTACTTGGTGTAATCTTATACATGGGCACTTCTGTGAGGTTACATTATTTTTGTGGTCTCTAGGTATTTGGATGGGAGTGGTAGTGGGTCTGACTATACAGGGAGTGCAGAATTATTAGGCAAATGAGTATTTTGACCACATCATCCTCTTTATGCATGTTGTCTTACTCCAAGCTGTATAGGCTCGAAAGCCTACTACCAATTAAGCATATTAGGTGATGTGCATCTCTGTAATGAGGAGGGGTGTGGTCTAATGACATCAACACCCTATATTAGGTGTGCATAATTATTAGGCAACTTCCTTTCCTTTGGCAAAATGGGTCAAAAGAAGGACTTGACAGGCTCAGAAAAGTCAAAAATAGTGAGATATCTTGCAGAGGGATGCAGCACTCTTAAAATTGCAAAGCTTCTGAAGCGTGATCATCGAACAATCAAGCGTTTCATTCAAAATAGTCAACAGGGTCGCAAGAAGCGTGTGGAAAAACCAAGGCGCAAAATAACTGCCCATGAACTGAGAAAAGTCAAGCGTGCAGCTGCCAAGATGCCACTTGCCACCAGTTTGGCCATATTTCAGAGCTGCAACATCACTGGAGTGCCCAAAAGCACAAGGTGTGCAATACTCAGAGACATGGCCAAGGTAAGAAAGGCTGAAAGACGACCACCACTGAACAAGACACACAAGCTGAAACGTCAAGACTGGGCCAAGAAATATCTCAAGACTGATTTTTCTAAGGTTTTATGGACTGATAAAATGAGAGTGAGTCTTGATGGGCCAGATGGATGGGCCCGTGGCTGGATTGGTAAAGGGCAGAGAGCTCCAGTCCGACTCAGACGCCAGCAAGGTGGAGGTGGAGTACTGGTTTGGGCTGGTATCATCAAAGATGAGCTTGTGGGGCCTTTTCGGGTTGAGGATGGAGTCAAGCTCAACTCCCAGTCCTACTGCCAGTTTCTGGAAGACACCTTCTTCAAGCAGTGGTACAGGAAGAAGTCTGCATCCTTCAAGAAAAACATGATTTTCATGCAGGACAATGCTCCATCACACGCGTCCAAGTACTCCACAGTGTGGCTGGCAAGAAAGGGTATAAAAGAAGAAAATCTAATGACATGGCCTCCTTGTTCACCTGATCTGAACCCCATTGAGTACCTGTGGTCCATCATCAAATGTGAGATTTACAAGGAGTGAAAACAGTACACCTCTCTGAACAGTGTCTGGGAGGCTGTGGTTGCTGCTGCACGCAATGTTGATGGTGAACAGATCAAAACACTGACAGAATCCATGGATGGCAGGCTTTTGAGTGTCCTTGCAAAGAAAGGTGGCTATATTGGTCACTGATTTGTTTTTGTTTTGTTTTTGAATGTCAGAAATGTATATTTGTGAATGTTGAGATGTTATATTGGTTTCACTGGTAAAAATAAATAATTGAAATGGGTATATATTTGTTTTTTGTTAAGTTGCCTAATAATTATGCACAGTAATAGTCACCTGCAAACACAGATATCCCCCTAAAATAGCTAAAACTAAAAACAAACTAAAAACTACTTCCAAAAATATTCAGCTTTGATATTAATGAGTTTTTTGGGTTCATTGAGAACATGGTTGTTGTTCAATAATAAAATTAATCCTCAAAAATACAACTTGCCTAATAATTCTGCACTCCCTGTAGTACGTGTCGCAGTGGTTTCCCTCAGGCCGTTGCTCACTAGGGCCAGTGCAGTGAGAGGAGGGCACACCCTTTCTTTCCTTGGGTCACTCCCTGTATTTGGGGCTCCTGCCTGATAGTAGTTTGGTGTGCCCTTGATACTAAGTTTTTGTATGGGTGCAATGCAGGGTGTGTAGAGCATGCAGTGGCCAGTGTGTGGTGATTTAGAAGTCAGTAAGTCGGGCTAGCTTTAAACAGAATAAATCTCTGTCTTCATTGTAGTGCAAAATGGGTGTTGTAGTACATCCAACAACAAAGAAACACAGTCTCATGTGTACATAGTGCAACTCCCTTCCCAGATGGCTATGTATGGCTTTTGGCAATGCTAGAAGTTATAGAATATTGCCCTCTTTACACATTATCTTGCTGAAGTCTCTCTCAGTAAAATCTGACTGTATTCTTGCAATAATGCCTGCAATTCGCAAATTGTGCAAGTGTGTAGGGTATATTACCTCATTATACCTCCATCCCAGCAAAGTCTAGTCTAGAATAGTTGAAGCTGCAGGTTACTGCTGACTGACTCCTCGCTGGGCCATGCAGATTCTCTATCTTCTTGATCTTTCTCCTTTCTTTTTTTAAGAACATGCAGAGAACTGTTAGTCTCTGAAATTTGAGTTTTTTTGACCTGAGAACAGAAACTCTCCCACAGACTGACTAGAAATACTACACCCTAAGCTCCTAAGAGGACGGGGCCAGGACTGGGTAAAAAACATGGCATAGAATAAGATTACACTGTATAACAATACATAACGAACAAACCATTTGTTCTTAACCCCAGTACTGGGGTACTGCACTGGTTCTGTGCAGATTTATCACAGCGGCTGATGCTGGTCTGGATGATAAATCAGGTGTAAGTTTAGCCTTTTTAGTGTACATTTTACCCCTATTATGTGTCCTACTTTGTGCCAGAATTGTGTGTGTACCTCAATTGTGATACAGATGTAGCCAGGCTGCAATTGACTCTGATAACACATGGCACAGTGTTATCTTTGTTATCACGTGACAAAAGCCATTGAAAAGTTAGTTATCTTTTTCTTGCCATTCTTTACTTAACACGTTAACCATCAAGTTTAGCTCGGCTGCATCTGTATATATATTTTGATATATTAAAGCCACACTCCTTCCATCACTAAGTCATGACCTCTTTCTCTCCCCTTGGCGGAAGCAGAAAAAGTGTCTCCAACTTTTAAGAAATGTGCACCACCACCATAAACATCATCTTGAGACAGATTATTGGTGCATTTTTAATATTAAATATATCCCACTGACAGGATTCAATTACCAGCCAAAATAAATGTTTTACATGTTCTATAGAAATTGAGATGTTCTGATGTGCTAAAATTAATTTTCTAGATTCTGCTAAGAGACATTGGATTTCATGTATCTAAATATTTCATAATATTTCATAATTTTTCTAATCTTCACTGAATACATGAAATACATGACATATGGTCTCTAATTGATCAGCATGGCCATTGGTCACTATGGCCATCAACTAATAAGGGTTACATATGACATCTATTAGTTACCTTTCATATGGAAAATTCAAGCGTGGTCCTCTGGCAACTGGACCTGCAATGATCCAAAGGGGATGCTGATTGGTGGGGGACCAGGTGGTTAAAGGGTTTTTAAAGCTACAAATACTGATAACTTATCCTCAGAATAGGTCATCAATATCATAACAGTAGGGGGACGAATCCTAGCACTCTTGCTGAATAGCAGTTTAAGCTGGCTACAGTGCTCAGGTGAGCTCTACACCTTCTTTTCAAGCCAGGGACATCATTTCCAGCAGGCACATGGTCTAGACCTGGGTTGCAATACCAAGCACAGCCACTATGAATGGCACTGTTCCTGGTTAGCTGCAAAGAGGCAGAACGGAGTGCCGCTGCCTCTTCAAACAGCTGATTGTCAGTGATGCTGGGTGTCAGCCCCTCCCCTCCCCTTCATCAGATATTAATGACCCATTCTGAGAAGAGGTCCTGGAATAGCCCATCAATGAATAAATCCTGAATGACCCCTTTAAAGTAGAATTACATTTTAATTTTGAAAAATTTGAAAAATAAAATGCTAATATTTTTTTTTTAATCTTTTATTTTTTAGATCTCAGTTTTAAACCATAATGATAGAGACGTTTCACATGCTGTCAGTACATGAAGAGAATAGGTCAGCTAGAAATAGCTGCACAGGAGCCATGTTTAATCTGCATCTGTATTTCAGCGAACACTCTTAAACTGAAATTTCAATTTCCTGTTGCAGAAAATCCTATATGCCGGATTTATACCCGAGTAGGTAAATATTTGCTTTCATTTGCCTCCTTCTTTCCTGAGTCCATAGGTTCCCTCTCAGCCTGTAGATTATCTGGATACTATGTTCGGACACATTTCACTAAGACTAATTATTTGCTGTACTTAGAAACATAATCAAACCCGAGCACAGCTTGTGTATTCACGAATCTACGAGCATGAAGCTGAAATAACACAGGCCCTATTTATACAATAATATCATTCACATATCTAGCGTCCACCTCTCCAAACATAAAATACTTGTTTTATTTCTTTTCTTTCTGGCCGGTTTACACAGCTGGGCCGTGAATCGCTTCCTTCTGATTGTAGTTATCAAATTTAAGTTGTCTTGTATAATTACGCTCCCTATGAACAAGGGGTGCGACTCTGCTGTAAGTGGGTTCCGCTTCTGATGAATCTAATGATCATGGGAGGAAGGAGGGTTTAAGTACAATGATTTTGGTGGTTTTTGACAAATTAGAACAGATGTACTGTTAAATTCCTTTAATCTGGCACCTGATAGCCTGGAAAGCAAAAAAAAGAAAAGAAAACATTATTCCACGATAATATTATTTTAGTATTACCTAGGTGTGCATCTGCTGGTGTGGCATTGAACATAAAAGAAGTTGTCTACTTTGGAAAAATCTCATTTTTCTAGAAGGGTGCTACGACCAGGGGCGTAGCTATAGGGGGTGCAGAAGTAGCAGTTGCTATCGGGCCCAGGAGCCTGAGGGAGCCCAAAGACCCTTGTGCCGCATAAGAAGACACTGGTATTATAGAAAGTACATGTTGGTCAAGTTAAACCTCTGAACTGCTCCGATGCTCATGTCAGGGGGCTGCTGGGGTGAAAATGGAGGGATGTCCGGGTTCAGCTCTGAACCCGGACAACCCCTTTAAGGGGCATTTGTCAGCATGCTCAACCCTACAAAACCTGGCATACTGCCTGTTAGGACTGATCATGCTAAGTAAAAACACCTACTGTCTTGTAGTAATCCATTGAGCTGTTTTTTTTTAAAAAAAGACTTGTTAGGTTTGAGGAACACTGAGGGGCAGGCCTAGCACAGTTTGGATTTCATTAGCGTTGACAGCCAAGTGAGACTTACATCACATGAGCCAATTTTAATCTCACCAGGGTGCATGTGCAACATTTCAAGGGTAGGCAGGAGGACAGTGAGGCTGCTTTACCATGTCACTCAAACAAAAAAACTAGAAAAAATACAGAGCACACACATTGGGTGACACCCAAGATAAACAGAATTGAATCAGGGTGAAAAACAGCTCACCTGCTTGTATTGTGAATAGTCACAACAGCTGAAGTGCATATATGCTCATTGGCATGAGATGGGTTGCTTTCCAGCTGGACCCGGTCATCCACGTCAGAACAAAACGGAGCATGATCCAATGGTGGAGAAGATGCAAAGCAGGGGTTAAGTAGAAAAAAAGACCTTTGTCCAGCGCTTCCTCAAAGTTTTACACACTTTATTGGAACTAGAATAACAATTGTGAAAACATAAAAGCATAAGAACTAGTACGGTCCAAATAACGCATTTCGGGCTATGCCCCTTTTTCAGAAAATGGACAGATCAGCTAGTAGTGTAGCTAACAGTCCACACCTAAGCTTCTCTAGGGGCTATGCCAGAGTTGGGTAACTCAATCACTACCATACATTACCATACTGGGGATATAAAGCATAAATTAACAAAACAATTAGCATGTACCCCCTGCTCAGAGGTACTGCATATGCGGTCCAGTGCAGTGAGAAGTGCAAAGAATTGTACATTGGAGGTACAAGGGCTAACACCTGCGGTCAGGACTGAGCTGTGTACCTACATCTTAAGGACAAAGGACACTCGTTTGATGACAGTGAGGTTTGCATCTTAGACACAGATGAGGACCGGTTCAAAAGAGGTGTGAAAGAAGCTATTTATGTTAAGTTGTAGAAACTAAGCTATAATAGAGGCGGAGGGGTGCGACATTTATTGTCTGCCGCATAGCTCTAACAACTCTCCAGAGGCAGTTTAACCACACTTAAAGGGGTTGACAGACTTATTTTTTTGATCTTTGTATGTTTCTAACTAATCAAATGTATGGGGTTTGCAATTCACTTACTTCATCTGCAGTGGCCCCTTTCTCGTATTTCACTTAGGGTCACATGACCTGTGATTTCAGCTCTCTGCTCTGATGATGTTTCGTGCACAAGCCTGAGGAGCAGGTCTGTGTATGTGCACGAGATGTCAGTGGGCTGGCCACGCTCCCTGCACTGGCAGAGCTGCTCCTGTCTGCCCTGTGTCTCCCTCACACTGGATTCTTTAGGAAAGTTTAACCCATTTTACCATCAGCAGCACAGACTCAGGGCTGGAGGCTTTGCTGAGCAGCTGCATGCAGGAGCTGACAGACTGGAGGAATTCTGCAGAGCAATGCACAGAACAGGTAGAGGGGCGATCCTGTGTGTATCAGCAGTGTCATTGTACAGCTGGGACTTGTAGTCCTACACATACAACATGCTGCTGAGTTTGCCAACAGGCAGACATTTCACTAAGGGCGGCACTTTTATTCACTCCTTTTGCAGAGCAGTGGGATAGGAAAGTCTTTTTTGACGCCCACAAATATTCATGAGGAAAACCCCAGAAATTGTTGTTATTGCAGGTAAATAAAGGGCCAGAACAGAACCAGGGAAATTAGAAAATCGATTTATTTTTTTGCCTAACACTTGCTTAGCTTATGTATATATTGCTGACCATCAGATTTACAGTGCTATTTTTTATTTTTTTTTACATAACTCAGACAACCCCTTTTAATAGCTTCAGTCATAGAAATATAATAAACACCTTACCTCCATGACTGAAGCATGAGCCACCAGTATTTATTGAGGGAGAATTCTCATACAAGTCATTATATCTTGGGTAGGCAGTCGGATGACTAGCAAAATGTTTTCAAGAAAAAATACCAGTTGTTTTGACTTTCTACTACTGATATACCATGACATGGATGAATGAGAACCTTTACAGGCACAATTCTTGATTTAAAGTTCATTTAACATTTCCTATTAATTATAATTATATAAATGTATGGGGAAATGCAATTGCATCTTCTCAAGTCATGTGTCATTTGCAGTCTACATGAGTGAAATCTGGAGTTGGCCCTTGCAGCTTGTCAAGATAAGCCCTGCAACTTCCACTGAGGCTGTGGGGGCCGCAGATGACAAAGAAGTTTGTTTTGACTAGTCAAGTGAGCATGCTTGACCTGGAAGTCACCGCAGACGTGTTCCCTATGCACACAGACACGTGTGGATATACAGTGCAGAACTGCAGCTGCCACCAGTGACATATGTTAAGCTTTACAAACCTTAAAACTGCATATAAATATAAAAATGAGGCAGTGATATAGAGCGTGGGGAGCATGTTATAGTGCTATACATTTTCTTCTCTAAGCAAAGTGACAACGTGATTTACAGGATCTTCTCTACGAGATGGATTTGGAAACAAAATCTAAGAAAAATTTAAAATCTAAAATTATCTATCTATCTAATAGGTAAAGAAAGGTATGGTAGGAAGCACAGCAGTAGTTGTGTGAATATGGAGTGGCAGCGGCTGAAGAGGCGAACCACCAACTTTCAAAATAAAAGAATAGATTCATGTATACTATTTATCATATATTGATTAGGGAATCATGTACCGGTACATTTTATTTTTAGGACACTTTGGTGATATTAGGTGGTTCTTTTATGTATACATCATGTATTAAATTTGATCTATTTATTAATTGTTTTTTGATTATCAATTACTATGTGGTTGGATATATACCTGTCTTGGGCACCATTGTATCTTTGTCACTGTTTGAGAAAGGTCCCATTGAGAGGACTGAAACGTCACTATCTGGTGAATAAACGCACTGAATTCTTGTGGAAGTGCCGTGAAGTTTATTCTTTTATCCTATCTATCTATCAGTTTTATCTACACCATCTATATCGTCTAGGTCTATGGCTTTTGGAGGTGTTATAGAGGTTGTAATTGTTTGCATGGTTTAAAAAATCAATTTAAAAAAAACTTATATCTGATGTACGTAATGTAGTCACTCATTGGACCTTCATTCATTAGTTGGAGAAGTGAATAGCTCCTCTTGTTCTGGAGGACCTAACATGTCTGTGCATTACACATATTGGTATTATTTACTAACAGATATACACTGCTCAAAAAAATAAAGGGAACACAAAAATAACACATCCTAGATCTGAATTAATTAAATATTCTTCTGAAATACTTTGTTCTTTACATAGTTGAATGTGCTGACAACAAAATCACACAAAAAAAAATAATTGGAAATCAAATTTTTTAACCCATGGAGGTCTGAATTTGGAGTCACACTCAAAATTACAGTGGAAAAACACACTACAGGCTGATCCAACTTTGATGTAATGTCATAAAACAAGTCAAAATGAGGCTCAGTAGTGTGTGTGGCCTCCATGTGCCTGTATGACCTCCCTACAACGCCTGTGCATACTCCTGATGAGGTGGCGGACGGTCTCCTGAGGGATCTCCTCCCAGACCTGGACTAAAGCATCTGCCAACTCCTGGACAGTCTGTGGTGCAACGTGACGTTGGTGGATAGAGCGAGACATGATGTCCCAGATGTGCTCAATTGGATTCAGGTCTGGGTAACGGGCGGGCCAGTCCATAGCATCAATGCCTTCGTCTTGCAGGAACTGCTGACACACTCCAGCCACATGAGGTCTAGCATTGTCTTGCATTAGGAGGAACCCAGGGCCAACCGCACCAGCATATGGTCTCACAAGGGGTCTGAGGATCTCATCTCGGTACCTAATGGCAGTCAGGCTACCTCTGGAGAGCACATAGAGGGCTGTGCAGCCCTCCAAAGAAATGCCACCCCACACCATTACTGACCCAATGCCAAACCGGTCATGCTGGAGGATGTTGCAGGCAGCAGAACGTTCTCCACGGCGTCTCCAGACTCTGTCACGTCTGTCACATGTGCTCAGTGTGAACCTGCTTTCATCTGTGAAGAGCACAGGGCGCCAGTGGCGAATTTGCCAATCTTGGTGTTTTCTGGCAAATGCCAAACGTCCTGCACGGTGTTGGGCTGTAAGCACAACCCCCACTTGTGGACGTCGGGCCCTCATATCACCCTCATGGAGTCTGTTTCTGACCGTTTGAGCAGACACATGCACATTTGTGGCCTGCTGGAGGTCATTTTGCAGGGCTCTGGCAGTGCTCCTCCTGTTCCTCCTTGCACAAATGCGGAGGTAGCGGTCCTGCTGCTGGGTTGTTGCCCTCCTACGGCCTCCTCCACGTCTCCTAATGTACTGGCCTGTCTCCTGGTAGCGCCTCCATGCTCTGGACACTACGCTGACAGACACAGCAAACCTTCTTGCCACAGCTCACATTGATGTGCCATCCTGGATAAACTGCACTACCTGAGTTACTTGTGTGGGTTGTAGACTCCGTCTCATGCTACCACTAGAGTGAAAGCACCGGCAGTATTCAAAAGTGACCAAAACAGCAGCCAGGAAGCATAGGAACTGAGAAGTGGTCTGGTCACCACCTGCAGAACCACTCCTTTATTGGGGGTGTCTTGCTAATTGCCTATAATTTCCACCTGTTGTCTATCCCATTTGCACAACAGCATGTGAAATTGATTGTCACTCAGTGTTGCTTCCTAAGTGGACAGTTTGATTTCACAGAAGTGTGATTGACTTGGAGTTACATTGTGTTGTTTAAGTGTTCCCTTTATTTTTTTGAGCAGTGTATGTCTTTATTAGGCATATTTTTGGCACAAATTGCGGCGCAAAGGTTCTTTGCGCCGCAATCTGCGACTTTTCCCCGTTCACGCCAGTTCTAAAAAGTTGGCATGTCGTGGGGGCGGGGAAAGGGGATGGGCCAGCAGACCCGTCTCATTGATCATTTTCTACACCGGTTTTAGGCGTAGAAAATGGTCTAAATCTACACCGGCAAGGCAGCTGGCAGTGCCTCAACATAACTTCGGCAGATCTACTGCCAGTACAGAAGCTTATTAAGATCGGCATCTAAAATGCTGGTCTTAATAAATGACCCCCATTGTCTATTGATTTTAACCCCTTAGTGACCAAGCCTGTTTGGGCCTTTATGATTCTTCCTTTTTTTATGGTCTCGTTCCAAGAGCTATAACTTTTTTATTTTTTCATCTATATAGCTTTATGAGGGCTTGTTTTTTACGGGACAAGTTGTAGTTTTTATTGGCGCCATTTTGGGGTACACATAACTTTCTGATTAACTTTTATTAATTCTTTCTGGGAGGGAGATGGGGAAAAATAGCAATACTGCCACTGCGTTTTTACATTATACATTTTTTGGCGTTCATTTTTCGGTACAAATAACATAATATCTTTATTCTCTGGGTCAGTACGATTACAGTGATACTAAATACTTATAATTTTGTTTACGTTTTACTACTTTTTTTGCAATAAAACACCTTTTATTAACCAAAAAAATGATTTTGCATTGCCACTTCACAAGACCCATAACTTTTTTTTTTTTTATATGGAATTGTGTGAGGGCTTGATTTTTGAAAGACGAATTGTATTTTTCATTGGTATGATTTTGGAGTAAATGCCGCTTTTCGGTGGAAACTAAGAATAAATTCGAAATTCTGTCTTTTTTTTTTTTTTTTTTTTTTTACGGCGTTCACCATAGGGGATAATTTATGTAATATTTATGTAGTCCCGGTCGTTACGGACGCGGCAATACCAAACATATGGGGGATATTTTCTTTTTGCTATTTTTTTCATTGAAAAGCGTATTTTCAATGGAAAAAAAGCATATTTTTTTATTTTATGGAATTTTTTTTATTTAACAAATGTGTATTTTTTTTTTCTATTTTTTTTACTACTTAATAGTCCCACAAGGGGACTATAATATACAGTATTTTGCTTTTAAAATGTAATGCATTATCTCTATAATGCATTGCATTTCAATAGCAATGCTATTCAAACATTGACCAGCAGGCTGCGCCAGAGAGGCACAGCCTGCTGGAGGTAACGGAAGACAGGTGCGGGGCCCTGATCGGAAGCAAGGTAAGCTTCCCAGCACATCAGCACCCCGCGATCGCATTTTCGGGGTGCTGATGGGAGACAGAGGGAGTCCGCTCCCTCTGTCACCACTTTACATGCAGCGGGCGCCATTGCGCCCGGCATGTAAAGGGTTAAACAGCCCGGATCGGCACTCCTGACGGTCCGGGCTGTTACAGCAGGGACCCGGCTCTCATGTGAGAGCCAGGTCCGCGCTCCCCGCTGCACGGGGGAGCCGTGCAGCGCTTAAACTGGGCCGCCGTAAAAACGCGGCGGCCCAGCCTAAGGCCCCTTAGTGACCGCCGTAAAAACACGTATGGGTGGTCACTAAGGGGTTAATGCCTTCAGTGTAGTTCTCAATTTCCCTTGTGGTCGCACTGCATGATCACCTGCTGCTAAATTCTACAACAGAGTACAGGTGGTCTCCTGGGTCCTACTGAAAGGAAAATATTGGAGCACCTTCTTGATCACATGAAAACTAGAGTCCAGAAGCTACTTAAAGCCCTGATCCTTCAAAAACAAAGGTATATAACGGTCACGATCAGTGTGGGGGGGAAAACTCCACACTAAACACAGGAGGGAAGGGGAACAGTAACTGGGCATGGAAACTAGGATAGAAACAGGTCACCTCCTAAACAACCCTAATCCGGGCCCTAACTACCTATCAATATGAATAGACCTTGAAGGTAGGAATATTCATATGCTGGATACCTAGGCCCTTATATCCCTATATAGCCCTGGAATGAGGTTAGGACCAGAGACAACCTATTCCTCCTCAGATGGACGAATAGAAGTCTCTGTCTCAGGCCCAGATACAAACAACAGGGAATATAACAAACACAAAACAAAAAGAACATATCTGAAAGTAGAAAACTGGCAACTCCAGAAGCACCACAGAGTACAACCGACCAGCTAGTTAGAAGGCAGAAAGAAAATCTATAAACCGCACCTCTAAGAGTGAGAATCGGCTACTTATGGGAAAGGTAGTTTACCAACAAGCAACACCTGAAGCAAGCGGTGTGGCATTCACCAAAACACAGACACAATAAGATCCACAGTGAACTTGTCAATTTAACCAACGAGTTTCCAGTCTCTCCGATCTCCTGGTACCTGCCACGGGAACGTCAGTGACAATAACTGGTCCCACCACCTCATTGCTGACACAAAAATCTTGTGCTGCCATATATATGCTTGACATTAATGACAATTTTTAAGATGTGATTACATCAATGTGCAGTTGCTGTGATAAGTGTTGGGCACAAATATTCGAATCGCAAATTTTAATCACGAATGCAATATTCAAGAATTCGCAAAGATTTAGAATATAGTGCTATATATTCGTATTCTCGAATATTCTAGATTTTTTTTTCAGCAGTAACCTCCCTTTTTGCTTGTGGGCCAATGAGAAGGCTGCAATGTCTTTGTCTAAGCTTAGCAACATCCCTAGCAACCAATAGGAAAGTTGCCTACCCCTATCTAAAAGAGACAGCAGTGTCATTGCTGTGCTCTGTGCTTTACTGTTTAATTACATTAGATAGTTAGTTAGCTTATATATATAATACAGATAGTTATTGGGAGATAGTCAGTGTAGGTTAGATAGTGATATAGTGTAGCTGATTCTAATGCAGATTCCAGTGCAGGGTGTTGGGTAGTGTGATAGGTTCTGCTGTCCATACATACATGCTACAGACATAGTGCTGTGATGTCACAAGTTCACAACAATACTTAGTGCACCAATCAGTAATATTTAGTCAGACCTGCTAAAATGTGAATTTGCACGTATTGCGCAAAAATATGTGCATCATTAATTGCTGATTTGTGCAATCGCGAATATATTGGAGCACTCTATCTGCATATAAAGCTATTGTGATCTTCTTCCATGCCAACCATTTTCTCCAGTCTCAGGAAACTTCTAGAAGCTTGAAAAATGTAGCAGCAGTCACCCACGCATGTATTGCGCGCGCAATACGCGCATATTACATTGCCGATTTTTGCAATCAAGAAAATAATAATATATGACGAATATTGGCCCAAATATTCGCGAAATATCGCAAATTCGAATATTGCCCCTGCCGCTCATCACTAGCTGTGATATAATGTCAGGCTTTACAGTCCTGTAGGCCCTTGCACCCTCTGCACCACTTAACACAAGTCATATTTGTAGGATCAAGTTGTATTCATATCACTCCACCCAAAATTGAATTTTCATCCTGGGGAGGAATTATCCTTTGCTTGTCAGCAGACCTGTTTCTGATATATGTGCATTGTTCTCCATCATTCCAGTCCTTCTAGAACATTTGATTTATCTCGCTGGTCACATGGAAAGTTTTGTATTTGCCAGAGTTTGTTGATTTACTGTTGCTGAGGAGAAATGCACCCCAAGCTCGTTTTTCCTCATCATTAACAGACAGAGATGTATTTTGTTAACCCTGTGGTGAGAGGATTTTCCTTCCCCCTGTCCTGCCTCAGAGCTCTGATTTATGTGCTCTCGATGTGACTAGTGTTGTGACATGGCAGAAATTCCCTGTTCCTGTGTAGGTTTGCTTTTCATATGAGGTAATGTTACACTACATGGTATGTGGTCTTCACAGTTGTCAGAGCAGCACGATGAAACCTAAACATTCATTGTATACTATATAAATATTGCATTTGTCTGCTTTTATTCTGGACCATATATTCCAAAATGTATGGAATGGGGAAGGGACATTTGAAATAGATAAGCCATATCTAGGACATACGGAAGCATATAACTTACAACTGATCACTGCTGTACAACTTTCTATGGTCTTAGGGGGTCATTTACGAACAGACATGCGCCGCTTTTGTGGCGTATATCTGGCGCAGATTCTGTCACATGCCATGTTGCGGCAAAATCTGCCACCATCTTTCTTGACCACTTTAACACCTGGCACCTACACTTTCTTTCTGCTGACATCCGCACTATCATCATGGGTGACTTCAACATCCCTATTGACACCTGCCACTCAGCCGCCTCTAAACTCCTATCACTCTCTTCTTCCTTCGGCCTGTCACAGTGGTCTTCCGCTCCCACTGACAGAGATGGTCACACTCTGGATCTTATCTTTACCCACCTCTGCTCCCTATCTAACCTTTCTAATTCGCCTCTCCCCCTATCCAACCACTACCTACTCACCTTCTCTTCACTAGTCTCTTCTGTTGCTCCCCCGGTCCACACTAGTACACCCCCGCAGGAACCTTAAACATCTCGACTTTCGCTTGCTTTCTGACTCTCTTCTGCCACTCTCTACCATTTGTTCCCTCCAAGACCCAGATACTGCCACCACCCTGTATAACACCACAATAAGTACAGTTCTGGACATTATTGCTGCCCTCACACACAACAAAACCCGAAAAATCAATAGACAACCCTGGCACACCAACCTGACCAAAAAACTCAGACAAGCTTCCAGGGCTGCTGAGCGGTGATGGAAGAAATCCCAGTCTAAGGATCACTTCACCACATATAAGCAATCCCTCCTCATTTTCAAATCCTCACTCACTGGTGCAAAACAGGCCTACTTCTCATCTTTCATATCTTCCCTTTCCCACAGCCCTAAACAACTTTTTAACACTTTTAACTCCCTTCTCTGTCCCCCAATGCCCCCACCCTCTCCTCTCATCTCAGCTGAGGACTTTGCCACATACTTCAAACAAAAGATCGTCAACATCAGAGAAAGCTTCAGTGCACAGTCCCCACAGACCCTCTACACAACTGCTCAGTCCTCTTTTTCCAAAACCCGCTTCTCCACCATTACAGAAGAAAAACTCTCCACTCTACTCCCCAGATCACATCTCACCACTTGTGCACTTGACCCAATCCCATCCCACCTCATCCCTAACCTCCCCACAGTGTTTATCCCAGCCTTAACTCATCTCTTAAACCTATCACTAACCTCTGGTGTCTTCCCCTCTGGTTTTAAACATGCTACCATTACACCCATCCTCAAAAAAGCCTTTACTTGACCCATCTACTTTGTCGAGTTATCGGCCCATATCACTTTTTCTGTATGCCTCAAAGCTACTTGAGCAACATGTCCATTCTAAACTGTCCTCTCACCTCTCCTCCTGCTCCCTCTTTGACCGGCTACAATCTGGCTTCCGAACCCCACCACTCAACTGAGACTGCCCTTACCAAATTCACCAATAACCTACTAACAGCCAAAACCAAAAAACATTACTCTGTCCTCCTTCTCCTTGACCTGTCCTCTGCCTTCGACACTGTCGACCACTCCCTTCTGTTACAAACTCTCTCATCTCTTGGCATCACTGACCTGGCCCTCTCCTGGATCACATCATACCTCACATACCGGACATTTAGCGTCTCCCACTCTCACACCACCTCCTCATCTCATTCCCTCTCTGTTGGTGTCCCGCAAGGCTCTGTCCTAGAACCCCTGCTCTTCTCTACCTAGACGTTTGGCCTGGGACAGCTCATAGAGTCCCATGGCTTTCAGTATCACTTTTATTATGACGACACACAAATCTACCTCTCTTGTCCAGACATAGCCACCTTACTATCCAGAATACCACAATGCCTATTTCCCATATCCTCCTTCTTTTTCTCTCGCTTTCTAAAACTTAACATGGATAAAACAGAATTCATCATCTTTCCTCTATCTTGCTCAACCCCCCAAACAGACCTATCTATCACGATCAATGGCTGCACACTCTCCACGGTCAACCAAGTCCGCTGCCTTGGAGTGACCTTGGATTATGCTCTCTCTTTCCGACCACACATCCAAGCCCTTTCCACCACCTGCCACCTCTAAAACATCTCTCGCATCCGCACTTTCCTCAACTTTGAGTCTGCAACAATGCTTGTACATGCCCTCATCATCTCCCGCTTAGACTACTGCAACATTCTCCTCTGTGGCCTTCCATCTAGCACTCTCGTACCCCTCCAATCTATCCTCAACTCTGCTGCCCGACTTATCCACCTCTCACCCTGTTACTCCTCTGCCTCTCCCCTTTGCCAATCCCTTCACTGGCTCCCCATTGCCCAGCGAATTCAGTTCAAAATACTAACAAATACATACAAGGCTGACCACAACCTGTCCCCTCTGAGCTACTTTCCCCATACATCCCCCACACGTAATCTCCGATCCTCACAAGATCTCCTTCTCTCCTCTCCTCTTATCACCTCTTCCCATAATCGCCTCCAAGATTTCTCCCGTGCATCCCCCACACTCTGGAACTTGCTACCCCAACATATCAGGCTCTCACCTACAGTGGAATCCTTTAAAAGAAACCTAAAAACCCACCTCTTCAGACAAGCCTACAACCAGTGACCCTGCTGCCTCTATACTGCCATTACCAGCTTTACTCTCGCCTACTGTGTCCTTCTCACATACCATGTAGATTGTAAGCCCTCACGGGCAGGGCCCTTTCTCCTTCTGTACCAATTTGTAACCTAACATGTTTAGTGCAATTGTCTGTATTATGTATGTATACCCTTTTTCATATGCACAGCGCTATGGAATAAATGGTGCTTTAATAATAAATAATAATAACTTCTTCCCCGCTCGTGCCAGGTCTAAAAATGGGAGTGTGGCATGGGTGGGGAAGGAGACAGCCCGGGAGGCCGTCTCATTCATCATTTTCTACGCCTGGTTTAGGCATAGAAAATGGTCTAAATGTAAGACAGCTAAGAAGCTGCCTTACATTTACAATCAGATGTGGATATACCAAAGCTATGTAGAAGTCGGCGTCTCTACATAACTTTGGCAATCCACCACCAGTGCAGGGGCTTGTTAAGACCAGCGTCTAAAATGCTGGACTTAATAAATGACCCCCTTAGTGCATATAGAAGTGGAGTTTAGAAACCTTTTCCATCCATAACAAAGACAAAAAAACAAAAACAAAAAATATTCAACCCTCTAGGTCAGAGATCAGCAACCTCCGGCACTCCAGGTGTTGTGAAACTACAACTCCCAGAATGCTCCATTCACTTCTGTGAGAGTCTCAAGACTAGCCTAACAAGTTTGCACGCTGGGAGTTGTAGTTTCACAATGGCTGGGGTGCCGGAGGTTGCTGACCAACGCTTTAGGTCTTAAAGGGGTTGTCCAAGTTTTATTTATTGATGACCTATCCTCAGGATAGGTCATCAATATCAGATCGGCGGGGGTCCGACAGCTGGCACCCCCGCCAATCAGCTGTTTGAAGAGAAGGCGAACGCCGTGCCAGCGGTACCTCCTCTTCATTGTTTACCTGCTCGCCGTCGCATCTGCAGCGATGAGCAGGTGTAATTACACCCAAGCCGTCCAATTCATTACACTTGTATAGGACATCCAATACTGTGGGATATACTGGGAAAACAAGTCCACCCCATGTTGGCCTCCCCTTACAACTTACAGGACTTAAATGATCTGGTTCTGACATCTTAGTGTCAGATACCACAGGATACGCTCAGAGGTCTTGTGGAGTCCTTGCCTAAAAAGGTCATACATGTTTTTCGCAGCATGAGAAAGACCTACCCAATATTAGGCTACACGATATTCAGATTAGTGTTTATGCTTGATTTCTGTGGACAGTTGTATTCATTCTCCAGAGTATGGGTCTCCAGAGACTCTTTGTAGCCTAGATGAAGAACTCTCATCTATTACCCCCATACTGTACATCTTAAAGTGAAGGAATACGGATCTGTTGCTGAATAAACTTTTTTGCTGTCCTTAAAAATTACATTATAAGAAAATGAATTCCACATATTCATTACTTTACAGCAAAAGACAGAACAATACAGATATTAGTAGCTAGCAGATAGATAGGACTCGCCCATCACAAGGGAAGCATAACCCTTCACATACTTCCATTTTCTGCCATACATATATAAGACACTCATAAAACACGTGTTTTGCTCAGCAGGGCGGCTCTTTGAATTTATGAGCTCCTCGAAAGTTATGTGTTGCAAGTGGAACTATCTTACTGCTTCCAGGAGCTAAAAGGAAACGGGGCTTTAATTCTCACACTCCCTGGTATTTTCTATCAACCCTATGCCAAATGTCAGCACCATGGGGAACATGGAGAGCAATAATGTATCCTAAATGTTCAATTTGGTTTCCCTTTTTCCTCTGTTTATACAAGGATCATAGAAGATAAATGTATTGACCACGTGTCGAAATGGAATTGACCACATGTAGATGTTCCCAATATTTGACTGCCTTCTAACACTTGGGTGCTGTCCCCTTGTGTAGTTCATCATCTTGCTAACTGTTCTATTAATGCATTGTTAAATAGAAACTTTTGGGGAAAGTTCAGACCCCAAATGAATAATTTTTTGGGCCCCAATCCTTAGTTAACACATTTGGATCTCCATGCTGTTGTGGACTTTTCAATGTATCATTCACATATAGTATAAGGACTGGTGAATCCAATCGAGTAGACAAAAGACAGAGCCCAAATGTACAATCGATGCATGGTATTGGTTCATACCATAACATAAGTGCCCACTGCTTATTTACCCACATGACTATCTAACATTTTAGGATAGAAAGTTAATAGAAATCTCCATGGTGTGGCTTTCTCCTCCTTGTTTGATAATGTTGCATAACCTGTGGAGAAGTACCACTTTGCTCAGATCCCTCAACCTAAGGCCTCTTTCACACTAGCGTTTTTTTTTTTTCCGTTTTGCGAGCCGTTTTTTGCGTTCCGTATACGGAACCATTCATTTCAATGGTTCCGCAAAAAAACGGAATGTACTCCGTATGCATAGAACATGTCCTATTATTGCCCGCAAATCACGTTCCGTGGCTCCATTCAAGTCAATGGGTCCGCAAAAAAAACTGAACACTTACGGAAATGCATCCGTATGTCTTCCGTATCCGTTCCGTTTTTGCGGAACCATCTATTGAAAATGTTATGCCCAGCCCAATTTTTTCTATGTAATTACTGTATACTGTATATACCATACGGAAAAACGGACCAGAAACGGAAACACAACGGAAGCAAAAAAAACGGAACAACGGATCTGTGAAAAACGGACCGCAAAACACTGAAATAGCCATACGGTAGTGTGAAAGAGGCCTAATTTAGATCCTCTCCAAATAATGCCCCTTACTAGCCAAATGGCTGCCTCAAGGTTACCTAGAGCACAAAGCTGTAACTCCCCGACAGTGGAACAAAGTGTATGCTGTTTTTTCTTTTATTATTTTTAAATGGAGCAAGAGAGAAGAGAATAATCCATTGCAAATATTTTAAAGGAAATTTTGTTTTACTTGCAATACCACACCTAACCACATGTGAAATGTATCTAATAGCAATAAAAAGCACACATCACTTTAATTCAGTCACGGGCAGCAAAATAATCTAGTGGAGTAAATGTTCTTCTTTGTAAAACACAATGACACATTGTGATTTATTAGACCGCAGAAAAGTAATATATTTGGAGAAATTTAATAAAGGTGTTACAGTGGAGGCCCATGGCTTGGCACACACATGCAACATTTTCTGGTGGTGAGGATCCATCTCCCACTCTCCCTCCTGGCGGACCAGGGTAGCTCTGTCTCTCAACACAAACTGCTCCCTGTTTTCTGGATCAGCCTCTCTTGCTCTGCCCACAGGGTGCATGTGTGCACTCCCTCTGGCTCCTAAAGGGCCATCACACGCACCCTAATGATCATCAACCAATGGCTGCCTATCTTGGGATACTTAAGGCACCTTCCCCTGTGGGAAGCTGTCTGAGCAAAAGGTTCTAGTACTCTAGTATCCTGCAATGGAAGGCTGTTTTATGTTTGTCTGCACATGTACTGATTTCTGTCTGCTTTCCAGATTTGCCCTTTGCTGCCTGACCTGACTTCCAGCCTGATCTGTCCTCCTTGATTGTTTCAAATTGCACAAACTCTGCTTGCCCTGAGCATGGTCTTGCCTGATCCTCTGCACCGGTGTCTCTTGACACTCAACCAGAGACTACTCTAGGAGGTGAACGGCCTGGTGGTTCGCCTGCAGTGAACTTCAGATCCCTGTATAGGAGTTAAGGAATGTCAAGATAACACCCTTAGAAGTAGCCCCAAGTCAGACCTGTTTGACTGTTTCACTGTGTAACAAAAGGATGATAATGTGGGTTAAAAATGCAAAAAGTTCTTATTCTGAACTCACCTGCTTGACTTGTAATCACATTAACTCCTTTAAAACTGTCTAACAACCTAGTTAAAGGGTTTTCCACCTTTTAGGTGTTGATGCCTATCCTCAGGATAGTAAATGGGACCTGAGCTACAGTACACTGGTACACTCACCACATGGTGGACAGAGCCTCCTGCTTCCAGTGCCATCCACTGTTATATTTCCAGTGGCACCAGCTTGTCACGCCCTGCCCTGTGAGTGATCAGAAAAGATCTGTCAGACTTGCTGCACGTGAATCTATTTGACAGATTGCTTTGTTGTGGCTTTGGGCAGGATCTCACCCCCTCACAGGTTCTGCTCATTAGTTAGTTAGTGATGCTATTTATACCTGCCTCTCACTATAGCCCTTGCGGTTTATAGTTTCTCCTGGAGTACTCTTCTGGTGTTTGGTGGATCTCCTGCTTCCAGTTCGTCTTCAGTTAAATCCTCCTTCCTTCCCTTCTGTTGTTTATACTGGCTAGGCCTTAGGTAGACGCTGGTTCCTTCATCTTGTGCAAGGAACCAGTTGTCTTTTTCGCCTGCTCCCTAGCTGAGGGTTTGTGTCAGTTGCAGCAGGGCTTAGGTTGGTGTGCATGAACACTTCTACCATTGAGATTTGTTCATGTTGGAAGCAGTCAGGGAAAGGCTTAGGGATTGTCAGGAGGTGACCTTTTCCTGTTCCCTAGCTGTGGGGCCTAGCCTGCTGTTTTGTTTAATTTTGTTGTGTTTGATTTGCTTCCCTTCCCTCACCTACCGTGACATTATAAAACGCCCATACCGTCATATTTTTTTTCTTGCTCTTTGCAAAATGGAAGCTATTGGTGCACTGGTGGATCGCATGCAGGTATTGTCTGTGGAGATTGCTGACAGGGCCGACCCGAGCCGAATTGTGTGAGTGGCAGGAGCGTAGCGTGTGTGTGAGGGGGGGGGGGGGGGCAGGGGGGCGTTGCCCCATGCGCAAAATTGCAGGTGGCGCCAGGCAGCAAACACTTCAATGAGGGTCATGGGAGCCTACGGCTCCCGTCCCCTCCTTTCTTCCTCATAGGCCTGAGGCTAGTGGCCTGAAGCCTATGAGGCAGTAGAGCGAGCGTAGTGTCTAGAATGTAGTTGATCCTGGGAGGTATGATGTCAGGGGAAGAGGCGGAGTCTCATCATCCAGGAGGCGGGGCCTACATATGTGCGGGAGATTCTACAGAGCAGGAGCAGAGTCTGCAGGTAAGTATGTGGAGGAGAATAGCGACTGTTATTTTTACTTGGGGGGATTTTTGCAGGGGCTGAAGGGAGAAGGAATCATCTTTGTACTGGAGACTCTATGTTAGAGGGGTCTGAAGAGGGGGTAGTGGGGGTGATATTATTTACATGGGACTGTATGCTGGAGAGGCTGAAGGCAGGGGGGTGATATTATTTTACATGGGACTGTATGCTGGAGGGGCTAAGGCAGGGAAGTGATGTGTCTTACATGGGACTGTATGCTGGAGGGACTGAAGGCAGGGGGGAGGTTGTATCTTACATGGGACTGTATGCTGGAGGAGCTTAAGGCAGGGGGAGTGATGTATTTTACATAGGACTGTATGCTGGAGAGGCTGAAGGCAGGGGGAGTGATGCATTTTACATGGGACTGTGCAAGAAGGGCTGGAAGGCAGGGGTGTGATGTATCTTACATGGGACTGTATGCTGGAAGGGCTGAAGGCAGACGGCAAAGAGAGGGAGTGTGATATTATTTACATAGGACTGTATGTTGGAGGGGCTGAAGGCGCGGAGTGATGTATTTTACATGAGACTGTATGCTGGAGTGGCTGAAAGCAGGAGAGTGATGTACCTTACATGGGACTGTATGCTGGAGGGGCTGAAGGCAGGAGAGTGATCTACCTTACATGGGACTGTATGCTGGAGGGGTTGAAGGCAGGGAAGTGATGTGTCTTACATGGGGCTGTATGCTGGAGGGGCTGAAGGTAGGGAAGTGATGTGTCTTACATGGGACTGTATGCTGGAGGGGCTGAAGGCAGGGGGAAGGTTGTATCTTACATGGGACTGTATGCTGGAGGGGCTGAAGGGGGGGCATAATTATTACTATAATACTACAGAGGGGGCCATTATAATATTAATAATAATAATACAGAGGAGGAAAAATTATTAATATAGAGGGGCCAGTATATATTATAATTATACAGAGGGCATTATAGTTATGGGGATTATCATTTCTCTACTAAAAGGTGATGCTCAGTCCTGGGCTTTTTCTCTGCCGATCGGTTCGCATTCCCTCCGAATGGTGGACGAATTTTTCAGAACCCTAGGCCCGATTTGTGACGACCCAGGCCGGGTCTCTCTGGCCCAATGTAAGCTGCGTAGCTTATGTCAGGGAGAACATACGGCTGAGTCATATTGTGCTGAATTTAAAAGATGGGCGATTGACTCGGAGTAGAATGACCCTGCACTCCGTAGTCATTTCTGTCAGGGGCTGTCTGAGAAACTAAAAGACGCCCTTGTGATTCATGAAAATCCTGATTCTTTGGAGGCGGCCATGGCTCTAGCCGTAAGAATTGATAGACGTCTGAGGGAGAGGTGCAAAGTTCCCCTCAGGCAGGAGGCACTGTCATTTGGGCAATCTGTCCCTTCTGTCCCTTGGGGTACAGTGACACTTGAACCAGGGACTGGAGAGGAACCTATGCAGTTAGGTCAGGTCTCTTCTTGCCTTGGTAATAGGAACTCTAGAGTGCAGAGAAGACTGATATTTCTGGGGTAAAGAAGGACATTTCGTTAATGTGTGTCCTTTTATTAAGACTCAAAGGTAACGGTAACGAAAAACAAAAGGGGGGTTCTTTAACCACCTCCGGACCGCTGTACGCACAGACGCGTCCTGGAGGTGGTTGATTCATTCCGCCTGGACGCATATACGCGTCATCTCGCGAGACGCGAGATTTCCTGTGAACGCGCGTACACAGGCGCGCGTGCTCACAGGAACGGAAGGTAAGAGAGTTGATCTCCAGCCTGCCAGCGGCGATCGTTCGCTGGCAGGCTGGAGATGTGTTTTTTTTAACCCCTAACAGGTATATTAGACGCTGTTTTGATAACAGCGTCTAATATACCTGCTACCTGGTCCTCTGGTGGTCCCCTTTGTTTGGATCGACCACCAGAGGACACAGGCAGCTCAGTAAAGTAGCACCAAGCACCACTACACTACACTACACCCCCCCCCCCCCGTCACTTATTAACCCCTTATTAGCCCCTGATCACCCCTGATCACCCCATATAGACTCCCTGATCACCCCCCTGTCATTGATTTCCCCCCTGTCATTGATCACCCCCCTGTCATTGATCACCCCCCTGCAAAGCTCCATTCAGACGTCCGCATGATTTTTACGGATCCACTGATAGATGGATCGGATCCGCAAAACGCATCCGGACGTCTGAATGAAGCCTTACAGGGGCGTGATCAATGACTGTGGTGATCACCCCATATAGACTCCCTGATCACCCCCCTGTCATTGATTACCCCCCTGTCATTGATCAACCCCCTGTAAAGCTCCATTCAGACGTCCGCATGATTTTTACGGATCCACTGATAGATGGATCGGATCCGCAAAACGCATCCGGACGTCTGAATGAAGCCTTACAGGGGCGTGATCAATGACTGTGGTGATCACCCCATATAGACTCCCTGATCACCCCCCTGTAAAGCTCCATTCAGATGTCCGCATGATTTTTACGGATGCACTGATAGATGGATCGGATCCGCAAAACGCATCCGGACGTCTGAATGAAGCCTTACAGGGGCATGATCAATGACTGTGGTTATCACCCCATATAGACTCCCTGATCACCCCCCTGTCATTGATTACACCCCTGTCATTGATTACCCCCCTGTAAAGCTCCATTCAGATGTCTGCATGATTTTTACGGATGCACTGATAGATGGATCGGATCCGCAAAACGCATCCGGACGTCTGAATGAAGCCTTACAGAGGCGTGATCAATGACTGTGGTGATCACCCCATATAGACTCCCTGATCACCCCCCTGTCATTGATTACCCCCCCCTGTCATTGATTACCCCCCTGTAAAGCTCCATTCAGACGTCCGCATGATTTTTACGGATCCACTGATAGATGGATCGGATCCGCAAAACGCATACGGACGTCTGAATGAAGCCTTACAGGGGCGTGATCAATGACTGTGGTCATCACCCCATATAGACTCCCTGATCACCCCCCTGTCATTGATTACACCCCTGTCATTGATCACCCCCCTGTAAAGCTCCATTCAGATGTCTGCATGATTTTTACGGATGCACTGATAGATGGATCGGATCCTCAAAACGCATCCGGACGTCTGAATGAAGCCTTACAGGGGCGTGATCAATGACTGTGGTGATCACCCCATATAGACTCCCTGATCACCCCCCTGTCATTGATTACCCCCCCTGTCATTGATTACCCCCCTGTAAAGCTCCATTCAGACGTCCGCATGATTTTTACGGATCCACTGATAGATGGATCGGATCCGCAAACTGCATCCGGACGTCTGAATGAAGCCTTACAGGGGCATGATCAATGACTGTGGTGATCACCCCATATAGACTCCCTGATCACCCCCCTGTCATTGATTACCCCCCTGTAAAGCTCCATTCAGACGTCCGCATGATTTTTACGGATGCACTGATAGATGGATCGGATCCGCAAAACGCATCCGGACGTCTGAATGAAGCCTTACACGGGCGTGATCAATGACTGTGGTGATCACCCCATATAGACTCTCTGATCACCCCCCTGTCATTGATCACCCCCCCTGTCATTGATCACCCCCCCTGTCATTGATCACCCCCCCCTGTCATTGATCACCCCTCTGTAAGGCTCCAGACATTTTTTTGGCCCAAGTTAGCGGAATTATTATTTTTTTTTTCTTACAAAGTCTCATATTCCACTAACTTGTGTCAAAAAATAAAATCTCACATGAACTCACCATACCCCTCACGGAATCCAAATGCGTAAAATTTTTTAGACATTTATATTCCAGACGACTTCTCACGCTTTGGGGCCCCTAGAATGCCAGGGCAGTATAAATACCCCACATGTGACCCCATTTCGGAAAGAAGACACCCCCAGGTATTCCGTGAGGGGCATATTGAGTCCATGAAAGATTGAAATTTTTGTCCCAAGTTAGCGGAACGGGAGACTTTGTGAGAAAAAAATTAAAAATATCAATTTCCGCTAACTTGTGCCAAAAAAAAAAAATTTCTATGAACTCGCCATGCCCCTCATTGAATACCTTGGGGTGTCTTCTTTCCAAAATGGGGTCACATGTGGGGTATTTATACTGCCCTGGCATTCTAGGGGCCCCAAAGCGTGAGAAGAAGTCTAGTATCCAAATGTCTAAAAATGCCCTCCTAAAAGGAATTTGGGCACCTTTGCGCATCTAGGCTGCAAAAAAGTGTCACACATCTGGTATCGCCGTACTCAGGAGAAGTTGGGGAATGTGTTTTGGGGTGTCATTTTACATATACCCATGCTGGGTGAGAGAAATATCTTGGTCAAATGCCAACTTTGTATAAAAAAATGGGAAAAGTTGTCTTTTGTCAAGATATTTCTCTCACCCAGCAAGGGTATATGTAAAATGACACCCCAAAACACATTCCCCAACTTCTCCTGAATACGGCGATACCACATGTGTGACACTTTTTTGCAGCCTAGGTGGGCAAAGGGGCCCATATTCCAAAGAGCACCTTTAGGATTTCACAGGTCATTTACCTACTTACCACACATTAGGGCCCCTGGAAAATGCCAGGGCAGTATAACTACCCCACAAGTGACCCCATTTTGGAAAGAAGACACCCCAAGGTATTCCGTGAGGGGCATGGCGAGTTCCTAGAATTTTTTATTTTTTGTCACAAGTTAGTGGAAAATGCTGATTTTTATTTATTTATTTTTTTCATACAAAGTCTCATATTCCACTAACTTGTGACAAAAAATAAAAACTTCCATGAACTCACTATGCCCATCAGCGAATACCTTGGGGTCTCTTCTTTCCAAAATGGGGTCACTTGTGGGGTAGTTATACTGCCCTGGCATTCTAGGGGCCCAAATGTGTGGTAAGGAGTTTGAAATCAAATTCTGTAAAAAATGACCTGTGAAATCCAAAAGGTGCTCTTTGGAATATGGGCCCCTTTGCCCACCTAGGCTGCAAAAAAGTGTCACACATCTGGTATCTCCGTACTCAGGAGAAGTTGGGGAATGTGTTTTGGGGTGTCATTTTACATATACCCATGCTGGGTGAGAGAAATATCTTGGCAAAAGACAACTTTTCCCATTTTTTTATACAAAGTTGGCATTTGACCAAGATATTTATCTCACCCAGCATGGGTATATGTAAAAAGACACCCCAAAACACATTCCTCAACTTCTCCTGAATACAGAGATACCAGATGTGTGACACTTTTTTGCAGCCTAGGTGGGCAAAGGGGCCCATATTCCAAAGAGCACCTTTTGGATTTCACAGGTCATTTTTTACAGAATTTGATTTCAAACTCCTTACCACACATTTGGGCCCCTAGAATGCCAGAGCAGTATAACTACCCCACAAGTGATCCCATTTTGGAAAGAAGAGACCCCAAGGTATTCGCTGATGGGCATAGTGAGTTCATGGAAGTTTTTATTTTTTGTCACAAGTTAGTGGAATATGAGACTTTGTATGAAAAAAAAAAAAAAAAAAATATAATTTTCCACTAACTTGTGACAAAAAATAAAAAATTCTAGGAACTTGCCATGCCCCTCACGGAATACCTTGGGGTGTCTTCTTTCCAAAATGGGGTCACTTGTGGGGTAGTTATACTGCCCTGGCATTCTAGGGGCCCAAATGTGTGGTAAGGAGTTTGAAATCAAATTCTGTAAAAAATGACCTGTGAAATCCGAAAGGTGCTCTTTGGAATATGGGCCCCTTTGCCCACCTAGGCTGCATAAAAGTGTCACACATCTGGTATCTCCGTACTCAGGAGAAGTTGGGGAATGTGTTTTGGGGTGTCATTTTACATATACCCATGCTGGGTGAGAGAAATATCTTGGCAAAAGACAACTTTTCCCATTTTTTTATACAAAGTTGGCATTTGACCAAGATATTTCTCTCACCCAGCATGGGTATATATAAAATGACACCCCAAAACACATTCCCCACCTTCTCCTGAGTACGGAGATACTAGATGTGTGACACTTTTTTGCAGCCTAGGTGGGCAAAGGGGCCCATATTCCAAAGAGCACCTTTCGGATTTCACAGGTCATTTTTTACAGAATTTGATTTCAAACTCCTTACCACACATTTGGGCCCCTAGAATGCCAGGGCAGTATAACTACCCCACAAGTGACCCCATTTTGGAAAGAAGACACCCCAAGGTATTCGCTGATTGGCATAGTGAGTTCATGGAAGTTTTTATTTTTGTCACAAGTTAGTGGAATATGAGACTTTGTATGAAAAAAAAAAAAAAAAAAAATCATCATTTTCCACTAACTTGTGACAAAAAATAAAAAATTCTAGGAACTTGCCATGCCCCTCAGCGAATACCTTGGGGTGTCTTCTTTCCAAAATGGGGTCACTTGTGGGGTAGTTATACTGCCCTGGCATTCTAGGGGCCCAAATGTGTGGTAAGGAGTTTTAAATCAAATTCTGTAAAAAATGACCTGTGAAATCCGAAAGGTGCTCTTTGGAATATGGGCCCCTTTGCCCACCTAGGCTGCAAAAAAGTGTCACACATCTGGTATCTCCGTACTCAGGAGAAGTTGGGGAATGTGTTTTGGGGTGTCATTTTACATATACCCATGCTGGGTGAGAGAAATATCTTGGCAAAAGACAACTTTTCCCATTTTTTTATACAAAGTTGGCATTTGACCAAGATATTTCTCTCACCCAGCATGGGTATATATAAAATGACACCCCAAAACACATTCCCCACCTTCTTCTGAGTACGGAGATACCAGATGTGTGACACTTTTTTGCAGCCTAGGTGGGCAAAGGGGCCCATATTCCAAAGAGCACCTTTCGGATTTTTACAGAATTTGATTTCAAACTCCTTACCACACATTTGGGCCCCTAGAATGCCAGGGCAGTATAACCACCCCACAAGTGACCCCATTTTGGAAAGAAGAGACCCCAAGGTATTTCGTGATGGGCATAGTGAGTTCATAGAAGTTTTTATTTTTTGTCACAAGTTAGTGGAATATGAGACTTTGTAAGAAAAAAAAAAAAAAAGAAAAAAATCATCATTTTCCGCTAACTTGTGACAAAAAATAAAAAGTTCTATGAACTCACTATGCCCATCAGCGAATACCTTAGGGTGTGTACTTTCCGAAATGGGGTCATTTGTGGGGTGTTTGTACTTTCTGGGCATTGTAGAACCTCAGGAAACATGACAGGTGCTCAGAAAGTCAGAGCTGCTTCAAAAAGCGGAAATTCACATTTTTGTACCATAGTTTGTAAACGCTATAACTTTTACCCAAACCATTTTTTTTTTACCCAAACATTTTTTTTTTATCAAAGACATGTAGAACAATAAATTTAGAGCAAAATTTATATATGGATGTCGTTTTTTTTGCAAAATTTTACAACTGAAAGTGAAAAATGTCATTTTTTTGCAAAAAAATCGTTAAATTTCGATTAATAACAAAAAAAGTAAAAATGTCAGCAGCAATGAAATACCACCAAATGAAAGCTCTATTAGTGAGAAGAAAAGGAGGTAAAATTCATTTGGGTGGTAAGTTGCATGACCGAGCAATAAATGGTGAAAGTAGTGTAGGTCAGAAGTGTAAAAAGTGGCCTGGTCTTTCAGGGTGTTTAAGCACTGGGGGCTGAGGTGGTTAAAAAAACAAAACAAAACAAGTTCCCTTATTCTTTGTAGCGTGAATGAAGAGTCAGAACATGCATATTTGTATTCTACCTGCAGTTCCCAATTCCTCCTGCCTGCCATGGTGGCGCTAGACTCTGAAATTATTGAATTAGAAGTATTTGTTGACAGTGGCGCAGGGGTTAATCTTGTTGATTATCAATTTGTTCAGGGTCATGGTTTTAGAACTAGCGCATTAAGCAAAGAGATATCAGTGTTTGCTATAGATTCCGCTCCTCTCTCGCAAAAATGTCTAATTCATGTTGTGCAGGATATTCATTTGAGGGTGGGTGATTCTCATGTTGAATCCATTTCTTGTTTGCTTAATGGTTTGCCTGCTCCGCTGGTTCTGGCTTTACCATGGTTGACCAAACCTAATCCTACCATTGATTGGCAAACTAGACAAATCAGTACCATCGAGTACCATTCTACCATCGAGATTTGTTCATGTTGGAAGCAGTCAGGGAAAGGCTTAGGGATTGTCAGGAGGTGACCTTTCCCTGTTCCCTAGCTGTGGGGCCTAGCCTGCTGTTTTGTTTAATTTTGTTGTGTTTGGTTTGCTTTCCTTCCCTACCGTGACACAGCTGCCACAAACAGTTAATTGGTGGGGGTGCTAGTTGTTGGACCCCCGCCGATCTGATATTGATGACCTACCCAGAGGATAGGTCATCAATATCTAAAAAGTGTAAAACTCATTTAATCTGGAAGAATATAACATGGATATCTGCACATCCTGCCGTGACTTTAGTATTAAGAAAAGCTAAGACAATGGCCTATATCCAATGATGATCTAAAATTACCATATTTGTTGCATACAGTAATAAAACCTAATGATGTGACAACTGATTGTTCTGTCAACCTGGCTGCAGCCCATCCCTCTGTTGTGAGCCTTTATATTAAGTCTTAACATGGGATTTGTTTTAGGTAACCCTAACCCTATATACAGATACTGTGCATGCAATGAACTTGCTTCTAGTCCTGAGCCATGTGTTTGAACCCACCTAGGGCACTGATTGCATGGAATTTTATGTCTAACCCATTTTACCGTATGTCTAATTATTCTCCATCAGTCCAAAAACATATTCAAATTTAACTTCTTCAGGACCAGACCAATTTTTATTTTTGCATTATTATTATTTTTTCTGCCCACCTCTCAAGACCCATAATTTTTATTATCTCTCTCTCACCTTCTCACTGTCTCTTGTCTATCTCTCTACCTCAAAAATCCTCCTGAATCAAATGGCTTAAAATTCAGATTCTATAGAATCAAAATATTTCCATAAATTCGGGTCAAATTCTGATTCTACTGTAGAATAAACAGAGAAAAATCATAATGTCATCCCCAGCTTTTCAGACCAATTGAAGTATTTTTCGATTGGGTTCAGAATCAAATTGGACAGTTGATTTGGTCAAATCTGACCGAAATCAAATTTACAGAAATGTTCTTATCTCTAGATGACCTTATGTTTTATTAATTTGTAAGGGAGGGGCAAAGTGACCAGAAAAGTGCAAATCAGTCATGTTTCTTTTTTTCCATTATAGTGTTCACTGTGCCTTTTTAAAAATATATTACATAATTACAATATTACATACTTAATGTACAGACATTTTTGGATGCAGCGATACAATTTATATTTTAAATTATAATTTTTTTTATGCAAAACTGGGAAAACCATTTTGAATTTTATACTGTAATGTCTAATTCCATTAGAGGACTTGAATACTTTTATTGTTTATACCATATACTGCAATAGTATATTACCGCAGCCTATGGGATTTTTACAGGCTTCCTATGAAATCCTGCCATAAACACAACCTAACAGAAAATTTGCTATGGCAGGCCTGGAAGCCTTCACAAGGCCTGAGCCCTAAGGCTGCCATAGCAAGTGATTGAAACCCCACAATTTTGCCACGGGGATCAGTTCAGAGGACAGAGGGAGTCCCCTAACTTTGTCTACCTGCCCAGATGCCGTGGTCTCTATTGATGGTGGCATCTGAGGGTTTAAAAAACCTGGATCAGTGTCCTCTCCATTTACGGTCATTGTGGCCAGGTGTCAACTGTATTACACAGCAGGTCTCCGCCACGTATGGAACAAGATGTATAGTTATGTCCAGGTGTGCAAAGCGGTTAAAGGGGTTCTCTGGGCTTTTAATATTGAGGACGCATCTTTTGCGGCCCATTGAGATGAATGGGTCCGCATCTGATCCACAACAAATGCAGAACGGATGTGGACAAAAACTACAGCATTGTGCATGAGCCCTTAATGGTTACACAATTTAGACACAGCTCTTAGTGGTTCAATATGAGGCTCATATGAATGGTGGTTTATCAAGGCATCTTTTCACAGCCTGGACAAGCTTATTGCAATAGAAAACTGTGTTGGCTATAAGCATATTGCATTTTAAGATGCCTACAGGCTCAAGCCTGCTGCAAAAGAGAGTGCTCAACCTTGGTTAGGTATATTTGTCCATACCCATGATATGGAGCACAGCACTATGTTTCAGTCTATAGTGGTGGTACTCAGTCTTACTAGAACCAGGCCAGTCCAGAATCCCTGTTGACCAGTGGGTGCCTCCTTGAGAACCCCTGTAACACTCGAGAATCTTCTAGGCTCTCTTTGGCAGCTAGTGCCCTGCCTGACTATTTAACTTGCCACTCAAACTCAACTGTATAGTAAGGCCCGTTTTGGCCACCACCAATACCATGTGGCTTCAGCTACAGACTGTCCTAACCCGTCCTGCAATACCTTTCATAATATGGAATAGTGACACCTAGTATGAGTGAACGCCATTAGCCATAACCATTAAATTATTTCTTTATTTTTAAATTTAATTTACTTATATAGCGCTGCGCTTTACAGACCTTATTGTCACTCGCTTTCCCCTATCTGTATGTTTTTTTGTAATGTGGGAGTACACAGATCTCATCAGGCTCCATAGAAAAAGATAGTATGGGCCCCTTGCATCTAGTTTCCCAGTGTATGTGCGTCAATCACTCCAAGGCAATGCAAAACATGCCCAACACCCTCGATTTCTGATGAATTTACGTTTTGTTAATCAAGTGGAAGAAATTTTTATTAAATACAAATTAATGATGATTATAATAATAATAATAATACTCACAGCATATGGATATCATCTGTGTGCTGTCTGCATCTGTGGAGCCAGGCTGCAAGTTATAGAACCTGTCTTATACTTGTCTGTTTTGCTTTTTTACAGTGGGTCCCGTGAAAATTGCAGGATGCACACAGAGCACATCGGAAAGCAAGATGGAAAAAAATTGGAACAGGTGCTTCAAATATATTACAAAGCTAGACAACTGCCGGCAGCCACCACTAGGGGGAGCTCAGTGAATAGGAATTAATACAAGTACCTTTGAAACTTTAATAATTACTTTGCACTGAGCTCCCTCTAGTGGTGGCTGCTTGAAAATGCAGTGTTTTCACGTGGGGAAGAGAAGAGCAAGTTCAATGTGGGCCCCCCCTCCCCCCCTCCCCCCCCCCGGCTCTATAGCAGTCGCATGGTCTATTCTAACAGGACAGTGTCTTGAAAATAAAAGAATATGTCGACATGCACAACATATGTAAGGGGGTGCCCCAATGAGGACTGTCAGAGCATTTACCACTCCCTCTAGCAAACTGTATTCTTAAATTGTACCCACCAGTGAAATAACTTGTGACCGCCATATTTTTATGTTCTGCCATGTTGTGCTTTGTATAATTTGATATGTAGGTGAAGTCTAAAAGACATTTATTTGCAAACATTGTGGGCACCCAATTTGGCTGTGACTGTGACTCTCAAGACACTGGGAGTCCTAGTTTTTGCGACAGCTCAAAAGCCACAAATTACTGTCCTACAAACCTGTGCTCATTAAAGTCTATATAAGAGGCTCCAAAGCAGGGTTTCACTACAAAATAACTTAATATCCCCTTAAATCGAGTGCAAACCATCTGCATTTGAACCATCTTTTTCGAACTGGCCCGGTTCCTAAAATTACATTTTAAACATATGTATTTTTTTTAGGAAATTGTTTTTACCTTGAGACTGAAGCAAATGATTAACTGCAATTAGATATTAAACTGATAGGTAAAAACTAAAAGAGCCAACCCAGTGATGGTCCCATTAATTAAATTCAATGTCAATGCACCATAGACCTGGGCGGAGGAGGATTTCATCTAAGGATTTACAGCTTTCTAGTGGCAGACTCAAAATAGAATTTGGAAAATGTATCCTTTACAAGGAGAGGGAGTAACGGTAATAACGGAGCAGTGGACCCTGAACACCAGTGGAATTATTATCTGTGTAGGAGCCAGGTTTAGTGCTTAAAGATCCCATTAATTTTATCTTGTGACAATCCTTAAATTACCAATATTCAAGACATACTGTAGGAAGCAACTTTGTATCAGCTATTATGTCCATCCCTATATGCCCATCCCTATATAATCCAGGTCTTTCTGTGAAAGGGTTAAAATGCTATTACATTGTTTCTTATATGTATTTCTGGAAACCAGCCAGTATCATTGGATGATAACAGTATAACACCACTACAGCAAAGGGCCCAGGAGAGGAACGGTTGCTCATGGTGGTGGTCCTCACTCCAGTGCTCCCTGGGACCGTGGACTGATGGGAGTGGCGTGCCTTTTCTTCACTTTGAGGCATTCCCTGGCTTTGGGACTCCTGCCTGGTCATAGGTGGGGTGCTCTTGGTGGAGATGAATTTTGAGGTGCAAGGCAGGGTTCCCTGAAGTGTGAGGCATTGATGAGGCTTGTTGAACAGGGCTTTTGCTGGCAATTAAAGGTCCAATACAGTAATCCCAGCAGTTGTCACAGTTCAGACTTTGCATGGACCGGCAGATCTCACACAGTTTTGGGATTACACAGTTCTTAGTTTCACTGGCTTAGAAGGTAGTTAACAGGCCAAGTTGTTGTCTCTTTATCACACTCTTCCTCACACTGCATTTTTCTTTCCTATGCTTAAGGTGGTTATCATGGAAAAGGAAATGACATCCTCAGGATGGGTCATCAATATCACGTCAGCGGGGGTCAAAGTCCCAGCACCCCTGCCCATCTGCTGTTTCAGAGATCCGCAGCATTCACCGGAGCTCTGAGGTGCCATGCAGGTTCCCAGCAGCTTTCCATAGACAGCACCGTACATAATATACTGGCAATGCTTGGTATTGCAGCTCAGCCCCATTGACATGAATGGTGCCGAGCTGCAACTAGGCCATGGGACCGGTGTCACATGGCCTAGGAAGAGGCTGCAGTGCTCATGGCCGCTTCTAACAGCTGATCGGTGGGGGTCCCAGGTGAAGTGACCCCGCAGATCTGATACTGATGACTTAGGGCCCATTCAGACGGCCGTAGTGCTTTGCGGATCTGCGGATACCGGCCATGTGCGTTCCACAATTTGCGAACCGCACATGGCCGCAACCATAATAAAAAATGCCTATTCTTGTCCGCAATCGGACATGAAGAATAGGACATGTTCTATCTTTTCTGCGGAGCCGCAGTACGGAATAATGGATGCAGACAGCACACGGTGTGCTGTCCGCATCTTAGGAGGGCCCATAGAAATGAATGGCTCCCCAGACCTTCCTCAAAATTGCGGAACGGGTGCGGACCCGTTCATACGCCGTGTGAATGAGCCCTTATCCTGAGGATAAGTCAGATTTTTTTTTCCTGAATAACCCCTTTAAGTATCTAGACATAGAGGTACAACTCTCTCTTGCTGCTCTTACACACTTCTCTTGCTTTTCTATTTAATCACAATGCAGTACTACAGGCTTTATTTGCAGGATGTAGTCTTTAGCAGACCCTTCATCTGGCTCTAAAGTATGTCCAGGTTCCTGAAGCCTTTCATCTCCAGTAGAGATGGCCTTGCGGTTTGCCCGGCGGTCGTTTCGCGGTTAACTTTGCTCGTTCGCGAATCGCCGAACATGCAAACATATGACAATATTCGCACGCGCCATATTTTTTTGCATAGCACCGAATATTGACCCATGACACATCCATCAGGTGGGACACGACAGCCAATTGAGACGTTTCAGCACATGGACACACCCCCAACCCTGATTGAGGGGTGCTATTGCTATATACCTTCTTCCACCAAATACTGATTAAGGGCTGTGATACACCTGCTTCCACAAAATACTGATTGAGGGGTGCTATATACCTGTTTCCGCCAAATACTGATTGAGGGGTGCCATATACCTTCTTCCACAAAATACTGATTGAGGGGTGCTATTGCTATATATCTTCTTCAACCAAATACTGATTGAGGGCTGGGATATACCTGCTTCCACAAAATACTGATTGAGGGCTGCAATACACCTGCTTCCACAAAATACTGATTGAGGGGTGCTATATATCTGTTTCCACCAAATACTGATTGAGGGGTGCCATATACCCTTTTCCACAAAATCCTGATTGAGGGGTGCTATATACCTGTTTCCACCAAATACTTATTGGGGGGTGCTATATACCTGTTTCTGCCAAATTCTGATTGAGGGGTGCCATGTACCTGTTTCCACCAAATACTGATTGAGGGGTGCCATATTCCTACTTCCACTAAATACTGATTGAGGGGTGCTATTGCTATATACCTTCTTCCACCAAATACTGATTGAGCGGTGTCATATACCTTCTTCCACAAAATACTGATTGAGGGGTGCTATTGCTATATACCGTCTTCCACCAAATACTGATTGAGGGCTGCAGTACACCTGCTTCCACAAAATACTGATTGAGGGCTGCGATACACCTGCTTCCACAAAATACTGATTGAGGGGTGCCATATATCTGTTTCCGCCAAATACTGATTGAGGGGTGCTATATACCTGTTTCCGCTAAATACTGATTGAGGAGTGCCATATTCCTTCTTCCACAAAATACTGATTGAGGGATGCTATTGCTATATAACTTCTTCCACCAAATACAGATTGGGGGCTTCGATACAGCTGCTTCCAAAAAATACTGATTGAGGGGTGCCATATACCTGTTTACGCCAAATACTGATTGAGGGGTGCCATATTCCTTCTTCCACTAAATACTGATTGAGGTGTGCTATATACCTTTTTCCGCCAAATACTGATTGAGGGGTGCCATATACCTTCTTCCATAAAATAATGATTGAGTGGTGCTATTGTTATATACCTTCTTCCACCAAATACTGATTGAGCGCTGCGATACACCTTCTTACACAAATACTGCTCTTTTCTACAGAGAAGGCAGAGAGTCTCTACGGAGAAGGCAGAGGTTCATTTAGAAAATGACAGGCCAGTGCTCCTAATGGCGACCAAAATTTGACTTTGTTGTCTTGTCGCCATTTGCATCTAGACCCTCTGCTCTGCCTCTAAAAAAAAAAAAAAGGCTTTCATCCAGCAGATATACGCTGAAGACATCTGCTGGGTGAAGATCCGCCCCTCACACTGTGGCCAGTGATTGTATCGATGCCACTGCAGCCAAACGTTTTCATGGAGAAACTCACGACAAGCAGCGGAGGCCTGGAAGCGAATGATCCGGGACTCAGCACCTAGGGATTACCAACGCGAATCTGGCTAGTCTGACAGCTCATGGAAATGAGTGCACAACCTCTTTAACTGCATGGGCTGTAGCAGAAAACCCCATGCTCCTAAGCATCCCAGCTATATTATATGTATTTTAAATTTGGCGACTAAAAATTTCATTTGGCTCCTAAATTTTTCAGGTTAGGAGCCAATGGCTCCTTGATATTTTTTTTAGTCTGGAGAACTGCAGGCAGAGGAAGAGTCAGACCGTTCCACAGGGATGGTAGGGGTCGGGCAGGTGCACCAGGCTGGAGCCTAATAGGGAAGTTGGAGAAGGTGTGTGCGATAACTTCAAAGGGTGCACCAGAGTTGGTTGAGTGGCTCACTCTGCCTTCTGCTTCTGCACCCTCCTCATCCTCTGTATCTGAACCCTCCTCACTCTCTGCATGTGCACCCCCAAAGACACCACCACCACCATCACTATCATAGCCCCTCCACTCGAGTCAGAGGAATTATTTTCCCATCCATTCCCAGACCTTACTGATGCGCAGCCATTCTTGGCATCGGAAGAGGAAGAGGAGGTAGCAACGGCTGCCACCCAGCGGTCTGACGACAGTACCCAGATCAGCCCAAGGAGGGTGGTCCTCGCTGTTGCTGCCTACTCCGAGATCTCTAATGTCAGTGATGGTGAAGGTGACGATGATGACGTGTTGATGGACGTCACGTGGGTGCCCACAAGAGAGGAAGAGGAGGGGAGTTCAGAGGGAGAGATGGAGCAGCAGATAGGGACGAGGAGGAGAAGCAGGCAGAATTTGCAGTGCACTCGAGGAAAAAAGAAGACTGCAAATGTATCTGGAGCGAGCCATCCACCATGCACGGTTACATCTTGCGCTCCCAGGACGCCGGCACATGGCTCCGCAGTGTGGGCTTTTTTTAACCTGTCAGCTGCTGACAATAGTGTTGCCATCTGCAGCCTGTGCTGTCAACGCATAAGTCGCGGTAAGCCCCACACTCACCTAGAAACGACCGCCTTAAGAAGGCACCTGGCCTCCCTTCACCGAGCCCAGTGGGAGTAACCCACAAAGCCACACTCCCGACGCTCCACATCCTGCCTCTTCTCCTTCTCCTCTCATTTGTCCTCCACGCCACCTTCCACTGTGCCATCGTTGTGTTCATCTGGCACAAAGCAGGCTTCCGTGGCCCAAATGTTCAAGCGTAAAAATTAACCGCTGGTTTGTCGGAACTGCTAGACCTCCAACTACTGCCATATCAATTGGTGGACTCGGAGGCCTTTAGAAAATTTGTGGCCATTGGCACACCGCAATGGAAGGTCCCCGGAAGGAAATATTTCTCCCAGAAGGGCATCCCTGAACTATATGGCCACTTTCAGCGGCAAGTTAATATATCTCTGGCACACATTGTCGGTGCCAAGATACATCTGACCACAGACACGTGGTCTAGCAAACACAGGCAGGGAAGTTACATAACTTTTACTGCCCACTGTGTGAACCTTCTGACAGCCGTCAAGCATGTAACCCGTGGCACCCGTGTGGATTTGGTGTTACCACCACGGATTGAATGCAGGCCTGCCTCTTCTTCTCCTCCTCCTACTCCATCCTCCGTCTCCTCCTCGGCTGACTCCTCCTTTTTCACTGCTACCGCCTCTTCTGCTGCACCCCCCCAAGCTCCCCAGAACCTATTCGACGTGCCAGGTGAAACGTTGCCATGCTGTGCTGCGGCTGTTGTGCCTGGAAGCCAAGAGACACACCAGTCCTGCACTGCTTTCAGTTCTGCGGTCACAGGCCGATCAGTGGCTAACCCCGCTCAATTTGACAGATGGTAAAGTGGTGTGCCACAACGGTGCCAATCTGCTGAGAGCGCTGAAACAGGGAAAAATGACAGGATGTGTGCATGGCACACATCCTGAACTTAGTTGTGCAGCGATTCGTTGCCAAATATCCCAGGGTCCAGGACATCTTGCGGCAGGCCAGGAAAATCTCTGGCCATTTTAGAAAATCTTTCACGGCCATGACTCACCTTGCTGACGTTCAGTGGCGACACCACTTGCCTGTCAGATGTCTGATTTGTGACTGCCCGACGTGCTGGAACTCCACCTTGTATATGCTTGATAGGCTGCTCCAGCAGAAACGTGCTGTTAACGACTACCTGTATGAACTCTGCGGCAGGACAGGTTCTGGGGAGCTTGTTTTTTTTTCACCGCGCCAGTGGCTGCTCATGTGCGACGCATGCAGACTTCTGCAGCCATTTAATGAGATCACCAAACTGGTCAGTCACAGCCAGGGCGCCATCAGTGACATCGTACCTTACGCCTTCTTTCTGGAGCGTGCATGTCATTGTGTCATTGATCAAGCCGTCGAGGAGCAGGAGCTGGAAGATGAGGAAGTCGCAATCCTGAATGAATTCCCAGGGGGGCTACTCCATCTGAGACAAGTCATCAGGAGTCTGAAGAGGAGTCAGAGGAGGATGGTGGCTGGGGGGAGGAGGAGCAAGAAGAGCAGGCTTTGAACTTTTCGGGGATCCCTGGTGTTGTCTGTGGCTGGGGGGAGGAGACCGAGGAAGACATTCTCCTGGGCGATGAGCAGGAGCCAGGGCGCTCCACCACTTCCAATCTAGTGCAAATGGGGGCCTTCATGCTCCAGTGTTTAAAGAGGGATCCCCGTATAAAAAGCATAAAGGGCAAGGACCAGTACTGGGTGGCAAAGTACTTAGACTTCCGGTACAAATACAAAATGGCGGACATGTTACCAGCATCACAGAGGGCTGTCAGAATGCAGCATTTCCAGGCCATGCTGCGAGAGATGCTGCATTCTGCTGTTGCGGGCACTGGCAGAGAAATTTCCACCCACAGCGAAACAGGTGCGGGTACCAATCCTACCGCGCCTGCAAGAAGAGGGCGGTTTGAAGATGTGTTGGTCACTCCGGATATGAGATCATTTTTGCAGCCAACCCATCGACAGCCGCCCTCCGGATCCAGCCTCAGGGAACGCCTAGACCTGCAGGTGTTCGACTACATCGGGTTAACAGCCGATATGGACGCTCTGAGAAGCGAGGAACCCCTTGATTACTGAATGTGCAGGCTTGACCTCTGGCCAGAGCTGGCACAATTTGCCATGGAACTCTTGGCTTGCACCTCATCGAGTGTCCTGTCCGAAAGGATGTTCAGCGCAGCAGGGGTGATCGTGACCGATAAGCGCACTCGCCTAGCTCATGACAGTGTGGACCTGGCCGGCGGCGGGACCCAGTGGCCAAACAGCGCCCCTGCTGCCGGCCGGGATGGCGCCACAGCGCTGGTGGTTGCCGTGCAGCGCCGCGCTAATTTTAGGTTAGGACCCACTCATAGAGGCAACCTTGGCGTGGTGAGTGGGCTTATCCCTTTTGATCAAAATGTACAATAATGCCTCATTTAGCATGTAGCATGGAGGTAGTACACATGCGCTATTTAGTGCTGTCTCCTGCAGAAATGCAGGGATAAGATCATAGCATTAGCAGTGGATGTGCGATTCATTTCTTCTTTTCTCCCATTATTTAATGCACAGAATCCAAAGTTCTTTGCAGTCAGGTTAATTCCTATTGCCTAATTTTTGGGGCCTGTACTGGCTGACAGTTACATATTTATCATGGGACCACCTAATGTACCTCCAGCCACAGAATCCAAAGTTCTTTGCTCTCATGTGAATGCCTATTGGCTAATTTTTGGGGCCTGTACTGGCCGACAGCTACATATTTATCCTGTGACCGCCTAATGTACCTCCAGCCACAGAATCCAAAGTTCTTTGATGTCAGGTGAATGCCTATTGCCTAATTTTTGGGGCTTGTACTGGCCGACAGTTAAATTATTTTTTATCTCTAGCCACATAATCACACCCCTGTCTCACTCCTCTGCCTCTAATTATGGTGGTGTATGAACCGCATTCACCCTAAGGACCTTCTAATGTCACAGGGTCATGTGACTGTACCCCATACTGTGCCCCTCACCCTGTATTGTGCCCCCTTATACTCTGCATTGTGCCCTCTTACCACACTCTGTGAAGTGCCCCTAGTCATTCCCTGTACTGTGCCCTCTTATACACTTTTATCCGGTCACGGTATGGCGGTGTTATCCGGTCACTGTACAGAGGTGTTAGCCGGTCAATGTATGGCGGTGGTATCCAATAACTGGATGGCCATAACTGTATCCCTTTCCCTGCCCACGCCATCCTTTTTTAGACCTGGCATGAGCGGGAAAAATATGCCGATTGCGGTGCTAAGGACCTTTGCGCCACAATCTGTGTCAAAAATACACCTAACATAGACGTATTTCTATATAATAAATGACCACCTAATTGTATTATTATTCGGGGGTAGGGCTAATATCTTTATACTATATAGATTCTAGTGTATTATACTGTTCCCTGTATTTCCCAGTAGAAAATGATCCTTGGGAAATACAGTCCTCATTCCTGACCACAAGGACCAGGTAGCGCTCTGTCAGTACATGGCGGCCTCCCATCTCCGCCACGCTGCTCCGCTGTGTACTGGTGCTTATTCTGACCCTAGGGCTGGGTTCACATCCTATTTTTGCCATCCATTTAATGCATACTAAAAATGTATGTGTTAACAGATGCCTCAGACTGATGCGGTACAGTGGCGTCTGTTCACCGTACAGTTCCATGGTAGAAAAATGTTTTACGTTAATGTATGCATTTTTTTTATGGACTCTGCAGGATACAAAAACGTGGATTGCTGCACATTTGTATACATCAAACGGATAGGGAATCAAATTAATCTAGGCTCCAGCAGGGCACATTTTTGAGAGTTTCCCTATAAGACGCATAAAAATTGCCCCTGATTAAAATACATATTTTTGGTGGGAATTTTTGCCAATGATCCCCTCTGGTATATCACTGTCCATGTTGTGGGACTATTTGTGTACTTCTAGTAAGTGTTTGCTGGCTGCAGATATGAACTGTATGTTTTTCAGGTTCACTTGCCATTAAAGTGAATGGGGCCCGCCGCGAACGCGCGGTTCGCGAACATTTGATCGCGAACACATTTGGAAATCGTCCCGGCCGATGTTCGTCCATCACTAATCTCCAGGACAAATTAGGCTACTTTCACACTAGCGTTCAGAGCGGGTCCGTCTGATGTCTGCTCAGACGGATCCGCTCCTATAATGCAGACGTTTGTATCCGTTCAGAACGGATCCGTCTGCATTATAGTCTGAAAGTAGCCTGAACGGATCCGTCCAGACTTTACATTGAAAGCCAATGGGGGACGGATCCGTTTGAAGATTGAGCCATATGGTGTCATCTTCAAGCGGATCCGTCCCCATTGACTTCCATTGTAAGTCTGGACGGATCCGCTTGCCTCCGCACGGCCAGGCGGACACCCGAACGCTGCAAGCAGCGTTCAGGTGTCCGCTTGCTGAGCGGAGCGGAGGCTGAACGCCGCCAGACTGATGCATTCTGAGCGGATCCGCGTCCACTCAGAATGCATTAGGGCTGGACGGATGCGTTCGGGGCCGCTTGTGAGCCCCTTCAAACGGAGCGCACGAGCGGACACCCGAACGCAGGTGTGAAAGTAGCCTAAGCTGTGGAGCCCATAAGTCTCTCAGACAAGTTATCTCCAAAGTCTTTGCAGCTTGCACCACCACCCGACATTGAAATGTCCCAAAAATATCTCTCCTTTCTCTCCTCCCTCAGAGGCCGGTTTAAAGACCTGTTCTCACTTCACTGTCACTCTATGTTCTCAACTACTCCTCCCTATGGGGAGGGTGGCACAGCCACATCTAGCAACAGTCACTAATGGTCTGTTAACTTCTTTTGCAGTACACACACAGGAAATGTGTCACCAAAACCAGTTAAAACCAGATAGCAACACAAATCCTTTTTTTCTGAATGATTGCAGAATTATTTATTCTATTTACTGAACATGATTATGGGGGCAGCCATCTTGCCTGAGCTGTTCTTAATAGCATTTAAAAAGCATTAAAAAAAATTGCTTTACGGCAGCCCCATGGTCCAGACACAATGGTCTGGAGTGGGACCTCATTGACTTCTATGGCAGCATTTTCTAGGCATGCTCTGTGACCTGTGCAGAGGTCATTGTACAGGGAAAGAATAGATAAGATTTGACAATTACCTATTGTGAATGGTGGATCCTGTCTTATCGGTCATTCTAATCCTGCTTGTAATCAGATCACCTCTGGGTATAGATAAGCAGGGAACTGCAGTAAAGTGATCTGTACAGACCAAGTAGTGGCGCCAATTATTATTCTTAGTGGCCAGTGCGAAAACATATTTTTTTATGGTTATTGTTTAAATTTACACGTTAAGGACCCAGGACGAGAATGCTCGTCCTAAAGGGCCGGTACTTAGTGCCCCAGGACGAGCATTCTCGTCCTGCGGTCCTTCCTACCCCCGCGTGCGGTGCCGCGATCATCGGCATCGGTGATGATGCCGATGCCGGTGGATTAACCCCTCATATACCACGGTCAGCGCTGACCACAGCATATGGGAGGTTTGCGCTCCCTCACCTCATCCATCGAGTCCCCACGCTGCTGTGGCGGGGACTCGATGGTTGCCATGGCAGCCCCAAGCCATTCAAAGGCTTGGGGCCTGGCATGTACGGAGGCCTAAGAGGCCCAGGACCAAGGCTGGGTCTCCTAGGCAACTGTTAGCGTCTTACAATGTAAGACACTAACAGTTCAATACAGCACAATACAGATGTATTGTGCTGCATTGAAACAGGGATCAGACCCTGTAATGTTGAAGTCCCAGAGTGGGACAAATAAGAAAGTGAAAAAAAAAGTTAATAAATGAAAGTTTTACAAAAAAAATGTAAAAGTTTCAAGTAAAAAAGTAAAAAATAAAAAATAAAAATCCTTTTCCCAAAATAAAGTTGCATTTTTTCTAAAAAGATAGGGAAAAAAAGAAAAGTAGACATATTAGGTATTGCCGCGTCCGTACTGACCAGCTCTATAAAAATATCACATGACCTAACCCCTCAGATGAACACCGTCAAAAAAATAAAATAAAAACTGTGCTAAAAAAGCAATTTGTTTGTCACCTTACATCACTAAAAGTGAAACACCAAGTTGATCAAAAAGGTGTATGCCCGACAAAATAGTACCAATCTAACAGTCACCTCATCCCGCAAAAAATGAGCCCCTACCTAAGAAAATCGCCCAAAAAATTTAAAAAACTATGTCTCAGAATATGGAGACACACAAACATTTTGTTTTTTTGTTTTAAAAATGCTGTTATTGTGTAAAACGTAAGTAAATGTAAAAAAAAAGTATACATATTAGGTATCGCCGCGTCCGTAACAACCGGCTCTATAAAAATACCACATGACCTAACCCCTCAGGTGAACACCGTAAAATTTTTTAAATAAAAACGGTATAAAAATAGCCATTTTTTGTCACCTTACATCACAAAAACTATAATAGCAAGCGATTAAAAGTCATACGCACCCCAAAATAGTGACAATCTAACCGTCACCTCATCCTGCACCCTACCTCAGATTATCGCCCAAAAACTGAAAAAACTATGGCTCTCAGACTATGGAGACACTAAATCATTTATTGGGTAAAACTTGCATAAATAAATAAAAAGTAGACAAATTAGGAAATAGCCGCGTCCGTAATAACCTGCTCTATAAAAATATCACATGACCTAACCCCTCAGATGAACACCGTAATTTTTTTAAAATAAAAACGGTGTAAAAAAAGTGTAATAGCAGGCGATCAAAAAGTCATATGCACCCTATAATAGTACCAATCAAACCGTCATCTCATCCTGAAAAAAATGAGCCCCTACATAAGACTTTCGCCCAAAAAATAAGTAAAACTATCGCTTTCAGAAATGCTTTGTTATGTAAAACTGAAACAACCAAAAAAAGTAGTCATATTTGGTATTGTCGCGTCCGTGACAACCTGCTCTATAAAAATACCACTTGATCTAACCTGTCAGATGAATGTTGTAAATAACAAAAAATAAAAACGGTTCCAAAACAGCTATTTCTTGTTACCTTGCCTCACAAAAAGTGTAATATAGAGCAACCAAAAATCATATGTACCCTAAAATAGTAAAAACAAAACTGCCACCTTATCCCGTAGTTTCCAAAATGGGGTCACTTTTTTGGAGTTTCTACTCTAGGGGTGAGTCAGGGGGGCTTCAAATGGGACATGGTGTCAAAAAACCAGTCCAGCAAAATCTGCTTTCCAAAAACCATATGGTGCTCCTTTCTTTCTGCGCCCTGCCTTGTGCTCGTACAGCAGTTTACGACCACATATGGGGTGTTTCTGTAAATGACAGAATCAGGGCCATAAATATTGACTTTTGTTTGGCTGTTAACCCTTGCTTTGTTACTGGAAAAATTGATTAAAATGGAAAATCTGCCAAAAAATTGAAATTTTGAAATGTCATCTTTATTTTTCATTAATTCTTGTGGAACACCTAAAGGGTTAACAACGTTTGTAAAATCAGTTTTGTATACCTTGAGGGGTGTAGTTCTTAAAATGGGGTCATTTTTGGGATGTTTCTATTATGTAAGCCTCACAAAGTGACTTCAGACCTGAACTGGTCCTGAAAAAGTGGGTTTTAAGATTTGCTTCTAAACTTCTAAGCCTTCTAACGTCCCCAAAAAATAAAATGGCATTCACAAAATGATCCAAACATGAAGTAGACATATGGGGAATGTAAAGTAATAACTATTTTTGGAGGTATTTCTATCTATTATAAAAGTAGAGAAATTGAAACTTGGAAATTTGCTAATTTTTCAAAATTTTTGGTTAATTTGGAATTTTTTTATAAATAAAAATAAAAATGTTTGACTCAATTTTACCACTGTCATGAAGTACAATACATGACGAGAAAACAACCTCAGAATGGATAAGTAAAAGCATTTGAAAGTTATCACCACATAAAGTGACACATGTCAGATTTGCAAAAAATGGCAGGATCCTTAAGGTGTTAAATAGTGACATCGAAAATTAAAAAAACATCAAATATTCTTTAAAAATATGTTCAACATAAAAATATGATTTAAACAATAGGTCATTTTCTGATGACACATTCCCTTTAGGGCTCATGCCCACGAACGTAAGTGTTACGTGCCTGTGCTGTGGACCGCAAATTGCGGTCCGCAAGCAGCCGCATGCGGATCGCGGACCCATTCACTTGCATGCAATCCTTTTTTGCGGTGCGGAGGCACGTACAGTAAACCCACGGAAGCACTCCATAGTGCTTCCGTGGGCTTCCAATCCGTGCCTCCGTTCCGCATCTCCGGATCCGGATTGCGGACCCATTCAAGTGATTCAATACGGCCACGGTCGGGCAACGGCCGTGTGCATGAGCCCTTAAGCAGTGGACTGCTGCCTTAGCAGTGGGACTCTGCAGGGCTGTCACTGAGATTGGACTAAAGGCATTTGAGGCAGATATTCTGTAGTGATGAGCGGCAGGGGTCATATTCGAATTCGTGATATTTTGCGAATATTTTGTAGAATATTCGCAAATGTGAATATTCGTTATATTCTACATTCTTTTTTTTTACTCGAAAATCGGCAAGGTATTGATCGCGTAATATGCGAATATTATGCGATCATTACAGGCGTGGGTCAAAAACGAATATCTAGCACTATAGAAAATATAGTATTCGTCATTTTTTTCCATCTGAAGTTATGATTCCTCCCTGCCCTTGTCAAGCAACTTAAGCATTAATCAGCAGAGAGGAATCATGTCTTCAGATGGAAAAAAAAATGACGAATATTCTAAAAAACGAAAACATAGCACTATATTCGATATAGTGCTATATATCTGTTTTTTAGAATATTCGTCATTTTTCATCATCCATCTGCTTAGGGTGTCTGGTTCCCCAAAAAACTGTTCTTATCTGTCCGGGCTCCCTAGGATTTCAGCCTGCTCCAGTCAGTGCCCGTTGCCATGCGCATAGGGCGTCCCCATCACCATGGGAACGCCTCGGGTTTAGAATATACTATCGGTTCTGAGTTTTCACGATCTCACAACAGCGAATAGTCATGTTCACTTCAGATGGAAAAAAATAATGAATATTCTAAAAAATTTATATATAGCACTATTGCTATATATTCGTTTTTTAGAATATTCGTCATTGAAGAATATTCTAAAAAAAAAGAATATATAGCAAAAGTGCTATATATTAGTTTTTTAGAATATGCGTCATTTTTTTCCATCTGAAGTTATGATTCCTCCCTGCTTAAGTTGTTTGTCAAATTTTTGCGCTTTTAAAAAAAGTCTCAGTGGTAAATCTGGAGTGAAACTCCTTTACATAGCTAACCACACCCATTTTTCAAAACTGGAGTGAGTAGTGTAAAAATGCAAAAAGTTGCAAAATTTTTGTGGAAAGGATCAAAAAAGTCGCAAAGCTCCTATTTTGCTACTTTTTTGAGCCAGAATTCTGGAGTGCAGGGCGTGATTAATTTTATTCCAAGTATATCCAAAGCCAACATTTTGCAATTATCTGTGGAAGACCAAGGCAAGAATTTTGAGGGCATCTGAGGCAAGTACTCTAGGGGCATCTGAGCCAAGCTCTTGGCAGCATTTGAGGAAGACAATTTTAGAAAATTTAAGATGAATTTTCTGAGGGAATCCAAAGCACTTTGAGGGCATGTGTGGCAGGCACTCTAGGGTCCTATGAGGAAGGCACTTTGAAGGCATCTAAAGCAGGAACTTGGCACATCTGAGGGTATTCTAGGGGTATTCTCTGCACAGATGGGTATTCTAGTGGTATCTGAGGCAATAACTCTCGATAACATCTGAATAAGGCACTCTAAGGGCAGAGGTATACAGAAATCTCATAGGGCCCCATTTTAGTATTAGCCCCCCTACACCAACAATTTCCCAGGACACTCCCAGGCAACATAGAATGCAAAGCGCAATATTCTGGATTTCTGACAAATTTACAACCTTTTTTTATTAAGCAGAAGAAATTTTTATTTATAAAAATTCGAATTAATAAAGTCACCCTCAGCCTCACCCACTTTACCCAACCTCTATGTAAGAAAAAGTGGAACTAGTGCTTCATAAAAAATGTCACTCATCCTGAACACCATCGTACTCAATGTATTTACAACAGACAACTGACATAAATACATAGATAGATTCTCCTACTTAGCTTCACATATCACAAAGCTCTCTGTCTACAACTGACAGTAGCAGGAGCACAGTGCATAGGAGTTAATACAGTTACCCTTGTCTGCAATGGAAGGTGCAATCATCTCTTTGCACTGAGCTCCCCCTTGTGGCTGCATGAAGATGCAGTGTTTTCACATCAGGAACAAAATTAGGTCCCTCCTCTCCCCGAGCCCCATAGCATTTGCATGGTCTGTCTCCATCGCAGGTACTCCACTGTCTGTATTTATTTAACTGGGATGACCCCTTTAATATTTTTTATATTTGATTGAAAATGCAGGGATAATCGGTGAGAAGAAAAGATGTCCATACAACTTGTACATGTGGCCCAGTGGATTTGAACATAGGACCTTTTGAAACCCACAACTTTAGGTTTAATACAGCTACAATTACAAGAACAATCTAATTTCATTAACAAAACAATTTGAATATAAAATAATAAATCTAAAATATTAAACACAATATTTTCATACACAATTGATGATATATAGTCCCCAAATAAATTACTTATCTATCATCCTTTTCTCAGCATGATAGTTACATATGATAATATCAGTTTTTTCACTAAAGGAACCATATCTTGCTATATCTGGACAATATACAGTGACTTTTATTATTTAATTTGTATTACTTTTGAGGGTTTTTTGCCAATTTCACATGAGCAGTTTCTTATTACAGCACCTATAAAAATATTCCCTCTTGGAATTTTTCTGAGGATGATTTGTCAACTTTTTCTGTTAATTGATGTCAAAAAGGTCAACTTCATTCAATGTTCTGTAGCTACCCAAATAAATTACAAACATTTCCAAGGTGGAGAATACATTTTTTTGTTTTGTTGGTGTGAAGTGAGAATATTTATCACTACTGATTATCTAGGTTGTCCAGTTTAGAAAACCCATCTTCATTTACTCTTTGAGGGAATTTTCAGTTAGTAACTAGTGTCGGGCGGGAATATTTGAATCGCGGATTTTAATCGCGAATATCGGCACTTTGAGAAATCGCAAAGATTTAGAATATAGTGCTATATATTCGTATTCGCGAATATTCTAGATTTTTTTTCCATCACTAACCTCACTTCTTGCTTGTGGGCCAATGAGAAGGCTGCAATGTCTTTGTCTGAGCTTAGCAATATTCCTAGCAACCAATAGGATGGCCTACTAGTGATGGACGAACATCGTCCGGAACGATTCGCGAACGTGCGTTCGCGATCAAATGTTCGCAAACCGCGTGTTTGCGGCGGGCCCCATTCACTTTAATGGCAAGCGAACCTGAAAAACCTTCAGGTCATTTTTGCAGCCAGCAAACACTTACTAGAAGTACACAAATAGTCCCACAACATGGACAGTGATATACCAGAGGGGAATCATTGGCAAAAATTTGCATACATTTTTGTTATGCATTAAATGGATGGCAAAAATAGGATGTGAACCCAGCCCTAGTGTCAGAATAAGCACCAGTACACAGCGGAGCAGCGTGGCGGAGATGGGAGGCCGCCATGTACTGACAGAGCGCTACCTGGTCCTTGTGGTCAGGAATGAGGACAGTGTTTCCCAAGGATTATTGTCTACTGGGAAATACAGGGCACAGTATAATACACTAGAATCTATATAATATTAACATATTAGCCCTACCCCCGAATAATAATACAATTAGGAAGTAATTTATTATATAGAAATACGTCTATGTTAGGCGTATTTCTAACACAGATTGTGGCGCAAACGTCCTTAGCACCGCAATCTACATATTTTTAACGCTCATGCCAGGTCTAATGGCGTGGGCAGGGAAAGGGGTAAAGTTATGGTCACCCAGTTATTGGATATCACCACCATACATTGACCGGATAACACCTCTGTACAGTGACCGGATAACACCGCCATACCGTGACCGGATAAAAGGGTTTAAGAGGGCACAGTACAGGAAATGACTAGGGGCACTTCACAGAGTGTGGTAAGAGGGCACAATGCAGGATATAAGAGGGCACAGTACGGGCTGAGGGGCACAGTCACATGACCCTGTGACATTAGAAGGTCCTTATGGTGAATGCGGTTCATACGCCACCATAATGAAAGCCAGAGGAGTGAGATAAGGGTGTGATTATGTGGCTAGAGATAAAATATGTAACTGTCGGCCAGTACAAGCCCCAAAAATTAGGCAATAGGCATTCACCTGACAGCAAAGAACTTTGGATTCTGTGGCTGGAGGTACATTAGGCGATCACAGGATAAATATGTAACTGTCGGCCAGCACAGGCCCCAAAAATTTGCCAATAGGCATTTACCTGACAGCAAAGAACTTTGGATTCTGTGGCTGGAGGTACATTAGGCGGTCACAGGATAAAAATTGAACTGTACAGGCCCCAAAAATTAGGCATTCTCCTGACATAAAAGGCCTTTTATGCCTCTGTATATACATAAGGCAAGGACCATTCTTTGTTCTGGGTGGTAGCGGATATGTGTGGGCTGGAATGAGGAAATTCAATTACACGTGGTCATCACAGGTGTTGAATTCCTCTGAGATCCATGCCTCATTCATTTTTAAAAATGTGAGGTATTCCACACTCGTGAGCTAGGCGAGTGCGCTTATCGGTCACGATCCCCCCTGCTGCGCTGAACATCCTTTCGGACAGGACACTCGACGTGGGGCAAGCCAAGAGTTCCATGGCAAATTGTGCCAGCTCTGGCCACAGGTCAAGCCTGCACACCCAGTAGTCAAGGGGTACCTCGCTTCTCAAAGCTTCCATATCGTCCGTTAACCCGATGTAGTCGGACACCTGTCGGTCTAGGCGTTCCCTGGGGCTGGATCCATAGGGTGGCTGTCGATGGGTTGGTTGCAAGAATGATCTCATATGCGAAGTGACCAGCACATCTTCAAACCGCCCTCTTCTTGCAGGTGCGGTAGGATTGGTACCCGCACCTGTTTCGCTGTGGGTGGAAATTCCTCTGCTAGTGCCCTCAACAGCAGAATGCAGCATCTCTCGCAGCAATCATCTCTGTGATGCTGGGAACATGTCCGCCATTTTGTTTTTGTACCGGGGGTCTAACTACGTTGCCACCCAGTACTGGTCCTTGCCCTTTATGCTTTTTATACGGGGGTCCCTCTTCAAACACTGGAGCATGAAGGCCCCCATTTGCACTAAATCGGAAGCGGTGGTGCGCCCTGGCTCCTGCTCATCGCCCAGGAGAATGTCTGCCTCGGTCTCCTTCCCCCAGCCACGGATAACACTAGAGATCCCTGAAAAGTTTAAAGTCCCCCGCAAACCCTGCTCTTCTTTCTCTTCCTCATCCCCCCAGCCACCATCCTCCTCTGACTCCTCTTCAAACTTCTGCTGACTTGTCTCAGATGAAGTAGTCCCCCTGGGAATTCATTCAGCATTGCAACTTCCTCATCTTCCAGCTCCTGCTCCTCGACGGCTTGATCAATGACACAACGCAATGCTCCAGAAAGAAGGCGTAAGGTCTGCATGCGTCGCGCATGAGCAGCCACTGGCGTGGTGAAAAGAAACCCATCTTCCCAGAACCTGTCCTGCTGCAGAGTTCGTACAGGTAGTCGTTAATGGCACGTTTCTGCTGGAGCAGCCTATAAAGCATATACAAGGTGGGAGTTCCAGCGCGTCAGGCAGTCACAAATCAGACGTCTGACGGGAAAGTGGTGTCGCCGCTGAACGTCAGCAAGGCGAGCCATGGCCGTGTAAGATCTTCTAAAATGGACAGAGATTTTCCTGGCCTGCCACAAGAAGTCCTGGACCCTGGGGTATTTGGCAACGAATTGCTGCATGACTAAGTTCAGGACGTGTGCCATGTATGTGTGTCATTTTGCCCTGTTTCAGCACGCTCAGCAGACTGACACTGTTGTCGCACGCCACTTTACCAACTGTCAAATTGAGAGGGGTTAGCCACTGATCGGCCTTTGACCGCAGAGCTGAAAGCAGTGCAGGACCGATGTGGCTCTTGGCTTCCAGGCACAACAGCTGCAGCACAGCATGGCAGCGTCTCATCAGGCACGTCAAATAGGTTCTGGGGAGCTTGGGGGGTGCAGCGGAAGAGGCAGTAGCCGAGGAGGAGAATGAGGATAGAGTAGGAGGAGGAGAAGAAGAGGCAGGCCTGCATTCAATCCGTGGCGGTAACACCAAATCCACACGGGTGCCATGGGTTACATGCTTGATGGCTGTCAGAAGGTTCACCCAGTGGGCAGTAAAAGTTATGTACCTTCCATGCCTGTATTTGCTAGACCACGTGTCTGTGGTCAGATGTATCTTGGCACCGACACTGTGTGCCAGAGATATATTAACTTGCCGCTGAACATGGCCATATAGTTCAGGGATGCCCTTCTGGGAGAAATATTTCCTTCCGGGGATCTTCCATTTTGGTGTTCCAATGGCCACAAATTTTCTAAAGGCCTCCGAGTCCACCAATTTATATGGCAGTAGTTGGCGGGCTAGCAGTTCCGACAAGCCATCGGTCAGCCGTTGGGCAAGAGGATTTTGTGGAAGCTGATATATGGCAGGCCTTAATCAGTTGTTAGTTGAAGCTGGTATATCACCCTCAAGCAGTAATTTTGTGGACGCAGGTATATAGAAAACCTCTATCACTATTTTGTGGAAGCTGATATATGGCAGGCCTCAATCAGTTGTTAGTTGAAGCTGGTATATCACCCTCAAGCAGTAATTTTGTGGACGCAGGTATATGGAAAACCTCTATCACTATTTTGTGGAAGCTGATATATGGCAGGCCTCAATCAGTTGTTAGTTGAAGCAGGTATATCACCCTCAAGCAGTAATTTTGTGGATGCAGGTATATGGAAAACCTCTATCACTATTTTGTGGAAGCTAATATATGGCAGGCCTCAATCAGTTGTTAGTTGAAGCAGGTATATCACCCTCAAGAAGTAATTTTGTGGATGCAGGTACATGGAAAACCTCTATAACTATTTTGTGGAAGCTGATATATGGCAGGCCTCAATCATTATTTTCTGGAAGCATACAAATGCACTATAATTTACTTTCTATGTTAGAAAGTATATTATAAGTCTATCACACCCTTCTTTGTATCACACCTATCGATAGCACAACGTTACAGGTCCTTAAAAGGACTTTTGTGGTCCTATTAGCTAGTGTTTGGTGTCCCTAAGTTTCTAACAGCCTGTCCCTGCTCCAAAATGCAACCTCTCCCTACACTGGCAAAACACATAATGTAAAATGGGTGCCAGATCGGGTTCTGTTATAGGGTTGGGGGTGTGTCCATGTGCTGAAATGTCTCAATTGGCTGTTCTGTCTAACCTGATGGATGTGTCATGGGTCAAAGTTCGGTGCAATGCAAAACAATATGGCGCGCGCGGACATCGGCATATGTTCGCATGTTCGGCGGAACGCGAACGTGCAAAGTTCGCCGCAAACTGTCTGCCGGGTGAACCGCAAGGCCATCACTATTGCCTACCCCTTACTATATAAGAACCTCCCCAGCAGCCATTTTCTGTAGTTTTATGGAGTTCTAAAAGAGACAGCAGTGTCATTGCTGTGCTCTGTGCTTTACTGTTTAATTACTTTAGATAGATAGTTAGTTATTTAGTTAGTTAGTTAGCTTATATATATATATATATATACAGATAGTTAGTGGGAGATAGTCAGTGTAGGTTAGATAGTGATATAGTGTAGCTGATAGCTTCCAGTGCAGGGTGTTAGGTAGTGTTGAGGGAAGTGTGAGATTTATATATATATATATATATATATACATACAGTACAGACCAAAAGTTTGGACACACCTTCTCATTCAAACAGTTTTCTTTATTTTCATGACTATGAAGGCATCAAAAAGTGTGAAACAACTGAAAATATGTCATATTCTAGGTTCTTTAAAGTAGCCACCTTTTGCTTTGATTACTGCTTTGCACACTCTTGGCATTCTCTTGATGAGCTTCAAGAGGTAGTCCCCTGAAATGGTCTTCCAACAGTCTTGAAGGAGTTCCCAAAGATGCTTAGCACTTGTTGGCCCTTTTGCCTTCACTCTGCGGTCCAGCTCACCCCAAACCATCTCGATTAGGTTCAGGTCCGGTGACTGTGGAGGCCAGGTCATCTGGCGCAGCACCCCATCACTCTCCTTCATGGTCAAATAGCCCTTACTTTCAAAGTTTTCCCAATTTTTCGGCTGACTGACTGACCTTCATTTTTTAAAGTAATGATGGCTGCTTTTTTCTTGGCATAATACAAATTCTAACAGTCTATTCAGTAGGACTATCAGCTGTGTATCCACCTGACTTCTCCTCAACGCCACTGATGGTTCCAACCCCATTTATAAGGCAAGAAATCCCACTTATTAAACCTGACAGGGCACACCTGTGAAGTGAAAACGATTTTAGGGGACTACCTCTTGAAGCTCATCAAGAGAATGCCAAGAGTGTGCAAAGCAGTAATCAAAGCAAAAGGTGGCTACTTTAAAGCGAACCTTTCACCTGGATTTCACTTTATAAACTATTACCAGTACCTTATAGATTATCCTCATTCTGTTTCAATGCATTCTTGTGCCGCTTTCCTGGGATGTATATTCATGAAAAAAACGACTTATAAAGTCCTCGTCTCCAGCTCCTGAAGTCACGCTATAAGTCAAGGGGGTAGCCCTTCCCTCACTCCAGGCTGTAACTCCCCTGCCCTAACCCCTCCTATAAGCAGTGTAACTGACACCCGGCTCAGTCGCCGGGACCGCGCTTGTACAGGCGGCGTATGCGCCGTCGGACTCAAGCGCGATCCTGTAACTGAATCGCGCGTGAGGAAGAGAAGACAGGCAGGCATCGGGGACGGCGCATGCGCGATTCAGTTACAGGATCACGCTTGAGTCCGACGGCGCATGCGCCGCCTGTACAAGCGCGGTCCCGGCGACTGAGCCGGGTGTCAGTTACACTTCTTAGAGGAGGGGTTAGGGCAGGGGAGTTACAGCCTGGAGTGAGGGAAGGGCTACCCCCTTGACTTATAGCGTGACTTCAGGAGCTGGAGACGAGGACTTTATAAGTTGTTTTTTTCATGAATATACATCCCAGGAAAGCGGCACAAGAATGCATTGAAACAGAATGAGGATAATCTATAAGGTACTGGTAATAGTTTATAAAGTGAAATCCAGGTGAAAGGTTCGCTTTAAAGAACCTAGAATATGACATATTTTCAGTTGTTTCACACTTGTTTGTTATGTATATAATTCCACATGTGTTAATTTTTTAGTTTTGATGCCTTCAATGTGGATCTACAATTTTCATAGTCATGAAAAAAAAAAAGAAAACTTTTTGAATGAGAAGGTGTGTCCAAACTTTTGGTCTGTACTGTATGCCCTGACACATATACATATATATTTGTATATATATTGGCCCTTTTTCATGGGCCTGTCCAGGTGGGGTGTGTATATACATAGAGACATCCCCTCGGCAGCATGCATCTCTATGTATATATTATATTTATAAATATGGTATAGGTGGGCTTATTATTATCTGCCCCCTATATGTATATATCATGTCCGCTCATACAGGGAGTGCAGAATTATTAGGCAAGTTGTATTTTTGAGGATTAATTTTATTATTGAACAACAACCATGTTCTCAATGAACCCAAAAAACTCATTAATATCAAAGCTGAATATTTTTGGAAGTAGTTTTTAGTTTGTTTTTAGTTTTAGCTATTTTAGGGGGATATCTGTGTGTGCAGGTGACTATTACTGTGCATAATTATTAGGCAACTTAACAAAAAACAAATATATACCCATTTCAATTATTTATTTTTACCAGTGAAACCAATATAACATCTCAACATTCACAAATATACATTTCTGACATTCAAAAACAAAACCAAAACAAATCAGTGACCAATATAGCCACCTTTCTTTGAAAGGACACTCAAAAGCCTGCCATCCATGGATTCTGTCAGTGTTTTGATCTGTTCACCATCAACATTGCGTGCAGCAGCAACCACAGCCTCCCAGACACTGTTCAGAGAGGTGTACTGTTTTCCCTCCTTGTAAATCTCACATTTGATGATGGACCACAGGTTTTCAATGGGGTTCAGATCAGGTGAACAAGGAGGCCATGTCATTAGATTTTCTTCTTTTATACCCTTTCTTGCCAGCCACGCTGTGGAGTACTTGGACGCGTGTGATGGAGCATTGTCCTGCATGAAAATCATGTTTTTCTTGAAGGATGCAGACTTCTTCCTGTACCACTGCTTGAAGAAGGTGTCTTCCAGAAACTGGCAGTAGGACTGGGAGTTGAGCTTGACTCCATCCTCAACCCGAAAAGGCCCCACAAGCTAATCTTTGATGATACCAGCCCAAACCAGTACTCCACCTCCACCTTGCTAGCGTCTGAGTCGGACTGGAGCTCTCTGCCCTTTACCAATCCAGCCACGGGCCCATCCATCTGGCCCATCAAGACTCACTCTCATTTCATCAGTCCATAAAACCTTAGAAAAATCAGTCTTGAGATATTTCTTAGGCCCAGTCTTGACGTTTCAGCTTGTGTGTCTTGTTCAGTGGTGGTCGTCTTTCAGCCTTTCTTACCTTGGCCATGTCTCTGAGTATTGCACACCTTGTGCTTTTGGGCACTCCAGTGATGTTGCAGCTCTGAAATATGGCCAAACTGGTGGCAAGTGGCATCTTGGCAGCTGCACGCTTGACTTTTCTCAGTTCATGGGCAGTTATTTTGCGCCTTGGTTTTTCCACACGCTTCTTGCGACCCTGTTGACTATTTTGAATGAAATGCTTGATTGTTCGATGATCACGCTTCAGAAGCTTTGCAATTTTAAGAGTGCTGCATCCCTCTGCAAGATATCTCACTATTTTTGACTTTTCTGAGCCTGTCAAGTCCTTCTTTTGACCCATTTTGCCAAAGGAAAGGAAGTTGCCTAATAATTATGCACACCTAATATAGGGTGTTGATGTCATTAGACCACACCCCTTCTCATTACAGAGATGCACATCACCTAATATGCTTAATTGGTAGTAGGCTTTCGAGCCTATACAGCTTGGAGTAAGACAACATGCATAAAGAGGATGATGTGGTCAAAATACTCATTTGCCTAATAATTCTGCACGCAGTGTATACCCTCAATTACTTCACCCTGTGAGACACCACAATTGCGAATTCGAATTTTGCCCCTGCCGCTCAGTAACAAGGTTATTCAGACTCTTATCTCTTGGCTAGAATGACTCTTGCCCTGGAGGACTTGTTCTTTCCAGTACAGGCTGAACTGGCTGGATGGATGTCTTTTTCAAGCCTTACAAACTACCATATATTACTATGTCACTGTTACACAGATCACCCATAGCAGTAAGCAATTCTCAATCTCTCCTCTGGGGACACTGCAGGGAAACTATTAACTGCCAGATTTAACCATAGATTACAGCTGATCATTGTGGGGTCCCAGCAGAGGGATACTTTATGATCTGCTAATTTATAAGGGTCCGTTTATCAAACAGGGAATGTTCAAAGCAGATAACTCCTTTAATGCCTTTCTGGGCTTCTGTGTCGCATCTTCCCCCTCTAAAGTACCACCCTGAATCTTGTATTGGGACAGGCAGGGATGACAGAAACCGCATATGTGAAACACATGGCCTGTGGTCAGTCAGAATCTAAAATGCAGTACATGGGTAAGCTTCTCGCTGACTTCAGGGCCAAGTAAATTGGCTAGTGTGTTAAGGGTACTTTCACACTTGCGATGACAACTGGAAAGACGGATCCGGTATTGCAATGCATTTGCATACAAATGCATCAGTTTGCGTCTGTATTGCCGGTGACGGAACTGCCTGCTGGAATCCTCTGCCGCAAGTGTGGAAGTACCCTAGTTTACAGTTTTTCTGTTGGATATCTCAATTGACCTGACCTTTTTTGACTTGGCTTCTCTCAATATTCTTCAAACTGCTTGACCTCCATTACCTGACCGGTAACGGTACTCTACGTGCAGTGTATCGACAGATACAAGGCCTAAACTTCAGAATGCTGCTATTCCTACTAGCAGGCAATACACTGATTGAGCCCCACCCAAACAACTCTGCTTATTATTGCCCAGAATACACTACATTATGGTATTTCATTTATGCCTGGCCTCCATTTCCTACAATAGCTACTGTAGTTTGACTACTCTTAGGTTACTTTCACACTAGTGTTTTTGCTGGATCCGACAGGGTTCAGCAAAACGCTTCCGTTACTGATAATACAACCATCTGCATCCGTGATGAACAGATCTGGTTGTATTATCTTTAACATACCCAAGACAGATCCGTCATTGTGTCAGAGAAAATGGATCCGTCCCCATTGACTTGCATTGTGGGTCATGACGGATTCGTCTTGCTCCGCATCCCATGACGGAAAGAAAACAGCAGCATGCTGCAGTTTGCTCTCCTGTATGAGAACGTAACCAAACGAAACGGAATGCATCTTGGAGCACTATGTTCTGTTCAGTTACGTTTTGTCCCCATTGACAGTGAATGGGGACAAAACATTTTTTTCCGGTATTGAGACCCTATGACGGATCTCAATACTGGAAAATATTAACACTAGTGTGAAAGTAGCCTTACTCCATTATCTCCAGTACATCAGCCTACCCTCATCGGAATACTTCTGGCTTGACTATATGTTTTGTTTTTTCTTAAGCTGCAAACTATTCCCATGTATACTGGTTCTACCTATGTTAGAAATTCTCTAGGGAATCAATGGAACAATGATTTGTGGAAATAACGAGCCCATTCAAAACTTGGTTATCAATGACTTAGATGACAACATGGTCACTGGTTCTATTTGCAGATGTAAATCATATGGAACCAAATGAAAATGTATAGGGCCTTGGGTCAACCAAGGATGACACCTAAAAACCTGTCCAAGTGCTTGAAATACAAAGTTAAAAGAACCTTGGATTTATGAGTTCTCTAATGCATTGTATAATGTTACATACGGTCAAAACATATATCATGTATGTCTTTCCAACATTTTTAAAATCTACCCTAATACCCTTTCAGTTTCCTCAGGACCATATCAATTCTATTCTCCTGTAACTATTTTATGTTACTTTAGTAGAATCTTTTGTTAGCTAAATACTCTTGTAGACTCTAGTAGACACCAAAACAAATGAAATGTGAAAAAATTGTTGACTTTGGGAATATTTACGATTTACTGGACTTAATGAGGTGTTGCCAGCCATATTATATCAACCAAAAGGTTGCAAGGAGCTCCTGACGAAGAGAGGGAAGATTAGACAGCAGATAAACATTTATGTCTCAGAAGACTGTGCACAACAGCAGGGAAAAATAAAAACTATTTATTTATAGCAACTTATAAATAGGACTATTAGAGGTTATGAATGTTTTAGGGTAGCAAATTAGTGGGAATGGTATTATTGGAAATATTATAACTGCTTACTACTAATATTGACGATTTTCTGGCAACTTGTGTTGACAGAAGTTATCATTCCTACTTTTTAAAGTTAAAGGAACAGTCTAGGCAAAACAATTTGTTATGCCTATTCATGATCTGAGGAGGAAGCCCATGACGTAAGGATTCTATTTAATAGCTACGGACAAACTTGGTTCCCAACATGGTGCCCTTTCGTTCTCATAAGCTTAGGCACAGGCCCTAATTACTATTCTGTTTCCCTTACTCCACTTAATATGTGGTTCAGAGCAGAGGCCTAAAGATCATCTTATTTCTCTTCAATTCAAGTGTGCCTTTGTGCTTGAGAAGAGGTATAACAACCTTCCTCAGATGTCAAAAGTAAACAACAGGGTTCATGGGTAAAATACAAAGTGCAGAAGCCTTGTGTAATTTCCCATATTGGTTGAGACACTACTGGTTTGCACCTGTCTTCACCTGCCTCTGGCCCTGCACCAGACATAAAGTTTTGCATGTAGTATTCTTTAAAGGGAACCTGTCACCTGGAAAACACATATTTGACCAACCACAGTACCTTAAAGTATCCCCCAGTGTGTTGCTAATCATGATTTTCTTTCTTCATTCTGTCTCCTTATATTTGTTAAAATCGCAGTTTTAATTTCTGTTGGTGCCTTCTCCAAGTCAGGCTTAAAGTCAAGGGAACAGTGGCCTCCTTGCTTTAAGGCACGATAAGCCCGCCCCTTACCTCTCCTCTCTACATTGTGATGGACATCTTGTGATGGACGCCGTGCGCTGCCTGTTACAGCGCGATACCAGCTCCGGCTCCCTCACTGCCTTTATTTTTCAGACTGCGCATGCGCCATTCAGGCGCTGGAGAACGCAAGCCAGTGATCAAGCTCACGCTAAAGACGAGAAGCGACAGCCGGGCGCGATGGCACTGAACAGCGCATGCGCAGTCTGCAAAATGAAGGCGGTGAGTGAGGGAGCCGGAGCCGGGATCGCGTTGTGACAGGCAGCGCACGGCGCATGCGCGAGAAGAGCTCGGTCCCGGCATCACAGCAAGATGTCCATCACAATGTAGAGAGGAGGGGTAAGGGGCGGGCTTATCGTGCCTTGAAGCAAGGAGGCCGCTGCCCCCTTGACTTCAAGCCTGCAATTTTAATAAATATGAGGAGACAGAATGAGTAAAGAAAATCATGATTAGCAACACACTGGGGGATACTTTAAGGTACTGTGGTTGGTTTAATATGTGTTTTCCAGGTGACAGGTTCCCTTTAACAAACTAAATTGGACTATCCTAGAGATGAATATATCTTCCATCACCAGGGGCATTGCTAGGTTAAAACATTTGGGGCCTGGGCCCCTGATGTTTTGTCCCAGGCCCCGAATGTACTGCCTGCCAGCTAAATACAACTGTAATGCTGTCCTCAAGACTGCAATACAATTGAATCTAATGCCCTGCAAGAGCTGAAAGACCTGTGATGATATCACAGGTCATGTGACCAGTAAAAAAGGCAGTGGTTGAGAAGGACCTGCGATGATGTCACCATCATGTGACCAGTACAGGAGAGGACGGCAGTGAAGGGGACAAGTCCTGGGGGAAGAAGCTGTGGTGAGGTCTGCTACATGAGGAGAGGTAAGTGAAGGGAGAGGCAGAACAATGCTGGGAGTTGTGGTTATTTAACTGGGACTGTATGTTAGGGCTGTTATTTACATGGAACTGTATGTTGGAGGTGGCTAGGGGGAGGGAGTGATGTTATTTACATGGGACTGAATATTGAGGGGGTGATGTTTACATGGGATTGCATGTTGGAGGTGGCTGGGGAGGGGGTGATATTATTTACTTGGGACTGTATGTTGAAGGTGGCTGGGGTGGAGGTGATGTTATTTAGATGGGACTATATATTGGAGGGGCTGAAGGGAGGGGAGTAGAGTTGTTGCGATACCAAATTTTTGATTAGGTTTCGATACCATGAAAAAGTATTGCAATACTCAATACCATTCGATACCGCGCAAAAAAAAATAAGCCAAAAAAGCCACGTGCATTCTGCATTTTAAAAAATGGCGAATCGCGCAGTTTTTATTTCTTTTTTCTGTTCCGGCGTTCACCGCATAGATTTTTTAAATATTTTAATAGTTTGGACTTTTCTGACGTGGCTATATGTAATATGTTTATTATTCATACCTTTTTTTTTTTTACACTTTTTATTTAATAACTATTTCCCCCCTTAGGGGCTAGAACCTGGGATTTTTTTCATCCCTTTTCCTATTCACCCTGATAGAGCTCTATCAGAGTGAATAGGACTTTACACTGTGCCTGCTGCTCTGTGCTCTGTGCACACAGCATCAGGGAAGTTACCATGGCAGCCAGGACTTCAGTAGCGTCCTGGCTGCCATGGTAACCGATCGGAGCCCCATGATTACACAGCTGGGGCTCCGATCAGAAGTACTGGGTACTGGCAGATCAGCGTCAGTTAACCCCTCAGTCGCCGCACCTAAGGGGTTAACTGCCGCTGATCGCAGCTCCCTGTCAGGCTCCTGTATTATGTGTTAAAGTCTACTTTTCCTGGGTCCAGACTTTAAGTATTAGGCTACACAGAGCGGCGCCCAGCGATGTCCCAGCTCTTACTATTAGTTCACCCGCAGTGCCCTATTACTGTCTCCTCTCCTGCTCCATATGCTAAATACTATCGGAGCAATGGGGAGGAGACATCAGCTTCTCTAGTGGGCGTTCCTTCTCCCTGGCTGTAGCGCTGTCCAATTGCAGCGCAGCGCAGGGAGAAGGAACGCCCACTAGAGAAGCTGATGTCTCCTCCCCATTGCTCCGATAATAATTAGCATATGGAGCAGGAGAGGAGACAGTAATGGGGCACAGCGGGTGAACGGAGCAGTGCCCAGGACTAATAGTAAGTGCTGGGACATCGCTGGGCGCCGCTCTGTGTAGGAAAAGTCGTATGATTGGTGGCGCAGTGCGCCCGCCCCTCCTCTGCCCCTCTCTTCTCATTGGTGGCAGCGGCAGCACAGGGGGAGGAAGGACAGCTTCCTTCTCCCCTGTGCTGCTGAGGGAATATGAGCACGCTGACAGCAGCGCTCTCATGTTCAGAGATACTAGACTGTGCAGCAGCGCAGCCCAGTATCGAAAAAATTGAAATCCCGGTATCGAATCGATACCGGGACAAAAGTATTGATTGGGTATCAAAATTTCCCCTAGAGGGGAGTGATGTTATTTACATGGGACTGTATTTTGGAGGGGGCAGTAGAGATGGTGTGATGTTATTTACATGGGACTGTATGGTGGAGGGAGGAATATAACTACAGGGGGCACTGAGGGGGCATTATAAATACTGGGGACACTTTAGGGTGACCATTATAACAGCAGGGGGCAGTATAAATACTGGGGGCACTGTAGGTGTATTATAAATCCAGGGGACATTATAGGCATTCTTATTACTACTGGGGGCTCTATAGGAGTGACTTATAGATCTGTCTTATTTCTACTAAGAGCAATATGGGGGGCCTTATTACTACTGAGGGGTCTGTAGAGAGCTTTATTACCACTGGGGGAACAAAAAGGGGGCCTTATTTCTACTGGGGTCTCTGTGAGGGTATTATTAATATTGGAGGGCTCTTCCACTAATGGGGGCACTCTTTGGGAGCGTTATCACGGTTGGGGGCACTGTAGGGGGCAGTATTACTAATGAGGGCATTCTAGCAGGGAATTACTATTGGTGGGACTATGAGCAGCACTATTATTTTGGGGGGACTATTATTTCTTCAGGATAGTATTTGGGGGTATTGGGGGCACAGTGGGCAGCAGGATAACACTGTGGGGACCCCAGGTTGGTAGATGATGATAGAAATGTGAGGAAGCTAAGATGTCCGTGTGTCACACTCTGCAGAGACGAGGCGGCTGAGAGAAGTTGTATGGACCAAATGGAAAAGATGATGACATAGAAGATCTACATTGAAGGAGCCTTCACCTGGGAGGCCCTGGATGTGACAGGTATGTGCTGCTGTATAGCAAGTACAGCAAAATGCAGTGTGCGGGAGGGGGGGCGCCTTAGAGAACTGGGCCATATTCATTGGGGATTGGGACCCGGATCTTTTGAGACCCTAGCAATGCCCCTGTCCATCACATATTATAAAATAACATCATTGATCATTCCTGTCATGAAAGCCAGACATAGATTTTGCTAATAAACTGTAATATTTGCTCCCTTAATGTGCTGCCTAGTCTACATATGCTCTATAATGGATATGTTACCAGCTCACTTTATCCTAATTTAGAGCAATATTTTCTAATTTGTTATCTATTTGCTATTCAGATGTGAGAATTTTTTAGAAAAAGCAGGTGTAAGGACCTTATGAGTATTTGCAAAGTCCCTTTTAATACATGGGCAAACATCCAGAGCCTTAAAAATTTGAAGACAATTCCTCTGTGTAGCTGTTGGGTCATTCTCAACCATGGTGCAAGAGAACAAGACGAGGGAATTTCCTAACTTTCTTTTGGCTGAATAGGGATTTACAACTGAGGTATTTGTCAATTTAAAGAGTAAGTTAATTAGCATTGTGAGGCTAATATCAAATAAAGTGACCACATGGTTCCAGCCAGCAAACTAAGCTATGGATGGTTTTCTTCTCCATCCCCTGTCGATTTTCTCAAGGGAATTGCCTGGTGGAGTCAGAGACATGGGGGACAATGTTATTGTGTGAACACTGTGCCATGGCAACTACTAGAACATCATCTTAGACTGACGTACTGCAAACACAATGAGTTATGGTTCTTGTACAGTCTTTCTAAAGAAATTTGTTTCAATGGAAGGTGTGGTGTTTGCCAACACAAAGTACAAAAAAGTTTGACAATAGCATCTTCTGAAGAAATATTTTTGTTCAATAGCCCAGTAAGCATTCTTAAAGGTAATGTCCACCTTTTAAATTGACATCATTTGCAGGTACAACACTCTGAGATGATTCATTTTGTAATATATCTTTAAAATGATCAGAGCTTTGTTTTTCTGATACAGAGCTCCAAATCACTCTGCATAGATATAGAGTGAAAAGATAACATTCTTATTTCCTGCTGCCACCAGTAGAGGGAGCTTACAAGCTTATTCCATAATGTATTATTATTGAATACAATGTATAAACAGTATGATACAATACCAAACACCCGCAGGGTTTTGATTCTATCACTGTCTGAAAACCCCATAATAAAATATAACTTTTATTCATTCCTTGATTAAATATCAGAAAAAAACACAAAAACACCTAAAATGGGAGACATTCCTGCCTGGGCTCCTAATAACATTAGAGGCAGAAAGAGTAGATTATACACAAGACAACCAAGGCTTTCTACATGCGTTCCAGCCTGGAACGTATGGAAGGAAGAGGAATTGTTAGGAAACATGTGGCAATAAGGAGGGGCTTTAAAAGGAGCACGCAATCCAATAGACGTGCACCCTATATTTGATCTTGCCAAGATCTTTATGCGCATTCAACTCTTATCCAGGGTGCCAGCATTGACTGGAGGGTACTGCTATCTCTCTTTTTGTGGTACCTATTTTATCTATCTTGTCCCCTGACGAACCAGCTCTGTGTTGGGGAAACGCATGCGTCGGGAATATTTTTTTCATTTTGAGAATAGGGTCACTGCAGTTTGTAATTGAGGGTTTAGCCACCTGTTGGAATGGGAGCTCTGCCTATAGGCAGGGATAGCTGTAAGGTACACCAAAGGGAGAGAGGAGGTTGTCCGACCAGATATCTTTGATGGATCTTTACCGTATCAACAAACCATTAGTAAGATGGATGAGGTGCAAAACAATACCATCTACTCCAGCTACACACCCACCTTCAAATGTGTAGTGACTCATTATCACAGTACGTTATCATGAATGTTTAATTTTTTTGTGGCATTTAGGGGTTTTTGTGTTTTGTCTGATATTGTAATCAAAGAATGAATAAAAGTTATATTTTATCAAGGGGTTTCAGACAGTGATAGTATAAACAGTATGCAATAATCTCTCAAGCTCCCTCTAGTGGCAGCAGAGAGCCAGATCTTTGGAGCTCTATATTCTAAAAAATTTAGCTCTGACTGTCATGAAACTGTATTACGAAATTAGTTTTGAACCTATTTAATTAAAATAATAATATTTAAGGGTATTATAATAAAGGCATAAAAATATATTTTTTATTGTTTCTTCCATTATGCTTTAGAATGGAGTACAGCTTTCATGCTCTTTTTACTTTGGAAGAAAATTTCTCTTATACTTCTTGATGCTAGCCGCTGGGTTTGTATAAGATGCCACGAAAATTGGGGGAAGGGAAGTGACAATTGCTCTTGGCACATTCTGACTCAGATTGTCACTTTTTAAGCCCTATTTACTGCCTGAAAGGATACTAAAAAGAAAATAATAAATACTTTTTTGCTAATATGTCTAAAACCCTCTTAAGGACTGAGTGCCCTAAGTATCACAGGTGCCTCAATGTATACAGCACTGTGTACTGTGGGGATTCGATCTGGTAGACAGGACAAGCGAACGCAGTATAGAGGCAAAGTCCAGTTTGTAACTCAAAAACCTCAGTGTTTTATTCACACTTATGGCAACAAAACAGTACGACAGTTCATTTGCAGTTTTGATGTTCGTTCACACCTAGACAGTTCATACAGGAAAAGAGTCACCTGTTATCCTAGGTGTTAGTTCACATCCGATCGGCATTACTCAGGACAGAGCAGACCTCCCAAACTCAGGCCTCCAGCCTAGCACATGGCTTAGATCCCAATCCAGCGATTGCCAGAGCTCCTCTGTCAGAGAGAGAGGTAATTACCACCAGCTGACACTGCTGGCTGGGTTTTTTATATAGGCCAGTCAAGACCCGGCCTGGAACGTGGGGAGTAGTCACCCACCCAGCACTTTGACTACTCCCAATAAGAGCCGTCCCGGATCAGCTATTAGAGCTATACTAAATAGCAACGTGTCAAACAGCAACCGCTGCTGACACATAAAAACTGGCTCTTACTCCACCGAGGCCAGGAACCTCGGTGACACATACCTTCCGTCGACGGTCCCTTGCGCCTTCCTACAATACTCAAAAAGGAGGCAAGATGGTGGTATCCTAGATATCCACCTCCCAAAATAAATGAGCTCAGTGAGTACCAACCTGTCCCGGCTGGGAAGCAAGAAAAAATGTTTGAGATGGGGATATCTGTAGGGTCACCGAAGTAAAGTGGCCCTAAGTCCCCCAAAATATAGGTCCAAACAAAGGTCTGGCAATATCCTCTAAAACATGTCAAAAATGTGCACTAATGATGTTGTGCTTTGTAGCTTGCATTATACTCTACCCATTTCACTAGAATGTATCTGGCTCATCAGGAGAAGGGAAGCATAGAGGACCAGAATGTTCAAGATAACAACAGAGACGTGCATTGACGACCACAACTGATGGTGTGTAGTCGTAAAGTAGCCGAAGATAATGCACACAATGTACAAAAGTTTTGTGTATTAGATTGCGTGCTGATATTAGCTGCAGTCCCTTTGTAAAAGTAGGTCCCCACTTCTTTCAGTCCAAAACGTATAACAAGGAGTTAGGGTCCGCGCTGCAATAAAGGAAAGCTTAGGGGTAACACAAAAATCACTGGTTGTTTTTATGCTGCTTCCTCCAATCTCCTTCTTATCCTTCCTCCTTCGCAGCTTCTTAGTCTCTGAACCAATGAGCGGTAGTGGGTATGCTTTTCACGCAAAATCGCAATCTTGAACATCACATGGAACATATGATAAAGCCCGACCCGGGTTTCGCTCCTGCTTCGTCTGGGGCGTTTCAGTTTCACGAGTAATACATAGAGGACACTGAAACATATAGAGGACACTGCTGGTAGCAGTGCAATGAAAATTTGCTCGGACCAATTACTAGCCAGCAATATGGTCATATGAGCTTCGTGATACTGGCTTGGCTCACTTAGAACCTTCTCAGATGTGGTACCATAATAGCACTGGGTGCTACCTGCAACTTTGGCCTGGTGGCAAAACAGAAAAACATGGTAGAGTCGAGTACAGTTGAGCCAGTTCCTTTGAAAAGGGACTATGGATACATATGAAATGAAGATGTTGGTGGAGATCTTAGACCATCACTGATTTCTAGGAGATATTAATGACCTATCCTGAAGAATGGCCATCAATATATGAATCCTGGAAAACCCCTTTTTAACTTATATGTATGCAGAGCCTGTTTAAAAAAAAATAATATTAAAAAAATTAATAAGAACACTTTCAATGGCCAGACAACTTTTCTAATGTATTGAATATTATTGATAGTTCATCACCTCTTGTGGATCTTTGATATGGCATCCATTACTATTGCTGAATCTGAATCTCACATAGGTTCATTTGCTGCAGTTTCAGACAGACTGATTTATTATCCTCTCATTATAAATGATGAGCCCTAGACATCTGCAAACATTTAAATGCCAACCTATTAAAAACCAGGCATGTTCCCCTTAAATGGAAGCCACTGATTACATATTGTATCTGGTATCAAGAATGTTCTCATTGCGTTTAATCAAGGAGGCGCAGGAGATCTTCACAGGGGAGAGAGAACATCCACATTCTTCTAGTGTCTACTGTTTATCATGGACACATTACTTCTGGGTGGAGGTTAAGGTTTGTTCTTCCAAAGAATATTTTAGCAGAAATGAAAATGGAAAACAATATGAAGTCAGAGTAAAAATAATGAATGCGCGGCTGGGTTTTTGTAGGGGAATTGTAACGATTCCATTGTATTCTTTACCGTCATAAGTCATCAGACTTGTTGGGTGTCTGGGTGGATTAAGCAGCATCCATGTTGTGCTAACCTAACCTTATTACTATCTAATCTGTGTACTGAGCTGCATGTGGCTTTCCGTTCATAATGGCCTCACAGACAAACAGGCGAAGCTCGTGAAGAGTTTTCCCCTAATTAATTCCAAACGGAGGTCTTTAACTGGTTAAAGAACAGAGCTTTTTGTGGTCTCACACTTTTAATGTAAAAATTAGCTTAAGGTCGGCACTTGGAGTTAAGAGCTACAGGACTGTCATCCAAAATAATTAGTATTTTAACACAATTGAGAAACCAAGTGGTAACAAATTCCAGTCTGTGCGCTATAAGACTAGGCCTACTGTAGGCCTGCCCAAAGAAAGTGCTGGATGGAGAATTTGAAGTTACAATAAGTGGGCGTAAAGAGGGGTCCAGGAGCGGAACACCTCCCCCTGCCCCATAGGTGAGGATTATTATTTTATTAAAGTGATAGTCTAGGGGGAAATAAAACACTGAAGATTTATCAAAACTGGTGTAAAGGAAAACTGGCTTAGTTACCCATAACAACCAATCAGATTCCACTTTCATTTTCAAAAGGAGTTCTGAAAAATAAAAGGTGGAATCTGATTACACCAGTTTTGGTAAATCTACCTCACTGTGTTATACCTCTTAGGGCGCATTCACACTACCGTTTATCATCCATGTTAAATTTTTTATTTTTTTTGCAGATACATTGTAACAAAGCCTATTCTTATCTGAAAAACGGTCATGAGTAGGACATGTTCTGTCTTTTTTGCGGGGCTGCCGAACGGACATATAGATGCAGTATGCTGTCTGCATTTTGTGCGGACCCATTGAAATGAAAGGGCCGGAATCCTATCTTCAAAAAATGCGTATCAGATGCGGATCAAAAATACAGTCGTGTGAAGGTGGTGTATGATCCATATGATCCACGAGTCCCTCTCAGGACCTGCTCAAGGCATAACACAGTGTATCAGTTCCCTTCAAGAGACTGGTTATCGATGATTCATAGTCTGATCCAATTTCTTTCTGTGAGTTCAAACTAAGGCTCCATTCACATTATGTTTGAGCCGTACGTTTAGGAAAAGCTCCCTGCATAAGCATCAAGCAAATCAGTAGGGTTCTATTCACCTGATGGATTCCAAACATGTGTCTTTTTGGCCTCTAGTTGGCTGGTATATTTTTACATAAGTCTTAGGCCTCACACACGCAGCTGTATTCAGGATCTATGCGGCATGGATCCCAAATATGTAGCTATACACTACATAGCACCTTATAAAACACAGCTACATACAGAGATTTTCCTGTTTGCTGCCACATACTGTATTATCACCACATATGGAACTATGCTGCCCACAATACGGCCTGTGAAATACGTTATCATATCACTTGAGTGAGAAAGTTACTCCAACCATCTGGGCAAGGTGGAGGGTGGGCATGGGGCCCCTGCAATACATCCCAATCCACCCATTTTTCGTGAAATTGGTTTCGGGATGGTTTTGTTCACAGCCAGATCAGGGGTGGGGCTTATAAGTGTCCAGTGAATGAGGATGGAAATGTTGAAAGGCATGGTACTGCCTGGTAGACCAAATGTTTAGGTGAAGGGGGGGGGGGGGGGGGGGTGTGTCTCAACATAATACCCCCTTTTAGCCTTTAGAAACAAAGTTGGCCTAAGGATTATGGGTCTAACTTTCTGAAACCCCCATGATCAGCTATTTTTGCTCTGAGAACTTGTGAGCATTTATCCAGCAACCACTGCAAGAGAAATATTACTTTTATAATTACCTATCCACTTTACAAATCGCTAGTCAGACCACACATGGAGTACTGTGTACAGTTCTGGGCTCCTGTGAACAAAGCAGACATAGCAGAGCTGGAGAGGGTCCAGAGGAGGGCAACTAAAGTAATAACTGGAATGGGTGGACTACAGTACTCAAAGATTATCAACATTAGGGTTATTCACTTTAGAAAAAAGACGACTGAGGGGAGATCTAATAACTATGTATAAATATATCAGGGGTCAGTACAGAGATCCCTCCCATCATCTATTTATCCCCAGGACTGTGACAAAGGGACATCCCCTGCGTCTGGAGGAAAGAAGGTTTGTACACAAACATAGAAGAGGATTCTTTACGGTAAGAGCAGTGAGACTATGGAACTCTCTGCCTGAGGAGGTGGTGATGGTGAGTTCACTAAAAGAGTTCATGAGGGACCTAGATGTATTTCTGGAGTGTAATAATATTACAGGTTATAGTTATTAGATTTCTGGAGAAGGGTCATTGATCCAGGGAGTTATTCTGATTGCCTGATTGGAGCCCGGAAGGAATTTTTAACCCTAAAATTCAGACAATTGGCTTCTACCTCATGTTTTTTTTTGCCTTCTTCTGGAACAACTTTGGCTGAACTGGATGGACCGGTGTCTTTTATAAGCCTTACAAACTATGTTACTATGTTACCCAGTCACCATTCAAGTGATGTGCTTTGCATGTAATAGAGGAATGAGCTAGCTCCACTAGGGGGAAGTGTGAAACCTTCTTTGTTCTATATGTAGTGGATGTAACTTTTAGCTCAACCTTCCAATGATATATCATATGATATTTTCTGCTGAAGGGACAATTCACCTATGAAGACACTAAAGATTAAGAATTGTGTGTTTTAATAAGTTAATATGCCATTCATGTTGATGTAAAAGTGAGAGGCTATCATTCAGGGAGTGACAAGGGAAAGACTCCGGGGGGCACTAGATGTAGTAAGAAGAGCACCACAATTTCATACAAGCAGACAAACATTTTGACTTAAAGGACATCTGTCAGCAGATTTGTTCCTATGACCTGTTACATGTGCACTTGGCAGCTGAAGGCATCTGTGTTGGTCCCATGTTCACATGTGCTCGCATTGCTGAGAAAAAAGTTTTAATATATGAAAATGAGTCTCCAGGAGCAACAAGGACATTGCCATTAGACCTAGATGCTCTGCTCTCTCTGCAACATCTGAGCCCTCTCCACTTGCATTGACAGGGTCAGGCAGTAGAAAACATGATCACACCTGGCCCTGACAGTTTCACTTCATTTTTCTCAGCAATGCAGGCACATATGAACATGGGACCAACTCAGATGACAAATCTGCTGACAGATGCCCTTTAAGGTGTGGCCTACTCAAAGGGTGACGTTTAAGGTGTTAGACAATCTGTACCTACAGGCTCCTGAGATATAAATTCAAGTAATGCTGCAGTAAAAACTCTGGGTGGAAAACCTTTTTAGGGCATGAGGACTCAATACCACCTCATTATAGTGTGGCGAATGGGAACTGACAACCTATCAGTTAATTTCTGCAAGCAGTCACTGTTCCAATTGTCAGACCATAATTTAGATCTTAAAACAAAAGCAAAGAAGTGTACAATATTTTTAGTATTTATTCAGTTTTTTAATTCTATCTTCCTCCCAGTGTTGCATGGGGACCTCCATCCACTATAATACATACAAGAAAAAGATTAGTTTTAGTGCAGTAAAAGGCAATATCCACAACTCACTCTGACAAGCAGTGGCCTTTCCTATGTCTCCCTGAAAATCTAAAATTAACGTTGTCATTGTTTTCTCCTGTGCTAAAACCATTTCCTTTCTCTTTTTCCTGATCTCACTTTCTCTGTTTTCATGAATGTTTTTGTTACACATCCCCGTGGTAATACATGGAGGTGCGTTACAAACACAGCTGAACACTGTTTGGTGTCAAATATAGATATTGGGTTTTTTGTGTTGGCAAGTAGTTCTTCCTCTAAGATAAATACAAACGTTTAATTTTAGAGATGAAGCGAATCGAAGCTGACGCTTCGTGGTAAAGAATCACATTTTTTCCTAAAATGGCGGCTGCACGTGTGAGGACATGGAGAAAGGAACTCTGGGAAGGTGGGTGTGACGGACTGAACCATCACTGGGGCTGCTGGAGAAGCCTGGGGGGCAGCCTCCTTCCTACAGACTATGGACTCAGAACTATGGAGACCCCCTCAGTCCTTTTGGGGTTACAATGAACTATGAACCCTGATTTATGTGTGTAGTTTATATGCCACATATTTCCTATTGCCCATTAAAAAGGCATGGTGTGGATTCAGCAACACAAAAAGGGTTAACTCTGCACTGAGACTCCCACTGATTGTGTTAGTGATGGGATTAACATAGTTGATTATAATAGCAGCCGACTCCTAGATGAGTAGATCACCCTATGATACACTCAGGAGATAATCCCATCACATGTGTCTCCTCTCTTCCTATTCATTATGTAGGGGGTGAAGATGTCTGTTTGCATCTTGTTCATGGTTGATTGCGTTATGTTTTTAGACTTCTTGAACTGTATATATATTGAGTTGATTTTCTATAAAGTGAGTTCCTATTTTACCCTTCATCATGTTGAGGCTGGTGTTTGGGTAACTGATCGACACTGGGGATTGCTATACGCTGAAGATTTGCTATACTACTAGCGCTTGTAAGTGCTGTTCCTGCTCTCTGGATTTAGGAGAGGTTCACCCACTGGAACCTTGTCGTAGGTCCAGGGTGGGTAGGAAACGGCAAGACCTCAACCAAGCTTCGGCGGTTCGTGGGGTCTGTGGCGGTTATGGTGTCGAGTGGAGTGCTTGGAGTCCTTGGGAAGCACTAGGAGCATCCATCAACGGAGATACCCGGTCGGGGTGCCAGGAGATCTGTTACATTGGGATCACCCATACTGACATGCATAGAGCCAATCAGCAGCCAGCCAGCCCTGTGATGTCACAGCCCTATAAATAGTGCAGCCATCTTAGTGCAGGGAGAGATGTCTGCAGACGCTAGGGACAGTGATAGAAACAAACTATTTAGGCTACTTTCACACTAGCGGCAGTTTAATTAGTAGTTATTATTAGTAGTCATTATTGGTAGCGTTATTCCGGCCCGCCCACATTATAGTCATTGGGGCCAGAGTGGTAGTCCGGGGGCACGCGTGCACTAGCAGCAGCACAGATCAGACAGGCTGTTCACCCGCCGGAACAGCCTGCCGGAGTTCCTTTCCACTAGTGTGAAACTAGCCTAACAAGTGCAGGAAAAGATTATTCAAGGTGTAGGGAAAGGATAGGGAGGAATCCTTCCACAGCATTTCTATTGAACAGGGTTCAGTCGGGAAGGTGACAGCCTGGGTAATAGGAACATTCCTATTACACCTTGCAGCACTGACTTGGGATCCAAATTGCCATTATACAGCTCTGTAATTCCAGCAAACCATTCTTATTAGGGTGTAAGTGCTGTTTGAAACAGGCATTAACAGGGTTTATTACAAGGCAATATTTCAACGTCTTATTTGCCCTTGTGCGGTGCAGTTATCTGTAGTAAATACAGTATATTTTCTGCTCAGAGGTGCAGTTATTTCTTGTAAAGCCTTTTGTGACGTGTATTAGTGTAAAAAGAAAAAATATATTTGCCGCTGAGCAGTGCAGTTATTTCTTGTAAAGCCTTTTGTGATGTGTATTAGTGTAAAAAGAAAAAATATATTTGCCGCTGAGCGGTGCAGTTATTTCTTGTAAAGCCTTTTGTGACGTGTGTTAGCGCAAAAAGAAAAAATACATTTGCTGCTCAGCGGTGCAGTTATTTCTTATAAAGCCTTTTGTGACATGTATTAGCGTTGTGGGGTTTCGCTCTGGTAGACAGGATTAGCGGACGCAGTATAGAGGCAACAACAAGTTCTTTGGATCAAACAGTTCAGTGTTTTATTCACACTTTAGGCAAGTGACAAAACAAGCAGTCATCTTCAAACAAAAAGTCACCTTGCGGTGTTGGTGGTAATTCACTTGATAGTGCCCACTTGATAGCCAGGCACTCTCTCTCCACTATACTATACCGGGTCTTGGCTGGGGTGAGCTTAGGGCTGAGGAAGACAATAGGATGCTCCTCCCCGTTTACTTTCTGAGACAGTACAGCACCGAGGCCTACTTCGGAGGCATCAGTCTGTACCATAAACTCTCTTTTGAAGTTGGGCGTCACCAAAACCGGGGACCCATAGGGCCAACTTCAAAGCGGAGAAAGCCTCTTCTGCCCGATCATCCCAGCGAACCATCGTTGACTTGTGTTTTATTCACACTTTAGGCAAGTGACAAAACAAGCAGTCATAAACAAGCAAAAAGTCACCATGTGGCAATTCTGCCTCAAAGAGTTCTTGAGCATAGCAGCACCAACCTGTTTTCACGCCAAACAGGTAGCAAGCCTTCATCCAGACACAAGGCTCCTAGATCTCAACACAGAGACCTCGCTTCTGAGCCCAGCTGCCTATTTAATGACAGCCAGGTGCTGCCAAAACCCGGACCGGCACTTAAAATCCGGTCCGGTATTTGACCTCACCTGGTTGTAAATAAGCCCAGCAGCACAAGCTGGGAGGAAAATACCTGTTTTCCCAGACCAAACCTCTCACTGTGTCACATACCTCCCCCCCTTTGTTCAACCCTGAGGGGGTGAACACACGGCATCCGCGTTTCCCTGTAACCGGCCTGCCCTGTGTTCCACCGAAAACTTAAAGTTTTGTAGGGAGAGAAACCATCGGGTGACCCAGGCATTTCTGTCCTTGGCCTGGCTCATCCACTTGAGAGGGGAGTGGTCAGTCACCAGGCGGAATTTTCTCCCCAATAAATAATAGTGGAGAGATTCTAGTGCCCACTTGATAGCCAGGCACTCTCTCTCCACTATACTATACCGGGTCTCAGCTGGGTTGAGCTTTTGGCTGAGGAAGACAACGGAATGCTCCTCCCCGTTGACTTCCTGAGACAGTACAGCACCGAGGCCTACTTTGGAGTCGGGCATCACCAAAACCGGGGACCCGCACAGGGGCGACTTCAAAGTGGAGAAAGCCTCTTCCGCCCGATCATCTCAGCTAACCATCACTGACTTGTGTCCCTTCAAGAGTCCTGTCAAGGGCACGGCTAGAGTAGTAAAGTGGGGAACAAACCTCATGTAATAGCCCACCATTCCCAGGAATGACTTTATTTGCCTAGTGGTGACAGGTCGGGGCCAATTCCGTATCGCCTCTATTTTGTTCATTTGGGGTTTGATGACTCCACGCCCAATGACATACCCCAGGTACTTAGTCTCTTCTAACCCTATCGCACATTTTTTGGGGTTAGCTGTTAGGCCAGCTTTCCGAAGGGAGCCCACTACAGTCTGCACTTTGGGTAGATGACTTTCCCAGTCGGTACTGTGGGTGACAATGTCGTCCAGGTAAGCCGAAGCGTACCGATGATGTGGATGAAGCACAATGTCCATTAGTCACTGAAAAGTGGCGGGGGCGCCATGCAGACCAAAGGGAAAGACCTTATATTGATACAGCCCCTCAGGCGTGATGAAAGCAGTTTTCTCTTTGGCAGCCTCTGTTAAGGGTACCTGCCAGTACCCTTTCGTGAGGTCCAAAACAGAAAAATACCAGGCTTGTCCTAACCTCTCGATGAGCTCATCCACCCGGGGCATGGAATATGCATCGAACTTGGAAATCTCGTTAAGTTTTCGAAAGTCGTTACAAAACCGCAATGTCCCGTCCGGCTTGGGTATCAAAACTATAGGACTGGCCCACTCACTTTTTGACTCCTCAATGACGTCTAAAATTAGCTGCACCTCCTCCGATATGGCTTGTCGCCGAGCCTCGGGTACCCTGTATGGTTTGAATCTGACTTTTGCCTGAGGCTCAGTGACAATGTCATGCTGGATTATGGAAGTGTGTCCAGGGAGGTCCGAGAACACATCCGTGTTACAACTAACAAACTCCCTGGTCTCCTGAGTCTCTTTAGAGGAGAGACTGTCAGAAATTTTTACTGTGGCAGCCTCCTCTCTTGCATCAGACAGAGGGGCCGGTACTTCTTCTCCTAGAAAACCCGGCCGCGGGCTGTCTTCTGTACAGGTTTCCCTATCTTTACACGGTTTTAGTAATTTCACATGGTAAACCTGCTCCGGCTTTTGCCGCCCTGGCTGGTGTACCTTGTAGTTTACATCTCCAATTTTCTCGAGTACCTCATAGGGCCCCTGCCACCTAGCCAGGAACTTACTGTCCACGGTCGGCACCAGAAGCAAAACCCGATCACCTGGGTTAAAGATCCGGACCCGAGCATGCCGATTATATACCCAACTCTGGGTTCGCTGAGCTACCTCCATATGCTCCCTAACAAGAGGCAACACTGTCTCTATCCGATCTTGCATCTGGTTAACGTACTCAATAACACTTTTATGTGGAGTGGGTTGTTGTTCCCACACCTCTTTGGCCACGTTCAAGAGACCACGAGGGTGTCTGCCATATAGCAGTTCAAAGGGCGATAACCCAGTAGAGGCCTGGGGTACCTCTCGCACTGCGAACATGAGATAGGGCAGAAGGAGGTCCCAGTCCTTCCCATGTTTAGACACTACCTTTTTCAACATATTTTTTAATGTTTGGTTAAACCGTTCTATCTGCGGATAGTAAATGGACGTCCATAGTTGTTTTATGTGCAGCAACTTACAGAGGACATAAAAGGGGTCCCTTGGTCAGTCAGAACCTCTTTAGGTAGTCCCCTCGGGAAAACCATTAACTCCTTAGCTATGAACTTGGCCGAGGTATGTCGCAGTGGCACCGCCTCCGGGTACCGAGTGGCGTAGTCTAGAATAACTAAGATGTGTTGATGCCCTCTGGCGGACTTCGTTACTGGGCCTATTAGGTCCATAGCTTTTCGGTCAAACGGTACTTTGATAATCGGGAGAGGTACTAGGGGACTGCGGAAATGTGGCTGGGGGCTAGTTATCTGGCAGGTCGGGCAAAACTTACAAAACTGTTCCAGAAACCAAAAATATCGGCGTTCACGCTAGCCTCACTGCTCTTGCCCTCATCCTCCACCAATTGTGGGGTTTTTCTCTGGTAGGCAGGATTAGCGGACGCAGTATAGAGGATCAAACAATTCAGTGTTTTATTCACACTTTAGGCAAGTGACAAAACAAGCAGTCATAAGCAAGCAAAAAGTCACCTTGCGGTGTTGGTGGTAATTCACACCATGCGGCAATTCTGCCTCAAAGAGTCGTTGAACATAGCAGCACCAACCTGTTTTCATGCCAAACAAGTAGCAAGCCTACATCCAGAATAACAATAACAATGGCAAACTTAGAAAACTCTTCCACTTCTTTGAATATGCTGGGCCAGTAAAACCGCTGTAGAATACGATCCTGAGTTTTCTGCAGCCCCAGGTGACCCCCGAGAACTTGTTGGTGGGCTAGATATAACACAAGCTTGTGATAAGCCTTGGGGACCACCAACTGTTCAGTAAGCTTACCCCGTAGTTGGTTTACCCGATACAACATATCCTGATAAACCACAAAACGGGGAAACACTGACTCTGCCCCAGGTTGTTGTGGTTCACCATCTACTATTAACACATTTTCCTAGGCGCGGGATAGGGTTGGGTCCCGACGTTGTGTGGTACCAAAATTATCGCCAGAGACATCGAGGTCTGCCAATTTAGGACCCGGCGGCAAGTCCTCCATGTCTCCCACCATCACACTTAGCGGGGTTGTCTCCCCCTCTTCCACCAAAGTGGCGGTCAACCCTACCGCTGGCCCTTCGGTCTCAGGTTCCCAGGGTTCTCGTCTTCCTCCTGAGCCAGGCCACTCTGCTAGGGTTACCCCTGTCTCATGGGTATCAGTCACTCTCAGAGCAGGCCACAGTGCCCGGAAGCCCGGGAAGTCTCTCCCTATCATGAGCTCATAATGTAGATTTGTGGCAACAGCCACCTCGTGGGTCCATCTACCGACCACTGTGGTTAGAGATACCAACGCGGTGGGGTAGTCTTTTAAGTCTTTGTGGATGCACATCACCACGACTTTCCGGCCAGTATACTCAGTGGACTGCACCAGGGTAGCCCTTACTAGGGTCACCAGACTCCCTGAGTTCAGCAGAGCCTCCGCCGGAGTCTTTCCCACTTCCACCTGGCACAAGTGATCTAGAGACTCTGGGGTACCTGTTGCACACAGCCTCCTGGCATATAGCCATATTTAGTGTCCATAGGCTCAACCCGACAGAGCCCTCCTTTTAGATTTTTGGTAGCTTCATAGCATTCCACCAGGTCCACCATCTCAAGGGCATTGCCAGGAGACACCTGACCGATCCAGTGCTGGTGAGGGTATGGCAAAGCCCTCCAGAACATATTGGCTAACAGACGATTCAGCAATAGCCATTTTTGCAAGAGGTGAAGTAGGTTATAATACTGGGGTTTTGCCGGCTCAGCCGGGTTGAACCCCTACTGATGCACCCGCTGGGCCCGGACCAACACATTCACCCCGAGTATGGCCAGAATCTCACCATTGATTTTCTGGTAGTCGGACGCTTGATTGTCTGGCAAGTGGAAATATACCCGCTGGGAATCGAATGCCAGGAACGGAGCGACGACCTCAGCCCACTGGTCAAGGGTTAGCTTTTCCCTGATAGCCACTTTCTCGTACATCGCCAGGTAGGTTTTAATGTCGTCTGCGGGGGTCATCTTAGGAATCACGGCACGGACTGCTTTCCGGCCATCGTGGACGCTTGGGGTTGCTTCTGCTGTCTGCAAAGCCGTCACATGTTGTAGCAGCAACTGGTTAGTCTCCTGCTGCTGCTTATAAGCCTCGCGTGGCTGCAGGTTTGTCTCTCGCTGCTGCAGATTAGCCTCCATGAGGGCCTTCACAAAAGCCTCCATTTTGTCGCGGGGCACTGGTTGTATTACAGCTGGTTTAATGTACGACATACAACTGTGCCTGAAAAATGCAGAAACCAAAAATTTTTTGGGCCCCGCCCATTATTAAAAGCCCCTCCTACATATAATAGGCCACTCCCAACAAACACTGTACAGCTGACATTCTATAGTTGCGGCCTGTCTCTACACATCATACGGAGAGAGGGGGAGGTCTGTCCTGGCTGCACTGCCTGCTTCACATTATACAATAGACAGCCGACTACAGCCAGGAAGCTCCTCCGCTCTCCTCCCTCCCCTAATCCTGCTCAAGGCCTGTGGTTCCCCCCACCATCTGCAACCCGCCCGTGGCCTGCTGCCCCCCTTGACCGTCCTCACCCAACTCTGAATCCTCCTTCTGCAAATGGCAGGGGGAGGAGCCGGAGTATCTCCTCTCCTACATAGCGCCCCATACCTCTTACATCCAGTGATGTCACCTTTGTTGTAGACGTTCTCTTTCCTCATCTTCTCCATTCAGACCAGACCGCCATGATGATTTTTCAGCCATCTCCCGTCTCTGCAGAGATTGACAAACAGACATTAGTTTCCCACATTTCCATCATCTTCACATCTTCTGAACACCCTTTCCTGCCACCCCCAATACTGTGCCCGCTGTGCCCCCAATACTATACTGCAGAAACAGTCCCCCTGGAAATACTACTACCACACAGATAGTGCCCCCCTCAACAATTATTGGCACACAGTGCTCTAAAAAAATAACTGCGCCCAGACACTAATAGTATAAAGATAATGTCCCCCAAAAATTATTGTGCTAAGCTGATACTGTGGCAGGGTGCCCCCCAAAGTAACAGGGCTCCCCAAAATAGAAATAATTCTCTGCCAGAGCACACTTAGTAGTAATAATGCCCCTATAGTGCCCATACTAGTAATCATGTTCCTCATAGCCCCCCAGTATTAGCAAAGCTCCGCATAATACCTCCTAGTACTAATAATTCTCCCTACAATATGACAGTACATGAAATACCCCCGCTTAGTGTCCGCTGTTGAGCGAATGTCCCCATAATGTATGCCAGTATAAAATACCCCTATATAGTGCCCCAGTAAATGCCCTCATAGTGCTCCTCTCCCCCTTCCCCATAGTGTCCCCCATAATATGCCAGTAAAAATGCCCCTTCTAAGTGCCACCATATGCCCCAATAGTGCTCCACTCCCCCATAGTGCCGCTCTCCCCTATAGTGCCTACCATAATGTGCCAGTAAAAAAATACCCCCTTAGTGCCACCAGATGCCATAGTGCCCCCATAATGTGCCAATAAGAATAAAGGCCCCTTTAGAGCCCCCACTTCCCCTTAGTGCCCCCAAATAATGCCCCTATAGTGCCACCAGATGCCCCATAGTGCCATTCTCCCCTATAGTGCCCCCATAATATGTCAATAAAAAAAAGCCCCTTTAGACCCCCCAGATGCCCGGATAGTGCTCCTCTCCCCCATGGTGCCGCCCCATAATGTGCCAGTAAAAAATGCCCCTTCAAAGTGCCACCATATGCCCTAATAGTGCTCCACTCCTCCATAGTGCCGCCCTCCCCTATAGTGCCTCCCATAATGTGCCAGTAAAAAATGCCCCCTTTAGTGCCACCAGATGCCATAATGCCCCCATAATGTGCCAATAAGAATAAAGGCCCCTTTAGAGCCCCCACTTCCCCTTAGGGCCCCCAAATAATGCCCCTATAGTGCCACCAGATGCCCCATAGTGCCGTTCTCCCATATAGTGCCCCCCATAATATGTCAATAAAAAACAGCCCCTTTAGACCCCCCAGATGCCCCCATAGTGCTCCTCTCCACCATGGTGCCGCCCCATAATGTGCCAGTAAAAAATGCCCCCTTAGTGCCACCAGATGCCATAATGCCCCCATGTGCCAATAAGAAAAAAAGGCCCCTTTAGAACCCCCACTTCCCCATAGTGCCCCCAAATAATGCCCCTATAGTGCCACCAGATGCCCCATAGTGCCGTTCTCCCATATAGTGCCCCCCATAATGTGTAAAAAAAAAAAAAAGCCCCTTTAGAGCCCCCATAGTGCTCCTCTCCCCCATGGTGCCCCCCCAAATAATGCCCCTATAGTGCCACCAGATGCCCCCTAGTGCCGTTCTCCCCTATAGTGCCCCCCATAATGTGTAAAAAAAAAGAAAAAGCCCCTTTAGAGCCCCCATAGTGCTCCTCTCCCCCATGGTGCCCCCCAAATAATGCCCCTATAGTGCCACCAGATGCCCCATAGTGCCGTTCTCCCCTATAGTGCCCCCCATAATGTGTAAAAAAAAAAAGCCCCTTTAGAGCCCCCATAGTGCTCCTCTCCCCCATGGTGCCCCCCAAATAATGCCCCTATAGTGCCACCAGATGCCCCCTAGTGCCGTTCTCCCCTATAGTGCCCCCCATAATGTGTCGCCGCAATTACATCCAGGGCCGCGCCGCCTGTGGTGATCGGCGGTGCGGCCCTGAAGAATAATTTAAAAAAAATTTGGCTGGTTCTAGGGGGGTCCAGACTCGCTGGACCCCCCCTGTAGGTGCGCCACTGGACTCCTGGCATTGCCCATACGGCACAGGTAGGTTTAGCGTTGGGTCCCGAGCTACTTGAAAAACCTTGGTGCTGTGCTCGGGCTCAGACATGTCCTCCACAGTAGGATATGTTGGATAATCTCCCAATTGTACATCAGTATGAGGGTTTAGTAAGACCGCAGAGTGCCTTTGTAAAAGTTATTGTTATTTTGTTTGATTGTTTATCACATCCACACATTTGCTATCGTGTATAGGATGTCTATTGTTGTACTTGTGGTCCACTGCGGGCAAGTAAACATCATTACATCCACAGATTGTTCTAGCATACATAGGTATATTAACAAATGCCTAAACAGGCAATGAGACCTATCTTGACCCAGGTGAAATTAATACTTCACTTTTATTATAGTATATATTAAAATCTGAATATTATAAATGGGTGCACATTTTATTTATCTTTATTAATTATTTTTACAAACCAAAAATCCTATATTAAAAATACAGTCACCACTCCACTAGTGTATTTGAAGACTGAACAGTGAGAAGGGCGCGGAGTAGTGCACTAGCTCCCACCCTCTCACTATGGATACAAAGTGCTGCTGTATCACCGTTTATAGAGCTATTGCTCACTGAGTACTGTTGTTAGTATAGCAGTGTAAAGCAGTGGGAACCAGAGTGTTTCACCCCACTGTCATAAGGATGCAATTGGCACCCATATAAGCATCAGGCCAGCTCTATGCCAATTGGCAATTAGATAAATCACAGAAAAAATGCACCAAACGGATATGCCACTGACTATACTGGCTAGTCATAAATGCAGATATTAAAAGCTGAGACTTTCGCCAATATATTCCTGTCAGGAAAATATCGGAGCCCATCATTGCACCACGTCACGGTCACTCAGCATGGCAAAGGGTCCTACCACTACGCTACCTATGGTGTGAACACGGTCTGAAGGCGATGTAATCCAGCTCGCAGCCAGGCTTCCACACAAACGCCTAGCAGGACAACTAGTGCAATGTGAACAAAGCCAAGACTGCAAGCCACGCCCATATCAGACCGTGTGATGGAGGTTACCAGGTGCAAAAGAGTGTTTGAATGCCAGGTAACGGCACATACACTACATATAAAACAAGACAAAAACACAGAAATATAGTGGCAATACTGGAGGAGCGGCTCAACCCCTAACACTGTAGCGTGTTTTACATTGGGGGAGCAGCCCCACCGCATGTGGACCGCAGCAAACGACTATCCCCAGCAAAAAATGCATACGGTGGAGGATGTTGGTGCGGTCCACATGCACCACAAGGGCATCCTACACAAAACGGAGCATTGTGCGGATGTAAATACAATCATATAAATCACAGAAAAAATGCACCAAACGGATATGCCACTGACTATACTGGCTAGTCATAAATGCAGATATTAAAAGCTGAGACTTTCGCCAATATATTCCTGTCAGGAAAATATCGGAGCCCATCATTGCACCACGTCACGGTCACTCAGCATGGTGAAACATGTCGGGGGGCAGTTTTAGATTTTAAACGCAGCCTTCCACTCCACATGCACCACAAGGGCATCCTACACAAAACGGAGCATTGTGCGCCTTCAGACCGTGTTCACACCATAGGTAGCGTAGTGGTAGGACCCTTTGCCATGCTGAGTGACCGTGACGTGGTGCAATGATGGGCTCCGATATTTTCCTGACAGGAATATATTGGCGAAAGTCTCAGCTTTTAATATCTGCATTTATGACTAGCCAGTATAGTCAGTGGCATATCCGTTTGGTGCATTTTTTCTGTGATTTATATGATTGTATTTACATCCGCACAATGCTCCGTTTTGTGTAGGATGCCCTTGTGGTGCATGTGGACCGCGCCGACATCCTCCACCGTATGCATTTTTTGCTGGGGATAGTCGTTTGCTGCGGTCCACATGCGGTGGGGCTGCTCCCCCAATGTAAAACACGCTACAGTGTTAGGGGTTGAGCCGCTCCTTCAGTATTGCCACTATATTTCTGTGTTTCAATTGGCAATTAGCCCTACAAACTATGATAGAAACGATAGGGCACCGTGTCTATAATAGGTGCTTGAATGATCACACTATTGGAATGTAGTCCTGCCGGACTAACCACAGCTTATTCACTGTGGAGTGGAAGGCTGCGTTTAAAATCTAAAACTGCCCCCCGACATGTTTCACCAGTATTCTGGCTTCTTCAGGGGAAATGGGCAGCAATTGGTGTTGCCACAAGACTGGAAGATTAAATGCATGATTAGGAGATTGACAGGACCATCGTCCACTCATATTACCGGCATATATCAAATCTAACCTATTACCTTTAACTACACACACCCACAGGGCAGGTCAAGCCACACTGTCAGTCGCTTCCTACTTACGTCATCAAGAATGCGCTGTACACCAGGAGTGTGCGCAGACACTTAGGCCAAATGGACCCCAACGATTGCAGTGCGCATGCGCTGCGCTGAACTCGGATGCGCACAGACTTCACCTGGAAGCTGGACAGCTGCGCCGGTTGAGGATACATAGGTGGTACATTACAAGGTGGGAGTACATTGATATCTGTACTCCAATATCAGTTACCAATTCAAACTGAAGTAGTGGATAAATCTGATCCACTAAGTGGATTTTAATGGGTCAGTGAATATGAGCTAAACAGGAGCATAACTAATTACCTAAGCAGATAGGAAAATCAAGCAAAAACAAACAAAAACCAAGTAAAAGGTGTCTAGGCGAATATTTTCCGCTTTTTGCTGAAATAGACCATCTGTGAATAGGCTTGTGTGGAGAGTCGATTAGGAGGCCTACAAGGATTTGTTCTCACATGTGGAGATGTGCTAGCAGCTATACTACATACCAGTGGCTAGATACTAGCCATACTGGCCATATGGTATAAAAATTTTCCACAGAAGGAAGTTGGGTGTAACAGTTAATTATTTTAAAGCCTTTTGTGACGTGTATTAGCATAAGAAGAAAAAATATATTTGCCGCTCAGCGGTGCAGTTATTTCTTGTTAAGCCTTTTGTGACGTCTATTAGTGCAAAAAGAAAAAATATATTTGCCGCTCAGCGGTGCAGTTATTTCTTGTAAAGCCTTTTTTTGACGTGTATTAGCATAAAAAGAAAAATATTTGCCGCTCAGCGGTGCAGTTATTTCATGTTAAGCCTTTTGTGATGTGCATTAGCGCAAAAAAAAAAAACATTTGCTGCTCAGCAGTGCAGTCATTTCTTGTAAAGCCTTTTGTGACATGTATTAGCGCAAAAAGAAAAAATATATTTGCCGCTCAGCGGTGTAGTTATCTGTAGTAAAGTCTTTTTTGACGTGTATTAGCATAAAAAGAAAATATATATTTGCCGCTCAGCTGTGCAGTTATTTCTTGTTAAGCCTTTTGTGACGTGTATTAGCATAAGAAGAAAAAATATATTTGCCACTTAGCGGTGCAGTTATTTCTCGTTAAGCCTTTTGTGACGTGTATTAGCACAAAAAGAAAAAATATATTTGCCACTGAGTGGTGCAGTTATTTCTTTAAAAGCCTTTTGTGACGTGTATTAGCGCAAAAAGAAAAAATATATTTGCCGCTCTACGGTGCAGTAATCTGTAGTAAAGCCTTTTGTGACGTGTATTAGCGCAAAAAGAAAATATATATTTGCCGCACTACAGTGCAGTAATCTGTTGTAAAGGCTTTTGTGAGGTGTTTTAGCGCAAACAGAAAAAATATATTTGCCGCTCAGCGGTGCAGTAATCTGTGGTAAAGCCCTTTTTGCGGTATAGACCAAATTACGTAGTGGTGAAATTGTTTATGTAAAACAGTTTTTTTTGGGGGAAACTTCATAGGTGGTTGTACACCTCCTTTTGCGGAATGGACCAAATTACTTAGTGGTAAAATTCTTTCTGTGAAGCAGGCTTTATTTGGGAAATTTCATGGGTCATTGTAGACTTTCTTCTGTATGAACCGAATGGGTGTTTGTAGGCCTCCTTTTGCAGTATGGACCAAATTTCATCGTCATGGGTCCAGCATTAAACATAATGAATACGCTGAAGACAACACACCAGCAGACTTTGCCTTTACCATCTATTCACAATTAAATCAAGCAGCTTCACTAAGTTGAAAACATTCATGTGTTTTTATCTGCTCTGTCTGCATTCGATCTCCACAGCACACAAGACATGACAGAAGATCCTCTGCTTTGGAGTCCAAGTCCAGTTTCTTAAGATCAGGAGTTCGATCAGAATTGTGCGTAACAATCTTGCTCCCTGTGCAAAGTCATAACAAAAGGACTCTGTTGGCATCCACATCAGAGGAAGCTGAAGCTGGTTGCCCCATTTTTAATTCAGGAGCAGTAAACAGCAGAGAGCAAATAGAGGTGGGTGAACTCCGCTGCTCTGTATCTCTTGTGAAGTCAATGTCTCCAGCTATGCCCCTCTCGCGATTTATAGCACATACATTATTTTCAAGTAGAGGACCAAGGATTATGTTGGAGGCATGTAGTGTATGCAAGCCATGTGCGACCCCTCTAAATTAAGGGCCTACTTGCCATTCAGCGGTGCAGTTATATGTGGTAAAGCCCTTTTTGCAGTGAAATTCTTTATGTGAAACAGACTTTTTTTGGGAAAATGTATGGGTGAATGTACACCGCCTTTTGCGGTATTTACTGAAGTACTTAGTGGTAAAATTCTTTATGTGACACAGACTTTTTTTCAGAAAATGTATGCGTGAATGTACACCTCCTTTTGCAGTATGGACTGAAGTACTTAGTGGAGAAATTCTTATGTGACACTGGCTTTTTAAAAAAAAAAATGTATGGGTGAATGTACACCTCTTTTTGCAGTATGGAACGACTTATTTAGTGGTGAAATTCTTAATGTGACACTGTTTTTTTATTTATTTATGGATGATTGTACACCTCCTTTTGCGGTATGGGCCGAATTACATAGTGGTGAAATGTGTTATGTGAAACTGGCTTTTTTGGGGAAAATTGATGGGTGACTGTACGCAGTGTTGAAATCTTAAATTTCAAAGCAAACTCCGCTGCTTTGTATCTCTTGTGAAGTCAATGTCTCCAAATATGACCCTCTCGCGATTTACACCGAATACATTATTTTCATGTAGAGATCCAAGAATTATGTTGGAGGCATGTAGTGTATGCAAGCCATTTGCGACCCCTTTCATCACTCTGACGCTGTTCTGCACCTGGTTTGCCTGGGCGAACGGAGTCACACAGGGGAGGAACTGCTCCGTGTCCTTCATCAAGAAATCGAATCCTGGCTTTCTCCGCGACAACTCAAAATTGGAACCATGGTGACCGACAACATGGTGTCGGCGCTGCGTCAGGGAGGGCTGAGCCATGTGCCCTGCATAGCACACGTGTTCAATATGGTTCTCAAGCGGTTTCTGAAGTCTTCCACCCATCAGCAAGACATACTAAAAATAGCCAGAAAACTTTGCATGCACTTCAGCCACTCGTGCACCGCAAGGCACACCCTCCTTGAGCTGCAGCGGCAGAACGGCGTCCCCCAACATAGGCTGATATGCAACGTTTCCAACCATTGAAATTACACCCTCCATATGTTGGACCAACTGTACGAACAGAGAAAGGCCATAAATGATTTCCTGATGATCCAAGCAGACAGGAGTACTGCCCTGTGTAACTTAGATGTCAGCCAGTGGCAGCTCATGCGTGACACCTGCCATTTGCTCAGGCCCTTTGAGGAGGCAATGTTATTTGTCAGACGCCAGGACTACAGGATGAACAACGTCACTCCACTGTTTCATGTCCTGGAACAGATGCTGGTAAATCTGGCTGGTCAGGGGACTGGAGACATGGCGCCTAGAATAGATACGTTTGTCTGTCAATATCTCTGTTTACAGTCAGTGAACGGGAACATAATTTATCGCAAGGATATGCAAACACCAATCGATGGGGTGTTAACCCCCAGAAGTAGGTCATCGGCACGAAGGAGCAGTCATTTTCACAGCTCTAGGTATCCTCCCAGAAGCTTGACCTCTGAACGTCAACGGTCTGCAACGGTCAGCTTGTCTAAAAGAAAAATCCTGCAGTGCACATACTTGGAGGAAACTCTTGATCCGGCACAGGCTGCTTTGCTCCTTCAAAAACAATGGACTCTGTACAGCGTGACACATGTATAATTTCCCATACACCAGACTGAAAGAGTATTCTAAGCACCTCTCTGCCCACATAGCTGCCAAAAAGTAGAAGGGTCTTGCCATTGAAGTGGGCTCAGAGCTGAACCTAAAAGCCACATTTTCCTGTTTACCTGGACTCAAAGGAAAGGACAAAGATCCACTGGTTGTGCTCATACAGATTTCATCCAAGCCTCCACTCACCAAGGCAAGGACAGAGGACAGGATTGTGTGGACAGGTTGGTTCTTCGGGACGTACACAAAGGACGATCTATTGGAGGTGCTACCAAAGACATTTACTTGCCTCCAGCTGTTCCTGTATAATGGCTCCTAGGCACTCACGGCTATTGTAGAGACATGGTTCCAAAGAAACTTTGACTGTTGTTGGGGTAAGCTGGTGATCAGTTCTCAGGACCTTACGTGGCTAGCAGCCATGGGGACCGGGTATGACGTGTCTGGATCAGTGTCGGCCACAGAGCTTGTTTTCTCTGTGCCCATCAAACCTCGCATGGACATTTCTTATGCCATCCACGTAGAGGACTTCAAGACTTTATGGAATGATATTCATAAATCAAAGGACGAGTTCACGTTGGAGGAAGTGGACAATTTATTCCAATGTCTTTACTCTTTATGTCAATCCATTCTTGTTGATGAAGCACTTTATTTTTCAGTTTGTATTTTAAATCTTGTGTTTTTGCCCCTTCTGTGTTGTATTTTATGTGTGTTAATATCCTGTTTCTTAAATAAAGGTGTTTTTTCTCCCCCGTTCAAAAAAAAATTAAGAATTGGCTTGTGATTTGGGTAGCCAAAAGCAGGAGTGGGTACAAAACACAGAAGACATGCAACTATTCCATTCACGTGTCATCTCTGTTTTGGATCCACTCCTGTTTTTTTGGGTGTTAGCAATACTGATGGATTACTGATCAAATGCTGACCGAGTGAAGGCAGGTTCTTCACCGACAGGATCCGTTTTTTGTGGGTTATTGTTCTGACAGATCAGAGGAAGGGCAAAATAATCAGTGACATCAACACAAACGTACTGCTGACACCCTCTCCACTCTGTCGGGGGGCTCTACTTGTATAAGCGTTTAATAGAACAGGGTCTGTAGACATGTATGTGGAATCAGCAGTAAAAGGAGTGTGCTTCTTCTTGCCGCTAACATCGACCTGTAAGGCTGAGTTCATATGTGAGTTATTTGGTCAGTTTTGGCCCCGTGACTGCCCAAATAAGTGAAGTGTGCAGTGCTTCTAAGTGCGACGCCTGTCATCTGCATGTCATACGGACTCACAGTATTATTTCACTAACAAAGCAGACTCCCTATGAGTGTTACTACAAGGCACAGTGTTCTACACCACTATAAAGGCTCTGTGCAGCCAGGAAATAGTTGTTTTTTAATGTAATTCGCCACAAATGTATTCGTATCGAACCAAATTTTTCCAAAAAAATCTGCTCATCTCTATTCACTTTATTATAGTCTATAAAGCAAAATTGAGAAATCTCAGCTTCTACAAACTGATCTGTATCGTCACTGATTTCAACTCATACATCTTAAAAGGGAAAAGAGAGAAGAGAGGAGGCAGCGCTTCTTGTGTAGAACCTTACAGCACTAGGTATAGGCACAAAAACACTGATTATGCTTACCAGACGGGGTTGTGAATGGTCACAACGCCTCCGAATCGCTTTTCTGGATGATTACCCGTCCAGTTTACGGGAGAAGAGAAGACTGCGTCTGCTGCCCCTGGTCTGTATCCCTTGCCGTGGTTGCGGTTATCAGGATAAAGTATGTGCAGAGAGGTGAAGAAAAATCAGACTATTCTCGGGACCGAGAATGGTCTGATTTTTCTTCACCTCTCTGCAATTCATACATCTTAGAATAGCTACTAGCTGGTGCAATGGTCTCAAGGAGCCTATGTCTATCCCTTCAGTATTTCAATTAAAAGCTACACAGGCTCTGCTACAATAGATGAGAGAACAAGTAAAAACATAATGCTCTTTTTTTCCTTCAAGGGATGAAAAGGGAGTTGGGTGGAAGAAGCAAAGGAGCACCAAACCATTTTGATCCAGGAAAGATGAGGGTTGGTGGCAGGAACCAGCACCTGGAGAAAACCCTAGTTTTGACTGTGGTAAGTGCAGCGCTCCACATATGTGTGTAACTGGGACACTTCAAACATCTGAATATATATGCATTGAATTGCAATGTATGGTATTCTCTATTATCTGGCTGGCAAGTTAATTTACATCCATTCGCCCCTAGGTGGTGCTGGCACCACATAATATATATAGTAGGGGTGTGTCTACCTGAGAACACATTAGAATGTAGTCAGAGTAAGGAGAAGAAAGTTCATAGAGGAGAGAGACAGGCTAAAGTCACCATATAGCTGTGTTCCTTTCCTCTGGGCCCTGATCAAGCCTGGAGAAGATAACCACAGAAACCAAGCACCAGACAGTGAGTCTACACCAAGATGCAGAAAGCATAGCGAGGATAACAGCTAAACTTAGCTTATGGACCTCATTAGCACAAGTGACCAGGAGTAGCTTTCCGAGTGCCCGGACACAACTGGATGATTAAGGCCATAATTGTCCTTATCCACTACACAAGCCTTCTGGGTCATAGTGGAAAAACCTTTCTAGAAGAGTTTCCTGCCAAATAATGAGGCAGATGTGTTTGCCTGCCGCAAGGGGAACGCCCTTAAAGGATAACTCCTAAATAAAATGTTAATAGCATCTTTAGTGCCAGAGTGCTGTAAAGAGTGAACTTAGGATTACCACTGGGATCCTTGCCTGTAAAGTATCAGCATTAGAAGAATCCCTCCATTGACAGCTGCCATTGCCTGATAGAGACGATTAGTCTTACCGGTAATTGGATTTTCCAATAGCCTCCACAACGGCCCTCCAGGAGGGTGTCCCCGCCTCCCCAGGACAGGAAACAACGTAGAAGCTCAGTCTTAAAAGGCCCCCTCCCGTTACCTGCTTCAGTTAATGATATAGGACTCGGTTAGTTAGTTCAAGAACTGTATTGATATAATGATAATAACATAACATACCCCACAATAATTAACACAACTTGAAAAAAGAGTTGAGAGATCCGCTCACCTCTGTTCCCTCAAAGTAGGTGCACCAACCAAAATTTGAGAACACCCCTCAAAATTGGATAAAAATGTAGAAAAAATATGGATGGGCACTCATATATGGAAATATAGGACACAATTTATTAATAAAACTTACAATAAAATCGCAATAGATCACAATATAAAATAAACAATATAATAAAACAGTAGAATAAAATACAATAGAAAAAATGGATATACCGTTTTGGGCTGAGGCTGATAGCTCAAAAATCCTCAGTACAGGTCCGTTAGATCCTGAGAATTGGGTTTAAATTGAGGGGGAGGATAAATGACGTGGTCAGCCTCTGCTCAATTCGGCAATATTCTCCTATAATTTCATAGGTATGATTATCACACACCAATCTTTAAAAATATGCCACTTATAGTGGTGTACTCAGTCCTATATTTGAATAATAAAATCCGCAGATATGCTCAAATGCCGCTGAGTGTCCTGTATCAATTCAACAAGAATAGTGTTCCTCTGCGCTTGATACTCTTTACAGAGTGTATCCAGTCTCTTTTATGTCTGCAGGATACTGTTGCATCCGATTTAAGTTGCTGAGAACAAGTCCTTAATATATAATTAGGTTCAGTTCGTTGCTTCTCCTTCCATTAACTTAGTATAATGCCTCACAAAAATTTACCCACTATGTGGGCTTACCTTTGCCTGTAGCTTGATGGGACTTGCGAATAAATTTTTGCTCCGTGCTAACACCTTGGATAAATACCCCGCTTTTTATGGATACAAGTGCACTGTAAAGAAAAAGGAATTTTCTCCATTCTATAAGAAAAGATCCCAAGACGTCATCTACCTGCGCCTGAAGTTGTAAGTACGTGATCCTCACACCGAGCCGGACTTTGGAATCAGCTGTGAGAGACACGTGGGACGCGATCAACTCCATAGCCGGGACGCCGGCCTACAGCACGGAGCAAAAATTTATTCGCAAGTCCCATCAAGCTACAGGCAAAGGTAAGCCCACATAGTGGGTAAATTTTTGTGAGGCATTATACTAAGTTAATGGAAGGAGAAGCAACGAACTGCACCTAATTATACTGTATATTAAGGACTTGTTCTCATCAACTTAAATCGGATGCAACAGTATCCTGCAGACATAAAAGAGACTGGATACACTCTGTAAAGAGTATCAAGCGCAGAGGAAACATTATATATGTGGAACGCTATTCTTGTTGAATTGATACAGGACACTCAGCAGCATTTAAGCATATCTGCGGATTTTATTATTCAAATATAGGACTGGGTACACCACTATAAGTGGCATATTTTTAAAGATTGGTGTGTGATAATCATACCTATGAAATTATAGGAGAATATTGCCGAATTGAGCAGAGGCTGACCGCGTCATTTATCCTCCCCCTTAATTTAAACCCAATTCTCAATTCAAAGGTTATCACCTTTTCTATCTTCTCTAGTACACATTTGGACCAGGTTCGCCTCCACGACTCGATTGGTTACGATCCCTGGCCCTCTCACAAACATATCTGGTCATCCATTGATGCCAGCCACACTGTTAGCTCTACCAGCCCTCAGCTTACAATCCAGACCCCAGATTAGGGTCAAAGATATATACTCGGTTAGAGGGATGAAAGATCTTAAAGACCTAGGCCATATTATACCTGACTCTCCAGGGCGATGGTTTCACTACTTACAATTACGCAGTTTCACTGGATCTCTGGCACCCGGTATGCAACTTCAATCCTCAGCAACTGATTTCGAGAAACTATGCCTGGCTTCTTCTGCTCCTGGGCATTCTATATCCCTTATATATGCCATTCTGAACTCGGGAGAGATCGGGGATGACACAGAAGAATTCCCTTCCCCAACTAAGAAAATTATGCTATCATGGGAATCTGAGTTGGGATACCCTCTCACACCTGATCAATGGAAGAGGTCTCTCCTTTTCACCCATAAGTCTTCGATTTCCTGCAAGATCCAGGAACTCAATTATAAGATTTGGTCTAAATGGTATAGGACCCCGGTTAAGCTTAACCAGTTTTATCCTTCGGTGCCAGACACGTGTTGGAGGTGTTCGAAAGATAGGGGCACTATGCTGCACATCTGGTGGGAGTGTACGGGAGTAGCAACACTATGGAATGACATCTTCAAGCTATACGAATATCTATACAAAATTCATATCCATATGTCGCCCCAGATAGCTCTCCTTTCAGTTTATCCGGGCAGAATTAAGATAGTCAAGAAGGGCATTCTTAGATTTTTTGTTATAGCAATGCGTCAAATAATTCCCAGAGCCTGGCGATCACCAGATAGTCCCCTTAGGATCACTTGGGTTAATGCTTTAGATTCTCTGGCACGTCTAGAGGAACTGGGAGCCGAAGATCAAGGTCTTGGAGTTGCTCACTCTAAACAATGGGAGGCCTGGTACCAGTTCCGTGCATCAGCAGGTTTCTCGGGTTGGTTGTCCTCAGGATCTACTACTTAAAGTATTCTGTCCAGTCTGACTGCAGTTATATCTTGTATAGATTACTAGTTCAATCCTTCCCCCCCCCCCCCTCCCTCCTTGCCCTCCCCCCTGGTTCCTTTGTCTTGTCTCCCCCGTTCTATTCCATTCATCTAGTATTGATGTTTGATGATTCTCTTCTCTATATGCTGACTTGATATGTACTATTGTAATGCCCACATATTGCATATACTCAAATGTAACTAGCTCATATTGCATGTTTTCAAATGTATATGGTTTTCAATAAAAACAAATTGAACCATAAACCCAATTCTCAGGATCTAACGGACCTGTACTGGGGAATCCAAAGTGAGGATTTTTGAGCTATCAGCCTCAGCCCAAAACGGTATATCCATTTTTTCTATTGTATTTTATTCTACTGTTTTATTATATTGTTTATTTTATATTGTGATCTATTGCGATTTTATTGTAAGTTTTATTAATAAATTGTGTCCTATATTTCCATATATGAGTGCCCATCCATATTTTTTCTACAATTAACACAACTTGGTTAGGGAATCCAGTGCCGTTGTGGAGGCTATTGGAAAATCCAATTACCGGTAAGAGTAATCGTCTCTTTTCCCCGGCGCCTCCACAACGGCACTCCAGGAGGATTAATAGAGAAACAAACTCTAGGGTGGGACTACTGCAGATAAGACCTTTCTGCCATACAATAAATCATGATTTTGGAGTACATCTAATTTATAATGTTTAAAGAAAGTATTTGGGTTCTTCCACGTAGCTGTTCTGCATATTTGCTCTACTGAGGCAGAGGCATTTTCTGCCCATGAAGCCGACACGGCTCTGGTAGAGTGTGCTTTGATCCCTTTAGGGGGGGTCAAGAAGCTTCTCTGCAGGTAACAGAACTCGATGGTGTTTCGGATCCATCTGGATATGGTACTCTTGCTTGCTGCTGATCCCTTATGCTGGCCTTGATACTGAAGGAGGAGATGGTCCGATTTTCTGAATACTCCTGAGACTTCCAGGTAAGTTAGCAGATATCTTCTGACATCCAAATTATGGTATTTTCTCTCTAAGTCAGAAACTGGATTTTCACAAAAGGATGGAAGCGACACCTCCTGTTGGCGATGGAATTTTGAGGCCACCTTGGGTAGGAACATCGGGGTGTGTCTAAGGATAATACGGTCTTCTAACACTGTGAGATAGGGTGCTTTGCAGGAAAAGGCCTGAATCTCGCCTACTCTTCTGGCAGATGTTATTGCCAGTAGAAAGGTGGTCTTTAGAGTCAGGAGTTTAAGTGGGATCTCCTGCAAGGGGTCAAAGGGTGCTTCCTTTAAAACCTCTAATACTAAATTCAGGTCCCAAGGAGGAATGGTAGAATGAATAAATGGGCATTTTCTGAATGCTCCTTTTATGAATCGCTTTATCAATGGTAAGTCTGCTAGTTTTACTTCAAGAAAGCTACTTAATGTTGAGACTTGCACCTTTATGGTATTAGGTCTGAGACCTTTGTCAAGGCCTGCCTGCAAAAAGTCCAGTATGAGCTTGTTGACTATTAGCTTGTTGACTGTGGTACAGTCTGTCTCCTGCAAACTCCAGAAATGTTTTCCATGTTCTTCTGTAGATCCGTGAGGTAGAGTCCTTCTTACTACAAAGTAGAGTGGATATTACAGACTCCGATAGGCCTCTTTGTTGTAAGTGGACCCGTTCACTTTCCACGCTGTTAAATGAAGTCTTGCTACATCTGGATGGAGCACTGGACCCTGGCATAGTAGTCCCAGATACAATGGGAGAGACCAAAATTGACCTGCCGATAGAATGTAGAGGAGGGGAAACCAGGACCTTTTTGGCCAAAATGGAGCAATCCGTATTAATTGTGCCTCTTCTTCTATCACCTTTACTAACACCTTCGGAATTATACTGTAAGGGGGAAAGGCATACAGGAGATCTTTCGACCATGGACAAGACAGAGCATCCACCATTAGTGGGTGATCCTTGCTGGAGAGGGAACCGAATAACTCGAGTTGTTTGTTCTTTTGATTTGCAAAGAGATCCACTTTTGGTAACCCCCGTCTGAGAGATATTTGTCTGAACATGTTGGGATCTAATGACCATTCTCCCAATCTTAGAACCTCTCTGCTGAGATAATCCGCTATTCTGTTTTCCCCGCCTTTCAGATGGACCGCTACCAGGGACTTTATATTCTTCTCTGCCCAACTGAAAATTTTCCATGACAGCTGTTGTAATTCTTTGCTTCTTGTACCCCCCTGTCGGTTTAAGTAGGCTACTGTGGTAGCGTTGTCGGACAGTATCTTTACGTGATGGGATCTTACATACGGAAGAAGACATGTAAGAACTTCCAGCACTGCCGACAGCTCCCTTATGTTTGAAGAGGTTGCGGACATCTCTGGGCTCCAGGTGCCCTGGACTACCTGATTTCCTGTATGGCCTCCCCAGCTTCGGCTGCTGGCATCTGTTGTTATGATGATCTGATCTGCCGGTCACCAGAAAACTCCTCTTTGGAGATTTTTCTTTATCTTCCACCAGAAGAGAGACATCTTCACTCTTACTGGAACTTCTATTCTTTTGTTTAAGGAACTTTGATCTCCGTCCCAGGATTCCAGGAGAAATTTTTGTAATGTCCTTGTATGATGCTGGGCCCATCGCACTGCGGGGATAGTGGATGTTAGATGTCCCAACAGTCTCATGATGTCCCTTATGGCCACTCTTCTGGCCTCGCAGAATTGGGAGATCTTTTGACTTATGATCATCTGTTTTTTTGGAGGTAAAAAGGACATGAAGTTGTGTGAATCTAGCAGGATTCTTAAGAATTTCTTCTGCTGACTGGGAACCAGGTCGGATTTCTGGGAGTTTATTAGCCAGCCTAACTCGGTCAGCTTTTCCTGCACCGTCTGCAGATTCCCCTGGAGGTCCTGAAGAGATGAACCTGCTATCAAAAGGTCGTATAAATATGGGATCACTATTATACCTTGAAGGTGTAGATATCCCGTCACCTCGGCCCTAATCTTGGAAAAAATTCTTGGGGCTGATGATAGCCTGAAGGGAAGTGCCTGAAATTTAAAGTGGTACTCCTGACCTCCTAGGAGTATTGCTATTCTGAGATATCTTTGGTATGCTGTGTGTATGGGAACATGGTAATATGCGTCCGAGAGGTCTATAGTTACCATGTAACAGCTGCGAGATAGGAGATTCACTGTGGATCTGATCGATTCTATTTTGAATCTTTTGTAGGTCATGTATCTGTTTAGCTTTTTTAAATTGATTATTAGTCTGAAGGACTTTTTTGGTTATTGAATACGGAATATGGGAGAGTAAAATCCCCACCTTTCCTGATCTTGCGGAACTGGGACAATTACGCCCTTCTTTAGGAGAGATAATATTTCCATCTCTAAGGCCTGCTGTCTTTCTGATCTTCTTAATGGCTTGTTGATGGTGAAGCATTCCGGAGGAGGCATATTGAACTCTAGTTTGTACCCCATGCATATGGTGTTTATAACCCAAGGGGCGGAAATAACCCAGGCCTTGGAGAACATCTTTAACCTGCCACCTATTTGAGGCCTGGCGTCATTAGCGGGTTTAGAAGTGGATTCGGGGTTGAATAGAAACCCCCTCCCTCTTCCTCTGGAGGATTGCCATCTTCCGGTACTGTCCTTTCTCTTCTGGTCTGGTCTATTTCTCCTTTGATTCCGAAAGGACCGACGCTGCTGATAAAACTTTGATTCTGAAGGAAATCCCTTCTTTTTGTCTGATGCTTTTTCTAAAATGTCACAGGGGCCTGATGAGATACACCCAAAATTATTAAAAGAGCTTAGTGGTGAGCTGGCAAAACCGTTAACAGATTTATTTAACCAATCATTAGTAACAGGAGTCGTCCCGGAAGATTGGAAATTGGCAAATGTCATGCCCATTCACAAGAAAGGTAGTAGGGAGGAATCGAGCAACTATAGACCAGTGAGTCTGACATCAATAGTAGGCAAATTAATGGAAACCCTATTAAAGGATAGGATTGTGGAACATCTAAAATCCCATGGATTGCAAGATGAAAAACAACATGGGTTTACTTCAGGGAGATCATGTCTGTGGCGAAACCAACCTCGCCACTGGGTTTTGGAGAGGACTGGCTGCTGGCCTCTTGCCCCTGGATTATGGGCCATATACTAACTTTTAAACCCCTGAACCTATTCAAGTGAATTTTGGATAGGTTTGTCCCCAGGTTATACTGTTTAAATTAATGTAAGTTACATGTATGGCCAATGTAAACTCACAAAGTTGTAACAATTTATAATAAGTGTAACTTGTCAGCTTGGGAGGAAAATGCTGGGTGTGTTTCTATTGTGCCATTGTCCCATTGTGTGTTTAAAGGGTGATGTCTGTCCTATTGTCTGCACATGTGTATTGGTGACTTCTCTTTGTCTTGAGAGATAATTGGTTTACGCCTCGGGTGTCTCGAGGGCAGAGAGGAGGAAACCATGATGCATTGTGGGGATGTGTTGTGTCTGTGTGTCCTAAGTGCTGTTTATCTGTCCTATGTCACAGTCTTCATTCTGGTCCCCTAGGGGCGTGTACACCAGATGGGCTGTACTTACATTGTATGTGTTGTAAATTACTGATTGGTTGCATTTCAAACCCCTGTGGGCAGTACTATGTTTGTGGTTTATGAATAAAAGAGGCTGTACGTGAAGTACAGTCAGACCACTGCTTGACCCTCAACACGGAGCCTTGTCTCGTTATTGGGGGGATCCGCTGTATGCTGTTAGAGACTGATTGCCAGGAGTGTAAGCTGACCCCTGTTCGTCTGCTAACAGCTATTCGTGAGGTTCCAGTTTGGAGTGCTACTTTGTATCCAGTTCGGGACATTGGTGTTCTGCAGTAGCTGGGCCTGTGTCTCAGAAAGGGGAACATCGCCTAAACGGATTTTAACCCCTTGTCTGCTGAAACGGTCCGTTACAATGTCAAACAAATCTTATAGATTTTTTTGACTGGGTGACTAAAATAATAGACGGTGGAGGTGCAGTAGACATCGCATATCTAGATTTTAGTAAGGCTTTTGACACTGTCCCACATAGAAGACTTATCAATAAACTGCAGTCATTGAGCATGGACTCCCATATTGTTGAGTGGATTAGGCAGTGGCTGAGTGACAGACAACAGAGGGTTGTAGTCAATGGAGAACATTCAAAACAAGGTCATGTTACCAGTGGGGTTCCACAGGGATCTGTACTGGGACCAATTTTGTTTAATATCTTCATAAGTGATATTGCAAAAGGCCACGATGGTAAGGTTTGTCTTTTTGCTGATGACACAAAGATATGTAACAGGGTTGATGTTCCTGGAGGGAAACGCCAAATGGAAAAGGATTTAGGAAAACTAGAAGAATGGTCAGAACTCTGGCAACTGAAATTTAATGTGGATAAGTGCAAGATAATGCACCTGGGGCGTAAAAACCCAAGGGCAGAATATAGAATATTTGACACAGTCCTGACCTCAGTATCTGAGGAAAGGGATTTAGGAGTAATTATTTCAGAAGACTTAAAGGTGGGAAGACAATGTAATAGAGCAGCACGAAATGCCAGCAGAATGCTTGGATGTATAGGGAGAGGTATAAGCAGTAGAAAGAGTGAAGTGCTTATGCTGCTGTACAGAACACTGGTGAGACCTCACTTGGAGTATTGTGCGCAGTACTGGAGGCCATATCTCCAGAAGGATATAGATACTCTAGAGAGAGTTCAGAGAAGAGCTACTAAACTAGTACATGGATTGCAGGATAAAACTTACCAGGAAAGGTTAAAGGACCTTAATATGTATAGCTTGGAAGAAAGAAGAGACAGAGGGGATATGATAGAAACTTTTAAATACATAAAGGGAATCAACTCGGTAAAGGAGGAGAGCATATTTAAAAGAAGAAAAACTACCACAAGAGGACACAGTTTTAAATTAGAGGGGCAAAGGTTTAAAAGTAATATAAGGAAGTATTACTTTACTGAGAGAGTAGTGGATGCATGGAATAGCCTTCCTGCAGAAGTGGTAGCTGCAAATACAGTGAAGGAGTTTAAGCATGCATGGGATAGGCATAAGGCTATCCTTCATATAAGATAGGGCCAGGGACTATTCATAGGATTCAGATATATTGGGCAGACTAGATGGGCCAAATGGTTCTTATCTGCCGACACATTCTATGTTTCTATGTTTCTATGTCCTCAAGGACTGATTCGAACAGCTTATCTCCCTCACACGGAATAGAGCATAGCCGACTCTTTGAACTGGCATCACCGGACCAAGATCTAAGCCATATAGCTCTTCTTGTAGAATTGGAGAGGGCTGAGGATCTAGCTGAGAGTTTCACCAGGTCTGCGGATGCATCTGACAGGCATGTTTTAAGGTAGGTATTGTGGCCAGGATCTCCTCCCTTTGTAGTCCCTGCCGCCAGGTGTTCTTCAAGCTGTGTTAGCCAGACTGACAGGGATCTTGACGTGCAGGTAGCGGCTATGCTGGGCCTAAGCATGGCTGTGTTTGTCTCCCTCGCAGACCCTCGCATTTCTTATCCATAGGATCTTTTAAAAGGCCCATGTCTTCGAAGGGAAGAGAAGTTTTCTTAGATATCCTGGCGACAGGCGCATCAATCTTAGGCGTCTTGTCCTACAGAACTGAATCCTCCTCAGTAAATGGATATTTCCTTTTAAAGGAGGCAGGGATTAAATTATTTTTCTCTGTATCCTTCCACTCCTTTTTAATCAACGTTTTAATGTTACTATGTACAGGAAAGACCTTTCTCTTCTTTTCTCCCAGCCCCTGGAACATTCTGTCCTGAATGGACTGAGGCTCCTTAGTCTCTTCTATTTTCATTGTAGCCCTAATGGTCCTTAACAGCCTTTCTGTATCTTCTGGGCTACAAAGGAGTCACCCTGATTCCTCATCAGAGGATTCAGTTTCCTCAAGGGATAATACTTCTCCCTCCTCAGAGTCAGGCTCCGGCTGACGGTCCGACAACTGAGATCTTTGAGAGGTAGAGGGCTGAGGAGAACACGGAGGGAGCCTTGTGTCAATTGCTGATTTAACCTCTTCCTTAATCATGTCTCGGATTGATTCAAGGAAAGAGGGGGATTCCTCCGAAACTATTTTGTCCGTACATTTTGGACATAGTGTCTACTTTGATTTAGAGGGCAGGGATTTTTTTTACATATTGCACATCTTTTCTTGGATAATGAATCCTCAGATCTTCTGGTGCTGGTGTCCTTGCCCTGTAAGGTAATATTAAAAAAATTTCAGGGCTCTGTAATAGGGCTACACTATTAACACCAGCACCGCACAAGGGAGGGAAATAGTAATGTGCTTCCCCCTCCCCCTTTAGCAGGGTCAGTATAAGACAAGAAGGAGGCTTACCGGGCTCTGGGCAGCAGGATCCACAGGCTTACGGGACTCGGGAGCTTCCACAGGAGCCGACATGTCACTGGTCAGCGATGCTGGACGCCGAACTCCGCGCTCCCAGCCCTATATCCGCCAGTCCTCTGACGTCACCCGCCACCGGAAGTGACGCCGAGAAGTGGCAACTTAACTTCCGGCCTGTGCGCACGGGTGCTATCCCTCGTTCCCGCAAGCCAGGGAACGGAAGCCCGGGGCTGCCTTCACCGAAGGACTTATGCCGAAGAAAAGGGGACAGGACCTGTCAACTCCCGACCTCTGCACGGCCCTCCCGGATGGGGCACTTATCCAGGCCGTGCGTCCATGAACCCCTGATGTAGCAGGAGCGGCTTCCACGCGATCTCGAGGACAGGAAACAACAAAACTGAAGCAGGTAAGGGGAGGGGGCCTTTTAAGACTGAGCTTCTACGTTGTTTCCTGTCCTGGGGAGGCTGGCACACCCTCCTGGAGTGCCGTTGTGGAGGCGCCGGGGAAAAATAGGATTACAAGTCAACTTATTATTACTTATGCTATGCAAAACATTTTCCATTGATGAACTGTACCAACTGTCCAGAGACTATTGATTTGCAGTAAATGTTCAACTGGTTTATAACAAACAACTCCTCATTCTTACTACTACTCTCAACATTTGCACCTAGCGGTGCTGGCATCACGAACCAGGGGCCCAGCCGCAAAAGGACCTTACACCCATTACCATCAAGGGCATCTCAACTTCCATCTGGCTGGTGTTCCCTGTAACTGAGAGTGCCCCGGAGGATTTTGTGCTGTTTTCCCATCCACTGTATGCCAGACCAGGGGTGAATCTGCTCACCGTGAATACATGAACTATTGCACCCATTGGCCCACCGTGAGCCTCACGTGTTTTCCCCAGTGGTTTGGTAGCGTTACATAAGCTGATCCTTTAAAAGTCCATTATATGGATGATCTCTTAATTGACTGCTTATTTCAAGGGTCAGATAGGATCTCTTGATGCCAGAGATACCCCAGCACCATGGGTCCCTGACGATGTACACGATAGCTGTCAGATGGCCAAATGCTCACTTAATTACCCTATTGCCCCCATTTTCCATAACTTCATAGGTATTTATTAGTTCTTCTTTTTTCAATATCAACTCCTCACAGACATGTCTCTTTTTTCAATATCAACTCCTCACAGACATGTCTCTAAATCAATAATCTCCATCCCCGAAATCCAGCATGTGATAATCTAGAGCTTCTGACAATGTGGCACATTTTTCCAGCGCAGATCTTCAATGAAATCTTTCTTGCCAGTCTCTTTATTGTAGACTCTTGGAGAGAGGTGGTGGTGGTGCGCTTTGTGTGCAGGCAAAATATTTGTACCCCTTTTAATAGGCCCCACCCACTTTTGTGTGCTACCCACTACTTTTTTATGGCATTTCACTGAAACCACAGAGGTTTGGCAACTATTTTGGGGTCCTCTGAGGTCTCTACTTTTGCCTGTAGCCTTCCTGACAATCCAGGAGTGCTGGCAAGTATGTATGAAGTATGAATATAATTTGGGTTTCTTCCCAAAGGTTTATAAAGGTTTTTTTCAGGGCTTCATCCAATGCCCTGGCCAGGTCATCAAGATCAGATCCGGGAGGGTCTAACTCCGGACACCCCCGCTTATTAACTGTTTGACAAAATTCTTGTTGTGTGTTGTGGTCTTTTCATTGTGTACCAGGCATATTGCAGTACATTGTAGACCATCTGCGCCTGGTATTGCAGTTCAATCAATGGGACTGAGCTGTAGAAAGGTTGTGTGATCAATGAATGTGATGTCACAGGCCCGAAGAAGAGGCTGCAGCTGATGAGAGGTGTTGCTAAGAGTCGGACCCTCACCAATCGGATACTGATAACCTATTCTAAAGATTGGTCATCAATTTTTAAATCCTGGAAAACCCCTTCAACCTCTGCACATATTTTACTATAATTGTTTGATAATCCAGAATATTTGATAACTCATCACTATCAGGTCCTAGATTAAAAGAAGTTTACTGTATATACGTAGCATGTTCCCAAACAAAATAATGTTAGGTTTGTAATGTGACCATTACTAAGCAAGAATGTAATTGAGAAAAGCTTTGACCCTTTACATTATCTCTGGGGCTCCATGAGTAACAACATCCTAAAATCTACATTTTATTGTCACATCCTTACTGGGACCGGTAAGCGGTTACCTGCTCTGCTGTGTGTTTATAATAAAGATAGCTGAGATGGCCTATAACTGACGGGGATGGATTCCACTCTTTATAATCACTTTGCTATCTTCTGAACACTTAACCTCTGTGGGTCATGTTTAGCAGAATGTAATTAGTGTGTAAACCAAGAATGTTATAACTTGGCTGTTGAGTGAGTATCCATTGTCCTTCAGCTGAGTCCAGATGCAGGAATAAGGAGACTAAATCATGAGAAAAAAATGTATTAAAGACCCACACAGCGGGATTTTTTTGCTTCTCAACTGAGAAAACGATTGTTTGGAACGAAGCGTTCCTTCCTGGCAATCGACTGCTTGGCAGTGGACGAGATCGGTGCAATTACTTGCAGCAATATCCTCCACAGTATGGGGAGGAGTGATCGCTAATGTCATCGCTCGTCCCCATACAGAATCATTGTTTGTGGGAGTAGAGGCTGTTTAGACACCATGATCGGCTGTGTCCACACAAATGATCTTATTACCCAATGAATGAGTGTTTCACATGTTCATCGGGATATCGGTGGCACCTTTACACTGGCAAATAATTGCTAACGATCTTTCCTACAAAATCTTATTAGAGATTATCTGCTCGATCTTCAGCCAGTGAAAAGGGACCATGACAAATGACAAACTCAGCCTGTTACTTCTAAATGCACAATGATTTAGATGTTGTGTGCAGATGTTATTTGCAGGCTGTCCACTACTTCCTAAAAGGGAGTAAAGCCTGTATTACACTGCCCAATTTTTCAGCAGATAATCGCTAATGAGCGTTCGCATAAACGCTCGTTAGCATTCATCTGGCAGTGTAATACTGCCTCCGATTGCCCGATGAATGAGCAAATTATCGTTTGCAGGTAGCAGAGCGTGGTGTCTAATAACAATCTGCTGCCGGCAAACTACTATACAGCATGGGGACGCGCAGTAGCATAACGTTCACTCCTCCCCATACTCTGCTGGCGAGCAGGCAATTGATTCCCTCCCGACAATTGTCTGCCAAATCAGACTGTGTAATGCAGCTTTAAGACTGCAGAATCAGACTACACAGGCTTTGTTTGTAGTCTGTAACCATAAGGACACATAGGCCAGCATAGGACCTGTAGACACAAAATGGTAGCATTTCAATATCTATCTAAAAAAAAAAAAAGAATTTCAGCAGCACAAAAAATATTCAAAAGAAGAAGGGTGAACAACCAGTAATCCGTGTTGTCTAAAATGCGTTAATGGTTCTTATCTGCGGACACATTCTATGTTTCTATAAGGACTTAGGAAAACTAGAGGAATGGTCAAAAATCTGGCAACTAAAATTTAATGTTGATAAGTGCAAGATAATGCACCTGGGACGTAAAAACCCAAGAGCAGAATATAAAATCAGTGATACAGTCCTAACCTCAGTATCTGAGGAAAGGGATTTAGGGGTCATTATTTCAGAAGACTTAAAGGTAGGCAGACAATGTCACAGAGCAGCAGGAAATGCTAGCAGAATGCTTGGGTGTATAGCAAGAGGAATTACCAGTAGAAAGAGGGAGGTGCTCATGCCGCTCTACAGAGCACTAGTGAGACCTCATTTGGAGTATTGTGCTCAGTATTGGAGACCATATCTCCAGAAGGATATTGATACTTTGGAGAGAGTTCAGAGAAGAGCTACTAAACTGGTACATGGATTGCAGGATAAAACTTACCAGGAAAGATTAAAGGACCTTAACATGTATAGCTTGGAAGAAAGACGAGACAGAGGGGATATGATAGAAACTTTTAAATACATAAAGGGAATCAACAAGGTAAAAGAGGAAAGAATATTTAAAAGAAGAAAACCTGCTACAAGAGGACATAGTTTTAAATTAGAGGGGCAAAGGTTTAAAAGTAATATCAGGAAGTATTACTTTACTGAGAGAGTAGTGGATGCATGGAATAGCCTTCCTGCAGAAGTGGCAGCTGCAAATACAGTGGAGGAGTTTAAGCATGCATGGGATAGGCATAAGGCCATCCTTCATATAAGATAGGGCCAGGGGCTATCCATAGTATTTAGTATATTGGGCAGACTAGATGGGCCAAATGGTTCTTATCTGCCAACACATTCTATGTTTCTATGTTTCTATGTATAACGTGCGGGTCATGGGAAAGGCAGCCTAACATGAAGTCAGCCATGTGTGCCAGAGTACCAAAAGGCAAGACTTCACTGTCATCAGAAGGTGAGCTGACCCTGTAAAAGTTTTTAGGTGAGGGCCTGCACAGGTGACCTGACCCTGTAAAACATTATATGCGAGGGCCTGCAGTTGAGCTGACCCTGTAAAACATTATATGCGAGGGGCTGGAGTTGGGGTGACCCTGTAAAACATTATATGCGAGGGCCTGCAGTTGAGCTGACCCTGTAAAACATTATATGCGAGGGCCTGCAGATGAGCTGACCCTGTAAAACATTATATGCGAGGGCCTGCAGTTGAGCTGACGCTTTAAACATTATATGCGAGTGCCTGCAGGTGAGCTGACGCTCTAAAACATTATACGAGTGCATGCTGTTCAAATTACGCTCTAAAACATTATATGCGAGTGCATGCTGTTCAAATGACGCTCTAAAACATTATATGTGAGAGCATGTTGTTCAGCTGACGCTCTAAAACATTATTTGCGTGTGAGTGCCTTCAGGTGAGCTGACGCTCTAAAACATTATATGCGAGTGCATGCAGTACAGCTGACGCTCTAAAACATTATTTTCAAGTGCATGTTGTTCAGCTGACGCTCTAAATCATTATATGCTAGTGCATGCTGTACAGCTGACGCTCTAAAACAATATATGCGAGTGCATGCTGTTCAGCTGACCCTATAAAAAAATTTGAGTTGAGGGCCTGCAGTTGAGCTGACCCTATTAAAAAAATTAGAGTGGAGGGAATATATACAATCTGGATGAGGAGGAGGAGGAGAAAGCAAGATACTCTTTTTTTTTGTGGTGGAAAAGGTGCATGGGAATACACTACAGTAGATTGAGTACATTGATAGATTGAAATTGCCTTTATGTTCATCATTAGCTCAGCTCTCCTCTGGTGGAGTTGAGAAGTCAGGGGCAATCCAGGCCTTGTTCATTTTTATTTGAATCACCCTGTCAGCATTGCCAGTGGACAAGCAGATACGCTTATCTGTTCTAATGCCACCAGCAGCACTAAATACACGTTCAGACTAAACGCTGGCGGCAGGGCAGGCCAGCACCTCCAAGGCGTAGAGTGCAAGTTTGTGCCACGTGTCCAGCTTGGACACCCAGTAGTTGTAAGGCACTGAGGGATCATTTAGGACGCTGACACGGTCTGCTATGTATTCCTTTACCATCTTCCAAAACTTTTCCCTCCTTGTACCACTAGGCCGCTCTTCAGGGTGAGGTTGCTGGCGGGTTGTCATGAAAGTGTCCCATGCCTTGGAGAGTGTTGCCCTGCCTTTGTTGGAACTGCTGTGTGTTCCCCTTGTCTCCCTTCCTCTGTTGCCTAAGGAAGTACGGACTCTGCCGGCCTAATTGTCAGATGGAAAATTTTGGAGCAATCTCTCAACAAGTACCTTCTGGTATTGCCCGTTTTACTCGTCCTCTCCACCACAGGAATTAGAGATAAGAAGTTCTCTTTGTAGCGGGGGTTGAGAAGGGTGAACACCCAGTAATGCGTGTTATGAGTATAACGCGAGGGTCGCGGGAAAGGCAGCCTAACATGAAGTCAGCCATGCGTGCCAGAGTACCAACAGGCAAGACGTCGATGTCAACATCAGGATGACTCTCCATCTACTCATCCTGCTCCTCCTCCTCTTCTGCCCATCCACGCTGAGCAGATGGAATTAAAGTTCCATGGGTACTACCCTCTGTAGCAGAGGCAACTCCTCCTCCTCTTCATGGTCCAATTCGCGCTGAGAAGACAAACTGAGGGTGGGCTGGCTATCACCCTGTGTAATGTCCTCCCCAATTTCCTTGTCTGCCACATTCAGAGCGTTGTCCTTAATTGTGAGCAGCGATCGTTTGAGTAGACACAGCAGTGGGATGGTTACACTGATAATAGCGTTATCGCCACTAACCATCTGTGTGGATTCATTAAAGTTTTTTAAAACCTCACAGAGGTCTGACATCAATGACCACTCCTCGCTTGTGAATAGTGTCAGTTGACTTGAAAGGCGACGACCATGTTGCAGCTGGTATTCCACAACTGCCCTCTGCTGCTCACAAAGCCTGGCCAACATGTGGAACGTACTGTAGAGTTCCAGCGCGTGCTTACGTCACACAACAGTCGGTGAGCTGGAAGCCGCAAGCGCTGCTGCAGCATTGACAGAGCAGCTGAAGCTGTGGACGACTTGTGGAAATGGGCACACATGCGGCGCGCCTTCACTAGTATCTCTGGCAAATTGGGGTAGGTTTTGGTAAACCGCTGAACCACTAAGTTTAAGACGTGGGCTAGGCATGGCATGTGTGTCAGGTTGCCGAACTCCAAAGCCGCCACTAAGTTACGGCCATTGTCAGACACAACCATGCCTGGTTGTAGGTTGAGTGGCAAGAGCCACAGCTCGGTCTGGTCCCTTATACCCTGCCACAGCTCTGCGGAGGCGTGCTGTTTGTCCCCTAAGCAGATCAACTTCAGCATGGCCTGTTAACACTTTCCCCCAGCAGTGCTACACTGCTTCTAGCTAGCGACTGATGGCTGACTGCTGCTGGAGGTGAAAGTGGAGGTGGAGGCAGCAGAGGAGGAGAAGTGGGGGTTGGAGCCAGTAATATAGCTGCTGGCGGAGACCCTGATGGACGTAGGGCCCGCAATCCTGGGCGTGGGTAGCACCTGTGCCATCCCAGGGTACGACTCACTCCCGGCCTCCAAAACATTCACCCAGTGTGCGGTCAGAGAAATGTAGCGTCCCTGGCCACCAGCACTTGTCCATGTGTCAAAGGTTAAGGTCCGAGGAACTTCCCAATAACTGCGTTGGTCAGGGCACGGGTGATGTTTCAGGACACATGCTGGTGAAAGGCGGGCACGGCACACCGAGAAAAATAGCGGCAGCTGGGGACTGCGTACTGAGGGACGGCCGTCGACATCAGGCTGTGGAAGGCCTCAGTGTCCACAAGCCTAAATTGCAACATTTCAAAGGCCAGTAATTTGGAAAGTTGCGCATTTAGTGCTATGGCCTGTGGGTGGGTGGATGGGTATTTGCGCTTGCATTGAAATGACTCTGTTATGGACATTTGGACGCTGTGCTGGGACAGGGAAGTGGATGTTGTTGCTGATGGTTCATGCGAAAGTCCAGGTGCAGGGCGAGGGGCATCCGGGCCTGCGCCTTCGACAGGGGATTGGCCAGCAGTGCGTTACACAGGGGAAGAGGAGGCAGTAGTGTGACCCGCAGAGCCAGATTGTGGACCCATGCGTTCGACCCACTTATTAGGGTGATTGGATGCCATGTGACGAATCATGCTGCTGGAGGTGGTTGCTTGTGTTCACGCCCCAGCTCATTTTGGTACGGTACAGGTTGCAAACTACCACTCTTTTGTCCTCTGCACTTTTTTCAAAAAAGCACCTAAATGCGGAACACCTACCCCTTGGCAAGGTAGATTTACGCATAGGGGTGCTCGGTGTAACGGTTGTCCGGCCTGTTTGGTGTCGGTCGACTTCTCCCTTTTGCAACCCCACTGCCTCTTACAACCTGTTGCGGTGCTGTGGATCCCTCCCCCTCTGTACTGCTGTCCTCGCTCGGCTTTTCACCTTCCCTTGTTGGGTCAGTAACCTCATCGTCAACCACCTCCTCTTCCACTTCCTCACTCTGCTTATCCTCCTGACTTGACCTAACCACAACTTCAGTGATTGACAACTGTGTCTAATCATCATCCACCTCGTGAACGAATGATTGCCGTTCACCACCGTCATCTTCTTGAGACTGTGAAAGCTCAAGAGGTTGGGAATCAGGGCACAATATATCAGGTCCCTCTTCAAGCGTGCTGGGCGCGAGGGCAAAATGTAATAGTGGCGCTGGAAAGAGCTCCTCGGAATATCCGAGTGTGGGATCGCTTGTTTGGCAAGCCTCTCCATGGTGGGAGGATGGATGATCAGAGTGAGGATTCGGTTGACCAGACTCTTGGCTACAGGTGGAAGAGAGGGTGGTGCTTAACCAACTGAAAGCATTATCTTCAGCAATCCAACCGACCAACTGTTCACACTGGTCCGACTTGGACAGTGTTGTCCTGCGCCGCCCAGCTAAGTTGGACTTGAAGCTGGGTACAGTGGATGTTTTTTTTTTTCTGGTGCACTGGCAGCAGGCACAGTTTCATTGTGCCCAGGGCCACGGCCTCTGCATTTACCATCAGCATCACGCCCACTTCCCCGTCCCTTAGTGCTCGCCTTCATATTAATGGTTTTGTCACTAGATGTTGCGCAAATTATTTTACAGTCCGCTAAAGACACAGTTTCGAATGCAGGACAGTATATGTTACAGAAACCCACAGAATATGGACACTATATTAGGCCCAGATTAGTTAAATTTGCCCTAAAGAAACAGTTTTCGGATGGCGTACTGTATATGTCACAGAAAACAACACACTATGGACACTATATTAGGCCCAGATTAGTTAAATTTGCCCTAAAGAAACAGTTTTCGGATGGCGTACTGTATATGTCACAGAAAACAACACACTATGGACACTAGATTAGGCCCAGATTAGTTAAATTTATGCTAAAGAAACAGTTTTCGGATGGCGTACTGTATATGTCACAGAAGGCCACACACTATGGACACTAGATTAGGCTCAGATTAGTTAAATTTGCCCTAAAGAAACAGTTTTCGGATGGCGTACTGTATATGTCACAGAAAACAACACACTATGGACACTAGATTAGGCCCAGATTATTTAAATTTACGCTAAATGAAACAGTTTTCAGATGGCGTACTGTATATGTCACGGATGTGTATTAAACGCACACTATAAATGTGGCGCTGATTATTTGAATTTACACAAAAAGACACAGTCTGCGGATGATGTACAGTATAGGTCACTTAGGCTACTTTCACACCTGCGTTTAGGTCGGATCCGTCTGGTATGTACCCAGACGGATCCGCACCTATATATGCAAACGCTTAGATCTGTTCAGAACGGATCCGTTTGCATTACCATGAACAAAAAAAAAAAAAAATTTTTTTTTTTTTTTTTTTGTTCATGATAATGCAAACGGATCCGTTTTGACTTTACATTGAAAGTCAATGGGAGACGGATCCGTTTGAAAATTGAGCCATACTGTGTCAACTTCAAACGGATCCGTCCCCATTGACTTACATTGTAAGTCTGGACGGATCCGTTTGCCTCCGCACGGCCAGGCGGACACCTAAACGCTGCAAGCTGCGTTCAGGTGTCCGCCTGCTGAGCGGAGCGGAGGACAAACGGAGCCAGACTGATGCATTCTGAGCGGATCCGCATCCATTCAGAATGCATTAGGGCTGGACGGATCCGTTCGGGGCCGCTTGTGAGCCCCTTCAAACGGAACTCACAAGCGGAGCCCCGAACGCTAGTGTGAAAGTAGCCTAATAGGTATTAAAGAAAAATATCTTGCTGCTGTCAAACACACACACACAGTAGTCCTTAAAAGGACTTTGGGGTCTTTGAAAAGCTTTTGGTAGTAAAAAGAGCTTATTTCTCTCCCTGCACTATCTGTCCCTTCCTCAGCACGGATGTCCCTGAGACTGATCAATTTAGCGCATGTAAAAATATATTCCTGCTCTAAAACACACACACACACACACACACACACACAGTAGTCCTTAAAAGTACTTTTGGGTCTTTGAAAAGCTTTCTTCGAATAATAACTGTGAATTTTGCTCCCTATACTGCCTTTTCCTTCTTACCCTCTGCTCTCCCTGACTATGACTGATCCGAGCACGTGTCATCGGGTGCTATATAGCACCCGATGACGCGTTCCGGCCAGCCAATCACTGTAATGCCAACATGGCTACTGGTATTACAGTGATGGCAGTACTTACCTGCACGTTTATTGGCTGCTTAGCAGCCGCGAAACGTGCAGGGAGGAGACTCGAGCATGGCGCTCGAACACATACGGTACTCGGCCAGTAGTCTACAACTGGAGTGGGCAGAGTAACTGGGTGGAGTGGCTTGAGTAACTGTTGTGTGGTTGGAGTGGCTGGAGTAACTGTGGAAAGGTTGGACTGGGCAGAGTAACTTTATGGGGTGAGTAAAGATAGTAAACATTACACTAACCAATTGATTGATCAAATTTAAAAAGTGCACATGGCGAGTTTGATAGAGTGAGAAATGCATTTATTTATATAGCACATTTAATTGCAATGTTGTTGCCCAAAGTGCTTCACAGTTACATAAAAACATACATTTATAAAAACATTAGCAGCCGATTTGTGTAGGTGGTCTTGAAAATGAGGGAGTGGTGGCAGTTTAGAAATCATGTCCTGATTTTTCAGCTCTCACTCTAGTTTTGAACATTCTGCCATTCATTTCTATGGGACCAATTTCGCCACAAAAATGCCGATATTTTGTGAACCATTTGGCGAAACGTTCCACAAAGTAATAGCACACCAATTGGGAACAATCCGCACGTTTCGGTATATTACTGTCTATGTAGTGTAAAAACTGTGGGAGGAGTTAGGGTGGTAAATTTGGCTTTAATAATAAGAATATATATGTGAGATAACAGTAAGTGGTGTTGCCATGCAAGAACACTTAATTAAATGAAAACGTCAATTTTGTCTGTGATTATCTAGTGCAGGATCTCTCCAGGATTCCACATTGTGTTCAGTCTCGGGCAGTTCTTTTAAAAGAATTTTTTGTTTATGGCCTACCTCCTATCTCCATAAACAACATGTCACTTCTCCTAGCTGCTTGGAAACTTTATCAACGTGAAAATAAATCATGAATATACCTGTCCACACCAGAGATAACTTTGTTGACATTCAATGTGACCTGATGGCCCTTGTCTCAAGTACCTGATGCTTCCTGTAGGATATTAGCCACATTTCTGCATATTACAAAGATCTACTACATCATTGTGGTTATTTATGCTACATGCACACAACAGTGAAAAACAAATGTTTAACGGCCTTTTTATCATGTTTTCGTGTGAATAAAGCCTCAAGGTCACAAGCAGGTACATTGGTGGCATCTCATCTCTTAAGGCCCATGATAAACCTCACCTAGAATATCTGGAGACATTTTCTGGGGTCATATAAATTGGTCCCTTTTCTTTTAAGGGAATCTCAGACATATGCATTTTATACATGGAAGTTATCAGAAACCATGAATAAAAAGTAGGGGCCATTAAATAAACCCTACCAAATATAGATTTTTTTAAATTCTCAAAAAGGGATTGAATGACCATGAGTGCCCATGACTTAAAGGGGTTGTCCGGGTTAGAAGCTGAACCTGGACATATCCCCTTCTTCCCCTACTCAGCCCCTCTGACATGAGCATCGGAGCATTTCATGCTTTGTCCCAGAGTAAGGGCTTTTTGTTTACATTCTTGCACTGCTAGGCGGAGGCTTCAGCCTAGCAGTGTTCCCGGTGACGTCACCGACACTGATGGGTGGGCTTTAGCGCTGCCCAAGGCGTCTTACAGGCTAGGGCAGTGCTAAAGCCCATCTATTAGTGCCGGTGAGGTCACCAGATCTCCAGAAAAAACCCTTGCCCTGCGCCCAGGGCAAAAGAGAGTATTGCAGCATGAAATGCTCTGATGCTCATGTCAGAGGGGCTGAGTGGGGATAGAAAGGGATCTGTCCGGTTTCAGCTCTGAACCCGGACAACCCCTTTAAGGGGATCAGCAGCATCTTGGTTAGTCAGTCTGATTTATTTGGTATGTGCTCTCCAAATTCAATTTTTTAAACCAAACCAATTATATCAAGTGGGCACATGACATTCATCATTCACTCTCAGTCTTACCTTAGTACCAAAATTGAGGACTAATACCTTGTGACGGGATAATATTCAAACATATACTAATTTTGAACTACAAACCGGATTCCAAAAAAGTTGGGACACTATACAAATTGTGAAAAAAAACTGAATGCAATGATGTGGAGGCTTCTAATATTTTATTCAGAATAGAACATAAATCACGGAACAAAAGTTGAAACTGAGCAAATGTACCATTTTAAGGGAAAAATATGTTGAATAAGAATTTCATGGTGTCAACAAATCCCCAAAAAGTTGGGACAAGGCCATTTTCACCACTGTGTGGCATCTCCCCTTCTTCTTACAACACTCAACAGACGTCTGGGGACCGAGGAGACCAGTTTCTCAAGTTTAGAAATAGGAATGCTCTCCCATTCTTGTCTAATACAGGCCTCTAACTGTTCAATCGTCTTGGGCCTTCTTTGTTGCACCTTCCTCTTTATGATGCGCCAAATGTTCTCTATAGGTGAAAGATCTGGACTGCAGACTGGCCATTTCAGTACCCGGATCCTTCTCCTACGCAGCCATGATGTTGTGATTGATGCAGAATGTGGTCTGGCATTATCTTGTTGAAAAATGCAGGGTCTTCCCTGAAAGAGATGACGTCTGGATGGGAGCATATGTTGTTCTAGAACCTGAATATATTTTTCTGCATTGATGGTGCCTTTCCAGACATGCAAGCTGCCCATGCCACACGCACTCATGCAACCCCATACCATCAGAGTTGCAGGCTTCTGAACTGAGCGTTGATAACAACTTGGGTTGTCCTTGTCCTCTTTGGTGCGGATGACATGGCGTCCCAGATTTCCAAAAAGAACTTCGAATTGTGACTCGTCTGACCACAGAACAGTCTTCCATTTTGCCACACTCCATTTTAAATGATCCCTGGCCCAGTGAAAATGCCTGAGCTTGTGGATCTTGCTTAGAAATGGCTTCTTCTTTGCACTGTAGAGTTTCAGCTGGCAACGGCGGATGGCACGGTGGATTGTGTTCACTGACAATGGTTTCTGGAAGTATTCCTGAGCCCATTCTGTGATTTCCTTTACGTAGCATTCCTGTTTGTGGTGCAGTGTCGTTTAAGGGCCCGGAGATCACGGGCATCCAGTATGGTTTTACGGCCTTGACCCTTCCGCACAGAGATTGTTCCAGATTCTCTGAATCTTCGGATGATGTTATGCACAGTTGATGATGATAGATGCAAAGTCTTTGCAATTTTTCGCTGGGTAACACCTTTCTGATATTGCTCCACTATCTTTCTGCGCAACATTGTGGGAATTGGTGATCCTCTACCCATCTTGGCTTCTGAGAGACACTGCCACTCTGAGAAGCTCTTTTTATACCCAATCATGTTGCCAATTGACCTAATTAGTGTTAATTGGTCTTCCAGCTCTTCGTTATGCTCAAATTTACCTTTTCCAGCCTCTTGCTACTTGTCTTGCCTATTGCTACTTGTCCCAACTTTTTTGGGATTTGTTGACACCGTGAAAATTGGAATCAACGTATTTTACCTTTAAAATTATACATTTACTCGGATTAAACGTTTGATCTGTCATCTACGTTCTATTACAAATAAAATATTGACATTTGCCTTCTCCACATCATTGCATTCAGTTTTTATTCACAATTTGTTTAGTGTCCCAACTTTTTTGGAATCCGGTTTGTAAAAAAGGAGCATAGATTATTGAGGAGGACCCCTATAATAGAGGATTAAAATTGGGGTCACTCCAGCCTTACATCACCAGAAGCTATAGTGAGATTAGGGTCAGTGCAGATGGTGTATAGTGCTACCAGAGTTAACTACAAATGGGGCCCAACACCAAAAACTACCTCACTTAGGCAACAATTAGAAAAATGTGGAATTGACAGATCTGTATTTGAATGTGTGAGTGCTTGATTATAATGCTTCCTAATTAGAGCCTGTTCAGACTTTGATTGCAGAGACACTCCTGACATATGGTATGCCTCATACAGAAATACATTGCCATGCAACATCCATAGGCTCCTGAGTTTTTTACATTGTTGAGAAAAAAGTACACTGATGAGAGCTAGAAGGACACTCTTTTGGGTGTCCATCATGTAAATGGGGTCTTATGGATAGGTTTGGTGTATGCTGAATGTACAATACAAATGCTTTTTGAAAAGACCCTAACTCTCCATAGTAAACTTATTCTGCAGTTTTTCCCATAGGCTTGAATTCAGAAAGCCACTAACCTATCCATTCAGCCAACGGCTATCTCTTTATTCAGCCACTGGTCACCTCTTCCTTTAGCCACCGGCCACCTCACCTTTCAGCTACAAGCCACCTCTTCCTTCGGGACCGACCACCTCTTCTTTCGGCTACCGGACACTTCTTTTTTCTGCTACCAGTCACCTTTTCCTTCAGCTACTGGCCACTTCTCTTCTCTATTAAGCCACTGGCCACCTCTCTTTTCAGTTACTGGCCACCTTTCCTACAGCCATGACCAACTCTCCTTTTAGCTACCAGTCACCTCTTCCTTCAGATACTAGCCACCTCTTTCTTCCGCCACCCCTGCTTCTAGCTATTGGTCTATCTTCTTTTGCAATGGGCCACCTCTTCATTCAGTCATGTCCACATCTCACTTCAGACAGGGGCTACCCCTCCGTTTAGCCTCCAGTGGGATGTAGCCATATCAATTGACTAAAATGGGATCAGTGGACCGCTGCCTATCATACCATAAAGGTCTCAGATGGAAATACCTCTTAAATATTGATATTGTTTGAGCACAATAATATTTTGGTAATATGTATGCATCCATTATGCATTGTTTTAGTCAATGTCACTAAAAGTAACAAGATTGTACAATTACAATGGGATATTCTTAATCGCTGCCAATTTCGGTGATTGATCTCTGGCTATGAGTTCTGGAAGGCCAAGTGTGTTGTCCATTGCATGAATCACACAGCCGCACAATCTCACCATAACAGCCTCTCCCAACTGATGCTCAGTGAAGCCAAAATGTGCTAATAATTAGGAAATGATATATATCGCATATTTTATAATCTGATATACGCAATGCAATGTTTGGCTTGGTACAAGGGTTTTCCTACTTGGGAGAATGTGCTGGTGGATGATTTATGATAAACAAATGAGGATTTTTATGATGCTTGCTCTAAATCTAAACAATTAACGGCCGTTTAGAAATAGCTCTCTAATAATATTATTGCTCGTGATTCCAGCGCTGACATCTGAGCTGTTTTACTAGAGCATTTGGTGGCTATAAAAATGGATGTTTGTTGTACAATCTTATTTAATACATGTTATGCGCTGATCTGAACATGTGTTTGTTTCCACTTAGAAACAGCAAATGAAAATACTGTGATACTTGCGCGAATTCCTTAAGAAATTGAAGAAAAACATTAAATTAATTAGCCTCTGGCAGGGAAGGACACTTACTGGTGAGGACATTGGGGGGTACTGATAAGGGGATGAAGCTCCTTTACTTTCCAAGTCAATATTGCAAGCTAAAAGACAAACAATGGCTATTACAGAACAGTAAATATGAACCCTTGGTTGGCTGCAAATACTACTCTGAAATATCTGTTTTTGGGAAAGCTGGGTAAAAGCCAAGACCAGGTTTAGGGGCCATTCACATTGTGTCTTTTGCAGACAGAATGTGGCAAAGATCCTGCGCCAAAAATCCAGTGGGTGGCTGCGCGAAATGTGCCTTGCTTTGTTTTTTATGGCAGAGCAGCCTCCCCTTGAAAACAATGGGCGTCAGATCCCACGTGGCTGCCCGGCGCCTCTTTGGCTCAGAATCCATGCCAAATTCTGTCTGCAAAAGACACCATATGAATGTCCCCTGATGTTGAATGATACCCTGTGCGTAACTACTTTGTGTGTGCCCCCACCCCAAATAGTATATAGTTTTACATATTCAAATAAACCTACAATATAGTGCCTGTTTATAAGTGCCCTTCAGTTTGGTGTCCATATACCAGTATTAAATGTTAACTAAATAATATTTTCGTGTAGTTGCCATAAATAAGAATGCTGTACAATAGCGTCTCTACCAAAAGCTTTGAAAACAATATGCTCTACAATGCCGAAGTAGTAGTGGCATACAAAGCTTAGGTCAATAATAGCAAACTACAATTTAGGTCCAGAAATATTTGGACAGTAACACAAGTTTTGGTATTTTAGCTGTTTATGAAAACATATTCAAGATATTCAAATTATATAATTAATATGGGCTCTCAGCTTTAATTTGAGGGTATTCACATCCTAATTGAAAGAAGGGTTTAGGAATTATAGCTCTTTAATATGTAATCCATCATCGATTAAGCAGGTAAAAGGTCTGGAGTTGATTCCAGGTGTGGTATTTGCATTTGGAAGCTGTTGCTGTAAACCCATAACATGAGGTCCAAGGAGCTCTCAGTGGAAGGGAAACAGATCATCATTAGACAGAAGAAATCCATCAGAGAGAGAGAGCCTAAATGTTAGGATTGGCCAAATCAACAGTTTGGTACATTCTAGTAAAGGAGCGCATTGGTGACTTTGGGAACTCAAAAAGGCCTGGACATCCAACGAAGACAACAGTGGTGCATGATTGTAGAATCTTTTCTATGGTGAAGAAAAAACCCTTCACAACTTCCACCCAAGTGAAGAACACTCTTCAGGAAGCAGATGTATCAGTATCTAAGTCTACGATAAAGAGAATACTTCATGAGAGAAAATACAGAGGGTTCACCACAAAGTGCAAACCATTAATCAGCATGAAAAATAGAAAGGCCAGATTAGACCTTGCCAAAAACACCCAAAGAAGCCAGCCCAGTTCAGGAACAGCATTCTTTGGACAGATGAAACTAATATCAACCTGTACCAGAATGATGGGAAGAAGAAAGTATGGCAAAGGCATGGTACAGCTCATGATCTTAAAGCACACCACATCATCTGTAAAACATGGTGGAGGCAGTGTCATGGCATGGGCATACATGGCTTCCAATGGAACTGGGTCACTAGCGTTTATTGATGACGTGACTGAAGACAGAAGCAGCCGGATGAATTCTGAAGCATACAGGGATATACTTTCTGCTCAGATTCAACCAAATGCAGCAAGGTTGATTGGATGGTGCTTCACAGTACAGATGGACAAAGTCCCAAACCATACTGCAAAAGCATCCCAGGATTTATTTCAAGGCAAAGAAGTGAAATATTTTGCAATGGCCAAGTCAATCCCCAAATCTCAACCCAATCGAGCATGCTTTTCACTTGCTTAAGAAAAATTTTAATGCAGAAAGACCCAAAAACAAGCAACAACTGGAGACAACTGCAGTAAAGGCCTGGCAATTGGCAAAGCATCACCAAGGAGGAAACCCAATGTTTGGTGATTTCCATGGATTCCAGACTGCAGGCAGTCATTTCCTGCAAAAGATTCTCCACGAAGTTACAAACTATTAAAAATGAACATTTTTTTAATGGTAATGTTTTGGCCAATTACTTTTAAGCCCCATTGATTGAGCAGACATTGTACAAAAATGGTTGCAATTCCAAAACATTTCACAGAATACTTTTCTTTAATCCCTTGAATTAAACCTGAAAGTCTACACTTCAATTGCATCTCAGTTGTTTCATTTCAAATCCAATGGGGTGACATGCAGAGCCCAAATCATGAAGATTGTGTCACTGTCCAAATATTTCTGGACCTAACTGTATGTAAAAAAAAATTGAGCACTTGGGCTGATCGCTGTGGGTCTCTGAGGGTCCACAGCTTCCCAAAAATGTACAAAAACATGATCATAATTGCAGTTTGCGCACTGATCCCTGATTTAAAAAATTGATCCTATTGTAAATTTTATTGTAGTTTTTTTCTGCAAATTGAAGCAAAAATCATGACAAAATCCTGGAAAGGACCTACTCATGGTCACCTGAAAATATGAGTGTAGGTCATTAATGACATTAATTCAGGACATTAATTGAGAGTAGAGTATATGGGCTCCCAAGAGTTTTAGGTCAAGCAAGGTGATCATGTGACACCCAGGTGGTTGCTAGAGTAGCCTTTTCATACAGTTGCCTAAATAATAAGGCAATACAGCAGTACCGCCACAATACACTGCAAAATCAATATGATGTTCAATGCCTATGTAGTAGTGCCACACAAAGCCCAGGGCAATAACAGGTCCCTATCTGTTAACTGTACTACACAGTTCCTAACTAAATCGCTAAGATGTGATAGTACATTATGATTGGTGGCGGTCAGTACCTTTATCAAATAGCAAGAGTGGAAAACCGCTTCAAAGAGTGTCTCTTGCTCTGGATGACCTAGCCATTTGAGTTTAGTGGCCACTGTCTTATACTTTACTTCTCCTGTGTTGGTGCTGCTTGGAAATTGAATACTTTGGCTGATTGCTGTAGGTCTGTATTAGCTTAAGTAATATTTGGGGGACCATTCTGTTAAAATGATTGTCTAAAGCAGACAATCCCTTAATCTATATTTGCAATATACAGAACCCATTGGTCAATGCAGAATTATAATATGGGTGCTTTGGGTGACTGTCTAGGGCACAAAGCTCATAGAGGGCCTTCAGCCACCCAAAGTGCCCAAAGGCTTAATGCTCTGTGCAATGATCCCTGGTCAGATTTGATGCCATTGTGGGTTATATTGTAGATTTTGCTCCAAATTGCAGCAAAAACCACAACAAAACTGCTATGAGCAATGATCATCACACTCTTAAAAGGACCTACTCATGGTCACCTGAACATACTGCATGTAGCTGTTGAAATACATAAATTCAGGATAAAGCCTAGAGTTTATGTGTTTAAGGTTTAGATCACATGAGAAGGTCATGTGACTCTGGGAAGGTGGTGGTTAAAGGGGTTTTCTGGGTGTTTAATATGGATGACCTATCTTCATGATAGGTCATCAATATCAGATTGGCTGGGGTCTGACACCTGGAATCCCCGCTGATCAGCTGTTTGAAAAGGCTGTGGCACTCTGATGGGTGCTGTACCCTCTTTGTAGTTTTCCAATCACAGCGCCATCCACTTCATAGTAGCTTTGCTTGGTATTGCAGCTCAGTCCCATTCACTTGAATGGGACTGAGCTGCGCCTTGCTATGTGACAGATAAACGTGACTTCACTGGCCTAGGAAGAGGCTGCAGCGCTCACCAGAGTGCCGTAGTCTCTTCAAACAGCTGAATGGTAGGGATGCCAGACGTCAGACTCTGCCAATCTGATATTGATAACCTATCCTGTGGATAGGTCATCAATATCAACATCTCAGACAACCCCTTTAAAGTAGCCTTTAGTAAAATGCTGCATTTTTACAGACTGAAAGACATTTATTTTAAAGGGGTTCTGTATGTGTTCTCCTGTGTATGTTATGGTTAGGTTTCAGATTAGGGTTGTTGTGAGCGGACATGGTTTCTGAACATCGTTTTGGGGCAGGCTGGATTATCCTAGGACCACATACTTTCTAAGTACAAACCTTTATGCAAATCCTGAAGGCGATGGCAGAAGAGACAGGAGACAGATAAGGAGCTGATGTGTACATGTATAAGGGTCCAATCTGGGATCTGCAGTAGTTTAGGGTGTCTGGTCTAGGGTCTATATTTAGGTGGTCTGTGGTCTGAATTTATTTAAGAGTGGCCGTCCTGGCTCTCTATTTAGGGGATCGGGGGTCTGAAATTTTCAGAAGGTATATAGGGGTTTGGGAGTGTTCTGAGGTCAATAATTGTTTAGGGGGTATGGCAGGAAGCTTGTAATTATTTAGGAAGTCTGTATTTTCTCTCGGGTCTGAATTTATTTGGGGCTTGATCTGGGTTTTGAGAACAGTCCAGAGGCTTTTATCTACTTAATCCCACACTGAATTTGATTAAAGGATTATAATAAAAATTGGCACAGGCCTCAGAATGGGATAAAATAAATAAAAGAAGCCAACCTTCACAGGTCCCTGCTGGTCTCTTTACAGTGCTCTTCAAGTCCTTATTGGTCTTTGCTTCCTGGTCCTGTCTCGACTAGCAGTGACCCACCTTAGTTAGTGACTGGCTGAGCAGACAGCTCCAGGCATTTCTTGTGTGTGAAGATGGTACCAGGAAGCCTGGACCTGAAAAGCATTGAAATGGGAACAGGGCTTCTGAGCAAAGTATAAATATAGCTAGTTTCTACATCGCCCTGAGCATTGTAGGTTTTGGTTAGGCCCAAGAGAGCCAGTTCTGTTTAGTGTTAGGTAGCCATCTGCAGAAGCCACCTTGATGCCAGTAGATGGGCCCGACACACGTTTGATCAAAAATATGCGCAAAGAGCTTCCATTTTTCATGTATAATCGGTATAGTACCACTTTAATCCAGAATAATCCCTAATCCCTAGTTCTATTGTTCGCATGTGTAATGGTGTGCTGCCATACGTGTTTTGTTTGAAATGGGTGGTGGTTCGGTGATGGTGAGTTTAGCTTCTTTTATTTTATTTTTTACCACAGTCTGAGACCTTTCCCAATGTTTTTTTTCCCTGGTACGACCGATTAATCCTTAACATTGATTTCAAGGGAATTATCAGATCTATATCACTGTCGTTTGGAACGCTATATTACTGTTAAAACTAATATTTTATTGATTCAACACAAGAAAAGGGGAAGGGGAACTACCTATATTAAAATACTAGAGCACCATCTAACCAGTGTACGGTCGATGATATGGACCTATGGAGCCGCAGATTGTGGTACATGCGGCTATAGATGGAGTCACTAGAAGTGCCGCAACTAGTGCTATACTACAAGCTGGATCATAAGGCCATGGGGCCGTGCTAGATCCAATCCACCAGAAGTATGCACTGTGGCGCGGTCAAAAGTGCTCTGAACCAATCCCAGCTAATAGTGCCCTAAACTAAATTTAAGATGGACTAATCCATTGATAAACATCTGCCTGCAGAAGCCGACCTCACTGGAACCATCCGTTCAGGGTGAATCAGATGTCTGAGTGTCGGCTCTGCAGGCACGAATCAAGGGACACTAGGCTAAGCTGGGTGGAACAGAAAGCTTGATTGCATTTGCTCATCAGCTGCAGAGGGCTGAGAACCGCAGACCTCAACTGCAGTGTGAGCACAAACAAGCAGTAAGATCATTGATTTATCCCCACACCACGCTCGACGCGTTTCACCATATTTGGCTCGTCAGGAGCATAATTCTGTGGTTACATGGACAAATGGTCAAAGCTGCTAAGCCTCCGTGACAGAGGCTTAGCAGGGAATTATCAGATCTACAATTAAAATTTCTTTGACAAATAGTGAATAAATAGACATTTAAAAAAATTCAGTATAACTAAATTGTTATTTTTATTATAAAAAAATCGAATATATAAAGCTGAGTGTATGTGTGTGTGTGTGTATGTATGTCCGCTAAAGGAATCCGCACCGTTGCATTTACAATCACGAAATTTGGCACACAGGTACATCGATTCAGGTGTCCGGGAAGGTTTTAGACCAGGTCTCAGCTCTCTAGAACATACCGTTCCTGAGGTATTCCCCAAAAATGCATTAGCCAATAGAAGCTTGGTCACATGACCCTTATCAGCCAATAGAAGCTCGCAGGCCGTTAGCCTCCACATACACAGTTTTACTCCAGGTTTCCATAACAACCCAGCCATTTTTCTTCAGTGCTGTAGGTCAACTTTAAAGGAAATCTGTCACCAGGAAAATCAAATTGAAGTAAAGCCATGGCTTAATAGCACTTAGTACCTTATTTCAAGATGTGCCTTTGTTCCTATCTGGTTAGGCCACGCCCCGTCCAACTCCTCAGCCGACAAGGATTGAAAAAGTGAAGTTAAAAATCAACTTCTGTCAGCTGCAGGGGTGGGAGGGATGGCGACTTTCTCCCTGCAGCTCACACTCAGACAGCACAGTGCTGCTGTCTTAGAGTGAGCTGTTCAAAAGGACACGCCCCCGATCCATTGGGCCACACCCACTCCCACTCAGCTGACAGGGATTGAAAAAATGAAGTTAAAAATCTACTTCTGTCAGCTGCAGGGGTGGGAGGGAGGGTGACTTTCTTCCTGCAGCGCACACTCAGAGAGCACAGTGCTGCTGTCTGAGAGTGAGCTGTTCAAAAGGACATCCTTGTGTCCGTCCAGGCCCTGCGCCAGACGGAGGACAGGAAGTCTGAAAGCCGGACTGTCCGGCCTAAAACTGGACCTTTGGCCACCCTAGGGGCAGGCTGCTGTGGAGGTCACAGTTAAGGGGATGGTCTGCTATGGAGGTCAGTGTTAAGGGGAAGATTGCTGTAAAGGCCACTGTTAAGGGGGCGGGCCCCTGTGGAGGACACTGTCAAGGGGGTGGTGTGCTGTGAAACTCACTGTTAAAGGGAAAGGCTGCTGTAAAAGTCAAAGTTATGGGTGTGGCCTGCTGTGGAGGTCCAATTTTAAGGGACGGGGCACTGTGGGGGGGCGGTCAGTGTTAAGGGGGCGGGGTGCTGTAGATGTCACTGTTATAGTGGATAGTGTTGATATCTTTTAACGACACACACAAACATTAATTGAAATAGATTAAATATACCCAAGTGAAGCCGGGTCCTTCAGCTAGTAATAAAATAATTTTCAAAGTGTTACAAAGATATGCCTGAAGATAATACACTGCTCAAAAAAATAAAGGGAACACAAAAATAACACATCCTAGATCTGAGTTAATTAAATATTCTTCTGAAATACTTTGTTCTTTACATAGTTGAATGTGCTGACAACAAAATCACACAAAAATAAAAAAATGGAAATCAAATTTTTCAACCCATGGAGGTCTGGATTTGGAGTCACACTCAAAATTAAAGTGGAAAAACACACTACAGGCTGATCCAACTTTGATGTAATGTCCTTAAAATAAGTCAAAATGAGGCTCAGTAGTGTGTGTAGCCTCCACGTGCCTGTATGACCTCCCTACAACGCCTGTGCATGCTCCTGATGAGGTGGCGGACGGTCTCCTGAGGGATCTCCTCCCAGACCTGGACTAAAGCATCTGCCAACTCTTGGACAGTCTGTGGTGCAACGTGACGTTGGTGGATAGAGCGAGACATGATGTCCCAGATGTGCTCAATTGGATTCAGGTCTGGGGAACGGGCGGGCCAGTCCATAGCATCAATGCCTTCGTCTTGCAGGAACTGCTGACACACTCCAGCCACATGAGGTCTAGCATTATCTTGCATTAGGAGGAACCCAGGGCCAACCGCACCAGCATATGGTCTCACAAGCGGTCTGAGGATCTCATCTCGGTACCTAATGGCAGTCAGGCTACCTCTGGCGAGCACATGGAGGGCTGTGCGGCCCTCCAAAGAAATGCCAGCCCACACCATTACTGACCCAATGCCAAACCGGTCATGCTGGAGGATGTTGCAGGCAGCAGAACGTTCTCCACGGTGTCTCCAGACTCTGTCACGTCTGTCACATGTGCTCAGTGTGAACCTGCTTTCATCTGTGAAGAGCACAGGGCGCCAGTGGCGAATTTGCCAATCTTGGTGTTCTCTGGCAAATGCCAAGCGTCCTGCACGGTGTTGGGCTGTAAGCACAACCCCTACCTGTGGACGTCGGGCCCTCATATCACCCTCATGGAATCGGTTTCTGACCGTTTGAGCAGACACATGCACATTTGTGGCCTGCTGGAGGTCATTTTGCAGGGCTCTGGCAGTGCTCCTCCTGTTCCTCCTTGCACAAAGGCGGAGGTAGCGGTCCTGCTGCTGGGTTGTTGCCCTCCTACGGCCTCCTCCACGTCTCCTGATGTACTGGCCTGTCTCCTGGTAACGCCTCCATGCTCTGGACACTACGCTGACAGACACAGCAAACCTTCTTGCCACAGCTCGCATTGATGTGCCATCCTGGATAAGCTGCACTACCTGAGCCACTTGTGTGGGTTGTAGACTCCGTCTCATGCTACCACTAGAGTGAAAGCACCGCCAGCATTCAAAAGTGACCAAAACATCAGCCAGGAAGCATAGGAACTGAGAAGTGATCTGTGGTCACCACCTGCAGAACCAGTCCTTTATTGGGGGTGTCTTACTAATTGCCTATAATTTCCACCTGTTGTCTATCCCATTTGCACAACAGCATGTGAAATTGATTGTCACTCAGTGTTGCTTCCTAAGTGGACAGTTTGATTTCACAGAAGTGTGATTGACTTGGAGTTACATTGTGTTGTTTAAGTCTTCCCTTTATTTTTTTGAGCAGTGTATTATGATTAGGATTATCAGTAATTACAGTACCTGTAGAAGTCATGAAATGGTCATAGTGTACAAGAGTATATGTGAAGGCTCCTGTGCCTTACATCTCTGACATGCTTTCCAGATACATCCCAACACATAATCTCCGATCCTCACAGGACAGGACCTCCTTCTCCTGTTCTCCTCTTGTCTGTTTTTCACACAGCCGTCTACAAGATTTCTCATGTGTATTCCACGTATTCTGAAACTTACTATTCCAGCACATCTTCAAAAGTAACTTGAAAGCCCACCTCTTCAGGAAAGCCTACCACCTGCAATGAGCATGCTACCACCATACAACCAGAAGAGAAGCCTTTACCCTCAACCTGTCCTTCAACTTCCCTTGTAGATTGCAAGATCTTGCAGGCTGGGTCCTCTCCTACTCTGTTAATAGTTTTTTGTATTTTTATATAATATATGTGTGTAACCCCCTCTTAATGTACAGTGCCATGGAATTAATGGCACTTTCATAGGTTATTATTATTATTTATATCACCTCGAAATGCAGCAATCTGCAGGCAGCATGTTATTAAGCAGGAGGAGCTGAGCAGAATATCTTGTTGTGTCTAAAGATTCAGCGAAACTTCCACTTTATACATTTAAATATTTAAATCTCTGCTCTTTCTGAGTTTAGTTGTATTGGAGAAGCGGGGGGGGGGGGGGGGCATCTTACCAGTGACTGATGGCTATATGTGCATACACACTTAGCTATCAATCACTGATAAGACATCCCTGTGTACAACTAAGCTCAGAAAGAGACGTAAATATATACATTACTAGTTTTGTTAAATCTTTGCCCACAAAACTATATATTAATCTGCTCAGCTGCTTCTGTTCTATAACATGATTACAGATTACACTTAATTTTGTAGTGCATTTTTTACTGTCAAGTACCTATCTACAGGGGCGTAGCTAAAGGCTCATGGGCCCTGGTGCAAGAGTTCAGCTTGGGCCCTTCTCCCCTCAGTGCTTTGTCGCCAGAGGCAGGGACGCACATAGCCTTCGTGTTGCCTTAGGGAAATATTGAAAAGGCACCCCACCATGCCAAATTTTCGAGTTAACCCCTTCCCTCCAGCCAGAGCTGTAACTTGACCTGCATGGACTTTCTATAATACCAGTGTATTCTTATGTGGCACAATGGTCTTTGGGCCTCCTCAGGCTCCTGGGCCCGGTAGAGATTGCTACCTCTGCACCCCCTATAGCTACGCCCTTGCCTATCTATAGGAGGTGCAGAGGGAGTAGGCACACCCCAACCCTAGTGCCTGTGGAGGCCTAAAGATCACTCTGCCTCTTTAAAAGAAGTCAGTATTATAAATGACATATGGTAGGTGTGGGGGTCTGTTACAGATTTTGCTTCGAGGCCCAGGATCTTCAATTTATATCTCTGCCCAAAACTGTTTAAGTATTTTCAGTATCTCACCTTTGGCTCTGCCTAGTTCTATGTAGTTATGCAGTTTAATAAAGGATTTTACAAATATTGCTTGTCCTAAGATGGTTGCTAGATGGCACTGCAGACAAGTCTTTGAGGAATAGCCTACAAAATGACCATGCCATCAGTAGTCCAGTATAATATTTACTATAGTTTTTTGTGTCATGCATATTTTGGAGTCATGCTGCCGTTCCAGTCTCCATTGCTCTGGACACCATTGGCCCTGTAGCAGTCATGTGCCATTCATCTTTCACATGGCTGCTGCATTCAATCACTGGCCTCAGTGGTGTATGAACGGTACGTGACTGCTGCAAGCCCAGTGGTGACTGGAATGGCTGGGTCTGGATCTGGGGAGATATTTAAAGCTGAGTAAAGCTTAGGACAGGCCATCAACATCAGATTGTTACACCTATACCAATCAGCCGACAGTGAGCATCGACTTCATTGTTTACCAGGCATAGCGCCATACATCGGGTAGTGGCTGTGCATGATACTGCGACTTAATCACATTCAATTGAACTTTACTATGTTGTAAAGAGTTAAAACTCCTTGCAATGCAATTTAGGATATGAATAGTAAAAGTTATGGATCTGTAACATGGCACCTAGAGTTTTTAATGGGCCCATGCAGTACCTGCTTTTTATTTTACATGGCGGTTTTTGCCTGCAGATTCCCTTTATATGATGTGACAGGGACATTAATCTTGGTGGTTACACATCTGTAAGACACAGAGACACAATAAGTGTAACACTTCTCCTCAAAGGTACAGGCTTTTAAAAGCCATCGGTCAGCAGATTTGTAACTATGAAACTGGCTGACCTGTTGCAGAGAGAGCAGAGCCTCTAAGTGTAATAGTGACGCCCCTGTTGCTCCTAGAGGCTCATTTGCATATATGAAAACATCCGTTTTCTCAGCAATGCGGGCACATATGGACATGGGACCAACACAGATGCCTTCAGCTGCCAAGCGCACATGCAACAGGTCAGCCAGGTTCATAGGTACAAATCTGCTAAAAGATGCCCTTTAAAAAGGTAACCAGAAGTCTGGGTTCCCCAAACTTTCATCTTTTGACCTTATTCTGCTTCTGTGGGCCATGCAAAACCTGGAAGAATTTCTGCCCTGGGTGAATAGATTTGATGTTTCCATATGAAGAATATCTATGTCACCTCTTGACAGATAATCCTGCTTTACTCATATAACCTGATGCAGCGCTCTGTCCAACGGCTGCGCTGAAATATGTCAACTTAGGAAAACACAATTAAATGACAGGTGGGTCCTACAGATCTGGATGTCACCACAAGGTGAGAAATCAGAAGTGTCAGGGCCGAGAAGAGGTTTATTTTCACATGTGAATACCTTCCTTTCTGTTTAACTTCACCATCAAACTTTTCAAAGTGCTTTCAGAATTGTTGTATTTTTATTTCATTTTTACACATGCTCAGACTTTCCTGCCACAGATTATTCTTGGCCCTGGGACAGGACTGAAGACAAAATACAGCTTTTTTTTATTTGAAAGCTATCTTATGAAATATTTTAGATAAATGTTTTCTTTTTGCCGTAATTAAGAATTGGAGTTCAGGAGTTCCTTTCTCACCTTTTTCTGTGTGTGAACTATATTCTGCACCGAGGAAAGTGCATGAGTCACAGAGGTCAAGTACTTTTCACAGTTCTCAACACTACTACTGCTCCAATACAGCTTCCTTAACTCTTGTATTACTCTGTTAACACTAGATAGATAGATAGATAGATAGATAGATAGATAGATAGATAGATAGATAGATAGATAGATAATAGATATGAGATAGATAGATAGATATGAGATAGATTAGGTGTGATAGATATATTAGATACATTAGATAGATAGATACCTTTAGATGTAATAGATTACATAAATTAGATAGATAGATAGATAGATAGATAGATATGAGATGGATAGATAGATAGATAGATAGATAGATAGATAGATAGATATATTAGAAATAATAGATAGATTAGAAGTAATAGATAGATTAGATAAATTAGATAGATTAGATATATAGATTAGATAGATATGAGATGGATAGATATATAGAATAGATAGATAGATAGATAGATAGATAGATAGATAGATAGATAGATAGATAGATTGGAATAAATAGATTAGATAAATTAGATAGATAGATTAGATAGATATGAGATGGATAGATCGAAACATAGAATGTGTTGGCAGATAAGAACCATTTGGCCCATCTAGTCTGCCCAATATACTGAATACTATGAATAGCCGCTGGCCCTATCTTATATGAAGGATGGCCTTATGCCTATCCCATGCATGCTTAAACTCTTTCACTGTATTTGCAGTTACCACTTCTGCAGGAAGGCTATTCCATGCATCCACTACTCTCTCAGTAAAGTAATACTTTCTGATATTACTTTTAAAACTTTGCCCCTCTAATTTAAAACGAGGTCCTCTTGTAGCAGGTTTTCTTTTTTTTTTATATTCTCTCCTCTTTTACCTTGTTGATTCCCTTTATGTATTTAAAAGTTTCTATCATATCCCCTCTGTCTCGTATTTCTTCCAAGCTATACATGTTAAGGTCCTTTAACCTTTCCTGGTAAGTTTTATCCTGCAATCCATGTACTAGTTTAGTAGCTCTTCTCTGAACTCTCTCCAAAGTATCAATATCTCCATTCCACTAGTTTTCCTAAATCCTTTTCCATTTGGTGTATCCCTCCAGGAACTTCAACCCTGTTACTAATCTTTGTGTCATCAGCAAAAAGACACACCTTACCATCGAGGCCTTCTGCAATTTCGCTGATAAAGATATTAAACAATATGGGTCCCAGAACAGATCCCTGAGGTACCCCACTGGTAACAAGACCATGGTCTGAATATACTCCATTGACTACAACCCTCTGTTGTCTGTCCCTCAGCCACTGCCTAATCCATTCAACAATATGGGACTCCAAGCACAAAGACTGCAATTTATTGATAAGCCTTCTATGTGGGACAGTATCCAAAGCTTTACTAAAGTCTAGATAAGCGATGTCTACTGCACCTCCGCCATCTATTATTTTAGTCACCCAATCAAAAAAATCAATAAGATTAGTTTGACATGATCTCTCTGAAGTAAACCCATGCTGTTTTTCATCTTTCAATCCATGGGATTTTAGATGTTCCACAATCCTCTCCTTAAGTATGGTTTCAATTAATTTCCCCACTATTGATGTCAGGTTTACTGGCCTATAGTTGCCTGATTCCTCCCTACTACCTTTCTTGTGAATGGGCACATTTGCTAATTTCCAATCTTTTAGGACGACTCCTGTTACCAGTGATTGGTTAAATAAATCTGTTAATGGTTTTGCTAGTTCACCGCTAAGCTCTTTTAATAGCTTTGGGTGTATCCCATCAGGCCCCTGTGACTTATTTGTATTAATTTTAGACAGCTGACTTAGAACCTCTTCCTCTGTAAAGACACATGCATCAAAAGATTCATTAGTCTTCCTCTCTAACTGAAGTCCTTTTCCTTAATTTTCCTTTGTAAAAACTGAACAGAAGTATTCATTGAGGCAGTCAGCTAGTTCTTTATATTCTTCCATATACCTTACTTCTTTTGTTTTTAATTTGGTAATTCCTTGTTTTAGTTTCCTTTTTTCATTTATGTATCTGAAGAATGTCTTATCGCCTTTTTTTACTGACTGAGCTAATTTCTCTTCTGCCTGTGCTTTAGAAGCTCTTATAACTTGCTTGACCTCCCTCTGCCTAATCTTATAAATTTGCCTGTCATCCTCGTTTTTTTTTTTTTTTATAATTACTAAATGCTATATTTTTGTTTTTAATGATTTTGGCCACTTCTGCTGAGTAACAAAGTGGTCTCTTTCTTCTTTTGCTTTTACTAATGCAATTTTCTGTTGCCTTCAATAGTGCCACTTTTAAGTAGCCCCATTTCTCCTGGACTCCATTGAGACTGTTCCAATCTGATAGGGACTCGTATACCACTAATCTAATTTTAGAAAAGTCAGTTTTTCTAAAATCTACAACTTTTTTGTTTTTGTGTGGTGTGACTCAGGTGTGACTATTTTGGATTTCCAGTTTACATCAGGAAGATTAAAGTCTCCCATAATGATAACTTCCCCTTTCAATGTCATTTTAGCTATTTCCTCAACTAGTAGATCATAGAATAGATATATAGATAAATTAGATAGATAAATAGATAGATAGATATATTAGATAGATATTTTAGATGTAATAGATAGATTAGATAAAATAGATAGATAGATAGATAGATAGATAGATAGATAGATAGATAGGGAACTTAGCACTCCTGCACACCTGCCTGGTACTTTTAATCAGGAATATCACAATAACTGGATGCTTCTTTGACTCAGAATCTTGTAGGATACCAGCATGTGTTAGAGTAGGCCCTGTCTGTTAGAAGCTACCTTGTCGATTAGTAGATGGGCCCGACATATTTTTGATCAATAATATGCGCTAAGAGCTTCTACTTTGTCTAATAGTAAGTATAGCAGTCATGCTTTTCACTTTTTTCACATATTTACCGTTTATCTGTGTATCTTTACAAATTCTTCCTAAGTGGTGTGCTGCTACTTCTAGTTGTACGTTTATATGCATATATAATTGTCATGGTAGCTTGCACCTGCTATTTACCTAGAGGTGCTGGTTCATTCTTAGATTTTTTATAGATAGATAGATATATTAGATGTAATAGATAGATTAGATACGATAGATAGATAGATTAGATAGATATGAGATGGATAGATAGATAGATAACCAATTAAAGGGGTTCCGCAAGACTTTTTAAATATTAGATAGATATCATCAGGATGTATCCACTGCATGAGCTTCTGTTAAAGACCCATTCCAGTTACAGTTCTCACATATCCTCATTACATCATAAATGTAGAACCATGCTCTCCTGCTTCTGCACATGTTCCATGCAGGACAGCAGGAAAGCTGGGTGACAACATATCATGTAAGATCATATCATATAAGCTGTCCTACAGACAAAAAGCTGTCTTATAGGCAATGAATATAATGTTTATTTTTTCATTATTTACTTATTTTTAATATGGGGAAAAGAGTTGATTTGAATCAATCTATATATAAATAATATTTTTAATAAAATGTTTGACTTTTTTTAACTTCAACTTTTTTAGTATAAACATGCAATTGTCTGCAGTCTGGATATTCACTACAATGATATTGAGCCCTTCAAAAGGCTCCATAGGAACCTCCAAGTCCCTGCGTCATCAATACAGGGAGTGCAGAATTATTAGGCAAATGAGTATTTTGACCACATCATCCTCTTTATGCATGTTGTCTTACTCCAAGCTGTATAGGCTCGAAAGCCTACTACCAATTAAGCATATTAGGTGATGTGCATCTCTGTAATGAGAAGGGGTGTGGTCTAATGACATCAACACCCTATAACAGGTGTGCATAATTATTAGGCAACTTCCTTTCCTTTGGCAAAATGGGTCAAAAGAAGGACTTGACAGGCTCAGAAAAGTCAAAAATAGTGAGATATCTTGCAGAGGGATGCAGCACTCTTAAAATTGCAAAGCTTCTGAAGCGTGATCATCGAACAATCAAGCGTTTCATTCAAAATAGTCAACAGGGTCGCAAGAAGCGTGTGGAAAAACCAAGGCGCAAAATAACTGCCCATGAACTGAGAAAAGTCAAGCGTGCAGCTGCCAAGATGCCACTTGCCACCAGTTTGGCCATATTTCAGAGCTGCAACATCACTGGAGTGCCCAAAAGCACAAGGTGTGCAATACTCAGAGACATGGCCAAGGTAAGAAACCCTGAAAGACGACCACCACTGAACAAGACACACAAGCTGAAACGTCAAGACTGGGCCAAGAAATATCTCAAGACTGATTTTTCTAAGGTTTTATGGACTGATGAAATGAGAGTGAGTCTTGATGGGCCAGATGGATGGGCCCGTGGCCGGATTGGTAAAGGGCAGAGAGCTCCAGTCCGACTCAGACGCCAGCAAGGTGGAGGTGGAGTACTGGTTTGGGCTGGTATCATCAAAGATGAGCTTGTGGGGCCTTTTCGGGTTGAGGATGGAGTCAAGCTCAACTCCCAGTCCTACTGCCAGTTTCTGGAAGACACCTTCTTCAAGCAGTGGTACAGGAAGAAGTCTGCATCCTTCAAGAAAAACATGATTTTCATGCAGGACAAATCACACGCGTCCAAGTACTCCACAGCGTGGCTGGCAAGAAAGGGTATAAAAGAAGAAAATCTAATGACATGGCCTCCTTGTTCACCTGATCTGAACCCCATTGAGAACCTGTGGTCCATCATCAAATGTGAGATTTACAAGGAGGGAAAACAGTACACCTCTCTGAACAGTGTCTGGGAGGCTGTGGTTGCTGCTGCACGCAATGTTGATGGTGAACAGATCAAAACACTGACAGAATCCATGGATGGCAGGCTTTTGAGTGTCCTTGCAAAGAAAGGTGGCTATATTGGTCACTGATTTGTTTTTGTTTTGTTTTTGAATGTCAGAAATGTATATTTGTGAATGTTGAGATGTTATATTGGTTTCACTGGTAAAAATAAATAATTGAAATGGGTATATATTTGTTTTTTGTTAAGTTGCCTAATAATTATGCACAGTAATAGTCACCTGCACACACAGATATCCCCCTAAAATAGCTAAAACTAAAAACAAACTAAAAACTACTTCCAAAAATATTCAGCTTTGATATTAATGAGTTTTTTGGGTTCATTGAGAACATGGTTGTTGTTCAATAATAAAATTAATCCTCAAAAATACAACTTGCCTAATAATTCTGCACTCCCTGTAGGTCCGACCAAGATCCTGCGGCTGTCCACTGCTACGGCGGTCCGGGGCATGCGCACTGTGATGCTTATTGTGGGCACGGCATCGCTTCACATAGTGCGCATGCGCTGGCCCGGCGAAGCAGGGCGCAGGAGCGGCATCTCGGCCGGACCTAGCGATGACGCAGGGACTTGGAGGGAGGGCAAAGGAAGATGCTGGGGAGGAGTAAAGTAAAAAGGAGGCAGAGCAGCCTGGGCTCCTACACAGCACTTTCGAGTGCTCATTTGCATATGGATTAAACTGTGTTTTTCCTGCTGGTGCAAGTCAAAAGAAAATAACAAAGGTACCATTAGAATCATGTATAAGTGTGCTACAGAGCCATGTAAGCACTGTATAATGTTATATAGTGGTGACAGACTCCCTTTAAAGGATTTTTTCAGGGAGAAACGTTTTGTCGACGAATAGCCCAATGTTAAAAATAGCAAAAAGCAATACTCTCCTCCACTAATCCTCCGCCGCTACTGTTCCTACTCTGCTCCAGTCCCCACTGCTCTCCGCATCCTGTACCAGGTCAACATCCTGGAAATGCAAGGAAAGACCTTCTCAGCCAATCACTTTATTTTCCAGCATGTTGAACGTAAATGGGGTATTGAGTAGAGTTGAGGGGACACCTGGATGTTCGGGTTCGCCAGGTTCGGCAGAACTTCAGGTCAAAGTTCGGGTTCAGGACCTGAACTTGACCTGAACTTGACCCCGAACCCGGACCCCATTAAAGTCAATGGGGACCCGAACTTCACTTTATTATTTTCCGTTATAACATGGTTATAACGGAAAATAATACTATTAGATTTTTCAGATCTGCGTTTTCACGATCGTGAAAACTCAGATCCGATGGTATATTCTAAAACAGAGGCGTTCCCATGGTGATGGGAACGCTTGAAGTTAAAATATACCATCGGATTGGAGAAAACTCTGATCCGATGGTATATTCTAACACAGAGGCGTTCCCATGGTGACGGGGACGCTTGAAGTTAAAATATACCATCGGATTGGAGAAAACTCCGATCCGATGGTATATTCTAAACCCGAGGCATTCCCACCTGTCAGAGGTCGGATGCCGGGAATGTTTCTACAATGTTTGCATTGGTGGGCAGTGCGCCCTCCCCCCCTCCCCGGTATTAAAATCATTGGTGGGCAGTGCGCCCCCCCTCCCCGATATTAAAATCATTGGTGGGCAGTGCACCCCCCTCCCCAGTATTAAAATCATTGGTGGGCAGTGCGCCCTCCCCCCTCCACCAATGATTTTAATACTGGGGAGGAGGGGGCGCTGCCCACCAATGCAAACATTGTAGAAACATTCCCGGCACCTGACCTCTGACAGGGAGATGCCGCCGCGCAATTAACCCCTCAGGTGCCGCGGATGGCAGCGCCCTGTCAGAAGTGCGTCCCCACCATGGGAACGTCTCGGGTTTAGAATATACCATCGGATCAGAGTTTTCTCCAATGCGATGGTATATTTTAACTTCAAGCGTCCCCATCACCATGGCAACGCCTCTGTATTAGAATAAAATAACCCGAACACTGAACCCGAACCCGGACTTCAGTGAAACAGTCCGGGTCCGTGTACTAAAACCATAAAGTTCGGTACGAACCCGAACTTTACAGTTTGGGTTTGCTCAACTCTAGTATTAAGCGTTTTACCATAATTGATCTTCAATTTTGAATTCAACAGATCTTCCAGACCAGCATACAGCTTAAGACACCTGCCCATCACATACCACTCTAGGTTTGCTTCATTTTTTCCCAGAAATATTCATTTAGACGTTTCTCCAAAATAATAATGTCACCATCTTCAGCATCATTCAGATTCATTTAGAAGTCATCTGACCCAAATGTCATGGCTTCACTTGTTAAATATACTATGTAATAGTTGTCCTTACAGAGCCATCCAATTTATGTCCTATCATCACAAATATCAGAGGGACATCTGCAACCCAACACACTTTCATGCAACCCTCATCATCAGCCGGTTCCAACTGCTGGAGTCCTCTACATAGTTATTTAGCTGCTGAATTGGACCCTCTGCTAATTCCTTCCTCTGACATTGGGCATTCATGCTGTCCAAAATAAACATTTTATTCATTCAATGAGTTTCACCTTGGAAGGAATTTCCTGGCAGTGCGAGCTGTCCATAATGATACATACACAGTTTAACAAAGGGTAGATCTTAAATATGAGGAAGGCAATGGCACATAGAGAGTAATGGGGCACATGCCCTGGGGCCTCCACCATCTACCATACCTGGTGGTCATTTAGTGATCCTATTCATGCATGTGTGTGGCTCTTCCTTTTTTGAAGTCTAGGGGTATTGGTCAGATGTGGTCTGATTACCTGAAGTAGGATGGAGGGCCCACCAATTTGTTTGCTCAGGGGCCACTACTGATTTTAATTCAAGAGGTATCTGGTGAGCTGGGAACCATTTGTTCTCGACATTGGTTGAGTTTCCATGTCAAAATGACTCCACTGGTAGAAAAATGAGATCCATTACAGTGTAAAGAAAGTGCAATTTATCTGTAACTCATGTAATCCACTTAAGTTGATTTAAAATTATTCATATTATGGGCTTCACACATTTAGGACAGACTGGAAGAAAATGGAGTCCTTCAAAATTTATGCTTTCAGCCTACTGGGTAATAAATGGTTGGGTCTCCATTGGATATGTTATCAAACTGGTGTAAAGTAGAACTGGCTTAGTTGTCCGTAGCAACCAATCAGATTCTTCCTTTAATTTTCCAAAAGAGCTGTCCAAAATGAAAGCTTGCTATGGGCAACTAAGCCAGTTCTACTGTACACTGCCATAGACTACAATTATAGGAGCTATTCAGTGGAATCCAGCAAATTACTTTGACAGCAAGGCCCAAAGCAACAATAGTAGAAACCTGCATGACAATATAACAATTGAAATGGGTGACCAGACAAAGTTTCTACTTTTAGTTATAGCAGCGGATGACCCCAGGATCCAGGACCTGGACTAGCTGTCATCAGTTGATCACTGTTTTCGAGGAGTTATCTTGATCGGACAACCTATGTAACCTTGAGTGCTTGAGATTGTGAAATTCGATTGTAAGACCCACTTAGATCCATGTGAGTATCATAAGGTACCAAGCTAAAAGATATAATTAGTACCACATAAATATCCAGGACTAGAAAAAGTACCTGACACTGCCTGTGTATGAAGTGTTGATCTGTCTGTATGTGTGTTTATTGGATTTGTTCCAAGGGTGCCCAGGAGGCCAATCCATGCCCTTGTTTTTATGGGGAAATTTCTAGTAGCCCTATATATTGTACCCCGGCAGGTACACACTGTTTATTATATTTTTAACTCTCCCCCATAACAGTGACCTCTACAGCATCCACCCACTCAAGTGACCACCACAGTGTCCTGCCCCCTTAACAGTGACATCCACAGTACATTGCGCCCTTAACTGTGACCTGCACAGCACCCCGCCCCCTTAAAGGGGTTGTCCGGGTTCAGAGGTGAACCTGGACATACCCCCATTTTCACCCAGGCATCCCTCCTGACTAAATCGCTCAGGTCAAAGGTGTGAGGAATATGGATTAATATTTACTGTCAGCCATGTTCCCACACCAACCATCTGCTTAAAGGTAGCAGTGCTAGTGATCTCCACAGGGGGGCCCTGCTTCAAAGCCAGCCAGATGGCAGACAGCCTCTAGCAGTCCACCTTTATTTACAATTTCTCACCTCCATTCAGCCAGCCAGAAACCCAGCTAATGGAACAGGAAAAACTTCCCTGCAGGGGGTCTAGGGCATTCCCCAGTTCAATGCCCATTATCAGACATCACAGAATCGGCGATTTATAAGGAATTATGAGGCGGATCCATTGTCCAAGAACCACCTCCCTGTGACATTCTGGTCTGAAGCCATGAGCCCTAATCGGTTTTGTGGTGCCAGTCCAGCAAAGGGGGGGGAGGGGCCGGCTACAGATTAAAAGGCTTGTGCCAGCAAGCGGGCATGTCTTTTCTCTGAAGGAGGGTCACATCGTGCCATGTGTTTAGAGGGACCTGCAACCTACTGACATCACTGCCCTCCATGTGACTACAGCAAAGGACTCATCACAACCCAAAAGGACTCATCCATCTGGTAAACTGACTTTTTCTCTGTTTAATCCTGTTTGTACCATACCACCTGTATTTGTAACCTCAGACCACTGTATATATTCTTTGTGTGTATAGTGTTAATTCTGGTGAGCCCTTAAGGTGATTAAATATATAATTTAATCTTGTGCTGTCTGGTATCTCGATCACGAATCCCCACGTCCGTTTTTCGGCCTAGTAATACGCTAGCGTGGGTTGGTTTCTTACCCTATATAATCCCGTTAGCGGACTGGGCTTATATCAAACAAGGAACTGGTGGCAGTCTTTCCGGACTGAGAACGCGCTGTTTCACTGGGGCAGTGAAAAGGCTCTCTCAGCTTGTTGCCTCTCTGCGCCTGTGTGGACAGGAGGAATCTGTGAAAACTGTACCAAGACTGACCTTACCCGGTCCTCCAGTAAGGCGACTTAGGCAGTCGCCTAGGGCGCCATTTAGCAGGGGCCGCCCGTTGCGGTCTAAAAAAATTAATAAATTGGTTATATAAGATTGGGCGGCCGGCCGGCGGCGCCCCTCATGCTGCGCTTCCTGAGCGGCTGAGCGCTTGCCTGCCTGCGCCTGCTGTGTCTGCTCTGTGCTACTGCTGTTGTTAATGTAGCGTGGCCGAGCTCTGTTCGGTCCGCGGTACAGGAGCTTTTGTTTCCTGTACCCGGCCGGACTGACAGGAAGTGTTCACTTAGTGTGCACTTCCTTTCAGTCCGGCCGGGTACAGGAAACAAATGCTCCTGTACCGCGTACCGAACAGAGCTCAGGGGGTAGAATGAGAGTGACAAGCGGGGGGTAGAATGAGAGTGACAAGGGGGGGTAGAATGAGAGTGGCAAGGTAGGGGGGGTAGAATGAGAGTGACAAAGGAGGGAGGGAAATGAGAGTGACAAGGGAGGGGGGAAATCAGAGTGACAAGGGGGGGGGGGGGGAGTGACAAGGGGGGGGGAGTGACAAGGGAGGGAGGGGGAGAGAAAGTGACAAAGGAGGGAGGGGCGGGAGAGAGTGACAAAGGAGGGAGGGGCGGGAGAGAGAGTGACAAAGGAGGGAGGGGCGGGAGAGAGTGACAAAGGAGGGAGGGGCGGGAGAGAGAGTGACAAAGGAGGGAGGGGCGGGAGAGAGTGACAAAGGAGGGAGGGGCGGGAGAGAGTGACAAAGGAGGGAGGGGGGGAGAGAGTGACAAAGGAGGGAGGGGGGAGAGAGTGGCAAAGGAGGGAGGGGGGAGAGAGTGACAAGGGAGGGAGAGTGACAAGGGAGGGGGGGGGGAGAGTGACAAGGGAGTCCCCAGAGCCAGACCAAGAGCCAGACTGCCGCCAGAGACCAGATCATCCTTTTGTCCTGGTGGTAAGTAGACAATGCAATATGTTTATTATTTAATTGTTTAATTATTAATACTACATTGGAAACTAATTTACCTCACATTTAGGGTCCATTCACACATCCGTGTGTGTTTTGCGGATCCACAAAACACTGACAGCGGCAATGTGCGTTCCGCATTTTGCGGACCGCACATTGCCGGCACTAAGAGAATATGTCTGTTCTTGTCCGCTATTTCAGGATTGGAATTGCGGATCCGGGTCCGCAATTCCGGATCGGGGCCGCACGTCGTGCGGCCTGATAGAAATGTATGGGTCCGCAATTCCGTTCCGCAAAAAGAGACAGCTACAAGAAGCTTGATTAACCGTAGGGGAAACATAGCAGTTCTTTTAATTTAAAAGCTGAGAAAGGGGTGGAACATATGTCATGATATGGGCAGATATGTCATGATGTCATGATATGGGCAGATCATCTGATAAGGGGGGGGGGGGGGCGGCAATTTTTATCTTGCCTAGGACGGCAAAAATCCTTGCACCGGCCCTGCCTCCAGGAGGGTGTAACGTCACGCCTTGGTAACCAGTGACCATACCATATCTCGTGAGCTCGACGTAGTTGACGTCCGGGGTCAGTCGGGGTGCGGTATTCGTCACAAAAGGCATTTTCAAGAGTTCCAGTGACGAACCGGGCTCTCCATGGGGCTGCGAAGGTTTAGCGCTGCCCTAGCCAGTAAAATGGTGGCGTCACTGAACACACTGCCGGACGGATGCCTCCGCCCAGCAATGTATTATTGTAAACAAAAGAGCCCTTGCCCTGCGCGATCTAGAGCAGGGCAAAAGGAGAGCATCGGAGCATGAACTGCTCCGATGCTCAAGTCAGGGGGGCTGCCTGGGTGAAAATGGAGGTATGTCCGGGTTCAGCTCTGAACCCGGACAACCCCTTTAACAGTGACTTATAAGTAGAGATGAGCGAATTTCTCAAAAATTCGATTCGGTCGGTTTGCCGTATTTTCCAAAAAGATTTGATTCGATCCGAATTTATTTGTGGTGAATTGTGTTAAAAAGCAGCTATTTCCTGGCTGCAGAGAGCCTGTATAGTGGTGTAGAACACAACACGATACTTTGAGTCAGTATGACACGTACCTGACAGGCGTCGCTGTTAGAATCACTGGACACTTCACTTATTTGGGCAGTTTCGGTGTCAAAACTGACCAAATAACTCAAGTGTGAACTCAGCCTTACATGTCGATGTTAGCGTCAAGAAGAAGTGCACTATTTTTACGTCAGCTGATTCCACATAGAGGTCTACAGAACCTGCTCTATTAAACGCTGATACAAATAGAGCCCCCCGACAGCGTGGAGAGGATGTCAGCAGTAAGTTTGTGTTGACATCACTGATTATTTTGCTCATCCTCTGATCCATCAGAACAATAACCCACAAAAAACGGATCCTGTATATTGAGCATCTGACTTCACTTGGTCAGCATTTTGTCAGTGATCCATCAGTATTGCTAAAGCCAAAAAAACAGGAGTGGATCCAAAACAGAGATGACACGTGAAAAGAATATTTGAATGTCTTCTGTGTTTTGTACCCACTCCTGCTTTTGGCTATCAAATCATAAGCCAATTCTGATAGGACCATACAGGCCTTACAGCTGCTAAATAGACAGGATCCATTGTGAGTCTCATTTCTCCTTTCTTCTGACAGATCAGAAGAAGGTTCAAATAAATGATGATGTCAACCATGCCAAAAAGGCAAAATAGTAGACCAGTCATGAAGTGGGGAGGGTGGGAACAGCATGAGAAGTCCCCAGAGTGGCCCAGTGACATAGTGGTGATGTGGCAGCAGCATGAGGAGACCACAGAGTGGTTATGTGGCAGCAGCATGAGGAGACCACGGAGTGGCCCAGTGACATAGTAGTGATGTGGCAGCTGCATGAGGAGACCACAGAGTGGTGATGTGGCAGCAACATGAGGAGACCACAGAGTGGCCCAGTGACATAGTGGTGAGGTGGCAGCAGAATGAGGAGACCACAGACTGGTGAAGTGACAGCAGCATGAGGAGACCACAGAGTGGCCCGGAGACATAGTGTTGTGGTGGCAGCAGCATGAGGAGACCACAGAGTAGTGATGTGGCAGCAGCATGAGGAGACCACAGAGTGGTGAAGTGGCAGCAGCATGATGAGACCACAGAGTGGCCCAGTGACATAGTGGGGAGATGGTAGCAGCATGAAAAGACCACATAGTGGCCCAGTGACATAGTGGTGATGTGGCAGCAGCATGAGAAGACCAAAGAGGGGCCCAGAGACATAGTGGTGAGGTGGCAGCAACATGAGGACACAACAGAGTGGCCCAGTGACAGAGTGGGTAGGTGGGGGCAATACCAGTATCAGCTGAAGATGGTGGCTGTCAGTAGGAGCACCTGGCAGCAGGTGTGGCATCAGGCGGGTGGCAGCATCAGAATAGTAGCTGAAGCAGGTAGCCAGAAGAAACAGTTCTCTTTTGTCAAAGTGTTGGTGTGGCACCATGGATGATCTAGTCTGATGCATCAGGCATTGGTGTTTGAAAATCCTGGCTGATCCACGCCTGATTCATTTTCACAAAGGTCAGTTTCTCTACATTTTGGGTGGGCAGGCGAGTTATCCTTTGGGTAACAATGGCCCCCGCCGCACTAAACACCCACTCTGATGCCACACTGCTGGCCGGGCAGGAAAGCTTGTCCAGGGCAAACTCGGCCAGTTGCGGCCACAAATAGAGTTTGGCTGCCCAGTAGTCCAGGGAATCTTCGATGTGGGGTGGCATGGTGCACTTCAAGTATGCCACAACCTGCTGGTTCAGGTTCTGCTCCATGTCTACCTGCTGCTGCTGGTAAATAGTTTCTTCACTATGCGTTTGAAGGAAGCTGCTCATCAGCGACTCTAGACTCAGGCGTCTGCTGATGGAGCTGATTGCTCCTGCCACCCCACCCCTCCCCAGCAGCCATGCCAGTGGAACGTGAGCACAGAGGGCCCCCCCCCCGGTCACACCTGCGAGAGGATGGATGGTGGCGTAGATGGTGGCGTGTAGGCAGCGGCTAACTGACTACATAGGATGTCTCAATAGTAGTTCAGTTTGTCCTCCCTCTCAGCGAGTGTGAAAAAAGCCTCCATTTTGGACCAGTAGCGAGGGTTTAACATGGTGGAGAGCCAGTAGTCATCCCTCTGGTGAATAGTGACAATTCGGCTGTGACTACGCAAGCAAGTGAGCATGCATCGGGCCATTTGCGCAAGTGACTCAGAGGGACTCCCTACCTCCATCTCCACTGCATACTGCCACAGTGTGTCTGGGTCCTCTGCCTCATCTTTCTCATCACCCTGTAGCTCCTCTGACTGCTCCTCCTCTTCTGTCATCCGTCTAGAAAACCGGGCTCTCCATGGGGCTGCCAGGAAGCCCGGTGATGTCACCGGCACAGATGGGCGGGCATTAGCACTGCCCTAGCCAGTAAAATGGTGACGTCAATACAAGCCTCCGCCCGACAGTTTATTATTGTAAACAAAGAGCCCCTGCCCTGCTCGATCTAGATCAGTTCATGCTCCGATGCTCAAGTCAGGGGGGCTGCCTGGGTAAAAATGGAGGTATGTCCGGGTTCAGCTCTGAAACCGGACAACCCCTTTAACAGTGACTTATAAGTAGAGATGAGCAATTTTCTAAAGAAAACACCCATTTCTCTACACATTGCTTGTGCTCAAATGTCCTCCTCCTCCTCTAGTTCAGCCCCCACAGGGCTCATGTGGCCGTGAGATGTAGTCGCCACATCTCCTGTCCCCTGGCCATCCAGATTTAGCAGCATCTGTTCTAGGACATGAATCAGTGGTATATATTGAAGGTAGCGGCTTCTTTTGGACTTAGCAACGCCCATCTGACTGGGGCTTCTGAGCAGAGTATAAATGTTGCTACACTGCCCTGAATATTGTAGGCTTAGGTAAGTCCAAGAGACGCAGTTCTGTTAGTGTTAGATACCCATCTGCGGAAGCCACCTTGATGCCTGGTAGATTGGCCCGACACACGTTTGATCAAAAATTTGCGCAAAGAGCTTTATAGTAGGTATAATACCACTTTAATTTAGATTGATCCTCATTTCTCAGTTCTATTGTTTACATGTGAAATGTTGTGCAGCTATGCTTTTATTAGTTCTATGAATCAGTGGAATGACGTTGTTCATCCTGTAGTCCTGGTGACTGACAAATAAAGTGGCCTCCTCAAAGGGCCCGAGCAAATGGCAGGTGTCACGCATGAGCTGCCACTGGCTAACATCGAAGTTACACAGGGGAGTACCTCTGTCTGCCTGTATCATCAAGAAATCATTTATGGCCTTTCACTGTTCATATAGTTCGTCCAACAAATTGAGGGTGGAATTCCAACGGGTGGAAACTTTGTATATCAGCCTATGTTGGGGGATACCATTCTGCCGCTGCAGCTCAAGGAGGATGTGCTTTGCGGTGTACAAGTGACTGAAGTGCATGCAAAGGTTCCTGGCCATTTTCAGGATGTCTTGCAGATTGGCAGAAGACTTAAGGAACCACTTTATTACAACCAGATTGAACACGTGCGCCATGCAGGGCGCATGGCCCAGCCCTCCTTGATGCAGCGCCGACACCATGTTCTTCCCACCATGGTTCCGATTTTGAGTTTTCAAGGAGAAAGCCAGGATTTGATTTCTTGATGAAGGATGCAGAGCAGTTCCTCCCCTGTATGACTCTGTTCGCCCAGGCAAATTAGGTGCAGAACAGCGTGACACTGCCGTGCCCTGCACATGTGGTATGCTGGTGGGGCACTGTGAATTGTCCCTGCAGTGGAGGCTGAAGACACGGTGGAGGATGAGGAGGCAGAGGTGTACATTGTCGCAGGACCAATGGCGCTGCCGTACACTTTGGCAGACACTAACAGGCTCAAGGACTGGCCCACTTTCTGTTCTTACATATGTGTGCAGGGCTGGTACTGCCTTTTTGGCAGAGAAATTATGGCTTGGGACTCTCCACCTTGGCTTGGCACAAGCCATCAGTTCTCTGAAAGGTGCAGAGTCCACCATTTGGAAAGGGAGGGACTGCAGCACAAGCAACTTGGCCAGGAGCACATTCAGCTTCTGCACCGTTGGATGAGTGCACGCATACTGTTGTCTCTTGGCAATCGCTTCGGTGATCGATTGCTGATGGAATGACTGACGAGGAGTAGGAGGAGCAGGAGCATCATGACCAGCAGATGATGGGAAGGACAGACAGCTCCCTTCGGCTGAGGTGATCGAGCCTTCACTGCATGAGATTGGGTGCCTGCCACTGGGTGATGCAGCGGTCGCTGAGGCAGGCTGGACCACCACATCGGAGCCACGGTCCTCCCAGGCCATTTATGGTGACGCTGCATGTGTTGACGCAGGGCCGTGGTACAAACATTGGCACCCTGGCCACGCTTCATCTTCTGCCACAAATTCGGCAAATGGCCATCTTCACCTCCTCCACTGGCCTAACAAAAAATTGCCACATCGCTTAGCATGGCATTTTCCAACCAACACTCCGCGCTGACTGCCTGCTACCGCTGCCTCCGTGAACCCCCGCACCGCTACTTTCCGGGCCGGAAGGCTCCTACAAAGCGGGTGGTTTACCCTGGGCACGTTTGGCTCCCGACCTCCCACTGCTGCCACCCTGCTGACTCACAGCCACGCTACCACCCTGCTGGCTCAGCCGCTGCCTCACACGCAAGCTGCCACCCTCTTCTCCTGATGATGAAGCCCCTTCTTCACCCAGCTCCCAAGTGCGATCGGCTACATCATCATCATCATCATCATCATCCGCTACTGTCTGCATGTCACTGATGTCCCCCTCAACGGTCTGCTCCCACGCGACTCTCCTCATCACTACTTGCCCGCCTACCGGAGGAAGCGGCGGATGTCTACTCCAGATCTTTGCTGGACAGAGGAAGGTTCAGGGCAGGTGGGGGCACAGGGCCTGCTCCCATGCCATGCCAACTAAGCGTCGTGTCAGATCAACCCACCGACTCTTGGCTGGGGATGTCTGATGTCACTTGCAACAAACTCAAAGACCGAGTCAACAATTCAAGCACCGCTGGGTTGCTGGTCAAGACACGACCGCTGGATGACACCGGTATATATCTTTTTCTACACCACGTAAATGGCTGTAGTACAATGTAACTTCACCTCTGAACGGCAGTTAAGACATATATATATATATATATATATATTATTATTTTTATTTTTTTCTGATTAATAAACCCCCCCCAAAAAAAAAATATTATCACAATTCACTGCAGATCGGTAATTAAGACGTATTCTTTTGCTATTTCTACACCCCAAAATAAGAAATATGACAATCACAATTCACAGCAGAAAGGCTAATGGGACAATTTTTTTAATTGTGCAAAGTTAATTTATTTCAGTAATGCAACTTAAAAGGTGAAACTAACATATGAGACTCATTACATACAAAGCAAGATATTTCAAGCCTTTATTTGTTATAATTTGGATGATTATGGCTTATAGCTTATGAAACCCCAAAGTCACAATTTTGAGGTACCCTTTGCTCAGGGGATATGGATTAATTAGCTGACTACAATGTGACACTTTTAATATTGAACCTTTTCACAAAATTCAAATTTTAAGCTGCATTAATGCAATTCCTTTTAATTTGCATTACTGAAATAAATAGACTTTTTCACAATATTCTAATTTTTCGAGTTTCACCTGTACGTATCTTTCCTATTAATACACCACGTAAATGGCTGTAGTACAATGTAACTTCACATCTGAATGCCAATTATGATTATGACATATATTTTCTCCTTTTTTTTCCTATTTCTACACCACAAAAAAATATATGACAATCACAATTCCCAGCAGAACGGGTGATTAGACGTACGTATATTTTCTTTTTCTACACCACGTAAATGGCTATAGTACAATGTAAATTCACCGCCGAACGGCACTTATGACATATATATATATATATATATAATATATATATTAATATATATATATATAATTTTTTTTCCTATTAATACACCCCCCCAAAAGAAGTAAAACAATGTAAAATCAATGCAGAACAGCTAATAGGATGTACATATTTATCCTATTAATACACCCTGTAAATGGCTGTAGTACAATTTAACTTCACCGCTGAGCGGCACTTATGACATATCTGTTTCCCTTTTTTTTCTATTAATACACCCCCCCCCCAAAAAAAAGTTAAACAATGTAAAATCAATGCAGAACAACTAATAGGACGTACATATCTATCCTATTAAAACACCCTGTAAATGGCTGTAGTACAATGTAACTTCACCGGTGAACCACACTATATTTTCCCCTTTTTTTTCCTAATAATAAACCCCCCCCCCCCCCCCAAAAAAAAATCAATGCAGAAAGGCTAATAGGATGTACGTATCTTTCCTATTAATACACCCCGTAAATGGCCGTATCACAGAACTTGCACCCCAATTACAAGCAAGCTTCGCTCGAATATATATAGTGCAAACAACCTAAAAGCAAGTTGGATCCCCAATTAGTGCAGCAAGGTGTAATGTACACTGTACACAAGCTGTACACTCTCCTATTGCACCCTGTTCTCCTTTTATAGCGTAGATGATGCCTCCCTATGCTTTCCCTGCACCTTGACTAATCTTTCCCTGAACTTGTAAATAGTTTTTTAACACAATAAAGTCTTTCCTAGCACTGTCCCTAGCGCCTGCTAATGTCTCTCCCTGCACTAAGAACACTGGAAAATGGCTGAATCCAAAATGGCTGAGGCTATTTATAGCTGGTTGGCTGCTGTTTGGTTGCATGCATGTCATTGTGGGTGATCCCTCGTTACCAGAGTTATTTGCTCCATGTCCTAAAACGTGCAGCAGCCATTTTTGGAAAAAAATCAATAAATGTTTTGTGGTCCGCAAATTGCGGATCCGCAAAAAACGGATACCGGCCGTGTATGTTCCGCATTTTGCGGACAGCACATGGCCGGCCCTATGATAGAAATGTCTATTTTTGTCCTTAATTGTGGACAAGAATAGGACATGCTCTATCTTTTTTGCAAATGAAATTGAAATAAATGGGTCCTCAAAATTGCGTAACGGATGCAGACCCATTTATTCGACCGTCTGAATGAGCCCTAACAGTGAAGAAAAATGGCTGAGTTGTTATGGAAACCTGGTAAAACTGTGTATATGTCAGTGAGGCAAAGACTGAAGGACCTGCAATCTTCTATTGGATAATATTGGTCATGTGTGATATTTGCATTTTTTTTTAAATATCTCAAAAATGGTATGTCCAAGAGAGCTAAATCTTTTATGAAAACCTTCCCTGACATCTGATGTACCTATGTGCCAAATTTAGTGTCCACCAGTTCAGGCGTTTGGATGCCTATAGAGGACAGATAAACTGACATTGATTTTTATAGTATAGATGTACGTACCATAGAGGCAGACCATGTGCTTTCTTTGGGGCTCTTGAAGAGGAGCGTTTCCCATCATGGTTTGGTTTTATCCTTTTGCTACTGGGTGGTAAGAACCTGTGCAGACCTCCTATCTAAGGCTACCTTCACACTAGCTGGAACCAGCAAAAACGCTTCCGTTACTGATAATACAACCATCTGCATCCATTATGAACGGATCCGGTTGTATTATCTTTAACATAGCCAAGACGGATCCGTCATAAACACCACTGAAAGTCAATGGGGGATGGATCTGTTTTCTATTGTGTCAGAGTTAAACGGATCCGTCTTGCTCCGCATCCCAGGACGGAAAGCAAACCGCGGCACGCTGCGGTTTTCTGTCCGGTATGAGAAACTGAACGGAATGCCTTTCGGAGCATTCCGTTCTGTCCAGTTACGTTTTGTCGCCATTGACAAACGGAACGCCGGTGTGAAAGTAGCCTAACAGAGCTGGGGAACTGATCCAAGAGTGAGGGCATAGGCAGGGAGGGGGACAAACAAAAGACCCAGTATCATGATGATAGTCCCATGTTCATCTTTTAGACATAGAACCCAATATATTTGTTCATTGAAGATTTCTTATGGAAATGAAAGCCATTGACCAAGACTTTTTCCACTTGCTGATTCCTTGTCTTGGGAAACTGTGACATTGGTTAATATGTGGTTCATTATTGCTGTGCAAACATTGAGCTCGTACAATGGGATCTCCACGGTAATGGCCACAGCCTCCAGTGATATCCCCTTCCTATTATTGTTGGGAATGCCCCTGATAAAGAGCCTATTGTTGGGCTGAAATGTTGGTGAGGCTATAAACTTCCTTATTAAATTATTCCCAGTGTCTTTGACTTTTCTGCTTTATTATGTTATATTAATGTTGGCGTGATCCCCTCTGAATATCTAATGAGCATCTTAATATACGTGATGCCCCCGCCCCCCTACTGGTTTATTCAGATTTATTAAAAAGGTTTTTTTATTCCATTTACTGTATTTCATTTTTTTTCACATCCATCTGAATTTACTTGGACCTTTCAACTTCTGACCACAGGAATTCCGGGTAAGTCAACACAGTGCCCTTATCATCTCAGCAAACATGCCCTCTGCTTGTGCGAGTAATGACCGCTATGGTCCTAGGAGCTGGGCTTTAGATGTGTTACCACAGGAAGGGATATGTCTCAATTATCAATGAAAACTGTCTGAATCTGGGTTCCTTTCTAAGGCTACTTTCACATTAGCGTTGTTTGAATCCGGCGTTCAATTCCGACACCGGAACTGCCCGCCGGATCCGGAAAAACGTGTGAAAACGGATTACATTTGAATCCTGATCAGGATTTTGATCACAATGAAAAAATGCATTGGAAAAAACGGATCCGCCATTTATGGACTTTAACTTTTTTTTCACATTTTTCGGGTTTAACATGCAAAAGCCGGATCCGGTTTGACGGAACATGGGAAAAAGTCAATGGGAAAAAGGCCGGATCCGGCGTTCAGTCAAAGTGTTCAGGATTTTTGGCCGGAGGTAAAAATACAACATGCTACGGTTTTCTGAAAAGCCTGATCAGTCAAAAAGACTGAACTGAAGACATCCTGAACGGATTGCTCTCCATTCAGAATGCATTAGGATAAAACTGATCAGTTCTTTTCCGGATTTGAGCCCCTAGGACGGAACTCAGCGCCGGAAAAGAAAAACCCTAGTGTGAAAGTTCCCTAAGCAATATTGCATATACTGTATTTGATTAGTACAGATGTACAAGGGCTGAGTCTGTCAGATGTAGCAGGGGCGTAGCTAGAAATGCATGGGCCCCATAGCAAAAAAAAATTATGGGCCCCCCCCCCCTCTGTGCCATCCACAGATCCCCCTCCCCTAAATAGTGCCATCCACAGATCCCCCTCCCCTAAATAGTGCCATCCACAGATCCCCCTCCCCTAAATAGTGCCATCCACAGATCCCCCTCCCCTAAACAGTGCCATACACAGATCCCTCTCCCCTAAATAGTGCCATCCACAGATCCCTCTCCCCTAAATAGTGCCATCCACAGATCCCTCTCCCCTAAATGGTGCCATCCACAGATCCCCCTCCCCTAAATAGTGCCATACACAGATCCCCCTCCCCTAAATAGTGCCATCCACAGATCCCCCCCTCCCCTAAATAGTGCCATCAACAGATCCCCCCTCCCCTAAATAGTGCCATCCACAGATCCCTCTCCCCTAAATAGTGCCATCCACAGATCCCTCTCCCCTAAATAGTGCCATCCACAGATCCCCCCTCCCCTAAATAGTGCCATCCACAGTGCCATCCACACTCCCCTAAATAGTGCCATACACAGATCCCCCTCCCCTGAACAGTGCCATCCACAGTATCAGGTGCCTCTCTCTCCCCCCCCTCATGTGCCAGTATCAGGTGCCAACCCCCCCCCCCCAGGTGCCAGTATCAGGTCAGGTGCCCACCCCCCTCCCCCCATGTGCCAGTATCAAGTGCCCCCCCCCCGCTCCCCCCATGGCAGTAACAGTCGGGTATTAAAAAAAAAAAAATAAACACTTCATGTCAGCGATGCGATGCAGCCTCTTCCTGTGTCCCGCCCTGTATGTCCATATATGGAGTCACTGCTTGTATTTCAGAAAAGGTTTCTGCTGGGATTTGAACCCACGACCTTCTGTATCAGAGGCAGAGCACCTAACCTCAAGACCATAACAGCTGCCTTGCTGCTGACTGAAAAATTATGAGACTTCTACTGTTATAGCTGGCTAAGTGTACATCTATACACATAGCTGCTCATATATAGAGATATAGCAGAGCTGAGTGTGCTGGGATAGCTGTCCTATAGAGATATAGCAGTGCTGGGTGTGTTGGGGCAGCTGTCATGTGTATAGATGTACACTTAGCCAGCTATAACAGTAGAAGTGTCAAATTTTTTCAGTCAGTTGCAATGCTTTCTTTATGGCTGTGAGGGTTAATGCTTTGCCTCTGATACACTGATACATTGGAGGTTGTGGGTTCGAATCCCAGACACATCAGGAGACTTTAGTATATACAGTAAGATTAGAGCACATTAGCAAGGGAACATTAAGACCGCTGCTGTGAAGGGGCCCTGAACAGTAAGACATCGATATTTAACTAACTTGAAAATAAACTGTTGGGCCCCGAAGCAGCTGCTTCCCCGGTAGTTACGCCACCTCCTGGCTGCCTGTGTGTAGTGTCTGTGTGTGTTAATAAAAAAAAAATAAAAAAAAAATTTGAATGCGGTCGGACGGGCCCCCTAGTGGCGTAGGGCCCCATAGCCACTGCTATGGTTGCTATGGCGATCCCTACGCCACTGAGATGTAGCATATGTGTATTGTGTAATATCTGTGAACTGTGGTCCAGATCCTTCTACTTTTATATTCAGTTAAACAGGTTGTCCCTCGAAAAATATTCTACAATTAATTAAACATTTATTATAGCTACTGAGTTATACAATGAAATCTATCTGTATAGCGCCACCTGCTGTTTTCTCTTTTTCAATTTTCTCTGTCCTGCTCACTGAGACGGAAGCACATGCTCAGTTCCATCCTCCAGCTGCAGCAGAAAAGACACACCCCTGAGCTGTCAGCTTGATATAAATCTAGCAGAGCAATGAATGTGGAGATCTCTGGATCCATGTGAGGTACAGGGCTGGTTCTAGCTTTTTTAGAAAGAAGTTGTCATTTTCAGGGCCGATTCTAGCTCTTCTGCTTCCTGAGGAAAAAATTTAAATGGTGCCCCCCTCCCATTAAAAAATAGTGTTTTAACTGCTGTGTGGATGCCGCTCCTCAAAAATAGTGAAAACTGCCACCTGAGGCGAGATTCTCATCTCGCCTCATGGCAGAAACGGCCCTGGTCATGTTCTAGATTATGTATGGACTTGGATTTTTTACAGTAATCATGGGATAACCCCCTTAAAAGAAGGGAGTTTTTTTGCCTATGTAATGCAGCATAGGCTATTATAAGGGGATTTCCAGGGCTTTATGGTAGCTGTGTAGATTCAGTGCTAGGTTTCAGAGCCACAACGCTTGAAAACTACTTATTGGGTCCAGAGATCTCCGCATTCATTGCTCCAAATGTTCTTTTAGATTTATTTCACGCAGCAGGTCAGGGGTGTGTCCTTTCTGCTGCAGCTCTCTCCCTGTAACTACCACAGCTTCTAACAGGACATATGGCTGGTGGCAGTTGAAGATTTAAATGGACAGAAAATAAAGAAAATAACAAACAGCAGGTGGCACTTTACAGATATATGTTATTGAACAGCTCACTGGCTATACAAAATTTTTTACTACATGCAATTACAAAAAAATTCTGATCCAGGTGCTGGTTTGGGTTGGTTAGAGTTTATCCCCTATCCACAGGACAAGGGATAACTATTAGATGAGTGGGGGTTCTACCTCTGGGACCCCCGCTGATCACAAGAACTGGGACGCTGTATGCCCTGCAGTCCCCCTGAAATGAATGGAGTGGCTGGATGCACATGTGTGTGGCTGCTCCATTCATTTCTATGGGAGTTCCGGAGATGGTGGAATACATTGCTCTCTGGAATTCCCTTAGAAAACGAATGGAGCTGCCACACGCATGCCTGTCCAGCCGCTCCGTTCATATCAGGGAGGATGCAGGGGGTACGGGGTCCCGTTTCTCGTGAACAGTGGTGGTCCCAGCGGTAGGACTCCCAATGATCTATTATCCCTTAACCTGTGGATAGGGGATAACTTGTAACAACCAAAATACCCCTTTAAAGGGATTATCCAACCCCTGAAATGCCCCCCATATGCCCAGGCCCCTCACAAACAATGTACTTACCTCGCTCCCTGGCACCCACGTTGCTTCTGAAGCCTGCACGGCACGCCGATGAAAACATCCGAGGTCAGGGGGGGTGCAGCCAGTAGCAGGCCACGACGGGAACGAAACGAGCCTCCCTAACATTGTGGGAGCCACTAGGGAGACTCGTTCCCGTCACTGTCTGCCCCTTCCCGGCTTTTCATCCGCACGACGGGGAGATGCAGCAGTGGATTTAGAAGTGACGCGGGTGCCGGAGAGCGAGGTAAGTACATTGTGTGTGAGGGGCCTGGGCATATGGGGGGGGGGGGGGGCATTTTAGGGGTGCAACTCCTGTCACTGTGCATTCTGTCTAGTTTCAGCTCTGCTCCAGCTGTGCAGTATGTGGAAAATGTAACATTTACTGCAGTGTCCTGAACATTCTTATACATTAAAAATCATGTTTGTTTATTGTAATTTACTTTACTTTGTTCAGTTTTTTGTTATTAATTCTTCATGACAATAAAACCTTTTTAACTCCTCCTTGCATTATACTTTCATGTTCTGCTGCATCACATCAGAATGGATTTCCTTCCACTTTTCCTTCTGTCTATTGATCAGCCCCTTATTGTCAGAGTGTCAAAGCGATCAATATTATCTACTACTGGGTTTGCACAAGTGGACGGTGCACTATTTCTTCAAATTGGTCAAATTCCATAAAATGTCATGAAGGCTGTGAATAAACATGCTGTATGGTGGGAAATTGTTTTCAAAGTGGTCTGTGGTGTTTGACTTTTGCCAAGCATACTATTTTACCATGGTCACACAGCTGAAATTCGGTCTTTGGGCTTTATTAGTTTTTCTCAAAGATCCATCCGCTTCTCACTCTTTTTTTTTAAAACTATGCCTTTCCAAACTGACCCTTGTAACTCCATAAGAGCTGTCACAGATGTCTTGGTGGTCGACCTCACTAGTGCCATTCTTGTACGGTCACTTGCTTTTTGTGCCTTAGGCAGATTTATGGTTGTGCTATATTCTTTACAAGTTTACTGATTGGATCAATTGTACTTTAAAGGATATTTAGTGACATTGAGAAAATATCCAGGTATCCATCCTCTGACTGGTACTTTTCAGGCATTAAGCTTAAGACCTGTTTACAGGCCGACTGATCGAGCAAGCAATTATTGGGAACAAACCATGCAGTCAAGACTGATCATTCGAGTGGGTAATAGGAATCTAGGAATGCTCCTTCCCAATAATTGCCTCGATTGTCAAACCATATAAAGGGGCTTTAACACAAACAATGTTGTCATTCCAGATACAAATGCATTTATACAATTGATTTCACCAGAAAGCACACAAGCGATCACTATTTCACTAGTTATATGACTTAAATCAAATTATTTACTCCATTAGAGTAATGCGGTTGTAGTGAAGGCCCCTTTAGAGAGGATAATGATGGGGTAAATTATTGGGAAGTAGTGTTCCTACATATGCTTGTTCCCAATAAGTGGCCTGTGTCACCCAATAAATGAGCAAATCTAATTCATCAGGTGATAGTGTTGCTGTTGTGGTCACCTAAGTCATAATTTCTGGGCAGTGTCATCCCATGTAAACGACATTGGTCTTGGGGTCTTCACCACCTTGTGCCTCCACCATGATAATAGTCTAGTGATCCTATTCCCCGTAGAAGAGGTGGGCACACATACGCATGGCTTTTTTTTAAAATTTTGAGTTGATAGCTCAGACGTCTCCATAACTGTCAGAGACCCTATGCATGTATGGCCACCTCTTCTACGAGTGATTTCAATTAGGGGTCAGGTGTGGTCCAGGACCAAGAAGTGTTTAAGGCTCGCCAAAATTAACTGGTGTTGTTAGGAATGGTAGGAGCTTGGTAAGAGTATTTAACTATGACATTTATATAAGCAAGTATGTCATACAACTTTAATGGTCTTAATTAGAGATTAACGAATCGACATCGGATGAAACATCCGAAGTCGATTCGCATAAAACTTTGTTTGAATACTGTACGGGACGAGTGCTCCGTACAGTATTCAAACAAAGTTTTATGCAAATTGACTTCAGATGTTTCATCCGAAGTCGATTCGCTCATCCCTACTCTTAATGTCTGAACGGTCAGCCTACCCCTGCTCTTGCACTATTACTGGTTTCACTATTTTCCTTATTTATTAAATACATTGACAACAATTTTTCATACATTATAGTTGTTTTGTTGTTTTCCTGCTGTTTTTTTTCCGAATGAGATCGTTGATCTTCATCACCTCGTCAAAGATGGCTCCGGTTCTTCAGTATGAACGCACATACTGCATCTCTGCAATTTCACGTTTTATTACTATCCGGTGTTACTTAACCTGACGGCTCTTTCCCTTTCCAATAGTTTAATAGTTTTAATTTATTTTTACAAACTTTTATTAGGACAATCTCTATTATTCTTCATAAAAACCAGTCACAATTATGTGTGTGACATTTGGCAAGTCATAATTTTAAAATACCTGTACAGGGCCGCCTGCAAATAAGTGGATTGAATTTAATGTTGAGTTCTTGCATTAAAATAATAATATGGAATTACCCCGTTGTAATTGTTGGCTCACCTCACCTCCATAAATCCATAGTAACATAATATTGTAACGTAGTGTTTTAGAGACAAGCGGGGCCCCCTGGTTGAAATGAGCTTGTCTCTCCCACACCGTGATGGTACCCTTTCCAGCCAAAGGTCCTTCATTAGTGTGTAATTTTTTGTTGTTGTATCCAATTTTAAATAAAGCTTTTGTTCTTTGTATAATATAAGGAATGCCGATTATTACGGCCTATATTTCTGCTTATTATTGGTATAGGAAGGGTCCGTCCCTGGTTCTGACACCAGCACTGGGCAAGTTATCAGGTTATGAGAGCAGAGTCATACATTTCAGCTTAGTAACTGCTCCCAAGGTGTCCCTACATCGTTCGTAACACTTGCTCTAGTTATGTCTATATGGAGGCCGGGGCGAGAGTGCAAAGATTGGAGCGGAGGTGTTTCTTAAGTGCTGAATATTGGGCATGGTGCCACCAGTCATCCTCCAGGGGGCTGTAACTTTGCTCAGCCAGAGCTTAAGCTGTCAAGGCCAAACATTGATATAGTGTTATTACAGGTGCTTTTAAAGTCGCAGTGTCCCTTTTTCTTCAAGGGAGATTTTTTGTTTCCATTTAAAGGGTAGATGCAATCTTTCAATGCAATCGAAAATAATGTTTATATCTGATATAGAAATGACATCACGTTCATTGAGGTGACCTGCTAATGCTATAGGCTGAAATGCCATGAGCTCATTACTAGGCCTCTCATTTCATCCTACAGTGCACTAAATCTTACTACATTACTACAGCCCTCATTTCCCTCCGAGTAGATGGAGTACGGGCTGGTTATGTCATTATTACTATTTTTAGGCTTAAGTTGTAATAATGGGTGGACGGCCTGTAGCAAATAAGGCGTAATAGTGTGCAAGATATCTGGGCCAAAAATGTCAGGTTGCATTTAAGTAACCATTAAATATTCATTAGCGAAATCTATTACGCATATCTAAAAGTAGCATAAAACAATGAAATGCTCATTATAGTGAAATATGTTGAGAAAACATAATTATTTTTTCAACAGTTTGTTTAAAGTTTTACCTAATGAGTTTTTACACTATTTGCAAACTACAGTAGCTAACTATTTATGTTTTTCAAGGTATATCTTATTTTCTGGGAGAATCGGGTGAAAACCAATATGGCCACCCTTTCAACTCCCACAAGGCCTGTCACCATGCTTTCCAAGACATATCATTTGCATGTCTGCCTAGTTATGCAATGACATCCTTACCAACATTGTAGTTGGTAAATTCTGTGCATATAAGCCCTGCCACCAGGAACACTCCCAAACCCCCCTAGGACCACCCATTTATGGGCAAAACTAGCCTAAGCACCACCCGTCTTCAGACAAGGACAGCCTGAATTCTCCAATTGCACAATTAGGCAACCAGATTTCCAAGGAACTAATGCATATCAGAAACCACAAAATGAAAAAAGACAGAAGGGGATATTGTGGAAAAGATAAAAAGATATTTTGTTCTGTATGTTTTTTTTTTTTCCATTTCCAGCTCCAAATCGTGTTATTTTGCAGATAAAGTGTCATCAAAGTAAAACTAAAGAAGAAATATAATAAGGCTTCCTTCACGTGTAGGCCCACATTTACTATGATAAGTGAACCACTTTCTTGGCATTGTTTGCACCAAAACTTTGGCACACCTCATTATAGACACATTTCTTATTCAGCTGCACCAAAAAGAATGACTTTTGACAACATCCGTAATACATCCTGGTTTTAAACTACAATGTGGGTGTGGGCAGGATACATTTATGAGGCTCAAATCCACAATTCTGGCACAAAAAACAAAAATGGTCTAGATATGTTAAACTTAGGTCTCATGCCCACGGCCGTTGTTTTGGTCCGCATCCGAGCCGCAGTTTTGGTGGCTTGGATGCGGACCCATTCACTTCACAATGAGGCTGCAAAAGATGCGGACAGCACCCCATGTGCTGTCCGCATCTGTTGCTCCGTTCCGTGGTCCGCAATTTTTTTTTTAACCTGTCCTATTCTTGTCCACGCTTTGCGGACAAGAATAGGCAGTTATATTAAAGGCTGTCCGTGCCGTTCCGCAAATTGCGGAATGCACACGGACGCCATCCGTGTTTTGCGGATCCGTGATTTGCGGACCGCAAAACACACAACCGTCGTGTGCATGTAGCCTTAATGGTAGACAGATTTTTGGCATGGAGACAGAACTTTAAACAACACCTGACCCAAGAGAGAGTCACAAGAACCACCCCATAAATGCACATCCGACAATGAATCAGTATGAAAAATATATATAAAGTTTATTGGACACAACAACAGACACACATTTTAAAAATTGTATACAATTAGAACAAAGTGCGGTATGCAATAAAATATATGTAACTGACACACACAGGTCCACTGAATTGCCACAAAATGGGCATTAATACTATAAACCAGCATATGAAAATCCAATGCAAAACATAAAGCAAATATGAAGTAAGGTAAGACCACTAGAAATGCAAACAGACCATAATAAGGTCTAATTTAGAGAGCCAAAACCTACATGAGCCGCTGGTGCAGTGGACCTGGAAGAATGAGTAACGCCCAACACGTATCGCCGGAAGGATCCGGCTTCCTCAGGGAGACAGAACTTTGGCTCATTGGGACAGAGTCTCAGGGCATTAAGCTAATTTTCTGTGTAACAAATAAATTAGACTAGTCTAAAAATGCACCAGACTTGTGCCAATTACATAAATTTCATGCATTTTTCACAAACATTCTTTGGAAGCCATTTTTGTATTTTAGATTTTTTTTTTTACAGGCATTATTTTGCAGCGTTTTCTAGGCCCTACAGAGAAGCCTAAGGGATAATGCCTAAACAAATATATACCTAGAATATGCTGCATAAAAAAAAAAAAACATGGACCAAACATAAAAACATTGCTTGTAGTACATTCACTCTTGGCTTTCAGTGAACATCTGCAGTGTTATATATTGGTGAAAATAAAAAATGTGTAATAAAAAATAAATCTGTAATTTTTTGGGAGATTAAAAGATGTGCTGGGCCTCCTAGTAGGAAAGTATTCTTGGTTTGAAATCAGCACACACACTTTGTCAGTTTAGGGGGTTAAGTGGCAGATAAACGACTAGTCTAGGAAGAAGCTGCAGCGCTCACCAGAACACTACAGTCTCCTCAAATGGCTGATTGGTGGAGGCATGGGAGTCAGACCCCAACCTATCAGATATTATCTATTCTGAGTAGAGATGAGCAAAGTTTAAAAAAATTCGATTCGGCAACTTCGCCAAAGTTAGTAAAGAAAATTGATTCATTCCAAATTAATTCGTCAAGAATGGCTATAAATCAGGTATACCCAGGCAACTCTGCCTTAGGGTATGGCCACATGGAGCGGCCGTTCTGCAGGCGGGTTGTAGCCATGCTGCGGTGAAGAACTGTGTGGCCAATTAGCCAGTGTCTTTCATTTAATAGTGAAGATCGCACTGTATAGTCCTTCTTCATTGTTAATGGCTGTGCAGCACCTTTAAACACTGGCTGTTGTTGGTATGGGGTTTGACTGGTTAGGTTGGGGGACAATATGCATATTATTGCTGTTCTGGCCTACAATGTCTTGCAGGTTATTTGACAGTAAACATAGAATATTAATCAGCTGTGGCCTACTCACTTTGAGCCCTTGTGCTCTCGTGCGCCCAAAGGTGGGAGGCCGTTTTTTTGCCATATGCTTTTCATCCTTTTCCACATCGCCTAATATCGATGAGAATAAGTCATCAGGAACATCCAGCTCCTCCTCTCTCTGCATCTTGCTGACTTTTCTAGGACATGGAGACTTTGAGAGATGATTTGGAAGAAGTAAAGCCAGCAAAAGATGAGATGATAAGATCTGACCCCCCTAAGGGGTGCAGACTGGATGGTATAGATTGGCACGCTGGCACTGGAATAAAAAAGGCTTCCATCTTATTGGTATTGAATTACATCTTAGACAATGACTGATGTAGGAATAATTAAATGTAGGAATAAATAAATAAAACTAACACAGAATAAGTCTCCCTGCACTCTCCCTGCACTGTTCCCGCTCTCTCCCTCTCCAATATTCTTCAATTAATTGTTTTCAGCAACACTGTCCCTAGTGCATGAGCGCTTGCCATGTCTCTCCCTATGCTCAGCTCAGAGGACAATGGCGGAGACCGAGCGGGATCAGGGTTTTATAGCGCTGTGACATCACAGGGGATGGCTATATGCGGATTGGCTGGCTTCACGGCATTATGGCTGATCTCACAGAGATGAATGGAACAGCAGTTGCTCAATTCACCTGGGGGAGGCCAGGACCTCTGTTCTCATGACTGCTAGATAGGTGAAATGTTGGATAATAATTCTAACAAGTATTCTTGATACAGAATCTAACTATGCTACAACTGTTCTATGCTGTGGTAGAAATTTGTGTTTATTGTCACCATTTTGTGCCACAAAAATTGAGACCAAAAATAATTTTAATACTAAAAATAGGCCATTTGTCTGTATTCGATACAGTAACACAATGGTCTCTTGATTTTACACCTCCATCCATTTCATAAAAAAATAAAATTAAATAGTTGACTTGCCGGCCAATAAAATGCAGGAACCTTGTAAAAAAAGACATTGCAAATGAATACAGCACAAGGAAACATAAACACAGAAGTCCACCTCTGGAAAAGCCGCTCATGAGCCAACGAGCTTGTCTATGTTAACTCATACTCAATTAAAAATACGTTTTTAGATTGGATTCCTTACTGGATCATGAAAATATTGTTGACCTAAAGTTGTTTGGCAAGAAGACATGGAAATGTAGACTGAGAACTGGAATATGCAGACCCGGCTGAATAGTCATGGTGGGGGAAACATAGAAGTTAGGAATAAACAAAGTATGGGAGAAATTAGACATCGCTACACCCTGACAGGGCCAGCTGTGGGAGATTATAACAGGGACACCTCCATACTTTCCTACAATTACATTTGGAGGTAGTATTAATATTAATTGTGCATTCTCAAGGGTCTCATGGCTTTGCCAACAATGTTCTCTGGTGCCACCAGAAAGTACAAGACTATTGGACTAGTAGGAGACAATGAGTACTATAGAAATACATTACCATCAGGAGATGGTAAGGGTAAGGCCAAATGGGGCATTTTAGATTAGACCTCAATGCATCTGTTGCCATTTTCAAGTTACATTTTAAGAGGCTGCTTTAGTTTGCAGTAAAACATGGCCTTCACCAGCAAAACATTTGGCCGATTGTAATAGCTGTGCAATTTTGCAGGTGAAACACCAGTTAAACAAAAGCAGCCAGTTAGTTTAACTAGAAAACATTTCTGTTTCCAGCTGTGTCAGAACCGCCCTGTTTGGCCTTGTCACGGAGCAGCGGATGTGAAGCCACTGTGCTACTGACTGGCTGTACCCTGGAGGGGCGTGGCTAAGCAACTACCTGGTCTTCGCTAGAGCCTCTGATGGTGAGAATAGACTTGGGCCGTTAGGGTAGTTGCCAGGGGCTACTCCAGAGCAGTCCCAGAGTCTGTAGAAGCTGGTCCAGGCGGACCAGAAGATACCTGATACCTGGTCCCAGCAGTACAGGCAGAAGGTCATGGCAGGTGGCACAGGTACAGGTCAGGCAATCCGGGTCGCCAACGGGAGAGACAAAGCAAGCAGGCAGGGATTAGACGATAAGCGGAGTCCAGGGACAAATTATAGGTCAGTTACACAAGTGGTTATCAAGCTCTTTAGCAACAAACTAGGACCTTGACACTCAGGCATCTGGGAAAAGGGCTGAGCCCCTTAAGTATGTGTAGGAGAGCCAGGGTTGGTCAACGAGGTCACCTGACCCAACCCAACCCAGCCCAGGGAGTGATGCGCTCCACCCTTAGAGCAGTGACACATGAAACCAGTCAAACTTATGCTGTGTCCTGGGCTGAATGGAAGCTGTGGAGCGAAATCCTAAGAAGCAACATCACTCACACTAACAGAGTGTCCCGGACTGCAGCGGTAACTGGGAAGCACTGGACACCGATTACCGAAGAGCACGGCGCCCGGGACTGCGGCGGTAAGCAGGGGAACAGCATCGCACAGCAGTCGCTGTTACAGGGCTTACCTTAAAATAGACCAAAATGGCCTTTAAAATTGAGGCAGTATGAATTATAATAATGATTTTTACAAATTACCCTTTTCCCCTAGATCTAGAATACATCTATAAGATTGCTTCTGCACAATATTCAAAAGGGTTTTCCTACTAATATGAAATATGCAGACTTGTTGGCGAATTAATATTAAAGAGATTGTCCAATTTACCAAGCCACATTTCAGTTCTTGGAGGTCTCACTGCTAGGAGCCTCCAATATAAGCTGGGGAGAAGGTCCATTTAATCGTGTCCCCTGCAGCACCACCATGAGGGAAACAAAGGATTACAGTACACAGTTCTTAATGGAATGAATAGGTTGTCTATGTAAGGGACACACATGGTCTGTCCTCCAGAATGAGAGATGTTCTTTGTAGCCTGTCTTCTTACTGGCTACAACATGTGGATTCCAAATGAGGGGCACCTCTATTAGTATATGGCTGGGATCGGCAACCTTCGGCATTCCAGGTGCTGTGAAACTACAACTCCCAGCATGCACACTTACTCTGCTGTTCTTGTAACTCCCAAAGAATTGAAAGGAGGATTTTGGGAGATGTAGTTTCAGAACAGTTGGAGTGCTGAAGGTTGCTGATACCTGGTATATGGGTTTTCTGAATTTGGCTACTACTTAAAGGGGGTATCAAAATTAGAAAACATCGATGCATTCTTCTAAAACAGTGCCATGCCTGTCCATGGGTTGGATCATGTATTGCAGATCACCTACATTGAAGTTAATAGGACTGAACTGCGAGTGGTAGTTTTGATAATCCTGGACAGCCACCTTTAGGCCCTGAAATGAGTAGACACACATAAACCACAGAAGGGGGATATAACTTATGGCCACCTAAATATAACATATATAGAATAGATGAATAGCCAGATAGATTTTGTAAATAATCTAAAGATCAACGATAGATACTGTATTTAGGGTGTATCTTACAAAAATGACCCCCCCTCCCCTCAAAAGCAGACAATGCTACTGGACTATTATAACAAGTGCATTGGACCAGATGTGGCCCCATTTAGCACAACTATGCTGTTACCTCCCTTTCAATAAAATATATTGTATGGAACATTTAAAACAGCAAAGCTTGAAACTAAAGCTAAAAATAACATATTAATCTTTTTTTATTATTTGGCTAAGAATGAAAATCCTGCTGCTGCATCAGAGAGCAATTCATATTTCTGTTTGGCTTACAGTATTAAACAAACATGCTTCCATTGTGGAGTACCCGGTCCTAAGGAACTAGAGGGAATGGCAGAAAACATGCCTATGTTAGCCCCTATCATTGTCCTGTATACTGGAGGGAAGGAGCGGAAGGATGAAAATATGGATGGACAGAGGATTAATGGGGGTCTGTCATGGGGAGACAACTTATATATTCATCTGAGGTCTTTTATGCTAATTTGCATATCGATATAAAGATCTTTGTCAGGGGAAATACATATTGAGAAAATCACAAAAAGGTACGTCTATGATATTACCCTAAACTTGAACATCCTTTTCCTTCTTGTCCTTTTCCATGAATGCATTCTTATAAAACAGTGCCATGCCTGTCCATGGTGTGGTAATATGAACAGTGCTGGAAGGTGTGTTGTCCAACTTCAGGTACCTAAGATGGGTGAGACAGATAAAATCCAGAGAGTGGCAGTAGTCTCAGCAAAGCATAGTTTGCTGAGACATTTTTGTATACATTTTCTGGGCTGGATTTTACTTGGACTGGTGGTTAGGCTTGGTAGAGGGAGTTGCCAGTCCACACCCTTCTAGTACGGGTTTTCCCTTCTACCTGAGGTGATTGCAGGTGAGGCCTGCTGTAATCAGGCTGGCATAAAGCGCCTCAGAGTAGGTCAGTCTGGGAAGAGATACACTGTGAGATACAGAGACCCAGAGCAGAGGCTCTGTGTGTGGTCTCAGCTTGCCAGGCTGAGAGACCAGGGCTGTCAGGACTCGAACCCGTGGCCGGTCATGTCCCAGGCTCTACCCACTAGGCTACCGTCTCTCCTTGGACTGTTCTCTAGCTAACTTCTAACTACCTCTCTTGTTTTTGCCTTGACCTGCTGATTATTCCAATCTCTTGCACCTGCTACTTCCCTATAAAACCCAGCCCTTGAACCCAGCCCTTTGCTGGTTATTGTGCCTCCAAGCCTGTAGCAAGCTTCCTCTCTGCTCCTCCACCACTTTTGCTGATCTACCATAGTTGCCAACCCGGACCGTTTTGACCTCGCTGAATTGCCGCCTGCATTGACTCACTGCTTACCACCGACCACGCCTCCGTCTACTCCTGCTGTTATCTCGCTGCCATCTCTGCTGCCAACCCGGACTGATTGACCATGCTACCTGCCTCCTGCTTCTGTGGGCCTTTGCCACTGGACTCCATACTTCCAGCTCGGGTGTCCTCAGACTCAGGTGAGCCTCGATTGACACTACCATCCCATGACAGAATAACCAGCCCAAAAAAAAAATGGAGTCCGCAGTGGCCACCCTGAGCAAGCAGGTGTCTGAGCTGCAAGAGTTCGGCACCACCTACCAGGAGAAATTTTCGCTGATCCAAGGCCTGGTACAGAGTCAACAGGGGGAGATCATTGAGCTCCAACGGCAACTCCTGGACATATGCGGTGCGGCTGCAGACACCCGCATGCCACTACCCTCGAAATTCAATGGAGATCATCGCCAGTACCGGGGCTTTCTCAATCAGTGCCGTATCTACTTCCGGATGCATCCGGCCCCCTTTCCCACTGACGAGAAGAAAGTATTGTTCATTGTTAACCTCCTGACGGACGAGGCCCTGGCATGGGCGTCTCCATACGTGGAAATCGATAGCCGTCTGCTGCACAATCTGGATGTTTTCATCACAGCTATGAGCCAGGTCTTTGATGACCCCAATCGCTGTGCGACAGCTGAGGCAAGACTACACAGTCTTCGACAGGGAAGACGCTCTGTCGCCGAGTACGCCGCCGAGTTCCGCCGCTGGGTCTCAGACACCAACTGGAACCCAGCTGCTCAAAGGAGCCAATTTCGGCGAGGTCTATCGGAGGCGATAAAAGATGAACTTGCCAGACTTGAAGCCCCGGATGATTTGGACGACTTCATTCAGGTGTGTGTCCGTATTGATCAGAGGCTCACCGAGAGAAGGAAAGAAAGGCTCTGGTTCCAAGGCGACAGACCCACTTACTCTACTACCCAGCAGGTCGCCCAACCTCCCATCGAGCCGATGCTGGTTGACGCAGTGCGCAAGACTCTGTCCGTAGCAGAAAAAGAACGACGACTGGCCTCTGCCTCTACTGTGGGGAGCCAGGGCACATTGCCATCAAATGCCCCAACAAATCCCGCAGAACCATTGCCGTCACTAAACTGCGAGAGCAGCGGCAGGCCGCAATCCCACCGGTGACGGCAGAGACAACTGAGTTAGCAGCCACCGGGTCCCACTTCACCGTTCCAATTGTCATTACTATCGGGGATTGACAACTTCTCTGTTCTGCAATGCTCGACTCCAGGGCTGGCGACAATTTTATGGATATAACTTTTGCTCACGAGAACAACATTCCGCTTGCAACCAAGACAGCCCCCATCGATATGGAAACGGTGGATGGGTCCCCACTCTCCTCGGGACCCGTTACACATCAGACCACAGATTTACAGCTCCACATTAAAACCGACCACCACGAGACGATCCACTTCTCTTTGATTGCCTCCCCCAAGTTTCCGGTGATCTTGGGCATCCCGTGGTTAGCCACTCACAACCCTTCGGTGGACTGGGAAACCCACTGTCTACGGTTCACATCCGAGTTCTGCTCTTCGAACTGTCTGCATGAACCTGCTTCCCCAACGCCCAAAGAATCTATCATCTCGGAACCAACGGTCAAGGAGCTGTTGCCTCCACAATATAGCAAGTTTCAGGATGTCTGCGACAAAAAAAACGCAGACAAGCTGCCCCCACAGCGACCATACGACTGCCCAATTGAATTATTACCTGGGGCTGAAATACCCTTCGGCAGCACCTGAAGGACTACTTGGACGAGGACCTAAAGAAGGGCTTCATTCGACCGTCCACCTCCCCCGCGGGAGCACCCTTCTTCTTCGTGGAGAAAAAAGACTCCTCTCTACGCCCCAGCATTGACTACCGCAAGCTGAATGATGTTATGGTAAAAAAACGTTACCCTCTCCCCCTGATTTCGGAACTTCTCGAGAGACTCCGGGCGGCGAAAGTCTTTACGAAACTCGATCTTTGAGGGGCCTATAATCTGGTTTGCATTCGCCCCGGGGATGAATGGAAGACCGCCTTTCGCACACGATATGGACATTTTGAATACTTAGTTATGCCCTTTGGACTTTGCAATGCCCCAGCCACTTTCCAACATTTCATTAATGACGTCCTTAGGGACATGCTGGATCTGTTCGTAGTGGTATACCTGGACGATATTTAAATTTTCTCGGAAAATCTCGAACAACATCGCGAACATGTCCGCAGGGTGTTACAAAGACTTTGCGAGCAGTCCCTTTACATCAAGCTCGAGAAATGCGAGTTCGAACAGACCACCACCCAGTTTCTCGGTTACATCATCTCCCCGGATGGGCTGAGTATGGATCCTCAGAAAATTCAGGCTGTAATAGATTGGCCTCCCCCTAAGAACGAAAAAGAAATACAGAAAATTCATTCGGAACTTCTCAAAAATCATTACTCCAATTACCCAGTTAACCAAAAAGACTGTGCCCTTTTCCTGGACACCCGAAGCACAGGAAGCCTTCACCAAGCTTAAATCCCTCTTCACGTCTGCTCCAATTCTGATCCATCCTAATCCTGAACTGCCATTCACAATCGAAGTGGACGCTTCCGACACCGCAGTAGGCGCTGTCCTATCACAACGTACGGGAGAAAAGATGCTTTTACACCCTTGCGCCTTCTTCTCTCGCCAAATGTCCCCCGCAGAGAGGAACTATGACATCGGGAATAAGGAGTTACTGGCAATCAAAGATGCCTTCTCGGAGTGGAGACATCTATTGGAGGGGGCCATCAATCCCATAACCGTGTTCACTGACCACCGAAACCTCGAATTCATCCGTTCTGCCAAGAGGCTTTCCGCCAGACAAGCCAGATGGAGCCTTTTTTTTTTCGATTCAATTTCATTATCACATATCGCCCTGGGTCGAAGAATGGCAAAGCAGATGCCCTTTCCAGGATGTTCTCTGAACCTTCACAGGACAACAAGGGCCAAGCCAGCATTCTACCCGAGAAAAAGGTCTTAGGAGCTACTTACCCAAAGGAACTCCTGGGGTCAATCAAGAAGGCTTATGTAAAGGACCCCTTCCTCACCCACCCAGCAGGAGACGTCAACCTCACCCTCAAGGGTGGCTTCTGGGTATACCTGGATCGACAACTGTACGTACCAGAAATGGCACGGCTCGATGTACTAAAATATAACCACGATACCAAGTTGGCTGGCCATCCAGGTACAAGGAAGACCCAGGAACTCCTGTCCGGCTCCTTCTGGTGGCCGACGTATAAGAAAGATACTAAAAGGTTTGTCTCCTCATGCACGGTCTGTGCCCGCAACAAGACTCCCCGCTCTTCACCTGTGGGGCTGCTGCGACCACTCCCCATCCCCTCCCGCCCTTGGGGTTCAATTTCTATGGACTTTGTGGTTGACCTACCCCCTTCAAAAGGGATGAACATCGTCCTGGTCGTCGTGGACCGCCTTACCAAGATGGCCCATTTCATCCCCTGCAAGGGCCTACCCACCGCCAAACAGACGGGTGACCTGGTATTCCGTGAAATCTTTAGGTTACACGGGGTTCCGGATGATGTGGTCTCTGACCGAGGAGTGCAATTCACCTCTAAATTCTGGAAAGACTTCTGCCTGGCCCTTGGGATCACGGTAAACCTGTCCTCCGCTTTCCATCCCCAGTCTAATGGGCAGACAGAGAGAACAAACCAGACCCTCGAGCAGTACCTACGTTGGCAGACAGAGAGTACCTACGTTGGGCAGACAGAGAGAACAAACCAGACCCTCGAGCAGTACCTTCCCTGGCCGCCATCCTCCCCCCCCACGACCAGTAAGGGTACAAGGCGAAGAGGAGTATATTGTCTCAAAGATCCTTGACTCCAGACTCCATTGGGGCAAAATCCAATACTTGATTTCCTGGAAAGGCTATCCTCCAGAAGACAACTCCTGGGAACCGGAGGAGAACATTCATGCCCCCAGACTTGTCAGGGAGTTCCATCTGAGTCACCCAGATAAGCCTTCCCCTGCGGTACCCGGAGGTCACCTAGGAAGGGGGGGAGTCCTGTCAGGACTCGAACCCATGGCCGGTCATGTCCCAGGCGGTAGCTCTACCCACTAGGCTTCCGTCTCTCCTTGGACTGTTCTCTAGCTAACTTCTAACTACCTCTCTTGTTCTTGCCTTGACCTGCTGATTATTCCAATTTCTTGCACCTGCTACTTCCCTATAAAACCCAGCCCTTGAACCCAGCCCTTTGCTGGTTATTGTGCCTCCAAGCCTGTAGCAAGCTTCCTCTCTGCTCCTCCACCACTTTTGCTGATCTACCATCATTGCCAACCCGGACCGTTTTGACCTCGCTGAATTGCCGCCTGCATTGACTCACTGCTTACCACCGACCACGCCTCCGTCTACTCCTGCTGTTATCTCGCTGCCATCTCTGCTGCCAACCCGGACTGATTGACCACGCTACCTGCCTCCTGCTTCTGTGGGCCTTTGCCACTGGACTCCATACTTCCAGCTCGGGTGTCCTCAGACTCAGGTGAGCCTCGATTGACACTACCATCCCCTGACAAGGGCATTGTGACAGCCCGAAGTTTGGGGAACGCCGTGACGCCGGGATTCAAGGGTCACAAGGCCGGAGACGGGAGGACTGTTGGGCCACACTTCCCCATACAGGTACGGGACTTATTACAGCCGGAGAGGCTGGGGAACTATGGGCTGAGAAAAAGCCGCATATGGGTTCTGTGTGTGAAGAGGGTTCTGTAGCTGAGTCAGGGCCACGTTAACAGGAGTAGTGAGAGCCCAACTGGGCAGGCATTATTTTTTTTTTTATGTATGTGGGAACCTCATCGCACCCAGTGATTATTAACTAGACTGTTCAGTGTATGAAAAATGTCCCAATAAATGCAATGTTTGGCCCCGAAAGCTGCAGTGGACGACGATTCTTGTGAGAATGACCCCCCAAGTACAGCGATCCCTTACAATGGGTTGGATCATGTATTGCAGATCACCTACATTGAAGTTAGTAGGACTGAACTGTGAGTGTTAGTTTTGATAATCCTGGACAGCCAACTGAAATGAGTACTGTCTCCTAAACTGGAACATTCTTTTCTGTCCTGTCCCCACCTTCAGACAATTGTATGTCATGGGTCATACACCAGATATTTCAGGCACCTTGACTTACATAAAATGACCCTAGAAAAAAAACTGAAAGTGGTCCCATGTCCTAAGCAGGTCCAAATTGACAGGAGGTGAGGCCAACACAAGTAGCCAGGGACAGCAATACAATAGTGCATCAAAATACTGTCCCAGAAGCACAAAATATCTCTCTAAAAGTATCTGACATTTGAATGAGGGAGATTTGATGATGCCACCTACTTCCGCCAAGGAAATTAGATGGGCTGGAGTGCAGCCAGGACCTGTAGAAGCAGGAAGAGGCTGAAGCAATCCAGTGGACTCCAAATCACCGGAAGAAACACAAAGGGCTACTAATGGGGTAACATGACTGGCATTTCGATCTGAAGATAGGGATTATAGTATATATAATATTATATTAGGAAATAAGCAATCACAAGGCAGTGATGAAAAGCATGCAGAAAAACGCCTTTACAGAGGACCTTTCTTCAGTTTAGCCCTAGTCTAATTATGGTCTTACCTTATAGTGCGGTTATACTAGGCGGAGACTCGCAGTTTCGCTGGGGGCGGTTCTCTTCTCCCTGGCTGTGTGCGCTTCCAATCAGAGTCTTTGAAAAAAATAAAAGTGCCATGGCATCAGTGGGGGCCGCCCTATAAAGTAAGACCATAATTAGACTAGGGCTAAACTGATGACAGGTCCTCTTTAAGGCTTACTGTCATTTGTAGGAGCTCAACAACAAAAACTGTCTTTTATTGTCAAGGCCAAAAAAGCACATTTTTGATAGACCACAGCCTGAAAAACAATTTTGTAAATCATGTTGTAAGTGAACTTACCGTATATATGTAGTGTCCCACTCCTGTTGGATGAGAACACTCCAAATTGTTATATGTCGTTTCATGCTATTTTATGCATTTCCTTTGTCATCCACCATCCAACACTAGATGTCTCTGTAACACCATTTATATAGGTCAGCCACAGGAAATTAGTGAGAGATTAGGAGTGAGGAGTTAGGAGGAGAGGAGACAGACTTTGCTCTGTTCTCCTGGGCCTACCCCAGGGGACCATACTACTGCAACCTTTGTAGTCCAAGATTTGGACTTATTGATCCTTTACTGTAATACCCCTTCCAGGGACCCTTCCAGGGATTAAGAGAATAATTGCTTTATTTTGTGCAACCTTTTAAAAAAAATGGAGCAGAGAGTTTGCCTGCCATGAGGGAGACCGCCCTTGGGTTGCTAAATCACTGAAGCACTGAATATTGCTGAATTGTTAAGGGAAGAATAGAACTTACAGAGGATCCAAACTATTATTGAAAGGCTGAGTAACCAGAGGAAGATCAGGAACCAAGTACAAGTAAGATCATCACTTCTATACAGTAGAGCTGATACCTACATACACCACCTCACTGAGTCTGTTATTGGGATTTCTAGCTTTACCATCTGTATTTATGACAAAGTGCTGCTATACTTATTGCAAGAAAACTAAAGTTCCTGTTTGGTTAAACTACTGCCTCTCTCATCATTCCACTCTATCTCCTAATTGCACCTTACGGTGCTGGCGTCACAAACAACACAGGGACCCAGCCATCAAAGCACCCTAAGCATACCCACTACCATCAAGGGCACCTCAACCTCCATCTGGCTGGTGTTCCCTGCAACAGAGAGTGCCCCGGAGGTTTTAGTGCTTTCTTCCCCTCCACTGCAGGCCGACCCAGGGAGCTGTGGCAAAAGTGAGTACAACTGCAACACCCATTCGGCACACCATTACACTCACATATCCCCCCTGCAGTCCGACATGTTGCATAGAATTGATGTCACGAACAGGATGTGAAAAGTATATCACACACAATTTCCCTAGTTGCGCATTTTTATTTTTGTTACGCCATTTTTCCCTTTTTTCCCCCTTCTCAGGTTAACTGAGAAATTTAACTTGGATCAAGTTATGTAACATTCAAGCTGTGTACCCAGAACGACATTTTCTGTGCCTATTTTATCCAATACTCATCTTTACAATACAAGAACATTTTGCACTTTAATAGATTACAAATGTTTTATACCTCAATATTGAGTTTTCCCCAATGGACTTTGCTATGGACGGTATTATTTACTTATGAATCACCGCCCATTTTGTCACCGTCAAGCAAAGAAGAGTACGACGCCCATTTTCCCTTCTTGCGCCATGAGAACCAAGAAAAGTTCTAAGATGTGATATTTTGATAATGTGTATTTTTATGCACACTCTTTTATTGCAGTGCCTTAATATTACCATGCAATGTTGAAATGGAGATATATCTATATTTGTGCGCAGTGCATGTTTTTGGTGTTTTTCAGGTGACGGCGTGGAGATCCACAGCATCTAGCGAGTCTAAAGTCGAGGTCAGGGCGACTTTCATTAAAGCAGTGGGGAATGTAGTGTCCCACTCCAGTTGGATGGGAATACTCCAAATTGCTATATGTGATTTCTTGCTATTTTATGCATTTGATTTGTCACAGCTGCTAAATTACTATTTCAGGCTGGTGAATGCATTACATAAATCCAACACTAGAGATCTCTGTAGCACCATTTATATAGGTCAGCCACAGTAAGTTAGTGAGAGATTAGAGATTCTCAGCCAAGTGGCCTCTCCTAAGAAAGCATTACTGTGCCTCTTGCTCAGACAGAATTTAGTGGTAAAAGCACAAATTAAAATATGGCACATTTAGTAATTACTAGAGTTGAGCGAACTCCTGGATGTTCGGGTTCGAGAAGTTCGGCCGAACTTCCCGGAAATGTTCGGGTTCAGGATCCAATACCGACCCGAATTTCATCCCGAACCCGAACCCCATTGAAGTCAATGGGGACCCGAACTTTTCGGCACTAAAAAGGCTGTAAAACATCCCAGGAAAGAGCTAGAGGGCTGCAAAAGACAGCAACATGTAGGTAAATCCCCTGCAAACAAATGTGGATAGGGAAATGAATTAAAATAAAAATAAAATAAATAAAAATTAACCAATATCAATTGGAGAGAGGTCTCATAGCAGAGAATCTGGCTTCACATCAGCAGAGAATCAGTCTCTTCATGCCATAGCAGAGAATCTGGCTTCACGTCACCCACCACTGTAAATGTCCATTGTCATATATTTAGGCCCCGGCACCCAGGCAGAGGAGAGAGGTCCCGTAACAGAGAATCTGGCTTCATGTCAGCAGAGAATCAGTCTGCATGTCCTAGCAGAGAATCATGCTTTACGTCACCCAACACTGGAACAGTCCATTGTCAGATATTTAGGCCCAAGCACCCAGACAGAGGAGAGAGGTCCCATAACAGAGATTCAGGCTTCATGTCAGCAGAGAATCAGTCTGCATGTCATAGCAGAGAATCATGCTTTACGTCACCCAACACTGGAACAGTCCATTGTCAGATATTTAGGCCCAGGCACCCAGGCAGAGGAGAGAGGTCCCGTAACAGAGAATCTGGCTTCATGTCAGCAGAGAATCAGTCTGCATGTCCTAGCAGAGAATCATGCTTTACGTCACCCAACACTGGAACAGTCCATTGTCAGATATTTAGGCCCAGGCACCCAGGCAGAGGAGAGAGGTCCCTTAACAGAGAATCTGGCTTCATGTCAGCAGAGAATCAGTCTGCATGTCATAGCAGAGAATCAGGCTTTACGTCACCCAACACTGGAACAGTCCATTGTCAGATATTTAGGCCCAGGCACCCAGGCAGAGGAGAGAGGTCCCGTAACAGAGAATCTGGCTTCATGTCAGCAGAGAATCAGTCTGCATGTCATAGCAGAGAATCAGGCTTTACGTCACCCAACACTGGAACAGTCCATTGTCAGATATTTAGACCCAGGCAGAGGAGAGAGGTCCCGTAACAGAGAATCTGGCTTCATGTCAGCAGAGAATCAGTCTGCATGTCATAGCAGAGAATCAGGCTTCACGTCACCCACCACTGGAACAGGCCACTGTCAGATATTTTTAGGCCCCGACACCCAGACAGAGGAGAGAGGTCCCATAACAGAGATTCAGGCTTCATGTCAGCAGAGAATCAGTCTTCATGTCATAGCAGAGAATCAGGCTTCACGTCACCCACCACTGGAACAGTCCATTGTCACATATTTAGGCCCAGGCACCCAGGCAGAGGAGAGAGGTCCCATAGCAGAGATTCAGGCTTCATGTCAGCAGAGAATCAGTCTTCATGTCATAGCAGAGAATCAGGCTTCACGTCACCCACCACTGGAACAGGCCACTGTCACATATTTAGGCCCAGGCACCCAGGCAGAGGAGAGAGGTCCCATAACAGAGATTCAGGCTTCATGTCAGCAGAGAATCAGTCTTCATGTCATAGCAGAGAATCAGGCTTCATGTCACCCACCACTGGAACAGGCCACTGTCAGATATTTTTAGGCCCCGGCACCCAGACAGAGGAGAGGTTCATTCAACTTTGGGTTGCCCCGCAATATAATGGTAAAATGAAAATAAAAATAGGATTGAATGAGGAAGTGCCCTGGAGTACAATAATATATTGTTAAGGGGAGGTAGTTAATGTCTAATCTGCACAAGGGATGGACAGGTCCTGTGGGATCCATGCCTGGTTCATTTTTATGAACGTCAGCTTGTCCACATTGGCTGTAGACAGGCGGCTGCGTTTGTCTGTAATGACGCCCCCTGCCGTGCTGAATACACGTTCAGACAAAACGCTGGCCGCCGGGCAGGCCAGCACCTCCAAGGCATAAAAGGCTAGCTCTGGCCACGTGGACAATTTGGAGACCCAGAAGTTGAATGGGGCCGAACCATCAGTCAGTACGTGGAGGAGTGTGCACAGGTACTGTTCCACCATGTTATTGAAATGTTGCCTCCTGCTAACACGTTCCGTATCAGGTGGTGGTGCAGTTAACTGTGGCGTGGTGACAAAACTTTTCCACATCTCTGCCATGCTAACCCTGCCCTCAGAGGAGCTGGCCGTGACACAGCTGCGTTGGCGACCTCTTGCTCCTCCTCTGCCTTCGCCTTGGGCTTCCACTTGTTCACCTGTGAAATTTGGGAATGCTCTCAGTAGCACGTCTACCAACGTGCGCTTGTACTCGCGCATCTTACTATCACGCTCCAGTGCATGAAGTAAGGTGGGCACATTGTCTTTGTACCGTGGATCCAGCAGGGTGGCAACCCAGTAGTCCGCACACGTTAAAATGTGGGCAACTCTGCTGTCGTTGCGCAGGTACTGCAGCATGTAGTCGCTCATGTGTGCCAGGCTGCCCAGAGGTAAGGACAAGCTGTCCTCTGTGGGACGTCATCGTCCTGCGTTTCCCCCAGCCACGCACCAGTGATGGGCCCGAGCTGCGTTGGGTGCCAGCCCGCTGTGAACCTGCTTCATCCTCCTCCTCCTCCACCTCCTCCTCATCCTCGTCCTCCTCGTCCTCCAGTAGTGGGCCCTGTCTGGCCACATTTGTACCTGGCCTCTGCTGTTGCAAAAAACCTCCCTCTGAGTCACTTCGAAGAGACTGGCCTGAAGTGCCAAAAATGACCCCTCTTCCTCCTCCTCCTCCTGGGCCACCTCCTCTTCCATCATCGCCCTAAGTGTTTTCTCAAGGAGACATAGAAGTGGTATTGTAACGCTGATAACGGCGTCATCGCCACTGGCCATGTTGGTGGAGTACTCGAAACAGCGCAAGAGGGCACACAGGTCTCGCATGGAGGCCCAGTCATTGGTGGTGAAGTGGTGCTGTTCCGCAGTGCGACTGACCCGTGCGTGCTGCAGCTGAAACTCCACTATGGCCTGCTGCTGCTCGCACAGTCTGTCCAGCATGTGCAAGGTGGAGTTCCACCTGGTGGGCACGTCGCATATGAGGCGGTGAGCGGGAAGGCCGAAGTTACGCTGTAGCGCAGACAGGCGAGCAGCGGCAGGATGTGAACGCCGAAAGCGCGAACAGACGGCCCGCACTTTATGCAGCAGCTCTGACATGTCGGGGTAGTTGTGAATGAACTTCTGCACCACCAAATTCAGCACATGCGCCAGGCAAGGGATGTGCGTCAAACCGGCTAGTCCCAGAGCTGCAACGAGATTTCGCCCATTATCGCACACCACCAGGCCGGGCTTGAGGCTCACCGGCAGCAACCACTCGTCGGTCTGTTGTTCTATACCCCCCACAACTCCTGTGCGGTGTGGGGCCTGTCCCCCAAACATATGAGTTTCAGAACGGCCTGCTGACGTTTACCCCGGGCTGTGCTGAAGTTGGTGGTGAAGGTGTGTGGCTGACTGGATGAGCAGGTGGAAGAAGAGGAGGAGGAAGCTGAGTAGGAGGAGGAGGAGACAGGAGGCAAAGAATGTTGCCCTGCGATCCTTGGCGGCGGAAGGACGTGCGCAAAACAGCTCTCCGCCTGGGGCCCAGCCGCCACTACATTTACCCAGTGTGCAGTTAGGGAGATATAGCGTCCCTGGCCGTGCTTACAGGTCCATGTATCTGTGGTTAGGTGGACCTTGCCACAGATGGCGTTGCGCAGTGCACACTTGATTTTATCGGATACTTGGTTGTGCAGGGAAGGCACGCTCTCTTGGAGAAGTAGTGCCGGCTGGGAGCAACATACTGTGGGACAGCAAGCGACATGAGCTGTTTGAAGCTGTCTGTGTCCACCAGCCTAAATGACAGCATTTCATAGGCCAGTAGTTTAGAAATGCTGGCATTCAGGGCCAGGGATCGAGGGTGGCTAGGTGGGAATTTACGCTTTCTCTCAAATGTTTGTGAGATGGAGAGCTGAACGCTGCCGTGTGACATGGTTGAAATGCTTGGTGACGCAGGTGGTGGTGTTGGTGGTACATCCCATGTTTGCTGGGCGGCAGGTGCCAACGTTCCTCCAGAGGCGGAGGAAGAGGCCGAGGCGGCGGCAGCAGCAGAAGAGGTAGCAGGGGGAGCCTGAGTGACTTCCTTGTTTTTAAGGTGTTTACTCCACTGCAGTTCATGCTTTGCATGCAGGTGCCTGGTCATGCAGGTTGTGCTAAGGTTCAGAACGTTAATGCCTCGCTTCAGGCTCTGATGGCACAGCGTGCAAACCACTCGGGTCTTGTCGTCAGCACATTGTTTGAAGAAGTGCCATGCCAGGGAACTCCTTGAAGCTGCCTTTGGGGTGCTCGGTCCCAGATGGCGGCGGTCAGTAGCAGGCGGAGTCTCTTGGCGGCGGGTGTTCTGCTTTTGCCCACTGCTCCCTCTTTGTCTTTTGCTACGCTGTTGGCTCGGTCTCACCACTGCCTCTTCCTCCGAACTGTGAAAGTCAGTGGCACAACCTTCATTCCATGTGGGGTCTAGGACCTCATCGTCCCCTGAATCGTCTTCCACCCAGTCTTGATCCCTGACCTCCTGTTCAGTCTGCACACTGCAGAAAGACGCAGCAGTTGGCACCTGTGTTTCGTCATCATCAGAGATGTGCTGAGGTGGTATTCCGATGTCCTCATCATCAGGAAACATAAGTGGTTGTGTGTTAGTGCATTCTATGTCTTCCACCGCTGGGGAAGGTCTAGGTGGATGCCCTTGGGAAACCCTGCCAGCAGAGTCTTCAAACAGCATAAGAGACTGCTGCATAACTTGAGGCTCAGACAGTTTCCCTGATATGCATGGGGGTGATGTGACAGACTGATGGGCTTGGTTTTCATGCGCCATCTGTGCGCTTTCTGCAGAAGACTGGGTGGGAGATAATGTGAACGTGCTGGATGCACTGTCGGCCACCCAATTGACTAATGCCTGTACCTGCTCAGGCCTTACCATCCTTAGAACGGCATTGGGCCCCACCAAATATCCCTGTAAATTCTGGCGGCTACTGGGACCTGAGGTAGTTGGTACACTAGAACGTGTACCTGTGGCAGAACGGCCACTTCCTCTCCCAGCACCAGAGGGTCCACTAACACCACCACGACCATGTCCGCGTCCGCGTCCCTTACTAAATGTTTTCCTCATTGTTACCGTTCACCACAATAAGAAAAATATTATTCTGGCCAATGTATTGAATTCAAAATCAGGCCTTTTTTTACAGACACCTAACACTATCTGGCTATCTATTTAAGTACCGTATTACACTAATACAGGCACACCAGTAATGACAGATTTAGCTGAATACAAATTTGAGGCCTATTATTTAGGCGCTGGGTGACAGGTATACGTTTACGGACAGAATTAGACTTGGATCTGCACTGTAGCGTGTGTGTGAAGTTCTTGAGAATGACCCTATCAGCACCTTGAATCTAATCTACCCTTTTAGGGATAGATTTAAAGTAGGCCTGATACAGCAGAAACCACTAATTTTGAGAATTGCAAAATTGGGAATTGTTTTTCAACCCAGAACAAAAACTGTGCTTTGACGGACACTAAAAATAACTTGACCAGCTAAAACAGTAATGACAGATTTGGATGAATATAAATGTGAGGCCTATTTTTTAGGCGCTGGGTGACAGGCTCAACTTGCCCCTGATGTAGTATATGGCCAAAAAATAACCACACTATTGATGGTTAAATGCACTTTGTGACAGTCTCAGCTTGCCCCTGATGTAGTATATGGCCAAAAAATAACCACACTATTGATGGTTAAATGCACTTGATGAAAGCTTGACCCTGATGTAGGATATAGCAAAAAATAACCACACTATTGATGGTTAAATGCACTTGGGGGACAGGCTCAGCTTGCCCCTGAAGTAGGATATAGCAAAAAATAACCACACTATTGATAGTTAAATGTACTTGGTGGCAGCTTGTGCTGGCGCACCACAAGCCACAAAATGGCCGCCGATCACCCCAGAAAAAAAGTGACTGAAAAATGCTCTGGGCAGCCTAAAAACACTGAGCAATTGAATAGCAGCAGTTCAATGATCCACAGCTGTAGATCGATCACTGAATGAAGTCTTTTGGAGGAGTTAATCACTGCCTAATCTCGCCCTAACGTCGCAGCTGCAACCTCTCCCTACATTTGTATCAGCAGAGTGACGTGCAGCGCTACGTGACCCAAGCTTATATAGAGGCTGGGTCACATGCTGCACTGGCCAATCACAGCCATGCCAATAGTAGGCAAGGCTGTGATGGCCTCTTGGGGCAAGTAGTATGATGCTTGTTGATTGGCTGCTTTGCAGCCTTTCAAAAAGCGCCAAGAAAGCGCCGAACATCGAACTCGAACCCGGACTTTTATGAAAATGTCACGGACACCCCAAAATTCGGTACGAACCCGAACTATACAGTTCGGGTTCGCTCATCCCTAGTAATTACTTAATATTTAAGCTACTGATGAAAATCTATGCATACCTAGAATTCAATGGCTAGGCTGAATTAAATACAACAGCTTTATTGAAGGGGTTGTCCAGGATTTTAACAAACTTGCAGAGACAGAAGTGGTATAAAAAAAATAATAATGAATAACCAATACTCACATGTTAAACCCCCCCTTTGGTAGTCCCCACCAGTCCTGCAGTAATGACATCACATACATTTTTCTCGTAACTGCTGCAACCAGTTACTGACCTGAGTGGTGATGCTTCCATATGCAGCATATGAGCACTAAGGTCAGTAACTGGCTGCCGCAGTCACTCGAAGGATGTATATGACATAATCACTGCAGAGCAGAGGAGCTGGAATGACAGGGGATTTAACTGATGAATATAGTTTTTTTAATTTTTTTAATTTAATGTCTAGCTCTTATGCAAATTTCAAAACATCCCAGAAAGCAACTTTAATTATAATAATGAAAATCATATATTCATGCAATTTAAACCCCTAAAGTACAACTACTGTAAATTCAATTCATATTAAGTTCATCACATTACATCACATCAAATATTCACAAAGTGCATGCTCAGCGTTCAACATTATTTTCTTTTCTTTTACAACCTAAATAGATCCGACATTTTCTGCTGACTTATTTCTTAATCTCCATATCAGTTGGAGGTCCTTTTTTCTGATTTAGAGCTCCAAATCCCCTGCATAGAATTAGAGTTAAATGATAACATTCTGGCTACATGTGGCCACCACTAGAGGGAGATCTATATTATATTCTCCCCTGTCCCTAAAAGGATAGTGCAACTTTTGTAACTTTTTGTGTCCTGTACCCAGGGGTGCACCTAGCCTTTCTGCTGCCTGAGGCCAAAATTGAAATGGTTCCCCCACCCACACACACAGGCCTAATTCTCAAACTAACCCCTTCCCTCCAGCCCTACTAGACTTGGAAATCATTGCACATAGCACTGCAAAACATGCAGGTTAATACAGTGCAACATACCTCTTACAGTGATGTCTCCTCTCATCTTCTTCATACGGACCAGACCCCCATAACTTCTTTTCACCTTCTCTTGAGTGATTTGTATCTAGTTTTGTATCTAGTTTGCTACTTTTCCATCATTCTCCTACCTTCTGAACACCCCATCTTATCACTCCCAATAGTGTGCCCATTGTGCTTCCCAATACTATACAGCAGAAACAGATAATCCCCCTTAAAATAATAGTAACTCACAAATAGTGACCCCTTCAATAATTATTGGCACACAGTACCCCAAAATAATTGCTAAGCTGATACTGTGCCAGAGTGCCTCCATAGAAATAGTTCTCTCAAAGGTCCTACCAATAAAAATAATTATCTGCCAGAGTGCCCTTAGTGTGGACTTATCCCCAATAGTAATAATGCCCACATAGTGCCCATACTAATACCACCTTACAATATGTGCCAGTACAAAACATGCCATTGTAAAACTCCTACCATGTGTGTCAGTAAAAAAATTTAAATTAAAATGTTCGTCAGTAAATAAAAAGCCCCATATAATGTGGGCCAGTACAAAAATTGCCCCCTTATGATGTGTGAAAATGAGCATGTACAAAAAACAGTCTTATAATGTGTGCCAGTACAAAAAATTGCTCTGTACAATCTGTGCCAGTACAAAAAAACCTCTTACAATGTTACAATGTTCATCAGTACATAAAATGCCCCTTATAATGTGGGCCAGTACAAAAATTGCCCCCTTACAATGTGCGCCAGTAGAAAAAATGTCCCCTAATAATGTGTGCCACTAGAAAAAAATACCCCTTATAATGTGTCAATACAAAAAATACCTCCTTATAATGTGTGCCAGGACAAAAAATACAGCCTTAGGCTACATGCACACGAACGTATGTGCTTTGTGGTCTGCAAATTGCGGATCCGTAAAAAAAAAAAACTGATGATATCCGTATGCCATCCGATTTTTTTTTTTTGTGGATCCATTGTAACAATGCCTAAAACGGACAAGAATAGGGCATGTTCTATTTTTTTGCGGGGCTACGGAACAGACATACTGATGCGGACAGCACACGGTGTGCTGGCCACATTTTTTTCAGACCCAGTGAAATGAATTGGTTTGCATCCTATCCGCAAAAACAAAGGACACGGAAACAAACAACGTTCGTGTGCATGTAGCCTTACAATGTATGACTGTAGAAACATACCCCCTAGAATGTGTGCCAGTGCAAAAATATCCCCTTACAATATGTGCCAGTACAAAATATACCCCCTTACAAAGTGTGCCAGTACATAAAATGCCCCTTATAGTGTGCACCAGTACAAAAATGCCCCTTTATAATGTGCACCAGTACAAAAAATGCTCCCTTATGATGTGAACCAGTACAAAAATTTCCCCTTGACGATGAGCACCAGTACAAAAAATGAACCCTTATAATGTGTGCCAGTACAAAAAATCCTCCCTTATAATGTGTGCCTGTACAAAAATGTCCGCTTATATGTTCCAGTACAAAAACAAACTTTTAGTGTCATCAGTAGAACCAATGTCCCCATAGTGTCCCCTCTATAATGTGTACCAGTACAAAAAATCCCCCTTATAAAGTGTGTCAGTACAAAAAAAAAAACTTTTAGAGACGCCAATGTCTCCACCGGCTCCCTCAACTTTAATCCGTCTCCCTTCAGTGTACTTTCCATCCTCATCCTGTAAATGCCTAGGTGGATGTGGTCACGTGCAAAGATGCATGGAAATAACTGGCCTCGGTGGTGATGTATCCCCAAGTGGCATCGAAACAAATGCGTAGTAGGACAGCACCACTTACTTGTTATAAGCTCAAAAATACTTAGCGGCGGTGCTCGTGGCGTCAGGTCTCGGCCTCAGAGACCCCCAGAGTTTACCAGTAAAAATGAAGATAGTCACGGCACTCCAAAAGCTTCCTTAGTCAGTGTTCTTTATTCCACCAAAAGTACAGCAGCAACGTTTCGACAATAGTCTTTATCAAGCTACATAAAAGTTTACAAGTGACCCACACTACATTTTATAAGGGTATCAATTACTCAGTGGGTGTGTTCCAAACAACAAACCCGCCCCCTCTCAGGTATAAACAATCATATAATCCAATATACATAATACAACATAAATTAACATCCACAGTGTCTAGTAATATAAGGCATACCAGGTGTTGATACGGAGGCTCCTAATCTTTAGCGTGTCCATGGTGTTCGGCGTCTTCCGCATACAACTGCGGCTGCGCGAGTATCCAGACGGGATTCACATACATCACATGGTCGACAGACCGGTCATGTGATCAATGACGTTCCTGTTGGTCATCTGACTAGTGACGCGCCTTAGCGTCTAATTGCTGTCATGGAAACCACAGGTCCTACACAGATAATCTATTGTCCCGTGTGGTACTCTTTATTTGATGCTATTTCTAATATGCGCAGCTAATGTACAGACGCCGATCACCCAGGGCTTAATGCCAGACAGGTGATATCAATCGGAAAGATATAATTTCATCTATTTTATTTTATTTTATTTTGTTTTATTGAGCAACGACGTAGGAACCAATCGCCGCAGGATACCCAAAATAGGCCCATATCAGAACTAAGGTTCAATACCTTAGTCGTATACCTCGTGGTCTGAGGACACATCTGAGGCCAATTTTATTTCCTGAGAATCAAGATTTTCTTAATAAATTCATGGAAATAGCGAACCGTTTTTCTATGGACATTATGTTATTAAATATGGAATTTTTACAGAAAGATACAGTAAAGATCAGTACAAGGATCCAGGAACACGAGGAGCAATTGAAATCAACCACTAGCGCTCAAGACTACGATAAATTTCTTGAACAAAGTAAAGGAGATCTACATAGATACCGCCTAAATATTGAAGAAACTAAAAGACAAAAGTGGTCCAGAGATGAGGAGGACTATGCCAAAGGTAATATCTATAAAAGGACACAACTTGAGATAAATAAATTTAGGTCGCAGAAGACCCGCAGAGCTCAGAGGCCGAGGGGACGACGCACAGATGTAACGGATACGGATTCTTCCACGGAACGCGGCAATGGGAGTGATTTTTTAGGATTGGGACTGTCAAGGGACACAGGAGAAGAAGGAGGGGAGGATGCAAACATCGCCACTACAGAAAAGATATCCAGGAATGTCCGGTCAACGCGGTCAGCCAAACCACCAGTGGGAACCAAGACTCCTGTATCACAACAGGGGAAGAGAGGTGTACAGAAGCAGACACCATGAATGGGACTCAATTGGTGGTAAATATTTCCTCTTATGATCTCACAGATGTGGAACTTAGAGTATTGAATAAGGGACTTTCTTTTTGCCCTACATCTATGGTTGACTGGTTTCAAAATGAGATTGATTTATTACATTTCTTTAGGCGAATTAAGTTGAGAGTTTTTTTCAATGGCCAGGCTCAGAGACCTAGGGATGGATTACCTCCAGAGGCCTCTGACGATATTGAACACAGTATCATAACCTTGACGGATCTGGGGTTACACATCAAGAGTGATTTTCAACCCCCGATATATCATAAAGCAATAGACACCTTTATGTCCTTGGTCCGGGCGGATGTCACCAGGTTGAGACAACAAAATGATGATGGGGTGAGATCCAACCTGACCAAGGAGGAAAAAGCTGCATTGACCTCCCTTAGTCGGCGAAAAGAGCTCACGATCAAAGCAGCCGACAAGGGAGGGGCAATCGTAGTGATGAATACCACTAAGTATGTTGCCGAAATAGAAAAACAATTACAAGACGTAGAAGTCTACAGACAAGTCAATGGGGATCCGAAATTCGGAATAATGAAAAAGATAAAAATACTGGTGGATAATGCTTATGCCAATAATATCATTGATTCAAAACTCCATAGCTATCTAATACAGAAACATCCTGTTACACCCACCCTGTATATCTTGCCAAAGATACATAAGGACCTGTGTAATCCGCCTGGACGTCCCATAGTGGCGGGTATTGACTCGGTCTTTGCCCCTGCGGCTGTGTTCATCGACAAAATGTTGAGGACTTCCGCTACAGGGGCAAGGTCATATGTGAGGGACACTACTGAATTTCTCAATGGGGTCCAACAACTAACATTTGGTGCGGGTGATAGACTGGTGTCTTTTGACGTCACCAGTCTATACACTTGCATCGAACATGAAAGGGGCTTGGAGGCAGTACAATGGGCGTTACGACACACTGACTATCCCGCAGAACTATGTGAATTTGTTAGTTCACTGTTGGAGATCCTATTGACATATAATTATTTCAGTTTTGATGACAGATTCTATGTCCAAAATCGTGGGACCGCAATGGGGTCTAATATGGCCCCGACATATGCCAATATCTATATGACATATGTGGAGGAGTCGTCTATATACCCATCCACCCTTTTCCGATTTGTGTCCGGGTGGATGAGGTATATAGACGACATCTTCCTCATATGGACAGGGACGGACGCGGACCTTCAGGAGTTTCATGCCCATATCAATAACATCCATACGCAACTGAAATTCACTAGAGTGGACTCGTCACACTCTATACAATTTCTGGATACATTGGTTTATGTGACTGAGAAAGGTCTACAAACAGACATCTTTGTTAAACCAACAGATCGAAATAATATGTTGCGCTTTGACAGTGCCCATCCTAGAAACATGTTGAATTCTCTCCCATATAGCCAACTTCTTAGGGCAAGACGTATCATTTCAGAGGAAGATAATGTAGATAATAGATTGCAGGCAATGAGCTCAAAATTTACAGCTAGACAATATCCTAAAAAATTGGTCAAGAGACATCTTGACAAAGTCAGGCAACAGACGCGGACGCATCTATTGACCATGACCAAAACAAAAAATGAAAAAAAGAGATTACCTTTTGTGTCCACACATTCGGTTTTAAGCAAACAAATAGCGGGTACGCTTAAACGGAATTGGCAGATCCTGACACGCTCTTTCCCAGATATTGTTGAGTTTCAGACACCACCGCTCATGTCCTATAGGAGATCAAAAAATCTGGGGGATCAGTTGGTACACTCTTTTCTGCAGAGGCCCGATAAACCGCGCATCTCCAGAAAAGGCTGTTATCCTTGCCTCAGTTGCTGCAACTGTAATAATATGTTGAAGGGACAAACTTTTTTTCACTCACACACTGGAAGGAAATATGAGATAAAGGGTTTTTACACATGTTCCTCTGAGTATGTGATCTATACACTGCAATGCCCGTGTGGTCTCATCTATGTGGGTGAGACCACACAGGCATGCAAGCTGAGGATCAACCAGCACAGGTACTCCATCCGGAAATTGTTCACCAGGATGGAGAATATGTCAGAGAATTTGGAAGGTGAACTCCCGGTCCCGGAACATTTTTTTAGATGTAAACACAACGTTGCGCAACTGAGGTTCAGGATTATTGATGGCGTCCCCACACCGAAGAGAGGTGGTGATCGGGAACGACTATTAAAACGACTGGAACTCAGATGGATCTTTGAACTGGACACCATTGAGCCAAAGGGACTCAACCGGGAGTTCAGGGTGGGCTCCCTCTTTTGAGTCGCCATAGGGGATGTGTATAAGGGGTTTTTTTTTTTTTATATATTAAGTGGAAGTACCCGATGTTGTATCGAGATCATTAACCAATTTAATTTTCTTCTTTCCTTTTTCTATTTATCACTTATAGATAAGGCTGCCATGTGAGATTTGGGCAAAGGATGGACTAAGGTGTTTTGGAAGCAGCGACCTGGGAACCATCCCGCAGGTTTATTAAGTTGTTGTACTGATTGTATGTTATGGTTCGGATTACATTGACTGGATATGCGTGGCGGATGTGGACCTCATATGCGGCGTGCGGGATTTTCTTCCTTGATCACGCACCTGGTGAGCTGTTCTATATATGTGGATTTTGTTCAGGTTCAGTGGCATGGGGTGATATTTATACAAAGAATGATAAAATTATGTTATATTAACAGGAGACAATGGGGATAGGCTTGGTAGGGGTCTTTTACTTAGCGGTTGGACCCAGACCAGGCAAAGGCGGACATCTGTGGTCTCTCTTTGACAGAGGGGGGCGATGGTTATGGCCTTAGTATTCCCAGTCCAATTTAATCTCTATCATTCTTGTAGATTACATGCCGATATATCCCCTGGGTATTTACTCATGAGGAGTATCGGTTTGGTCATTTTATACCGTAAAATATACGGGATCTCACCCTTAATGCTATTTTGAACCTACCCCCTTGAAAGCGAGCGGTTGATAGGCCCGCATTGTTTGAACAGCCTCGGGTCCCTATGAGAGGGCCTCCTACGTGCTCGTATGTGAGGTTACACATCTCCGCTCTACGCATGTCAGGTAAGGTATTGAACCTTAGTTCTGATATGGGCCTATTTTGGGTATCCTGCGGCGATTGGTTCCTACGTCGTTGCTCAATAAAACAAAATAAAATAAAATAAAATAGATGAAATTATATCTTTCCGATTGATATCACCTGTCTGGCATTAAGCCCTGGGTGATCGGCGTCTGTACATTAGCTGCGCATATTAGAAATAGCATCAAATAAAGAGTACCACACGGGACAATAGATTATCTGTGTAGGACCTGTGGTTTCCATGACAGCAATTAGACGCTTAGGCTACTTTCACACTAGCGTTTTTCTTTTCCGGCGCTGAGTTCCGTCCTAGGGGCTCAAATCCGGAAAAGAACTGATCAGTTTTATCCCCATGCATTCTGAATGGAGAGTCAGTCCTTCAGGATGCATCAGGATGTCTTCAGTTCAGTCTTTTTGACTGATCAGGCTTTTCAGAAAAACGTAGCATGCAGTATTTTTACCTCCGGCCAAAAAGCCTGAACACTTTGACTGAACGCCTGATCAGGCCTTTTTCCCATTGACTTGCATTAACGCCGGATCTGGCACTGTGTGTTCAGTCAAAACGGATCCGGCTTTTGCATGTTAAGCCCGAAAAATGTGAAAAAAAAGTTAAAGTCCATAAATGGCGGATCCGTTTTTTCCAATGCATTTTTTCATTGTGATCAAAATCCTGATCAGGATTCAAATGTAATCCGTTTTCACACGTTTTTCCGGATCCGGCGGGCAGTTCCGGTGTCGGAATTGAACGCCGGATTAAAACAACGCTAGTGTGAAAGTAGCCTAAGGCGCGTCACTAGTCAGATGACCAACAGGAACGTCATTGATCACATGACCGGTCTGTCGACCATGTGATGTATGTGAATCCCGTCTGGATACTCGCGCAGCCGCAGTTGTATGCGGAAGACGCCGAACACCATGGACACGCTAAAGATTAGGAGCCTCCGTATCAACACCTGGTATGCCTTATATTACTAGACACTGTGGATGTTAATTTATGTTGTATTATGTATATTGGATTATATGATTGTTTATACCTGAGAGGGGGCGGGTTTGTTGTTTGGAACACACCCACTGAGTAATTGATACCCTTATAAAATGTAGTGTGGGTCACTTGTAAACTTTTATGTAGCTTGATAAAGACTATTGTCGAAACGTTGCTGCTGTACTTTTGGTGGAATAAAGAACACTGACTAAGGAAGCTTTTGGAGTGCCGTGACTATCTTCATTTTTACTGGTAATCCCCAAGTGGCATGTCACTGCTGGATCAAATGCCGCTTGGGGGCACATCACAGTTGAGACCAGTCATTTGCTGAAGCAGTGAAAGTGACCCTGTCTGGAAGTTTACAGGCTGGGGACAGGAAGATTGCGGAATTATATAGATTATATCCAGTCCTTTTATATTGATGGCTTATCCTCAGGATAGGTCATCAATATCTGATCGTCGGCAGTCCCACACTCCACACCCCAGGTGATCAGTTGTTCTACAGTAGCTCCAGCTCTGAAATTCAATGTCATAACTACAGCACCATCCATTGTGTGTAGTATTTGGAGTTGTTTACTGCCATGCTGAACACATTCACTTCTATGTGAAGATGTACTGCAGTAACCAGTTCTGACCACTACACTATGGATGGTGTCATACTTCCAGTGCCAACCTCTGGTGCTAGAGATACTGCATACTGATGGATGCCAGACGCCCACTGATCAGTTATTTATGGCATATCCTGAGAATAGGCCGCCAATATAAAAGGACCAGAAAATGCCTTTAAGAAATAAGCACTGACATAGTGTTAAAAGGTAGATATTCCCCGTACTCATAAATGTTATCTTCCCAGAGAAACCATCACTAATTTCACTTGGGACGAGTTGAATGGGGATTATTCGGACACACGAGAAAGGGATTTTCAGGGTCTGGATTTCAATTGAAGAAATAGATCCTAGTGGCAAGCGACTAACTCCAAAGGAAGCCAAATGTTATTTTTTTTCTCCTGGACCTTTGGGATCCACTATGATATTAGGGCCTGGACCTACTGGAGGATCCTCTGGTACTCTTGTTGGCCAGTCCAATTTTGAACTTGGACAGGTTCCAGGACTCACAAGTCCTGGGTGTTATGATTCCAGTTATTCCAGGAGACCATTATTAGGATTGCGTTGTCTAATCTAGGATGAGATATCCTTTAGTACCTCATACTTAAAGGGTCACTAACTTTTCATAGAGACATATCAAAAGTTTAGATAGGTGGGGGTCTGAGGGGAGAGAATGAGGGGAGAGAAGACCGCCATATCGCAGAGGAGGGGATCGAAATGGGCCTATAGACTGCTACTAAGCCTGTCTTGTCCTGTGAGGAGAGAGAGATCGATATGCACGCGCTTCTCTCTCTTCATTCTAGAGATCAGTGAGGGTCTCAGCGTTCAGACCCCCACCAATCAAAAATGTTGATATGTCTCTATGAAAAGTTAGCGACTCTTTAACCCCCCTAAGGAAGTGTGAATTTTACCTGTTGAATACCCACAGTATGGAGGAGGGTAAAGCATCCAAGGAGGAACATGACCCCTATAGATGAGCGAATCGAAGCTGACGAAGTGGAATTCGATCCGAATTTCATTTCAGGAAGACTTCGATTCGCAACGAATGTGAATTTCCTCACGCTTCCTGGTAATGAATCGCAATTTTCCTAAAATGGCGGCTACACGTGTGAGGACTGAGGACATGGGGCAAGGAACTCAGGGAACGCGGGATCACCCAGTCGATTGGCAGCCAGCCAGCCCTGTGATGTCACAGCCCTATAAATACGATAGCCATTTTAGATTCTGCCATTTTCCAAAGTTCAGAGTGCAGGGACAGATGTGTGAAGGCGCTAGGGACAGCTATTGGAAAGACCTCTATGTTTAAAAAAAAAACTGAAAAAAGGATTTATAAGTGCAGGGAAAGGATAGGGAGGAATTATTTCACAGCATCTTAGTGTAGGGAGAGACGTCAAAAGGCGCTAGGGACATTGATAGGAAAGTGATTTACAAGTGCAGGGAACGATTATTTGGGGATCCAAATAGTCATTAGATAGCTCTGTCATTCCAACTTTTTGTTATTGGGCTGCAAGTGTTATGTTGGAAAGCCTTTAGTGGCTTATATCTTAGTATCTTATTCAGTATGACAAGAAAAATATATACGCATTTTACTTCTGCAGTTATTTCTGTTAAAAGTGTATAGGGGCATATCACAGTAAAAAAAAGAAAAATATATACGCACTGCACTGTTGCAGTTATTTCTGTTGAAAGCGTGTAGGGGCATATTACAGTACAACAAGAAAAATATATACGCACTGCACTGTTGCAGTTATTTCTGTTGAAAGTGTATAGGGGCATATTACAGTAAAAAAAGAAAAATATATACCCACTGCATTGTTGCAGTTATTTCTGTTGAAAGCGTATAGCGGCGTATTTCAGTAAAAAAAAGACAAATATATACGCACTGCGCTGTTGCAGTTATTTCTGGTGAAAGCGTTTAGGGGAATATTTCAGTAAAATAAAAATATATACAAACTGCACTATTTAATAGTTTTTTGGTTAAAGCGTATAGTGGCCCATTTCATTCCAACAAGAAATATATATTCTCAGGTCACTTCTACAATTATTTCTATTGAAAGCGTATAGGGGCGTATTTGGGTAAAAAAAAAAGACAAATATATACTCACTGCACTGTTGCAGTTATTTCTGGAAAAAAGCGTGTAAGGGCGTATTTCAGTAAAAAAAGAAAAATTTATTCTCAGTGCATTTCTGCAGTTAATTCTGGTGAAAGCGTATAGTGGCCTATTTCAGTCCAACAAGAAAAATATATGCTCAATTCACTTCTGCAGTTATTTCTGTTGAAAGCGTATAGGGGCGTATTACAGTAAAAAAAGAAAAATATATAAGCATTGCACTGGTGTACTTATTTGTGGCAAAGCGTTCAGTGGCCTATTTCAGTACAAAAAGAAAAATATATTCTCAGTTCATGTCGGTGGTTATATGTGTTGAAAGCATGGCTGGTAGTCAGCAGGGTGGCAGCAGTGGGAGGTCAGGAGCCAAATGTGCCTGGGGTTGAGCACCTGGTTCACAGCAGCCTACCTGCCCTGGAAGTAGTGGTGCAGGGGTTCACAGAAGTAGCGGCTGTAGCAGTCAGTCAGTGCGGCGGTTCTATGTGTTATTTTGTATTTCAGTACAAACAGAAAAATTCATTCTCAGTTCACGTCGGCGGCAGTTAGATGTGCTGAAAGCGTTTAGTGGCCTATTTCAGTACAAACGGAAAAATGCATTCTCAGTTCACGTTGGCAACGGTTATATGTGTTGAAAGCGTTTAGTGGCCTTTTTCTGTACAAACAGCAAAATACATTCTCAGTTCACGTTGGCGGTTATATGTGTTGAAAGCATGGCTGGGATTCAGCAGGGTGGCAGCAGTGGGAGGTCAGGAGCCAAACGTGCCCAGGGTAGAGCACCTGCTTTGCAGCAGCCTACCTACCTGGGAAGTAGCAGGGGTTCATGGAAGTAGCGGCGATAGCAGTCAGTGCGGCCGTTATATGTGGTAAAATCTCCATGATGTCTCCATGATAAATCTGCAGCATGGGGGCCCCTTGTGGCTTCTACACACTTTCAAAATAATCCTTTAGCGGAGCAAATAGATGCCGGATGACCGGGACGCTCCATGACCTTCCCAGAAGCTGCTGTCGGGTTCATTTCTGAAACGTCCGTATAGTGCGGGGGGAATACGAAGACCCTTTCCAGCTCCGTGCTCCGTTATATGTGGTAAAATCTTTATTGAAGTATTTTGGTGGAAAAATAAATTTTATTCAGCGTTCAGCACTGCACTTATATGCGTTTAAAATCTTTTGTGAATTATTTAGGTGGAAAAACAAATTTCATTCAGCGTTCAGTGCTGCAGTTATATGTCGTAAAATCTTTTGTGACTTATTTTGGTGGGAAAAAAATTGTATCTCCATGATGTCTCTATGATAAATCTGCAGCATGTGTGCCCCTGTGTGGCTTCTACACACTTTCAAAATAATCCTTCAGCGGAGCGAATAGATGCTGGATGACCGGGACGCTCTATGACCTTCCCAGGAGCTTCTATTCAGCGATGCTGTTGTACTGTATGTGGTAAAATCTTGTGTGATTTATTTTGGTGGAAAAAATTATTTTATTCAGCGTTAAGCGCTGCAGTTATATGCAGTAAAATATTTTTTGAATTATTTCGGTGGAAAAAAAAATCTTGTATTCTGCTTTAAGCGCTGCACTTATATGTGTTAAAATCTTTTTTTAATTATTTCGGTGGAAATACAAATTTCCACCTCCTCCATTAACTTCCTCATCTCTTCATTAGCATCGGACACACTAACTTTACACCCCCCCAGCTATATATACACTGAGCAAAAATATAAACGCAACACTTTCGGTTTTGCTCGCATTTTGCATGAGCTGAACTCAAAGATCTGAAACATTTTCTACATACACAAAAGACCCATTACTCTCAAATATTGTTCACAAATCTAAATCTGTGTTAGTGAGCACTTCTTCTTTGTTGAGATAATCCATCCCACCTCACAGGTGTGGCATATCAAGGTGCTGATTAGACAGTATGAATATTGCACAGGTGTGCCTTAGACTGCCCACAATAAAAGTCCACTATGAAATGTGCAGTTTGATCACACAGCACAATGCCACAGATGTCGCAACGTTTGAGAGAGCGAGCAATTGGCATGCTGACTGCAGGAATGTCTACCAGAGCTGTTGACCGTGCAATGAATGTTCATTTCTCTACCATAAGCCCACTCTAAAGGCGTTTAAGAGGATTTAGCAGTACATCCAACCGGCCATGAGGACTAAGGCTTGACTTATTTGGTCAGTTTTGGCTCTGTGACTACCCAAATAAGTGAAGTGTGCAGTGATTCTAAGAGCGACGCCTGTCATCTGCATGTCATACGGACTCACAGTATTATTTCACTACCAAAGCAGACTCCCTATGCGTGTTACTACAAGGCACAGTGTTCTACACCACTATAAAGGCTCTCTGCAGCAAGTTTTTTTATGTAATTCGCCGTGAATTTATTCGCATCAAACCAAATTTTTCCCGAAAAATTTGGCGAATCGGCGAATCAAATTTTTGAAAAATTTGCTCATCTCTAATGACCACACGAAAAACAGGCCTAAAACTAGTAGCAAGTTGTAAACCAACAGGGGCAGACTGGAAGGTTAAAGTGGCCTTGAAAAAAAATCTATTTTGTAGGTGGGTGCAAATTAACAGAAGGCAGTGCAACACAAGTAGACAGGACCAGCACAAGTAGGCAGGCATGACAGAAGAAGGTGGTGCCCCAGCAGAAACAAATACCACAGTGCAGCACAAAATACTGCGGCCCTTCACCATCCTCAGGACAGTGATACTGTTGAGTTAAGGACGGCACCTGTGGCCGTTGAGCATCAGATCAAGGCCGGCAGCCATGAGGAGGTCTTGAGCATCTCCCTGGGCAAAATTTCCCTTTAGGGCCTATGGTCAGCCTGCTCCTGTAAACCAAACATCAGAGGATCTGAAAGGAGTGTTCATAGCCTTTAATGCAGTTTTTGACTTTATTTCTTTTAAGCCTAAGCCAGTAGTGTACTGTAAATGAAGGAAAGCAAACTTATTGTGGCTAAAGTAAGAATCTAGACAATGTTTGCAAAAGCCCCACCTGAAATAAACTGACAATGCTTATTCTATGTGAATGAGAGGTTAGGATAGGGCTAGTGTGCTGCATTGATGTCAACACCATGATGGATAAGTATGCTGATCTATTCAGATGAACCAGATAAACATATTGTCATTCACTGAGAATAAACAATGACATTCAATTAAAATGATCTATGTCCATATGGCATCTATGGGTCCAAATAACCCATATTGTGCATCTGACACACCATAGCTATGGGAACTATGAGGTAAGGATATGAGGCAAGAGCTTTCTAGACTTCATTTTCACCTTCTCTGAATATGAAACTCTATCAAAAGAAATAATGAACTAAATAATTTTGAAGTCCATAGCAGAGGCGTGAAGCCATGTGAGGCCTATCATCTCCATAGCAATTTGGTGATGGATCTACTACATGAGAATGGTTGAGACTCATCACTCTTCTAGGCTTGACATGATGTCATTTTCTGGTCAAAATTAAAAGAGATAGAGGTCACAGGATCCATCTCATATTCTGCAAAAGATCTACTCAATCACCAATTTAAAGGACACAGATGTAGTTCTTAATTCCATACACAATGGTGACACATCTACACAAAGATCACTGGAAGCTCTGAAGAAAGAAGACTGAAGATAATGTAGGAGAATATGTTACTCTGTCTCTCTCTCTCCATATACAGTAGTAGCACACTATTTGGTGACTGTGCTTTGGTTTTAACTAGAATCTTTTTACATCAAGCATCGTACTGGGGTTTCTTCCATGAAAGGAAATTATTTTGATGACCATCGTCCAACTTTACAGAACATGTACACATTCACATTTAACTGCACTGTAATCTTTGTTGCTATTGTAAGGATGCATGGGGGAAAGCGCACCCTTACATATTCTTTTGATGGTGCGGAAATGAGGCAGAGACACAAAAAAATTATTTGCAGCCACACAAAACTTTACTGTACATATTTACAGCTCACTACACATATTCACATAGTCTCATAAAAAGCACAATATGCTTATTGGTTGCAGTCTCAGGGGACATTAATCTTGTTGGTACACATCTGTATTCCAGAGACACAATAAGGCCTTTTTCCCAAGGGTGAGTTTTCCGTGCGGGTGCAATGCGTGAGGTGATGACCATGTGATGGACCATGTGATGAGTGCAGTAACGAAAGGTCCTTTTCCTCCCAGGTCATCAAAGAAGAAGAATGAAGATGAGCCGGGCTTCGCGAACAAGTGGATGAGGTGAGTTAAATTATTTTTATTAATTTTTTTAACCCCTCCATCCCTAATTTACTTTGCATTCTGTATTAAGAATGCTATTATTTTCCCTTATAACCATGTTATAAGGGAAAATAATAAAATTTACACAACACCTAACCCAAACCGGGTCTGGGTACCAAACATGTCGATTTTTTACATGCACGTGCAAAACGCATTAAAACGCTTTGCACTCGTGCTGAAAAATCGTGCATTTTCCCGCGACGCACCCGCATCCTATCCGGGCCCTCACACACGACGCCCATGTGAAAGAGGCCTAAGTGTCACACTTCTCCTCAAAGCCACAGTCCTTTAAAGGGCATCTGTCAGCAGATTTGTAACTATGAAACTGGTCTGTTGCAGAGAGAGCAGAGCCTTTAGGTGTAATGGTAACACCCTTGTTGCTCATTTGCATATATGAAAACATAATTCTTCTCAGCAATGCAGGCAAGAATGAACATGGGACCAACACAGATGCCTTCAGCTGCCAAGCCAGTTTCATACAGTAGGTACAAATCTGCTGACAGATGCCCTTTAAGTATTTATTACAGTACTTAAGTAGTGATAGTTCCAAGGGGAACTCTCTGCTCTAAGGTCACTAGGCCCCAGGTGTCCAGCTCATCCTAATCTATCTCCTGGGCACTGATGGAAAGCTGCAATACTTAACTGCTCCTCTAAGTTCCTAGGAACTAATGCATGGACCAGGTCATTTATCCCTCTTTGCCCCTGTGGTACTAACCCTTCTACCACTGACTGTTCTTAAAGGGGTTGTCTCAATTCAGTAAGTTGCATTTATCATGTAGATAAAGTTAATACAAGGCACTTACTAATGTATTGTGATTGTCCATATTGCTTCCTATGCTGGCTTGATTCATTTTTCCATCACATTATACACTGCTCGTTTCCATGGTTACAGACCACCCTGCAATCCATCAGTGGTCGTCATGCTTGCACACTATAGGAAAAAGCATCAGCCTCTCTGGTGGCCGGGACCATTGAGCGCACATAGGCTAGTGCTTTTTCTTATATTGTGCAAGCACGACCACCACTGATGGATTGCAGTGTGGTCTGTAACCATGGAAACAAGCAGTGTATAATTTGATAGAAAAATGAATTCAGCCAGCAAAGGAAGCAATATAGATAATAATAATATATTAGTAAGTGCCATGTATTAACTTTCTCTACATGGTAAATGCAATTTGCGGAAATGAGACAACCCCTTTAAGGGACCCAGCCTCTTGGCATGTCATCTGCAGCATGATTCAAACCTCCTCACTTAGAACCTAGAGGCCCCATTTACTACATGGACCTGGCTTCTTCTGTGCACTCCCCAGTTGGAGCTGGGGGGTGCAATGAGAAGCTGGATTTGCAGCGCGGCCCAGCATGTAGAGTGGCCACACCACTAAGACACACATTGGGTGCCAATCAAATCACTGGGGGATTAGCAGCATTACTTTAAACTGAATATTCTCTCCTCCATCTTACACTGTTATTTATACAGAGGTATATCTTCATTAAGGTCTAATAGGTTGAGTGTTTGTGATTCATGCCATAAATAGAGCCTAGTGGGAAGCGATTGGCTTCAAAGTTGCCTCCACATTGGATTGTCTTCTACTGGACCTTTGAGCAGTGTTGTATGAAAGGCTTTCTGTTATCCTCCCTATCTTTCCCACCTTCTTCTTCTTCCTCCTCTTTCCAACTTATCATATTTCCTCCTCTCATTAAGTTCTTTGATAATGTATATTTTTAGTCGCCACTGCCCTTCTGGGCAGATATTCTGGGTGATATTGTCTGTATTTCTTTGGCATCTTTCCAATATGTTTTAAGAGATAACATAACTGTCCTGCCAATGGAATATCCTACATCTGGTCATCAGCTTTATTTCAACTTTAAAAAGTTGTTATTTTTCACCTTTCTTGTTATAATCTTTCAGTAAACAAATATTTTATAAGAAAAGGATCTCTGTTAGGCTACTTTCACACTGGCGTTTCTGGGTCCGCCTGTGAGATCCGTTTCAAGGCTCTCACAAGCGGCTCAAAAGGGATCAGTTCAGCCCCAATGCATTCTGAATGGATAAGGATCCGTTCAGAATGCATCAGTTTGGCTCCGTTCCGCCTCCATTCCGCTCTGGAGGCGCTCTGCTTGCAGCGTTTTGGTGTCCGCCTGGCGATGCGGAGCCAAACGGATCCGTCCTGACTTACAATGTAAGTCAATGGGGACGGATCCGTTTACATTGACACAATATAGTGCAATTGTAAACGGATCCGTCCCCCATTGACTTTCAATGTAAGTCAGGACGGATCCGTTTGACTTACACTTAGACTTAGACTTTTTTTCGACAGAGTAATGCAGACGGAGCCGTTCTGAACGGATACCAGCGTTTGCATTATAGGTGCGGATCCGTCTGTGCAGATACTAAAGCTAAACCTTAACGCAGGTGTGAAAGTAGCCTTACTCTGGTGAGCCAGCCTGACCCCAATTACACTAATGAAATATAACTCATGAAATATTTTAAGGTGTTACTTTTAAACCATATCAAATTAGGAGAGGAAAATAGAGGAACACAATTGATTCCTCATTACATACCACAGTGGAAAGAAATTTTTTTTTTCCTTCTCTAGTTCTCTAAGTTAGGCTACTTTCACATTAGCGTTTTCAATTCCGCTATTGAGATCCGTCATAGGATCTCAATAGCGTAAGAAAACGCTTCCGTTTTGTCTCCATTCATTGTCAATGGGGACAAAACTGAACTGAACGAAACGGAGCGCACCAGAATGCATTCCGTTCTGTTTGGTTGTGTCCCCATCGCGGACAGGAAGGAGGCCATTTTAGATTTAGTATTCACAAATGGGAATTTGGTATCTGATATTACTGTAGGGGAAAGCTTGGGATCTAGTGATCACCAGTCAGTGTGGTTTACTATAAGTACAGTGACTGAGTCACACCACACAAAAACAAAAGTTTTAGATTTTAGAAAAAAAAGACTTTTCTAAAATTAGATTAGTGGCATACAAGTCCCTATCAGACTGGAACAGTTTCATTGGAGTCCAGGAGAAATGGGACTACTTAAAAGTGGCACTATTGAAGGCAACAGAAAATTGCATTAGGCTTGTCAGTAAAAGAAAAAAAGACCACTGTGGTACTCAGCAGAAGTGGCCAAAATCATTAAAAACAAAAAGATAGCATTTAGTAATTATAAAAAAAAAAAAACGAGGATGACAGACAAATTTATAAGATTAGGCAGAGAAAGGCCAAACAAGATATAAGAGCTTCTAAAGCACAGGCAGAAGAGAAACTAGCTCAGTCAGGGAAAAAAGGCGATAACACATTCTTCAGATACATCAATGAAAAAAAAAACTAAAACAAGGAATTACCAAATTAAAAACAAAAGAAGGAAGGCATATGGAAGAAGATAAAGAACTAGCTGACTGCCTCAATGAATACTTCTGTTCAGTTTTTACAAAGGAAAATGAAGGATAAGGACCTCAGTTAGGAAAGAAGACTAATGAATCTTTTGATGCATGAGTCTTTACAGAGGAAGAGGTTCTAAGTCAGCTGTCTAAAATTAATACAAATAAGTCACAGGGGCCTGATGGGATACACCCAAAGCTATTAAAAAAGTTCAGCGGTGAACTAGCAAAACCATTAACAGATTTATTTAACCAATCACTGGCAACAGGAGTCGTCCCAGAAGATTGGAAATTAGCAAATGTTGTGCCCATTCACAAGAAAGGTAGTAAGGAGGAATCGGGCAACTATAGGCCAGTAAGCCTGACATCAATAGTGGGGAAATTAATGGAAACCATACTTAAGGAGAGGATTGTGGGACATCTAAAATCCCATGGATTGAAAGATGAAAAACAGCATGGGTTTACTTCAGGGAGATCATGTCAAACTAATCTTATTGATTTTTTTGATTGGGTGACTAAAATAATAGATGGATGAGGTGCAGTAGACATCGCTTATCTAGACTTTAGTAAGGCTTTTGATACTGTCCCACATAGAAGGCTTATCAATAAAGTGCAGTCTTTGGGCTTGGACTCCCATATTGTTGAATGGATTAGGCAGTGGCTGAGGGACAGGCAACAGAGGGTTGTAGTCAATGGAGTATATTCAGTCCAAGGTCTTGTTACCAGTGGGGTACCTCAGGGATCTGTTCTGGGACCCATATTGTTTAATATCTTTATCAGCGAAATTGCAGAAGGCCTCGATGGTAAGGTGTGTCTTTTTGCTGATGACACAAAGATTTGTAACAGGGTTGATGTTCCTGGAGGGATACACCAAATGGAAAAGGACTTAGGAAAACTAGAGGAATGGTCAAAAATCTGGCAACTAAAATTTAATGTTGATAAGTGCAAGATAATGCACCTGGGACGTAAAAACCCAAGAGCAGAATATAAAATCAGTGATACAGTCCTAACCTCAGTATCTGAGGAAAGGGATTTAGGGGTCATTATTTCAGAAGACTTAAAGGTAGGCAGACAATGTCATAGAGCAGCAGGAAATGCTAGCAGAATGCTTGGATGTATAGGGAGAGGCATTACCAGTAGAAAGAGGGAGGTGCTCATGCCACTCTACAGAGCACTAGTGAGACCTCATTTGGAGTATTGTGCTCAGTACTGGAGACCATATCTCCAGAAGGATATTGATACTTTGGAGAGAGTTCAGAGAAGAGCTACTAAACTGGTACATTGATTGCAGGATAAAACTTACCAGGAAAGATTAAAGGACCTTAACATGTATAGCTTGGAAGAAAGACGAGACAGAGGGGATATGATAGGAACTTTTAAATACATAAAGGGAATCAACAAGGTAAAAGAGGAGAGAATATTTAAAAGAAGAAAAACTGCTACAAGAGGACATAGTTTTAAATTAGAGGGGCAAAGGTTTAAAAGTAATATCAGGAAGTATTACTTTACTGAGAGAGTAGTGGATGCATGGAATAGCCTTCCTGCAGAAGTGGCAGCTGCAAATACAGTGGAGGAGTTTAAGCATGCATGGGATAGGCATAAGGCCATCCTTCATATAAGATAGGGCCAGGGGCTATCCATAGTACTCAGTATATTGGGCAGACTAGATGGGCCAAATGGTTCTTATCTGCCGACACATTCTATGTTTCTATGTTTCTATGACAGAAGAACGCAGCATTTTTCTGTCCGCGATATGGTGCAGAGCAAGACGGATCCGTCCTGACACACAATGTAAGTCACAATAGAAAACAGATCCGTCCCCCATTGACTTTCAATAGTGTTCAAGACGGATCCGTCATAGCTATAGAAGACATAATACAACCGGATCCATTTATGACGGATGCATGCGGTTGTATTATTGTAACGGAAGCGTTTTTGCAGATCCATGACGGATCTGCAAAAAACTCTAATATGAAAGTAGTCTTAAAAGAAAGAATCATCAGAAAAATGACCTACTGTTTAACTCAGTTTTATTTGAACCTTTTTTTTTTTTTTTTTACAAATTCTGAGATGTTTTGGAGTTGGCAGCAGCTTACAGTATCTCCAGCTGGAACAAAGGAGCAGGCATGTCAAAATGTGTGATACTTCTTTTACCCGACATCTGCCATTTGGGGAGCGTCATGACACCCCCATGCACATTGGATACTTGGCTAATCAGTAGGTTTAGGCTACTTTCACACTTGCGGCAGTGTCATCCGGCGGGCAGTTCCGTCGTCGGAACTGCCTGCCGGATCCGCCGATCTGGATGTGACTGAAAGCATTTTGTCTCACAAATGCATTGCAAGAACGGATCTGTCTCTCCGCTTGTCATGCGAACAGACGGATAGGTCTTGTCTCTTTTTTCACATTTTCACCGGTCAGCGCATGCGCAGCCCGGAAGGACGGATCCGGCATTCCGGTATTTTGAATGCCGTATCCGGCACTAATACATTCCTATAGGGAAAAATGCCGGATCCGGCATTCAGGCAAGTCTTCAGTTTTTTTCGCCAGAGATAAAATCGTAGCATGCTACGGTTTTATCTTTTGCCTGATCGGTCAAAATGACTGAACTGAAGACATCCTGAACGGATTACTCTCCATTCAGAATGCATGGGGATATGCCTGATCAGTTCTTTTCCGGTATAGAGCCCCTGTGACGGAACTCTATGACGGAAAAGAAAAACGCTAGTGTCAAAGTACCTTAACTGACTATATTTAATTATGAAAGAAGAGTTCAAATCCATTTTATTTTTTTGCAGACCCATTGTAACAATGCCTATCCTTGTCTGTGAAATGGACAAGAATAGGACATGTTCTATCTTTTTTGCTGGACCGCAGAACAGACATACGGATGTGGACAGCACACAGAGTGCTGTCCGCATTTTTGGTGGACCCATTGAAGTTAATGGGATACGATGTGGACCAAAAATACGGTCGTGTGAATGGAGTCTTAGTCCTGACATTTGCAGACTGCGAGAACGACAGCTGGAAAGCCACAAGTTGAACACCGCTGCTGTAGATAATTGTTTTATATGATATACTTATGTATAGGACTATACATTATTGGTATCACCACATCCGTAACAAAATTATCACATTATTTATCGTGTATACACCGGGCCTAGATTGGGAAGGCACTAGGGGAGAAAATGGCAGTGTTAATCCGGTAAGGGGTGCTGCTATCTGGTTTTAACTGGCAGAAAAAAAAAATTGGTGACACATTTCCTATAAAAATGATTCCAGGGACTTAGGTTGCAAGCTCAAGACAAGGACCTCAAATGTAGTATTCTCTGAAATACTACCTGTAGCCACACCAGAAAGGCAGTGGGGGTTTAAGGAGGTTAACAAGTGGCTCAAGAACTGGTGTAGGAAGGAGGGGTTTGGGATCCTGATGAGCTGGGCCGACTTCTCTGTAGGCTACAGACTGTATCATAGAGATGGACTGGACCTCAATGGGGAAGGGGCAGCTGTAGGAGGGGAAGATAGTGCAGATAGAGACCTGGGGCCAAGTAAGGGAACTGGGGGAGGAATGGAAGGAGGGACTAGAACAATTCATAAGGAAAGGTGTAGGGTAAAAAATATACATAAACCTCAATTGTATGTATACTAATGCCAGAAGCCTGACTAATAAAACAGGTGAACTGGAATTAGTGATGTGTGAGGAGGACTATGACATAGTGGGAATAACTGAGACATGGCTGGATAATAGCTATGACTGGGCAGTTAACTTGCAGGTGTACAGTCTGTTTAGGCTACTTTCACACTAGCGGCAGCTAGGCGGGTGAACTACATGTTGTAGTTTTATTCCGGCCGCCTCTCTGCATATTTGCAATGCTGCGGCCAGACCTCCGGCCTGCCCCCATTATAGTCAATGGGGTCGGAGCGGACTTCCAGCAGCACGGTGCACTAGCGGCAGCACGGATCCGGCAGGCTGTTCACCCGCCATAACAGCCTGCCGGAGTAGGCCGCCGCTAGCCTTAGAAAGGATCTTGAAAACCGGAGAGGTAGAGGGGTTTACCTTTATGTAGAGTCCTGTTTAAAGCCCACACTCCGGGAAGATAATAGTGAGGGACATGAACATGTGGAGTCACTGTGGGCAGAAATACATGGAGGCAAAAACAATAATAAATTACTAACAGGAGTTTGTTATAAAGATAATTCTTTAATAGTACCACCATGGGGAAATTCACAGTGTTACAGCAGCACAGAGAATACAAAACTCCTAAATAAATGCATTCCAGTGACAGAAGATTACAGAATTACAAAAATGTAAAATTGTTAAAAATAAGGAATATAGATGCCACAGCTCATAGATAGTGGCAGCAGGAGTTGCAGCGAGAGGCCTGAACTCCCAGTGTCATCTAGTGGTCGTGTATAGACCAGCAACCCAGCGGTGCTTGAATGGTTGACCCGGTCTTCGATTTCGTCGCAAGTAACATCAGACACCCCCAGCCAAGAGTCGGTGGGTTCCTCTGACACGACGCTTAGTTGGCATGGCCCAGGAGCAGGCCCTGTGCCCCCACCTGTCCTTAACCTTCCTCTGTCATTTTCAGTTCCCTTAGCGCGAGAAGTATTATATGCCGTAGGCTCGGCTCTACTTTTCAGCGAGGGCTTGCTACTAGAAAACAGTCAGCAGCTACTGCCCAGCCAAGATTTGGAGGAGACATCTGCTGCTTCCTCCGGTAGGCGGGCAAGTAGTGATGAGGAGAGTTGCATGGGAGCAGGTGTTGCAAGCAGTCAGGCTCCTGGCCCTGAGACCGTTGAGGGAGACATCAGTGACATACAGACAGTAGCGGATGATGATGATGTAGAAGGTCACACTTGGGAGCTTGGTGAAGAAGGGGCTTCATCATCATCATTAGTAGAAGAGGGTGGCAGCTTGCGCGTTAGGCAGCGGCGGAGCCAGCAGGGTGGTAGAGTGGCTGTGAGTCAGCAGGGTGGCAGCAGTGGGAGGTCGGGAGCCAAACATTCTGGGCTAGATCACCTGATTTGTAGGAACCTACTGGCCTGGAAAATAGCAGTGCAGGGGTTCACGGAGGCAGCGGTAGCAGGCAGTCAGTGCGGAGTGTTGGGGGGAAAATTCCATACTCGGCGGTGTGGCAATATTTTGTTAGTCCACCGTTGGAGGTGAACATGACCATTTGCAGAATTTGTGGGCAGAAGTTGAAGCGTGGCCAGGGTGCCAGCGTTGGCACCTCGGGCCTGCATCAACACATGCAGCGTCACCATAAAGTGGCCTGGGAGAACCGTGGCTCCAATGTGGTGGTCCAGCCTGCCGCAGCAACTGCTGCATCACCCAGAGGCATGCACGCAATTTCATGCAATCAAGGCTCCACTACCTTAGCCGAAGGGAGCTGTCTGTCCTTCCCATCATCTACTGGTCTTGATGCTCCTGCTCCTCGTCCTCCTACTCTTCGTCAGTTATTCCATCAGCAATCGATCACCGAAGCCATTGCCAAGAGACAACAGCATGCCTGCACTCATCCAATGGCGCAGAACCTGAACGTGCTCCTGGCCAAGTTGCTGGTGCTACAGTCCCTCCCTTTCCAAGTGGTGGACTCTGCACCTTTCAGAGAACTGATGGCTTGTGCTGAGCCAAGCTGGAGAGTCCCAAGTCATTTCTTTGCGAAAAAGGCAGTCGACACACAGGTGGGCCAGTCCTTGAGCCTGTCGGTGTCTGCCAAAGTGCATGGCAGCGCCGACGTGTGGATCTGTAACTACAGTCAAGGACAATATACAGTGGGATGCGAAAGTTTGGGCAACCTTGTTAATCGTCATGATTTTCCTGTATAAATCGTTGGTTGTTACGATAAAAAATGTCAGTTAAATATATTATATAGGAGACACACACAGTGATATTTGAGAAGTGAAATGAAGTTTATTGGATTTACAGAAAGTGTGCTATAATTGTTTAAACAAAATTAGGCAGGTGCATAGATTTGGGCACTGTTGTCATTTTATTGATTCCAAAACCTTTAGAACTAATTATTGGAACTCAAATCGGCTTGGTAAGCTCAGTGACCCTTGACCTACATACACAGGTGAATCCAATTATGAGAAAGAGTATTTAAGGGGGTCAATTGTAAGTTTCCCTCCTCTTTTAATTTCCTCTGAAGAGTAGAAACATGGGGGTCTCAAAACAACTCTCAAATGACCTGAAGACAAAGATTGTTCACCATCATGGTTTAGGGGAAGGATACAGAAAGCTGTCTCAGAGATTTCAGCTGTCTGTTTCCACAGTTAGGAACATATTGAGGAAATGGAAGACCACAGGCTCAGTTCAAGTTAAGGCTCGAAGTGGCAGACCAAGAAAAATCTCGCATAGACAGAAGCGACGAATGGTGAGAACAGTCAGAGTCAACCCACAGACCAGCACCAAAGACCTACAACATCATCTTGCTGCAGATGGAGTCACTGTGCATCGTTCAACCATTCGGCGCACTTTGCACAAGGAGATGCTGTGATGCAGAGGAAGCCTTTTCTCCGCCCACAGCACAAAAAGTGCCGCTTGAGGTGGGCTAAAGCACATTTGGACAAGCCAGCTTCATTTTGGAATAAGGTGCTGTGGACTGATGAAACTAAAATTGAGTTATTTGGCCATAACAAGGGAGGGGCGTTATCGATGTAGGAAAAAGAACACAACATTCCAAAAAAAACCACCTGCTACCTACAGTAAAATATGGTGGTGGTTCCATCATGCTGTGAGGCTGTGTCACGAGTGCAGGGACTGGGAATCTTGTCAAAGTTGAGGGACGCATGGATTCCACTCAGTATCAGCAGATTCTGGAGACAAATGTCCAGGAATCAGTGACAAAGCTTAAGCTGCGCCGAGGCTGGATCTTTCAACAAGACAACGACCCTAAAGACTGCTCAAAATCCACTAAGGCATTTATGCAGAGGAACAAGTACAACGTTCTGGAATGGCCATCTCAGTCCCCAGACCTGAATATAATTGAAAATCTGTGGTGTGACTTAAAGAGAGCTGTCCATGCTCGGAAGCCATCAAACCTGAATGAACTAAAGATGTTTTGTAAAGAGGAATGGTCCAAAATACCTTCAACCAGAATCCAGACTCTGATTGGAACCTACAGGAAGCGTTTAGAGGCTGTAATTTCTGCAAAAGGAGGATCTACTAAATATTGATTTCATTTCTTTTTTGTGGTGCCCAAATTTATGCACCTGCCTAATTTTGTTTAAACAATTATAGCACACTTTCTGTAAATCCAATAAACTTCATTTTACTTCTCAAATATCACTGTGTGTGTCTCCTATATGATATATTTAACTGACATTTTTTATTGTAACAACCAACGATTTATACAGGAAAATCATGACGATTAACAAGGTTGCCCAAACTTTCGCATCCCACTGTACCTGGCGCTAACATTGACCTGTAAGGCTGAGTTCACACTTGAGTTATTTGGCCAGTTTTGCCCCCGTAATTGACCAAATGAGTGAAGTGTGAAGTGATTCTAAGGCTACGACCATATGTGTTCTGTAAAAAAACGGATGACATCCGTATGCCATCCGTTTTTTTTTTGCGGATCCATTGTAACAATGCCTAAAATGGACAAGAATAGGACATGTTCTATTTTTTTTGCGTGGTTATGGTGTGCTGTCCGCTTTTTTTGCGGAGCCATCGAAAAAAAAAACGCAAAAAAAAAATATTAACGGACACGGAAACGTTTGTGTGCATATAGCCTAAGGCCTCTTTCACACGAACGTGTGCGCTCTGTGGCTGTATTGTGGAACGCATTTGCGGATCCGCAATACACGGGCGCCATTCCATGGGCATTCCTCATCACGGATGGGGACCCATTCACTTGAGATGCGGAATGATGCGGAACGGAAGCACGGAACAGGTTTCGTCCAGTACTTCTGTTCCGCAAAAAAGAAAGAACATGTTTTTGTGGAACGGGCAGATGGCGGACCCATTAAAGTGAATGGGGCTGGATAGATTGGAGGCTTGGGCAGAGAAGTGTCAGATGAGGTTTGACACTGATAAATGTAAGGTTATGCACATGAGTTGATAGTAAACTTAACTGTAACAACCAGTGTCAGGCAGCTGTGGCCATGGCCAATAAGATTATCGGTTGCACCAGGGCCGGTTCTAGGTGAAATAGGGCCCTGGGGCGAAAAACAATAAGGGGCCCCCCTCCCCCATGACACTTGATGACTTTTACAGAAGAAACTGTATATTGTGGGGCACAGTGTATGCTATATGTGTATAACAAACATATTTCATATGAAAACTTACAATTACTTGGCTTGACCATTGGGGATCTCGGACGCCACTTCCACACTTTGGCCGCGGGCTCGGCGGAGCTGATATGTTTTATCCTAATGAGAAAGATTTAATAATAAGGATTTGGAGAAGGGGCAGAGGGATAGCAGAGCAGGGAGAGGCTGGTGCTGCTACTAGGGGGTCATACCATGGTGGAGTAATGAAGCCCACCATAATGCCCCCCCAGTAGAAATAATTCTCCTTATAATGTGACAGTGCAAAAAATACCCCCTTGTAATGCCCCAGTTGAGCTAATGTCCCCATAGTGCCCCCATAATGTGGCAGTATAAAATACCCCTATATAGTGCCCCCAGTAAATGCCCCCATAGTGCTCCTCTCCCCCCTCCTAGTGGCCCCCATATTGTACCAGTATAAAATGCCCCATATATAGTGCCCCAGTAGATGCCCTCAGTGTCCCCCATAATTTGTAAGCATAAAATACTTCTTCTCAGTGCCCCCGTAGATGACCCCATAGTGCTCCTCTCCCCCCTTCCCCATAGTACCCACCATAATGTGTCCCAGTATAAAATGCCCCTATACAGAGCCCCCATATAAAATAACCGTTCTTTGTGGCCTCAGTAGATGCCCCTATAGTGCCCACCAATAATGTGCCAGTAAAAAGTGACCCCATAGATGTCCCCCAATAATGTGCCAGTAGCCAGAGCCCCCCCTATATCATGTGCCAGTAGCCAGAGCCCCCCTATATCATATGCCAGTAGCCAGAGTCCCCCCTATCATGTGCCAGTAGCCTGAGCCCCCCCTATCATTTGGCCAGTAGCCATAGGGTCTCCCCTATAATGTGCCAGTAGCCAGGGCCCCCCTATCATGTGCCAGTAGCCAGAGCCCCTCTATCATGTGCCAGTAGCCATAGGGCCCCCTATCATGTGCCAGTAGCCGGAGCCCCCCCCCCCTATCATGTGCCAATAGCCAGAGCCCCCCTTATCATGTGCCAGTAGCCATAGCCCCCCCTATTATGTGCCAGTAGCCTGAGCCCCCATCAACATGTGCCAGTAGCCATAGGCCCCCCTATAATATGCCAGTAGCCAGAGCACCCCCTATATCATGTGCCAGTAGCCAGAGCCCCTCCTATATCATGTGCCAGTAGCCAGAGTCCCCCCTATCATGTGCCAGTAGCCTGAGCCCCCCTATCATGTGCCAGTAGCCATAGGGCCCCCCTATAATGTGCCAGTAGCCATAGGGCCCCCCAATAATGTGCCAGTAGCCAGAGCCCCCCCTATCATGTGCCAGTAGCCAGAGCCCCCCTATCATGTGACAGTAACCATAGGGCCCCCCTATCATGTGCCAGTAGCCGGAGCCCCCCTATCATGTGCCAATAGCCAGAGCCCCCCTTATCATGTGCCAGTAGCCATAGACCCCCCTATCATGTGCCAGTAGCCTGAGCCCCCCATCAACATGTGCCAGTAGCCATAGGCCCCCCTATAATGTGCCAGTAGCCAGAGCCCCCCTTATCATGTGCCAATAGCCAGAACCCCCCTTATCATGTGCCAGTAGCCAGAGCCCCCCTTATCATCTGCCAGTAGCCAGAGCCCCCCTTTTCATGTGCCAGTAGCCATAGCCCCCCCTATCATGTGCCAGTAGCCTGAGCCCCCCTGTGGCGAAACCAACCTCGCCACTGGGTTTTGGAGGGGCCTGGCTACTAGCCTCTTGCCCCAGGATTATGGCCCATACTATCTTTGAAGGAGAAGACAGACCGGCCGCACAGCTTAAATCTGTGGAACTGTTTTGGGCAGGAAAGCCATGCTTGCGGCCGGCCAAATGTGACTTCCATGGAATTCGGGAACCCCTGCTCGGATCTGGGTGATTTTTGGATATGTTGTTCACCCAGATCAGAGCTATCCATGGATGTATACATTATGGGGATGTGTGGGGTTTTGAGGTGTTTTCTGTGTTTTGGGAAAAATGTGTGTTTTCTGACTGTGAGTGATTAAGTTAGTCCATTACGTTTTGTAATTGTATTTTGTGGATTGCGTCTCAGACAATGCTCATTGTGTTAGTTAATTGCGTCTCAGACAATGCTCATTGTATTTTGTTTATTGCGTTACAGACAGAGGGAAGGGGATTTTGTGTACAATTGCTGGGAAGGTTTGAATACTGTAAATGCAGGTGATTGGCTGTTTTTACAAAACCCAATGGGTGGTAACCTTGTTGGAAGATGTGTATAAATCAATGCTTGTGTGAGGGCTCTTTCACACTTGCGTTGTCCGGATCCGCCGTGTACTCCATTTGCCGGAATTACACGCCGGATCCGGAAAAACGCAAGTGAACTGAAAGCATTTGAAGACGGATCCGTCTTCAAAATGCGTTCAGTGTTACTATGGCAGCCAGGACGCTATTAAAGTCCTGGTTGCCATAGTAGTAGTGGGGAGCGGGGGAGCAGTATACTTACAGTCCGTGCGGCTCCCGGGGCGCTCCAGAATGACGTCAGAGCGCCCCATGCGCATGGATGACGTGTCCATGCGATCACGTCATCCATGCGCGTGGGGCGCCCTGACGTCACTCTGGAGCGCCCGGGGAGTCGCACGGACGGAAAGTATACTCCTCCCCCGCTCCCCACTACACTTTACCATGGCTGCCAGGACTTTAGCGTCCTGGCAGCCATGGTAACCATTCAGAAAAAGCTAAACGCCTTTCAATGGGCATTAATTCCGGATCCGGCCTTGCGGCAAGTGTTCAGGATTTTTGGCCGGAGCAAAAAGCGCAGCATGCTGCGGTATTTTCTACGGCCAAAAAACGTTCCGGTCCGGAACTGAAGACATCCTGATGCATCCTGAACGGATTTCTCTCCATTCAGAATGCATGGGGATAAAACTGATCAGGATTCTTCCGGCATAGAGCCCCGACGACGGAACTCTATGCCGGAAGAAAAGAACGCAAGCGTGAAAGAGCCCTTAAAATAAAGAGAGTTCCTGTTTTTATACCTTCATGAAGTCTTGGCTCATGTTTGGGGAATCGGATAACTACACTCTTGGGGATTGCTATATCACAATACTCCCCTGAGTATAAGCTCTTGTAAGAGCTTGTTCCTGGTTCCTGTCTCTGCATTTAGGAGAGGTTCACCCACTGGAGCCTGGAGCCTTGTCGTAGGTCCAGGGTGGGTAGGAGACGGCGAGACCTCTTCCAAGCTTTGGCGGTTTGTGGGGTCTGCAGTGCTGACGGTGTCAAGTGGAGTGCTTGGAGTCCTCTGGAAGCACTAGGAGCATCTATCAACGGAGATACCCGGTCGGGGTGCTAGGCTTCCGTTACACCCCCCATCAACATGTGCCAGTAGCCATAGGCCCCCCTATAATGTGCCAGTAGCCATAGCCCCCCCTATAATGTGCCAGTAGCCATAGGGCCCTCTATCATTTGCCAGTAGCCAGATCCCCCTTATCATCTGCCAGTAGCCAGAGCCCCCATTATCATGTGCCAGTAGCCATAGCCCCCCCTATCATGTGCCAGTAGCCTGAGCCCCCATCAACATGTGCCAGTAGCCATAGGCCCCCCCTATAATGTTCCAGTAGCCATAGCCCCCCCTATAATGTGCCAGTAGCCATAGGGCCCCCCTATCATGTGCCAGTAGCCAGAGCCCCCCATCATGTGCCAGTAGCCACCAGTATTGACAAAAAAAAAAAAACACTTATACTTACCTTCTTGGCAGCGATGTGATGCGGGCCTCTTCTGGCCTGTGTCCCGCGCTGTACGGCTCAGGGCTCAGGCGGCGCGATGATGTCATCGCGCCACCTGCGCCGGCCTCTGATAGGCTGCCGGCCTAGTGCCTGCAGCCAATCAGAGGAAGGGGAAGGGACACACCTCTCCCTCCCCTGCCCTGCTGCACAGCCATCTGTATCGCTGTCCTGAGGACGGCCGATACAGATGACTGGAGATGAGCGCTTCCACAATGGAAGCGCTCATCTCCGTGTGACACGTGTCCTGCCTATAGTTAGTTGCGGGCCGGCGCGGGGGGGCCCCTAAGGACTCGGGGGCCCGGAGGAAATTGCCCCCCTTGCCTCTATGGAAGCGCCGGCTCTGGGTTGCATGTGATGAGAACACTAGTCAGACGGTGCATGGATTCATGTGTACAATTCTGGGCTCCTGTAAACAAGGCAGACATAGCAGCAGAGCTGGAGAGCGTCCAGAGGAGAGCAACTAAAGTAATAACTGGAATGGGTGGACTACAGTACTACAATACATGGACTAAGATTATCAAAATTAGATTAGGGTTTTTTAGTTTACAAAAAAGACGACTGAGGGGAGATCTAATAACCATGAAATATATCAGGGGTCAGTACAGAGATCTCTCTCACCATCTATTTATCCCCAGGACTGTGACTGTGACAAGGGGACATACTCTACATCTCTACGTTTTTCTTTACTTAGCTGCTTTTTTCTTGCCATAATACAAATTCTAACAATCTATTCAGTAGGACTATCATCTGTGTATCCACCTGACTTCTCCTCAATGCAACTGATAGTCCCAACCCCATTTATAAGGCAAGAAATCCCACTTATTAAACCTGACAGGGCACACCTGTGAAGTGAAAACCATTTCAGGGGACTACCTCTTGAAGCTCATCAAGAGAATGCGAAGAGTGTGCAAAGCAGTAATCAAAGCAAAAGGTGGCTACTTTGAAGAACCTAGAATATGACATATTTTCAGTTGTTTCACACTTGTTTGTTATGTATATAATTCCACATGTGTTAATTCATAGTTTTGATGCCTTCAGTGTGAATCTACAGTTTTCATAGTCATGAAAATAAAGAAAACTCTTTGAATGAGAAGGTGTGTCCAAACTTTTGGTCTGTACTGTACATAGAAGAGGATTCTTTACGGTAAGAGCAGTGAGACTGTGGAACTTTCTGCCTGAGGAGGTGGTGATGGTGAGTTCACTAAAAGAGTTCAAGAGGGGTCTAGATGTATTTTTGGAAGGTAATAATATTACAGGTTATAGTTACTAGAGATGGGTCGTTGATCCAAGGAGTTATTTTGATTGCCTGATTGGAGCTGGGAAGGAATTTTTCTCCTCTAAAATGAGGAAAATTGGTTTTCACCTCATGGGGTTTTCGCCTTCCTCTGGATCAACTTGCAGGATAACAGTCTGAATTAGATGGATGGATGTATTTTTTCAGCCTTACAAACTATGGGGATGCTGGTCTTAATAAACCCTTAAGCTCGCGTTGGTTCCGTCGAAGTTATGAAGAGGCGCCGGCCTCCATAACTTCAGCGCATCCAGCACCAGTTCTAAATTTAAAGGATAACTGTCATGTTTTCATCAAGAAAATCAATTTTAGCATATGTTACTGCTGCAGCAAAATTATGCATAAAGCAATCTTTAGTTTATTCACATATCACCATTTTCCTTGAGTTTCCCCCTTCATTACGGGTGTCTTGAATCCTACAATATGAGGATCTTCTCAAGATGGCTCCTCTGCCAGTTCTCTGAGGCCAAAACTGCTTTCCCTCACTTCACATACACACTTGGTGTAGCCAGCAGCTCCCTGCAAGCCAATCAGATTGAATTACTGAAAGACACGCCTCCTTACTCTGAAGCCTAATACAGACATGCAGTGTGAAGGACCGCCCCTCTGTCTTCTGTTTACATTAAGTTGGGAGACAGATGAGCCCTAGCAACGGTCTTTTAAGGGAGCAGTGGAAAGGGACAGAGGACATTAATGAAAGCTGTTATTATAAGGTAATTACAGATCTTTTGACAATCATTGACAGACTAACTCAGGTATACATGCCTAGCTGTAATAAACTAGCAAATAAATAAAAATATGACAGTTATCCTTTAACAAAGCTTCCTTGCTGTCTTACATTTAGACTATTTTCTACACCTAAAACAGGCGTAGAAAATGATAAATGAGATGGGCCTTCCGGACCATCCCATTCCCCGCCCACACCACAGCCACAGTTTTAGACCTGGAGTGAGCAGGGAAAAGTTGCAGATTGTGGTGCAACTAATTAGAAAGTACAACTTGTCCTGCTAAAAGCAAGCCCTCTCATGGCTATGTGAACGGAACAATAACAAAGTTATGACTCTGGAAAGGCAGGGAGAATTTTTTTTACCTAAAAACCGCCTGGTATTTTAGGGGTTAAAGGAGTATTCCAGTTTATATATTTTTTATTTATTTGTTTATATAATAGGAAATCACACAATTTTCTAATATACATGTATTTAAAATTCAGCATACATACCTTTCTTATTTCAGGCATTTGGCCCCTATGCAGGAGAATAGTAAAGCCCAGGATGCCCAACTTGTGGCCCTCCACCTATAGCAAAACTACAACTTCCTGTATGCCTGGACAGCCTACAGCTATTAGGGCATGCTGGGAGTTGTAGTTTTGAAACAGCTGGAGGGCTGCAGGTTGAGCATCCATGGTATAGCCCATGGATCAGTCCTGTGTAATATATACAGTCGTGGCCAAAAGTTTTGAGAATTACATAAATATTGGAAATTGGAAAAGTTGCTGCTTAAGTTTTTATAATAGCAATTTGCATATACTCCAGAATGTTATGAAGAGGGATCAGATGAATTGCATAGTCCTTCTTTGCCATGAAAATTAACTTAATCCCAAAAAAAAAATTCCACTGCATTTCATTGCTGTCATTAAAGGACCTGCTGAGATCATTTCAGTAATCGTCTTGTTAACTCAGGTGAGAATGTTGATGAGCACAAGGCTGGAGATCATTATGTCAGGCTGATTGGGTTAAAATGGCAGATTTGATATGTTAAAAGGAGGGTGATGCTTGAAATCATTGTTCTTCCATTGTTAACCATGGTGACCTGCAAAGAAACGCGTGCAGCCATCATTGCGTTGCATAAAAATGGCTTCACAGGCAAGGATATTGTGGCTACTAAGATTGCACCTCAATCAACAATTTATAGGATCATCAAGAACTTCAAGGAAAGAGGTTCAATTCTTGCTAAGAAGGCTTCAGGGCAACCAAGAAAGTCCAGCAAGCGCCAGGATCGTCTTCTAAAGAGGATTCAGCTGCGGGATCAGAGTGCCACCAGTGCAGAGCTTGCTCAGGAATGGCAGCAGGCAGGTGTGAGCGCATCTGCACGCACAGTGAGGCAAAGACTTTTGGAAGATGGCCTGGTGTCAAGAAGGGCAGCAAAGAAGCCACTTCTCTCCAAAAAAAACATCAGGGACAGATTGATCTTCAGCAGAAAGTATGGTGAATGGACTGCTGAGGACTGGGGCAAAGTCATATTCTCCAATGAAGCCTCTTTCCGATTGTTTGGGGTATCTGGAAAAAGGCTTGTGCGGAGAAGAAAAGGTGAGCGCTACCATCAGTCCTGTGTCATGCCAACAGTAAAGCATCCTGAGACCATTCATGTGTGGGGTTGCTTCTCATCCAAGGCAGTGGGCTCACTCACAATTTTGCCCAAAAACACAGCCATGAATAAAGAATGGTACCAAAACACCCTCCAACAGCAACTTCTTTCAACAATCCAACAACAGTTTGGTGAAGAACAATGCATTTTCCAGCACGATGGAGCACCGTGCCATAAGGCAAAAGTGATAACAAAGTGGCTTGGGGACCAAAACGTTGACATTTTGGGTCCATGGCCTGGAAACTCCCCAGATCTTTTTTTTTTTTTTTTTGTTTTTACTCACAAGTTCATTATTTATTATGGTGGATTATAGCAGTAGGTGACCATTGTTGCATAGAAGTTAGCAATTTTCAGTCACATTTTGCCATGTCCCTGGGTCTTTTTTTTATTTATTTTTTTATTAAATATATTTTATTTTGCAAGTAGTAGATCTACAGTATTCCATTTTGGTGTCACAAAACATTAATACATGTAGTTATACAATAATACTGAGTGTCATCATATACCAAATCTTTTAACCCCCCCTTCCCTCCCTCCAACCCCCCCTTTTTTTCCGCGGAGCTACTGTCTTTACGCCTAGTTTGGTCATTTCAGGTTACCCCATATCCGCATCCAAGTTGCCTTTTTTCCTGCTGTTTGGGCAAGAATGCATTCATATTGCTTAACCCTGTTCATCCGTTCCATCCACTCCTGAAAATTAGGGTATTCCGAAGTGCCCCAATACTTTACAATTAATATTTTGGCCAACGCAATACCCCGGAGCCAGAGTGTTTGCTCAGTTTTATTTTGGTCTATCTCTGGGAATACATCCAGGATAGCATAGTTAATGCAAGCCTCATATTTCATGGGGGAACTGTCCCGCAATTTCCAAAATATTTTAGTCCAGTACTCTTTTATCCCTGGGCATTCCCAAAGTACATGTATATAGTCTCCTCTATCTTTATTACATTTATAACAGTTCTGTTTCCTATCGTTGTAGATGGTGTGTAAAAAGGCTGGTGTATAATAGAGACGGAGTGTAATTTTCAAAAGGATCCATGCATGGGCCGCGGAGACCGTCGATCTTTTAATATTTCTATACACCGCGTTCCACGGGATAGGTTCCTCATTCTGCAGGTCCTTTTCCCATTTAGCCTCACTTCTAAATATAATTGTTTTAGTGTATTCATATTTTAATTTTGCATAAATGTGTGATATAGAAGTGTTAGAGGTCATATCATAACAGAAATCTAAAAAGGTGTTCCTTACAATATTTAAGTAATTCTTATTCTCCGTGTAGTGAATAGCGTGTCGTAATTGTTCATATCTGAATTTATCAATAAATCCTAATTTAATATCGGGTAGGATTTTATTTAAAGGCTTAAGCTGTCCTTTATGAAAAACTTGTGCAATAAGGCATATCCCATATTTTTCCCAATATTCAACATCACCCATTAACATAACTTGTGATAAATGTGCATTCCCCCACAATGGGGTGTAATGAACTGCCTGGGTTACTCCAACCATATATCTAAGTTGTTGCCAAATGTACCCGAGCATCCTACCGAACGGGTTCATTATAATTTTCTTCTCCATGGTGCCCGTTTCGAGAATGTGAAAGAGATCCTCCCAGGGTCTACAATGCTCCCCATAAATAAGCCGAATGCATTTATTCTTTCGATTCCTCACACACCATCTCAATTGGGCGGCTATATAATATCCCTTTAGAAAAGGAACGGAGAGTCCGCCCTCTTCTTTGTATAGATAATGTATCTTAATTCTGACTCGTTTGCGCCCCCATATTAGTTCATTGAAGAGGGACTCTAACTTATTGAAAAATTTGTCTTCTATCGTTATTGGGCTGGCATTGAATACATATAATAACATTGGAAGCAACGTCATTTTTATAAGTGCTATGCGATTAATTTGTGACAGGGGGAGTTTAAGCCATGTTACATAGAAACATAGAAACATAGAATGTGTCGGCAGATAAGAACCATTTGGCCCATCTAGTCTGCCCAATATACTGAATACTATTGATAGCCCCCGGCCCTATCTTATATGAAGGATGGCCTTATGCCTATCCCATGCATGCTTAAACCCCTTCACTGTATTTGCAGCTACCACTTCTGCAGGAAGGCTATTCCATGCATCCACTACTCTCTCAGTAAAGTAATACTTCCTTATATTACTTTTAAACCTTTGCCCCTCTAATTTAAAACTGTGTCCTCTTGTGGTAGTTTTTCTTCTTTTAAATATGCTCTCTTCCTTTACCGAGTTGATTCCCTTTATGTATTTAAAAGTTTCTATCATATCCCCTCTGTCTCTTCTTTCTTCCAAGCTATACATATTAAGGTCCTTTAACCTTTCCTGGTAAGTTTTATCCTGCAATCCATGTACTAGTTTAGTAGCTCTTCTCTGAACTCTCTCTAGAGTATCTATATCCTTCTGGAGATATGGCCTCCAGTACTGCGCACAATACTCCAAGTGAGGTCTTACCAGTGTTCTGTACAGCGGCATAAGCACTTCACTCTTTCTACTGCTTATACCTCTCCCTTTACATCCAAGCATTCTGCTGGCATTTCGTGCTGCTCTATTACATTGTCTTCCCACCTTTAAGTCTTCTGAAATAATTACTCCTAAATCCCTTTCCTCAGATACTGAGGTCAGGACTGTGTCAAATATTCTATATTCTGCCCTTGGGTTTTTACGCCCCCAGGTGCATTATCTTGCACTTATCCACATTAAATTTCAGTTTCCAGAGTTCTGACCATTCTTCTAGTTTTCCTAAATCCTTTTCCATTTGGCGTTTCCCTCCAGGAACATCAACCCTGTTACATATCTTTGTGTCATCAGCAAAAAGACAAACCTTACCAGCGAGGCCTTTTGCAATATCACTTATGAAGATATTAAACAAAATCGGTCCCAGTACAGATCCCTGTGGAACCCCACTGGTAACATTACCTTGTTTTGAATGTTCTCCATTGACTACAACCCTCTGTTGTCTGTCACTCAGCCACTGCCTAATCCACTCAACAATATGGGAGTCCATGCTCAATGACTGCAGTTTATTGATAAGTCTTTTATGTGGGACAGTGTCAAAAGCCTTACTAAAATCTAGATATGCGATGTCTACTGCACCTCCACCGTCTATTATTTTATTCACCCAGTCAAAAAAATCTATAAGATTTGTTTGACATGATCTCCCTGAAGTAAACCCATGTTGTTTTTTATCTTGCAATCCATGGGATTTTAGATGTTCCACAATCCTATCCTTTAATAGGGTTTCCATTAATTTGCCTACTATTGATGTCAGACTCACTGGTCTATAGTTGCTCGATTCCTCCCTACTACCTTTCTTGTGAATGGGCACGACATTTGCCAATTTCCAATCTTCCGGGACGACTCCTGTTACTAATGATTGGTTAAATAAATCTGTTAACGGTTTTGCCAGCTCACCACTAAGCTCTTTTAATAATTTTGGGTGTATCTCATCAGGCCCCTGTGACTTATCTGTCTTCACCTTAGACAGCAAACTTAGAACATCTTCCTCTGTAAAGATACATGCATCAAACGATTTAATAGTCATTCTTTCTAGTAGAGGTCCTTCTCCTTTTTCTTTTGTAAAAACTGAACAGAAGTATTCATTAAGGCAGTCGGCTAGCCCTTTATTCTCTTCTACATACCTTCCGTCCTTTGTTTTTAATTTAGTTATTCCTTGTTTTAATTTCCTTTTTTCATTTATATATCTGAAGAATGTCTTATCCCCTTTTTTCATAGACTGAGCTAGTTTTTCTTCTGCCTGCGCTTTAGAAGTTCTTATAACTTGCTTGGCCTCTCTCTGCCTAATCTTGTAGATTTCCTTATCTTCATTGCTCTGGGTTTTTTTATAATTACAAAATGCTAGCTTTTTATTTTTAATGATTTGGGCCACTTCTGCTGAGTACCACATTGGTCTCCTCCTTTTTTTGCTTTTACTGACAAGTCTAATGCAATTTTCTGTTGCCTTCAATAATGCACCTTTTAAGTAGTCCCATTTCTCCTGGACTCCATGTAATCCGTTCCAGTCTGATAAGGACTCATTTATGACTAATTTCATTTTTGAAAAGTCTGTTTTTCTAAAATCTAAAACTTTTGTTTTTGTGTGGTGGGACTCTTTCACAGTTCTTATATTAAACCACACTGACTGGTGATCACTAGATCCCAAGGTTTCGCCTACAATGACATCATATACCGTTCTAATTTTCATATACCGTTCTAATGTTCAAATTTTTTCCTTAACTCTATCTATTATTGGAACTATGTTCAGTTTCGTATAGTTTTCCAATTTGGTCCCTATCTGGATACCCAGATATAATAGAGAATCTGCTGGGGTCAGTATACTAACTCGGAGATTGTGACCGGACGGAACCGGACGTTTTAATGGCAGGAATTTTGATTTCTCCCAATTTATCTCATATCCTGATAGGTACCCAAATTCATCAAGACTATCCATAACCCTGGGCAAATTCATGTATCCTCTCCCCAGGAATAGTAACATGTCGTCCGCATAGAGACTGATTTTATCGTCCTCTCCCTCACACCCAAAACCGGGTATTTCACCATCTGCTCGAATTTTACACGCCATTGGCTCCAGAAACAGCGAGAAGAGCAAGGGGGAAAGGGGACAGCCCTGGCGTGTTCCGCGTGTCAAGGGGAAAGGGGCAGAGTGCGCGCCATTAATTCAGACCCTAGATACTGGGTTTTGATACAAAATGCGAACCCATTTAGAGAAGTATTCGCCTATTTTAACCCGTGACATTACTCTCCAAAGGAAGGACCACTCCACCCTGTCGAAGGCCTTAGCGGCATCCAAGGACAGGATGGAGCAGTCCTCCCCATCCCCCATCTGAACATTCAGAAAGGCCCTCCTTACATTATCCTGTATATTCCTTTTCGGGATAAACCCCGTTTGATCCGCGTGGACGACTTTGTGGATAACTGTTTTTAATCTGTTCGCTAACAGTTTGGCCAAGATTTTATAGTCTGTGTTTAACAGAGAGATGGGGCGATAAGATGTGACTGACAGCGGGTCTTTCCCTTTTTTAGGGATCAATGTGATGGTTGCTTCCATCCATGAGGGGGGAAGAGAACCCATTGTCCAGGATTGATTTAATACCTCCAACATTTGGGGAAAGATCATTCCCCCGTGTTTTCGGTATATTTCAAATGGAAAACCGTCCATCCCTGGGGAGGTATTGCCCTTAATGGTTTGCAACGTGGTTTGTAACTCATTCAGTTGAATAGGTCTGTTCAGCCAGTCAATATCTTGTTGATCGAATTCAGGGATCTTGATGTTATCTAAATATTGATCTATTTTTTCTCCCTGGTTTTGGGGCCCGGCTTTATATAGCATTGAGAAATATCGGGTAAACTCCCTTAGAATATCGTTGGGATCTCGTAGAATGGTTCCCGCCTCAGTCCTAATTCCGGTTATATTATTACTCCCCCTTTGATTCTCTACTATCATAGATACCAGTCTGCTTGGTTTCCCGGACTCGCTAAAGGTTCTCAACCCAGAGAAGAACATTTTATTTTGCGCTTTTTTAAATAGATATTGTTTATATTCATCTTGTATTTTTTTTAATTGATGTTGTTTTTCTGGGGTGTTTGCACGGGTGATCTCTTCCATTGCCTGGCCAAGCAGGCCTTCTATTTCTTTTTGCGTTTCTGCCAAGGCATTTTTCTGTTTCCTAATTTGGTATAAATATATACCTCGAAGGAATGCCTTGAGCGAGTCCCAGACCATATGGATATGGGTTGAGTTAACGTTATCGCTCCAAAAGAGCTTTATTTCTTCATTAATCGTGTCCAGATCCTTTATTAATGTCATCCAATGAGGATTAAGTTTAAAATTTTTATTTTGATTTGTTTTATTCTGGTTCTGCAGTGTTACCATAACGGGGCTGTGGTCGGAGACGCCGTGGCGTTCATAGTTCATTTTTTTGACCTTATTAATGAGCCCGGGGCTGGCGAGGGCCAGATCAACTCGCGACATGGACCTATATGTATTACTAAAACACGAAAATACTTGCTTATCTCCATAAAGAGACCGCCATATATCGACCAATGCCATTTCTTTACACATTCTGGAAAGCAAGGTACTTGAACCAGAACTCAGTTCATAATTAATTATGGTAGAGGTCCGATCCTTTCTAATGTCCATAACCGAGTTGAAATCGCCCATCACCAGCACCGGGCACTCCTCTCGTGCCGAGATATAATTCATCAGTCTACATAGTACCGTTGTCGTAAAGGGGGGTGGGATATATATGAAGGCAATAATTCTCCTTTGCCCCTGCCAATAACAATGAAGAAAAATATACCGGCCCTCTTGGTCGATTAGCTGTTCTATTGGATCATAATCTACCTGTCTATGCACATAAACGCTAATTCCACGAGAATAAGTGGAATAGCAAGAATGATATTCGTGGGAGGCCCATCTCCTTCCGCCGAGCGCTGCCACTTTTTCACCTGTAAGGTGTGTTTCTAGCAGGGCCACTATAGCTGGTAAGTGTCTAGAAACCAATTCGAACACTACACACCTCTTGACTTTATCCGCAAAGCCGCGGATATTCCAGGTCAATATTCTAGACATCCCTTATGTGTTTTTTTTTTTGTTTTTTTATATAGTTGCTCCCCCCTACCTTTAAGGCAGCGCTGGGCGGAAGGGCAGGGGTGCCCCCAACGATACACCTTCTATACATTGACAGTACCCCGCAGAAAAAAAAACTCCCTCCCACCCCCCCAAAACCCCCACCCCCAAAACCCCCACTCCCCTCATGACCTGCGAGTCGCAAACTGTGACTCATAGGTCTCTAACTATAGACTATCCCCCCCCTTCCCCCCCCTCCGTCAACCCCCCCGGCTCCCCCTAGCAGCACCACGGGCAGATTACTGAATGCACTTAGAGTCCAACCAATCAGCTGCATCCTTTGGGTTAGAGAAAAATTGGACAGTTTCTTTATATATAACCCGTAATTTCGCAGGGTACATCATAGAGTATTTTAGTTGTGCTTGTATCAATCTCTTTTTTACATCCTTATATTCTCTCCTTTTATCTTGCGTAACTTTAGAGAAGTCCGGGTATATCTCTATATTGACGTCATTATATTTCACCGTTTGTATCTCTCTTTTCCATCTAAGGATATAGTCCCGATCTCTTGAGGAGGTCATTCTAATTAACAATGGCCTTGGTGCTGACCCTGGTGGAAGTTTTCTTGTTGGAATGCGATGTGCTCTCCCCACTCCCCAGAAACTCCCCAGATCTTAATCCCATTGAGAACTTGTGGTCAATCCTCAAGAGGCGGGTGGACAAACAAAAACCCACTAATTCTGACAAACTCCAAGAAGTGATTATGAAAGAATGGGTTGCTATCAGTCAGGAATTAGCCCAGAAGTTGATTGAGCGCATGCCCAGTCGAATTGCAGAGGTCCTGAAAAAGAAGGGCCAACACTGCAAATACTGACTCTGCATAAATGTCATGTAATTGTCGATAAAAGCCTTTGAAACGTATGAAGTGCGTGTAATTATATTTCACTACATCACAGAAACAACTGAAACAAAGATCTAAAAGCAGTTTAGCAGCAAACTTTGTGAAAACTAATATTTGTGTCATTCTCAAAACTTTTGGCAACGACTGTACATGGCCTGAAACACAGTATCAGTCATGTGACACTCTTCACTTCATATAATTCCTGACAATCAGTAAGCAGCAGTGTTACATGACATACATTTGCCAGGTCAGCACACAGGACACATTCATGTGATAAGTAAATAGGACTAGTGTAAGGCCTCGTGCACACGACCATTCCGCTTTTTGCGGCCCGCAAACCGCGGATCCGCAAAAAACGGAAGCCGCCCATGTGCTTTCCGCAATTTGCGGAACAGAACAGGCGGCCCATTGTAGAAATGCCTATTCTTGTCTGCAAAATGGACAAGAATAGAACATGCTATATTTTTTTTGCGGGGCCACGGAACGGAGAAAAGAATGCGGACAGCACACGGAGTGCTGTCCGCATCTTTTGCGGCCCCATTGAAGTGAACCCGATGTGGACCCGAAAGACGGTCGTGTGCATGAGGCCTAAGAATAATTATTTTATTGTGGTTATTACAGGGACTACATTACTGTGTGTATTTACATGGCAGCCTGCCTCTAGGTCTGTGATGTCTAGTTTCGCCACAACTGGAGTGCCGGAGGTTTGCCATCACTGCTCTAGGTATTGTTCTAAAATTGCTGCCTGTCTCTAGGTGATGTCATGTTGTTAATAAAGTTCAGCATAAAAAAAAAACACACAGACACTGAGACATAATGAGATCCTGCAGGTAGTAATACTGTTTCTACTGCACATGTTCTGCTCCTCAATACACTACTATTTACGTGTGAGATACCACATGATAGCCAGGCACATGATACTTGTGAGGGTCACATGATGGCTCACGTGACTGACGCCATGCTTAGGCCTATCCAGCACTACAGGACTAAAATGAGCCATACCATTTTTTTTCTTTAGGGAAAGGCTACTGGATGGATGTAATAAATATCTGCAAGCAAAATTTAAAATGATATAAATGATAAAACTGTTCCATATCCTAAAAAATAAATGTAATCAATAAAACCAGAATACCTCTTTAATATATAAGGTTAGTATGCACTTCTTTGAGTTTTGAACCAGTCAGTGATGTGTGTTGGGTTTGTGAAAGGAAAAAGTCAGTAGGAAGGAACATTAAATAAATAGTAATCACTGCTGAGAGATTTATTGACCTGAGAAGAAGTCATTAGCCATGGTCTCAGTCAATATTTACCTCACAGTTCAGTAAATCTCGATGTTCAGTGAAAATTAAAGTCAATATGATGTGTGCTTTTTTACTTGCAAATTAATTTTCCAATGTAAAAGCCTCATTTTTTGCAATAAAACCACTTTTTAAACTTATGCATATCCCCCGGTGGCTTTTAAAAAGAGTGTTATAAAGCCGATGAAATTCTGGCAATGGAACGCTGGCTTAACTTGGCAGGGAATTTCCACATATTTATATATGCAACAAGAAGTCTTATGAATATGAGGGCTGTCTCAGCAGGTAGGGTAACATTTATAACACACAGGGTAGTAATATTATTCATCTCATTACTGTGATAGGAAAGGGGATGATTGATCTGATTGCATCTGTATTTTATGTAAGTAGGTGCCATGTGAATTGCGGCACAAGGGAATCATAAGCCTAAAATGAACATATTACATATTACCTATTACGGTGGCACCTTCTCAGTTGTGTAGAATTGCTTTCAATGTCCTCTCGTGTTTGCAAGTAGGCCAAGAAAGTAGCGTTTACTAGATTATAAACTAGACTGCTCCATTTATTCCATATGAGCTGACTATGATGTGGCGGGCAAATAGCAAGTATTGTTTCAGAGGCCTCTACTGTACAGTATCTCTGTATGGTATGTCAGCCAATTTTTTATGGAAGTCTTTATCAGACTCCCTATGCATGAAATTATTATGCCTTAGCGACAAGGCTTCAAGTAGAGGATACACGGAGCCCAACAAAGTCTGTATGGCAGTGCACAAAGGCTCTATAGCTCCTGGCACTGCCATACAGGCTACATACGCAAGGCACATGAGTCCTACTGTTGGTATTTTTGGACAACGCTATCCACTTCAATGCAGCTTAAAGGGGTTGTGCGGGTTTTTAATATTGATAACCTGTCCTCAGGATAGGTTATCAATATCAGATCGGTGGGGGTCTATTTGCCATAGACAGCAGCGGTGAGCAGGAAGAGAGACGGAAGTTGGCACATGCGCACTGTGCGCGTCATCTCCTCATACAGCCAGGGCCGTCTTTAATGCGGGGCAAAAGGGGCAGCTGCCCCGGGCACAGTTGCTCCTGGGGGGCCCAAGGCAGCTGCCTCTTGAGCCCCACCGGTCGCGCAGTCGGGGGAGGGCCCGCAGCACCGCAAGTGCTTTTTTTCAGTGCGGCGGCAGGCCCTCCCTATATGTTAAGTGCGGCTGCGCTGCACTCAATGTCAGCAAACCTTTTTAACTACCTTTAACTACTTCTTCCGCTCCATACTTGCGGGCTGCCCAGGCGTGAGTTCATTGCGCAATCCCGCGAGACCTGTAAACTCCCGCGGCGGGTCTCGCGGGAGCACGCGCTGACAGGATTGCGCAACAAACTCACGCCTGAGCAGCCCGCAAGTACGGAGCGGAAGAAGTAGTTAGAGGTAGTGAAGTCGTTTTTTTTTTTGTCAATGTATGCACACACTGGCTTTACTTCGAGGGGAGGGCAATGATTGGGGGATCTGTGGTGCGGCCAGTAGTAACTCTAAATTTAGAAAGAAAGAATGGATAATGCATACACCGGCTTCATATCTGGGGGGGGAGGGGGGTGGCGTTGGATGATCTGTAGTGCGGCCGGCACTAATGTCTGAATTCAGAAAGTCAAATTTTCTAAAGAGCACAACGGGGTGGCACTGCCCAAAACTTTCTCCAAAGACATAAAAAACCTCCAATGCTGGGTTTTCCTCACTACAGATGGTGCTCTGCCTCCAAATCACAACAACTTATGTCACAAAGGAGAAAACAAATGTGGGCGGCACTCTCCAAAAAAGGAGCTTCTTTATTCAGACATCAATATTGCAGACATCAAACCTTATTGTTGCAGACATGGAGCGGACTTGGCATAGCGCAGGCAACAAGGATCGTGGCGACGGCCGTTTCGCGCCTCAGCGCATTGCATGGTAGGGTGTGGGAAGGCGGGATCCAGGGGGCCCAAGTAAATTCTTGCCCAGGGTCCTATCAATATTAAAGACGGCCCTGCATACAGCTAATCGGCGGGGGTGTCGGGTGCCGGATCCCCGCCGATCTGATATTGATGACCTATCCTGAGGATAGGTCATCAATATTAAAAGCCTGGAGAACCCCTTAAATCATGCCAGGAGGAAATTTCTTAGAGGATGACCAAACAGTCAGGTTTTTGGATGTAGTTTTGGAAGCCAAAATCAGGAGTGGATGGATCGATAAAACGAGAGAAAGTCTTAAAGTGGTTGTCCTATCTTGCCATTTCTACTTCTCATCTTTTTTGAGTCTACTACTGGTTTTGGCTTTAAAAACTGCATGAAAAACCCAGAAAAGTGTAGCCAGACCTTTATGATTTCATCCAATGATACACATTATGAGATCTTTTTCACTCAAAGTATGTTTGCTAAGCTATTTTCTTAATGTGCTATTTTAGGAAAAACTTGGAAAATGTTAGAGAATAGGAAATTGACCCAAGGTTGGTCTCACTTATAAGGTTCTTCTGGGATCTTAGATCTTATGGCATATTTGCTGTCTATGCCTTACCAGTGAATTTGTTTCTCTGACTAACAAAATATTTTTTTCTTTTGACGCTGCACAGAGTCTAGGAAGAGTATTTACAGTAACCATACTGCTTTGTCTGATTTGATGTTTTGTGGATTTACACCAAAAATAAATGACCTGGACTTAATTCAACACAATATATAAGCCACTATGGAGAACAAGTCCCAGAAGAAACTAGTACCAATGCTACCTACTAACTAGCCTAGCCTATACAAGATGAAGTCCAGCTGGTGGATTGGAATGCTTTAGTGGGTAAACCTTGTAGCCTGGCAAATCAGGGGGTCTTGACAGGACTTAAAGGGTAGCTTACCTTTTAGACAAGTTTGTTTAAAAATGTTCTAAATTCCCTTAAATTACTTTTTCTACTATACTTTATTAATGGATGTTTTGCTGTTTTTATAAGTAAATAGTCACCTGAATTTCAGGTGTCTATTGTGCTTTACATCACTATGTCAGCGGTGTACAGGTAGATTCCTCTGTCCTGCCTATGCCAACTCTGTCAGCTAAAATCTCTGCATAGCACGTCAGGGCTTTTGTAGAACTCTTTCATGAGTTCAGGGGGCACAGGCAGGAGCCCGCACTGCTCAGCTAAATTCTGGTATAGCCCATTGGTACAGTGTACTGATGTGCTATGCCAGGATTTAGCCGAGTTGAGTGGGAAAAGGTAGGAGCAGTGATGTGTGCTTCTGCCTGTACAGTGCTTGCTGTGGCCCGTATTCCACCAGTACCAGAATCTGCTGACATGACAGCAGTGTACAAGTATACTGACTATACTATAAGTATATAATTATAATGTATCCTGGAATACAACAATAAAGATATGTTCCTTTAATGGGTTGTCTCACTTGAGCAAATGGCATTTATCATGTAGAGAAAGTTAATACAAGACACTTACTAATGTATTGTGATTCTCTATATTGCCTCCTTTGCTGGCTTTATTCATTTTCCACCACATTATACACTGCTCATATGCAGGGGTTACAACCACCGCTACAGAGCAGAGGCTGGTGCTTTTTCTATAGTGTGGAAGCACGTACACCACTGCTGAATTGCAGGGTGGACGTAACCCCTGGATACGAGCAGTCTATAATGTGATGGAAAAATGACTCAAGCCAGCAAATGAGGCAATATGGACAATCACAATACATTAGTAAGTGCCTTGTATTAACTTTCTCTACATGATAAATGCCATTTGCTGAAGTGAGAACCCCATGTTGGACAGGTGAAGATTGAAGGCAAGTCATGAGAACTTTTATATTAAAATCTCATTAATGTTATGTGCAAATTATATTAGCTTCTAAGCCACCCTGAAAACATTTATGTTCTTGAACTTTGACATTAAATATTCGCTATTCCTCAATACTTTGTCCTTTGTTCTCCTTTTTTCCATTTTGCTCATTTTCAGTGTCTAGCCCCATTGTCTAAGAAAGAAAACTACGAACTTAGCCAATACCACCCACAGAAAAGAAATTCATCTCTTGTAGGCTTGTTGACCCTTTCATAGGTCACACGCTCATTCCCCACTAATAATTCTAACTATTCTTAGATTCAAGGTTCATTTTTTTTTTATCATAACAGAAAAACATTCTTATAATGCCGTGTCTAGTATATCATGGAAACAGGTTTATAGGGCTGCCAGCTGTTTAACTACCACTCTACGAAGCAAGCAGTATAGTGAAAGCCACCCCCTAGCATACGTATGCCAACTAGCTAGTGATGACATCATGACCCTTGTCCAAGTTCGTCTGCAATCCATCTGATCTCCTGACAGATTTGACTCCCTGCTGCCCAGAACTATTGTAACTCTATAGAAAGACTGCCAAGTGACTCAGTCAGAAGAAGGTTTACAATGCAGGTAGGAATTGGCCAGGAAAGGCTATAATATATACTCTTTGTTAATTTATGGTGAAAAAAAATGTTGTGTCAAGAGTTTATTCGATGTTTCTGCTGGCTGCATATTATTTTCTCAGCTGCAAAGAGATGTCTGTAATGGCATACATCGCACGTGGAAGTGCTAAAGCAACAACAGGTATGGTTCAAGCAGAGGCCCTCAATAGCACTAAAGAGTGATTTTTTATTACTGCTTAAGCTGTTTGTATACACTTGAGAACCTCAGCCTGGCTATTGATGGTGTTAGTTTCCTTATGACAGTTTGTACCTGGTTATCCCATGATTTTATAACGACTCCACCAGAGACTGGCAGCCCTTCTACAGGTGAAATGTTGTTGGGGCTACCAGTGTTTATTAGTACATGTGTTATAAAATATCTATGTTATTATTATCAGATACGTACAAATAAGGCCCCCCCAAAAAAAATTTAAATAAAATAAGACTCTCTGTGTCGGGATTCGAACCCGTGACCAGCCGCATCCCAGGCGGTAGCCCTGCTTACTAGGCTACCGTCCTCTCTGGACATTACTCCCTGAAACCTATTATGTAACCTCAGTCTTGCCAAGCCTTGCTCATCACCCTTGATTCCCCACACCTGGTACTTCCCTATATAAGTCCAGCCCCTTGCACTCTAGCTTGCTGATTATTGAGCTCCTGAGCCTTGATCAAGCTTCTCCTCATCTGCTGCTCCTGCTACTACTGAAAGTCCACTGCTGACCAGGAATTGCCTACCGACTACTCTTCTGCTTGTCCCTACCTACTGAACTGCTACCACCGTTGCCATCCGGATTGTCTGACCACGCTTACTGCCGCCTGCCCTGACCCACCGCCTGCCTACCGACTACTCTTCTGCTTGTCCCTACCTACTACCTGCCTGCGGTCCTTGCCACTGGGCTCCACTCCTACCTCCAGCCAGCGGTCCTCTGACTCAGGTGAGCCTGTAGGATTGTTACAGAATAATCAGCCCCACTATGGAGTCCGCAATGGCCACTCTGCGTAAGCAGGTCTCCGAACTTCAAGAATTTGGTACTACATATCAGGAGAAATTTGCCCAGCTCCAAGGCGTAGTCCAAAGCCAACAGAGGGAGATTATTGAACTACAGAGGCAACTCCTGGACGTCCGCGGCGCGCCCGCAGACACCCGCATGCCACTCCTATCAAGATTCAGCGGCGACAGACGCCAGTATCGGGGGTTTCTAAACCAATGCCGCATCTATTTTCAGATGTACCCGGCCCCCTTCACCACCGAGAAAAAGAAGGTGCTATTCGTGGTCAATCTCCTGACGGATGAAGCATTAGCATGGGCATCACCATACGTGGAGACTAACAGTCAGCTCCTGGACAACCTAAACAACTTCATCACCGCCATGAGCCAAGTCTTCGATGACCCCAACCGCTGTGCGACAGCCGAGGCGCGACTACATGGTCTGCGGCAAGGGAGACGCTCCGTCGCCGAATACACCGCCGAGTTTCGCCGTTGGGTCACGGACACCACCTGGAACCCAGCGGCACAGAGAAGCCAATTCCGGCGAGGCCTGTCAGAATTAATAAAGGACGAACTCGCCAGAGTTGAGGCCCCGGACGATCTGGATGACTTCATTCAGTTATGCATCCGGATAGATCAAAGACTCTCCGAGAGGAAGAAAGAAAGACTCTGGTCCTCGGACCACAGACCCACTTACTCCTTCTCTTCCACCGCCCAGCGCGACCCCCAGTCAGTAACTGAACCTATGCAGGTCGACGCTCTACGTAGGTCTCTATCCACAGCTGAGAAGGAGAGAAGGCTGGCCGAAAACCTCTGCCTCTACTGTGGGGAGCCGGGTCATTTTGCCATCAAATGTCCTCATAAGATCCGAAAGACTATTGCCATAACGGAGCTAAAGGAGCAACCACAGACTCCAACCCCGCCAGCAGCCCCTGAAAATAACAACACGGCGGCTCATGGATCTCACTTCATCGTCCCCATCCTCATCGACATTGAGGGGCGACAACTCCCCTGTTCAGCGATGTTAGACTCCGGGGCGGGAGGCAACTTCATGGACCTAACCTTCGCCCGCGAAAAGAACATTCCACTGACAATCAAGGCAGCCCCCGTTGACCTGGAAACCGTCGACGGATCCCCACTCTCCTCGGGGCCGGCCACTCACGAGACCACCGAACTACAACTCCTCATAGAACCAGATCACCGTGAAAAGATCCACTTCTCTCTGATCGCCTCCCCGAAGTTCCCAGTGATCTTGGGCATCCCATGGTTGGCCACCCACAACCCCTCGGTGGACTGGGAAACCCGCTGCATACGATTCCCATCCGAGTTCTGCACGCTAAATTGCTCCCACAAACCCGTCCTTCCACCCGAAGACACCACCATCTCAAAACTATCCGTCAAGGATCTGCTACCCCCTCAATACCGCGAGTTCCAGGATGTCTGCGACAAGAAAAATGCAGACGAGCTGCCACCACACCGACCCTACGACTGCCCTATAGAACTGTTGCCCGGGGCTGAAATACCCTTTGGCAGTATCTACTCCCTCTCAGAGCCTGAACTCAAGGCTCTGAAAGAGTACCTGGACGAGGACCTGAGGAAGGGGTTCATCCGGCCCTCCACCTCCCCTGCGGGAGCCCCCTTTTTCTTCGTAGAGAAAAAAGACTCCTCCCTGCGTCCCTGCATAGACTACAGAAAGCTTAATGACATAACCGTAAAAAAACGGTACCCGCTCCCACTGATTTCCGAACTCCTTGAGAGACTCCGGGAAGCGAAGATCTTCACCAAACTCGACCTTCGAGGGGCCTACAACCTCGTCCGAATCCGCCCTGGGGACGAATGGAAGACCGCCTTCCGGACACGTTATGGTCATTTCGAGTACCTGGTCATGCCTTTCGGACTCTGCAATGCTCCCGCCACCTTCCAGCACTTCATTAACGACATCCTCAGGGACATGCTGGATCTGTTTGTAGTCGTTTACCTGGACGACATCTTGATCTTCTCTGAAGACCTCGAGCAGCACCGCAAACACGTCCGCAGGGTACTGCAGAGACTCAGACAGAACTCTCTCTATATCAAGCTAGAGAAATGCGAGTTTGAGCGAACCACCACTCAGTTCCTCAGATACATCATCTCCCCAGAGGGCCTAAGTATGGACCCGGGGAAGGTCCAAGCTGTGATGAACTGGCCCGTTCCGAAAAACGAGAAGGAGATACAAAGATTCATTGGCTTCGCCAACTTCTATCGGAAGTTTATCCGGAACTTCTCCAAGGTCATAGCACCAATCACCCAACTAACCAAGAAGGCAGTCCCCTTCTCCTGGACACCCGAGGCCCAGGAGGCCTTCACCAAGTTGAAACTCCTCTTCACTTCTGCCCCAATCCTAATCCACCCGAACCCCGAGCTCCCATTTACAGTCGAAGTGGATGCATCAGACTCTGCGGTGGGGGCAGTTTTGTCACAACGGACAGGGGAGAGGATGCTATTACATCCGTGCGCATATTTCTCCCGCCAGATGTCCCCCTCCGAGAATAACTATGACATCGGGAACAAAGAACTACTGGCGATCAAGGATGCCTTCTCCGAGTGGAGACACCTGCTGGAGGGAGCCACCAACCCCATAATCGTACTAACTGACCACAAGAACCTCGAGTTCATCCGCAGCGCTAAGAGACTCTCAGCCAGACAGGCCAGATGGAGCCTATTCTTTTCCCGCTTCAACTATCTCATCACCTATCGCCCTGGATCAAAAAACAGCAAGGCTGGCGCCCTCTCCAGAATGTTTTCCGAGCCCTCACAGAGTAACAAGGGCCAAAATAACATCTTACCCGAGAGAAGGGTCGTAGGGGCCACCTACTCTAAAGAACTCCTGGGCACAATCAAAGAAGGATACGAAAATGACCCCTTCCTCGCCCACCCCACAGGGAATGTCAGCCTTACGTTTAAGAACGGTCATTGGTTTCATCAGGACCTACAACTATATGTACCAGAAATCGCACGGCTCAAAGTGCTCAAATTCAACCATGACTCCAAGCTGGCCTGCCATTTTGGCACAAGAAAGACCCAGGAGCTTCTCTCCCGCTCCTTCTGGTGGCCAACATACAAGGAGGACATCAAGAGGTACATCTCCTCGTGCGCGGTCTGTGCCCGCAATAAGACTCCTCGTTCCTCCCCCGTGGGTCTGTTACAACCCCTCCCTATTCCCTCCCGCCCCTGGGGCTCGATCTCCATGGACTTTGTGGTAGACCTTCCTCCTTCAAAAGGGATGAACACTATCCTGGTCGTGGTCGACCGTCTCACCAAGATGGCCCATTTCATCCCCTACAAAGGCATACCCACCGCCAAACAGACGGCCGATCTAATTCTCAGAGAGGTCTTCAGGCTGCATGGGATCCCGGACGACGTAGTCTCCGACCGAGGCGTACAATTTGCCTCAAAGTTCTGGAAGAACTTCTGCCAGGGGCTCGGGGTTAAAGTGAACCTATCCTCCGCTTTCCACCCTCAGTCAAACGGGCAGACTGAGAGAACTAATCAGACCCTAGAGCAGTACCTACGCTGTTTCAGCTCCCACCTGCTGGATGACTGGCTTGACCATCTCCCCACGGCCGAGTTCGCCTACAACAATGCTGAGCATAGCTCAACCAAGCACAGCCCCTTCTTTGCTAACACAGGCTCGCACCCGGTGTTCATTCCCCACCTGCCCGTCGCCTCCACCCTCCCAGCAGTGGCCGAACGCCTAACAACCCTACAGGAGGCACAAAAGAACATTATAGACAACCTCCAGCTCGCCCAGAGGCGTTTTATACAGGGAGCAGACAGACGTCGCAAACCCACCCCAGGCTTCCATGTGGGAGACAAGGTGTGGCTGTCCACCAGGAACCTCAGATTGAAGGTCCCCTCCAAAAAGTTGGCCCAAAGATACATGGGTCCGTTTCGGATCACCGCACAAATCAACGAGGTCACGTTCCGGCTCGACCTTCCGGACTCCATTAGGGTGCACCCTGTCTTCCATTGCTCACTCCTCAAGCCATACGTGGAGAACACCTTCACAGGCCGCCACTCGCCCCTCCACCACCCGTGAGGGTACAGGGTGAAGAAGAATACGTTGTCGCAAAGATCCTCGACTCCAGGATCCACCGGGGAAGACTACAATACCTAATTGGGTGGGAGGGTTACCCTCCCGAGGATAACTTCTGGGAGCCAGAAGAAAATGTCCACGCCCCCAGACTGGTAAAAGAGTTCCACCAACGGCACCCCGGTAAGCCTGCCCCTGCGGTGCCCGGAGGTCACCTTGGAAGGGGGGGAGTACTGTCGGGATTCGAACCCGTGACCAGCCACATCCCAGACGGTAGCCCTGCTTACTAGGCTACCGTCCTCTCTGGACATTACTCCCTGAAACCTATTATGTAACTTCAGTCTTGCCAAGCCTTGCTCATCCCCCTTGATTCCCCACACCTGGTACTTCCCTATATAAGTCCAGCCCCTTGCACTCTAGCTTGCTGATTATTGAGCTCCTGAGCCTTGATCAAGCTTCTCCTCATCTGCTGCTCCTGCTACTACTGAAAGTCCACTGCTGACCAGGAATTGCCTACCGACTACTCTTCTGCTTGTCCCTACCTACTGAACTGCTACCACCATTGCCATCCGGATTGTCTGACCACGCTTACTGCCGCCTGCCCTGACCCACCGCCTGCCTACCGACTACTCTTCTGCTTGTCCCTACCTACTACCTGCCTGCGGTCCTTGCCACTGGGCTCCACTCCTACCTCCAGCCAGCGGTCCTCTGACTCAGGTGAGCCTGTAGGATTGTTACACTCTGATGGTGCTGCTTCATACCACCACTTAGAAACTATGGCTTTTGAAGCTAGTTCATCCCACTTCTTGCTTGGCGCATCCAAAAGTGATATGGTTGGCAGACTGGAAAAGAAAAAGAAGGCAATTAAAACCTACACAGTAATAAATCAGTTCTTATAGACATTTGTGGTCCATATCCTATTGATTTCTGCTTTGCTTGTGTAGTGCCCTGGAGCAGGGGTACTTTGAAGTCTGGACATTTGTGGACATTAGCCACTGTTTTCCCTATGCAAAGTTTTAAACTTCTTACTTTATTTCACTTGAAAAGGTTAACATGAATTGACTTATAATGTTTAATATCATGTAACTATGTTGTAATATATATCCTGTTCGTTTGCACTGTAGTTGCGAAGCTCTGTTGAAAGGGTTGATAAATACTGAGAGACTTTTGGGACTTTGAATGAGAAGCTAGTAATTTTCCACAGCTACCATAGGGTTTAAAGAAGAGCATGTTTTGGAGGAAAAATGCCAGACTTGTGTTCCACCAAAAGCAGACAGACTGACTTTTTGAATGTCTAGTTTAGCACTGTTGTTATGTCTGGAAACTTGTTTTTGTCTGGAAAAACTGCTGTGTCATTGCCATTGAGTATCATTGAAGCTCCATTGAAGCTGTAATGTAAGTCTATGTTTGTGCTGAGTTTCTCAACTCCACCCCTCCCACTAGAAGGTTCTAGTTCAGCCAGAAACTGTATATAAGGAGAGCCCCTAGGGACCAGTGCTTGGAGGGGAAGACTCTGTCAGCCTGCGAGAGTGACCAGAAGAATATGCTGAGATAGGGACGCTGAGCCACAGACCATGGGTCACCAGCCCTGTGACCAAGGAGCCAACTGGACTACTGAGCTACATACCGTGGGCCACCCGCCTTTGACCAGGGTACCAGACTTCTGAGAAAGAGAGTGACAGCTAGCTCATGCCTTTCTTCAGCATAAAACTGTTCTTTTTCCAGGGAGAAGACTAGGAAAGCCAGCACCAAAGTCTCACCGGTATTATTTTGAACCTGAATTCCTCCAGTAAAGAAGCACACTGGTAAACTGCAGACACTAAAACTATGGACTTATTTCGCATTGAGGTGCACCACATCTTACCATCCCTTCCAGAGAGCAGTAACATGTGATGACATCTGCTTACATTGTGCAACTTGAGTAGAAGATAAATCTCAGGATACCACTGTCCATAGGCAAGCAGAGATGTCCAACTTGAGCTGGAGCCTTCTTCTACAGTATCTCTTTCTATAGATACAAGAGTAGCTACATAGCCTGCCACTATGGTGTGTCCTCCCCATTCATAGTCTTAATTCCCTTTATGATCGCATTTTATTTCATGACCAATGAGGCTAGGGAACTCAGGATGTTTAAGGAGATCAAGGACATGTATTTTTCAACTTGATCAGCTATGTAACTATACTCAGTGCTTTTAGTGTTTGTTAAGCATCTTGGTACAAGTGTGCAACATATGGTGTTGAGTGTTATTCCTACATTAGTGAATTATTCATAACACATACGTCCACCTTTAGATATCTCACATCATAAATTCTGGGTATACTACGGGATTTGTTTTGCCATTAAATGAGATAAAACCATACTTGCCAACTTCCTGGAATGTCTGGGAAGCTCCCAAAAAAAAGGGGAGCCCTCTCGGCCTCCAGAAGAGTTGGAAAATCTCCAAGGTGCCGCAGAAGCCTGTGGAGCTCAGGGATGCTTTGTAATCTGACATTGCACTGGTGTCCAAACACACATTGAGTTGGAGGTGCTGTGTCACGTAAAGGGATGTGGCCTGAGTAGCCTGTTAAAAGGGACATGTCTAGCATGGAACACTCTATTCTCCCGGAAGGCTCATACAAAAAGTTGAATAAAACCCACAAGTAATAGGACCTAAAATCATTACAAGTATAATATGCTCACATGGTATCTCAATCTGGATCTCATTCTCTATTAGTTACTATTTTCTGCAATGTCCATGGTCTAGCAAAATGCAGAGACAATTAACAGGTCAACTGTTTTATGGTGGCTTGGTATAACACCTAGGCGCCAGTCACTTATGCCCTAAAAACACAAATATTTTTGTGAAATTTAGGTTTACTTTGATAATCAGAAATTTTCACAATTTATTATTTTAAAGGTGCATCGGGTATGATTGTGACTGCTATGTGTCATCTAATCGAAAGGCATTTTAAAAATAGCACATGAAGATTGGGTGGATTGAGGCTTACAATAAGGCATGACAAGTGGGATTAAAAAAAAGTTCTTGAGAATTTGCTTTCCTTTCATGTTAAACTTTCCACACACCCTACCAGTATAGAGCTGGAAAACATGGCCTGGTATCTCTAAGAAAACAATGCAGGCCTCTAGGTGGGGAATGGAAACTGAATTACTCGAGAAGGATAAAGGAAAACCAGTGTAGGGAGTGGTTCACATATCTACGTTTTTGTGTCAGAAGTGTCGGCTGAATTTTCAACCAGTGGAATTATTACTGATTTCAAGGATGAACTTTGTTTCTCATCAGTGTCAATAGGAAATTTGCTGCAATCTCTATAAGATAGGCAGAGAAACTCAAAGCGGTAGCGATCAGCAATTAAGCAGTTCACACAGAGATTACATTATCTTCTATTGTTCTATAGCTCCTCACATGTGGTGCGATTCTACTCCAGGACCTGAGCTCTAAGTAACATGATTTAAATAGTCCACATATGCATTGGCGGCTCCGTCTGCAATAACATCACATTTGATGGCAAGAATAGTGTTTCATGCACCCTTCTTCTTGACAGCAAAGCAAAAGGCACAAAGGAACCAGAAGGATTGCATTACATGTCAATGGGGTATGTCATGGGATCCATCATGTGACAGATCTGTCACAACTTCATGGCTTCCATTATGAACAGAAGCCAAGATGTATGTGTGGACAGAGCTTAGGATGGAACACTACATTTGGATGCTAGGTTGTCATGCAAGTGATAGAATGGTATAGACATGGTAGAGTGTTCAGCATTAGTGTTGATCAAGCACCAAAGTGCTCAGGTGCTCGGGCCGAGCACAATGGAAGTCAATGGGAGAACCCAAGCATTAAACCAGGCACCCCTGCTCTAAAGAGGGGAGGGTGTCTAGTTCATAGAAAAAGGTCAGAAATTGATGGAAACACCACCGAAATGGTTCGGGAACAGCATGGGGAGGATGTCTGAATGTATCTTGGACTCCCAGGTCGCTGCTGGGAATGATGTTGTCCGAGTAGCATGCCACTTTTACAAACTGACACTAATACGCATAAAACTGAAGATAAAATCGATGTTAGAGAAAAAATTGTTAGAAAACATTCTATCCTATATATTTACTTGTATATAAAGTGCAAGTGCTGCCGAAAAAGGAAGAGGCACTCCAATACAACCTGTATATCACATAATGGAGAGCCTCATTCACATTGTGGTAAATTACAAGGAACCGGCACTCCAATACAACGTTTATTACACATAAAGGAGGGCATCATACACCCTTGAAAAATTATGATTGATGGCCTGCTGGTGACCCTCTAAAAAACTATATGCGAGGGCCTGCAGGTGAGCTGACCCTGTAAAATATTTTAGGTGCGGGTCTGCTGGTGAGCTGACCCTGTAAAACATTATATGCGAGGGCCTGCAGGTGAGCTGACCCTTTAAAAGATTGTAGGTGAGAGCCTGCAGGTGAGCTGACCCTCTAAAACATTATATGCGAGGGCCTGCAGGTGAGCTGACCCTCTAAAAGTTTGTAGGTGAGGGACTGCAGGTGAGCTGAACCTATAAAACATTATATGCAAGGGCCTGCAGGTGACCTGACCCTGTAAATCATTATATGCGAGGGCCTGCAGGTGAGCTGACCCTTTAAAATATTGTAGGTGAGGGATTGCTGGTGAGCTGACCCTGTAAAAGATTGTAGGTGAGGGCCTGCAGGTGAGCTGACCCTCTAAAAAATTATATGCGAGGGCCTGCAGGTGAGCTGACCCTGTAAAAGATTGTAGGTGAGGACCTGCTGGTGAGCTGACCCTGTAAAAGATTGTAGGTGAGGGCCTGCAGGGGAGCTGACCCTATAAAAAATGATATGCGAGGGCCTGTAGGTGAGCTGACCCTGTAAAAGATTTTATGTGTGGGCCTACTGGTTAGCTGACCCTGTAAAACATTATATGTGAGGGCCTGTAGGTGAGCTGACCCTGTAAAACATTATATGCCAGGGCCTTTAGGTGAGCTGACCCTGTAAAAGATTTTAGGTGCAGGCCTGCTGGTAAGCTAACCCTGTAAAACACTATATGCGAGGGCCTGCAGGTGAGCTGACCCTTTAAAAATTATATGCGAGGGCCTGCAGGTGAGCTTACCCTGTAAAAGATTGTAGGAGAGGGCCTGCTGGTGAGCTGACCCTGTAAAAGATTGTAGGTGAGGGTCTGCAGGTGAGCTGACCCTCTAAAACATTATATACGAGGGCCTGTAGGTGAGCTGACCCTCTGAAAAAGTATATGCGAGGGCCTGCAGGTGAGCTGACCCTTTAAAAGATTTTAGGTGCAGGCCTGCTAGTGAGCTCACCCTGTAAAACATTATATGCGAGTGCCTGCAGGTGAGCTGACCCTGTAAAATATTGTAGGTGAGGGCCTGCAGGTGAGCTAACCCTGTAAAACACTATATGCGAGGACCTGCTGGTGAGCTGACCCTGTAAAAGATTTAAGGTGCGGGCCTGCAGGTGAGCTGACCCTCTTAAAAAATTATATGCGAGGGCCTGCAGGTGAGCTGACCCTCTAAAACATTATATGCGAGGGTCTGCAGGTGAGCTGACCCTATAAAACATTATGTGCAAGGGCCTGCAGGTGAGCTGACCCTCTAAAAATGATAAGTGAGGGCCTGCAGGTGAGCTGACCCTGTTAAACATATGGGAGGGCCTGCAGGTGAGCTGACCCTCTAAAACATTATATGCGAGGGTCTGCAGGTGAGCTGACCCTATAAAACATTATGTGCAAGGGCCTGCAGGTGAGCTGACCCTCTAAAAATGATAAGTGAGGGCCTGCAGGTGAGCTGACCCTGTAAAAGAATGTAGGTGAGGGCCTGCTAGTGAGCTGACCCTGTAAAAGATTGTAGGTGAGGGCCTGCTGGTGAACTGACCCTGTAAGAGATTTTAGGTGAGGGCCTGCTCGTGAGCTCACCCTGTTAAACATTATATGCGAGGGCCTGCAGGTGAGCTGACCCTCTAAAAAATTATATGCAAGGGCTTGCAGGTGATCTGACAATGTAAAAGATTGTAGGTGAGGGTCTGCTGTTGAGCCGACCCTGTAAAAGATTGTAGGTGAGAGCCTGCAGGTGAGCTGACCCTCTAAAAAATTATATGCTAGGTCTTGCAGGTGAGCTGACCCGGTAAAAGATTTTAGGTGCAGGCCTGCTGGTGAGCTGACCCTGTAAAACATTATATGCAAGGGCCTGCAGGTGAGCTGACTCTGCAAAACATTATATGCAAGGGACTGCAATGAGCTGACCCTGTAAAACATTATATACAAGGGCCTGTAGGTGAGCTGACCCTCTAAAAATGATGTGCGAGGGCCTGCAGGTGAGCTTACCATGTAAAAGATTGTAGGTGAAGGCCTGCAGCTGAGCTGACCCTCTAAAAAATTATATACGAGGGTCTGCAGGTGAGCTGACCCTGTAAAAGATTGTAGATGAGGGCCTGCTGGTGAGCTGACCCTCTAAAAAATTTAATGCGATGGCCTGCAGGCCTTGTTCATTTTTATAAAAGTCAACCTGTCAGCATTTTTAGCTGAAAGCGGATGCGCTTATCTGTTATAATGCAACCAGCAGCACTAAATACCCGCTCAGACAAAACACTGGCGGCAGGGCAGGCCAGCACCTCCAAGGCATAGAACGCCAGTTCGTGCCACGTGTCCAGCTTGGACACCCAGTCGTTGTAAGGCACTGAGGGATTATTGAGGACGCTGAAACGGTCTGGCATGTACTCCTTCATCATCTTTCAAAATGTTTCCCTCCTTGTGACAGTAGGCCACGCATCAGGGTTAGGGTGCTGGCGGGGTGTCATGAAACTGTCCCAGGCTTTGGAGAGTGTTGCCCTGCCTCTGTTGGAACTGCTGTGTGTTCACCTTGTCTCCCCTCCTTGGTTGCCCAAGGAACTACGAACTCTGCCGCCAGCGTTGTCAGTTGGAAGTTTTTGGAGCAATTTTTCAACAAGGACCTTCTAATATTGCACCGTTTTGCTCGTCCTCTCCACCATAGGAATGAGAGATGAGAAGTTCTCTTTGTAGCGGGGGTCGAGAAGGGTGAACAACCAGTAATCCGTGTTGTCTAAAATGCATATAACGATCGCTGTAAAGGCAGCCTGACATGAAGTCAGCCATTTGTGCCAGAGTACAAACAGGCAAAACTTACGCAAGTGGAAAAAAAAAGGGCATTAAAGGGGCAGGGGCAGAAGAGGGCAGGGGCTCAAGCCCCCTTTGAGCCCTATGTGTGCACGTCCCTGCAGGAGTATGACTCTCAATCTCCTCATCCTCTTTCTCCTCTTCTGCCCACCCACACAGAACAGATGGAATTAAACTTCCATGGGTACTACCATCCTCTTCATTGTCCAATTCACACTGAGAAGACGAACTGAGGGTGGTCTGGCTATCACCCTATGTAATGTCTTCCCCCATTTCCACCTTTTCCACATGCAAAGCATCGTCCTTAATTGTGAGCAGCGAGTGTTTGAATAGACACAGAAGTGGGATGGTTACGCTGATAATAGTGTTATCGCTGCTCACCATCTGTGTTGATTCCTCAAAGTTGCGTAAAACCTCACAGAGGTCAGACATCAATGCCTACTCGTCGCTTGGGAAGAGCGTAAGCTGACTGAAAAGGCGACAACCATGTGTCACGGGAAGTACAGAGAAGGAAAGACAACCAAAGGGAACCACAACTAAACAACAACAGACTAGGCCCCAAACCTAGGGAATAAAGAGGTCACCTCCTGGCATTCCCTGATACTCACCCTAAGCTGCTAACAACATGTGCAAATCTCAATGGTAGAAATGCACATGCACAGGAACCTGAGACTGCTGAAACACTGCACCAAACCCTCAGCTTAGGGAACAGGGAAAGAGGCAACCGGCTCCTTCCAAACTGAAGGAGCTAGTGTCTCCCTGAGGCCTAGTCACGACAGACACACCAAGAAAAGGGAAAGGACTTAGCTTGAGATGTAACTGTAACAGGAGAACCACCACACAAGCAGAGCACTCCACAGAAGAGCTATCAGCCGCAAGGAAATAAGTGAGAGGCGGAACATATAAAGAGCCACATGACTGATAATGAGCAGCATCTGCAAAGGGTGTGGAAACCTGTCAGCAACAATGAAAACAAGAGAGATCTGTCAGATAGACTCCTGAGTCTTCCGTCTATTTGACCTTCTAAGATCTCTCCCAGGGCCAGCGGTGACACCATGCTGCAGCTGGTATTGCACTACTGCCCTCTGCTGCTCACAAAGCCAGGCCAACATGTGGAACGACGAGTTCCAGCGCGTGCTCACGTCGCACAACAGCCGGTGAGCTGGCAATTTCCAGCGCTGCTGCAGCGTTGAGAGACCGGCTGAAGCTGTCGATGACTTGCAGAAATGTGCACACACGCAGCACACCTTCACCAGTAGCTCAGGCAAATTGGGGTAGGTTTTCAGAAACCACTGAACCACTAAGTTTATAACACGGGCTAGGCATGGGATGTGTGTGAGCTTGCCGAGCTCCAAAGCCGCCACCAAGTTACAGCCATTATCAGACACAACCATGCCTGATTCTAGCTTGAATGGATGCTAGAGCCACAGCTCAGTCTGGTCTCTTATCCCCTGCCACAGCTCTGCGGTGGTGTGCTGTTTGTCCCCTAAGCATATCAGCTTCAGTACGGCCTGTTGCCGCTTCCCCACTGCAGTGCTACACTGCTTCCAGCTACCGACTGATGGCTAACTGGGATAATTCGGAGCTGGAAGTAGAGGAGGAGGCGGAGGAGGAGAAGTGGGGGTTGGAGCCACTAACGTAGGTGCTGGCAGAAACCCTGATCGACATAGGGCCTGCAATCCTTGGCGTCGGTAGAACCTTTGCCATCCCAGGGTATGACTCGCTCCCAGCCTCCACAACGTTTACCCAGTGTGCCATCAGGGAAATGTAGCGTCCCTGGCCGAATGCACTTGTCCATGTGCCTGTGGTTAAGTGGACCTTCCCAGTAACTGCGTTGGTCAGGGCAAGTGTGATGTTACAGGCCACATGTTGGTGTAAGGCGGGCAAGGCACACCTTGAAAAATAGTGGCGTCTGGGGACTGCGTAACGTGGGACGGCTGCCGACATCAGGCTGCAGAAGGCCTCAGTGTCCACAAGCCTAAATAACATTTGTACGCCGCGCTGGGACACGGAAGTGGATGTGGTCACTGATGGTGCTTGTGAAGTTCCAGGTGCAGGGCGGGAGGCATCCGGGCCTGCGCCTTTGACAGGAGATTGGCCAGCACATAACACAGGGGAAGAGGAGGCAGTGGTGTGACCCGCAGACACAGATTGTGGACCCAGGCGTTCGTCCCACTTATTACGGTGCTTGGATGCCATGTGGCGGATCATGCTGGTGGTGGTGAGGTTGCTAGTGTTCACGCCCCCTGCTCATTTTGGTATGGCACAGGTTGCAAACTACTATTCTTTTGCCATCTGCACTTTCCTCAAAAAAGTGCTATACTGTGGAACACCTATACCTTGGCAAGGGAGATTTCCGCAAGGGGGTGCTCCGTGGAACAGTTGCCACCCCACTGCCTCTTCCAGCCTGTTGCAGTGCTGCAGATCCCTCCCCCTCTGTATTGCTGTCCTCGCTCGGCTTTCCACCTTCCCAGGTTGGGTCAGTGACTTAATCGTCCACCACCTCCTCTTCCACTTCCTCTCTGCTCATCCTCCTGACTTGTTGACCTAACCACAACTTCAGTGATTGAAACTGTGTCTCATCCTCTACATCAACCTTTTGAGACAGTAATTGCCGTTGACTTATTGGCAACTGTGTCTCATCATCATCCACCTCATTAAACAGTAATTGCCGTTCCCCACCGTCATCTTCTTGTGACTGTGGATGCTCAAGAGTTTTGGAATCAGGGCACAAGATCTGTCCCTCTTCAAGCATGCTTGGCGAGAGGACCAAATCAAGGAATGGCGCTGAAAAGAGCTCCTCGGAATATCCGAGTGTGGGATCACTTGTTTGCCCAGACTCTTCATGGTGGGAGGAAGGAGGATCAGGGTGAGGATTGTGTTGAGCAGACTCTTGGCTACTGAGACTGGACTTGGTGGAAGACAGGGTGGTGCTTAACCGACTGTAAGCATTATCTGCTGCAATCCAACCGACCACCTGCACCACTGGCCCGTCCCTTGCTGCTTGCCTTCTTCATATTAAATGTTATACATGCTTGAAAGTCTGTCACACGTACAGTAGTGTAGGATTTGGGAGTGTATGTGCAAACAAATTTAAAAAGGTATTTGGGATGTGGAAACGTCACACATGAGATATCCCGCAGATAATGTCAATGCTGTCACCAGCGGCTAATAAAAAATTACAGGGAATGTCACAGGTATTTGGGATGAGGAAACGTTATACAGGAGAGGTACCACCGGTAATGTCACTGTCCGCAGCGTCTACGAAAAAAAGTACACTATATGTCACAGATAAAAATTTTCAGCGCACACATTACACTATAGATGTGGCACTGGTTATGTCACTGTCAGAAGTGGACACCGTCTATTGAAAAAGTACACTGTATGTCACAGATACATTTTTTCAGCGCACATGTTACACTGCAGATGTGGCGCTGGTAATGTCACTGTCCGCAGCAGACACCGTCTACGGAAAAAGTACACTGTATGTCACAGATAAATTATTTCAGCGCACACGTTACACTGCAGATGTGGTGCAGCTAATGTCACTGTCCGCAGCAGACACCGTGTACAGAAAAAGTACACTGGATGTCAGATACTTTTTGGATGGGCACACTTTACACTGGAGATGTGGCGCAGCTAATGTCACTGTCCAGAGCAGACACCGTCTATTGAAAAAGGACACTGGATGTCACAGATATTTTTGGGATGCGCATGAAGAGGGCACTGGCTACTTGTTCAGTCCCACTAGCTCAACCATCATCTTACCCCCAGCCCCACACCCTAACCCAGGAAATAAACACACCACACCACTGCTTGGATTTAATCGGCCACAGCAGCCGTTTATTGAATAAATACAAAATATATAACATAAGTTAACCACTGACGAGGGAGGTCCTAGAAGCCCCAATAACTCCATAAACGCTGGAACACCTGCGTCTCCATCTTGCCCCCAGCCGTTGAACCCAGCTCGGAGGCAGCAACTGATGGACGCGTAATTAGTTCCTACCAGCTCCTCAATGAGAGTCCAGCCCCTCCCGCGGGGCCCTCCCATCCTCAGGTACCACCATATTCCTCCACTTCAAGGACCTCCCCCGCCTCCACGACTGCCACGACATATAACACACCAACACTCCTCTAATTCCACCTCCACTAGGGTCGGGTGGGTGGGCGTTTGGATCCCCTGGCCGCACTGTCCTTACTTCCGCCTCCTTCCTCCGTCTCCGCTCTGGCCACGCCCACCGCCGCCCCGGCAACTCGCGCCTCTACTCCTAACCCGCCCCCACAAACAACTAACCCTTTCCTCACCTGTCCTTCACCGCCAGGCCTCTTCATGCGCGTCCTCCCCCACCGCTGCGCTCCAGTCCGGCCTGACTCACTTTACACTGAAGCTAATGTCGCTGTCTGCAGCGGCCTAACTATTGCACGCTATAGATATAGATATTGCTGCCACACACAACAGTCCTTAAAAGGACTTTTGGGTCTGTAAAGTTTTAGCTATTTAGCACAGTTTGCGCTAAAAATAGATATTGCTGCTGCCACACACAACAATAGTCCTTAAAAGGACTTTTGGGTCTGTTAAGTTTTAGCAATTTAGCACAGGCTGCGCTAAGGACTTTTGGGTCTCTGAAAAGCTTTTCTACAAAAAATATTTGTATATCACTCCCTACACTGTCTGTCCCTTCCTCAGCACAGCTCTCCCTGACTAAGGGTCCATCCACACATCCGTGTGTGTTTTACGGATCCACGGATCAGCAAAATACAGACAGCGGCAATGTGCGTTCCGCATTTTGTGGACCGCACATTGCCGGCACTAATAGAATATGCCTATTCTTGTCCGCAATTGCAGACAAGAATAGGACATGTTCTATTTTCTTCAGGATCGGAATTGCGGACCCGGAAGTGCGGGTCCGCAATTCTGTATCCGGGCAGCACATCATGCTGCCCCATAGAAATGAATGGGTCCGCAATTCCGTTCCGCAAAATGCGGAACAAAATTGCGGACATGTGAATGGGGTTTTAGACTGAGCCGAACACACGTCATCAGGTGCTATATAGCACCCGATGACGCGTTCCTGCCAGCCAATCACTGTAATGCCAGTAACCAACATGGCTACAGCATTACAGTGAGGGCAGTACTTACCTGTACGTTTATTGGTGGAGTAGCAGCCAAGAAACGTGCGGGGAGGAGACACGAGCATCGCGCTCGAGCACATGCAGCATTCGGCAGAATACTGCCATGTGCCGAGCATGCTCGATCAACACTATTCAGCATATCTTTTGTACCAAATCCTCATCCTGACCTTAATAGTTGTTCAATAGAAGATCCATAAATATTTTTGACCTATTTCTGGGTCTATAGACTAAAGGCTGTTCTTCAGTGAATAATAAACTGAGCACCAATGCCAACTGGTCTGCATTGACAAGTGTGCGAACTTGTGTCACTTGCACTTTTTGGAACCAATAATGTATAGGATACTGTAGAAATAATAGGAGAGCAACAATCCAATGGGAGGATAGAATAGTCCTAAGAACAGAAGTTATTCTTGTGACGATCCTTACTCAATAGGTCACGTCACTGGGGTGAATTACACTAGTGAGCTCATCAAGTTACCACAGAAATTCCCACCCACCTATTCTAGATGACGGAATTATGCTAACTTACTCCCCTAGATTCTAACACCCCAATCACAATAGCTGCCACCACCTATACTATAAGGCAATAGGGGCCTATACTCAGATATTCTCTCAACCCAAATTTAACACCGTAACACAGGTTATCTATATGGGACCTAAAATCCTCTGAAACACTACTGGTAATGTTATTCCCTCCGAAAGAGCAAGTCCTATAAGACCACAAGGAAGGGACTTATTAATGCTTAAATTTAATACACAATAGTGCAGTGCAATACAAAAAGAAAGTGTCAGATAAAAGATAAAAACTAAATATACATACAATAACAATGCAGTGAACAGATAAAATAAATGGGATAAAATACAGAATATTGGCTTACTGAGATGCAGCAGTTATATTCCGGCTGTGGGGAGAGCTGAAGATATGGGCAGTCACTCCAAACGATGTGGATCCCCAAAATGACTGACAATTACCTGTTCCCAAACACCCATCTTTATCCCCCTTCAGCCGAGGGGTGGACTGTGAGGGAGCCTTCCTCTTTTCGGTCCGGCCTTCTGGGACGTCTGATATTATTCAGGTTTCTGCCCCACCTTCCCAGAAGACTGACTGAGGTGGCAATATGAATCACGGCGATTCCTCGCTGTATGACAGGGACTGCGGGTACAGGTATGATCCCATAATCTGAGTCGCTTCGTCCCGGTCATACAGAAACCAAATATGATTGAGTTATGATTTCCAGAAGGCCAGATCCTGAATATCGAGAAATGCCTTCTGTCCAGTATGGCGTGCATAGACTCTGCCCAAAGCCCATGTCAGTCTGAACACAATTATTAGGGTTCTGAGGCTGTGGTTGCCATAAGGTCGGAGTTATGGCTTCTGATATTATTTCATTTATCTACTGAATGGGTTAGACCACCCACTGGTCTAGCAGCCAACATGTCTAGGGTTGCTGTGCATTTTAACTATCCCCCTCCCAGGTCTTTATTAGGATGCCCAAATGTTTTGCAATTAGCAGGCCAGTGCTAAATGGGGGCTTCCTCTGAGAATGTGGAGTGTCTCCTCTAGTCTTCAGAAAGACTGGCATCTAGAGGCACCATTGCATTTGCTTAATAGATCAATAGCCACTGCTATACAATTAGCTATTGATAATGTAAGTTTAGGAGAATATGAGATCTATCTGTCTGTCTATCTCTCTGTCTATTCATTTCAGATTTCATTACAATTCTACTTCTGAATTTGGGACTATGCTGTCTTCGCATTGAGCTAGGTGATGGCACAATAGGTATTCAAGGTGTAATGGACATATGGTTGGTTTGGTTCTATATCTGGTCTGGTCCTGATTTTGCTCTGGTTGTTCTTAACACTGTTGCCAAATGTATATTTGTACGGGAGCACACTAGCATTATTTGATAGCGAAGCATACAATCATTTGCAATATTGGCGCATAATGAGGGCCACATACTGTACTTCTAGTGGCCCTCATTATGCCCTCAGACTTGGATCACAAAAGAAAACGTATTCTGGTTCAGGGATCTGTTACTGCCTTAGAACCTTGGCCCAGTAGAAGATCCTCAGTTTTCTGATGCTTTAGTCGGAACCTATTACACTATTTTAACCATTGGGTGTAGCTAAAGGCTGTGCAAAGGTAGCAGTTACAGCTGGCCCTTGGTGCCTAAGTGATCAGCAGGGGCGTTGCTAGGGTCTGAAGACATCCGGGGCACGAGCCCACGTGAAACCACGCCCCCATCCCATGAAGCCACGCCCCCATCCAATGAAGCCACTCCCTCATCGTCACCAAAAAGGGGGGGGCGTTCACAGTAGTTATTAACCCCTTTTAGCAGTCCCCCCTTCAGTGAAAGGGGGACTGCTGAATGGGGTTATAACTACAGTGAAGGGCCTAGCAGTCTGGGCAACCCCACAGATCATCCATAACAGTTCCATCCACAGATCCCCCTCCCCATAACAGTGCCATCCACAGATCCCCCTCCCCATAACAGTGCCATCCACAGATCCCCCTCCCCATAACAGTGTTATCCACAGATCCCCCTCCCCATAACAGTGCCATTCACAGACCCCCCTCCCTCCCCATAACAGTGCCATCCACAGATCCCCCTCCCTCCCCATAACTGTGCCATCCACAGATCCCCCTCCCTCCCCATAACAGTGCCATCCACAGATCCCCCTCCCCATAACAGTGCCATCCACAGATCCCCCTCCCTCCCCATAACTGTGCCATCCACAGACCCCCCTCCCTCCCCATAACTGTGCCATCCACAGATCCCCCTCCCTCCCCATAACTGTGCCATCCACAGATCCCCCTCCCTGCCCATAACTGTTGCCATCCACAGATCCCCCAGCCCTCCCCATAACAGTGCCATCCACCACAGATCCCCCTCCCCTCCACTCACAGGAGTTTTTAACTGTACATTATTTTAAACTGTAATCCTAGTAACTTTAACTTAATTTGCTCATAGTGATAGTGACCTAGTCTTACCCAGTCAGAGAGTCTCTCTCTAGTTTTACTCAGCTAGTCAGCTCCAGCCTCCAGGCAGTGCGGACGGTGCTCACTCACTGACGTCATGCGCCTGCGCCGCCTAGTGGGAGGAGCAGACGCCTGACGTCAGTGAGCGAGCGCCGCCCGCACTGCCTGCTGTTACCGGAAGCGGAGCTGCAGTAGGAATCACTGAGATGAGCGGCCGGCTGCAGAATCTGGGGATGAATTTTCAAGTTAAGTTAAGTCTGCACTCTGCAGGCACAGGGCAGGCGGATTAGGACATGAGCGGCGGGGCCGGTGTAGCGCAGGAGAGTCAGAGCGCCGGCCGGCCCTGCCAGTGCACTGCCAGCAATACATTCGGGGTACTGGTCAAAACATCCGGGGCTCAAGCCCCGAATGTTTTGACCTAACGACGCCCCTGGTGATCAGATAAGAAAGTCACCAATATACTAGTTGTATTCCTAACCAAAGAACTGGCATTGCGTGGCTGCATATTTTGCCATAGAAATTATGCTGCAGATTCAAAACAGAGTTCACCCAATGCATTGTAACGAGTGAGGACCATGTTGGATCTGCATTATAAATCAACATATTGCAGATTTAAAAAGTATTTGTCAGCATGATGCTTGCTAGAGATGAGCTAATTTTAAAAAAAATTTGATTCGGCCGCTTCGCCGAATTTTTGGAAAAAATTTGCTTTGATCCGAATTTATTCACGGCGAATTGCGTTAATAAACGGCTATTACCTGGCTGCAGAGAGCCTGTAAAGTGGTGTAGAACACTGTGCCTTGCAGTAACACGCATAGGGAGTCTGCTATGGTAGTGAAATAATACTGTGAGTAAGTATGACATGCAGATGACAGGTGTCGCTCTGAGAATCACTGCACACTTCACTTATTTGGGCAGTCACGGGGCCAAAACTGACCAAATAACTCAAGTATGAACTCAGCCTTACAGGTTGATGTTAGCACCAAGAAGAAGTGCGCTCCTTTTACACAGTCGTCAGCTGATTCCACATAGATGTCTACAGAACCTGTTCTATTAAACGCTTATACAAGTAGAGCCCCCGATAGAGTGGAGAGGGTGTCAGCAGTAAGTTTGTGTTGATGTCACTGATTATTTTGCCCTTCCTCTGATCTGTCAGAACAATAACTCACAAAAACGGATCCTGTCTGTGGAGCATCTGCCTTTACTCTGTCAGCATTTGGTCAGTAATCCATCAGTATTGCTAATGCCAAAAAAACAGGAGTGGATCAAAAACAGAGTTGACACGTGAATGGAATATTTGCATGTCTTCTGTGTTTTGTACCCACTCCTGCTTTTTGCTACCAAATCACAAGCCAATTCTGATGGGACCATACAGGCCTTACAGCTGCTACACAGCCAGGATACGTTGTGCGTCTCATTTTTCCTTCCTTCTGACATATCCTAAGAAGGGTCAAATAAATGATGATGTCAGCCAGGCCGAAAGGCAAAATAGGGGCCCAGTCATGAAGTGGGGAGGGTGGGAACAGCATGAGGGAGCCACAGAGCGGCACAATGACAGTGTGGAGGTGGCGGCAGCAGCATCAGGAGGAGGCCACAGAGTGGCACAATGACAGTGTGGAGGTGGCAGCAGCATAAGGAGGCCACAGAGTGGCAAGGTGACATAGTGTGGAGGTGACAGCAGCATGAGGAGACCACAGAGTGGCAAGGTGACATAGTGTGGAGGTGGCAGCAGCATGAGGAGGCCACAGATTGACCCGGTGACAGAGTGGGGAGCTGGGTGGCAATAACAGTACCCGCTGACGATGGTGGTTGTAAAAAGGAGCACTTGGCATCAGATGTGTGGCATCAGGCCGGTGGAAGCATCAGAATAGTAGCTGAGGCAGGTAGCCAGAAGAAACCTGTCTCTTTTGTCAAAGTGCGGCACCATGGATGAACTAGTCTTATACATCAGGCATTGGTGGGTGGAAATCCTGGCTGATCCACGCCTGATTCATCTTGACAAGTTCAGTCTCTCCACATTTTGGGTGGACAGGAAAGTTCTTCTTGCGGTAACTGTGGCCCCTGCCGCACTAAACACATGCCACTGGGTGATGCAGCGGTTGCTGCGGCAGGCTGGACCACCACATCGGAGCCACGGTTCTCCCAAGCCACTTTATTTTGACGCTGCATATGTTGATGCAGGGCTGTGGTGCCAACATTGACACCCTGGCCACGCTTCACCTTCTGCCACAGATTCTACATATGGCCATGTTCTCCTTCTCCGGCGGATTACAAAAAAACTGCTACACCGCAAAGTAGGTGATTTTACCACCAACATTACGCACTGACTGAATGCTACCGCCGCAGGTAGGCTCCTACGAAGTGAGTGGTCTACCCCGGGCACGTTTGGGTCCTGACCTCCCACTGCTGCCACCCTGCTGACTCCCGGCCACGCTAGCGACTTGATGGCTCCGCTGCTGCTTCACAGGCAAGCTGCCACCCTCTTCTCCCGATGATGATGAAGCCCCCCTTCGCCACCCGGCTCCCAAGTGTGATCAGCTACTTCATCATCATTGAGTACTGTCTGCACATCACTGATGTCCTCCTTAACCGTCTCTGGGTCAGTAGCCTGACTGCTCGCAACACCGGCTCCCACACCACTCTCTTCATCACTACTTGCCCACCTAATGGAGGAAGCGGCGGATGTCTCCTCCACATCTTCCCTTGCCAGTTGCTGCTGACTGTCTTCTAGTAGCTCGTCCTCACTGTATAGTGGAGATGAGCCCACAGCATACAATACTTCTCTGGCTGAGGGAGCAGGAAAGGACAGAGGCAGGTGGAGGACAGGTGAGGGCACAGGGCCTGCTCCTTTGCAATGCCAACTAAGGGCCGTGTCTGACGAACTCACTGACTCTTGGCTGGGGGTGTCTGATGTCACCTGTGACGAAGTCGAAGATCGAGTCAACCATTCAAGAACCGCTGGGTTGCTGGTCAAGACACGACCGCTAGCTGACACTGGGAGCTCAGGCCTCTCAAAGTGACCCCTGCTGCCATAGCCCATTACTCTGCTGCGACCTCTGCCTGTGCCAGAAACATTTAGGCCTCTGCCACTCCCCTGTGCAGGGCCTGGTACTTCTTTGTCTGACATACGTTAGATCAAATAAAAAAATAAAAAGGAAATTAAAACACCCAAAAAGTCTGACATTTTCTCACTTTACCACACAACGGCTAATAAACCCTTTTTTTCTCTCACTAATACACACAAAAAAGGGCTTTAGAACATATAACTGCACCGCTGAACGACAAATTCATTTTACATTTGCCACTAATACACACCACAAAAGGCATTAGAACATATGACTGCACCGCTGAACGGCAAATATATTTTACTTTTGCCACTAATACACGCCACAAAAGGCATTAGAACATCTAACTGCACTCTGAACGGCAAATATATTTTACTTTTGCCACTAATACACGCACACCACGAAAGACTTTTGAACATATAACTGCACCGCGGAACGGCAAATATATTTTACTTTTTTCCACTAATACACGACAAAAAGGGCTTTAGAACATATAACTGCACCGTTGAACGGCAAATATATTTTTCTTTTTTCCACTAATACATGACAAAAAGGCCTTTAGAACATATAACTGCACCGCTGAACGCAAATATATTTTTCTTTTGCCAATAATACACAACAAAAAGTGCTGTAATTTTATCACTTTAGCCCTTTTTTTCCCACTAATAAAAGCCAAAATATACTTTAAAATATATAGCTGCACTGCACAAGGGCAAATAAGACGTAGAAATATTTCCTTGTAATAAACCCTGTTAATGGCTGCAACACCCCAATAACAAGAACGGTTTGCTGGAATTAATATTGGCTGCTCAGTCAGTGCAGAAAGGTGTAATAGAATTGTTCCTATTACCCAGGCTGTAACCTCCCCTACTGAACCCTGTTCAACATAAATGCTGTGGTATGATTCCTCCCTATCCTTTCCCTACACCTTGAATAATCTTTCCCTGCACTTGTAAATCGTTTTTTTAGCACAATAAAGTCTTTCCTACCACTGTCCCCTAGCGCCTGCTGACGTCTCTCCCTGCACTAAGCACACTGGAAAATGGCAGAATCCAAGATGGTTGAGGCTATTTATAGGGCTGTGATATTACAGGGCTGTCTGGCTGCTGATTGGCTGCATTCATGGCATTATGGGTGATGCCTCCTTCCCAGAGTTCCTTGCTCCATGTCCTCACACGTGCAGCAGCCATTTTAGGAAAAAATGTGATTCCTTTCCACAAAGCGTAAGGAAATTTGGATTCGGTGCAAATCAAATTTTTACTGAAAAATGGATTGAATTCCACTTAGTCAACTTCGATTCGCTCATCTCTAATGCTTGCACAGCAGATAACTTCTGCTTCTAGAGCTTGGGAAGCAGCAGCAGATCCATTGTTCAAGAGCAGAGTTGATAAGCCACCTCAGAGAGAGTGCTACGCGAGATGTCTATCCCTGACAGTCAAAGGGGAGAGTTAGCAGTGCTCTGACCAGCCCCTTGGTGCTCAAAATTGCTAATGTAAATTAAACAGGAAAGATATCTGTGCTGTAGTTCACCCTACAGACAAATTAAATGAATCGTTTAACTCAGCATGATCAACCCTACCAGGCAATATACCTGGTTTAATAGGGTTGATCAGGCTGACAGATGTTCCTTAAATTCACTTTGCAGGTCGTTTTATGCAGCTGATTTCGTCATTTTTATTTTTTTGCAGCTTGTGAATTAGATTAAAAAAACAACAACTCATCTACTTTGCTGGTTCTGTAATATGGTGCAGATTTAACACTCACAAAATGAGAATGCAAATCTGCAATATACTGTACATCACATGTGGACATACCCAATATACCAATGTTCCTCAGCTACACCTACCAGCCATGATTTGAGAAAATCCCACTGAATGAATACCTGATTGACACTAATTATATCACATGCTGAATACTAAGGAAATCCTGAAGACATGACCGGCAGGTGGACCCTAAGAACTGGAGCTGAGGACTGCAATATATGACTCAGATATTCAGGTGACTGTATCTAAAGTGCCTGAAACTTCCTTCCAGCACAGGCACATTCCACTGGATGTCAGTATTACTCTGTTACAATACACCTGGAGGATGAAACGTGACCTCCTTCTCCTGATCAGTCTCAGAACTCACATGAATCACAAGCCAAGAAATAATCAGCAGTATCATTATTAAAAGTGGAACAAAATGATTGGAAAATCAGCACCTTACTGATAATGAAAATGAACATGCAGGCTGTTAAATGCATTATATTTCCATTGTGTATATTTCTGCAGGCAGTTAACCATGCTTAAGAAGGTGGGGTCACCTGTTTGGGATCACTGTATTTGGGTGGCTCCCATTCTGGCAGACTGAAGGCACCCCTACAATGACATAGACTGCCGTTCACCTACATTTCTCCTGTGGTGCCTGCTGCAAGGGCATTGCCTAGCTGGCAAACTTTGGTATTTGCCGTAGGTGTCAGGAGAGAGACCTTAGCGAGCACATTTTAAAATCAACGTGAAGGCGGGATGACTCATAATGCCATGCATGCAGCCAATCAGCAGCCAGCCAGCCCTATAAATATGGCGGTCATCTTACATTCTGCCATTCACCATTGTACTTTGTTCAGGGACAGATGTTTATGCAGACGCTAGGGAGAGTGAAAGAAAACCTCATTGTGAAAAAAAAAAGTAGTGGACGATAAGGATAGGGAGGAATCATTTCACAGCCTCTTAGTGCAGGGACAGACGTGGCAGGCGCTAGGGAGAGTCATACAGAAAACATCATTGGGAAAAAAATACAATTTGCAAGTGCAGGGAAAGATTTTTTGGGGATCCAAATAGCCATTATACAGCTCTGTCATTCCAGCAATTTGTTGTAGGGGTGCAAGTGTTATGTTGAAAAGCCTTTAGTGTCTTATATCTGTGGAAAAAGAGAAATATATACTCTGTTCACTTCTGCAGCTATATATGGTGAAAGCATTTAGTGACCTATTATAGTACAGTACGAGAAAAATAGACGCTGTTCACATTTGGTGTTCTTTGCTCTAAAATATTTATTGTCAGTTCAGTACAATAAGAGAAAAATAGACGCTGTTCACACTTGGTGTTATTTGCTCTAAAAACATTTATTGTCAGTTCAGTACAATAAGAGAAAAATAGACGCTGTTCACATTTGGTGTTATTTGCGCTAAAAGAATTTCTTGTCATATTTCTAGAGAAAAAGATATAGACATCTATGTGGAATCCGCTGACGAGGGTGTAAAAGGAGTGCACTTCTTTTTTACACTAACATCGAGCTGTATTGGCTGAGTTAATACTTGAGTTATTTGGTCAGTTTTGGCCCCGTGACTGCCCTAATAAGTGAAGTATGCGGTTATTCTAATAGCGACGCCTGTCATCTGCATGTCATACTGACTCACAGTATTATTTCACTACCTCAGCAGACTCCCTATGCGTGTTACTGCAAGGCACAGTGTTTTACACCCATCTATGCAGCCCGGAAATAGCCGTTTTTTTATGCGATTTGTCGCAAATTAATTTGGATCAAAGCAAATTTTTCCAGAAAATTCAGCGAACTGGCCGAATTATATTTTTTAGAAATTCGCTCATCTCTAGTTTTAACCAAACAGCTATGGTCATTGACACCTTCAACCTGTCGCCGGCCCTGCTCCTCTTCTCCTACCTTTCAGCCTGTCAAACATTCACCATCAAGGGCAACCCCAACTACCATAAGGCAGGAGCCCCAGAAAGTCAGGGAGTGCCGTGAGGGAAGAAAGTGTGCACCCTCCATTCACAGTGCATGGCCCGTGGAGCACCAGAGGAAGGGTTACCACCGTGAACTGTGAGCACTGCTACCCCTCTCAGGGCCACAACTACCTCTCCTCTCTGCCCTGTGCCTCCCCGGTGGCTCGCTGCATCAATTAAGAATGAGAGGGAGGGTTTCACAGAGGAAGCAGTTGAAGCAATTGTGCCTAAATTAAAGGTATTACACTCAGCTGAACTATCTCTACAAGACATTGTGCCTGGTGAATAGTGAATTTCCTGGTGACAGAATGTAATTTCTTCCCCAGAAATCCATGGCCCATCCAATGTCAAAACTAGAAGGGTTAAATGTAACCAATGCAAGAGTTCATTTATTTTGTAATTTTTCTTTCAGACTGGGTACAGATGGCCAAAATAAAGGCAAATTTGAAGGTCTATATTTTGCCCACAAGCTCGGAACCACCAATAGTTGTATTAAACTGAACCTAGATCACCATAGGGTTCTGTATTGATCTAAGTTCTGTTCCTACTGGTGGTCCAAGTTTTGAATCCTCAAGGGTGCCTTCACACGTGGCAGAAAAACCCTCTAGAAGATACCAAGGTGCTGATTTAAACAAAGGTGTGGATTTTGTTGCAAATTTTGTGGATAGAAAAGCTGTAACACATCATTAATTACGCAGAAGAATGTTATTCCACAGCAGAACACAGTACAGGGATTGACAATATGGGCAAAATCTTTAGAGGCCTTCACATGCAGCAGATCTTGTTGCAGAAAATTGACTGAAAATCAGTTCCATTCATCAGAATAGGGAATGTAGAAATCCATGTGCCTCCCACAAAAACAACCCCATGAATGGAAGATGAATGGAACTGATTTTCAGTTACAGAAATTTTCTGCAACAACATCTCCTGCTTGTGAAGACGTATTTTCTGGCAGACTTTTCCACCACTTCTAAAGGCATCCTAATGGATTACTTATTTGTAGTAAATAAGTATTTATGCAAGAGCGTTTCACTCTTACAAGTGTATTGGAACAAAGTGACCCATAATGAATGCTCTTTCAAGAATCTATTTTGTAAAGTCCCTTTTTGAACATGGAACCTTTTCGTTCCATTCTTTAAAAAAATTCTCAAGTAGAATCTTTGACCTTCGAAATGTCACCTTACAAGTTGGTTCTCAGCTGTCCCATACCAAGCAATGTATCCCAGGCAGCCAAATAATGTGACCTTAATCTAGCTATTGTGTAAATGTTGTGTGAGGTCTGGGAGAACATGTATAAGGTCATAAAAATGTGGTTGCTCTTCAAAGATTACTCAAACTCTCTCTGGCCATAAATCACAAACCAGTTATCTTCATCCTCCCTTCCTGCATGATCTCAACGAAGCAAAAAATATTCTGCAGATGAAATAGTCAATGAACTTCTACAATGACTTCTACAATCACCACCCTAAGCATGAGAAGCCAAAAATATAAAAATGAAAACTAGTGGCCAAAATACCCCAGCAGTGCCAGCATTACCACATGCACCACCATTAACTTTGATGTATGAATACGGATTAGAATGCATCTGAGAACATATTCATTACCCTATTGCCATCAGCTGCAAGTTGGCACTGCAGTTTTTTTTTGTTTTTTTTTATTTCAAAGAGGGCCTGTCACCTCTCCAGTAAATTCTTGTGTTCCCCATGAACTAACAATTTTAGACCAACTTTTCTTATAACTCAATGTTGTACCGTTGCCCTTTGTTTCCTCTTAAAAAATTATGGATAATTTACAAACCCAGCATTAGCTTTCCTCTTGTCAAAGGGGCATGTCAAAGTACTCATTGATTGGACTGCATCAGTGCGTGCAGGAGCACAACCCCAAATGTTAACACCCATTTGTTAATTTAGTTTACAATTTTTGGGAGGAATTCTCTAAGAAAAGATGCTTCAGAATTGCTATTTCAGGGGGATACGATAAATAACTGAAACACACCTCAGTAGAGAGTACAGGCCCTTTTTAAGCCCCTAAAAGATTATAACCATAAAAACTGGAGATGGGCGAAGTATTGAAAAATTAGATTCTGCTGCTATGCTGAATTTTGTAAAAAAAATTGCTTTGTGACAAATTACTTTGTCACAAAGAGCATTTCTTTGTAAATAGTGGGTGCAATGACAGGGAGCGGCGAATATGCGCCCCCCGTCATTGTACATCTCAGATGCTGCGTTTATAGCTGATCGCGGCATCTGACATCAATAATACAGTGTAAAATAAATAAAAAATATATACTTTCCTCCTCCATTCGAAAAGAGCCGGCTGCCGCCATCTTGATTGAAGTTCTAGCATGAAATCTAGCGTGTAATTTTGTGCGAGATCGTCAATCAAGATGGCTGGGGCCGGCTCTTTGCGCTCAACCTGATTTTATTTTTTACCGCCATTCAGGGAAAATCGTTTCGCTACCATGAAGCACGAGGAAATTTGGCTTTGTGGCAAATCTAATTTTCTTTAAAATTTGGATTGAAGTGGACTTTTATTCGCTCAACACTAATAGTAGCTATTTTGAATATTCTTTCTCATTGACATATCATTATTCCACATCTGATCTGCTATTTTTGCAGATCAGATGTGGACCCATGCATTTTGATAGGGGCCACAGACATAATGGTCATCATTAAAGGAACACTCTAGTCAAAACTGATACCCTGTTTTATGCCTTGTAGTGAGGGAGGGTCACATTGCTGGCCTTCTGGGTGTGCGATATGCATCACTTGTCACTAATGAGAAGAACACCGCTGACCCTGAAGATCTGTGCACCCAATGTTTGCATCCCTGAACGTTTAATAGTTTATTGTTTAGGCAACTGTTAGGCAGTGTGATTTCTATGGTATTGTAATCTGTACAATAAGTACGCTATGAGGGGGTGCTAGGACACCATCCAGCCACAGTGGACCATGACATAAGAATTCAAAGAACAGCAGTGAAGAATCTCTGTGACCGTGAGTAGATGTATTTAGTGTAGTGCAGTGGAAGAGATGCAGTGATGTAGCAGATTTGATGCAGAGAAGAAGTAGAGTTGATTCTGCAGTGCAGTATAGTTGATGCAGTGATGTAACAGAGGCTGGGTAGTGCAGCTGAACCAGTATAGTAGAGGTGAAGCTATGGAACTGAACTGTCACAGCAGGGCTCCACTACTGGTACTGATGTAGCAGAGCTGGAGAGGCATAACTGTACTGATGCAGCAGAGCTAGAGTAGTGAAGCTCAACTTCATGTGCCATATGTGGAGGACTAGAGCTGAACTTGATGCAGCAGTGCTGGATGTAGCAGGTTGAGTATTGGAGCTGAAAAGTAGTGGGGAACAGGCAAGCAGGAACATAGAAGACACTGGATAATGAGATGATGTCCTGCCTCCAGAAAAGGGTTTTAAAAAACCAAAGGACATGACATCATTAGTGGTCACCGGGTTGCCATAGCAACCTGACACACTGGACAGGAGACAGGGCCGGGCAGAGAAGAGAGGATTCCAGCAGGCAGTTCCATCGCCGGAACTGCCTGCCGGATCCGGCAATCCTGACGCAAACGGATGGCATTTGTCAGACGGTTCTGGATGCGGATCCATTTGACAAATGCATTAAAATACTGGATCCGTCTCTCCGGTGTCATCTGGAAAAACGGATCTGGTATTTATTTATTTTTTTTGCATTTTTAAAACCAAAGGACATGACATCATTAGTGGCCATCGGGTTGCCATAGCAACCTGACACACTGGACAGGAGACAGGGCCGGGCAGAGAAGAGAGATGGTGCACAGCTCGGCACTGGATCAGGGACAGGTGAGTAAGGCTTCATTCACACAACAATATGTGTTTTGCGGTCTGCAAATTGCGGATCTGCAAAACACGGATACCAGCCGTGTGCGTTCCGCATTTTGCAAAATGCACATGCCTAGCCCTAAGATAGAAATGGCTAAGAATAGGACATGCTCAATCTTTTTTGCGGGACCGCTGAATGGAAGTACGAATACGGACAGCATGATGAATGACCCATAAATACAGTCGTTTGAATGTACCCTAACAATGTGGCATTTCAATGGAGTGCTGTAGAACATTGGGAATGATATTGACATCCATTTATTAACCAAATCTGCATGGACTTTATATAAAAATTCACTGAAATTCTTTAGGGTTTTCCAGAAGAAGGGCTATTTGACAGAACCAAATTACTTACCAGTTTTTACGGATACAATAGACCTGGTGCTGCCATCAGAATGGGATGACATTCCCTCAAAAGTTGGGTGTAGAAAATGTAACCTTCACCTCCATTTGAATCCTGCAATGATATGTGAAGACTGGCTATATGCTTCAGATAGCTGTCGCCTAAACAAGGTATCTCAAGTGTATGAATAGCTTATGATGTGAAAGGGATTATCAGTGATGAGGTGGACATTTTCATTACACCCTTTACTATCGCTCAAGCTGCCCTGCCTTGGGTCTAGTCAACATTTTTACATATCCAAGAGCGGGGGTCAATATGAAAATGAGAAACAATAGCGACCTTTGTGTGTGTGGACCAGCTTTCTGTTATTTGATCATATCAAGTGATGACAAGAGATCATCCAGGAAAATTACCTGCAAAACCTGATTCCTATTTTGCTTTCACAAGTGTTATTTTACATTAAAAAAATACTTTTGCTGTCCTTCAACATTGCTTTTGCGACATTAATGTATTTAATATGCATTTGCTTTAATTAGTATTTCATTAAATGTGTTCTATGTTTGCAAAGTTTTACACGGCCGACCAAGTAGGCAATTATCAGGAATGACTTATTCCTGATAATTGCCTGCTCATTAGCAGAGGTGAAGCTTCATTTACATGCAGCATCTCCGATGTATGGGGATGAGCGATCACTACTGGTTCATTGTTCCTGGGAAGCAGATCCTTGTTTACACAGGGTGATCTTAGCAATCTCCTGTCCCTATACAGTAGAGGTAATCGCTGCAGGTCTCACCTGCCTATGAGAAAGCAATTATCGGGAATGAACAGTTCATTCCCAATAATTTCCTGCCTGGTTTGCCCGTGTCCGCATCAATGATACTTTCACACGATCAATGAATGCTCATTCCTAGAAATACTTCTTTGTGATTCGTATCTTGATTGTCAGCCTATGTAAAGGAGTCTTAACCCTTAAAATGAATAAAGATCTACGATCACCATACACACATTTCTTCTATCCTCTTGCACCTTTGATTCCACAGGCAAGTTTAGCTTTATGGAGATGGATTGGGCTCATTATATACTGTGTTCAAGTCCATATAAAACCACAAAATGGTGTTTACAGTCAGGAGAGCGGATCAAGGAAGTGTACAAGGAAGTGTAAGGAACGTTTGAGAACTGTAAGGAATGCTTGAGATGTAGTGCCATGTGAGTGACTACAAATGTGTGGGCTAGATGGCTACATGTACATTGAATTATCCTCCAGGTCATCTAAATCAGTAATAGGCAGGTCAACACAAAGGAACACCTACATTTATTCAATGGCCCATATCACATAAAGATTTATATTGTATAATTTTACCAAATCTATATTTTTTTACAAGGATGATGCCAAGTGCCCAAAAAAAGGGTAAGCTAGTTTTTTCATTTTTACAATGTTCTTAGACATTTTTAGTGTCCTCCCTTTCTGACTGGACACACTACAAGAAATCATTAGTTTGGGCATTTAAGCTATTTCAGATGCCCTGAGGAGGTTTATAATATTCACTGTTATACTAAATCCCTCCACAAATATTTATGATGCATCTGAACATTGATTTATTTCCTTGATTATCTGTCCATCTGGACCATTGGCCATCTTAAAGAACCACTCACATTTTTTTTTTTCAGACTTACATTTCAAATTGATATTAAACCTCCTTTACTAATAAAGCTACATTTTTAGATGCCTAGTTTATACTATCCTTATACTTATGTCTTCCCCAGGAAGCCAGTTTCTCTCCTTCCTGTGCAGATGGAAACTACAAGCAGATATTGAAGTAAGATTGTCATCTGCTGTATCTCTGCCCCTCAGCAGCTCTTCATTCCTCCCACTACAGACCACACCTCCTCCTCCTCCCCACCAGCATAGAAGGTTTAGAATCACTAAGAGTACTTTAACACTTGCGGCAGAGGATTCCGGCATGCAGTTCCATCGCCGGAACTGCCTCCCGGATCCGGCAATCCTGACGCAAACGGATGGCATTTGTCAGACGGATCTGGATGCAGATCCATTTGACAAATGCATTAAAATACTGGATCCGTCTCTCCGGTGTCATCTGGAAAAACGGATCTGGTATTTATTTATTTTCTTGCACTTTTAAAGGTCTGCGCATGCGGAAAACCGGATCTGTTTTGCGGGAGCACTTAATGCTTAATACTAATACATTTAAATGGAAATTAATGCCGGATCGGGCATTCTGGCAAGTGTTCAGGATTTTTGGCCGGAGAGAAAACTGCAGCATGCTGGGGTATTTTCTCCGGCCAAAAAACGTAAGAGGGACTGAACTGATGCATCCTGATGCATACTGAACGGAATGCTCTCCATTCAGAATGCATTAGGATGAAACTGATCATTTTTTTCCGGTATTGAGCTCCTGTGACGGAACTCAACACCGGAAAAGAAAAACGCTAGTGTGAAAGTACGCAAAGCTGCAAGGACCTTTTGACATCACATGGTCATGTGACCAGATCAAGTCTTTTCAGAGGTCCTACATTTTTCTATTTAACATCCTTTTTTTATTGATTTCATGTAATATTTCTAATTTTCCGAGATTGTGAATTTGGGGTTTTCATAAGGTGTAAGTCATAATCATCCACATTATAACAAATAAAAGCTTGAAATATCTCGCTTTGCATGTAATAAATCTATCTCATATATTATTTTCACCTTTTAAGTTGCATTTCTGAAATAAATAAACTTTTGCACGATATTCTAATTTTTCCAGTTTCACCTGTATGTTTTATAGGAAAAGATTCAGTAAAACTTGTATTTCATTCATTTAAATTCCTGCTGATTCTTGGCTATGAAGTCCAGGAGGCGGTCCTATCAGTGACTGACAGTTATCTCTGTACACACAGTCATAGAGGGAAGGCTGTCAGTCACTGATAGGACCGCCTCCTAGAAATCAAAGCCCAGAATGAGCAGGAACTTAAATGAGTGAAATACAAGTTCCTCCTGCTCTATAACATGTCTGTAGCTTACATTTCATTTTCATGGTGACAGGTTCCATTTAATCCCCATAGTTTGCTCCATTATTTAGTGGACCATAAATTGTTCATTTTTCTGTCCTTGAATGGGTCAAGCTTCTTTCCATGCAAGTTGAGAACCTTTCCAATGAAGAGAAAGGCTCATCATTGCTCAAGACGTTTTCCAACATATTAGAACATTTTCTGGCAATGGCAGATGTTTTTCTCACAGAAATGGGAACAATCAGTCCCTGCAGCATAAGCTGGCAGTTATCAGGGATCTTATACGTAGGAATATGCATCACTGACCATAGCTTACATTGAGATCTCTAACCATGTATGGTGACACAGAATGTAGGAAAGCCAGAAGTCAAAGTCCATTCCTAAAATCATACTTGAGACAGAAGTATTGCAAGCTATCATGAATTCATTTAAGAGCTCTTATCCTCCACTAATTACCATTGTAGATTTAAAGGACTTGCAAAACTACATTCCACTAGGGAATTAAGACGTCAAAAAAAGTATTAGTAGAATGTTTGGCAGGTGGACATCTTTATCAAGAGTGATAAAACACCATAACTGTACCGTAAAGGCTATGGGCACTTTGGGTGATTTTTCATTATTACATTCTGATCATTTTGAGCAAAAAATCATGTTTTTGGCTGTTTTTTACTAAACATTTTCAACAGTTCTTCCTCTATAGCTTTCACTGTCAGTGTATCTGCAGACTGTTGATCTGCAGACTGTTGCTTCATCCTTCTCAGTGATCTGTAGTAGTGATGGGGGCGAACATCCGCCGGGACAGTTACCGAACGCGATCAAATGTTCGTGAACCGCAAGTTTGGGGCAGGCCCTATTCACTTTAATGGCAGGCAAACCTGAAAAACCATCCTACTCTGACTCCTCTTCAGACTCCTGTTGACTTGACTCAGATGGAGTAGCCCCGCCTGAGAATTCATCCAGCATTACGGCTTCCTCATCTTCCTGCTCCTCGACGGCTTGATCAATGACACAACGCAATGCACGCTCCAGAGCAGCCACTGGTGCGGTGGAAAAAAAACTAAGCTCCCAGAACCTGTCCTGCCGCAGAGTTCGTACAGGTAGCCGTTAACTGCACATTTCTGCTGGAGCAGCCTATCAAGCATATACAAGGTGGAGTTCCATCGCGTCGGGCAGTCACAAATCAGACGTCTGACGGGCAGGTGGTGTCGCCGCTGAACGTCAGCAAGGCGAGCCATGGCCGTGTAAGATCTTCTAAAATGGCCAGAGATTTTCCTGGCCTGCCGCAAGACGTCCTGGACTCCAGGGTATTTGGCGACGAATCGCTGCACGACTAAGTTCAGGACGTGTGCCATACACTGCACGTGTGTCATTTTGCCCTGTTTCAGTGCACTCAGCAGATTGGCACAGTGGTCGCACACCACTTTTCCAACTGTCAAATTAAGCGGGGTTAGACACTGATCGGCCTGTGACCACAAAGCTTAAAGGAGTGCAGGACGGGTGTGACTCTTGGCTTCCAGGCACAACAGGCGCAGCACAGCATAGCAACATCTCACCTGGCACGTCGAATCTGCCCTTGGGGGGCACAGCGGAAGAGGCGGTAGCAGTGGAAAAGGAGGAGTCAGCTGAGGAGGAGACGGAGGATGGTGTAGGAGGAGGAGCAGAAGAGGCAGGTCTGCATGCAATCCGTGGCTGTAACACCAAATCCACACGGGTGCCATGGGTTGCATGCTTGACGGCCGTCAGAAGGTTCACCCAGTGGGCAGTAAAAGTTTTGTACCTTCCCTGCCCGTGTTTGCTAGACTACGTGTCTGTGGTCAGATGTATCTTGGCACCTACAATGTGTGCCAGAGATACATTCACTTGCCGCTGAATGTGGCCATATAGCTCCGGGATGCCCTTCCGGGGACCTTTCATAGCGGTGTACCAATGGCCACACATTTTCTAAAGGCCTCCGAGTCCACCAGTTTATATGGCAGTAGTTGGCGGCTAGCAGTTCCGACAAGCCAGCGGTCAGCCATTGGGCAAGAGGGTTATCCAGCGTCATCATCTTTTTTCGCTCGAACATTTGGGCCATGGAATCCTGCCCTTTGGCCAGATGAACGCGACGACGGCGCGGTGGAAGGTGGAGTGGAGGACAAATGGGAGGAGAGAGGAGAAGAAGAAGAGGCAGGACATGGAGCGCCGGGAGTGTGGCTTTGTGGGTTCTGACGGTGTTTCTCCCACTGGGCTCGGTGATGGGAGGCCAGGTGCCTTCTTAAGGCAGTCGTCCCTAGGTGAGTGTTGGGCTTACCGCGACTTATGCGTTGACAGCACAGGCTGCAGATGGCAACACTATTGTCAGCAGCTGACACGTTAAAAAAAGCCCACACCGCGGAGCCATGTGCCGGCGTCCTGGGAGCACCAGATGTGACTGTGCATAGTGGATGGCTCGTTCCAGATACATTAGCAGTCTGCTTTTTGCCTCCTGTGCACTGTAAGTCCTGCAGGCTTCTCCTTCTCCTTCCTATCTGCTGCTCCGTCTCTCCCTCTGAACTCCTCTCCCTCTCTTGTGGCCACCCACGTGACATCCATCGACACGTCATCATCATCACCTTCGGCGTGATGTCCGCTGGATCCAGAACAAGGCCCCTGTGGTGAGAAAAAAAGAATAATCACATAAGGAAGGGATGACTGCCCCTGTGAAATCACCAGCAGGGGGCGCTGTGCTGGCCTGTAAGACTGAGCCATGCCAATGACTAGCAGGGTAATCTAGGACATTTTCCCTAAGTGCAACCACACAGTACTAATGCCCACCTTGTGGCCCCTCACAGTAGTTATGCCCACCTTTGTTCCTGTCACAGTAGTTATGCCCAGATATGTGCCCCCTCACAGTAGTTATGCCAAATATGTGTCCCCTTACAGTAGTTATGCCCAGATATGTGCCTCCCTCACAGTAGTAATGCCAGATTATGTGTCCCCTCACAGTAGTAATGCCCAGACCGTTGATACCTTCTCTTCCTGATCCGATGCCAATAATGGCTGCACATCGGTATGGTCTTGTAATGAATGGGAAAATAATTCTTTGAGCCAAGGGGATATGGTGGTGGTGTCTTTTGGGGTGCACACAGCAGAGAGTGAAGAGGGTGCAGATAGAGAGGATGAGGATGGTGCAGAAGCCACTCAACCAAGTCTGGTGTGTCCTTTGACGTAATTGCATGCACCTTCTGCAACTTCCCACTTAGGCTCTGGCCTAGGGCACCTGCCCGACCCCTACCACCCCTGCGGAATGGCCTGCCTCTTCCTCTGCCTGTCATTTTCAAAATGAACCTGTGACAAAAGTCTCTATAGAAGAGCAGTATTTGTGGAAGAAGGTATATCACACCTCTGCCTCAATCAGTTTTTTGGGGGGGCAACTGGTATATCACACCAGTAGAAATTATTTGTTCCAATAGCGTTTGTCACTCTGTGAGCTGAGGTAATGCAGCAAAACAGCAGAAAAAATGCTGCACTACCCAAATGCACTATATAGAAAGTATATAATTGGTATATCACACCCCTGCCTCAATCAGTTTTTTTGGGGGGCAACTGGTAAATCACACAAGTAGAAATTATATGTTCCAATAGTGTTTTTCACTCTGTGTAGCTGCAGTATCGCAGCAAAACTGCACACAACTGCTGCACAATACAAATGCACTATAATACACTTTCTATGTTAGAAAGTATATTATAAGTATATTACACCCCTCAGTATGTCCCACCTATCTATAGCACACCTATACCAGTCCTTAAAAGGACTTTTGTGGCCCTATTAGCTAGCGTTTGGTGTCCCTAACAGTCTGTCCCTGCTCCACACAGCAACCTCTCCCTACACTGGCAAAAGACTGAATGTAAAATGGCGCCCAGATCAGGTTTATTTATAAGGTGGGAGTATGTCCATGCGCTGAAACGTCTCAAATTGGCTGTCCTGTACCACCTGATGGATGTGTCATGAATCAAAGTTCTTCACAATGTAAAAGAATATGGCGCTGGCGGACATCGCCATATGTTTGCACGTTCGGTGAACCGCGAACTTGCAGAGTTCGCCACGAAACGACTGCTGGGCGAAACGCAAGGCCATCTCTAATCTGTAGCACTTATCTTCACTTTCCTAACAGCTCATAAACATTTAATGTAGCCAAAACCTCTGATGTTTAAAACAGCAGACACCTGGGGCTAGTTTACATGAACTGTGATAAAACTGATCCTAGACAATTAACCCTTCAGATGCTGTGGCCAGTTGTCACCTCGGTATCTGAGAGGGCTTTCTCCAGAAGCGCTGTGTTCCCATAACCGAAACGGCTTCCCTGCGCTGAGATCGGGGAAGGCATTGGTCTCTGTGATACCCTCAGTTTCTCTGAAGGATCCAAGGCTACCACAGCAACAGTTCCTGTAGAGCCCTGGAGCACCCATAGGCAGCAATGGTAATTAATTACAGTCTATGGGACAATTCCCCTAAGGGGACTTAATATAAGTGTAAAAAAAAAGTAAAAAAATAAAAAAGGTTTTTAAAAATCTTCAAAAATTCAACAATGAAAAAAATAAACAATGAAAAAAATAAATAAATCATTAGCATTGCCACATCCCAAAATGCCACAATTATTAAAATATAAATGTATTTATCTGTCTGGTAGTGGAACATAAATTAAAATGTCTGATTTGCCTTTTTTGTTGCTTCAAATCCCCCAAAAATTGAGGTGATCAAAGGTCATACCCACTCCAAAATGGTATCAATAAAAACTACAGACTGCCCTACCAAAAAGTAGCCCTTATTCAGCTCTATAGGCAAAACTATTAAAAAGTTATGGTTATCCAGACATTATGAGCAGGTTATGTCAAATCACAGCCAGGGAGAAAAAAAAACCTCACCTTCTCCCTGGCTGTGACACTCTCTGCTGTGATTGGATCACGCTACAGCCAGGGAGAAGGAGACGCCCACTGAGAAACAGGGCAGTCTCCTCCTCCCTGTACCGATGCTATTCATTAGCATACCAAGCGGAAGAATTCAACAGGGGCACAGCGGGCGAACGGAGCGGCACCCAGAAAAAATAGTAAGCAATCTTACATCCATGGATCATGCCCTACATAACCTGCTACTTATTTCATAATGTCTGGACCCAGGAAAAGGTCCTCTTTAAAGAAAAAACATAAAAATGTGGTATGACTGTAATTATACTGACCCAGAGAATGAAGGTCAAAGGTAGATTTTTACTACATAGGGAATGCCATAAAAATGAAACCCATAAAACCAAGGTATAATTGCATTTTTTCATCCCATCTGGAATTTTTTTTCCAGATTCCCACTACATTGTATGCAATATTAAATAATGCAATTAGAAAGTACAACTTGTCCTGCAAAAAACAAGTCCTCATACAGCTATGTGAATGAAAAATTAAAAAAGTTATGGCTCCAGGAAGGTAGGAAGTAAAAAACAAAAAAGCAAAAATTTAAAATTCATGGGTCTAGAAGAGGTTGAGCTGTCAAAACTTCAGAGATAAGAGCTACAGATTGAGCCATCCGAGAAGATTGAGCTTGCTTTTTTTGCCCAAAATGAGTGTAGAATGCAATAATAAAAACAATTAAAAAAAAGGTGTCCCCAGTATATAAGGAAAAAGAAAAGGACTACAGAGGTTAAGACTAGAGTGTGGACAGGAGAGGACTATCCCCACCTAAGGTCAAAATATCTAAGTCTCATGAAACAGAGGAGTTCCATATTTGGAAACTTTTGTTTCCTTGGTAGTTTTATTAACAGTTTTTTTTTTTTTTGTCCATTTTTAAATAATCATCCAAATGTAAGTACAAAAACATTCAGTGTTCTAAAAGACTCCTCAGGGTTAAATCTGACTCCTGTCCAAGGTGGCATAAGGAGATTTTTGTTTTTTTCTTAAGGTGTGTTTTACCAACTAATTGTGAAATTACCCTCTTCTTAAAGCTCAGGGAGAGGCATTTTATTGTAAGTCTGAGAATCAATCATACCCAAGGCAGTGGATATGTCAAAAAGGAACAATAAAGGAACAATTTCTCATGACACAAGAGGATGATTTTTTTTCCACCCTTTCAGTGCATGGATTATATCCCACAGCTTCAGGCTTTAATGTACAGCAACAAGAACACATGTATACATATATACAACTGAAACTGAGACAGTGTCGACGTGGTCCAGTTTGTTTTATAATGATATATAATGGCTCTTTTTGTATATACTAGATCGTATAATGGTTTGGAGTCTGTAACATGACCCCGAAGTGTTTATTGTTATAGGAGGGGAGTTGTAGATAGTATTCTGCAGATCTGTCTTGTCTCAAACCTTGTGTATAAGATTCTACATTCTAACAAAGTACCAGGAGATGTTTACAGAAGCCAATTATTGCAATTATTAAGTCATTGCTTTTCTTTCTGTTATGCTATGACCATTTAGTTCTACTGTATATGAACAGGTATAATACTGTTTTAGATTTTACAAAAGTATAACCTATATATTAGATGAATAAATTGGCATAACTTGGGTAAAACTGACTGCTAAAGCTTATTATACTAATTATCATTCTATACTCTTTATACTAATAACCATTCCTTTCTCAATTTTTCAGATTCGTGCTCCCCTCATGATCATTGAATGGGGACCCTCATGTGTTAGCGCTTCTTATGTCTGCACATCCAATTGAAATGGCAAAAGTTCAAAGGGAAGCTGTCACCAAGAAAATGCAGATCAGCCTGAGGGCAGAATATTGTAGAGCAGGGATGGCCAACCTGAGGCTCTCCAGCTGTTGCAAAACTACAACTCCCAGCATGCCCAGACTGCTTACAGCTATCAGCCTACAGCAGGGCATGGTGGGAGTTGTAGTTTTACAACAGCTGGAGAGCCACAGGTTGGTCATCCCTGTTCTAGAGCAAGAGAAGCTGAGCAGATTCACATATAGTTTTATGAGAAAATTTCAGCAAAACCTGTGATTAATTGATTTAAATATCTGCTCTTTTTATGCTTAGGAATCCTGTGGGCAGTGCCACTCAGTGATTAAAGGGGTTTTCCGGTTTCAGAGCCGAACCCGGACATATCCCCATATTCTCCCCTCCGGCCCTCCAGCGATTCAGCGCAGGGCAAAGGCATTTTTGGGAGATCCAGTGACGTAACAGGCTCTCCATGGAGACTGCTTTTTTGTATATATAATTACACTGCTAGGCGGAGGCTTCCATCTATCAGTGAGTCCGGTGACGTCACCAGCACTAATGGGTGGGCTTTAGCACTGCCCTAGCTTGTAAAAGGGAAGCCTCCACCTAGCAGTGCAATGATATAAACACAAAATCTCTTGCCCTGTGCGATACAGTGCAAGGCAAGGGAGAGAATTGGAGCATTAAATACTCTGATGCTCATATCAGGGGGGCCGGAGGGGTAAGAGATGAGCATATGTCTGGGTTCATCTCTGAACCCGGACAACCCCTTTAACAGCTAATCCTGAATTTGCTATGGCTTAATGTAAAATTTTGTAAAATTAGCATTAGTTGCCAGGGTCATTAATGGGATTGGACAACGTTTGTGGGGCGGGATTTGGCAACCCCTCCTAGTGGCCAGACATATGAGGGGGAGCTTACTTACCTGGCTACCCACTCCATCTCTTCCGGGGCTGGGTGGATCTACTGAGCTCCCTCACTGTAAACATCCGGTTTGACGTGGCCTGCATCCAATCGCTAGCCGCACAGTGAACTGCTCACCTTATGTATGTGAACATTTCTCATGACTTAAAGGGAGCAGGTCACTGCCATGGCCAGTGTTGGGATGCAGGTGCCATCAAACCAGATGTTTACAGCGAGAGAGTGCAGTGGAGCAGCCCAGGCCTGGAAGAGAAAGAGCGGGGAGCTGGGAAGTAGGTAAGTAAGCTTCCCTTCACAGGTCTGGCCACGGGGTGGGGTAAAAAAAAACAAAAAAAACTCAAACTTGCACAACCCCATTAATGTTACCTACAATTTCTAATACTCTGCCACATGATAGGACTCGTTGGGTCACTTCAGGCACCATTTCTCAAGGTGAACACAACTCAACACTTCATATACTTACATGAGAATACGTTTTTTTGTGATTTTACAGAGTGAATGATAAAAAATCCAGCACCTCCTCAGAGAGTAAAACTATTATTTATTGACACATTCCATGATACATACTAGTTATATAAAGGCTGTATCTTTAGTAGTGATGAGCGGCAGGGGCTATATTCGAATTCGCGATATTTCGCAAATATTTTGTAGAATATTCGTCATATATTTGCAAATTTAAGAATTTGGCAATGTAAAAATCGCGTAATGCGATTTTGTAACGTGAAATACAGGTGTGGGTCACTTTGGCTACATTTTTCAAGCTGCTAGAAGTTTCATGAGTTTCTCCTGAGACTGGAGAAAATGGTTGGCACGGCAGAACATTACAATAGCTTTATATGCAGATAGAGTCAAGTGCTCCAATATATTTACAATTGCAGTAATCGGCAGTGATTAGAATATTTTTTCGCACTACGTGCAACTTCACATTTTAGCAGGTCTGACTACAGATTGCTGATTGGTGCACTAAGTATTGTTGTGTATTTGACATTGCTTCCTTCTCATTGGCCCACAAGCAAGAAGCCCAGAGGAATCGTGTGTTCAGATGGAAAAAAAATGCAGAATATTCAATATAACGAATATATAGCACTATATTCTAAATATTCGCGAATTCTCAAAGTGGCGATATTCGCAATAAAAATTCGCTATTCGAATATTCGCGCTCAGCACTAATCTTTAGTAATGTATGTGTTTTTAAATCATCCAGTTTTACTCATGGTCATCATTAGTGATGTCACAAGACAAGAGTAACATTGAACGTGAAATAAAGAAGAAGAATCTTAGCCACAGAGATATTACAGTACAAGGATAATAAACACAGTGATGTCACAATACATGAATAAAATATACAGTGATGCCGCAGTACATGGATAATCAACACAATGATATCACAGTACATGAAAAATACAGTGCATTCGGAAAGTCATTAGACCCTTTCACCTTTTTCACATTTTGTTATTTTGCACTCAATCCCCCTTAATGAGAGAGTGAAAACGGAATTTTAGAAATGTTTATTAAAAAGGAAAAAGTTTTGCATGGACATAAGTATTCAGACCCTTTGATATGACACTTGAAATTTAGCTCTGGGGCCTCCCATTTCTCTCGATTATCTTTGAGATGTTTCTACACATTGATGGGAGGTCACCTGTGGTAAATTTAGTTGATTGGACATGATTTGTAAAGACACAGATGACACAGATGACAATGCAAATCAGAGCAATACCCAAGCCATGAGAGGAAATAACTGCCTGTCCAGTTCAGAGACATGATTGTGTGATGGCACAGATCTGGAGAAGGGTACAAAAAAATTCTGCTGGACTGAAAGTTCACAAGAGCACAGTGGCCTCTATAATTCTTACATGGAAGAAGTTTGGAGCAACCAGGGCTTATTCTAGAGCTGGCTGCCCCTCCAAACTAAGTAATCAGGGGAAAAGGGCCTTAGTAAGAGAGGTGACCAAGAACCTAATGATAACTGGCTGAGCTCCAAAAATCCTGTGTGCAATTGGGAAAAACTTCCAGAAGGTAAACCATCACTGCAGCATTCCACCAATTTGGGCTTTATAGTACAGTGGCCAGAAAGAAACCCCTCATCAGTAAAAAGCACATGCAAGTTCGCAAAACAAGCACCTAAAGCACTCTTAGACTATGGCCTCATGCACACGGTCCGCATCCTAGCCGCAGTTTTGGCGGCTCGGATGCGGACCCATTCACTTCAATGGGGCTGCAAAAGATGCGGAAAGCACTCCGTGTGCTGTCGGCATCCGTTGCTCTGTTCCGTGGTCCGCAAAAAAAATAGAACCTGTCCTATTCTTGTCCGCGCTTTGCGGACAAGAATAGGCAGTTATATTAAAGGCTGTCCGTGCCGTTCCGCAAATTGCGGAACGCACACGGAAGCCATCCGTGTTTTGCGGATCCGCGGTTTTCAGACCGCAAAACACAGAACGGTCGTGTGCATGAGGCCTATGAGAAACAAGATTTTCTAGTCTGATGAAACCAAAGTTGAACTTTTTGGCCTTAATCCTAAATGTCCTGTTTGAAGGAAAACAGACACTGCCCAAAACCGTGGTCACGCTGCCCCCCCCCCTCCCTCCCCCGTCATTGAACCCTTCAGGTGCCGCATTCATTGCTGATCGCGGCATCTGAAGCTACAACTTAGGCATTTCAGGGTAAAAATAATAATAAAAAAAATACCCACCTTATCCATTTGCTCATGTAGAGACCATTGCGGCCATCTTGATTGAAGACACTGTGCAAAGTCTCACCCTGGCTGACAGCGGTGATGTCATCACTGAATTTGATGAAGGCCAGTATGGAACCAGCGGAGGTAGTGTTTAGTGTAGGTTCCTGTCCTAAAGAGATCGCCTTGACGCTGGCGGACAGGCACAAGTAATTTTGTACATAATGTATTTGACAAGAATCTCACATTTATAACATTGTATTAGCATTAGTACATTTTCTATAGTGAGTAAGGCACAATTGTATTTACTTTATTATTTATTTTTGCAGAGTACTGCTGCATTGTGTTTGTTTTTGCTTTTGCAAAACCTTAAAGTGGTTTTCCGATGTGCATGGGCATCTTTCAAAATAATCATCAGTTATGTTCATAGGCATGTCGAAATAGCAACAAGGGAAGTGATAGGAGAGTTTCCATGTAACTAGCTGGTGGGAGGAGCAATAAACTACCTTGGCTGTGTTAGGGGCGGTGCTGGAGCTGTGGCAGAGAAAGAAGAATGGCATCATGGGTTTGGTTGGATGTAGCAACAGGAAGTGCTACATACGGGATATAAAGAAGCCAGAGTGATTTGTTTATATTGGGGAAAACAGGTCAGGAGAGTCCAAAAAAAAAAAAAAAAGACATGTTAAAGATGTACATGAGGTAAGCGACTACATGAACATATCTGTTAAACACCAAAGTAATGTATAGAAGTTCTTCATAAACGGACCCATGTGATCCCTTCTCAAACTGATATATTCTCCATGAATTTACTTACATAGGTTCTACACAACTTGATATATGGATATTGGACAATCTTAATTTACATACTGTATGTAAGTTCTCCATTACCTGATATACCTTACATAAGTTCTTCATCAGGATAGGACTATCCCACCAGACCTCGAGAAAATCTTTTGGGTGGCTCAGACTCAATAATGCATCCCAAAAGTCCAGCAGGAGACAACCCAATTTGGAGGTGTCTTTGGAACCATTCATACATTGGGGTCTATTTCTTATGGAATGATTTACAAATAAAAATGATAATATTTATTTATATTATGCAAACACTTTTCAGAGGGTACATGTACAAGCAAAATCAGACATTCCAGGACAGAAAAACGAATTAGTATTTCAAACAAAAGGAATGAGGGTCCGGCACACAAGAGCTAACAATCTATCAGAAAACAGGCAAAGATGTATCTTAAAAAGGTAAGGGTACATTCACACTTGCGTTTTTCTTTTCCGACATAGAGTTTCGTCCTAGGGGCTCTATACCGGAAAAGAACTGATTAGTTTAATCCCCATGCATTCTGAATGGAGAGCATTCCGTTCAGGATGCATCAGGATGTCTTCAGTTCAGTCTTTTTGACTGATCAGGAAAAAGAAAAAAACGCAGCATGCTACGGTTTTATCTCCGGCCAAAAAAACTGAAGACTTGCCTGAATGCCGGATTTTTTTTCCCATAGGAATGTATTAGTGCCGGAACCGGCATTCGCAGACCGAAAAAAAGGTGAAAAAAATAAATGCTGCATCCGTTTTTCTGGATGACACCGGAAAGACGGATCCGGCATTTCAATGCATTTTTCTGACTGATCAGGCATTTTTAAGACTGATCAGGATCCTGATCAGTCTTACAAATGCCATCAGTTGGCATACGTTTTGCCGTATCCGGCAGGCAGTTCCGGCGACGGAACTGCTTGCCGGATCACTCTGCCGCAAGTGTGAAAGTAGCCTTAGTACACAAAAAGCTGCATGTGTCAGGCATCAGCCAATACCCGTGTATGCACAGATATTAATTGCATTGAGTTTCAAGGGTTGGGGATAGTGCTGATGAAGAGATGAGGTTCATCAAAGCACAGAAGACAATTTATATGTGATAAGTCTACAAAAAAAGTTGTGATTTAGGACATGTTTAAAATGTGGATGTTTGGAATTAATCTCATTGTTCTGGAGACATATTCAGAGAACTAGTGCAGTACTAGACAATTCTTGGAGACAGGAGTGAGAGGTTTGGATTATAGATAATGTTAGTGTTAGATCATTGGCAGAATGTAGGTCATGGACAGGGTAGTAGGCAGAGATAAAAGGGGAGGTGTAGCACCGGGAAGAGCTTTTTGGGAGAGGGTGAGGGTGAAATTTTAATTGTATTTTATAGTGGATGGATTATTATTATTGCATTGGGTGGGTATAGGCTTGTTATTTCTTTTGGTCTTTCTTAGGTCTTTTTCAGCTAAATCTGCTGATTATTCAATATGGGTTCTGTAAAGAGAAATAGGAGAGGACCTAGGACTGGACCCTGAGGAACCTCAACAACAAGAAGAAGAGAAGGACTAAGCCATCAAATTATAAACTATCAAGGAAGTAGGAAAAACTTAGAGAAAGCAGTGCCCTAAAAGGAGTTGTCCAACCCTTTGCAAGTAAAGGACTATCATCAGGATGGCCTATCAGGAGTTACTGCAGAACTGCTGATCGGTGGGGCTATTGCGTGTCAGTCAAATAGTGATGGCCTGATAGGATTGGCAATCACTTGTAAAGGGTTGGACAAACACTTTAATTCCAATAGAATAAAGAATGCTGAATAGGAGTTGGTGATCTACAGTATCAAGTGCCACAGAGAGATCCAGAAACATCAGTACAGAGTCATTTTTGGTACATTATGTCATCAGCAGATCCTTTGATACTTTGGTAGGGCCATTTTCTGTATTATGCAGCGTATGGAAACGAGATTGTAAGGGGCCAAGAGAAGAGTCAGCAGTCAGATGATTAGGCTACTTTCACACTCGCGTTTTGGGGCGGATCCTTAATGGATCTGCAAAAACGGATCCGTTACAATAATACAACCGCATGCATCTGTCATGAACGTATCCGTTTGTATTACCTGTAACATAGCCAAGACGGATCCGTCATGAACTCTATTGAAAGTCAATGGGAGACGGATCCATTTTCTATTGTGCCAGATTGTGTCCGAGAAAACTGATCCGTCCCTGCTGACTTACATTGTGTGCTGGGACGGATCTGTTTGGCTCAGTTTGGTCAAGCAGACAGCAAAACGCTGCAGGCAGCGTTTTATTGTCCGCCCCTAGAGTGAAATGGAGACTAATCGGAGGCAAAGTGATTCATTCTGAGCGGATCCCTTTCAATTCACAATGCATTAGGGTAAAACTGATCCGTTTTGGACCGCTTGTGAGAGCCCTGAACGGATCTCACAAACGGAAAGCCAAAACGAGAGTGTGAAAGTAGCCTTAGGTAAGTGCAGACCAGGCTTATAGATGGGGGCAGGGGGGTGAGGCTTAGGTGAGTAGTGACAATCGTGGATAGAAACTGGAAAACTGGACAAGGTTTGAGGAATAGTATCACTAATGCATGTAGTAGGGTGAGAAGAAGAAAGGAGCCTGAGACATCTGTCATTGGGCCAAATACTAAAAGTGAACAAGAAGTATGGTAGGAAAGGGTATTGGTGCTACTTGGACATTGGGAGATACTTTCATACTTTGATACTTCTCATTTTTAACTTTGAAGTAAGTTGATGGATCTTCAGCACAGAGATGTGAGATAGGCTTCTGCATTTTAGGACTAAAGGTCCTTGTATACGGGCCGACCATTGGGACAATAATACAGGATGAGTGTTTGTAGAAATGCTCATTCCTGATAATTGCCCGTATAAAGGTTCAGCCAATCAATCGACGAAGGAACAAACACTAGCTCATCTGGTCATTATATCTTTCTGCCGGCACCCAAAATCATATGTAGGCAGCACATGGTCTTGTATAAACAGGGATCTATTGCTCATAAACAATGAATCAACATGGGGAAGAGAGACAGGTGTAGTAATTGCTCATCTTAATACAATGAGATGATATCTGCATGTAAATGCAGCTCACCCCCTCTGGTCACCCCCAATAATTGTCTGTAATTTGAAGTGAAGGAAGGAGTGCAATGTATCAAAGAGTCATTTTGGATTATTAGTATGGAAATAAATGAGGTTAAATATACTTTTTTGGCACGGTGAAGGGTGGAGTTGGTTTTCAGCATGAACTTTTATAGCAGGAAATCTGCTGACGTCTGTGATTTTCTCCAAAGATGCTCTGCACAACTAGAGCAGTCACTCAAGAAAACAAGTTTGAAGCATATTCCAAGGTTGCTGCCAATTATGTCAGAAGCTGTGAAGTGTAGAGGGCACTGCTTCCTTCAGGACACTTTTGAGAGTTAGATTTTATAATGTCTGGCAGCTAGACTGGGATAAGAGAATAAAGAGATTAGAGACAATAAGAACTGTGGAGCCTCTATAAACTGTTGGACATTGATGGCGTATGTATCATAGGTAGGAGTGTCCTGAGAAGGACAAACATATTTGATAGTAAGACCAGAAACTAGGCAGAGCCAGGAAGACCAGGTCAAACCCTACCTTCAGTTGTAGGAGAATTAGCAAATTGTGAAAGCCTATAGAGAAGATTAAAGATAGAAAGCAAGAGACAGATGATGAAACTGGATTGTTAATGGGGATGTTAAAGTTACCTACAATACAAGTAGATATTTCATGAGATAGGAAAGGAGAAAGTAAGGCAGCAAAGTGATCATGTAACTGGTGGGGTGAGAACAGAGCCATAGACAAATGTCACAGTGACCTGCCCGATTCTTTTGTTCTCGGGGGGGGATAAGTCGCTACCAGAGTAGTCTGGCAGAGGAATCCTCCCCATCTTCTGACTGATTGTACATGCTTGCTCGCCAAGCAGAGATTTATATGATTAGGAATGATAGCCGTCAGCTGACCGAGCATTCAGCCATCAGCTATATCATGTGTATGGACAGCCTTAAACCTTATTCATGCGTACTGATAGAAAAAGATAATAATGAACTTTAAAGGGGACCTGCATACTATATGGAGGATTTTTTCTGGTAAGGTTAAGAAAACACTATCCAACATTGTTCTTCATCAATTTAGGTTTGTAGGTTCTTCATACCTATATCTGTAAAGGGTCTTCATTCATCTTATGGACTTTTGATAAGTAAGCTGAAAAGAACTTCTCTGACATAAGCATAGTGAACAGCTCAATCAAGTTTGAACTGTGATCTGTAGACACAGCGGTTCTATTGTTGTAGACTTCCTCAGTGTCTCTGTTTAATGACATTTGTGGAAGTTCACTGACTTTTAAGTTACCAAGGACGACCAGGAGAGATTCTGTTTAAAAATGTGACATTGTTGGGTTATCTATCATGGCACCAGGTTGCAGTGATCTAAAAAGCCAAGTGTTTAAAGAGAAAAATGTTCAACAAATAAAAATGTGGGAACAAAATTTGAGGTCAAGATTTCCAGTAAAATGCAACTTTTATTACAAGTACGTAAACCTAGTTAATTGCCCTTGAGTAGCTTCCTTGGTTGTTGCTTTAGCTTGGCTTCGGCTCACCACGTAAAGTGGAGCTGTACTTCCAGAAACAGAACCACTGCTGCCCATAGGATGTATCTGATATGGTACTGTACCTCAAGAGAAATGCCTGATCTCAACATTTATGGAAGGATCCACATGGGATTATGAGCACTATGGTCAACCCCTCCATATAATGTTTTGGTGGGAAAAAAACAATCCATAACCAAAACTCCAAAACCAAAAATCAGTACTAAGAATGAAGGGGTCACTGCACTGATTTAGCACTGCATCCCCCTAAGTGCAACACCATTAAAGTAAATACGGCTACCTGTAGTTCCATGCATAGTCAGGTGTACTACTGTACAGGGACAATCTAGAAGCTGACAAAGCGCTAAATCAGGGCTTTGGCTCCTTAATTCTCAGGATCGTTGGGGGTGCAAGAGTTTGGACCTCCACTGAATGTAAAGTGCTGGTATGATAGGAAGGAATTATCCTGCTGTTGGCTGCTCTTTTAACCTACGCCATATACGTATGAGGTTTTAAGGCTGTATTACACAGCCCGATGTGGCAGACGATTATCGGGAGGGAAGTGTTCCCTCCTGGCAATCACCTGCTTGCTAGTGGAGGAGGCTACTGCCATTACATGCAGCGATCTCCTCCGCAGCATAGAGAGGAGCAATTACTATGCCATCGCTCTTCCCCATGCTGTACAGTGGTCTGCCAGCGGAAATGGATCATTTTCTAACATGTCAAAAGATTTGGATTGCCCGATGATCAAGCTTGTTCATTGGGCAATTGGCGGCAGTATTACACTAACAGATGATCGCTAACAAGTGTACATGTGAACGCTCGTTAGCGATTATCTGACAAAAAATCTGTGTAATACAGGCTTTAAGGACTTGGTCCATCTGCTGTATACACGTGCATGAGTTAAGCAGTTACAGGGTTTTTTTCTTGGTTGTTTCCATACCCTACATACCGCTCATCTGCTAATTGCTGTATGAAATTGTTGGTGCTATATAAATATGATCAATTATGTTATTTCTACAAATTACATCAAATCACATGCATTACATATTATAATATGGCCTGCCCCCCGCCCCCCAAAAAACGTCTGAGGACAAAATAGGAAATGAAACAAAGTAACTGAATAAAATAAATAAATAAACAGAATAAATAAACAGGCAGACAAGATGGAAGCTGGGTCTCTTCTGCTGCTGGTAATCTATGTTTCCATACACACTGGTTCTAGTTACTTTTGAAATTGTCTCTTTGTGTTTCCTGAATAGCAGGGCAAACAATAGTCCTGCGTGTCTAAATTCTGAGTCCCAATCAGCCGAGTGATTTATTGCAGGATGCGCTGGTGATAAATTCTACCCAACAAAAGAGATAACCAAAGAGAGGAAAACCTTCCAAACCATGTCAGCTGCTGCAAAGAAAAAAATGCCCCTTTCCCCCTTTTTCAGTGTTATTTTTTATGGGGCCAATTTATCATGCTGTTCATTCAAAGACTGACTTGCGATGACGTAGGTTAGGCTATTATTGGCTTAAGTTTATAAGGATGAATTTGCATCATCATCATCATCCAGCAATTCAGTGCTCTTCACAGATAATGGGTTAATTGATGTCTAAAAGGGACGTTGCACTGAATGACGTAATTTGAAGTACAATATTGTGTTGTAGTACATGATGAGTTAAACAAGCGTCCCGGATAAGTGATGACCCAGTCTCTTAAAGCATGAAATGACTATTACCATTAATCACCATTGATTGAAAGGATCCTCTTTGTAAACTGTATTCACTGTATAGCAACATCTATCCAAATTTACCATATTTGCATTGAATTTCAATAGGTCACAGAGCATGCCCACAAAACTTTGCCACAGAAGTCAATGAGTCTTCTCCTGACAAAAGGTTCCTTTGGTCCATGTTGATGATGTAAAGCATATTCCTCAATCATGCGTCATCAATATAGGATAAGCAGAGAACCCCTTTAAGCCCCATCCCCTTGAAATACCCCAAACCCAGCTAGGAAAGTCCACTTACATAAGAACTACCGACTTTGAACTAGGACAACTCAAATTTGCTAGGGTATCTCTGCAGTCAGGGGCGTATTGGGAACTTAAAGTGGCCCTAAAAAAAACCTGAAAAGTGGCCCTATGTTGTAGGTGGGTTCAAACTGCCAAAACAAGTAGGCAAGGACAACCAAAGTAGGCAGGGCCTGCAATACTGTAGTGCAGTGCAGAATACCACCCACAAAGTACTGCTGCCCTTACCACCTTGAGGACAGTAATACAGTTCTGGAAGCCACGTGTGGCCATTGAGCATCAGATCATTGTGTACCTGGCCTGCGGCCATCAAGAGGGCTTGAGTGGACTTCTGGTCACCGGCCCACTGGGAAATTTCCCTGCAGGGTCTATGGCCAATCCGCCCCTGTCGGCACTCCCTGCACATTTGGGATTATTGGGACCTATGCTGAATGGACCTCATAAGTCAATCCGAGCTACTCTACTGGAACAAGGAAAGGTGGATGTTGATTGGCTGTTGGGATAACAAGACCTATAATTTGTTGGATATTCGGTACATGGTGTCCATGGACCTAAAATAACATAACTTTTTGTGTATTTTTGCTTAAAGTGTATGGTTAATTTTTATTTATATTTATTGCTTTGCCCTTATGGTATTCTAATGTGTTTTTAAATTATATGCAGATTAGCTCTCTTCCAAAGTCAGAGAATGCTCTTGATGTGGCTAATATCCTTAGTTATGTTACAAGGTCTGTTGAAGGGTCAGACATTGACTATATGATAGCTGCCTTCACTAGGTGGCACTACAGAGACAGTTTTTCTTTCTCTTTTTCCCAGGGAGCATCGCCTGGCCTATTAGACCCCCTACAAATCTTTTCCATAATCTATACATAGATTTTTTTTAAACAGTCTACTTTGAATACCCCCACCATTGAGATGGATACCTCAAAATATTATTGAAGAGACATCAAAAGCCTTTGCAGAAATCTTTTTTTTTTTCCGCTGTGGGTTATTCTTGAGGACATATCAGTAATAATTTCAATTTTGTCCATCCAAGATAAGTAGGGAACATCCTACTCATCCGTGACTTACTTCCAATATTGAGAGTATTGTATTCTAATGCTCCAGTATCAGCACTGACAGCCAAAGGTTTATATTCTGCAGGTCTATAGCTGGTTTATTTTAAGAATATCCTTCAAAGACAATACCGGGGGCACAAGACATCAATGCTATCAGCAATCTCAGAGCTGCACTTTACACTCCCCAAAGTTTTCACCTTTCACCTTTGAACCTGATGTTTAAATTGAGCAAAAACTATGAAATGAAGACTAAACTAAAGTAGTTCACGTAGGTGCCTGAGTGGTGGTGGAGATGGCTGTCTACCATGTCTACATTCATGGCAATCTTTAATGACTGACACTTTGGAGTACACTTCCTCTCTCTACAAAATGTGGGTCAAGGAATTTGTCATCAGGTATGTACAGGACATATAGTATCTGTCTAATTCAAAAAAATATCCATAAACTACAAAGAACAACGCAAAGTAGTAGCATGAACTGCAGTACACCAAGATGTATAGGGGTTGTAGCTATTGGTCCTACCTGGGAAATGTATGTAAATCATGGGATCTGAGCTTTTATCGAAATCTCTTTAGGCACTATGCCTTGAAATCTCTCCAAAAGACAACCTCTTGGAGAACAACATACCTTATGTAGACTAGACTTTTTAGATTTTCCCTTATATTCTATGAATGTTAGTCCTGAGTTCAGCGTATAAAAGGGAACTTGTTACGTTGAACATGGTGTTTGAGCTGCAGGCAGCATGTTATAGAGCAGGAGGAGCTGAGCAGATTCATATATAATGTTATGGGAAAAGATAAGCTTTGAAGTCAAGGAGCCGATTCTATCAATGATTGACAACCTTCATTCTTTGACTGTGTATACTGAGAAAGCTGTCTGTCACTTTTAGGACCGCCGCCTGGACTTCACAGCCCAGAATGAGCAGGAATTTAAAAGGGTTATCCCATGACTAATGTAAAAAATGAAGATCAGACATAATATAGTACATGACAAAGCTAGAACCAGCCCTGTCCATAACATGGATCCAGAGATCTCCCCATTCATTGCTCTCCTAGATTTATATTGAAATGACAATATAAATCTAGGGGGGCGTCTTTTCTGCTGCAGCCAAGGGGGAATGTCCATTCTGCTGCAGCTCTCTCCCAATCACACCTCAGGAGGCAGTTGAAGGGTGAAACTGAGCATGTGCGGCCATCTCAGTGAGCAGAACAAAGAAATAAGAAAAAAACACAGGTGGAGCTATACAGATACATTTTATTGAATAACTCACTGGCTATACTAAATTTTTAATTACATGAAATTACAAATGTATTCAGATCCAGGTGCTGGTTTGAAAATGGTACAATATTTTTCATTGGACAACCCCTTTAAATAAATAAAATACAAGTTATACTGAATCTCTTCCAAAAAATATATATACAGTATCAATCTGCTCAGCTCCTCCTGCTCTATGATATGGTATTTGTACCTTACATTTTATCGGGACAGGTTCCCTCCCTGACAGGTGCCATGACTCTCTCTGCCTACCCCACCATTCAGCCTGGAGAATGATTGATTTTTGTGTAAGTCCCCTTTTGTGCAAAAATGTGTGACTTTTTGCCCATTTACTGTATCCTGCTTGTGTCACTTTTCTAAGAAGTGGACAAGGTGTGGGCAGGAGAGGGTGGGCCCATTCAGTCCTATTAATTTAATATCACCTATGCCAGCAATCTGGTGTGAATTACTGTGAATTACACCTCAAGTCTACAGTAACTCTTAGCTGCTGTAGATTTCCATTTCTGGACCATGGACCTCCCAAGATATGCCAAAATAATTCAGAGGCATGTGCTACTTAATAAATTTGGCACAGTTCATGCCAGCACAAACTAGAACAGGAGTGGAATATAAAAACACCAGTCTTCATAAATTCCCCCATAGGTGTCTGGTGTTTTCCTTCAGCACTCCCATTAGCCAAATGGCACATATACACTCACCTAAAGAATTATTAGGAACACCTGTTCTATTTCTCATTAATGCAATTATCTAGTCAACCAATCACATGGCAGTTGCTTCAATGCATTTAGGGGTGTGGTCCTGGTCAAGACAATCTCCTGAACTCCAAACTGAATGTCAGAATGGGAAAGAAAGGTGATTTAAGCAATTTTCAGCGTGGCATGGTTGTTGGTGCCAGACGGGCCGGTCTGAGTATTTCACAATCTGCTCAGTTACTGGGATTTTCACGCACAACCATTTCTAGGGTTTACAAAGAATGGTGTGAAAAGGGAAAAACATCCAGTATGCGGCAGTCCTGTGGGCAAAAATGCCTTGTGGTTGCTAGAGGTCAGAAGAGAATGGGACGACTGATTCAAGCTGATAGAAGAGCAACGTTGACTGAAATAACCACTCGTTACAACCGAGGTATGCAGCAAAGCATTTGTGAAGCCACAACACGCACAACCTTGAGGCGGATGGGCTACAACAGCAGAAGACCCCACCGGGTACCACTCATCTCCACTACAAATAGGAAAAAGAGGCTACAATTTGCACGAGGCCACCAAAATTGGACTGTTGAAGACTGGAAAAATGTTGCCTGGTCTGATGAGTTTCGATTTCTGTTGAGACATTCAAATGGTAGAGTCCAAATTTGGCGTAAACAGAATGAGAACATGTATCCATCCTCTGATGGCTACTTCCAGCAGGATAATGCACCATGTCACAAAGCTCGAATCATTTCAAATTAATTTCTTGAACATGACAATGAGTTCACTGTACTAAAATGGCCCCCACAGTCACCAGATCTCAACCCAATAGAGCATCTTTGGGATGTGGTGGAACGGGAGCTTCATGCCCTAGATGTGCATCCCTCAAATCTCCATCAACTGCAAGATGCTATCCTATCAATATGGGCCAATATTTCTAAAGAATGCTATCAGCACCTTGTGGAATCAATGCCATGTAGAATTAAGGCACTTCTGAAGGCAAAAGGGGGTCCAACACCGTATTAGTATGGTGTTCCTAATAATTCCTTAGGCGAGTGTATATGGTCTTCGCTTCTAGGAATACAAACCTGTAGCTGTAATATTCTGCCTTTATAAAGGGCAGCATACTGGAAGGGGTTATCTGAGATGGACATTCGTCAAGGAAGGGGACAAAGGCAGGAAATGTGTACAAAGGGATCTATTGGCTCCCAAATATCCTCCCAATAATTGTAAGCTGCACTTTGCATATTTATACCTACTGGCACGCTGTGCTCCCACAAATCAGCAGTAAAATGCATTTTGAGGCCTTAAGAGTGCATTTAAATAATGGAGAGGATTCCTGGAGGAGTCCTCTCTTTACTCTTAAAGGGGTTATCCAACCCCTATAATGACCCCCTAATGCCTGGGCCCCTCATATAGGTTATACTTACCCCACCCCCTAGCACCCACATCGCTTCTGATCCCCTCACAGCCGCCGCTGCATCTCCCCTTCGTGCGGATCAAAACGGGCACGAGTCTTCCTGGCGTCACCCACAATGCTATGGTGGATCGTCCCCCATCGCGGCCTGCTATTGGCTGCCCGTCTTGCCCGTCAACGGATGTTTTGATCTGCGCGAAGGGGAACTGCAGCGGTGGCCGTGCAGGGATCAGAAGTGACGTGGGTCCAAGGGAGCGGGGTAAGTATAACCTATATGAGGGGCCAGGGCATTTGGGGGGGGGGGGTCATTATAGAGGTTGGATAACCCTTTAAACCTGGAAACTTCAGCCACTTCATCTCAGGATTGTGGGGGTCCAACAGATCCAGCCCACACTGAGCGGAAAGTGATCGGTTATCCTAGCATCATGCAATAAGTTTACCAGATTGTGTAACACTTTTAATTGCTTTGCAACATGAAAGCTGGAGACATAAAATACCCAGTTTCATATGCGCCACCAGCCCTCCATGATCAATCATGGATTTCTTGATTCTTTTTTTACGATGAGCTTTTGGAGAGTGCTGAGACCACCAGCAAATAAACTGTTAATAGACAAGTCCTACTATGGTACATCTAGAACATATTAAACTACCAGACCAGTTCTTAATATAAGATTAAAAAAAGCCTGAATTCAGGATAGATTACGGAACCCTACCTCAGGTTACATAGACGGAGGATTGAAGATATTCTACACCAGGATGAGCTTAGATTTATAAGACAGTATGTGGATGAGAGGGAACATTACCATTATCCATTATTGCTATGAAATCGTATCTCAGGACTACTGTCTTATGAACCAGGTCTAAAGAGATGTTCCCTTTAAAGTCTAGATGATGCTGCAGGGGATACCTGACAGAGCAGTGTAAACTTACTTCTGCATTGTGAAATCATCTTCAAAATGAGAGCTTCAAATATGATATCGTGAGAAACCAATAATCTGTGTGATTGTACTCAAAGATGCTAAAATTCTCTTAAAACTGAAGTCTGGTAAACGGGGGTGGGGGGGATTTACTAACCTAAATAATGCACCAGAATGCTGGCTTAACTTGTGGCAAAAAAAATGGCTTACATGCCTTGCACCATACATGCCGGGTGCAGGATACGTTACATGCATGCTGCAACTGGGATTTGGATTTATAGTAATTCTTATCCCCGCTATTTAACCCCTTAGATTAGAGGGCTAGACAAAAGAAGGGAACTCCTTCTGTACCCCCCCCCCCCACTGTATTGCAGTGTACGGTACAAGGCATTGTGTAATTGCATGTTCAAGTGCCTAAAAAATGTTTAAAAAATACAAGACAATACATTTTAATAAATTAACCACATGGTGAATGCCGTAAACATGAAAGCCAAAGAACTATAGCAGAATAATGTTTTTTTTTTCTCTTTTACCCTTTTAAGCTTAGCATTACGATCATTAAGTAATGCTATTAAATGCACACTGCATAATGAAAAATACAAGCCTTCCAATGTCTACGTTGAAGAAAAAATAAGAACATCATGGCTCTTGGAAGGCAAGGGAGGAAAATCCAAAAACATTGGGTTAAGGGTGGAATTTAGCAATCTTTCTACAGAGGTTTTATGGAGTGATTTCCCCCCTTTTTATGCTTCATTTAGGCGGGATGGGGTAGGGCCTATGTGGCCCAACAGACTAAAAGGGGATGTATAGGCACCTGAAATAACCAGTGTCATGATACTGATGACCTATCACTTCCCTTTCATTTCACCTCACAGTAGCATTGATTGAAGCTACCAGTAGGGGTTTATCTCATGCCATAAATCCCAGTCTGTACCCACAGATTTCTGTGTGTGCAGCAGATTTGCCCCAGCATCAGCTCCATTGTCATTCTCTGCATTTTCTTCCAAAATAAATGAGAACCCTTTTATTTCTGCAACTATATTTGTATTTTTCAGTCAGATAGCAGGAAATCTTCAGAAACCTCATTCATACTGCACGCATGCCTAATTTCATGTGAAATCAGAAACGGGGGTATTTCAGTTAGATGCAGTAACCATCTACTGGATAGGTCATAAATGGTAGACTGGTGAAGGTCCAACCGCTGAGCTACCACATTGTTGGAAATGGACAATTACAGCACTCGGCCTCAGACTTTAAATGGAGTGGCAGGGAGAATGCCTGACTCCCAAATTATTTAAACTCCTTCTACCTGCAGTTTGAAGGCTGGAGGAAACAGGACAGCTGTCATATCAGTACATCTAACCCATGCCCGCTGATACCACTGATTGGCTGTAACAATCATGTGCTGGTGCACTGTGTCATTGCTAACAGCTGGTAAATGTAGGCTGTCAGAGGACCACCAGCCACCACGTGATGCATCTGCCACCTTGATGAAGTGTCACAGGAGATGCAAAACGGCTGTGGTGCCGATCCATGAGAAAGAACCTGGATTGCAGGGTTTTCGTAACCCCTGGAAATGAGCAGTGTATATAATGTTATAGAAAAATGAACCAAGCCACCAAAGGAAGAAATATGGTCAATCACAATACATTACTAAGTGCCTTGTATTAACGTTCTCTACATGATAAATGCCTTTGCTGAAGTGAGACAACCCCTTTAATTTCTTAAACGCTTGTACAACCCCTTTAAATCAACCTAGGCTGGGGAACCTCCTTCTAGGGGCCCCATACATTCATGGACAAGGCAGTGCAATTATATCACTGATAAGATTTCAGATGGAAGGTGACAGTGGCCGGTTGCTACCGTTCGGCTGACACAAATAGGTAAGAAGAGAGTTTGCAGACGTTCGGCAGAGTGACAGGAGATGTTATAAGTGTGGAGTACTCTGACAGGGAGGGAAACCACATGTGACAAGTTGCAGATCTCAATGTGTAAAGCTGTCTGCCCCCATTACCGCACTTTGGTGAGGGACTTTATTTTAACAGGCAGTTCCTACAGCTGGAGACATCTGAGGAGGCATCTGAGGTCACTCATAAAGACAGCACAAGCCACCAGTGTCGCCACATGAGCTCATTATGGTAACAGATTTTTCATCATCACTGTGTGGACTTGTTCGGCTCTCCATATGGTTGGTATGTTATTTCTGAGCTTGTGAACAGTATACAGTAGTAATGTTGCAGGGTTTGCTCATAACTGAACACCACTATAGAAATAGGTAAAATCCATATTACATTACTGATCCTGAGACATAGCTTGTATTATACTCCAGAGCTGCATTCACAATTCTGCTGACTGCAATTGGAAACAGTGGACAAGCTTGGTGACAGACACAAACTTGGCCTGTGGATCCCGGGCCAAACTGGCAGTTGTAGTTGTGCAACAGAAACCATTGGCTTAGGTATATCAGATCAGCAGCAAATATCTCCTATTCTTGGTAAATATATTTTAACCTCTTAACGTCTTGCTCTGTAAACGTATATCGCAGTTAGCAGGTGATTCCCGCAAACATTTATGGCGTAACATCCCGCGACAATGGTTTTGATCAAAACTAGCATTGATCCCAGGCATTTAAACCTCTCAGATGCAATGGTCAATAGCAACAGCAGCATCTAACAGGTTAAACAGAAGGAGGGACTCCCTCTATCACCCCACTGGTCCCCCTGCAGTGTGATTATGGGGTGGCCATGGGTTGTCATGCAGCCGGGAGCCCAACAATGGCCCCCAGGTTTGACATCTTAACATACAGAAATGTTGTAGTGAATTATATTGTTTGATGGCATAGTCTAGTACTCTAGTAGGAAAAAATTGTCCAAAAAAAAGGTTAACATTTTTTGAAAATATAAAAAAAGAAAAGAACACAAAAAGGGATTTCCATACTAAAAATGCTTTATGCCAAAAATATTTTTCAAAATTACATATAATTGGTATAACTGCTTCTGTATTGTTTATGTTATTTAACCTGCACAGTGACTACTGAACTCCCAAAAATCAGAAAAAAAATCATAAAAAGGTGAATGTGCCCTAAAATGGTACCAATGAAAATGTTATCTGTCCTCCCTAATAACCTCCTATACAGCTCTGTAAAATAAAAAAAAGTAATGCCTCTCAGAATATGGTGAAACAAAGAGAAATCTTTTTTTTTAGGAAATTTTTATTTTGCAAAAGCAGTAAAACTTTAAAAAATTATACATTTGGTATCTATCTACTGAACCGCCGAACAACGTTAAAGGGGTTATTCTATGATTAATGTAAACTGGACATCATATAGTACATGACAATCTCTTTCTAACAAAGCTACACCCAGCCCTGTACCGCACATGGGTCCAGAGATCTCCACATTCGCTGCTCCAAATTGCTCTTGCTCTGCTAGAATTATTTTAAGCTGGCAGCTCAGGGGGTGCTCTGCTAGAATTCTTTTCTGCTGCAGCTCTCTCCCTGTAACTGTCACAAATTCTACCAGTAGATAGGGCTGGTGGCAATTGAACGATGGAACTGAGCATGTGAGATGGATATAGAAATAAGAAAAAGAACAAACAGCAAGTGGCACTATACAGATATATTTTACCGAATAACTCAGTAGCTATACAAATTTTTTAATTACATGCAACCAGTGGCGTAGCTAGAAATTACTGGGCCCCACAGCAAATTCTTGAATGGAGCCCCCCTCCCCAGTAGTTTTTTTCGCAACCCCTTCCTTTCATGCCGCCCCCATTCCTGTGGATAGTAAAGATCACTCTCTCAGACCAGGCCCGGCAGCTGTTCCATCCGTCATAGATGCACCCAAAATTCCTGCCCACCTATGATTAGGTCTGTGGAAAAAAAATATGATGGCAGGGAAATAAATTGGCATGCCCTGAAGACCAAAACAAATTACATCCTTAAAAGGGCTCTCCGGGGATTAAGAAAATGAAAATACATTAATATTACTTTATTCTAAATATATTCCCAATTACCTTTCATTAGTTATAATGGCTAATTTTGTCTAGGGGGGCAATCATTAGAAGAAATAAAATGGCCGCCATCCTTTTAGTACACACAAAACCTGTCCTGATGATACAGGAGGACAAGTTAAAGAGCTACCTCATCCTTCTGTCCTACTTGTCAGGGATTATGATTCTGAATACGGCTGATAAAATCTTCAGCTGAATCTCTGTAGGAATGGAATTCATGAGGAGACATGAAGTACAGAGAGGATGGACAGGACAGACTATTGGTAATGTGTAGCGGTCAGAGGAGGGAGAGACCACAAAGCAGGATTCAAGTACAGTACAGCGGACAAGGAGACTGAAGCAAAAACCGGCTTTATTAAAGAACCAGATGTAACTGCCGGAAAAATCGGATTAACGGTATAAATAGGTTTACACAGATTACATGAACACGAGTTAGGATAAATGCGTTCTGCAGCAAACACATCAGAGTCCAGGCTACACTCAGCTAATATACTACTATCTAGCCCTGCTACCCAGGGGATGCTTCTACAGCGCACTGACTAAGTCCCTGACTCTATAACCTATCACAGATAAGCACCGGTGCCACTCACAGTTCTGCAGATTCTATTGGATCCAATAAGATGCAGTCTGGCTCCAGGTCCGGTCGCTTGCTTGTCTGTCTTTCTCTCTCTGGTTACAGCAGATGCAGATCTTCTTCAGCTCTGGCAGGAAGGATCCGGCTGGTCTCTACACACGGTCCCACTCCTCTGTAACACACTGTGCAGTCTCTTTCTCTGGGTCACAGCTGCAGCACTTCAGTTCAGAGTCTATCTTGGCCTGTCTCCAGCACAGCCAGCTTCTCAGGACTCCATAAATCAGGCTCCATGTCCCATCACTAGCCTTTACTTGGCTCCTAACATGGCAGCCATCATCACAGCTCCCAGGGCACTCCCACCTCCAGCCAGGACTCAAACCCCGGGAACTTCTGGCTCCTCCTACCTCTTGTGTATCTCAGAAACAGTTCAGCTTCCTCTTTCTCAGAGCCACAGTGGCCTCTAGTGGCTGAAATAAATCATCACAGTCTATGTAACACCATATTGTAGATATCTGTGCAAAGAACAGTATTCTAGGGGCTGACCCTTACAAATGTGGGGCTGTGGTAATGGAGACTGCATACAAGAGCTGCTGATCATTACCCACACCCTCCTCTCTGTACTTCATGTCTCCTCATGAACCCCATTCCTGCAGAGATTCAGCTGAAGATCTTATCAGCTGAATTCAGAACAGAGAGGAGGATGAGGCTCTTTAGCTCAGTGTCCTGTGTATACTAATAGGGTGGCAGTGATATTATTTCCCGTGATGATTGCTCCACAGATAAAACAAGCCATTATAACTAATGAAAGGTATTTGGGAATATATTTATAATCAAGAAATATTTAAGTATTTTCAGTAATTTTATTTTCTTAATTCCGGAGAATCGCTTTAAAGGGGTTTACCATGTGAACATGCACAGAACATGTTGCACTGGTGGATATATGAGGGTCCATTGACCGGGGTCTCATGAGACCCTGTGTTCATTCCATGCACTATGTCTCCCATATTTACAGTCTTGTATCGCTGCCAAACCTGAAGAGCGAAAGCTTATTATAGAAGCTGTACCAAGCTAATCTAATTTCTTGTACTGCACTAGAATATTCCTGGACACTGCAGCCCTGTTATAACTCCATGGCCCGTATTAGTTATAACTGGTGCAAATACTTTACTAAATATACACTGCGTGCAGAATTATTAGGCAAATGAGTATTTTGACCACATCATCCTCTTTATGCATGTTGTCTTACTCCAAGCTGTATAGGCTCGAAAGCCTACTACCAATTAAGCATATTAGGTGATGTGCATCTCTGTAATGAGAAGGGGTGTGGTCTAATGACATCAACACCCTATATTAGGTGTGCATAATTATTAGGCAACTTCCTTTCCTTTGGCAAAATGGGTCAAAAGAAGGACTTGACAGGCTCAGAAAAGTCAAAAATAGTGAGATATCTTGCAGAGGAATGCAGCACTCTTAAAATTGCAAAGCTTCTGAAGCGTGATCATCGCACAATCAAGCGTTTCATTCAAAATAGTCAACAGGGTCGCAAGAAGCGTGTGGAAAAACCAAGGCGCAAATTAACTGCCCATGAACTGAGAAAAGTCAAGCGTGCAGCTGCCATGATGCCACTTGCCATCAGTTTGGCCATATTTCAGAGCTGCAACATCACTGGAGTGCCCAAAAGCACAAAGTGTGCAATACTCAGAGACATGGCCAAGGTAAGAAAGGCTGAAAGAAGACCACCACTGAACAAGACACACAAGCTGAAACGTCAAGACTGGGCCAAGAAATATCTCAAGACTGATTTTTCTAAGGTTTTATGGACTGATGAAATGAGAGTGAGTCTTGATGGGCCAGATGGATGGGCCCGTGGCTGGATTGGTAAAGGGCAGAGAGCTCCAGTCCGACTCAGACGCCAGCAAGGTGGAGGTGGAGTACTGGTTTGGGCTGGTATCATCAAAGATGAGCTTGTGGGGCCTTTTAGGGTTGAGGATGGAGTCAAGCTCAACTCCCAGTCCTACTGCCAGTTTCTGGAAGACACCTTCTTCAAGCAGTGGTACAGGAAGAAGTCTGCATCCTTCAAGAAAAACATGATTTTCATGCAGGACAATGCTCCATCACACACGTCCAAGTACTCCACAGCGTGGCTGGCAAGAAAGGGTATAAAAGAAGAAAATCTAATGACATGGCCTCCTTGTTCACCTGATCTGAACCCCATTGAGAACCTGTGGTCCATCATCAAATGTGAGATTTACAAGGAGGGAAAACAGTACACCTCTCTGAACAGTGTCTGGGAGGCTGTGGTTGCTGCTGCACGCAATGTTGATGGTGAACAGATCAAAACACTGACAGAATCCAAGGATGGCAGGCTTTTGAGTGTCCTTGCAAAGAAAGGTGGCTATATTGGTCACTGATTTGTTTTTGTTTTGTTTTTGAATGTCAGAAATGTATATTTGTGAATGTTGAGATGTTATATTGGTTTCACTGGTAAAAATAAATAATTGAAATGGGTATATATTTGTTTTTTGTTAAGTTGCCTAATAATTATGCACAGTAATAGTCACCTGCACACACAGATATCCCCCTAAAATAGCTAAAACTAAAAACAAACTAAAAACTACTTCCAAAAATATTCAGCTTTGATATTAATGAGTTTTTTGGGTTCATTGAGAACATGGTTGTTGTTCAATAATAAAATTAATCCTCAAAAATACAACTTGCCTAATAATTCTGCACTCCCTGTATAGCCTGCTAAGTTTACAAGTTCATTTAGATGACTTACATGACAGCAGTGCTCAAATTACATCGGCATACAAATGCTTAAAGGGATAGTCCACCATCAAATGAAAGTATTGATGCCCAGTTGTCAACAAAATCCTAAAAAATTAATTCTCGCTATACAGCAATGTTAGAGACAAATATTTCACTGCATAACTAGCCAGGGACCACCAGTCACCCATTCTATTCTTTTCTACCCATTAGATTAGGGTCTCATAGGTGGGATCTAAGATTCAGCAGCTATTTGGCATTCATTTCTTGTCCTGAGAGTATAACATAAATGTTAAAAGAGGTTGGCCAATTTCTCAAAAATATTTCTTATTTTTTGTGTGCCATATGTAAATATGTATAATAGTGTACCTTACTGGGCCGTCATCTGTTAGCTGTATGAATGCCTACGACATCCACAGGGCACAGGATGGCAGTAGTGAAGTCACCCACAACACTGCTTTCTGTGGACGGATCCTGCTCTCTGCATGCGGTGAACACTAGATACACATGTACAGCACAAGTGCAGAAGAGGATCCATCCAGGCAAAACTCCACCATGATGGATGCAGTTTGTGTGAGTTTAAATAGAAACGTAAATGGTGACCTAGTGGCGTTCTGCTGCACGCGAGGGTAAGTTATCAGGTAACATACAGATGTATTCCATCAGAGAGGGTTGTCAGATATACAAATCTGTCTCACAATCACCACAGATAATTAAAGAGGACCTTTCACCTCTCCTGACATGCCTGTTTTAATAGCTTCATGCATTGCCCATGTAATAACAATTCGGGAACATCTATTCTTATGGCTCTATTACTTTATTATTTCTACTAGAAGTTATGAATGAATTGCTAGCAGTCTGCAGTAAGGGTACAGAGGGGCGGCAACAAGTTGGGGGGGGGGGTATCCCTGCAACTTCTGAAAATAGCAGTACTGACTGGATAAAGCGAGTCTGTCCAGGTACACCCCCCAACTGGTTAGCACCCCTCTGTACCCTTACGGCAGACTGCTAGCAATTCATCCATAACTTCTAGTAGAAATAATAAAGGAATGGCATAACATAGAGCCATAAGAATAGATTCTCCAGAATTGTTATTACATGGGGGATGCATGAGGGTATTAAAACAGGCATGTCAGGAGAAGAGAAAGGTCCTCTTTAAGATGTATTATATTAAACAATCACAATTAAGCACAATGTGCACCAGACCTAAACTGAGTAATGCAAACTCACTCAGAACAGTGTCATATCTAAGCGGGAGCCTTTCATAATCCAACGGCAGAAGTGTAAATCAACCACTGAAAATAAAAACTGAATGATGTTACCAACCCCTATGGATTGGCACACTTCCCTATGTTAAGTGATAACCCAGCCAGTGTCATGCAGGGAAAGAGGGGGAACTCTCCCTACTGTGCCCTGTCCAAGCTATTATGCCGTAGAAATGCTAATACATAGAGATGAGTGAATTTATGAAAAGTTCGATTTGGATGATTCGCCAAATTTTACAAAAAAATTTGCTTCATGATGAATCACTTCGTCACGAAGTGCATTTTTTTGTAAGTAGCGGGTGCAATGACAAGAAGCTGCAAAAGCGTCACCCCCCGTCATTGTACACCTCAAATGCTGTGTTCATACATGATCGTGGCATCTGAGTGTAAAAACTGTGTGAAATTAACATAAAAAATTAGCTCGCAACGGGCCGGCCGCCACCATCTTGCTTGAAGATCTGGAGTGAAATCTCGCACAGCGCGAGATTACGTCATCACGCCGGCCGATATGGTGACTTCATATGTCACCACGCACAGGATTTCGGCCGAGATCTTCAATCAAGATGGCAGCTGGCGGCTCATCGCGAGCAAATGGAGGAGGTAAGTTTGAATTTTTTTGTTTTTTACACTATTTCAGGTTAAATCGATTCGCTGACACGAAGCACAAGGAAATTAGGGTTCTAGGCAAATCAAATTTATCCTGAAATTCGGATCGAATTCCACTTTGTGGGATTCAATTCGCTCATCTCTACTAATACACAATGTTCAAACTGAAAAGGATGTCCCCATCTGGATTTGTCCCTATTATAGCGGCCTTGGGGATGTCTTTACCGGGAGAAGGACATACTGTATTTACACTCCCCCAGAAAAATGTACAGTATGAGGCTAATTTCCTATGCATTTCATCTGGATAAACCTTCTAGACAACTCGGGTGATGGAGGAGCACGGGTAAAGGCTACTGAATGGCTGCGTCCAGTGATCATTCCACAAATGGGGTTGGATTAGGGACAGCTACCGTTTGGATCTGGCACTGTTATGAGTGAATCGGCATACTGTACATTTGTTTTGGTTTGACTGACCTTATATTTGTGTCTGGGCACCTTACACATGGTATGTGATTGTGATTATTTGTCTTGAAAGTTGGACTTTTTGACTGGTTTTATGATATCAATAAATATTGTTTTATAGCATTCAGATGTATGTCATCAGAAATGTTTTTTAGACAGAAATTGACAGTTTTTTGGTGGAAAAACTGCATATAGTGCTTTTTTATATTTTTTGGACCAAATGATAGCTACCACAGTTAAACCTGACAGACCCCATTATAAGTCAAGGGGTTGCATTGGGTGCTGCCAATGTCCTTCGTGTTACCACAAACACCAGAACACAGTGTATATAAGAACCTAAGAGCCACTTAAAATGTAAACCATCTTGTAATAATATGTGAACTATTTAAACTGATGTCAAGATACCTCCTAAATTCATTAAAATGATGTAATTATGGATTACCAGAATGGTCATGTAGAAAGTAAAATTGCATTAGATTTGAACCTTAGGTTAAAGGGATAGGCCCATCTCAGACACTGATGGCATATCGCTAGGATATGCCATCAATGTCAGATAGGAGAAGCTCCTACAGGTGGGATCCGCACCTATCTCTAGAATTGGCCCCCCAAAGTGAAGGAGAGCGAGCCACGCATGTGCAGTGTGCTCTCCATTCACCGCTATGAGAGTTCTGAAAATAACCGAGCGATCAGGTTCGGCTATTTTCAGAGGTCCCACAGGACCGATGAGACTGCCGGACATAACCGAGATCAGCTATTTTTACTGGTGAATGAAAGGTGGCCCTGGGGGGCCTGTTCTGGAGATAGTAGCAGGTTCCAGATGTTGGATTTGCACCTATGTGACAGTGAGAGTCATCCTAGTTATATACTATGAATGGCTGAGGGCCAGTTGTGCTTATACCACTTTGTCAGATAGTGCACTCATTAGGACATTCAAAATTGTGAATTCTCAAATGTATTTATGAACTTAAATCAAGTGTATCATGGTTACAGCGGGCGGTCATGGGCCCAATTCACTCTAAATCTAATCCTGGCTGGTTTGTACTTCATGACAGATGGATACATTTCTCATCTAGATAATATCATAAAGCAAAATGAGGTCAAAGAATCTAGAAATAAACTGAGCAAAAAAATTGTGAAATTTTCCTAAGTCTCTGCTGACTGATGGTGTGCAGGAACTGTCTGATCCTCTCAGTTCAAAGTCCTTTTGGTGCTGTTTGTCAGAAATCCTTAAGCGTAGTTTGTTTAATTTACGGAGTTCCCACTCCAAACCTCAAATGTTTAATGTGCAGCATATTTTTGTTCATTTAAACATACATGACAAGGGGGGCTAATTTTTCCTCACCATTTCTCATGGACTTCTGTATGTCAAATGTCAGCATAAAGAACATGAAATCCCACAGAATTCAGAGACTTAAAAGTTTCTGCTCTTTGGGAAAAACTTGTCTGCAGTTAATATGTACAAGAAGGGGATTGGAAATTCCAATATTTCTTATGTTCCTTGATTTTTGTGACACATGCTGGGACTAAGTAGTTAGTTCTGCTGTGCTAGACCAAGGCAGAAGAAATACAATAATGGATACAGAGGCAGCAGTCATACCCTGACCCTTGTGTCTGAGGGCTCCCTATGGCTACTTTGCATTGAGGTCCCAGATCAAAGTTGTAACTATAATTGTGCAGAAGTAGTAGTGGCACCAGTAGACTGGAACAGCAGTGGCATCCTTTACTCAAAAAGCACATCAATGAGCCTTGGACACCCATGACCCTGTCATTAGTTCACTAGTTGTTTTTCCTTGGACCACTTCTGGTACTAACCTCTGCATACTGGGAACCCCTCACAAGACCTGCAGTCATCTAGCTGTGAGATTGTGGATAAGCTCTGCCTGTATAAGGTTTATGTTTAAAGTGTATTTAAACTGTCATTTGGCATTCCGGGCACTAGAGGCCACTGTTTTGCAGTTACAACCAGCACACTCTGGGATTTGCATATGTAAAGTAGGTGATGACTCATGCTGCTGCTTGTGAGTGAACCAGGAAGTGTTGATCTGACAAGGTGGAAGGATTGTGCTGTGAGGGACTGAATCCGATTCCATCCTGGCTTGCAGATGTCCGGCAGTGAATGGACACTCAAAGGAAGGAGAGTAGCTGTCGTCTCCTTACTGAATCCAGCCCTTTGAAAGAGAGGTTGTCCCAGGAAGACCAGTTCCAGTGTGTGGACAGAAAGCCTCATCATCAAGCAAGGCCGCACGGTTGCTGAGAGCTTGGTGGCCATCCCGGGTAAGCAGCATCCTAGGGCCCAGAATGGATGAAGGTCAGTTCACCCGTTTACTCCATGCTGTATACTAGTGGCACCTGAAAAACAGAGACTAAGCCTAGGCCTGAAACTAGATAGCTAGTTAGGGTTGTGTGATTGCCAGGTTGTTCAAGACTGTTCTGCGGCACAGTATTGACTTTGCAGGCTCTGCTGTGTCCGCCATCAGCTAGGTCCGTCCTGTTCTGTGGCACAGTATTGACTTTGCAGGCTCTGCTGTGTCCGCCATCTGCTAGGCCTGTTCAGTGGGCAGGGACAGTGACTGTGGGTCCGGGATATAGCGTTTTCTATGCATGTTTGAATTGTTTTGGTTAGGCTGGTGTTATTAATTTTTGCCTAAGTAAAGTTTCTGTTCTTGCATATTAAGCTGGTGTCAGTGCCGCTTTCCGCTGTATCCTGGGGAGCCCACTAGTGCGCATGTTACAAGGGACCGGCCGGGATCTGAGGAATCAGAGTCCTTAAAGGATGCGGTCCAGGCCCTGTGGGCAGAATTGAAAGAGCTTTGGCTGGAAGTCTCCCAGATGAAGGCAGAACCGTCCCGGCTTCTGTAAACTGTCCCCGCACCTCGTGCCACTCCACCCAGAACAACCCCGGTGAGGGGGCCGGGCAGAAGAGGGCCCCTCTGTTGGGTTTGCCGAAAGTACGGCCATATGGCCAAAGACTGCCCAGAACAGGTAGCGTCTGAGCCAACGTTAAACTTCAGACCGCTGCAGTAGCTGGGCGTCCTGCAGTGGTGCACCAGAAGTTAAGCCCTCTGCGTGAAGAACGTGATCTGTATGCCAGCAGCCCCATATTAGAAGCCGAGTTGGAAACCCGAAAAGTTTGCTGCTTAGTTGATACAGGTCAGAATGCACTCTAATGCCTTTGGAGTTCTTTGAGAGGCGCTTCGGGCATATGATGGAGCCCGAAGAAGGGAGCGCCATCAGGCGGACGGCTGCCGATAATAGAGAGATGGATGTTCGATGGATAGTCTGGATGCGGGTCCGACTGTTTGGGCAAGACATCGGCAAGAAAGGGGTCGTGCTGGTGGATCATTCGTCCCGGAAAGGAATGGCCGTGACCCTGGGCATGAATATACTGAGAGACCTAGATCATCAACTCTATGCCAAGGAAGGGCCGAAGTACTGGCAACGGGCCACCACACACCGGCCTACCCAGAAGGTCCTACAACAAATGGTGAGGAGATGTAGCCTGCAAAAGAGTAACCTGCCCGGACGGGCCATTGGAGACGTGAGGGTGCTACGGAGGACTCCGTTGAAGATCCCACCTCGACAGGAGCGAATATTGATGCTGCCAGTGGGGGCTGGACGACGACTGAATGGACTGGAGGTCCTGATCGAGCCCGCTTATCAAGAAGAAACGCAGATTTGCCCACTGGTAGCCCGGGCCCTTGCCGTTGTGAAAGACGGATGTGTGCCTATACGCTGCTGTAATGTTGAGGACTGCGAGTTAACCGTCCCTGCAAACACCCTGCTGGCCAATGTTTATGTGTCCGAAGGGGGTATCGCTCGACGAAGGGGCTTTACGCTGCAGCCAGATAGGAGATCAGCCTGGACCTATGCTGTGGAGATCCATTCAAGGGAAACCCCGACAGCGGAGTGGAACGGTCGAGTGATCATGGCCCATATGGGGGTGGACTGCAGAACCCTGACCCTGGGGGATCAAAAGCTTCTGGAAGACACCCTCTGGGAATTTCAGGAGGCCTTCTTAAGACATGATGAGGACTTTGGGTGTGCTACTGCCATCGAACATGAAATCCCAACCAGCGATGCTGCGCCGATCAGGGAACGCTACCGGCAGATCCCACCTAAGATGTATCAGCAGGTGAAAGATATGGTGGCCAGCATGTTGGAGAACCGGGAGATCCAGGAGAGTCAAAGTCTGTGGGCTGCTCCAGTAGGCTTAGTGCGGAAGAAAGACGGGAGACTCCGGTTCTGCGTGGATTATCGGAAGCTAAATGCTCAGACCGTCCGGGATGCCTACCCCCTTCCGCAGATTGAGGAGTCATTATCAGCCCTAAGCCAAGCAAAGTTCTTCTCAACTCTTGACTTGGCTAATGGGTACTGGCAGGTGCCGGTGGCCAAGAAGGACAAAGCCAAGACGGCCTTCATTCTACCTATGGGACTCTACGAGTTCAACCGGATGCCCTTTGGCCTCTCCAATGCTCCGGGGACATTCCAGCGATTGATGGAACACTGTCTGGGGGACCTTAACTTTGAATCAGTATTGATATACCTGGATGACATAGTAGTGTTCGGGACTTCCTTTGAAGATCACCTCCAGAAGCTGCGACAAGTCTTGGGACGGCTACGAGACCATGGGCTCAAGATCAAGCCAAAAAAATGCCAGCTGTTCCGACAGCAGATAGAGTACTTAGGACATGTAGTCACCCAGGAGGGGGTAAAACCACCCCCCAGCAAGGTGGAGGCCGTTCAGAAGTGGCCCCGGCCAAGTACGCTACGGGAGGTACGGGCGTTCTTGGGACTGGCCGGCTACTACAGGAGGTTTATACCCAAATTCGCTCACCTGGTGGGTCCGTTAAACGAGTTGAAGAAACGCGCCGTCAGCTGGGGGCCCCAGCAACAAGAGGCCTTTGAAGCGGTGAAAGAGGCGCTGACCAATGCCCCGATCCTGGCTTACCAATGCCCCATTCCTGCTGTATACTGATGGAAGCCTAAATGGTCTGGGGGCCGTCTTGTCCCAAGTCCAGGATGGACGGGAGAGAGTCATCGCCTATGGGAGCCGGTCCCTAAGAGAGTCAGAACGCAACCCTGATAACTATAGCTCCTTTAAACTGGAACTACTGGCACTGGTGTGGGCCATGACCGAAAGGTTTGCAGAATACCTGACTGGTGCAGAAGTGACCGTGATGACGGACAACAACCCATTGGAACACCTGGAGAATGCCAAACTCTGCGCACTCGAGCAAAAATGGTTGGTCCGCCTCTCTAAGTACCAATACTGCATAGTTCCGGTCCGGTAGGGAGAACGGCAACGCCGATGCACTCTCTCGAGTTCCAGTAGGACAGTCGACTCAAAGAGCTGATGAGGAGTTAGAGGATACTGAAACTCCTGACCTTGGTCGCTTACCTCTGTAACCGGATGTGGCACATTAAAGTGGGGTGGCGTGTAGAATGACGCTGGTGCTGGGGCAACGTTGACTGATTGGGAGAGAGTCCGGGATAGCTGCCTGGATTTGTGGAAAGTGAAAGAATGGGTTCGGAGAAAGATCTGGCCTCGGCCAGAGTGGGGTGGCGTGTAGATGTCACGGCCACGGTTATGGCCGTGACTCCTTGGGAGCCGCATACAGTTGCCCGCGGTTTGGGTTGTTGTTTTAACCGCAGCTTGAGGCTTGATGTTGGTTGCCTCAAGTGCGGTTGCCGCGGACAACAGGTATGTGTGCAGTTCCCTTGGAGTTTGTGTGCGTGTATGTATGCACTGTCGTTTGTCTGTGTGCACTCTGTGTTGTGTGTGGTGTGCACGGACACCTTTCCTGCACTGTGGTTGCCCGTGGCAACGTTTGTCGTTGTGTACATGTGGTGGCAGTGTCCCGGCCTTGGGGCTGACTCCCAGGACACGGTTGCCACCCATGTCGTTGCCTGCGGCAACAACCACAGTGTGTTTATTGTGTTGGACACTGTTCCTTTAAGTTGGTGTTTTCCCTTTCCTGTGGTGCTGGAAGGGTTAACTCCCTTCCCAGTGTGTGTGATGTCACTGGGTGTGTCTGACCGTTGGGTGTGGCCTCTTAGGCCTATAAAGCCTCTCACTTTGGCATGGCTCAGTAGGTTGCTTCAGTCATGCTTTGCTGTAGCAGCCTCCTGTGATTTTCCATCTTCTTGTAAGGGCCACCCTTCCGGTCATAAGTTATAACTCCGTGATGTGTTGTTGATGTCTTGTGTCTTTGGTTTTTGTGCAGCTATGGATGTCCTGGTCCCTGTGTGTCTTCATGTGTGTGTTGTTTACCTTTGTCTGTGTGGACAGCCTTTCCCAAGCACGATTTCCAGTCAGCAAGGCTGAGACAGGTTTGTGTGGAACTGTTTGGTTCACCTGTCTTATCCATAGTCCTGTTTATGTACCCCCTTCTTCATGCTGCTTGGCCAGTGAGACTCCTGCTCCTCCGTGCTTAGGAGGAGTGGGTTGTCTTACCCTGCTCCTTAGCCCAGGGACCAGACGGAGGGTAAGTCAGGGATCCGAGATTCCTGCGCATGGGTCCTCCTACCATCAAGGTCGGCCCATGCAGGTAGGAGACAGGGTCAGCGTTAGGGACGCAACAGGAGGTGACTGTCGTGGTCTTACCTTCTTGCTGTTCTCCTTCGGTTGACATGTGCTGGCGGCCATCTTGGTTTCTGGGTTTCTTGTAGCCTTCCACCCTGCGGCTCCTCCTTCCCACTGGGAGGAGCTGGATGCCTAGCTCATATATATAGGAGGTCTGTGGCTTCAGTTCCTTGCTTGGTCCTCTTGTGTTCACATGCTTCTAAGACTGCTGCTGCTTCTGGTTCCTGATCCTGGCTTCGTCTGACTACCCTGCTGGTTCCTGATCCTGGCTTCGTCTGACTACCCTGCTGGTTCCTGATCCTGGCTTCGTCTGACTACCCTTCTGGTTCCTGACCTCTGGCTTCGCAAAGACTCTGCTCGGTTTCACCATCCGTTTGGACTTTGCTTTACAGCTTTATTTTCAATAAAGCCTTCTTATTTTCACTTATCTCTTGTTGTACGTCTGGTTCATGGTTCCGTGACATTAGGACCAAGCCATGAATTCTGACGGTACAGGGCCATCCTCGCTACCCATGCTGGTTGCCAGACTTGATCAGCAGGATCACCTGTTGGGTCGGTTCGCTGTGGCGTTGCAAACCCTGCTTGAACGCACGGCTCATTTCGCTCCCGTTGCCGATGGGTCGGTTGTCGCTCCTGGGCTCGCTCCTACTGCCGCTCCGGTTGTTGCGCCAGAGTCTACCCCGACACCTGTTGTTGCGCCTGCGGTGTTTCGGGGTATGACCGGTTCTGCCCCTCTTCCACAGCGCTTTGGGGGAGAGCCAACTCAGTGCCGAGGTTTCCTTAACCAGGTGGGCATTTATTTCGAGTTGCTGCCACATGTCTTTCCCACTGAGAGATCAAAGGTGGGCTTCTTGATCTCGCTGCTCTCGGACAAGGCCTTGGCCTGGGCCAGCCCTTTATGGGAGAACAACAATCCGGTGGTTGCCGAGTTTTCCGGTTTTGTTGCTTCTCTTCGGAAGGTATTCGATGTGCCGGCTCGTGCTGCCTCTGCTGCGAAGCTCCTTATGTCCATCAGACAGGGTTCACGATCCGTAGCTGAATACGCCATTGAGTTTCGTACCCTGGCAGCAGAGGTGGGCTGGAATAATGAGGCTCTGGTCGCTGCTTTCTCTCATGGTCTCTCGGATGCCTTGAAGGATGAGGTTGCAGCTAAGGACCTACCAGTTGAGCTCGAGTCTCTTATTTCTTTCCTGATTTTGATTGACACCAGACTCAGGGAGAGACCTTCCTTTAAGGAGAACCTGCGGAGGTCTTCTAACAGATTGGTGCCTCCCTCTCCTCCCACGCCTCCTGGGGATGACTTGTCTGGGGGTGAACCCATGCAGCTGGGGTTTGCTCGCCTGTCCGAGGGGGAGAGGGCACTCCGGAGACGCGAGGGCCGATGCATGTACTGTGGTCTCGGTGGGCATTTTCGGTTGGCATGTCCGAACCGTCCGGGAAAACGCTCGTACCTGAGATCCTGTCGGGGGCAGATCTTGGGTGGAGTCTCCTCGTCCCCGGTTTCCCGTGTTGACAAACCACTGATCACTGTTGTCCTCTCCTGGGTCGGGGGCTCGGTGACGACCCAGGCGTTGGTGGACTCTGGTGCTGGTGGTTTGTTCATTGATAGTGTGTTCGCTGCCGCCAATTCCATTCCTCTGCAGGCTCGAGGTTCCCCACTGGCTCTTGAGGCGATAGACGGCAGACCCCTTCTGCCGCCACACGTGACTCATGAGACCCTTCCAGTGGGGATAGCCATTGGTGCCGTTCACAGAGAGTCGGTCTGCCTCCAGGTTATTTCGTCTCCACACTACTCGGTGGTCTTGGGGTACCCCTGGCTCCAGAAGCATAATCCGACTTTCGATTGGAGATCGGTCGAGATCCTCTCGTGGTCACCGCAGTGTGGGGCTAGTTGCATCCATGGGTCTGTCAAGTTGCTGTGTACTTCCTCGGACTCTCTGTTGCCTCCTGAATACGAGGAGTACCGGGATGTATTCGATAAGGTGCGTGCGGTTGCCCTACCTCCGCACCGCCCATACGATTGTGCCATAGAGTTACAATCTGGTGCCGTTCCTCCTCGTGGCAAAGTCTATCCACTGTCGGTAGCGGAGAATGAGGCCATGGAGGAGTACGTGAGGGAGGCGCTTTCACGCGGACACATTCGCAAATCTTCGTCCCCGGCAGGGGCTGGATTTTTCTTTGTGAAAAAGAAGGGCGGTGAGTTGAGGCCTTGCATCGATTACAGGGGTCTCAATCGCATCACGATCAAGAACGCTTACCCGATACCCTTGATTTCCGAGCTGTTCGATCGCCTTAAAGGGGCCGCGGTCTTTACCAAACTCGACCTGAGGGCGGCATATAACCTGGTAAGGATCAAGGCGGGCGATGAGTGGAAGACCGCGTTTAACACCAGGACCGGTCATTACGAATCCTTGGTTATGCCCTTTGGGTTGTGCAATGCGCCCGCAGTCTTTCAGGAATTCATCAACGATGTTTTCCGTGACCTGTTGCAGCAGTGTGTGGTGGTCTATTTGGATGACATCTTGGTATATTCTGAATCCATGGAGGCCCACATTCTGGATGTCAGACGAGTGTTGCAACGGTTACGAGAGAACAAGCTGTTCGGTAAGCTTGAGAAATGCGAATTTCACCGATCCCAGGTAACCTTCTTAGGTTACATCATTTCCGCTGAGGGGTTCTCCATGGATCCTGAGAAGGTTTCGGCTGTCTTACAGTGGCCCCAGCCCAGTGGTCTTCGTTCCCTGCAGCGCTTTTTGGGCTTCGCCAATTATTATCGGAAGTTCATCAGGGACTTTTCCATGCTGGCCAAGCCTCTCACGGATCTGACCAGGAAGGGCAGTAATTCCCAGGTCTGGCCGCTCGAGGCCATCCGAGCTTTTGAGGCCCTAAAGTCCGCCTTTGTGTCGGCTCCGATTCTGTCGCATCCCAACCCTGGGTTGCCCTTTGTCCTCGAGGTGGACGCGTCTGAGACGGGAGTAGGCGCCCTTCTGTCTCAGCGTAGAACACCAGAGGGTCCTCTGCTTCCTTGTGGGTTTTACTCCCGGAAACTGTCTTCCGCGGAGTGCAACTATCAGATTGGTGACAGGGAGTTATTGGCCATCGTGCAGGCCCTTAAAGAATGGAGGCACTTGCTCGAGGGTTCGGTGGTTCCGGTTCTCATCCTGACGGACCACAAGAATCTGACCTACCTTTCTGAGGCCAAGAGATTGACACCACGTCAGGCCAGATGGGCTCTGTTCTTGTCACGTTTTAATTACGTGGTCTCCTACCTACCCGGTTCCAAGAACATCAGGGCGGATGCCTTATCACGGCAGTACTCCGAGCTGTCCAGGGAGGAGTCGATTCCGACTTCGGTCATACCTCCGAATCAGATCCTGGCCGCCATTCGCACCAGCCTGACCTCTCCCCTGGGTGAGCAGATTTTGGCGGCTCAATCTGGTGCTCCCTCTGGGAGACCCAACGGCAGATGTTTTGTGCCTGAGGAGTTGCGCACTCGGTTGTTGCGAACCTACCATAACTCCAAGACCGCGGGGCATCCTGGAAAGAATCAGCTGTCCTGGGCTGTTTCACGTCTGTTCTGGTGGCCTTCCCTATGTTCCGACATCGCCGCATATGTAGCGGCATGCTCCGTTTGTGCCCAGAGTAAGTCCCCTCGGCACCTTCCGTTGGGCCTTCTGCAACCCATAGCCACCGGGGAGCGCCCATGGTCACACCTGGGGATGGATTTCATTGTGGACCTCCCTGCATCCCGAGGCCATACGGTCATTCTCATGATTGTGGATCGGTTTTCCAAAATGTGCCACTGTGTTCCTCTCAAGAAGTTACCCTCTGCACAAGAGTTGGCCACGATTTTTGCCAGGGAGGTCTTCCGGTTGCACGGTTTGCCCAAGGAGATTGTGTCGGATCGGGGGAGTCAGTTTGTGTCCAGGTTCTGGCGCGCCTTTTGCTCCCAGTTGGGGATTCATCTCTCCTTCTCCTCGGCCTACCACCCTCAGTCCAATGGGGCCGCAGAACGATCCAATCAGGCCTTGGAGCAATTCCTTCGTTGCTATGTCTCCGATCACCAAGACAATTGGGGTGACCTCCTGCCTTGGGCTGAGTTTGCCAGGAACACGGCGGTGAACTCTTCCTCTGGGACGTCTCCCTTCATGGCCAATTATGGGTTCCAACCTGCCGTGTTACCGGAGGTATTCTCTCCCCAGGATATTCCGGCTGTGGAGGATCACCTTTCCGTCCTACGTGCTTCTTGGGTACAGATCCAGAAGTCCCTTGAGGTCTCTGCGCAGCGCCAGAGACTCCAGGCTGATCGCAGACGAGCGCCTGCTCCTTCCTACCAGGTCGGAGACCGTGTATGGTTGTCCACCCGCAACCTCAACCTTCGAGTGCCCACTCCCAAGCTGGCGCCTCGCTTTGTTGGTCCCTTCCGAGTGCTTCGCAGGGTAAACCCGGTAGCCTATGCCCTTGCGCTTCCTCCTGGCATGCGGATCTCCAACGTGTTTCATGTCTCCCTGTTGAAGCCACTGGTGTGTAATCGTTTCACTTCCTCGGTTCCTTGGCCTCGTCCGGTCCAAGTGGGCAATCGTGAGGAATATGAGGTGAGCAATATCCTAGACTCACGCCTGGTCCGCGGTCGGTTGCAGTTTTTGGTCCATTGGCGTGGTTATGGTCCAGAGGAGCGTTCCTGGGTTCCCTCCGCAGATGTCCATGCTCCTGCCTTGCTCCGAGCCTTCCACGCACGCTTCCCCTTTAGAAACCGTTTTGTGCTCCGCGGAGGAGGGGCCCTTGAGGGGGAGGTACTGTCATGGTCTTACCTTCTTGCTGTTCTCCTTCGGTTGACATGTGCTGGCGGCCATCTTGGTTTCTGGGTTTCTTGTAGCCTTCCACCCTGCGGCTCCTCCTTCCCACTGGGAGGAGCTGGATGCCTAGCTCATATATATAGGAGGTCTGTGGCTTCAGTTCCTTGCTTGGTCCTCTTGTGTTCACATGCTTCTAAGACTGCTGCTGCTTCTGGTTCCTGATCCTGGCTTCGTCTGACTACCCTGCTGGTTCCTGATCCTGGCTTCGTCTGACTACCCTGCTGGTTCCTGATCCTGGCTTCGTCTGACTACCCTTCTGGTTCCTGACCTCTGGCTTCGCAAAGACTCTGCTCGGTTTCACCATCCGTTTGGACTTTGCTTTACAGCTTTATTTTCAATAAAGCCTTCTTATTTTCACTTATCTCTTGTTGTACGTCTGGTTCATGGTTCCGTGACAGTGACCTGCTCCCTGATTCTGTGTTCCTGGCGAGTAGCGACTGGACATCTTCCTACACCGCACGGCTGAGGATTTCCCCCATCCTCAGCCGTGACAGTATGACCGAAAAGGCTCCTTGCTTGGAGACTTCCCTCGAAAGAGGGGGCAGCATGTACCGCCATATGCGGATGGGGTGCATGCGCGTTCTCCGGAGGAAGAGCGTTATAGGGGTATCACCGGTTACGGCGCGGTGAGTGGCATTCCCCGCCATTCCTTTCTCACCGTGTCTGTGTTGGTGTCTCCTTGTTTTTTATTCCCCTCCCCCCCTCCCATTGTTTTTTGTGCCTCACCAACCTTCCCTTTTGTTGTTGGGAGGGGCTTTGAGGGGTGGGAGTATCCGGCCCTCGAAAGAGGGTGAAGCATGTACCGCCGTCTGTGGAAGGGGTACATGCGCGCTCTTCGGAGGGAGAGCGTTCTGTGGGTTTCGCCTCTGATGGCGCGGTGAGTGGCGTTTCCCCGCCATCCCTTCACCGTTGCCTCGTTTGGCGTCCCCCTGATTTTATGGCACCGGTGTGTTTGTTTGGTGTGCGGGTGCACACCTTCGAAAGAGGGTGCAGCATGCAGTGTCATCCCCTTGTGGCCTGCATGCGCGTTCTCCGGAGGGAGAGCGTTCCGGGGGGATCACCGTTAACGGCACGGTTGGTGGCTTTTCCCCCACCCCCTTACCTTCCGTGTCCGTGTTGGTGATCCCTCGTCCCTCTCCATGTTCCCATCTCTGGTCGTTTGCTGGCAGCACTCCGTAAATGGTCCGGCTGCGTGCTGGTTAGGAGTGTCTGCTGGCAGCGACTGGAGTGGGGACGTGTGTGGAGAGTCCCCTCGTTCATCTCTCTGTGGTTCTCCCCCCTGTGTCGCTGGTGCGGGCTGCAGGCCTCGTCGGACTGGCTGAGTTGTGTGCTGGGAGAGGATGCAGCTGACAGCGACTTTTTGGGAACCGTGTCTGAGAGTGGACGTCCCCTTCTCCCATCCCCTTGTGTGAGTCCCTCACGTGTTTTTTTTGCTGGGGGGGGCTTTGAGGGGTGGGAGTGTCACGGCCACGGTTATGGCCGTGACTCCTTGGGAGCCGCATACAGTTGCCCGCGGTTTGGGTTGTTCTTTCAACCGCAGCTTGAGGCTTGATGTTGGTTGCCTCAAGTGCGGCTGCCGCGGACAACAGGTATGTGTGCGGTTCCCTTGGAGTTTGTGTGCGTGTATGTATGCACTGTCGTTTGTCTGTGTGCACTCTGTGCTGTGTGTGGTCTGCACGGACACCTTTCCTGCACTGTGGTTGCCCGTGGCAACGTTTGTCGTTGTGTACATGTGGTGGCAGTGTCCCGGCCTTGGGGCTGACTCCCAGGACACGGTTGCCACCAATGTCATTGCCTGCGGCAACAACCACAGTGTGTTTGTTGTGTTGGACACTGTTCCTTTAAGTTGGTGTTTTCCCTTTCCTGTGGTGCTGGAAGGGTTAACTCCCTTCCCAGTGTGTGTGATGTCACTGGGTGTGTCTGACCGTTGGGTGTGGCCTCTTAGGCCTATAAAGCCTCTCACTTTGGCATGGCTCAGTAGGTTGCTTCAGTCATGCTTTGCTGTAGCAGCCTCCTGTGATTTTCCATCTTCTTGTAAGGGCCACCCTTCCGGTCATAAGTTATAACTCCGTGATGTGTTGTTGATGTCTTTTGTCTTTGGTTTTTGTGCAGCTATGGATGTCCTGGTCCCTGTGTGTCTTCATGTGTGTGCTGTTTACCTTTGTCTGTGTGGACAGCCTTTCCTAAGCACGGGTTCCAGTCAGCAAGGCTGAGACAGGTTTGTGTGGAACTGTTTGGTTCACCTGTCTTATCCATAGTCCTGTTTATGTACCCCCTTCTTCATGCTGCTTGGCCAGTGAGACTCCTGCTCCTCCGTGCCTAGGAGGAGTGGGTTGTCTTACCCTGCTCCTTAGCCCAGGGACCGGACGGAGGGTAAGTCAGGGATCCGAGGTTCCTACGCATGGGTCCTCCTACCATCAAGGTCGGCCCATGCAGGTAGGAGACAGGGTCAGCGTTAGGGACGCAACAGGAGGTGACCTGCTCCCTGATTCTGTGTTCCTGGTGAGTAGCGACTGGACATCTTCCATCACCGCACGGCTGAGGATTTCCCCCATCCTTAGCCGTGACAGTAGAATGACGCTGGTGCTGGGGAAAACGTTGACTGATTGGGAGAGAGTCCGGGATAGCTGCCGGGATTTGTGGAAAGTGAAAGAATGGTTTCGGAGAAAGATCTGGCCTCGGCCAGAAGATCGAGCCCTCCTGACCCCAGAGGGTCAGAAGTTGTTAAGGCAGTGGGACAAGCTAACAATTACCCAGGGCCTCCTGTGCCGGATCATATACTTACAGTCAGAGCTACAGTACCGGCAACAGATTGTCATTCCCATGTCGTTGGGACCGGAGGCCGCCAGGGAAGCTCATGAAAAAGGAGCTCATTTTGGGAGCAACAAAACGTTCAAGTGTCGATCCTGTGGGTTGAGTAAGAGTACTGAACAGCGGGCTCCTGTGCAGACCATCCGCACCTCAGCGCCCCTAGAACTTCTGATGATCGATTTTGTACAGATTGCATATTCTACCTCGCGACACTCGTACTGTCTAGTCATGACAGATCACTTTACCAAGAACCACTCCATATTACCCACAAGGAAACGGGGTGTGCGAATGCTTCAATCGCACCTTGTTTCAGATGCTGCAGACTCTGGAAGACAGTCAAAAAGCTCTGTGGCCTGCCTACCTACCTGAGTTGATGTGGGCCTATAACAACAGAGTGCACAGTACCACCAGATACTCTCCACATATGCTCATGTTTGGACAAGCCGGACGGGAGATTGAAGATCTCCACATGCCTAACTCGATGGAGCCCCCTCCGAGAAGTACCACCGCATGGGTGCAGGAGCACTGCCGCCGGCTGAGTGCGGTCCACAAGGTTGTCGGGGAGCGCCTGGGACAGGTGGTACACCCTAACCCAAGACCAGTGAAGAAAGATGGGTATGTCCCTGGTGATCGGGTGATGGTCAAAACCAAACGGCCGTCAGGGAAGTTGGATGGACGGTGGGAGGCAGTTCCATACACGGTGAAGAGAAGGGTAGACCCTGCTATTCCGGTCTATGAGGTAGAGCCAGTAGAGACAGGGGGACCCTCACGGAAATTACACCGTAATATGTTGAGACGTTGCAATTTTGATGAGCCGGTGTGTGTAGAGGGGGTGTCTCCTCACGCTCAGGGTATGGAGGAAAGTCCCTCAGATGAGGAAGAGGAGGAATGGTGGGTCGTCCCGGCCCAAGGGTCCACAGAGGTTCCGGCCGTGGCAGGTTTGCCACCCAGATGCAATGCTGCGCAATCAACAGCTCCTCTCTTGTCAAATATGCCTGATGTCCCCAGTATTTCTGAAACCCCAATCTGAGAAGGTCAGCGAGGCCCAATGCTGGTGTGCCTCCACAGCGCTATGCCCAGGATGAGTTTGTATGGGGAGAGTTGCCGAGGGCGACAACTTCTAGTGGGGTGGCATGTGAGATTGTGGATAAGCTCTGCCTGTATAAGGTTTATGTTTAAAGGGACACTGACAGGCCCAATAAGCATATTTAGGTATATATATGACAGTACAGGTCTTCTAAAGTGTATTAAAAGCATATAGGTATACCCCCTGTCCACCTTATAAATACAGTAAACTGAAATTTTATAACCTGGTTGAATCGTCTTCATTCTGCTCAAGGGGCGGCGTTTCATCTCCACTTCTGCCCAGCCAGCCGCCCCCAACTGCCGCTTTGAAGCGCCGCCCAGCTCATCAATATTCACTTCGCTGGGCGGCTACTACTGTCCCCGACTTCACAAGATCCAGCGCATGCCCAATACAATTTTATGGGCATAGGCCTCCGTCTCATCTTCAGCACTAGTATTAACCCCTTCTGAGGTGTAAGAGAGCAGCGCTCTGAAGCGCTGCTCTGAACAGTGCCCGGCGCATGCGCATAACGCAGAGACTGTAGCGGCCTCTAAGATGCAGACTGAACACAGGCGCGATGTGATCCCGGCCAGTGAAGGTGCCGGGCGCAAGCGCTGAAGATGAGACGGAGGACGATGCCAATAGGATTGTATTGGGCATGCGCCAGATCTTGTGAAGTCGGGGACAGTAGTAGCCGTCCAGCAAAGTGAATATTGATGAGCTGGGCGGCGCTTCAAAACGGCAGTTGGGGGCGGCTAGCTGGGCAGAAGTGGAGATGAAACGCCACCCCTTGGGCAGAATGAAGACGATTCAACCAGGTTATAAAACTTCAGTTTACTGTACTTATAAGGTGGACAGGGGGTATATACACTTTAGAAGACCTGTACTGTTATATATATACCTAAATATGCTTATTGGGCCTGTCAGTGTCCCTTTAAAGTGTATTTAAACTGTCATTTGGCATTCTGGGCACTAGAGGCCACTGTTTTGCAGTTACAACCAGCACACTCTGGGATTTGCATATGTAAAGTAGGTGATGACTCATGCTGCTGCGTGAGTGAACCAGGAAGTGTTGATCTGACATGGTGGAAGGATTGTGCTGTGAGGGACTGAATCCGATTCCATCCTGGCTTGCAGATGTCCGCCAGTGAATGGACACTCAAAAGAAAGGAGAGTAGCTGTCGTCTCCTTACTGAATCCAGCTCTTTGAAAGAGAGGTTGTTCCAGGAAGACCAGTTCCAGTGTGTGGACAGAAAGCCTCATCATCAAGCAAGGCCGCACGGTTGCTGAGAGCTTGGTGGCCATCCCGGGTAAGCGACATCCTAGGGCCCAGAACGGATGAAGGTCAGTACACCCGTTTACTCCATGCTGTATACTAGTGGCGCCTGAAAAACAGAGACTAAGCCTAGGCCGGAAACTAGATAGCTAGTTAGGGTTGTGTGATTGCCAGGTTGTTCAGGACTGTTCTGCGGCACAGTATTGACTTTGCAGGCTCTGCTGTGTCCGCCATCAGCTAGGTCAGTCCTGTTCTATGGCACAGTATTGACTTTCCAGGCTCTGCTGTGTCCGCCATCTGCTAGGCCTGTTCAGTGGGCAGGGACAGTGACTGTGGGTCCGGGATATAGCATTTTCTATGCATGTTTGAATTGTTTTGGTTAGGCTGGTGTTATTAAATTTTGCCTAAGTAAAGTTTCTGTTCTTGCATATTAAGCTGGTGTCAGTGCCGCTTTCCTTGTCTGTGACTTCGCTGTATCCTGGGGAGCCCACCCCGGTACACGGCTTACATAGTAATGAAAATTTGTCCTCGGGTCTTAGTTGCTCAAATCCTTACACTTGCTTATTTTCCTTCAGAACCACCTGTTCACTTCCTGCATAATATATCCCGCCTCCCATACAGGCTATATTATAAGGAGCACGTCAATGTTATTCACTTCACCTATCAGTGGCTTTGATGTAAGTCAGTGGTGGTTTAAGTATATCTCAGCTGGGCATTAACATTGCCAATGAGAAATGCCTGGATGGTGTAAGTGGGATGGCCCACCACCCCTGATTAAGTATGTTGGTTATTAGACTGTTATTATACATGAAGGCTACCAATACCATAACACTATCCAGTGAGCAGAAGGTAGCACTGTCATTAACTAGGTGAGGGCATTAGGAATTACAAAATTACAAGTATGTAACTCATTCCAGCTAGATGAGGATGACGAACAATGTTGAAATACTCATGGGAAAATTTTTGGAGCACTGTACCTCACAAGGGAAAGATGAGTAATATAAAAAATTAATATCAAGCATTATTTGTATACTAATTGTATTGACAGTTTAGGGTTAACAAAATTAGCTCATTCCCTTAGGTTTCCAGGAGATGGACCTGGGTTTTCCCCCTGGTTAGAGGAGAGTCTGTTCTTAGCTGTACTACAGTGAGGACATACACATGCAAGCTCCTCAGAGCAAGGCCTGAGCTCAAAGAACCTTCATCTCTGAGATTTCTACAGCCAAAGAATCAGCTTTACCACCAAAATTCTCTAGATAAAAGAATGTTTTGAAGGTCCAGAATCTACAAGACCATGAATTGGAGTCAGTCAGCAATATATTGTGCACGTTTATGGCAGAGAGAGAGGCCTCATAGATGTGAGAGAGAATATTGCCAGCACACCATTCCACACTTTGAGACAATTCGGCCAGCTGTATCTAAAATCTGTACCCCTCGCACCGGGAATTTGCAGGAACATTTACCTAGAACCTCATCGCATGCCTGGGGTTCTGCAGAAAGACTTTAATGCCATCTGTCACAAAGACTGGGATCGTCGAACGGTGTGTTGTCTTCCTGGCGCTTGAGTTCGACACATCGCGGATCGGGTTGACAGATTCTGGGAGGGGCTGGAGAATATCCAGAAGTCATGGTCCATATCAGTACCAATGACAAAGTTAGAGCTCAGTGGAGAGTCCTTAAAAATGATTTTAGGGATTTAGGTCACAAGCTTAGGGCAAGGACCTCAAAGGTAGTGTTTTCCAAAATACTACCTGTACCACGAGCCGCACAAGAAAGACATCGGGAGATTAGGGAGGTTAACAAGTGGCTCAAGAACTGGTGTAATAAGCAGGGGTTTGGGTTCCTGGAGAACTGGGCCGACTTCTCTGTCGGCTACAGACTCTATCGTAGGGATGGGCTGCACCTCAATGGGGAAGGTGCAGCTGTGTTGGGTGAGAAGATGGCTAGAAGGTTGGAGGAGTGTTTAAACTAGGCACTGGGGGAAAGGGTAATTATGTTATAGGATGGGAAGATAGTGCAGATAGAGACTGGGGGCAAGGTAATGGGACTGGGGGAGGAATGGAAGGAGGGACTAGAACAGTTCAGAAGGAATGGTGTATGGTAAAAAATATACATAAACCTCTTAATTGTATGTATACTAATGCCAGAAGCCTGACTAATAAAACTGGTGAACTGGAATTAGTGATGTGTGAGGAGGACTATGACATAGTGGGAATAACTGAGACATGGCTGGATGATAGCTATGACTGGGCAGTTAACGTACAGGGTTACAGTCTGTTTAGAAAGGATCGCAAAAACTGGAGAGGGGGAGGGGTCTTCCTTTATGTAAAGTCCTGTCTAAAGCCCACAGTCCAAGAAGATATAAGTAAGGGACATGAACATGTGGAGTCACTGTGGATAGAAATACATGGAGGCAAAAACAATAATAAAATACTAATAGGAGTTTATTATAAAGCACCTAGAGTCCACAGAAAATCTGCTACTAAACGAGATAGACAAGGCTGCAGATCATAATGAGGTCGTTATTATGGGGGACTTCAACATCCCAGATATTGTCACGGGTGTATGTGAGCAACGATAGTAATTCACAGTACAGAGCAACTGACTGGACCCAGAACTAGGGAGGATAAAGGGTGACCCCTGTCCGACCCTCAACGCTTTCCCTATTCTGCTAAAGCACATGCCCGGATCCAAAAGGCGGAACGAGGCATGCCCACGTGCCTAAGACTAATGACCACTGTAACCCCTACAATAGTGGAAGGGGCACGGCCACCAGTGCCCTACTCAGTATATGGAGGGAACCGTGGCCACCTCAGATCCAGTCAGAAAACAAACAGGAATACAACAATGTCTGCAGACTTAGCTGAAGGTGTTGTAGCCGCGGAGAAGACGGATCCAAGGACAGGCTGGCAAAATCCGGAGTGCTAGCTGCAGCAGAACACAGGTCCAGTGGACTGATAGCTACAAGTGAAGAAACCAAAGCAAGAGCCACAACTGAAGTGAGAACTATAATCCACATCCTATCATAGGAGGAGGGGTGATATAAAGAGAAGGAAATCAAACACATGAAGGACAGCTGTGGTGAAAGAAACCAGAAGTAAACAGAGTAGTGAGAACGCCTCCCAGCTCTAGTAGTGACATCATCACAGGGGTGGAGAAACAGAGCTGTGAGAACGTCCCAAAGCTCTGGTAGTGACAGTACCCCCCCCTCTACGGGTGGACTCCGGACACCCAGGACCCACCTTCTCAGGATGAGCCCTATGAAATGCCCTGATGAGGCGAGTGGCTTTAATGTCCGACACCGGAACCCACATCCTCTCCTCAGGACCATAACCCTTCCAATGAACGAGGTACTGAAGAGAACCGCGGACCATGCGAGAGTCCACAATTCTGGAAACCTCAAACTCCAGATTGCCATCAACCAAAATCGGAGGAGGAGGCAAAGAGGAGGGTACCGTGGGCTGGACATATGGTTTTAAGAGAGATCTGTGAAATACATTATGTATCTTCCAAACCCGTGGAAGATCAAGACGGAAGGCAACAGGATTGATGACTGACAAGATTTTATAAGGCCCAATAAACTTGGGACCCAATTTCCAGGAGGGAACCTTCAACTTAATGTTTCTAGTAGACAACCACACCAGATCACCCACATTCAGGTCCGGACCAGGCACACGTCTCTTATCAGCCACACGCTTATACCTCTCACTCATCTTTTTAAGATTACTCTGAATCTTTTGCCAAATGGTAGACAAAGACGAGGAAAATCTCTCCTCCTCAGGTAAACCAGAAAGAGCCCCTCCCGAGAATGTACCAAACTGCGGATGGAACCCATATGCACCAAAGAATGGTGACTCACCAGAAGATTCCTGACGACGGTTGTTCAGAGCAAACTCAGCAAGAGGGAGAAATGAACACCAATCCTCCTGGTTCTCTGAAACAAAACAGCGCAAATATGTCTCCAGATTCTGATTAAGGCGCTCAGTCTGACCATTCGACTGCGGATGAAAAGCAGAAGAGAAGGACAGCCGAACCCCCAGACGAGAACAGAAAGCCTTCCAGAACCTGGACACAAACTGCGTGCCTCTATCGGAAACAATATCAGAGGGAATGCCGTGCAATTTAACAATATGGTCGACAAAAGCTTGCGCCAACGTTTTAGCATTGGGTAAACCAGGGAAAGGTACGAAATGAGCCATCTTGCTAAAACGGTCCACCACCACCAGGATCACCGACTTCCCCGAGGAACGAGGAAGATCCGTGATAAAGTCCATGGACAGGTGTGTCCAAGGACGGGAAGGAATGGGTAACGGGAGAAGGGAACCTGAAGGCCGTGAACGAGGGACCTTAGCGCGAGAGCACATCTCACAAGCAGCCACAAAACCCTCCACCGACTTACGAAGAGCCGGCCACCAAAATCTCCGAGCAATGAGATCCACCGTGGCTCTACTCCCGGGGTGACCAGCAAGAACCGTATCATGATGCTCCTTAAAGAGTTTGTGACGTAGCTCAGGAGGCACGAACAACTTCCCAGAAGGACAACGGGCAGGTGTCTCAGTCTGGGCAGCCTGGACCTCGGCCTCCAAATCGGAATATAGAGCAGAAACAACTACCCCCTCCGCCAAAATGGGACCCGGGTCCTCGGAGTTTCCTCCTCCCGGAAAACAGCGAGAGAGAGCATCAGCCTTCACATTTTTTATCCCAGGTCGGAATGTAACAACAAAATTGAATCTGGAGAAGAACAGAGACCATCTGGCCTGTCTCGGATTCATACGCCTGGCCGACTCCAAGTATGCCAGATTCTTATGGTCGGTAAAAACGGTGATAGGGTGCCTGGCCCCCTCCAACCAATGGCGCCATTCCTCGAAAGCCAACTTGATGGCCAACAACTCCCTATCTCCCACATCATAGTTTCTCTCTGCCGGGGAGAGTTTTTTAGAGAAAAAGGCACAGGGTCGCCACTTGGCAGGGGAAGGGCCCTGGGACAAAACCGCACCCACACCCACCTCGGAAGCATCCACCTCAACAATAAAAGGTAAGGAAACATCGGGATGCACCAAGACGGGAGCAGACGCAAAATTCTCTTTAATCTTAGAAAAGGCTGCAAGCGCCTCCTCCGACCAAGAGGAAAAATCCGCCCCCTTTTTTGTCATGTCAGTGAGGGGTTTGACAACAGAGGAATAATTCAAAATGAACTTTCTGTAATAGTTCGCAAAACCCAGAAAGCGCATCAATGCCTTCTGATTCTCAGGAAGCTCCCACTCAAGTACAGCACGGACCTTCTCCGGATCCATGCGAAAACCAGAAGCAGAGAGGAGAAAACCCAGAAATTGAATCTCCGATACCATAAAAAGACATTTCTCCAGCTTGGCGTACAATTTATTTTCCCGCAGAATCTGCAGAACCTGAAAAAGATGATCCTGATGGGTCTGAACATCAGGGGAAAAAATCAAAATATCATCAAGATATACCAATACGAATTTCCCCATTAAATGATAGAAAATACTATTAACAAAATGCTGAAAGACGGCTGGAGCATTCATCAGGCCGAAAGGCATAACGAGATTCTCGAAATGCCCGTCAGGGGTATTAAAGGCCGTTTTCCATTCATCCCCCTCTCTGACCCTGACCAGGTTGTACGCGCCTCTCAAATCCAATTTGGAAAACACCTTGGCCCCAACAATTTGATTGAAGAGGTCCGGGATCAGAGGAAGGGGATAGGGATCGCGAATCGTGATACGGTTCAGCTCCCTAAAATCTAGGCAAGGTCTCAGAGAGCCATCTTTCTTTTTAACAAAAAAAAAACCCGCGGCCACAGGTGACTTTGAGGGACGAATATGCCCCTTTTCGAGACTCTCGGAGATGTAAGTTCGCATTGCGATTCTTTCCGGTTGTGAGAGATTGTAGAGGCGTGCTTTTGGCAGCTTGGCGCCGGGAATGAGGTTAATGGGACAGTCAAACTCCCGGTGAGGAGGTAGCTCCTGAACACCGCTCTCGGAAAACACGTCCGAGAAATCAGAGAGAAATGATGGCACCGTTTTAGTAGACACCTCTGCAAAAGTCGCTGTGAGACAATTCTCTCTACAAAAATCACTCCACTCATTTATTTGCCTTCCTTGCCAATCAATAGTGGGGTTATGTCTAGTGAGCCAGGGTAACCCCAAAACTAGAGGAGACGGCAATCCGTTAAGGACAAAACAAGATATATCCTCCACATGAGTGTCACCTACAGCTAGCCGGATATTGTGAACAATGCCCTTCAGAGATCTCTGTGAGAGTGGAGCAGAGTCAATAGCAAAAACAGGTATATCTTTATCTAATGTGCAAACCTGAAAACCATGCATGGCTACAAATTGAGTGTCAATAAGATTGACGGCCGCTCCACTATCGACAAAAATCTCGCAAGAAATGACTTTGCTCTCTAGCGCCACCCTGGCAGACAGGAGAAAACGGGAACTGCAGGTCAGAGGAAAAGCATCAAATCCTACATCAACTTTGCCCAAAGTAGCAGATGAAGCAGAACTTGATGATTTACCTTTTGAGATTTTTCTCTTATTATCGCTCTTAGTACGGTTCAAGAATCTCCTAGACGGACAAACATTAGCCAAATGACCTATGCCCCCACAACAAAAACATACCATACTCTGAGGACTAAATCCTCTTTTATCAGGGGCAAGTCGAGCTAGCTGCATGGGCTCCTCCTCAGAGGGGAGCGAGACAGGATGAGGCCCCTGCACACTGAATGAGTCCGCACCACTGCCCCTAGACTGACAATGGCTGGACAGAGAGGTCTCGTTTCTTTCTCTTAGACGCCTGTCAAGGCGTACCGCCAATGACATGGCAGACTCTAAGGACGTTGGTCTCTCATGGAAAGCAAACGCATCTTTTAATCTCTCCGAGAGACCATGACAGAACTGACTCCGGAGTGCAGCATCATTCCAACCCGAATCAGCTGCCCATCTCCGAAATTCAGAACAATAAAGCTCTGCAGACCGTTTGTTCTGGCATAAAACACGTAGGTTAGATTCGGCCAGAGCAACACGATCCGGGTCATCATAAATCTGCCCCAGGGCCACAAAAAATCCCTCCACGGATCGAAGGGAGGGATCCCCTGATGGCAGCGAAAAAGCCCAAGTCTGAGCATTACCTCTGAGCAGGGAGATGACAATCCTCACCCTCTGCTCTTGATTACCAGAAGAGTGAGGACACAAGCAAAAATGGAGTTTGCATGCCTCTCTGAAACGAACAAAATTCTCACTGCCCCCGGAGAACGTCTCCGGAAGTGAGACTTTTGGCTCGCAACAGACTCCATGAGCCGGAGCAGGGCCCAATGCTTGAAGCTGGGTCATAGATTGACGGAGATCCGCTACTTCCAAAGAAAGACCCTGCATGCGGTCAACCAGGTCAGAAAGCGGATCCATGTCAAAAAAGGACGGTTTTGGTGGATTATAATGTCACGGGTGTATGTGAGCAACGATAGTAATTCACAGTACAGAGCAACTGACTGGACCCAGAACTAGGGAGGATAAAGGGTGACCCCTGTCCGACCCTCAACGCTTTCCCTATTCTGCTAAAGCACATGCCCGGATCCAAAAGGCGGAACGAGGCATGCCCACGTGCCTAAGACTAATGACCACTGTAACCCCTACAATAGTGGAAGGGGCACGGCCACCAGTGCCCTACTCAGTATATGGAGGGAACCGTGGCCACCTCAGATCCAGTCAGAAAACAAACAGGAATACAACAATGTCTGCAGACTTAGCTGAAGGTGTTGTAGCCGCGGAGAAGACGGATCCAAGGACAGGCTGGCAAAATCCGGAGTGCTAGCTGCAGCAGAACACAGGTCCAGTGGACTGATAGCTACAAGTGAAGAAACCAAAGCAAGAGCCACAACTGAAGTGAGAACTATAATCCACATCCTATCATAGGAGGAGGGGTGATATAAAGAGAAGGAAATCAAACACATGAAGGACAGCTGTGGTGAAAGAAACCAGAAGTAAACAGAGTAGTGAGAACGCCTCCCAGCTCTAGTAGTGACATCATCACAGGGGTGGAGAAACAGAGCTGTGAGAACGTCCCAAAGCTCTGGTAGTGACAGATATAGAATGGGAAACTGAAACCCGTATATCTCATAAAGGAAACAGGTTCTTGGCAATAACCAGAGACAATTACCTTTCCCAACTGGTTCAGGACCCGACTAGAGGGACAGCCATACTGGAATTAGTATTAACCAATAGACCTGACAGAACAACAGATGTGCAGGTTGGGGGACACCTGGGAAATAGTGACCATAAAGTAATAACCTTCTAATTGTCATTCAAAAGAGGAGGAACAAAAATACCAAACTTTAAAAAAGCTAAATTATATAAATGGTAAAAAGTATAAATCTGAATGTGTCGGCCCTCTACAGAGTAATGAGGGGGGACACCTGGGAAATAGTGACCATAAAGTAATAACCTAATTGTCATTCAAAAGAGGAGGAACAAAAATACCAAACTTTAAAAAAGCTAAATTATATAAATGGTAAAAAGTATAAATCTGAATGTGTCGGCCCTCTACAGAGTAATGAGGGGGGACACCTGGGAAATAGTGACCATAAAGTAATAACCTTCTAATTATCATTTAAAATTTAAAAGCATCCTGAAATCTAATTGTGAGAGGTACATACCTTATAGGAATAAAGGGTTAAGGAACAAGAAGAAACCAATGTGGATAAATAGAACTGTAAAGAAAGCAATAAATGACAAAAAGAAAACATTTAATTCACTAAAACAGGAGGGTAGGGAGGAAGCACTGAAAAACTATAAGGAAAAAAATAGAATATGTAAAAAACAAATAAAGGCCGCCAAACTAGAGACGGAGAGATTAATTGCCAAAAAGAGCAAAAATAACCCTAAAATGTTTTTCAATTATATAAATGGTAAAAAGTATAAATCTGAATGTGTCGGCCCTCTACAGAGTAATGAGGGGGGAGTAGCAGAGAGTGATGAGGAGAAAGCAAAGCTATTAAATATTTTTTTCTCCACTGTATTCACTGAGGAAAATAAACTGTCAGATGAAATGCAGAATGTAAAAGTAAATTCCCCATTAAAAGTGCCCTGTCTGACCCAGGAAGAAGTATAATATAAAAATATTAAAATAGACAAATCGCCAGGACCAGATGGCATACACCCCTGTATCCTAAGAGAATTAAGTAATGTCATAGCCAGACCCTTATTTATGATATTTAAGGACTTTATACTGACAGGGAGTGCTTCACAGGATTGGCTCATAGCAAATGTGGTGCCAATATTCAAAAAGGGTCCATAAACTGAGCCCAGAAACTTTAGGCGGGTAAGTTTAACATCTGTCGTGGGTAAACTGTTTGAAGGTTTTCTAAGAGATGCTATCTTGGAGTACCTCAATAAAAAATAAGCAAATAACACCATATCATCATGGCTTCATGAGAAATCGGTCATGTCAAACTAATTTAATCAGTTTCGATGAGGAGGTAAGTTCTAGACTTGACAACGGTGAATCAATGTATGCCGTATGTCTGGACTTGTCCAAAGCATTTGACACTGTACCGCATAAAAGGTTAGTATATAAAATGAGAATGCTTGGACTGGGAAAAAAGTATGTATGTGGGTAAGTAACTGTCTCAGTTATAGAAAACAGAGGGTGGTTATTAATGGTACACAATCAGTTTGGATCACTGTCACTAGTGGAGTACCTCAGGGGTCAGTATTGGGCCCTATTCTCTTCCATATATTTATTAATGATCTTGTAGAAGGCTTGCACAGTAAAATACCCACATCTGTATCATCCAGAGAGAAGCCTGAACGTTTGAGCATCGCGAAACCGGAAATGACGTCTGCGGTTCAGCAGACCGGAAGCGATGCCTGCGTTCCAGGAAACCGGAAGTTGCGGACAGCGTGCGTTCCACACACCGGATATTCTGCTCCCGGTGGTGGAAAGGCACGCCCGCACGCTTATTTAAATTAAATGAACACAGGGATGCCTCACTGCCCCATCAAGCTCGGCAGGCGGCAGTCCAGACACCAGGGGGCACCTCACCTGTAAGTTCTCCTCACCCTGGGATACAAAGAGCTAGGTACCTCTGTAAGTAAAATACCAATAATGGTTTTATTTACTATATTTTTTCTCAGGTTGCATCTCTTCTCATCAGGAGAATCTGTGTGAGTCTTCTTCTCTCCTCCCCTAAATGGCCTGCCCCATGGGATCTACCAGGACATAGTAACTATACCAAACATTATCTATTTTATTATCCTGTTTTTTTGATCCATGTTGTTACTCTCAACAATTATCATCCAGTAACCGACCCCCTGAGGAACCATAGTGGGGAAACGCGTCGGGATAAAAATTTGACATCAAGAACTGTGTAATAAATTCCAAATGTACAGGGCTGTACAGGGCAAGACAGGATAGGCACGGGGACAGGGTGATCCCACCATCAGGGTTCATCCCTGGGCAGAGGATTATCTTAGGGCGGGTACAGGGAGAGAATCATCCCCAGTACCCACAGTAAGGTGCCCTATCCTCTATCCAATTCCCCAACCTCCGACTATTGTCATCAACGCCCCTGGAATTTACACCTATCGTATTTATTATTATTATTTTTTTCACCAATTTCACGGTGGTAGCTGGGCAACATCTCGTCCTGTTATATATTTTGGATACCCGGTTACCAGAGGGTGTCTATATGTTTTTGCTTTTTTAAATAAAACTAAATAAAAGCTATACTTTAAAAGGGTCCAATCTCCAGGCTAATACTCACTTATACGGACACTTATACTATTGTTTATATTTAATTCTATTAGAATTTTGCACAGTAAAATATAAATTTTTGCAGATGACACTAAACTGTGTAAAGTAATTAATATGGAAGAAGAGAGTATACTGCTACAGATGGATCTGGATAGATTGGAAGGCTTGGGCAGGTAAGTGGCAGATGAGGTTTAACACTGACAAATGTAAGGTTATGCACATGGGAAGGAATAATGCAAGTCACCCATACATACTAAATGGTAAAAAACTGTGTAACACTGACATGGAAAAGGACCTAGGAATTTTTATAAACAGCAAATTAAGCTGTAGAAACCAGTGTCAGGCTGCTGCTGCCAAGGCCAATAAGATAATGGGTTGCATCAAAAGGGGCATAGATGCCCGTGATGAGAACATAGTCCTGCCACTTTACAAATCACTAATCAGACCACACATGGAGTACTGTGTACAGTTCTGGGCTCCTGTGAACAAGGCAGACATAGCAGAGCTGGAGAGGGTTCAGAGGAGGGAAACTAAAGTAATAACTGGAATGGGGGGACTACAGTAACCTGAAAGATTTTCAAAATTAGGGTTATTCACTTTAGAAAAAAGACGACTGAGGGGAGATCTAATAACTATGTATAAATATATCGGGGGTCAGTACAGAGATCTCTCCCATCATCAATTTATCCCCAGGACAGTGACTCTGACGAACGGACACCCTCTGCATCTGGAGAAAAGAAGGTTTGTACACAAACATAAAAGAGGATTCTTTACGGTAAGAGCAGTGAGACTATGGAACTCTCTGCCTGAGGAGGTGGTGATGGTGAGTTCACTAAAAGAGTTCAAGAGGGGCCTAGATGTATTTCTGGAGTGTAATAATATTACAGGCTATAGCTACTAGAGAGGGGTCGTTGATCCAGGGAGTTATTCTGATTGGAGTCGGGAAGGAATTTTTTCCTCTTAAGTGAGGGAAATTGGCTTCTACCTCACAGGTTCTTTTTTGCCTTCCTCTGGATCAACTTGCAGGATAACAGGCCAAACTGGATGGACAGATGTCTTTTTTTTTGCCTTATAAACTATGTTACTATGTTACTAATGAGATAAAGAGAATGAGTACTGCAACCTCCGTCATTGTTGTTGTTCATACATTGATAATGGGAAGGATTGTACTGTTTTATCTGCTTTGGAACTGTGCCTTGTTATTGTTAGATACTATACTTCTACTCCTATTCTGCACTTTATTAAAGAGAGACTTATTTATTGATACCAACTGGCCTGTTTTCTTACGCCACCATTCACTGGCTACTGCACCTGCCCTCCTGGCTTGCACCCAGGCAAACACCTAACATCACAGGCACCCCAACTACCACCAGGCAGGAGACCCAACTCCAGGGAAGAAAGAGTGCACCCTCCTGTCACTGCACAGCCCCAGGGAGAGCCAGAGTAGAGACTGCCACTGTGACTTGTGAGTACCAGAACCACCTTCCTGACCATAACTACCACTGCCATCCCCCGCTGGCTCCTCCAGGGCCGCTGCACATATATTACCTGACAATTTCTTTCTAACAAAGTTAGAACTAGTCATATATCTCACATGAATCTAAAGATCTGCCTTTTCATTGACCTAATTGCTCTGCTAGATTTATTTCAAGCTGGGAACCTGTAGTGTGGGACCTTTCTTAGGGGGCATGTCATTTCTACTGCATCTCTCTCCCTGTAACTGCCAGTACTTCTAAGGGTTCATTCACACGTCCACAATTCTGTTCCGCATTTTGCGGAACTGAATTGCGGATCCGTTCATTTCTATGACCTGCACTTCCGGGTCCGCAATTCCGTTCCCGAAATCCCCCAAAAAATAGAACATGTCCTATTCTTGTCCGCAATTGCGTGCCAGCGATGTGCGGGCCGCAAAATGTGGAACTTACATTGCCAGTGTCCGTGTTTTGCAGATCCGCAGATCCGCAAAACACACGGACGTGTGAATGGACCCTAACACTAGGTACAACAGGTGGTAGTTGAAGTATGAAACTGAACATGTGCATACACCTCAGTGAGGTGGACAGAGAAATAAGGAAAAGAACAGCAGACATGTTGAATGTATTGAATAGCTCAGTTGCTTTACTGCATTTTTTATTACATTTAATCAAAAAAGTATTCAGATCCAGGTGCTGGTTTACAAAACATATAGGGGGAGATTTACCAAACTGGTGTAAAGTAGAACTGGCTTAGATGCCCATAGCAACCAATCAGATTCCACCTTTCATTTTCCAAAGGAGCTGTGAAAAATTAAAGGTGGAATCTGATTGGTTGCTATGGGCTACTAAGCTAGTTCTACTTTTCACCAGTTTGATAAATCTCCCACATAATCTTTTTGTTGGACAACCCCTTTAAAGGAGTTTCCCGCTGGCATTAAAAAAAAAAAAGTTCTATTATGTCGCTTTCACTTAGTCAAGGTCCTTAGAGCAGATATACATACAGTGGCATGCAAAAGTTTGGGCACCCCTTGTCAAAATTACTGTGAACAGTTAAGGAAGTTGACAATGAAATGATCTCCAAAAGGCATCAAGTTAACAATGAAACATACTTTCCAATATTTTAAGTAATATAAGTGTATTAGTTTGGTTTTGCACAATTTTTGAGTGAAAAAAGGAGTACCCTGCAAAAGTATGGGAACCCAAGGAGATAACTTTGACCGAGGTCTCAGACCTTAAATAGCCTATTAGGGTTAAGGCTTGTTCACAATCATCGTTAGGAAAAGCCAGGTGGTGTAAATTTCAAAGCCTGATAAATACCAGACTCCTCTAAACTTATATAAAAAAAAACTGTAGCCATGAGTTCTTCTAAGCAGCTGCCTAACAGTCTGAAAATGAAAATGGTTGTGGCCCACAATGCAGGAGAAGGCTATAGGAAGATAGCAAAGTGTTTTCAGGTTGCAATTCCTTCGTTCGAAATGTAATTAAGAAATTACAGTTAACAGGAACAGTTGAGGTCTGAGAAGGTCTGGAAAACCAAGAAAAAATTCAGAAACAGCTGTTTGTAGGATTGCTACAAAGGGATTGACTGCAAAAGACCTTCAGGAAGATTTAGCAGACTCTAGTGTTGTGGTACATTGTTCTACTGTTCAGTGACACCTGCACAAATATAGCCTTCATGGAAGAGTCATCAGAAGAAAACGTCTCCTACTTCCTCACCACAAAATTCAGTGTCCAAAGTTCGGAAAAGAACACCTAAACAAGCCTAATGAATTTTAGAATCAAGTCCTGTGGGCCGATGAGGTAAAAATAGAACTCTTTTTCCACGATTAACAAAGGTAGGTTTGGAAAAAAAAGGGCACAGAATTTCATGAAAGGAACACCTCTCCAACAATTAAGCATTGACGTGGCTCAATTATACTTTGAGGTGGTGTTGCAGCTAAAGGCAGGTACAGTAGAAGGAAGAATGGATTCAATGAAATCCAGCATCTCAGACTGTTGCTCTCTGTGGATCGGTGCAGTGGAGATGTATAAACTACAAATTGGCGTGGTAATAAAAAGCAGGAAGTGCTCAACCCCATATGCAGTGGTGCATCTATACCGGGGGGCAGATCCTGCACTTGGGGTCCGCTGCTAATGGCAATCCCCAGCAAAAATGCAAACAATGGAGGATGCCTGCAGCGGACCACAAGTACCACAATGGACATCCTACACAGGATAACAAATGTGTGGATGTGATAAACAGTATAAATAATATAACAAAAACAAAGACAGGTGCACTCTGCGGTCTTACTAAGCTCTCAAACTGGTGTTAAAATTGAGAGATTAGCCAACATGTCCTACGTGAGGACATGTCTGAGCCCGAGCACCGCGCCAAGGTTTCTCAAGTAGCTCGGGACCTAACGCTAAACCTACCTGGGCCGGGTGGGCAATACCAGGAGCCAGTGGGCAAATTACAGGAGCGCAAGGTCCGACTCAAAGCAATCTCCCAGTAACCTTCAGCATGTGACCATGCATACAATGGGAGGAGGCAGAGAGCTCTGAGCCCCACCCAAGACTGGCTGATATAGCCCGGGCCTCACATGTGCACCAGAATGCTGCCTGTAGATGGAAATAAAGGCACATTTAGACTAGGAGTTTCTACACCTCCAAAAAATTCAAAATACAAACTACAAATTGGCGTGGTATTAAAAAGCAGGAAGTGCTCAACCCCATATGCAGTGGTGCATCTATACCGGGGGGCAGATCCTGTGGAGATGTAGTTTGAAGAATCATACAAGAAATAAACATATAACAATATGGGTATGATGACAGGTTGGATGACTATATTTTGGCACTTGTGGTTATAGATGTCCACTGTAAGATCCAGATTTGAGTTTTGTCTGGCCTAGTGGTGGTATGGGTGAAGGGTCTGAGCCGTAGTCCCTCACATTGCAGCAGTGTCTGTAAAGCACTATTTTACTGACCACTTTGGTGTCTCATCTCTCAGGTACTTTCTGGAAGTTAAATTTACTAATCTCTCTGGAGTGTTATTGTCACAGGAGAAGAAAATGTTGTTCCCAGGAGTAGAAGCTCGAGCATGTGCTTCCTCTCTGTAGCTAGACAGAAATTCCCCCTCCTTCATGTAAGCAGGGTCAGCCCACTCCTACCAAGAGGGGAAGAACAGAGTCGTTAGCTCCATTCCTGCCAACCAATGCCAATCATACCTGTAATGCATGGCAGCAACAATAAAATACAAGACATTACTATGTAACTATGTACAATGTACAATTGGATAGATGATAACATATCACCCCCAGGCAGGAGATTCCAAGATTCAGTGAGTGCACAGAAGGGATGCGTCCCTCAACGCACTTCGCGACTGGCCTGGGGAAGCGCTGAAGCAGCAACTAACCTCTTTGTTGCAGCCTTCACTCCTATCCTCTCCATCACTCACATCCCTCCCACTGTGGGATGACGCACCACCATATTGGTTCCGTTAGTGCAGTGTACCATCCTGGTGGCCGGAGTTACAGAGGGAGGGTGGGAATAGTGGCGGCAATAAGGGTGGTGGCAGTCCTCATGGTGGCTAATTTAACTCCATCTAGTGTGCCCGGGGCCTGCATATGCTGGACTAGAGGGAAGCAACACTTCCCTTGAGTCACACCCTGAGCTTAGAGCTCCTCCTGCCTAATGATGTTGGATATGTGGATGGCTGGTTACAAGGCAGGAGGGCAGGAAGATAAATCGGGGCCGGCAGATGATGGTGGAGTCAATGACCAAGCCCATTTGGTTACTACAATAGATAAAGTGACTTTACTGATCTGATGATGAGAGTTGCAGTACATATAACAGCAATAGGTGCAGCTCAGGCGTATATTACAGAGTAGACCTTTCCCAATAGCAGTGTATAGGCAGTAGCAATGATGGTAGTAAAACACTTTGTAATCTTCCCAAATAACCGCAGGCATGCCATTACATGATCATTAACCCTTTCTAGAACACCCAAACTGTGGGGTGCAGATCCTACATCTGGATGGCAGTCAGTCTCCAAATCATGGCGAGGGATGAAGCAATATATCCCTTCCACAGACATTAAAGTCTTTTACCATAAACGAGTGTACACCTTAATGTCTTTCCAGCACAGCCTTGATGGTTCTCTACCTTCCAGGAAAGTCTGTTCTCTTTCTCCCAGGAGTAGTCTTTCAGTTTAGGTGTTCGTTGGTAGCTGTTCAGTCTCAGTAATGAAGGTTCCATGGACTAGGCTTCTTTTTAGGCCTACTTTTCAAGAACTCTCAGACATACGTCTTTCCTCTTGGCCTACAGTACAAAGACCCCTGTCCAGGGGTCACCCAGACTAAGACTGCCAGTTTTAACTAATTGCAGGCTATAGATGACCATTAGGGATAAATAGTGCACAAGTATAACGAGAACACATTACCATAAGCAGACATCCCAACCTGCAAAAACTCATTTCAGGGAGGTGCACTTCTCATTTCAGGGAGGTTTTCTTTTTTTTTTCTTTCACAAACTTTTTATTACATTTTCCAAACATATGCAGTATCTGCACACTTTGCTCTATGGTGTGGAGGACTAGGCTCATTACCCTGCCCCAAATTATCATATTTATGTATATGATTAAAGCATCCAGGGGGTGTGAATTTAACACTGGGGTAAATAATATAATTAAAATGGAGGGTTAAATGTGTAAATGTATTTAAAAAAAAATACATCTCTCTCAATAGTTATATAGCTACTGAATGAGACAGAAGAAGGGATGCCTTTAACATATATATCTCCTTGAGAAGCCAATTTGACCCTATAGGGTTAATTCAACCTGTAATCTAAACTCTGTCCTGTCACTTCTCTTATCTCTCTGCTCTGCTATCTGACTGAGATAAACCTTTCACATGTGGGTGTCAGGGAGCCGCTATCTAATAGCGGGAGACTCCCTGAATCTCCGGGAGACTTGAGATCCCTGCATAAGAGTGTTTAGGCAACAAATCACAACAGTGATCCACTGGGTCGCTGCATTAGCATTATTTGTGCAAAAGAAAGCTCATGACTGAAGTTCACTGCTAATATGTACTATTGTGGATGGAATGCTGGACAGTGTCAGATGACCCACTATTCTATTGTCTGCCTACAACTCCCAAAACCCCTTGCATGCACTTTATATGTCATTTAGTCCCCCCTGCTCCACATCACCACCAGTTCATTTCCTTCCCCCTCTGGTAACTGTAAATATAGTCCACAGTAGAGATGACCTTGTGGTTTGCCCGGCGGTCATTTTGCGGTGAACTTTGCGCGTTCGCGATTCGCCGAACATGCGAACATATGACGATATTCACGCCCGCCATATTCTTTTACATTGTGAAGAACTTTGACCCATGACACATCCATCAGGTGGTACAGGACAGCCAATTGAGACGTTTCAGCACATGGACATACCCCCACCTTATAAATAAACCTGATCTGGGCGCCATTTTACATTCAGTCTTTTGCTAGGGTAGGGAGCAGGGACAGACTGTTTGGGACACAAATTGTTAGCTAATAGGGCCACAAAAGTTCTTTTAAGGACTGGTATAGGTGTGCTATAGATAGGTGTGACATACTGAGGGGTGTAATATACTTATAATATACTTTCTAACATAGAAAGTATATTATAGTGCAATTGTATTGTGTAGCAGTTGTGTGCGGTTCTGCTGTGATACTGCCAGCCACACAGAGGGACAAACGCTATTGGAACAAATAATTTCTACTGGTGTGATATACTAGTTGCCCCCCCAAAAAACCTGATTGAAGCAGGGGTGGTTTTTACCAATTATATACATTCTAAATAGTGCATTTGGGTAATGCAGCATTTGTCTGCGGTTTTGCTGCGTTACAGCATCTACACAGAGTGAAAAACACTATTTGAAGAAATAATTTCTACTGGTCTGATTAACCAGTTGCCCCCCAAAAAAACTGATTGAAGCAGGGGTGTTATATACCAATAATATACGTTCTATATAGTGCATTTAGGTAGTGCAGCATTTGTCTGCGGTTTTGCTGCGTTACCGCATGTACACAGAAGGAAAAACACTATTTGAAGAAATAATTTCTACTGGTGTAATTTACCAGTTGCCCTCCAAAAAAACTGATTGAGGCAGGGGTGTGATATACCTTATTCCACAAATACTGCTTTTCTATAGGGACTTTTGTCAGAGGGTCATTTTGAAAATGACAGGGAGAGGAAGAAGCAGGCCATTCCGCAGGGGTGGTAGGGGTCGGGCAGGTGCACCAGGCCGGAGCCTAAGTGGGAAGTTGCAGAAGGTGCGTGCAATTACGTCAAAGGACGCACCAGACTTGGTTGAGTGGCTCACTCAGCCTTCCGCTTCTGCACCCTCCTCATCCTCTCTATCTGCACCCTCTTCACTTTCTGCTGTGTCCACCCCCAAAGACACCACCACCACCACCATATCCTCTCCGCTCGAGTCAGAGGAATTATTTTCCCATACATTCCAAGACCTTACCGATGCGCAGCCATTCTTGGCATCGGATCAGGAAGAGGAGGTATCAACGGTCGCCACCCAGCAGTCTGACGACAGTACCAAGATCAGCCCAAGGAGGGTGGTCCCCGCTGTTGCTGCCTACTCCGAGATCTCTAATGTCAGTGGTGGTGAAGGTGACAAATCCGATAATGACGTGTCAATGGAAGTCACGTGGGTGCGCACAATAGAGCAAGAGGAGGGGAATTCAGAGGGAGAGATGGAGCAGCAGATAGGGAGGAGAAGCAGGCAGAACTTACAGTGCGCAGGAGGTGAAAAGCAGACTGCTAATGTATCTGGAACGAAACATCCACCATGCACGGTCACATCTGGCGCTCCCAGGACGCCGACACATGGCTCCGCAGTGTGGGATTTTTTTAAAGTGTCCGCTGCTGACAATAGTGTTGCCATCTGCAGCCTGTGCTGTCAACAAATAAGTCGCGGTAAGCCCAACACTCACCTCGGGACGACCGCCTTAAGAAGGCACCTGGCCTCCCATCACCGAGCCCAGTGGAAGCAACACCGTCAGAACCCACAAAGCCACACTCCCGGCGCTCACTGTCCTGCCTCTTCTCCTTCTCCTCTCTCCTCCCAGTTATCCTCCACTCCACCTTCCACCATGCCATCGTCGCGTTCATCTGGCAAAAGGCAGGCTTCCTTGCCACAAATGTTCGAGCGAAAAAAGATGATGACGCCGGATAACCCCTTTGTCCAACGGCTGACCGCTGGCTTGTCAGAACTGCTAGCCCGCCAACTACTGCCATATAAACTGGTGGACTCGGATGCCTTTTGAAAATTTGTGGCCATTGGAACACTGCAATGGAAGGTCCCCGGAAGGAAATATTTCTCCCAGAAGGGCATCCCAGAGCTATATGGCTACGTTCAGCGGTAAGTGAATGTATCTCTGGCACACAGTGTCGGTGCCAAGATACATCTGACCACAGTCTACCAGACACGGGCAGGGAAGATACATAACTTTTACTGCCCACTGGGTGAACCTTCTGACAGCCGTCAAGCATTCAACCCATGGCACCCGTGTAGATTTGGTGTTACCGCCACGGATTGCATGCAGGCCTGCCTCTTCCTCTCCTCCTCCTACTCCATCCTCCCTTTCCTTCTCAGCTGACTCCTTCTTTTCCGCTGCTACCGTCTCTTCCGCTGCGTCCCCAAGATCCTCAGAACCTATTCGACTTGCCAGATGAGACGTTGCCATGCTGTGCTGCGTCTGTTGTGCCTGGAAGCCAAGAGCCACACACCGGTCCTGCACTCCTTTCAGCTTTGCGGTCACAGGCAGATCAGTGGCTAATCCCGCTCAATTTGACAGTTGGTAAAGTGGTGTGCGACAACGGTGCAAATCTGCTGAGCGCACTGAAACAGGGCAAAATGCATGGCACACGTCCTGAACTTAGTCGTGGAGTGATTCTGTCACAACCAGACAGCTGAGAAGCTCTGACAGGAGCCTTCCAGATCCTCCTCCTTGAGTTCCTTTTTTTTTATTTCAGTTCCTCATCTCGTTAGTCTATCTCAGCTGTCATGCAGTTGGACTGATTGCATCCCTTCAAGTTCCTCCCCATAATGCAGTAGTGTGCGGCTTATACAACTTCCTGGAGTGTGTGTGCATGCTGTTTCTATTTCCCAGTCCTCTTCAAGATAAGTGCTGTTCCTTTATTTGTGATTTTCTGTCTGCTGGATTTTCAGGAGACCCTGACTCCCTCCGTGTCTAGTGTTGGGAGCCGGTGGTCGTGTCCCCTCACTATTGTAGGGTCTTCAGGTATTAGATAGCCGAGGTACGTGGATATGCGCCCATCCACTTTTGGGGTGTTCGCATAGGCTGAGCAGTCAGGGAGAGTCGCAGGTCTCATGCAGGGGTCTCCCTTTTGTTCCTTAGTTGTGGATCCAGTGAGTCATTGATTTTATTGCATTGTCTTGTTTCCTGTACACCATCCGTGACATTATAAGCCGCCAAAACCGTCTCAAGCATGGATCCGGTTTCACTTTTGGCTGAACGCTTCCAGGGTCTTTCATTGGAGGTAGCTGATCTCCGTAAGACTTTTTCTCAGTTTCAAGTGACCGGTTCAGCTTGCGTTCATGGAGTTTGTTCTGAGCCTAAGATCTCGCTCCCGGATACGTTCTCCGGGGGTAGTGAGTATTTTGTGCGTTTTAGAGAGGCTTGCAAACTCCATTTTCGCCTTCTTCCCCATTCCTCTGGTGATGAGGAACGGAGGGTGGGTGTCACGGGGTTCCGAAGGTGCACTCGGTCCCCCATTGCCCGCAGAACTGTTGCTTAGCTTTTGGAATGAGGTTCTGTGTTTGACCTCATTCCCAGGGCGGCTTTACTAGCTGGGTGGCTCCCTGCTCCTAGTCTGCCTTGAGCGCCGAGCTGATCACTCGGTGCTCGACTGGTTGGTCTGTCGGTCATGTGACGCTGGCCACGTCACATGACCCTCACTCCCCACTATAAATACAGGCAGCCTGCTGGCTACAGGTTGCCTGTTAATTTCTAGGTTCCTGGCTATTTGTTGGACTGCTGAATACTTACCTGATCCTGTTCCTTGACCATCCTTTTGCCTGATCCTCCTGTACTGCGCTTCCGTCCTGGTATTGTGACCTCGGTTCCCACCTGACTACTCTCTTAGGACTCCTCTTGTACTTCTCTGCTCTCCTGGTATTTATGACCCCGGCTTCTCCTGACAATTCTCTGCTTGCTCCATTTGTACTTTGCAGCTTTCCTGGTATTGACTCGGTCCGTTCACGTCCTGTTGTTGGTCTGTCTGTCTGTCATCCCTGCACTTACTCCAAGTTAGGGATTGCCGTCCAGTTGTCCCCTGTCATTAGGACTCGTGAGGCAAGTAGGCAGGGCCAGGGGTAAGGGTGGAGCGCAGTGGTCACTTCCCTCCCCCCTGTGTGTGTGTGTACGCGACCGTTACAGATTAACAGGCCCAATAACCACTGTATTATGAATCCTCTGGTGACCCTGACTGACCATGTCTCTAATCTGACGCAGAGGGTGCAGAAGTTAGGGGGAAAATTCTGTTTTTTTGAGTTAGGGCAAGGTTCTTCCACTCCTCAGGCCTCCAGTCCGCATTTTGAGCCCCAGATTAAGCTCCCAGAACCCTTTTCTGGAGACCGGAGGAAGTTTCTCTCTTTTAAGGAGAGTTGCAAACTTTACTTCCGTTTGCGCCCCGTGTCCTCTGGCCCCGAGAGTCAACGCGTGGGCATTATCATTTCCCGATTACAGGGTGATCCCCAGGACTGGGCGTTCTCTTTACCTGGTGGCACCAGTTGTTTTTTATTCTGTGGAGGGGTTCTTTCAGGCCTTGGGTACCCTCTATGATGAACCAGACAGGGCTCTAGTAGCCGAGACGGCTCTAAAGGCACTGGTTCAGGGCAATTTACCAGCAGAGGATTATTGCACCCAATTCAGAAGGTGGTGTGTCCCCTCAGGATGGAACGAACCAGCCCTGAAGAGTCAGTTCAGGTCAGGTCTGTCTGATAAATTAAAGGATCTTCTGGTCAGTTATCAACTTCCAGAGACCTTAGAGGAGATGATGACCCTTGTTGTCCGACTTGACCGACGGGTTAGAGAGAGACGACAGGAACAACAGTTCTCTTCCCAGATGGTGGTCCAGCCAGAGGCCTATCCCAGAGACAATGCTGAGGTCTCCACCGAGGAACCCATGCAGGTTGGCATGACCCGAGGAAATCTTCGCCGCAGACGTGGAGAATGCTTTTACTGTGGAGATCCTGACCATTGGATCAACCAGTGTCCTAAGAAGGTCCTCTCTGTCAAGTCTCCTAAGACAAGGCAACCTAAAGACCAGGTACACCCTGAAATTTCTAAATGTAAGCTTTCGGTACCCATTACGATTTCTCTGGGAGTAGATAAATGGCCGGGTAAGGCCTTTATTGATTCTGGCTCAGCGGCTAGCTTTATTGACTCTGAGTATGCTGTAAGATTGGGTATTCCTATGTTTGCCTTACCAACTCCTATCCATGTCATGGCTATTGATGCTACTCCTCTTATTGGTGGTACGGTGAGCTTATGTACCTCGGAGATTTCTCTAACCGTGGGTGTGTGCCACTCAGAGAGATATTCGCTTCTAGTCCTGGAGAACCTACCTGCTGAGGTGGTACTAGGGTTACCTTGGCTCCGACTACATAACCCCACTATAGATTGGTCCAATGGGGAGTTGGTGAGATGGGGGCCTAAGTGTGACCCGTGCTTGTCCGTGGTACAGGCTGGGGTCTCAGTAAAGTCTGATACTTTACCCTCTGTTGTTAGAGAATATTCTGATGTATTCTCATCACCAACCCCGGAGGTTCTACCCCCCCATAGACCTTATGATTGTACCATAGAGCTAGTAGAGGGGGCCAAGTTTCCTAAAGGACGAATTTATAATCTTTCTATGCCCGAACGCAAGGCCATGGAAGATTATATTAAGGAGAGCCTTGGTAAAGGGCATATTAGACCTTCTGTCTCTCCTATGGGGGCGGGGTTTTTCTTCGTTAAGAAAAAAGATGGTGGTCTTAGGCCATGTATCGATTACCGGAGATTAAATAAAATCACTGTCCAGAATAGATACTCCCTCCCATTGATTCCGGATTTATTTAACCAGGTTCTGGGGGCAACCTGGTTTTCCAAAATTGACCTGAAAGGGGCATACAATCTAATCCGAATCAAGGAGGGAGACGAATGGAAGACGGCGTTCAATACTCCGGTAGGACACTTTGAATATCAAGTGATGCCTTTTGGACTCAGCAATGCCCCAGCTGTGTTCCAAAACTTCATGAATGACATTCTTAGGGAGTACTTAGGTAAATTTGTTATTGTCTATCTTGACGACATTTTGATATTCTCTCCTGACTTCGAATCCCATGTGTCTCATGTTAAACAAGTATTAGAGGTGTTGAGGGAGAATCAGCTATCCGCTAAACAAGAGAAATGTGTCTTTGGTGTACAGGAGATTCTGTTTCTAGGGCATGTTCTGACTCCTCACGCCTTCAAGATGGATCCTGGTAAGGTACTAGCAATTAAGGAATGGGTAAGACCTTCATCCTTAAAGGCCTTACAACGGTTGTTAGGTTTCGCCAATTACTATCGTAAATTTATCATGAATTTTTCCGTAATTGCTAAACCGTTGACCGACCTTACTAAGAAAGGGGCGGATTTGAAGAATTGGTCTACTGAGGCCATTTCTTCATTTGAAAAATTAAAAAAGGCATTTAGTAGCGCTCCCATTCTGATCCAGCCTGATCAGGAGAAACCTTTTATTGTGGAGGTGGATGCGTCCGAGGACGGCGTAGGAGCAGTCCTTTCACAAGGTCCTGCTAGCCTCACTAATCTGAGACCATGTGCCTTCTTCTCCAGGAAATTCTCTCCCACGGAGAGAAACTACGACATAGGGAATAGGGAGCTGCTGGCCATTAAATGGGCATTTGAGGAGTGGAGGCATTTCCTTGAGGGGGCAAGACATTGTGTAACTGTTGTCACTGACCATAAAAACCTTATGTTTCTCGAGTCTGCTAAGAGGTTGAATCCCCGTCAAGCCAGATGGGCTCTGTTTTTTACTCGTTTTGATTTTTCCATCACGTTCAGGCCGGGAAGTAAAAATGTGAAGGCGGACGCATTATCTCGGAGCTTCCAGGCTTTTCAACCTACTGAGGTACCACCTGAATCCATCCTACCAGCAAAAATCTTCTTAGCAGCTCTTACCCAGGATATCTCGGCTCGCATTAGGTCTGAACAACATCTGGCACCGGTATCCACCTCAACAGATAAGTTGTTTGTTCCCGTACAATTTCGTCTCCAGCTGTTGGGTGAGTGTCACGATTCTGCCTTTTGTGGACATCCGGGTGTTGAGGGCACTAAGGATCTGGTTTCTAGATCTTATTGGTGGCCCACTCTAACTAGGGATGTCAAGTCCTACGTGTCAGCCTGTGAGGTTTGTGCCAGGTCCAAGACACCTAGGACTCGCCCTGCTGGTAACCTACGACCCCTACCCATTCCCAGTAGACCCTGGTCCCATATCTCGATGGACTTTATAACTGACCTACCGCTGGCGGAGGGTAAGACTGTCGTTTGGGTAGTGGTCGATAGGTTTAGCAAGATGGTTCATTTCATTCCCCTGTCTAAACTTCCGAATGCTAAAACCCTGGCGTCTATTTTTGTGAGAGAGATTGTTCGTTTACATGGCATCCCGGAAAATATTGTTTCTGACAGGGGTGTGCAGTTTGTGTCCAAATTCTGGAGGGCCTTCTGTCAAAGATGTAAAATTTCATTGTCTTTTTCTTCCGCCTACCATCCTGAGAGTAATGGGCAGACTGAACGCCTTAATCAGTCTGTGGAACAATTCTTGAGGTTGTATGTTGCTGATGACCAGCAATTATGGGTCAAATTCCTTCCGTTGGCTGAATTTGCTTTGAATAACCGTGTCAATTCTTCTGCTGGGGTCTCCCCTTTCTTTTGTAACCATGGTTTTCATCCCCGTTTTCATTCTGGGTCGTCTGTCTCCTCCTCTAACCCTGAAGCGGATAAACTCTCCTCCGATCTGTGCACAGTTTGGGCCCGGGTTCAATCGAACCTAGAAAAGGCTCAATGTTCTCAAAAACTCAAGGCCGATAGGAGACGTTCAAGGGGGGTAAACTTTCAGGTTGGGGATAAAGTATGGTTGTCCTCCAAGAATCTATCTCTCAAGGTAACTTCTAAAAAATTTGCTCCTCGTTTTATTGGACCATATAAGATCACGGAAGTGATTAACCCGGTATCTTTTAGGTTGGAGCTGCCTGAGTCATTCCACATTCATAATGTGTTCCATAAATCTCTGCTTAAAAAATATTTTGAACCGGTAGTACCATCAAAAGCCTCGCCTCCGCCGGTTCTTGTTAATGATGCTGTCGAGTATGTGGTGTCTAAAATAGTGGATGTCAGGAAGGTGCGTAATTCCTTGCAGTACCTGATTCACTGGAAGGGGTATGGACCTGAAGAGAGATCTTGGGTACCTGCCAGGGAGGTTCATGCTCCTAGACTTGTTCGTAAATTTCATTTAGAACACCCTGAAAAGCCATCGCCTGAAGTCTTGGGTCCGGTGGCCCCTCGTAAAAGGGGGGGTACTGTCACGGGGTTCCGAAGGTGCACTCGGTCCCCTATTGCCCGCAGAACTGTTGCTTAGCTTTTGGAATGAGGTTCTGTGTTTGACCTCATTCCCAGGGCGGCTTTACTAGCTGGGTGGCTCCCTGCTCCTAGTCTGCCTTGAGCGCCGAGCTGATCACTCGGTGCTCGACTGGTTGGTCTGTCGGTCATGTGACGCTGGCCACGTCACATGACCCTCACTCCCCACTATAAATACAGGCAGCCTGCTGGCTACAGGTTGCCTGTTAATTTTTTAGGTTCCTGGCTATTTGTTGGACTGCTGAATACTTACCTGATCCTGTTCCTTGACCATCCTTTTGCCTGATCCTCCTGTACTGCGCTTCGTCCTGGTATTGTGACCTCGGTTCCCACCTGACTACTCTCTTAGGACTCCTCTTGTACTTCTCTGCTCTCCTGGTATTTATGACCCCGGCTTCTCCTGACAATTCTCTGCTTACTCCATTTGTACTTTGCAGCTTTCCTGGTATTGACTCGGTCCGTTCACGTCCTGTTGTTTGTCTGTCTGTCTGTCATCCCTGCACTTACTCCAAGTTAGGGATTGCCGTCCAGTTGTCCCCTGTCATTAGGACTCGTGAGGCAAGTAGGCAGGGCCAGGGGTAAGGGTGGAGCGCAGTGGTCACTTCCCTCCCCCCTGTGTGTGTGTGTGTACGCGACCGTTACAGTGGGGATCATTATATCGCTGCTCAGGGGTAACGCTCAGTCCTGGGCCTTTTCGCTGCCGGAGGGGGCACGGCCCCTCCGTTCAGTGGATGAATTCTTTTTAGCCCTGGGTCAGATATATGATGATTTGGATCGTATTGCTCTGGCTGAGTCTAGACTACGTCTGTTATGCCAGGGTAAACAATCCGCAGAGATATACTGCTCAGAATTTCGGAGATGGGCAGCTGATACTGGTTGGAATGATGCTGCACTCCGAAGTCAATTTTGCCATGGTCTTTCAGAGGGATTGAAAGATGCATTTGCCTTTCATGAGAGACCTACCTCCTTGGATTCTGCTATGTCTCAGGCCGTTCATATTGACAGGCATCTTAGAGAGAGAGGAGAGATCTCTCCTTCCTGTCATACTCAGTCCCGGGACAGTGCAGCGGTCTCATTCTGTGCGCAGGGGTCTCAGTCGCTGTCAGCCCCTTCTGAGCAGGAGCCCATGCAGCTGGGGTTTATTGCCTCTGACAATAGAAGATTCAGCCCGCATGGGAGGGTTTGTTTTTGTTGTGGAGGTATAAATCATTTGGCAAATGTTTGTCCCTCTAGGAGATTCAGGCAGTCTTCTGGGAGTAATAAAGAAACAAAAAGAAAAAAATCTTTTAAAAATGTTCCGTCTGTTACTATTGGCAGGGTTGAGGCAGAAATTGAAGGTTTTCCGTTTGCTTGTAGTTCCCGTTTTGTCCTGCCTGCTAGGGTGGCGCTAGAGAGCAAGAGCATTTTTTGTGAGATTTTTGTGGATAGTGGAGCAGCTGTCAATCTCATTGATAATCAATTTGCAATAACTCATGGTTTCCAGGTATGCACTTTGGGAAAAGATATTCCTGTTTTTGCTATTGATTCCGCTCCACTTTCTCAGAAATCATTAAAGGGCATAGTTCACAATATCCGTTTAATTGTGAGTGATGCTCATGTTGAGGATGTGTCATGTTTCGTCCTTAGCGGTTTGCCTACTCCTCTAGTGTTGGGGCTACCCTGGCTCACTAAACATAACCCCACCATTGATTGGCAAGCGAGGCAAATAAATGGTTGGAGTGACTTTTGCAGAGAGAATTGCCTCATGACATCTGTTTCTGAGGTTTCTACTAAGACTGTACCACCTTTCCTCTCTGAATTTTCGGATGTCTTCTCTGAGAGTGGAGTTTAGGATTTGCCTCCGCACAGGGAGTACGATTGCCCTATTAATCTCATCCCAGGCGCCAAGCTGCCTAAATCTCGTTTATACAATCTTTCCCAACCTGAGAGGGTCGCTATGCGTGCTTATATCTCTGAGAGTCTGAGAAAAGGACACATACGACCCTCGAAGTCACCTGTTGCCGCTGTTTTTTTCTTTGTTAAGAAAAAAGATGGTTCTTTAAGACCTTGTCTGGATTTCAGGGAGCTGAACAGTATCACTATTCATGACCCTTATCCGCTTCCTCTGATCCCGGACCTGTTTAATCAGGTTGTTGGGGCTAAAGTCTTTTCCAAATTAGACCTAAGAGGGGCATACAACCTGGTCAGGGTCAGAGAAGGAGACGAATGGAAGACGACTTTCAATACCCCTGAGGGCCATTTTGAGAATTTGGTTATGCCTTTTGGTTTGATGAATGCCCCAGCCGTTTTTCAGCATTTCGTGAACAGCATTTTTTATCATTTAATGGGAAAATTTGTATTAGTGTATTTGGATGACATTTAGATTTTTTCTCCTGATTTCAAGACTCATAAGGAACACTTACGCCAGGTCTTGCTCATCCTGCGGGAGAATAAATTATACGCGAAACTGGAAAAATGTGTGTTTGCGCTTCCAGAAATTCAATTTCTGGGGTTTCTTCTCTCCGCTTCTGGTTTTCGCATGGACCCCGAGAAGGTCCGTGCTGTGCTTGAGTGGGAGCTTCCTGAGAATCAGAAGGCGCTGATGCGTTTTTTGGGCTTTGCCAATTATTACAGGAAATTTATTTTGAATTATTCCTCTGTTGTTAAACCACTCACTGATATGACCAGAAAGGGGGTAGATTTTTCTTCCTGGTCGGTAGAGGCGCGTAAGGCCTTTTCTAAAATCAAGGAGAGTTTTGCTTCCGCTCCCATCCTGGTACAACCTGATATTTCATTACCCTTCATAGTTGAGGTTGATGCTTCTGAGGTAGGGGTGGCTGCGGTCTTGTCTCAGGGTTCCTCTCCTGCCAAATGGCAACCGTGTGCCTTTTTCTCGAAGAAACTCTCCTCCGCAGAGAGAAATTATGATGTGGGAGATAGGGAATTGTTGGCCATCAAGTTGGCTTTTGAGGAATGGCGCCATTGGCTAGAGGGAGCCAGACACCCTATTACCGTGTTTACTGACCATAAAAATCTGGCCTACTTGGATTCAGCCAAGCGTCTGAACCCGAGACAGGCCAGATGGTCTTTGTTCTTTTCAAGGTTTAATTTTGTTGTCACGTTCCGCCCTGGGGTTAAGAATGTGAAGGCAGATGCCCTGTCACGTTGTTTTCCGGGAGGTGGGAATTTTGAAGACCCGGGTCCCATTTTGGCTGAAGGTGTGGTGGTCTCTGCTCTTTTTCCTGAATTGGAGGCAGAGGTGCAGGCAGCCCAGTCAGAGGCTCCTGATCTTTGTCCTCCTGGGAGGTTGTTTGTGCCTCTCGCTTTGAGACACAAGATTTTTAAGGAACACCACGATACGGTCCTTGCTGGGCACCCGGGGGCAAGAGCCACACTGGATCTCATCGCTCAGAGATTCTGGTGGCCTGCGCTTCGTAAGTCGGTTGAGGGTTTTGTGGCAGCTTGCGAGACTTGCGCTCGTGCCAAAGTCCCTCATTCACGGCCATCAGGTCCTCTCCTTCCTTTACCCATTCCTTCCCGTCCTTGGACACATCTGTCCATGGACTTCATAACGGACCTGCCTCGTTCCTCGGGGAAGACTGTGATTCTGGTGGTGGTGGACCGTTTTAGCAAAATGGTGCATTTCATCCCTTTTCCTGGTTTGCCCAATGCTAAGACGCTGGCGCAGGCATTTATTGACCACATTGTCAAATTGCATGGTATTCCTTCAGACATAGTCTCTGATAGGGGCACGCAGTTTGTTTCCAGATTCTGGAAGGCTTTCTGTTCTCGCTTGGGGGTTCGGTTGTCATTCTCTTCTGCTTTCCACCCGCAGTCGAATGGCCAGACAGAGCGCGTCAATCAGAATCTGGAGATATATCTGCGCTGTTTTGTGGCGGAGAATCAGGAGGATTGGTGTTCTTTTTTGTCCATTGCTGAGTTTGCTTTAAATAACCGTCGTCAGGAGTCCTCTGATAAGTCACCATTTTTTGGTGCATATGGGTTTCATCCGCAGTTTGGGACTTTCTCGGGAGAGGGGTCTTCTGGTTTGCCTGATGAGGACAGATTCTCCTCGTCTTTGTCATCTATTTGGCAAAAGATTCAGGATAATCTAAAGAGCATGAGTGAGAGATATAAGCGTGTGGCATATAAGAGACGTGTGCCTGGTCCGAACCTGAATGTTGGTGATCTGGTGTGGTTGTCTACCAAGAATATCAAATTGAAGGTTCCCTCCTGGAAGTTGGGTCCTAGGTTTATTGGGCCTTACAAGATCCTGTCTGTCATCAATCCTGTTGCCTACCGTCTTGATCTTCCTCAGACTTGGAAGATCCATAATGTTTTTCATAAGTCCTTATTGAAACCTTATGTTCAACCTATTGTACCCTCGCCTTTGCCTCCTCCTCCGATTATGGTTGATGGAAGTCTTGAATTTCAGGTCTCTAGGATTGTGGATTCTCGTCTTGTCAGCGGTTCCCTCCAGTACCTCGTTCATTGGGAGGGTTATGGTCCTGAGGAGAGGATGTGGGTCCCAGTGACGGACATTAAGGCCACTCGTCTCATCAGGGCTTTCCATAGGTCCCATCCTGAGAAGGTGGGCTCTGAGTGTTCGGAGTCCACTCCTAGAGGGAGGGGTACTGTCACAACCAGACAGCTGAGAAGCTCTGACAGGAGCCTTCCAGATCCTCCTCCTTGAGTTTCTTTGTTTTGATTTCAGTTCCTCATCTCGTTAGTCTATCTCAGCTGTCATGCAGTTGGACTGATTGCTTCCCTTTAAGTTCCTCCCCATAATGCAGTAGTGTGCGGCTTATACAACTTCCTGGAGTGTGTGTACATGCTGTTTCTATTTCCCAGTCCTCTGCAAGATAAGTGCTGTTCCTTTATTTGTGATTTTCTGTCTGCTGGATTTTCAGGAGACCCTGACTCCCTCCGTGTCTAGTGTAGGGAGCCGGTGGTCGTGTCCCCTCACTATTGTAGGGTCTTCAGGTATTAGATAGCCGAGGTACGTGGATATGCGCCCATCCACCTTTGGGGTGTTCACATAGGCTGAGCAGTCAGGGAGAGTGGCAGGTCTCATGCAGGGGTCTCCCTTTTGTTCCTTAGTTGTGGATCCAGTGAGTCATTGATTTTATTGCATTGTCTTGTTTCCTGTACACTATCCGTGACAGATTCGTTGCCAAATACCAGTCCAGGACATCTTGCGGCAGGCCAGGAAAATATCTGGCCATTTCAGAAGATTTTACACAGCCATGGCTCGCCTTGCTGACATTTAGCGGCCCGACACGATGGAACTCCACCTAGTATATGCTTGATAGGCTGCTCCAGCAGAAACGTGCAGTTAATGACTACCTGCACGAACTCTGCAGCAGGACAGGTTCTGGGGAGCTTGTTTTTTTTTCACCGCGCCAGTGGCTGCTCATGCGCGACGCAATGCAGACTTCTGCGGCCATTTGATGAGATCACCAAACTGGTCAGTCGCAGCCAGGGTGCTATCAGTGACATCGTACCTTACGCCTTCTTTCTGGAGCGTGCATTGCGTTGTGTCATTGATCAAGCCGTTGAGGAACAGGAGCAGGAAGATGAGGAAGTCGCAATGCTGGATGAATTCCCAGGGGGGGCTACTCCATCTGAGACAAGTCAACAACAGGAGTCTGAAGAGGAGTCAGAGGAGGATGGTGCCGGGGCGGAGGAGGAGCAAGAAGAGCATGCTTTAAACGTATCTGGGATCCCTGGTGTTGTCCGGGGATGAGGGGAGGAGAACGAGGACAGCATTATCCTGGATGATGAGCAGGAGCCAGGCCACTCCACCACTTCCAGTTTAGTGCAAATGGGGGCCTTCATGCTCCAGTGTTTGAAGAGGGACCCTGGTATAAAAAGCATAAAGGGCAAGGACCAGTACTGGGTGAAAACGTACTTAGACCCCCGGTACAAACACAAAATAGTGGAAATTTTACCACCATCACAGAGGGCTGTCATAATGCAGCACTTCCAGGCCTTGCTTCGATAAATGCTGCTTTCTTATTTTGCGGGTGCTGGCAGGGGAATTTCCACTCACAGAGAAACAGTTGCGGGTACTAATCCAACAGCGCATGGAAGAAGAGGGCGGTTTGAAGATGTGTTGGTCACTTCGGATATGAGATCATTCTTGCAGCCAACCCATTGACAGCCGACCTCCGGATCCAGCCTCAGGGAACGCCTAGACTGACAGGTGATGACTACATCGGGCTAACGGCCGATGTGGACGCTCTGAGAAGCGATGAACCCCTGGACTACTGGGTGTGCAGGCTTGACCTGTGGCCAGAGCCGGCACAATTTGTCATGGAACTGTTGGCTTTCCTCTCGTCCAGTGTCCGAAAGGACGTTCAGCGCAGCAGGGGGGATCATGACCGATAAGCGCACTCACCAAGCTCACGATAGTGTGGACTACCTCACATTTCTAAAAATGAATGAGGCTTGGATCTCGGAGGAATTCAACACATGTGACGAGTCGACCATGTTTGATTGAATTTCCTCATGCCAGCCCACAAATATCCGCCACCACCCAGAACAAATCATGGTCCCTGTCTTAGGTAAATACAGCGGCATAAAAGGCCTTTTATGTCCGTTGAATGCCTCATTTTTGGTGCCTGTACTGGCCTACAGTTACATTTGTATCCTGTGACCGCCTATTGTACCTCCAGCCACAGAATCCAAAGTTCTTTGCTGTCAGGTGAACGCCTATTGGCTAATTTTTGGGCCTGTACTGGACGACAGTTACATATATATCCTGTGACCGCCTAATGTACCTCCAGCCACAGTTTCCCAAATTCTTTGCTGTCAGGTGAATGCCTATTGGCTAATTTTTGGGGCCTGTACTGGCCGACAGTTATATATTTATCCTGTGACCGCCTAATGTACCTCCAGCCACAGAATCCAAAGTTCTTTGCTGTCAGGTAATACCTATTGGCTAATTTTTGGGGCCTGTACTGGCCGACAGTTAAATTTTTATCCTGTGACTGCCTAGTGTACCTCCAGCCACAGAATCCTACAAAGTTGTGTGCTGTCAGGTGAATGTCTAATGGCAAATTTTTGGGGCCTGTAGTGGAGTGGCAAGTTCTCACAACAATACTTAGTGCACCAATCACTAATATCTCATGAGACCTTATAAAATGTGAAGTTGTGTGTACCGCGAAGAAATAAATCGCATCATTAGGGATTTTTGCAATGGCAAACATTCGATCTGCATATACAGCGATTGTTATAACATGCATGTGAAATGTAATCAAATACACTGCTTTAATGTCAAATTACTTACGGTAATCAGAAATTCTTCCTCAACGTCGCGAAAATTGTTGCCAACCATCTTTTCTGATCGCATCCAACTTCGGTCTGGTGGAAACCCAGTTGCTGTAATAGGTCGCGCCTATTTTGCGCATGCACATAGGCAAAAATTACTTTGCCGAAATTTCGCAGTGAAAAAAAATTATGAATGGAGGTCGCAAATTCGAATAATACATTTGGTATGTCGCTGTCCATGTTGTGGGACTATTTGTGCACTTCTAGTAAGTATTTGGTGTCTGCAAATATGACCTGAAGGTATTCCAGGTTCGCCTGCCCTTAAAGTGAATGGGGCCCGCCGCGAACTTGCAGTTCGCGAACAATTGATTGCATTCGCGCGATTGCGTTCGCGAACCGTCCCGGCCGATGTTCGTCCATCACTAGTCCACAGTGCATTCCCTAGTCTGTCTTCTTACCCCTTTGGCAGCTGTAAAAGTAGTCTCCAGTAATTTCCCCTGCAGTTAGATAACAAGTTAAGGGCTCTTTCACACCTGCGTTATTGTCTTCCGGCATAGAGTTCCGTCGTCGGGGCTCTATGCCGGAAGAATCCTGATCAGGATTATCCTAATGCATTCTGAATGGAGAGTAATCCGTTCAGGATGCATCAGGATGTCTTCAGTTCCGGTACGGAACGTTTGTTGGCCGGAGAAAATACCGCAGCATGCTGCGCTTTTTGCTCCGGCCAAAAATCCGGAACACTTGCCGCAAGGCCGGATCCGGAATTAATGCCCATTGGAAGGCATTGATCCGGATCCGGCCTTAAGCTAAACGTCGTTTCGGCGCATTGCCGGAGCCGACATTTAGCTTTTTCAGAGTGGTTACCATGGCTGCCGGGACGCTAAAGTCCTGACAGCCATGGTAAAGTGTAGCGGGGAGCGAGGGAGCAGCATACTTACCGTCCGTGCGGCTCCCCGGGCGCTCCAGAGTGACGTCAGGGCGCCCCAAGCGCATGGATCACGTGATCGCATGAATCACGTCATCCATGCGCATGGGGCGCTCTGACGTCATTCTGGAGCGCCCCGGGAGCCGCACGGACTGTAAGTATACCGCTCCCCCGCTCCCCGCTCCTACTATGGCAACCAGGACTTTAATAGCGTCCTGGGTGCCATAGTAACACTGAAAGCATTTGGAAGACGGTTCCGTCTTCAAATGCTTTCAGTACACTTGCGTTTTTCCGGATCCGGCAGGCACCTCCGGCAACGGAAGTGCATGCCGGATCCCAACAACGCAAGTGTGAAAGAGGCCTTACTATGAAGTTTAGAGCAATGAAATGAAATCCTAATTGCTTGCTCACAAGTCAGTCCTCAGAATCAGTCTTCTCAGCTGATGTGTTATTGCAGTGTCTCTGCAGCGTAGAAACAATTTATATAGAGCACTCCTGAGTAAACAGAGGACGACTATGCAGAGAAAAAAGAGTGAAGACCTGACTGTGGGGAGAGTGATGGAGCATGCTTGTCCACCCCAGCACTCAGCTCAGTGGGTCACTGTGCACATTGCTATACACCAGGTGGCGCCATACTGTATAAGTAAAAGGAATGACTCCTCACTGGCTCATATCTAATGTAAGTAAATGTCAAATATTGTTCATTGTTCATGATCTGTGCAATAAATATAACATATGCTGGTAGGATAACCTGTTTAATACAAATATACATTCTATGTTGACCCTGGAAAAAAAAATAGTGTTCATATATTCAGTTTCTAAAGTAGATGAGTACTAATAATAACCCTATCTATAAATGAATGGCATGAAATCTGGACTCTAACGCTGCAGGTTTCCCCGTACTCCTGTGGAAAACGAAATCACAGTAAGTGGTGCTGAATAACAAACTCAGCTCTGTTACATGTATATACTCATTATTTTATATTATAGCAAAAAGTTCTTAGAATCAATTGTAATCTGTGGTCTTGTGTTGGCATTGTGACATTGCCCCTCCTTGCATAGTGTGGCAGGTTAGGTCGGGCACAGCGAAACGCGTTATGCATGAGCTTATTGTTCCATGGGAAACTGGCTCCTTTCCTACTCTTCATCTGTCAGCAGTAGATTTTGAGAAAAAAAAAAATCTTCCAAAATATGAAGTGAATGCAGCTTGCTGGGATGGTGTCTGTGCTAAGAACCTGGATATTGATCATTGTGCAGGAAAGCTGGTGTGCAGTGAAGCAGAGATTAAATCCGGTATAATAATAATCTTTATATAGCACCACCATATTCCGCAGAGCTTTACAATATTAGGTATATAATGTACATCTCTGCCACTGGAAGGATGGACTTAGATATTACAATCACCTTTATCATAAAATATCTGGAAGCCCATTCTAATGTTGAGTACAGCTCTCACTATAAAGTTTTACACCCCCGGAGTCTCCGCTCTCCCTGAGAGCAGAGACACCTAAGAAGCCGTCAAGAGACCAATCAGAGTGGTCCCTTGCCGGCAAGCACTCCGATTGGCTAGTCTCTACAGACTAACCAATCGGAATGCCTTATTGAGAAAATGCTGGTTTCAGGCTGTGATCTCCACGCTGGAGATCACAGACTGAAATTAGGCATGACTGCCACTGTGCCCCCAGTGCCCCTGATGATTTCACTTCTCCACAAATGCCCCCAGATACCCCATAGTCCGCCATATGCCCCCATTGCCCTTGATGCCCCCTGCAGCGATTTCCTTTCTACAGCCAGCGATGGCAGCGGCTCAGGAACGGAGCCGCTGCCATCAGCAGAGAGTGTCAGCTGTAACTTACAGCTGATACACTGCCACTATGGCCAAAATCGGTGCTGGCACCGATCTCGGCCGTTTAACCCCATAGATGCCGCGGTCAGTAACCGCCTATGGCATCCATGGGATTGAGATGGAGGGAGCCATGGCATCCAAACGCCTTACAAAGACCCCTGAAGGTCTGATCAGCCTTAGTGTAATTGTAGCACTGACTATACAGTGCATTGCAATAGATGACTATTGCAATGCACTATATAGCCATCAGGCCCACTGGATTTTCAAGATTCAAATGGGTCTTGATAAAAAAAAAAAGTGTAAAAAAAAAGTTAAAAAAGGTAAAAAATAAAATAAAAAAATAAATAACATTTAAATAAAAATAAAATAAAAAGTGTATTTTCTCATATTTGTTCATTTAAAAGTAATTAAAAAAACTACACATAATTGGTATTGCTGCGTCCGTAATGACCTGATCTATAAAAGTATCTTGTTACTAATCCTGCGCGGTGAATGCCATAAAAAATTAATGCAAAAAACAATGACAGAATTGCTGTTTTTGTTACCTCACCTCCACAAAAAATTTATATCAGGTGATCAAAAAGACATATGTACCCCAAAATGATACCAATAGAAACTACAAACAGTCCCACAAAAAACTAGTCCCCACAGCTACATTAGTAAAAAAAATTAAAATGTTATGGACTTTAGTATATGGCGATGCAAAATATCATTTATTTTTAACACAAAAGGGATTTTATGCTGTAAAAGTATTAAAACATAAAACAAAGATATAAATTTGGTATCACCATAACCATAAACCCACAGAATAAAATAATCATATAATATTTACTACATAAGAAACCCAATAAAAAATAAAAATAACACAGAATTGCCATTATATTGGAAATAAAAGTACATTTTTCCTCTTCACGGCCATGTGTTTCTAAATTCTATGCAATACTTCTTGGGTCAAAGCATTTACTTCACTCCTAGATTTATTCCTTGAGGAGTGTAGTATCCAAAATGGGATCACTTTTTGGGGTTTTATTTCTAGGGGTACCTCAGGGTCTCTTCAAATGTGACATAGCACCTGAAAATCATTTCAGCAAAATTCCAACCATGTGGATATAAAATAAACAAAAACGGATAATTAAGGACCAGGCCTGACACTCAATTTCACATTATCACTCACAGGTAAATTGTTGCCTAGCCTGTGTATTGGTGTACGGATTATCTAAATGCTGGTTTAATTGAACAAGCCCAAAAAAAATTAATTCCAACTGTGTGGAATTGGATATAGAATAAACAGAAATGGATAATTGAGGCCTGGCACCCAACTTCACATTACACAGACAGGTACATTGTTGCTCTACCCTGTCTATTGGTATACTGTGTAGTTACATTCTGGTTTAATTAAATTGAACATTCAAAAAAAAGATTTCAACTGTGTGGATATTAAATAAATGAAAATGGATGATTAAGGGCCAGGCCTGACGATTAATTTCACATTAACACTCACAGTTAAACTGTTGCCGTAGCCTTTGTATTGTTGTAGTAGTTGAATACAGAGGTTCTGGCACTCACACTGTCTGGCAATGAGACACAATTTTTCAGATATAATATTTCAAATATAATAACTGGAATTTAATACTTCCTAAAAATAAATCATGAAACAAAAAACATAAGCCAAGGGGCCCTCGCAGTCACTGTTAGGTGTGGTTCTGTCTAGTCATAATAGGAAAAAAGGAATATAAAATGAAGTATAAAAAGAAGTATAAAAATAGTTCAATTGGTTGTACAAAGTATCTGCTTAAAAACTCTTACAAGTCTGTTAACAGAAAAGAGCAGTAAATCCCATCATAGATTTAGGCTGGTGCTGTGGTAAGCAATCGGCACCTGTAAGAGAATGACTAAGTAGTGATACAACGGTTGCTGCCATGTGCTCATGATTCCCTTGTTTTAGGGCTGCTGTTTCCACCATAGTTGTAGCAGGGAGTATCATGGCTGTGTGTTCCATATTGAAAGTGCAGTAGGTGAGGGTGCTATGCCTGTAGAAATGATGCAGTGCTGTTGTGGTCACATATCCTACTTGAACTCTTAGGGTGGGTTCACATCATGTTTTTTACCATTGTAAAAAAAAATATATACTTTTTTTTTTTTACCGGACTGTGCAGAATACAAACGAGGCATAGCTTAGACACACATACAGTGGCTTGCTGGATCTCCTCTTAGTGTGCGCAGGCTATGCTGACAATATCTGCTGTATCCCTCTCACGGTGGCAGTGTTTGCGGTAGTTGACTGTGTCTACTGAGTTGTGCAGCCCTCTGAATAGGGTTACGTTGCAGTGGAAGTTTGTAATATAGGCTGTAGTTGGCTATGTCTCCTGACTTGGGCAGCCTTCTGGATGGGGTTACGCTGCAGCGTACTCAGTGAAAGTTTGTAATATAGGCTGTATTATGATTAATAGATTTGATACTAAATGCCACTAATTGTAACGGATGAAGATACAGATAGCTGGAACGTATAAATAAACCGACTGGCTTGATCCCAAACTAAGGAGCATATAGGCGAGCCCTTTAAAACCCTAAGAGCTCTCCCTGACTGCTATGCACATGCAAGCACATGTCTCAATGGTAGACGATTGTATGCCCACGTACCTAAGACTGTGTGACACCTGAAAACCCTATAATAGTGAGGGGACACTATTATGGACAGAGTCAGGGTCACCTAGTATCAAGCCAGCAAGGAAACACAATAAAGGAAAAGACTCTGAGCAAACAGCAGCAGCAGCCTCCAGCAGTGAACACTTCATCCAGGAAGTAGTATAAACCGCAAAGTGAGGCAGTATGGGAGGGAATATAAAGGAAGATGATTAGTCTAAATAAGTGACACCTGGCAGAAAGAAAGGAGATGACAAAGTGAAACCAAAACAAAGAACGTCATACAAGAGGTAGAGAAGAACGTCTGCCAGACCTTCTCACAGAACTGGCGGTGACACTAATGTTCCAGATGCATTTCGGTTGCTGCTGGTTTAATAAAATTGAACAGTCCCCCAAAAAATAAAATTCCAACTGTGTGGACATTAAATAAAAAATAAAAAAACGGATGATTAAGGGCAAGGCCTAACACTCAATTTCAAATTACCATTCAAAACAAAATTGTTGTCATAGCCTGTGCATTGTTTTACTGATAACCTATATGCTGGTTTAATTAAACTGAACAATCCCCCGAAAAATAAAATTCCAACTGTGTTGATATTAAATAAACGAAAACAGATGATTAAGGGCAAGGCCTGATGGTTAATTTCACGTTATAACTCACAGCGAAATTGTTAACCAACCCTGTGTATTGGTGTACTACTGATCACCTATATGCTGGTTTAAAAAAATTCAACAACCCCCCACCCCCCCCCAAAAAAAGAAAAATAAGGAAAAAAAGAAAAAATTGAACTGTGTGCCTGTGTGGGGACTAGAAACTGATTTATCCCTAATATTTTATTCTCAATCACTAATGTATGCAATGCTAGATCGATGGTAAAACACGTGCTGTACGGTTTTTGCTTATTCCAACCCCCACTGCAAAAAAAGGATTTCTGTGCAAAAGGGGGAAAACATTTAAGGATAACCTTGCAGGTAGCTGCTTTTGAGGTTTTCAGCAGCTGCAGTTGTTCTAGCTGGCACAGCCAGCCTCAGCTCCTCTTTTCTCACTTCACAGCTCATAGCTTTCCCTGCCTGTCCCTATTCTACATACATAATTCTTCTTGTTCTTTGTAATTCTAGCCTTTCCCTTCACTGTCCCTGCCAGCAGAATACAAGCTTGCTTGATTTCTGCCTGTCCCTGACTCCCTAAGATCGTTTTCCTGGCAAACATTGTTACACCCAACTGCCCTCATATACAGCACAGAATGGTCTTCTGCTCGTTCTGCTAGGGCACCTCCCTGCCTGCTGCAGCACTGATTGGCTCATCTAGGCTGTCTGTTGGCCTGGGAGCCAATAAGGGCAAGCCCTCCCCCACTTCCTCTCAGGGTAATGTTAACGAAATGCTGGACCATAGGAGTCAAGCGAGTTTACGGACAACACAGGGCACAGATCCACAACCACGAGTCAAGTAAGTTCTGAATAAATCAGAACTTACTTGACTTGTGGTTGTGGTTCTGCACCCTGTGTTGTCCTCAAACTCGCTTGACTCCTATGGTCCAGCATTTTGTTAATATTCCTATTCACTGGCGGCTTGGCTCCGACACAAGGTTATCGGACAAGTTTGGCTGCACCAACCAGTAACTATCTCCATTTGGCTTTTATTGTGGTTGCGCCCAATTTGGTGCAACACAAATAGGTGAGCATACCATCTCCCCTATACGAGAGCACTGTAATCTGACATACCGTACTCACCCTATGAGCGCCTTCTCTCCCTCTTTGTCATTTTTCTCAGGGTAATGTGAGAACCCTTCTTCCTCCCTAGTGCTTTTTTCCTGCCGGCATATGCACTAAAATGGTGCTTTAGACCGTTTTAGTAGATTCATCTGAAATAAACCTTAAAATATTCGGGATCATCTGCCGTCCAAAAAATAGCAAAGTTTGGACCGAACCCAGTTCAATCCAAACTGGTTCGCTCATCCTTAGTGAATGCAATCAGTGTTTATGCATTTTTTTACGGGTGTGAAGAAAAATGAAAGAATAGCAATCTACGCCTCCTTGCAACCATCAGTGAGAAACACATTGCATCCGGATGCCTTCGATTTTTCACACATTCATTTCTATGATGCCAGGGCTGCGTAAAAATGCACAATATAAAACATGCTTTGATTTATCCTAAATGCAAAGATGAAAAAAAATACCTCAGTACCAAAGCCCACTTCGGATTCATATTTTATATTGGTTTTTTTAATACACAGATATGAATACAGTAGTAATTCACCTAAGTCTCGCGCAACTTTAGGCGAGATGAAGTTTGGCTCCACAGAGCCAATACATTTTAATGCTGTACGGAAACAGCATTAAAAATGAAGTTTGTGAATGAATCCCCTTCAGATCTATGATCTGAAGGTTGATTCGATCAAGCCTAGCAGCCATAATACGGGCACAAAGACATTTCATCTGAGCAAATTGCGTAGCCAAAAATGCCATGCAGCATAACCACTAGGTGTGTGGGTACCCTCCCATAATGAATATTTAGATACCTAACTAAAATGGGTAATTTAAAAAAAATATATTATTATTATTTAAAGAAAACAATTTAGTTTATATATTTCATTTTTTCATTTCGACCGTACTATGTCATTGTAAATTAGATTAAATTTAAAAAAATATTGTCCTTCTGTAGCAGTCAGCAAAGAAAGATAAGACTCTTATATAGATAAGTAACCCATTGTTAGTTTACTTCTGCTGTGAGAGAAGATGTTATCTGTTAGTATAATAGTAGATGTAGAATTGAGATAACAGTATCACATTTTTCTTAGCCTAGATAAAGATGCCCACAGAGGAGCTGTAGTTTTATCAATGTAATATGTGGAACTGTAACTGAGTAACTCATCCCTCTTCCCTCTCTGGCCACAGTGAATGGTCTGACTGAAAAAGTCAAGTGAAACTGCCTGTCATGCTAAAAGTCCAAATAAAGAAGAACGTTAACCCCTTAGTGACCACCCATATGTGTTTTTACGGCAGTCACTAAGGGGCCCTAGGCTGGGCCGCCGCTTTTTTACGGCTCTCACATGAGAGCGGTGGCACTTCTCCAACAGCCTGGACCGGCAGGAGTGCCGATTCGGGCTGTTTAACACTTTACATGCCACCGGCAATGGCGCCCGCCGCATGTAAAGTGCTGACAGAGGGAGCGGACTTCCTTTGTCTCCCATCGGCACCCCGCAAATGTGACCGATGTGTGTGAAGGCTGCCTGGGGTCTGATGTAGGCCCACGACCAGCCTTCAGTAATTTCCAGCAGGCTGTGCCTCTCTGGCTCAGCCTGCTGGTCAATGTTAGAATAGCATTACAAGAGAATTTAGACTAAAACCTTCAGAATATGTGTCGGACCCATCTACCAGGCGTCAAGTTGGCTTCCACAGATGGGTCCCTAACACTAAATATACTTCCTCTCTTTGGACTTATTTAACCACCTCAGCCCCCAGTGCTTAAACACCCTGAAAGACCAGGCCACTTTTTACACTTCTGACCTACACTTCTTTCACCATTTATTGCTCGGTCATGCAACTTACCACCCAAATGAATTTTACCTCCTTTTCTTCTCACTAATAGAGCTTTCATTTGGTGGTATTTCATTGCTGCTGACATTTTTACTTTTTTTGTTATTAATCGAAATTTAACGATTTTTTTTGCAAAAAAATGACATTTTTCACTTTCAGTTGTAAAATTTTGCAAAAAAAATGACATCCATATATAAATTTTGCTCTAAATTTATTGTCCTACATGTCTTTGATAAAAAAAAAATGTTTGGGTAAAAAAAAAATGGTTTGGGTAAAAGTTATAGCGTTTACAAACTATGGTACAAAAATGTGAATTTCCGCTTTTTGAAGCAGCTCTGACTTTCTGAGCACCTGTCATGTTTCCTGAGGTTCTACAATGCCCAGACAGTACAAACACCCCACAAATGACCCCATTTCGGAAAGTACACACCCTAAGGTATTCGCTGATGGGCATAGTGAGTTCATAGAACTTTTTATTTTTTGTCACAAGTTAGCGGAAAATGATGATTTTTTATTTTTATTTTTTTTTCTTACAAAGTCTCATATTCCACTAACTTGTGACAAAAAATAAAAACTTCCATGAACTCACTATGCCCATCACGAAATACCTTGGGGTCTCTTCTTTCCAAAATGGGGTCACTTGTGGGGTAGTTATACTGCCCTGGCATTCTAGGGGCCCAAATGTGTGGTAAGGAGTTTGAAATCAAATTCTGTAAAAAATGACGAGTGAAATCCGAAAGGTGCTCTTTGGAATATGGGCCCCTTTGCCCACCTAGGCTGCAAAAAAGTGTCACACATCTGGTATCTCCGTATTCAGGAGAAGTTGGGGAATGTGTTTTGGGGTGTCTTTTTACATATACCCATGCTGGGTGAGAGAAATATCTTGGCAAAAGACAACTTTTCCCATTTTTTTATACAAAGTTGGCATTTGACCAAGATATTTATCTCACCCAGCATGGGTATATGTAAAATGACACCCCAAAACACATTCCCCAACTTCTACTGAATACGGAGATACCAGATGTGTGACACTTTTTTGCAGCCTAGGTGGGCAAAGGGGCCCATATTCCAAAGAGCACCTTTTGGATTTCACTGGTCATTTACCTACTTACCACACATTAGGGCCCCTGGAAAATGCCAGGGCAGTATAACTACCCCACAAGTGACCCCATTTTGGAAAGAAGACACCCCAAGGTATTCCGTGAGGGGCATGGCGAGTTCCTAGAATTTTTTATTTTTTGTCACAAGTTAGTGGAAAATGATGATTTTTTTTATATTTTTTTTTTTTTCATACAAAGTCTCATATTCCACTAACTTGTGACAAAAAATAAAAACTTCCATGAACTCACTATGCCCATCAGCGAATACCTTGGGGTCTCTTCTTTCCAAAATGGGGTCACTTGTGGGGTAGTTATACTGCCCTGGCATTCTAGGGGCCCAAATGTGTGGTAAGGAGTTTGAAATCAAATTCTGTAAAAAATGACGAGTGAAATCCGAAAGGTGCTCTTTGGAATATGGGCCCCTTTGCCCACCTAGGCTGCAAAAAAGTGTCACACATCTGGTATCTCCGTATTCAGGAGAAGTTGGGGAATGTGTTTTGGGGTGTCTTTTTACATATACCCATGCTGGGTGAGAGAAATATCTTGGCAAAAGACAACTTTTCCCATTTTTTTATACAAAGTTGGCATTTGACCAAGATATTTATCTCACCCAGCATGGGTATATGTAAAATGACACCCCAAAACACATTCCCCAACTTCTACTGAATACGGAGATACCAGATGTGTGACACTTTTTTGCAGCCTAGGTGGGCAAAGGGGCCCACATTCCAAAGAGCACCTTTCGGATTTCACTGGTCAGTTTTTACAGAATTTGATTTCAAACTCCTTACCACACATTTGGGCCCCTAGAATGCCAGGGCAGTATAACTACCCCACAAGTGACCCCATTTTGGAAAGAAGAGACCCCAAGGTATTCGCTGATGGGCATAGTGAGTTCATGGAAGTTTTTATTTTTTGTCACAAGTTAGTGGAATATGAGACTTTGTATGAAAAAAAAAAAAATATAAAAAAAATCATCATTTTCCACTAACTTGTGACAAAAAATAAAAAATTCTAGGAACTCGCCATGCCCCTCACGGAATACCTTGGGGTGTCTTCTTTCCAAAATGGGGTCACTTGTGGGGTAGTTATACTGCCCTGGCATTTTCCAGGGGCCCTAATGTGTGGTAAGTAGGTAAATGACCAGTGAAATCCAAAAGGTGCTCTTTGGAATATGGGCCCCTTTGCCCACCTAGGCTGCAAAAAAGTGTCACACATCTGGTATCTCCGTATTCAGTAGAAGTTGGGGAATGTGTTTTGGGGTGTCATTTTACATATACCCATGCTGGGTGAGATAAATATCTTGGTCAAATGCCAACTTTGTATAAAAAAATGGGAAAAGTTGTCTTTTGCCAAGATATTTCTCTCACCCAGCATGGGTATATGTAAAAAGACACCCCAAAACACATTCCCCAACTTCTCCTGAATACGGAGATACCAGATGTGTGACACTTTTTTGCAGCCTAGGTGGGCAAAGGGGCCCATATTCCAAAGAGCACCTTTCGGATTTCACTCGTCATTTTTTACAGAATTTGATTTCAAACTCCTTACCACACATTTGGGCCCCTAGAATGCCAGGGCAGTATAACTACCCCACAAGTGACCCCATTTTGGAAAGAAGAGACCCCAAGGTATTCGCTGATGGGCATAGTGAGTTCATGGAAGTTTTTATTTTTTGTCACAAGTTAGTGGAATATGAGACTTTGTATGAAAAAAAAAAATATATAAAAAAAATCATCATTTTCCACTAACTTGTGACAAAAAATAAAAAATTCTAGGAACTCGCCATGCCCCTCACGGAATACCTTGGGGTGTCTTCTTTCCAAAATGGGGTAACTTGTGGGGTAGTTATACTGCCCTGGCATTTTCCAGGGGCCCTAATGTGTGGTAAGTAGGTAAATGACCAGTGAAATCCAAAAGGTGCTCTTTGGAATATGGGCCCCTTTGCCCACCTAGGCTGCAAAAAAGTGTCACACATCTGGTATCTCCGTATTCAGTAGAAGTTGGGGAATGTGTTTTGGGGTGTCATTTTACATATACCCATGCTGGGTGAGATAAATATCTTGGTCAAATGCCAACTTTGTATAAAAAAATGGGAAAAGTTGTCTTTCGCCAAGATATTTCTCTCACCCAGCATGGGTATATGTAAAAAGACACCCCAAAACACATTCCCCAACTTCTCCTGAATACGGAGATACCAGATGTGTGACACTTTTTTGCAGCCTAGGTGGGCAAAGGGGCCCATATTCCAAAGAGCACCTTTCGGATTTCACTCGTCATTTTTTACAGAATTTGATTTCAAACTCCTTACCACACATTTGGGCCCCTAGAATGCCAGGGCAGTATAACTACCCCACAAGTGACCCCATTTTGGAAAGAAGAGACCCCAAGGTATTCGCTGATGGGCATAGTGAGTTCATGGAAGTTTTTATTTTTTGTCACAAGTTAGTGGAATATGAGACTTTGTATGAAAAAAAAAAAAAATTAAAAAAAATCATCATTTTCCACTAACTTGTGACAAAAAATAAAAAATTCTAGGAACTCGCCATGCCCCTCACGGAATACCTTGGGGTGTCTTCTTTCCAAAATGGGGTCACTTGTGGGGTAGTTATACTGCCCTGGCATTTTCCAGGGGCCCTAATGTGTGGTAAGTAGGTAAATGACCAGTGAAATCCAAAAGGTGCTCTTTGGAATATGGGCCCCTTTGCCCACCTAGGCTGCAAAAAAGTGCCACACATGTGGTATCTCCGTACTCAGGAGAAGTTGGGGAATGTGTTTTGGGGTGTCTTTTTACATATACCCATGCTGGGTGAGAGAAATATCTTGGCAAAAGACAACTTTTCCCATTTTTTTTATACAAAGTTGGCATTTGACCAAGATATTTATCTCACCCAGCATGGGTATATGTAAAATGACACCCCAAAACACATTCCCCACCTTCTCCTGAGTACGGAGATACCAGATGTGTGACACTTTTTTGCAGCCTAGGTGGGCAAAGGGGCCCATATTCCAAAGAGCACCTTTCGGATTTCACTCGTCATTTTTTACAGAATTTGATTTCAAACTCCTTACCACACATTTGGGCCCCTAAAATACCAGGGCATTATACCTACCCCACAAGTGACCCCATTTTGGAAAGAATAGACCCCAAGGTATTCGCTGATGGGCATAGTGAGTTCATGGAAGTTTTTATTTTTTGTCACAAGTTAGTGGAATATGAGACTTTGTATGAAAAAAAAAAAAAAAAAAAAATCATCATTTTCCACTAACTTGTGACAAAAAATAAAAAATTCTAGGAACTCGCCATGCCCCTCACGGAATACCTTGGGGTGTCTTCTTTCCAAAATGGGGTCACTTGTGGGGTAGTTATACTGCCCTGGCATTTTCCGGTGGCCCTAATGTGTGGTAAGTAGGTAAATGACCAGTGAAATCCGAAAGGTGCTCTTTGGAATATGGGCCCCTTTGCCCACCTAGGCTGCAAAAAAGTGTCACACATCTGGTATCTCCGTACTCGGGAGAAGTTGGGGAATGTGTTTTGGGGTGTCTTTTTACATATACCCATGCTGGGTGAGAGAAATATCTTGGCAAAAGACAACTTTTCCCATTTTTTTATACAAAGTTGGCATTTGACCAAGATATTTATCTCACCCAGCATGGGTATATGTAAAATGACACCCCAAAACACATTCCCCAACTTCTCCTGAGTACGGCGATACCAGATGTGTGACACTTTTTTGCAGCCTAGATGCGCAAAGGGGCCCAAATTCCTTTTAGGAGGGCATTTTTAGACATTTGGATACCAGACTTCTTCTCACGCTTTGGGGCCCCTAGAATGCCAGGGCAGTATAAATACCCCACATGTGACCCCATTTTGGAAAGAAGACACCCCAAGGTATTCAATGAGGGGCATGGCGAGTTCATAGAAATTTTTTTTTTTTGCCACAAGTTAGCGGAAATTGATATTTTTTATTTTTTTCTCACAAAGTCTCCCGTTCCGCTAACTTGGGACAAAAATTTCAATCTTTCATGGACTCAATATGCCCCTCACGGAATACCTGGGGGTGTCTTCTTTCCGAAATGGGGTCACATGTGGGGTATTTATACTGCCCTGGCATTCTAGGGGCCCTAAAGCGTGAGAAGAAGTCTGGAATATAAATGTCTAAAAAATTTTACGCATTTGGATTCCGTGAGGGGTATGGTGAGTTCATGTGAGATTTAATTTTTTGTCACAAGTTAGTGGAATATGAGACTTTGTAAGAAAAAAAAATAATAATTCCGCTAACTTGGGCCAAAAAAATGTCTGAATGGAGCCTTACAGGGGGGTGATCAATGACAGGGGGGTGATCAATGACAGGGGGGTTGATCAATGACAGGGGGTTGATCAATGACAGGGGGGTGATCAATGACAGGGGGGTGATCAATGACAGGGGGGGTGATCAATGACAGGGGGGGTGATCAATGACAGGGGGGGTGATCAATGACAGGGGGGTGATCAGGGAGTCTATATGGGGTGATAACCACAGTCATTGATCACGCCCGTGTAAGGCTTCATTCAGACGTCCGGATGCGTTTTGCGGATCCGATCCATCTATCAGTGGATCCGTAAAAATCATGCGGACGTCTGAATGGAGCTTTACAGGGGGGTAATCAATGACAGGGGGGTGATCAGGGAGTCTATATGGGGTGATAACCACAGTCATTGATCACGCCCCTGTAAGGCTTCATTCAGACGTCCGGATGCGTTTTGCGGATCCGATCCATCTATCAGTGGATCCGTAAAAATCATGCGGACGTCTGAATGGAGCTTTACAGGGGGGTGATCAATGACAGGGGGGTAATCAATGACAGGGGGGTGATCAGGGTCCCTGATCACCCCCCTGTCATTGATTACCCCCCTGTCATTGATCACCCCCCTGTAAAGCTCCATTCAGACGTCCGCATGATTTTTACGGATCCACTGATAGATGGATCGGATCCGCAAAACGCATCCGGACGTCTGAATGAAGCCTTACAGGGGCGTGATCAATGACTGTGGTTATCACCCCATATAGACTCCCTGATCACCCCCCTGTCATTGATTACCCCCCTGTAAAGCTCCATTCAGATGTCCGCATGATTTTTACGGATCCACTGATAGATGGATCGGATCCGCAAAACGCATCCGGACGTCTGAATGAAGCCTTACAGGGGCGTGATCAATGACTGTGGTGATCAGGGAGTCTATATGGGGTGATCACCACAGTCATTGATCACGCCCCTGTAAGGCTTCATTCAGACGTCCGGATGCGTTTTGCGGATCCGATCCATCTATCAGTGGATCCGTAAAAATCATGCGGACGTCTGAATGGAGCTTTACAGGGGGGTAATCAATGACAGGGGGGTGATAACCACAGTCATTGATCATGCCCCTGTAAGGCTTCATTCAGACGTCCGGATGCGTTTTGCGGATCCGATCCATCTATCAGTGGATCCGTAAAAATCATGCGGACATCTGAATGGAGCTTTACAGGGGGGTGATCAGGGAGTCTATATGGGGTGATCACCACAGTCATTGATCATGCCCCTGTAAGGCTTCATTCAGACGTCCGGATGCGTTTTGCGGATCCGATCCATCTATCAGTGGATCCGTAAAAATCATGCGGACGTCTGAATGGAGCTTTACAGGGGGGTAATCAATGACAGGGGGGTGATCAATGACAGGGGGGTGATCAGGGAGTCTATATGGGGTGATAACCACAGTCATTGATCATGCCCCTGTAAGGCTTCATTCAGACGTCCGGATGCGTTTTGCGGATCCGATCCATCTATCAGTGGATCCGTAAAAATCATGCGGACATCTGAATGGAGCTTTACAGGGGGTTGATCAATGACAGGGGGGTAATCAATGACAGGGGGGTGATCAGGGAGTCTATATGGGGTGATCAGGGGTGATTAGGGGTGATCAGGGGCTAATAAGGGGTTAATAAGTGACGGGGGGGGGGTGTAGTGTAGTGTAGTGGTGCTTGGTGGGACTTTACTGAGCTACCTGTGTCCTCTGGTGGTCGATCCAAACAAATGGGACCACCAGAGGACCAGGTAGCAGGTATATTAGACGCTGTTATCAAAACAGCGTCTAATATACCTGTTAGGGGTTAAAAAAAACACATCTCCAGCCTGCCAGCGAACGATCGCCGCTGGCAGGCTGGAGATCAACTCTCTTACCTTCCGTTCCTGTGAGCGCGCGCGCCTGTGTGCGCGCGTTCACAGGAAATCTCGCGTCTCGCGAGAGGACGCGCCGGCGCGTCCAGGAGGAATGAATCAACCACCTCCAGGACGCGTCTGTGCGTACAGCGGTCCGGAGGTGGTTAAGCCTAAAATATTCATGGCAGTGTAGAGACCAGCTACATACATACTCTGCTCAAAGTTTGAGCAAATATGTGCGCTAAGAGCTTTCATTAACTAGGTATTGTACCACTTTTATTTATTTAGAATGACCCCCATCTCTTAGCTCTATTGTTTGCATGTATAATGGTGCGCAGCCATCTTGTTTTTTGTAATTATGTTTGCTTAATGGGACTTCTGAGCAGAGTACATACAGTACAGACCAAAAGTTTGGACACACCTTCTCATTCAAAGAGTTTTCTTTATTTTCATGACTATGAAGGCATCAAAACTATTAATTAACACATGTGGAATTATATACATAACAAACAAGTGTGAAACAACTGAAAATATGTCCTATTCTAGGTTCTTCAAAGTAGCCACCTTTTGCTTTGATTGCTGCTTTGCACACTCTTGGCATTCTCTTGATGAGCTTCAAGAGGTAGTCCCCTGAAATGGTCTTCCAACAGTCTTGAAGGAGTTCCCAGAGATGCTTATCACTTGTTGGCCCTTTTGCCTTCACTCTGCGGTCCAGCTCACCCCAAACCATCTTGATTGGGTTCAGGTCCGGTGACTGTGGAGGCCAGGTCATCTGGCGCAGCAGCCCATCACTCTCCTTCATGGTCAAATAGCCCTTACTTTCAAAGTTTTCCCAATTTTTCGGCTGACTGAATGACCTTCATTTCTTAAAGTAATGATGGCCACTCGTTTTTCTTTACTTAGCTGCTTTTTTCTTGCCATAATACCAATTCTAACAGTCTATTCAGTAGGACTATCAGCTGTGTATCCACGTGACTTCTCCTCAACGCAACTGATGGTCCCAACCCCATTTATAAGGCAAGAAATCCCACTTATTAAACCTGACAGGGCACACCTGTGAAGTGAAAACCATTTCAGGGGACTACCTCTTGAAGCTCATCAAGAGAATGCCAAGAGTGTGCAAAGCAGTAATCAAAGCAAAAGGTGGCTACTTTGAAGAACCTAGAATAGGACATATTTTCAGTTGTTTCACACTTGTTTGTTATGTATATAATTCCACATGTGTTAATTCATAGTTTTGATGCCTTCAGTGTGAATCTACAATTTTCATAGTCATGAAAATAAAGAAAACTCTTTGAATGAGGTGTGTCCAAACTTTTGGTCTGTACTGTATGTAGCTGGTCTCTGCACTGCCTAAGAGCTTCCATTAACTCATTTATAGAGTTGAGCGTACACCTGGATGTTCGGGTTCGACGGGTTCGGCCGAACTTCAGAAAAAAGTTCGAGTTCGGGACCCGAACTTGACCCCGAACCCAAACCCCATTGAAGTCAATGGGGACCCGAACTTTTGAGCACTAAAATGGCTGTAAAAATGTAATGGAAAGGGCTAGAGGGCTGCAAATGGCATCAAAATGTGGTTAAGAGCATGGCAAGTGCTCTGCAAACAAATGTGGATAGGGAAATGACTTTATTTAACATAAAATACGTAAAAATAAAAAATAATAATCTTGATCTAGGAGGACGAGGTCCATATGGAGTAGGAGGTTGAGGAGGCGGTGGATGTGGCGGTGTAGGTGGAAGCAGCGGTGTAGGAGGTAGCCTACAATGCTTTTTGGTTTTAAATTTATTTTTATTTTTTTAAATTAGGGTACACCCCAAAACATTGGGAAATATAACCCTCCAGTCATGCTAAACACACGTTCAGACAATACACTGGCTGCAGGGCAGGCCAGCACCTCCAAGGGGTAAAGGGCAAGCTCAGGCCATGTGCCCAATTTGGAGACCCAGAAGTTGCAGGGGCTGACCCCTGTCAGTCAGTTCGTGTAGGCGTGTTCATACTTACTGCCCCACCACAAATTATTAAAGTGCAAATGTGGTACAAGTTGTTTAAGGCCTCTTTCACACTACCGTTTTTTTTTTCCGTTTTGCGGTCCGTTTTTTGCGGTCCGTATACGGTCCGTATACGGAACCATTCATTTCAATGGGTCCGCAAAAAAACGGAATGTGTTCCGTATGCATTCCGTTTCCGTATTTCCGTTTTTCCGTGCCGTGAAAAGATAGAACATGTCCTATGTTTGTCCGCAAATCACGGTCCGTGGCTCAATGCAAGTCAATGGGTCCGCAAAAAAAACTGAACACATACAGAAATGCATCCGTATGTCTTCCGTTTCCGTTCCGTTTTTTGCTGAACCATCTATTGAAAATGTTATGCCCCGCCCAATTTTCTCTATGTAATTACTGTATACTGTATATGGCATACGGAAAAACGGAACGGAAAAACGGAACAGAAACGGAGACACAACGGAACCCAAAAACGGGACAACGGATCCGTGAAAAACGGAACGCAAAACACTGAAATGGACATACTGTAGTGTGAAAGAGGCCTAAGTATAAGCATTGAATCAAAGGAGGTGGCACGCATCAATTAAAGAAGCATTTCAGAAATTTTATTCCCTGTCACCTATGCAGAGCAGGGGTTTATTCACGTCTAAAATTGTACAATGTCAACCCAAGAATGTAACAGAAAAATTACAGAAATTGATTAACCTGTCTACTTGGTAGAGCAGGGGTCTATGACAGAAAAAAATTGTTTATTGTCACCCGAAAATGTAAAATAAAAATTATTGAAATTTATTAAGCTGTCAACTAGGTAGAGAAGGGGTATATTACACCCAAAAATTGGTGAATTTGACCCTAAAATGTAACTGACAAATGTTATTTTTTTTTACCGGTCTACTAGGTATAGCAGTGGTACTTCACACCCAAAAATTGTTGAATTTCAACTGAAAATGTAACTGACAATTTTTTTTTTTTTACCGATCTACTAGGTATAGCAGTGGTACTTCACACCCAAAAATTGTTGAATTTCACCAGTAAATGTAACTGACAATTATAATATTTTTTTTTTTACCGGTCTACTAGGTATAGCAGTGGTACATCACACCCAAAAATTGGTGAATTTCACCCGAAAATGTAAATGGCAATTTTTTTTTTTTTAACCTGTCTACTAGGTATAGCAGTGGTACTATACACCCAAAAATTGGTGAATTTCACTAGAAAATGTAACTGACAATTTTTTTTATTTTTTTTTACCGGTCTACTAGGTATAGCAGTGGTACTATACACAAAAAAATTGGTGAATGTTACCCGAAAATATAAATAACAATTATTAGTTTTTTTTAACCTGTCTATTAGGTATAGCAGTGGTAGTATACACCCAAAAATTTGTGAATTTCACCAGAAAATGTAACTGACAAAGTAGTGAAATGATATAAAATAAAATACGTACAAATAAATAAAAAAAATTTGATTTATGAGGTGGAGTTCCATATGGAGTAGGAGTTTGAGGAGGCGGTGGACGTAGCGGTGTAGGTGGAAGCGGCGGTGGAGGAGGACGAGGTAGCCAACACAGGTTTTTGGTTTTAATTTAATTTTTTTAAATTAGGGTACAATCTAAAAGAGTGTGAAATATCCAAAATACAAGAATGAGCAATTGAGCTGCAGTATAACAATAACTGGTTAGTGCCAGTATACATGTCTATTCTGCACAAGGTACGGACAAGTCCTGAGGGATCCATGCCTGGGTCATTTTAATGAACGTGAGCTTGTCCACATTGGCTGTGGACAGGCGGCTGCGCTTGTCTGTGATGACGCCCCCTGCCGTGCTAAACACACATTCAGATAATACACTGGCTTCAGGGCAGGCCAGCACCTCCAAGGCGTAAAGGGCAAGCTCAGGCCATGTGCCCAATTTGGAGACCCAGAAGTTGAAGGGGGCAGACCCGTCATTCAGTACGTGTAGGCGTGTGCACACATACTGCTCCACCATGTTGGTGAAATGCTGCCTCCTGCTAAGACGTTCCATATCAGCTGGTGGTGCTGGTTGTTGTGGCGTGCTGACAAAGCTTTTCCACATTTCGGCCCTGCTAACCCTGCCTTCTGAGGTGCTGGCGGTGCCCCAGCTGCGTTGGCGACCTCTTCCTCTGCCTTCACCTTGTGCTTTCACTATGCCCTCGCTGTCAGTTGGGAATGCCACCAGCAGTGCGTCTACCAGCGTGCGCTTGTACTCGCGCATCTTACGATCATGCTCCAGTGACGGAATTAACGACGGTACGTTGTCCTTGTAACGAGGATCCAGCAGCGTGGCCACCCAGTAATCAGCACAATTTAGAATGTGGGCAACTCGGCGGTCTTTGCGGAGACACTGCAGCATGTAATCGCTCATGTGTGCCAGGCTGCCCAGAGGCAACGAAAAGCTGTCCTCTGTGGGAGGTGTATCGTCTGTGTCCTCTGTATCCCCCCAGCCATGCACCAGTGATCGCCATGAGCTGGTCTGGGTGCCACCCTGCTGTGAACATGGTTCCTCCTCCTCCATCTCCTCCTCCTCATCCTCCACATCCTCCACCTCGTCATCCTCCAGAACTGTGTCCTGGCTGGACAATTGTGTACCTGGCGTTTGTGGGTGCAGGAACCCACCCTCGGAGCCACTTGTGAATGACTGGCCGGAAACCCTACGAAATGATCCCTCTTCCTCCTCCTGTGCCACATCCTCTTCCATCATCGCCAGGAGCGTTTTTTCAAGGAGGCATAGAAGTTGGATAGTAACGCTGAGAACGGCGTTATCGGCACTGGCCATGTTGGTGGAGTACTCGAAACAGCGCAACAAGGAACACAGGTTTCGCATGAAGGCCCAGTCATTGGTGGTGAAGTGGTGCTGTTCCGCCGAGCGACTCACCCGTGTGTACTGCAGCTGAAACTCCACTATCGCCTGCTGCTGCTCGCACAGTCTGGGCAGCATGTGCAAGGTGGAGTTCCACCTTGTGGGCACGTTGCATATGAGGCGGTGAGCGAGAAGGCCGAAGTTACGCTGCAGCGCTGACAGGCGAGCAGCAGCAGGGTGAGAACGCCGAAAGCGCGCACAGACGGCCCGCACTTTATGCAGCAGCTCTGACATATCGGGGTAATTTTTAAGGAATCTCTGCACCACCAAATTCAGCACATGCGCCAGTCAAGGGATGTGCGTCAAACCGGCTAGTCCCAGAGCTGCTACGAGATTTCACCCATTATCGCACACCACCAGGCCGGGCTTGAGGCTCACTGCCACCAACCACTCATCGGTCTGTTGTTCAAGGCCCGTCCACAGCTCCTGCGTGGTGTGGGGTTTGTCCCCCAAACAGATAAGTTTTAAAACTGCCTGCTGTCGTTTACCCCTGGCTGTGCTGAAGTTGGTGGTGAAGGTGTTACGCTGACCGTATGAGGAGCTGGTAGAGGAGGAGGAAGCGGAGTAGGAGAAGGAAGCAACAGGAGGCAAACTGAAGCGGCCTGCAATCCTCGGTGGTGGAAGGACATGCGCCAAACTGCTATCCGCCTCAGGCCCAGCCGCCACTGCATTTACCCAGTGTGCTGTTATGGAGATATAACGTTGCTGACCATGCTTACTCGTCCACGTATCCATAGTGAGGTGCTCCTTGCCACAGATGGCGTTGCGCAGTGCACACCTGATTTTGTCCCTTACTTGGTTGTGCAGGGAAGGGATGGCTCTCCTGGAAAAGTAGTGGCGGTTGGGCACGATGTTCTGTGGGACAGCCACCGCCATAAGGCCTTTTAAACTATCCGTCTCCACCAGACGGAATGACAGCATTTCAAAGGCCAATCATTTAGAAATGCTGGCATTCAGGGCCAGGGATCGCGGGTGGGTAGGGGGGTACTTCCTCTTCCTCTCCAGCGTTTGGGAGATGGAGAGCTGAACGCTTCCGTGGGACATTGTGGAGATGCTTGGTGACCCAGGTGTTGGTGTTGCTGGCAGATCCTCTGTTTGCGGGGTGGCAGGTGGCACTGTCACTCCAGAGGTGGATGAAGAGGCCGAGACTGCAGCACAAGAGGAAGCAGAAGGAGCCAGAGACCTTTCTTGGTTTTTGAGGTGTCTACTCTACTGCAGCTCGTGCTTTGCACTTAAATGCCTGGTCATGCAGGTTGTGCTCAGGTTGAGAACGTTTATGCCTCACTTCAGGCTCTGATTGCACAGCGTGCAAACCACTTGTGTCTTGTCGTCAGCACATTGTCTAAAGAACTGCCATGCCAGGGAACTCCTTGGAGCTGGCTTTGGTGTGCTCGGTCCCTTGCTGCGGTGGGCAGTAGCAGGTCTTACTGTCTAGAGGATGACCGCTCTGCTTTTGCACCCTGCTCCCTCTTCTGCTGTGCTGGTGGCTTTGTGCGACCACCGCCTCTTCCACCGAACTACATAGGTCACTCGCATGACCTTGATTCCATGTGTGGTCGAGGACCTCATCGTCCTCCACATCATCTTCCACCCAGTCTTCACCCCTGCCTTCCTTGTCGGTCTGCACACTTTCGAAAACCCCAGTAGTTGGCACCTGTGTTTCGTCATCATCCGAGATGTGCTGTGATGGTCCTCCCATGTACTCATCTTGAAAGATAAGTGGTTGGGCATCGATGCACTCAATCTCTTCCACTTCTGGGTCAGGGCTAGGTGGATGGCACTGGAAAACCCTGCTAACAGAGTCATCAAAAAGCAGAAGAGACTGCTGCATGACTTGGGGCTCAAACTGCTTGGCTGATTTGCAAGGGGGTAAGGTGAAAGTCTGATGGACATCGGCTGCAGGTGCCAACTGTGGTCTTTCAGCAGGAGACTGGGTGGGAGACAATGTGAAGGAACTGGATCCACTGTCAGCAACCCAATCTACTATCGCCTGTACATGTTCAGGCCTCACCATTCGTAGAGCCGTATTAGGCCCGACCAAATACCGCTGCAGGTTCTGTCGCCTACTTGCACCTGAGGAAGGGTTTTCACTTGTGCGTGTAGCTGGCACAGATCGACCACGTCCTCTCCCTGCAACAGGAGCTCCACCAGCAGCACCACGACCTGGGCCACGTCCCTTATTTGACGCTCTCCTCATATATCTTGCCCTAAATGGGTGTTTAATTAATAGTAGAATAGAACGACAGTATGTACAGGGTGTATCTCACACGGCCTGAACCAGACTAGGCCCTAATTAAATTTGTTTGCCCAAAATGGCTGTATTTCAAATACCTGAATAGAAGCCCTGTATTTAAAGGGTGTATCTCACACGCCCTGAACTAGACTAGGCCTCAATTAAATTTGTTTGCCCAAAATGGCTGTATTTCAAATACCTTAATCAAACCCCTGTATTTAAAGGGTGTATCTCACATGGCCTGAACCAGACTAGGCCTCAATTAAAGACTTGTTTGCCCAAAATGGCTGTATTTCAAATTTATGAATCAAACCCCTGTATTTAAATGGTGTATCTCACACGGCCTGAACCAGACTAGGCCTCAATTAAAGATTTGTTTGCCCAAAATGGCTGTATTTCAAATACCTGAATCAAACCCCTGTATTTAAAAGGTGTATCTCACACGGCCTGAACCAGACTAGGCCTCAATTAAAGATTTGTGCACCAAATGGCGGTATTTCAAATATCTGAATATAACCCAAATATATAAAGGGTGTATCTCACAATGACATATGCAGCAAAGGCTGCCAAATAAACTTTTTTTTGCCCAAATGATTGTTTGTTTAATAACTGAATATGGCAGTATATAACCCTGGAATTTCAAACGTCTTGATGCTGCAAGGCCTTATTTATTGTGTATTTTACACAAAAAAGGGTGTTTTATTAAAAAAAGAATCAAACCCCTGTATTTAAAGGGTGTATCTCACACGCCCTGAACCAGACTAGGCCTTTTTTTAATTTTGTTTGCCCAAAATGGCTGTATTTCAAATACCTGAATAGAACCACTGTATATACAGGGTGTGTCTCACACACCCTGATCCACACTAGGCAGAAATTCAATTTGTTGGCCCAAAATGGCTGTATTTCAAATACCTGAATAGAACCCCTGTATTTAAAGGGTGTATCTCACACGCCCTGATCCAACTAGAACGCTATCAAAGAATTCTAGCTTAAATTGCACACTGACTAATCCAGATGTTGTATATTGCCAAAAAAGTGGGGGTTTTTTTGTAACAGAATATGAAAGCTGTATATATTAAACTTGAAATTAACACTTGCAGATCAGAAAAATAGTGGTTTTTGGCAAAAAAGTGTGTTTTTAAAAACCCAGAAAATTATGGCTGCATTTCGAGCTTAAATTGCAGACTGACTAATCCAGATGTTGTATATTGCCAAAAAAGAGTTTTTTTGGTAACATAATATCAAAGCTGTATATATTAAACTTGAATTTAACACTTGCAGATCAGGAAAATAGTGTTTTTTGGCAAAAAAGTGTGTTTTTAAAAACCCAGAAAATGATGGCTGTATTTCTAGCCTAAATTGCACACTGACTAATCCAGATGTTGTATATTGCCAAAAAGTGTTTTTTTGGTAACAGAATAGGAAAGCTGTATATATTAAACTTGAATTTAACACTTGCAGATCAGGAAAATAGTGTTTTTTGGCAAAAAAGTGTGTTTAAAAAAAACCAGAAAATGATGGCTGTATTTCTAGCTTAAATTGCACAGTGACTAATCCAGATGTTGTATATTGCCAAAAAAAAGTGTATTTTTGGTAACAGAATAGGAAAGCTGTATATATTAAACTTGAATTTAACACTTGCAGATCAGGAAAATAGTGGTTTTTGGCAAAAAAGTGTGTTTTTAAAAACCCAGAAAATGATGGCTGTATTTCTAGCTTAAATTGCACACTGACTAATCCAGATGTTGTATATTGCCAAAACAGTGGGGTTTTTTTGTAACTGATTATGAAAGCTGTATATATTAACCACTTCAGCCCCCAGTGCTTAAACACCCTGAAAGACCAGGCCACTTTTTACACTTCTGACCTACACTACTTTCACCGTTTATTGCTCGGTCATGCAACTTACCACCCAAATGAATTTTACCTCCTTTTCTTCTCACTAATAGAGCTTTCATTTGGTGGTATTTCATTGCTGCTGACATTTTTACTTTTTTTGTTATTAATCGAAATTTAACGATTTTTTTGCAAAAAAATGACATTTTTCACTTTCAGTTGTAAAATTTTGCAAAAAAAACGAGATCCATATAGAAATTTTGCTCTAAATTTATAGTTCTACATGTCTTTGATAAAAAAAAATGTTTGGGTAAAAAAAAAATGGTTTGGGTAAAAGTTATAGCGTTTACAAACTATGGTACAAAAATGTGAATTTCCGCTTTTTGAAGCAGCTCTGACTTTCTGAGCACCTGTCATGTTTCCTGAGGTTCTACAATGGCCAGACAGTACAAACACCCCACAAATGACCCCATTTCGGAAAGAACACACCCGAAGGTATTCGCTGATGGGCATAGTGAGTTCATAGAACTTTTAATTTTTTGTCACAAGTTAGCGGAAAATGATGATTTTTTTTTTTTCTTACAAAGTCTCATATTCCACTAACTTGTGACAAAAAATAAAAACTTCTATGAACTCACTATGCCCATCACGAAATACCTTGGGGTCTCTTCTTTCCAAAATGGGGTCACTTGTGGGGTAGTTATACTGCCCTGGCATTCTAGGGGCCCAAATGTGTGGTAAGGAGTTTGAAATCAAATTCTGTAAAAAATGACCTGTGAAATCCGAAAGGTGCTCTTTGGAATATGGGCCCCTTTGCCCACCTAGGCTGCAAAAAAGTGTCACACATCTGGTATCTCCGTACTCAGGAGAAGGTGGGGAATGTGTTTTGGGGTGTCTTTTTACATATACCCATGCTGGGTGAGATAAATATCTTGGTCAAATGCCAACTTTGTATAAAAAAATGGGAAAAGTTGTCTTTTGCCAAGATATTTCTCTCACCCAGCATGGGTATATGTAAAATGACACCCCAAAACACATTCCCCACCTTCTCCTGAGTACGGAGATACCAGATGTGTGACACTTTTTTGCAGCCTAGGTGGGCAAAGGGGCCCATATTCCAAAGAGCACCTTTCGGATTTCACAGGTCATTTTTTACAGAATTTGATTTCAAACTCCTTACCACACATTTGGGCCCCTAGAATGCCAGGGCAGTATAACTACCCCACAAGTGACCCCATTTTGGAAAGAAGACACCCCAAGGTATTCCGTGAGGGGCATGGCAAGTTCCTAGTTTTTTTTATTTTTTGTCACAAGTTAGTGGAAAATGATGATTTTTTTTTTTTTTTTTTTTCATACAAAGTCTCATATTCCTCTAACTTGTGACAAAAAATAAAAACTTCCATGAACTCACTATGCCCATCAGCGAATACCTTGGGGTCTCTTCTTTCCAAAATGGGGTCACTTGTGGGGTAGTTATACTGCCCTAGCATTCTAGGGGCCCAAATGTGTGGTAAGGAGTTTGAAATCAAATTCTGTAAAAAATGACCTGTGAAATCCGAAAGGTGCTCTTTGGAATATGGGCCCCTTTGCCCACCTAGGCTGCAAAAAAGTGTCACACATCTGGTATTGCCGTACTCAGGAGAAGGTGGGGAATGTGTTTTGGGGTGTCATTTTACATATACCCATGCTGGGTGAGATAAATATCTTGGTCAAATGCCAACTTTGTATAAAGAAATGGGAAAAGTTGTCTTTTGCCAAGATATTTCTCTCACCCAGCATGGGTATATGTAAAATGACACCCCAAAACACATTCCCCAACTTCTCCTGAGTACGGCGATACCAGATGTGTGACACTTTTTTGCAGCCTAGATGCGCAAAGGTGCCCAAATTCCTTTTAGGAGGGCATTTTTAGACATTTGGATACCAGACTTCTTCTCACGCTTTGGGGCCCCTAGAATGCCAGGGCAGTATAAATACCCCACATGTGACCCCATTTTGGAAATAAGACACCCCAAGGTATTCAATGAGGGGCATGGCGAGTTCATAGAATTTTTTTTTTTTTGGCACAAGTTAGCGGAAATTGATATTTTTTATTTTTTTCTCACAAAGTCTCCCGTTCCGCTAACTTGGGACAAAAATTTCAATCTTTCATGGACTCAATATGCCCCTCACGGAATACCTGGGGGTGTCTTCTTTCCGAAATGGGGTCACATGTGGGGTATTTATACTGCCCTGGCATTCTAGGGGCCCTAAAGCGTGAGAAGAAGTCTGGAATATAAATGTCTAAAAAATTTTACGCATTTGGATTCCGTGAGGGGTATGGTGAGTTCATGTGAGATTTTATTTTTTGACACAAGTTAGTGGAATATGAGACTTTGTAAGAAAAAAAAAAAAAAAATTCCGCTAACTTGGGCCAAAAAAATGTCTGAATGGAGCCTTACAGAGGGGTGATCAATGACAGGGGGGTGATCAATGACAGGGGTGGTGATCAATGACAGGGGGTTGATCAATGACAGGGGTGGTGATCAATGACAGGGGGGGTGATCAATGACAGGGGGGGTGATCAATGATAGGGGGGTGATCAGGGAGTCTATATGGGGTGATCACCACAGTCATTGATCATGCCCCTGTAAGGCTTCATTCAGACGTCCGAATGCGTTTTGCGGATCGGATCCATCTATCAGTGCATCCGTAAAAATCATGCGGACATCTGAATGGAGCTTTACAGGGGGTGATCAGGGAGTCTATATGGGGTGATCACCACAGTCATTGATCATGCCCCTGTAAGGCTTCATTCAGACGTCCGGATGCGTTTTGCGGATCCGATCCATCTATCAGTGCATCCGTAAAAATCATGCGGATATCTGAATGGAGCTTTACAGGGGGGTAATCAATGACAGGGGGGTGATCACCACAGTCATTGATCATGCCCCTGTAAGGCTTCATTCAGACGTCCGGATGCGTTTTGCGGATCGGATCCATCTATCAGTGCATCCGTAAAAATCATGCGGACATCTGAATGGAGCTTTACAGGGGGGTGATCAGGGAGTCTATATGGGGTGATCACCACAGTCATTGATCATGCCCCTGTAAGGCTTCATTCAGACGTCCGGATGCGTTTTGCGGGTCCGATCCATCTATCAGTGCATCCGTAAAAATCATGCGGACATCTGAATGGAGCTTTACAGGGGGGTAATCAATGACAGGGGGGTAATCAATGACAGGGGGGTGATCAGGGAGTCTATATGGGGTGATCACCACAGTCATTGATCACGCCCCTGTAAGGCTTCATTCAGACGTCCGGATGCGTTTTGCGGATCCGATCCATCTATCAGTGGATCCGTAAAAATCATGCGGACGTCTGAATGGAGCTTTACAGGGGGTTGATCAATGACAGGGGGGTAATCAATGACAGGGGGGTGATCAGGGAGTCTATATGGGGTGATCAGGGGTGATCAGGGGCTAATAAGGGGTTAATAAGTGACGGGGGGGGGGGTGTAGTGTAGTGTAGTGGTGCTTGGTGCTACTTTACTGAGCTACCTGTGTCCTCTGGTGGTCGGACCACCAGAGGACCAGGTAGCAGGTATATTAGACGCTGTTATCAAAACAGCGTCTAATATACCTGTTAGGGGTTAAAAAAAACGATCGCCGCTGGCAGGCTGGAGATCAACTCTCTTACCTTCCGTTCCTGTGAGCGCGCGCGCCTGTGTGCGCGCGTTCACAGGAAATCTCGGCCATCGCGAGATGACGCATATATGCGTGACTCTGCGCAGGGCTGCCACCTCCGGAACGCGATCCTGCGTTAGGCGGTCCGGAGGTGGTTAAACTTGAAATTAACACTTGCAGATGAGGAAAATAGTGGTTTTTGGCAAAAAAGTGTGTTTTAAAAAACCCAGAAAATGATGGCTGTATTTCTAGCTAAAATTGCACACTGACTAATCCAGATGTTGTATATTGCCAAAAAAGTGTTTTTTTGGTAACAGAATATGAAAGCTGTATATATTAAACTTGAATTTAACACTTGCAGATCAGGAAAATAGGGTTTTTTGGCAAAAAAGTGTGTTTTAAAAAACCCAGAAAATGATGGCTATTTCTAGCTTAAATCGCACACTGACTAAGCCTGCAAATGCACCAGATGTAAATTGCCCCAAAAATTGTGATTTTCAATGTCCCAAAAGCTCAGATGCAGTGCTAGTGCACTGAGCTTGCATAAAATGGCCGCCGCCGCCCACCTAACTGACTTATAAAAGTAATTTTTTTTCGGTCACTGGGCTCAGGGCAGGATAAAAAAATGGTGCTATGCACCCACAAAACACAATGTATGTAGATCGATGAGTTAGATACAGGTTTTGAGCAAAGATTCAGTCCTATTCTCTCCCGGAAATCACCAGCAGCATCTTCTCCCTACACATTTTAAAAGCAATCAAAAAGCTGTCTGTTATAGTCCCCTTGTGGGACTATTAAGCGTAAAAAAAAAGTAAAAAAGTAAATATTGTATTTTTCACCCTATAAGACGCACTCCCTTCCCCTCCAAAATGGGGGGGAAAGTTAGTGCGTCTTATGGAGGGAATATAGGGAAAAAAATGTCTGGCGCTACCTGGGTGCCGCTGCAGTGCTGGGATGAAAGGGCCGCATTGATAGATGGAATCTGCGGTGGTGAAGCAGGCTCCCGATGGAAACATGAGTGCCCTCTGATCCCGCATTTACCGGTATATACCAGAACGAAAATCAAACTCAGAGCGGGAAGCAGAGGGCACTTCCGGCAACTGGAGCGCACGCATGCTGAGCGGGCGTGCTCTCCAGTTGCCAGAAGTGCCCTCTGCTTCCCGCTCCAAATTTGACTTTCGCTCTGATATATACGGTAAATGTGGGATCAGAGGGCACTCATGTTTCCATCCTGAGTCTGCACCACCACCGCCGTGCTGCGGGTGCTTGGCGCAAAGGGCCGGGCACGCTGTGGGTGTTAGGAGGCAGGGACCGCCCCCTGCTGCAGATGGTGAGATGCACGGGCTGGTCGCCTCTGCGGGTTGTCTGTGGTAGGGACCGGTCGGCCGCAGCAAGTGCTGAGTGGTAGGGACCGGCCGGCCTGAAGATACGCTGTTTTGGAGGAAAATTGATGGGAGTGCAGGAGCAGGCAGACTTCCCTGTCACACATGCCTGCTCCGCCTCTTAGTCTTTACATGTGCCTGCTCCTGACTACGTGCACTGTGACTGCTGTTAGAGCTGTTCCCTGCCAGATAGTCACCCCTAAGGTACCTCTAATGACCCCACTCCTAATAAAGTGACCCCCTAATAAAGTGACCCCACTCCTAATAAAGCGACCTCACTCCTAATAAAAGTGACCTCACTCCTAATAATGTAATAATTTTAACACACCTCTTGTTCAAAAAATGTTTTCCCTATTTTCACCTTCTAAAACCTAGGTGCGTCTTATAGGCCGGTGCGTCTAACAGGGCAAAAAACGGTAATTAATTAAATTAACAAAATTCCCAAAAATACGCTTTTCAATGAAAAAAATTGCGAAAAAAAATATCTTCCCCATATTTTGATATTGCCATGTCTGTAACGACCCAGACTTCATAAATATCATGTCAATTATCTCAAAATTGCTAATTTATTCTTAGTTGCCACCGAAAAAACGTAACAGACACGGCAATATTAAACTTTTATTAGGACTGGGGTCACTTTATTAGGAGTGAGGCCACTTTTATTAGGAGTGGGGTCACTTTATCCGGGTCGTTACAGACTCGCCAATATCAAACATATGGGGAAGTGACCTCACTCCTAATAATGTAATAATTTTAACACACTTTTGTTAAAAATATTTTTTTCCTATTTTCACCCTCTAACACCTAGGTACGTCTTATGGACCGATGCGTCTTATAGGACGAAAAATACGGTAATTTATTCAATAAAAAAATCCCATTAAAAAAATTAAGCTTTTTTTTCCATTGAAAATACGCTTTTCAATGAACAAAATTGCCAAAAAAATATATTCCCCTTATGTTTGATTTTGCCGTGTCTGTAACGACCCGGACTTCATAAATATAATGTAAATTATCATGTAAATTATCCCAGAATTGCTCATTTATTCTTAGTTGCAACTGAAAAAAACTTAACAACAAGCGATTAAAAAGCGCCATTTACTTGTAAAAATACGTCGTCCCGCAAAAATCAAGTCCTCACACAAATCCATAGAAAGAAAAATAAAAAAGTTATGGGTCTTGGGAAGGAGCAATGCAAAAACATTTTTTTTCTTTTAAAAAAAAGAGGTTTTATTGCAAAAAAGTTGTAAAATGTAAAAAAACAATATATGTATTTGGTATAACTGTAATCATACTGACCCAGAGAATAAAGATATTATGTTATTTATACCAAAAAATTAACGCAGTAAAATTTATAACGTAAAAACGCTGTGGCAGTATTGCTTTTTTTCCCATCTCCCTCCCAGAAAGAGTTAATAAAAGTTAATCAGACAGTTATGTGAACCCCAAAATGGCACCATTAAAAAATAAAATTGTCCCACAAAAAACAAGCCCTCATAAAGCTATACACCCTGTACAAAATTATTAGGCAAATGAGTATTTTGACCACATCATCCTCTTTATGCATGTTGTCTTACTCCAAGCTGTATAGGCTCGAAAGCCTACTACCAATTAAGCATATTAGGTGATGTGCATCTCTGTAATGAGAAGGGGTGTGGTCTAATGACATCAACACCCTATATCAGGTGTGCATAATTCCTTTCCTTTGGCAAAATGGGTCATAAGAAGGACTTGGCAGGCTCAGAAAAGTCAAAAATAGTGAGATATCTTGCAGAGGGATGCAGCACTCTTAAAATTGCAAAGCTTCTGAAGCGTGATCATCGAACAATCAAGCGTTTCATTCAAAATAGTCAACAGGGTTGCAAGAAGCGTGTGGAAAAACCAAGGCGCAAAATAACTGCCCATGAACTGAGAAAAGTCAAGCGTGCAGCTGCCAAAATGCCACTTGCCACCAGTTTGGCCATATTTTAGAGCTGCAACATCACTGGAGTGCCCAAAAGCACAAGGTGTGCAATACTTAGAGACATGGCCAAGGTAAGAAAGGCTGAAAGACGACCACCACTGAACAAGACACACAAGCTGAAACGTCAAGACTGGGCCAAGAAATATCTCAAGACTGATTTTTCTATGGTTTTATGGACTGATGAAATGAGAGTGAGTCTTGATGGGCCAGATGGATGGGCCCGTGGCTGGATTGGTAAAGGGCAGAGAGCTCCAGTCCGACTCAGACGCCAGCAAGGTCGAGGTGGAGTACTGGTTTGGGCTGGTATCATCAAAGATGAGCTTGTGGGGCCTTTTCGGGTTGAGGATGGAATCAAGCTCAACTCCCAGTCCTACTGCCAGTTTCTGGAAGACACCTTCTTCAAGCAGTGGTACAGGAAGAAGTCTGCATCCTTCAAGAAAAACATGATTTTCATGCAGGACAATGCTCCATCACACGCGTCCAAGTACTCCACAGCGTGGCTGGCAAGAAAGGGTATAAAAGAAGAAAATCTAATGACATGGCCTCCTTGTTCACCTGATCTGAACCCCATTGAGAACCTGTGGTCCATCATCAAATGTGAGATTTACAAGGAGGGAAAACAGTACACCTCTCTGAACAGTGTCTGGGAGGCTGTGGTTGCTGCTGCACGCAATGTTGATGGTGAACAGATCAAAACACTGACAGAATCCATGGATGGCAGGCTTTTGAGTGTCCTTGCAAAGAAAGGTGGCTATATTGGTCACTGATTTGTTTTTGTTTTGTTTTTGAATGTCAGAAATGTATATTTGTGAATGTTGAGATGTTATATTGGTTTCACTGGTAAAAATAAATAATTGAAATGGGTATATATTTGTTTTTTGTTAAGTTGCCTAATAATTATGCACAGTAATAGTCACCTGCACACACAGATATCCCCCTAAAATAGCTAAAACTAAAAACAAACTAAAAACTACTTCCAAAAATATTCAGCTTTGATATTAATGCGTTTTTTGGGTTCATTGAGAACATGGTTGTTGTTCAATAATAAAATTATTCCTCAAAAATACAACTTGCCTAATAATTCTGCACTCCCTGTATAAATGGAAAAATAAAAAAGTTATAGTTTTTGGAACGCGACGATAAAAAAGGAAGAAAAACGCTTGATCAGTAAGGCCCAAAACACGCTGGTCACTAAGGGGTTAAAGGCAATCTGTCACCAGATTTATGCTGCCAAGTCCTAACAGCATCAAAGCATGCTGATGGGTCCTGAAATTCATGAGCTCCCTGCAATCCTCACCCACCTGCTAATGATTGACAATTTTTTTCCTACTGCAATTAGAAGCAGGTGGGCAGTGAGACCCGGGAGCTCATGAACATCAGGACTCATCAGCATGCGCTGGAGCTGTTCAATACAAGGTTTTAGCAAAACAGCTGGGTCAATTAAGTAAACTGACCCAGTTGTCAAGAACTTACCTGTCCGTGCTCCGGCAGCGACCCCACCCTCTCTCTTGCTGGGCAACCAGGGACGTCTCACTGCTGTGGCAACCAGCCCCGCTGACAGTCGGGCTATTTGGCCTATCAGGGAGCAGGGACACTGGGCCAATCAGGCTCGGTATCCGCGTCACATGCTTCCTGTTAGTGGGGGATTTAAAAAGGCCATTGCCGGTAAAAGGTGCCTGTTATTGGTCTTCTTTGCCTCACTAGTGTGTATTGTACTTGTGACGGTAACGTACACTACACACAGGGGGGAGGATAGTGACCACTGCGCTCCACCCTCACCCCTGGCCCTGCCTACTTGCCTCGCAAGTCCTAATGACAGGGGACAACTAGACGGCAGTCCCTAACTTAGGATACGTGCTGGGAAGACAGACAAGACAAATAACGGAACGTGAACGGACCGGGTCAATACCTAGAGAGCTACGCAGTACTAAGGAATGAGCAGAGAATAGTCAGGAAAAGCCGGGGTCAAATACCAGGAGACAAACAAAGTACTACAGGAGTCTGCAAAGAATCGTCAGGTGGAAGCCGGGGTCTGGATACCAGGAGAGATGCGCAGTACAGGAGGAGCAGGCAGAGAATCGTCAGGGAACACAGGATCAGTTGGGTATGCAGGAACAAAATAATCACCAGATACCTAAAATTAACAGGCAACCTGTGGCCAGCAGGCTGCCTGTATTTATAATGGGGAGTGAAGGTCATGTGACGTGGCCAGCATCACATGACCGACAGACCGACCAGTCGAGCACCGAGTGATCAGCTCGGCGCTCAAGGCAGACCTAGGAGCAGGGAGCCTCCCAGCTAGCAAAGCTGCCCTGGGAACAAGATCAAACACAGATCCTCGCTCCCGAAGCTAAGCAGCAGGTCTGCGGCTGATGGGAGACCGAGTGCGCCTTCGGCACCCCGTTACAGTACTATTGTTTGGATTCCTGGAATTCTGACTTTTGGATTGTCCCTGACCTTGCTACTGTTTGCCGATTATTTCTCTGACATTGTCTCCTGGCACTGACCCAGTCTAGTATTTTGACTCTGTGTTTGTACCTTGAGTTGGTTGTGATGTATCTCTCTGGTTTAGACTCTGGTCTGGTTATTAACTTTTTTGTCTGACTACTCATTTACTCCACTGGGTTTAGGCCCCTGCACTTAGTCAAGTTAGGGATCGTTGCCAAGTTATGGGTGTCCATTTAGGGTGGATTTTCCAAGTAGGCAGTAGAGTAGACAGTAGAGTAGACAGTAGTGCGAGTAGAGTACAGGGCTACCTTACGTGACAGGAGCATTTTGCTAAGGGATGTTACTAGTTTGTGCTGTGCTTAGTGAGGATACCATAAAACTGGTAACATATTCTCTTAAAGGGGTTGTCTGCTTTATTATTATTGATCTCGGGTTCGGTCATCAATATCAAATCGGACCCCCGCCGATCAGATGTTTGAAGAGACGGCCGCACTCCTGTGGCACAGCCTTCCCTTCATTGTTTACCTCCTCGCTGTGGCAACCGCAGCAGTAAGCAGGCGTAATTACAAGTAAACCATCCCATTCACTTCTGTGGGACAGCTCCTTCCTATGCACTTGAATGGGAAGGAGCCATTTCATAGAAGTGAATGGGATGGCTTAGTTGCAATTACACCTGCTCACCGCATCGGTTGCGACGGCGAGCAGATAAACAATGAAGGGAAGGCTGTGCCGCAGGAGTTTGTCCTTCTCTTCAAACAGCTGATCGGTGGGAGTGCCAGGTGTCAGACCCCCGCCGATCTGATATTGATGACCTATCCCAAGAATAGGCCATCAATATGAATTAGGCCTCATGCACATGAGCGTATTTTTTCACGGTCCGCAAAACGGGGTTCCGTTGGTCAGTGATCCGTGACCGTTTTTTCGTCCGTGGGTCTTCCTTGATTTTTGGAGGATCCACGGACATGAAAAAAAAGTCGTTTTGGTGTCCGCCTGGCCGTGCGGAGCCAAACGGATCCGTCCTGAATTACAATGCAAGTCAATGGGGACGGATCCGTTTGACGTTGACACAATATGGTGCAATTTCAAACTGACCCGTCCCCCATTGACTATCAATGTAAAGTCAGGAGTTAATATACTATAGGATCGGAGTTTTCTCCAATCCGATGGTATATTTTAACTTGAAGCGTCCCCATCACCATGGGAACGCCTCTATGTTATAATATACTGTTGGATATGAGTTAGATCGTGAAACTCATATCCGACAGTATATTCTAACACAGAGGCGTTCCCATAGTGATGGGGACGCTTCTAGTTAGAATATACTACGAACTGTGTACATGACTACCCCCTGCTGCCTGGCAGCACCCAATCTCTTACAGGGGGCTGTGATCCGCACAATTAACCCCTCAGGTGCTGCACCTGAGGGGTTAATTGTGCATATCATAGCCCCCTGTAAGAGATCAGGGGCTTCCAGGCAGCAGGGGGCAGACCCCCCTCCCTCCCCAGTTTGAATATCATTGGTGGCCAGTGTGCGGCCCCCTCCCTCTATTGTATTATCATTGGTGGCCAGTGTGCGGCCTCCCCCAGCCCCCCCTCCCTCCCTCTATTGTAATATCATTGGTGGCCAGTGTGCGGCCTCCCCCGCCCCCCCTCCCTCCCTTTATTGTATTATCATTGGTGGCCAGTGTGCGGCCCCCCTGGCCCCCCTCCCTCTATTGTATTATCATTGGTGGCCAGTGTGCGCCCCCTCCTCCCTCCCTCTATTGTAATATCATTGGTGGCCAGTGTGTGGCCTCCCCTCTCCCCCCCCACCCCTGATCATTGGTGGCAGCGGAGAGTTCCGATCGGAGTCCCAGTTTAATCGCTGGGGCTCTGATCGGTAACCATGGCAACCAGGACACTACTGCAGGCCTGGTTGCCATGGTTACTTAGCAATATTACAATATTAGAAGCCTCATACTTACCTGCTGCGCTGTCTGTGACCGGCCGGGAGCTCCTCCTACTGGTAAGTGACAGATCTGTCACTTACCAGTAGGAGGAGCTCCCGGCCGGTCACAGACAGCGCAGCAGGTAAGTATGAGGCTTCTAATATTGTAATATTGCTAAGTAACCATGTCAATCAGGCCTGCAGTAGCGTCCTGGTTGCCATGGTTACCGATCTGAGCCCTAGAGCGATTAAACTGGGACTCCGATCGGAACTCTCCGCTGCCACCAATGATCGGGGGGGGGAGAGGGGAGGCCGCACACTGGCCACCAATGATATTAATACAATAGAGGGGGGGCCGCACTCTGGCCACCAATGATAATACAATAGAGGGAGGGAGGGGGGGCCGGGGGAGGCCGCACACTGGCCACCAATGATAATACAATAGAGGGAGGGGGGGCCGGGGGGGGGCGCACACTGGCCACCAATGATAATACAATAGAGGGAGGGGGGCCGGGGGGGCCGCACACTGGCCACCAATGATAATACAATAAAGGGAGGAAGGGGGGGCCGGGGGAGGCCGCACACTGGCCACCAATGATATTACAATAGAGGGAGGGGGGGCCGGGGGGGTGCACTGGCCACCAATGAAATTAAAACTGGGGAGGGAGGGGGTTCTGACCCCTACTGCCTGGCAGCCCCTGATCTCTTATAGGGGGCTATGATATGCACAATTAACCCCTCAGGTGCAGCACCTGAGGGGTTAATTGTGCGGATCACAGCCCCCTGTAAGAGATCTGGTGCTGCCAGGCAGCAGGGGGCAGTCATGTACACAGTTCGTAGTATATTCTAACTAGAAGCGTCCCCATCACTATGGGAACGCCTCTGTGTTAGAATATACTGTCGGATATGAGTTTTCACAAAGTCTCTGAAAAAGCTTTTATGCAGACGGATCTTCGGATCCGTCTGTATGAAAGTAACCTATGGCCACGGATCACGGACGCGGATGCCAATCTTGTGTGCATCCGTGTTCTTTCACGGACCCATTGACTTGAATGGGTCCGTGAACCGCTGTCCGTCAAAAAAATAGGATAGGTCATATTTTTTTGACAGACAGGAAACACGGATCACGGATGCGGCTGCAAAACGGTGCATTTTCCGATTTTTCCACGGACCCATTGAAAGTCAATGGGTCCGCGAAAAAAAACGGAAAACGGCACAACGGCCACGGATGCACACAACGGTCGTGTGCATGAGGCCTTAAGCGGACAGCTCCTTTAAAGAGCCAGGACAGGAAGTAGAGAATATGCAGTGACTTCAAAAAAATATATGCAGAAACCATCCACCCATTTTATGCAAAAAAACTCCCCATAGAATATTAATATATAGGTTGTTAATTTAATATATAATAAAAAATGTTGATGGTGGTGACCCTTAAATTACACATGGGAGTGTATCAGATGTTAGTATCAGATGTGTAGAGCGGTCGTGGATTCTAACAATTTATAAGAAAAAAAAATTGTAGTAGCAAGGTAGAAATATTGTATTCAACAAATTGTACCATTGTGTGACACTGGACTCACGGGCTTAAATTTAACCCAGGGAAACGTAGGTTCCCCATTTCCCTGGGTACTGTCCTTGTCCTGGTGTTATTTCCGGACCCTAAACTGTTAAGCACACGTATCTGCATGAGGCCATAGGATTTACCAACACTTATAAATTCAGGGTCTTTAAGCCCGACCCCTTGGACATGACTCATACCGGTTGCCAACCATCCATAAATTTTTGGACAGTCCGTAAAAATAGGCAACTTTTTTCATGTGTCTGTGAAAAAAAATGATGTGTGCGATTTTTTTTGAGGCTGGTGGTACTTGAATAGATTATTTTGGTGGTAATTATCATGAACTTTCATCTCACATAAAATGCCGGTAATGAGGTGTTATCAGTATATTGAGCTATAGACATGGATTACTTATATATATTCATATATATCCTATTTGTCTGTAAAAAAGTGTTGGATGTCCCTGATTTTGGGATAAGTTGTCCTGAAAAAAAGAAAAGGTCTGGTTGGCAACTCTGGCTCATACTCAGCAAAAACACCGGGCGGGTTTACTACGGTGGATACTACTATACATTCTTTTTTCCCAATGGAGACAGTAAATACAATTCAGTAGATTTACCAAACCTGGTGCAAAGGATTGTTTCTTCTATTTTCAAAAGCCCTTAGAAAAGTGAGAACTGTTTTCTGATTGGTTGCTAAACTTTGCACCTGTTTTGATAAATCTCTGGACAGCTCTGCAGAATATGTTGGTGCCAAATAAATAACAGCTCTCATTATTTAACCAAAATTCATTATAACAGTCCACATGAAGTGACAGCTTGCTGATTCCAGTGATCGCGTCTTTGACTCTCACAGTCTGAGCTGGAATAGGTAAAGCCATGGGTACAGTGTGAGATATTTGTGACGGTGAAAGCTGAGACAGCCATGTTATGTTTCACTGTTCTTCTCGCCACTAATCCCTCTGATTTTCTCAACCTTAAAAAAAAAATTAAATAAAACAGGCCGTTCATAGAGCCGGAGGATTTCTGTGATTAATTAATTCAGGATTTGCAAGGAGTCAGAAGGTCATCCTCCCTGCATTGTGTAGGTCAGCCTTGGCAGGTTTGGTTTATTCAAGATTGGTGCTTCTGGGAGCAGGTGATTTTTAACCCGCTCTGTGCTAGAGGGCGCTTCAGTAGAAAGCCTGCGTACAAACATTTTATGCAGTTCTTGGGAGAAAAAAACATATTAAAAAGTGATGCATCTTGCGAATATGAATATAGCAGAGATTTATACTTTAACCCTTTCAGGACACAGCCTATTTCTATTTTTTCGTTTCTCCTTCCCTGCCTTCCAAGAGCCATAATTTTTGTTTTGTTTTATGTTTACATAGCTATATAAGGGATTGTTTTTTGTTATGGGAAAAGTTGTATTTTTTATGGCACTGTTTATATTTAGTGATGAGTGGCATAGACAATATTCAAATTCACGATATTTCGTGAATTTTTGGCCGAATATTCGCCATAAATTTGCAAATTCGAGAATTCGTGATCTCCAGTCATTGTTTACTTAATTGTGCAATGTAATATATTCGCGATAAATTTGCGATTAGAATATTAAATTCACGATTAAAATTCACGATTCAAATATTCGTGCTCAACACTATTTATATTGCCAAAGCTTGTATTGGAAAACAAGTAAAAAATTATTTGTGCTGTAACTTTGGAAACAAACGGCAAATCCGCCAAGGTTTTTTGGGTTTTGTTTTTACGACATTCAATGTGAAGTCTAAATGACATGATGACCTTATTCGGCAGGTCAGTTTGGATACAGCGATATCAAATTTATATAGCTTTTATTATATTTCACTACTTAAAAAATAAATAAAAACCTTTGAAAAAAAAATTTCTTTGCATTGCTATATTCTGACAGCCGTAAGATTTTTTTCTGTCTACAGACCTGTATGAGGGCTCTTTTATTGTGGGGCAAACTGTAGTTTTATTGGTACATACGACATTTTATTCAATTTTCTTTTTTTTGGGGGGGGGGGGGGACAAGATTACCAAAAATTGTGAATCCTGTGTGTTTTATTTTAGCACAGCATTCACTGTGGAAAAATATTTTTTTACCTGCTAATTTTTTTAACATTTTTTGCACTATTTTTAAACTTTTTTTAGTCACCTTAGAGGACTTAAAAAAAATGCAATCTTTTGATCGCTTATCCCACAGACCGCAATAGAATACTATTGTAGTCTATGGGATTGTGAGGGGCTGCCTGAGAAGCTTTCCCAAGGCCCCAGGCTGTCATGGCAACTGATCGAAGCCCCATGATTTTGCTGCTGGGGCTTTCAACTAGAGGGAGGGGGTCCTCAGGACTGCAATACAATTTATTCTAATGCACTGGAAGAGCTGAAGGACCTGTGGTGACATCACAGGTCATGTGACCAGCAAAACAGGCAGTGGTTGGGAAGGACCTGTGATGATGTCACCATCATGTGACTAGTGCAGGAGAGGACAGCAGTGAAGAGGAGAAGAAGCTGTGGTGAGGTCTGCAACATGAGGAGAGGTAAGTGAAGGGAGAGGCAGAGGAATGCTGGAAGCTGTGGTTATTTAAGTGGAACCAGTGGCGTAGCTATAGGGGTCGCAGCGGCCCCCCAGGAGATAAGCAGTAAATCCCTGGCCCGGGTAGTTTACAACACTTGCGCACTGCAGGCGGCGCTGGCGGCTAAGTTCACAGAGGGGCGGAGGCTCAGCCAGAGGAGGGAGGTCCTTAACCGGCTCCATCCTAGACTCAATCAGAACAACGTGCGGAGGTTTTTTCCTTGTTGCTATGGTGACGGGGACGCTTCTGCAGTGCAGTCCCAGCTCCGCCTCCTTGAACCCGTGCGCAGGAAGTAAGCCGTCTGATGTAAACGGATTGGACGCTGCAGCGCTTATTCGGCCGCACCGCTACTGGCGGGAGCAGCTGTCACGGGATCTGGCGGCGGGCCTGAAGCAGGAAGCGACGAAATGGCGGCTGACTTGGTGATCGGCTGGAGCATTTTCACGGTGGTGCTTCTGGTAGGCGCTGTGTGGTATTAGGGGGGCTAGAGGCGAGCTCTGGCATACGGTGTCCGCCCATCCAGGAAGTAGAAGGCGGTGTCGTACTGCAGCCTGTGCCATGGGGTAAACAATGCTGGGGAACCGATTGCGGTACCGCACACGCGTCTACAACATGCTACTCATCTGAGGTTGTAGCTGTACTGAGCAGCTGGGTGTGGCTTCATACAAGTGGGCGTGACTTGACTGTGAACTGTACTTTGGTAGCAGCAATCTCCTTCAGGCAGCCTGAACCACTGTCCACTACTGATGACTCTCCAGTGCCCCCATAATAGTCCCCTAAGAGAATCCCGCACTGTCCACTACTGATGACTCTCCAGTGCCCCCATAATAGTCCCCTAAGAGCATCTCGCACTGTCCACTACTGATGACTCTCCAGTGCCCCCATAATAGTCCCCTAAGAGAATCCCGCACTGTCCACTACTGATGACTCTCCAGTGCCCCCATAATAGTCCCCTAAGAGCATCTCGCACTGTCCACTACTGATGACTCTCCAGTGCCCCCATAATAGTCCCCTAAGAGCATCTCGCACTGTCTACTTCTGATGACTCTCCAGTTCCCCCATAATAGTCCCCTAGGAGAATACTGCACTGTCCACTACTGATGACACTCCAGTGCCCCATAATAGTCCCCTCAGAGAATCCCACACTGTCCCTAAGGCTATGCTGATATGGTGGGTTTTTGCTACAGATTTCTGTACAGATTCTGCTCTGAAACCCACGCGGCGCCTGCACTGAAAGCGCCGGCCAGAGTCCATGTTGCCAGGGACTATTTCTGTGTGGTTTTCCAGACCATGCCAATAAGTTACAATCCTTTACACACACAACAACAAACACAGAAAAAAACTCTCCTAGCTCCAGAAAACTCAGTATTACATGACTAAGTCCTCAGAAGGGCCCATATGCACTCTAGACTTTACCGTAACAATGCCAAATCTCTTTTTTTTTACCCATCCCCCTTTCCCCCTTTCCCGTTAAGAAGGAAAAAAAAGCTCACCTCATCCATTTGGTCACGCTGCGGTGAACACTTGCTGACTGGATGTGCAGGACAGGACCTGCGAGACGTAATTACGCTGGAGCGCAGGTCCTGTCCTGAGCATCCAGTGAGCAGGTGAGTGTTCACCTCAGCGCGACCAAATTAATGAGGTGAGCCCCCCCCCCCCCCGAAGATTAGGGGCATTCCTATTACTGGCGGGCACTAATTGGGGGCATTCCTATTACTGGCGGGCACTAATTCGGGGCATTCCTATTACTGGCGGGCACTAATTGGGGTATTATGAATTCTAGGGGCATTATTAATTATGGGGGGGCACTGATGGAGGCATTAGTATTGCTAGTGGGCCCTCTTGGGGTCATTATTAATACTGGGAGCCACATTATGACTTAGCACTTAACACCCTGTGTTAAGCCATGTCCCCACAACCACACTTTTGGGGTGTGGTTTACCTTGGCCGGTATTTTTTTTTGGGAAAGGTGGCAACCCTAGCTGGAACAGAGTCTGCAGAGCCATCTCATCATGTGGGGATGTGTATTACAATATAATGCAGTTCTATAGCACTTTACATGACGGTGTTCGGTCCAGAAAGCATACTCCATGTGATGGCCACTTCTCCTCTAGTGTAAACTTACAGCATCATTAATGACCGCTGGTATACTGTCATAATATCAGGAATACGTGGCAGTACATTACTGTACCTGTGGTCAGGCAGAGGTTGCAATAATGCCTGCTCAAGTTACACCTCTGGCTAGAGAGAAGGGGTTAGGTCAAGATTTGGCTTGGGCAGTGCCATTTCAATTTTCTCCTTCCCTGCCACTGGCCACAAAGCAAGGCACCAGGGCCCATGAGCCTTTAGCTACGCCCCTGAGTGGAACGGTATGTTAGGGCTGAAGGGAGGGATGTTATTTACATGGGACAGTGGGGTGATGTTATTTACATGGGACTGAATGTTGAGTGGGTGATGTTATTTACATGAGGCTATATGTTGAAGGTGGCTGTGGGAGGGAGTGATGTTATTTAGATGGGACTGTATGTTGATGGTAGCTGTGGGAGGGAGTAATGTTATTTGCATGGGACTGTATGTTGCAGGTGGCGGTGGGAGGGAGTGATGTTATTTACATGGGACTGTATGTTGATGGCAGCTGTGGGATGGAGTGATGTTATTTACATTGGACTGTGTGTTGGAGGTGGCTGGCGGGAGTGATATATTTGCACAGGACTGTATGTCGAAGGCGGCTGGGGAGGGGGGATGTTATTTACATGGGACTGTATATTGGAGGGACTTAAGGTAGGGAAGTGATGTTATTTACATGGGACTGTATTTTGAAGGGGCTGTAGATAGAGCAGGATGTTATTTACATGGGACTGTGTATTGGAGGGGGCTGAAGAGATGGTGTGATGTTATTTACATGGGACTCTATGGCGGACGGAAATAGTGTTATTTACATGGGACTATATAGTGAAGGGGCGGAAGGGAGGGGAGTGATGTTATTTACATGGGACTGTATTTTGGAGGGGACAGGATAGATGGTGTGATGTTATTTACATGGGACTGTATGGTGGAGGGAGGAATAGAACTACAGGGGGCACTGCAGGGGGCATTATAAATACTGGGGGCACTTTAGGGTGAGCATTGTAACAGTAGGGGGCAGTATAAATACTGGAGGCACTGTAGGAGCATTTTAAATCCAAGGGGCATTATAGGCATTCTTATTACCACTGGGGGAACAATAGAGGGCCTTATTTCTACTGGGGGCTCTGTGAGGGTATTATCAGTACTGAAGGGCTCTTTTACTAATGGAGGCACTCTTGTGGAGTATTATCACTGTTGGGGGCACTGTAGGGGGCAGTATTACTAATGGAGGCACTATTGTGGAGCATTGTTGTGGAGCATTTCTGTTTACAGAGCTGTATGAGGGCTTTTTTTTTGAGGGGCAAACTGTAGTTTTATTGGTACCATTTTGGGGTACATACGACTTTTTATAAAAAAAAAACATTTTTTTTTTTGGGGGGGGGGGGGGGGGTGACAAGTTGACCAAAAAACTGGGCTTAGAGAACTGGGCCATATTCATTGGGGCTTGTGCCCCAGATCTTTTGAGACCCTAGCAACGCCCCTGCTCAGTGGAATGTGAGTCTTAGAAGATCCACAATCTGCCTGTAAAGTATGTCCAGGCTCCTGAAGCCTTTCATCTGCTGGACAAGTTAGCTGTGGAGTCCAAAAGTCTTTTAGATAAGGGCTCTTTCACACTTGCGTTCTTTTCTTCCGGCATAGAGTTCCGCCATCGGGGCTCTATGCCGGAAGAATCCTGATCAGGATTATCCTAATGCATTCTGAATGGAGAGAAATCCGTTCAGGATGCATCAGGATGTCTTCAGTTCCGGAACGGAACGTTTTTTGGCCGGAGAAAATACTGCAGCATGCTGCGCTTTTTGCTTCCGCCAAAAATCCGGAACACTTGCCGCAAGGCCGGATCCGGAATGAATGCCAATTGAAAGGCATTGATCCGGATCCGGCCTTAAGCTAAACGTCGTTTCGGCGCATTGCCGGATCTGACGTTTAGCTTTTTCTGAATGGTTACCATGGCTGCCGGGACGCTAAAGTCCTGGCAGCCATGGTAAAGTGTAGTGGGGAGCAGAGGAGCAGTATACTTACAGTCCGTGCGGCTCCCGGGGCGCTCCAGAGTGACGTCAGGGCGCCCCAGGCGCATGGATGACGTGATCACATGTCACATCATCCATGCGCATGGGGCGCTCTGACGTCATTCTGGAGCGCCCCGGGAGCCGCACGGACCACGGACTGTAAGTATACCGCTCCCCCGCTCCCCACTACTACTATGGCAACCAGGACTTTCATAGCGTCCTGGGTGCCATAGTAACACTGAACGCATTTTGAAGACGGATGCGTCTTCAAATGCTTTTAGTTCACTTGCGTTTTTCCGGATCCGACGTGTAATTCCGGCAAGTGGAGTACACGCCGGATCCGGACAACGCAAGTGTGAAAGAGGCCTTAGTTATCTCCACAGAACTTTTGCATGTGTCTCCTGTAAAAACCTGTAGAGGCAGAGCTTATTAAGAGCTCATTTGCATCCCTTTCCTCCCAGAATTCCAGAAGAGCATGTATGGCCTATAAGTCTCCTCACGATGATTAAGGCGCTCTCTCCCTGAGGAGAGATAGTACATCCCTAACCCTGACAGGCCTCTCACCCAGCAAGCCAGTACTCTCTGCTCTGCACTGATAAAGTGCAATCACCCTGAAGCATCTGTCTGCAGATGAGGTGCTGGCTTATTTAATATCCAAGTCATGTCTCAAGGCTTAGTTAAAGAGCTGAACATTGACTTATAGGATAGCTGCCTTACATCTGGTGGCATTAGAGGCAGAGCTTATTAAAAACTCATTTGCATCCCTTTCCTCCCAGAATTTCAGAGGAGCATGTATGGCCTATAAGTCTCCTCACGCTGATTAAGGCGCTCTCTCCCTAAGGAGAGATAGTACCCCCATAACCGTGACCACTTACCTTTTCTCAGCTGTTGCTCAGTGGTCATCACTTTTACCCTTTATAGTCTGACCCCCACCCTTCTGACTATGCGGTAGATAGCTTCATTTGGGTTTGGCTGAGCTGGTGCGAGGTCGTCTCTGGTGTTCCTGTTCTACCATCTCTACAGAAGTTAAGTGTCGCGTTTGTTTGTATTTGTTATATTCCCTGTTGTTGTATCTGGGCCTGAGACAGAGACTTCCATTCGTCCATCTGGGGAGGAATGGGTTTGTCTCTGGTCCTTAACTTATTCCAGGGCCTTATAGGGAAATCAGGGCCGAGGTATCCTGCATATGAATATTCCTACTTTCAAGGTCTATTCATATTGATAGGTAGTCAGGGTCCGGATTAGCGTTGTCTAGGAGGTGACCTGTTTCTTCACTAGTTTCCAGGCCCAGTTACTGTTCCCCTTCCCTCCTGTGTTCAGTGTGGAGTTTCCACCCCACACTGATCGTGACACTGCCCCTGTGAAATCACCAGCAGGGGACACTGTGCTGGCCTGTAAGACTGAGCCATGCTAATGTGTAGCAGGGTAATCTAGGACATTTCCCCTAAGTGCTACCACACAGTACTAATGCCCACATTGTGGCCCCTCACAGTATTGAAGACCACCTTGTGGGCCCTTTACAATAGTTATGTCCTCCTTGTGGCCCCTCACAGCAGTTATGCCCACTTTTGTTCCTATCACAGTAGTTATGCCCACTTTTGTGCCCCCTCACTGTAGTTATGCCCAGATATGTGTCCCCTCACAGTAATGCAAGATATGTTCCCCGCTTACAGTAGTTATGCCCAGATATGTGCCCCTCTCACAGTAGATATGCCCAGATATGTGCCCCCTCACAGTAGTAATGCCCAGATATGTGCCCCCTCACAGTAGTAATGCCCAGATATGTGCCCCCTCACAGTAGTTATGGCCAGATATGTGCCCTCTCACAGTAGATATGCCAGATATGTGCCCCCTCACAGTGGTTATGGCCAGATATGTGCCCCCTCACAGTGGTTCTGGCCAGATATGTGCCCCCTCACAGTGGTTATACAGATATGTGCCCCCTCACAGGAGTTATGCCCAGTTTTGTGCTCCCTTACAGTAGTTATGCCCAGTTATGTGCCCCCTCACAGCAGTTATGTCAGATTATGTGCCCCTCACAGTAGTTATGCCAGAATATCTGCCCCTTCACAGTAGTTATGCCCAGTTATGTGACCCCTCATAGTAGTTATGCCCAGTTATGTGCCCCCTCACAGTAGTTATGCCCAGTTATGTGCCCCTCATAGTAACTATGCCCACATATGTGCCCCCTCACAATAGTTATGACCACATATGTGCCCCCTCACAGTAGTTATGGAAGATTAGATGTCCCCTCTTGTTGTGGCCCACCTTTTGCCTCCAGTCTGCAGCTTTATGAAAAAAAACTAAAAACATACTTACCTTATTTCCTGATGACGCGCTTCCACACTCACATTGCGCTGATGGCTATGCTGAGCGCGATGTGCGGCCTGCAGGGGAAGCGCCGGAGCTCAAAAGAAAAGTGAAGCAGGGAGCGGACAGAGCATTGTTACTGTACATGTGAGCGCAGCGGGCCTCCTCCCCCCGCCGGGCCCGGTCGCACCCTCTGCGACCGCGATTGTTACGCCCCTGGCCTGGTCACCACACCTGATCTGAGTTTTCTTCCCTGTTCTCCTGCCTTGCACCCCACTGCTCATCTTTACATCAAGGGTGTCCAGAGTTGTGCCCCTCCACTCACTGAAGGCACAGCCTGGGGGAGCGCTGGAGCAGGGTTAGCCATCATGAGGACTACAACCACTGTCATTGTTGCAGCCACCACTCTTATCCTCTCCACCTCAGTCCTCCCCCACACGCAAGCAAAACATTATTTATATCACTGTTTTGTAACCTTTTGCATATGCAATAAATAAATAATATTCATTTTAGATCAGCTGTTTCTTCCATAGGGAAACTCGTCCCTTGTGAGTTCTTGATACAAAACCCTGCACCCATAAAAGACACATACAAACATCTTTCACACTTTTTAAAAATGTTACATTGACTACTAGGCGAACCAAAATAATCTGATATCTGAACACGTGTATGAAATTCATATTTACTGCAATTTCTATCTACTTAGGTAACTTGAAGTATTATTGTTCACCACTAAGGGCAGCAGATACTTGTTAGATGTTCCACAGATGTCAATACAAAAGTCCTCTTGCTGCAATCTAGTAGAAATATAATTCAGTTAAAGCTTTGATACATTAAACAGTTTATCCTATGAATCAAACTCATAAAAAAATTCCCAAATGTATTCCGTCAGTCTATCTGTCTTTCTGTCTGCCTATCTTTTTGTCTATCTTCCTAATAAAATTAGGCAGCACTTCAGATTTCATGGTAAAAGAAAAAATATAACATTCCTTATATTCATCCATGTGATATTTCACCCCTGCTCATTAGGGCCAATCTATCTATCTCATAATGCAGCAGGCAGCCAAAGGGGAGAGTGCTATGAAGAAGATGGGAGTGGTAGTTGTGGCACTTATAATAGTGGTAGAGGTTCATGGTGGCTGCAGTAGTGAATGGAGGGCACACCATTTCTTTCCTCGGGGTACACTCTGAGGCTTTTGGAGACTCCTGTCTGATGGTAGTTGGGGTGCTGTTGATGCTGAACAGTTGGCAAGGTGCAAGGCAGGAGGAAAAGTACAGGATCGTATTATGGCAGTAGTGCAATGGTGGTGCAAGGCAATAATTAGGCCAGTCTAGGGGTAAAAAATCCAGTGTTCTTTACTGAGGTACTTTAGGCATTTCATAAACAGAGAAACTGGTAGCATTCAGTTTCAGACTCTCCAGTGGACATACACAATATTTCCAAAGCTGAAAATGGGACCATCAGTACAACAAAACGTGCAGCATGCCACATGACAAGTGCACTATGATGTGACCTATCTCAGACCCTCTCTGTAAAATTAAGGCACCCTCCATCAACAAATCCCCAACCCTCTGGGCCAAAAGACTCCCATAAGGGTCAAGGACTAGTGGTCATCCTCAGCCAAAGCAGAGGAAGTGCATATATTGCTCTGACTTCCATGTGCCTGCCACGTGGCTGCCCAGTTGAGGCCTGGTGTCTCCCCATAGGGAAAAGCCAAAGGGTTTGCACGGGGATGAGGAACCAGATGGCCAAACACATCCTCCCTAGACCTCAGAGGGTAGACTGTTAGGGCACTGCACCCTGGTTGGACCTAGTAACAAAAACAAACATGGACAGTGAACACACAGTGAAACACAAAAAATAAAATTAATGTGTGCCATTACAGCCTGGACATTCGGCTGTAATTAAAATTATAATATATAATAAAAATTCCTCATCCTACCAAGCTGTGAGGCTCGGGCAAAGAGAGGTGAGTGCGCTCAAAATGTGAGATATTGAAGTGCGTGCAAATGTGCCATCACTCAGTGGCCTCCCACCCCCAGTGAATTCAGGCACCCCATGGTCACCACTTCTGGGGCACTTCTGCATTTTAGGCTTTAAAACTTCCAGGCTTATGATCCAGAGGCCCCAGGTCACCTACGAGTAGCAAACTTTCAGTCCCAGGCATACACCTCCGAGTCAACCTCACTGTGTTTCTGGGCTCCATCTCAGTGGCCCGAACATACTACTGATAAGAACAATTACTCCACATGATCTATTTTTTGTGACTCATTTCAGGCAAATCAGAGACCAGGAGAGACTAGTATGCTACTCTGTGTTTCTGGGCAATATACAGTACAGACCAAAAGTTTGGACACACCTTCTCATTCAAAGAGATTTCTTTATTTTCATGACTATGAAAATTGTAGATTCACACTGAAGGCATCAAAACTATGAATTAACACATGTGGAATTATATACATAACAAACAAGTGTGAAACAACTGAAAATATGTCATATTCTAGGTTCTTTAAAGTAGCCACCTTTTGCTTTGATTACTGCTTTGCACACTCTTGGCATTCTCTTAAAGAGCTTCAAGAGGTAGTCCCCTGAAATGGTTTTCACTTCACAGGTGTGCCCTGTCAGGTTTAATAAGTGGGATTTCTTGCCTTATAAATGGGGTTGGGACCATCAGTTGCGTTGAGGAGAAGTCAGGTGGATACACAGCTGATAGTCCTACTGAATAGACTGTTAGAATTTGTATTATGGCAAGAAAAAAGCAGCTAAGTAAAGAAAAACGAGTGGCCATCATTACTTTAAGAAAATTGGGAAAACTTTGAAAGTAAGGGCTATTTGACCATGAAGGAGATTGATGGGCTGCTGCGCCAGATGACCTGGCCTCCACAGTCACCGGACCTGAACCCAATCGAGATGGTTTTGGGTGAGCTGGACCACAGAGTGAAGGCAAAAGGGCCAACAAGTGCTAAGCATCTCTGGGAACTCCTTCAAGACTGTTGGAAGACCATTTCAGGGGACTACCTCTTGAAGCTCATCAAGAGAATGCCAAGAGTGTGCAAAGCCGTAATCAAAGCAAAAGGTGGCTACTTTGAAGAACCTAGAATATGACATATTTTCAGTTGTTTCACACTTGTTTGTTATGTATATAATTCCACATGTGTTAATTCATAGTTTTGATGCCTTCATAGTCATGAAAATAAAGAAAACTCTTTGAATGAAAAGGTGTGTCCAAACTTTTGGTCTGTACTGTATATGTGTTGTCTGGGGCGGTGCTCTTTTTTATTACAGAGAGTGCCTACTATGCGTAGTACATGTGAGGAGTATTGTAGGCCAGGTAATGCCCCTCTCAGTTTCTGGGATGGATATTCAAATTAGCTTTACTAAGCCTATCTGGCTGAGGAATAATTGGAAAGCTATGCTGTAGTTATGAAACACTCAACTGTTTTAAGCTTTTCAAAAAGAAAGCTGAATTGCACGTTTTTCAAAATATTATTTTTTTTTTAACTCAGGAGTATGAATTCCAAATTGATATACAGTACAGACCAAAAGTTTGGACACACCTTCTCATTCAAAGAGTTTTCTCTATTTTCATGACTATGAAAATTGTAAATTCACACTGAAGGCATCAAAACTATGAATTAACACATGTGGAATTATATACATAACAAACAAGTGTGAAACAACTGAAAATATGTCATATTCTAGGTTCTTCAAAGTAGCCACCTTTTGCTTTGATTACTGCTTTGCACACTCTTGGCATTCTCTTGATGAGCTTCAAGAGGTAGTCCCCTGAAATGGTTTTCACTTCACAGGTGTGCCCTGTCAGGTTTAATAAGTGGGATTTCTTGCCTTATAAATGGGGTTGGGACCATCAGTTGCGTTGAGGAGAAGTCAGGTGGATACACAGCTGATAGTCCTACTGAATAGATTGTTAGAATTTGTATTATGGCAAGAAAAAAGCAGCTAAGTAAAGAAAAACGAGTGGCCATCATTACTTTAAGAAATGAAGGTCAGTCAGTCAGCCGAAAAATTGGGAAAACTTTGAAAGTAAGGGCTATTTGACCATGAAGGAGAGTGATGGGGTGCTGCGCCAGATGACCTGGCCTCCACAGTCACCGGACCTGAACCCAATCGAGATGGTTTGGGGGGAGCTGGACCGCAGAGTGAAGGCAAAAGGGCCAACAAGTGCTAAGCATCTCTGGGAACTCCTTCAAGACTGTTGGAAGACCATTTCAGGGGACTACCTCTTGAAGCTTATCAAGAGAATGCCAAGAGTGTGCAAAGCAGTAATCAAAGCAAAAGGTGGCTACTTTGAAGAACCTAGAATATGACATATTTTCAGTTGTTTCACACTTGTTTGTTATGTATATAATTCCACATGTGTTAATTCATAGTTTTGATGCCTTCATAGTCATGAAAATAAAGAAAACTCTTGGAATGAGAAGGTGTGTCCAAACTTTTGGTCTGTACTGTACTTAATTTGCTTATCTCTGTATATTTATACATACCTCTTTGTGCTTCATAGATCAAATTTCTCCCATATTTTTATCGACTAAGTTATTTGGTTGTAGCCTCAAACTATTCAATCAATACTTTTTCATAATAAGATTTTCCCCTGGTGGTAGCTTCAAACTGTTCAATCAGTGTTTTTTCATAATACGATTTTTCGTCACTTGCAGTCTCAAACTGTTTAATCAGTGCTTTTTCATAATACGTTTTTCCTGGTGGCAGCTCAAGATGTTCAAACAGTACTTTTTCATAATAAGATTTTCCCTTGATGGTAGCCTCAAACACTAATGTGTGATTTCTGATAATAACATTTTCCCCTGGTGGTAGCCTCAAACTGCTCAATTAGTGCTTTTTCATGACACCATTTTTTATCTGTTGCTTCTCTGGAAAAGAGACATGCACGATAGACTCCTTTCTAAAAAGATAGGAAAATTAGTGTCTCATATCAGAAAGACAGCTCTTTCTGGGTAACTACCGTTTAACAGAGCTGAGCAAAGAAAATGTCCTTGGCTGCCTTGGTTGGGCATTAGTCTAAGCTAGTCAATGCTCCCCTGGGTTTTTGGGGAAAATATATAAAAAAATTACCACATCTTACATCTGCTACATCAGTTAGGCTTAGGAAAGCTAATTTGAAAATCTTTCTCAGAAACCTAGAAGGGCATTGCCTGGCCTACAAAACTCCAGACAACTACTATGCATACAAGGTGCTCTTCGGAATGAGAAAGAGTACCTCCCCCTGACAACGCATATATACTGTATTTCCCAGAAACCTAGAGTAGCATACTAGTCTCTCTTTCTCTGTCTCTCTCTCATCCTAGAGTCCTAGGAGACCAGAGAGTGGCATATACCAACTTTCAGAGAAAATGGAGCATATCTGATTCAAGTAGAATCGATTCGTACCCAAATTAACCCCAAAATAAATTTCAGGAAAGTGTCTTATCTCTAGTATACATCTACTAGTGGTCACATTGGTGATAGTACAATGTATAGTACAGACATGTTAGATACAACTCCTGGTTACATCAATGGTGTAGTCTCTGTGATACATAGTGCTAAATACACCAAAAATAGTTCATCAATTAATTAAATGCATAATAATGTGGGCATCGGATTAATACCTGTTAATTATGGACCCCCAGGGGCGTAGCTATAGGGGGAGCAGAGGAAGCGGCTCCTTTGTGGCCCAAACTGAGAAGGGGCCCACCCAGGAGGGAGACTAAAAGATTTTGTTATCAGCGCCCCCTAAACAATATTATAAAATGACATTATATACAGAGACACTGCAGCAAATGGACGGAATGGCTGCCAGGCCTTGTCAGAGAGACCAATTTTGACTAGCCATTCAAAAATTTGCAGTGGAGTCCAGTCATTTCTAGTTATGCCACTGGGGACTCCGATCTCCATCTTCCCCATTGGCCATGTTTTTCAGGTACTAGGCCTTCTCTAGTACCTTTTTACTCTCAGACATTTGTATTTCGTATCTTTGATTGTCTAATATTCCATACGGGTAGCCTAGCACATAGGTTTTTAGTGTCGCTTTTAAGCACTTTAGTTTTTTTTTTATAGGTACAGTTGTTGGTGAAGTTTTTGCTGAAAAACATCAGCTCCAGATATTAGCTGAAAGTCAATGGGAAATATGAAATGCAAGACACACAATGTTTTTTTTTCCGCTAGTTTTTTTCTCCATTTGAAGATGTGTTTTTTTTCTCTGCAACATGTTGAAGCAAAATCATAGTTTGCCGCAGCACATAGCCCTGTGTAAATAGGCATGTGCTGCTGCCAAACAATCCGTATGGGATTTATCCTCATACAGTGGGAATGATTACTGTATGTAAATGTAGCTCTCCCCTCTGCTCAAGTAAGGGTCACCTTGAAACACACTTGGGTGACAGTGTCAAGTATGTACATTAGATGACCTAGTTGAAGGCATTACAAAGAATGACAGGTCCTGTAGTTTTCAATGACCCCTATGTGTATTTTTTGCTCAAATCTTCATCTTAAGGAAGTATCTTCTGAAAATGAACGAGAGGTGACTGAACTGCCCATCTGGAAGTGGCTGTAAAGCCATGTCTTTACTGAGGTCAAGAGGGTTCTCCTCTACAAACAGATCTGTGCATCCAGCCAGTGATCATAATTAGATCCTGTTTATCTTGCGTCTTCCAGTACAGCATCTTGGCACTTCAGCAGTTTGTATTAAGGGTCATAGGTTAAAACTATCAAAAAATAGCTCAGACCCAAAATAGCCAAATGAAGCTTGAGCTAAGCTACCAACATTGTTAGACATTTTCAACTTTATTTCCTTGTATTGTAATGTTTTTAATGCAGTTTACCTATACCAACCTCCTAATTTCTGTTTTTGCCATACACAATACACATGATCAGATATGGTACTCGTCAGGGGCTGATCAAAAAAAAAAATGTTTTCCTCCAAAACTGTACCACAGGTTGTGTTTTGTATTGCAGCTCAGTGTCATTTACTTCAGTGGTATTGAGCTGCAATATCAAAGGCAGCCCATGGAAAGGTGTGGTGCTGTTTTTAGCAGAAAGCAGTCATGTTTTTCTATTCCTTTACAACCCATTTAAATTTTAATGGACTATATTGAAAAGGTTATATCCCACAAATTAAAAAAACATCACCAATTTCTAGCTGCCCAGGCCATATGCTTTATTTTCTAAAACAAAGAGGGTCATTTACTATCCAGAAATATGCCTATATTAGGCATATTGTAGGCGCAGATTGCAGCACAGAGGTTATTTGAGCGACTTTTTCCTGCTCGCACCAGGTCTAGAAAAGTGGGCATGGCGTGAGCAGGGAAGGGGAAGGGCTATCAGGCCTATCTCATTCATCATTCTCTGTGCCTGTTTTAGGCATAGAAAATGGTTTAAATGAAAGCCAGAAAGGAAGCTGTCTTACATTTAGACTGGTGCTGAATACGCCGAAGTTATGTAGAGTCCGGCGCCTCTTCATAACTTCAGTGGACCCACCACCAGCTATAGAGTCTAAAACACTGGTCTTAATAAATGACCCCCAAAGTCCTTACCTGTTTTGTGCTGTTCCGCCGATCCAAAAACTGGTCAAGTGAGCCTGTTGAAGTGGATTTCTCCACTTGCTCAGCCATTCTGTTCAAGCTTTCTAGACTTTTCTTTCAGCCAGTGCACCAAACGGCATGTCAATTCTGACTTCTGTTACACGGGGTTGGCTGCTTCCACTGGAGTCTGATGGTTGTGGATTGTGCATGTCACGACGGGGAGTGAGGGAAACCCCCCACCGTGCGGTTTCAAAGGGATAACGGGTAGCTGCTAGGCCAGGACGCCGGAATCAGGGAGCAGGTCACCTCCTAATGCGTCCCTAATTCTGACCCTGACTCCTAACCGTATGAGCCAACCCAGATGGTAGGAGGGCTCATACTCCAGAACCTCGGGGCCCTACTAACCCTCAGGAAATCCCTGGACTAGGAGCAGGGTAAGACGACCTGTTCCTCCACAACACGAATGAACAGGAGTCTCCACTGGCCAAGCTGCAAGGAGAGGGGAACACATACAGCATATGGAGATGGCAGGTAAGTGAAACCAGTAACACACCAACCTGCCACAGACACACTGACTGGAACCCGTGCACAAGTTCTGATGTCCACACCAACATAAAAGGACACAGCACAAACCACACAGGAACCCAGGACACCATAGCTGCAATAACGTGAGACACCGCAAGAACATAATCTTAACATCTGCGACCACAAGGGTGGCCCTCACTGGACAGATGGCATATGAAGACCAGGAGGATAACTCCAGCATACACCATGGCTGGAGTACCCCCCAGCTTCAGGCATCCAGCAGAAGCTAAATAGCCCATGCAGCCACACCCACACACACACATAAACCCAGTGTTAAAACACTAGGAAGGGAGTTAACCCTTCCAACACCAGACAAGGGGAGGAAGCCACTCAAAGGGGAAGTGCACACACAAGCATGGAAAGCTACACGTTGACGCAGGCAACAACATGCGTGGCAACCATGTCACAGCAATCACCCAGAAGGCCGAGACACTGCCACCGCATGCACACACAGCAACACGTTGCCGCAGGCAACTGCAAGTGTAGCAACAGTGTCACAGCGCACACCATAGGCCGTGACAGTGCATGAGCTGTAAGTGTACAGCTCTGTGCCTGTGTGTTCTTTCCTCAGCATGCCAAACATGGTGCATCATCCTGCGCATGATGCCAGAGAAACCACTGGATGTAAAGAATGACTGGAGAGCAGCAGGGGCATGACAGAATCAAGTGAGCCTAATTAAGGTGAAAAAATATATGATATAATAATCACGGAATTTATGTTTTGAATTTTTTACTTTAAGCCACAATTTAATTGTGGAATATAATTTTTTACTTTAAGCCACAATTGAAATGCCATATTCATGGTATGGCAATACTTATCATGGGAAAACATACTTAAGTGGCCAATACTTTGGTAAAGGTGTGTGAATTTCACACAAAAAAGAGGAAAGATGCTTCCTTGAAGGACCTTCCCGTATTAAATGTCTTCTTCTACTGCATGTGTAAAAGAGCTTTATAAATGTTAAGAAACAGTAAGAACTTTGTGACACTAATGTTTAGGAATGTCTCTTTCTTGTCCGTATCATCTTATCATCCCAAGAGGCATATCACCTCAAATATAAAGGATTAAAAGACATAAGATGACTCTTGTTTTGGAATGCAATGTATCAGATTCTCTCCCTTTGTCAATCATTTTCAAAAACTTCTCAGATGCTCTCAAGTTGAGATCCTACACCTGAACATAACTTTTGACACAAGAAAGACCATGTTGGGATGAAATTTCTAAGGTGCACTGAGTGGCTTGATGACATGGACTGTGAAAGCTTCTGAAGATCTTGCTGTTGTCATTCATTCTTCAAAAATAATGGCTTCAAGGAAAAACACTAATTTCAATATTATCATGAGGCTTTGTTATGTTAACTGACAACAGGTTTTTAACGTCCAAGGTTGGAGGTCAAACTAGTTGCCTCACGTAAATGAAGTTAATCTAGAGCTATCTATCCTCTTATGCTCTTTCTTGAAGAAGATGACTATCTCAATTTCCAAGGTAGCCCTCAAGGCAGACTGGTAAAAACACTTCCTGTGAAGCAGGAGAAACCAGGGGTATAATCTTCATGACAGGCCATTCAAGGCCAACAAATGTTTACATTCAAGCTTTATTTCTGAAAACTTTTACTCTGAATTGGTCCCTAATCATGTAGACATCCCTTATGGTGGATTTTGGTATTAGTGTCCAATTTCTCATTACTCCCAACAGTGTGGATGACCCTGGGGACACATCAGTTTTCAACAAGAGGTGCTGAAAATGTAAGTTAATCTACTGTAGGCATCTATAGAGCTGTCCATCACTCATCTTATTCATCTGTCATACCCTTTACCTGTATGCAGGTGTGTGCCTTCTACTATATACATATAACTTTCTGACTACCAGTTGAGAGGGTTTTTGGTTTTCTTCACAAGCTATAATTATTTTTCCTTGTATTAGAAGTGAGTTACAATCTAATTTAAATATTGTTATACAAAATTCATCATTGTTTTTGGAGAGTGGCATATATAAACTCTTTTCCATTACCTATAGATCCATACTTTTTTGGTTAAAGGGAATCTGACATCTCATTTGTGTTTAAAACTGCCCACAGTACTTTTTTTCATCTGGTTATGGTGGTCCAGAAGTCACTCTTGATTCCTTTGTGTAACTTGTAAATCTGCAGAAAATACACTTTTATTTTTGGTCTCACATATGTAAATTAATTGGTTAAAGTCAAGGAGGCTCGCACATATTCTTCTGCAGCTTGATTGATATTCTTCTGACGAGGGAACATCACCCCCTGTTCTCACGAGATTCCTTGCAGGATCCATTCGCTTTTACTTCTGGAGCATGGCTAGTGAATAGTGCTGTACAGCTGTTGTAGAGAAGAAAGAGCTATTGCCCTACGGCACATATGCAGTGAAGCATTGAATCTAGGGTCTGTATAGCTGATCACTGCTAAAAGTTAATATTTTTTCTAGAGTTAATTGTTATGATTTATTGCTAAAAACACTTGTCTCTTTATGCACTGTGTATCCTAAAAGATTGAAGTTGAATGGACAACAAATGGTTAACACTGGCATTATTAGCCTAGTTTCCAGGGTGATAGGATGGTCCTGCCCCCTGGCTAGTGGAGAGTCTTACTTGTGCAGAGGCAAGTTCTGAATGTGTGAGCTCCTGCCAAGTAGGGCCATAGAGAAGCCTTATCCAGGAAACACCATTCCTTAGACTGAAAAGCTGTCAGAGAACAACATAACTGAAAGACATCCACAGAAGGTTTAGAACCCCCAAGGCTGTGCCTAGAAAGACAGTTTATGCCAATTAAACTTTACTACTGTGGAAAGGGTATATTGCTTCAGCGCCCACCACACTTTGAGACGGACTGGCCATCCAGGTCTAAGATCTACATCCTGCAACTGGGAACTGCAGAAAGAGTTAATGCATGCCTGTCTTTTTTGTTTGTTTTTTGGAAGATTGGAGAGTGAATTCACAGTGAGACTTAGGAGAGGATAACTACAATCATTGCTACTGCCTATTCACAACTAGGAAAAGCATACTCTGTAACATACTCAGGAACTGTGCCTATTGCTGCTGTATGAACTGAAACTCTCATTATTCTATTCAGTAAATAGATATTTTATTTATTGCAACCAAATGGGCCTGGTCATTGACTCCACCATCCATCTGCCAGCCCCTACATCTGCCCTCTTGTCTTGCACCCATCTACCTAACATCAAGGACACCCCACCTAACACCAGGCAGAAGCCCACATAAGGTCCAGGGGTGCGCCCTCCGTTCACTGCATGGCCCCAGGGAGTGCTGGAGTGTAGACAGCCACCATGAACTACTACAACTCCTAACTGTGCCACAACTACTGCTCTTTCCTTATTAGGGTGCAGTGGGATATCACGGCACCTAGGAGTCTAACAATTTCCTAAAGGTCTGCCATCTTACCAAAGAGGCAGGGCCAAATAAGAGGCCTGTTACACAGGATGGGCCACGAAAAAGTTGATAGTATGACAAGATGAACGAGCAAGCGGATTTATTTCTAATTACTCACAAGTCACAAAAGATGCTGAAAGTGGTCTCCATTAGGGATGAGCGAACCCGAACTGTATAGTTCGGGTTCGTACCGAATTTTGGGGTGTCCGTGACACAGACCCGAACCCGAACATTTTCATAAAAGTCCGGGTTCGGGTTCGGTGTTCGGCGCTTTCTTGGCACTTTTTGAAAGGCTGCAAAGCAGCCAATCAACAAGCGTTATACTACTTGCCCCAAGAGGCCATCACAGCCATGCCTACTATTGGCATGGCTGTGATTGGCCAGTGCAGCATGTGACCCAGCCTCTATTTAAGCTGGAGTCACGTAGCGCCGCACGTCACTCTGCTCTGATCAGTGTAGGGAGAGGTTGCAGCTGCTGTTAGGGCGAGATTAGGCAGGGATTAACTCAGCAAAAACACTTAATTCAGTGATCGATCTACAGCTGTGGATCATTGAACTGCTGCTATTTAATTGCTCACTGTTTTTAGGCTGCCCAGAGCGTTTTTATGTCACTTTTTTCTTGGGTGATCGGTGGCCATTTCGTGTCTTGTGGTGCGCCAGCACAAGCTGCCACCAAGTCCATTTAACCATCAATAGTGTGGTTATTTTTTTGCTATATCCTACATCAGGGGCTTGGCTGTGCTTGCTGTTTTATTGAGGGGTAAAATACAATTGCCAAAATAGCAGTACCCTAAATCTGGTGTTTCAGCTGTGGCTAGCCAATTGTAATACTGTCTGCTGTCTGCCGAAGCACAGTTTTTGTTCTGGGTTAAATACAATTCCCAACTTAGCAATTCCCTAAATAATTTTTTTCTGCTGTATCAGCCCAAGTTTAAATCGATCCATAAAAGGGTATATTAGATTTAAGGTGCGGATAGTGTCATCCTCAATAACTTCACACGCTACCGTGCATTTCCAAGTTTAATTCTGTCCGTAAACGTATACCTGTCGCCCAGCGCCTAAATAATAGGCCTAAAATTTATATTCAGCTAAATCTGTGTTTATTGCTGAGGCTGGTCAATTCATTTAGTGTCCGCCAAAGCACAGTTTTTGTTCTGGGTTGAATACAATTCCCAACTTAGCAATTCCCTAAATAATTTTTTTCTGCTGTTTCAGGCCAAGTTTTAATCGATCCATAAAAAGGTATATTAGATTTAAGGTGCGGATAGTGTCATCCTCAATAACTTCACACGCTACCGTGCATTTCCAAGTCTAATTCTGTCCGTAAAAAGGATACCTGTCATCCAGGGCCTAAATACTAGGCCTACAATTTATATTCAGCTAAATCTGTCGTTACTGCTGTGCCTGTATTAGTGTAATACGGTACCTAAATAGATAGCCAGATAGTGTTAGGTGCCTGTAAAAAAAAGGCCTGAATTTGAATTCAATACATTGGGCCAAATAATTTTTTTCTTATTGTGGTGAACGGTAACAATGAGGAAAACATCTAGTAAGGGACGCGGACGCGGACATGGTCGTGGTGGTGTTAGTGGACCCTCTGGTGCTGGGAGAGGACGTGGCCGTTCTGCCACAGCCACACGTCCTAGTGAACCAACTACCTCAGGTCCCAGTAGCAGCCAGAATTTACAGCGATATTTGGTGGGGCCCAATGCTGTTCTAAGGATGGTAAGGCCTGAGCAGGTACAGGCATTAGTCAATTGGGTGGCCGACAGTGGATCCAGCACGTTCACATTATCTCCCACCCAGTCTTCTGCAGAAAGCGCACAGATGGCGCCTGAAAACCAAGCCCATCAATCTGTGACATCACCCCCATGCATATCAGGGAAACTGTCTGAGCCTCAAGTTATGCAGCAGTCTCTTATGCTGTTTGAAGACTCTGCTGGCAGGGTTTCCCAAGGGCATCCACCTAGCCCTTCCCCAGGGGTGGAAGAGATAGAATGCACTAACGCACAACCACTCATGTTTCCTGATGAGGACATGGGAATACCACCTCAGCACATCTCTGATGATGACGAAACACAGGTGCCAACTGCTGCGTCTTTCTGCAGTGTGCAGACTGAACAGGAGGTCAGGGAGGAAGACTGGGTGGAAGACGATGCAGGGGACGATGAGGTCCTAGACCCCACATGGAATGAAGGTCGTGCCACTGACTTTCAGAATTCGGAGGAAGAGGCAGTGGTGAGACCGAGCCAACAGCGTAGCAAAAGAGGGAGCAGTGGGCAAAAGCAGAACACCCGCCGACAAGAGAGTTCGTCTGCTACTGGCCACCGCCATCTGGGACCGAGCACCCCAAAGGCAGCTTCAAGGAGTTCCCTGGCGTGGCAGTTCTTCAAAAAATGTGCTGACGACAAGACCCGAGTGGTTTGCACGCTGTGCCATCAGAGCCTGAAGCGAGGCATTAACGTTCTGAACCTTAGCACAACCTGCATGGCCAGGCACCTGCATGCAAAGCATGAACTGCAGTGGAGTAAACACCTTAAAAACAAGGAACTCACTCAGGCTCCCCCTGCTACCTCTTCTGCTGCTGCCGCCGCCTCGGCCTCTTCCTCCGCCTCTGGAGGAACGTTGGCACCTGCCGCCCAGCAAACAGAGGATGTACCACCAACACCACCACCTCCGTCACCAAGCATCTCAACCATGTCACACGGCAGCGTTCAGCTCTCCATCTCACAAACATTTGAGAGAAAGCGTAAATTCCCACCTAGCCACCCTCGATACCTGGCCCTGAATGCCAGCATTTCTAAACTACTGGCCTATGAAATGCTGTCATTCAGGCTGGTGGACACAGACAGCTTCAAACAGCTCATGTCGCTTGCTGTCCCACAGTATGTTGTTCCCAGCCGCCACTACTTCTTTAAGAGAGCCGTGCCTTCCCTGCACAACCAAGTATCCGATAAAATCAAGTGTGCACTGCGCAACGCCATCTGTGGCAAGGTCCACCTAACCACAGATACGTGGACCAGTAAGCACGGCCAGGGACGCTATATCTCCCTAACTGCACACTGGGTAAATGTAGTGGCGGCTGGGCCCCAGGCGAAGAGGTGTTTGGCGCACGTCCTTCCGCCGCCAAGGATAGCAGGGCAACATTCTTTGCCTCCTGTTGCCTCCTCCTCCTACTCGGCTTCCTCCTCCTCTTCATCCACCTGCTCATCCAGTCAGCCACACACCTTCACCACCAACTTCAGCACAGCCCGGGGTAAACGTCAGCAGGCCATTCTGAAACTCATATGTTTGGGGGACAGGCCCCACACCGCACAGGAGTTGTGGCGGGGTATAGAACAACAGACCGACGAGTGGTTGCTGCCAGTGAGCCTCAAGCCCGGCCTGGTGGTGTGCAATAATGGGCGAAATCTCGTTGCAGCTCTGGGACTAGCCGGTCTGACGCACATCCCTTGCCTAACGCATGTGCTGAATTTGGTGGTGCAGAAGTTCATTCACAACTACCCCGACATGTCAGAGCTGCTGCATAAAGTGCGGGCCGTCTGTGTGCGCTTCCGGCGTTCACATCCTGCCACTGCTCGCCTGTCTGCGCTACAGCGTAACTTCGGCCTTCCCGCTCACCGCCTCATATGCGACGTGCCCACCAGGTGGAACTCCACCTTACACATGCTGGACAGACTGTGCGAGCAGCAGCAGGCCATAGTGGAGTTTCAGCTGCAGCACGCATGGGTCAGTCGCACTGCGGAACAGCACCACTTCACCACCAATGCGAGACCTGTGTGCCCTGTTGCGCTGTTTCGAGTACTCCACCAACATGGCCAGTGGCGATGACGCCGTTATCAGCGTTACAATACCACTTCTATGTCTCCTTGAGAAAACACTTAGGGCGATGATGGAAGAGGAGGTGGCCCAGGAGGAGGAGGAAGAGGGGTCATTTTTAGCACTTTCAGGCCAGTCTCTTAGAAGTGACTCAGAGGGAGGTTTTTTGCAACAGCAGAGGCCAGGTACAAATGTGGCCAGACAGGGCCCACTACTGGAGGACGAGGAGGACGAGGATGAGGAGGAGGTGGAGAAGGATGAGGATGAAGCATGTTCACAGCGGGGTGGCACCCAACGCAGCTCTGGCCCATCACTGGTGTGTGGCTAGGGGGAAACGCAGGACGATGACGATACGCCTCCCACAGAGGACAGCTTGTCCTTACCTCTGGGCAGCCTGGCACACATGAGCGACTACATGCTGCAGTGCCTGCGCAACGACAGCAGAGTTGCCCACATTTTAACGTGTGCGGACTACTGGGTTGCCACCCTGCTGGATCCCCGGTACAAAGACAATGTGCCCACCTTACTTCCTGCACTGGAGCGTGATAGGAAGATGCGCGAGTACAAGCGCACGTTGGTAGACGCGCTACTGAGAGCATTCCCAAATGTCACAGGGGAACAAGAAGAAGCCCAAGGCGAAGGCAGAGGAGGAGCAAGAGGTCGCCAACGCAGCTGTGTCACGGCCAGCTCCTCTGAGGGCAGGGTTAGCATGGCAGGGATGTGGAAAAGTTTTATCACCACGCCACAGCTAACTGCACCACCACCTAATACGGAACGTGTTAGCAGGAGGCAACATTTCACTAACATGGTGGAAAAGAGGTGGACTGTTGGTTCGGCCCCATTCAACTTCTGGGTCTCCAAATTGTCCACGTGGCCAGAGCTAGCCTTTTATGCCTTGGAGGTGCTGGCCTGCCCGGCGGCCAGCGTTTTGTCTGAACGTGTATTCAGCACGGCAGGGGGCGTCATTACAGACAAACGCAGCCGCCTGTCTATAGCCAATGTGGACAAGCTGACGTTCATAAAAATGAACCAGGCATGGATCCCACAGGACCTGTCCATCCCTTGTGCAGATTAGACATTAACTACCTCCCCTTAACCATATATTATTGTACTCCAGGGCACTTCCTCATTCAATCCTATTTTTATTTTCATTTTACCATTATATTGCGGGGCAAATCAAAGTTGAATGAACCTCTCCTCTGTCTGGGTCCCGGGGCCTAAAAATATCTGACAGTGGCCTGTTCCAGTGTTGGGTGACGTGAAGCATGATTCTCTGCTATGACATGAAGCCTGAATCTCTGCTATGGGACCTCTCTCCTCTGTCTGGGTGCCGGGCCAAAATATCTGACAATGGACTGTTCCAGTTTTGGCTGACGTGAAGCCTGATTCTCTGCTATGACATGAAGACTGAATCTCTGCTATGGGACCTCTCTCCTCTGTCTGGGTGCCGGGGCCAAAATATCTGACAATGGACTGTTCCAGTTTTGGGTGACGTGAAGCATGATTCTCTGTTATGACATGAAGCCTGAATCTCTGCTATGGGACCTCTCTCCTCTTTCTGGGTGCCGGGGCCTAAATATCTGACAATGGACTGTTCCAGTTTTGGCTGACGTGAAGCCTGATTCTCTGCTATGACATGAAGACTGAATCTCTGCTATGGGACCTCTCTCCTCTGTCTGGGTGCCGGGGCCAAAATATCTGACAATGGACTGTTCCAGTTTTGGGTGACGTGAAGCATGATTCTCTGTTATGACATGAAGCCTGAATCTCTGCTATGGGGACCTCTCTCCTCTTTCTGGGTGCCGGGGCCTAAATATCTGACAATGGACTGTTCCAGTTTTGGCTGACGTGAAGCCTGATTCTCTGCTATGACATGAAGACTGATTCTCTGCTGACATGAAGCCTGAATCTCTGTTATGGGACCTCTCTCCTCTGTCTGGGTGCCGGGGCCTAAATATATGACAATGGACTGTTCCAGTTTTGGCTGACGTGAAGCCTGATTCTCTGCTATGACATGAAGACTGATTCTCTGCTGACATGAAGCCTGAATCTCTGTTATGGGACCTCTCTCCTCTGTCTGGGTGCCGGGGCCTAAATATATGACAATGGACTGTTCCAGTTTTGGCTGACGTGAAGCCTGATTCTCTGCTATGACATGAAGACTGATTCTCTGCTGACATGAACCCTGAATCTCTGTTATGGGACCTCTCTCCTCTGTCTGGGTGCCGGGGCCTAAATATATGACAATGGACTGTTCCAGTTTTGGCTGACGTGAAGCCTGATTCTCTGCTATGACATGAAGACTGATTCTCTGCTGACATGAAGCCTGATTCTCTGTTATGGGACCTCTCTCCTCTGTCTGGGTGCCGGGGCCTAAAAATATCTGACAATGGACTGTTCCAGTGTTGGGTGACGTGAAGCCTGATTCTCTGCTATGACATGAAGACTGATTCTCTGCTGACATGAAGCCTGAATCTCTGCTATGGGACCTCTCTCCTCTGTCTGGGTGCCGGGGCCTAAATATATGACAATGGACTGTTCCAGTTTTGGCTGACGTGAAGCCTGATTCTCTGCTATTGTAGTGTACGGGGGCTGTAATGCCCGTCACTACAGAAGGGTCACTTGTGTGCTGTCGTTTCCCCTTATTTATGGGGAGGTTGGTATAAGTCATCTTCATAAAATATAATGTAATGTAATGCTATGTACTGCCCTGTTACTGTAAAATGTGCATGTACAGGCCTGCTAAGGGTGTCATTCCAGCTCTTAGTCACTAGAGGGAGCTAGGGAGCCCTAGTTTATATAAAGCCGAGTCAGGGAAAGGAAGGGGTAGTTGAAGTTGGAGATTAGACCATGTCTGAGTTAAGTCCAGGCCTGGAGCCTGCAGACCAGGAGAGTATATTGCAGTCCCTGTAACTGGGTTCCAGATCCAAGGAGAAGGTTCCCCTCCTGAGTTCATATATGCTGAAGCAGGAACACTACAGTTAACCAGTCTGAGGAACCTGGGAGAGACAGAGGCAAGTCCAGAAACGCAAGAGGTACTAAAGGCAACAGACGAGGTACTTGATAATTATAGAACCAAGGATATACGCCAGAGCTAGGGCATTGGGCCTTGGAGAAGAGTTTCCATGTTCCAGGATCAGTCAGGAATAGAGTGCAAGCCGCCTGTACTGCAAGTCCTGTGTTTAACACTCTGAAGTCACCTTGCTATATATTGCCTGCATCAAATGTACTGAAACCAACTGTCTTCAAAGGAACTGCGCTTCCATCTATGTCCATGTATGATGAATACAAAAGTTTGAGTTCTGTTTTAACATCACGTGGTTCCTCAGTTATTCCTGCTATCAGCAAACGGCGTGCCACCGTTTAATTGGCACTGGCGTCACGAACATTACCTATCACCACCTGCCCTTGCAGAGAGTCAGCTGTCTCAGGTTAGTGGCCATGATTGCACTACAACACCCAGGAACATTTTTAAGCCTAACTTGAGTACGCTGCACCTCTCTTTTGGCGTCACGAACAGGATACGCACGCTTTCTAGTGCAAGAAGCGTGAACTTTGTGCCTTATACAGTTGCCCTGTGACCAAAGTGACAAATTGCCTGTTTTATTGAAGTGGACTTTGTGGACTGAAAAATATACCAGAGGTGTCCCTAAAACCTCCAAAAAGCACTGTGCAGTGTTGCACTATCAAGAGGAAGGAAATCGCCACATCGGAGTGTGGTTTTATGGACTTTTTCCCATCCTGCTTGCTGTCAGTGAATAGACAGCGTTTCTACAAAACATGGCCGCTGAGCTTGCTTGAGAGTACTGCTGCGTCATCTTCATCCTGAATTGGCGGTAAAAGTTGGCGCCTTTCTGCTGAAAAAGCGGGAAAAGGATCAAGGTCAAGCGCCACCGCCCTGTCTGGACATTTGCATGTCTGCCAGAATGGACTCCGCCTTCCCCATACTGGAGTACCTGGGGGGCGGCCTCCCAGTGCAATGGGAGGATCTGGCTGAACTTATTGGCGCCACCCTGTCGCTCTCCAGAGAAGGATCGAGCATGTTGGAGAGTGAAGACTGCTCTGCTGGGATGTCCGAGCCTGAGTTATTGAACATGACTGATATTGGTGTAGAGCCAGAGGAGGCTCCACCGGCCTACTCTCCGGGACCGGAGAGACCCGCCTGCTCGCCAAAGGGGAAAGAACCAGAGCACTATCACGGCTCCTGGAGAGACTTCTTTCAGCCCTCATTCAAGTGGTCAGCACTAATGGCAGAGATCCGGGAGGCCGCTATAAAGAGGAATACTAAAACTAAAATATACTATGAAGAACTAACCAAGTCCATTTACGACCGTCATACTAATACCCAACCCCGCCTGGAAAGGAAAAGGGGGTTGGTGCTGTCATTTGACAAAACCCGTGGCTACGGGTTCATACAGGACTGTGTGACTGGCAGAGACTTATACGTCAACCGGAGATCCGTCAAGAGAGATTATCTCCCTGCGCATCTGCATAACCTCCGCGAGGGAGAGGAGGTAGAATTCACCCCTGCCGAGAGCCTGCGAGGCCCATATGCAACTGCCGTGTCCCGTCCCAAGAGAGAACCGGAGGACTGGGAGGCAGAAGAGGACTATTCTGGCTGCGAGCGGGAACCTGTACGCTCTCCAGAACCGGCCCATCACGCCTTCCAAGAGCGGGGCTCTTTCATTGGTCCTAATGTGTTTTGGCAGCCAACCGTGTTGGAGAAATGGGTGAGTCCCTATCCATCCCCCGAGCTGCCACGCCGGGAGAAGACAATCCAGGACTTGGAGAATCTCAAAGGACTCCGCGTTACCCTGGAGAATATCCGGAAGGGTCGGAGACCCGATGCGCCACCGGAGCCTGCAGCGGCCGCGTCCGATGCATCCTACACTGTACCTGCGCCTGCGGCGACAGCAGAGGACAGCGATTCGGAGACTGTAAGCATAGGTGACCAGATCGTCCGGCTGGAGGAAAAGTTGCGGGAGCTGCGCAAGATTGCCACCGCCAGGATCCAGACGCCGCCTGAGAAGGACGAGGTAAGGGTGCCTGTCACCACCCGTAAACCACCTTCTGCTAACATTGCTCCGTCAAGGTCCCAAAGAAGACCTACTAATCCTGTGACTTGCTGCACAGAGCCCACCGGACCGCTTGCGGCGGCGGTATCAAGTCCACCGCAGCCTACAATAATTATGCCTGGACCGGTGCGGTCCACAAGAGTCTTTACCCCTAGGCCTATGGGGCCAATACCTATTAGGGGTCCCTTCACTTTGCAGCTGCCCCCTGACACTGTAATGTGGGCACATCCACCTGTAGAGAACTACTACAGCCCTTATTTGCCAGCAGAGCGGGACAACTATGATGCGCCCTTGTGAATTAGCCTGCTAGGCCTTTGATTTATTTTTGCCAAGAGATGATTTTGAAAATGTAATCCTTCCAGGACAGGAGTCCTATGTTTCTGGTCCTTTGTTGCTGCTGCCAGTTCATCCACGGCTCAGTGATAGTGGTCATCCACTGAAATAATAAAGTCAGCAAAGCCAAGTTTGTTTCCAGGACCTCCTGCCTGCTTCTACTATCTCACACCAAGTTGTGCCTGTTCCGTTGTTGCACCTTTTACCCTTAACCCCCTTTTTCAGGTTGATCAGGGGTATTACAGCACTTGTTTTTAGCTGTCATTTTTATTGTGCAACGGAACTCCAAGGAAATGTGCCCAGTGATAGACTCAAAAGTACCTGAGCCTCTGAGATCTTTGTTTTTAAGGAAATGTGCCCAGAGATGGACTCCACTGCACGAGAGCCTCTGTGATTTATAAGAAAGGAACCTGGGTACGGACTCATATTGTTCTTTGAGCCTCCAAGAACTTTTATACTGTTTTATCTTTCTTTACTGTTCTATTAAGGACAATTTGCACATATGGACTATCCTGGTAATAATGTTATGCTGTGCCAGGTCAGCGCCCCAGTTCCATTCACTATCCTGAGAGAAGAGAACGACGCCCCTTGTCACCGCATTTGATCTTTGCCAATTGGACCTGATATGAATGTATATGCAGATGAATTACGTATATGTATGCCTGCATGTGTCTTTTTCTATTTCAGGTGAAAATTCCAGTTGGGCGGGCCCTGATGGAGTACGAGGTCGTACTCAGCTTAAAGCAGCGGGGTATGTAGTGTACGGGGGCTGTAATGCCCGTCACTACAGAAGGGTCACTTGTGTGCTGTCGTTTCCCCTTATTTATGGGGAGGTTGGTATAAGTCATCTTCATAAAATATAATGTAATGTAATGCTATGTACTGCCCTGTTACTGTAAAATGTGCATGTACAGGCCTGCTAAGGGTGTCATTCCAGCTCTTAGTCACTAGAGGGAGCTAGGGAGCCCTAGTTTATATAAGGCCGAGTCAGTGAAAGGAAGGGGTTGTTGAAGTTGGAGATTAGACCATGTCTGAGTTAAGTCCAGGCCTGGAGCCTGCAGACCAGGAGAGGATATTGCAGTCCCTGTAACTGGGTTCCAGATCCAAGGAGAAGGTTCCCCTCCTGAGTTCATATATGCTGAAGCAGGAACACTACAGTTAACCAGTCTGAGGAACCTGGGAGAGACAGAGGCAAGTCCAGAAACGCAAGAGGTACTAAAGGCAACAGACGAGGTACTTGATAATTATAGAACCAAGGATATACGCCAGAGCTAGGGCATTGGGCCTTGGAGAAGAGTTTCCATGTTCCAGGATCAGTCAGGAATAGAGTGCAAGCCGCCTGTACTGCAAGTCCTGTGTTTAACACTCTGAAGTCACCTTGCTATATATTGCCTGCATCAAATGTACTGAAACCAACTGTCTTCAAAGGAACTGCGCTTCCATCTATGTCCATGTATGATGACTACTAAAGTTTGAGTTCTGTTTTAACATCACGTGGTTCCTCAGTTATTCCTGCTACCAGCAAACGGCGTGCCACCGTTTAATTGGCACTGGCGTCACGAACAATACCTATCACCACCTGCCCTTGCAGAGAGTCAGCTGTCTCAGGTTAGTGGCCATGATTGCACTACAACACCCAGGAACATTTTTAAGCCTAACTTGAGTACGCTGCACTATGACATGAAGACTGATTCTCTGCTGACATGAAGCCTGATTCTCTGCTATGGGACCTCTCTCCAATTGATATTGGTTAATTTTTATTTATTTTATTTTTATTTTAATTCATTTCCCTATCCACATTTGTTTGCAGGGGATTTAACTACATTTTGCTGCGTTTTGCATCCCTCTAGCCCTTTCCTGGGCTGTTTTGCAGCCTTTTTAGTGCCGAAAAGTTTGGGTCCCCATTGACTTCAATGGGGTTCGGGTTCGGGACGAAGTTCGGGTCGGGTTCGGATCCCGAACCCGAACATTTCCGGGAAGTTCGGCCGAACTTCTCGAACATCCAGGTGTTCGCCCAACTCTAGTCTCCATTCAGGTCTCTGCATCTTTGAGCATATCAGATTATGTTGGCTGATACTGCTTGTGATGCTGCCGATGGTGTTTGAGATGTTTTTCTTTCATCCAGGGGATGTGGATTGTTAGCGGACACTTTCTGTTTTAAATTTCCCCACAGGTAAAAATCCCATGTGGACAAGTCTGGGGAACGTGGTGGCCATGACCCCGTGCTCATAGCTTACTTCTCCGTAAACAGTTCATGAACCCGTGTCAGTAAGTCCAGTAAGGTGCGGCATGTTGACCCATCTTGTTGGAAAACCCTGGACATTTTTTCTTCAGGTGTTAGTTTGTTGTAAAACTGTTCAAAGATGTTCCAGGTAAATTGTAGTATTCACAGTTGAATTGAAGAAAATTGGGCCCACTGTTCCTGACACTTCGCACCAATGCCAATTTTCTGTTTCGTATGTCAAATGGAGATTTTCAGCGGACCAGTTCCTTGTATTCTGGGAATTTACATGATGTGATCAATTAAACCAAGCTTCGTGAAGTACAGCAATGGGTCTGTCTGTCAGCAATCATAGTCCCCAACCAAGTCCAGTAATTTATGTGTTTAGTTTTGTCAGACTCTTTCAGTTCCTGCACACACGTTATTCAGTACAGTTTCAGGTTCAGAGATTTCAGCACTTCCTGACATGTTCGTGATACATTAACTTGCTGAGACAGTCTTTGAGTTGATTTTTCGGGGCTACTTGAAATTCGCTGCTTTATTTCATGCACAACTTCAGCCGTCCTGATCAATGGGGACTCAACTTCTTCATGTTTGCAACAGAGCCAGTCTGATGCCATTTCCGAAACAGACTCTGAATAAAACGTTTTTTTGCAGCCTAGGTGCGCAAAGGGCCCCAAATTCCAAAGAGTATCTTTACGATTTCACAGGGCATTTTTTACGCATTTGGATTCCAAACTACTTCTCACACTTTAGGGCCCCTAAAATGCCAGGGCAGTATAAATACCCCACAAGTGACCCCATTTTGGAAAGAAGACACCCCAAGGTATTCCATGAGGGGCATGGCGAGTTCCTAGAATTTTTTTTTTTGGCACAAGTTAGCGGAAAATGATATTTTTATTTTTTTCCTCTCTTTCACACTTGCGGCAGGACGGATCGGACAGGCTGTTCACCATGTCGGATCCGTCCTTCTGCTATTTCACCGTGCCGCCGGACCGCTGCTCCGTCCCCATTGACTATAATGGGGACGGGGGCGGAGCTCCGGCGCAGCACGGCGCAGCACGGCGATGCAAGGCAAAAGCTGTCGGACTAAAAAGTCCTGCATGTCCGACTTTTTAGTCCGGCGGATTTCGCCGTGCACCGCCGTGCTGCGCCAGAGCTCCGCCCCCGTCCCCATTATGGTCAATTGGGATGGAGCGGCGGTCCAGCGGCATGGCGAAATAGCGGAAGGACGGATCCGACATGGTGAACAGCCTGTCGGATCCGTCCTGCCGCAAGTGTGAAAGTACCCTTACAAGGTCTCATATTCCACTAACTTGTGACAAAAAATAAAATTTTACATGAACTCGCCATGCCCCTCACGAAATACCTTGGGGTGTCTTCTTTCCAAAATGGGGTCACATGTGGGGTATTTATACTGCCCTGGCATTTTAGGTGCCCTAAAGCGTGAGAAGAAGAATACAAATGTCTAAAAATGTTTACACATTTGGATTCCGTGAGGGGTATGGTGAGTTCATGTGAGATTTTATTTTTTGTCACAAGGTAAGGGTACTTTCACACTAGCGTTTTTCTTTTCCGGAGCTGAGTTCCGTCCTAGGGGCTCAAATCCGGAAAAGAACTGATCAGTTTTTTTCCTAATGCATTCTGAATGGAGAGTTAGGGCTCTTTCACACCTGCGTTCTTTTCTTCCGGCATAGAGTTCCGTCGTCGGGGCTCTATGCCGGAAGAATCCTGATCAGTTTTATCCTAATGCATTCTGAATGGAGAGAAATCCGTTCAGGATGCATCAGGATGTCTTCAGTTCCGGAACGGAACGTTTTTTGGCCTGAGAAAATACCGCAGCATGCTGCGCTTTTTGCTCCGGCCAAAAATCCTGAAGACTTGCCGCAAGGCCGGATCCGGAATTAATGCCCATTTGAAAGGCATTGATCCGGATCCGGCCTTAAGCTAAACGTCGTTTCGGCGCATTGCCGGACCCGACATTTAGCTTTTTCAGAGTGGTTACCATGGCTGCCGGGACGCTAAAGTCCTGGCAGCCATGGTAAAGTGTAGCGGGGAGCGGGGGAGCAGTACACTTACCGTCCGTGCTGCTCCCAGGGCACTCCAGAGTGACGTCAGGGCGCCCCAAGCGCATGGATCATGTGATCACATGGATCACGTCATCCATGCGCATGGGGCGCTCTGACGTCATTCTGGAGCGCCCTGGGAGCCGCACGGACTGTAAGTATACCGCTCCCCCGCTCCCCGCTCCTACTATGGCAACCAGGACTTTAATAGCGTCCTGGGTGCCATAGTAACACTGAAAGCATTTTGAAGACGGCTCCGTCTTCAAATGCTTTCAGTACACTTGCGTTTTTCCGGATCCGGCGGGCACCTCCGGCAACGGAAGTGCACGCCTGATCCTAACAACGCAAGTGTGAAAGAGGCCTAATCCGTTCAGGATGCATCAGGATGTCTTCAGTTCAGTCTTTTTGACTGATCAGGCTTTTAAGAAAACCGTAGCATGTTGTATTTTTACCTCCGGCCAAAAATCCTGAACACTTTGACTGAACGCCGGATCCGGTCTTTTTCCCATTGACTTGCATTAACGCCGGAGACGGCGCTGTGTGTTCAGTCAAACCGGATCCGGTTTTTGCATGTTAAACCCGAAAAATGTGAAAAAAAAGTTAAAGTCCATAAATGGCGGATCCGTTTTTTCCAATGCATTTTTTCATTATGATCAAAATCCTGATCAGGATTCAAATGTAATCCGTTTTCACACGTTTTTCCGGATCCGGCGGGCAGTTCCGGTGTCGGAGTTGAACGCCGGATTTAAACAACGCTAGTGTCAAAGTAGCCTTAGTGGAATATAAGACTTTGTAAGAAAAAAAAAAAAAAAAACTTCTATGAACTCGCCATGCCCCTCAAAAGTGATCTTTATAGCGCCGCAGCGATTTTACTGTGTTTTTGCAGTGATCAGAAGAAAAAATTATTCTGTCACTGCGGTGGGACGGACTGAACGCAAGTGCGCGCACTTTTTTGTAGAGCCTATAGAACATGTCCTATTCTTGTCCGCAATTGTGGACAAGAAAAGGCATTTTCTATATAGTTCTGGCAATGTGCGGATCGCCAAAATGCAGAAAGCACATTGCCTGTGTCCGTGTTTTGCGGATCCGCGGTGTCCGTGTTTTGCATATCCGTGGATCCACGGATCTGCAAAACACATACGGATGTCTGAATGGAGCCTTACAGGGGGGTGATCAATGACAGGGGGTTGATCAGAGAGTCTATATGGGGTGATCAGGGGTTAATAAGTGACGGGGGGGGGGGGGGGTGTAGCTTAGTGTGGTGCTTTGTGCTACTTACAGAGCTGCCTGTGTCCTCTGGTGGTCGATCCAAGCAAAAGGGACCACCAGAGGACCAGGTAGCAGGTATAGCGTTCCTGTGTGCGCGCGTTCACAGGAAATATCGCGTCTCGCGAGATGACGCGCCGATGCGTCCAGGAGGAATAACCCAAGACGCATCCCTGCGTTAGGCGGTCGGGAGGTGGTTAAACTATACACACTCTAGTTTGGAGGGTTTTTCAGAGCTGACAGATTCCCTTCCCTGTACTAGAGCAGATACCTAATTCCACAAGTGCCTGTTAGTGCCAACCTTTTGCCATCCTACCAGCCACAAAACCTCGTCATCTGGTGCCAGAAACTGCACTTTGTACTTTATACTGCTGTATGTGTCACAGGTTATAATGAAGAGAAACTGTTAGGCCCCTTTCACACGTGCGAGTATTCCGCGCGGGTGCAATGCGTGATGTGAACGTATTGCACCCGCACTGAATCCTGACCCATTCATTTCTATGGGGCTGTGCACACGAGGGGTGATTTTCACGCATTGTATTCTATATTGTATGTTTTCCACGCAACGCAGGCCCCATAGAAGTGAATGGGGCTGCGTGAAAATCGCAAGCATCCGCAAGCAAGTGCGGATGCGGTGCGATTTTCATGCACGGTTGCTAGGAGACGATCGGGATGGAGACCCGATCATTATTATTTTCCCTTATAACAGGGTTATAAGGGAAAATAATAGCATTCTAAATACAGAATGCTTAGTAAAATAGGGCTGGAGGGGTTAAAAAAATAATAATAATAATTTAACTCACCTTAATCCACTTGCTCGCTCAGCCCGGCTTCTCTTCTGTCTTCTTCTTTGCTGTGTGCAGGAAAAGGACCTGTGGTGACGTCACTCCGGTCATCACATGATCAATCACCATGGTAAAAGATCATGTGACGGACCATGTGATGACCGAAGTGACGTCACCACAGGTCCTTTTCCTTTTTAACCCCTCCAGCGCTATTGTACTATGCATTCTGTATTCAGAATGCCATTATTTTCCCTTATAACCATGTTATAAGAGAAAATAATACAATCTACAGAACACCGATCCCAAGCCTGAACTTATGTGAAGAAGTTCGGGTTTGGGTACCAAACATGCCGATTTTTCTCACGCGCGTGCAAAACGCATTACAATGTTTTGGACTCGTGCGGAAAAATCGTGCATTTTCCTGCAACGCACCTGCTCCTTTTCCCACAACGCCCGTGTGAGAGGCCTTATATGTCTACTTCTGGCCTGATTCTTTAATCTACATTTTCACTGCACCAATCCTAAGGTAGCAACGACCTGAGGGAATACATTGTGATATATCTCATCAGGGCCACTACCACTCCCATCCTTTGCAATAGCTCTTCAGGGGTTCGCTGCCTATGCAAATATGTAAATAATTGGGCTCTAGTAAAGCCAGACTGGGGCGTAGCATTAGGGGAGGCCTGCATGATGCATGTTTGGTGAGTGTGGAGGGAGTGGGGAATCAATGGTGGGTTATTCAGAGGGGAGGTGATGTTAGGCAGCAAGATATGGGGGTTTACAAAAGGGGCAATGAAGGAGGAGGAGGCACCATTCTGAAGAGGTTAAAAGTGAATCACCCACCTGTTTCTTTTTCTGTGAGGATGCTTTTTGGCATATTAGATTTATGGGTCATGGCACAGGGTCCAGTTATGTTATTTTGCTGCAGTTGTGGCAGTGGGGTGTCCTCGAAGTTGGTGGAATAGCAGGTTTTGGAGGATGGGAGGGCCCCACAGGTAGGGCTGGACTCTCATGATTGGCATTTTTTATGGCACTTATCAGATGCTGTCTCCGAGCTGGCCCTCAAATTTTGGGACTTCAAGGACCTCTCTCTTCGTTATTTATAGGTATGCACATTAGTTGTATGTTTGGTCATATGCTGTTGCATATGGGGGTAATGTGATGTTTTGTATTTATTTGGATTAATAAAACGGCGGAAGTGGCCAGTTTGATCCAACTTGGTGTCTGTGTTTTATTTGGGGGGAATTAGATAACAGGGTAGGGACCAAGCAGAATAACCAAAATCCTTGTCATGCTCTGTGATCACGTACTGCATATCTCTATGTGTCCTGTTCTGTATAATAAAGTGAATGAGGTCAATTTGGGCCCGGGTGTGACTACTACCTCTGTCTGCACCACTTATGCAACAGATACTATATAAATCCAATTTACCATAAGCAGCAGCTATCGCTCTGTATTATAACGTGCGAATATCGCTGGTTATATCACAGTTTTTTCCCTTCTTTATTCCTCCATCCATTCATTTCTTTATTGGAAACAATGAGAGCCCAAGTTTTGGCATTTGTCCTTTGACAGGCTCCTGCTCTGTAAGGGGTACATTATTTATCCAAAAGAGGTGTGAGTTTGGAACATCAAGTGTGTGGATCGGATCCAACAGCAAAATTACACCAGGCACCAGCGTAAATCCCAGCGGTATAAATAGCAGCTGTTTTAAGTGAACTGCAGACTAGATGACAGGATGGAAAATATAAATTATACCAACAATACGATAGGTTGAATCACGCCTCAATATTGAGAATTTTGCAGTTTTATCTCTTTATCATCGCCTACTTACTGTTTGTAGATAAGAGCTGAGATGTAAATGATCCATAAATTAAATCTCACACTAGGGGTTCTCACCTTACATGAACTTTTGGATGTGTGAAGGAAACAAACATGATAAAGAGGAAATAAGGTGGAATTGAACAGAAGGATAACTTATGTGAGAGAGGGGCCTATGGGCAACTGCGCCCCTTGCACCTCCTATAGGTACACCTAGGGTGGCCAGACATCCAGTTTTAGGCCGCACAGTCCAGTTTTCTGGCTCCCTGTCCTCTGTCCGGCACAGGGCCTGGACGGACACAGGGATGTCCACCCTTGCAGTAGCTCACACTCAGACAGCAGCACTGTGCTGTCTGAGCTTGAGCTGCAGCAACTGACTGAGGCTTCTTTCACCCCCAGTCAGTCACTAGAGCTTTAGACATGGCTCCCTGTGGCTGACTGAGGGGGAGAGAAGAACCCCGGCTGCCCCCGGCTCACCTTCCATTCACAAACTTCTTCCCTCTCCTCCCCCAGTTTTTTTTCCTGGCCGGAGATGTGGGCGTGGCCTCACAGAGGTGTAGGTGTGGTTTCACTGAGGTGGGTGGGGTTTATCGGTTTGGGGTGTGGTCGGTGAGTTTCGGCTTTCTGAGATAAAAGCCAGTGGCCATCCTAGGTACACTGCTGTGCGTGGATACAAGGTACTCGGATATCCAAGGCACCTAAAGAATATGTCTCCGAGACTTTTATACTGATGACCTATCCTGTGGATAGGTCTTCAGTATCAGAGCGGTGAGGGTCCGACACCCGGGACCCCCGCCGATCAGCTGTTTGAGAAGGCATCGGCGCTTGCATTAGTGCTGCGGCCTTCTCCAGATTTTCCTAGCCTAGTGACATCACGTTCACCGGGCACATGGCCCTGACAGAGCTCAGACCCATTGAAGTGAATGGGGCTGAGCGCGATACCAATCACAGCCACTATACAATGTACGGCGCTGTGCTTAGTGAGCAAAGAGAAGGCCATGGCCCTACTGGGAGCACCGATGCCTTTTCAAACAGCTGATCAGTGGGGGTCCTGGGTGTTGGACCCTTACCGATCAGATACTATTGACCTATCCAGGTAATCAGTGTAAAAGTCTCAGAAAACACCTTTAAAATGTGGCACCTATTGTGGGACACTCCATCAAAGAACATGACCATCAGGCTGTGGTCGCACAGATGAAGCCGGGTTCGAACTTGCGTTATAGGTTCCGTTTATAATGGAATATAATGGGATCTGTAAGACGGAATGCAAAATGTAAGCCTTTAAGAGATATTCCGTTTTGATTCGTCATAATAGTGAAGATCGACAGGACTTTGTTTTCCGTCCTGCATAACGGAAACCAGACGGATCCGTTACGTTTACCCATAGACTTCTATCATGACGGATCAAAACGGAATGCCTCTAAAGGTTTACATTTTGCATTCCGTCATAGGAATTCTGTTATATTCCATTATAAACGGAACCTAAAACGGAATACCCTAACGCAAGTGCGAACCCGCCCTCACCTGTAGCCCGTAGCAAAATCTTTGCTGATAAAATTTACATATGGCTGCTTTTTTAGGCGGCATCTCTTTGCATATTCTCCTTTTAGGTCATGTTGTTGTTTTTTTAAGGTAAAAACACAAGCTTCAGATGTTAGCTAAAAATCAAAAGATGAAACTCTGGACATTATTTATTAGGTCGTGTTTTTTTTATTTATCTTTCTTGCTTCTTTACAAATACGCAGCATGCTGAAGCTGTTGACATCTTTTCAGGCGTTTTGGCATCATCTTCTCTACAGTGGAGACATGCCATGAAGAAAACACTAGTGGTTAGGGCACACCGGGGGAGATTTATCAAGCTGGTTTCGTTGCCCATAGCAACCATTTCATTTTCCAAAGGAGCTCTGAAAAATGAAAGGTGGAATCTGGTTGCTATGGGCAGCTATGCCAGTTTGCTGGCAAAAAAGCATGAAGAAATGGCAGGTGGTAAAAAGAAAAGCGAACAGTGCCAAATTCATGTGTGCAATTCGAAAAGGTGGTGGAGGGCTAGCCCGATTATGAATATGAGATGAGCTCTTTCAAAAAGTCTTTAGCTAACATTCAAGTATCACAAAGTCCTTTATCTAACTCATCTAGAGCTACAATTGTTTTTAAAAATTGGTACGTGGAGAAAGTTTGCCCCTTCTGTAAATTTTTCAGCATTTTTCTTGAAAGAAAACTTCCTGTTAGCACAGCATAGTCATAATGAGCATTATCAACACTAAAATAGCAAATCTGGAGCAACTATTCTAAGGACTTTTCATTGTTCTTCCCCCTGGAAATGTATGAGTAAGGCCTCACTTGAATGGGTCCGCAATCCGGAGATGGGGTGCGGAACGGAGGCACGGTTCCGTGGTGTTTCAGTCCGTGCCTCCGCACCGCAAAAAAAAATAGAACATGTCTCGATCCGTTCCGGCCGCCGCACGGACGCTGCCCGTGCATTGGGGACCGCAAGTTGCAGTCCCCAATGCACGGAACGGTCGCACAACGGTCGTGTGCATGAGGCCTAAATGAGTAAGGCCCCTTGCAGACGAGCGTGTGCAGATTAGGTCCGGATGCATTCCGAATGCATTCAGTGAAAAATGTGCGATTTCGCAAACAAAGTCATTAACTTTTGTGTGTGATCGCGTTCAGTTGTTCAGTTTTTATCGCAAGGGTGCAATGCGATTTAATGCGTTTTGCGCGCGATAAAAAAACTGAAGGTATACAAACAACATCTCTTAGCAATCATCTGTGAAAAACGCATCGCATCCGCACTTGCTTGCGGATGCTTGCGATTTTCACGCAGCTCCATTCATTTCTATGGGGCCAGCGTTGCGTGAAAAACGCTGAATATAGAGCATGCTGCGATTTTCACGCAATGCATAAGTGATGCGTGAAAACCAACGCACATGTACACAGTCCCATTGAAATGAATGGGTCCGGATTCCGTGCGGATGTAATGTGTTCGCATCACACGCGGAATACTCACTCGTGTGAAAGGGGCCTAACGCAAAGGCTACACGGTAACACTGGTCGCGCGACAGCTGTCGCGGTCAGAATTGCTGAGTACCGTTGATCCCATAGAAATGAATGGGATTTCCACAACAGTTGCAAGAAATCCAGCTGTGTTGGCTTTCTCGCGACTGTCGTGGCGATCCCATTCATTTCTATAGGATCACCGCTACTTAACAATTCTTGCCATGACAGCTGTTGTGCGACCAGTGTTACCGTGTAGCCCTAGACTAAATTGGCAAGTGAATGGGATGGCTTAGTTGTAATTACACCTGCTCATAGCATCGGTTGCGACGGCGAGCAGGTAAACCATGAAGAGAAGGCTGTGCTGCAGGAGTTCGGCCTTCTCTTCAAACAGTGGTGTTGATCACGAATATTCGAATTGCGAATTTTTATCGCGAATATAGGCACTTCGAGAATTCGCGAATATTTAGAATATAGTGATATATATAATTTCGAATATTCAAGATTTTTTTTTAATCAGTACACATGATCCCTCCCTGCTTCTAGCTTGTGGCCAATGAGAAGGCTGCAGTATCTTTGACTTTAGGAGTAGTGTTGATTGCGAATTTTCGTAATGCGAATTTTCAATTGCCGAGTAAAAACATGATTCCTCCCTGCTTCTTGCTTGTGGGCCAATGAGTCATTGGCCCACAAACAACTTAAGCAGGAAGGAATCATGACTTTAGATGGGAAAAATGACGAATAGTCTAAAAAACTAATATTTAGCACTATATCGAATATATTAGTTTTTTAGAATATTCGTAATATTCTAAAACAAGAATATATAGCAATATAGCGAATATTCGGGAAAAAAACTAATATAGAGCAATTTAGCTAATATAGTGCTATAATCTCCTTTGTCTAATAGTTGTAATTTTTTTCTCATCTGAAGTTCAGATTGGAAAAAAATTACAACTAATAAAAAAAAAGATTATAGCACTAAATTAGCTAAAATGTCACATGGCTGTGCCGTTCCCCTGCATGGTCACTGCCGGACAGACATAGTATCCCCTACAGACCGTTCATATTAGTGGCTGCTCATATAACACGTGGATGGTCTGGGTTAAGGAGCGAGATATTGTCCTTGCTTCATAGAGGGGATCCCTAATGGGGGATGTTCTCTATAATGCCCTAATAGAGCATTTTTACGCAGGGGTTTCCCTTGATGACATTATGCCTTTAAGGGCAGATATCTGCTTTCCAGGCATCTGATTAAAAAGTCCTATTTATGTCAAACCTATTCTAGGGAAAGTTTGCTTTTGGAGTCTTTTCTATTACAGGGACTCAGCCAGCTGTTTAAATCTGGGATTATATTGGTGACAGAAGTAAACCTGTTAATAAATTAAATTACACCGAGCATCAAAATCCCCGATGGGATCATTTCTGATCTGACGCTGCAAAGAAAAACAAACTCCATTCACTGGAACAGATTTACATGACCACATATCATATGAGGAGCGGTAAGACTACGGCTGGTGCTGAATATCGGGTTAGTTCTAGTTTCCTGGGATTTCGACATCCAGTTAGTTACTGTTATTCAGCTTTTCCACTAGGGAAGGCGTCCTGTGTCTGTGGAGCTTCACCGGTCAGAACCTTGTGTATTAGGGCATTACATACAGTTTTCCTATATACCCTATAAAGTTCTGGAGTAGGGATGAGCGAATCGACTTCTGATGAAACATCTGAAGTCGATTCCCATAAAACTTCCTTCTAGCCAAAGTTATTGGTTAGTGGTAACCTTGGAACCGAACCCGAGTTCGGGAAATGTTTTTTTACAGAACACATTACTTTATGAAGTTATTGCCCGAAGTCTCCCGAGACTTCTCAAAGCAATAACTTCGGCTCATCGGAGCCAATACATTCTAATACTACAAAGAAAAAAATAAGGGGTTGGGTCAGCACAACCTGCCTGTAGGTGCAGATCACTATGGCGAAATACATACACAAACGGAAAATGCAAATGTGATCGCACACTACATCCAGCACTCTGCCCTCCATGCTGGATGAGACATTGGTTTATATTTTGGCCAAAGCATAGTAAGCCACTCACCGCGTCAAGGCTGTCTCATGAGTGGTCCCTAACTCTTGTTCCTACCTGTTCATGGGCCATGACAGCCACATAAAATCCAGGGAATGCAGGTCAGCATGCAAGGAGTGCTGGATGTAGTGTGCGATCACATTTGCACATTCTAATACTGTATAGAGCTCCTCCTCCGTACAGTATTAGAACAAAAGTTTTATGCGAATCGGCTTCAGATGATTTATCCGAAGTCGATTCGCTCATTCCTATTCTGGAGTCATTCTTTTCACAATTAACCGAGGACATCAGAGATACAGAGGGAAATAGAAGAGATTGTAAGTCTGAGTCTGATCAGAGTATATATCAGGGAATCGACATTTACCATATGAAGTTCTCTAATACATTGGCATAGGCTGAATGCAGAAGAAACCTTGCTATGTCTACCTCCATCTAAGGCTACTTTCCCATTAGCCTTCTCCGGTAGGCTGTTCTGGCGAGTGAACAGCCTGCCGGACCCGTGCTGCTGCTAGTGCACGTGTGCTGCCAGAAGTCCGCTCCGGCCCCATTCACTATAATACATGACGAGAGGCGGCCGGAATAAAACGACTTTTTTTTTGGTTTAATTTGGAGGAAAACTGGTAATTATTATTAAAAAGTATTTTTATTTAATCATAGATTTTTATTTCTTAAATATTAAAACTGACACAATATTTATTATTGCAATGGGTTCCCTATTATGTGATGATCGTTTTCATATATAACATGTATAGGTTTAAGCGACTATGGTGATGGTTTCTGTTAGGCCCCTTTCACACGGGCGAGTTTTCCGCGCGGGTGCAATGCGTGAGGTGAACACATTGCACCCGCACTGAATCCGGTCCCATTTATTTCAATAGGGCTTTGCACATGAGCGGTAATTTTCACACATCGCTTGTGCGTTGCGTGAAAATCGCAGCATGCTCCTCTTTGTGCGTTTTTCACGTAACGCAGCCCCCATAGAAATAAATAGGGTTGCGTGAAAATCGCAAGCATCCGCAAGCAAGTGCGGATGCGGTGCGATTTTCACGCACGGTTGCTAGGAGACGATCGGGATGGGGACCCGATCATTATAATTTCCCCTGATAACATGGTTATAAAGGAAAATAATAGCATTCTGAATACAGAATGCATAGTACAATAGGGCTGGAGGGGTTAAAAAAATTATAATAATAATTTAACTCACCTTAATCCACTTGTTCACGCAGCCGGCATCTCTTCTGTCCTAATCTGTGAGGAAAAGGACCTTTGATGACGTCACTGCGCTCATCACATGATCCATCACCATGGTGATGGATCATGTGAATGACCATGTGATGAGCATAGTGACGTCATCAAAGGTCCTTTTCCTCACAGATTAGGACAGAAGAGATGCCGGTTGAGCGAACAAGGGGATTAAAGGGTTTCTATCACTTCATTTCACATATTTAGCTGTCAGACACTAGCGATCCGCTAGTGTCTGCTCTGCCCAACCATCCTAATATAATTGCTTTTGGGGCAGCCGTTTTGCTAAAAAATGAACTTTTATTAATATGCTAATGAGCCTCTAGGTGCTATGGGGGCGTCATTAGCACCTAGAGGCCTGGTCTACCTTCAGAAACTGCCGCCGCCCAGCGCGTCCCTCCAGCCCGCCCATCTCCTCCTGAATGCGATCCTCCCTGTGAGCGTCTGTATTCGGCGCATGCGCAGTGAATGTCTGACCGCTCCCCTGCTCAGACATCTCCACTGCGCCTGCGCGATGACGTCATAGTGCTCCGAGGAACAGGCGCAGTGGAGATGTCTGAGCAGGGAAGCTGTCAGACATTCACTGCGCATGCGCCGAATACATACGCTCACAGGGAGGATCGCATTCAGGAGTAGATGGGCGGGCTGGAGGGACTCGCTGGGCGGCGGCAGTTTGTGAAGGTAGACCGATCCTCTAGGTGCTAATGATGCCCCCATAGCACCTAGAGGCTCATTAGCATATTAATAAAAGTTCTTTTTTTAGCAAAACGGCTGCCCCAAAAGCTATTATATTAGGATGGTTGGGCAGAGCAGACACTAGCGGATCGCTAGTGTCTGACAGCTAATTATGTGAAACGAAGTGATAGAAACCCTTTAAGGTGAGTTAAAAATTTATTTATTTATTTTTAACCCCTCCAGCCCTATTTTACTATGCATTCTGTATTCAGAATGCTATTATTTTCGCTTATAACCATGTTATAAGGGAAAATAATACAATCTACACAACCTTGAACCCAAACCTGAACTTCAGTGAAGAAGTTCGGGTCTGGGTACCACAGTCAGTTTTTTGTCACGCGCGTGCAAAACACATTGCACCCGCGCGATAAAAACTGAACAACGGAACGCAATCGCAGTCAAAACTGACTGAAATTGCGTACCTACTCGTGCGGGTTTGCCGCAATGCACAGGGACGCATCCGGACCTTACCTGGACACGCTCGTGTGAAAGAGGCCTTAGCAATTGCATTTTTATTTATTTTTTATTAGTATTTTTTTGTTTTACTTATATTGAAATTTATTTTTGCCACATAATATGTCCCCCAGGAGGTCATTAAAAGACTGACTTTTTTTTTTTTTTTTTTACTTTTTTCCCCACTGTTTTCACTGTAACTGGGGCATCCACAGGAGCCCCAGTTATAGGGGAAAACAGCCTCCTGTGGGGGCATGGCACAAAGGCAGAGCTGATCATGGTCCCCTTAGACCAGCGGTGGGGAACCATTTTGCTGCCAAGGGCCATTTGGATATTTGTAACATCATTCGGGGGCCATACAAAATTCTCAATAAAAATTTTTTACTGCTGTATTTGGTCAAACATATAATTGACTTAGGGATAAGTTACAGAAATTGCACTTCAATTAAAATAATCTAGAGGGCTGTATTTTTGCAGCACAAAATAGCGCCTGCACTATATATATACAGTATATTACATACAATACAGGCGCCATATTGACCACACATAGCAGTCTAATTTTTAAGTTCAGAATGTTACTTATTTGACATTAATGGAAGGAAGCTAAACCCAGGGGGTCCAGAGAGGGGTTCACCCAGCTTTCACTCTCCCTGCCTCTTTCTTCGCAACTGTCCCTGCCTTTGTCCCTTTCTCAGCAAAATATCTGCCCCCACCTCCATCAGCCTGAAATCAGCCTCCTATCAGACCCCCCAGGCCTACATCAGCCTCAGATCAGACTCCCATCAGACCTCTAAGCCTCAGATTAGACCCCAATCAGACCCTTCCTAGCTTCAGATCAGACTCCCATCAGACCCCCAGCCTCAGACCAGACCCGGATCAGACGCCCAGCCTCAGATCAGCCCCCATCAGACCCCCCAGGGTCAGATCAGCCCCTATAAGACCCCCCAGCCTCAGATCAGACCTTCATAATACCCTCCCTAGCCTCAGATCAGCCCCCATCAGACCCTCCCCAGCCTCAGATCAGCCCCCATCAGCCCCCCTAGTCTCAGATCAGACCCCTATCAAACCCCAGCCTCAGATCAGACACCCCCAGCCTCAGATCAGACCCTCCCAAGCCTCAGATCAGACCCCCATCAGACCCTCCCCACCCTCCTTTAGCCTCAGATCAGCCCCAATCAGACATCAGATCAGATACTGTATTTAAGATAAACAAATAAACTTACCTCTCCAGCTCCGTACGGCGCTGCCTCTTGGCAGATTCACTTACCCTCCCTGTTCTTCTTCCTGCCGCACTATATTGTCACCTCACACCGCACAGCGTCAGGTCATAGTGCACGTCTACGTGCACTGCGTCCTGACGCTGGATGTGTCAGGACACAGTGTGGGGCTGAAAGAAGACCAGGGAAGGTGAGGACAGCCAGTGCAGTGCTGTTCTCACCTTCCTGTGCCTCCCGTATGCTAATGACCGCTTCCATAATGGAAGGGGTCATAAGCATTTTCACATTATGTTCTGGCAGGGGGCCGGGGGCCACATGAAATGATACCGTGGGCCGCATACGGCCCTCGGGCCGGAGGTTCCCCACCCCTGCCTTAGACCCTGCAGCTCGGCTCCTGACCCAGACACCCGCTGGGACTAACAGAGGAAGCGGCTCAACCTCAGATGTGCTAATAAACCGTTCCTGTCTTCCCTTCAGGGTCCCCGCTGTGTCTCACAGCCGGGGCCCGACCTGGTCCTGCTAGTTTGCAGGAGTAATGCTTTAATCCCAACGCTGAACATCTCTGGGATTAAAGCACTGCCTGAACATTTATATACTTTCTATCTGCATGGGGCATGTGCAGATAGTACGTATATATACCCAGTGGGCAGTCGGGAAGGGGTTGAAACACAGCTCCTATGCAGATCCATTATTATAGGCCACAAATTCTGTGTACTCTGATCACACAGGCCCTGATTCATCTTCACTCTGACTTTTTGCATTTTACACCACTCACTCCAGTTTTGAAATATGGGTGGGAAAGTGGGCACGGTAAGCGATGTTAATGAGTTTCACCTAGATTTATCACTGAGACTTTTAAAAAAAAGTCACAATCACACTCCAGTAAGAGGGTGGAGTAGGAAAACTGGAGGAGTTTTTCTAGACAAAGTGTTAGGGCTCATGCACACGAAAGTATTTTCTTTCCGTGTCAGTTCCGTTTTTTTTGCAGACCGTATGCGGAAACATTCATTTCAATGAGTCCGCAAAAAAAACGAAGTTACTCCGTGTGCATTCCATTTCTGTATGTCCATATTTCCGTTCCGCCAAAAAATAGAACATGTCCTATTATTGTCCGCATTATGGACAAGGATAGTACTGTTCTTTTAAGGGCCAGCTGTTCCGTTCCGCAAAATACGGAATGCACATGGACGTCATCCGTATTTTTTGCGGATCCGTTTTTTTTCGGACCGCAAAATACATACGGTTGTGTGCATGAGGCCTTAGGTTTAAGGATAAAACAAACTTATCAAACATAAGACATTTGATAAATGTGGCATAAAGGACGCCAACACAGTCTCAAGCAAAACTAAGCTCAAATATTTCCCTCATGATAAGTTTCCCCCACAGTCTTTGGGGCAGAATTACTATTGCTGTGTAAAAGTAAGGGCTCATGCACACGACCGTTGTCAGCTGGTGGCCGTATTGCGGCTCCGCAAACAGTGGGTCCGAAATATATGGGCACCGGTCCGTAATCCGGATGGTGCTTCCGTGATTTTCTGTCCGTGCCTCCACAGCGCAAAAAAATAGAACATGTCAAGTTGAGTGGGTCTGGATCCGTCTGTGTCAGCCACATGGATGGTGCCCGTGCATTGGGGACTGTAATTTGTGGTCCCCAATGCACAGAACAGGTGGCACACGTTCGTGGGCATAAGCCCTAAGACAGTGTAAACTAAGTCTAGTTTCACCCAAGTGTTGAAGTGTCACCACTCCTGACATGCCTGTTTTAATGTTCCCCATGTAAAAACAATTCTGCAGCCTCTATTCTTATGGCTCTATGTTGTGCCATTCAGGTTCACGTGGGCCCTTGGGCGATAAAGCCTCAGTGGACCCCCTTGTGGCATTTTGCACAACAGACACGGCAATGAAGCTGCATGTGTTATACTGTAGATGTTGCCAAATACAATAGACAGAACACGCTACAGAGCGGATATATGTGAATCATTCCTTATACCCCTACTTTTTAATCGCTCAGGTCTACTCAGTATTCAGTTTTTACTGTACACCCTCTAAAGAGAAACAGACATTGAATATGAAAATAAATTTCAATATGAACGCTGATAGCATTATGCTGCTGCCTGCCCCTGTGCCCCCAATGCCCAATAAATATCAATATGATGATATTTTAATTTAGAGCACAGGAGGGCAGGCTGCAGCAGACTAGGGTTGTTTCGATACCAACATTTTTATTTGATTTATATACCATAAAAAAGTATTGCGATACTCGATACCATTCAATAACATGCGGGAAAAAATAAAACACCAAAAAAGCAGAGTGTATTCCGCATTTTAAGGAACGTCCGGCCCATAATCGAACAGTCCTATCCTATTTTTTGGGGGGACAAGTTGACCAAAAAAAAAGTCGAATCGCGCCTTTTTATTTATTTATTTTTTTCTATTACGCCGCTCACTGCATAGGAGATATTTTTGATATTTTAATAGTTTGGACTTTTCAGACGTGGCGATATGTAATATGTTTATTTGTTTATTGTTTATATATTTTAAAAGTAAAATTGGGAAAGGGGATGATTTATACTTAATATTTTGTTTTTGTTTTTTTACTTTTTATTTAACAATGATTTCCCCCCTTAGGGTCTAGAACCTGGGATCGTTTCATCCCTTGTCCTATTCACCATAATAGAGCTCTTTTAGGGTGAATAGGACCTCATACTCTCCCTGCTCCCCTGTGCATAGTGCACACAGCATCAGGGATGTTACCATGGCAGCCAGGGCTTCAGTAGCATCCTGGCTGCCATGGTAACCGATCGGAGCCCAAGGATTACACTGCTGTGGCTCCGATCAGAAGCTGCCACTGCCACCAATTAGGAGGAGGGGAGAGGACCCTGTGGCCACTGCCACCGATTACTTTAATACTGGGGTGGAGGGGAGGGTGCACTGCTCCTACCAATTATAATTAACCCTTAATACAGGCGGGTACTGGCAGCAGATCAGCGGCAGTTAACCCCTCAGGGGGTTAACTGCCGCTGATCGCAGCTCCCTGTCAGAGGTCGGGTGCCGGCTATGTGATTCTGCTGCACCCGCCTTCTGTATCTGTATTAAAGGTTAATTATTTATCATTGGTGGCACAGTGGCCACAGCCCTTCCCCTCCTCTGCCCACTCTCTCCTCGTTGGAGGCGGCAGCACAGGGGGAGGGAGGGACTGCTTTCTTCTCCCCTGTGCTGCTGAGGGAACATGGAGCGTGTTGAGAGCAGCACGCTTCATGTTCCTCGATACTAGGCAGGGACAGGGTGATATTTAAAGGGACTGCGACTGCCAGAGTGGGCCCCTAAGGAACAGTGGGCCCCGGCATTTGGCTAAGTATGCCGGGTCCTGACACCGGCCTTGAGTAAGGATACAGAGGGGTGATAACCAGTTGGGAGCGTGTCCCTGCATAGTCTCACTCTATTCAGTCAGTGCTGCCATTGTCAGACTGTTCAGGGACACACCCCCAACTGGTAACACCTCTTGCGTTCCGTATACGGACCGTATACGGAACGCAAAAAACGGCCTGTAAACGGGAAAAAAAAACAGTCGTGTGAAAGAGGCCTTAGGCCGGGCAAAAAACGATGCTTGTAGCAGTTTTTTCCTGGCCAAATCCAGGCACTAATGCCGAAAACAATCCAGATCCCTGTCAAAAACCCATTGAACTATAATGGTAGATAGCATTAGTAGTAGTGGAAAGGTAGTATACTCATATGTTAGATACAATGAACTCCGGCCTGTTGTACCTCTGGCGGAACATCCTGCTGGAAGATTTTAACACTAGTGTGAAACTAGCTTTAGACAGACATCAGATTTATCATAATGGCTGATGCTGGACGACAAACCTGTCACGTCTATAAACTGTCTAGTCTAAGTTTACACCACCTATAAGCTTAGTTTTACTCCAAAAATGCATAACAATTTTGGCACATTTTGTGTCGCACAGCAGCACATTTAACCCATGCTCCGTTAGTCACAAGGCCAACCCCAATTTCGGTAAGTGACTCCAACTTGCCAGATAAGGTATAAAAAGAGTAGAAAAGTGTCTAAATATTTGATAAATGTGAAGCCAAGAATATCTGCCAGTTTTTTGGCTCAAATTTCACCAAAAAATTGCACCCAATTGTACTCATCTGCCACAGCTATTTCCTGCATCAGTAGATGGAAGGGATATATGATGAGAAATATGATAATTGTTGAAGCAAATAATATAATGGGTTAATGATGTTGACGATCATTAGAATATGTAAAAATTTACGCCTGGTATCGGGGGTTAAACGTTTTCTTGCTAGATCTAGATTTGTAAATCTATCTACAACCTAAAGATGGTTAAAGCAGATCTTCAGAACCCCATCGCCCTCAACGCACACATACAGTACCTACACACATTTCGATGCAGGTCAACTCTCCTTGCACTGAGTTCTGGGAGAGCTTGTGCTTATACAAGTAGCTCATCAGAACAATCAGAGCTGCAGTGTAAAGCATGCTGTTCCCAGGATGCACTGCACACACATACTGTATGGTCAGGTTGTCAACCCTCTGAATGCCTTCATTATGGCCCATCTGCTAGATTGGTCAGAAATTTTTTGCCATATCTTGCCATGTACATTCAACTTCAGGGGAGATTAAGAATTAAAATGTGTCTGAATTCTGTCACCTTTTTATGAATAAATCTGCCCCGTTTTTTGTCAACTCTTAACGGGGAGGTTTCAGCTCTATATAAGATTTCTGCCACTACATGTTCCTGTTCATTGACAACTAGCAAGCCCTTAAAGGGGTTTTCTGGTGTGCTGCAATCAATTCTAAAGGTCGCTGTAGTTTTATTTTACTTTTATTGCTCCTATCTTCCGTTTTGGGCTGTGGTCACATGATCATGTCCATGCAGCTCTTTCTTCTTTCCTATGATGTTCTGTCCATACAGGGGCAATGATAGGGGGGTGTCTATTTAAATAGCTGGGTGGTAGGAGCTATAAACTAACTGGGCGGTGTTAGGTGGTGCAGTGCTCCAGAGAAAGGTGAAGTGCATCATGGGTTTGGTTGGATACAGCAACAGGAAGTGCTACCTACAGGAGGTAAAGAAACCAGAGTGATTTGTGTACAAGGTGAAAAGTGTCCGGAGAGTCCAAACTGAACAAAAAGAAAATAATAGAGAAGATGTAAATGAGGTAAGCAACTACATGAGCATATCTATTAGAAACCATATTAATCACAGAAAACCTCTTTACAGGCTGAAATGTAAGATGTATGAAAAGTAACTAGCTGGATGGGCGGAGCTAGTAACACGCTGGGCATTGTTAGGGGCGGTGCTGTTCTCCAGAGGAAGGAGAACTGCATCATGGGTTTGGTTGGATACAGCAACAGGAAGTGTTATATAAAGGGTGTAAAGAAACTAAAGATTTGATTTGTATAAATGGGCAATATGGGTTAGGAGGGTCCAAATATATATATATATAAAAACATGGGGAAGATGTAAATGAGGGAAGCAACCACATAAACATATCTATTAAAAACCATATTAACCCCAGAAAACCCCTTTAGAAGCTTGTTCTGATTTGCAAGATGTATGAAAAGATGTTTATTTTGCTCTTTTACAAATTGTGTCTATTTTCACAGCATTTCGTTTTATGATACATGGAAGAGTTATCCCTGCAAGATTTTTTATATATTTTTTTGTAATGGGCAGGTAGAGCCAAAATACCTCCTCTAATCCCAGCTCTCGAGTGTGGTTCTCAAGTTACAGACATTGTGAATAGTATCTATGTTCTACAGTGGTCAGGGCTTCCTGGAATTTTTGCAGTACCAGTTATCTTCCCTGGCAGCTTATACTCTTTTTAAGCAGCTGAAGCTACATTTTTTTGTCATCAAGTTAGTGAAGAATCCCCTGATTTATTTGGTGTATTTTGTTTTTCTGTTGATACTTTATATCTCTAAGAAACTCACTATCTGTGCCCAACCTTATATCCAGAATAAGCCACTGGAAGTGACTGTATTAACACTGTGACTGAAGGTATAGACACAAACTTATATGACAGAGGTGACCATACACAAGGAGGTTTCTGGGAATTTAAGGCTAATTTCGCATGAGCGAGTTTTCTGTCTGGATGTGATGCATGTACTGAACACATATCATCCGGACTGAATCCTGACCCATTCATTTCAATGGATGTTTTTTTTTACACATCATCTTTGTGTTCAGGAAAAATAGCAGAATGTTCTATATTGTGTGTTTTTTTGCACAACCTTGGCTCCATAGAAGTGAATGAGGCTTGTGTGAAAAACGGAAGAAATCCAGATGCAATGCATTTTTCATTGATGGTTGCTAGGAGATGTTGAGTGTTATTCTTCAGTTTTTCTTTACGTGCATGAAAAACTATCAAAAATTGATTGTATCAGCGCATAAAAAACTGAACACTGAACGCATTCGCAGACAAAACTGTTATAACTTGCATGTAAAACCATCATTTTTTTCCCTGAACAGACTCTGAAACCGTATGTGTGAATGAATCATAATATTGACGGCCTTTCCTTAGGATAGGTCATCAGTACCTGATCAGTGCGGGTCCAACACCCGGCACCCACACCAAAGAGGTTTGAAGAGGTGAGCTTGCAAAGACCAGCGCCATACATTGTCTAGTGGGCCTGAGCTGCTCCTAGGTCATGTGACTGATGAACGAGACATTACCGGCCTAGGAAGAGGCCACGGCACTCACCAGAGCTCCTCAAACAGTTGATCAGTGGAGGTGCTGAGAATTAAACTCCTGGAAAACCCCTTTAAATGGCTTGTGCAAGACATTAGAAAATATTGGACAAGACCAGAAATGGTGTCAAATTAAAAAAAAATAATGATGGTACAGTAAGACTGTGATTAGCTGCAGGGCTCTCACGCTATACACCTTCAAATCACTGTGCACGTCACTGTCACTTTGATGTTTGCAATGACATGCAGGTGTGTGGCAGTATGGAACATGAGCCCTGCAGCCAATCACTGTCCTCAGTGATCTACGGCGGCAGTGGTCAAATGGCGTTTAATGTCACTTCACCTCTGTAGACTGTAAACAAGCAGAGGCAGGAGGACCGGACCGTCGGTGCAGAGAATGATATCGGAGAAATAAGCATAGTATAGTTTTTATTTTTATTTTACTCCATTTAGGCCGCTGTCCAAGATTTTTTATTATCTCAGACATCCCCTTTAAAGGCAAACCGTCAATCTTCCTCATTATTATACCAAGTGTAATATATGAAAACCTAGGAGCAGTAAACCTGCATGTCCTACTAAGGTCATAATTCTGTGCTTATTATTTTTTTTTTATATATCTTTACTGAGGGCAAAGACCAGTTTTTCTGATCCAGAGCTCCAAATCCTATATGTAGACATTGATTTAAAATATAAAATTCTACTGCCTGCAGCCACCACTAGAGGGAGCTTACTGCATCCTGCCTATAATTTTGGTCAGATTTACTAATCCTTTAGATAGTATAAACTTAGACATGTACCAAATTTATCAGAGAGGCTCAGGCTGGATTATAAATTTGGTGCAAGGCTAGACACCTTTGTCTAATTTTATATGGCTGGCTTAGTATGAGACAAAATTCTACACCATTAGGCTCCATTCACACGTCCGCAAATGGGTCCGCATTCGTTCCACAATTTTGCGGAACGGGTGCGGACCCATTCATTTTCTATGGGGACGGAATGGATGCGGACAGCACACAGTGTGCTGTCAGCATCCGCATTCAGGTCCGCAGCTCCGCAAAAGATAGAACATGTCCTATTCTTGTCCGCAGTTTGCGGACAAGAATAGGCATTTCTATAGGGGTGCCGGGCAGGTGTGTTGCGGATCCGCAATTTGCCGGTCCGCAACACACCAATGGAGCCTTATTGTGAATATTTGGTGCAAAATGTAACATATTATGCCACACCCCTTTTGTGATAATTTGTACCCTTTGTAGGGCTAGATAGGTAAATTAAAGCCTAACTGTTACTAAAGTAAATTCAAAATATCAAGGTCTTTAAGAACCAATCATAAATTGGTGAGATCAAGAAACAAAAACAGTAAAAAATGTCTCATCAATCAGAATGGGTCTCACCATGTCCAATATGCATGGACTTTTGCTGACTGAGCAGTAGTACTTGGTGCAGGGCCCCAGTATGTTTCTTACAGGTAGTAGCGGGACATATACTATCTGACCCTAGTAATACCCTAGATGTAAAAAAAGGGGGACGGAAATAGAGCCCTATTAGTCGCTATCTGGCATACACAGAGCACTAGCGTTTATCGCGAATATCGTCACTTCGAGAATTCGCAAAGATGTAGAATATAGTGCTATATATTTGTAATCGTGAATATTCTAGATTTTTTTCATCAGTAACCTCCCTTCTTGCTTGTGGGCCAATAAGAAGTCTGTAATATATTTGTCAGAGCTTAGCAACATCCCTAGCAACCAATAGGAAAGTTGCCTACCCCTTACTACAGTCCTGATCAAAAGTTTAAGACCACTTGAAAAATGGCAAAAAATCATATTTAGCATGGCTGGATCTTAACAAGGTTCCAAGTAGAGCTTCAACATGCAACAAGAAGAAATGGGAGCGAGACAAAACATTTTTTGAGCATTCAATTTAATGAAAACAACGAATAAACTGAAACAGGCTGTTTTTCAGCTGATCAAAATTTTAGGACCAAATGCCTTTAAAAGGCCAAATCTGTGCAAAGATGTGGATTCATTGTCATTTTCTGTCAGGTAGTCACACGTTGTGATGGCAAAGGCAAAAAAGCTCTCCCTTTTTGAACGTGGTCGGGTTGTTGAACTGCATAAGCAGGGTCTCTCACAGCGCGCCATCGCTGCTGAGGTGGGACGCAGTAAGACAGTCATTTGGAATTTCTCAAATGATCCTGGTGGTTATGGAACAAAAAAGTCAAGTGGAAGACCCAAAAAAATGTCATCAGCACTGAGCCGGAGGATCCAATTGGCTGTCCGTCAACACTGGCCGATCCTCGACCCAAATTAAGGCCCTTACTGGTGCTGACTGCAGCCCCATAACCATCAGACGGCATCTGAGACTGAAGGGCTTCAAAAACAAAAAACGTCTTCAAAGACCTCGTCTCCTTGAACGCCACAGAACTGCTCGTTTGGACTTTGCAAGAGAGCACCAAACATGGGTGCTGATGAGAAAAAATTTAACCTTGATGGTCCTGATGGTTTCCAACGTTACTGGCATGACTAGCAGATCCCACCTGAGATGTTTTCTACGCGCCACAGTGGAGGGGGCGCCATAATGGTCTGGGGTTCTTTTTCCTTCAGTGGAACAATGGAGCTTCAGGAAGTGCAGGGGCGTCAAACGGCCGCTGGCTATGTCCAGATGTTGCAGAGAGCATTCCTCATGACTGAGGGCCCTCGTCTGTGTGGTAACGACTGGGTTCTTATCCAATTACATTAGATGGTTAGCTCATACATATAATACAGATAGTCCGTGTAGGTTAGATAGTGATATAGTGTAGCTGATAGGTTCCAGTGCAGGGTGTTAGGTAGTGTGATAGGAATTACAGTTTCTCTGCTGTCCATACATACATGCTACAGACATAGTGCTCTGATGTCCCAACAATACTTAGTGCACCAATCAGTAATATCTACTCAGACCTGAAAAAATGTGAAGTTGCATGTATTGCCAATTCTATAATTTGCGAATTTATTGCCAATATTATGCAAAAAATTTGCAGAATATCGCGAAAACGAATATTGCCTATGCTGCTCATCACTACAGAGCACCCACCCGATAGGGGCAGCCCAGTCAGGAACCTGTCCCTGAGGCAGCCGTATCCCTAATAAAGTCCCATAATCAAGAACTGTTCAGCGGATTAGAGAATAAAAGACCAGCAAAGAAAAAACTGTAGCCAGTAAAGTACAAAAATTACAAATATATTGTAGAATGCAAAGAGACAATGGCAGGTGTCAGTGGACAATTATGCCAAACCAGTTTTCTGCTCCCATCTAAGTGGTAAGGAGGGGAGCAGATATTACCAGCATAGGCTCTCAATAAAATGTTGGAAGAGAACCTAGGGCGCCAAGATCCTTGCCAAATAAATTAACTGAGAATTGTGGATAGACAGTGGTCAACCGCAATATGGCCCATTAGCTAACAAAATGTTTTAAGAAGGGGTTAAAGGGATTGTCCGAGAGCTGAACCCAGACATACCCTTATTTTCACCCAGGCAGCCCCCCTGAGGCTAGCATCGGAGCATCTCATGCTCTGATGCGCTCCCTTGCCCTGCGCTAAATCACGCAGGGCACGGGCTCTTTTGTTTATCATAGCACACTGCAGGGCAGAAACTTCCACCCAGCAGTGTGTTCGGTGACGTCACCGGCTCTGATGGGTGGGCTTTAGCTTTGCCCTAACCGTTTTACTGGCTAGGGCAGTGCTAAATCCCGCCAATCAGTGCCAGTGACATCACCGGGCTTCCTGGCAGCCCCATGGAGAGCCCCGGTACGTCACCGGATCTCCAAAAAATGCCATTTAGCCTGTGCGATTTAGTGCAGGGCAAAGGAGAGCATCGGAGCATGAACTGCTCTGATGCTCAAGTCAGTGGGGCTGCCGGGGTGAAAATGAAGGGACAACGCCTTTAATGGTCCCCCTGGTCTCATCAATGCAAATGAGGGCGGCGCACAACTATGTCCACCACCTCCTTATATCTCCTGCCAGCATCTTCGCTTGTCCTGCCTTCACCCCCACAGCTTAATGCACGCCAAGGCGTAAGCTCCCGCGCAGTGTATGGGGGCCTGAGGCACATCATAATTATCAATGATACGAGCAATCCAGACAGAAAAAAACACTTTCGGTTTTGCTCCCATTTTGCAAGAGCTAAACTCAAAGATCTGAACCAAGCCTGGCACTCCAGGGGGCCCGGCTGCCTGTGGTCCCCCCCCCCAGGCCTTCCTAAAGCATGTTAAAAATGGACGCTGGCAGGGGCTCTGCTGTACTCACATGTAATGGAGCGCTCTGATGGGGCCCGGCATGAAGTACAGTGGCAATTTCGGGCCCCATCAGAGCGCTCCATGCCTCCATTACATGTATAATATGGGGGGGGGAGGAAGAGGGGGGGGAGTGCGCACTCACTCACACACACCCGGCTGCTGCTGCCTCCTCCTTCTTTTTCTGACTGAAGAGGAGGAGCGGCATTGCACAGGGAGAGGTAATGTGGAGCTGGCGTTGTTGCCATCTTAGAAGCTAGACTCCCTCCTGAGACTGAGAGCTGCCTGCTGCATAAGTATGCTGGAAGAGGGGACAGATCTGGAGGGCATGCTGCTGCAGAACACAAGGGGTAAAGCCATTGTCAGGGACACACCATCCTATCCCAGTGATAGTCTATGACTGGGATGGTGTGTTCCTGCCAGTGGTTTCACCCCTTGTGTTCTGCAGCAGCATGCCCTCCTTTTATATACAGCCTATACCTATGTGCAGCCTATATGCCTTTGGTTTGCGCTGTGACACTGTTGCCAAACTTGCAGTTTCCCACTGCAACGTGTTGCTGTGAGAGCATGCGGTGGCAGTGACTCGGCCTTCTGGGTGATTGCCGTGACATGGTTGCCACGCATGCTGTTGCCAGTGGTAACGTGTGGTTTGGTATCTTGTGTGTGCACTTCCCCTTTAAGTGGCTTCCTTCCTCTGTCTGGTGTTGGAAGGGTTAACTCCCTTCCTAGTGTTTTAAGAACACTGGGTTAATGTGTGGGTGTGGCTGCTTGGGCTATTTAGCCTCTGCTGGATGCCTGGTGTATGCTGGTGGTTCACTGTTCCTGGCTTTTACCATCTGTGCAGTGAAGGCCACCCTTGTGGTCATTGATGTTATTATGGTGTCTCTCGCCATTCTTATCTTTTGGTTTGCGTGGGCTATGTTCAGGGTGTTGAATGTCTTGTGTTGTGTTACATGTCTGGTGATGTTTGGTGTCCTGTGTGGTTGTGGTTGGTGCTGTGTCCTTAATGTTGGTGTGGACAGCAGCACTTGTGCACGGGTTCCAGTCAGTGTGTCTGTGGCAGGTAAGTGTGTTATGGGTTTTGCTTACCTGCCAACTCCATATGCTGTATGTGTTCCCCTCTCCTTGCAGCCTGGCCTCAGATAGAGACTCTATCTGTCATCTCCTCCCGGCTCCTTGGTGAGGGCTTTCCAGGGGGCGACTCAGGGTCTCTAGGAATCCAGAGTATGAGCCGTCCTACCATCGGGGTCCGCTTATACGGTGTGGAGTCAGGGAGAGGATTAGGGATGCTGTAGAAGGTGACCTGCTCCCTTATTACTCCTTTTGGCCAGGCTGTTCCACTTTTACCCTATGACACCGCACGGTGAGGGGTTTCCCCCACTCCCCACCGTGACACTATATCTATGTACAGCCTATACCTATATACAGCCTATACCTATGTACAGCCTATACCTATATACAGCCTAAAACTATATATTGCATTACAAAGGTGTAGACTGTATATAGGTATAGGCATATCTATCTAGCTACCTATCTCATATCTATCTATCTATCCCACAGGAATTATATTGTTCGGCATGGTGTAACCTCCAAACATTTGCTGTACAGTATACATTATAATCCCTGTAACATGCTGTACAATATACATTATAATCCCTGTAACATGCTGTACAATATACATTATAATCCCTGCACAATGCTATACAATATACACTCACCTAAAGAATTATTAGGAACACCTGTTCTATTTCTCATTAATGCAATTATCTAGTCAACCAATCACATGGCAGTTGCTTCAATGCATTTAGGGGGGTGGTCCTGGTCAAGACAATCTCCTGAACTCCAAACTGAATGTCAGAATGGGAAAGAAAGGGGATTTAAGCAATTTTGAGCTTGGCATGGTTGTTGGTGCCAGACGGGCCGGTCTGAGTATTTCACAATCTGCTCAGTTACTGGGATTTTCATGCACAACCATTGCTAGGGTTTACAAAGAATGGTGTGAAAAGGGAAAAACATCCAGTATGCAGCAGTCCTGTGGGCAAAAATGCCTTGTGGATGCTAGAGGTCAGAGGAGAATGGGACAACTGATTCAAGCTGATAGAAGAGCAATGTTGACTGAAATAACCACTCGTTACAACCGAGGTATGCAGCAAAGCATTTGTGAAGCCACAACATGCACAACCTTGAGGCGGATGGGCTACAACAGCAGAAGACCCCACCGGGTACCATTCATCTCCACTACAAATAGGAAAAAGAGGCTACAATTTGCATGAGCTCACCAAAATTGGACTGTTGAAGACTGGAAAAATGTTGCCTGGTCTGATGAGTCTCGATTTCTGTTGAGACATTCAAATGGTAGAGTCCGAATTTGGCGTAAACAGAATGAGAACATGTATCCATCATGCCTTGTTACCACTGTACAGGCTGGTGGTGGTGGTGTAATGGTGTGGGGGATGTTTTCTTGACACACTTTAGGCCCCTTAGTGCCAATTGTGCATCGTTTAAATGCCAGGGAGGGGGCCCCATGGATCAGTTTTGCACCGGGGCCCCATGGATTGTGTGTACGCCACTGCCATTACTCTCAAATATTGTTCACAAATCTGTCTAAGGCCTATTGCACACGGACGTTTTTTTTTCCCGTTTACTGGACGTTTTTTGCGTTCCGTATACGGTCCGTATACGGAACCATTCATTTCAATGGGTCCGCAAAAAAAAACGGAATGTACTCCGTATGCATTCCGTTTCCGTATTTCCGTTTTTCCGTTCCGTTTTAACATAGAACATGTCCTATTATTGCCCGCAAATCACAGTCCGTGGCTCCATTCAAGTCAATGGGTCCGCAAAAAAACGGAACACATACGGAAATGCATCCGTATGTCTTCCGTTTCCGTTCCGTTTTTTGCTGAACCATCTATTGAAAATGTTATGCCCAGCCCAATTTTATCTATGTAATTACTGTATACTGTATATGCCATACGGAAAAACGGAACGGAAAAACGGAACAGAAACAGAAACACAACGGAAACAAAAAACGGAACAACGGATCCGTGAAAAACGGATCGCAAAACACTGAAAAAGCCATACGGTCGTGTGCAATAGGCCTAAATCTGTGTTAGTGAGCACTTCTCCTTTGCCGAGATAATCCATCCCACCTCACAGGTGTGGCATATCAAGGTGCTGATTAGACAGCATGAATATTGCACAGCTGTGCCTTAGACTGCCCACAATAAAAGGACACTCTAAAATGTGCACCTCTTTGCCTTACTGGGGGGGAAGGGGGGGGGTCAGAAAACCAGTCAGTATCCGGTGTGGCCACCATTTGCCTCACGCAGTGCAACACATCTCCATCGCAGAGTTGATCAGGTTGTTGATTGTGGCCTGTGGAATGTTGGTCCACTCCTCTTCAATAGCTGTGCGAAGTTGCATAATATTGGCAGGAACTGGAACACGCTGTCGTATACGCCGATCCAGAGAATCCCAAACATGCTCAATGGGTGAGTATGCTGACCATGCAAGAACTGGGATGTTTTCAGCTTCCAGGAGTTGTGTACAGATCCTTGGGGCTGTGCATAATCATGCTGCAACATGAGGCGATGGTCGTGGATGAATGGCACAACAATGGGCCTCAGGATCTCATCACGGTATCTCTGTGCATTCAAAATGCTATCAATAAAATGCACCTGTATTTGTTATCCATAACATACGCCTGCCCATTCCATAACCCCACCGCCACCATGGGCCACTCTATCCACAACATTGACGTCAGCAAACCGCTGATCCACATAACGCCACACACGCTGTCTGCCATCTGCCCTGAACAGTGAAACCCGGGACTCATCCGTGAACAGAACACCTCTCCAACGTGCCAGACACCATCGAATGTGAGCATTTTCCCACTCAAGTCGGTTATGACGACGAACTGCAGTCAGGTCCAGACCCCGATGAGGACGACGAGCATGCAGATGAGCTTCCCTGAGACGGTTTCTGGCAGTTTGTGCAGACATTTTTTGGTTATGCAAACCGATTGTTGCTGCAGTTGTCAGGATGGCTGGTCTTAGACGATCATGGAGGTGAACATGCTGGATGTGGAGGTCCTGGTGTGGTTACACGTGGTCTGCAGTTGTGGGGCCGGTGGATGTACTGCCAAATTCTCTGAAACGCCTTTGGAGACGGCTTATGGTAGAGAAATGAACAGTCATTGCACAGGCAACAGCTCTGGTAGACATTCCTGCAGTCAGCATGCCAATTGCACGCTCCCTCAAATGTTGCAACATCTGTGGCATTGTGCTGTGTGATCAAACTGCACATTTCAGAGTGGACTTTTATTGTGGGCAGTCTAAGGCACATCAGTGCAATATTCATACTGTTTAATCATCACTTTGATATGCCACACCTGTGAGGTGGGATGGATAATCTCGGCAAATGAGAAGTGCTCACTAACACAGATTTAGATAGATTTGTGAACAATATTTGAGAGTAATGGGTCTTTTGTGTATGTAGAAAATGTTTCAGATCTTTGAGTTCAGCTCATGCAAAATGGGAGCAAAACCAAAAGTGTTGCATTTATATTTTTGTTCAGTGTACATGTCCTCACTGTAATACAGTTCTGTTAATAGTTTTGAGGATTTGACGCTGCTTAATCACAACTGTAAACTAGCACATGTAAAACTTATTTGGGCTAAGCATAGATAATTTCTCTAAACCTGGATGCACCAAACTGTGCCACATTTTGGTACAATTTACCCCAAAATGTAGGTGCACTCATATTAGTAAATGTGAGCCATGATATTTAAAGTGTAACTGTTGTTTCGGTTTATTTTTAATATAGTGTAGGGGCAGGGATGTGAATACTTCATTGGGGTAACATGTTTCTTTGTGCTAGAAAACAGGGTGTAAAGAGTCTTATTAGCAAAGCTCTAACATCTGAGGCGGCTTTCTTTTTCGAAGCACTCCCAGGGCCCGAATGGCAACCCCAGGCAGAAGGAGGCCCTTCGTTCTCTGTGGTAGCCTCAAGCCTAAGGAAGGCTTGAGGCTACCACAGCAATTCATTCCTATCTAGCCCTTCCTGTGACCGGGCTCCATAGGAATGTATTAAATCTCCCATAGACTGCAATGGTAATTTGTTGCAGTCTATGGGAGAAGCAATCTGAAGATTGCATGTTGGAACTTAATAAAAGTTTTTAAAAAAGTATTAAATTTTTTTAAATTCATTTCACCTCCTTTCCTCATAAAAATAAATAATAAAAAAAACATCATAGACATTGCTGCATCTCAAAACTCCCCAACTATTAAAATATAAACATATTTTTCCTGTATGGTGAATGCTGTAATGGAAAAAAATCTAAATGACCTACTCGCCATTTTTTTTATTGTTTTAACTCCCCCCCCAAAAAAGGAATAAAAAGTGATCAAAAAGTCATACACACTCCAACATAGTATAAAAAAAAACTACAGATAACCCCATAGAAAAAGGAGTATAAAAAAGTTATGGGGCCAGAATGATTGGTGATGAAAGAAAAAAATAAATGTCCAAAGTTTTTTGTCAGCATTAAATCACAAGAATAACTACATAAATTTAGTATCGCCGTAATCTTACTGACCCGGAGAATGGAGGAAACAGTTCAGTTTTACCACATAGGGAACACCTTAAAATCAAAACTCATAAAACTCAATTATTTTTTTTCGCTTCCCACTACATTGTATGCAATATTAGATGATGTCATTTGTCCCACAACAAACAAGCCCTCATATGGCTATGTGAATGGAAAAATAAAAAAGTTATGGCTCCAGGAAGACAGCGAGTGTAAAACCAAAATCACCCAGGCGAAAAGTTTTAACTCTACATCCGTACAGGGGATTTAAAGCTCAGTTTCAGGAAAATGAAGGTGGAGATTTACTATAAAGGGGTTTTCCGGGATTTTGATGTTGATGACCTATCCTCAGTATAGACTAGAACCTTCAGAATCACAGGTGCATATCCATGAAGCAAACATAATTACAAAAAACAAAATGGCTGCACACCGTTATATATACAAACAATAGAGCTAAGAAATGGGGGTCATTCTAGATAAAAGTGGCACAATACCGACTATAAGTATTAAGGCTGATTTCAGCCTGTATTTGTGGGCAGGGCGTTGGCTCCCTATATATACCTGCCAATTCCTTCCCTCAGGTGGTGTGTCTCACTTACTTTGTAGGAGGAGCCACATCTAGCTGCCATGCAAGCTTCACGTCTGTTTTTTTTTCCAGCTTCACGTCGGGTTGTTCAAGTGCGATTCGCTACACAGCGCCACGATATCAAGAGAGGTCGTTCGGTTACACGTAAGTTCTTGGAGCATGAGCTCCCGCCTACTCACGGCTACGGGCAGTAGCACTCCTCCACAAAGGTTCTGCGGTTCAAGGTGGAACGCATCCACTTCCGCCTGCCCTCCTCCAGCCGAGCACTGATCGCAACACCTCCCACACACGTCCGTCCACTCCAGGCTCGCACTTGGGGACCGCACATCCCAGTCCAAGCAGGGTAGCAAGCACGGGGGTCCCCCTTCCCCTCCCTGCAGCGGCCATGAGTGCGCCACATGCCCACTCGGAAATATCCACCCCAGATAAAAAATAAAAAAAAAGGGGGATAATAAATCATTGCCCCAGCAGAGACGCTATATAGCAGAGGCGGCACAGATGGGAAGCAGTGGGCATTGTTGCCGGCGTTACGCCAAACTGCGGCAGCCCAGCTTCCAGCCTGTGTCAGGGGCAATTTTGGTGTGCGTATTTGCATATATTAATCAACAGCACATGGGCCAGTAAGTTACTTGGTCCCTGCAGGTCAGAATTGTGTCACGGCATGGAAGCAGGGATTCACACTGCCAGCAGGTGTCAGAGGTCCAAAATTGCGTGTGGCAGGCTCCCTGTTTCCAAACGCAGGTTTGGCTGGAAAGATTCGTCAGCGGCGCGCGATCAGTTTAGTTACCACATATACCGCGTACTTAAATCATCTGTCGCCTGGACCACTCAGGCCAAGTTCAATGTTGTACGTCACCTGGATCGTCCAGGCCAAGTTCAATGTTGTACGTCACCTGGATCGTCCAAGCCGTGTTTAATGTCATGTCACCTGGATCGTCCAGGCCAACTTTAAACGTTGTATGTCACCTGGATCGTCCAGGCCGAGTTCAATGTTGTATGTCACCTGGATCGTCCAGGCCAACTTTAGCGTTGTATGTCACCTGGATCGTCCAGGCCGTGTTTAATGTCATGTCACCTGGATCGTCCAGGCCAACTTTAAACGTTGTATGTCACCTGGATCGTCCAGGCCGAGTTCAATGTTGTATGTCACCTGGATTGTCCAGGCCAACTTTAGCGTTGTATGTCACCTGGATCGTCCAGGCCGTGTTTAATGTTATGTCACCTGGATCGTCCAGGCCAACTTTAGCGTTGTATGTCACCTGGATCGCCAGGCCGAATTTAATGTTGTATGTCACCTGGATCGTCCAGGCCAACTTTAGCGTTGTATGTCACCTGGATCGTCCAGGCCAACTTTAAACGTTGTATGTCACCTGGATCGTCCAGGCCGAGTTCAATGTTGTATGTCACCTGGATCGTCCAGGCCAACTTTAGCGTTGTATGTCACCTGGATCGTCTAGGTTCAGCTACCACTTATACCATGTCACATCATTTATCTTGCCTCTGGGTCACGCCAGGATGAGCTAAATGTTGGGCGACAACTGGACCTTCAATTTAGCCACTGTTGTGACACGCAGTTAGTTTTTCAAACGAGCCAATGTAACACGTCACCTGGATCGTCCAGGCCGAGTTTTTTATATGTCCCCTGGATCATACGGGGCCGAGTTTTACGTAGTATGTTACCTGGATTGTCCAGGCCGGGTCTAATGTTGTGCGTCGTCTGGATCATCCAGGCCGGGTTCAATGTTGTATGGCACCTGGATTGTCCAGGCTATGTTCAATATGGTATTTCACCTGGATCGTCCAGGCCAAGTCTAATGTTATGTCACCTGGATCGTCCAGGCCACGTTTTTAAGTAGTATGTTACCTGGATCGTCCAGGCCATGTTTAATGTAGTATGTCACCTGGATCGTCCAGGCCATGTTTAATGTAGTATGTCACCTGGATCGTCCAGGCCATGTTTAATGTAGTATGTCACCTGGATCGTCCAGGCCATGTTTAATGTAGTATGTCACCTGGATCGTCCAGGCCATGTTTAATGTAGTATGTCACCTGGATCGTCCAGGCCATGTTTAATGTAGTATGTCACGTGGATCGTCCAGGCCATGTTTAATGTAGTATGTCACCTGGATCGTCCAGGCCATGTTTAATGTAGTATGTCACCTGGATCGTCCAGGCCATGTTTAATGTAGTATGTCACCTGGATCGTCCAGGCCATGTTTAATGTAGTATGTCACCTGGATCGTCCAGGCCATGTTTAATGTAGTATGTCACCTGGATCGTCCAGGCCATGTTTAATGTAGTATGTCACCTGGATCGTCCAGGCCATGTTTAATGTAGTATGTCACCTGGATCGTCCAGGCCATGTTTAATGTAGTACGTCACATAGGTTGTCCAGGCCATGTTTAATGTAGTACGTCACATAGGTTGTCCAGGTTCAGCTACCACTGATAACATGTCACACCATTTGTCCTGTCCGGGTTACCCCTAGGATGAGCTAAATGTTGAGTGACAACTGGACCTCCAAGTTAGCCACTGCTGTATCCACATCATATGTCATATTGGGTTCGCCACACCCCGTTCTAGTCTGTCCAGGCTCGGCTTTTAGGAGCCTTCCGGACAATCAAGGGGTTTCACGGTCCCCATCCTTTTCTCACGGCTACATTATTCAGTTTACTTAAATGTTTTCCCTCAGATTCCTAGAAGTGTCTCCGGCCACTATCATTCTCAAAGTAGGCTAAAAGTCCTGCAAGGTAAGTCATACGCAACGAGGGTAATAGCACTGGGAGGTTCTATCCTTGCATATCCCAGTCTGTATATACCTTATTTAGCTCTTATTGTTGGTTTTTTCTGTTCGCGGCAATCCAGATCAAGTCATTCATCAAAGTCAGGTTCAGTCAAAGGCGGATCCACGATGTCTCAGGGTCAAAGAAATGTAGCAGCAGATGCACTGTCTAGATTTAATTTTTTGGTTTTCTTTCAGGAGATGCCCGACGCGGACCCCACGGGAGCCTCAATCCCGACACACAACACTCTAGTGATGGGCTAGAGTCTTTGATTTCGACAGCAAAACACCTCATAAGTCAATCATTAGCCCCAAATACGGCCAGGAATTACAGAGCCGGGTTGAAAGCGTTTGATAGTTTTAGACTCCTTTACCCTCAGGGCGGCCGTGACGAAACATCATACTTGCTGGCGTTCATAGCTTTCTGTTATTCCCAACTTAAACTCTCTTATAATACCATAAAATTATACCTAGCGGGCCTCCAACATCACTTCATGCTCAGTAATCTGGGTCGATCTTCTATTTTTTTCAAACCAGGCAATCAAGGCGGCCCTCAGGGGAATACAAAAAAATGCAAAACAGGCTCCCACCCGTAGACAACCGGTGTCCAGCAAGCTGTTCAGGGATTTGTCTTCTGCCCTAGATGGCTGTCCTTTTGGGCCCTTGACCAGCACGGTAATACAAGCAGCCATGTTTTTAAGTTTTTACGGCTTCCTCCGGCCAGGAGAATTCACTGGCAGCTCTCCGGGACATGGCTGTCTCCGCAAAGAACAGCTGTCGTGGCATAATGACTATTTCGTACTCAGCCTTTCACTGACCAAAACAAACCAAGCAGGGCCACCCACGGAGACTAAATATTTCCCTACCCAAAATAACTGGTGCCCAGTTCGGATCCTCAACAAATTATTATCCCTGTTACAGACAGCGCCTCGTAACAGTCCTCTCCTGCCCTTCAAAGACAAACCCCTCTCTTCAAACCAATTCACGTCCCATATCCGTTCTCTGGCAGCAGGCCTTGGGTACGACCCAGGAGTCATCTCGGGTCACTCGTTCCGCATCGGAGCGGCACTGGAGATCATCTTGTTTCATTAGATACATTCCAAACCCACACAGGGAAATATCCCAGGCTTTTCAGTCATTGGCGTTATAGGTCATGCGAGTTGGAAGTATATGAATAAACCGGTTTAGACAACATAGTGTACTTGTCTTTTTGCCCTCTCCAGGCTTACCCACGCCCGTGGCTCCCGGCACAACTCAGCCATAGTTCAGGTTCGGCATGCCTTACCCACGTCCAAGACGCATTCAGCCCTGCCCATAAGTATTAAGGCTGATTTCAGCCTGTATTTGTGGGCAGGGCGTTGGCTCCCTATATATACCTGCCAATTCCTTCCCTCAGGTGGTGTGTCTCACTTACCCCTCCCTCCCACCCCTTTTTTTTACACACTCCAATAGGGTACGCCCTCTCCAGGCTTACCCACGCCCGTGGCTCCCGGCACAACTCAGCCATAGTTCAGGTTCGGCATGCCTTACCCACGTCCAAGACGCATTCAGCCCTGCCCATAAATGAATAATGGAAGCACTTAGCGCACATACGTGTCGGGACCATCTACCAGGCGTCAAGGTGGCTTCTGCAGATGGGTCCCTATCACTAAATATACTGCCTCACTTTGGACTTAATTAAGCCTACAATATTCAGGGCAGTGTAGGAACCAGCTACAAACGTACTCTGCTCAGAAGTCCCAGGTTGATGAGCGTGTTCAGTCTAAAAGAGGTGCTACCCTCATTATATTTGCCCTTCCTATCCAATAGAGCACCTTGATTAGGTGGTACATATAGGTGTGCTTGCTCCTCCTCCCATTGGTTGCTTGATGCACATGGAGGTGACTCGGAGCAGCACACCATATGTGCGAGGTCTGCGTTCCTGAACATTGAAGCCCAATGGCTCAGGTAGGTTTAGCGTAGGACCCGCCTGACCTGAGACCACCTTGGCGCTTGGTAGGCGGGCTCAGATGTGTTTTGATCAAAATATATTGGCTAAGTGTCTCAGATTTTATCATATCATAGTGAGGACTTTATCCATATATAATGCTTGCATCTACTTTACTAAGTGCATTATTATCTTATTTCTGTGATTCTCCTCAATATATTGCAAGCAAATTTTGACTAGAACCTTCAAAATCACAGCTGCATATCCATGAAGCAAACATAATTACAAAAACAAAATGGCTGCACACCGTTATATATACAAACAATAGAGCTAAGAAATGGGGGTCATTCTAGATAAAAGTGGTACAATACCGACTATAAATGAATAATGGAAGCTCTTAGCGCACATACGTGTCGTAGCTGGTTCCTACACTGCCCTGAATATTGTAGGCTTAATTAAGTCCAAAGTGAGGCAGTATATTTAGTGATAGGGACCTATCTGTGGATGCCACCTTGACGCCTGGTAGATGGGCCCGACACGTATGTGCGCTAAGAGCTTCCATTATTCATTTATACAGGGTGGGCCATTTATATGGATACACCTTAATAAAATGGGAATGGTTGGTGATATTAACTTCCTGTTTGTGGCACATTAGTATATGTGAAGGGGGAAACTTTCAAGATGGGTGGTGACCATGGCGGCCATTTTGAAGTCGGCCATTTTGAATCCAACTTTTGTTTTTTCAATAGGAAGAGGGTCATGTGACACATCAAACTTATTGGGAATTTCACACGAAAAACAATGGTGTGCTTGGTTTTAACGTAACTTTATTCTTTTATGAGTTATTTGCAAGTTTCTCTTTGTTTACAAGACATTGACATGTCGCCGAGGTTAACACGTGAGGAGCGGATAGAAATTGTGTTGATGTCTGGTGAACGCAGTAACCGGGTCATTGCAGCAGATTTCAATGCAAGACACCCTAAGAGACCACCCATCTCCCATGCTACAGTTAGCAAACAGCTTGCTAAGTTTCGTGAAACTGGTTCAGTGTTGGATTTGCCAAAATGTGGACGCATGAAATCTGTCTCTAAGAAGAAACATCAGTGGCTGTCCTAGCTTCATTCAGCAAGAGCCCACAGCGTAGCACTCGCCGCATGTCACTGGAGAGTGGCATTAGTCGAACATCCCTTCGGCGGATATTAGCTACTCACAAATGGCACCCTTACAAACTCCATCTACTGCAGCATCTCAACGAGGATGACCCAGATCGGCGCACTGAATTTGCAGAATGGGCAAAACAAAAATTGGAACAGGACCCTCAGTTTACGCAGAAGATTTTGTTCAGTGATGAGGCAAACTTTTATGTGAATGGTGAAGTTAACAAACAAAACCACCGCTATTGGTCTGACACTAACCCACATTGGATAGATCCCTCCAAGACTGTTGGAACAAAAAAACGTATGGTATGGTGTGGTATATGGGGTACAAAGATAGTGGGGCCATTCTTCATCAATGGAAACCTCAAGGCCACTGGATATGCGAAATTGCTACATGATGATGTGTTTCCCTCTTTATGCACTGAAGCTGGCACGTTCCCTGAGTTTTTCCAGCAAGATGGTGCACCACCACATTATGGGTGTCAGGTCCAAGCACTCCTAGATGAACAGTTTCCTGGAAAGTGGATTGCTCGTCGTGGGCCAGTTGAATGGCCCCCAAGGTCTCCCGATCTGACCCCCTTAGACTTTTATCTTTGGGGTCATCTGAAGGCAATTGTCTATGCTGTGAAGATACGAGATGTGCAGCACCTGAAACTACGGATACTGGAAGCCTGTGCTAGCATTTCTCCTGCGGTGTTGCTATCAGTGTGTGAAGAGTGGGAGAAGAAGGTTGCATTGACAATCCAACACAATGGGCAGCACATTGAACACATTTTATAAGTGGTCAGAAACTTGTAAATAACTCATGAAAGAATAAAATTACGTTAACCAAGCACACCATTGTCGGTATTGTGCCACTTTTATCTAGAATGACCCCCATTTCTTAGCTCTATTGTTTGTATATATAACGGTGTGCAGCCATTTTGTTTTTTGTAATTATGTTTGCTTCATGAATATGCACCTGTGATTCTGAAAGTTCTAGTCTAAATTTTCTTGCAATATATTGAGGGTAGCACCTCTTTTAGACTGAACACGCCCATCTACCTGGGACTTCTGAGCAGAGTACGTTTGTAGCTGGTTCCTACACTGCCCTGAATATTGTAGGCTTAATTAAGTCCAAAGTGAGGCAGTTTCTTTAGTGATAGGGACCCATCTGCGGAAGCCACCTTGACGCCTGGTAGATGGTCCCGACACGTATGTGCGCTAAGAGCTTCCATTATTCATTTACAGTCGGTATTGTACCACTTTTATCTAGAATGACCCCCATTTCTTAGCTATATTGTTTGTATATATAACGGTGTGCAGCCATTTTGTTTTTTGTAGCTATCATCAGTATAGGTCATCAATATCAGATAGGTCCGACACCCAGCACCCCCGCTGATCAGCTGGTTCAAGAAAAGGTTGCGCTTGTTTACCTGCTTGTCGTCGATATCACAGCAGTGAGCAGGTGTAATTACAAGCCGTCGCATTCACTTCAATTGGACAGCTCTGTAGTATGCACTCGTCGATGTCGACGGCGAGCAGATAAACAATGAAAGGAAGGCTGTGCTCACAGGGAGCGTGGCCATCTCTTCAACCAGCTGATTGATTGGGGTGCCGGGTGTCGGACTCCTGCCAATCTGATATTGATGACCTATCCTGAGGATAGGTTGTCAATATTCAAATCTTGGAAAACCCCTTTATCAGCAACATCTAACAGTGCAGCTTAGGAAATGAGCTGTATGTATCAGTCACACATATGTAAAGAAATTTCTGGAGCATCTTAGAACTGGATATATGTGAGATAAAGTAGTAATCTTTGGGGCAAGGATTTTTCTGGACTTCCTACCACTAATCCCAGTAAAGAACATTCCAGTCAGCTATTTCCATCTTGAAAACTGGAATCTTGTTGTATACATTGCTTTAATTTCCATAATTTACTGTCATTTTGAAGAAAACACATCCAGGTGTGATGAGTGAACCACAAGTATATGACTCATCCACCCACGAAAGCCTTATAGAGTGCGACTGAGTGTTCTTCCTGCAATTGGTGACTATTTTATTTTACGGTATGGAGAGTGTTATGCCTCAGTCAACCTCAATGACCCCTCAACAGGATGTAGAATAGGAGGTCATACTTTTGGCTGTGATACAACCATTGATGTGCACCTGCCAGTCACTCTCTACTACAAGATTGTACTGTTCTCACCATAACAAATTCAGCAGCATATCGTATACAGCTGTAGGACAAGTCCATCTGACTCATGTCCTAATAATTCTGACCTAGGCTGTGGAAGAAGTTCTCAAAATGTCAGTCACAGGGCTAGAAAGAAGTTTGTCATGTATGATCTCCAGAGTTGCTCCTTGTGATCACGCTGCTCTCCGCCATTACTTGCTAAGAATCAGTTTTAACGTTTCTTTTGACATCCAGGCAATGGATTCCTTGTTATTATGGGACATCTATTATCTGCTGAAGTGGGACTTTCATGGCACAAAGGTCAAGTGTGAACAAGACCTTGGTTGGTAACAGAAAAAAGCAGCGGGGCATGGTTCTTCTGGCTCTGTCTGGTAAGCTTAATTGTGATGGGACATCCTACAAATCAAACGAAAAGGACTTGGGCAAGAAAATAATTTATAACCCAACTTTTCATATATACATTTAAAATGTGATACCACCATAGGATCTAAGAAAATCCAAAAAACAGTTATTACATGTCCCCTAAATTCTCCAGATTTTGAAGTTTTTGCAGTAGAATTAGTCAAAAGCTCAATCAGGAGAGGAGATAGGGAGTGCCCACTACACAACAGTGAAGCATTCTGGATCTTTTCTTTATATACTAGAATACCTTATAGTCTTAATTTGAAAAGAGAAATGATGCTATATCATAGGCCTCGTTCCCATCTCCGTGTCCGTTTGACGTCCGTGAAAAAATCAGTCCATGTTACATCCATGAAGATAGCTGTAGAGCACCTGTGTTTGGTCCATGTGCCTGTTACTTGTTCTTCATATGTCATCCATATTCCAGGGACACTGCTAAGCTGAAAATAAACATGGACTAAACATGGTTGCCATCCGTGTTCTGTATGTGATTTTTATGGACCCGTAGACCTCAATGGGCATGTTTGGTGTGCATTACGGACCACAGTGGTGCATGTTTCCATAATACACACTTAGTATTTGAACAATTAATTCAGTTTTTACTGCCAAAAACAAGAATCATGTTCACACCTGGTACTTGGACAACGGATTTGACTTTCGCTGCCAATAATCCAAACCATGTACATACTTGGTATATGAGCAATCGATCCAGTTTTTACTGCTAATAATAGGAATCATGCTCATATCTGGTATTTGAACAATTGATTTAGTAACAAGATCTATCTTCACACTTGGTATTTAAATAATTGATAAGGTTTTTACTGCTATCAAGAATCGTGTTCACACTTGGTGTTTGAATAGTTAAGCCAGTAACAAGAAATGTCCACACTTGGCACCTGAATAAGTGGCCTGGTTTTTGCTGCTGGCAGTGGGAACCATGTTCACACCTGGTATTTGAACAGTTGATCTAGTTTTCACTGTTATTAGGGTACGGCTAGATGGTGAAGTGTCAAGCGACATTTCATATAATGTATTTCAACGGTGTTGCAATGTGACATGCTGTGACTGTGACATGACGCTCCTCCCCTACTATTTGTAAGTTCTCTCAAATATATATTCTACACTAAATGTTTCCTGGATTTTGATACTGATGACCTATCTTCAGGATAGATCATCAGTATCTGATCGGTGGGTGTCCGATTCAAGGAAGGGTGAGCTGGCTACAAGCTTTTTTTTATCTAAATTCTCCACACATTCACGGGAAAGAGAGCACTAATCCAACCCAAATACAGATATTGAGGGTCATTTACAAAGACCAAATCTTTACGCCAGTCTTTTTTTCCGCTCTGCGTTGCCGGAAGATACACCTAATTTATGATGAGGCGTGTGACTCTGCCAGTCTATACACCTAGAGTAAAAGGTGCTCCCTTGACTGGTTTTATGCCAAAAACTGGTGTAAAATATACATAAATGACCTCCATCTTCTCTGCACAAAATTTGAGTAAGTAGAGCAAGAAACAAGGCATCATAGACTTCATGGTTTAATAAAGAATGATATTACCATCTCAGAGGGCTTCTGCAGGGGTTTCAGACATTTAATTGTATGGATATGAATTGTATTGATTGGTCCTGAGGGTCGGATAAAGTTGGTGCGCAGTATCTCCCCTTATTATGGCCTAAGTGTTGGGCTATTACTCCCTAAAATCCTACCCCTAAAGCCCTGACTGGATCCTTGCCCTGACACTTGTACCCATCTTTATGTCTGTTTGACTATTGTTTGCCCTATTAGGTAAGAATTGGGCCAAACAGACTGAACAGAAGAGAATATCGGGAGTCATTTTCAAAGACTGCCCGTTTACGTTGGTTTTTATTTCCCCCTGCGCTAACGAAGGATTTGCCCAATTTATGACTAGACTTGTCATAAATTTGGCGCACCTCTGGCAGTTCATGCATCTGGAGTAAAATCCAGCCCAATTGAAGTAGTGTTTACTCCTCTTTTACGCCTGTTTTCAGGCATAAATTATATTAAATTTGCCGGAGCCATTCATCTCTATGTAAGTTCTGGAAATATCTGAGCGCTGTACTCGGCTGTCTCTGGAAATCATGTGGAGATGAGTAGAGCTGCAGTGCACATGCTCGACCTGCGGATCCATTTGTTTCAAGAGGGGGGACACCTGCTCTCGTTAACGGTGGAGTCCCATTGTTAAACCCCCACCAATCTGATAGTTATCCAGGAGATATCTTGTAACAACCAGTTTCATGCCGGAATCACACAAGCCGTTTTTGGTTCACTTTTGATGCAGTTTATTGAGCCAAAGCCAGGAGTGAATTCAAAAGAAATGGGAAATATAGAGGAAGGACTTCTACTTCTGCTTTCTGTTGGATCCCCTGCTGGCTTTGATTCAAAAAACTACTTCTGCATGTTTTTTCAGCCTAAGGGCATGTTCACACAATGTTTTACTGACATGGATTTCAGTGCATTTTAAACTTCAAAATCCGATTAAAAAACATCAAAAGTCCCATTGATTTAGATGGGAATCAGTGTCACAGATTTTCCATGGTTTTACAGTATTTAAAATCTGTCTCAGGGAAAAACAATTGAGATGTTAATTCTTGAATGGGGCTAGATCAGAGAGTGGATCTGCGAGGTGTGCAACTGCAAGTTCACAGCAGAAATCTGAGGCTGACCCTCAAATACTCGTGAGATTTTTCCAATACTGTATGTATTCCCACTGTGCGAACATACCCTAAACCTTAAGATCACTAATTGACTTCTGGTCATAATAGTGAAGACTAATATTTGGCTAAAACAACTGCACTTAAGAACAGTGGTCTCAAGACTCTGTAGTTTTGTTGACTACAACTCCTAGCATGCCCTGAGAGCGCAAGGAGTTGTAGTTTTGCAACAGAGAACCACATGTTGGAGATTCCGCTTTCAAGGATTCCAGGAACTGGATTATTTAAAGAGGACCTGTCATGTCTGTTTTTATTACACTTTTTTCCGCCGTTTTATACATTTTAAGTAATCTGATCTGTTCCTTTTTTTTTTAAAACATTTTTAATTTATCTAAGAGGGTCATCTAGAAGAATTATGAATTCATCTGAATATTCATGGTGGTGCCTTTTTGCTTCCTATAGAAAGGTTCTGCCTGATGTGTGCTTGTCCTGCATTCACCTTAACACTTGCGATGCCAAGGGGCATACATCCAATAATCAATACATTTCTCATCCTACTGACAGCAGAGGGGTTAAGGAGCACGCTTTAATCTTCTGATAGCAGCTTTTTTCTTCTGAGCCAGGTTTAAGACATTTAAATATTTGCTCTCTAGTGAAATGACATTCTTCTGTATACCGGCCAATTTGTATTGAATTAGTCAGATCCTTATCCTCATGGTTGCACTCGGCATATATTCTTAGGAAGGAATGTTACCTGCAGCGTTTCTCCAACAGTAGGAACTGAACATGTCACAGCAAAGACAGATGGAGATATTTCAAACAAAACAAAGTAAAATGATGCCTAGCAAGGTCCAAGGGTGTAGTGCCACTTTAAAAGGGTTTATAATACATTTTATCTAATGGCCTCAGCCTGCCTCTGTAAAGAGAAAATTCATACTTACCTGCTCCCTTCTGCTATGGTCTTCTGTGCTGATTCCGCTGTGTCCATGTTCCGGTCCCAACATTGCTTACATCTACCACTGCATGGGCATGGTTACATGCTCTGCTGAAGCCAATGACTGGCTTCAGCGGTGATGTGCTGCTTGTGGTCATGTCACTGCTGAAGCCAGTTATTGGCTGCATCGGAGCAAATGACCATGTTGTACCGGATGTCAACACTGCTGGGACTGAAACATGGACACAGCGGAGGCAGCGTGGAGGACCAAAGCGGCAGGGAGCAGGTAAGTATGAATTTTCTGTTTATGAAGGCAGGCTGCTTAGATAAAAAGTAATTAATCCCCCAAAAAACCTTTAAAGGATCAGATCATGAGTGGAACTCATGAAAGCACTAGCCAGGAAAATACAATTAATTAAGAATGGTGTTAAGTGGACTTTCCTGCATCATTGATGATGTAGCCTTCAAATACAGGGGTGGACAGGCCATAAACCCTACAGGAAAGGGTTGCCAAGGGGCCTGCTGCAGTCCTCCTTACAGCTGCTGGCCGAGTACACAAAGAGCTAATGGTCCTAGCATTAATTAATGCTAAGAGCAACAGGTATTTATGTACCTGGCCAGTGAATTGAATACTGTGGCGGAGGGGGCAGTATTTTTTGCTGCACTGTAATATTTGTTTCTGCTGGAGTGGTATTTTGTGCTACACTATGGTATTGCTGTCCCTGCCCACCTCTGTTCTTCCTGCCTACTTGTGCGGCCCATCAACAACATGGAGCAAGTTTTAGATTTTTTACCAGGCTATGTGCACCTTTGGGGGCATTTTTAAAAATTTTTGCATTGCATCATGTTTTCAATTTAGTCCCTTTCTCTGTACAGCCTTGAGATTCTCTAGTAGCAGGCCCTGTATTTTTGCTGTTTCCCATCAGGCAGCTCAGCCGATGGCTCCTTATCTCTGACCTCCTAAACACTCATAATAGCTCAATCCTTATCTTATTGATAATAATTGGTATAAATAAGTGCTTTTGACCATAATTTAGCGATAAGGTTTATTAGATGACGGTACAGAGTAAAAGTACGTTTCACACAGCTAGACAAACAGTTAACCCTTTGTGACAGGCTGAATGTTTTAATAAAGACCAACTTAAATGGGATTTCTGTCAGTGGGTATAATAGGACCACTAACAAATCATGTCTATGGTGCCTATTGGATTTTAGGGACCATTTACATGGGCTGATACACTGAACAATTTTCAGGAGCGAACATTCATAGGCAGGTTCATTCCTCATCATTGCTTTCTTGTTAGGTGGAATGATCATTTGCAATGATTGCAGTTAAATGGGATGAATGATTGTTACTACAATTGTTTTTTCCCATACAGTTTCTTTGTTTTTTGGTAGCACATCCCTGTTTACACACGGTCATGTGCTTCCCACAAACAACTTTATTCAGAATGTAAATGATGAGATCACCCAAGAAACAAGCATCTAATTATTTGTCTGCTGATTGGTGGTACATTACCATGGACCAAGTATCTGTCACAAGTATTTGTACGAACATTCGTTCTCTGTAACTGGCCTGATCATCTGCCCATGAGCTCTTACGTGTCCGATCCTTTGCTCCTTCAGGAGATGAGAAATGCCAAAGGTGTCTACCAGCTGCTTATCTCTCTACTAGTGTTGATTGAGCACCAAAGTGCTCGGGTGCTCGAGTAGAACACCTCGGGATGCTCGGGTGCTCTACCGAGCACCCGAATACAATGGAAGTCAATAGGAGAACCTGAGTATTAAACCAGGCACCCCCTGCTCTGAAGAGGGGAGGGTGTCTGGTTCATAGGAAAAGGTCAGAAATTGATGGAAACACCACTGAAATGGTTTGGGAACAGCATGGGGAGGATGTCTGGATGCATCTTGGACTCCCAGGTCGCTGCTGGGAATAATGTTGTTCGAGTAGTACGCCACTTTTACAGACTGACAATAATACGCACCAAACCGAAGATAATAAAAATAAAATTTTAAAGGAAAAATTGTTAGGAAACATTCTTTCCTGTATATTTACTTGTATATAAAATGCAAGTGCTGCCAAAAATTACAAGGAATCGGCAGTCCAATACACCCTTTATTACACATAAAGGAGGGCATCATACACACCCTTGAAAAATTATGATTGATTATGATTGATGGCCTACTAGTGACCCTCAAAAACATTAGGAGCAAGGGCCTGCTGGTGACCCTCTAAAACATTAGGGGCGAGGGCCTGCTGCTGATCTGACCATCTAAAAAATTTGGGGTGAGGGTCTGCTGCTGAGCTGACCATCTAAAACATTAGGGGTGAGAGCCTGCTGGTGATCTGACCATGGAAAAAATTATGGTCAAGGGTCTGCTGCTGAGCTGACCATCAAAAAAATTATGGTTGAGGGTCTGCTGCGAAGCTGACTCTTTAAAATATTAGGGGCCTGTGCCTGATGCTGATCTGACTATGGAAAAAATTATGGGCAAGGGCATGCTGCTGAGCTGACCATCTAAAACATTATGGGTGAGGGACTGCTGCTGAGCTGACCATCTAAAACATTAAGTGTGAGGGTCTGCTGCTGAGCTGACTCTCTAAAACATTAGCGGCTAGTGCCTGCTGATGAATTGACTATCGAAAAAATTATGGTTGAGGGCCTGTTGCGGAGCTGACCATCAAAAAAAATATGGTTGAGGGCCTATTGCTGAGCTGACCATCGAATAAATTATGGTTGAGGGTCTGCTGCAGACCTGACCCTCTAAAACATTAGGGGCGAGTGCCTGATGCTGATCTGACCATGGAAAAAATTATGGTTGAGGGCCTGCTGCTGAGCTGACCATCAAAAAAATATGGTTGAGGGCCTGTTGCTGAGCTGACCATCTAAAACATTATGGATGAGGGCCTGCTGCTAAGCTGACCATCTAAAACATTAGGGGTGAGGGTCTGCTTCTGAGCTAACCATCTAAAACATTATGAGGGTCTGCTGCTGAGCAGACTCTCTAAAACATTAGCGGCTAGTGCCTACTGCTGATCTGACCATCAAAAAAATTATGGTTGAGGGCCTGCTGCTGAGCTGACCATCAAAAAAAATATGGTTGAGGGCCTGCTGCTGAGATGACCCTCTAAAACATTAGGAGCAAGGGCAGCCTAATAAGCATGTTGAAATGATGGAGGAGGAGGACAAGAAAAGGAAGATTGAGCCACCATACTGTATACCGTTTTATGTGGTGGAAGGGGTGCATGGGAATACAGTGTATTCAATACATCATAAAAGCCACATTTAAAGTGCATTTATGTTCAACCGTTTCATCTGGTGGAGTAGAGAAGTCAGGGGCAATCCAGGCCTTGTTCATTTTGATAAGAGTCAACCTGTCAGCATTTTCAGTTGACAGGCGGATGCGCTTATCAGTTATTATGCCCCCAGCAGCGCTAAATACCCGCTCTGACAAAACGTTGGCGGCAGGGCAGGCCAGCACCTCTAAGGCATAGAGCGCCAGTTTGTGCCACCTGTCCAGCTTGGACACCCAATAGTTCTAAAGCACAGAGGGATCATTGAGGACGCTAACACGGTCTGCTACGTACTCCTTCACCATCTTCCGAAACTTTTCTCTCCTTGTGACACTAGGCCGTGCATCAGGGTAAGGTTGCTGGCGGGGTGTCATAAAGATGTTCCAGGCCTTGGAGAGTGTTGCACTGCCTCTGTTTGAACTGCTGTGCTTTCCCCTCATCTCCCCTCCTCGGTTGCCCAAGGAACTACGTACTCTGCAGCCAGCGTAGTCAGCTGGAAATTTTTGGAGCAATTTTTACACAAGGACCTCCTGGTATTGCACCATTTTGCTAGTCCTCTCCACCACATGAATAAGAGAAATGAGAAGTTCTCTTTGTAGCGGGGGTCAAGAAGGGGGAACAACCAGTAATCGGCGTTGGTCAAAATGCGTATAATGCGAGGGTCACGGGAAAGGCAGCATAACATAAAATCAACCATGTGTGCCAGAGTCCCCACAGACAAGACTTCGCTGTCCTCATCAGGAGGATGACTCTCAATCTCCTCATCCTCTTCCTCATCTTCGACCCATCCACGCTGAACAGATCGAATAAACCTACTGTGGGTACGACCCTCTGTAGCGGAGGCAACCATCTCATGCTCCTCCTCATCATCATAATTAAATTCACGCTGAGAAGACGAACAGAGGGTGGTCTGGCTATCACCCTATGTACTGTCTTTCCCCATTTCCACTTCTTCCACATGCAAAGCGTCCTCCTTCATTGTGAGCAGCGAGCGTTTCAGAAGACACAGAAGTGGGATGGTTACGCTGATAATAGCGTTATCGCCGCTCACCATCTGTGTTGATTCCTCAAAGTTGCGTAAAACCTCACAGAGGTCAGACATCCATGCCCACTCGTCGCTTGTGAAGAGCGGAAGCTGACTGGGAAGGCGAAGACCATGTTGCAGCTGGTATTCCACTGCTGCCCTCTGCTGCTCACAAAGCCTGGTCAACATGTGTAATGTAAAGTTCCAGGGCGTGCTCACGTCGCACAACAGTCGGTGAGCTGGCAATTGCAAGCACTGCTTCAGAGTTGCCAGACCAGCGGAAGCTGTTGATGACTTTCGGAAATGGGCACACAAGTGGCGCACCTTCAACAGTAGATCAGGCAAATTGGGGTAGGTTTTGAGAAACTGCTGAACCACTAAGTTGAGCACGTGGGCTAGGCATGGTATGTGTGTAAGCTTGCCGAGCTCCAAAGCCGCCACCAAGTTACGGCTATTATCAGACACAACCATGCCTGGTTGTAGGTTGAGTGGCGAGAGCCACAGCTCAGCCTGGTCCCTGATACCCTGCCACAGCTCTGCGGCGGTGTACTGTTTGTCACCTAAACATATTAGTTTAAGCTAGGCCTGTTGCCGCTTCCCCACTGCAGTGCTACACTGCTTCCAGCTACTGACTGATAGCTGACTGGTGCTGCAAGATGATAATTCAGAGGTGGAAGTGGAGGAGAAGGTGGAGGAGAAGAAGGTAGGGTTGCAACCACTAATGTAGGTGGTGGAGGAAATCCTGATAGAAGTAGGGCCCGCAATCCTTGTCGTCGGTAGCACCTGTGCCATCCCAGGGTACGACTCGCTCCCGGCCTCCACAACGTTCACCCAGGGTGCCGTCAGGGAAATGTAGCGTCCCTGGACACAAACACTTGTCTATGTGTCAGTCGTTAGGTGGACTTCCCAATAACTGCATTGGTCAGGGCACGGGTAATGTTACGGGACACATGCTGGTGTAAGGCGGGGATGGCACAATGGGAAAAATAGTGGCGGCTGGGGACTGAGTATCCAGGGACTGCCACCAGGCTGTGGAAAGCCTCAGTGTCCACAAGCCTAAATGGCAACATTTCCAGGGCCAGCAATTTGGAAAGATGCGCATTTAGTGCTATGGCCTGTGGGTGGGTGGGTGGGTGTGTATTTGCACTTTCGTTCAACGGCCTGGGGTATGGACATCTGTACGCTGCGCTGGGGAACAGAAGTGGAGTGGCCAGCTTGTAACACAGGGGAAGAGGAGGCAGTGGTATGACCCGCAGACACTGATTGTGGACCCAGGCGTTCGGACCACCTATTAGGGTGCTTTGATGCCATGTGGCGGATCATGCTGGTGGTGGTGAGGTTACTAGTGTTCACTCCCCTGCTCATTTTGGTACGGCACAGGATGCAAATGACAATTCTTTAATCGTCTGCACTTTCCTAAAAAAAAGCACCAGACTGCGGAATGCCTAGCCCTTGGCAAGGGAGATTGCTCTGGGGAACAGTTGCGGGCCTTATTGGTGTGGCCCGCATTCTCCCTTTTGCCACCCCACTGCCTCTTCCAGCCTGTTGCAGTGCTGCGGATCCCTCCCTCTCTGTACTGTTGTCCTCGCTCAGCTTGCCATCTTCCCAGGTTGGATCAGTGATTTCATCGTCCACCACGTCTCTTCCACTTCCTCACTCTGGTTATCCTCCTGATTTTTTGACCTAACAACAACCTCACTTATTGATAACTGTGTCTCATTCTCATCATCAACCTCTTGAGACGCTAATTGCTGTTGACTTATTGACAACTGTGTCTCATCATCATCATCCACCTCGTGAAACACTAATTGCCGTTTCCCACCGCCATCTTCTTGTGACTGTGGATGCTCAAGAGTTTGGGCATCAGTGCACACGATCTCCCCATGTCCCTCTTCAAGCGGGCTTGGCGAGAGGCCCAAATCATAGAATAGCGATAAAAAGAGCTTGTCGGAATATCCGAGTGTGGGATCGCTTGTTTGGCAAGACTATCCATGGTGGGAGGGAGGAAGATCAGGGTGAGGATTCTGTTGACCAGACTCTTGGCTACTGAGACTGGACTTTGTGGAAGACAGGGTGGTGCTTAACCGACTGGAAGCATTATTTGCTGCAATCCAACCGACCACCTAGTTGCACTGGTGTGACTTCGAGAGTGGTGTCCTGCGCCGCCATGCAAACTGGGACATGAAGCTAGGTATCGTGGATGAGTGTGTTTCTTGTGCTGTGGCAGGTAATGTCGCTGTCACCAGCGGCTAATAAAAAATTGCAGGGAATATCACTGATATTTATTATGCGCAAACGTTATACAGGAGCTGTAGCGCAGGTAATGTCGCTGTCACCAGCGGCGAAAAAATTTAACTGAATATCACTGATTTTTATGATGCGCAAAACGTTATACAGGAGATGTAGCACATGTAATGTCGCTGCCACCAGCGGCGAAAAAATTTAACTGAATGTCACAGATATTTATGATGTGCAAATGTTATACAGGAGATGTAGTGCATGTAATGTTGCTGTCACCAGCGGCTAATAAAGAATAAACTGAATGTCACAGATATTTATGATGCGCAAACGTTATACAGGAGATGTAGCGCAGGTAATGTAACTGTCTGCAGCGGACACCGTCTACAGAAAAAGTACACTGGATGTCACAGATATTTTTAGTATGCGCACATGTTAAACAGGAGATGCAGTGCAGATAATGTCGGTGTTCGCAGCGTCTACTGAAAAAGTACACTGAATGTCACAGATATTTTTAGTATGTGCACACGTTAAACAGGAGATGTAGTTCAAATAATGTTGCTCTCTACAGCGGCCAAACAATTGCAAGCTATTTAGCACAGGTTGCGCTAAAAATATATACTGCTGCCAGATACAACAATAGACCTTAAAAGGACTTTTGGGTCTCGAACAATTGCACACAATTTAGCGCAGGTTGCACTAATAATATATATTGCTGAAAGACATAACAATAGTCCTTAAAAAGGACTTTTGGGTCTCTAACACCAACCCTGCCTAACCAAAAAATAAAATTCAATTCCCTACACTATCTGTCCCTTCTACATCACAGCTCTCCCTGACTAAGACTGGCCGAACCACGTGTCATTGGTTACTTTATAGCACCAACATGGCTACGGCATTACAGTGAGTGGCAGTACTTACCTGCACATTTATTGGCTGCGTAGCAGCCAAAAAACATTCAGGGAGGAGACTCGAGCATGGCGCTCGAACACACGCGGTATTTGGCCGAACACCGCGATGTGCCGAGCATCGCGATGCTCGAGCCAAACTGGTGTTCGGCCGAGCATGCTCGATCATCACTACTATCTACATCTATGGAAATAAACTCCAAACTTGGCACCTCCAATATGTAGTCACATGATCTACATCAAGGGGTTCACCTATAAGCAACATTTATCACCCATCTATGGGGTAGGTGCTAAATGTATGGCGGCAGAAGGTGGGACTCCCACAAATCATGAGAATGGAGCGGCAGGGCAAATGCATGACCACCATTTTTTTCCCTATGTGAATGGAGCAGTGGTCACAGGAACTCAGGGACCCCTGTTCTCATGATTAGTGGGGTTCCGCCAGCATCAGAAACCAATGATTGTTTTTATCATCTATCCTGTCAGGTAATGTACCCCTAGGGCCTGCCTTGGCTAGAGATACACTTTAATACATTAGGTATTTTCTTGGATACCAGGATTAAATGAAATCACCTCTCAGACTCATGTCAGGTAATCTGAAGGCTACACATTTAAGGAATTCCAATGACTTCTTGTAATATGAAGCCCATGTGCACATACAGTGCGAGCCTTGAAATTTATGTTGATGAACTTGACCCACAGAGTTTTAATCATCCTTCTATCTCAAGCGGTTTAACCAGCTGCACAATTTGCCAACGTCTTCAGAGATACGTACCCAAATAATTAAAAATATGACAGGAGGCATTCCTCAAATTAATTCAGCAAAACTCATTAAAGGGAAATATTTGGCAGAATTAATATGAACGCTGTTGACATACGTCTGGCTTAGAAATATTGATATAGAAATATTTAATGACAAATTATTTTTACATAGCGTGAGTCTGTTTAGTTTGGCTTTTTACTACATTGCTAATTAGCAACGGGATAAATGAAGAAGGATGGATCTGGACAGGGATTCCTTGGTATTATATACTATGGTAATATTTTTTTAACATTAAAGTAGCTTAGTATCATTAAGGCTTTGGTGCAGAGGTGTAGATGGGGGTTAAACTAGGATGGGGGGGGGGACCACATGTGTTGCCTGAGTGTGGCTCCACTGCAGGAAACACCACATCATGACCACAACTAGAGTAGCGAATCGAATCCAACAAAGGATAAATTCGATTTGCCACAAAGCCAAATTTTCTCTTGCTTTGTGGTAGTGAATCGATTTAACCTGAAATAGTGTAAAAAAATAAATAAAAATCATACTTACCTCCCTTCATTTGCTTGCGACAGGCCGGCCGCCACCATCTTGATTGAAAATCTCGGCTGGAATCCCGCGCACAGCGACGTATGACGTCACCACGCCGGCCACCGCGATGATGTCATCTCGGGCCACGCAAGATTTTGCGACAGATCTTCTTGCAAGATGGCGGCTGCCGGCCCCTCGCAAGCAAATAGAGGTGGTAAGTATGATTAAATTTTTTTAAAAATGTACACAGTTTTTACTCTCAGATACCGCGAACATGTATGAACGCAGCATCTGAGGTGTACAATGATGGGGAGCAGCGCTATTGCAGCTCCCTGTCATGGCACCCACCACTTACAAAAAAATATGCTTCATGACAAAGTAATTTGTCACAAAGCGTTTTTTTGTAAAATTTGCTTGTCTCTAACAAGAAATTCACTTGTCTCTAACAACTACCAATACCACTAAATAGTGATGGAATAATAGTCCTAACCTACTGTTACTAAAACACTGTACAAAGACCACTATTACCACCATACAATGACCACATAATGTAGATAGTACAGTAGACTTCCTCTGCCAGAACAGCCTGATGGAAGATTCTTGTGTTAGTGTGAAACTAGCCTAAGTTGTATCCAATTACTTAAAGTTCATCTCTCTAACTGGAATCATTCACTTTCCCAGTCTTCTGTCCCTTGTGCCCCCTGAACAGGTAATACCCCTTGTGCTTTCTATCTATTTATCTATCTCATAACTATCTATCTATCTATCTATCTATCTATCTCATATCTATCTATATATCTATCTATTAATCTATCTATCTATCTAACTCAGTTTTTGTCATCCAATCTATATCTAATTCATATCTATCTATCTCATATCTATCTATCTATCTATCTATCTATCTCATATCTATCTATCTATCTATCTATTTATTATCTATCTATCTATCTATCTATCTATCTACACATTTAAAGGTTTCACAAAATAATATATTTGTGATTACTCTATCCAGCAGTTGATTCATTCATTATATATTATTCATTTATCTTTTAGGAAATGGCTGTATACATTTGTAAAATAGAGGAAACAACTATTCTGGAAGTTCCTGGGAATTGTGCTGAACAATGGTCTGATGAGCTTCTGATCCAGTCACGTTTTACCAACAGAGTGGAATTAGAAAAACAGATTTTCATCTGGAGAATCATAAAGCTATAATTACTGTATAAAACCTATCAGCGTCTGTTGGGTTATCCCATAATGGAAATATTACTCTACTTATAAATCTAACAGTAAAAAATTAACTAATAGAAAGAACAAATATTTTCTGCTAATTTCACACGCTGCAAATTTTCAGTTCAGATACTGCACAGTTTATATTCCTATGAATTTGGATGGGGTTTTAAAATCCCCATCCACATGAACCGGAATAAAAAAATCTATGTAGAATTCAGGGAGCGCTGCTGATTTTCTAGACTGCAACATGTCAATTTTGTAGCAGATTTGTCATGGCCTTGTCCAAATTCACATCAAAATCTATGTGTAGTATATGTAGATTTTCCCAAAGCAAATGGAAAATGTTTTTAAAATATGAATAAATAAAAAACCATACACCTGCTGCAGAAACCACCCCATTCTACTGCATAGAATGACATTTTTCAATTATAATGAATCTGCCACAGGTGAACATGTCGTTAAAGTGTATGTCCGCTTTTTTTAAGCTATTTTGTTTTGCTCTATTTATAAAGCGATGAACCTGAACTTTTCATCTGATCATCTTTAAAAATCTTCAACTGTTCTGTGTATACGACACCTATGCCAAGCAGTTAGATGTGTCTTGATATCCAAATCCAATGTATTCTGATTTTACAGTTATATTATTACCTCCTGTTCACATACATTTGCTAAGTTATCAAAAAGTAAGGGACACCTGATACTGCCGGACCAGACTGCATAACTATGCATGGCTTGTTTGTAGTCTGTAGCCATGGAGACCTATAGAAGATGTAGATACAAAACGGTAAGATGTTTTACCAAGACTATTTACAATGTTTCTTTTTTGAATTTTAGATGTAGTTGCAAAAGTTTACCCACTCTTTAACTTTTTTTTATTAATAAGAATTATTTTTTTTCTTCAGTAGTAGTTACAAAACATTAAAAACAGAGCAGAAAAAAAAGAAAAAGAAAAAAAAAGAACAAGCAAAGTAGAGCCTATACACATATACAAAGGATGTTACTATGTTTTTTTAACATCGTCACAAACAGCAACAATAAGCCCAGCTCTATAAACTCAAACCTACTAGTGTTAATCCCAAATTTCCCCCCTCCTGCCCTTAGCTGCTGTCGCTGATGGCCCGAACCTCAACCCCCCCCCCATACCCGTCCACATACTCCACCCAACAAACCGAGATAGTCACTACTGCAAAACAGAGGAATATTGAGAACCCTGTCTTCTCCGCCTCTCAACATGCTCATAAAGCTTAATTTGGGACATAATCCATTTCCATTCCTTAAATACGGGAGACATGGGGGAGCCCCATCTCTTCACTATCAGAGCCTTTGCAATCAGGCAGCCCTTCAACCAGCTTGCTTTATGTACTCTTTAACTTTTTGTATATTATAGCTATTTTACTTTTGCTACATACAGTGCCTTGAAACAATATTCATATTTCTTGAACTTTCCCACACACATGTATTTTATCTGGATTTTATGTCATAAACCAACGCAAAGTAGCAAGTATGTTTGAAGTGAAAAGAAAATGATACATGGTGGCGTGCATTTGTATTCAGTCCCCCTGAGTCAATACTTTGTAGGACCACCTTTTGCTGCAATTCTTTTTGGGATATGTCTCTACCAGCTTTGTACATCTAGAGGCTGAAATTTGTGTCCATTCTTCTCTTGATAAATAGCTCAAGTCAGATTGGATGGAGAGCGTCTGTGAACAGTAATTTTCAAGTCTTGCCACAGATTCTTAATGGGATTTAGGTCTGGACTTTGACTGGGCCATTCTGATACATGAATATGCTATCATCTAAACCATTCCATTGTAGCTCTGTCTGTATGTTTAGGGTTGTTGTCGTGCTGGAAGGTGAACCTCCGCCCCAGTCTCAAGTCTTTTGCAGCCTCTACTAGGTTTTCCTCCAGGATTGCCAAGTATTTAGCTCCATCCATCTTCCCATCAACTCTGACCAGCTTCCCTGTTCCTGCTGAAGAAAAGCATCCCGGTTTCACGGTGGGAATGGTGTATTCAGGGTGATGTGCAGTGTTAGTTTTCTGCCACACATACAGCCAGATTTATCATTAGCTCAAGTCAAAATAATGCAGTGGAAAAAGTCACACATTTTTGCGCAATCGCTAAAACTGCGCAAAAATTTGCAACTTTTATTGGTTCTGCGCTAAGCTCGCCAGTTTTCTGAAAGTGGGTGTGTTTTCTTATGTAAATTAATCTCTAGACAGATTTACCATTGCAACAATTTAAAAAGTCGCAAAAAATTTTGCAATTTCACTCCAGTGAGGACCATGTTTATCTTATGCGACTTTTTAATAGAACATGAGACTTTTTCGTAAAGATGTGCAACTTTTGTAAAGCCGCTTACTGATGGATAAACTGCTACCGTCAAACCACATTTATCACAGTATTAAAGGACCATTAATAAATCTGACTTGGCCAAAAGTGACTTTGGACAGATGTAAAAATGGAGTAAGATGTAAGTGTAATGATAAATCTAGCCCTATATAGTGTTTTGCATTTAAACCAAAAAGTTCAACTTAGGTCTCATCTGACCAGAGCACCTTCCTCCACATGCTTGCTGTGTCCCCTACATGGCTTGTGGCAAACTGCAAATGGGACTTCTTATGCCTTGCTTTCAAAATGGCTTTCTTCTTGCCACTCTTCCATAAAGGCCAGATTTGTGGAATATACGACTAATAGTTGTCCTGTGGACAGATTCCCCCACCTGAACTGTGGATCTCTGCAGCTCCTCCAGAGTGACCATGGGCCTCTTGGCTGCTTCTCTAATTAGTGCTCTTCTTGGCTGGGTTGTCAGTTTAGATGGACTGCCATGTCTTGGTAGGTGTGCAGTTGTGCCTTCCATTTTTGGATGATGGATTGAACAGTGCTCTGTGAGATGTTCAGAGCTTGGGATATTTTTTTATTTTATAACCTAACCCTGCTTTACACTTCTCCACAACTTTATCCCTGACCTGTCCAGTGTTTTCCTTGATTTTCATGATGCTGCTTGATCACTAATGTTCTCTAACAAACCTCTGAGGCCTTCACACAACAGCTGTAGTTATACTGAGAATACATTACACACAGGTGGACACTATTTACTAATCAGGTGACTTCTGAAGGCATTTGGTCACACTGGATTTTATTTAGGACTATCAGAGTACAGGGGGCCGAATACAAATGCACAACATTGGTCTATCATTTACAATCCCAATAAAATACATTTATGTTTGTGCGTGTAACGTGAAAATATGTGGAAAAGTTCAAGGGGTATGAATACATTTTCAAGGCACTGTACATCATCTGCCACATATTTTGTAGTGTCACACATACGATAGAATATAGAGAGTCATCAGACACATATTTTATATTTCTTCCATTTTCATCCTTATTTTTTAATTACTAGCGTGATGTGTGTAATTCTCAGCTCCCAGCATGACTAACTGACTGCTGATGTGTACTAAACTTGTCAGCCAATTCTTTGCTTGGAGCCTTAACCCCCGTGCAGGGAAGAGCCTATAGTGAATCAGATCTTGGCAGATTTGTTGCAGAAAGTGTGTGTCATTTCTCAGAACTGGTCCTTCATTACAGAGGTATAGATGGAATCGCTCTCTTCTCCGCACTTCTATCTCAGGAACGCAGGGCTGCAAACCCCAATGTGTTTCACTTCCACCATCGTAAATCTTAACAGCTTTTCTACATGAGGTTCTGAGTCAACAACTCTGGGGATGGCCCAACACATAGGAAATATTGGCTAATAAAACATATTGTCACCTATGTAGCATGTATGGGGTTTGCACTTTTTAAATCATGTAATATTCCAGGCCCCAGGATTAGTTTGTAACTTACACTTTTGCTGGTGTGTTTGGGCAGTTCTTGCTAAAATAATGCACTAGAGTGGTGCACACCCTAGAAATAATTTTTATTTCTTGGAAATAAACAAGGGAAGCATTTTAATCATTTATAAATTCATATAATAATAATGTTCTTAGTAGTAGTATTAATTAATAGTAGTAATTATAATTCTGTAATAATAAATTAAATAATACTCTATTAGATATTTTGGTTTATAGATAAATATGAGATAGATGGACATATATATCCTGACATAATCTTAATGAAAAATATGAGCAAAGAGCTTCTACTTTTCATACAGTAAGTACAACAATAATGCAGTTTAAACGTATGTATTTACCGTTTACCTGTGTCTTTGTGCCTTAAGCAGTGGGCTGTTACGTGTAGTTCTACGTATTGTGTTGCAGCCAAGGTAGCGAAAACCTGTGTCCCTTTTTTATATATATTTTGGAGGTGCTGGTTTAATTTTCTTTTGTGTTCGACAGATAGATAGTAGATAGATAGTTAGTTAGATAGATAGATAGATAGATAGATAGATAGATAGATACATAGATACATAGATAGGTAGATATGAGATAGATAGATAGATAGATAGATAGATAGATAGACAGATCGGTATATACAAAGATAGATACATAGATGGGTAGAAGATAGGTAGATATGAGTTAGATAGATAGATAGATAGATCCCAGATTTCACCTCCATAGATGAGCGGAGGAAACTCCACATCCTACTGGGGGAAGAGGAGTCCACTGTGGAGATCGCTGCCCAATATGTCTCAACCTGTCACCAACTGAGAGGAAGATGAGAGACCATGGACTATTATACCCCCATACTGCCCCTTTAACCCAACATCCACCCCCTTTAATTCCCACATCAAACCCCCCTCTACAATACCTATTATTTCTTTTGCTTTGGCAATGCTAAATGTTTTACTTGGACATGCCAAAAAAGCTTTTTTGAATTTGATATATATTAGATAGACATGAGACAGATAGATAGATAGATAGATAGATAGATAGATAGATAGATAGATAGATAGATATGAGATAGATAGATATGAGATAGATAGATAGATAGATAGATAGATAGATAGATATGAGATAGATAGATAGATAGATAGATAGATATGAGATAGATAGATAGATAGATAGATAGATAGATAGATAGATAGATAGATAGATATGAGATAGATAGATAGATAGATACAAAGATAGATACATAGACAGATAGATAGGAACTTCCACAATAGTTGATTCCTTTCTTTTACGAATGTTTACCCCCATTTCCTAAAAGTTAAATGAGTAATATGTAATGAATGACTGAACTGCTGGATAGCGTATTCACAAATGTCATATTCTGTGAAACCTTTTAATGTGTAGACAGACAAAGAGATAGATAGATAGATAGATAGATAGATAGATAGATAGATAGATAGATAGATAGATATGAGATGGAGAGATAGATAGATAGATAGATAGATAGATAGATAGATAGATGCAAAAATTCCACAGCACATCCAGGGCGTAAAATCAGAATAGTTTCCTTTGATTCACCAGGCGTGGAATTTTTTCGTCTATTGATTATTTTGGAGGTGGATCGCCTCCACAGCTACTGGCACTCCACGTTTACATTTTTGAAACAGCTGTGCTGCCCAGTGTCATTGCTATCTAGATAGATAGATAGATAGATAGATAGATAGATAGATATCAGAGAGATAGATACAGTATACAGGTGAAACTCAGAAAATTTGAATATCGTGCAAAACTCCATTTATTTCAGTAATGCAAATTAAAAGGAATTGCAGTAATGGAACTTAAAACTAGAATTTTATGAAAAGGTTCAATATTCTAGGCTCAAAATGTCACAATCTAGTAAGCTAATTAATCCATACCCCCTGAGCAAAGGGGACCTCAAAATTGAGACTTTGGGGTTTCATAAGCTGTAAGCCATAATCATCCAAATTATAACAAATAAAGGATTGAAATATCCTGCTTTGCATGTAATGAGTCTCATCTGTTAGTTTAGCCTTTTAAGTTGCATTACTGAAATAAATGAACTTTGTACGATATTCAAATTTTTTGAGTTTCACCTGTATATGAGATAGCTAGATATGAGATACCTATGAGATAGATAGACAGATAGATAGCTAGAAGATAGATAACTTTATCTGTAATGTCTGTTTTTGGGTTGTAAATGAGTTGTAAAGTGCTGTGGAATATACAGGTGAAACTCAAAAAATTTGAATATTGTGCAAAAGTCCATTTATTTCAGTAATGCAAATTAAAAGGAATTGCATTAATGCAGCTTAAAATTAGAATTTTGTGAAAAGTTCAATATTCTAAAGTGTCAGACTCTAGTCAGCTAATTAATCCATACCCCTGAGCAAAGGGTACCTGAGATTGTGACTTTGAGGGTTTCATAAGCTGTAAGCCAAAATCATCCAAATTATAACAAATAAAGGCGTGAAATATCTCGCTTTGCATGTAATGAGTCTCATATATTAGTTTCACCTTTTAAGTTGCATTACTGAAATAAATGAACTTTGCACAATATTCAGATTTTTCGAGTTTCACCTGTATTGGCACTACAGAAATAAAGGTTAGAATTATAAGATTGCTGATCCATACTTATCTTCATCTTGGTATCTTGCCAATGTCTTCCTCTCCGTTACGAGTCCATTCAGCATCTGCTCAGCAGTAACTTCCAGACCTCTGGCATAGAAAGAGAAACTCACAGAAAATAAGTATCTATAACAGAGCGATGTGAGACTGGTGTAAAATGATAAATGGAAATAATAAAAATGACCATATAAAAGTACAAGTGCAAAGCAGTCCAGGAGGAGCGTGCGGAGGATGGGAGTGGTAGTAGGTCTGGCACATGGATCACAGTGGCAATTCTCACACCAATGACCCCCTAGTGCCATTCAGTGACGGGAGGGCGCACCCTTTCTTCCTTTGGGTCACATCCTTGGATAAAGCTGTAACTGTCTCAGAGATGATGGTTCTCTAGGACTTAGGCCTGGTACTGAGGAGCAAACAGACATGTGTCCTCTCAGTAGCACAGCTAGGCTAAAACTCCCTCTACTGACTAGGGGCAAATCCGTATCCTTATCCTAGCAACCTAAAGGGATACGGTCAGTCTGTCAACCCTGACCTATCCATACAATACTATTGAGTAAGCAAACACAAATTCAATATATCTTAGCATTTCACTTAACAATGTAACATTAAAAAAAATTCAACCATTTGGAATGGATCTGTTCTGGGGTACCACACAAGGCTGCTGATTAAGGCTGGGACTACAGGGCTATCTTGGACAAGACACCAATTGACCAACCAAAGATACCTGTGCAGCAGTGCAGCCATTGAACTGCATTGGGTTGCAGCATGACTTGCAAATTCACACGACTGTAACCCTAGCGGTGTTGTATTTTTTTTTTGCGATCTTTGGGTTGCGGCCGAGGCAACTTCAGTTCAATGGCTGCACCTCTACACAGCGGTCTTTGGTCGTGTGACGTGTGTCGCGGCCAAGATCTCAGTTTAACCTCAGCCTATGCTTACTTTCTATTCTTCTGACAGAGAGGCTATTCAGCATCCACTCAGGGTAGGTTTACACAGAATGTTTTTGAAGGAGGTTTTGAGGCATATTTTCCAACCAAAGCCAGAAGTGGATTCAGCAGGAAGGAGAAGTATAAGTCCTTCCTATATATATTGCCGATTCCTTTTAAATCCACTTCTGGCTTTGGCTGAAAAACCTGCCTCAAAACCTCAGTGTGAACTTAGGGGAAGAGCTTGTAATGGCAGGAGGGAGAAGAGAGCGGGGGCTATGCCCTTATATAATGCCTAGGTGACCCTGTGACACAAAATGATGGCTCATTGATTGCTTAAAATGACTGGAAGAGAGAAACAAATTACGGAGTAGTTTTGATTTGCAGAGTAATAATTTACTTTCATCCATTTCTCATTACACAGGAGTGTATGGGAAATTTGGTGGGACATTTCAGGTGCAGGTAGCAGAGCCAGGCGCACCATTGAAGAACATAGTTAACAGCATTTATCTAAATTGCTTCCCATTGAAAGCACTGTTTGGGTCCTTAGCTCATGTTGCATGGAGACTCTTGTTTAGCTTTTTGGACGCCTCTTAAGATACCACATGGGGTTCAGATAAATTTGTTCCTTTAAGCCGTATAATCCTTCGAGTGCAAAGGTTTTCTTATTAAATGGATCCACCATATAGAGTGTTTTCAGGAGTGAAGTAGAGAGTATTTCGGATGCCCAGTGTCTTTTGCTAAGCAACACTAGGCCACAACGACAAAAATGTCAGACTGAACTGCTTTCTTGATCTCAGAGAGTCAATAATGGGGAAAAGTGCAGCAGGCAAAGAAAGGAAGTCTTGTTTCTCGCCCAGAGCATTGTCTCTTAACATTTACAAGTCATCTCAGCCCTAAAATAATGTTCTTAGCCCTTGACTTGGACCTTTGTATCATAATCTAAGGGACTTCCAGAGACATGATCAGTGGCTAATGCGTTCTAAAACAGCAAACACATTAATAATACAGACAGGAAAATTAAGATGCATCACATAAATCAGTATATTCTGTTACCAGTATTTCCTATAAAACCAGCTGAATTATTTAACCCTAAATTCCCAAATCGTATATACAGTACTTCTTTCCTGCATTGACTGTGGTGTGTGTATGTGCCTTATGGTAGCTTTAATAAAGGAGAGTTAAGGGGGGGGGGGGGGTGTTTATAGTGATACCCTTTCCTCTCATAGACCTTATGAGGTGGTTGCATTTACTTTGAAAATTAATGTCAACTTGGGTGTATAATTTTTAAATCTTCCTGATATTGAAATGAGCATTTTATGAGTAAATTCATTCTGATAAAGATTTTCAAAGTAAGTACACAAGCCTCATCAGGTCTCTTATGTAATAATGTACATAGCTTGTATTGTAAAAGTCTGCTGACAGATCCGCTTTATTGACTGTGCATGCCATTAATAAATCATGTTAATCCATGATCTATCCTGATCCTGAGTTACAGGATGCTGCTCAGCTGAAACCTCCTAGTGTTCCTGGCTGGGTCAGTGTATGCAGCAGTCTATACTCTGGTGATTTGGAGGAAGGTATACTACAGTAATCTGACACAAGACAAGATAAAGCTTCTAAGATGTTGAGAGAGGCCCCATCAGATTTAATTGATGCTATCTGTTTCTTATATTTTTTAGGAGAGTTGATACGCAGCCAATAAGAGTGAAGGTAAGTGCTGCCATTCACTGTAATCCCGTAACCATGTGGCATTAATTCAGTGTAATTTTTTTCGCCGCTGGTGACAGCGACATTATCTGTGCTACATCTCCTGTGTAATGAGTGCGCAGCCTAAAAATATCTGTGACATCCAGTAGTGTACTTTTTCTGTAGATGGTGTCCGCTGCAGGCAGTGACATTATCTGCGCTACATCTCCTGTATAACGTTTGCGTATCCGAAATATTTGTGACATTCAGTCTAATTTATTTGCTGCTGGTGGCAGCGACATTACCTGTGCTACATCTCCTGTATAATGTGTGCCCATCCTAAATATAAGTGACATTCATTCAGTGTAATTTGCTATTGGGCGGTGGTGACAGCAAAATTACTTGCGCTATACCTCCTTTTTAACGTGTGTGCATCCCAAATATCAGTGATATTCATTTAGTGTAATTTTTTTATTAGGCGGTGGTGACAGCGACATTACTTGTGCTATACCTTCTGTTTAACGTGAGCGCATCCTAAAAATATCTGTGAAATTCTGTGTACTTTATTTGCGCATACACTTTGAAAACCTGCGCTACTGTACGTGTGACATACTTGCAAGCATATTTGCCATTTAATATGCAAAAGGCGAGCAGTAAGGGACGGGGAAGTGGCTGTGCTGCTGATGGTGCACGCAGAGGCCATGGCCCTGGGCGCGGTGAAACTGTGCCTGCTGCCAGAGCACAAGAAACACACTCATCCACGATACCTAGCTTCATGTCCCAGTTTGCAGGGTGGTGCACGACACCACTCTCGAAGTCACACCAGTGCAACCAGGTGGTCGGTTGGATTGCAGCAGATAATGCTTCCAGTCGGTTTAGCACCACCCTGTCTGCCACAAAGTCCAGTCTCAGTAGCCAAGAGTCTGGTCAACAGTATCCTTACCCTGACCATCCTTCCACCCACCATGGAGAGTCTTGGCTAACAAGTGATCCCAAGTGAACCCTGACCATCCTTCCACCCACCATGGAGAGTCTTGGCTAACAAGTGATCCCACACTCGGATATTCCGAGGAGCTCTTTTCATCGCCATTCCTTAATTTGGGCCTCTCGCCAAGCCCGCTTGAAGAGGGACATGAGGAGATCTTTTGCCCTGATTCTCAAACTCTGGAGCATGCACAGTCAGAAGAAGATGACGGTGGGGAACAGCAATTAGTGTTTCACGTGGTGGATGATGATGATGATGATACACAGTTGATAAGTCAACCACAATTAGTGTCTCAAGAGTTTGATGATGAGGATAAGACACAGTTGTCAATAACTGAGGTTGTAGTTAGGTCAACAAGTCAGGAGGATGATCAGAGTGAGGAAGTGGAAGAGGAGGTGGTGGACGATGAAGTCACTGACCCAACATGGGAAGGTGGCAAGCAGTACAGAGGGGGAGGGATCCGCAGCACCGCAACAGGCTGGAAGAGGCAGTGGGGTGGCAAAAGGGAGAAGGCGGGCCTGTTTGGCGCAACTGTTTCCTGGAGCACCATCTTGCGGCAATCTCCCTTGCCAAGGGCTAGGTGTTCCACAGTCTGGCGCTTTTTTGAGGAAAGTGCAGACGAGAAAAAAATTGTAATTTGCAACCTGTGCTGTACCAAAATGAGCACGGGCGTGAACACTAGCAACCTCACAACCACCAGCATGATCCGCCACATGGCATCAAAGCACCCTAATAGGTGGGCCGAACGCCTGGGTCCACAACCAGTGTCTGCGGGTCACACCACTGCCTCCTCTTCCCCTGTGTTACATGCTGGCCAATCCCCTGTCCAAGATGCAGGCCCGGATGCCTCCCGCCCTGCACCTGGACCTTCACAAGCACCATCAGCTAGCACATCCACTTCTGTGTCCCAGTGCAGCGTACAAATGTCTATACCCCAAGCCTTTGAACGAAAGCGCAATTAGCCACCCACCCTCCCACAGACCATAGCACTAAATGCGCACCTCTCCAAATTGCTGTCCCGGGAAATGTTGTCATTTAGGCTTGTGGACACTGAGGCTTTCTGCAACCTGATGGCGGCGGCTGTCCCGCGGTACTCTGTCCCCAGCCGCCAATATTTTTCATGGTGTGCAGTCCCAGCCTTACACCGGCATGTGTACCGTAACATCACCCGTGCCCTGACCAACACAGTTATTTGGTGTAAGACGCTCTCCTGTTTCGCAGTCCACTGGGGCCCCCAGGAAATATCATAGGGCTTGGCCTGCGGGGGAACCCATTGGATTAGCGGGACAGGTCACGCATGTGCCTGCAGAATCTTCGGTTCCGACTCCTTTGCGGGCAGACCCGATTCCGGCATCCGTACGCAATCGCGTATCCATGCTAGGCCGCTTGAGCCTCCGCGTGAACGCTTGAGAGGAGGTTCGCAAAGGGTTACGCGGCCGAACGTACGCGCATCTTATTCGCTATGCCAGCCTCTAACGTGGGAATATACCTGTACATACAGCCAGGTCCATAAATATTGGGACATCGACACAATGATTAAGGGGGGGCAGGGTCTAATTGAGGGGGCAGGGGACTGGGTAAGGGTAACACTGGGTATGATTAAGAAGGGCAGGTGACTGGGCAAAGGTGACAGGGTATGATTAAGGGGGGCAGGGGACTGGGCAAAGGTGACAGGGTATGATTAAGGGGGGCAGGAGACTGGCTATGGGTGACACTGGGTATGATTAAGGGCCTTATAATGTGCCAGTAAAAAGGGACCCCCATAATGCCCCCCAATAATATGCCAGTAAGGGTCCCCATAGATGCCCCCCCATCATGTGCCAGTATCAAGTGCCTCTCTCCCCCCCCACATGTCCCAGTATCATAGTGCCATCTCGCCATCCCCCCAAAGTGCCAGTATCATAGTGCCATCTTTCCCCCCAATGTGCCAGTATCATAGTGCCACCCCCCCAATGTGCCAGTATCAAGTGCCTCTCTCCTTCCCACCCCCCATGTGCCAGTATCATAGTGCCAACCCCCCATGTGCCAGTATCAAGTGCCAAACCCCCCCATGTGCCAGTATCAAGTGCCTCTCTCCTCACCCCCCATGTCCAAGTATCATAGTGCCATCTCCCCCCCGAAAAAGTGCCAGTATCAAGTGTCTTCCCCCCATGTTCCAGTATCATAGTGCCATCCCCCCCCCCCAAAAAAGTGCCAGTATCAAGTGCCTCTCTCCATCCTCCCCATGTGCAAGTATCATAGTGCCATCTCCCCCCCCAATGTGCCAGTATCAAGTGCATCTCTCCTTCCCACCCACCCCCCATGTGCCAGTATCATAGTGCTATCTCCCCCCCCAATGTGCCAGTATTAAGTGCCTCTCCCCCCCCCATATGTGCCAGTATCATAGTGCCATCTCACCCCCCTCCCAATTTGTGCCAGTATCAAGTGCCTCTCTCCTTCCCCCCATGTCCCAGTATCATAGTGCCATCCCCCCCCCCCCCAAAAGTGCCAGTTTTAAGTGCCTCTCTCCTTCCCTACATGTGCCAGTATCATAGTCCCATCCCCCCCAATGTGCCAGTATCAAGTGCCTCTCTCCTTCCCACCCATCCCCCATGTGCCACTATCATAGTGCCATCTTCCCCCAATGTGCCAGTATCAAGTGCCTCTCTCCTTCCCACCCCCCCATATGTGCCAGTATCATAGTGCCATCTCACCTCCCCCATGTGCCAGTATCAAGTGCCTCTGTCCTTTCCCCCCCATGTGCCAGTATCATAGTGCCATCTCCCCCCCCAATTAAGTGCCTCTCTCCTTCCCACCCCCCCATATGTGCCAGTATCATAGTGCCATCTCCCCTCCCCATGTGCCAGTATCAAGTGCCTCTCTCCTTCCCCCATGTGCCAGTATCATAGTGCACATGGGCAGCACACCCAGCTCTGCTACATCTATACACATGACAGCTGCCCCAGCACACCCAGCTCTGCTACATCTATACACATGACAGCTGCCTCAGCACACTCAGCTCTGCTATATCTCTATATATATATCTACTGTATAGTAATACTTAGAGATATATAGATATAGCAGGGCTGAGTGCGCTGGGGCAGCTGTCATGTGTATAGATGTAACAGAGCTGAGTGTGCTGGGGCAGCTGGCATGTGTATTAGATGTAGCAGAGCTGGGTGTGCTGGGGCAGCTATCATATATAGAGATATATCAGAGCTGAGTGTGCTGGGGCAGCCCTCATGTGTATTAGATGTAGCAGAGCTGGATGTGCTGGGGCAGCTATCATATATAGAGATATAGCCGTGCTGGGTGTGTTGGGCAGCTGTCATGTGTATAGATGTACACTGGCTATAACAGAGTCTGGCTATGCAGCTCTTATAGCTGTGTGGGTAAGTGCTTTGCCTCTGATACAGAAGATCGTGGGTTTGAATCCCAGCAAACACTCATCTCCCTCTCCTGAGGACGGCAATACAAATGCCTGGGATTCGTCGGATTTAAATCTGTAAATGAGAAGCGTGCAAGTTGTGACACAGGCAAGGTGTCTATAAAGTAGTAAGGGCGCTGCTGGGAGGTGAGAGAAGGCTGCTGCCGTCCTGCATATTGTCAGGGCCGGCTCTATCATAAGGCAGCCCAAGCGGCTGCTTGAGGGTGCAGAGAAGGGGGGGTGGCGCTGGGGTGGAAAACTATTAACTTACACTTGCCCCGCTGAGCCCGCAGTCTTTCAGAAAAGTTTCTCCTGGTATTTGAACTTGTGACCTTTTACATCATAGGCAAGGCACTTACCCACACAGCTATGAGAGCTGTATAGCCAGTTACTTAAAAATAAATATACAGTACAGACCAAAAGTTTGGACACACCTTCTCATTCAAAGAGTTTTCTTTATTTTCATGACTATAAAAAATGTAGATTCACACTGAAGGCATCAAAACTATGAATTAACACATGTGGAATTATATACATAACAAACAAGTGTGAAACAACTGAAAATATGTCAAATTCTAGGTTCTTCAAAGTAGCCACCTTTTGCTTTGATTACTGCTTTGCACACTCTTGGCATTCTCTTGATGAGCTTCAAGAGGTAGTCCCCTGAAATGGTTTTCACTTCACAGGTGTGCCCTGTCAGTTTTAATAAGTGGGATTTCTTGCCTTATAAATGGGGTTGGGACCATCAGTGGCATTGAGGAGAAGTCAGGTGGATACTCAGCTGATAGTCCTACTGAATAGACTGTTAGAATTTGTATTATGGCAAGAAAAAAGCAACTAAGTAAAGAAAAACGAGTGGCCATCATTACTTTAAGAAATGAAGGTCAGTCAGTCAGCCGAAAAATTGGGAAAACTTTGAAAGTAAGGGCTATTTGACCATGAAGGAGAGTGATGGGGTGCTGCGCCAGATGACCTGGCCTCCACAGTCACCGGACCTGAACCCAATCGAGATGGTTTGGTGTGAGCTGGACCGCAGAGTGAAGGCAAAAGGGCCAACAAGTGCTAAACATCTCTGGGAACTCCTTCAAGACTGTTGGAAGACCATTTCAGGGGACTACCTCTTGAAGCTCATCAAGAGAATGCCAAGAGTGTGCAAAGCAGTAATCAAAGCAAAAGGTGGCTACTTTGAAGAACCTAGAATATATAATATTTTCTGTTGTTTCACACTTGTTTGTTATGTATATAATTCCACATGTGTTAATTCATAGTTTTGATGCCTTCATAGTCATGAAAATAAAGAAAACTCTTTGAATGAGAAGGTGTGTCCAAACTTTTGGTCTGTACTGTACATCTAGAAGATCTACATCACCTTGCTGCACTCAAGACAGACCAGATTCAACATGGTGAGTGTGAACAAATGCAGTCACTCGAGAAAAATCGCACTCCTATGGACTCTGCTACATCAGAGCCAATTGACACTGTACCTTTAACCCCTTAAGGACACAGCCTTATTTCACCTTAAGGACCAGGCCATTTTTTGCAAATCTGACCAGTGTCACTTTAAGTGGTGATAACTTTAAAACGCTTTGACTTATCCAGGCCATTCTGAGATTGTTTTTTCGTCACATATTGTACTTCATGACACTGGTAAAATGGAGTCCAAAAAATTTTTTTTTTTGCATAAAAAAATACCTAATTTACCAAAAATTGGGAAAAATTAGCAAATATCAAAGTTTCAGTTTCTCTACTTCTGTAATACATAGTAATACCCCGAAAAATTGTGATGACTTACCATTCCCCATATGTCTACTTCATGTTTGAATTATTTTGGGAATGATATTTTATTTTTTGGGGATGTTACAAGGCTTAGAAGTTTAGAAGCAAATCTTGAAATTTTTCAGAAATTTACAAAAACCCAATTTTTAGGGACCACTACAGCTCTGAAGTCACTTTGCGAGGCTTACATAATAGAAACCACCCAGAAATGACCCCATTCTATAAACTACACACCTCAAGGTATTCAAAACTGATTTGCCAAACTTCGTTAACCCTTTAGGTGTTGCACAAGAGTTATTGGCAAATGGGGATAAAATTTGATTTTCATTTCATTTTTTTGCCTAATTTTCCATTTTAACCCATTTTTTCCACTAACAAAGCAAGGGTTAACAGCCAAACAAGACTGTAGCTTTATTGCCCTGACTCTGCCGTTTACAGAAACACCCAATATGTGGCCGTAAACTACTGTACGGCCACACAGCGGGGCGTAGAGTGAAAGGTGCGCCGTTTGGTTTTTGGAAGGCAGATTTTGCTGGACTGTTTTTTTGACACCATGTCCCATTTGAAGCCCCCCTGATGCACCCCTAGAGTAGAAACTCCATAAAAGTGACCCCATCTAAGAAACTACACCCCTCAAGGTATTCAAAATTGATTTTACAAACGTTGTTAACCCTTTAGGTGTTGCACAAGATTTAATGGAAAATAGAGATACAATTTCAAAATTTCACTTTTTTGGCAGATTTTCCATTTTAATATTTTTTTTCCAGTTACAAAGCAAGGGTTAACAGCCAAACAAAACTCATTATTTATGGCCCTGATTCTGTAGTTTACAGAAACACCCCATATGTGGTTGTAAACTGCTGTACGGGCACAGGGCAGGGCGCAGAAGGAAAGGAATGCCATACGGTTTTTGGAAGGCAGATTTTGCTGGACTGGATTTTTGACACCATGTCCCATTTGAAGCCCCCCTGATGCACCCCTAGAGTAGAAACTCCAGAAAAGTGACCCCATTTTAGAAACTACGGGATAGGGTGGCAGTTTTGTTGGTACTAGTTTAGGGTACATATGATTTTTGGTTGCTCTATATTATACTTTTTGTGCGGCAAGGTAACAAGAAATAGCTTTTTTGGCACCGTTTTTTTTTTTGTTATTTACAACATTCATCTGACAGGTTAGATCATGTGGTAATTTCATAGAGCAGGTGGTCACGGACGCGGCGATACCTAATATGTATTCAATTTTTTTAATTTATGTAAGTTTTACCCAATGATTTCATTTTTAAAACAAAAAAAAGTTTTAGTGTCTCCATAGTCTAAGAGCCATAGTTTTTTCAGTTTGTGGGCGATTATCTTAAGTAGGGTCTCATTTTTTGAGGGATGAGATGACGGTTTGATTGGCATCTATTTTGGGGTGCATATGACTTTTTGATCGCTTGCTATTACACTTTTTGTGACGTAAGATGACAAAAAATGGCTTTTTTTACACCGTTTTTTTTTTAATTTTTTTACGGTGGTCACCTGAGGGGTTAGGTCATGTGATATTATTATAGAGCCGGTCGATACGGACGCGGCGATACCTAATATGTATACTTTTTTTTTATTTATGTAAGTTTTACACAATGATTTCATTTTTGAAACAAAAAAAATTATGTTTTAGTGTTTCCATAGTCTAAGAGCCATAGTTTTTTCAGTTTTTGGGCGATTATCTTAAGTAGGGTCTCATTTTTTGCGGGATGAGATGATGGTTTGATTGTTACAATTTTGGCGTACATGCGACTTTTTTGATCACTTTTATTACCTTTTTTTGGGAAGTAAGGTGGGCAAAATTTCAATTTCATCATAGTTTTTTATTTTTTATTTTTATGGCGTTCACCGTTCGGGTAAAGTAACATGACCGTTTTATAGATAAGGTCGTTACGGACGCGGCAATACCAAACATGTGTAGGGAATTTTATTTTTTTAATTTTTAATCAGTGATAAATGTGTTTTTTGATTTTTACTTTTTTTTCCACTTTTTTTTACTTTTTTTTTTACCCAGACCCACTTGGTTCTTAAAGATCCAGTGGGTCTGATGTCTGTATAATACAGTACTGTACTCTATATAGGGTACTGCACTGTATTTTACTTACACTGAATACCATGTTCAGCACCATGGACAGCAGGACGCCTGAGAGGCGTCCTGTTGCCATGGGAACCTTCCCCGTCTGCCACAACTTCGCAGACGGGGAAGGGTGAGCACGGGGCTGCGGGGGGCTGTCTGGGAGCTCTCTCCCTCTCCCATCGGGGGGCTGCAAAGGCACAGCAGCCCCCCGATCGGAGAGGGAGGGAGCTCCCTCTTACTGTTAACTTTTTCCATACAGCGGTCCGTACGGAGCGCTGTATGGAAAGGGTTAAACGGCTGGCATCGCATCACCGATGTCAGCCGTTTATACCAGGGTGCCAGCAATGTGCTGGCACCCTGGTATACCCACTGTACACCAACGATCATTCCCGCACCGCCCCCCGTCATGTGTCCTTAAGGACTCGGGAAACATGCCGTACCGATACGTCATGTGTCCTTAAGGGGTTAAACACCAAAGCTGTTCCTGATGTGCCTATGATTTCAACATCTGAAAGAAAATTATCCTATGCTACCAGCAGGGTCCGTCGACCAAAAGCATCTGCCCCACAACCTAAAGAGTCAATGCAATGGGTAGGTCCTTTCCCAATTTACTTACCAGCAAATGCCATTACAAAGGTTAACCCTTTATTTGATCCAAATTACCGACCACAGCTAAAAGCAGAGCCTGGATTCACCATCTTTGATGAACAAGGAGGATTATTTAGGCCTGCTCACTTAATCCAATTTGCCATGACTTTTCCAGTTTGGGATTTCCATTGTTGCTACAATGTTTAGCTGCTGCCAGTTCACCACGGCTAGTGACAAGTTTCTGACGTCACTCTTTTGATCCAAATGCCACATTGTGCCTGTTTCAGGATTCCCTACTGAACACTACAATATTCTTCATTACCGTTGTGCCTGTTTATTTTTGCACATTTTTCCCTTTTAACCCCCCTTTTCAGGTTGATTAGGGACTTTTGCAATGGACCGTGTTTTATAATGTTTTAAGCCAAATGCCCAGAAAGACATTTTCTGTGATTATTGCACTAAACAATTTCTTAAAAGTTTTATATGCTATAATATTATATTTGCACTTTGATATATGCCAATGCTTCTAAGGACTCTTTATTGCCTGCCATGGACTTTTTATTGCTCTTACTTATGATCTTCGCCCATATTTCCCCGTCAAGCACTGAAAGATATCAACGCCCATTATTCACCCAAACTACTGATATGTATTATGTGACATATTTGCCTATAATGTATTTGTCTTACATTTGCAAAGTCAACATTTTATATTTTCTCTCTTTTTGGAGGTGATTGTATATAGCGTATGTATTGGTGTTTTTCAGATGACCGTCTTCCTACTACTGGATGTGTCGGGGGCGACACTTGTTATACTACGGGTGTATGCAGTGTCCCACTCAAGTAACCGTGGGCCTTGCAAACGTGTTTTTACCATGTATTAATGTCAAGCAATATGCCTGTATTTTGTATTTTTATCTCCTGTCATATTCTCATGTCACAATGTGATTTTACATGCAAATATCCTAGACAGGCCTAGTCAGGGTGCACTACACTCGATTCTCCACAGGATAGAGCAGTGTCAGTGTGTATAAATAGTTTATAATTTATAAAAAATTAGTCCTATCTAGACACTGGGATATCCTGAAAGCGGACCCAGATCTAGATAAGGTTCTAGGATCATACCCACAGATCACCTTCAGAAAGGGGCGTAGTCTGAGAGACAGACTGGTTAATAGCCATTTTCAACCACCAGAGAGACCAGGAAACTGGCTCTCTAGAAAGCCTATGGGAACCTTTAAATGTGTCAGCTGCACAGCATGTGGCCAGATTAAAAAAACAAAAACATTCACGTGCTCCCACAATAACAAAGAATACACCATCAGAGACTTTATAAACTGTCTCACTACTGGTGTGGTGTACCAGGCCCAATGTACTTGCCCACTAGATTAGGAGAATTCAGGAGTCGCAAAACGGGAATTCAGGAGACGCATAAGGGACCACGTGAATGATGTTTTGAATGAAAAAGACACATCAGTGGCACGCCACATTGTACAACACCATGGAGGCAACACCAACTACCTTAAATTTACAACATGTCCCCAAACCTAAGAGAGGTGGCGATTGTGACAGGATGATCCTGCGAGCCGAAACAAAATGGACATATAGATCAAACTCTGTGACACCGCAAGGTTTAAATGAATTTATTTCATATAAGCCTTTTTTGTAAAAACCTGCCATAATTCCTTATTTGTTCCTGCCAGGATGTGCCTGGATCTCTCAAATACCCCATTCTGCCAAACTAGGGTGCATTGAAGGCAGAAGCTTGATCTAAATTTGCCCCCCCAAGGGCTATAATCAATATTTGCTATCTAAGTTGTGGCATCTTACTGTCCACTTGACAGTACATTTCATCCCTCAAGCACTGTAAATGCAGTAAGTGACCAGTATATATAAAAAGGAACCTGTGACCTGCAAGGACCTTAAATCCTGCATGGTCTAAACATCCTGAAACCTACAGTGTTTTTTCCTGGAATCGTTTGAATGGAAGTTCTGTGAGTGAGTGCTTGTGCGCACCCTGCAGACTACACATAATGTAAATTTTGATTGTCGATCTCTTTGCTCGCTTCTGTGGACGCATGTACCAAGTGTGTTTACTTTTACCCTGCAAGGACCTGCTGGGGACGCGGTGATAGATCCCCATAGCAACTGAGACACCACCCACCAACGTCACTTCCGGTTTGAGACAGAGCGCTGCTGATTGGGCGAGATACAAGGTAACGGCCCAATGCATGTGCGCGTCTGCCCTGGATGACATGACGTATGAGAGGGAGGTGCTCCAAAAGCGCTCACCCAGCAACCATTGGTTAATTAACCAAGTGGGCAGGGTTGAGACGCCATAAAACGAGACACTTCGAATCAGTTAGTTGCTACTGCCTTTATATACGTGCGGGAGCGCTGCCACTGCACCAGGCGCCCCAGCGTTTCATTCTGTGTCCCTGAAGAACCACTACTCTTTGTGGTGAAACGCGTAGGACATTTTTGAGGAAGAATTTTATGGTCAGGGTTTAGCAGCAATAGTTTCGAGGTTCCAGCGGCTGTGGGTCGTCCCTTTTAAGGACGGGTGCCCGGAATACAGCCTGTTAGGGTTCTCCCAGCTCACCACGACTAGTTTATTTAGGGATAGAACATAGGCCGAGCAATCTGCTGAAATATCGTTCTGAAGGCGACCCCTCTGATATATTTGCCGCTTGAACAAAGAGACCAGAGCTGCTAGTTACACCTGGCACACTTCCAATAAAGCAGTGCAACACTAGCATTGTTTTAATATAAGTGTCACAATATTCTAAATATGGATAAAATAAAAGTTATGTTTCAAATAACTACAATAAGGCACACTCAGCTCAATAATTATATTCAAAGACAGTGGCGTCCCGGCAGCGTGTGTGACAGTTTATTTTCAAGTTCGTTAAATATCAATGTCTTACTGTTCAGGGCCCCTTCACAGCAGCTGACCAGGCCCCCTCGCTAATGTGATCTAATCTTACTGTCTCCTAAAGTGTCTGGGATTCGAACCCACAACCTCCAAAGTCTGAGTGTATCAGAGGCAAAGCATTTACCCTCACAACCATAAAGGCTGCATTACAACTGATTGAAAAAAAATGAGACTTCAACTGTTATAGCTGGCTAAGTGTACATCTATACACATGACAGCTGCCCCAACACACCCAGCACTGCTATATCTCTATATGACAGCTGTCCCAGTACACTCAGCTCTGCTATATCTCTATATATGAGCAGCTGTCATGTGTATAGATGTACACTTAGCCAGCTATAACAGTTGAAGTCTCATTTTTTTTCAATCAGCAGCAAGGCATCTCTTATGGTCTAGAGCAGGGATGCTCAACCTGCGGCCCTCCAGCTGTTGCAAAACTACAACTCCCAGCATGCCCAGACAGCCTTCAGCTATCAGCCTACAGCAGGGCATGGTGGGAGTTGTAGTTTTACAACAGCTGGAGGGCCACAGGTTGAGCATCCCTGGTCTAGAGGTTAGGTGCTTTGCCTCTGATACAGAAGGTCGTGGGTTCGAATCCCAGCAGAAACCTTTTCTGAAATACAAGCACTGACTCCATATATGGACATACAGGGCGGGACACAGGAAGAGGCTGCATCGCATCGCTGACATGGAGGTAAGGGCTCTTTCACACTTGCGTTCTTGTCTTCCGGCATAGAGTTCCATCGTCGGGGCTCTATGCCGGAAGAATCCTGATCAGGATTATCCTAATGCATTCTGAATGGAGAGAAATCCGTTCAGGATGTCTTCAGTTCCGGAACGGAACGTTTTTTGGCCGGAGAAAATACCGCAGCATGCTGCGCTTTTTGCTCCGGCCAAAAATCCGGAACACTGCCCGCAAGGCCGGATCCGGAATTAATGCCCATTGAAAGGCATTGATCCGGATCTGGCCTTAAGCTAAACGTCGTTTCGGCGCATTGCCGGACCCGACATTTAGCTTTTTCTGAATGGTTACCATGGCTGCCGGGACGCTAAAGTCCTGGCAGCCATGGTAAAGTGTAGCGGGGAGCGGGGGAGCAGCATACTTACCGTCCGTGCGGCTCCCGGGGCGCTCCAGAGTGACGTCAGGGCGCCCCAAGCGCATGGATCATGTGATCGCATGGATCACGTCATCCATGCGCATGGGGCGCTCTGACGTCATTCTGGAGCGCCCCGGGAGCCGCACGGACTGTAAGTATACCGCTCCCCCGCTCCCCGCTCCTACTATGGCAACCAGGACTTTAATAGCGTCCTGGGTGCCATAGTAACACTGAAAGCATTTGGAAGACGGTTCCGTCTTCAAATGCTTTCAGTACACTTGCGTTTTTCCGGATCCGGAGTGTAATTCCGGCAAGTGGAGTACACGCCGGATCCGGACAACGCAAGTGTGAAAGGGCCCTAAGTAGAAGTGTTTATTATTATTTTTTTAATACCCGACTGTTACTGCCATGGGGGGAGCGGGGGGCACTTGATACTGGCACATGGGGGGGGGAGAGGCACCTGATACTGGCACATGGGGGGGGGGGAGAGGGGTTGGCACCTGATACTGGCACCTGGGGGGGAGGGGGGGTTGGCACCTGATACTGGCACATGGGGGGGGGAGGCACCTGATACTGGCACATGGGGGGGGGAGAGGGGTTGGCACCTGATACTGGTGATTGGGGGGGGGGGAGAGGGGTTGGCACCTGATACTGGCACCTGGGGGGAGGGGGGTTGGCACCTGATACTGGCACATGGGGGGGGGAGAGGCACCTGATACTGGCACATGGGGGAGGCACCTGATACTGGCACCTGGGGGGGGGGGAGAGAGGCACCTGATACTGGCACATGGGGGGGAGAGGGGTTGGCACCTGATACTGGCACCTGGGAGGGGGGGTTGGCACCTGATACTGGCACATGGGGGGGGGGAAGAGGCACCTGATACTGGCACATGGGGGGAGGCACCTGATACTGGCACCTGGGGGGGGGGGGAGGCACCTGATACTGGCACATGGGGGGGGGAGAGGAGTTGGCACCTGATACTGGCACCTGGGGGGGAGGGGGGGGTTGGCACCTGATACTGGCACATGGGGGGAGGCACCTGATACTGGCACCTGGGGGGGAGGGGGGGTTGGCACCTGATACTGGCACATGGGGGGGGGGGAGAGGCACCTGATACTGGCACATGGGGGGGGGGAGAGGGGTTGGCACCTGATACTGGCACCTGGGGGGGGAGGGGGGGTTGGCACCTGATACTGGCACATGAGGGGGGGGAAGAGGCACTTGATACTGGCACTTTTTTTGTGGGGGGGGGGAGATGGCACTATGATATAAGTGTCACAATATTCTAAATATGGATAAAATAAAAGTTATGTTTTAAATAACTACAATAAGGCACACTCAGCTCAATAGTTATATTCAAAGACAGTGGCGTAACTACCGGGGAAGCAGCTGCTTCGGGGCCCGGCGTCCCGGCAGCGTGTGTGACAGTTTATTTTCAAGTTCGTTAAATATCAATGTCTTACTGTTCAGGGCCCCTTCACAGCAGCTGACCAGGCCCCCTCGCTAATGATCTAATCTTACTGTCTCCTAAAGTGTCTGGGATTCGAACCCACAACCTCCAAAGTCTGAGTGTATCAGAGGCAAAGCATTTACCCTCACAACCATAAAGGCTGCATTACAACTGATACTGGCACATGAGGGGGGGGGGAGAGAGAGGCACTTGATACTGGCACTTTTTTTGTGGGGGGGGGGGAGATGGCACTATGATACTGGGACATGTGGGGGGGGGAGGAGAGAGGCACTTGATACTGGCACATGATGGGGGGGCATTATGGGGGACACTAGGCCGGCAGCCTATCAGAGGCCGGACACTGAGGGGCATCTACTGGGGCACTATATATGGGGCATTTTATACTGGTACATTATGGGGGGCACTAGCAGGAAGGGGGGAGAGGAGCACTATGGAGGCATTTACTGGGGGCACTATATAGGGGTATTTTATACTGGGACATTATGGGGGCACTATGGGGACATTAGCTCAACTGGGGGCATTACAAGGGGGTATTTTTGCACTGTCACATTATAAGGAGAATTATTACTACTGGGGGGGGGCATTATGGTGGCATTATTACTCCCCCATGGTATGACCCCCCCTAGTAGCAGCACCAGCCTCACCCTGCTCTGCTATCCCTCTGCCCCTTCTCCAAATCCTTATTATGAAATCTTTCTCATTAGGATAAAGCACAACATCAGCTCCGCCGAGCCCCCGGCCAAAGTGTGGAAGTGGTGTCCGAGATCCCCAAGGGTCAAGTAACTGTAAGTTTTCATGTGAAATATGTTTATGTTATACACATATAGCCTACACTGTGCCCCACAATATACAGTATACCGCTACACTGTGCCCCACAATATACAGTATACTGCTACACTGTGCCCCACAATATACAGTATACCGCTACACTGTGCCCCACAATATACAGTATACCGCTACACTGTGCCAAAGGAGTGGGGTTTACACAGGAGGAGGGAGGTGCGAAGCGTGCTGGGGGGGGGCCCTTACAAATATTTGCCGTGGGGCCCAGTCACTTCTAGTTACACCCCTGTTCAAAGACACCTCTGAGTAATCATACACTGGGCCACGACTATTGATCTCCTGACCCTGAGTATTCTTTTTATTTGTATAAATAGTTTAGCTCAGACCTAAGTTAGGCTGTGAGTGAAAAGGCTGTGAAAAGTGTGTCATGTGTCCTGTGCAGTTGTGTGCTGTGCAGAGTCGTATAGTTCCTGGTTTAGGTGAATCCAGACCAGTGCAGATGAGTTCAGGTAAATCCAAGTGAGAGTTCAGTTGAATGAAGTTCTCTCATGAGCCTTCAAGAAAGCAACAGCGAAGTAGCCGAATATCTGAAGGGAGGCCCCTTCCTAGCCTCTCTACTCTGTCCCTGTCGGTTCCATAACCCAGGGTTAAGGCCTGCAAGTATTCTTCCTAGAGGTGAGCAATCCACTACTATAGATTACTCTTCCAGGGTGACCAATGTCTCAACTGTACGCAGCCGAGTATTTAAGGAATTATCACGTTTATGCAAGACAAAGGATTAGCAAGATAGTCATTACCTGAGGACTTATTAAGCACCTTTGTAATAGTGTTGAGCGCGAATATTCGAATTGCGAATTTTTTTCTCGAATATCGCAATTTCGAGATTTCGCGAATATTTAGAATATCGTTCTATATATTCGCGAAATAGAATATTCGTTTTTTTTCTTTTTTTTTTTTTATTATATTTTTTTCTTTCCCACTTCCCTAAAGTTGTTCTTACCTGTCCTTTGGATTCCTGGCTTCCTGGCTGCTCCAGTCAGTGGCGCTTTCAACTTACTGCTATATTCCATATTAGCTAAATTACAATCTAATCTATATGTGTATTTTACGAAATTTCGCAATAGTCGCAATTGCGATGCGAGTAATATAACACGAAATATTCGCATGAAGATTTCAACTTAGCACTGCTATACTCCATATTCTATCCCAATATGGAATATAGCTGTGCTAAGTTAGCACTGCTATATTCTATATTAGGCTAGAATATGGAGTATAGCTGTGCTAAGTTGAAATCTTCATGCGAATATTTCGTGTTATATTAGTCGCATCGCAATTTAATAGAACGCATCGAGTAATATAACACGAAATATTCGCATGAAGAAGATTTCAACTTAGCAGCGCTAAGTTGAAATCTTCATGCGAATATTTCGTGTTATATTAGTCGCATCGCAATTTAATAGAACGCATCGAGTAATATAACACGAAATATTCGCATGAAGATTTCAACTTAGCACTGCTATACTCCATATTCTAGCCTAATATGGAATATAGCTGTGCTAAGTTAGCACTGCTATATTCCATATTAGGCTAGAATATGGAGTATAGCTGTGCTAAGTTGAAATCTTCATGCGAATATTTCGTGTTATATTAGTCGCATCGCAATTTCGACTTTTTCAAATGTTCTTAATATTGCTCTAACTTCGTCTTTTAGAAATTTCGTAATATTGCTCTAACTTCGTCTCTTAGAATATTACGAATATTCTAAAAGACGAAGTTAGAGCAATATTACGAAATTTCTTAAAATACACATATAGATTGTAATTTAGCTAATATAGTGCTATAATCCCTTTTTTTTCCTGTAATTTTTTTTGCCTCTTCTGAACTTAAGTTTTGTAAAATATGTACACTATTAAAAATTATTACTATAGCAGTATATTAGCTTAAATACAATCTATGTGTATTTTACGAAATTTCGTAATATTGCTCTAACTTCATCTTTTAGAATATTACGAATATTCTAAAAGACGAAGTTAGAGCAATATTAAGAACATTTGCAAAAGTCGAAATTGCGATGCGAGTAATATAACACGAAATAGTCGCATGAAGATTTCAATTTAGCACAGCTATATTCCATATTCTAGCCTAATATGGAATATAGCAGTGCTAACTTAACACAGCTATATTCCATATTAGGCTAGAATATGGAATATAGCTGTGCTAAGTTTAAATCTTCATGCGACTATTTCGTGTTATATTACTCGCATCGCAATTTCGACTTTTGCAAATGTTCTTAATATTGCTCTAACTTCGTCTTTTAGAATATTCGTAATATTCTAAGAGACGAAGTTAGAGCAATATTACAAAATTTCGTAATATACACATATTAGCCTAGCCATAGTCATTAGCATAGGAACGTTGCCTTATACTATCAAGATAAATTTTCGCAATATGCGAAAAATAATTTCGCGATAATTGGAATAATTGCGAATATTCGATTTCGACGAATATAACACGAATATTCATGCGAATATTCGCGAAATATCGCGAAACCGAATATGGCACCTCCCGCTCATCACTACTTTGTAATAGGTGTAGGAGATAGCTTGAAGCATCTACATCTCCAGTTTAAATCCTGAGGACAGTCAGGCCAACTGTCGGAAATGCATTGGAATAGAAGTTTCATTATTACCAGCCTAGTCTAAGCAGTAGTTTCTTATGTAAAACAAGAGCCTGTACTTCATTGAGGATTTGCATTTCCCTTTCCCCATATGCATGGGAGATTGTGCTTAATGGCGGATTGTATCAAGAGACTGCTTAATGCCCATGGATGTATTGTAATCAAGAGTCATCATCAGTAAAGAGCCATTTGGAGTTTCACCCTGTTTGCCTCAGACTCAATTCCTCTATTAACACTATAGTAAATGGTTGTACCTCCATCCAAAAGGTACTGGTTGTACCTCCATCCAAAAGAATCCTTGTGCCATTCTCCTTTTCACTTATGCGAGCCTGCCCAGGGACGACAAACTGTGAGTAACCAGAACTGTATTTACCTCGGCCCACCTATTGTTCACACCGTGACCTCACACATAATTCCCCTGCAAGGTCTGGCATACCGCACTTCTTCAATCCATCTCTAGAGACTGCCTGTGGGAAACTTCTATGCGGAACAGTTTGTCTCGTGTTGGACCTCGGATCGGACCCTGGAAATGTCTCATTCCTAGGTACTACGTTACCCAGACTATTTCTGTGCATAATATGAACTTTGGCCTGGTCTGGCTGTCCCTTGTGAGTTTTCCTGCATATGAGTTATTTTTTGGATTGATTACCTGCATATGATTTCAGGTCTGGACTGTACTGCCATCATTTAATAAATCCACCATTGTTTAAACCAGGGGCGGACACAGACAGCAGAGGGCCCCTGTGCAAAGTATGTACCTGCCCCCCCCCCCCCCCCCCCCAAAAAAAACCAAAACCATACAGATATAAATATATACGTGCAAAATAAAAAAAAAATCTTGTTAATATGGGTCAATATGTTTATATATTTTTTTCATACTAGGTCACGCCTCTAACTCCTCCCAAGGCCAGCACATAGTAGTAACGCCCACACTATGCCCCCTTCGCAGCACTTATGCCCAGATATGTGCCCCCTTTCACAGTAGTTATATCAAGATATGTGCCCCTCACAGTAGTTATGCCAGATATGTGCCCCTTCACAGTAGCTATGCCCAGATATGTGCCCCTCACAGTAGTTATACCAGATATGTGCCCCTCACAGTACTATGCCCTGAAATGTGCCCCCTCACACAGACCCATTGAAATGAATGGGTCTGGATTCAGTCTGGAGGATATGCATTTGCTGCACACATCGCATCCAGTAGGAAAATTCGCTATTGAAAGAGTATTTAATCTGACATCACACGGGAGGGACACCGGTGCATGCCATCTGCCGACACCAGACAAAGCAACCATGCGACGCTCAGCAAGTATCGTACGTGGACCCTTCTGATTTGATAAATGTTGGGTGTCGGAAATGTTTTTGCTCTTTCTCCGTGTCTGATCAGAAGAACCTGAGGGGGTCATTTATTATCCCGAAATACGCCTATATTTCAAGTGCAGTCGCCGCAATCTGCGACTTTGCCCCGCTCACGCCATGTCTAAATGAGTAGACATGGAAGGGGAGGGGCCGACAGGTCCGTCTCATTCACCATTTTCTACACCTGGTTTAGGGGTAGAAAAGGATCTACATCTAGAACTGGAACATCTATAACATGTAGAACTGGCGGAGGATCCGCCAAAGTTATGAAGAGGCCAGCGCCTCTCCATAACTTCGGCGGAAGCACCGCCAGATATAGGGGTTATTAAGATCGGGGTCTAAAACGCTGGTCTTAATAAATGACCCCCTGAGTGTCTGAGCAACACTTTTAACCAATTTACACGACACTAACCATATGCATTTTGTGATCTGCAACTTACGGATGACGTCCATGTGCCATCCACCTTTTTTTTTGCAGACCCATTAACTAGCTTGCATGTTGGGGACCAGTATAGGACATGTCACATTTTCTATCCTTTGGGGAACAGACATAAGGATGCAGAAAGCAAATTACTTCTATGTGCTTTCCATATCCGTATGTCCGTTCTGCACAAAACAGAAAATGTGACACGTCCTTTACTTCTCTACAAAATGCGGACTGCAGACCCATCTAAGTCAATGGGTCTGCAAAAATATGCGTATCGCACATGGACCACATACATATCTTGCCGATCCACGGACCGCAAAATACATGAGTGTGGGCCAGGGCCAGTCACAAGAGGGCCAGAGGGAGACAGGGGTGATGGGTGGAGTAAAAAAAATAACATACCAAGTGTCAAGTTCAGTGTCTTGGCAGGGACAGTGGGCACAGGGGCCACCTCCAGTTCTTACTCGCTTTCTCCTGAGTTGCTGGTTTGCTGCAGGCCTCACATATTAAGCACCAACTCTGAGGTGCTGAAAAGCTAGGAGAGGTCCAGATGTGGGTGAAGCTACCGATGGGGGCTACCACCATCACTAGATGGGGGCGGAGCTACCGCCATCACTAGAAGGGGCGGAGCTACCGCCATCACTAGATGGGGCGGAGCTACCGTCATCACTAGACGGGGGCGGAGCTACCGACACAGTGAAGTGGCTCAGCACAGGCCTGCAACAGGAGGCAGGGCGATCACAGATACAGCTGAGGACGGGCTTCCCAGGCCCTGCTGCTCAGAGCTGTGGACGGCACAGCACGTCCTCAGACTCAAGACAGTGAGCCGCAGTTTGCCAGGGGGGGCCCCTTCTACATGCTGGTCGATGGAGTTATGAATGGTGAAGCTGGGAGCGGGCGGCTCTCTGCTTCACCATTAAAATAATCAGCTGTCTGTGCGTCCTGTGGAGGGCCCCCTCCCCCGCTGGGCCCCTGTGCAGCTGAACCGGCTGCACAGGCGGTATGTCCGCCCCTGGTTTAAACTCTGTCTGGTTGTTTGGTGTTCTGCACCATTGAATTGGGAAGGTCCACTTAACGACTGACACATGGACAAGTGCTTTTGGCCAGGGACGCTACATTTCCCTGATGGCACACTGGGTGAACGTTGTGGAGGCCGAGAGCGAGTCGTACCCTGGGATGGCACAGGTGCTACCGACGCCAAGGATTGCGAGCCCTACTTCCATCAGGGTTTCCGCCACCACCTACGTTAGTGGCAGCAACCCCCCTTCTCCTCCTCCTCCACTTCCACCTCTGAATTATCATCTTGCAGCACCAGTCAGTAGCTGGAAGCAGTGTAGCACTGCAGTGGGGAAGCGGCAACAGACCGTGCCAAAACTGATCTGCTTAGGTGACAAACAGCACACCGCTGCAGAGCTGTGGCAGGGTATAAGGGACCAGACTGAGCTGTGGCTCTCGCCATTCAACCTACAACCAGGCATGGTTGTGTCTGATAATGGCCGTAACTTGGTGGCGGCTTTGGAGCTCGGCAAGCTCACACACATACCATGCCTAGCCCACGTGTTAAACCTAGTGGTTCAGCGGTTCTCAAAACCTACCCCAATTTGCCTGAGCTACTGGTGAAGGTGCACCGCATGTGTGCCCATTTCCATAAGTCATCAACAGCTTCCGCTGGTCTGGCAACGCTGCAGCAGCACTTGCAATTGCCAGCTTACCGACTGTTGTGCGACGTGAGCACATGCTGGAACTCCACGTTCCACATGTTGCCCAGGCTTTGTGAGCAGCAGAGGGGAGTAGTGAAATACCAGCTGCAACATGGTCGTCGCCTTTCCAGTCAGCTTCCGCTCTTTACAAGCGACGAGTGGACATTGATGTCTGACCTCTGTGAGGTTTTACGCAACTTTGAGGAATTAACACAGATGGTGAGAGGCGATAACGACATCAGAGTAACCATCCCACTTCTGTGTCTACTGAAACGCTTGCTGCTCAAAATGAAGGTGGACGCTTTGCATGTGGAAGAGAGGAAAACATTACACAGGGTGATAGCCAGACCACCCTCCGTTCGTCTTCTCAGCGCAAATTGGATGATGATGAGGAGGAGGAGGAGCAGGAGTCGGTCGCCTCCGCTACAGAGGGTAGTACCCATGGCAGTTTTATTCCATCTGTTCAGCGTGTATGGGTAGAAGAGGAGGAAGAGTATGAGGAGATTGAGAGTCATCCTCCTGATGAGGACAGCAAAGTCTTTTCTGTTGGAACTCTGGCACACATGGCTGACTTTATGTTAGACTGCCTTTTCCGTTACCCTCGCGTTGTACGCATTTTGGCCAACACCGATTACTGGTTGTTCACACTTCTCGACCCCCGCTACAAAGAGAACTTCTCATATCTCATTCCTGTGGTGGAGAGGACGAGCAAAACGGTGCAATACCAGAAGGTGTAAAAATTGCTCTAAAAATTTTCAGCTGACTACGCTGGCTGCAGAGTACGTAGTTCCTTGGCTAACGGAGGAGGGGAGGCGAGGGGAACATACAGCAGTTCCGACAGATGCAGGGCAACACTCTCCAAGGCCTGGGACAGTTTTATGACACCCCGCCAGCACTATCAACCTGATGCGTGGCCTAGTGTCACAAGGAGGGAAACATTTTGGAAGATTGTGAAGGATTACGTAGCAGTAGAGATGAAGAAGGTCACGGCACTCCAAAAGCTAGTTCAATGTGTTTTAATCCACCAAATATTCAGCAGCAATGTTTTGACAACAGTCTTTATCAAGCTACATATAATACATAGCTACATAGCTTGATAAAAACTGTTGTCGAAACGTTGCTGCTGAATATTTGGTGGATTAAAACACATTGAACTAGCTTTTGGAGTGCCGTGACCTTCTTCATCTCTACTGGTATATTGGGGGTCTCTGAGGTCGAGACCTGACGCCACGAGCACCGCCGCAAAGTCCCTTGAGTGCATTCAAGTAAGTGGTGCTGTCCTACCATACATTTTCGTTGGATTACGTAGCAGACCACTCTCAGTGATCCCTCTGTGCCTTACAACTATTGGGTGTCCAAGCTGGACACGTGACACTAACTGGCGCTCTATGCCTTGGAGGTGCTGGCCTTCCCCGCCGCCAGCGTTTTGTCAGAGCGTGTATTTAGTGCTGCTGGGGGCATAATAACTGATAAGTGCATCCGCCTCTCAACTGAAAATGCCGACCGGTTGACTTTTCTCAAAATGAACAAGGCCTGGATTGCCCCTGACTTCTCTACTCCATCAGAGGAAAGCGGCTAAATATAAAGGCACTCTAAATGAGGCTTTTATGGTGTATTGAATACACTGTATTCTCCTGCACCCCTTCCACCACTAAAATGTCACAGCCTTTGCTGTGTGCGCCGTGACACTTGTGCCATGCTTGCGGTGTCTGGTGGCAACGTGTTGCTATTATGGCATGTGGTGGCAGTGTCTCGGCTTTGGCTGTGTGTGCCGTCACATGCTTGCCACGCATGCTGTTGCCGGTGGCAACGTGTTGCTGTTTTGGCATGTGGTGGCAGTGTCTCGGCTTTGGCTGTGTGTGCCGTGACATGGTTTCCACGCATGCTGTTGCCGGTGGTAACGTGGTGGCTGGTGTGTGCACTTCCCCTTTAAGTTGTAGCCTTTCCCTGTCTGGTGCTGTAAGAGTTAACCCCCTGATTGGGTGTGGTCCCTTTGGGCTATTTAGCTTCTGCTGGAAGCCTGTAGCTCAGTGTTCCTCCAGGCTTGGTGTGTGCTGGTGGTTCACTGCTCCTGGCTTTACCATCTGTCCAGTGAGGGCCACCCTTGTGGTCATCACGGTCTTCCCAGTTTCTCCCTTGTATCCTCTATGTACCTAACCTCACTTGTTGTATGTTTGGTGTGGGTTTATGTTCAGGGTTTTTTGTACGTATTGTTTGTTGTTACATGTCTGGGCTGTTGTTGATGTTTGTCCCTGCATGTGTGCAAGACGTTTTCCCTGTGTGTGTTGTACCTCCGTGAGGGGGCTGGTTTCCTGGAGGGGTGAACCATAAGCCTGTATGCAGCACTGCTTGGGGCTGCCATGCACTGTGTGAGCATGGGGCTCTGGCAGAGTTGGTATGCTGGATTCCTGTGTGGTTGCTTGTACTATGACCTGCTGTGTGTTCGGGCTCCTGTACTTATGCACGGGTTCCAGTTGTGGCGGCTTCGGCAGGTAAGTGAGTTGTCTTGTTGTTCTTATCTGCCGATCCTCTAGCTGTGTATGGGCTTCCCGATTCCCTGCTGCTAGGCCATTTGAGACTCCTGTTCATCCATGTCTGGGAAGAACAGGTCGTCTCTCTCCTGCTCCTATGTGAGGGATTATCAGGGCGACTCAGGGCCATAGGTATCCTGGTATGAGCCGTCCTACCATCCAGGTCCGCTCATATGGTGAGGAGTTAGGGTGAGGATTAGGGACACAATAGGAGGTGACCTGTTCCCTTATTCCAGCGTCCTGGCCTAACTGCTTCCCCTTTATCCGTTTACATTGTACGGTGGGGGGTTTCCCCCACTCCCCACCGTGACATAAAAAGGGTATATGGTTCAATCTCCCTTTTCTCATCCTCCTCCTCCTCCATCATATCAACATGCTTATTAGGCTGCCCTCGCTCCTAATGTTTTAGAGGGTCAGCTCAGCAGCAGGCCCTCACCCATAATGTTTTAGAGGGTCACCAGCAGGCTCTCCCCCACAAATTTTTTTAGATGGTCAGCTGGGCAGCAGGCCCTCGTCCACAAATTTCTTTAGATGGTCAGCTCGTCAGCAGGCCCTCGCCCATAATGTTTTAGATGGTCAGCTCGGCAGAAGGCCCTCGCCCACAATTTTTTTAGATGGTCAGCTCAGCAGCAGGCCCTCACCCCTAATGTTTTAGATCGTGAGCTCAGCAGCAGACCTTCACCCCTAATTTTTTAGATGGTCAGATCAGGAGCAGGCCCTTGCTCCTAATGTTTTAGAGGTTCACCAGCAGGCCCTTGCTCCTAATGTTTTTGAGGGTCACCAGCAGGCCATCAATCATAATTTTTCAAGGCTGTGTATGATGCCCTCCTTTATGTGATATCCAGGTTGTATCGGAGTGCCTATTCCTTGTAATTTTATATATAAGTAAATATACAGGAAAGAATCTTTCCTAACAATTTTTCCTCTAAAATCAATTTACTCTTTGGTTTGGTGCGTATTATTGTCAGTCTGTAAAAGTGGCGTACTACTCGGACAACATTGTTCCCAGCAGCGACCTGGGAGTCCAAGATGCATCCAGACATCCTCCCCATGCTGTTTCCGAACCATTTCAGTGGTGTTTCCATCAATTTCTGACCTTTTCCTATGAACCAGACACCCTCCCCTCTTCAGAGCAGGGGGTGCCTGGTTTAATGCTCGGGTTCTCCCATTGACTTCCATAGTGCTCGGGTGCTCGGTAGAGCACTCGAGCATCCCGAGGTGTTCTACTCGAGCACCCGAGCACTTTGGTGCTCGACCAACACTAATGTACACATCCACTTTTAACTCCTTCTTCAGGATTTAACAGTTGATGGCTTATCAGTAGGATAGGTCATCAATATCAGATAGTTTTTTTTTAATTACTGTGCCTTTAAATTTGGTTATCATTGTTTATCTTTATGTAAAGCATGGTGGTTCTCCTAGCTAGTGTACTTGATATTTGGCCTTACCTTTTCCAATATGGCTCTGGAAAGCTATGTCCCCAGACACTATGACTGGGTGAATTACACAGTAGTTTGCAAGTGTGAGAACGCATGGATGTAGATATGTCATGTTCCTCACATGGGCCTAATGGCTGAGGTGATACTGTATAAGGAAACTATCCCTCCTGCCAATGAAGAGAAGTTTGTATGCTTAAGCAGTGTGACTGTATTCTGTGTGACATGCTTGGTTGTTTGTTAGCACAGAAGAAGACAGGGACATTGTGAGGGTGCTGAAGACCGTGCTACCCCTGATCATACAGCAGTTCTATGAGGAGGAGAAGGATGCAAGTGTGACCCTGGACTACAAGAGAAGCATGTCTGACTAGAGGCTTTTCTGTAAAGAGTCACAGATATCCCAGTATCAAGGAAGACTGAATTTGCTGCACCACAAGGAAGAACCACCATTGTTGCATTACATTTGTTAGTTGGACTCTTCCAAGAATATGTAAGAACTGTATCTTTCCATAAGAGAAGATTTGTCTATTGTCCTGAATAAGCCACCTTGATACACTGCAATATCTATCTGTAAAGTTGAAGGTTAATTGCTGCACCTGACTGTGTCTGCGCCATTTGTAACTAAGACCCACTCTGAACTCGGCTTAGAAGCTAACCATCAACCAAATCTGATGGGATTCATCCACTATCTAATAAACAGAAGAGTAGAAACTGACCTCTGGAGTAGAGTGAGATGACAGCAACAACACATGGTAAAGAGATTGCTTCTTCCTAGTCATCTACAATTCCTCTTTACAAATATTTACTCAGTTGATAAATTTAGAGTCTAAGTAATGTGTTACACACATCGGATTGTACTGATGGAAATGTATATGACATTATACAATGTCCTGACTGCATGCAAGATGACCATCGTCATACTAACTTAAAGGAAAAATCCAGTAAAAATTATTTTCTAAGATGTCATAGAATCACATGATCAGATTACAGAGGGGAAGGCTTTGATCTTGAACCACTACCACTACTTTGGCATTATCCAGAGATTTCTTGTTAAATTTTGAGAAGTTGAAAAGGAGCATCAGGGAGATTCTCAGAGACGTAAACAAAAATGAGTGCATAGTGTGCCACACAATTTTTTTCTATTTATACACCAGGCATTTACAGGTGCATCTCAATAAATAAGAAGATAATTAAAAACTTAATTTATTTCAGTAATTCAATTAAAATTTTTAACTCATATTGATTCATTACACAGAGTGATCTATTTCAAGTTTATTTCTTTCAATGCTGATGATTATGGCTTAGAGCTAATAAAAACCCAAAAGTCATTATCTAAGAAAATTTGAATATTATATACGACCAAGTAAATTAATGAATCAATTAAATATAATTATTTATACAGAAATGTTGGCCTACTGAAAAGTATGTACAGCATATGCAATCAATACTCCTTTTGCATGAATTACTGCATAAATGGGAGACTCTATTATTAGGGGTACAGAAAGGGCAATCTGTCACAAAGACCGTGATCGCCGAACAGTGTGCAGTCTTCCTGGCGCTAGAGTTCGACACATCGCGGATCGGGTTGACAGATTACTGGGAGGGGCTGGAGAAGATCCAGCAGTCATGGTCCATATTGGAACCAATGACAAAGTTAGAGGAAGGTGGAGAGTCCTTAAAAATGATTTTAGGGATTTAGGTCACAAGCTTAGGGCAAGGACCACAAAGGTAGTGTTTTCCAAAATACTGCCTGTACCACGAGCCACACAAGAAAGGCATTGGGAGATTAGGGAGGTTAACAAGTGGCTCAAGAACTGGTGTAGGAAGGAGAGGTTTGGTTTCCTGGAGAACTGGGCCGACTTCTCTCTTGGCTACAGGCTCTATCGTAGGGATGGGCTGCACCTCAATGGGGAAGGGAAAGCTGTGTTGGAGGAGAAGATGGCTAGAAGGTTGGAGGAGTGTTTAAACTAGGGACTGGGGGGGAGGGTAATTACGTTATAGGATGGGAAGATAGTGCAGATAGAGACCGAGGGCAATGTAATGGGACTGGGGGAGGAATGGAAGGAGGGACTAGAACAGTTCAGAAGGAAAGGTGTAGCTTAAAAAATATACATAAACCTCTTAATTGTATGTATACTAATGCCAGAAGCCTGACTAAAAAAACTGGTGAACTGGAATTAGTGATGTGTGAGGAGGACTATAACATAGTGGGTATAACTGAGACATGGCTGGATGATAACTATGACTGGGCAGTCAATGTACAAGGTTACAGTCTGTTTAGAAAGGATCGTCAAAACCGGAGAGGGTGAGGGGTCTGCCTTTATGTAAAGTCCTGCCTAAAGCCCACAGTCCGAGAAGATATAAGTGAGGGACATGAACCTGTGGAGTCACTGTGGGTTTAAATACATGGAGGCAAAAATAATAATAAATGACTAATAGGAGTTTATTATAAACCACCTAATATACCAGAGTCCACAGAAAATCTACTACTAAACGAGATAGACGAGGCAGCAAATCATAATGAGGTGGTTATTATGGGGGACTTCAACTACCCAGATATAGACCGGTATATCTCATAAAGGAAACAGGTTCTTGGCTATAACCAAATACAACTACCTTACCCAACTGGTTCAGGACCCGACTACAGGGACGGCCATACTGGACTTAGTATTAACCAATAGACCTGACAGAACAACAGATGTGCAGGTCGGGGGACACCTGGGAAATAGTGACCATAAAGTAATAACCTTCCAATTATCCTTCAAACAAAATTTAGCCAACTAAGAGAGGCCATAGGCCTAACTAACTGGGCAAAGTCCTCAAAAATAAAGATACCGACACAAAATGGGATATTTTTAAAAGCATCCTGAAATCTAATTGTGAGAGGTACATACCTTATAGGAATAAAGGGTTAAGGAACAAAAAGGAAACCAATGTGGATAAATAGAACTGTAAAGAAAGCAATAAATGACAAAAAGAAAGCATTTAAATCACTAAAACAGGAGGGTAGCGAGGAAGCATTCAAAAACTATAAGGAAAAAAATAGAATATGTAAAAAACAAATAAAAGCCGCCAAACTAGAGACCCGAGAGATTAATTGCCAAAGAGAGCAAAATTAACCCTAAAATGTTTTTCAATTATATAAATGGTAAAAAGTATAAATCTGAAGGTGTCGGCCCTCTACAGAGTAATGAGGGGGAAGTAGCAGAGAGCGATGAGGAGAAAGCAAAGCTATTAAATATTTTTTTCTCCACTGTCAGCTGAAATGCAGAATGTAAAAGTAAATTCCCAATAAAAGTGACCTGTCTGACCCAGGAAGAAGTACAACAGCGACTGAAAAAGATTAAAATAGACAAATCGCCAGGATCAGGTGGCATACACCCCCGTATCCTAAGAGAATTAAGTAATGTCAAAGCCAAACCCTTATTTCTTATATTTACAGACTCTATACTGACAGGGAGTGTTCCACAGGATTTGCGCATAGCAAATGTGGTGCCAATATTCAAAAAGGGTCCAAAAACAGACCCCGGAAATGATAGGTCGGTAAGTTTAACATCTGTTGTGGGTAAACTGAAAGTTTTCTAAGAGATGCTATCTTGGAGGATCTCAATGAAAACAAGCAATCAACATTATATCAGCATGGTTTCAAGAGGGATCGGTCATGTCAAACTAATTTAATCAGTTTCTATGAGGAGGTAAGTTCTAGTCTTGACAGCGGCGAATCAATGGATGTCGTGTATCTGGACTTCTCTAAAGCATTTGACACTGTACCACATAAAAGGTTAGTATATAAAATGAGAATGCTCGGACTGGGAGAAAACATCTGTAAGTGGGTAAGTAACTGGCTCAATGATAGAAAACAGAGGGTGGTTATTAACGGTACACACTCAGATTGGGTCACTGTCACTAGCGGAGTACCTCAGGGGTCAGTATTAGGCCCTATTCTCTTCAATATATTTATTAATGATCTTGTAGAAGGCTTGCATAGTAAAATATAAATTTTCGGAGATGACACTAAACTGTGTAAAGTAATTAACACTGAAGAGGACAAGTATACTGCTACAGATGGATCTGGATAGATTAGAGGCTTGGGCAGAGAAGTGGCAGATGAGGTTTAAAACTGAAAAATGTAAAGTTATGCACATGGGAAGGAATAATGCAAATCACCCGTACATACTAAATGGTAAAACACTCGGTAAGACTGACATGGAAAAGGACCTAGGAATTTTAATAAACAGCAAACTAAGCAGTAAAAAACTGTGTCAGGCAGCTGCTGCCAAGGCCAATAAGATAATTGGTTGCATCAAAAGGAGCATAGATGCCCGTGATGAGAACATAGTCCTGCCACTTTACAAATTATTAGTCAGACCACACATTGAGGACTGTGTACAGTTCTGGGCTCCTGTGAACAGGGCAGATATAGCAGAGCTGGAGAGGGTCCAGAGGAGGGCAACTAAAGTAATAACTGGAATGGGGCAACTACAGTACCCTGAAAGATTATCAACATTAGGGTTATTCACTTTAGAAAAAAGACGACTGAGGGGAGATCTAATTACTATGTATAAATATATCAGGGGTCAGTACAGAGATCTCTCCCATCATCTATTTATCACCAGGACTGTGACTGTGACGAGGGGACATCCTCTGCGTCTGGAGGAAAGAAGGTTTGTACACAAACATAGAAGAGGATTCTTTCCTGTAAGAGCAGTGAGACTATGGAACTCTCGGCCTGAGGAGGTGGTGATGGTGAGTACAATAAAGGAATTCAAGAGGGGCCTGGATGTATTTCTGGAGTGTAATAATATTACAGGCTATAGCTACTAGAGGGGGTCGTTGATCCAGGTAGTTATTATGATTGCCTGATTGGAGTCGGGAAGGAATTTATTCCCCCTTAAGTGGTTATTAACTGGTACCTCACAGTTTTTTTTTTTTTGCCTTCCTCTGGATCAACTTACAGGATAACAGGCCGAACTGGATGGACAAATGTCTTTTTTCGGCCTTATATACTATGTTACTATGTAATGGTGCATGGCATAGAGATGATCAGCCTGTGTCACCTATATAAACAGAGGAGTTGGAACATTCTAGTTTGTCTAAACTAGTGAGTCAGTTTGAGTGTAGCCTAGCTAGGACTAAGAGAAGGAAGCACATGTGTGTTGCTGACACTTTAGCTCGTCCTTGACCCCTGTACCATCCAGGACAGAGCCAGAACACCTACAGAAAGCAGACCAGGTGCAAGGAGGTGTAGGGAAACAAAAGTAGAGATATATTATGTAGTATGAGACTGGCACTCCCTCGCATGGAAATAGAGCAATAGTAATAGTGTTGTTACTATCAGTCCCTAAAAATACCTAAAATCTAAAACTTCAATAAAAACTCAAAAAAAGTCCAAAAAGAAGGGGACCATACGTCCTGAATGTGCAAAAATATTGCAAGCCAAATGTGTCAGTCTATTCCTTATAATAGTATTGGCATTCCTTTCTTATATGCAATATAACATGCAAAATCCATGCAAGGCACCTTTTCAAATATTAGGAATTTGTCCAATATAAATATTCAATAAAGTATCCGATCGGACACCAAGTTGTTACTCACAGGTGAATGTCGATTATCCTGCAGTCCCAATATTCAATCCTTTTAATTTTTACTCACGGTATTTATTCACGTGGTTCTCAGTGTTTAGCGTCCCACCTGGTTCGTTGATCTCTGGTCTCTCTCGATCGTTATCCACAAATCTCAGATCCGGTTATACGATCAGGGTGTAATATCGCGAGAGGTGAACTTAAGCTTGTACTGACGAGTTTGAATGGCTGAAAATCCGGGTCTTTATCTTTGGAGCGCTCCAATTTCTTTGTGTATCTCCGGATATTAGTAGCCGAACTTCCAGTGGGGGTCACTTGTTGGGGATGTCTTTGAAAAGCACCAAACGCGTTTCGGGGATCTCCTTTCCCCTTCCTCAGTCTTATTCTTTGGAGACAGTAAGGGGATGCGCCTGGGAGTTCTGGCATGGAGGCCTTCATTACGCAGTGTGCGCCTTATTGTCTGAGCTGAAACTTCCGTACCCACATCTGACAAATCTTTTTTCAGTTCCTCAGCAGTCACACGGGGACTTTTCTCCACTTTGCGCTTCAGGTAGCGCACAGCAGTCGAAGTCAGCATCTTCTTTCTGCCACGACCAGGTAGCTTTTCAACAGTGCCCTTTGCCTTGAATTTGCGAATGATGCTTCCTATGGTGTCTCTTGGTATGTTTAACATCTTTGCAATCTTCTTATAGCCATTGCCCTTCCTGTGAAGAGAAATCACCTCTTATCTTGTCTTCCTGGACCATTCTCTTGACTTCACCATGTTTGTAAACACACCAGTAAATGTCTAGAAGGAGCTGAGTATCACAGTCCTTTTAAATCTGCCTAATTGGTGCTTATTATGCTTGATTGCTGCTCCTTGACATCCACAGGTGTTTTCAATACCTGATCGAAAACACTTGAATGAACCTCTGTTCTTAAGAGTGGTAGTCTTTAAGGGGTTGAATAATTGTGTCAATGAAGAAATCACAAAAAAAAAACATTTAATACTGTATTACAAAAACAATTGATTTCATTTTAGTTGCATTTGGTTCTTTAAAAAGTCCTTGTAAGATTTCATTCTGAACACAATTACAAATGTACATTAAATTCCCTAAAACCCTTTACAGCATTGGGGGTTGAATAATTTGGAACACAACTGTATTATAAGGAATAGACTGACACTTTTGGCTTGCAATATTTTTGCACATTCAGGACGTATGGTCCCCCTCTTTTTGGACTTTTTTTGAGTTTTTATTGAAGTTTTAGATTTTAGGTATTTTTAGGGACTGATATTGTCTCCGCTGCAGCGATTGTTATTTTAATATTGTATTGTGATGTTGTATTTTAATATATTTTGCCAATTAAATATTGTGTAACAACACTATTACTATTGCTCTATTTCCATGTGAGGGAGTGCCAGTCTCATACTACATAATATATACTTTTTATTACGCCTTTGTTGATTTGAGTGAATCAATTTGAGACTAGAGCACCCAATCCAGAATTGTAAGGGGAGTGGGTGGTTTGTCTATACTACTTTTTCCAAAAGTAGAGATAACTTGAGATAACTTGTCTAAAAAGTACTTATTGATTCTATGGCACTAGTGTTCAGGAGTTGACTCTATTTCCTGCACATACAAAAGCACAGTTTGGCCAACTATGAACATCTCTACATCCCAAGGTGTATTCTGTGGATGTGTATGTTTTAAGTACTGCAACCTGCTTAAAAAATTAAGCAGAAGAGTCTACCTGCCTTGAGGGAGAACCGCCCTTTTGGTTGCATTGTACTTATCTAAAGTATTACACCTCATATCTGGATACTTATTTCAGAGTCAGATAGTGAAGTGCAGATTGAGGAAGATTGCTTTAAAGAAACACCTTTTGGCCTATTACTACTTTTGCAGCTATGAGACCCGTAACATCCATGAAAGTGCTTTCTGTGTATCAACTGCTAGTCCATGGCAAGATAAGAACTGTCCTTATCTATTTCCATTTGAATTCTTAAGTAAAAGAACTGTTCTGCTGCACTACTTCCTCATCTTTTCTTCCTGTAATACTACTGCACTAAAAAGTGCAGGCATCGTGACAACTGGGACACTGCCTTGCACTTCAAAACCTTCACCATCAAGGGCACCTCAACCGTAATCAGTCATGAGGACCCAGAACTAGAGTGTGCCCAAATAGGTGAGTCCTTCTCATCACTGCATGCTGGCCCAGGGAGCTTCAGACCAATGAGTACAACTATTACTAGAAAAAAAGGGATTTCAGCTCACCCACCGTCCTTCTTCGCCTTGCACGGATCCCGGACTAGGAATCAATCAAAACAGTAGAAAAAATCCAGCAGCAGGCCCAGGATAAAATCCAATTTTTTTATTTCTTCATTATAAAATTCATAGGCTGACCAGACAGGCAAGGTCTATGCATTTCGACTGTACGTCTTAATCATGACCACCGTGACAACTGGGTCACTGCCTTGCACTTCAAAACCTTCATCTTAAAGGGCACCTCAACCGTAATCAGGCAGGAGGACCTAGAACTGGAGTGTGCCCAAAAGGGAATAATAGGTGAGTCCTTGCATGCTGGCCCAGGGAGCTTCAGAACAATGAGTACAACTATTACTACACCCATCCAATCACTCACACTCATGCACGCCCCTGCGGTTTGGTCCCTGCACCGACGGCATACTAGCATGGAGATCTGGCAGAAACTCTACCTAGCAGTGACTTCTGCTGCTGAGCAATGGTCTAAGTATATTCAGTTCAGTGATTAACAAACATTGATGGTAAAAATGATTAATTTGAGATCCTAATAGCCTGCCTACTAATAGCTTTCCCAAGCCCCGTGCTAGAGGTATTGAAGCCCAGGGATGATGGCATCCAGCTCAACCCATATTGCTTCTCCGATTACAGATCAAATTTTGCAATATGATACAAAAAAAACTGTGTATCTTCCTAATTGGAAACACTGACCATCTAAAACTGTTTTTCCAAAACTGTAATATTGATGTTCCAGAGCACCTCATGTCCTTCATTGTATCTCCAAAGACATACTGATAGGGAATTTAGACTGTGAGCTTAACTGAGGACAGCAAGTGATGATAATGTCTGTAAATTGCTGCACAATATGTCAGTGCTATATACAGTAAGCGAATAAAATAAAATAAAATACGATAACTTGTTTACCCAGACACAGTGCCATATATTTGGTTGTGGCTGTGAATGGTAATGCAGCTTAGTGTTGGTCTAGAACAGGGGTGGCCAACCCGCGGCTCGCGAGCCGCATGCGGCTCCTCAGACCTTCACTTGCGGCTCTCAGAGAAGCGCGGTTTCCTTCTTCCCCTCCTCCCCCCTGTGCTGCTGCCGCTGCCACCAATGAGAATGCAGAGGGGAAGAGGAGGGGAGGGGCTGTTTCCACTGCCACCAATGAAGTTAACTCACTCATTTATTCAAATACAGGAGGCGGGTTCTGCCTGCAGAATCATATAGCCCGCACCTGAGAGGTTAAGTGCCGGGGAACGCAGCATAGAGGCCAGGTGTCGGCTATGTGATTCTGCCGGCACCCGCCTCCTGTATCTGTATTAAAGGTTGTCATTGGTGGAGCAGTGCACCACCCCCCCCCCCCCATTAATACATGCAGGCCCGTGCTCTGACCTGACGCTGTGCACGTCAGGTCACTGTGGAGAGGTTGCCAGTCTTCAGAGAAGCGGCAGCAGGGGTAGGATAAGCCTCCTACACAGTTTTATTTTATTAAAGTACTGATCTGGGGGTCTTATCTGACATGGGGGTAGTATGAGCTCAGATAAGACCCCCAAATCCTCATCAGACCCACAAAATAAGCCTCCCCAGTGTTCACATAAGACACTAAAAATCAGACACCCCATGCTCACATCTCCCCTATGTCAAATCACCCCTGAGCATCTGAGCATGGGGCGGTCATCTGATAATAAGGCGGTCATCTGAGCATGGGGTGTCATCTGAGCATGGGGCGTCATCTGATAATAAGGCGGTCATCTGAGCATAGGGCGGTCATCTGAGCATGGGGCGTCATCTGATAATAAGGCGGTCCTCTGAGCATGGGGTGTCACCTGATCATGGGGCGTCATCTGAGCATGGGGCATCATCTGAGCATAGGGCGGTCATCTGAGCATGGGGTGTCACCTGATCATGGGGCGTTATCTGAGCATGGGGTGTCACCTGATCATGGGGCGTCATCTGAGCATGGGGCGTCATCTAAGCATGGGGCTTCATCTGATAATAAGGCGGTCATCTGAGCATAGGGCGATCATCTGAGCATAGGGCGGTCATCTGAGCATGGGGCGGTCATCTGATAATAAGGCGGTCATCTGAGCATGGGGCGGTCATCTGATAATAAGGCGGTCATCTGAGCATAAGGCGGTCATCTGAGCATAAGGCGGTCATCTGAGCATGGGTGGTCATCTGTGCATTAGGGTGTCATCTGTGCATGGGGTGTCATCTGAGCATGGGCGGTCATCTGTGCATAAGGGTGTCATCTGAGCATGGGCGGTCATCTGTGCATATGGGTGTCATCTGAGCATGGGCAGTCATCTGTGCATAAGGGTGTCATCTGAGCATGGGCGGTCATCTGTGCATAAGGGTGTCACCTGAGCATGGGCGGTCACCTGTGCATAAGGATGTCATCTGTGTATAAGGGTGTCATCTGTGCATGGGGTGTCATCTGAGCATAAGGCGGTCATCTGAGCATAAGGCGGTCATCTGAGCATGGGCTATCATCTGAGCATGGGCTGTCATCTGAGCATGGGCGGTCATCTGAGCATGGGCGGTCATCTGAGCATGGGCGGTCATCTGAGCATGAGGGTGTCATCTGAGAAATCTTGAAACACATTTTGAAAAACAAAGATTGCCAGAATTCTTACTAAGGCTGTCTACACTACAGGTAGGAAAGGTGGTTTAAATGCACTTTTAAATGTTTGATAACTCAATTGCAGTAATACTGTCCAGTGCATGCATATTTGTGTAAACGGATAGCTTGTGGCTCTTGGCAGTCATATGATTTTTTTTTCTGGCTCTTTGTGTCTGTAAGGTTGGCCACCCCTGGTCTAGAAGCTCCACATACAGGAAACTCTTTGCAGATTCAAGATAAGTCATCAACACCTGATCGATGAGGGAATGAAATGGCCATCAATATTACAGTCTCATAAAACCTCTAGTTGCACTAAGCTTTGATCATAACATAACCAATGGTCTTTCTCTACTGGTCCTGTGCCAGCTATGATCCTGATCCAGGTGCCTTTCTAGAGCAGTGCGGAGTTGTGATAATCATGGTTAGGATGCATAATCCAGAACTTTCTGTAGCATATAGTTCCCCCAATAATACAATTAAACAGAAAACAAATATACCATACTGTGCCTGATTACCATATCCATTATACAGAGTGCAAATAATGCTCCATAATCACTACTTAATCTATAGACATGTACAATGCAATCAGAAAGTTTTCAGACCCTTTCACTTTTTTCACATGTTATGTTGCGGCCTTACAAAATAATAAAATATTCAAGTTTTTCCGATCAATCTACACTCAATACCCCATAATGATAAAGTGAATTTATTGAAAAGGAAAAACTAAAAATATTCAGACTCAGACCCTTTACTTAAGACTTTGTTGAAGCATCTTTGGCAGAGATTACTGCCACTAATCTTCTTGGGTATGATGCCACAAGGTTTGCACCCCTAGATTTAGGGATTTTAAGCATTTCTACACTGCAGATCATTTCAAACTCTATGGGCTCTTTCACACGAGTGAATGCCATGCGTGGAATCCGCTGCGTGAAGGACAGCCAAGCCTCAGTCCGGACAGCAGAGACACGGAGCATTAATATGATTGATAATGCTCCGTGCCTCTCTGTGAGCTTTTTGCTACAAAATTAGTGACAACTTTATCTCACTGTGATTTTGTAGTAAAAAGATCACAGAGAGGCACGGGGCATTATCAATCATGTTAATGGTCCGTGTCTCTGCTGTCGGGAACGGGGCTTGGCTGTCTTTCACGCAGCAGATTCCACACATGGCATCCGCTCGTGTGAAACAGCCCTATCAGTTTGGATGGGTGCCATCGGTGGACAGCCTTTTTTAGGTCTCCCCAGAGATGTTTGATTGGGTTCAAGTCAGGACTCTGGCTGGGCCGCTAAAGGACATTCACAGAGTTGACTATAAGCCACTGCTCTGTTGGCTGTGTGCTTAGGGTCAGGGTCTCGTTGGAAGGTGAACCTTTGGCCCAGTCTGAGTCCAGAGCACACCGGATCAGGTTTTCATTAGCAATATCTCTTTACTTTGCTCCATTCAGTTGTACCTCAATTCTGACCAGTCTCCCTGTCCCAACCTGTCACGGAACCATGAACCAGACGTACAACAAGAGATAAGTGAAAATAAGAAGGCTTTATTGAAAATAAAGCTGTAAAGCAAAAGTCCAAACGGATGGTGAAACCGAGCAGAGTCTTTGCGAAGCCAGAGGTCAGGAACCAGAAGGGTAGTCAGACGAAGCCAGGATCAGGAACCAGCAGGGTAGTCAGACGAAGCCAGGATCAGGAACCAGCAGGGTAGTCAGACGAAGCCAGGATCAGGAACCAGCAGGGTAGTCAGACGAAGCCAGGATCAGGAACCAGAAGCAGCAGCAGTCTTAGAAGCATGTGAACACAAGAGGACCAAGCAAGGAACTGAAGCCACAGACCTCCTATATATATGAGCTAGGCATCCAGCTCCTCCCAGTGGGAAGGAGGAGCCGCAGGGTGGAAGGCTACAAGAAACCCAGAAACCAAGATGGCCGCCAGCACATGTCAAACGAAGGAGAACAGCAAGAAGGTAAGACCATGACAGTACCTCCCCCTCAAGGGCCCCTCCTCCGCGGAGCACAAAACGGTTTCTGAGGGAAGCGTGTGTGGAAGGCTCGGAGCAAGGCAGGAGCATGGACATCTGCGGAGGGAACCCAGGAACGCGCCTCTGGACCATAACCACGCCAATGGACCAAAAACTGCAACCGACCGCGGACCAGGCGTGAGTCCAGGATATTGCTCACCTCATATTCCTCACGATTGCCCACTTGGACCGGACGAGGCCGAGGAACCGAGGAAGTGAAACGATTACACACCAGTGGCTTCAACAGGGAGACATGAAACACGTTGGAGATCCGCATGCCAGGAGGAAGCGCAAGGGCATAGGCTACCGGGTTTACCCTGCGAAGCACTCGGAAGGGACCAACAAAGCGAGGCGCCAGCTTGGGAGTGGGCACTCGAAGGTTGAGGTTGCGGGTGGACAACCATACACGGTCTCCGACCTGGTAGGAAGGAGCAGGCGCTCGTCTGCGATCAGCCTGGAGTCTCTGGCGCTGCGCAGAGACCTCAAGGGACTTCTGGATTTGTACCCAAGAAGCACGTAGGACGGAAAGGTGATCCTCCACAGCCGGAATATCCTGGGGAGAGAATACCTCCGGTAACACGGCAGGTTGGAACCCATAATTGGCCATGAAGGGAGACGTCCCAGAGGAAGAGTTCACCGCCGTGTTCCTGGCAAACTCAGCCCAAGGCAGGAGGTCAACCCAATTGTCTTGGTGATCGGAGACATAGCAACGAAGGAATTGCTCCAAGGCCTGATTGGATCGTTCTGCGGCCCCATTGGACTGCGGGTGGTAGGCCGAGGAGAAGGAGAGATGAATCCCCAACTGGGAGCAAAAGGCGCGCCAGAACCTGGACACAAACTGACTCCCCCGATCCGACACAATCTCCTTGGGCAAACCGTGCAACCGGAAGACCTCCCTGGCAAAAATCGTGGCCAACTCTTGTGCAGAGGGTAACTTCTTGAGAGGAACACAGTGGCACATTTTGGAAAACCGATCCACAATCATGAGAATGACCGTATGGCCTCGGGATGCAGGGAGGTCCACAATGAAATCCATCCCCAGGTGTGACCATGGGCGCTCCCCGGTGGCTATGGGTTGCAGAAGGCCCAACGGAAGGTGCCGAGGGGACTTACTCTGGGCACAAACGGAGCATGCCGCTACATATGCGGCGATGTCGGAACGTAGGGAAGGCCACCAGAACAGATGTGAAACAGCCCAGGACAGCTGATTCTTTCCAGGATGCCCCCCGGTCTTGGAGTTATGGTAGGTTCGCAACAACCGAGTGCGCAACTCCTCAGGCACAAAACATTTGCCGTTGGGTCTCCCAGAGGGAGCACCAGATTGAGCCGCCAAAATCTGCTCACCCAGGGGAGAGGTCAGGCTGGTGCGAATGGCGGCCAGGATCTGATTCGGAGGTATGACCGAAGTCGGAATCGACTCCTCCCTGGACAGCTCGGAGTACTGCCGTGATAAGGCATCCGCCCTGATGTTCTTGGAACCGGGTAGGTAGGAGACCACGTAATTAAAACGTGACAAGAACAGAGCCCATCTGGCCTGACGTGGTGTCAATCTCTTGGCCTCAGAAAGGTAGGTCAGATTCTTGTGGTCCGTCAGGATGAGAACCGGAACCACCGAACCCTCGAGCAAGTGCCTCCATTCTTTAAGGGCCTGCACGATGGCCAATAACTCCCTGTCACCAATCTGATAGTTGCACTCCGCGGAAGACAGTTTCCGGGAGTAAAACCCACAAGGAAGCAGAGGACCCTCTGGTGTTCTACGCTGAGACAGAAGGGCGCCTACTCCCGTCTCAGACGCGTCCACCTCGAGGACAAAGGGCAACCCAGGGTTGGGATGCGACAGAATCGGAGCCGACACAAAGGCGGACTTTAGGGCCTCAAAAGCTCGGATGGCCTCGAGCGGCCAGACCTGGGAATTACTGCCCTTCCTGGTCAGATCCGTGAGAGGCTTGGCCAGCATGGAAAAGTCCCTGATGAACTTCCGATAATAATTGGCGAAGCCCAAAAAGCGCTGCAGGGAACGAAGACCACTGGGCTGGGGCCACTGTAAGACAGCCGAAACCTTCTCAGGATCCATGGAGAACCCCTCAGCGGAAATGATGTAACCTAAGAAGGTTACCTGGGATCGGTGAAATTCGCATTTCTCAAGCTTACCGAACAGCTTGTTCTCTCGTAACCGTTGCAACACTCGTCTGACATCCAGAATGTGGGCCTCCATGGATTCAGAATATACCAAGATGTCATCCAAATAGACCACCACACACTGCTGCAACAGGTCACGGAAAACATCGTTGATGAATTCCTGAAAGACTGCGGGCGCATTGCACAACCCAAAGGGCATAACCAAGGATTCGTAATGACCGGTCCTGGTGTTAAACGCGGTCTTCCACTCATCGCCCGCCTTGATCCTTACCAGGTTATATGCCGCCCTGAGGTCGAGTTTGGTAAAGACCGTGGCCCCTTTAAGGCGATCAAACAGCTCGGAAATCAAGGGTATCGGGTAAGCGTTCTTGATCGTGATGCGATTGAGACCCCTGTAATCGATGCAAGGCCTCAACTCACCGCCCTTCTTTTTCACAAAGAAAAATCCAGCCCCTGCCAGGGACGAAGATTTGCGAATGTGTCCGCGTGAAAGCGCCTCCCTCACGTACTCCTCCATGGCCTCATTCTCCGCTACCGACAGTGGATAGACTTTGCCACGAGGAGGAACGGCACCAGATTGTAACTCTATGGCACAATCGTATGGGCGGTGCGGAGGTAGGGCAACCGCGCGCACCTTAACGAATACATCCCGGTACTCCTCGTATTCAGGAGGCAACAGAGAGTCCGAGGAAGTACACAGCAACTTGACAGACCCATGGATGCAACTAGCCCCACACTGCGGTGACCACGAGAGGATCTCGACCGATCTCCAATCGAAAGTCGGATTATGCTTCTGGAGCCAGGGGTACCCCAAGACCACCGAGTAGTGTGGAGACGAAATAACCTGGAGGCAGACCGACTCTCTGTGAACGGCACCAATGGCTATCCCCACTGGAAGGGTCTCATGAGTCACGTGTGGCGGCAGAAGGGGTCTGCCGTCTATCGCCTCAAGAGCCAGTGGGGAACCTCGAGCCTGCAGAGGAATGGAATTGGCGGCAGCGAACACACTATCAATGAACAAACCACCAGCACCAGAGTCCACCAACGCCTGGGTCGTCACCGAGCCCCCGACCCAGGAGAGGACAACAGTGATCAGTGGTTTGTCAACACGGGAAACCGGGGACGAGGAGACTCCACCCAAGATCTGCCCCCGACAGGATCTCAGGTACGAGCGTTTTCCCGGACGGTTCGGACATGCCAACCGAAAATGCCCACCGAGACCACAGTACATGCATCGGCCCTCGCGTCTCCGGAGTGCCCTCTCCCCCTCGGACAGGCGAGCAAACCCCAGCTGCATGGGTTCACCCCCAGACAAGTCATCCCCAGGAGGCGTGGGAGGAGAGGGAGGCACTGGTGGGACAGCAAACGTAGGCACCAATCTGTTAGAAGACCTCCGCAGGTTCTCCTTAAAGGTAGGTCTCTCCCTGAGTCTGGTGTCAATCAAAATCAGGAAAGAAATAAGAGACTCGAGCTCAACTGGTAGGTCCTTAGCTGCAACCTCATCCTTCAAGGCATCCGAGAGACCATAAGAGAAAGCAGCGACCAGAGCCTCATTATTCCAGCCCACCTCTGCTGCCAGGGTACGAAACTCAATGGCGTATTCAGCTACGGATCGTGAACCCTGTCTGATGGACATAAGGAGCTTCGCAGCAGAGGCGGCACGAGCCGGCACATCGAATACCTTCCGAAGAGAAGCAACAAAACCGGAAAACTCTGCAACCACCGGATTGTTGTTCTCCCATAAAGGGCTGGCCCAGGCCAAGGCCTTGTCCGAGAGCAGCGAGATCAAGAAGCCCACCTTTGATCTCTCAGTGGGAAAGGCATGTGGCAGCAACTCGAAATAAATGCCCACCTGGTTAAGGAAACCTCGGCACTGAGTTGGCTCTCCCCCAAAGCGCTGTGGAAGAGGGGCAGAACCGGTCATACCCCGAAACACCGCAGGCGCAACAACAGGTGTCGGGGTAGACTCTGGCGCAACAACCGGAGCGGCAGTAGGAGCGAGCCCAGGAGCGACAACCGACCCATCGGCAACGGGAGCGAAATGAGCCGTGCGTTCAAGCAGGGTTTGCAACGCCACAGCGAACCGACCCAACAGGTGTTCCTGCTGATCAAGTCTGGCAACCAGCGTGGGTAGCGAGGATGGCCCTGTACCGTCAGAATTCATGGCTTGGTCCTAATGTCACGGAACCATGAACCAGACGTACAACAAGAGATAAGTGAAAATAAGAAGGCTTTATTGAAAATAAAGCTGTAAAGCAAAAGTCCAAACGGATGGTGAAACCGAGCAGAGTCTTTGCGAAGCCAGAGGTCAGGAACCAGAAGGGTAGTCAGACGAAGCCAGGATCAGGAACCAGCAGGGTAGTCAGACGAAGCCAGGATCAGGAACCAGCAGGGTAGTCAGACGAAGCCAGGATCAGGAACCAGCAGGGTAGTCAGACAAAGCCAGGATCAGGAACCAGAAGCAGCAGCAGTCTTAGAAGCATGTGAACACAAGAGGACCAAGCAAGGAACTGAAGCCACAGACCTCCTATATATATGAGCTAGGCATCCAGCTCCTCCCAGTGGGAAGGAGGAGCCGCAGGGTGGAAGGCTACAAGAAACCCAGAAACCAAGATGGCCGCCAGCACATGTCAAACGAAGGAGAACAGCAAGAAGGTAAGACCATGACACAACCACTGAAGAACACCCCCACAGCATGATACTATCATCACCATGCTTCACTGGGATGGTATGGGGCAGGTGATGAGCAGTGCCTGGTTTCCTTCAGACATGACTCTTAGAATTTAGGCCACAATTTGTCAATCTTGCTTTCATCGGACCAGAGAATCTTGTTTCTCAAAGTCTAAGATTCCTTTAGCCAGGCAGGCTTCCTTGTGTCTTTTACTGAGGTGAAGCTTCTTTCAGGCCACTCTGCCATAAATCCTACCAGATTCGTGGCATGGAAGTTTCTCCCATCTGCACACAGAATTGTTTGAGCTTAGCCATTGAGTTATTTGTCATCTCTCTTACTAGGGCCTTCTATCTTGATTACTTAGTTTGGAGGGGCGGCCAGCTCTAGGAAGAGTCCTGGTTGTTCCAAACCTTAAATTTAAGAATTTTGGAGGCCGCGACCCTTCTCCAGATCTGTGCTTCCAGTTACACACAATCCTGTCTCTGAGCTCTACAAGCAGTTCTGTCTATCCTCATGGCATTATTCATTGTCAGCTGTGAGACCTTATATAGACATGGGGGATGTCTTTCCAAACTGAATTTACAACAGGTGGACTACAGTCAAGGTATAGAAACATCTCAAACAGGACCAAGAGAAATGGGAGGCGCCTAGAGCTGAATGGTAAAAGGTTTGAATACTCATGCCCATGCAACATTTTAGTTTCTCCTTTTTAATAAATTTAAAAGAAATGTCTAAAATTCTGTCTTCACTTTGTCATTAGGGGGAACTGAGTGCAGATTGATGATGGAAAATCAGATTTTTATTTTATTTTAGCATAAGGCTGCAACATAACATAATGTGGAAACAGTGAAAAGGTCTTAAAATTTTCCAAATGCATTGTATATTTACTTCTGATGGCCTAGATGTGGCCCTGAAATTTGGGCTCTAAAATGTGTGACTGTGTGTAGACCCTTCGTAGTATGAAGCCATTACACAAAATATCATGTGATGGTTGGCGTTACAACCTGGCGTAGATTTTGAGCATGATCTTAGAAGTTTCCAGCTTTATCCAGGGCTTCTTTTCTCCTGTGTTGACACTGGCATGACTTGCTGATGTCAGATTGATCTGAATTCATTCCTGCCATCATTTTGATGTTATTATTTGCAAAGTATTTCAGAAATGACAAGTAAGCTCCTATATATGACCTTGCCATGTGCACAGGCAGATTTGCAGGAAATAATGCTATTTCCGCATATCTTCAGTTCATAAATTACCACATCTGGCTGTCATCTTCAGAAAACCTTTTTTGAAATGCGAACAAAATCAATAATTCAAGGAGCAGCAGAAGAACCCATGTAACTTTTTATTTCTCATCACAACATTCCATTCATTATTTAATGCTGGTGCATGAAGGAACATGCAGAAAATAACTTAATATTCAAGGTGTGGGAACAGTGATAAAATGCTGGATATTTACAGTACAGTAATATTACACAAATCTGCATTAAAAGACTTTTCCATAAATTTAATACTGATGACCTATCCTCTGGATTTGTCATCAGTATCTGATCGGTGAGGGTTCGACACCCGTGACCCTCGCCGTTCAGCTGTTTAAGAAGGCACTGGTGTTCCTGTTAGTGCCGCGACCTTCTTGCAGCATACGCATAGGAACGTACATAGTATAGCGGCTATGCTTGGTATCATGCTCAGCCTCATTCATTTCAATGGGGCTGAGCTGCACCTAGGCCATGTGACTGATAAACATGTTGTTAGCGGACCGTGGCTCTATTGTGAGCAATGCTGCCTTCTCAACCAGCTGATCAGTGGGGGTCCCGGGTGTTGTACCCCCCACTGATCAGATACTAACCCATCTGGTCATTAACATCTCTGAAAACCCCTTTAAAGGGGTGATCTGGACTAGGAGCCGACAACCACAATGATCGTAACTTGTAACTCACCTGTCAGCAGACCCACCATTTCCGTGCTGCTTCTCTGTTGCCAATCCCTGCCAGACCAGAAGTGGCTTGGTCCAGTGACCGCTGCAGCTAATCATTGGCCTCAGCAGTAATGTGCTAGAACAGTATGTCACTAGCATTTCACTAGCAGTGATGTGCTGTTCCATTATATGTCACTGCTGAGGCCAGTGATTGACTAAGCCACTTCTTGTCCAGCAGGAACAAGAAGCAGCTGGGATTGGGGCAGCACCATATACCATAATGTATCAATTGTGCCCAGAATGTCAGAGTCAATGAGTGCTTCTGTGAGGAATATGGATTATCATTTACTGGCAGCCCTGATTTTAATTTGATTCACCTTTTGCATGTACACAGTCAGTGTACATGCAATATATGTTCTCGCCCCCCAGCCATCTGCTGTCAGATAGCAAGGGAGAAAAACCCCCATGAGTCCAGGCTTCAAGGCGGCCCCAGGTGGATAAAGTCACACCTCTTCCAGCTGACAGGCACCAGGAAGATGTAGCAGGAAAACTCCCGGCAAGAGGTCTCAGACCTGGACCAGATCTATCACTTTCCCACAGACATATTGGCACCGACAATTCATAAGGAATTATGAATGGTCCTTTCATCCCAGGCATAATTCGGTTATCTTTTTGCGATCTTGGGGCAAAGCCAAACATCCACGTGGTCCTGGCTTGATGCTAGGATGCCAGGGAAGGGAGATATACATATCTCCCCACAGAAACCAAATAATGGTACCATGTTTGGACTCTACTTGTAGCCGGAACCCAGGCGGATCCGTTGGTCCCAGAATCATCTCCCTGTGACCTGCTGGCCTGGAGCTATGAACCCTAAAGGTTTTTTTGGGTCAGTTGCTGCCAGCCCAGCAGAGGGGAGGTGGACCCCTCCCAAAGGCCGGGAGGGGAGGGACCGGCTACAGGTTCAAAGGCTTGTGCCAGCAAGCGGGCATGTTTTTTTACTGAAAGGGGGTCACATTGTGCCATGTGTTTGGAGAGACCTGGAAACAGCTGACGTCACTGCCCCCCACGTGACCGCATCCAAGGACTATTACACCATCCTAACCCAAAGGAACATTCATCTACCCGGTAACTGACTTGTATTCTGTGTAATCCTGTGTGTAGTATATTACTTGTATTTGTAACCTGAGACCACTGTATATATTCTGTGTGTATAGTGTTATATCTAGTGTGCCCTTAAGGCGATTAAATATGTAATTTAATCTTGTGCTGTCTTGTATCTCGGTCACGAATCCCCACGTCCGTGTTTCAGCCCAGTTATAAGCTACCACAGGTTGGTTTCTCACCCTATATAATCCCGTTAGCGGACCGGGCTTATATCAAACGAGAAGCTGGTGGCAGATTACCCGGGCTGAGAAAGCGCTGTTTTCACTGCGGCAGTGAAAAGGCTCTCTCTGCTTGTTGCCTCTCTGTGCCCGCGTGGACAGGAGGTGTCTGTGTAAACTGTACCAAGATGATCTTACATTCTTCTCCAGGAGGGCGTAACATCACATATTGGTAACCAGGGACCATACCGCGTCTCGTGAGCTCGACATAGTTGACGTCAAGTGGGCACGAGGTGTGGTATCCCTCACAGCTTCCATGTAAAAAAAAAATCCCCAGGGATCAAGGGCGGATTGGCCATAGACCTTACAGGGAAATTTCCCGGTGGGCCGATGCCCAGAGGGCTGCCTAAGCCCATATCTCTGCCACTGGATGCGTCAATAATAAGCTATCAGTGGTAATTAACTCTGTGAGAATCAGGTACTCATGTACCCGGCCAGCGACATGCCCTCCTGATTTACACTATGTCCGGCACCTCACCTCCTAAGCCCCCTGCTCCATATGTTAATCAGAGGCAACTGGAAGAGAAGGAGAGAAAATGGCCTCTATTGATGGCCAACTCAGGGGGACACCTTTTGGGGCAATATATTGTGCAGCACTGTGGTATGTGGTATTTTGTGCTACCCCTGCTGACCCCTACTTTTGTTGCCCTGCCTCCTGTCAATTTAGACCCTCCTACAATATGGGGCCACTTTTAGGTATGTTTTTTCCAGGGCCACTTTAGGTTCCCAATCCACCCCATCCAGGGATTACTAGTCACCCTCTCGTGTCAAGGTATTCAAAATTCTATTCAGCTTTGATAACTAATATGGCTGTAATTTAAACAGGTTACTTACGGATTTAAAACAGTTTTTAGATAATTTTACTAACTTACCTCAAAGACTTTCTTCATTTCTGTGGGTGGGCAGCAGTGTACCTGCATCTCTCAGGATACATGGCAATTAGATTTTGTTAACCTTTTCTCCCTCTGCATACAAAATAGTCTATCACGTAGAGCCCCAGAGATACGTATGGTATGTAATGCCTCAGCAATTTCCTTCTCCACTGTCTAGAGAGCAATATAGCTATGTATATCTATAAATGTAGAAGTAGGGATGAATGAATGAGATGTCTGGGCTGCGTCACCTGCTTGTTTATGAGATCACTAGGCCAGCATTGAGAGGAGAGGAGAGGAAGGGAGCAGGGAAGCTACTGAACATGTCAGTCCACCTCTCAATGCAGGAGAAGGTGGACCAGAAGAATAAAAAGCACGGAGCACTACCAAAGAGGAAACTATGCATTAAAAACAAATACAATTTTTATGACATGTATACTGCAATAATGTTTCATTTGAAATGCTCTTTTCATTAGTAATTCTTTTTGTGAGACAGCCCAATAAGAGGTTAATAAGATTTTTCCCAGACTCTGATGGCAAATCTATCTATTATGCCACAGAGTTGGAACAGGAGAGGTATTACTGCAAGACTAGGCAGGCTCCCTGTTCAGGATGTAACTTCTGCGACTGCAGCTGCTATGAGGTCCTAAGTCTGAGCAGCCCATAGGTGCAGGAACATTGATAAAATTAGAAAAATCAGCCCCTTTTTCAGCACTGCTTGACTACACTAAGCTCCTGACCACACATATCAGAAAGTCCTGTTGGCCCTATCCTATTTTCAGGACACACATTTTGGAAGCCACATCCCTGTGTAGTTTCTCACCACACAATGAAAAGTAGACAAGGTCAACTTAGAATGCTCCTTTCTCTCTCCAGGAAACCTCTAGCAGCTGCACTGTATATATGTTCTTGAGTTTTTCTTGACTTTGCTATAGGACCTTATGAGTTCTAGAAACACCTCTGCTAAAAACCCCTTTGGGAGTTATCAGGCATCATAGTAGCACAAGTTCCCACTAAATCCAAAGGCCAACAAACATTGACCATAAAGGGTTTCCTGGGAGTACAATATTGATTACCTATCCTTGGTGGAAATCTGACTCCTGGCTTGCCAAGCACAGGTCCTACATCATATATCATACAGTTAAGGTGCTTAGTATTGCACCCTGGACCCATTCACTTGAATGGGACTGAGCTGCATATAGGCCACGGAACCACTGAATGTGACATCACTGGCCTAGGAATAGACCACAGTGCTCAATAGAGCGCTGCTGCCTCTTTAAGCAGTTGATGGTGGGGGTGCCGTAAGTTGGATTATCATGGTCTATATGTTTCCTGGAGATATTCTGATTTTAGTGGGAAATGACCTTTAGCAGGTTGTCTCAGTATACAAGTGCTACAGTATGTACATAGAAGGCTGTGTGAATACAGTCATTAAGGTGAAAGCACTTGAAAGGTTGAGCACACAGTCCGCTTTCAGTCATTATAAGGGCATTAAGTCATCTGCTGCGAATCTTCGAGGGAATCGCTCGGTATATTTGTGCACTTGTCTTGTTATAAAAGGTAAATGATGGGCTTGTTGCAAGAGTTCAAATTCCTTTGCTCTCTCTCACAGTCGGAGGGTAAAAAAAGCATTAAGCTTCAAGAAATGACTGGAATATAAAAGAAAATTCCTTCCTCAGACAGTTTGTTTTGGGGCCATGAGGTGACTGTGAGAGTCTCCTGATAAAGCTGTCCTCAAGCAATTCTTATACCATCACATATCAACCTGTCTCAACAAATGTTGTCTAGAAATGCTCCATAAAAACGACCTCTGAGATCAGCAACCCATCGAATTCCATATGAAATTGCATCATATTATAGAATATTGTGATATTGAAAGCAAGCAACTCAATTGGATTTGCTGTGAAAAGCCAAGAAATGACATTTTGTATGTGTGTGTGTGGGGGGAAGGGGCAGTCTGTTACAGATTTTGCATCGAAGGCTAACAGCTTTAAGTTTCACCTGTGTGAGACTCTATATAGAAACATAGAAACATAGAAACATAGAAACATAGAATGTGTCGGCAGATAAGAACCATTTGGCCCATCTAGTCTGCCCAATATACTAAATACTATGGATAGCCCCTGGCCCTATCTTATATGAAGGATGGCCTTATGCCTATCCCATGCATGCTTAAACTCCTCCACTGTATTTGCAGCTGCCACTTCTGCAGGAAGGCTATTCCATGCATCCACTACTCTCTAAGTAAAGTAATACTTCCTGATATTACTTTTAAACCTTTGCCCCTCTAATTTAAAACTATGTCCTCTTGTAGCAGTTTTTCTTCTTTTAAATATTCTTTCCTCTTTTATCTTGTTGATTCCCTTTATGTATTTAAAAGTTTCTATCATATCCCCTCTGTCTCGTCTTTCTTCCAAGCTATACATGTTAAGGTCCTTTAATCTTTCCTGGTAAGTTTTATCCTGCAATCCATGTACCAGTTTAGTAGCTCTTCTCTGAACTCTCTCCAAAGTATCAATATCCTTCTGGAGATATGGTCTCCAGTACTGAGCACAATACTCCAAATGAGGTCTCACTAGTGCTCTGTAGAGAGGCATGAGCACCTCCCTCTTTCTACTGGTAATTCCTCTTGCTATACACCCAAGCATTCTGCTAGCATTTCCTGCTGCTCTGTGACATTGTCTGCCTACCTTTAAGTCTTCTGAAATAATGATCCCTAAATCCCTTTCCTCAGATACTGAGGTTAGGACTGTATCACTGATTTTATATTCTGCTCTTGGGTTTTTACGTCCCAGGTGCATTATCTTGCACTTATCAACATTAAATTTTAGTTGCCAGATTTTTGACCATTCCTCTAGTTTTCCTAAGTCCTTTTCCATTTGGTGCATTCCTCCAGGAACATCAACCCTGTTACAAATCTTTGTGTCATCAGCAAAAAGACACACCTTACCATTGAGGCCTTCTGCAATTTTGCTGATAAAGATATTAAACAATATGGGTCCCAGAACAGATCCCTGAGGTACCCCACTGGTAACAAGACCTTGGTCTGAATATACTCCATTAACTACAACCCTCTGTTGCCTGTCCCTCAGCCACTGCCTAATCCATTCAACAATATGGGAGTCTAAGCCCAATGACTGCACTTTATTGATAAGCCTTCTATGTGGGACAGTATCAAAAGCCTTACTAAAGTCTAGATAAGCGATGTCTACTGCACCTCCTCCATCTATTATTTTAGTCACCCAATCAAAAAAATCAATAAGATGAGTTTGACATGATCTCCCTGAAGTAAACCCATGCTGTTTTTCATCTTTCAATCCATGGGATTTTAGATGGTCCACAATCCTCTCCTTAAGTATGGTTTCCATTAATTTCCCCACTATTGATGTCAGGCTTACTGGCCTATAGTTGCCCGATTCCTCCCTACTACCTTTCTTGTGAATGGGCACAACATTTGCTAATTTCCAATCTTCTGGGACGACTCCTGTTGCCAGTGATTGGTTAAATAAATCTGTTAATGGTTTTGCTAGTTCACCGCTGAGCTCTTTTAATAGGTTTGGGTGTATCCCATCAGGCCCCTGTGACTTATTTGTATTAATTTTAGACAGTTGACTTAGAACCTCTTCCTCTGTAAAGACACATGCGTCAAAAGATTCATTAGTCTTCTTTCCCAACTGAGGTCCTTCTCCTTCATTTTCCTTTGTAAAAACGGAACAGAAGTATTCATTGAGGCAGTCAGCTAGTTATCTTCTTCCATATACCTTCCTTCTTTAGTTTTTAATTTGGTAATTCCTTGTTTTAGTTTCCTTTTTTCATTTATGTATCTGAAGAATGCCTTATCGCCTTTTTTCCCTGACTGAGCTAATTTCTCTTCTGCCTGTGCTTTAGAAGCTCTTATAACTTGTTTGGCCTCTCTCTGCCTAATCTTATAAATTTGTCTGTCATCCTCGTTTTTTTTTTTTTTTATAATTCCTAAATGCTATCTTTTTGTTTTTAATGATTTTGGCCACTTCTGCTGAGTACCACAGTGGTCTCTTCCTTTTTTTGCTTTTACTGACAAGCCTAATGCAATCTTCTGTTGCCTTCAATAGTGCCACTTTTAAGTAGTCCCATTTCTCCTGGACTCCAATTAAATTGTTCCAGTCTGATAGGGACTCGTATACCACTAATCTAATTTTAGAAAAGTCTGTTTTTCTAAAATCTAAAACTTTTGTTTTTGTGTGGTGTGACTCAGTCACTGTACTTATAGTAAACCACACTGACTGGTGATCACTAGATCCCAAGCTTTCCCCTACAGTAATATCATATACCAAATTCCCATTTGTGAATACTAAATCTAAAATGGCCTCCTTCCGGGTTGGCTCCTCCACTACTTGCTGTAGAGATAATCCCAGTAGGGAATTTAGAATATCTGTACTCTTGGCAGAACTAGCTATTTTGGTTTTCCAGTTTACATCTGGAAGATTGAAGTCTCCCATAATGATAACTTCCCCCTTCAATGTCATTTTAGCTATTTCCTCAACTAGTAGATCATCTAATTATTTGACTTGGCTAGGTGGTCTATATATCACACCTACACGAGTTACCTTATGATTATCAAGCTGCAAGGTAACCCAAACTGACTCTAAATTGTTCTCGCTAACTTGTATCAAATTAGATTTTATGCTATCTTTCACATACAGGGCCACCCCTCCCCCTTCTTGCCTTCTCTGTCTTTCCTGTATAGAGAGAACCCTGGTATTGATATATCCCAGTCATTACTCCCCTTGAACCACGTCTCAGTAACAGCCACTACATCTATATTCTCAGATGCCATTATAGCCTCAAGCTCATTGATCTTATTCCCTAGACTGCGAGCATTTGTAGACAAGACTCTGAGCTTGTCATTTCTCAACCTTTGTGCTACTGGCCTCTTCTGGCATTGTTCCGGGGGGCAGTCGGACTGCTGGATTATCACTCTTTTGCCCCCCTTTCCTAGTTTAAATGCTTCTTAGCAAATACTTGGAACTGTTTACCGAGGACATTCATTCCCTTGAGAGAAAGATGCAAACCATCTTTCTTGTACAGTTCTTTTCCATTCCAACAAGAGCTATCATGAGACACAAAGCCAAACCCTTGGTTCAGACACCATTCACCAAGCCATACATTGAATTCCTTAATGCGCATCTTCCTGTCATGCTGAAGGTTATGCACAGGCAAAACGGCAGAGAATGAAACAGTTGATGCAACCTCCCGTTTATCCTTTCCAAGTGTATGAAAAGCTTCTTTCACCTTTGAAACCTCATTGCAAGCCAGATCGTTTGTCCCAAGATGGAGAATAACATCCACTTCCCTTTCCTGCTTTGCTTGCCTAACAATATTTAGGATCCGTCGTCTATCCCTGCTAGCGGTAGCACCAGGGAGACATCTCACAACACCATTCTCCTCAAACTTCACACCTCTTATGATGGAATCGCCCACCAACAGCTGCTTACTATCAATCCTCACCTTCTCCTTTTTGTCTTTGGCTGCAGTCTTACATACTTTAGGCATGGGAGATGATTGTTTCTCACCCACTGTGCTTGAGCCATCCTCCATGTTGCTCTTGCACTCTGAAAGTGCTGCAAATGAATTATGGAGAGCCACAGACTGTGGGACATGCCATATAGCCTTTCGGACAGGACACTCGCTGAGAGGCAAGCCAAGAGTTCCATGGAAAATTGTGCCAGCTCTGTCCACAGGTCAAGCCTGCACACCCAGTAGTCAAGGCCGTTAACCCGATGTAGTCAGATAACTGTCGGTCTAGGCGTTCCCTGAGGCTGGATCCGGAGGACGGCTGCCGATGGGTTGGTTGCAAGAGTTGGCTGCAAGAATTTATCCAAAGTGACCAACACATCTTCAAACCACCCTCTTTTTCCAGGCGCGGTAGGATTGGTACCAACACCTGTTTCGCTGTGGGTGGAAATTCCTCTCACAGTGTCCGCAAAAGCAGAATGCAGCATCTCTCACAGCAAGGCCTGGAAATGCTGCATTCTGACAGCCCCCCGGTAACATGTCCGCCATTTTGCATTTGTACCGGGGGTCTAAGTATGTTGCCACCCAGTACTGGTCCTTGACCTTTAAGCTTTTTATATGGGGGTCCCTTTTCAAATACTGGAGCATGAAGGCCCCCATTCGCACTAAATTGTAAATGGTGGAGCGCCCAGGCTCCTGCTCATCGCCCAGGAGAATTTCATCCTCTGTCTTCTCCCCTCAGCCACGGACAACACCAAGGATCCCTTGAAAAGTTTAAAGCCTGCTCTTCTTGATCCTCCTCCTCCTCCCTTCCCCCTGGGAATTCATTCAGCATTGCGACTTCCTCATCTTCCAGCTCCCGCTCCTCGACGGCTTGATCAATGACACGACGCAATGCACGCTCCAGAAAGAAGGCCTAAGGTACGATGTCACTGATGGCGCCCTGGCTGCGACTGACCAGTTTGGTGATCTCATCAAATGGCCACAGAAGTCTGCATGTGTCGCGCATGAGCACCCACTGACGGGGTGAAAAAAAAAACAAGTTCCCCAGAACCTGTCCTGCCGCAAGAGTTCGCCGTGTAAGATCTTCTAAAATGGCCAGAGGTTTTCCTGGCCTGCCGCAAGACGTCCTGGACCGCGGGGTATTTGGCAACTAAGTTCAGGACGTGTGCCATGCACTGCGCGTGTGTTATTTTGCCCTGTTTCAGCTCACTCAGCAGATTGGCACCGTTGTCGCATACCACTTTACCAACTATCAAATTGAGTGGGGTTAGCCACTGATCGGCCTGTGACCGCAGAGCTGAAAGCAGTGCAGGACTGGTGTGGCTCTTGGATTCCAGGCACAACAGCCGCAGCACAGCATGGCAACGTCTCGCCTGGCACGACGAATAGGTTCTGGGGAGCTTGGGGGGTGCAGCGGAAGAGGCGGTAGCAGTGAAAAAGGAAGAGTCAGCTGAGGAGGAGACGGAGGATGGAGTAGGAGGAGGAGACTAAGAGACAGGCCTGCATGCAATCCGTGGCGGTAACACCAAATCCACACGGGTGCCACGGGTTACATGCTTGATGGCTGTCAGAAGGTTCACACAGTGGGCAGTAAAAGTTATGAACCTTCCCTGCCCTTGTTTGCTAGACCACGTGTCTGTGTCAGATGTATCTTGGCACCAACACTATGTGCCAGAGATATAATAACAATGAATGTGGCCATATAGTTCAGGGATGCCCTTCTGGGAGAAATATTTCCTTCCAGGGACCTTCCATTGCGGTGTGCCAATGGAGACAAATTTTCTAAAGGCCTCAGAGTCCACCAATTTATATGGCAGTAGTTGGTGGGCTAGCAGTTCCGACAAGACAGCAGTCAACCGTTGGGCAAGGGGATTATCCGGCGTCATCATTTTTTTACGCTCAAACATTTGGGCCACGAAAGCCTGCTTTGTGCCAGATAAACACAACGACGGCATGGTGGAAGGTGGAGTGGAGGACAAATGGGAGGAGAAAGGAGAAGTTGAAGAGGCAGGACGTGGAGCGCCGGGAGTGTGGCTTTGTGGGTTGCTCCCACTAGGCTCGGGGATGGGAGGCCAGGTGCCTTCTTAAAAGGGTTGTCTGGGATTGGGGACATTGGTTTAATTGTTTAACAAGGACATCAATATCTCCTACATGACTGTCCTACCTTTCCCATACTTTTCTGATGCTCCGTATTCATTACACAAATTCTCAGCCGGAAGTGAGTCTTTTCTCACATTCAGTGACGTACCGGGTGCCTTCTGCAGAGTGAAGCCGCTTCTTCCGCTTCGCAGGGAGCCCGGTGATGTCACTATCAGCCGCAGGTATTATGCAGAGCGCTCGGAGGGGCGGTACCTCAACGGCAACAGATCGCGCTAAGCTACGCCCGGCTGGTCCGGTGACGTTACCGGGCAGGGCTTGTTGTTCACAATGAAGGAGGCAAGGGAACTATGCTAATTAGCATAGTAAATGCCTCCAATGCAGGCAAATGGGGCAACAGGCTGGAGATAAAAGCAATACTCAGACCTAATTACGTTTAAAGGACTGACTCAGCAGGAGTTTAGGGGCATCACTAAGGGGGGGAAGGAAAATGTGCGGCAGGAGGTGGTATATTATTCAAGGGGGGTGGATGCATGGAGGACGTGGCGATGTGCGGCAGGAGGCGGAATAACAATGAGGGGGTGGAGTCACAGTGGAGATGAGAGTCGTCTGAAAGCACGTGATGCTGCGCTTCGCTGGGACCCACAGTGCAGAGCAGCAGGAAGTTAGACAAAAATAAACAGATGTAAACAGTGCGTGGGGGACCGTCGGAGCCGTGTAAAAATGGCGAAAATACCTTATATGGTGGATGGCTCGCTCCAGATACATTTGCAGTCTGCTTTTTGCCTCCTGTGCACTGCGAGTTCTGCCTGCTTCTCCTCCTTCTCCTCCCTATCTGCTGCTCCGTCTCTCCCTCTGAACTCCCCTCCCCTCCTCTTCCTCTCTTGTGGGCACCCACGTGACGTCCATCGACACGTCATTATCGTCACCTTCACCACCACTGACATTAGAGATCTCGGAGTAGGCAGCAACAGCGGCGACCACCCTCCTTGGGCTGATCTGGGTACTGTCGTCAGACCACTGGGTGGTGGCCGTTGCTACCTCCTCTTCCTGATCCGATGCCAAGAATGGCTGCGCATCGGTAAGGTCTGGGAATAGATGGAAAAATAATTCCTCTGACTTGAGTGGAGGGATTATGGTGGTGGTGGTGGTGTCTTTGGGGGTGCACACAGCAGAGAGTGAGGAGGGTGCAGATACAGAGGATGAGGAGGGTGCAGAAGCAGAAGGCTGAGTGAGCCACTCAACCAACTCTGGTGCGCTCTTTGAAGTTATCGCACGCGCCTTCTCATACTTCCCACTTAGGCTCTGGTCTAGTGCATCTGCCCGACCCCTACCATCCCTGCGGAACGGTCTGCCTCTTCCTCTGCCTGTGATTTTCTAAATGACCCTCTGCCTAAGTCCATAGAGAAGAGCAGTATTTTGTGGAAGAAGGTATATGGCAAGCCTCAATCAGTATTTGGCGGAAACAGGTATACAGCACCCCTCAATCAGTATTTGGCGGAAACAGGTACATGGCACCCCTCAATCAGTATTTTGTGGAAGCAGGTGTATCGCAGCCCTTAATCAGTATTTGGTGGAAGAAGGTATATAGCAATAGCACCACTCAATCAGTATTTAGTGGAAGAAGGTATATGGCACCCCTCAATCAGTATTTGGCGGAAACAGGTACATGGCACCCCTCAATCAGTATTTTGTGGAAGCAGGTGTATCGCAGCCCTCAATCAGTATATGGTGGAAGAAGGTATATAGCAATAGCACCCCTCAATCAGTATTTTGTGGAAGAAGGTATATAGCAATGGAATCCCTCAATCAGAATTTGGTGGAAGAAGGTATATAGCAATAGCACCCCTCAATCAGTATTTTGTGGAAGAAGGTATATGGCACCCCTCAATCAGTATTTTGTGGAAACAGGTATATAGCACCCCTCAATAAGTATTTGGTAGAAACTGGTATATAGCACCCCTCAATCAGTATTTGGCGGAAACAGTTTTGTTTTTTTTGTGGAAGAAGGTATATCGCAGCCCTCAAGCAGTTTTTTTGTGGGCAACAGGTATATCACACCCGTTGCAATTAGTTACTCCAATAGAGTTTGTCTCTCTATCTAGCTGCGGTATCGCAGCAGAACCGCACACAACTGCTGCACAAATACAAATTACAAATACACTATAATATAATTTCTATGTTATAAAGTATATTGAAAGTATATCACACCCCTCTTTATCACACCTATCGATAGCACACCTATACCAGTCCTTAAAAGGACTTTTGTGGCCCTATTAGCTAGCGTTTGGTGTCCCTAACTGTCCCTGCTCCAAAATGCAACCTCTCCCTACACTGGCAAAACACATAATGTAAAATGGCTGCCAGATCGGGTTCTGTTATAGGGTTGGGGGTGTGTCCATGTGCTGAAATGTCTCAATTGGCTGTACCGTTCCATATGATGAATGTATCATGGGTCAAAGTTCGGCGCTATGCAAAAAAATATTTTGCGTGCGAATATCGCCATATGTTCGCCTGTTCGGCGAATCGCGAACGAGCAAAGTTTGCTGCGAAACGACCGCCGGACGAACCTCAAAGCCATCTCTAATGGTGATTGGTGACATAATCACAGGTCCTTCTCAACCACTGCCTGTTTTACTGGTCACATGACCTGTGATGTCACCACAGGTCCTTCAGCTCTTCCACTGCATTAGATTCGATTGCATTGCCGTTCTGAGTACTACAATACAGTTGTGCCTATCTGGCAGGCAGGACATTCGGGGCCTGGGACAAAACATCAGGGGCCCAGTCCCTGAATGTTTTAACCTAGCAAGGCCCTGCTGATTGGCCAACCAGCTCCAGCATCATTAGGGTTGGTTGCCACAGTAACTAAACGACACCAGCGATGATGCCATAGCAAAGTCGGGATCGCCATAGAAGCACAGGCAGGTAAGTACATTACAAACATTCAACTGTGCCATCCAGTGCCCATATAAATGTGCTATACAGTGTCCAAGTGATACATCTAAACATGGACAAACTAATTCCACAGCTGTTAACATGCAATAAAGAATGTGTTTAGTGGACTACATAGATGCGATGAGAACAAGAAAGTTGAAGCCCCTAAATGGTGAAGCGTTTGAGGCAACTGTCCCTTTTAGCCATGCTATAATCCAGCCCTAACAAAGCCATCAGTCTTCACCCCAACACTGACATATAGCCTATCGAATTTTGCAAAGGAATCCCAGGGCGACCGGTGAGACCTGTTGATTGGAAGATGAATGAAAAGTGAAAGGTGACTAAAGCAGTTGAGGATGCTGAAGACGTCTGGAAGCAAGTTAGGATTTCACCCCTAAGGATACAAGGAGAGAAAACATTTGATCAAGTGACAGATGGATCTATGTCGATTATTATGGGATGAACTGTGTTCTTAAATACATTATAGAAAAAGAGCAGGGATTATATAAACCTGGTGGCATCCTCACAGAAGCTTCAGTAGCAAAACTGCTGTACCTTTTGTGTATTACTATAGAGAGATAGCTAGCTAGATAGATACGAGGGGTCTTCAAAAAGCACTTTTTTAAACTCTATTTATTATGAATTTCAATAACAAATTGCATTACTTTTCTACATAGTCACCTTCCATTGCGATGCATTTTTCCAGTGTCGTATAGACACTGATGCACAACTTAAAGCTTCTTTAAACGGTCCAAAAAGGTGAAAATTTGATGGTGCAGAATCCAGACAATAAACTGGGTGTTCAATAACTTCCAACTCCAACTGTCTGAGGGTTTCCCATGTGTGGGTCTGCAGTGTGGGACGGACTCCGTGCAACAGCATAATTCCCTTTGACAGATTTCCTCTTCTAAAGAGAATTGCGGGTTTCAATTCTCTCTAAAACATGGCACAATAGATTGCACTTGTGACAGTTGTTCCATGTTTCTGATTTTGAGATCAGGCCCAGAAGATGGTCAACATCAACTTTCCTGCGTCTTGCTAGTAATGGTGAACCCACATTTCATCACTAGTGCTATCTGCTGCAGAAAATTGTCACCTTCTTCACAATAACGGGCCAAGTTATCTACAAGACAAAACTTTATCCCCATACTGAGCAGACATGTGGAGATTAATTTGTACTCCCAGCACACACTTCTGCCCACAGAAAGCGTATGATAGAGCCCCATACCTCCTTGAGCAATTTATATGTTTCGCAGAAATCTTCTCCACAGTGTGTCAGCTCTTATACTAAACTGAAAGGTCAGCCAGCTTGCCAGACTAGTAACATGACACTCTCAGACAGGGCCAATTACTACTACTCCCACCCTCACTGTTTCCAACAAAAATATAAAAGTGTCAAAACTTTTTGAAGTGCTTAGATAGCTAGATAGATAGATAGATAGATAGATAGATACTTAGATATGAGATAGATAGATATTTAGATAGATAGATAGATATGAGATAGATAGATAGATAGATAGATAGATAGATAGATAGATAGATTCCATTTATATACCTTTTACCTTGTCTCTCATCTATACCTAAAATACTACTAAAATAAATTCTCATTTTATAATATGTCAAGGAAAAATCCCATTTATTTCCTTCTCACAGATATCAGATAACGCCAATCTCTGACTGGGGGGAAGCTTGCTGTGACATGAAATGAGCTTCCACTATTGAATAGAGCATATAAGTATTTAGAAAGGCAGTAGGGTCCACACTTTTCCCTTCCAAAATACTGGCAAGATCCCAAAGTGTATTCAGACACTTAAATACAGAACCAAGACTAGAACCAGGAATACAGACCACAGACTCCAAAACAAATTCAGACGTGCGACCAGACCCCAGAATAAAGACAGACTCCAGACAAGACCTAAGAAAAAATTAAAACCCCATTTGAGATCCCAGAATGAGTACAGACCCCAGACAAGAGCCCAGAATAAATACATCACCATGAGATTCCAGGATAAATACAGACCCCAGCGTAGGTACTAAGAGCAGACCAGAAATGAAAATAAATTCTGACCCCTGAGTAGATATAAACCCCTAAACTGATTTAGACATAAGGCCCCAGAGTAGATACAGACCCATAAATAATTGTAGAACCCTAGCAACTAAACCGCTAAAACATAGCCCCCAATATGATCCCAGACTCCAGACACATTCCATCACAGTTAAACAGACATAACACTCTCACAAAGTCTTCTTCTCATCCTACATAGACTAGTATTAAAAATAATGTAGATGCTCTTGTATTTGATGTGAGATTTGTAGGCTGTCTGCATTTTGGTTCCTTCCTCCCCTCTAAAATTGCTTCACTAATGCAGCCAATATTCCCCATTTTGCCTCTGGCTCTTCAGAGGAAAAGAGGTGGAGTCTCTTCCTGCCACACTTAAGGCCTCTTACACACGAACGTGCCGTGTTTTGCGGTCTGCAAATTGCAGATCCGCAAAACACAGATGCCGCCTGTGTGCCTTCCGCAATTTGCGGAACGGAACAGACGGCCCATTATAGAAATGCCTATTCTTGTCCGCAAAATGGACAAGAATATGACATGATCTATCATTTTTGCAGGGCCACGGAACGGAGCAACGGATGCGGACAGCAAACAGAGTGCTGTCCGCATCTTTTGCGGACCCATTAAAGAGAATGGGTCCGCACCCAAGCCGCAAATAATGCAGCTTCAGATGTGGAACCAAACCACGGTCGTGTGCAAGAGGCCTAAGGCTGTATTAGACAGACAGATTGTCTGCCAGATGATTGCTAACTAGTGTTCATAGTAACGCTCGTTAGCAATGATCTGGCAGCGTAATACCGCCACCGATTACCTGATGAACGAGCAAACACTTGTTTATTAGGCAATCCAAATCTTTTAACAGGTTTAAAAATTATCATCAGACAAAAATGATCATTATACAGCATGATCTGCCGCCGGCAAACAATGATTCAGGATCGGGAAGAGCGATGGCATATTGATCGCTCCTCCCCATACTGTGGAGGAGATCGCTGCATGTAATAGCAGTGGTCTCCTCCTCTAACAAGCAATCGATTGCCGGGAAGGAATGCTTCCCTCCCAACAATCGCCTGCCTAAACTGGCTGTCTAATACAGCCTTAATTCTGCTCTCAGTCAGAGGGCAGCAAGTGACAGGTCGGTGACGTAGAACTGCTGTCCGTATCTCTGCTCTATGTTTGCATCTACCTATGTGATGCAGCTTCAGCTTGTCTCCCCTGCCTACTGCTTGTGATAGGTTTCTTCTTGTCATCTCTTTCAAGAGAGTAGTGTGAATCTACCATAAGGGATTTGCAAAAGTCCTTTAACTCAAACTGCCTTTCTCTGCTATCTGTGAGTATTCTCTGCTCTGCCTTGGCTTCTGCTTGTGATAGGTTTCCCAGTTTCAGCTCTTAAAAGCAGGAGGCAGGCTACAGAAGCATGAATTTTCTTCTCAGAGAAATACACAGTATATTCTGCACACAGCACACAGTGGAATCTCTCACTCTGTAGCTAGTCATTGTCACATAGTCACATCTTTTTCATTCCACTCCCGCTATCTTAGATAAGGCAAGAATTAAATCTTCAGCACAGAAGGACTCAATGTATGGAGTGACATATATAACAACAAGTAAATGGTGCTTGGTAGGGACGGGAGGTGTTTGAGAGCTGCCAGGAGTTATTTCATAGATGATGATGTAATCTTTTAGTTCACAGGAGGGCAGTCATGCAGGACAGACTAAAATCCAGGCTACACAGGAGAGCATGCCCTGGTATCATGTGACAAGGGTGATTATAAGACCTATTATATGAAAGGTTTCAAAATGTATGGAGTTAGGATGAAACAAATTACATTGCAAGAGTATTTCAACTAAACTGGCATTATATGTGCAAAACATTTTTTTTGCTTCTTTAATAATTGTAAGCAAATGTACTTTTTCTACCCGATTTTCCTGAATGGTGGGAGAGCCAAGGTACAATAACGTGTGCTCCTGAAATGTGACACTACTACTCTACGTACATCATTTTTAATGATCTGAAGATTTCATTACATGTAGGTGTTGCTAATTTATGTATTTATATTATTTTATGGCCTATTTATAAAATATTACAAATTATCAAGAGGTTACCATGGAACTCGTGTTACCATATGGCAAGATTTCCTAGCAATTGAATATAAGAAATATAAATACATGGAGCCCCTGATTTAATGGAAGGACGTGTTTGCAAAGGCCCCAGAGAGGTGGCTCCTATAAATTATCCTCTGAATTCTGGGAGTATGTTAAGTTATATTTTCACACTTGCAGTAAATCATTTTTACAAGGTCCAGCCTTTTCTAGCATATTTTCCTCTGTTCGGGAATGTAGGACAATGTCTTACCACGAGCATGATAAGCGATGATTTTATGTGGAAAAGCCTTGAGATTGTAATGGGAAAAAGAAGGAAAGTTTATCTTTACTGATATTGTGGTGTCAGATTATACTGTATATAAACCATCTCATAGTAATAATGTGCAAGATAACAGTTATAGATCAGAGGTCGACCTGCAGCTGTGATCACTATGGAGTTAGATCAGGAAAACAAATATACCAATGGATAGATATATAAACTGTATATATATATATATATATATATATATATATATACAGTATAGACCAAAAGTTTGGACACACCTTCTCATTCAAAGAGTTTTCTTTATTTTCATGACTATGAAAATTGGAGATTCACACTGAAGGCATCAAAACTATGAATTAACACATATGGAATTATATACATAACAAACAAGTGTGAAACAACTGAAAATATGTCATATTCTAGGTTCTTCAAAGTAGCCACCTTTTGCTTTGATTACTGCTTTGCACACTCTTGACATTCTCTTGATGAGCTTCAAGAGGTAGTCCCCTGAAATGGTCTTCCAACAGTCTTGAAGGAGTTCCCAGAGATGCTTAGCACTTGTTGGCCCTTTTGCCTTCACTCTGCGGTCCAGCTCACCCCAAACCATCTCGATTGGGTTCAGGTCCGGTGACTGTGGAGGCCAGGTCATCTGGCGCAGCACCCCATCACTCTCCTTCATGGTCAAATAGCCCTTACGTTCAAAGTTTTCCCAATTTTTCGGCTGACTGACTGACCTTCATTTCTTAAAGTAATGATGGCCACTCGTTTTTTTTTACTTAGCTGCTTTTTTCTTGCCATAATACAAATTCTAACAGTCTATTCAGCAGGACTATCAGCTGTGTATCCACTTGACTTCTCCTCAACGCAACTGATGGTCCCAACCCCATTTATAAGTCAAGAAATCCCACTTATTAAACCTGACAGGGCACACCTGTGAAGTGAAAACCATTTCAGGGGACTACCTCTTGAAGCTCATCAAGAGAATGCCAAGAGTGTGCAAAGCAGTAATCAAAGCAAAAGGTGGCTACTTTGAAGAACCTAGAATATGACATATTTTCAGTTGTTTCACACTTGTTTGTTATGTATATAATTCCATATGTGTTAATTCATAGTTTTGATGCCGTCAGTGTGAATCTACAATTTTCATAGTCATGAAAATAAAGAAAACTCTTTGAATGAGAAGGTGTGTCCAAACTTTTGGTCTGTACTGTATATAGATAGATAGATAGATAGACAGATGATAGATAGAAAGGATGGATGATGGATAGGTAAATAGATACTGTAGATAAACAAGAGATAGATAGATAGATAGGATGGATAGGTAAATAAATAGATACTGTAGATAGGTAGACAGACATAGATAGATTTTTTTGGCAGCACCTGGCTGTCCTTGAATAGGCAGCTGGGCTCAGCGGAGATGTCTCTGTTTTTGGGATCTGAGGCTTTGTTCCGTGCTGGAGGGATGAGAGCCACACTCTGGGGAAACAGGCCCCCTAAAGCTTTCTGTGGACTACTGGAGGCAGAAGTGACAGCAAGGTGACTTGTGTTATATGAACTTTCTATAGTGTGTGAATTAACACCAAGACTGCAAAGTTACGTGCTGTTTTGTGCAATTGCCTCAAGTGTGAAAAAACACTGAAGTTTTGAGGTAAGAACTTGTATTTTGCCTCTGTACTTCGCCAGCTTGCCCTTTCTACCAGAGCGAAACCTCATATTTGGTAGAGGATGCGGGCAAGAGCAGTGAGGCTGGCGTGAACGCCGATGTTTTTAGTTTCTGCATTTTTCAGGCACGGTTGTATGTCGTACATTAAACCAGCTGTATTACAACCAGTGCCCCAGGACAAAATGGAGGCTGTTGTGAAGGCCCTCATGGAGGCTAATCTGCAGCAGCGAGAGACATACCTGCAGCAACGGGAGGCTACTAAGCAGCAGCAGGAGACTAACCAGTTGCTGCTACAACACGTGATGGCTTTGCAGACAGCAGAAGCAAACCCCGAGTGTCCACGATGCCCAGAAAGTCTGTACCGCAATTCCTAAGTGGCCCCCAGCAGACAACATCGAAACCTACCTGGCGATGTATGAGAAAGTGGCCATCAGGGAAAAGCTACCCCGTGACCAGTGGGCTGAGGTCGTCGCTTTGTTCCTGGCATCTGATTCCCAGCGGGTATATTTCGACTTGCCGGATGATCAAGTGGCTGACTACCAAAAAGTAAAGGGTGAGATTTTGGAAAGACTGGGGGTAAATGTGTTGGTTCGGGCCCAGCGGGTACATCAGTGGGGGTTTAAGCTGGATGAGCCTGCGAGGACCCAGTGTTATGACTTACTCCACCTCTTGCAAAAGTGGCTACAGCCTGATGTGCTGAGTCCCACGGCTATGCTGGATAGACTATTGGCTGATATATTCTGGAGGGCTCTGCCACCCCCTCTCCAGCACTGGATCGGCCAGGTGTCTCCTGGCAACGCCCTAGAAATGGTGGACATGGTGGAGTGCTACGAGGCTACTAAGACTGTTACAAGGGGTTCTTTTGGGAGGGGGACAGTCAAACCCTGTAAATCTCCATCCCAGACCCTGCGACTTGAACAAACCAAACCCACCCGGGGTGTACCCTCTACAGACCTGGCTCCGATAGTCTGCTGGCGGTGTCAGGAACCGGGCCATGTAAGAGCTGAGTGTCCCCATCAGGTGGAACCCATGGATACTAGCTATGGCTACCGTCAGTCGCTATATGCCAGGAAGCTGTGTGCAGCAGGTACCCCAAAAACTCTTCACCACCTTTGCCAGGTGGAGGTAGGAGACACTCCAGTGGAGGCTCTGCTGGATTCAGGGAGTCTGGTGTCCCTAGTAAGGGCTCCCCTGGTACGGTCAGCAGAGTATACTGTCCGGAAAGTCGGGGTCATGTGCATCCATGGAGACTTAAAAGACTATCCCACCGCCCTGGTGTTTCTAACCACAGGGGCTGGCAGATGGACTCATGAAGTGGCTGTTGCCCCAAATTTACACTATGAACTTATAATAGGGAGAGACTTCCCGTGCTTCCCGGCACTATGGCCTGCTATGAGAGTGACTGATACCCATGAGTCAGGGGTAACCCTAGCAGAGTGGCCCAGCTCAGGCGGGAGAACAGAACCCTGGGAACCTTAGACTGAAGTGCCAGCGATAGGGTTGACTGCCACTTCGGTGGAAGAGGGGGAGACAACCCCGCTAAGTGTGATGGTGGGAGATGTGGAGGACTTGCCGCCGGGTCCTGAATTGGCAGACCTTAATGTCTCCGGAGGTAATTTTGGTACTGCCCAACATCGGGACCCAACCCTATCCTGCGCCTTGGAAATTGTGTTAATAGTAGATGTTAACCACAACAACCTGGGGCAGAGTCGACATTTCCCCGTTTTGTGGTTCATCAGGATATGTTGTATCAGGTAAACCAACTACAAGGTTAGCCTATTGAACAGTTATTGGTCCCCCAAGGCTTATCACAAGCTTGTTTTAGATCTAGCCCACCAACACGTTCTCGGGGGTCACCTGGGGCTGCAAAAAACTCAGGATCGTATTCTACAGTGGTTTTACTGGCCCATCATATTCAAAGAAGTGGAAGAGTTTTGTAAGTCTTGCCCGACCTGCCAGATAACTAGCCCCCAGCCACATTTCCATAGTCCCCTAGTACCGTACCTCTTACTATTATCGAAGTACCATGCCAGAGGGCATCAACACATCTTAGTCATTCTAAACTATGCCACTCGGTACCCGGAGGCAGTGCCACTGCGGCATACCTCGGCCAAACTCATAGCTAAGGAGTTAATGGAGATGTTTTCCCAAGTAGGACTACCTAAAGAGGTTCTTACCGACCAAGGGACTCCTTTTATGTCCAACGTGATGAGGGAACTCTGTAAGTTGCTGCATATAAAACAACTACAGACGTCCGTTTACCATCCACAAATGGACGGTCTGGTAGAACGGTTTAACAAAACATAAAAAAATATGTTAAAAAGATAGTGTCTAAAGATGGGAAGGACTGGGCCCTCCTTCTGTCCTATCTTATGTTTGCAGTGCGAGAGGTACCCCAGGCCTCTACTGGGTTCTTGCCCTTCGAACTGCTATATGGCAGACATCCTCGCGGTCTCTTGGACGTGGCCAAAGAGGCATGGAAACAACAACCCACTCCACATAAAAGTGTCATTGAGTACGTTACCCAGATGCAAGATCGGATAGAGACAGTGTTGCTTCTTGTTAGGGAGCATATGGAGGCAGTTCAGCGAGCCCAGAGTCGGATCTATAATCGGCATGTTCGGGTCCGGATCTTTAACCCGGGTGATCGGGTTTTGGTTCTGGTGCCAACCGTGGACAGTAAGTTCCTGGCTAGGTGGCAGGGGCCCTATGAGGTAATTGAGTAAATTGGAGATGTAAACTACAAGGTACACCAGCCAGGGCAGAGAAAGCCAGAGCAGGTTTACCATGGGAATTTACTCAAACCGTGGAAAGATAGGGAAACCTATACAGGAGATAGTCCGCGGCAGGGTTTTCTAGGAGAAGAGGTACCGGCCCCTCTGTCTGATGCAAGAGAGGCGGCTGCCACAGTAAAAATTGCTGACAGCCTCTCCTCTAAACGAACTCAGGAGGCCAGGGAGTTCGTTCTCGAACCTCCCTGCACGCACTTCCATAATCCAGCATGACATTCTCACTGAGCCTCAGGCAAAAGTCAGATTAAAACTATACCGGGTACCCGAGGCTTGGCGACAAGCCATATCAGAGGAGGTGCAGCTAATGTTGCAGCTAGACGTCATTGAGGAGTCAAAAAGTGAGTGGTCCAGTCCTATAGTATTGATACCCAAGCCGGATGAGACTTTGCGGTTTTGTAACAACTTTCGAAAACTTAATGAGGTTTCCAAATTCGATGCGTATCCCATGCCCCGGGTGGATGAGCTCATCAAGTGGTTAGGACAAGCCCAGTATTTTTCTGTTTTGCACCTCACGAAAGGGTACTGGCAGGTGCCCTTAACGGAGGCTGCCATAGAGAAAACTGCCTTCATCATGCCTGAAGGGCTGTATAAATATAAGGTCTTACCCTTTGGTCTGCATGGCGCCCCGCCACTTTTCAGCAACTAATGGACATGGTGCTTTGTCCACATCGTCGGTACGCCTTGGCTTACCTGGATGATATTGTCATCCACAGTACCGACTGGGAAAGTCACCTACCCAAAGTGCAGGCTGTAGTGGACTCCCTTTGGAAAGCTGGCCTAACCTCTAACTCAAAAAAATGGGTTAGAAGAGACTAAGTACCTGGGTATGTCATTGGGCGCGGAGTCATCAAACCCCAAGTGAACAAAATAGAGGTGATACGGAATTGGCCCCGACCTGTCACCACTAGGCAAATAAAGTCATTCCTGGGAATAGTGGGCTATTACATGAGGTTTGTTCCCCACGTTGCTACTCTAGCCGCACCCTTGATAGGACCAGTGATGGTTCACTTGGGTGAGCGGGCGGAAGAGTCTTTTTCCACTTTGAAGTCAGCCCTGTGCGGGTCACCGGTTTTGGTGACGCCCGACTTTAATAGAGAGTTTGTAGTACAGACCGATGCCTCTGAAATATGTACTGTCTCAGGAAGTCAACGGAGAGGAGCATCCCGTTGTCTTCCTCAGCCGTAAGCTCACCCCAGCCGAGACCCAGTTGTCATGACCGGCGTGCCGATCACATACGTGACGCAATGGGAGGGAAAAGGGAAGGCCCTGTCCAAGGGAGAGGGAAAGGTGGTGACCCCTAACTCACCTTGAGGCTGGCACCTGGCTGCCCTGACGTCCCTAGACGGGTTCCTCACCTGTACGCCGATCACGTGCCTAAACCCTGGCTTTCCCTAAGATGAGCCCTACGTAGTGAATAGGGCGGTGGGAACACTAGTCCGCACCACTAACACTAAAGGAAAACACCAAGGAGAGGACAGACAATACAGACAAAACATATAATCCCAGGTGGGCGACAACAGCAGACAACAAAAGCCCAACAGGGATCCGGAGGGTAACGCTCTGGAACAACAACCAGGAATCTCAGCTACACAGCTCCAGTGGGTCAGTATAGAAGTCCAGGCAGGAAGCTCTATATCTGGCAACCAGAGAAGTGGGAGAGGGGAATATAAGGAGGTTGGGAGTGCTGGACAAGAAACAGCTGAGGAGAAGAAGCTACGGATCCCTGAGTGAGCCAAAAAGGGTTGCAAGGCAAACCCAGAAAGCTACCATTAAGAAACAGCACTATCTTTATACATAGAGCGCGCAGCCACCCGCTGCGACTTCCTGACCCCGGGTATAACGGAGTCAGGCGTGGCTCTTAACACCCTCGTGACACCAGTATAGTATAGTGGAGAGAGAGTGCCTGGCTATCAAGTGGGTGCTAGAATCTCTCCGCTATTTTTTATTGGGGAGAAAATTCTGCCTAGTGACTGACCAGTCCCCTCCCACGTGGATGAGCCAGGCCAAGGACAGAAATGCCCGGGTCACCCGATAGTTTCTCTCCCTACAAAACTTAAAGTTTTCGGTGGAACACAGTGCAGGCCGGTTACAGGGAAACGCGGATGCCCTGTCCCGGGTACACTGTCTGGCGTGTGTCCATCTCCTCAGAGTTGAACAAAGGGGGTGGGGGGTATGTGACACAGTGAGAGGTTTGGTCTGGGAAAACAGGCATTTTCCTCCCAGCATGTGCTGCTGGGCTGTTTTACAGCCAGGTGAGGTCAAATACCGGATAGATTTTAAATACCGGTCCGGGTTTAGGCAGCACTTAAATAGGCAGCTGGGCTCAGAAGCCAGGTCTCTGTGTTGGGATCTGAGAGCCTTGTGTCAGAATGAAGGCTTACTAACTGTTTGGTGTGAAAACAGGTTGGTGCTGCTATCAGCAAGGACACTTTGAGGCAGAATGCTGCATGGTGTAAATTACCACCAACACCGCAAGGTAACTTTTTTGTTTGAATATGATGTTTGTTTTGTCACTTGTCTAAAGTGTGAATAAAACATTGAACTGTTTTATCCAAAGAACTTGTTGTTACCTCTATACTGAGTCCGCTAATCCTGTCTACCAGAGCGAGTCCCCACAGCAAGTACAGGCCCCAAAATTAGGCATTAATCTGACAGAAAAGAACTCGTGATTATGTGGCTGGAGGTACATTAGGCGGTCACTGGATAAAAATTTTACTATATGCCAGTACAGGCCCCAAACATTAGGCATTAACCTGACAGAAAAGAACTTGTGATTATGTGGCTGGAGGTACATTAGGCGGTTACTGGATAGAAATTTTACTGTAGGCCAGTACAGGCCCCAAAAATTAGACATTCACCTGAAAGAAAAGAACTTGTGATGATATGGCTGGAGGTACATTAGGCGGTCACTGGTTAAAAATTTTACTGTAGGCCACTGGAGTAGAGGCCCCCAAAATTTGGCATGGACCTGAGAGAAAAGTCCTTTTATGCAGCTGTATATACATAAGACAAGGACCATTCTTTGTTCTGGGTGGTGGCACGTGGTCGTCACAGGTGTTGAATTCCTCAGAGATCAATGCCTCATTAATTTTAAGTAATGTGAGGTAGTCCACACTGTCGTGAGCTAGGCTAGTGCGCTTATCGGTGACGATCCTCCCTGCTGCGCTGAACGTCCTTTCGGACAGGACACTCGACGAGGGGCAAGCCAAGAGTTCCATGGCAAATTGTGCCAGCTCTGGCCACAGATCAAGCCTGCACACCCAGTAGTGAGATAAAAAAGAAAAAAAATCACCAAATGGCGCCTACCGCTATTCAAATGTAGTAGGTGATACAGTGTAAAAAATCTTAAAAAGTATATATATAGATGTATGTATACCAGCTGCTATGTATATTGATTAAAAGCCCCTATGGAGCTACAGAGAGCAGTTAGTATATATTAGGTAAAATACATAAAAACATGAAGTAAAAAGTGAATTAACACCGAAACTCACTTCACCAGGGAGGGGTGTAGAGGGATAAAGCTTAAGACACCCAATACAACCACCTCCCTCGCCTGGTTCGTTTGTAGAATAGTTGGAAAATACGGCAGTCCACACCAAGGGTCTTCTGGTATAATCCCTTTAATAGGTAAATAAATCAGATGGGCTCAACGCGTTTCGGGGTTATATAAACCCCTTCCTCAGGAGCTGAGTAAGTAATAGGCTTATACCTGTGTGTTCATCCCATATCTCCTATCTTAGGAGTACAGGATTAACCCTCTCTTTTTTTCTCCCTACCTTGACACCCAGTAGTCCAGGGGTTCCTCACTTCTTAGAGCGTCGACATCGGCCGTTATCCCAATGTACAGTCGTGGCCAAAAGTTTTGAGCATTACATAAATATTGGAAATTGGAAAAGTTGCTGCTTAAGTTTTTATAATAGCAATTTGCATATACTCCAGAATGTTATAAAGAGTGATCAGATGAATTGCATAGTCCTTCTTTGCCATGAAAATTAACTTAATCCCAAAAAAAACTTTCCACTGCATTTCATTGCTGTCATTAAAGGACCTGCTGAGATCATTTCAGTAATCGTCTTGTTAACTCAGGTGAGAATGTTGACGAGCACAAGGCTGGAGATCATTATGTCAGGCTGATTGGGTTAAAATGGCAGACTTGACATGTTAAAAGGAGGGTGATGCTTGAAATCATTGTTCTTCCATTGTTAACCATGGTGACCTGCAAAGAAACGCGTGCAGCCATCATTGCGTTGCATAAAAATGGCTTCACAGGCAAGGATATTGTGGCTACTAAGATTGCACCTCAATCAACAATTTATAGGATCATCAAGAACTTCAAGGAAAGAGGTTCAATTCTTGTTAAGAAGGCTTCAGGGCCTCCAAGAAAGTCCAGCAAGTGCCAGGATCGTCTGCTAAAGAGGATTCAGCTGCGGGATCGGAGTGCCACCAGTGCAGAGCTTGCTCAGGTATGGCAGCAGGCAGGTGTTAGCGCATCTGCACGCACAGTGAGGCGAAGACTTTTGGAAGATGGCCTGATGTCAAGAAGGCCAGCAAAGAAGCAACTTCTCTCCAAAAAAAACATCAGGGACAGATTGATCTTCTGCAGAAAGTATGGTGAATGGACTGCAGAGGACTGGGGCAAAGTCATATTCTCTGATGAAGCCTCTTTCCGATTGTTTGGGGCATCTGGAAAAAGGCTTGTCCGGAGAAGAAAAGGTGAGCGCTACCATCAGTCCTGTGTCATGCCAACAGTAAAGCATCCTGAGACCATTCATGTGTGGGGTTGCTTCTCATCCAAGGGAGTGGGCTCACTCACAATTTTGCCAAAAAACACAGCCATGAATAAAGAATGGTACCAAAACACCCTCCAACAGCAACTTCTTCCAACAATCCAACGACAGTTTGGTGAAGAACAATGCATTTTCCAGCACGATGGAGCACCGTGCCATAAGGCAAAAGTGATAACTAAGGGGCTTGGTGACCAAAACGTTGACATTTTGGGTCCATGGCCTGGAAACTCCCCAGATCTTAATTTCATTGAGAACTTGTGGTCAATCCTCAAGAGGCAGGTGGACAAACAAAAACCACTAATTCTGACAAATTTCAAGAAGTGATTATGAAAGAATGGGTTGCTATCAGTCAAGAATTGGCCCAGAAGTTGATTGAGAGCATGCCCAGTCGAATTTCAGAGGTCCTGAAAAAGAAGGGCCAACACTGCAAATACTGACTCTTTGCATAAATGTCATGTAATTGTCGATAAAAGCCTTTGAAACGTATGAAGTGCGTGTAATTATATTACACTACATCACAGAAACAACTGAAACAAAGATCTAAAAGCAGTTTAGCAGCAAACTTTGTGAAAACTAATATTTTTGTCATTCTCAAAACTTTTGGCCACGACTGTAGTCAGACACCTGTCGGTCTAGGCGTTCCCTGAGGCTGGATCCGGAGGGTGGCTGTCAATGGGTTGGTTGTAAGAATGATCTCATATCCGAAGTGACCAACATATCTTCAAACCACCCTCTGCCAATTCCTCTGCCAGTGCCCGCAACAGCTAAATGCAGCATCTCTCGCAGCAAGGCCTGGAAATGCTGCATTCTGCCAGCCCCCTGTGATGCTGGTAACATGTCCGCCATTTTGTGTTTGTACCGGGGGTCTAAGTACGTTGCCACGTTTTATACGGGGGTCCCTCTTCAAACACTGGAACATGAAGGCCCCCTGTCACGGCGGACAGGATACCAGATAAACAGAAAATAAACAAACAAGTGTCTAGGCGAGAAGCTGGGGATCAAGGTCTCCTCCTGACAAATCCCTACCAGCTCTCCCTATACTTCTATGCCCACGTTCAGACCCTGAAGGTGAGAATAACGTGTCCTCATGCCTGGGCTGAAAATTCCCTAAAATCCCTAAGATGGTGAAAGGGGGATAAAGGCAGCCTGCTCCCTCAGAACCTGGAGGGGGCAGGCGTCTCTCTAACAGCCTAGACAGCCAACCACAAGAAAACAAAAATCAACTTATTGTCACGGATGGTGTTGCAGAAAACTGGAAGTTATAAATAAACATCCGACTGACTTGATCCCAAACTAAGGAACATATGGGTGAGCCCTATAAAACCCCTAGAGCTCTCCCTGACTGCTATGCCCTTGCAACGGTCTTTATGATAGACGATTGCATGCCCTCGTACCTAGACTGTGTGACACCTGAAAACCCTATAATTGTGAGGGGACACGACCACCGGCTCCCTGCACTTAATACGGAGGGAGTCAGGGTCACCTAGAATCAAGCCAGCACGGAAACACAAATAAAGGAAAAAGACTTATCTGAGGAATCAGCAGTTGCAGCCTCTAGTAGTGAACACAATCCAGGAAGTAGTATAAACCACAAAGTGAGGCAGTATGGGAGGGAATATAAAGGGAGGTAATCAGTGTAAATAGGTGACAGCTGGGAGAAGGAAAAGAGATGACAAAGTGAAACCAAAACAAAGAACATCATGCAAGAGGTACAGAAGAACCTCTGCCAGAGCTTCTCAGAGAGCTTAGCTTTTCTGAGCAGGAACAGCAAATCCTTCCTTCCTTCCTTTCACAGAGAGAGACAGAAGCTATAACCCGCACAGGACACTGGGAGTGGGTGTAATTTAAACTCAAACCAACGACCCCACCCAGTGCACCTGAAGGGAGGCGGATATAGCTCAACTCCAAAACAAAACAAAAGGCTACACACGTGCTGCTAATCTGGCAGACCTCCGCACATAGCCTGAGCAGGGCATGACACCCCCATTTGCACTAAATTAGAATCGGTTGAGCGCCCTGGCTCCTGCTCATCGCCCTTTAGAATGTCGTCCTTGGTCTCCTCCCCCCAGCCACGGATAACACCAGGGATCCCCGAAAAGTTTAAAGTCCCCCTCAAACCCTGCTCTTTATGCTCCGGAAGGCCGTCAGAAGGTTCACCCAGTGGGCAGTAAAAGTTATGTACCTTCCCTGCCTGTGTTTGCTAGACCACGTGTCTGTGGTCAGATGTATCTTAGCACCGACACTGTCTGCCAGAGATATATTCACTTGCCGCTGAACGTGGCAATATAGCTCTGGGATGCCCTTCTGGGAGAAATATTTCCTTCCGGGAACCTTCCATTGCATTGTGCCAATAGCCACAAATTTTCTAACGGCCTCCCTCCGAGTCCACCAATTTATATGGCAGTAGTTGGCGGGCTAGCAGTTCCGACAAGCCAGCGGTCAGCCATTGGGCAAGAGGGTTATCCGGCGTCATCAACTTTTTACGCTCGAACATTTGGGCCACGGAAGCCTGCATTGTGCCAGATGAACACGATGATGGCAAGGTGGAAGGTGGAGTGGAGGACAAATGGAATGAGAGAGGAGAAGGAGAAGAGGCAGAACGTGGAGTGCCGAGAGTGTGGCTTTGTGGGTTCTGACAGCGTTTCTCCCACTGGGCTCGGTGATGGGAGGCCAGGTGCCTTCTTAAGGCGGTTGTCCCTAGGTGAGTGTCGGGCTTACCGCGACTAATGCGTTGACAGCACAGTCTGCAGATGGCAACACTATTGTCAGCAACTGACATGTTAAAAAAAGACCACACTGCAGAGCCATGTGCCGGCATCCTGGGTGCGCCAGAAGTGACCGTGCATGGTGGATGGCTCGCTCCAGATACATTTGCAGTCTGCTTTTTGCCTCCTGTGCCCTGCGAGCTCTGCTTGCTTCTCCTCCTTCTCCTCCTTCTCTGCTGCTCCGTCTCTCCTGTGAACTCCCCTCCTTCTACTCTCTTGTGGGCATCCACGTGACGTCCATCAACATGTCATTATCATCACTTTTACCACCACTGACATTTGAGATCTCGGAGTAGGAAACAACAGCGGGGACCTCCCTCCTTGGGCTGATCTGAGTACAGTCGTCAGACTGCTGGGAGGTGGCCATTGCTACCTTCTCTTCCTCATCCGATGTCAAGAATAGCTGCGCATCGGTAGATTCTGGGAATGGATGGCAAAATGATTTCTCTGACTCGAGTGGAGGGATTATGGTGATAGTGGTGGAGTATTTGAGGGTGCACACAGCAGAGAGTGAAGAGGGTGAAGATACAGAGGATGAGGAGGGTGCAGAAGCGGAAGACTGAATGAGCCACTCAACCAACTCTAATGTGTCCTTTGAAGTAATCGCGCGTGCCTTCTCCAAATTTCCACTTAGGCTCCGGCCTGGTGCACCTGCCTGAACCCTACCACCCCTGCAGAATGGCCTGCCTCTTCCTCTGCCTGTCATTTTCAAAATGACCCTGTGCCAAAGTCCCTAGAGAAGAGCAGTATTTGTGGAAGCAGGTATATCAAACTCTTAATCTGAATTTTGTGGAAATAGGTATATCGCAGGCCTCAATCAATAGTTTGTGAAAGCAGGTATATCAATCCCCTTGGTCACTATTTTGTGAAAGCAGGCATATAGCAGCCCTAAATCAGTATTTTGTGGAAGCAGGTATATCAAACCCCATAATCAGTAGTTTGTGGAAGCAGGTATTTCACAGCCCTCAATCAGTACTTTGTGTAAGCAGGTATATCAAACCCCTTAATCAGTATTTTCTGGAAGCAGGTATCTCGTAGGCCTCAATCAATATTTGGTGAAAGCAGGTATATCAATCCCCTTAATGAGAATTATGTGGAAGCAGGTACATCGCAGCCCTCAATCAGTATTTTATGGAAGCAGGTATATTAATCCCCTTAATCAGTATTTTTTGGAATAAAAATCCCCTTTAATCAGTATTTTGTGGAAGTAAGTGTATTGCATGCCTCAATCAATATTTTATGGAAGCAGGTATATTAATCCCCTTAATCAGTATTTTTTGGAAGCAGGTATATCGCAGCCCTCAATCAATATTTCGTGGAAAAACGTATATCAAACCCCTTAATTATCATTTTGTGGAAGCAGATATGTATCACAGGATTCAATCAATATTTGTTGGAAACAGGTATATCAAACCTCTTAATCACTATTTTGTGGAAGCAGGTATATTGCAGAGCTCAATCAGTATTTTGTTGAAGCAGGTATATTGCAGCGCTCAATCAGTATTTTGTTGAAGCAGGAATATCAAAACCCTTAATCAGTATTTTTTGGAAGCAGGTAAATCGCAGGCCTCAATAAATATTTGGTGGAACTAGGTAAATCGAACCCCTTAATCAGTATTTTGTGGATGCAGGCATATCGCAGACCTCAATCAGTATTTTGTGGAAGCAGGTATATCGTTGTCCTCAATCAGTATTTTGTGGTAGCAGGTATATCAAACCCCTTAATCAGTATTTTATGGAAGCAGGCATATCACAGGCCTCAATCAATATTTGGTTGAAACAGGTATATAAATCCCCTTAATCAGTTTTTTGTGGAAGCAGGAATATCACAGCACTCAATCAATATTTGGTAGTAACAGGTATATCAAACCCCTTAATCAGTATTTTGTGGAAGCACGTATATTGCAGGCCTCAATCAATATTTAGTAGAAGCAGGTATATCAAACCCCTTAATCAGTATTTTGAGGAAGCAGGTATATCGTAGCCCTTAATCAGTATTTTGTCGAAGCAGATATATTGCAGCGCTCAATCAGTATTTTGTTGAAGCATGCATATCGTAGCCCTCAATCAATAATTGGTTGAAAAAGGTATGTCAAACCCCTTAATCATGATTTTGTGGAAGCAGGTATATCGCAGGCCTCAATCAATATTTGGTGGAAAAAGGTATATCAAACCCCTCAATCAGTATTTTGTGGAAGCAGGTATATTGCAGCGCTCAATCAATATTTTGTTGAAGCAGGTATATTGCAGCGCTCAATCAGTATTTTGTTGAAGCAGGTATATCGAACCCCTTAATCAGTATTTTGTGGAAGCAGGTATATCGCAGACCTCAATCAGTATTTTGTGGAAGCAGGTATATCAAACCCCTTAATCAGTATTTTGTAGAATTAGGTATATCACAGGCCTCAATCAATATTTTGTGGAAGCAGATATATCAATCCCCTGGGTCACTATTTTGTGGACGCAGGTATATATCGTCCCTCAATCAGTATTTTGTGGAAGCAGGTATATCAAACCCCTTAATCAGTATTTTGTGGAAGCAAGTATCTCGTAGGCCTCAATCAATATTTGCTGAAAGCAGGTAAATCAATCCCCTTAATGAGAATTTTGTAGAACAGGTATATCGCAGTCCTCAATCAGTATTTTGTGGAAGCAGGTATATCAAACCCCTTAATCAGTATTTTGTGGAAGTAGGTATATTGCATGCCTCAATCAATATTTTGTGGAAGCAGGTATATTAATCCCCTTAATCAGTATTTTTTTGGAAGAAGGTATATCGCAGCCCTCAATCAATATTTAGTGGAAAAATGTATATCAAACCCCTTAATTATCATTTTGAGGAAGCAGATATATATCGCAGGATTCAATCAATATTTGTTGGAAACAGGTATATCAAACCTCTTAATCACTATTTTGTGGAAGCAGGTATATTGCAGAGCTCAATCAGTATTTTGCTGAAGCAGGTATATTGCAGCGCTCAATCAGTATTTTGTTGAAGCAGGAATATCAAAACCCTTAATCAGTATTTTGTGAAAGCAGGTATGTCTCATCCGTGAATCAGTATTTTGTGTAAGCAGCTATATCAAACCCCTTAATCAGTATTTTGTGGAAGCAGGTATATCACAGCCCTTAATCAGTATTTTGTGGAAGCAGGTATCTCGCAGGCCTCAATCAATATTTGGTGGAAGCAGGTATATCAATCCCCTTAGTCAGTATTTTGTGGAAGCAGGTATATAAGAAACATAGAAACATAGAATGTGTCGGCAGATAAGAACCATTTGGCCCATCTAGTCTGCCCAATATACTGAATACTATGGATAGCCCCTGGCCCTATCTTATATGAAGGATGGCCTTATGCCTATCCCATGCATTCTTAAACTCCTTCACTGTATTTGCAGCTACCACTTCTGCAGGAAGGCTATTCCATGCATCCACTACTCTCTCAGTAAAGTAATACTTCCTGATATTACTTTTAAACCTTTGCCCCTCTAATTTAAAACTGTGTCCTCTTGAAGAAGTTTTTCTTCTTTTAAAAATTCTCTCCTCTTTTACCTTGTTGATTCCCTTTATGTATTTAAAAGTTTCTATCATATCCCCTCTGTCTTGTCTTTCTTCCAAGCTATACATGTTAAGGTCCTTTAATCTTTCCTGGTAAGTTTTATCCTGCAATCCATGTACTAGTTTAGTAGCTCTTCTCTGAACTCTCTCCAAAGTATCAATATCCTTCTGGAGATATGGTCTCCAGTACTGAGCACAATACTCTAAATGAGGTCTCACTAGTGCTCTGTAGAGCGGCATGAGCACCTCCCTCTTTCTACTAGTAATGCCTCTCCCTATACACCCAAGCATTCTGCTAGCATTTCCTGCTGCTCTATGACATTGTCTGCCTACCTTTAAGTCTTCTGAAATAATAACCCCTAAATCCCTTTCCTCAGATACTGAGGTTAGGACTGTATCACTGATTTTATATTCTGCTCCTGGGTTTTTACACCCCAGGTGCATTATTTTGCACTTATCCACATTAAATTTTAGTTGCCAGATTTTTGACCATTCCTCTAGTTTTCCTAAATCCTTTTCCATTTGGTGTATCCCTCCAGGAACATCAACCCTGTTACAAATCTTTGTGTCATCAGCAAAAAGACACACCTTACCATTGAGGCCTTCTGCAATTTCGTTGATAAAGATATTAAACAATATGGGTCCCAGAACAGATCCCTGAGGTACCCCACTGGTAACAAGACCTTGGTCTGAATATACTCCATTGACTACAACCCTCTGTTGCCTGTCCCTCAGCCACTGCCTAATCCATTCAACAATATGGGAGTCCAAGCCCAAAGACTGCAATTTATTGATAAGCCTTCTGTGTGGGACAGTATCGAAAGCCTTACTGAAGTCTAGATAAGCGATGTCTACTGCACCTCCTCCATCTATTATTTTAGTCACCCAATCAAAAAAATCAATAGGATTAGTTTGACATGATCTCCCTGAAGTAAACCTATGCTGTTTTTAATCTTTCAATCCATGGGATTTTAGATGTTCCACAATCCTCTCCTTAAGTATGGTTTCCATTAATTTCCCCACTATTGATGTCAGGCTTACTGGCCTATAGTTGCCCGATTCCTCCCTACTACCTTTCTTGTGAATCGGCACAACATTTGCTACTTTCCAATCTTCTGGGACGACTCCTGTTGCCAGTGATTGGTTAAATAAATCTGTTAATGGTTTTGCTAGTTCACCGCTGAGCTCTTTTAATAGGTTTGGGTGTATCCCATCAGGCCCCTGTGACTTATTTGTATTGATTTTAGACAGCTGACTTAGACCCTCTTCCTCTGTAAAGACACATGCATCAAAAGATTCATTAGTCTTCTTTCCTAACTGAGGTCCTTTTCCTTCATTTTCCTTCGTAAAGACTGAACAGAAGTATTCATTGAGGCAGTCAGCTAGTTCTTTATCTTCTTCCATATACCTTCCTTCTTTTGTTTTTAATTTTGTAATTCCTTGTTTTAGTTTCCATTTTTCATTTATGTATCTGAAGAATGCCTTATCGCCTTTTTTCCCTGACTGAGCTAATTTCTCTTCTGCCTGTGCTTTAGAAGCTCTTATAACTTGTTTGGCCTCTCTCTGCCTAATCTTGTAAATTAGCCTGTCATCCTCGTTTTTATTAATTTTTTTATAATTCCTAAATGCTATCTTTTTGTTTTTAATGATTTTGGCCACTTCTGCTGAGTACCACAGTGGTCTTTTCCTTTTTTTGCTTTTACTGACAAGCCTAATGCAATTTTCTGTTGCCTTCAATAGTGCCTCTTTTAAGTAGTCCCATTTCTCCTGGACTCCAATGAAACTGTTCCAATCTGATAGGGACTCGTATACCACTAATCTAATTTTAGAAAAGTCAGTTTTTCTAAAATCTAAAACTTTTGTTTTTGTGTGGTGTGACTCAGTCACTGTACTTATAGTAAACCACACTGACTGGTGATCACTAGATCCCAAGCTTTCCCCTACAGTAATATCATAACCAAATTCCCATTTGTGAATACTAAATCTAAAATGACCTCCTTCCGGGTTGGCTCCTTAACTACTTGCTGTAGAGATAATCCCAGTAGGGAATTTAGAATATCTGTACTCCTGGCAGAACTAGCTATTTTGGTTTTCCAGTTTACATCAGGAAGATTGAAGTCTCCCATAATGATAACTTCCCCATTCAATGTCATTTTAGCTATTTCCTCAACTAGTAGATCATCTAATTCTTTGACTTGGCTAGGTGGTCTATATATCACACCTACACGAGTTACCTTATGATTATCAAGCTGCAAGGTAACCCAAACTGACTCTAAATTGTTCTCGCTAACTTTTATCAAATTAGATTTTATGTTGTCTTTCACCTACAGGGCCACCCCTCCCCCTTCTTGCCTTCTCTGTCTTTCCTGTATAGAGAGAACCCTGGTATTGATATATCCCAGTCATTACTCCCCTTGAACCACATCTCAGTAACAGCAGCCCTAAATCAGTATTTTGTGGAAGTAGGTATATGAAACCCCTTAATCAGTATTTTGTAGAAGTAGGTTTCTCTCAGGCCTCAATCAGTATTTTGTGGAAGCAGGTATATCGCAGGTCTCAATCAACATTTGGTAAAAACAGGTATATCGAACACCTTAATCAGTATTTTGTGAAAACAGGTATATCGTAGCCCTCAATCAGTACTTTGTGGAAGCAGGTATATCAAACCCCTTAATCAGTATTTTCTGGAAGCGGGTATTTCGCAGGCCTCAATGAATATTTGATGAAAGCAGGTATATCAAAACCCTTAATCAGTATTTTATGGAAGCAGGTATATTGTAGCCCTCAATCAGTACTTTGTGGAAGCAGGTATATCAAACCCCTTAATCAGTATTTTGTGGAAGCGGGTATATTGCAGGCCTCAATCAACATATGGTGGAAACAGATATATCAATCCCCTGGGTCACTATTTTGTGGAAGCAGGTATATAGCGTCCCTCAATCAGTATTTTGTGGAAGCGGGTATATTGCAGGCCTCAATCAACATTTGGTGGAAACAGGCATATCGAACCCCTTAATCAGTATTTTGTGGAAGTAGTTATAGCGCAGCCTTCAATCAATATTTGGTGGAAAAAAGGTATATCAAACCCCATAATCAGTATTTTGTGGAAGTAGCTATATCGTAGGCTTCAATCAATATTTGGTGGAAAAAGGTATATTAAACCCTTTAATCAGTACTTTGTTGTAGCAGGTATATCGCAGGCCTCAATCAATATTTGGTGGAAACAGTTATATCAAACCCCTTAATAAGCATTTTGTGGAAGCAACTATATTGCAGCCCTAAATCAGTATTTTGTGGAAGCTGGTATATCAAATTCCTTAGTCAGTATTTTGTGGATATAGGTATAATGTAGGCCTCAATCAATATTTGGTGGAAAAAGGTATATCATACTCCTTAGTCAGGATTTTGTGAAAGCAGGTATGTCTCAGCCGTCAATCATTATTTTGTGGAAGCAGCTGTATCAAACCCCTTAATCAGTATTTTGTGGAAGCAAGTATATCACAGCCCTTAATCAGTATTTTGTAGAAGCAGGTATCTCGCAGGCCTCAATAAATATTTGGTGGAAGCAGGTATATCAATCCCCTTAGTCAGTATTTTGTGGAAGCAGGTATATGGCAGCCCTAAATCAGTATTTTGTAGAAGAAGGTATATGAAACTCCTTAACCAGTATTTTGTAGAAGTAGGTATATCTCAGGCCTCAATCAATATTTGGTGGAAGCAGGTATATCAATCTCCTTAATCAGTATTTTGTGGAAGCAGGTATATCGCAGGCCTCAATCAATATTTAGTGAAAACAGTTATATCAAACCCCTTAATAAGTATTTTGTGGAAGCAGGTATATCGCAGCCCTTAATCAGTATTTTGTGGAAGCAGGTATATCGGAGCCCACAATCAATATTTCGAGGAAAAAGGTATATCAAACTCTTAAATCAGAATTTTGTTGAAGTAGGTATTTCGCTGGCCTCAATCAATATTTGGTGGAAAAGGCATATCAAACCCATTAATCAGTATTTTGTGGAAGCAGGTATATCTTAGCCGTCAATCAGTATTTTTTGGAAGCAGGTGTATCAAACCCCTTAATCAGTATTTGGTGGAAGCAGATATATCGCAACCCTCAATCAGTGTTTTGTTGAAGCAGTTATATTAAACCCCTTAATCAGTATTTTGTGGAAGTAGGTTTATCGTAAGCCTCAATCAATATTTGGTGGAAGCAGGTATATCATTCTCCTTAATCAGTATTTTGTGGAAGCAGGTATATCGCAGCCCTCAATCAATATTTGGTTGAAAAAGGTTTATCAAACCCCTTAGTCAATATTTTGTGGAAGTAGGTATATCGAACCCCTTAATCAATATTTTTATAAGCAAATATATTGCAGGCCTCAATCAATATTTGGTGGAAACATGTACAGTACAGACCAAAAGTTTGGACACACCTTCTCATTCAAAGAGTTTTCATTATTTTCATGACTATGAAGGCATCAAAACTATGAATTAACACATGTGGAATTATATACATAACAAACAAGTGTGAAAAAATTGAACATATGTCATATTCTAGGTTCTTCAAAGTAGACACCTTTTGCTTTGATTACTGCTTTGCACACTCTTGGCATTCTCTTGATGAGCTTCAAGAGGTAGTCCCCTGAAATGGTTTTCCAACAGTCTTGAAGGAGTTCCCAGAGATTCTTAGCACTTGTTGGCCCTTTTGCCTTCACTCTGCAGTCCAGCTCACCCCAAACCATCTCAATTGGGTTCAGGTCCGGTGACTGTGGACCTGTGGTCATCTGGCGCAGCACCCCATCACTCTCCTTCATGGTCAAATAGCCCTTACTTTCAAGGTTTTCCCAATTTTTCGGCTGATTGACTGACCTTCATTTCTTAAAGTAATGATGGCCAATCGTTTTTCTTTACTTAGCTGCTTTTTTCTTGCCATAATACAAATTCTAACAGTCTATTCAGTAGGACTATCAGCTGTGTATCCACCTGACTTCTCCTCAATGCAACTGATGGTCCCAACCCCATTTATAAGGCAAGAAATCCCACTTATTAAACCTGACAGGGCACACCTATAAAGTGAAAACCATTTCAGGGGACAACCTCTTGAAGCTTATCAAGAGAATGCCAAGAGTGTGCAAAGCAGTAATCAAAGCAAAAGGTGGCTACTTTGAAGAACCTAGAATATTACATATTTTCAGTTGTTTCACACTTGTTTGTTATGTATTTAATTCCACATGTGTTAATTCATAGTTTTGATGCCTTCATAGTCATGAAAATAAAGAAAACTCTTTGAATAAGAAGGTATGTCCAAACTTTTGGTCTGTACTGTATATCGATCCCTTTAATCAGTATTTTGTAGAAGCAGATATATCGCAACCCTCAATCAGTATTTTGTGGAAGCCAGTATATCAAACCCCTTAATCAGTATTTTGTGGAAGTAGGTATATTGCAGACCTCAACAATATTTGGTGGAAACAGGTATATCGAACCCCTTAATCAGTATTTTGTGGAAGCAGGTATACCAAACCCTTTAATCAGTATTTTCTGGAAGTAGGTATATCGTAGGCCTCAATCAATATTTGGTGGAAACAAATATATCGATCCCCTTAATCAGTATTTTGTAGAAGCAGATATATCGTAACCCTCAATCAGGATTTTGTGGAAGCAGGTATATCAAACCCCATAATCAGTATTTTGTTGAAACAGGAATATCGCAGCCCTCAATTGGTATTTTGAAGAAGCAGGTATATCAAACCCCTTAATCAGTAATTTGTGGAATTAGGTATATCGCAGGCCTCAATCAATATTTTCTGGAAGCAGGTATTTCAATCCCCTTGGTCACTATTTTGTGGAATCATGTATATAGCAGCCCTCAATCAGTATTTTGTGGAAGCAGGTATAGTTAACCCCCTTAATCAGTATTTTGTGGAAGCAGATATATCGCAGCCCTCAATCAGTATTTTGTGTTAGCAGGTATATCAAACCCCTAATCAGTATTTTGTGGAAGCAGGCATATCGCAGGCCTCAATAAATATTTGGTGGAAGCAGGTATATAAAACCCCTTAATCAGTATTTTGAGGAAGCAGGTATATCATAGCCCTTAATCAGTATTTTGTGGAAGCAGGTATATCAAACCCCTTAATCAGTATTTTGAGGAAGCAGGTATATTGCAGGCCTCAATCAATATTTGGTGGAAACAGGTATATCAAACCCCATAATCAATATTTTGTGGAAGCAGGTATATCGCAGCCCTTATCAGTATTTTGTAGAAGCAGGTATATCAAACCCCTTAATCAGTATTTTGTGGAAGTAGATATATCGCAGTCCTCAATCAATATTTGGTGGAAGCATTTATATCAATTACCTTAATTAGTAATTTGTGGAAGCAGGTATATCTGAGCCCTCAATCAATATTTGGTGGAAAAAGGTATATCAAACCCCTTAAGCAGTATTGTGTGAAGTTGGTATATTGCAGGCCTCAATCAATATTTGGTGAAAAAACGTATATCAAACCCCATAATCAGAATTTTGTGGAAAAAGCTATGTCTCAGCCGTCAATCAGTATTTTGCAGAAGCAGGTTTCAAACACCTTAATCAGTATTTTGGGAAGCAGGTATATCGCAGGCCTCAATTAATATTTGGTGGAAGCAGGTATATCAATCCCCTTAATCAGTATTTTGTGGAAGTAGGTATATCGCAGTCCTCAATCAATATTTGGTGGAAGCAGGTATATCAATCTCCTTATCCAGTATTTTGTGGAAGTAGGTATATCGCAGGCCTCAATCAATATTTGGTGGAAGCAGGTATATCAAACCCCTTAATCCGTATTTTGTGGAAGCAGGTATATTGCAGCCCTTAATTAGTATTTTGTGGAAGCAGGTATACCAAACCCCTTAATCAGTATTTTGTGGAAAAAGCTATGTCTCAGCCGTCAATCAGTATTTTGTAGAAGCAGGTATATCAAACCCCTTAATCCGTATTTTGTGGAAGCAGGTATATTGTAGCCCTCAATCAGTACTTTGTGGAAGCAGGTATATCAAACCCTTTAATCAGTATTTTCTGGAAGAAGGTATTTCGCAGGCCTCAATCAATATTTGATGGAAGCAGGTATATCAAACCCCTTAATCTGTATTTTGTGGAAGCAGGTATATCGTAGCCCTCAATCAATATTTTGTGGAAGCAGGTATATCAAACCCCTTAATCCGTATTTTGTGGAAGCAGGTATATTGCAGCCCTTAATCAGTATTTTGTGGAAGCAGGTATACCAAACCCTTTAATCAGTATTTTCTGGAAGTAGGTATATCGTAGGCCTCAATCAATATTTGGTGGAAGCAGGTATATCAATCTCCCTAATCAGTATTCTGTGGAAGAAGGTATATTGCAGCCTTTAATCAGTATTTTGTGGAAGCAGGTATATCGAACCCTTCAATCAGTATTTTGTGGAAGCAGGCCTCAATCAATATTTGGTGGTAGCAGGTATATTAATCTCCTAAATCAGTATTTTGTGGAATAAGGTATATCGCAGCCTTAAATCAATATTTGGTGGAAAAAAGATATATTAAACCCATTAATCAGTATTTTGTGGAAGTAGTTATATCGCAGGCTTCAATCAATATTTGGTGGAAAAAGGTATATAAAACCCTTTAATCAGTATTTTGTGGAAGCAGGTATATCTCAGCAGTCAATCAATATTTAGTGGAAAAAGGTATATCAAACCCCTTAATCAGTATTTTGTGGAAGTAGTTATATCGCAAACCTCAATCAATATTTGCTGGAAGCAGGTATATCGATATCCTTAATCAGTATTTTGTAGAAGCAGATATATCGTAACCCTCAATCATTATTTTGTGGAAGCAGGTATGGCAATCCCTTAATCCGTATTTTGTGGAAACAGGTATATCTCAGCCCTCAATCATAATTTTGTGGAAACAGGTATATCAAACCCCTTAATCAGTATTTTGTGGAATTAGGTATATCGCAGGGCTCAATCAATAATTTGTGGAAGCAGGTATATCAATCCCCTTGGTCACTTTTTTGTGAAAGCAGGTATATAGCAGCCCTCAATCAGTATTTTGTGGAAGCAGGTATATCAAACCCCTTAATCAGTATTTTGTGGAAGCAGGTATATAGAAGCCCTCAATTATTATTTTGTGGAGGCAGTTATATCAAACCCCTAATCAGTATTTCGTGGAAGCAGGTATATCAAAACACTTAATCAGTATTTTGTGGAAGCAGGTATATCACAGGCCTCAATCGATATTTGGTGGAAACAGGTATATCGAACCACTTAATCAGTATTTTGTGGAAGCAGGTATATTGCAGGCCTCAATCAATATTTGGTGGAAACAGGTATATCATTACCCTTAATCAGTATTTTGTAAAATCAGTTATATCACAGCCCTCAATCAATATTTGGTGAAAAAATGTATAGCAAACCCCTTAATCAGTATTTTGTGGAAGCAGGTATATCGTAGCCCTCAATTAGTATTTTGTGGAAGCAGTTATATCAAATCTCTCAATCAGTATTTTGTGGAAGCAGGTATATCGCCGGCCTCATTCAATATTTTGTGGAAACAGGTATTTTAAACCGATTAATCAGTATTTTGTGGAAACAGGTAAATCGCAGCCCTCAATCAGTATTTTTTGAAAGCAGGTATATTATACCCCTTAATCAATATTTTGTGGAATCAGGTATATCGCAGGCCTCAATAAATATTTGGTGGAAACAGGTATATCAAACCCCTTAATCAGTATTTTGTGGAAGCAGGTATATCGCAGCCCTTAATCAGTGTTTTGTGGAAGCAGGTATATCACACCCCTCAGTTATTTTTTTTACTACAACATTTATATCACACCACCCTGTTTATTTGGTGCAACAGGTATATTGTAGCCGTCAATAAGTATTTTGTGGAAGCAGGTATATCACACCCATCAATCAGTCTTTTTGGGGGCAACAGGTATATCACACCCATTGCAAATAGTTGTTCCATTAGCGCTTGTCCCTTTATATAGCTGCGGTATCGCAGCAGAACCGTACACAACTACTGCACAATACAAATGCATTATAATATACTTTCTATGTTAGAAAGTATATTATAAGTATATCACACCCCTCATTATATCACACCTATCGAAAGCTCACCTATACCAGTCCTTAAAAGGACTTTTGTGGCCCTATCAGCTAGCGTTTGGTGTCCCTAACAGCCTGTCTCTGCTCCACAAAGCAACCTCTCCCTACACTGGCAAAACACAGAATGTAAAATGGCTGCCAGATCAGGTTTTGTAATAGGGTGGAGGTGTGTCCATGTTTTTAAACATCTCAATTGGCTTTCCTGTCCCACCTGAAGGATGTGTCATGGGTAAAAGTTCGGCACAATGCAAAAGAATATGGCACCGGGGGACATCGTCATATGTTCGCATGTTCTGCGAATCGTGAATGTGCAAAGTTCGCCACGAAACGACTGCCGGGCGAACTGCAAGGCCATCTCTACATATAAATACAAATGCAGTTTTCCCAATAATGGGGCCATGGAGAGTTATAATAAGTGCATCATTTCCATTAGCATGATCAACCCTACCAAGCTCTATGCTGGATTGATCATGCCTACAGATGTTTTTTTTTATAATTCTGGTGCATCAGAGAAGTTTGTGCTCCAGTTACTGAAATCAGCTCCAGGTAGGTGCCAGTGTAGATTTCCAGTGTAATTTATGCCATTTTCTTTTGGAGCAAGTAATTTTAAATCTTGAAAAAGGGTTTGTGAGACGCACAGGACTGAAGAAAAATCAGGAGGAGGTGCTGCCAGTAAAGAGGATACGCCCTTCCTCTAACAATTGAATAAATAAAGATAAAAAATACTGGGCACTCTCGCTTATGTAGAATCATACACTTTATTTGTACATATTTATAATATAATCAATTGGTATATAAACGCATAGTCACAATAAAACCATTAAATGGATTAAAATAGAATAGATAACACACTAAAACCACTAGACATTCAACACTATATGTATAAAATGGATATAACCAGCCGTAATGAGACTAAAAATGGGGGGTGATCAGTCCATATAAATCAATAAATGAGGGAATCCCGACTGTTGGCTAATAGTGGTCTTGTAACTACAGATAATAACCTCGCAATGTCATATGGAGTTCACAATCCTGATTCTTTGGAGGAGAATAAAAATACTGCGGTTAGAATAATTCACTTAGGTGAGTATGTTCGCGGCGTCCCGCTTTTACTCACTGTGCAATGCGGTTCTTTTTGTTGGTAAACTTGTGGTCCAAAAACGCTCTTGAGTGCTCCTGTCGTAGCTGTGTAATGCTGTGGCTTTCTTTCCCGTGTCTTTGTGGTCCTCTGGCTACCGCTCCGTAGTAGCTTAGAGCCGGCAAGCCCTGGGACTCAAAGTTCCTTTCCCCACGTCGGCTGACCTGCGTCACGATACTATGTATCCTCGTGTTTTGCGCTTGTAGCCGCCGGCGTGTCAGGGCTTAGTAAGTCACGGAATCCTCAATTCATTTTGAGTACAGCGCAGCCTTTATAATTCCAGCATATCCTTCTTATGATTACTCTGGGGGTCTCTTCACCCCCAGAGTAATCATAAGAAGGATATGCTGGAATTATAAAGGCTGCTCTGTACTCAAAATTAATTGAGGATTCCGTGACTTACTAAGCCCTGACACACCGGCGGCTACAAGCGCAAAACACGAGGATACATAGTATCGTGACGCAGGTCAGCCGACGCGGGGAAAGGAACTTTGAGTCCCAGGGCTTGCCGGCTCTAAGCTACTACGGAGCGGTAGCCAGAGGACCACAAAGACACGGGAAAGAAAGACACAGCATTACACAGCTACGACAGGAGCACTCAAGAGCATTTTTGGACCACAAGTTTACCAACAAAAAGAACCGCATTGCACAGTGAGTAAAAGCGGGACGCCACGAACATACTCACCTAAGTGAATTATTCTAACCGCAGTATTTTTATTCTCCTCCAAAGGATCAGGATTGTGAACTCCATATGACATTGCGAGGTTATTATCTGTAGTTACAAGACCACTATTAGCCAACAGTCGGGATTCCCTCATTTATTGATTTATATGGACTGATCACCCCCCATTTTTAGTCTCATTACGGTTGGTTATATCCCTTTTATACATATAGTGTTGAATGTCTAGTGGTTTTAGTGTGTTATCTATTCTATTTTAATCCATTTAATGGTTTTATTGTGACTATGCGTTTATATACCAATTGATTATATTATAAATATGTACAAATAAAGTGTATGATTCTACATAAGCGAGAGTGCCCAGTATTTTTTATCTTAATTTTAAATCTTACTCACACCCCACCCACTTTTAAGAAAGCATCATGCAAAGATTAATTGGGCAACAAGTTGGACCTTTTTTTGCAGGGAAATACTGTTATAATTTAGAATTACGGTAACTCTTTTGTATCAGGGGACCTTGGAGCCCCCTCAGGCACAGAATCCTGGGGGTGACTGCGGCCTTTGGTTGTTATACCTCTGCTAAGTGCATAACAGTGAAAATCAGTAGGTTGCATTGTGTTCATAGCCACAAACAGTGGAATACCTTTATTATTCTTTAATACTGTTTAATAAAAATTATTATAGATTTTTATGCAGTGCTTGCGGGTCACATGATCTCACCTTCACTGTTCATACCTACCCAGCAATGAAACAGCAAATGAATATTTCAGGAGAGTTCCCATGTTGACCAGCCAAGCCCTGGCTTGTTGACACATCAGTGAGCCTGGACTTTAAGCCAATGAGGTTCCTGGTTTAGTATCTAATCTCAGAGTTAGAAGGAGATTTAAGACTGGCATTTGCTGCTTGTATTTGCCCGTGATTCGTATGTGTCCTTCTCCTGTTACTTAATTTAGGCATTGTACTATTTTAAACTTCTACTAATTCCTGGTGAACTGACTTTGGCTTGTTTCTAGATTAATCCCTTGCCCACTGACTTTTCTGGCTTAGACTAGGTTATATTTCTCTCCTGCTGCTCCGTTACATCTGATAAGTCTGCTACCTGTGAGCTCACACATGTTTTCTGCTGCCTGACTGCAGGTGTAACCTGGGTCCCTAGCAGCTAAATCCAACCTGCCTTGCAGTGGGTTCAGGTGAACATCTATTGGTGAAGGAACATAGGTAGCAAATTACATGTTCGCTTGCAGTGGTCCCCAGTGGTGACCTCTGTATTCTTTGTTACCTCTGTCTCTTACAGTTTATTTCTATATATGCTGAGGCTCCATTTGTTGCTTGATTCTCTGTTTGTGATCCACTGCCAGAATTTATGGGATGTCATCAGTGATGTCTCATGTAATACATGTTCCATGTATGTAGTCTATCCACATAGTGCACCTGCATATATATTGTAACTGACCTACAAAATTCCCTACTCTAACCATGTCTTCAGAAGGAGAAACTTTATTCTCCCAGACCCACATCAAAGGCCTCTAACCTAGCCAACCAGCACTCTGCTTTGCACTAAAAAGTGCCAAAAAACTGAAACTGTGTACAGATGTGTGTCTTTTCCTTATGGTAAAAATTTAAATCATGTTCACAGGCCAGCTTAAAGGGCCAGCCATTAACTTATAGGCTAGTCATCCAGTAGGTGGCACTAGACGGCCAGTTTTGTCTTCCTGGATAAAAGCTTATTTACATTAACAGGAAGCCACTAATGCTAAAAGATGTAAGGTAGCTATCCTGTAAGTCAATGTTCAACCATTTGAAAGGCCTTGAGACATGACTTGGATAATAATTAAGCCATAATTTAATCTTCAAACAGCTGTTTCAGGGTGATTGCCCCTCATCACTGCAGAGCAGAGAGTACTGCCTTAACTGGGTGAGAGGCATAGGTGAGGATTTGTGAGGTGATATATCTCCTTATGGAGAACGCCTTAAGCAGCTTGAGGAGTCTTATAGGCCAGGCAATGCTCCTCTCGATTTCTGGGAAGAAACATTTGCATACCTTCTTCCTAAAATTCCAGAAGAGCGTACATGGCCTATAAGACTCCTCACGCCGTTTAAGGCGCTCTCCATAAAGAGAAATTGTACTCCCCAAATCCCTATATTAACAGGGAAAGAAGGTCAGCTAGGAGGATGTGTGGGCAGAGCAGACTGGCACCATTGCATGCAGGGGAATATGGGAACAAGAATCAGAATATGGGAACAAGGATGATTGCTCAGAGTGCGTATGGAGGTAAAAAAACTATTTTCTTTTAATCTAAACTGCTTAAGCTGATTTATGTATAAGGGACACATTTAGGATGGTTTTATTTTATTTATTTTTTTGTTATGTGATTTATGCTTCCCATTTGAGAACAGGATATGACAAAGGGAGAGAAGATGAGCAGTGTGATATATGAGTTTAGATAATTTGGAGCAGGATTTCTAAATGTATAGCAGTGTAAATGCTGGCAGGACTCCTAGGAGAGACAGTAAGAGTCCTGATTGCCCTACCACACAGGATGACATCTCTCAATTCATCAGTGATTTTATAGGCAAGGCTGTCAATCATCCTGTGTGGGCGGGTTAATCCGGACTCTCACTGTCTCTCCTAGGAGTCCTGTCAGGATTTACTCCTAAACCTATATATCACAGAGCTCAGCTACTCTCCCTCTATCATGCATGCGCTTAGAAAGGACAGCAGAAATCACTCACTAGATTCCCTTTAAATAAAATATCGCACATCTGCAATACCAATCATGCACACCGGTGGCACTTTGCTTTGAATCCATGAGCCTTTCAAACTGACAGCATTTTTAGAATTGTAATTTGCGGTGTTTTAAAATCCAAATGGGACCTTGCACTGCAGTAAACACCAGCGCTCGCTCTCGTAGTCAATCCCACCAGTCGCTGACTGTAGCGGCATTACTTAGGTGGCATTTCCAAGCTCTGTAGGATCCATGCTGTACAAATAAATATTAGTCATAATAATTTGTCCTGATGAAATGCAGACATGTAACTGCCTTGTGCCAAGTGAGCAAAATAAAACAATTAAACGCGGCTGGCGAGTTAATTGTGTATTTAAGAGACGGCCGGTTAGAAAATACACACAGATCATATGATTTCCCCTCAATAACTCCCGGGACGAACATAACGTTACGCTGAACTAACAATTAATCTTACTTAAATTAGTCTTTTTGGGACCTTTCTACAACATTTGCTTTGTGAGCCAAGGGTTTATGCAACCTCAGGGTATCGAGATTTATAAAGAGTTAGATTTATAAAGCGTTAGAATTAAATGTGCAAAAAAGCCAGGTTTACTCATTACAAAGTGTTATTAAAAAGCAACCTGTGGCTCTGGGGAACTACAACTCTCATCATGCCTGTTTGTGCATTCTGGTAGTCGCCATTGCACCGTAGCTGGAGTGTCCCCAGTTGCTGATCTCAGTGTCATCATGTTCTAACACATTTATACAAGGCATTATTAGAATAGTTTCATATGTGTCAGGCATGAAGTTAGAATTGAGTAAATAATTAAATCATATTCTGAAATGAGCGGCACTACACTGACCTTTCTTATGTGTATCTGTCAGAGATCACTTACGCAGAATGTTTATAGAGCTCTCTCACTCATACAAAAAGAGGTTCTTCAGGAGCTATAGTATGTCTTATTCAGTTATGTGTCCCCATTCTTGCAGAACATCATAACAGACACCTCAGCTGCAACAAAACTTCATATTACCTACCTGCGCTGCTGCTGAACCTCATAGTAAACATCAAGTGCTGCATGCCTGGTTAAAAGGGTTTTCCAAGATTATTATTTTTTTTACCGATGACCTATTTTCATTTATTTTATGCACTACTATATTCCACAGAAATTTAGAGACATTAGCATCAAGCTGTCCCCAATGGGCATCACAATCTAAGGAGGAAACCGGAGTAAGCCCATGCAAAGACAGGGAGAACATACTAACTCCATGTAGACGTTGTCCTTGGTCAGATTTAGACCTAGGACCCCAGCACTGTAAGGCACCAGTGCTTACCACTGAGCCACCTGCCATCCAGGACTCCTGCTGATCAGCTGTTTGAGAAGGCACCGGCTCTCCTGTGAGCACCACTGCCTTCTCGCAGCTTAACAAGCACAGCACCGTACATTGTATAGCGGTTGTGCTTGGTATTGCTGCTCAGTCCCATTCACTTGCTCCTGGGCCACGTGAACAATAAACGTCACTGGCCTAGGAAAAGCAAGAAGAAGGCCGCTGCTTCTCCTATAGTTAATTGGCAGGGGTCCCAGGTGTTGGACTCCCACCGATCTGAGGATAGGTCATCAGTAGGTCATCAGTAAAAAAAAATCTCAGAAAACCCTTTAAATATACTTACCAACTTTGCAATTGGCATATTCAGGACAAATAGGCCTCGACCCTAGGAAATTCCCAAACCAAACAGGACCACCCATTCATGGGTGGGGTTTACATATGCCCTGCCTATTTTTGGCCAGGGACTGTCTCTGAAATTTAAGAAAAGTCCCTGTGAATTTAAGACTGTTGGCTACTATGGTTTAACATATTTTAAGGTTTTGATTATTTCCTCCTCTTCCCTTCTTTCCTCAGCGCTATACAGATTAAGTTCTTTAACCCCTTAACAGTTTTGCCCAGGCTCTGCTTGGGCTTTTGAAAAAATGTGGTCCTTAAAGCTAAAATTAGTAATGCAGAGCTGCTCCAAGAACATGTGATCAATGACCGTGTCATTACTGGCCTAATAAAGCAGTGAGAAATCCACTGCGCTCACAGATGCTACCTTTTCGAACAGCAGATCCGTGGGGGTCCCGGGGGTCGGACCCCCACCGATCAGATACTGATGAACTATCCAGAGGATAGGTCATCAGTTAGAAAGTCTTTTCCCCTTTGGGGAAACATTTTTAAATTACATTATTTTACTCATTTTGAGCTAAAAATCATTTTTTTCAATTTGTCTTTATTAAAAATATTCATCCGTTCTGTCAAAAAGGGTTAACTGTTTGTCTAGCTGTGTGACTGGTACTTTAACTTTGTGCCTTCATCTAATAAACCTAAATTATTAAACACTTATTTAAGCCACATTCTTATCAGTAAGATAAGAATTAAGCTATAGTGAGGTCAGAGGTCAGGAGCCATCAGCTGAGCTGCCTGATGGAACACAGTAAAAAATACAGAGCATGCCACTAGAGAATTTCAAGGCTCCACTGAGAAAGGGGCTCAACATTTTTAATAAAGGCTAACTGAAAAAATGATTTTAGCACAAATTGAGTACAATGCAATAATAAAACAATCCCCTAAAGGTGTACATAGCCTTTAACACTTTATAAAAAAGATCTGCAGTAGCTGATTTTTTATTTTTTGCAATCAGTAACTGACTGGCGTGGCTTGGGTCCACTAAAGGAAAGGTTTGTTAGGGTCTACTGTCAAGCTATACAGAACATGTGTCAACTTTTAATCACATCCTAAATGATACTGTTATTTCAGAGTCACTCTATCAGAATTGTCCCTATCAACATATGATGAGTTCCAAAATGGGTTGTCTTCTGCTGGACCTTTGGGGCCCATCACAGGATCCTTTGGTGGACTGGTGTGATCAGTAAGTTCTAGAACTCAATCCTATGAAGTCTCCTGGAATAACCCCTTAACTACAGTGCAGCAGTTCCTGACTGTGGCTAAAACAGTCATGAGTCATAAATAGACTGCTCAAAAAAATAAAGGGAACACAAAAATAACACATCCTAGATCTGAATTAATTAAATATTCTTCTGAAATACTTTGTTCTTTACATAGTTGAATGTGCTGACAACAAAATCACACAAAAATTAAAAATGGAAATCAAATTTTTCAACCCATGGAGGTCTGGATTTGGAGTCACACTCAAAATTAAAGTGGAAAAACACACTACAGGCTGATCCAACTTTGATGTAATGTCCTTAAAACAAGTCAAAATGAGGCTCAGTAGTGTGTGTGGCCTCCACTTGCCTGTATGACCTCCCTACAACGCCTGTGCATGCTCCTGATGAGGTGGCGGACGGTCTCCTGAGGGATCTCCTCCCAGACCTGGACTAAAGCATCTGCCAGCTCCTGGACAGTCTGTGGTGCAACGTGACGTTGGTGGATAGAGCGAGACATGATGTCCCAGATGTGCTCAATTGGCTTCAGGTCTGGGGAACGGACGGGCCAGTCCATAGCATCAATGCCTTCATCTTGCAGGAACTGCTGACACACTTCAGCCACATGAGGTCTAGCATTGTCTTGCATTAGGAGGAACCCAGGGCCAACCGCACCAGCATATGGTCTCACAAGGGGTCTGAGGATCTCATCTCGGTACCTAATGGCAGTCAGGCTACCTCTGGCGAGCACATGGAGGGCTGTGCGGCCCTCCAAAGAAATGCCACCCCACACCATTACTGACCCAATGCCAAACCGGTCATGCTGGAGGATGTTGCAGGCAGCAGAATGTTCTCCACGGCGTCTCCAGACTCTGTCACGTCTGTCACATGTGCTCAGTGTGAACCTGCTTTCATCTGTGAAGAGCACAGGGCGCCAGTGGCGAATTTGCCAATCTTGGTGTTCTCTGGCAAATGCCAAACGTCCTGCACGGTGTTGAGCTGTAACCACAACCCCCACCTGTGGACGTCGGGTCCTCATATCACCCTCATGGAGTCTGTTTCTGACCGTTTAAGCAGACACATGCACATTTGTGGCCTGCTGGAGGTCAATTTGCTGGGCTCTGGCAGTGTTCCTCCTTGCACAAAGGCGGAGGTAGCGGTCCTGCTGCTGGGTTTTTGCCCTCCTACGGCCTCCTCCACATCTCCAGATGTACTGGCCTGTCTCCTGGTAGCGCCTCCATGCTCTGGACACTACGCTGACAGACACAGCAAACCTTCTTGCCACAGCTCGCATTGATGTGCCATCCTGGATAAGCTGCACTACCTGAGCCACTTGTGTGGGTTGTAGACTCCGTCTCATGCTACCACTAGAGTGAAAGCACTGCCAGCATTCAAAAGTGACCAAAACATCAGCCAGGAAGCATAGGAACTGAGAAGGTGTCTGTGATCACCACCTGCAGAACCACTTCTTTATTGGGGGTGTCTTGCTAATTGCCTATAATTTCCACCTGTTGTCTATCCCATTTTCACAACAGCATGTGAAATTGATTGTCACTCAGTGTTGCTTCCTAAGTGGACAGTTTGATTTCACAGAAGTGTGATTGACTTGGAGTTACATTGTGTTGTTTAAGTGTTCCCTTTATTTTTTTGAGCAGTGTATGTAATGTATCTCTGTAGGTTAAATTTCTTGTGACATAGCTTCTGTTATTTTGCTTCCCTTACAAAGCAGCATTAGGGAGAAACATCAGAAGGCAGAACATCATAAATGAACGTTTAAAGTTTTTTTTGCCAGTATTTAATACTGATGACCTATCATCAAGATATTGTAGGTCATCAGTATCTGATTAGTGGGGTTTCGACTCCCTTCCCCCCTACTGATCAGCTGTTTCAAGAGCCCCTGGCACTCCTGGGCCTCCTCTCATTATACTAAGCACAGCAGCACTGTCCATTGTATAGTGTCTGTGCTTGGTATTGCTGCCCAGGCACAAGCACTTGGGACTAAGCTGCACAAAGGCCATGTGACCAATGAACGTGACATCACTGGCCTATGAAGAGGCCGCAGCACTCACCAAAGCACCGTGGTCTCTTCAAGCAGTTGATCGGCAGGGGTCAGACCCCCATCAATCTAATACTGATGAACTATCCTAAGGATAGGCCTTCAGTATTAAGCACTCAGACAACCCCTTTAAAAGGTTATGTATCTTTAAACTGTTTTTCTCCATCACTCCGCATCCGCTTAAGCAAATAAGCAGGTGCCAGGTCTTTCAGATACTTGCTTGGTTCCTGCCACTGGGTTCCGACTCCATCGCTCCACGGCTGCCTCCGCAGGTGCCAGGTCTCTCTCCTTCTGTACCAGTTTGTACCTCATCTTGTTCATGCTTAGTGCAATTGTCTGTATTATGTATGTGCACCGCTCATCATATGTAAAGCGCTGTGGAATGAATAGAACTTTATTAATAAATAATACCCCAGACCTGGTTGGTAATGTAATGCATTTGTAATGTTCTTGTTATGTCACACGTCATCCTATACACCTTGTACACCAGCAGATGGGGTATGGTTGGCAGTGTTTGGCAACAGGAATGGGACTTACCATCCCACTTCTCGCCTCTTGGTAGGAGGGGTCTGGAGAGGAGAGTGTGGAAGAGAGTAAGGAGTGAGGGAGCATGTTCCAGGCCATAAGGACCACAAAGTTGGCTCATCTGTGAGGACCATTACTACAGGGAACCTGGAGATCTATTTAACCGCCTCCGGACCGCCTAACGCAGGATTGCGGTCCGGAGGCAGTCGATTCAGGCACACTCACGCGCCGGCGCGTTATCTCGCGAGACGCAAGATTACGCTCACAGCCGGCCCGCGCATCGCGGGCCGGCAAAAGTTAGAGGACAAGTTCGTTATCAGCCTGCCAGCCAATGATCGTCGCTGGCAGGCTGTTGATTTTCAAAAAACCGAATCAGAAGCCATATAACACCTTATATTTATAAATATAAGGTGTTTATTGGCTTCTGTGCTCCTCTGCTGGTCCTTTTCATCGGTTGGTCCTAGCAGAGGAGCAGACATCACTGTAAGTACACAAGACACAACACTTAGCCCCAGATCACGCCCCATCACCCCAATTAACCCCTTGATCACCCCTTGATCGCCCCTGTCAATCACCTAGTCAAAGGGAAAAAAGTGATCAATGTAAACTGTCACTTTTTTTTTTCATTAGTATTGACGGTTAGGTTTAGGATAGTTTAGGCCCCTTGGTTAGGTAGTTAGCGTCGGTTAGCGCCCAGCCCACTGCACCGCAGTCACTGATTCGGTAATCAGCATTGGTACTTTTATAGTATCTGTAAGTGATCAGAACTGATCACAGTCAGATCTATAATAGTATTAGTGTCACCTTAGTTTGCCCTCCACCCAAAACGCAGTGTTTGCCCGATCAGGCCTGATCGGTCGCCCACACGTGCGTTCACCCACGGTACTTCGCTAGCCTCCCATTTGTAAAGACAGGCTTGCTTTTTTTCTTGGGTAGTCTCAGGAAATACCCCCTAAATTTAGTTGACCAAATGGCAAATAAGGGGTATTCTTCTGAAGAGGCCTACAGGATTCTGACCCAGTCGGATGAGGAATGGGAACCCTCATCTGACGAATCCAGCGGGTCAGAATATGAACCTGTAGAGAGCAGTGGCAGTCTGACCCAAAGTTCGGACGAGGAGGTTGAGGTCTCTGATACCACCAGGCGTACCCGGCCCCGTGTTGCTAGACCACAGGTTGCGCAGGATCCGCTTCAAGGGCAGCAGAGTGGGGCTGGCGCTGTCGGATCACGTGGTGAGGCATACACCAGCAGCGCAGCCCATCCTGGACCTAGTACCAGCACTGCCGTACAATATGGTGAAGTGGCGAGCACCAGAAGGGCAGTTGAAGCTGGTACGGTGGCACGTGCATTAGTTCCCCCGTCGCAGCCACCGCACACACAGGCCCGTAGAGCCCCTAGAGTCCCTGAGGTGCTGACAAACCCTGATTGGCAGCCCCCAACTTCAGCCGCACCTGTAGTTCCCCCTTTCACCGCCCAGTCTGGAGTTCGGGTTGAGACAGCTCAGATCGGTTCGGCACTGGGATTTTTTGAGCTCTTCTTGACTGCGGAGCTCTTGGACTTAGTCGTGACAGAAACAAATCGGTATGCCACTCAATTTATAGCCGCCAACCCGGGAAGCTTTTATGCCCAGTCTTTCCGGTGGAAACCCGTCCAAGTTTCCGAATTTAAAAATTGTCTGGGCCTTCTCCTCAACATGGGCCTAACAAAAAAGCATGAATTGCGGTCATATTGGTCCACGAACCCAATTCATCACATGCCCATGTTCTCTGCTGCCATGTCCAGGGCACGATTTGAGGCCATCCTGCGTTTCCTGCACTTTAGCGACAACAGCACCTCTCGTCCCAGAGGCCACCCAGCTTTTGACCGGCTCCACAAAATTCGGCCCCTCATAGACCACCTTAACACCAAATTTGCAGATTTGTATACCCCTGAGCAAAACATCTGCATAGACGAGTCCCTTATACATTTTACCGGGCGCCTTGGCTTCAAACAATACATCCCAAGCAAGCGCGCCCGGTATGGGGTCAAATTGTATAAGCTCTGTGAAAGGGCCACAGGCTATACGCACAAATTTCGTGTCTATGAGGGTAAAGATCAGACCCTGGAGCCGGTCGGTTGCCCTGACTACCTGGGGAGCAGTTGGAAGACAGTCTGGGACTTGGTGTCACCCTTATTTGGCAAGGGGTACCATCTTTATGTGGACAATTTTTACACAAGTGTGCCCCTCTTCAGGCATTTGTTCCTAGAACAGATTGGCTGCTGTGGCACCGCGCGACCTAGTCGCAGGGGCTTCCCCCAACGACTCGTTACCACCCGTCTTGCAAGGGGGGAGAAGGCTGCCTTGTGTAACGAAGAACTGCTCGCGGTGAAATGGAGAGACAAGCGTGACGTTTACATGCTCTCCTCCATTCAGACACGACAATACAAATAGAACGAGCAACCAGTGTCATTGAAAAGCCCCTCTCTGTCCACGACTATAATTTGCTCATGGGAGGGGTGGACTTCAATGACCAGATGTTGGCTCCTTATTTAGTTTCCCGACGCACCAGACGCTAGTATAAGAAGGTGTCTGTATATTTAATTCAATTGGCTGTATATAATAGTTTTGTTCTCTACAGTAAGGCTGGGAGAACACGATCCTTCCTCAAATTTCAGGAAGAGATCATCGAGAACCTCCTTTATCCAGGAGGTTCCGTGGCCCCATCCACCAGTGTAGTGAGCCGTCTACACGAGCGACATTTCCCCAGTGTCGTTGCTGGAACCTCAACCCAAGCGCCACCCCGAAAAAGATGTCGTGTCTGTAGCAGGAGTGGAATAAGGCGTGACACCCGCTATTTCTGTCCTGACTGCCCTGACCACCCTGCCCTATGCTTAGGGGAGTGTTTCCGGAAGTACCACACACAGGTATACTTAGCATAGGGATTGCGTTACACAGGACAGGCACACAGGGCTGTTAGGGCCCTTTCACTCACAGCTGCTGCAAACCTCTCCTTTCACCTGGGACAAAGTGCATAATGTACTTCGCCACATCTCTGGGCGATTTGCGCTTTGCACATTGTCCCATGGGGAAGGAGAGGTTTGTCCTATAAAGGTAAAAAAAAAAAAAAAAAAATCACCGGTAAGCAAAAAAGTTAATGTTCTGTTCAAAAAGTTAAATAAAGTTTATAAAAGTTCATGTTCCGTTCAAATGTTATATAAAGTTAATGTTAATAAATTTATTGCGGCCTGGTTTTTTCTTTTTTGTTTTTTTTACCTTCTAGGTGGACCAACCGATGAACGAGCTGCAGCACTGATGTGCATTCTGACAGAAGCATTGCGCTGCTGTCAGATTACACAAAAGTCGGTGTATGCGGCGTTGCAAGACGAGATTTCTCCTCTGCAGTAAAAAAGATACGTTTGCCGAGACATATGAGCTGAGGGGCGGTGTTCATATGCTTTGGCAAACACTTTGTATATAAAAAAAAATTTAAAAAAATCCCGGCAATGATTTATTCATCCAAATCGATTGATGTGAATGGAGAAATCGGGTTTGCCAGGGCGTACGAGCTAAGTGGGTTTGGATGTTGGACGGAGCTCCTATGTCCTGGCAGACGCCTTTCCCCTCCTTTTTTTTTTTTGGCAGAGATTTTTTCATCCACATTGATCGATGCGAATTAAGAAATCTGTGCCGTTCATTTTTTCTTTCAGCCCAGAGGCTGAACGGAAAAAAAAAAATCTCCCGTATGCTCAATATAAGGAGAATAGCAGAAACTCCTAATGCTGGCCATACATGTAATGATTGTGGAGACCCTCAAATGCCAGGGCAGTACAAACACCCCACAAATGACCCCATTTTGGAAAGAAGACACCCCAAGGTATTCGCTGAGGGGCATATTGAGTCCATGAAAGATTGAAATTTTTGTCCCAAGTTAGCGGAAAGGGAGACTTTGTGAGAAAAAACAAAAAAAAATCTATTTCCGCTAACTTCTATGAACTCGCCATGCCCCTCATGGAATACCTTGGGGTGTCTTCTTTCCAAAATGAGGTCACATGTGGGGTATTTATACTGCCCTGGCATTTTAGGGGCCCTAAAGCGTGAGAAGAAGTATGGAATCCAAATGTCTAAAAATGCCCTCCTAAAAGGAATTTGGGCCCCTTTGCACATCTAGGCTGCAAAAAAGTGTCACACATGTGGTATCGCCGTACTCAGGAGAAGTTGGGCAATGTGTTTTGGGGTGTCTTTTTACACATGCCCATGCTGGGTGAGATAAATATCTCTGTCAAATGACCCCAAGGTATTCCATGAGGGGCATGGCGAGTTCCTAGAATTTTTTTTTTTTTTCCACAAGTTAGTGGAAAATTATGATAGTTTTTTTTTTTTCTTGCAAAGTCTCATATTCCACTAACTTGTGACAAAAAATAAAAACTTCCATAAACTCACTATGCCCATCACGAATTACCTTGGGGTGTCTTCTTTCCAAAATGGGGTCACTTGTGGGGTAGTTATACTGCCCTGGCATTTTAGGGGCCCTAATGCGTGAGAAGTAGTTTGAAATCAAAATGTGTAAAAAATGCCCTGTGAAATCCTAAAGGTGCTCTTTGGAATTTGGGCCCCTTTGCCCACCTAGGCTGCAAAAAAGTGTCACACATGTGGTATCGCCGTACTCAGGAGAAGTTGGGCAATGTGTTTTGGGGTGTCTTTTTACATATACTCCTGCTGGGTGAGAGAAATATCTCTCTAAAAGACAACTTTTCCCATTTTTTTTATACAAAGTTGTCATTTGTCACACATTCGTGTGCAATGGCCGGCGTATGGTGTAGGAGGTAATAACCAGGCAACATACTACTTTACTGTGGTGCAAAATGAGGGTTAAATACTTCCTCTACCTCTCAGAACACAGTTCCAACAATGTACAGTACAGATCTTCCCCAGATGGTTTTGTATGGGAATAGGCCATGTTTAGATTCAATGTACTCCTTCACTCTTTCTTTGCAGAATCCGAGGCCGAAAATAATACTTTTTGTAAGATAGCTGTAATACGCTTCTGCAGCGTTTAGATTTTGGGAAACGACTGGCCAGGTTGTGTCATAAATGAACACAACAATTTTCAGGTACCCCCTTCTCTGAGGTACTGCACAAGTGTCTGGCTATCTCCGGCAGTCTCATAGAGTTGAATAAAGTGGTGTATGATTACCACTCTATTCAAATGGGAGACCAGTGGACCCTCATTCTAGTGATTGCTGTGTCCCACCGGTTTGTCCCTCACCAATAAGCCACATTCCCCCATATTGTGGACAGAGGATAAATGTTTGTAACGGGACAACTCCTTTAATTTATAGAGCAAAGAGCTGTCTTCAGCTGATTGCAGATTTCTTAGAGGGGGAACTCTTCGCCCAATTAGTAAACCATGGCAGAGCAATATTTGGGACAAAAAAGTTAGCACCTTAAACTAAAAGACATACCTAATGACAATAAACATTGCAAACTAAATCCAAATCTTGAAAAAAAATGGGGAAACATCCCTATTTTATAGCAGGTATATCATACGACTGTCTTTGGAATGGTTCCTTTGTGAATTGTTTCCTAGGGTATAGTGTTACCTTCTAATACAGGGAGCGTGCTCCAAGTTGATAGGAATTTGATACACATATACAAATAGTTTTTTTCCTCCATTAGAAGTAGTTTCTTTAACTTTCAGGGGTAATTTTCATTTTGGCCCCCGTATACTATTTGCAAATATTAAGATAAGTCTAGGACTGCATTCTGTATAGAGGAACCTGCTCCGACATGTAAGAGGCATACGAGGGCTCCCGGCTCTGTGTAGCAAACATGTCATGCTTTTGAACAACAACAAAGACAGAGATAATATCATCACCGTCGAACAAAAGCGAGAATGAAAACCTGCGACATAGCTATTCCAAGTACACTTTGACAGCTTTAAAGCAGGCATAGTAAGCCGCAAAGATTCCATATGTTTGCCATCGTTGCATACCTTATACCGACAAGAGCAAATGTTTGCTTCAATTACTTTTAATGATTTGGATTTTGATATTTTTTTTTTGTAAGAGCAGCCAAGTCATTGATTCGTGACATAGCTACTCACTTTTGCATATGAGCAACAGGTATTTCTAAGGATTCTTCTATGGAAAATATGCTTTAAATCCAGATATCAGTGTTACTAATCCAAAACAGATGGTAGTGGAATTGAACCGTCTTGGCGACTAGCATCAGTGCAGCATTAATTTTAGTCATGTAGAGCAAAAGGTGACATGCAGTACCTAAGACCTGGGGGTAAATACTGCAATGGTTGATAATGTAATGCTTTTGTAATGTTCATGTTATGTCACACTTCATGCTATACACTTTGTTCACCAGCAGGTGGGGTATGGTTGGCAGTGGTTGGCAAGAAGGAGTCTCTTGGTAAGAGTGGGCTGGTCCGTCTTCCTGCCAAGGGAGGGGCAAGGCTATTTAGATGGGAGAGTGTGGAAGAGAGTGATGAGTGAGGGAGCATGCGATCTAGCTCCCACTCCTCCAGGCCATGAGGATCACAGAGTCAGCTCATCTGGGAGGACCACTACCCCAGAGAGCCTACAGGGTCGCAAGTTACATAAATCTTATAAACCACAACATATTATGGTCAGAATAGTGATCAAGCAATCAAGCTATACAGACACCGCTGCAAGGTGCAGGGTAACACATTGAGACACCACCACCGCAGTTCAGGACAGGCATAGCTATATGCCTGCATCATACGGTGAACACCTACAGCCACAGGTGCCAGAGTACAGGAAGGGAAACAGGGTAGAGACATTGTCAGCTAGTAAACTTGAGTGTCATCTTCTGCCACATTGCTAGCCACCATTATGTGGGAGGAGAAATTGCACATTGTACGAATTGCTGCTGCATGTGCTGTTATTTGTTTTTTGCACTCAGTAAAGAAAGACATTCTTTGTTCTATAATCTCTGCCCTTGTTTCTTCACATCGCTTATTCACTGCATGGAACCGCAAGAAGCGACAGCCTGAGGGAATACACTGTCACACTTCATCATGCCCACTACCACACTCATCCTCTGCACCATCTCCTCTGGCATTTACTGCAGTAACTGCTCACTTTTTTCCATTTTATTTAGCAGTACCATATCAAGATGATGTGTCCTTTGGACTGGAGATTGGATTCTCCAGGATTTAACAGTTAGTTGATGGCCTATCAGTAGGATAGGTTATCAATATCAGATAGGTGTGGTCCAACAACCCACACCCCCACCAATCAGCTCTTTGGAAGTAGCTCTGGTGCGGGAAATAGGTGCCAGAACTGTACATCCATTGTGTAGTGGATGGAGCTGGTTACTGCAACGCTGCTTAAATTGAAGTGAATAGGAGCAGTGCTGCTGTAACAAGCGCGGTCCACCATACATTGGATGGAGTTATGTAGTTCCCATGCCTATTTCCACCTCTTGAGTTACTCCTAAAGAGCTGAACATATTGTTGGACATCCCTCCTCCAAATTAATATTGATTAACTATCCTAGTGATAGATCATGATTCTTTTACTGTTACTCCTTTAAGAATTTGGACAATTTTCATTTATTAGTTTTTGATTCTTCCTCCCTCTCTTCCAAGAGTCATAATTTTTAAAAAATTTTATTCACATATGAGGGCTTGTTTTTTGCAGGGCAAGTTGTACTTTCTAACGACAACATTTAATATTCCACTGGGAAGCGGGGAAAAATTATAAATGGATAAATGCATTTCTGTCATTATTTTTAGAGGTTTTGTATTTATGGCATTCCCTAGGTGGTAAAAACTATACATTACCTATATTCTGCAGTTCATTATGATTACAGTGTTACCAAATTTGGTAGTTTTTAATGTTTTCACACTTTTTTTTTAACTTAAAAAAAAAGTCTTTGGATCACCATATTCTGACACCCATAACTTATTTTTATATTTCCTCCTATGGAGTTGTGTGGGCTCCTTTTTTTTTTTTAAGGAGGAGCTGTTGATAAAATTTAATTGATATTATTTTGAGGTATGTAAAACTTTTTAAAAACCTTTTATTAAATATTTGGGAGGCAAAGCAAAAACAGTAGACTGGACTATGCATTTTTAGTAATTCCCACAGAAGTAAATGAGAGCTACAGAAACAGTGTGGCACAGCACGTTATACTGTTATAAGATGTGCTACACTGTTTCTGTAAATCCTATTCACTTCTATGGGATTTTATGGAAAATGGGCAGCATAGCCCGCTATCTGTTTCTGTAACTCCAATCACCCTGGCTGCCACATACGACAGGTATTCCCCTTTAAACGAGCTGTTCTCTATAAAGGCCATTTTCAATGCAATTTTCAGTGGTTGTCTCAATGAGGTTTCATTGTTATGAAATTCTGGGACAATAAGTGATGAAGTCCACTGTTCAGGGCTCTCATTTATTAGTGGGGGAAGTAGGTTGACACTACAAAGAATGTCTCTCTTGCCTGGAGGACCTGGCATATCCATGCTTTGTACAGACAGTAGATTGGTTTCAATTGACTGTGTGTAATGCCTCATTTCTCCTGTGGTGGTGATGTAGGACAATTTAACTGGTACTACTGAGTTATACCGGTTGTGTTTCTTTAAAGAATATTTTTTTTTCATCACTCTTGAACTGTATCTAGTATTGCAGCTTAGTTCCCATTCACTTGAATAAGGCTAAGGCCCCATCCACATAACCATATTTTTGGTCTGCATCCAATCCGGTATTTTTTGCAGATCACATGCAAACCCATTCATTTCTAAGAGGCCACAAAAAATGCTGCTGACCGCATCAGTACTGCTGGCCCGCAAATTTTAGAACATTTTTTCCATTTTGAAAATAGGCATTTCAACAATAGAGATGGCCTTGTGGTTCGCCCGGTGGTGGTTTCGCTGCGAACGTTGAACGTTCGCGATTCGCTGAACATGCGAACATATGGCGATATCCACCGGCGCCATATTCTTTTACATTGCGCTGAACTTTGACCCATGACACATCCATCAGGTGGGACAGGACAGCCAATTGAGATGTTTCAGCACATGGACACACCCCCACCATATAAAAGAGCCCAATCTGGCAGCCATTTTACATTCTATGTTTTGCCAGTGTAGGGAGAGGTTGCTTTGTGGAGCATGGACAGGCTGATAGGGACACCAAACGCTAGCTAATAGGGCCACTAAAGGACTGGTATAGGTGTGCTATCGATAGATGTGAAATACTGAGGGGTGTGATATACTTATAACATACTTTCTAACATAGAAAGTATATTATAGTGCATTTGTATTGTGCAGCAGTTGTGTGCAGTTCTGCTGCGATACCGCAGCTATATAGAGGAACAAACGCTATTGGAACAACTAATTGCAACGGGTGTGATATACCTGTTGCCCCCCAAACAGCTGATTGAGGGGTGTGATATACATTCTTCCACAAAATACTGATTGAGGGCTGCGATATACCTGTTGCCCCAAATAAACAGGGTGTTTGTGATATAACTGAAAAATAATTGAGGGGTGTAATATACCTGCTTCCACAAAATACTGATTAATACTGATTATTGAAACAACTAATTGCAATGGGTGTGATATACCTGTTGCCCCAAAAAAAGCTGATTGAGGGGTGTGATATACCTTCTTCCACAAAATACTGATTGAGGGCTGCGATATACCTGTTGCCCCAAATAAACAGGTTGGTGTGATATAACTGTTGTGGCAAAAAAATAAATGAGGGGTGTGAAATACCTGCTTCCACAAAATACTAATTAAGGGGTTCGATATATACCTGCTTCAACCAAATATTGATTGAGAGCTACGATATACCTGCGTCCACAAAATACTGATTAAGGGGATCGATATACCTGTTTCCACCAAATATTGATTGAGGGGTGCGATATACCTGCTTCCACAAAATACTGATTAAAGGGTTCGATATACCTGTTTTCACCAAATACTGATTGAGGCCAGCGATATACCTGCTTCCACAAAATACTGATTAGGGGGTTTGATATACCTGTTTCCACAAAATACTAATTGAGGGCTGCGATATACCTGCTTCCACAAAAAACTGATTAAGGGGTTTCATATACTTGCTTCCAACAAATATTGATTGAGGCCTGCGATATACCTGCTTCCACAAAATGCCAATTAATAAGTTCGATGTATCTGTTTCCACCAAATATTGATTGAGGCCTTGCGATATACCTGCTTCCACAAAATACTGATTAAGAGGTTCGATATACCTGTTTCTACCAAATATTGATTGAGGCCTGCGATATACCTGCTTTCACAACATACCAATTAGGGGTTTGATATACCTGCTTCCACAAAATACTGATTGAGGGCTGTGATATTCCTGCTTCCAAAAAATACTGATTAAGGGGTTTGATATCCCTGCTTCCACAAAATACTGACTGAGGGGTTCGATATACCTGCTTCCACAAAATACTGATTAAGGGGTTTCCATATTCCTGTTTCTACCAAATATTGATTGAGGCCTGCGATATACCTGCTTCCACAAAATACAGATTAAAGGGTTCGATATACCTGTTTCCACCAAATATTGACTGAGGTCTGCGATATACCTGCTTCCACAAAATACTGATTAAGGGGTTTCCATATTCCTGTTTCTACCAAATATTGATTGAGGCCTGCGATATACCTGCTTCCACAAAATACAGATTAAAGGGTTCGATATACCTGTTTCCACCAAATATTGATTGAGGCCTGCGATATACCTGCTTCCACAAAATACCAATTAAGTGGTTCGATATTCCTATTTCCACCAAATAATGATTGAGGGGTGCGATATACCTGCTTCCACAAAATACTGATTAAGGGGTTTGATATACCTGCTTCCACTAAATACTGATTAAGGGGTTCGATATACCTGTTTCCACTAAATATTGATTGAGGCCTGCGCTAAACCTGCTTCTGCAAAATACTGATTAAGGGGTTTGATATACCTGCTTCCACTAAATACTGATTAAGGGGTTTGATATACCTGTTTCCACCAAATATTGATTGAGGTGTGCGATATATCTGCTTCCACAAAATACTGATTAAGGGGTTTGATATCCCTGCTTCCACAAAATACTGATTGAAGTCTGCAATATACCTGCTTCCACAAAATACTGATTAAGGGGTTTGATATACCTTTTTCTACCAAAAATTGATTAAGGCCTGCAATATACCTGCTTCCACAAAATACTGATTAAGGGGTTCGATATGCCTTTTTCTACCAAATATTGATTAAGGCTTGCAATATACCTGCTTCCGCAAAATACAGATTAAAGGGTTCGATATATCCTTTTCCACCAAATATTGATTGAGGCCTGCGATATACCTGCTTCCACAAAATACTAATTAAAGGGTTCGATATACCTGCTTCCACAAAATACTGATTGAGGTCTGCGATATACCTGCTTCCGCAAAATACTGATTAAGAGGTTCGATATACCTGTTTCTACCAAATATTGATTGAGGCCAGCGATATACCTACCTCCACAAAATACAGATTGAAGATTTCGATATACCGTATTTTTTGCTTTATAAGATGAACTTTTGTCCCCCCAAAAGTGGGGGGAAAATGGCAGTGCGTCTTATAAAGCGAACACTGCCATGTTTACTTTGGTGACGCTGATACATCGCAAGCCGCAATGTATCAGAGGGGTGGGAGTAGGGGACGGAGGCTGGCAACACTCGCAGCGGGGCCCGATGCAGTCACTGTACTGTAATACATCGGGCCCCGCTCATGGCAATTTTCACATGTACAGTCTATAATCTTCAAGCAGTATCTCTGCTTTAAACTGGGCAATCCTCTGTAGTAGTACAACTCACTATGAAAGCGGCAGGCAGGGCGGCAGCGTAACCTCGCGATGCTCACTTATTCACGCTCCTCCCACTTCATTCATGAAGGAGGAGCAGGAGCGTGAATGAGTGAGCATCGCGAGGTTACGCTGCCGCCCTGTCTGCCGCTTTCATAGTGAGTTGTACTACTACAGAGAATTGCCCTAGTTTAAAGCAGAGACACTGCTTGAAGATTATAGACTTTACATATGAAAACTGCTTCATTACACTCTGCTTTTTTACTCACTCGGTCATGCTCCTTCCACTTCATTAATGAAGCTGGCAGGAGCGTAACTGACTGAGTGAGTGACGTCACGTGCTGGCTGGACTGCTGCTTTTATAATGAGTACTGTTATAGAAGAAAGCAGAGCCATTAAAAGATTTTACACATAAAGTCTACTGTGTGCCCTGTGGTGTAATGGGGGTCACTATTCGCACAGGGACAATATACTGTGACACATATGATACTGTGACCAGCATAAGATCATCTTATGCTGGTTAAAGTATCATATGTGTCACAGTATTTTGTCCCTGTGTGAATAGTGACCCCCATTACATAAAATGCTATATATGATGCTACATCCCCCGTAGTAGTGTATCATCCACACATCCCCCTCATAACAGTGCGTCATCCACAGACCCCCCATAACAGTGCGTCATCCACAGGTCCCCCCATAACAGTGTCATCCACAGGTCCCCCCAAAACAGTGCGTCATCCACAGGTCCCCCATAACAGTGCGTCATCCACAGGTCCCCCCATAACAGTGCGTCATCCACAGACCACCATTAGTTCAAAACCCACCAAAAGAACACCTTTTGGTTAAAAAAAATGTTTTCTTATTTTCCTCCTCAAAAATCTAGGTACGTCTTATCATCAGGTGCGTCTAATAAAGCGAAAAATACGGTACTTGTTTCCACCAAATATTGATTGAGGCCTGCGATATAGCTGATTCCACAAAATACTGATTATGGAGTCGATATTCCTGTTTCCACCAAATATTGATTGAGGCCTGCAATATACCTGCTTTCACAAAATACTGATTAAGGGGTCGATATACCTGTTTCCACCAAATATTGATTGAGGCATGAGATATACCTGCTCCCACAAAATACTGATTAAGGGGTTCGATATACCTGCTTCCACCAAATATTGATTGAGGCCTGCGATATACCTGCTTTCACAAATACTGCTCTTCTCTAGGGACTTAGGCACAGGGTCATTTTGAAAATGACAGGCAGAAGAAGAGGCAGGCCTCTCTGCAGGGGTGGTAGGGGTCGGGCAGGTGCACCAGGCCGGAGCCTAAGTGGAAAGTTAGAGAAGGCGCATGTGATTACTTCAAAGGGTGCACCAGAGTTGGTTGAGTGGCTCACTCAGCCTTCCACTTCTGCACCCTCCTCATCCTCTGTATCTTCACCCTCCTCACTCTCTGCTGTGTGCACCACCAAAGACTCCACCACCACCACCATGCCTGCATTCTGCTGTTGCGGGCACTGGCAGAGAAATTTCCACCCACAGCGAAACAGGTACCAATCCTACCACGCCTGCAAGAAGAGGGCGGTTTGAAGATGTGTAGGTCACTTTGGATATGAGATCATTCTTGCAGCCAACCCATTGACATCCACCCTCCGGATCCAGCCTCAGGGAACGCCTAGACCAACAGGTGTCCGACTACATCAGGTTAACGGCCGATATGGACGCTCTGAGAAGCGAGGAACCCCTTGAATAGTGGGTGTGCAGGCTTGACCTGTGGCCAGCGCTATCAAAATTTGCCATGGAACTCATGGAATGGTATATACAGCGGCATAAATGGCCTTTTCTGTCAGGTGAATGCCTAATCTTTGGGGCCTACAGTAAATGTTTTATCCAGTGACCGCCTAATGTACCTCTAGCCACATAATCAAAAGTTATTTTCTGTCAGGTGAATGCCTAATTTTTGGGGCCTGTATTCGCCTTCAGTAAAAAAAATGTATCCAGTGACCGCCTAATGTACCTTCAGCCACATCATCACAAGTTCTTTTCTGTCAGGTGAATGCCTAATTTTTGGGGCCTGTACTCCCGTGGCCTAAAATAAAAATTTTCTAGGCTCCAACAGGGCACATTTTTGAGAGTTTCTTTTTAAAACGCATAAAAATGGCCCCTGATTAAAATACATATTCTTTGTGGAAATTTTTGCCAATGATCCCCCTCTGGTATGTCACTGTCCATGTTGTGGGACTATTTGTGCACTTCTAATACTGTAAGTATTTGGTTGCTGCAAATATGACCTGAAGGTTTTTCAGGTTCGCCTTCCATTAAAGTCAATGAGGTCTGCCACAAACGCGCGGTTCGCGAGCATTTGATCGAGAAAGCGTGTTCGCGAACTGTCCCGGCCGATGTTCGTCCATCACTCTTCGACAATGGTGCGGGTTGCACATGGCCGGTATAAACAATTAAAAGATACATGGATTTTGGACTACAAAATGTGTGCATGAGGTCTAAGTGGCATTACCAGGTGTAGCCTTTGCACATGTCTGGTACCATTTCTGAAAAAAAGGAGTAAACCTTCTCTATGGATGGAAAACCAGCATGTTGATTCAAGTTCTCCCATTAAAATACAATTTTACCACAACAGCTGACACATTGTGCTACATTTCCTATGTGATTTATAGTATTGGTAAACTTTGATTGAAAAGAAGGACCTTTTATCGGCTCCCATATGCTCTGCACTCCCCTATAGTTATACCCCTGAAGCCATTTGTGACAGCTATGAGAGGCATAACTTTGCATATATCCAGTTGTATTGTAGTCAGTTTTTTATTTGAAATTATATTTTTCCCGCAATCTCATCATCTCTGCACAGGAATATGACACAGCTAATAAGAAACAGGAAGATGGCCATCCCTGCCCTAGAGAAACGCACCTGCAATTGCATTATGTTATGTAAAAGGGGATTCAGTGATTAAAAATAACAACAGGAATGATGAATATAATAATATCCTGCAGTTATTCCTCTCCTCCCAGCCATCCAGCCATTAAAGTCTTGTTGTAGTGATTTATATACTAAACATTAAACTAGCTGATTTTAGGTTTTATGAGCTGTATAAATGTTAATGCCAAATGGTGAATAATCATGAAATCTGGAGTACGATCCCTGTAAAGTTGTAGAAAATGAGATTTAAAGGTGTATTCCCGTCATTTCAAGGTATCCTACTTCTACAGGATAGGGAATACCTGTTAGATTGCTGGGGGTCCTATTGCTGAGACCCACACCAATCTCAAGAAAGGGGACTCCATAGGGCACCTCAAAATGAGGGAGCAGTAGGTTGGGCATATACACTGGTGCTCCATTCATCTCATATGGGAAATAGCCTAGCAATGTACACAGGACTTCCCATAGAGATGTAGTCCCATAGAGACCTCAGATCAGACTCCCAATCTTCATCAGACCTCAAAACAGACCCCCACTTCAAACCACCAATCATCATTAGACCTCAGATCAGCCCACCAATCCTCATCAGACCTCAGATCAGACCCCCAATCCTCATCAGACCAAAGATCAGACTCCCAATCTTCATCAGACCTCAGATCAGACCCCAATCTTTATCAAACCCAATCCTCATCAGACAGATCAGACTCCCAATCTTCATCAGACCTCAGATCAGACCCCCAATCTTTATCAGACCTCAAATCAGACCCCCAAATCAAACCACCAATCATCAGACCTCAGATCAGACTCCCAATCTTCATCAGACCTCAGATCAGACATAAAATAAATAAAATAACTTACCTATCCTGCTCCAGATGGCGCCGTCACTCGGGAGATCCATAGCACCCTTTCTGCAGTGCTGCACTGTGACCTGACATCGAACAGCATTAGGTCATAGTGCACTATGTCCTGACGCTGTACACAGGACACAGGGCGGAGCCGACAGAAGACCAGGGAGCAGTGAGTACAGCCAGCACCAGGAGCGCTTTATTCCCAGTTCCCCGGTCCTACTGTGTACTAACTATAATGGAAACGATCATTAGTACTCGCTTCATAAGACACAGGGGGGGGGGGGAAATCATCTTATGGAGCACAAAATACGGCACATGATGTAAACTGTAATCTTTTTGTTGGTGATGCTCATTAAGAGCCTCAGTGTCAGTATGAATATAGGCTGTACAATGGTTGCCTTTTTGAGTTTCTTTCTAGCTGATCCAAGCAAACTTCCCAATTAGGCCAAAGGGGTGAAAATTCTCTCTCACAATAAATTCTCACTCTCAATATGGCCCTACAATGCCCAACTGTGGGGTATAGTTTTTTAACGGATATATAGTCTGTCTCCAAAACATGAAAGGGTGCCTGAAGCTTCACCCAACCAAATGCAGTGAAGTATACATGCCGAACATATGTGTTTTATCTTCACTGACATTTTGTCCATGCACTGTCCCTTAAAATGGTCCTCAATCTTCTGCACAGTTCAGTCCTTCTCTCCCTCTTTTCTTAGTGTCACTTTCTAGCTAATTTATGTTCACAAGGCTGGTGTATCCATGTCTGCTACCTCTTTCTGCAACTTCCACACATGACTCCCTTCTCTCACTGCTCCTAGATCAGATAGGCGGGGCCAGCCCAAACCTATCAACTAAATATAGGACCGTAAAATTAGCCCTTTCATCTCCCAATCACATCATCCACTTTAGCAGTGAACCACCGGGTCACTACATGGTGAAGACAGCCCGGGAGCAATGGAACCCAAATAGAGTGGCAGAGTGCAGGTAAGTATAGTACTTTTCACAAGTGCTGCTTCAAAACAAAGAATAATTTTGGACAACCCCTAATTTTACTATGTCCTTGGCACTGAAATACAGACACTGCCCTGTATCACAGTACTGTTAAATAACAATGTGGGGGTTATTCTTAGTACATTACTGGGGTATAGCCTGTTCTGTATACGATAACTATGGCGGAACAGTATGGGTGCTATCTGTCGACCATATAGCGGTAGTTAGCAATATGGCAAGACTATGAAAGCAAACTGTATAGCTACTATATGAGTCTGCCGTTTTGCTCTATGCGGCCATGCTATAGCGACAGTCTTCTAAATGTAAAAACTATAAGCACTTATGGGGGCAGATTTATCAAAATTGGAGATTAGAGCAAGGTAAAACTGGCTTAAAGGGGCTGACCACTTTCCGGGTATTGTTGACCAATGTGTTTTTAATATGATTATATGGCACTTACTTAGTCTTTGTTGAAATTCTGCACCATTTTCAATATTTCATCATATGCCACCTTGTTTACAAAGTCTTTTCTGCAGTCCACACAGAGGCCCTGTCCATAAAATGGCTGCTGATTGAGGGTCATGTGACCAGGCAAGTCCCTTCTATGCAATGCCTCCTTCCTTCAAATACACTGCACCTGCCTTCTGCACTTGTTCTGTTGGGATTTTAGAGCAGGTATAGTGTGTTTGAATGAAGGAGGCATCACATGGAGGTGATTTGTCTGGTCACATAACCATCCATCAGCAGCCATTTTATGGACAAGACCTTTGTTTGGACAGCACAAAAGATTTTGTGTACAAGGAGGCATACCATATAAAATGGTGCAGAGTTTTAACAAAGTCTGTATTAGTAAATGCCATATAATCATCTTACAAACACATTGGTCAAAGATAACCAGAAAGTGGCCAACCCCTTTAATTGCCCAGAGCAACCAATCAGGTTCCACCTTTTATTTTTCAGAGCTCCTATAGAAAATGAAAGGTAGAATTTGATTGGTTCCTATGGACAACTGAGATCGTTTTTCTTTACGCCAGTTTTGATAAATCTCCCCCTTTGTGGCCATACCATCGGTACAGTGTGCTACACTTTTATGGATTCTATGCAGGAGTGGACTGGCCATCGACCCTACAGGGAAACTTCCCAGTGGGAAGATGCCCATGGGGCCACCTGAGCCCTTTTTAAGGCCACCAGCCATGATAAGTAATGATCTGACACTTCCCTCCTGACTCCTGAATTGAAGTGTACTGCCATCCTGAGGCAACTGGAGTAGGAGGACAGAACGTGGCAGCTGGTGCTGGCCACCACAGAGGGACAGTTTTTGGGGAGGTATTTTATGATGCACTATGGTATTTGGCTCTGCTGGGGAAGTACTGTATAACGTGGCACTATAGCTAGTCTGTCTCCAAAGTATGGAAGGGTGCATGAAGCTTCTCCCAACCAAATACAGTGAAGTATACACGCCAAACATATGTGTTTTATTTTTACTGACATTTTGTCTATGCACTGTCCATTAAAATGGCACTCAATCTTCTGCACAGTTCAGTTCTTCTCTCCCTCAGAGTCTGCTGAGTCTAGCTAATTTATGTTCACAAGGCTGGTGTATCCCTGTCTGCTACCTCTCTCTGCAACTTCCACACATGACTCCCTTCTCTCACTGCTCCTAGATCAGAGAGGCGGGGCCAGCCCAACCCTATTAACTTAATATAGAAACGGTAAATTAGCCCTTTCTATCATATACAGCATTTGGGATCACAGACCGTACAGTAAAATAACATCATCCACTTTAGCAGTGAACCACTGGGTCACTGCATAGTGAAGACAGCCATGGAACCCAAGTAAAGTGGCAGAGTGCAGGTAAGTAAGTATAGTACTTTTCACAAGGGCTGCTTAAAAAAAAAACGTACATTGTATAGCGGCTGTGCTTGGTGTTGCTGCCGGACTCCGGCCAGTCGCCAGATCAGAGTCCCAGTGTTCACACTGCAATGTAAACCTGGCCTAAGCTGTTAAAGAAACCTAAATAAGATGATCACATTTCTTTTAAAAGCTAAATTCAAATAAAAAATGCGAAATTACTTGAAAAAATACAAGTAAACAAAGTAGTAAGACATAAACATTGCCTTACCCTTTATGTTGTGTTCAATGTTTAGGCAACTTTCAAGACTTTCAGGCAACTTCAGTTCTGACTGTCTTGCACACATCTGTACTGTTTTCTTCTAAGCCTTTCTGGCATTTTTAGATGGCAAAAACAAAAACTATGGGAGAAAAGAGATTTATCAAAAGTGGTATAAAGGAAAACTGGCTTAGCTTCCCAATAGCAACCAATCAGATAAACTACACCCCCAAATCAGACTATCACATCTCAGTCACAATAACCCCCCCCCCCAAGTCAGTCAGCCTTGCCCTCAAATCAGTCTCCCCATGCCGCAAGCCCGCAATCAGACCCCCATGCCAGTGCCATCATGATCAGACCCCCAGGCTGCCACCACCATCATCAGAACATCCCTTGCTGCAATCAGAGCAAGACCCACATGCCATCCATTGCCATTTTGCCGGCCCCAACCCACTCCCCCAGTGCCTCCATGCCGTGCCATTCATTGTGATGTCCCCCAGTGCCATCAGATCAGCCCCTCCATGCCATTTCCCTCACTCCCTCAGTGCCATCAGATATCATCTTCATCAGCCCCTCCATGTCATGTCCCTCACTCCCAGTGCCATCAGATATCATCATCATCATCAGCCCCTTTATGTCATGTCCCTCACTCCCCCAGTGCCATCAGATATCATCAGCCCCCCTCCATGCCATTGCCAATGAATGATCCATGTCCCTCAGTGCCATCAGATATCATCACTTCCCCCTCCATGCCATTGCCAATACATGATCCATGTCCCCCAGTGCCATCAGATATCATCAGCCCCTGCCCCTCCATGTCATGTCCCTCACTCCCCCAGTGCCATCAGATATCATCATCAGCCCCCCTCCATGTCATGTCCCTCACACCCCCAGTGCCATCAGATATCATTATCAGCCCCCCTCCATGCCATTGCCAATGAATGATCCATATCCCCCGCCAGTGCCATCAGATATCATCAGCCCCTTCCCCTCCATGCTGCCACTGCCAATTTGCCATCCATGTGCCCCAGCACCATCACTTCAAATCACAGGTGCCCCCTTCAAATCTGCGTGACACCCCAAACACCCCCCACACCTTCCAGATTTGGGCCCATGCTAGACTTAATACTTACAGTACAGACCAAAAGTTTGGACACACCTTCTCATTCAAAGAGTTTTCTTTATTTTTATGACTATGAAAATTGTAGATTCACACTGAAGGCATCAAAACTATGAATTAACACATGTGGAATTATATACATAACAAACAAGTGTGAAACAACTGAAAATATGTCATATTCTAGGTTCTTCAAAGTAGCCACCTTTTGCTTTGATTACTGCTTTGCACACTCTTGGCATTCTCTTGATGAGCTTCAAGAGGTAGTCCCCTGAAATGGTCTTCACTTCACAGGTGTGCCTTGTCAGGTTTAATAAGTGGGATTTCTTGCCTTATAAATGGGGTTGGGACCATCAGTTGCGTTGAGGAGTAGTCAGGTGGATACACAGCTGATAGTCCTACTGAATAGACTGTTAGAATTTGTATTATGGCAAGAAAAAAGCAGCTAAGTAAAGAAAAACGAGTGGCCATCATTACTTTACGAAATGAAGGTCAGTCAGTCAGCCGAAAAATTGGGAAAACTTTGAAAGTAAGGGCTATTTGACCATGAAGGAGAGTGATGGGGTGCTGCGCCAGATGACCTGGCCTCCACAGTCACCGGACCTGAACCCAATCGAGATGGTTTGGGGTGAGCTGGACCGCAGAGTGAAGACAAAAGGGCCAACAAGTGCTAAGCATCTCTGGGAACTCCTTCAAGACTGTTGGAAGACCATTTCAGGGGACTACCTCTTGAAGCTCATCAAGAGAATGCCAAGAGTGTGCAAAGCAGTAATCAAAGCAAAAGGTGGCTACTTTGAAGAACCTAGAATATGACATATTTTCAGTTGTTTCACACTTGTTTGTTATGTATATAATTCCACATGTGTTAAATCATAGTTTTGATGCCTTCATAGTCATGAAAATAAAGAAAACTCTTTGAATGAGAAGGTGTGTCCAAACTTTTGGTCTGTACTGTACCTTTCCTGCAGTGCGCTGACATCCCATGGAGTCAGCAGGAGACGAACGCTGCGCGTCTTCTTCCCAGCATGCAGTGCCGGGACCCGACGCCACACACAGCGTCAGCCAGCGCGCTGACATGTGCACGCCAGGCCCTGCAGCACGGTGCCAACTGGAGGCCAAGGAGCGGTGAGTGAAAGACTACATTTCACTCACGCTCCATTGAATTTGTGGGCAGTGGCCAGCGTGGGGCTCAAGAGCCTTGCAACTGGAGCAACTGGGCCCGGGGAAGCTCCCCCTTTTGCCCCGCGTTAAAGACGGCCCTGTGTAGTATATGCAAGTGCCAAAGCCTAGTGTGTAGTGAGGCTCTGCCCCCTAATTCCCTTGGTGGCTCTTTAGTGGAGGCTACCAGTCCTGCTCACATTCTAGGACAGGTTGCTGGCAGTTATTTTAAATCATTCCCAAAGAAACCCCTTTAACATTTATAATGGTGTGCCATATGTACAAGAACTTGAATATTTTCTGTATGTATGTGTGTGTATATATACAGTATATACTTTAGTCATTGAAATCAATATCAAACCAGTAAGATGTGAACATCTAACTTCTAACCAATAATAAAACCAGTAAGCTGTGAGCGTTTGCCCTCCCTCTAGTGGTGACAGCAGGCTGGCAGCATCTTAATATTTAACTATAGGTCTATGCATTTGGAACTCTCTATCACAAAAACAGAGCTTCAATGACTATCAAGATATATTAAGAAATGACCCACCTCAGAAAATTGGACATAAAATTGACCATGTGTTAAAAGGTGGACATTCACTTTTAATGGTATGTCACGTTTGGACAGGTCATTTTCAGATTAATGAACGGTGAACGGGAAATAGTATTAGTGGCAATTATTGAAATCAACAGTCATTCTATTCTTTGATGTCAATAGATGCTTTTTGAAGGAGGTAAGTAGGTACTTGGAGGAGCCTCTCTATTACCCCAACATACCTTTACGTTTTATTATTTTTAAGTGGCTGTCAATACCTGACCACCGATACAGAACACTATGACAACAATGACAACATTGGATGACATTGGATTTATCCTGTAAAAGCTAACTTGCAATCCACTTGGACTAATTGTGAGTGACACCTCTTTCTAGTAATGGAAAGGTTACCTGACACCATACCTTTACTTTCAATGATCGGTGTGAACTGTGTATAATATCTCATGGAAACATTTTAATTTTGAAGGCAAAATAGTTGTGGTCTTAAAAATATAGATATTTCCATCAAAATATTCTGGTGTCACTGCCAAGAGAAGAATACGAAAAATGAAAATGTGGCAGTGATAGAATAATGTTTCCTATAATGGGTCTGTGCTTCAGATCTTACCTAGTTTTCCTACAGAAGCGTGAAATTCCATACATGTAATTACATAAGTGCTCCACAAGTATGCATGTCTATAGCGCCATGCTAGTATCACCAGATCTCCTCAGCTGGATTCATTCTAATGATTATTGTCTCCACTATTCCTAGTGGTATGTTTCGTCCGAATACACAGTAGCTATGATATTCTTCTGTTCTTTGATGTCTAGGAGAACATATGGTGTTATTTGGCCTACAAGCCAAGCCAAACGTCCTTAATTGGTAGACCTATTATTAGATATTGGGCTGTGAAGCCAACGGGAGTCAACTTCTTTAACAGTAAAGCCTGGTTGAAGACCCCAAGAAGCAACTCTGAATTAGTTCCTGTTCCCATGTTTTCCCTAAGACTTTAAGGACTTTGCACATTAAATCTCAGGCTTTCGGCAGATTGGAGTATTCTACTCTCAACTAGGCTGACAGCAGATGCAGAGATAGATGACACCTGTTGCTCATAATCTCTCTGTAATTATTCTTTATTAATGGATGCTTGTGCTGTCATTATATACCCTAATTGAGTTCATTTTGTTAAGCCAATACAAGGGAATGTGTCACTTTTTCCATATAGAGGGGTTTATATGGCGATCCTAGAATAACTTTGTCTGAGTACTTTAGGTTTCATCTTCGGGTTGGAGACAGTCGGATCGTGACTCTCTAGATTTGATTTGCTAAATATAGTTGTAAAAATAGGACTGGACAAACAATGCATGAGCAGAAGGTAGCCGCAGATAGATACATGGCATACATGCATTCATTTGACATAGGAGGGAGCAATTTTCAAAAATATCACCCCCTATAACTGTCAGTATGGAACTTAGGGTCACATGTCTAAGGTGGACACATAACCATTTGGTCAGAGACTTCAGATTATGTTTTAAACTCTACAGCCATAGAGGATTTGATTGACTGGCTATGAGGGTTGAGAGAAGGAGGAGGAAAACCCTTTGAATGGTGCATTACTGATAAATTAGACCATGAGAGTTAATATGGCCTGTAAGGGTTGTTTCTTCATGTCCCAGGATCTAAAGACAAACACAAACAAGAACTGTGAGCCTACAAGAGAAAACTGCCCCCCTTTAAATTTCTAGTTCACTGACTGTATTAGGCCAAAGGTTCTTTGTGAATAGCAATATATATTGAGCATATTGTTGAAAAATAAAAATTAGATACCCAGAAGTAGTAGTAGCCACCTGACCAAGTCACTTATCCAGCACAGAGTGGTTTCAGCAACTGTTGAGCTTTACTATGTCCTTGGCACTGCAATATAGATACGGCCCTGTATGGCCCCATGCACACGACCGTTGTTGTGGTCCACATCCGAGCCGCATTTTTTTTCAGCTCGGGTTCGGACCCATTCTCTTCAACGGAGCCGCAAAAGATGCGGACAGCACTCCGTTCCGTGGCCCCGCAAAAAAAAATACAGCATGACCTATTCTTGTCCGTTTTGCGGACAAGAATAGGCATTTCTACAATGGGCCGCCCTTTCTGTTCCCGCAAATTGCGGAAGGCCCACGGGCGGCTTCCGTTTTTTGCGGATCCACGGTTTGCGGACCACAAAAAGTGGAACGGTCGTGTGCATGAGGCCTATCACAGTGCTGTTAAATAACACTGTGGGGATTACTCTTAGGACATTACTGGGGTATAGCCTGTGCTGTATACAGGGGCGGATTAAGTGCATGATAGGAGCGGGGCTCTCTACCCAACTCCCCCGCCCCCCCTCCATTTTAGTTTTAGTTTTTTTTTTCTATATGAAGAGGTTGCGGTGCTTCGTAAGCGCCACAGTCTCTTCCTAGGCCATATGACATCGTTTACATGGTCTAGGTGCAGCTCTGTCCCATCTGAGTGATTGGGGCTGAGCTGCAATACCAAGCACAGTGCTATAAAATGGATTGGTAAGGGGCAAAGAGGCTGTGGCGCTCACTGGGACATCGTGGTCTCCTCAAACAGCTGATTGGCGGGGGTGCCAGGAGTCTGACCCCCACCATCTCATAACTCTCTGAGTACAGATGTCATAGATGTTACCTGCAGTCCTATGTAACACCTGTAAGAAGGTACAAGGAATCATCGTGGATGATAGGTACATGTCACCGAGGTTCCTGGCCTCGGTGGAGTAAGAGACGTTTTTTATGTGTTAGCAGCAGTTGCTGTTTGACACCTTGATACTTAGTATGGCTGTAATAGCTGATCCGGGACAGCTCTTACTGGGAGTAGTCAAAGTGCTGGGTGGGTGACTACACCCCATGTTCCAGGCCGGGTTTTGCCAGGCATAAAAACCAGCCAGCACTGCTAGGTGGGGAGGATTACCTTGTAAGGGTGAATAGGTCACCCAACGCCTGCTTGTGGACTTGAAAAGGCAGAACTTCCAACAGGGTGTGAAGTGACACCCAGGAGAAAAGGTGACTGTTTTATATATGAACTTTTTATGTGTGTGAACAATCACCAAGCAACTTTTTTGTTTTGCTTTCACGTGTGAATGAACAGTGATGTTTTGAACCAAGAACTTGTACTTTGCCTCTGTGCTGCCCCCACTAATCCTAACTGCCAGACCGAATCCCCACACACCCCACATAACACAGTGAACTATTGTGTTATGTGGAGTGTTACATAGGACTGCATGGAACATCTACTACATTATCTGCACACTGTTATCTGGGCTATTACATAGGACTGTAGGTGACACATTAAAATTTTAGTTGCCAAATTTTAAATACATATGAATATGAAAAAAAATGACTTGGAGGAGAAGATGAGACGCAGGTCACAGTAGTGAGCCAGCTCTACATATAGGGGAATACAGCACCACATACCTCTTACTTCCAGTGACATCTCCTGTCTTGAAGATCTTCTCTTTCCTCTTCTCCTCCATTTGACCCGGAACGCAATGACTAATTCTTTCAGCCGCATCTCGTCTCTACAGAGTTTGTTACACAGACACGTTAGATTTTTCATAATTGGGTTAATTTATCATCAAACTGGTGTAAAGACGAACTGGCTTAGATGCCCAAAGCAACCAATCACAAGAAGCTGTCAAAAATTAAAGGTAGAATCTGTTGCTATGGGTAACTAAGCCAGTTCTACTTTACACCAGTTTAATAAATTACCCCAAATGTCCCTATAGTGTCTATAGCAATTATAATGTCCCCTATAGTGCCCCCAGTAATAATAACACCCTATATTGTGCTCCAGGTAATAATGCCTGTATAGTGTCCCCAAAAATAATGTCTCCTAATAGCAACGCCCCCACACTACCCCCATATAGTAATTTCCCCCACACTGCCCCGATATAGTAATTTCCCCCACACTGCCCCATATAGTAATTTTCCCCACACTTCCCCCATATAGTCATTTCCCTCACACTTCCCCCATATAGTAATTTCCCCCACACTTCCCCCATATAGTAATTTCCCCCACACTGCCCCCATATAGTAATTTCCCTCACACTTCCCCCATATAGTAATTTCCCCCACACTGCCCCATATAGTAATTTCCCCCACACTGCCCCCATATAGTAATTTCCCCCACACTTCCCCCATATAGTAATTTCCCTCACACTTCCCCCATATAGTAATTTGCCCCACACTGCCCCCATATAGTAATTTCCCCCACACTTCCCCCATATAATAATTTCCCTCACACTTCCCCCATATAGTAATTTGCCCCACACTGCCCCCATATAGTAATTTCCCCCACACTTCCCCCATATAGTAATTCCCCCACACTGCTCCATACAGTAATTTCTTCCACACTGCCTCCCATGTAGTAATTCCCCCCACACTGTTCCCCATGTAGTAGTTTGCCCCCACAAAGTAATTTGACCCCCACACTGCCCCCATCAAGTAATAACCCCCCCACACTGCCCCCATTAAGTAATTTGCCCCGACACTGCCATCCATTAAGTAATTTGCCCTGACACTGCCATCCATTAAGTAATTTTCCCCCACACTGCTATCCATGAAGTAATTTGCCCCCATGCTGCCCTTCATTAAGTAATTTGCCCACAGACTACCCTTCATTAATTTGCCCCCACACTGTCCCCCATTAAGTTTTTTGCCCCCATACTGCCCTTCATTAAGTAATTTGCCCCATACTGCCCTTCATTAAGTAATTTGCCCCCACACTGCCCTTCATTAGGTAATTTTCCCCCACACCTGCCTTCATTAAGTAATTTGCCCCCATAGAAACATTTTCCCTACTGTCCCTTTAGTAATATGTCCTCCTCTGCCCCCCAAAGTTGGCACACACACAAAAAACAAACAACAACAAAAATAAATAAATAAAGGCTAACACTTACCTGTGTCCGGAATAGTGATGCAGGCTTGCATACATCAAAGCCCTGCGCGTGCCCCCATATAGGCGCGCTATGATGTCATCACTCACCACCACATAGGCCTCAGGCCTACTAGGCTTGAAGCCTATGGCAGTGATGCCCTGTCCATAAAATGGCTGCTGATGGAGGGTCATGTGACCAGGCAAGTCACTTCTATGCGATGCCTCCTTCCTTCAAATTCCCTGTACCTGCCTTCTGCACTTGTTCTGTTGGGATTTTAGAGCAGGTATAGTGTGTTTGAATGAAGGAGGCATCACATGGAGGTGATTTGTCTGGTCACATAACCCATCAGCAGCCATTTTATGGACAGGACCTGTGTGTGCACAGCTCAAAAGATTTTGTGTACAAGGAGGCATACCATATAAAATGGTGCAGAATTTTAACAAAGTCTATATTAGTAAGTGCTATATAATCATCTTACAAACACATTGGTTGAAGATAACCAGAAATTGGCCAACCCCTTTAATTGCCCAGAGCAACCAATCAGGTTCCACCTTTTATTTTTCAGAGCTCCTATGGAAAATGAAAGGTAGAATTTGATTGGTTCCTATGGACAACTGAGACAGTTTTCCTTTACACCAGTTTTGATAAATCTCCCCCTTTGTGGCCATACCATCGGTACAGTGTGCTATATGTTACACTTTTATGGATATTATGCAGGGGTGAACTGGCCATCAACCCTACAGGGAAACTTCCCAGTGGGAAGATGCCCAGGGGGCCACCTGAGCCCTTCTTAAAGGGTTTCTGTCACCCCGCAAAACTCATTTTTTTTTTTTTTGGATAGTTAGATTCCTCATAGTGCGATATAGGAGAATATAATGCTCTTACTTACTTTCATGCGGCCGATTCTTTATAAAACAAACTTTTATAATATGTAAATGAGGGCTCTACCAGCAAGTAGGGCGTCTACTTGCTGGTAGCTGCTGCAGAAATCCGCCCCCTCGCCGTGTTGATTGACAGGGCCAGCCGTGATCTCCTCCTCCGGCCGGCCCTGTCAGTAATTCTAAAATCGCGCGCCTCGCGTCATTCGGCGCAGGCGCTCTGAGATGAGGAGGCTCGTATCCTCAGCACTCCCTCAGTGCGCCTGCGCCGATGACATCACCGAAAGAGAAGACGTCATCGGCGCAGGCGCACTGAGGGAGTGCTGAGGAGACGAGCCTCCTCATCTCAGAGCGCCTGCGCCGAATGACGCGAGGTGCGCGATTTTAGAATTACTGACAGGGCCGGCCGGAGGAGGAGATCACGGCTGGCCCTGTCAATCAACACGGCGAGGGGGCGGATTTCTGCAGCAGCTACCAGCAAGTAGACGCCCTACTTGCTGGTAGAGCCCTCATTTACATATTATAAAAGTTCGTTTTATAAAGAATCGGCCGCATGAAAGTAAGTAAGAGCATTATATTCTCCTATATCGCACTATGAAGAATCTAACTATCCAAAAAAAAAAAATGAGTTTTGCGGGGTGACAGAAACCCTTTAAGGCCACCAGCCATGATAAGTAATGATCTGACACTCCACTCCTGTCTCTTGAATTCAAGGTACTGCCATCCTGAGGCAACTGGAGTAGGAGGACAGAACGGGGCAACTGGAGGGAGGTATTTTATGATGCACTATGGTATTTGGCTCTGCTGGGGAAGCATAATGTGCCACTATGAGGTATTGCTGGTCCCACCTACTTGTGTTGGTGCTGCCTTCTGTCAATTTGGACTCCACTACAAAATGGGACCACATTTATTTATATTTTTTTCCCAGGGCCAATTTTTGTTCTGTCCGCCCCTGATACTATGTAAAAATACTAGTAATAGTCTGCAATATGGTACTTAGGCTAATTTCACAGTTGCCGCAGGACGGATCCGACAGGCTGTTCACCCTGTCGGATCCATCCTTCCGCTATTTCGCCGTGCCGCCGGACCGCCGCTCGGTCCCCATTGACTATAATGGGGACGGGGAGGAGCTCCGGCGCAGTACGGCAGTTCGCGGTGAGAGGCCGCCGGACTAAAAAGTCGGACATGCAGGACTTTTAGTCCGGCGGCCTGTCGCCGTGCACTGCCGCGCTGTGCCGGAACTCCGCCCCCGTCCCCATTATAGTCAATGGGGACGGAGCGGCGGTCCGGCGGCACGGCGAAATAGCGGAAGGGCTGTTCACCCTGTCGGATCCGTCCTGCCGCAAGTGTGAAAGTAGCCTTATACGTGTATTATGTGGGACTACTGTGGGCACAAACTGCAATGTACAATCCTTATTTGGCTTGTAGTACATACAGTTGCTGTAAAGGCTTGCATTGCTTGATGACCCTGATGTGTAGGCACCATGGCTATATCATATATCCCTTCTGTTGTAGACTGGCTACTGCTGAAATAAAATATGCTTTGCAGTCAGACCTCACAGGCTTAATCTCAACCTGGGAGGAATATTTCAGGACTCACAAGTGATTGACTGCAGCTAGTAATGTTGAGGCTTTACAAGAAGAGAATGCTTGTAAAATGCGCCGCACTCCCCCAGCCTCACTGTTAAACAGCTGATACACACATTATAATACAGTCATTGTCCATTACCGCATCTCCTTTGAACAATTAACAGCCCCTGTGATAGGTTTATGGCAGGATATTAACAAATTCACTTTTTTTCTTCATGACTAAGGCATTTAATTGCCTCTCTCCCTCTAATTAAACCTAATATTACCTGCTAGGAGCTCTGGTAATAGTGACTATTGTGGTGAGCTGCCATAAAATGGATGACCTTCTGTGCTTGCAGGAACTGATTAGCAAGTGGAGTCATTTATGTCTTTTGACTTCAGGGCCCTAAAGAGCCATACATTTCAGTTATAGGGAAACAATTTGAGGATGTCTATGGTGATAAAAGAAGCTGAACATTTAAAAGATGGAGTCATGATTCAGTAAGGAATTTACTTGGTCACACACATTATCATCTAGCTCCGGCCTAGAGAGATATTGTTTCTTTGAATATCCAAACCTTCAATCCAAATGTCTGGTCCAAGATGTCTTCATTATGTCGGTTCAGGACTATAGCTAAAAGGGGGTGCAAAAGTGGCTAGGTGGCACAAAAATCTTTCTACCACATAAGAAGATGCCAAAATTATACATGGTACATAGCAGGTGGTGGGGCTTTTTTTGCATTGGGGCAAAGGAGCTTTGAGTAGCACCTTAAATTTTTTATTTTACGCACTTATAGCACTACTGTATTTCGCATCGCTTTACAAATATTAGCATCCAACTGTCCCCAATGGGGCCACAATCTAAGGTCCCTATCTGTATGTCTTTAGAGTCTGGGAGGAAAACGGAGAACCTGAGGAAACCCACACGGGGAGAAGATACAAACTCCATGTAGATGTTTTCCTTGGTCGGATTCCAACCTAGGACCCCAGCGCTGCAAGCCACCGTGCTGCCCCCTTGTATCTTTGTGTTATTTTCTATGAGTTCCAGCTATTAATTTCAATCAAGAATGTGATTTTGGTCCTGTTTTTGCTGAAAAATAAATCATCACCTCAACTGCATCCCCCACAGTCCAACTTAACTATTTGTGATGGAGGAGTTATGTGACCTGCCAGTGCCCATACATTGTATGCAATGCTTCTTGTACAGCAGTCTGGATCATGGTCACAGGACTTTGCTTGGTCCATGTGGTGCTGCATGGGCATCGTGGTAATATCACAAGGTCTTGTGACTGCTGGCGAGCATGCTCTATAGCAAAAATATCAAGTTTAAATATGTTTAGAATCGTAATAATTCATGCAATGTTAGTAAGTAATTTATTGTGTTTCATAAATTTTATTTTTCTTATATTTTTTTTCAGACTGGTTCAAAATATTAATATAAATGAAACACAAAGCTATATTAAAACGAAGTAGTACAACAAATGGTGATATTAAACAATACACTTTGAAAAACAAATAAAAGAGACCTTACACAGTTAAATTAAATGGGGATGGCCAAGTTACAATGACATGTATCAAAATGCTATACACGGTCATGTGTGATCCATGTAAGCATCCAGCTTCCCCGCCAGTGGAAGAGTAGACGCACCTCCGGGCATCCTCCACAGCCATAGGCTACAAGATGGTGGCGTCATGGGATATTTTTTTTCACATGACCAGTTCCTTGGGCTGTTCCTGATTACCAGTACTTCTCTATCTGTGCGTGCACTGGACGTGTCCACTTGCCGTTCAGTCACTTCGCCACCACCAGTCTATGCAGGTGGCAGGAGATCGGTGAGACTGGCAACACGTGGTTCAAGAGGCGTCTGTGTTGTTACTGGTATGTCCACACCCCTTGCCTCAGGTGTTGCTAATGTGGTCATTTAACTTTCCTTATTTATAGTTGTTTCTCCCACTATGCTGTGCGGTTCATAGCTTTAGCTTCAGTTTTAGTTTCGGATTGCTGGTGTGTCGATCTTGGCGGAGTTACAGGTGCTTCCATAGCTCCTTTGAAGTTAAAGGGAACCTGTCACCGGGATTTTGTGTATAGAGCTGAGGACATGGTTTGCTAGATGGCCGCTAGCACATCCGCAATATCCAGTCCCCATAGCTCTGTGTGCTTTTATTGTGTAAAAAAAAAACCGATTTTATATATATGTAAATGAGGCAAGTAAGAAGCCCAAGGAGCTGTTCCTAACGTTTCTGGAGCTCAGCCACGCCCACTGTGAAGGAGCCCAGCACTGCACCGCATCCTCCGAACCTCCTCCTTGCTCCCCGACATCACAAAGCTAGAGCACCGTAGTCTCGCCATGCGCGAGCTAGCGCATGCGCAGTGTCGGCATAGTGTTCCTTCCCTGTTCTGGCATTGCGAGATTACAGCGCTCTAGTTTGTGACGTCTGGAAGCAAGGAGGAGATTCGGAGGATGCAGGGCGGTGCTGGGCTCCTTCACAGTGGGTATGGCTGGGCTCAGAGTCAGAGAACGCTGGACTCATCTCACATACAGGACTCATCTCAGGTTCATTTACATATCTATAAAATCGTTTTTTTTTTACACAATAAAAGCACAGAGAGCTATGAGGACTGGATATTGCGGATGTGCTAGTGGCCATCTAGCAGCCCATGTCCTCAGCTCTATACCCAAAATCCCGGTGACAGGTTCCCTTTAAGTCTTTCCTTTCCTCCCTTCTTGTATTTTGTTTGGGTTCTGTGTGTTGCATTTTCCCTATTGTTTGTATCAGGCCTGTAGGAGACTCCTGTTTGTCCTTCCATTTGGAGGAACAGGTAGTCTCGTCCCTGCCATTAGTTCCAGGGTCCTATAGGGCTAGATAGGACTCTAGGTATTCCTGTGTATGAACACACGTACCTCTGGGGTCTGTTCATACTGGTAGTCAGTCAGGATTTTGGCTAGGGTTTTATTAGGAGGTGTCCTTCTTCCTTCCCTAGTTCTCAGGCCTGATTCCCTGTTTCCCCCTTCCCTCTTATGCTCGGAGTGGTGTATTCCTCCCACACTGAAGCGTGACAGGATGCCCAGTGGGTATGTTTACACTGCTGATCTGGGGGCAGCTGGGTGACAGCACAAAGTTATGGATGCTTGTACAGAGTATACGTGACTGTTTATGGCATTTTGAAAAATGACATTGTAAATTAGCCAAACCCTTTAAAAAAAATTAAAAGTTAAAGCAAAAAGGAGCCAAACAAAATTGGTCGCAACCGGAAGGAGCTAGTTGAGCTATTTAAACACATTTCTGATTATACAGAGAACCTTTATTGTTTGTCTATGGCATTTATTCATTTCAATATTTTTAACTTACCTTTTATATATATTTTTTGATGAGACAGTGTTCCACCAAATCAAAAATAACTTTCTATAAAATGTTACAATATTTTTAGGAACTTCTTTTTTTTTCATTGTCTTTCCTGTTAACCATTCACATTTTAGGTCTTTTCTCAATTTCCTGCTAGAATAAACTGAGCCTCATGAAGGGGATGTGAAGAATGACATTTCAGGGTTCAAAGCCCCGTGGTCCATTGCATGGCAGATAAAGGCCCGGCATAAGCTCAGGAGGATGGGACTTGGGATAAGATAATAGAAAGTAAGAAGGAGAGGAAACAATTCCCTTCACTAAAGCCCAGTATGAGATCTTCATCTCCTGGTCCCAGTAACCTTTTCCCAGTTAATTATTACAGGTCTCAGCCTGCAGTTCCAACTCGCTGCTCCGCTAGAAATGACAATTAATTTAAGACTAATAGGATTTTAAACTCAAACCAATCCATAGAGGTTTTATGGGGAGAATATGAATACACTTAAGAGAGAGCCAGCTGTGGGTGGGTAGACAGTTAAGGATTTGGCAGGACGGATAAAAGAATTAGGGATGAAGGGAGGCTACTGATCTTAAATCCCTTTTAGTGGATTGGGGATTGCTGCTAAAGATTTAATTTCCACTTGCTCACAAACTACCGCCGTCGTTGAAGAAATGGATGATCATATTCACTCAGCTCCATTAAAACCCTGCTTCATGCACACACTATCCTGTTAATTAGACACAGCAGGCAGCAACACTTACACCCATGTGCCCCTCCGTGAGATTTAGCAACACAAGGGCTGTTACACTTGGGGCGGCTTGCAAAAACCTACTGCTGCTACTTTAACTAAAAGCCTTTACTTTGGTAAGACACTTGTTTTGTTTTTTTTACTTGTGGTAGTGCTCCTGAGCCCCAATGCTAAATCAGAAACACCCCCACCGCCACCACCGTCTATGTGCCGTTAATAATACTGGCATCTTCTTATGGACCAGAGTACTTCCATCCCCTATAGCGGTGCCCCTGTGTTTCAGCCAAAAAGCTTCCTCTTCTGAATCAGTATATTAATAATCGCAATAGTAAGTAATAATCGGCACATAATTAATATTTTATGTTTTATTGTATTGCCTTTTTTTGTATATTATTTTTGCAATTGTCCCTATTGAAGTCTATGAACTGATTTGCAATTTAAAGACAACACGTCCTGCGCTTCTACTGAACCAGACTTTTTCCTATCCATGTTTGGTATATATTCACACAGTAGGCTCCCAATAGGCTCCATTCCCATCTGCTTGGGCCCTATAGCTCTGTTCATCCAGAGCTTTCTGGTTCACAGTATGCCAGACAAGCAGTTAGGACTGCCACGAGTAGTGTTGAGTGAATCATAGTCCATGAAGGGAAGATTTAATTTGCTGCGAAGCCGAATTTCCTCGTGCTTCGTGGTAGCGAATCGATTTTCCCTGAAATGGTGTAAAAAAACAAAAACAAATCATATTTATCTCATCCATTTGCTCTCGATGGGCCGGCTGCCGCCGTCTTACTGGAAGATCTTGCATGAAATCCCGTGCACAGTGACATATGACGTCACCACGGAGGCTGGCGTGATGACATCATCTTGGGCCGCACAGGTTTTCGTTCCACATCTTCAAGCAAGTAGTTCATCACAAAGCAAATTTTTTAGTAAAATTCGGTGAAGCAGCCGAATCATAATTTCCAATAATTTGCTCATTTCTAATATACACCCACAGTAGGCTCCTAATAGGCTCCATTCCTATCTGCTTGGGACCTAGAGCTCTGTTCATCCAGGGCTTTCTGGTTCATAGTATGCTAGAACAACAGTTAGGACTGTCACAGGGCAGTAGGGGGAAACTGTTCATAGGCCCTCAAACATGGCAGTTTAAACTACAGGTTTGTATAGTTACAGGTATACTATAAAAAAGACTCCTCCATATGGATCACGGAGTTGGTTCCTTGATCCACGACAACTTTCATAGTTAGGATGGAACAAAATGGACACCAATCTCTAAACTGTACCAATATAGTTCAGCACAATAGAGACTTGAGAACACTTAGGTTTAATCGAAATCAAAATTGCATTAAAAGCATAAAAAACAATACTTCACCATATTGGATGCATGGAGTCACATGCCCAATGCAGGTTTCACTAAACAGCTTTTTCCAGGGCACTGGTGATCCCAATAGCAACAATCTACTTTGTATAAAGGACAAATTTTGAACCTACCCCCCCTCTGGGCACCTGACGCTTTCATGGCACCCTAGGGCAAGTGAAGGAAGGAACATCAGAGTGAAGAGACATCTGTAAAGAGGAATCTGTGAATTGGTGCATCTGTATCAGGCATTCTAGCAATGGCAGACATAGATAAGAGGGGGCCTGTGCAAAAACGGTGTGTGCGCCCCTTTTATCAACATGAAATATAGGAGTTAAAGGGAACCTGTCACCACAAAATGCAATGCGATCTGCAGGCAGCATGTTATAGAACAGGAGAAGCTGAGAAGATTGATGTATAGTTTTATGGGAAAAGGTTCAGTAAAATTAGTCATTTATGCATTTATATCTCAGCTTTTTCTGAACTTAAAACTACCCTGTAAATGGCTGTCAGTGTATGGGGGAGATGTTATCAGTGAATGACAGTGAACTACCGTATTTTTCGCCCCATAAGACGCACTTTTTCTCCCCCAAAATGGGGGGAAAATGCCCCTTCGTCTTATGGGGCGAATGCTGACAGTTTTACATCGCTAGCTGCGATGTACGAGCGAGCGGGGAGGGACTGGGAGGAGGAGCTGGGGGCCGGCAATAGCAGCGGGGCAGTGTAGTCACTGTACTATAGCCCCGCCGCTCCAGTATACAAATATAAAATGTCTTATTCAATTAATAGTTGTCAAACATGCCCCCTCACTCCTAATAGTACCGTACATCCTAACCGCTTCAGTAGAATGCAGGCAGGCAGGCCAGGCGGGCGGCAGCGTAACTCCCTGATGTCACGTGCCTGCGCCGCCTACTTTATGAATGAAGCAAGTGGCGCAGGCAAGTGACGACAGTGAGTGACGCGCCGGCCGTCCGGCCTGCCTGCATGCATTCTACTGAAGCGGTTAGGATGTACGGTACTATTAGGAGTGGGGGGGCATGTGTAATCACTTTTAATTGAATGAGACATCTTATATTTGTATACTGGAGCGGCGGGGGGGGGGGGATCTGTGGATGACAGTTTTATGGGGAATATCCATGGATGGCACAGTTAAGGGGTGGGGGGTCTGTAGATGGCACTGTTATGGGCTGGGGGGTCTGTGGATAGCACTGTTATGGGGTAGGGGGTCTGTGGATGGCACATATATAACAGTGCCACCCACAGATCCCCCATAACAGGGCCACCCACAGATCCCCCCTCTAACAGTGCCAGCCACAGATCCCCCCTCTAACAGTGCCACCCACAGATCCCCCCTGTAACAGTGCCAGCCACAGATCCCCCCTGTAACAGTGCCAGCCACAGATCCCCCATAACAGTGTCCGTCACAGATCCCCCCCATAACAGTGTCCGTCACAGATCCCCCCCATAACAGTGTCCGTCATCCACAGATCCCCCCATAACAGTGTCCGTCATCCACAGATCCCCCCATAACAGTGTCCGTCATCCACAGATCCCCGCATAACAGTATCCGTCATCCACAGATCCCCCCATAACAGTGTCCGTCATCCACAGATCCCCCCATAACAGTGCGTCATCCACAGATCCCCCCATAACAGTGTCCTTCACAGATCCCCAGTAACAGTGTCCTTCACAGATCCCCCCATAACAGTGTCCTTCACAGATCCCCAGTAATAGTGCCATCCACAGACCACCATTAGTTCCAAACCCACCAAAAGCACACCTTTTGGTTAAAAATATATTTTTTCTTATTTTCCTCCCCAAAAACCTAGGTGCGTCTTATGGGCCGGTGCGTCTTATAGGGCGAAAAATACGGTATGTATACACACTAAGGGCTCATGCACACAAACGTGCCGTGTTTTGCTGTCCAAACGGAACGGGCGGCCCATTATAGAAATGCCAATTCTTATCCGCAAAATGGACAAGAATAGGAAATGATTTATAATTTTTGCGGGGCCACGGAATGGAGCAACGGATGTGGGCAGCACACGGTGTGCTGTCCTCATCTTTTGCGGCCCCATTGAAGTGAATAGGTCCGCATCCGGTGCAGAACCAAACCACGTTCGTGGGAATGCGCCCTTAGGCCCCCTGCACACGAAAAGTGTGCTTCCCGTTGCCGTATTGCGGACCGCATTTGCGGATCCGCAATACACGGGTGCCGTTCCGTGGGCATTCCGCATCACGGATGCGGACCCATTCACTTGAATGGGTCCGCAAATCCGGAGATACGGAATGGTACGGAATGGAAGCATGGAACGGAACCCTACGGAGTGCTTCCGTGGGGTTTCCTTCCGTACTTCTGTTCCGCAAAAAGATAGAACATGTCCTATCTTTGTGCGGAACAGCCGGATCACGGAGCCATTCAAGTCAGTGCTGGGATATAGCTCTAAATGGTTCATTCTGAGAACAGTTTGCTATTGCATCTGTATATTTTCACACCCTGCTGAAGCCTTCCGTAGTTTAGATCTATGGTGGAAGCAGCAGAAAATAATGGAAGTTAAGGGTTCTTGATTTGGGGATCCCCCACTATAAGCTACATGCACCATAAGAGGTCTTGTACAAAGGCCAATTTAAAGGGAACCTGTCATGTGGATATTTGATTATAATCTAACTAATTATATACAATCATTAACTACTAAAAAGTACCTTGGATGTATTCACTTACTGGTGTGACAGATGGTTATCTCATAATATACACACAAAGATGCCACATGCTAATGAGCTGATTTGAGTCCAGCGTGATGTCATTGAGTCCAGCGTATATTTAATTCAGAGCTAATGCTGCTGATTCCTATGGAAACAAACTGTCATTCAGCAGCAGGTGGGCGGGGAGAGTCAGGAGCTCATGAATATTCATGACTCATCATTATCAGCTGGAGCTTTTCAATACAAGATGTTGGCAGATTGACTGGGTCAATTAAAGAAAGTGACCCAGCATTGTGCTAAGAGAATCAGTCACTTATTTATGTTGCCCTTAGTTAGGACACCATTAAACTGGTGACAGGTTCCCTTTAATGCACAGTAAAAAGTTTCAAATGTAAGTGATTTTTGGATCCCGGGCATCCCGAGCAGAAGCAGTGGCCGAGCTTTATTAATGGTTATTTGCTAGGAGAGCTCACTTTCCTCCACATAATGCAATTGTCAAGGGCAATTTTTAGGTCAAAGAATAATTTAAAGTTTTTCTTAACAAACCTAAGCTATGCACATATACATTTCCTCCATGGGGAACCGCTACAACGTCAGGGTTAATATGTACTGACTTCTGCTCTCCCCAGGGAAACATAAGGAGATTATTTGTAAGAGTTTTCACTCTGGATAAAGCTGTGCTCTGTTCATGTAGAATTTTCCCCATCATTTATTTCATATTATTTTAATATTTTACTACTTAACCATAAATGTGCGGCAACAACACAAACTTGTAATGTAGAACAATACATTATTTATTATGACTGGAGCGTCACCTCTTAAAGGGGTTGTCCTCAATAGACTTTTTCTTTTAATTCCACCCTCTACCCACCGGATCTGTGCATAATTACCTGCACCCGACCGACTTCTTGGTTCTGACTCCATGGGCCCTAGACCATCTTAAAGGGAACTATCTTTCTGTCACCTAGAAAATGCCCCTTTACCTCCCCATAGCATTTGATTGAAAGGATGCCCGAATCCTTCGCTGCCGGTTGCTTGAATGTAGTCTTGTGCATGCGCGGGCTCGCGAGTGCCTGAGCATTGAGCTTTTGAACAATACCTCATAGTGGAATGGACCAGTGCGCAGTCGCGGCCGGTATTGCAGGGACACAGCGCAAGCGCAAGACTACATTCAAGCGTCCAGTAGTGAAGGAAATCCTATCAATCAAATGCTATGGGGAGGTAAAGGGGGCGGGGCGCGAGAGAAAGCCGCTGCCCCCTTGACTTCAAGACAATCGTTTACATAGCTTTTTGTCTCCTTTATACAAATTGTATTAGCTGAGAATTGACTCTGATGGCAAACCATTAAAGACAGAGATAGATAGATAGATAGATAGATAGATAGATAGATAGATAGATAGATAGATAGATAGATAGATAGATAAATAAATAGATAGACTTGATAATCAATCAAGAGGCATCAAGGTGCAATTGTAAAAGAAACTAAAATGCTGGAACAGCAGTCTCCAGTGCTGTTGATGACTTGAAGGCATAAAATGAGCAATAAAATGTCTTTCATATAATAGGACAGAAAGAATGGGGAGACCTGCATGACTTTCACAAAGGGGGACCATAAATGTTCTTCTAGCAAAAAGCTATTTAGAGGAATGACTAAAAACTGCCACTTTAACGCACATTAGTATACACACATACAAAAAAACGAAAAATGAACCTAGACTGCTTTAAGGTGGTCAATAAATCTAATCTAGTAAGAGTATATCAGTGAAACATCCCATTAAGTGCCAAAATAGAAGCCAAAACAGATGTCTCATAAGCTTCACAGTAAGCCCACTCCCACAGGTGCCACATTTCCCACCTTGTACTGTATGGCCACATGGTCAAGTTTCGTGATGTGGTTTTGGAAGATAGAATCAGCAGTGGATCATAAAAAGAGGCAAAGTGTAAATACAGATACGACTTCTTGAATTCACTCTTGGTTTTGACTTCCAAAACTGCATCAGGGAAGCTGACTCCGTGGCCATACCCTTATAGTTTTTAAAAATGAAAAGTCTTGTATGTGAGCCGTTGGCAATGATGGTTAGTGATGGACAAACATAGGCCGGGACGGTTCGCAAACGCGATCGCATGAACGCCATCAAATGTTCCTGAACCGCAAGTTCGCGGCGGGCCCCATTCACTTTAATGGCAGGCGAACTAGAAAAACCTTCAGCTCATATTTGCAGCCACCAAATACTTAGTAGAAGTGTACAATAGTCCCACAACATGGACAGTGACATACTGGAGGGGGATCAATGACAAAAATTCCAACAAAAAATATGTATCTTAATCAGGGGACATTTTTATGCGTCTTAAAGGGAAATTCTCTGAAATGTTCCCTGTTGGAGCCTAGAAATTTTTTATTTTAGGCCACGGGAGTACGGGCCTTAACAATTAGGCATTCACCTGACATAAAAATTAATTCTGACTATGTGGCTCGAGGTACATTATGCGGTCAATGGATAAAATTTTTACTGTAGGCCACTGGACTACAGGCCCCAAACATTAGGCATTCACCGGACAGAAAAGATCAAGTGGTTATGTGGCCGGAGGTATATTACACGGTCAATGGATATCAATTTTACTGCAGGCCAGTGTACTACAGGCCCTAAAAATGATGCATTCAGCGTACATAAAAGAAGTAAGTATGTGGCTAGAGGTCTATTAGATGGTCAATGGATATCAATTTTACTGAAGGCAAGTACAAATACAGGTTAAATACATATGTTTAAAAGAACTAAATATATAAAATTGGATTAAAAACATGGCTAACGAAATCCCCCCTCTTGAAAAAAAACCCTAATGATAATAGTTGAAACACGTCGTCGTCACAAATGTTGAATTCCTCCAAGGCCCAAAACATTAGGCATTCAACGGACAGAAATGGCCTTTTATGCTGCTGCATTTACCTAAGACAGGGACCATTATTTGTTCTTGGTGGTGGCGGATATTTGTGGGCTGTCATAAGATAATTTAATTAAACGTCGTCGTCACAGGTGTTGAATTTCTCTGAGATCCATGCCTCATTCATTTTTAGAAATGTGAGGTAGTCCACACTGTCGTCAGCTAGGCGAGTGCGCTTATCGGTCACGATCCCCCCTGCTGCGCTGAACATCCTTTCGGACAGGACACTCGACGAGGGGCAAGCCAAGAGTTCCATGGCAAATTGTGCCAGCTCTGGCCACAGGTCAAGCCTGCACACCCAGTAGTCCAGGGGTTTCTCGCATCTCAGAGCGTCCACATTGGCCGTTACCCCGATGTAGTCGGACACCTGTTGGTCTAGGCATTCCCTGAGGCTGAATCCGGAGGGCGGCTGTCAATGGGTGGGCTGCAAGAATGATCTCATATCCGAAGTCACCAAAACATCTTCAAACCGCCCTCTTCTTGCATGCACTGTTGGATTGGTACCCGCAAATGTTTCTCTGTGAGTGGAAATTCCTCTGCCAGCGCCTGCAAAAGCAGAATGCAGCATTTCTCAAAGCAAGGCCTGGAAGTGCTGCATTCTGACAGCCCTCTAGATGCTGGTAATATGTCCGCCATTTTGTGTTTGTACCGGGGCTCTAAGTACATTGCCACCCAGTACTGGTACTTGCCCTTTATGCTTTTTATACGGGGGTCCCTCTTCAAACAGTGGAGCATGAAGCCCCCATTTGCACTAAACTGGAAGCGGTGGAGTGGCCTGGCTCCTGCTCATCGTCCAGGATAATGTCATCCTCGGTCTCCTCCACCCAGCCACGGACAACACCAGGGATCCCAGAAAAGTTTAAAGCATGCTCTTCTTGCTCCTCCTCCGCCCCAGAACCATCCTCCTCCTCTTCAGATTCCTGTTGATTTGTCTCAGATGGAGTAGCCCCCCCAGGATTTCATCCAGCATTGCTACTTCCTCATCTTCCTGCTCCTTGACTGCTTGATCAATGACACAACACATTGCACACTCCAGAAAGAAGGCGTAAGGTACAATGTCACTGATGGTGCCCTGGCTGCGATTGACCAGTTTGGTGATCTCATCAAGTGCCGCAGAAGTCTGCATGCGTCGCGCATGAGCAGCCACTGGCACGGTGAAAAAAAAACAAGCTCCCAGAACCTGTCCTGGGGCAGGGTTCGTACAGGTAGTCGTTAACTGCACATTTCTGCTGGAGCAGCCTATCAAGCATATACAAGGTGGAGTTCCATCGCGTCAGGCAGTCATAAATCAGAAGTCTGACGTGCAGGTGGTGTCGCCGCTGAACGTCAGCAAGGCGAGCCATGGCCGTGAAAGATCTTCTAAAATGGTCAGAGATTTTCCTGGCCTGCCGCAAGATGTCCTGGACATCGGGGTATTTGGCAATGAATCGCTGCATGATCAGGACGTGGCATGTGTCATTTTGCCCTGTTTCAGCGCGCTCAGCAGATTGGCACCGTTGTCGCACACCACTTTACCAACTGTCAAATTGAGCGGGGTTAGCCACTGATAGGCCTATGACTGCAAAGCTGAAAAGAGTGCAGGACCGGTGTGGCTCTTGGCTTCCAGGCACAACAGACGCAGCACAGCATGGCAACGTCTCACCTGGCACGTCGAATAGGTTCTGGGGAGCTTGGTGGGCGCAGCGGAAGAGGTGGTAGCAGTGGAAAAGGAGGAGTCAGTCGAGGAGGAGATGGAGGATGGAGTAGGAGAAGGAGGCAGACCTGCATGCAATCCATGGCACCAAATACACACGGGTGCCACTGGTTGCATGCTTGATGGCCGTCAAAAGGTTCACCCAGTGGGCAGTAAAAGTTATGTACCTTTCCTGCCTGTGTTTGCTAGACCACGTGTCTGTGGTCAGAGGTATCTTGCCACTGACACTGTGTGCCAGAGATACATTCACTTGCCGCTGAACGTGGCAATATAGCCTGGGGATGCCCTTCTGGGAGAAATATTTTCTTCTGGGGACCTTCCATTCCATTGCCAATTTTCTAAAGGCCTCCCAGTCCACCAGTTTATATGGCAGTAGTTGGCAGGCTAGCAGTTCCAACAAGCCAGTGGTCAGCTGTTGGGGAATAGGATTATCCGGCGTCATCATCTTTTTTCGCTCGAACATTTGGGCCACGGAAGCCTGCCTTTTGCCAGATGAACGCAACGACGGCATGGTTGAAAGTGGAGTGGAGGACAAATAGTGTTTGGCACTCTGTGTAGCTGCGGTAACGCAGCAAAACTGCAAACAAATGCTGCACTACCTAAATGAACTATATAGAAAGTATATTATTGGCATATAACACCTCTGCTTCAATCAGTTTTTTTGGGGGGGGGCAACTGGTATATCACACCAGTAGAAATTATTTGTTTCAAAAGCGTTTTTCACACTGTGTAGCTGCGGTAATGCAGCAAAACCGCAAACAAATGCTGCACTACCCAAACACACTATATAGAAAGTATATAATTGGTATATAACACCCCTGCTTTGATCAGTTTTTTGGGGGGGGCAACTGGTATATCACACCAGTAGAAATTATTTGTTCCAATAGCGTTTGTCATTCTGTGTAGCTGTGGTAACGCAGCAAAACTGAAAACAAATGCTGCACTACCTAAATGCACTATATAGAAAGTATATTATTGGTATATCACACCCCTGCTTCAATCAGTTATTTTGGGGGGCAACTGGTATATCACACCAGTAGAAATTATTTGTTTCAATAGCGTTTTTTACTCTGTGTAGCTGCAGTATCGCAGCAAAACCGCACACAACTGCTGCACAATACAAATGCACTATAATACACTTTCTATGTTAGAAAGTATATTATAAGTATATTACACCCCTCAGTAAGTCACACCTATCGATAGCACACCTATACCAGTCCTTAAAAGGACTTTTGTGGCCCTATTAGCTAGCGTTTGGTGTCCCTAACAGTCTGTTCCTGCTCCACACAGCAACCTCTCCCTACACTGGCAAAAGACTGAATGTAAAATGGCGGCCAGATTGGGTTTATTTATAAGGTAGGGAGTATGTCCATGTGCTGAAACGTCTCAATTGGCTGTCCTGTACCACCTGATAGATGTGTCATGGGTCAAAGTTCTTCACAATGTAAAAGAATATGACGCCGGCGGACATCACCATATGTTTGCCCGTTCGGCGAACCACAAACAAGCAAAGTTCGCTGCGAAACGACCGCCGGGCAAACCGCAAGGCCATCTCTAATGATGGGCACTGTTACACAAAATGGGTACTCTCCAAAAATATCTGTAGAGCAGAGATGTTACTGTTTTTCAGTGAAGTCCCTTTTGACTTCCACCATTGGCAGAACATATGATGGTCATATGCCACTTTGTGCAAGCGCATTGCACTGTTTGTTTTTTAAATAATTTGCTTAAAATACCAGTTTAGTCTTATGTGTATAGTAAAAAATCATGAAATAGTTACAGATATTTATGTAAAGTCACTCAGAGGCACATTTATGTATTAAACCTCAGAAGCAAGTTTTCTAGTGTCAAAAAGTTATAAGCTCTACGTGAGAACAAATATGCTACATTTGGGGGGTTTGCACTGTGCTTTCCCGTTTTCAAAAAGTGATCAATGTTGGCTTAAATAACATCTGAAATTATGGTGTAGATTTCAATTCTAGTAAACAAGCCAGCCTGAAATGTGTCACAATTATTAAGTGGCATGCACCTCTTAATAATTGTGGGCCACAAATTAAGACCTTTTAATCCAGATGTGTTACATGTCCAGGAAGTGTGACCTATTTAAACAGGCAATCTGCTGGCCACAGGTTGCCTGTGATTTGTGTCTTCTCCTAGTATATCCTCCCTCGTGTTTTTCTACTAATCCTGACACTCCTGGTTTTCTGACCCTGCTTGGACTTTGACCTTGATTCTTGGTGGACAATTTGGACCCTGACATGCCTTTCTGGTTCTGATTCCTGACTTAGTATATCTTCTGATTTTGGTTTGCTGATTTTCCCTGATTGCTCTCCTGGGTTTGAATTCTGCATTCGGTATTCGGTAAGCGCCAGGACTTATCTAGGAAGGGACTGTCGACCAGTTGTGGGCCACGTCTAGGGTGCATTGTGCAAGTAGGTAGGGACAGTGGAACAAGTAGTTCAGGGTTCACGGCTCCCTACTAGTGATGAGCGAATCGAAGTTGACGAAGTGGAATTCGGTCTGAATTTCAGGAAAAATTCAATTCGCACCAAATCTGAATTTCCTCACGCTTCTTGGTAACGAATCAAATTTTTCCCTAAAATGGCTGCTGCACGTGTTAGGACATGGAGCAAGGAACTCTTGGAACGAGGGATTACCTACAATGCCATGCATGGAGCCAATTAGCAGCCAGCCAGCCCTGTGATGTCACAGCCCTATAAATAGCCTCAGCCATCTTGGATTCAGCTATTTTCCAGTGCACTTAGTGCAGGGAGAGACGTCAGCAGGCACTAGGGACAGTGGTAGAAAAGACTTTAAAACTTTTATTTTGCTGTACAGAAGTTCAGGGAAAGGATATATTCCACAGTATTGAAGCAGAACAGGGTTCAGTAGGGGAGTGTAGCCCTTTTTGGCGTATAATAGTGGCAAAAAATATATATTATTTGCCATTCAGCGGTGCAGTTATATGTTCTAAAGCCTTTTGTGGTGTGTATAAGTGGAAAAAAATAAGGGCCTATTTGCCATTCAGTGGTGCAGTTATATGTACTAAAGCCCTTTTTGGCATGTATTAGTGGTAAAAAAATATATATATTATTTGCCGTTCAGAAGTGCAGTTATATGTTCTAAAGCCCTTTTTGTCATGTATTACTGGAAAAAATATACGGTATATTATTTGGCGTTTAGCGGTGCAGTTATATGTTCTAAAGCCTTTTGTGGAGTGTATAACTGGAAAAAAGTAAGGGCCTATTTGCCGTTAAGTGGTGCAGTTATATGTTCTAAAGCCCTTTTTGGCATGTATTAGTGGCACACAAAAAAAGTATTTGCTGTTGTGTGGTGAAGTGAGAAAATTACAGCCCTTTTTGACGTGTATTAGTGACAAAAAAATATATTTGCCGTTCAGCGGTGCTGTTATATGTTCTAAAGCCCTTTTTGGCTTGTATTAATAGCAAAAAAATATATATTATTTGACTTCAGCGGTGCAGTTATATGTTCTAAAGCCTTTTGTGGAGTGTATAAGTGGAAAAAAGTAAGGGCCTATTTGCAATTCAGCAGTGCAGTTATATGTTCTAAAGCCTTCTTTGGTGAGTATTAGTGGGGAAAAAATGGCTTATGTGGTGAAGTGAGAAAATTACAGACTTTTTTGGGGTGTTTTAATTTCCTTTTCATTTATTTATTTGATCTAACAGTATGTCAGACAGAGAAGTGCAAGGCCCTGGAAAGGGGAGTGGCAGAGGCCTAAATGTTTCTGGCGCAAGCACAGGTCGCAGTAGAGTAAGGGGGTGTGGCAGTAGGAGTCGCAGCGAGAAACCTGAGCTCCCGGGGTCATTCAGCGGTCGTGTCTTGACCAGCAACAAAGCGGTTCTTGAATGGTTGACTCGGTCGTCCACTTCGTCCCAATTGACATCAGACACCCCCAGCCAAGAGTCGGTGGGTTCGTCAGACACAACCCTTAGTTAGCATGGCCCGGGAGCAGGCCCTGTGCCTCCACCTGTCCTCAACCTGCCTCTGTCCTTTTCTGTTCCCTCAGCCAGACAAGTATTATATGCTGTGGGCTCAGCTCCACTATACAGCGAGGACGAGCTACTAGAGGACAGTCAACAGATACTGGCCAGCCAAGATGTGGAGGAGACATCCGCCGCTTCCTCCAGTAGGCAGGCAAGTAGTGATGAGGAGAGTAGCGTGGGAGCTAGTGTTGAGAGCGGTCAGGCTCCTGACCCAGAGACCGTTGAGGAGGACATCAGTGACGTGCAAACAGTACTCAATGATGATGTAGCTGATCGAACTTGGTAGCCGGGAGAATTAGGGGCTTTATCATCATCGGGAGAAGAGGACGGCAGCTTGCCCGTGAGACAGAGGCGGAGCCAGCAAGTCACTAGCGTGGCCTGGAGTCAGAAGGGAGGCAGCAGTGGGAGGTCGGGAGCCAAACAAGCCTGGGGTAGACCACCCGCTTCGCAGGAGCCTACCTGCCTGAAAAGTAGTGGTGCAGGGGTTCATGGAAGCAGCGGCGGTAGCAGTCAGTCAGTGTGTAGTGTTGGGGGTAAAATCACCTACTCGGTGGTATGGCAGTTTCTTGTTAAGCCGCTGGGGGATGTGAACATGGCCTTTTGTCGAATCTGTGGGCAGAAGGTGAAGCATGGCCAGGGTGCCAATGTTGGCACCACGGCCCTGCGTCAACATATGCAGCGTCACCATAAAGTGGCCTGGCAGAACCGTGGCTCCGATGTGGAGGTCCAGCCTGATGCATCACCCAGTGGCACGCACCTGATTTTAGGCAGTCAAGGCTCCACCACATCTGCCGAAGGGAGCTGTCTGTCATTCCCATCATCTGCTGGTCCTGATGCTCCTGCTCCTCGCCCTCCTACTGCTCGTCAGTCATTCCGTCAGCAATCGATCATCAAAACGATTGCCAAGAGACAACAGTATGCATGCACTCATCAAACGGCGCAGAAGCTGAATGTGCTCCTGGCCAAGTTTCTGGTGCTGCAGTCCCTCCCTTTCTGTTTGCTCAGGCCTTTTGAGGAGGCCACTTTATTCGCCAGGACTACGGGATGAACGTCATTCCACTGATTCATATCCTGGAAAAGATGCTGGTCAAAGGACTGGAGACATGGCACCTACATCTCACGGCCACATGAGCCCTGTGGGGGCTGAACTGGAGACGGAGGAGGACATTGGAGCACAAGCAATGTGTAGCGAAATGGGTGGTTTTCTACACAGGTGACAGGGGAGGAGGAGTAGGAGGGAGATGAGGAAGACGAGGCAGATGACCCAGACACACCGTGGCAGTATGCAGTGGAGATAGAGGCAGGAAGTCCCTCCGAGTCACTTGCGCAAATGGCCTAATGCATGCTTACTTGCTTGTGTAGTGACAGCCGAATTGTCACCATTCGGCAGAGGGATGATTACTGGCTCTCCACCATGTTAGACCCTTGCTACTGGTCCAAAATGGGGGGCTTTTTTACACCTGCTGAGAGGGAGGACAATCTGAACTACTATAGAGACATCCTATGTAGTCAGTTGGCTGCTGCCTATCTGCACCATTGTCAATCCTCCAGGTCTGATGGGGGGCCCTCTGCACTCACGTTCCACTGCCATGGCTGCTGGGGGGGGGGGGGGGGCCAGGACCAGTTCTAGCTCCATCAGCAGCAGCCTGAGTCTAGAGTCGCTGATGAGCAGCTTTCTTCACCTGCATAGTGAAGAAACTACTCACCAGCAGCTAGACATAGAGCAGAACTTGAACCAGCAAGTGGTGGCATACTTGAAGTGCACCCTGCCCGCCGTCATTGAATATCCGCTGAACTACTGGGCAGCCAAACAGGATTTGTTGTCGCAACTGGCCGAGTTTGCCCTGGAAAAGCTGTCCTGCCCGGCCAGTAGTGTGGCATCAGAGCAAAGAGAGTGGTTAGTGCGGCGGGGGCCATAGTTACCCCAAGGAGAACTCGTCTGTCCACCCAAAATGTGGAGAGACTGACCTTTGCCAAGATGAATCAGGCGTGGATCAGCCAGGATTTCCACCCACCAATGCCTGATGCATCAGATTAGATTATCTATGCTGACTCACCCAAACTTTGACAAAAGAGACCGGTTTCTTCTGGCTACCTGCCTCAGCTATTATTCTGATGCTGCCACCCGCCTAATGCCATACATCTAAAGCCAAGTGCTCTTTCTTACACCAACCATCGTCAGCGGGTACTGTTAGTGCCACCTCCCCACTCTGTCACCGGGTCACTCTGTGGTCTCATGATGCTGCTTCCACCTCCATACTATGTCACCTTGCCACTCTGTGGTTTTCTGATGCTGATGCCACCTCAAAAATATGTCACCTTGCCACTCTGTGGCCTCCTGATGCTGATGCCACTGCCACACTATGTTACCTTGCAACTCTGTGGTCTCCTCATGCTGCTGCCACCTCCACACTATGTCACCTTGCCACTGTGTGGTCTCCTGATGCTGCTACTACCTCAACACTGTCACCTTGCCACTCTGTGGCCTCCTCATGCTGCTGCTGCCACCTCCACACTATGTCACCTTGCCACTTTGTGATTTCCTGATGCTGCTGCCACCTCCACACTAGGTCATTGGGCCACTCTGTGGACTTCTCATGCTGTTCCCACCCTTCCCACTTCATGACTGGGCCACTATTTTGCCTGGTTGACATCATCATTTATTTGACCCTTCTTCTGATCTGTCAGAAGGAAGGAAAAATGAGACACACAACAGATCCTGTCTGTGTAGCAGCTGTAAGCTGAGTTCACACTTGAGTTATTTGGTCAGTTTTGGCCCCGTAACTTCCCAAAGAAGTGAAGTGTGTAGTGATTCTAAGAGCGACGCCTGTCATCTGCGTGTCATACTGACTCACAGTATTGTTTTACTACCACAGCAGACTTACTATGCCTGTTGATGCAAGGCACAGTGTTCTACACCACTATAAAGGCTCTCTGCAGCCAGGAAATAGCTGTTTTTTAACGTGATTCACAGTGAATTAATTCGGAACGAATCAAATCTTTTTGGAAAATTCGGCGAACCGACCGAAACAAATTTTTTCAGAAATTCAAACAATTCTAATCCCTACCGTGGCAATCCCCTATATTTTTCAGACCAAATATTCTCATTGGTCAAAAAGTACCAATTTATGGGTTTATTTACTTTTATTAGATGAACTGTGTTGATAACATAGTGCATTGAAATTCAGGTTATGATCTGTAGGCTTTAGTTTCTAAATGTTTTTGAACTTTTGTCTCGATACAATACAGGATTTTTTTTTACGGTAGAGACGTGTCCTATAATTTTGGTGTTTTTTTGATGTACAGAATAGTAAAATGGGATAGATTTGGAAGCACAAGTTAAGACTTGTAAATGACTGCTACAGAAGGATATAGTGCAGAGATGCTCTAAAGGTTAATCTTTGTTATTTCTTCTCCCTATTTATATCTAGGGATTTGCAGTCTTGTTGTTGGTGCTTTCAAACATATCCTGCTAAAGTGAAAGGGGTTATTCGGGAGGTGCTTTGAAATGCACATTTCAGGAATTTAAACACTTGTGCTTAACACAAGAGACAAAAAAAAGTGTGGTTCGGTTTTATAGCCGGTTAAAAAAGACAAAACAAAAGACAGAACAATCAATGTCTTAGAGCATCAGAGCATTGGAAGGTCAGGTGAAAGAATCCAACTGTGTCTTCCCATTAGTTACAGAGTAACTTAGTCTGTGGCTTTTGAGACATAGACATAAAGAAAAGTTTAATCTTTGACTTGAAGGGAAAAAACTTTTTATAATCTATTTCTAAAAATTTTATTCTCCTTGTCTGCATTTTTAAACTTTTAGCCACATCTGAAAATGGATGAGAATTTTTATTTTCCAAAAATGTTACAGGTTACGTTTAAAATTTGAGCAAAATGATAGAAGTTGAGATCATTTTGTTTAAATATAATAGGGCTCAGTACAGACATGTATTGTAATACTGGATGAGAAGAAAATCTGTGTGAAAGATTGTATCATACAATCTGCAATTTAGGATTAACTTCTAAAGTTTTACACATTTTTAAAGGTTTTAAAAATGTTCCCAATATTACAATGTCAATGGGGTCAAAAATGACAAATTGATGAATAATGATCCTTGAGAGAATCATTATCTGAATTGACAATGTAGTGGAAAGTTAACCATTGACTATCAGACTTTGTATGCCCTCATCTTAAATGGAAAAATAGCAGCTGGTCTATCCAGTCCAACTTCATAATGGTCAAATCCAAGATTTTTTTTCTGTTATTTTAACTCAATCAGATACATTTGTTTGCAATGATTTTAAAGGGTAACTCCAACCCAAACTGATTGTCCTTAAGATTTTTCCTCTAAGCTGAAGATCGTGTAAATTGTAACACTCATCTCTTTTCCATCTAATTGGCAACAAAAAATAAAAAGACTAATATTAATAATGATTCCTTCACTAATATGAACATGGTGTGGATGAACATGTAGTCCCTATTAGGTCCACAGACACCCAGTATGCTGCCTCATGGTTCTGTGATGTTTCTAGGCAGGAATATCAGATCAAGTAAAGATCATGTCCCTCTGCTTTATTTATTTTAATTTATTTCACTCAATTTGTTAACACCTGCCAATATTTTTAGTTATAACAATTAAGCCATTGCTGACAGAGCGATTTACCATTTTCGCGTTTTCATTTTTAGTCCTTGCCTTCTTGAATCCACAGCTGTTTTTTTTTTTTACATAGCTGTATGAGGACTTGTTTTTTGCAGGACAAGTTGTACTTTCTAATTGCCCCATTTAATATTGCATACAATGTAGTGTGAAGCTGGACACAAATTCCAAATGGGGTGAAATTGGGGAAAAAACATTTCTGCAACAGTTTTATGTTGTTTTTTTTTTTTACCGCATTCACTATGTGGTAAAACTGACCTGTTACTTTCATTCTCCAAGTCAGGACGATTACGGAAATACCACATATGTATAGATTTTCTTGCATTTAATACTGCAAAAAATATATATATTTTGAAGAAAAAAGAATCTTTTCAAGATATTCTGATCCTAATATCTTTTTTGTAATTATGCATACAGAACTGTGTGGGGGCTAATTTTTTGTGGGGAGATGTATTCATTGATACCATTTTGTGTGTACGACTTTTTGATCACTTTTTATTTCCCATTTCGCTCTTTGTCATATTGGATACATATTTAAATATTTTAATAGTACGGTAGTTTTTGCACACAGTGATGCCCATGATTTTATTGTTTATGTATTGGTATTTTCATTGTGGTGATAGGGAGATTATTAAAAAATTTTTATTTTTATTTTATATTTTTTAAAACTTTTATTTATTTTTTTTACACTTTTTTTTAAAGCTTCCATCAGATTGTTATTCTCATAGACTCCAATGTATTAGCATTGGAGTCTATGAGGATTTTACTATGTTCCTATAGAGCCCTGCCACAGGCAAGGGCTCCACAGGAGCTACTGTGCGGCAGCCTCGTATCATTGATCGGCTGGTCTGGTTTTCTTGTCAAATCTGACACGTGTCTCTCTATGTGGTAATCATTTTGGAATGCTTTTATTTATCCAAGCAATTCTGTGATTGTTTTCTCGTGACACATTGTGCTTCATGACGGTGGTAAATTTGAGTCAATATATTTCACCTTTTATTTATTAACAAAATCCAAAATTTACCAAGAATTTGGAAAAATGTGCAATTTTAAAAATTTCTATTTTTGTGCTTTTAAGACAGATAGTGATTCCTTATAAAATAGTTATCACTTTACATTTCCCATATGTCTAACTTATGTTGGCATAATTTTGTAAATGTCATTTTATCTACTTTTAAATATTTGGATTAGAATTTTAGATGCAATTTTTACTGTTTTTGCTAAAATTTCCAAAACCCACTTTTAAAGGACCATTTCAGTTATGAAGTTACTTTATGTGGCTTACATAATATAAACCACATACAAATGACTTCATTTTAGAAATTACACCTCTCAAGTTATTCAACTGTGAGTTTACAAACTTTGTTAACCCTTTGTGTTCCACAAGAATTAAAGGAAGATAGAGGAGACATTTCAAAGTTTCACTTTTTTTGCAGATTTTCCATTTCAATCCATTTTTTCCTGTAAGGGAGTAAGAGTATACAGCCAAAAAAAAACTCATTATTTATTAACCTGATTCTGCAGTTTACAGAAACACCCCCTATTTAGTCATAAACTCCTGTATGGGCACACCGCAGGGCACAGAATGGAAGGAGCAACATATGGATTTTGGAGGGATAATTGTTGCCATGTCACATTTTAAGACCTCCTTATGCACCCCTACAGTAGAAACTCCCCAAAAGTGACCCCATTTTGGAAACTATGGGATAAGGTGACCGTTTTATTGGTACTATTTTGGGTACATATGATTTTTGATTGCTCAATATTATACTTTTTGTGAGGCAAGGTAATAAAAAAAATGGCTGTTCTGGCACCGTTTTTATTTTTAGTTTTTTTTTACTGAGGATAGATCATGTGTTATTTTTATAGAGCAGGGTGTTATGGATGGGATGATACCAAATATGTAAACTAAAATAATGGGCGAGCACACTTCATTTGTATCATATAGTACATAAAATTTAATTAAATCCAATAGGTCAACACGTGATATAGATAAAATCCAGTCATACAATGAAATAAAATACAATAAAATACTATAAAACCAATATGCTTGGATTAATACACTTAAATAAATACCGCAGATAAATAGGATGGTTTGCACAATATGGTGAAGTCCAATTAATAGTGTATGGACCAAAGTATCATATAAAAGTCCATTAATATGATAGGATATCTTAAATTCTCCTATCCAGGAGATCTTTGGTCACAAGTCTATTTCATAGATAGTGCACCAGAAATATGTGCTGGTGTTGTAGCTCCAATATGAAAAAAAGGATATATAGATCTCCTCTTTCAGTCTCTGGCCGACTGCATATAGTGGACTCCTGTATATTTACCCAAACCTTGGGTGCTGGTTTTTATGCACCAGTTTACTGGATGGTATTGCAAAGTCCCGTAGTCACTGTGAATATAGCAGCTTATGTATACAGTGCTTCTTACCTCCCTCGCGGTGGACGGACTGTTTCCAACGTGAGTCGGGCGACGCGGGATACTGCCGGCGTCTGGCTTTGTTCAGCTGCAGCTGACTTACCCGAAGTCTCACGAGATTTCTAAACGGGATTTCGTCCGGCACGACAGAGAGGGCACAGTGAGTCTCCAATATGTTCTTGGTTATTGAAACAGTCCTTCAATTCAATTTCACAGCATGGCCATGCTTGTGGACGTGGAGGTGCTTTAGTTACAGGTATGCGATCCGGCCCATACGCGTTTCGGGAACTCTCCTTCCCTTCCTCAGTGGAGCCACCGCCCCACTATTTGTATGATACCAAATATGTCTATTTTTATTGTTTTGTTTCAGTTTTACATAATAACGCTTTTTTGTTTTTAAAATCATGTTTTTGTGTCTGCATTTTCTGAATGCCATATATTTTTTTTAATTTTCTCATTATCATCTTATGTAGGGGCTAATTTTTGCAGAGAGAGATGAAGTTTTATTGGTACCAATTTTGGGTACATATGATTTTTTGATCATTCATTATTATACTTTTTGGAGGCAAGGTGAACAAGAAATTGCTCTTTTGGCACAATTTTTATTTACTTTTTTTACGGTGTTCACCTGAGGGGGTAGATCATGTGATATTTTTATAGAACTGCTCATTACGGATGCGTCAATAACTAATATGCCTATTAGTGTTGATCGCGAATATTCTAATCGTGAATTTTTATCGTGAATATCGGCACTTTCGAAAATTCGCGAAGATCTAGAAAGAATATAGTGCTATATTTTCGTAATCGTGAATATTGTAGATTTTTTTTTCATCAGTACCCATGATCCCTTACTGCTTCTTGCTTGTGGGCCAATGAGAAGGCTGCAATATCTTTGTCTGACTTTAGAAGTAGCACCAGACCAAATAACACAGCAGATTCACAAGCTTTTCAAAACACTATTCACATCCACAGCTTTTCAGGGCAATTGAAGCAAATTCGGTTCAAGTCAAATATACTTCAATTGCATCAGATCCTTTAAATCCCATAATTTGCAAAGTGAGGCCTCTTTAGATTGGACTTTTTTCTAGCTCATCCCTCACATGTAAAAGTATCCTCCACTTAAATTCTAGGAATAACAGAATTTAGCCCAGGGTACCACACTTTCTCCACCAGCTTGCCTTCTTCTGATGCAACCTGATCTCATTCACCGATAAGTAACATATACTCATCCACATGATGTAAAAGAAAGCTTGATTTATCAGACCAGGCTGCTTTCTTCCATTGCTCCATTGTCCAGTTCTGATGGTTACATGCAACGTGCACGTCCGCAGGGGTAGAATAAGTGAGGTTCACGGTGGGCCGAAGTGCACAAACAGTTCATCGGTTACTCGCGGTTTAGCAGATGCCTCCCTGGGCCAGCAGTGCAGTGAAGGGGAGAAAAGCACTGGATTCTCCGGGGCACACTCGGTTACAGGGGACACCGGCTAGGTGGTGAGCAGGGTACCCTTAATGGTGATTGGGTTTCTGAGTGCTTAAAAAGTAACTTTTTTTAGTCAAATATTAAAATAGTAGGCCCAATGATTTGTCAAACAAGACTACATACATCAATAGTCATACACCACCAGCTAGTGTAATGTGGTAGAGGGTGGACGCAACTGCGAGATATGCTCGCTTACTCAGAGGGTGAGTTTAACCACTTCCCGCCACGCTAACGCCGAAAGGCGTCATTTCTGCGGCGCTCCCAGGTCACACTAACGCCAATAGGCGTCATCTCGCGTGAGCCGAGATTTCCTGTGAACGCGCGCACACAGGCGCGCGCGCTCACAGGAACGGAAGGTAAGAGAGTTGATCTCCAGCCTGCCAGCGGCGATCGTTCGCTGGCAGGCTGGAGATGTGTTTTTTTTAACCCCTAACAGGTATATTAGACGCTGTTTTGATAACAGCGTCTAATATACCTGCTACCTGGTCCTCTGGTGGTCCCCTTTGTTTGGATCGACCACCAGAGGACACAGGTAGCTCAGTAAAGTAGCACCAAGCACCACTACACTACACTACCCCCCCCCCCCCCGTCACTTATTAACCCCTTATTAGCCCCTGATCACCCCATATAGACTCCCTGATTACCCCCCTGTCATTGATTACCCCCCTGTCATTGATTACCCCCCTGTAAAGCTCCATTCAGACGTCCGCATGATTTTTACGGATCCACTGATAGATGGATCGGATCCGCAAAACGCATCCGGACGTCTGAATGAAGCCTTACAGGGGCGTGATCAATGACTGTGGTGATCACCCCATATAGACTCCCTGATCACCCCCCTGTCATTGATTACACCCCTGTCATTGATCACCCCCCTGTAAAGCTCCATTCAGACGTCCGCATGATTTTTACGGATGCACTGATAGATGGATCCGATCCGCAAAACGCATCCGGACGTCTGAATGAAGCCTTACAGGGGCATGATCAATGACTGTGGTGATCACCCCATATAGACTCCCTGATCACCCCCCTGTAAAGCTCCATTCAGATGTCCGCATGATTTTTACGGATGCACTGATAGATGGATCCGATCCGCAAAACGCATCCGGACGTCTGAATGAAGCCTTACAGGGGCATGATCAATGACTGTGGTGATCACCCCATATAGACTCCCTGATCACCCCCCTGTAAAGCTCCATTCAGATGTCCGCATGATTTTTACGGATGCACTGATAGATGGATCGGATCCGCAAAACGCATCCGGACGTCTGAATGAAGCCTTACAGGGGCATGATCAATGACTGTGGTGATTACCCCCCTGTAAAGCTCCATTCAGATGTCCGCATGATTTTTACGGATGCACTGATAGATGGATCGGATCCGCAAAACGCATCCGGACGTCTGAATGAAGCCTTACAGGGGCGTGATCAATGACTGTGGTGATCACCCCATATAGACTCCCTGATCACCCCCCCTGTCATTGATTACCCCCCTGTCATTGATTACCCCCCTGTAAAGCTCCATTCAGACGTCCGCATGATTTGTACGGATGCACTGATAGATGGATCGGATCCGCAAAACGCATCCGGACGTCTGAATGAAGCCTTACAGGGGCGTGATCAATGACTGTGGTGATCACCCCATATAGACTCCCTGATCACCCCCCTGTAAAGCTCCATTCAGATGTCCGCATGATTTTTACGGATGCACTGATAGATGGATCCGATCCGCAAAACGCATCCGGACGTCTGAATGAAGCCTTACAGGGGCATGATCAATGACTGTGGTGATCACCCCATATAGACTCCCTGATCACCCCCCTGTAAAGCTCCATTCAGATGTCCGCATGATTTTTACGGATGCACTGATAGATGGATCGGATCCGCAAAACGCATCCGGACGTCTGAATGAAGCCTTACAGGGGCATGATCAATGACTGTGGTGATTACCCCCCTGTAAAGCTCCATTCAGATGTCCGCATGATTTTTACGGATGCACTGATAGATGGATCGGATCCGCAAAACGCATCCGGACGTCTGAATGAAGCCTTACAGGGGCGTGATCAATGACTGTGGTGATCACCCCATATAGACTCCCTGATCACCCCCCCTGTCATTGATTACCCCCCTGTCATTGATTACCCCCCTGTAAAGCTCCATTCAGACGTCCGCATGATTTTTACGGATGCACTGATAGATGGATCGGATCCGCAAAACGCATCCGGACGTCTGAATGAAGCCTTACAGGGGCGTGATCAATGACTGTGGTGATCACCCCATATAGACTCCCTGATCACCCCCCTGTCATTGATCACCCCCCCTGTCATTGATCACCCCCCTGTCATTGATCACCCCCCTGTCATTGATCACCCCCCTGTAAGGCTCCATTCAGACATTTTTTTGGCCCAAGTTAGCGGAATTATTATTATTTTTTTCTTACAAAGTCTCATATTCCACTAACTTGTGTCAAAAAATAAAATCTCACATGAACTCACCATACCCCTCACGGAAACCAAATGCGTAAAATTTTTTAGACATTTATATTCCAGACTTCTTCTCACGCTTTAGGGCCCCTAGAATGCCAGGGCAGTATAAATACCCCACATGTGACCCCATTTCGGAAAGAAGACACCCCCAGGTATTCCGTGAGGGGCATATTGAGTCCATGAAAGATTGAAATTTTTGTCCCAAGTTAGCGGAACGGGAGACTTTGTGAGAAAAAAATTAAAAATATCAATTTCCGCTAACTTGTGCCAAAAAAAAAAAATTTCTATGAACTCGCCATGCCCCTCATTGAATACCTTGGGGTGTCTTCTTTCCAAAATGGGGTCACATGTGGGGTATTTATACTGCCCTGGCATTCTAGGGGCCCCAAAGCGTGAGAAGAAGTCTGGTATCCAAATGTCTAAAAATGCCCTCCTAAAAGGAATTTGGGCACCTTTGCGCATCTAGGCTGCAAAAAAGTGTCACACATCTGGTATCGCCGTACTCAGGAGAAGTTGGGGAATGTGTTTTGGGGTGTCATTTTACATATACCCATGCTGGGTGAGAGAAATATCTTGGTCAAATGCCAACTTTGTATAAAAAAATGGGAAAAGTTGTCTTTTGCCAAGATATTTCTCTCACCCAGCATGGGTATATGTAAAATGACACCCCAAAACACATTCCCCAACTTCTCCTGAATACGGCGATACCACATGTGTGACACTTTTTTGCAGCCTAGGTGGGCAAAGGGGCCCACATTCCAAAGAGCACCTTTAGGATTTCACAGGTCATTTACCTACTTACCACACATTAGTGCCCCTGGAAAATGCCAGGGCAGTATAACTACCCAACAAGTGACCCCATTTTGGAAAGAAGACACCCCAAGGTATTCCGTGAGGGGCATGGCGAGTTCCTAGAATTTTTTATTTTTTGTCACAAGTTAGTGGAAAATGATGATTTTTTTTTTTTTTTTTTTTTTCATACAAAGTCTCATATTCCACTAACTTGTGACAAAAAATAAAAACTTCCATGAACTCACTATGCCCATCAGCGAATACCTTGGGGTCTCTTCTTTCCAAAATGGGGTCACTTGTGGGGTAGTTATACTGCCCTGGCATTCTTGGGGCCCAAATGTGTGGTAAGGAGTTTGAAATCAAATTCTGTAAAAAATGACCTGTGAAATCCGAAAGGTGCTCTTTGGAATATGGGCCCCTTTGCCCACCTAGGCTGCAAAAACGTGTCACACATCTGGTATCCCCGTACTCAGGAGAAGGTGGGGAATGTGTTTTGGGGTGTCATTTTACATATACCCATGCTGGGTGAGAGAAATATCTTGGCAAAAGACAACTTTTCCCATTTTTTTTATACAAAGTTGGCATTTGACCAAGATATTTATCTCACCCAGCATGGGTATATGTAAAAAGACACCCCAAAACACATTCCTCAACTTCTCCTGAATACAGAGATACCAGATGTGTGACACGTTTTTGCAGCCTAGGTGGGCAAAGGGGCCCATATTCCAAAGAGCACCTTTCGGATTTCACTGGTCATTTTTTGCAGAATTTGATTTCAAACTCCTTACCACACATTCGGGCCCCTAGAATGCCAGGGCAGTATAACTACCCCACAAGTGACCCCATTTTGGAAAGAAGAGACCCCAAGGTATTCGCTGATGGGCATAGTGAGTTCATGGAAGTTTTTATTTTTTGTCACAAGTTAGTGGAATATGAGACTTTGTATGAAAAAAAAAAAAAAAAAAAAAATCATCATTTTCCACTAACTTGTGACAAAAAATAAAAAATTCTAGGAACTTGCCATGCCCCTCACGGAATACCTTGGGGTGTCTTCTTTCCAAAATGGGGTCACTTGTGGGGTAGTTATACTGCCCTGGCATTCTAGGGACCCGAATGTGTGGTAAGGAGTTTGAAATCAAATTCTGTAACAAATGACCTGTGAAATCCGAAAGGTGCTCTTTGGAATATGGGCCCCTTTGCCCACCTAGGCTGCAAAAAAGTGTCACACATCTGGTATTGCCGTACTCAGGAGAAGGTGGGGAATGTGTTTTGGGGTGTCATTTTACATATACCCATGCTGGGTGAGAGAAATATCTTGGCAAAAGACAACTTTTCCCATTTTTTTATACAAAGTTGGCATTTGACCAAGATATTTATCCCACCCAGCATGGGTATATGTAAAAAGACACCCCAAAACACATTCCTCAACTTCTCCTGAATACAGAGATACCAGATGTGTGACACTTTTTTGCAGCCTAGGTGGGCAAAGGGGCCCATATTCCAAAGAGCACCTTTCGGATTTCACAGGTCATTTTTTACAGAATTTGATTTCAAACTCCTTACCACACATTCGGGCCCCTAGAATGCCAGGGCAGTATAACTACCCCACAAGTGACCCCATTTTGGAAAGAAGAGACCCCAAGGTATTTCGTGATGGGCATAGTGAGTTCATAGAAGTTTTTATTTTTTGTCACAAGTTAGTGGAATATGAGACTTTGTAAGAAAAAAAAAAAAAAAAAAAAAATCATCATTTTCCGCTAACTTGTGACAAAAAATAAAAAGTTCTATGAACTCACTATGCCCATCAGCGAATACCTTAGGGTGTGTACTTTCCGAAATGGGGTCATTTGTGGGGTGTTTGTACTGTCTGGCCATTGTAGAACCTCAGGAAACATGACAGGTGCTCAGAAAGTCAGAGCTGCTTCAAAAAGCGGAAATTCACATTTTTGTACCATAGTTTGTAAACGCTATAACTTTTACCCAAACCATTTTTTTTTTACCCAAACATTTTTTTTTTATCAAAGACATGTAGAACTATAAATTTAGAGCAAAATTTCTATATGGATCTCGTTTTTTTTGCAAAATTTTACAACTGAAAGTGAAAAATGTCATTTTTTTGCAAAAAAATCGTTAAATTTCGATTAATAACAAAAAAAGTAAAAATGTCAGCAGCAATGAAATACCACCAAATGAAAGCTCTATTAGTGAGAAGAAAAGGAGGTAAAATTCATTTGGGTGGTAAGTTGCATGACCGAGCAATAAACGGTGAAAGTAGTGTAGTGCCGATTTGTAAAAAAGGGCCTGGTCTTTAGGGGGGTATAAACCTGTGGTCCTTAAGTGGTTAAGAAACATAGGGATACAAATAAAGAGGGAGACAGATGCTGGGTCTCTTCCACTAATTTATCCCTAGGTTCTAACTCGCAAGTGAAGCCCTCACTGTATGTCCCTTGGTGTCCCTTTAAAGCAGTGACAGTGACTGCCCAGCTTCATTGGAATATAAAGACAACACACACCAGGGGACAAACAGACCATAATAACGTAAAAAATGTCCCAACGCGTTTCACGGGCAGTCAGCCAGGTCATCAGGGGACCGATAGATACCATGAGATATGCAAGTACACATAGTGGACAATCGTCCAAACCAAGGCGCTTCCAAGTATGCTGGGGCGAACAAGGAGATAACAGTGTTGCAAATAAGGCAAGTACTTTGCTCGCCATGTGTACGAGATCCAGGGTCTGCTCCTCTCCTGCGTATGGCAGTAACGGAAGCGAGTGTCCGTGCTGGCGTTCTTTAAAGCAGAGCAGGCTTGAATTAGGTCCGCCTCTAGGGTCACATGATCCGTCACGCGGGTCGTGACGTAAATGGTCACGGGTTCCCCGCGTCATAGCAAGATGTCACATGATTGGGACAACCACCGAAAGTACATCAGTGTTGCCCCTTAGCCTTCCCTAACCCACTGCGGACAGGAGATAGGTCAGATGGCATAAAGGGGCGGGGATATGGAAATGAGGAATTATAGAGATGGGCTAACCCAAATTCCCTAAGTCAACCATAGAGAATGGCATTAATAGCCAAGCGGGGTGCGTCACTTCAGTAGAATCACAGAAGGCGCTACCAGGGTATTTAAGCAGCAGGTTCAAAGGACGACATATCCGTTAGAAGGATAAATGAATGGATATAATTGATATAATGCTCCTCATTGAAGCCAGCAGTGATAAGATATATAAATCTAGAGCGGCAGATAGACCCTTGCGCACATTCAGACCACAAGTAGTTGTCAATGGGAAAGTTGGAACAATATGAAACAATGTAGCCTGAAGTAATCAGACACCAATACGGACACCGCAGTCATTTAACCCCTCTGCAATGTACCAAACACACACAGAACTATAGTCCTTATGTGTGCTATGGACAAGTCAATTCCAAAGGTTTTGGAGAGGAGGAGATTGGGACAGGAGGATACTACAAAGGGAAACATGGTGGATATTCGAACTGAGGACCTCTCAACCAAATGGCCTCAATGAATAGTTTAGTAGACAATACAGAGGAGAGCACTCAACTCACCATTGAATCTGCATCACCTTTATCTCTTCTATACCACCAACTTTGCAACATCGTCAGTTTGACTATACCACCAGCTTTGTATCATGTTCAGCACTGCTACACCTCCGGTCCCGCTATGTCTCCACTTCTGCTACATCTGCAGTTCTGCTATACCATTAGCTCTACAGCATCATAGGCTCTGTTACACTACCAGTTCCATTGGATCTACAGTTTTGCTACATCATCTTTTCTGCGATGCCACCAGCTTAGCTACATTATTCTCCAGGAACAACTTCCCAACCCTGCTACATCTGTCCCTCTGCCCTCTTGCATTTGTGACTTTTGCTGCAGTTAACCTGTTCTTCCCAGCCATAGACTAGTGAATCCACCTCGCCAGTTGCAAATATAATAACCTGCTGGTGTTTACATGTTGTGACTAGTGTTGATCATGAATATTCTAATCGCTAATTTTTATTGCGAATTTTCCGATTGCTGATTTTCGGAATCAAGAAAATAATAACTGGAGATCACGAATTCTAGAATTTACGAATTTATGGCGAATATTAGGCCAAAAATTCGGGATATATCGCGAATACGAATATTGCCTATGCTGCTCATCACTAATGCCTAGCTTTATTAATTTTAGATGAAAAATTGCTTGATGAAGGGAAAGGGGCACTTTTTTACTGTAAACTTTTATTTTTTTAACCTTTTTTTTTACTTTTTATTTTTGTCCCAGTACAGGGACTTCAACATTTCAGGGTCTGATACGTTTCCTATTATTGTACTACATTGACTGTTAGTGTACTGGGGGCTGAGCCTCATAGGCTTCTGTACATGGCAGACCCTGAGGCCTTTGCGTGGCCTGGGTTTGCCATGGCAGCCATTATCTACCTGCCACCGCAGAGTGAGGGACTAATGGAGAGGCATAGGGACCCCTCTCCTTCTGCAAACTTATATGCCGCAGTCAAGTCTAATAGATTGTAGATAAATAGATATAGGATAGATTTTAAGATGATGATAGATAGATAGATAGATAGATAGATAAATAGATAGATAGATAGATAGATAGATAGATAGATAGATGAACAGCTCTCTAGGAAATCAATTTCATTATGAATTTCCCAAACAAAATTCAGATTCTAGAGAATTCCAAACTTTGTGGATTCATTTCTCAAAATGGCAACCACCATTTTACAGGCCACCAAAAAGGGATCGCTTTTGGACTTTTTTTTAAAAATAAAATCTGACAGTACCATGTTTTCTTAAACAGGCTGTTTGTTACCACCGGCTGCCATCTGTTTACCCATGTCATATATGTCACTGTGTCTTTGCATTAAAAAGCTTGAAATAGGTTGGATACAGTCCCAGGAAACCTCAGTGTCATACACAACTTTTCAGGGCAACTAAGGCACCTTAGATTCACGTTCAATTTATTCAGACCCAAATCAAATCTGCCGAATAATTCATACAAATCAAAATGATTTTCAAAAAAATTTCTCAGATAGATAGATATTTAGAACATTATTACAGTACTCTAGCTAAATTTAGTGTTGGAAATATAGATGTAATTAGAACATCTAAATGAGCCTCTGTAAATTGCTACAACATTATTAGAATATTGGAAAACATGACAAATTTTCCTTTGTGGGTGGGGGTTTAGAACGGAGAAACCTTATAATAGGATGTGAATGACACACGGAGCAGAGTATTTTTGTAACCTATGTCCTGAGCACTCCTCAGTGCAATCTGTCCTATACGTGATAATGAGGTAGTGAAAGCTGTGATGGCTCGCTGGCATCAGCCTGACATTATATCTATTGTATCTATAACACGCGTGTCATGCGCTGTTTCTGTGGAATGATATATTTGGAACATATGCACCATAATATTACTTCATTTCCATTAACTGTTTTATCCTCAGGATGAATGGAAGCGATGTCATGTGGAGCAGGGATTTTTTTTCTACTGTACAGTCTTGGCCAAAAGTTTTGAGAATGGCACAAATATTAGTTTTCACAAAGTTTGCTGCTAAACTGCTTTTAGATCTTTGTTTCAGTTGTTTCTGTGATGTAGTGAAATATAATTACACGCACTTCATACGTTTCAATGTCTTTTATCGACAATTACATGACATTTATGCAAAGAGTCAGTATTTGCAGTGTTGGCCCTTCTTTTTCAGGACATCTGCAATTCGACTGGGCATGCTCTCAATCAACTTCTGGGCCAATTCTTGACTGATAGCAACCCATTCTTTCATAATCACTTCTTGGAGTTTGTCAGAATTAGTGGGTTTTTGTTTGTCCACCCGCCTCTTGAGGATTGACCACAAGTTCTCAATGGGATTAATATCTGGGGAGTTTCCAGGCCATGGACCCAAAATGTCAACGTTTTGGTCCCCGAGTCACTTAGTTATCACTTTTGCCTTATGGCACAGTGCTCTATCGTGCTGGAAAATGCATTGTTCTTCACCAAACTGTTGTTGGAATGTTGGAAGAAGTTGCTGTTGGAGGGTGTTTTGGTACCATTCATTATTCATGGCTTTGTTTTTGGGCAAAATTGTGAGTGAGCCCACTCCCTTGGATGAGAAGCAACCCCACACATGAATGGTCTCAGGATGCTTTACTGTTGGCATGACACAGGACTGATGGTAGCACTCACCTTTTCTTCTCCAGACAAGCCTTTTTCCAGATGCCCCAAACAATCGGAAAGAGGCTTCATCGGAGAATATGACTTTGCCCCAGTCCTCAGCAGTCCATTCACCATACTTTCTGCAGAATATCAATCTGTCCCTGATGTTTTTTTTGGAGAGAAGTGGCTTCTTTGCTGCCCTTCTTGACACCAGGCCATCTTCCAAAAGTCTTCGCCTCACTGTGCATGCAGATGCGCTCACACCTGCCTGCTGCCATTCCTGAGCAAGCTCTGCACTGGTGGCACTCCGATCCCGCAGCTGAATCCTCTTTAGGAGACGATCCTGGCGCTTGCTGGACTTTCTTGGACGCCCTGAAGCCTTCTTAACAAGAATTGAACCTCTTTCCTTGAAGTTCTTGGCGATCCTATAAATTGTTGATTGAGGTGCAATCTTAGTAGCCACAATATCCTTGCCTGTGAAGGCATTTTTATGCAACGAAATGATGGCTGCATGCGTTTCTTTGCAGGTCACCATGGTTAACAATGGAAGAACAATGATTTCAAGCATCACCCTCCTTTTAACATGTCAAGTCTGCCATTTTAACCCAATCAGCCTGACATAATGATCTCCAGCCTTGTGCTCGTCAACATTCTCACCTGAGTTAACAAGACGATTACTGAAATGATCTCAGCAGGTCCTTTAATGACAGCAATGAAATGCAGTGGAAAGTTTTCTTTGGGATTAAGTTACTTTTCATGGCAAAGAAGGACTATGCAATTCATCTGATCACTCTTCATAACATTCTGGAGTATATGCAAATTGCTATTATAAAAACTTAAGCAGCAACTTTTCCAATTTCCAATATTTATGTAATTCTCAAAACTTTTGGCCACGACTGTATGTGCCTTTTTCATGAAAATTTATGCTTGTGAAACCTTTGCTTGAATTTGTTTCTCAAAGCATCATTTGCAACTCAAATTTGATTTACATTACTAAAGAAAAAAAAAGCATCATAAGGCTACTTTCACACTCGCATTTTGGGCAGATCCGTCATGGATCTGCAAAAATGGATCCGTTACAATAATACAACCGCATGCATCAGTCATGAACGGATCCGTTTGCATTATCTGCAACATAGTCAAGACGGATCCGTCATGAACTCCATTGAAAGTCAATGGGAGACGGATCCGTTTTCTTTTGTGCCAGATTGTGTCAGAGAAAACGGATGCGTCCCCATTGACTTACATTGTGTGCCAGGACGGATCCGTTTGGCTCAGTTTCGTCAAGGGGACAGCAAAACGCTACAGGCAGCGTTTTGGTGTCCGCCTCCAGAGCAGAATGGAGATGGAACGGAGGCAAACTGATGCATTCTGAGCGGATCCTTTTCCATTCAGAATGCATTAGGGCAAAACTGATCCTTTTCGGACCGCTTGTGAGAGCCCTGAACGGATCTCACAAACGGAAAGCGAAAACACAAGTATAAAAGTAGCCCAAGAAAGATCCAACTGGGACCTATATTATGGTGCTCAGTTTGCTATTGAGTCAGTTTTGAATCACCCTACAGCAGTTTTAGATCCACACATGCTTATTTATTTTATGTCTAAGAAGAAATATATATCTTTGTGGTAGTGATGTCTCTTATTCTACTTGGCCTTAGGATTCATAGATAATTCAATAGGAAAATGTCATAAAAGTAAATTCTGGGGCTGATTCAATCAGAAGTACCTATCTCCCAGGGAAAGAGAACTAGAGATGAGCGAAGTTTTGTAAAATTCGATTTGGCTGCTATGCTGGATTTTACAAAACAAAAAATGCTTTCTGATTAATTACTTTGTCACAAAGCGCATTTCTTTGTAAGTAGAGAGTGCAGTGACAGGGAGCAGAGCAATCGTATGTCATTGTACCCCTCAGATGCAACGTTCAAAGCTGATTGCAGCATCTGATAGGAATAATACAGCAAAAATACGGTAAAATTAAAAAAATAAAATACTCACCTGATCCATTTGCTCGCTATGGGCCGGCCGCCACCATCTTGCTTGAAGGTGTGGCACGAAATCTTGCATGGCACGAAATGACTTCATCATGCCGGCCAGCATTTCAGCCGAGATCTTTAAACAAGATGGTGGCGGCCGGCCCGTCGCGAGCAAATGGATCAGGTAAGTATAATTTTTTTTGTTTGATTTTTTTACACTATTTTAGGTTTAATCGATTTACACAAGGAAATTCGGCTTCGCAGATAATGAAATTTATCCTGAAATTCGGATTTGCGGACTTCAATTTGCTCATCATTAGAGAGAACCCTATCACTAGGTCCACCTTCTGGAAGGCAGTTCCCTGTCTCTGGGAGATACTTCCTTCCCCAGGAGAGCCAGTACCCTGCCTAACGTTTTGTTTCTAGTAGAAAAGGGTAGTGTGATACTTACATGATTGTCTCCATTCCCAATCTGCATATGCATAAAAGATGTAAATGGATAAGCATGTCTTTCATTCTTTTGGTCTAGGGATCATAGCAGGCAAGAATTGGCAAGGACTCAAAAGAGCTACGGTACCTACAAACAGAAAGGATGAACCTTTTTGCAAAACGTTCTAAAGAACCCTAGGAATTCTATATACCTATGCTATACCTTACCAGATTGCACATCCACTTATCTATTTGTCTGTGTCTGGAGTTACACCTAGCACTTTGAATTGATTTCAAATATACAGCTCTAGTCCAAAGCAGTAAATTGACCTGTATGAAGTCTTGTGCCTGGAGCTGTCACTCAAGTAAAATCAATCAAAACTGCAACAAAAAGTCTAGATGTAGTCCCAGTTTATAACTGACAAAGGTTTAAGACATTGTGAAATTCTTAACCAAAAAGCAGAGTTTTAACTTGAAGCTTCCACGTCCAAATGCAAAATCTTTACAGGGCCCCCACCTGCCATGTGCCTTGTGTTTTTGGCCCCCTCAGGCTCCAGAGTCCAGGTGTAACTGCTACCTCTGCATCCCCTTGAGAAGTGATTAAACTGCAAGATGCTTCTGGCACCAAGCTGAATATCTGTTGAAGTCTAGCTAAGCCCTTGGTATGGGGTAACCGTTCAACCGCATCAATGCAACATTTTTGATTACCTGTAAAAAAAAAAAAAGCCAATGGTGCTTAAGCAAAATACTCTGCTAGGTTCCAAGTTGTTTTAATATAAAATATTTCCATTAGACCTGGCTCTAATCTACATCTTTAATGCAAAATAACTGATGTCTGATGGTTGAGCAAAATTCAGCTGATCCAAGAAAAACTGAAGATTCAGCGATGGAGGGCACAACTCTCAGCTTGAAATACATACCCCACCACTAAAGTAAACCTTGGTGAAACTGTTTCTCTATCTGGGCGTGTAAGGTAATTTCAAAACACTTAAATCCCTTCACTTGTTGACTTTTCTTCCCTCGGCCCAGTTCCTACCCAGATTTTTATGCTTTGGAAATTCCTGAAAGATTTTCTAAATCCTTTAATTTTTTTTTTTAAAAGGAAAAACAAAGAGGTGGTTGTAGAGTTAGGAGGCTTTGATACAATTCAGAAATTTTGATGTAATAACTTGAATGTTTTTGGAAGGTGTATCTAAGCCTTTGCCAGGGAAGACATTACAGCAGATTTGGGTTAATGTCGTAAAGTCCATTTACAAACATATGAAGGAAAAAAAAATAGGGTTTCGGAACAGCTTGACATCTGGTGTCTTTTAGTTCTTGGACATATGGAAGAAAAGCCACTGACACAACAAATATACAGTGTTATTGATTCTAATGAGCAAACTGTATATTCCCTCATAGAAGGACAATAGCTCATTTCACTTGCCACCATTAATAAATGTAATAATAATGGCCAAATAGAATAAACAAAGTCAAATGCTTAAACCTGAAGATGCTAATAGACTAGAGGTAAGATGAGTGTAACAGTCCCCTTGATCTGGGAATAGGTGATGGCTGAAGTTAAACTTCTGGTATGTATGATATATCTATGACGTCTGTGAACTTGAGCCTGGCTTGGTTTCCACTTATGTGATCTTTGTATAATCTTAAAATTCCAATGTATTGTCACTTTGGAGGAATGGGCACATCAGGCTTTCAAGCTATCAGTCTCCTGATCTCAGAACTGTTAGTCATCTTCCATATCTGTTTCTAGCTTCATGGGTAAAGTCACCCTGACTGGTTTCCTCCAAATCTCCCTAGGTAAATTTATGTCTGTGACCACTATAGTTAGGTCTGTTAGTAGAGAAGACTCAGTAGTCACTGAGGCATGAAGTGATACTTTTTAATTGTCAACTGCAGACATCATTTGGAGCAGAAGGCGACATCACACAGGAAAATGACTACATTTACCTTAGGTGGTTGTGTTGTATCTGTCACATAAGTGACATGTTGTGTCATAGACTTTAAAATTAATGCTCACAGATCTAAAATTATTGTGTACAGATTTACAACAAATTCTATACTAACTACACAATGGTCACATGGGTCCTCAAACTGTATTGTCCATTTTTATAAATGACCACCTTCCAAAATGTTGCCCACGCATTTTAATTAACCATTTTGCAAATTTTACCTGTTTGCTTTGCAAACTAATTTATTCCCAACATGTGTAGATACTTTCTATTTTAAAAAGGTCATGGCTATATTTCAAAAATATTGCTTCTCTCCACAACAGGGCTGTGCACAGCTTGTTAGTAGGAGGACTCCTACATTTTTGGAAGTTATTCAAACAAAATGTATGACATCACTGAATTTATGTTGCAGAATAGCACATTAAAACATAAAAACTCGACATGATGACAATATGAAGGTTTAGGTTGGCTTCTAAGCAACAATCCCAACAAGTTTCAGCAGCCAAGCTTTTATTATTTTCATAGTTTTTGTTCTGACAGGGAAAACTCCTGGATTTGGTTGGAGATAATTAGGAGTAATAGTAAATTGGCAACAGGGTGTCCAAGCTAGAAGATTGTATGAATGCAGTCTGGTTAATGTTTTTGTAAAATAAAAAAAATAGACGAAACAATACTGGTTTTGGTCATGTCATCAGATAATAAAATCTACTTGGAAAAACATTTCAGTGTTACTTTACAGAGCTTCATATTTTGATCTTCAAGAAGATGTTAAAACGTGTAACTATGGCTACTACCTAAATTAGCAACTCAAACATTGGTTCATGGCTTGAAATCCACTGAGCATGTGTCTACATAGAATCCGAATATTCTCATTATGATTTTGTGCGTTTTCTTCATTTGTTTTGTCTTTCTCCAACATTTTAAGAATAATTCTGATGGGTTAATTCCTATGTAATGCTAGTTCATGTAAGAAGGGGAAATTTGATTGTGAGCCAAACTGGGGACAAGGACTGTCAATTAATTCCATAATTTAAAACATTGAAATGAGGGTATACATAATAATGGAATGAGGAGTTTGGGTGACTTGCGTTCATACACGGATTGTGGGATTCCATCATACAGTGGTTTCCCATGGCAAAAGAAATTGAGTTTTTTTTATAATTAGCAAGTAACATTTTATGTCATTTATATGCTAAATGATTAAGGTAGTATTGATTGATACAAGTGAAGCCCCAGTATAAAGCTAAAAAAGAATCATTACTTAAGGTTCCAGGTTTAGCTATACAGGACAGAAGGATTTGGTGATTGCTTCACTCTCCACTCTTTTTCCATGAACCTTGGGCCGATTCCCTACCACACGTTTGCTAGCAGGCAGTTCCTATACAGGTTATTGATACCCAAAAGCAAAGAGGATTAACAGGGATGACTGCCATCTCTCTGAGATGTGTGTTGTATGTATATTTATTCAACACATTACCACCAATAAAGAGATGAAGCAATACAACCTATCTACTGTATAAAGAAGCAGTTTGGTTTAGCTGGAAGCTGAAGGAGCTCCATGCTGCTAACCCATATAATGTTGAGAAAGGTATCTAAAAGTGGAAAAGATCTGTGAACAAGATCACACTCATGGTTTTTGACACTCAGAAGGTCAGTTGGCTAAACATCTCCAGTTGAGAGTGCCAAAGCTACTAATTGGAGGGTATTTCCAGTCTGCCCATATATTTATCATGTAAAGAATACATTGAGAATTCTTATGTTAAAGGTTTTTTTTGGTCTATTTATTTTAATATTCCTATCTTTAGGATAGGCCTTCAATCCCTGATCGGGAACTTTTTTCACCGGAGCCACTGCAAAAAAGCTGATGCTTCAGGGTGTCAGATGCCTTGGAAACCCCCTTCAAACAAGATTTTACTATTTTTGTAGCACCTGTATAATCCACTTCAAAACCGGTTGTTCAAACCCCTGTCATTTAGAAGGAAACAGCAGGCAATGGTCAGAAATTTGTACAATCCTCTTATATGAGTAAGGAAAGAAGAGAAATGGTTTTACTTGGATAAAACGATTTAGGCGCTGAGTAATTTCTGTGTGGTTGAACACAAAATCTCTAGTGTAAAACAAAGTGTAATTGACAGAACAGATGCACCCAGCACATACTCAGCACAATGCAGAAAAATTAGGTCTACAGTAGGACAACTACAATGAAGGACTCAAATATCTTGTTCCAGATAATCCAAAATAGTTGGCCGTGGGATCAGAGGGACTTAAAATCAAAGCGGAACATATACTGACCTTCACCGATTCACCACTGCTGCTCTTCCAACTCTGCCTCAGCCCCTGCTAAATGCCCTTTCATCCAATGACAAGAGAATGGTGGGGACCCAGGAAGCATTAAAACAGCAGTGTCATGGGATTGGTGGAAATCACTTTATCTTCTTTTATGTTTCTAAGCTCTTCTGACCCAACCGCCAACTATTTTTTATTAGCTGGCATACTACTGTAAGAGGTTTATTTGAACATCTCCATCCAGGCTAATTTGAATAATGGTGACTAGGTTGTAGACATTGATATTGGATCCACAGTACACTTGACCACCAGACATGAGAGATGGAAATGTCATCAGGAACTACATGGGACAGGCTGCTGACTCAGGGAAGCCTCGTTCTCCAGCCAAATTATGGATACAATTTCAGTCACCTACTCTTCTTATGTGGTCTGCTCTAGTTCTAAATTTCCTGCGTTTGGGAGACAATATCTATCTAAAAAGAGACTAAACAAACAGCTATGTATTTGGGATTTATGGTTGAAAAAGTCCCTTTGATAAGTATAAATATGCCAGACTATTGGGACATTTGGTAGATAATTATGGTAACTGTTATATAGGGATCTGCATTGTTACATGTATCCATGCAATTTAATATTGTTTAATAAAATATGCAAAAAAGCGTGTACTTACCTGACTTGTGAGTAGGGACATGCTGCATCGTCAAGAGCAATGGTAACATTGCATTTACTCACTCATTTCAAGGAGGCATAACAGTGGAACAACACACCACAAAACTCTAAGACATGATGCTCCAGAATTTCAAGTGATGAGTGTTTCAAGTAATGCAGGCATTTACTTAGGCTACTTTCCGACAGAGGATCTCAATACCGGAGAAAAACGATTCAGTTTTGTCCCCATTTATTGTCAATGGGGACAAAACAAAACTGAACAGAACGGAATGCTCCAAAATGCATTTTGTTCCGTTTGGTTGCGTTCCCATACCAGAGAGCAAACCACAGCAAGCTGCGGTTTTCTGTGCGACGTGGGGTGTGGAGCAAAACAGAATCGGCATGACACACAATGCAAGTCAATGGTGCCAGATCTCTTTTTCATAATGAATGAAACCGGTTGTATTAGCAAAAACGCAAGTGTGAAAGTAGCCTAAAACAGACATGTCAAGAGAGTGGACAAATCTTTTATGTGATCTTTAACTAAAGGTGAATAGATAAGAAGCTATATGGATACACAATTTTGAATGAAAATTTTACCATTTTTTTGCCTTCGGCTTGAGAAAGTAAGTAAATTATGTGCCACGCATCAAATAAGCTCTAGGAGGCAACAATTGATGTGACTTAAGAGTTGGCAACTTAAGGATGATGAGTCAGCTACCAGCCTGCTGGATTTCCTGACTCTTAGAAAAATGCCTAGCACAACATATCCTTCTCGACTTAGGACCAGACCAATATCTGCTTTATTAAATCATCTGAAGAACATCTGTTACTCTCTGGAGGTCCTCTGAAGGTCCTTAGTATTAAAGTACCAACATAAGATGTATAGTGCTTGCCAGCTGTACCTCCGAACCTGACTGGCAAATGATACGAAGCCAGTTGGCTACTGAGAATGGAAGGGCATGCACTAATTGGAAATAAATGTGTTATTTCTACTGTTTATACAGGAAGAAATAAACCGGAGCTGTAAAATGTCAGTTCCGTATTGTGAAGCCACATGTTCACTGGCGTGCCAAAACATAAAGTCACTTGATTGCCACTTCCCAAGTGCAAAGTGCTGACTGAGAAAAGCAACCTTACAAATCCGTTGCTGGAAATTGTTGACTCATTGCCCATATTCTACATTAATTTACTTAGACTGCTATGAAAAAAACACAAAGCCATGAAAAGTTTAAAAAAGTCTCAAAAATAATGTAATTACTCTATGTATCAAAAGTTAGTGTAAAAAGTAAAATGACTGAAATACAATTGGGTTTAATTTCTCAAAATCCCTCGAAAATTGCTATAATGGCTTCTGAATGTTAATGTTAAAGGGGTTGCCCCACAAAAAATATTCTACGGTTTTCAAACCAGCACCTGGATCTGAATACTTTTGTAATTGCATGTAATTAGAAATTTAGCATTAGCCCCTGAGTTATTCAGTAAAATGTATCTGCATGTACCTGTTATTTGTTTTTTTTTTTCTCACTTTTTTGTCCTGCTCACTGAGAAGGCCGCACATGCTCAGTTTCATCTTTCAACTGCCTTCTGAGCTGTGATAGGGTGAGCATGGACACGCCCCCTTAGTTGCAGCAGAAAAGACACTTCCCTTGAACTGTCAGCTTGATATAAATCTAGCAGAGCAATGAATGAGGAGATCTCTGGATCCATGTGAGGTACAGGGCTGGTTCTGGCTTTGTTAGAAAGAGATTATTTTTTTACATTAGTCATAGGGTAATCCCTTTAAATTACAAATTTCCATATTTGTGCAGCACGCCGGGCTGCAGAGAATGGGAGTTTGTTGTGGTGACAATCAGGGTGGCTGTAGTCCGCACAGTGGTTAATCTTTCTTCTAGTGCTGCCAGGGCTGTGTGTGCAGTGTTGTGAGGGGGCACACCCTGGACTTTGTTATGTTAGGTAGATGGGTGCAAGGCCAGAGAGCAGAAGTAGGGGCAGACTGAGAAATTGTGGCGTCAAAGACCAGGCCCTTTTAGATATAATAAAAAAAAGTCTCTTTCTTTACTGAGCAGATGATGGGCGTTTTAGTATATACACAAGCAGTAGACACAGCTCTTAGATATATAACACAGCAAGACTCTCCCAAAGGTTGTATATAGCAGGTAGCAATGTTGGTAGTAGTCCTCCCTAAATCTCTCTGTAGATAAACTGCAATCCTCCCAAATAACCACAGGCATTAAATTATTTTCTCATTAACACTTTCTATAATGTCCAGTCTGCAGGAGGCAGTCCTTACATCTGGATGGTCAGTCCGTCTCAGAAGTGTGGTGGGTGTCAGAGGCAATTAACCTCATTACCACATGCAGTAAGGTCTGTTGTCATAAACATGCGGTTACCTTACTGTCTCAGTCCAAGCACGGCCTCTAATTGGTTCTCAACCATCTGCAAATGTCTATTCTTTTTCTCGCAGGGGTAGGTCTCTCAGTTAAGTTGCTCATCTGGTGGTTTTCAGTCTCAGGGATGAAGGTTCCGTAGAATAGACCTAGCTATGAGCAGCTCACACATGTATACCCCGAGGCTTGCTCAGCCAAAAACTTTCAACCAGGGTGTGTGGTACCAGCTTATTAACCTAGCAACAAAACCAAGACTCTCAGTTTTAACAGTTTGTTGCCTATACACAACCATTTGGGATTCACAGTGCAAAAGAAAAAGACTACTTTATCTATTTAAGTACATTGGTAAATAATCACAACCTTAACTCTTTAGCAGTGATCTGCTACAACATTAACCCTTTAGTAGTGATCAACTGCATACAGTATGTAAAAAAACAAAAAAACTTTCATGAATGCAGGGTAAAAGGGTACCTACAGGATATTGAATGAACAAGCAACCAAAACACAGAAGTGTAGTTATGTTCAGTTGCCAAACATTAGGGAATTCACATGGGTGTTTTCTGAACAAGGTTTGTCTATGATGACAATGGCGTAATGCTGGCCAGACACATTAGATAGCTCTCAGCCGAATACTAATTTGGCTGACAGCTACCACTTCCAACACCACTATGCACACTGAACATACATGTGGCCTGAATGAAGAGACGTAAGAAAGCCACTACTAGACATCTCCGGCAGTTGCTTATATGCCCAAGAAGAAAATCATGAGCAGTTAAAATTCTGCTGCCCGATCCTTATCTCACCTGCCATTTGCCATCAGGGGAGAGTCAGCAGACCCCCACATACATTAGATAGTTGGCCAGTCCTGTCAAAATTACAATTTGCTTGGCTGTGTGTCACCTGCACATATGTGCCTTTAGATTTAGATGAGCCAGAACTAGAACAAAATTGTAGGGAATGTATGTGAAGCATCAAGTCCACATGAGCTGAAACTGAAATGAAGGTACACAGAGACTGTGGTCAAAAAATCCAAAAGCAGGTCAGACACATGAAAGGGAAAAGGAGAGAAAAAGTCAAGGGGATGTTGCTTCATACTGGGTGCCCGGCTGCAGCCATCTCCGTCTGGTGCCCAGCGCCACCTTCCCAGTTGAAATCGCCGCCTTCCTCACCTCAGCCCCGCCTCCGCAATCATCCGGTCCCTCAGGTTATGCCTAGTGCGCACGCGCGGGATCTGGCAGAGGGGCCTGGACGATTGCGGAGGTGGGGCTAAGGTGAGAAAGGCGGCGATTTCAACTGGGAAGGCGGCGCTGGGCACCAGACGGAGATGGCTGCAGCTGGGCACCCAGTATGAAGCGACGTCCCCTTGGGCACCTTAGGTAGGTGAATGACAGGTTATAAAAACCTGTTTTATGTGCTAATAGAGCCACAGGCACATTTAATAAGTACAGTTTCGGATTCATGCTATTTGGACGGACCTGGCCATATGTTGAGGTTATAGGCCTAAAATGTCATGAAAGAATCCCTTTAAGTATCAGAAAGTACATAGAACAAAGTTGGATTAACTTTTTTTTAGCAACATAGTAACATAGATCTGAGCAAACCTTATACATGCACTTCCTTCTCCTGTAGCCAGATTCCTGTGCTTTACACAGGCCAAGTCATCATCTACAGTAGACCCAGAATAAGAGACTTTATTTTGGTTGAATTTATATTTATGGTACTTGTTGGTGAGTGGAGAATGACCTCCAAGATCAAGGCCAGGATACAGAGAGAGTAAAAGTAACAATTGCCAAGGGGCTGTGTCAGACTGAGGTATCTATAAAATTTATCCTGGGGGTCCACTGTAAAGCTTCATGCAAATATTACCTGCCCACACAATGGCGGGCAGCAAGATGATACAAGATGATTGATTATGGGACCCCTGCAGTGACTTTGAGAGGGCATATTCCTGGGAAAAGAGGATACAGGCTAGACTCTGTACCTAGCTCTCAGCCACCTGATGCATAGTAAACCGGGTAGTTTGTTAAATAATCTACACAGTTTTTAAAAGGTCATTTAGGCTGGTTGAGATGTTATATGCTGCTTATCTATATGTAGTGCAGTCAGTCAACTGTGCCACGTACCGCTTGTGCAGAGGATGGGAGACTATGGACTCACCTCGCTTTGAGGCCCACCAGGGGATTCACCTGTTCACAGGGGCATAGCTAAAGGCTCATGGGCCCTGGTCCAAGGGTTCAGCTTAGGCCCCCCTTTCCTTAGTGTTTTGTGGCTAGGAAAGCACATAGCCTTCATGCTGCCTGCGGCAAAAAATTGAGACAGTAGTGCCCTCCCAACCCTCCTATGCTAAATTCTTGACCTAACTGGTGTCTTCTTATGTGGCACAAGGGTCTTTTGGCCCCCTCAGGCTCCTGGGCCTGGTAGCGACTGCTACCTCTGCACCCCCTATAGCTACGCCCCTGTCTGTTTACCTGTGGGCCAGTCCGAGCCTGCCCAGGGGCATCCACCACCTAAAGACCTACATCTCATGTTTATGTCCAGCATCAGTAATACATTATATGACTGCCATTGGAGAATGACACACCACCAAAGTGCTTTCCTATGGGCCTTGACTAAAATCTCATTTAGATGCTGCAAGGAGCAGACGATTGTCAGGAAGGAAGTGGTCCTTCCAAAGAATCGTCTACACGTTAAGTGGTGAAGAGCTGTATTTACAGTACATGCAGCGATCACCTCCACAGTATGAGGACGAGCAATGTCTGCTACTATAACAAGTACTATCACACATACAAAACCATTGTTCCTGGGCAGTAAAGTACTGTTTAGACAGCACGATCTGCTTCCCAGGAACAATGATTGAGGTGTCCACACCTCAGATCATTTTACCCGATGAACGAGCATTTTGCTCATTCATCTGGTGATCTTTAGACAGGCAGATTAAAGGGAGTTGAGTGTTCATAGGAATGTTCATTCCCAATAATCGACCAGAACATCAGGACATTTAAACCTATCTTAGCCTTCATCTGGCCCTGCCCAGAAAGATATTTATGTTGGGGGTAGTGTTATTTCTTTTATGTTTTCTTATCCATACACCCCCGAATTCTTCCAGGTAAACCTCTATGTTCTCAGCTGTAAGTAAAAAGAAATTTACCAGGTTGACAAGGCGGGCCAAAGAGCCTTCATCTGTCATCAGTTTCTGTCTCTCGATGTGTAAATCTTTTCTGTGAAATATTTGAACAGAATGCAAGTTATATTCTCTGTTAATAAAAATTATTCTGCACTTTATCTGGTATTTTTCATTTTTATTGTCTTTTTTAAAAGTTTGGCCTGTATGTAGTGGAAAATTTGATTAGTTCCATGCATGCCATGCAATAAGCCGTCTCGTATTTGCATTTTTTACACGTCTTTATTCTCCCTGTTATGTTTTTGTTGCTTATCCGGATTTTCCACAATGGGATAGAACCCAGTTTGTTTTTTAAAGAAAAAAAGGCTCCAACTAAGCTTGTATTTCTGAAAGCAAGAACATGAATGTTCAGGTCGAGGTGTAAAACTCCATGTTTAAATGATTTTTCAGGGGTGATTTTAATATTTTATTTGAATTATGGTTTTAAGAAGAATGTGTATAAGATGGATAGATTGATAGATAATAGATAGATAGATAGATAGATAGATACATATGAGATAGATAGATAGATAGATAGATAGATAGATAGATAGATAGATCTATCTGTCTATCTATTCTTATGTATGAAAACTAGACTAAATAAAAAGATTGTGCATTGGGGCCCAAGCAACCAAGTCATGTTTCTGCATGGAATATTGGCATTTCACTTAAAATTCTGTGTTTGACAATGGGTGACAAATTTCACCAAAATAGCAGAACACATTATTGCCTCTTATTAATATTATTCAATGTATTATTCTTTCAATACTACATTGACTTTAAAGAGTAATAACTATTCTGGAGCAACTATTCTTAAGACTCTGTCATGCTATTCCTCTATTATTCTTTCTAGAAGTTATAAATGAATTTCCAGCAGTCTGCTGTATGGGTCCAACACCAGTGTCCCAGCACAGGCTGACACTGTCCAATCAGTTCTGTCAGTGGAAGACTTTGTGGGGACCCGCTCTCAACTAGTAACACCCAGTTAAACCTTTGCGGCAGACCACTGGCAAATCATTCATAAATTTCCAACTGGAATAATAAGGGAAGGGCACAACAGTTGATCCAAATATATAGTTTATTAATTTATCTGAAATAAAATTTTAAAAGTTAGTAGCAGCATAAATAACATCAAAATATGCAATATATACTACACAAGTATATCAGGGAATACATAATGAAAAATTATACCGACCAGTGTGGCTCAGACCCCGACGCGCGTTTCGCATCTCGCTTCCTAGGGACTATTGATGTTATTTATTGTAGGTTTGACTGTTTTCCCCTAATGAATTTTGCATGGTAATGTTTGCACTAGCCATTTTTAGATATTTATCTATTTCTTTAATGGTGGAGAATTGTACTATATATAGGGTGCAATACAGGTCGGCTCCCAGTTCATTGATGGGATCTCTGTTTGTTGTGTGACACACCCATTGTGGTTCTGTTCTTTTGTATATGTATACCGGTGCTAATGACTAACTAATATTTTAACTATTATTTGAGATAAATTTATAAAATATATATTTGTACTGTGTATTCATAATTTTCTTGTTGGTGTGGTTGCATATGATCTTGTTAAACATCTCATTCCCAGTTTTTTTTCTTGACTTTCTACTGGATTTTGGAACATCTCTGGGTTTCATTCAATCAACCCGAAGAGTGTTGGGTCTTTTCAAAGTGCGCTATCCATGAGGAAAAGTGAGAATTTCATCTCAGTTGCTATCCTTGCATCTTGCAAGGGTATATACCAGAAAGGCAGCTTTTCATGTAGCCACGGAGGAGCCCACGGAAGGAGGTGGGAGCTGTCCAGGTTTGTTATGGAAATCCCCTTTCTAGTATGTAAGTTACTGTATACCCTACTGCTTTTCCGAACATAGGGGCATCATCTTTAAACATCTACAGAAGTTAAGGGTAACAGGCAAAAAAGCTTTGGTGTCCTATTTAGATAAAAAGAAAATCTGTTGTTGGCCTAGCCTATGGCAGTGTCATGTTGGATTCCATAGATCTCCTGTACAACCTGTTCTACTGCTGTTATATCTATGGGGATTGCATGTCTGCACGTTAGTTTAATTCACCTACTGGAAAGGGTATGGATGATAAAACTTAAATAGGCTGTGCATACATTCTTTACCATTTGCTATTCTGTTTTAAGAGGGCAGAACATTTTTTATAGAACATCCACCTCAGGGGTCGCTGGTTCGTTTCTCAGCAGTTCTTGGTACTGTCACAAATCTATACTTGTGTCTAGACAAGAAATAAGTGAAATCCATCTCGTCCTCTTTTCCTAAGCCCTTTATATTGTAAACTGCAATAAATCAGTTTCTCACTTATATCATTGCACTCTTGCTAATGCCAAGAAAACGATGAAATACATGATGCCATCATAAAACCACATTATTGAGATTTTCTACAATTTTTGCATTCCTATTGTTTACTGAAAATGTTCTAAAGTATGTGAAAAATGCCTTGCCGTCAGTTTTTTTTTCGTAAGCAATTCAACACTTGCACCTATCTATCTTACAAGTGATAATGCAGTCTTATCAAGGGAAAATCATTTAATGAGAATTCCATACAAGTATTAAGGCCGATTAATTGGCCTGTATTTGTGGGAGGGGCGCCCTGCCCTATATCTAGGACGCACCTTTCTCCAGAGGGGACGGACGGCAGCAGTGTTCCTGTTACAGCCGGCGGCGTCAGCATCTCCTAGGCGACAGAGCGTCACTTCCGGTCGGCGCTTCCTCCGGCGTCCTGTTCCTCCTCGTGCGGCTGCCTCAGCGCAGTGTCGGCTCCTTAGTCCGGTCGGTGGGGTCGGTCCCTCTAAGGTATGAGAGGGACATCCCCACACCGGAACGGCAGTCTGGCAGCACGCCCCGCTCCCACGTGACTTGCACGCAGGTAGCAGGAGTCAGCGGGACTCCGTTCGTATATTTGCTGGGGCTACTCGCATTAGGCTCTATCTTTCTGCATTGGGGGAGGCTTGTAAGGGAGTAAGGACTGGGGGAGGGGGGGGAATGTCAATGAGAAGGCTAGTCTTTGAGGGCGGAGTTTCAATCTGCCTGATTAATCACAGCCTAGCTGTTTTTAACTTTTCTGTCAAGACGAATTTGGTATATTCACCATGACTGTTATATGGGGGGCAAAGTCTGGCACGGGCCGCCGTGCTGTCAGTTAGGTAGGGGGTTAATGCCATGCAGTGTGATGGTGATGAGTTGTTGGGGGTAGTACCCCCAGTAACAGGCGCCCCTAGACGTAGGCCAGCAGGGGCACGCCAGACCCTTCACATTGTATGGCATTTTATTCCATTGTTCTGTTTCAGATGGGCAGGTTTCTCACTTGCCTGTCTTCATACACTTGTCACAATTTGCTTGCTACGTAGATAGCTGTGTTTTATTTTGGCATATGCACGTCAGCCGTTCAGCCAACTCCGTGAGAACCCCGGCAATCTGACAATCGTGTCTCGTCACCCAGCTTCGGGCCACCTGAACGCAGGCGCAAGCGTTGTTAAAAAAAAAAAAAAAAACGTATTCTGCTTAATTCGTGCGAACAGGTCTATTTCCACGGTTGGTTCCTTGTGTTCTTCTCGTATCAGCATCATGTCCGGTTTCCGGTAAGGTCCTCCTTCTTTGTCTCTAATTTATTTTCCACTGTCACACGTCTCCTCTTTCTCCGTACCTGTCAGGTGGTCACCAGGGTCAGTTACCTTTGCATGATGGTTTCTGCAGTGGCGGTGGTGGTGTCTAGGCACGGGTGGTAGTCAAATTGTTGCTAAACAGTAGTAGTGACGGTCCGTTTTTTGCTTGCTTTACAGTCACAGAGAGCATGTCAGCTAGGTTGCCGGAAGACAAGTTGGTTAGGGTCCGCGCAGCCATTCACAGTTTCGTCACTGGTAGGGTCACCACCAAGGTGGAACTGCAGTCGTTGTTAGGCATGTAAAGTGTGCGATGCGCGTCATTCCTCAGGGTAGGTTTTCGTAGCCAGATTGTTACCACTCCCACTGTCATAGCTATCATCCAGCCATGTCTCAGTTATTCCCACTGTCATAGCTATCATCCAGCCATGTCTCAGTTATTCCCACTGTCATAGCTATCATCCAGCCGTGTCTCAGTTATTCCCACTGTCATAGCTATTATCCAGCCGTGTCTCAGTTATTCCCACTGTCATAGCTATCATCCAGCCGTGTCTCAGTTATTCCCACTGTCATAGCTATCATCCAGCCGTGTCTCAGTTATTCCCACTGTCATAGCCATCATCCAGCCAGGTCTCAGTTATTCCCACTGTCATAGCTATCATCCAGCCGTGTCTCAGTTATTCCCACTGGCATAGCTATCATCCAGCCGTGTCTCAGTTATTCCCACTGTCATAGCTATTATCCAGCCGTGTCTCAGTTATTCCCACTGTCATAGCTATCATCCAGCCGTGTCTCAGTTATTCCCACTGTCATAGCTATCATCCAGCCGTGTCTCAGTTATTCCCACTGTCATAGCCATCATCCAGCCAGGTCTCAGTTATTCCCACTGTCATAGCTATCATCCAGCCATGTCTGTTATTCCCACTGCCATAGCTATCATCCAGCCGTGTCTCAGTTATTCCCACTGTCATAGCTATCATCCAGCCGTGTCTCAGTTATTCCCACTGTCATAGCTATCATCCAGCCATGTCTCAGTTATTCCCACTGTCATAGCTATCATCCAGCCATGTCTCAGTTATTCCCACTGTCATAGCTGTCATCCAGCCATGTCTCAGTTATTCCCACTGCCATAGCTATCATCCAGCCGTGTCTCAGTTATTACCACTATGTCATAGCTATCATCCAGCCATGTCTCAGATATTCCCACTGTCATAGCTATCATCCAGCCGTGTCTCAGTTATTCCCACTATGTCATAGCTATCATCCAGCCGTGTCTCAGTTATTCCCACTGTCATAGCTATCCTCCCGCCATGTCTCAGTTATTCCCACTATGTCATAGCCATCATCCAGCCATGTCTCAGTTATTCCCCCTGTCATAGCTATCATCCAGCCGTGTCTCAGTTATTCCCACTGTCATAGCTATCATCCAGCCATGTCTCAGTTATTCCCACTGCCATAGCTATCATCCAGCCGTGTCTCAGTTATTCCCACTGTCATAGCTATCATCCAGCCATGTCTCAGTTATTCCCACTGTCATAGCTATCATCCAGCCATGTCTCAGTTATTCCCACTGTCATAGCTATCATCCAGCCGTGTCTCAGTTATTCCCACTGTCATAGCCATCATCCAGCCAGGTCTCAGTTATTCCCACTGTCATAGCTATCATCCAGCCATGTCTGTTATTCCCACTGCCATAGCTATCATCCAGCCGTGTCTCAGTTATTCCCACTGTCATAGCTATCATCCAGCCGTGTCTCAGTTATTCCCACTGTCATAGCTATCATCCAGCCGTGTCTCAGTTATTTCCTGTCAGGATAGTCCAGTGTTCCTGGACAGTCAAGCGCAAGCGGATTTGAGCATGTGGGACCACTTCTTGAGTCATTGGAATGGCGTGTCCATGTTTGTCCCGGCGGTCTCCCACAACTCCCCCGTCATATTCTCCAACAGCGGGGTCAGCACTGGTTTCGCTGCTATTTTTGGCCCCCATTGGCTGAATGGGGCGTGGCCGGAGGAGTTTTGCGAGGCCACGGGAATTTCCAGGCAACGGAGGCTAGGGACCTGTATCCCGTGGTGGCAGCAGCGCATGTTTAGGGTAACCATTGGACAGGCCGTACTGTGGTCTAAATGACCAAGACCTCCCAGTCAGGTCCCCCTACCCAGGTCAAATTCTTCCCCACGTCTCACAAATGGGGTCCGGTCCACGTCCTGCAGGGATTGTCAGGGGCACTGGCCGGTCGCGGCACTAACACCCCACTGTTACCCTTCGGGACAGCAGCGTTGTCTACCTCCCAATTCATAGCGCATGCGCGTATACTGGCGGTCAATCTAGGTTTTGACCCCCTCACGGTGTCAGGGCATTCGTTCAGGGTTGGGGCAGCCTCGGCCGCTTCAGGAATCAGGTGCCAGCCCACATTATCCGTAAGTTGGGCCGGTGGCGCTCGTCTTGTTACAGCCGTTATGTTCCGAACCCCGTTAGCGAGATTTCTTGTGCCTTTCAGAATTTGGCGTTGTAATACGTCAATGAACACGCTTTGTATTTTCATGCTGGGTTTTTGGCCTCTTTCAGGTGTACTCTCGACGGAAGCGGTTATGGCACAACTCAAGCCGCTAGTTCTGTTGGGGCATACATTAGGGGGTAGGTTCTTTCACATATAGCCCCGACCACAAGTATTAAGGCCGATTAATTGGCCTGTATTTGTGGGAGGGGCGCCCTGCCCTATATCTAGGACGCACCTTTCTCCAGAGGGGACGGACGGCAGCAGTGTTCCCCTCCCAGCCCGCCCTTTTCCTTTCACTCTCCTACAGGGTATGCCCTCTTTCAGGTGTACTCTCGACGGAAGCGGTTATGGCACAACTCAAGCCGCTAGTTCTGTTGGGGCATACATTAGGGGGTAGGTTCTTTCACATATAGCCCCGACCACAAATAGATTATAAAGTAAGCAAAAGAGTTAAAGCAGTTTTCCAGGATTGTGATATTGATGGCCTAAACCTAAAATAAGCCACGAGTATCAGATCACGGCGTCCCACTCCTGGCACCCCGAATATCAAGTGACTAGTGGGGATGGTAGTGGCTGTACCTGGTACTACATTTACGTGAATAGGACTGAGCTGTATATCAGGCACAACAACTACCAAATGTACCGTACTGTGGTTAACAATGAAAGGGGTGCAGAACTTGCCTAAACGATGACGCCCCTTCGGTTAGCTGATTGGTGGGGGGTGCTGGGAGATGAACCCCCACTGATCTGATATTTGTGTCCTACCCTAAGGGTCCTCTTATATGGGTCAGTCCTGGGCCAATAAAGAGTCCACATCGATAATATGCAAGTTGATTGAGGCTAGTGGGGGGAAAATGTCAGTGTGTCTTATAGGGCAAATACTAATGAGCGCTTCCATTATGGAAGCTCTCATTAGTACAATAGGACTGGGGAGCGGTAAATGCAGCGATCCCTGTGCTGGCTCCTTACTCACCAATTCCTGGTCTTCTCCTGCAGGCTCCTCACGCTGTGCTGTGACCTGTGCAAAGCGCAAGGACATCGGTGCGCTCTGTTACCTCATGATGTGCGACATCAGGTTAAAGCACAGCGCAGCAGGAAGAGAGCTGGATTTCAGGAGTAGAGGCAGCGGCGGTTTTCAGAACAGGAGGTGAGTTGATTTATTTATTTGTTTGTCTCGTCTGAGGTCTGATTAACATTGAGGTTCTGATTGGGGCTCTACGGTAAATTACCTTTACAGGCCAATGAAAAGTCCTAATAACCCGGCGCTTGATGCCCCTAAGTTATGTAGAGGTGGCGGCCTCTAGATAGCTTAGGCGTATCCACTGCCGGCATTCAACAGCCTTAAATCTACACAGCTTCCTTGCTGGTGTAGATTTAGATCATTTTCTATGCCAAAAACTGGCGTAGAAAATGCTAAATGATACTAGCCTGCCCGGCCAACCCTCTTCCCCATCCACGCCACAACCCCTTTTTTTAGAACTGATATACATGGAGTGAAAGGGGAATAAGTTGCAGATTTTGTCACAAATCTGTGACAAAATCTGCGCCAAATATATGCCAAAGGTAGTGTATATTTGCTCATAAATGACCCCCATTGTCCTTAAAAGATATGAAAACTTTTTAAACCATTTTTTATTACTCAATTGCATCTAAAAACAAAACAAAAATAAGCAACTTCCCAAACAGTCTTCACTAAGGCTACTTTCACACTAGCGTTAATATTTTCCAGTATTAAGATCCGTCATAGGGTCTCAATACAATACCGGAAAAAAACAATTCCGTTTTGTCCCCATTCATTGTCAAAATGTAACTCAACAGAGCGGAGTCCTCCAAAATGCATTCCGTTCCGTTCTAATACCGGAGAGCAAACCGCAGTATGCTGCGTTTTGATTTCTGTCCTAGGATACGGAGCAAGACGGATCCGTCATGACCCACAATGAAAGTCAATGGGGACGGATCTGTTTTCTCTATCACAAAATGACACAATAGAAAACGGATCCGTCCCCCATTGATTTTCAATGGAGTTCATGGCAGATCCGTCTGGGCTATGTTAAAGATAATACAACCGGATCCGTTCATAATGAATGCAGATGGTTGTATTATTAGTAACGATAGCGTTTTTGCTGAACCCTGCCGGATCCAGCGAAAACGTTAGTGTGAAAGTAGCCTAAAACTATCTTATTGTTTTTTATCTACGGCGCTTTGTGTCTCCATGGATACAGACTTGTCACAATCAGTGTGGGGGGGGAAACTCCACACTGAACACAGGAGGGAAGAGGAAGAGTAACTGGGCTTGGAAACTACGGAAGAAGCAGGTCACCTCCTAGACAACCCTTATCCGGGCCCTGACTACCTATCAATATGAATAGACCCTGAAGGTAGGAATATTCATATGCAGAATACCTAGGCCCTGATTTCCCTATAAGGCGCTGGAATAAGTTTAGGACCAGAGACAACCCATTCCTCCCCAGATGGACGAATGGAAGTCTCTGTCTCAGGCTCAGATACAACAACAGGGAATATAACAAATACAAACAAACACGACACTTAACTTCTGTAGAGATGGAAGAACAGGAAAACCAGAGACGACCTCACACCAGCTCAGCCAAACCCAAATTAAGCTATCTACCGCATAGTCAGAATAGTGGGGTCAGACTATTAAGGTAGAAGTGATGACCACTGAGCAACAGCTGAGAAAAGGGAAGTGGTCATTAACCCTATCAACACTGAATAAAGAGAAATCAAGGAGGCAGTTAGATTCCTCAACGCTCAGCCAGTCTCTCTGATCTCCTGACACCAATAACTGAGGGACCGTGACAAGACTTCAAACAAACCCCTGTAGTCTGGTCCTGCAACCACATGTTACTTCCTTATATTTGCTTCCTGTATTAAACTGTATTACAACAGATTATCTGACATATTTTCTGATCAATCATTGGTCACATGGCCTATTACACACACAGATCTTTTGTTATACACACCAACTATTGGTCTGATTGGACAGATATTGGTCAGATAAATCTGTAATACGGCCCTAACCTACATTCTGAGGAATTGGTACTATCAATATTAGGAACTTTTAGAGCCATTATTCTTAAAAGTGAGATTCCCCTATAAAAACTGACTATTTGAAATTGATGCTCGGCTAAAAGCTTGTGCAAAGTGAATATTGGATTTAGCACAGCTGTCATTTTTTTAAGAAATGAAGACTGCATTGTGGCAGTTTTTCTTTTAGACAGTTTCATAAATCTCCCCCACAGTATTATAACAAGACCCTTTTCAAACAACAATTGCTCAGATCAAGGACCACCCATAGACTAAAATGATCAATATCCAATGCTAAGTCGTATTAATTATGAATAATTATTTCATCTTGACAAAAGTTATATACAACTTCCGATCAGTTGAGTTAAAGGGGTTGTTCATAAGTAATGTATTTGGCAAGTTCTCTCACCATGGAGAGAATACACTGCAGTGTATACCTTGTGTCAGTATAGTTTTCAAGTTGAGATCTTGTGGACAGCCCTGTATGGAGGTGCCCAATGAGATCAATAGCTACTGCATCAATCTTTTGTTATTTGGATATGCGTCCATGGAAGCCAGATTTATAGTGGTCTTGGGCATGCTACTCTTTTCATTCATTTGCTTGACTGAGTGGTTCTATTGGCAGACAAGGTTATAGGGTGATGAATGGATTTGTCCCAGTTTAGGAAACTCATTATCATATACAGTTGTGTTCAAAATTATTCAACCCCCACTGAAATTGAGTGTTTTGGCCAGTTTGACATTGATTTTGATCATTTCAGTCATCTTGTTTACAATTAAATCAAAGAGGCGCTTGTAAGTCAGACAAATATAACATAACATTTATAATGAAATAACCACAAATGTCTTTTCTGTGCTCACATCATTATCAGTTTTATTCAACCCCCAAGTGACATTCAATCTTAGGCCTCTTTCACACTTGCGTTGTCCGGATCCGGCGTGTACTCCACTTGCCGGAATTACACTCCGGATCCGGAAAAACGCAAGTGTACTGAAAGCATTTGAAGACGGAACCGTCTTCCAAATGCGTTCAGTGTTACTATGGCACCCAGGACGCTATTAAAGTCCTGGTTGCCATAGTAGGAGCGGGGAGCGGGGGAGCGGTATACTTACAGTCCGTGCGGCTCCCGGGGCGCTCCAGAATGACGTCAGAGCGCCCCATGCGCATGGATGACGTGATCCATGCGATCACGTGATCCCTGCGCTTGGGGCGCCCTGACGTCACTCTGGAGCGCCCCGGGAGCCGCACGGACGGTAAGTATGCTGCTCCCCCGCTCCCCGCTACACTTTACCATGGCTGCCAGGACTTTAGCGTCCCGGCAGCCATGGTAACCATTCAGAAAAAGCTAAATGTCGGCTCCGGCAATGCGCCGAAACGACGTTTAGCTTAACGCCGGATCCGGATCAATGCCTTTCAATGGGCATTAATTCCGGATCCGGCCTTGTGGCAAGTGTTCCGGATTTTTGGCCGGAGCAAAAAGCGCAGCATGCTGCGGTATTTTCTCCGGCCAAAAAACGTTCCGTTCCGGAACTGAAGACATCCTGATTAGTGTTGAGCGAACAGTTCGAGCATAGTTCAGGTCCGTACCGAATTTTGGGGTGTTCGTGACACGGACCCGAACCCGAACTTTTTCGTAAAAGTTCGGGTTCGGGTTCGTCGTTCGGCATGTATTTTGGCGCATTTTGAAAGGCTGCAAAGCAGCCAATCAACATGCATCATACTACTTGCCCTAAGATGCCATCGCAGCCATGCCTACTATTGGCAAGGCTGTGATTGGCCAAGTGCAGCATGTGACTCAGCCTCTTATAAGCTTGTGCGCACGTCGGGACGTGCTCACTCCCGATGTGAATAGAACAGGGTTAGACGCAGCTGATGCTAGGGCGAGAATAGGCAGGGATAATTGAATAACTGGAAGCAAATTTCTCTCCTCCACCTGTGATTCATCTGAACAACTGCAGCTGAGCTGCTTTTTTGATAGGGATTGGCTATTTTTAGAGTGGCCAGAGTGATTTTTCCATCCACATGTACCCGGGCTGACCGCCGGCCGCCATTTTGCGACTTGTAGTGCTGCAGCAGAAGCTGCCACAGTGTGCATTCCAAAGCTCCAAACAAGTCAGACATCTACACCTGGGATTCAGACCAATAGCGATTTAGCAGCACAGTCCAAGGCTATTTTTTTTAAAGGTTGTGCAGACCATTTTGTGGCACATGTTACTGGGCTGATAGGCGGCGGCTATCTTGGGACTAGTGCTGCAGCACAATCTCTCCCAACGTCCATTAATCACTTGTAATAGTGGTCTGTGCCATAGAAATCCTACATCAGGGACTTGGGTGTGCTTGTGTCACCCCTACTAATACCAGTCCACCTGTAATCCATACAGTGAAAAGCCATAAAGTATTCCAGTGAGGGAATTTTTTTTTTATTTAAAAAAGGCCAAGTTAGTTTATCTGGCGTTCAATATACTAGATACAGTTAGGCCTGCGTTTCATACATCTGGAATTAGCAAACTAATGTGCTGGGGTTGGGAAAACATATATGTACCCATACTAGAATCTGTCAAAGAAAGGGGTACTCACATATAACAGTCATTCCATCTGTAATCCATACAGTCAAAAGACTGAAAGTATTCCAGTGAGGGAATTTTTTTTATTTAAAAAAGGCCAAGTTAGTTTATCTGGCGTTCAATATACTAGATACAGTTAGGCCTGCGTTTCATACATCTGGAATTAGCAAACTAATGTGCTGGGGTTGGGAAAACATATATGTACCCATACTAGAATCTGTCAAAGAAAGCGGTACTCACATATAACAGTCATTCCATCTGTAATCCATACAGTCAAAAGACTGAAAGTATTCCAGTGAGGGAATTTTTATTTTATTTAAAAAAGGCCAAGTTAGTTTATCTGGCGTTCAATATACTAGATACAGTTAGGCCTGCGTTTCATACATCTGGAATTAGCAAACTAATGTGCTGGGGTTGGGAAAACATATACTGTATGTACCCATACTAGAATCTGTCAAAGAAAGCGGTACTCACATATAACAGTCATTCCATCTGTAATCCATACAGTCAAAAGACTGAAAGTATTCCAGTGAGGGAATTTTTTTTATTTAAAAAAGGCCAAGTTAGTTTATCTGGCGTTCAATATACTAGATACAGTTAGGCCTGCGTTTCATACATCTGGAATTAGCAAACTAATGTGCTGGGGTTGGGAAAACATATATGTACCCATACTAGAATCTGTCAAAGAAAGCGGTACTCACATATAACAGTCATTCCATCTGTAATCCATACAGTCAAAAGACTGAAAGTATTCCAGTGAGGGAATTTTTTTTATTTAAAAAAGGCCAAGTTAGTTTATCTGGCGTTCAATATACTAGATACAGTTAGGCCTGCGTTTCATACATCTGGAATTAGCAAACTAATGTGCTGGGGTTGGGAAAACATATATGTACCCATACTAGAATCTGTCAAAGAAAGCGGTACTCACATATAACAGTCATTCCATCTGTAATCCATACAGTCAAAAGACTGAAAGTATTCCAGTGAGGGGATTTTTTTTATTTAAAAAAGGCCAAGTTAGTTTATCTGGCGTTCAATATACTAGATACAGTTAGGCCTGCGTTTCATACATCTGGAATTAGCAAACTAATGTGCTGGGGTTGGGAAAACATATATGTACCCATACTAGAATCTGTCAAAGAAAGCGGTACTCACATATAACAGTCATTCCATCTGTAATCCATACAGTCAAAAGACTGAAAGTATTCCAGTGAGGGAATTTTTTTTATTTAAAAAAGGCCAAGTTAGTTTATCTGGCGTTCAATATACTAGATACAGTTAGGCCTGCGTTTCATACATCTGGAATTAGCAAACTAAATTGCTGGGGTTGGGAAAACATATATGTACCCATACTAGAATCTGTCAAAGAAAGCGGTACTCACATATAACAGTCATTCCATCTGTAATCCATACAGTCAAAAGACTGAAAGTATTCCAGTGAGGGAATTTTTTTTATTTAAAAAAGGCCAAGTTAGTTTATCTGGCGTTCAATATACTAGATACAGTTAGGCCTGCGTTTCATACATCTGGAATTAGCAAACTAATGTGCTGGGGTTGGGAAAACATATATGTACCCATACTAGAATCTGTCAAAGAAAGCGGTACTCACATATAACAGTCATTCCATCTGTAATCCATACAGTCAAAAGACTGAAAGTATTCCAGTGAGGGAATTTTTTTTATTTAAAAAAGGCCAAGTTAGTTTATCTGGCGTTCAATATACTAGATACAGTTAGGCCTGCGTTTCATACATCTGGAATTAGCAAACTAATTTGCTGGGGTTGGGAAAACATATATGTACCCATACTAGAATCTGTCAAAGAAAGCGGTACTCACATATAACAGTCATTCCATCTGTAATCCATACAGTCAAAAGACTGAAAGTATTCCAGTGAGGGAATTTTTTTTATTTAAAAAAGGCCAAGTTAGTTTATCTGGCGTTCAATATACTAGATACAGTTAGGCCTGCGTTTCATACATCTGGAATTAGCAAACTAATTTGCTGGGGTTGGGAAAACATATATGTACCCATACTAGAATCTGTCAAAGAAAGCGGTACTCACATATAACAGTCATTCCATCTGTAATCCATACAGTCAAAAGACTGAAAGTATTCCAGTGAGGGGATTTTTTTTATTTAAAAAAGGCCAAGTTAGTTTATCTGGCGTTCAATATACTAGATACAGTTAGGCCTGCGTTTCATACATCTGGAATTAGCAAACTAATTTGCTGGGGTTGGGAAAACATATATGTACCCATACTAGAATCTGTCAAAGAAAGCGGTACTCACATATAACAGTCATTCCATCTGTAATCCATACAGTCAAAAGACTGAAAGTATTCCAGTGAGGGAATTTTTTTTTTATTTAAAAAAGGCCAAGTTAGTTTATCTGGCGTTCAATATACTAGATACAGTTAGGCCTGCGTTTCATACATCTGGAATTAGCAAACTAATGTGCTGGGGTTGGGAAAACATATACTGTATGTACCCATACTAGAATCTGTCAAAGAAAGCGGTACTCACATATAACAGTCATTCCATCTGTAATCCATACAGTCAAAAGACTGAAAGTATTCCAGTGAGGGAATTTTTTTTATTTAAAAAAGGCCAAGTTAGTTTATCTGGCGTTCAATATACTAGATACAGTTAGGCCTGCGTTTCATACATCTGGAATTAGCAAACTAATGTGCTGGGGTTGGGAAAACATATATGTACCCATACTAGAATCTGTCAAAGAAAGCGGTACTCACATATAACAGTCATTCCATCTGTAATCCATACAGTCAAAAGACTGAAAGTATTCCAGTGAGGGAATTTTTTTTATTTAAAAAAGGCCAAGTTAGTTTATCTGGCGTTCAATATACTAGATACAGTTAGGCCTGCGTTTCATACATCTGGAATTAGCAAACTAATGTGCTGGGGTTGGGAAAACATATATGTACCCATACTAGAATCTGTCAAAGAAAGCGGTACTCACATATAACAGTCATTCCATCTGTAATCCATACAGTCAAAAGACTGAAAGTATTCCAGTGAGGGAATTTTTTTTATTTAAAAAAGGCCAAGTTAGTTTATCTGGCGTTCAATATACTAGATACAGTTAGGCCTGCGTTTCATACATCTGGAATTAGCAAACTAATTTGCTGGGGTTGGGAAAACATATATGTACCCATACTAGAATCTGTCAAAGAAAGCGGTACTCACATATAACAGTCATTCCATCTGTAATCCATACAGTCAAAAGACTGAAAGTATTCCAGTGAGGGAATTTTTTTTATTTAAAAAAGGCCAAGTTAGTTTATCTGGCGTTCAATATACTAGATACAGTTAGGCCTGCGTTTCATACATTTGGAATTAGCAAACTAATTTGCTGGGGTTGGGAAAACATATATGTACCCATACTAGAATCTGTCAAAGAAAGCGGTACTCACATATAACAGTCATTCCATCTGTAATCCATACAGTCAAAAGACTGAAAGTATTCCAGTGAGGGAATTTTTTTTTATTTAAAAAAGGCCAAGTTAGTTTATCTGGCGTTCAATATACTAGATACAGTTAGGCCTGCGTTTCATACATCTGGAATTAGCAAACTAATGTGCTGGGGTTGGGAAAACATATATGTACCCATACTAGAATCTGTCAAAGAAAGCGGTACTCACATATAACAGTCATTCCATCTGTAATCCATACAGTCAAAAGACTGAAAGTATTCCAGTGAGGGAATTTTTTTTATTTAAAAAAGGCCAAGTTAGTTTATCTGGCGTTCAATATACTAGATACAGTTAGGCCTGCGTTTCATACATCTGGAATTAGCAAACTAATTTGCTGGGGTTGGGAAAACATATATGTACCCATACTAGAATCTGTCAAAGAAAGCGGTACTCACATATAACAGTCATCCATCTGTAATCCATACAGTCAAAAGACTGAAAGTATTCCAGTGAGGGAATTTTTTTTATTTAAAAAAGGCCAAGTTAGTTTATCTGGCGTTCAATATACTAGATACAGTTAGGCCTGCGTTTCATACATCTGGAATTAGCAAACTAATGTGCTGGGGTTGGGAAAACATATATGTACCCATACTAGAATCTGTCAAAGAAAGCGGTACTCACATATAACAGTCATTCCATCTGTAATCCATACAGTCAAAAGACTGAAAGTATTCCAGTGAGGGGATTTTGCTTATAAAAAATAATATATTTCATTGTGGTGCGAGTTGAATCGCAACAATGAAGAAAAATACTATTAAGGGACGAGGACGCGGTCGTGGTGGTGTCCGTGGAGCCTCTGTTGCTGGTAGAGGACGTGGCCGTTCGGCCCCAGGCGCACACAGTAGGGAACGAACTCCCTCAACTAGCCGGCAGAATGTACCGCAATATCTCGTGGGGCACAATGCCGCTCTTAGGATGGTAAGGCCTGAGCAGGTACAGGCATTAATCGATTGGGTGGCCGACAGTGCTTCCAGCACGTTCACCACATGGTCTTCCACCCAGTCTTCTGCGGAAAGCGCACAGGTGGCACCTGAAAACCAAGCCCATCAGTCTGTCACATCACCCCCAAGCATATCAGGGAAACGGTCTGAGCCACAAGTTATGCAGCAGTCTCTTCTTCTGTTTGAAGACTCTGCTTCCAGGGTTTCCCAGGGGCGTCCACCTAGCCCTTCCCCAGTGGAGGAAGACATACCATGCACTGACGCACAACCACTTATGTCTCCAGATGAAGAGGACATGGGAATACCACCACAGCAGAGTCACCGACTCTCTGATGATGACGAAACACAGGTGCCCACTGCCGCGTCTTTTTGCAGTGTGCAGACTGAACAGGAGGAGGTCAGGGAGGGAGACTGGGTGGAAGACGATGCAGAGGACGATGAGGTCTTAGACCCCACATGGACTGAAGGTCGTGGCGATGACTTTCACAGTTCAGAGGAAGAGGTAGTGGTGAGACCGAGACAACAGCGAAGCCAAAGAGGGAGCAGGGGGCCAAAGCAGACGAGCCGCCGCCTCCAGAGTTCGCCTGCTACTGGACATCGCCAACAGGGACCCAGCCCCACAAAGGCAGCTTCAAAGAGTTCCCTGGCATGGCACTTCTTTAAACAATGTCCTACCGACAAGACCCGAGTGACTTGCACGCTCTGCCATCAGAGCCTGAGGCGAGGCATTAACGTTCTGAACCTCAGCACAACCTGCATGACCAGGCATCTACATGCAAAGCATGAACTGCAGTGGGGTACACACCTTAAAAACCAGGCACTCGCTGAGGCTCCCCCTGCTCCCTCTACCGCTGCTGCCTCGGCTTCCGCCTCGAGAGGAATGTTGCCACCTGCCGAGCAGCAAACAGAGGATGTTGGTGGTGCAGAGGTTCATTCACCACTACCCCAACATGTCAGAGCTGCTGCATAAAGTGCGGGCCGTCTGTGCGCGCTTCCGCCGTTCACATCCTGCCGCTGCTCGCCTGTCTGCGCTACAGCGGAACTTCGGCCTTCCCGCTCACCGCCTCATATGCGACGTGCCCACCCGGTGGAACTCCACCTTGCACATGCTGGAGAGACTGTGCGAGCAGCAGCAGGCCATAGTGGAGTTTCAGCTGCAGCACGCTCGCGTCAGTCGTACTGCCGAACAGCACCACTTCACCACCAATGATTGGGCCTCCATGCGAGACCTGTGTGCCCTGCTGCGCTGTTTCGAGTACTCCACCAACATGGCCAGTGGCGATGACACTGTTATCAGCGTTACAATACCACTTCTATGTCTCCTTGAGAAAACACTTAGGGCAATGATGTTAGAGGAGGTGGCCCAGGTGGAGGAGGATGAGGGCTCGTTTCTAACACTTTCGGGCCAGTCTGTTCGAAGTGGCTCAGAGGGAGGTTTGTTAAAGCAGCAGAGGACAGGTTCACAAGTCGCCAGCCAAGGCACTGTACTGGAGGACGAGGAGGATGAGGAGGAGGAGGTGGAGGGGGACGAGGATGACGCAAGTTCACAGCGGGGTGGCAGCCCAGGCCCATCACTGGTGCGTGGCTGGGGGGATACGGTGGACGATGACGATACGCCTCCCACAGAGGACAGCTTGTCCTTACCCATGGGTAGCCTGGCCCACATGAGCGAATATATGCTCCAATGCCTGCGCAACGACAGCAGAGTTGCCCACGTTTTAACGTGTGCAGACTACTGGGTGGCCACCCTGCTGGATCCCCGGTATAAAGACAATGTGCCCACTTTAATTCCTGAACTGGAGCGCGACCGTAAGATGCGCGAGTACAAGCGCACGCTGATAGAGGCGCTCTTGAGAGCATTCCCACATGTCACAGGGGAACAGGTGGAAGGTGAAGGCAGAGGAGTGGCAAGAGGTCGCCAACGCAGCTGTGTCACGGCCAGCTCATCTGAGGGCAGGGTTAGCATGGCAGAAATGTGGAAAAGTTTTGTCTCCACGCCACAGCTATCTGCACCGACACCTGATACGGAACGTGTTAGCAGGAGGCAGCATTTCACTAACATGGTTGAACAGTATGTCTGCACACCCCTCCACATCCTGACGGATGGTTCGGCCCCATTCAACTACTGGGTTTCGAAATTGTCCACGTGGCCAGAGTTAGCATGTTATGCCTTGGAGGTGCTTTCCTGCCCGGCGGCCAGCGTTTTATCTGAACGCGTATTCAGCACGGCAGGGGGCGTCATTACTGACAAGCGCAGCCGCCTGTCCACAGCCAACGTGGACAAGCTGACCTTCATAAAGATGAACCAGGCATGGATCCCACAGGACCTGTCCCTCCCTTGTGCAGAGTAGTCCTTATTAACTGCCTAAAACATGTCTTGTTGTGCTACGGGCCACTTCTTTATTTGATACAAATTTTATGAAACCCACAGTTGAATGAAACTCTTCTCTGTCTGGGCGCCGGGGCCTAACCAGATGAAAGTGGCCGGTTAAACTAACAGGTGACATGAAGCCATAACCTCTGCCATGCTACCTCTGTCTTCTGTCTGGGTGCTGAGGCCTAAGTCAAATAAAGCGGTCTTCTGCTGTGCTGGGGGATATGAAGCTAATCTCTGACCTCTCTCCTCTGTCTGGGTCCAAAGGCCTAAATCACTGAAAGAGGCCTTCTCCTGTGGTGTGTGATATGATGCCAGAATATGTGCTGTGGGGCCTCTCTCCTCTTCCTGGGTGCAGGGGTGAAATAAACTAAATTGTGGCCTACTCCTGTGGTGGTTGATATGATGCCTGATTCTCTGATGTGGAACCTCTCTCCTCTGTTTGGGTGAAGGGGTCAAAGTAACTAAATGGTGGCTTCTCCTGTGGTGGCTGATATGATGCCAGAATATGTGCTGTGGTGCCTCTCTCCTCTTCCTGGGTGCAGGGGTCAAAGTAACTCAATGGTGGCTTCTCCTGTGGTGGCTGATATGATGCCAGAATATGTGCTGTGGGGCCTCTCTCCTCTTCCTGGGTGCAGGGGTCAAAGTAACTCAATGGTGGCTTCTCCTGTGGTGGCTGATATGATGCCAGAATATGTGCTGTGGTGCCTCTCTCCTCTTCCTGGGTGCAGGGGTCAAAGTAACTAAATGGTGGCTTCTCCTGTGGTGGCTGATATGATGCCAGAATATGTGCTGTGGGGCCTCTCTCCTCTTCCTGGGTGCAGGGGTCAAAGTAACTCAATGGTGGCTTCTCCTGTGGTGGCTGATATGATGCCAGAATATGTGCTGTGGTGCCTCTCTCCTCTTCCTGGGTGCGGGGGTCAAAGTAACTCAATGGTGGCTTCTCCTGTGGTGGCTGATATGATGCCAGAATATGTGCTGTGGTGCCTCTCTCCTCTTCCTGGGTGCGGGGGTCAAAGTAACTCAATGGTGGCTTCTCCTGTGGTGGCTGATATGATGCCAGAATATGTGCTGTGGTGCCTCTCTCCTCTTCCTGGGTGCAGGGGTCAAAGTAACTAAATGGTGGCTTCTCCTGTGGTGGTTGATATGATGCCTGATTCTCTGCTGTGAAACCTCTCTCCTCCATCTGGGTGTAGGGGTCAAAGTCTTTCAAAGTCGCCTTCTCCTGTGCTGATTGATATAAAGCTGATGGTTGTGCCATCTGACATGGTTGCCAGGGTCTGATTCAATGGGGGCCTACTCCTGTGGTGGGTGATCTAAATGCCTGATTCTCTGCTGTGAAACCTCTCTCCTCCGTCTGGGTGTAGGGGTCAAAGTCTTTCAAAGTCGCCTTCTCCTGTGCTGATTGATATGAAGCTGATGGTTGTGCCATCTGACATGGTTGCCGGGGTCCCATTAAATTGTGGCCTACTCCTGTGGTGGTTGATATGATGCCTGATTCTCTGATGTGGAACCTCTCTCCTCTGTTTGGGTGAAGGGGTCAAAGTAACTAAATGGTGGCTTCTCCTGTGGTGGCTGATATGATGCCAGAATATGTGCTGTGGGGCCTCTCTCCTCTTCCTGGATGCAGGGGTCAAAGTAACTCAATGGTGGCTTCTCCTGTGGTGGCTGATATGATGCCAGAATATGTGCTGTGGGGCCTCTCTCCTCTTCCTGGGTGCAGGGGTCAAAGTAACTCAATGGTGGCTTCTCCTGTGGTGGCTGATATGATGCCAGAATATGTGCTGTGGTGCCTCTCTCCTCTTCCTGGGTTCAGGGGTCAAAGTAACTAAATGGTGGCTTCTCCTGTGGTGGCTGATATGATGCCAGAATATGTGCTGTGGGGCCTCTCTCCTCTTCCTGGGTGCAGGGGTCAAAGTAACTAAATGGTGGCTTCTCCTGTGGTGGCTGATATGATGCCAGAATATGTGCTGTGGTGCCTCTCTCCTCTTCCTGGGTGCGGGGGTCAAAGTAACTCAATGGTGGCTTCTCCTGTGGTGGCTGATATGATGCCAGAATATGTGCTGTGGTGCCTCTCTCCTCTTCCTGGGTGCGGGGGTCAAAGTAACTCAATGGTGGCTTCTCCTGTGGTGGCTGATATGATGCCAGAATATGTGCTGTGGTGCCTCTCTCCTCTTCCTGGGTGCAGGGGTCAAAGTAACTAAATGGTGGCTTCTCCTGTGGTGGTTGATATGATGCCTGATTCTCTGCTGTGAAACCTCTCTCCTCCATCTGGGTGTAGGGGTCAAAGTCTTTCAAAGTCGCCTTCTCCTGTGCTGATTGATATAAAGCTGATGGTTGTGCCATCTGACATGGTTGCCAGGGTCTGATTCAATGGGGGCCTACTCCTGTGGTGGGTGATCTAAATGCCTGATTCTCTGCTGTGAAACCTCTCTCCTCCGTCTGGGTGTAGGGGTCAAAGTCTTTCAAAGTCGCCTTCTCCTGTGCTGATTGATATGAAGCTGATGGTTGTGCCATCTGACATGGTTGCCGGGGTCCCATTAAATTGGGGCCTACTCCTGTGGTGGTTGATATGATGCCTGATTCTCTGATGTGGAACCTCTCTCCTCTGTTTGGGTGAAGGGGTCAAAGTAACTAAATGGTGGCTTCTCCTGTGGTGGCTGATATGATGCCAGAATATGTGCTGTGGGGCCTCTCTCCTCTTCCTGGGTGCAGGGGTCAAAGTAACTCAATGGTGGCTTCTCCTGTGCTGGCTGATATGATGCCAGAATATGTGCTGTGGTGCCTCTCTCCTCTTCCTGGGTGCGGGGGTCAAAGTAACTCAATGGTGGCTTCTCCTGTGGTGGCTGATATGATGCCAGAATATGTGCTGTGGTGCCTCTCTCCTCTTCCTGGGTGCGGGGGTCAAAGTAACTCAATGGTGGCTTCTCCTGTGGTGGCTGATATGATGCCAGAATATGTGCTGTGGTGCCTCTCTCCTCTTCCTGGGTGCAGGGGTCAAAGTAACTAAATGGTGGCTTCTCCTGTGGTGGTTGATATGATGCCTGATTCTCTGCTGTGAAACCTCTCTCCTCCATCTGGGTGTAGGGGTCAAAGTCTTTCAAAGTCGCCTTCTCCTGTGCTGATTGATATAAAGCTGATGGTTGTGCCATCTGACATGGTTGCCAGGGTCTGATTCAATGGGGGCCTACTCCTGTGGTGGGTGATCTAAATGCCTGATTCTCTGCTGTGAAACCTCTCTCCTCCGTCTGGGTGTAGGGGTCAAAGTCTTTCAAAGTCGCCTTCTCCTGTGCTGATTGATATGAAGCTGATGGTTGTGCCATCTGACATGGTTGCCGGGGTCCCATTAAATTGTGGCCTACTCCTGTGGTGGTTGATATGATGCCTGATTCTCTGATGTGGAACCTCTCTCCTCTGTTTGGGTGAAGGGGTCAAAGTAACTAAATGGTGGCTTCTCCTGTGGTGGCTGATATGATGCCAGAATATGTGCTGTGGGGCCTCTCTCCTCTTCCTGGGTGCAGGGGTCAAAGTAACTCAATGGTGGCTTCTCCTGTGGTGGCTGATATGATGCCAGAATATGTGCTGTGGTGCCTCTCTCCTCTTCCTGGGTGCGGGGGTCAAAGTAACTCAATGGTGGCTTCTCCTGTGGTGGCTGATATGATGCCAGAATATGTGCTGTGGTGCCTCTCTCCTCTTCCTGGGTGCGGGGGTCAAAGTAACTCAATGGTGGCTTCTCCTGTGGTGGCTGATATGATGCCAGAATATGTGCTGTGGTGCCTCTCTCCTCTTCCTGGGTGCAGGGGTCAAAGTAACTAAATGGTGGCTTCTCCTGTGGTGGTTGATATGATGCCTGATTCTCTGCTGTGAAACCTCTCTCCTCCATCTGGGTGTAGGGGTCAAAGTCTTTCAAAGTCGCCTTCTCCTGTGCTGATTGATATAAAGCTGATGGTTGTGCCATCTGACATGGTTGCCAGGGTCTGATTCAATGGGGGCCTACTCCTGTGGTGGGTGATCTAAATGCCTGATTCTCTGCTGTGAAACCTCTCTCCTCCGTCTGGGTGTAGGGGTCAAAGTCTTTCAAAGTCGCCTTCTCCTGTGCTGATTGATATGAAGCTGATGGTTGTGCCATCTGACATGGTTGCCGGGGTCCCATTAAATTGGGGCCTACTCCTGTGGTGGTTGATATGATGCCTGATTCTCTGATGTGGAACCTCTCTCCTCTGTTTGGGTGAAGGGGTCAAAGTAACTAAATGGTGGCTTCTCCTGTGGTGGCTGATATGATGCCAGAATATGTGCTGTGGGGCCTCTCTCCTCTTCCTGGGTGCAGGGGTCAAAGTAACTCAATGGTGGCTTCTCCTGTGGTGGCTGATATGATGCCAGAATATGTGCTGTGGTGCCTCTCTCCTCTTCCTGGGTGCGGGGGTCAAAGTAACTCAATGGTGGCTTCTCCTGTGGTGGCTGATATGATGCCAGAATATGTGCTGTGGTGCCTCTCTCCTCTTCCTGGGTGCGGGGATCAAAGTAACTCAATGGTGGCTTCTCCTGTGGTGGCTGATATGATGCCAGAATATGTGCTGTGGTGCCTCTCTCCTCTTCCTGGGTGCAGGGGTCAAAGTAACTAAATGGTGGCTTCTCCTGTGGTGGTTGATATGATGCCTGATTCTCTGCTGTGAAACCTCTCTCCTCCATCTGGGTGTAGGGGTCAAAGTCTTTCAAAGTCGCCTTCTCCTGTGCTGATTGATATAAAGCTGATGGTTGTGCCATCTGACATGGTTGCCAGGGTCTGATTCAATGGGGGCCTACTCCTGTGGTGGGTGATCTAAATGCCTGATTCTCTGCTGTGAAACCTCTCTCCTCCGTCTGGGTGTAGGGGTCAAAGTCTTTCAAAGTCGCCTTCTCCTGTGCTGATTGATATGAAGCTGATGGTTGTGCCATCTGACATGGTTGCCGGGGTCCCATTAAATTGTGGCCTACTCCTGTGGTGGTTGATATGATGCCTGATTCTCTGATGTGGAACCTCTCTCCTCTGTTTGGGTGAAGGGGTCAAAGTAACTAAATGGTGGCTTCTCCTGTGGTGGCTGATATGATGCCAGAATATGTGCTGTGGGGCCTCTCTCCTCTTCCTGGGTGCAGGGGTCAAAGTAACTCAATGGTGGCTTCTCCTGTGGTGGCTGATATGATGCCAGAATATGTGCTGTGGTGCCTCTCTCCTCTTCCTGGGTGCGGGGGTCAAAGTAACTCAATGGTGGCTTCTCCTGTGGTGGCTGATATGATGCCAGAATATGTGCTGTGGTGCCTCTCTCCTCTTCCTGGGTGCGGGGGTCAAAGTAACTCAATGGTGGCTTCTCCTGTGGTGGCTGATATGATGCCAGAATATGTGCTGTGGTGCCTCTCTCCTCTTCCTGGGTGCAGGGGTCAAAGTAACTAAATGGTGGCTTCTCCTGTGGTGGTTGATATGATGCCTGATTCTCTGCTGTGAAACCTCTCTCCTCCATCTGGGTGTAGGGGTCAAAGTCTTTCAAAGTCGCCTTCTCCTGTGCTGATTGATATAAAGCTGATGGTTGTGCCATCTGACATGGTTGCCAGGGTCTGATTCAATGGGGGCCTACTCCTGTGGTGGGTGATCTAAATGCCTGATTCTCTGCTGTGAAACCTCTCTCCTCCGTCTGGGTGTAGGGGTCAAAGTCTTTCAAAGTCGCCTTCTCCTGTGCTGATTGATATGAAGCTGATGGTTGTGCCATCTGACATGGTTGCCGGGGTCCCATTAAATTGTGGCCTACTCCTGTGGTGGTTGATATGATGCCTGATTCTCTGATGTGGAACCTCTCTCCTCTGTTTGGGTGAAGGGGTCAAAGTAACTAAATGGTGGCTTCTCCTGTGGTGGCTGATATGATGCCAGAATATGTGCTGTGGGGCCTCTCTCCTCTTCCTGGGTGCAGGGGTCAAAGTAACTCAATGGTGGCTTCTCCTGTGGTGGCTGATATGATGCCAGAATATGTGCGGTGGTGCCTCTCTCCTCTTCCTGGGTGCGGGGGTCAAAGTAACTCAATGGTGGCTTCTCCTGTGGTGGCTGATATGATGCCAGAATATGTGCTGTGGTGCCTCTCTCCTCTTCCTGGGTGCGGAGGTCAAAGTAACTCAATGGTGGCTTCTCCTGTGGTGGCTGATATGATGCCAGAATATGTGCTGTGGTGCCTCTCTCCTCTTCCTGGGTGCAGGGGTCAAAGTAACTAAATGGTGGCTTCTCCTGTGGTGGTTGATATGATGCCTGATTCTCTGCTGTGAAACCTCTCTCCTCCATCTGGGTGTAGGGGTCAAAGTCTTTCAAAGTCGCCTTCTCCTGTGCTGATTGATATAAAGCTGATGGTTGTGCCATCTGACATGGTTGCCAGGGTCTGATTCAATGGGGGCCTACTCCTGTGGTGGGTGATCTAAATGCCTGATTCTCTGCTGTGAAACCTCTCTCCTCCGTCTGGGTGTAGGGGTCAAAGTCTTTCAAAGTCGCCTTCTCCTGTGCTGATTGATATGAAGCTGATGGTTGTGCCATCTGACATGGTTGCCGGGGTCCCATTAAATTGGGGCCTACTCCTGTGGTGGGTGATCTAAATGCCTGATTCTCTGCTTTGAAACCTCTCTCCTCCGTCCGGGTGTAGGGGTCAAAGTCTGTCAAAGTCACCTTCTCCTGTGCTGATTGATATAAAGCTTATGCTTGTGCCATCTGACATGGTTGCCGGGGTCTGATTCAATGGTGGCCTACTCCTGTGGTGGGTGATCTAAATGCCTGATTCTCTGCTGTGTAACCTCTCTCCTCCGTCTGGGTGTAGGGGTCAAAGTAACTAAATGGTGGCCTACTCCTGTGGTGGGTGATATGATGCCTGGTTCTCTGCTGTGGGACCTCTCTCCTTTGTCTGGGTGCTGTGGTCAAAATAATAGTAAGTGACCTTCTCCATTGGTGGGTGACTTGAAGCCTGATTCTGTGCTATGGGACCTCACTCCAATTAATATTGTTTAATTTTTATTTATTTTATGTTAACTCATCATTTCCCTATCTACATTTGTTTGCAGGGGATTTAACTACATTTTGCTGCCTTTTGCAGCCCTCTAGCCCTTTCCGGGTGTGTTTTACAGCCTTTTTAGTGCCCAAAAGTTCGGGTCCCCATTAACTTCTATGGGGTTCGGGTTCGGGATGAAGTTCGGGTCGAGTTCGGATCCCGAACCCGAACATTTTTCGAAAGTTCGGCCGAACTCGTCGAACCCGAACATCCAGGTGTTCGCTCAACTCTAATCCTGATGCATCCTGAACGGATTTCACTCCATTCAGAATGCATTGGGATAATCCTGATCAGGATTCTTCCGGCATAGAGCCCCGACGACGGAACTCTATGCCGGAACACAACAACGCAAGTGTGAAAGAGCCCTTAGTACTTAGTACAACATCCTTTTCCAGTTATAACAGCTTTTAAACGTGAAGCATAGCTTGACACAAGTGTCTTGCAGCGATCTACGGGTATCTTCGCCCATTCTTCATGGGCAAAAGCCTCCAGTTCAGTCACATTCTTAGGCTTGCGCGCTGCAACTGCTTTCTTTAAGTCCCACCAGAGGTTCTCAATCGGATTTAAGTCTGGTGACTGCGATGGCCACTTCAAAATGTTCCAGCCTTTAATCTGCAACCATGCTCTAGTGGACTTGGAGGTATGCTTGGGATCATTGTCCTGTTGAAAGGTCCAACGTCTCCCAAGCCTCAGGTTTGTGACGGACTGCATCACATTTTCATCCAATATCTCCTGGTACTGAAGAGAATTCATGGTACCTTGCACACGCTGAAGCTTCCCTGTACCTGTAGAAGCAAAACAGCCCCAAAGCATGATTGACCCCCCGCCATGCTTCACAGTAGGCAAGGTGTTCTTTTCTTCATAGGCCTTGTTCTTCCTCCTCCAAACATAGCGTTGATCCATGGGCCCAAACAGTTCTAATTTTGTTTCATCAGTCCACAGAACACTATCCCAAAACTTTTGTGGTTTGTCCACATGACTTTTGGCATACTGCAGTGGACTCTTCTTTTTCTTTGGAGACAGCAAGGGGGTGCGCCTAGGAGTTCTGGCATGGAGGCCTTCATTACGCAGTGTGCGCCTTATTGTCTGAGCTGAAACTTCAGTACCCACATCTGACAAATCTTTTTTCAGTTCCTCAGCAGTCACACGGGGACTTTTCTCCACTTTGCGCTTCAGGTAGCGCACAGCAGTCGAAGTCAGCATCTTTTTTCTGCCACGACCAGGTAGCGTTTCAACAGTGCCCTTTGCCTTGCATTTGCGAATGATGCTTCCTATGGTGTCTCTTGGTATGTTTAACATCTTTGCAATCTTCTTATAGCCATTGCCCTTCCTGTGAAGAGAAATCACCTCTTCTCTTGTCTTCCTGGACCATTCTCTTGACTTCACCGTGTTTGTAAACACAGCAGTAAATGTCTAGAAGGAGCTGAGTATCACAGTCCTTTTAAATCTGCCGAATTTGTGCTTATTATGCTTGATTGCTGCTCCTTGACATCCACAGGTGTTTTCAATACCTGATCGAAAACACTTGAATGGACCTCTGTTCTTAAGAGTGGTAGTCTTTAAGGCCCCTTTCACACGAGCGAGTATTCCGCGCGGATGCGATGCGGTAGGTGAACGCATTGCACCCGCACTGAATACTGACCCATTCATTTCTATGGGGCTGTGCACACGAGCGGTGATTTTCACGCATCACTTGTGCGTTGCGTGAAAATCGCAGCATGCTCCTCTTTGTGCATTTTTCACGCAACGCAGGCCCCATAGAAGTGAATGGGGTTGCGTGAAAATCGCAAGCATCCGCAAGCAAGTGCGGATGCGGTGCGATTTTCATGCATGGTTGCTAGGTGACAGTCTATAAACTGTATTATTTTCCCTTAAACATGGTTATAAGGGAAAATAATAGCATTCTGAATACAGAATGCATAGTAGGTGATCAATTGAGGGTTAAAAAAAATAAAAAAATAAACTCACCTTCTCCTCTTGTTCGCGTAGCTCCCGGTCTATTCTTTACTTCTCAAAAGATGAACTATCGGCTAAAGGACCTTTGGTGACGTCAGATCACATGCTCCAATCACATGGTACATTACCACCACGGACCATGGACCATGTGATTGGAGCATGTGATCTGACGTCACCACAGGTCCTAGCCGATAGTTCATCTTTTGAGAAGTAAAGAATAGACCGTGAGCTACGCGAACAAGAGGAGAAGGTGAGTTAATTATTTTTATTTTTTTAACCCTCAATTGATCACCTACTATGCATTCTGTATTCAGAATGCTATTATTTTCCCTTATAACCATGTTTTTTTTTTTAAATTATCTTTATTACTTGAGATATAAAAACAAATTACAGTACAAAAAAGAGTTTTTTTTTTCATTTTCCTTTCCCCTTATCCCCCCACCCCCCTCCCTATACCTGTGGTGCGTCAAAACAAACAAAAAAAAGAAAAAAAGAAACCATTATACAAACTAGTCAAATCCTCCAACCGCCCCATATCTTAGTCCACTTCTCCTCAGCTTCCCTCTGTTTGTACATAATTTTCTCATAATTTTTTACCTTGTTAATTAGGTTTATCCATGTATTCATCTCTGGAATACATCGAGCAAACCAAGTCCGACTGACCAAAACTCTGGCCAACATCAGTATTCTACCTAGGAAAATCTTTTGATACTTATGGTTATTTATTTTGGAGAAATCATTAAGCACAAACACTTGTGGTTCGAGGGGAATTCGTATTTTTAATTTATAGCAGATAAAATTGTTAATACTATTCCAGTATTTTATAAGTTCTGGGCAGGTCCAGATCATATGAAGATAATCCGCACCTGAGGTATCACATTTAGGGCAATTAGAGGTGTCTCTTAGCCCACATTTATTCATCCATAAAGGGGTAACATATAATCTATGACAAATATTAAAATGTACTAGAACATGGTTAAAGTTCTGGGATAGTGACCCTAAATTCCCAAAAATATTCTCCCACCCTTCTACTTGTATATTCGGACAATCCATCTCCCACGCTCTTTGTCCTGGTGATTGTGTATCACTAAATCGTGCCTTAAGTAATAACTTATATATATTTGAAATCTTCAATCTAGGCAGTGTCCCCCCTACCCAATCGTTCAAAAAAGATGATCTATATCCAACACCGATTTATCGTCCAAACTGGATAATGCTGAACGCAGTTGAAAATATCTAAACCATGAAACATTTTCTATATTATGTGATATCTCTATAAATGACTTAATCTCTCTATCCTTTACTACCTGTGAAATATACAAGATTTTATTTTTTTGCCAGAATGTGTCAGCTGCAATATCATCTAACCTTTGTAAGTGCAGATTATGCCAAAGAGGCGTGAATGTAAGTGAGCCCTTTACCTTCAGCCATGTCCTAGTAGTAGCCCACACTTTCAGGAGTAATTTTATAGTCTCTCTATAGCCTTGCTCATAGCTCCTCAATAGCCCAGATTCCAGAAGAGTGAATATATTACTATGAGCGTGGCTACCCACTATTTTCCCTAGAAGTGCACTATTTTCTGATTCATAGCACATCAATAACTGAGTAGCAATAAAATAACCTTTGAAGTAAGGGAGATTTAAACCCCCGCACTCCAATGATTTATACAAATGTTCTAACTTTATTCGCACTCGTTTTCTTCCCCATATTAAATCATTGATTATTCTTTCCATAAGTTTAAAGTATTTGTCTTGTATCCAAATAGGTGTATTCCTAAGCACATAAAGAAGTTGTGGTAGAATCACCATTTTGACCAATGAAACTCGGTCAGCTCTAGACAGGGGAAGTCTCAACCAGATCCCTATTTTGGCTCTAATCCTTGTCACCATGGGGATCAGATTAAGTTGTAAAAAATTTTGAACCCTGGGTGAAATAATCAAACCCAAATACTGAAAAGAATCAACGATATCCAACTGCGTCACAAGAACCTCTTTCTGTGGTAGGGGGTCTATTGGCATCAAACTGGTCTTAGACCAGTTTATAAGAAAACCGGACACCTCACCAAATGACTTAACCATTTGAATAATTCTGGGGAGAGTTGTTTCCGTATGGTCTATAAAAAAAAGAACATCATATAAGGAAATACGGTCCTGCACCCCTAGCGTACCAAATCCCTTAACTTGATCATCCTGCCTAATGGCCAGCGCAAGAGGTTCAATATAAATGTCAAATAACAATGGGGATAATGGACAGCCCTGACGGGTCCCTCTATTTAAATCAAAGCTAGTTGTCAGGATCCCATTGAGACTCAATTTTGCCTTGGGGAATCTGTACAGTAACTTAAGAATGCCTATGAATCTTTCCCCAAAGCCCATCCTTGCCAGAACCTTCCAGAGGAAGGACCACTCCACCCTGTCAAAGGCCTTAGAGGCATCTAGTGACAGGATGGAGCGAGCGGTCCCCCCAGGGGCCTGAATATTAGCAAAGAGGCGATGAAGATTGTGGTGTGTGCCCTTGTTTTGAATAAAGCCATTCTGATCCGGATGGACAATGGCGGAGATAACCCCAGAAAGCCTTGTGGCAAAAATCCTCGCGAAGAGCTTTACATCTGCATTGAGCAGTGAGATTGGTCTATATGATTCTAGATCTACGGGATCTTTGCCTTTTTTTGGAATTAATGTTATTACGGCTTCCAACATTGAATCTGGTAACTTCCCGTCCTCCACTGATTCAGAAAGGACCTCCAGCAGTCTGGGGAAAATAAAGTCCCCATATTTAGTGTAGAATTCATATGGGAGTCCATCTGAGCCAGGGGTGGAATTGGCCGAACATAATTTAATCGCTCCCTCAAGTTCCTGTATTGAGACATCCAATTCCAGTGCTTTCTTTTGCGCCTCAGTAATAGTTGGAAAAGAAAGGTCATCGAGATAAGCATCCATCTTATCATCTGTGATCTTCAAATCAGCTTTATACATGTTATACAACCATGTTATAAGGGAAAATAATAAAATCTACACAACACCTAACCCAAGCCCGAACTTCTGTGAAGAAGTTCGGGTTTGGTTACCAAACATGCGTGATTTTTCTCACGCGAGTGCAAAACGCATTACAATGTTTTGCACTCGCGCGGAAAAATCGCGGGTGTTCCCGCAACGCACCCGCACCTTTTCCCGCAACGCCCGTGTGAAAGAGGCCTAAGGGGTTGAATAATTGTGTCAATGAAGAAATCACAAAAAAAACATTTAATACTGTATTACAAAAACAATTGATGTCATTTTAGTTGCATTTGGTTCTTTAAAAAGTTCTTGTAAGATTTCATTCTGAACACAATTACAAATGTACACTAAATTCCCTAAAACCCTTTACAGCATTGGGGGTTGAATAATTTTGAACACAACTGTATCTTATTGGGGAAATTTGAGATATTTGTGTGTCTCTTGGCCAGAGTGGAGAGTGGTTACAAAGGCAGTCGTCCCTCCTGGGGGACCAGATCTGTCCCTCTTGACATAGACAACCTTTTGATTTGAATAGGAGCTGTGGTGGCACTGAGGTGAGACTGAACGCTTGCTAACAGGTTTTACTGGGGTTCCAAGTAGCCAGACAGGTTGCGATCAGCTTATTGTCAAGGGAACGTTCTAACCTCTTTGGGAATATTCACACATGGAAGATTTGTTGCAGAAATTTCTGTGACTGAAAGTCAGGTCCACTCAGCTGAATGCCAGTTAATTCTGAAGCAAGCATTGAGAAGAATGGGACAGTTGAAGAAATATCGGCAATACTGTTGAACACGAATATTCGAATAGCGAATTTTTATCGCGAATATCGCCACTTCGAGAATTTGCAAATATTTTGAATATAGTGCTATATATTCGTTATATCGAATATTCCGCATTTTTTTCCATCTGAACACGATTCCTCTGCTTCTTGCTTGTAGGCCAATGAGAAGGAAGCAATGTCAAGTTCACAACAATACTTAGTGCACCAATCAGTAATCTGTAGTCAGACCTGCTAAAATGTGAAGTTGCACGTAGTGCGAAAAAATATTCAAAATCACTGCCGATTAGCGCAATCGCGAATATATTGGAGCACTTGACTCTATCTGCATATAAAGCTATTGTAATGTTCTGCCGTGCCAACTATTTTCTCCAGTCTCAGGAGAAACTCATGAAACTTCTAGCAGCTTGAAAAATGTAGCCAAAGTGACCCACACCTGTATTTCGCGTTACGAATTCGCATTACGCAATTTTTATCTTGATGATTTTTCGCATTCAATAAAATAATCTCAAAATTCACAAATATATGACGAATATTCTACAAAATATTTGTGAAATATCGCGAATTCGAATATAGCCCCTGCCACTCATCACTAATCTGCAACAAATCTATAAGGCCTCTTTCACACGGGCGTGAAAAGGTCCGTGTGCGTTGCAGGAACATGCGCGATTTTTCCGCGCGAGTGCAAAACATTGTAATGCGTTTTGCAAGCGCGTGAGAAAAATCGGCATGTTTGGTACCCAAACCCGAACTTCTTCACAGAAGTTCGGGCTTGGGATCGGTGTTCTGTAGATTGTATTATTTTCCCTTATAACATGGTTATAATGGAAAATAATAGCATTCTGAATACAGAATGCATAGTACAATAGCGCTGAAGGGGTTAAAAAAAATAAAAATTATTTAACTCACCTTAATCCACTTGATCGCGCAGCCCGGCATCTCTTCTGTCTTGTTCTTTGCTGTGTGCAGGAAAAGGACCTGTGGTGACGTCACTTCGGTCATCACATGGTCCGTCACATGATCTTTTACCATGGTGATGGATCATGTGATGGACCATGTGATGACCGGAGTGACGTCACCACAGGTCCTTTTCCTGCACACAGCAAAGAACAAGACAGAAGAGATGCCGGGCTGCGCGATCAAGTGGATTAAGGTGAGTTAAATAATTTTTAATTTTTTTTAACCCCTTCAGCGCTATTGTACTATGCATTCTGTATTCAGAATGCTATTATTTTCCCTTATAACCATGTTATAAGGGAAAATAATAATGATCGGGTCCCCATCCCGATCGTCTCCTAGCAACCGTGCGTGAAAATCACACCGCATCCGCACTTGCTTGCGGATGCTTGTGATTTTCACGCAGCCCCATTCACTTCTATGGGGCCTGCGTTGCGTGAAAAACGCACAAAATAGAGCTTGCTGCGATTTTCACGCAACGCACAAGTGATGCGTGAAAATCACCACTCATGTGAACAGCCCCATAGAAATGAATGGGTCCTGATTCAGTGCGGGTACAATGTGTTCAACTCACGCATTGCACCCGCGCAGAAAACTCGCCAGTGTGAAAGGGGCCTAACAATGCATATGGGAATACCGTACATGGAAGTGCGTCAAGAGATATTATTTAACTGTCTTTCGTTGTCTTTAAATCCATGACCAGCCATTGGACATGTTTACCGCTAGTGACCTAAGTAATAAATAATGGCGATCAAGAGAGATGCAGCTGTATTAATTATTTTACCAGATCAATGATTGAATAGCAGTAAATAATAATCATCTTTATTTCTGTAGCATCAACACATTCTGCAGCACTTCACATTCAGAGGGTTCATATCCAAACAAAATCATATATTACATAGCAACAAACAGGTCAAGTATTAACACAAGGGGGTGAGGGCCCTGCTCACAAGAGCTTACAATCTATGAGGGGATAGGGACAGGGGCAGACTGGCCATTGACCCTACAGGGAGATTTCCTGGTGGGCCGATGCCCAGGGGGCCGCCTGAGTCCTTCTCATGTCCACCAGCTGGGTACATAACAATCTGATGGCGATACAGGTGAATACTGCTGCGAGGGTGCAGTATTATGTGCTGCGCTGCAGGGGTGGTATCTTGTGCCACTTTTACTTTTTTCCAGGGCCACTTCAAGTTCCCAGTCTGCCCCTGGATAGGGATGACACATAAGGTAAAAAGTGCTTGTTATGGTCCAGCCATCTTATAAAGGGGTGTAGATATAAAGCTGCATGAGCTAATAACCAGATGGTATCTGTAGTGCTTTTGAATGCATGCGGTGGATACAGTTGGATGATGAATCAGCCTAAAGAATGATGTTGAGGGAGAACAGAGAACAGTTGGATTAGGGAATGTGATAGGCCATCCTGAAAAGATTTGCTTTTAAAGGGCGCCTAAAACTGAAGGAGTTTGTAATTAAAGGGGTTTTCTGGGAGTATTTACTGATGACATATTCTTTTGATAGGTCAACAGTATATGATTAGTGAGGTTTCTTCTGCTGATCAGCTGTTTGAGGAGGCACCACCTTCTCCAGCTTTGCATAGGTCATGTGATGTCATGTTTATCGGTCACATGGCCTAGGCACAGCTCAGCCCTATTAAAGTGAATGGGGATAAACTGTGATACTAAGTACAGCCGCTATACAATATATGGTGCTGTTCTTGGTGAGCTGAGAGCAGGATGTGGTGCTACTGTGAGCACTGGTGCCTTATTAAACAGCTGTTCGGCAGGAGTGCCGGTTGTCAGACACCCACTGATCAGATACTGATAACCTATTTAGAGGATAGGTCATCAGTAAATAACTCTGAAAAACCCCTTCAACCTAATTGCTTGGGGTAGGGCATTCTAGAGAACTGGTGCAGCTTGAGAGAAGGCTTTGAGATGCATGTAAGAGACAGGAGTGAATACAATAAAACAATGTTTGGCCCCTGCCTGATGATTATTATCACCTGAATTGTGGACTGGAAAAACATTCTGATATGAGAGAAGGAAGGGATAAACCTCATGGCTAGGTTTTTGCTTTACAGACGAAGCAAGCGATCTCTTGAAACGCATCAGACTGCTAATTAGAGTGGGCCAGAATCTGAGATGTGGCCTGCTCTCCAGGCCAAGCAGCTGCAGGAGCTATCTGTAAAGATGACCTTGACTTAACAAGTCAACCTGATCAATAAAGTGAATTGATAAAAATACTTTGCCAGTATTTAATGCAATGAAAAAAAATTAAAAGATTGATTTTGCAGTTTGATCCATACACAACTATACATGGATGCGGAGATATTATTAAACAACCTTGACAACCGTGAGCAGGATCCACACATTTCTCAGAAAGACCATTAAGTGGTTTCTAAGTAGTTTCTTTACAGCTGTTCTCAGACATAGACAATGCACCTGGAAGACAAATGTCTAAACGTAGTTTATTAAACTATAATGACTCATTCCAATACACAGGTAATGTAGACAATGTATGCCATATGTGATCCGAGGCCTGCAAATAACTGTCGAGTCTTACATTTAGCCAAAAAGATCTGGAAATAATCAGAGAAACCCCAAATTAAGACAACTGCATGAAGTTGGCTCATCATTGAAAACACAATCCCAGAAGTAAAACCTAAGGCCTCTTATTAGTGTTGGACTACGATTCCTTGGGCCCAACAGAGGACATGATTCTGAGGGACGACTCTTCATCTATACAGAACATGTACATCCACCTTTTTTTTACCAAAATTGCAACAAACTAGAGACATGCACAATGTTTACAAAGGGAGGAAAATATTCTGTCAGGAAAAATGTAGAAAAAATGAAATTTTTATGCATTTCAATATACACATACAACATGTATGTGTCTCATGGTCCCAAGCCCCTAACATATGGTAAATCTAATCTGTTGATCTACTAAACAGCAAAAATAATATAACAATAACAAAGACAGTTGCACTCTGCGGTCTTACTAACCCTCATACTGATGTAAAATTGAGAGATTAGCCAACATATTCTACTGTGGAGGACATGTCTGAGCCCGAGCACCGCGCCAAGGTTTCTTAAGTAGCTCAGGACCTAACACTAAACCTACGTACCTGGGGCGTATGGGCAATACCAGGAGCCAGTGGGCGAATTACAGGAGAAAGGTCTGACTCACAGCAATCTCCCAGTAACCTCCAGCATGTGACCATGCATACAATAGGAGGAGGGAGTGAGCTCTTAGCCCCACCCAAGACTGGCTGATATAGCCCGGGCCTCACATGTGCACCAGAATGCTGCCTGTGGATGGAAATAAAGGCACATTCAGACTAGGAGTTTTTACACCTTCAAAAAATTTACACTTCCTGCTTTTTAATACCACGCCAATCTGTAGTTTGATCTACTAAACAGCCACTGAAGTTTTAATCGAGGGTCAAAAATATTTCACGTCCCTCCTCACAGTGAGACTACTCCGCCAGTCAACACATTTCCTACATTCTAAGGCTGATTTCACACTAGTCTGGTAAGATATCCAGTAGGCTGTCCCGGCAGCTCTCCGGATCCAGAATTGTTGGATGGTACCTGAATGTCCGCTGGCCCCATTAACTATAATGGGGTTTGGCGGAGATTCGGTCACAACCCAACAATTAAGCTGAAAATCAGCAGGACAAAAGCTGATGTGCGCATTCTGGCAGGCATTCAGGTATCATCCGGCAATGCTGGATCCACAGAGCTCCGAGAGGTTGTTCCCTGCTAGATTTCTTACCACTAGTGTGAAACTAGCCTAAGTCTTGATTCAGGCAGCCATGCTGATTTACATTTGCAAAAACACAGATTTATCAATCCATGTGGACGACTGTATAGCGTCTGCATGTGTTGTCTCTTTGGCACACCTGTACAGTTGAATAAATGAGTCTGGGTCAGACAAGAATAGCGTAGACTTCATGTTGGTCCATGCTAAAACGCAGATGTGTGAATTGACACATTATAAATGGCACATGGTGGGTGGGGGCCCAGGAGATTCCAGCTATGCCTCTGACTAATGGAACTCTTTTTCTGTTAGCAGAAAGAGGGCTCATGTGACACCCTCTTTGCTGCTCACCAGTCTAAGACCTGATTCAGATGGGCATATTTTCATCCGTATGTGATTTGAACTGCACACGGACAGCATAGTGCTAACAGAAAAAGAGTTCCATTAGTCAGAGGCATAGCTGGAATCTCCTGGGCCCCCACCCACCATGTGCCATTTATAATGCTGATGTCTTTTTATGAGACAGATGGGCCTTTGGGAGGCCTCAGGCACAAGGTTATGGTTGCAACTGCTTCCCTTGCACCACCATTGTTATGACCCTGCTCATACACCATTACAAGCAGTGAGTGTGGACTAACTGTGCCAACAAACTGGTTTGACTTTGGGCTAGTCCTGAGGGCTTTATCCTGGTGGTCCCCTGGTTTTCATCCTTCAAACCCTATACAAGCCTCTGGCCTTTGTTGCAGGAGAGCCACCAGGCCACTACCTCTTGGAATAGTCATGGTGTGGTTGGATGCTGACTCCCTAGGGTCAGAGACATCAGTGGAAAACACTGAGGGGTCAGGCAATAGATATCGTCAGAAAACAGGCAGCGGTCAGGGCTTTCAGAGTTTGTGCAATTCAGTGAAACAATCCAAAGGTTGGGGCAGGTGGCACAGGATCAGTGAACAGGGACAAGTCAGGTCAGAAAGCAGGCAGCGGTAGGTACACATGCAGACAAAAGGAATATAGCTTTTAAAGGGGTTGTTTAGGTTCAGAGCTGAACCCGGACATATCCCCATTTTTGCTCAGGCATGCCCTCAGATATGTGCATCAGAGCATTTCATGCTCCGATGCTCTCCCTTGCCCTTCGCTGCATTGGGCAGGGCAAGGGCTGTTTGTTTACATTTTTATACTGATAGGTGGAGAGTTCTGCCTAGCAGTGTTCCCAGAGACATCACCGGCACTGATGGGCGGGCTTTAGCGCTGCCCTAGCCATTTAACAGACTAAAATCCAACCATTAGAGCCTCCGCCTAGCTTTACCCATGGAGAGCCCGGTACATCACCAGATCTCCAGAGAAATCCCTTGGTTTTCACGATACAGGGCAGGGCAAAGGAGAGCATCGGAGCTCGAAATGATCCGATGATCATGTCAGAGGGGCTGAGTGGGAGAAAAAGGGGATATGTCCGGATTCTGAACCCGGACAACCCCTTTAACAGCAGGCTAGAGAGACCAAGCAAGATCTACAGACACCAAATTGCTCAGGTAAGGGGTGGAACTCACAGCCTAGCATACATGGCAGGGCAGTTAAGGTCAATAGTCAAACAGCTGAACACAGAACAAAAGGGAAATTAACCCTTGCCGTGCTGCAGGGCAAGGTTCGATGAATAGATACTAATGCAAACAGAAAAAAAACTTGCAGTCAGGCTTCAGCTTGTAGTGTGGGACACAGGAGTCTGTCAGACGACCCCAGGCAGAAGGTAGTTGAGAGATACAGTGCCTGCGCCTGTGCTAGATAGTGGGATAGAGGCGGACATTGGGCATCACTGTGACATGCACCGTACACTATACCTTATTTTTCTGGAAAAAGAAGCAGGTTGTACTATTAATCCCCTGTGAGAGTAGATGCCCTGGATATCTAGTCCATGGATGTTTGCTGGTAACGGTAGTATGTAAAGAAATAATAGGAACATTTGGACACTGCATTAGATTTATAATGGAATTAATACGTAATTGTATCCTGTGAAATGTTTATCAGGGTGTGCTCTTGCAATTAAGAGATCCAAACATTGAAAATCCCCAGGAGATTTCATGAGCTTATGGGCATTATACTCCTGTGTATCTGCAAAGTATTTCCTGTTTACTGACACCACCCAAACCACACAGCCATACAGAATACTTCATGATAGCAATTTATACATTTGAGCTTTCTTGGGCTGTTGGCATCATTTCAGTGTCCTGTATTTATCTTGGATTTCACGTTGACTTGCTAGAGCTAGGCATTTTGATATTAGCATTACATAATGGGGTGTTGGAGAAGAAATTTAGCGTATTCTTTTTAATTATAAACAAATATAGTAATTATGATGAAATATCAGTATTTATATAGCACCCTCATTATCCTTAATGGTGTACAATGGAGTACAAAACAGGACAGAACATAAAACTACCCGTGTATAGGAAAGATCCATCCCTGCTCTTATTATTACAGTATAAAGTACTGCTATCATTACAGAAAAAAAGTAAAACATACGAGACAGCAGTGGCCACCAATTGGAGACTACTTCAAGGACCATATATTCAGGAATTTGCAGCACTCAGAATGATATATGCAATTTAACGTGTGGGTTTATTATATAGCATCACATTCAAAATGCAAGATCCAGTTTGTGGCAATAATCCTTATATGACCCCATTTGTGTGCCGTACGTTTCGGTCCAATAGGACCTTCTACTAATGGCAGCATAAAGTAGAGACAAATGAATTGATTTAAACGGTCTGTCATTTCTAAGTTTAAAGCAAGTGGTTGCCGAGAACCAACATCACAAACATTGCAGACTGGGCCTGGAAAAGAGAAAATCTACATGAGAAGAGTCCTGGTTATTCATGAATTCCTATTCTCCCTGCCCACCTGCTGATGATTGACAGTCTTCTACCAAGTTTTCTCCCTTTCCCTCTAGGAGAGAACTGCTAATCATCAGCAGATGGGCGAGGAGAGCAGGAGATTATGAACAACCATGACCCTTCTCATGTAGATTTGACTCTTTTCAAGGCCTGGGCTGCAATAATTATGATGCTGGTTCTCGGCCACCACTTACTTTTAGTTCACGAGTGGCACAAAACTGAAATTAACATGTTTGTCACTATTTTATGTGGCCCTAAGTGCGGTCAGCATAAAATTGATGGCAGATTCCATTAAGGCTTGTAAAAGAGCTGGATCTTGACATATGGGCCACTTAATATGGTCGATCTGGTGACCTCTATAATAGGGACACACCTTTGCTTGGTTTTCCTTCCTCGGAGGGATATCTGGCTTTCACTGTGTTAAAGCATATTACATATTAATCAAGGCCACAGATAAGACTACTGAAGAAGGTCCTATTGGACCGAAACGTACGGCACACAAATGTGGTCATATATGGATTATTGCTAGAGATTAGCGAATCGAAGTGGAATTCAATCCAAATTTCAGGAAAAATTCGATTTGCACCATTGTGGTAACGAATCGCATTTTTTCCTAAAATGGCTGCTCACGTGTTAGGACATGGAGCATGGAACTCTGGGAACGAGGGATCAAATGCAGTAACCGGGAGCAGGCAGTTCAGAGAACAGCCGCCGGGGGCCTTCATCGGGCTGTTCTTAGAACTGCCTGCTCCCGGTGACCGCATTTGATTTCAGACCGGCTCCCGGCACAGGCACAGGTAAGGGCTTACCTGTGCATCGCCGGACGGGTGAGTCAAGATGGCACCCTGCATGTGTTCGCTGGCGAACACTGCGAACTGACCATCACTGCTTATTTGCCCTTGTGCGGTGCAGTTATATGTTCTAAAGCCCTATTTGGCATGTATTAGTGGCAAAAAAATATATATTATTTGCCGTTCAGCAGTGCAGTTATATGTTCTAAAGCCTTTTGTGGTGTGTATAAGTGGAAAAAAGGGCTTATTAGCCGTTGTGTGGTGAAGTGAGAAAATGACAGACTTTTTTTGGGTGTTTTAATTTCCTTTTTATTTATTTATTTCATCTAACAGTATGTCAGACAGAGAAGTGCCAGGCACTGCACAGTGAAGTGGCAGAGGCCTAAATGTTTCTGGCACAGGTCGCAGCAGAGTAAGGGGGCGTGGCAGCAGGAGTCGCAGCGAGAGGCCTGAGCTCCTGGTGTCATCTAGCAGTCGTGTCTTGACCAGCAACCCAGCGGAATGGTTGACTCAGTCATCCCATTTGTCCCAAGTGACATCAGACACCCCCAGCCAAGAGTCGGTGGGTTTGTCAGACACAACCCTTAGTTGTCATGGCCCAGGAGCAGGCCCTGTGCCCTCACCTGTGCTCAACCTGCCTCTATCCTTTTCTCAGCTCCACTATACAGCAAGGACAAGCTACTAGAGGACAGTCAGCAGCTACTAGCCAGCCAAGATGTGGAGGAGACATCCGCCGCTTCCTACAGTAGGTGGGCAAGTAGTGATGAGGAGAGTGGCGTGTGAGCTGGTGTTGCGAGCGGTCAGGCTCCTGACCAAGAGACCGTTGAGGAGGATATCAGTGATGTGCAGACAGTACTCGATGATGATGATGATGTAGCTGATAGCACTTGGGAGACGGGTGAATTAGGGGCTTCATCATCATCGGGAGAAGAGGGTGGCAGCTTGCTTGTGAGTCAGCAAGATGCTAGCGTGGCTGGGAGTCAGCAGGGTGGCAGCAGTGGGAGGTCGGGAGCCAAATGTGCCCGGGGCAGACCAACCACTTTGCAGGAGCCTACCTGTCCGGAAAGTAGTGGTGCAGGGGTTCATGGAAGTAGCAGCGGTAGCAGTCAGTCAGTGCGGAGTGTTGGGGGCAAAATCGCCTACTCGGCGGTGTGGCAATTTTTTTGTTAAGCCGCCGGAGGAGGTGAACATGGCCAATCTGTGGGCAGAAGATGAAGCATGGCCAGGGTGCCGCAGCAACTGCTGCATCACCCAGTGGCACGCACCCGATTTCAGGCAGTCAAGGCTTCACCACCTCAGCCAAAGGGAGCTGTCTGTCCTTCCCATCATCTGCTGGTCCTGATACTCCTGCTCCTCCTCCTACTGCTCGTCAGTCATTCCCTCAGCAATTGATCACTGAAGCGATTGCCAAGAGACAACAATAATATGCGTGCACTCATCCAACGGCGCAGAAGCTGAATGTGCTCCTGACCAAGTTGCTGGTGCTGCAGTCCCTCCCTTTCCAAGTGGTGGACTCTGCACCTTTCAGAGAACTGATGGCTTGTGCCGAGCCAAGGTGGAGAGCCCCAAGCCATCATTTATTTGCCAAAAAGGCAGTACCAGCCCTGCACATGTATGTAGAACAGAAGGTGGGCCAGTCCTTGAGCCTGTCGGTGTCTGCCAATGTGCACAGCAGCGCCTACGTGTGGAGCTGTAACTACGGTCAGGGATAATACATGTCCTTTATGGCCCACTGGGTAAATGTGGTTCCTGCGCAGCCACACCAGCAACTTGACCAGGTGACGCCACTTCTGCCTCCACGTTCTCACGCCATTGGTCCTGCGAAAAGGTCCGCCTCTGCCTCCTCATCATCCACCTTGTCCTCAGCCTCCACTGCAGGGACAATTCACCATGCCCCTCCAGCATACCACATGTGCAGGGCACGGCGGTGTCACGCTGTTCTGCACCTCGTTTGCCTGGGCAAACGGAGTCACACAGGGGAGGAACTGCTCTGTGTCCTTCATCAAGAAATTTAATCCTGGCTTTCTCGGCGACAACTCAAAATCGGTACCATGGTGACCGTCAACGGGAAGAACATGGTGTCGGCACTGCGTCAAGTAGGGCTGAGCCTTGCAACCTGCATGGCACACTTGTTCAATCTGGTTGTTAAGCGGTTCCTGAAGTCTTCCACCCATATGCAAGACATCCTAAAAATGGTCAGGAAAATATTGCATGCACTTCAGCCACTCGTACATCGCAAAGCACACCTTTCTTGAGCTGCAGCGGCAGAACGGCATCCCCCAACATAGGTTGATATGCGACGTTTCCACCCGTTGGAATTCCACCCTCCATATGTTGGACCGACTATATGAGCAGAGAAAGGCCATAAACTATTTCTTGATGATCCAAGCCGACAGGAGTATTAATTTGTGTAACTTTGATGTCAGCCAGTGGCCTGAGGAGGCCACATTATTTGTCAGTCACCAGGACTATGGGATGAACAACTTCATTCCACTGCTTCATGTCCTGGAACAGATGCTGGTAAATCTGGCTGGTAAGGGGACTAGAGACATGGCGCCTAGATCTCACGGCCACATGAGCCCTGTGGGGGCTGAACTGTTGGCGGAGGAGGAGGACATTGGAGCACAAGCAATGTGTAGCGAAATGGGTGGTTTTTACACACAGGTGACAAGAGAGGAGGAGCAGGAGCAGCCAGAGGAACTACAGGGCGATGAGGAAGACGAGGCAGAGGACCCAGACACACCATGGCAGTATGCAGTGGAGATGGAGGTAGGGAGTCCCTCCAAATCACTTGCACAAATGGCCCGATGCATGCTCACTTGCTTGCGTAGTGACAGATGAATTGTCAGCATTCGGCAGAGGGATGACTACTGGCTGTCCACCTTGTTGGACCCTCGCTACTGGTCCAAAATGGGGTGCCTTTTTTACACCCGCTGAGAGGGAGGACAAACTGAACTACTATAGAGACATCCTATGTAGTCAGTTGGCCGATGCCTATCTATCCAAAGATCCAAACAGAAGCTATAAACCGCACAGCATTGTGGGAGAAGCAACTATAAATAGAGAAGGTTAAATGACACTAATAGCCACACCTGGGGAAAGAAGGTGTGGAAAGCACCAGAAACAACACAAACGTCATTTGATCCAAACAGAAAACATGTCAGATCAAACCACGTGTTGCCAGTCTCACCGATCTCCTGCCACCTGTTGCTGGAACGTCCGTGACAGCACCTCACCACTATGTCATAGGGCCACTCTGTGGACTTCTCATGCTGTTCCCACCCTCCCAACTTTATGACTGGTGCACTATTTTGCCTTTCAGCCTGGCTGACCTCATCATTTATTTGACCCTTCTTCTGATCTGTCAGAAGGAAGGAAAAATTAGACGCACAACGGATCCTGTCTATGTAACAGTTGTAAAGCCTGCATGTCATGGTCCTTATTTTGCATCAGAATTGGCTTATGATTTGGTAGCCAAAAGCAGGAGTGGGTACAAAACACAGAAGACATGCAAATATTCCATTCAAGTGTCATCTCTGTTTTGGATCCACTCCTGTTTTTTTGGGGTTTAGCAATACTCTTGGATTACTGACCAAATGCTGACTGAGTAAAAGCGGATGTTCCACAGACAGGATCCGTTTTTTGGGGGTTATTGTTCTGACGGATCAGAGGAAGGGCAAAATAATCAGTGATGTCAACACAAACTTACTGCTGATACCCACTCCACTCTGTCGGGGAGGCTCTACTTGTATAAGCGTTCTGTAGAAATCTATGTGGAATCAGTGAATTGGTGTAAAAGGAGTGTGCTCTTTCACGCTATAGTAGGATCTTGGGCCTCTGCACAGTTCTTTATACCTGGCGATAACATTGACCTGTAATGCTGAATTCACACTTAAAGGGCTTCTGTCAGCCCACTAAACCGATTTTTAAAATATGCAAATTAACTTGCTACCAGCAAGTAGGGCGGCTACTCGCTGGTAGCAGCCGCATCCTCCGACCCTAATGACGCCCCCTCCGCATTGTGATTGACAGGGCCAGGGAACGGAATCGTTCTCTGCTGGCCCTGCCTGTTAGCATTCAAAATCTGGCGCCTGCGCCGCGGCCGTACCTATCTTCAATCTGCGCAGGCGCACTGAGAGACGGCCACTCGCTCGGACGCTCCATCCTAAATGCGCCTGCGCCGATAACGTCACATCTACACCCGGCGCAGGCGCATTGAGGAGAGAGCGGCCGCCTCTCAGTGCGCCTGCGCAGATTGAAGATATGTACGGCCGCAGCGCAGGCGCCAGATTTTGAATGCTAACAGGCAGGGCCAGCAGAGAACGATTCCGTTCCCTGGTCCTGTCAATCACAATGCGGAGGGGGCGTCATTAGGGTCGGAGGATGCGGCTGCTACCAGCAAGTAGCCGCCCTACTTGCTGGTAGCAAGGTAATTTGCATATTTTAAAAATCGCTTTTTAGCAAATTCTACTGAACAGAAATTATTATTTAACTTATGTATGCATAAATCGCAGTGTAGGGATTATTAGTAAACAAAAAAAAAAAAAACGGTTTAGTGGGCTGACAGAAGCCCTTTAAGTTATTTGGTCAGTTTTGGCCCCGTAACTGCCCAAATAAGTGAAGTGTGCAGTGATTCTAAGAGCGACGCCTGTCATCTACATGTCATACTGACTCACAGTATTGTTTCACTACCACAGCAGACTCCCTATGCATGTTACTGCAAGGCACAGTGTTCTACACCACTATAAAGGCTCTCTGCAGCCAGGAAATAGCAGTTTTGCCCCGAATAAATTTGGTTGGAACCAAATTTTTGGGAAAAGTCGGCGAACTGACCGAATCAAATTTTTGAGAAATTCGCTCATCTCTAATTATTGCCTCAAACTGTATATTGCACTTTGAATGTGATGCTGTGTAATAAACCCACAAGTTGAATTGCATAGATCAATCTGAGTGCTGCAAATTTCTTAATATATACAAGTGACTGCCCAGTCCTTTGCTGGCACAAGTCTAACAGTGTGCAGAACTCCAACATCTACTACATTACTTCAAGGACCATGACCTGGACTTCTGACCTGAAAAAAGGTGGTTACAGTTACTGTAAGAGTGAAGAATTTAAAGATCAAAGATGATTCTTTTTATATTTCAGGAAATGTTTTAAGAATGTAACTCTAAAGCTCTAGAAGTTCCTAAAAAGTGAGGCTGTGGGAACATTCCCTTGACACCTTTCCTTATATAAACAGGCTCACAAGTCAACGCCTTGGAGACTACTGTTACTAATGACCTCCTCGTGCCCATCTCAGTCATTCTGCTGTGGTTTCTACTTTAGAGGTTTATACTTGCACTTTTCAATTGCTAAAAAATGAAAACCTCCATCATTGGAACTATGGAACATCAGTCTAATTACATTTTTGAGTAAATTGAGCTATCTATTTCCTTCTGAGTAGCTGATGACTCACCCTAAATTAAATGCCTCTGGCTTATTGGCTTGATGGCTGACCTACCAGCCAAAAAGTCATAAAAACACAAGCAAACTAAACGAGAAAAAACATGAATTACATAATAGTTTCAAAAGTCTCAAAGATTTCCTGTTAGTTCTCGTCCTTGAGGATAAACCACAAAGATGGGAGCTGCATATTATGTGGCAAGGGCATATCATAACAAAATATCTTGTAACCTGGGGAGAAATATTTTTTAAATAACAACAGTCCCACCTAAAATCTAAATAGTACCAGTAAATGCAAATCCTGGAGATGTCCTCTTCTGACACAGGGTTTGTCACCTAGTGGACATGTTCTTCTTTATCTCAGGCACTCTAGATGCCAGAACATTTTAGTTGATGGTTTTGAGTTTAGGTTACTTTGCCTGCTGTTCCTTTTGCATTGTATTTGATATTTTCATCTGCTTTATATTTGGCTCTGGCTTCAATTGTTGAATTGTTTGACTATAATTGTTGACTCGTTTCACTATGTCTGCTCCATTTTTCTAACTTTGGCTTATCCAACCACATGTACTCTGCTAACCTGTTTGTAACTTTGACCTGTTGAGATTATGCTTATTTGGCTAATGTCGGTTTTCTCAATCTTACAATGTACTTTCTATGTCCCCAGACTTGCTCCTCGTTTTGGTGTCAGCCTGCTCCCCATCCTACCAGTGGCCACCAGCTGGTGACTACTTCAAGGACCATGACCTGGACCTCTGACCTGAAAAAAGGTGGTCAGGGTTTAGAGTGAAAAATTCAAATATCCCTTGGTTCAACCAGTGCCAAACGGAACCTTGACATGTGAAATCCACAACTTCTCCATGCTCAGCAGTGCTGAAACAGAATTAGAAAATTATTTTTGCAAGGTCCCATTTTGTAAGTTAAACTAATGAAGTTTCTTAGTTATTTTTCCACTTGTCTCTTGTTCTGAAGAATATCATTTTTGTTTTTTGGGGTTTCTCAGCCAAAATTATTCATGACCAGCATCAGGTTAAAGGGATTTTCCAGGCTTCTAAAATTGATGACCAGGACAGGTCAAATATATCCGCACTTGAATGGAACAGGAAGCACATCTCCATTTGAAGTTTAGTGGTCATCCTGAGTTACTGCACCTCAGCTCTCATTTACTTCAATGGTAGCTGAGCTGCAGTAACCCAGCACAGCCACTACACTTTGAAAGTAGCTGTGCTTTTTACTCCATTCAAGAGTTAGTTCCTGCCCTGAGGCTGAAGAGAACAGCTGATCAGTGGGGGTGCCAGGTGTCACAACCTCAATTATCAGATATTAATGACCTATTCTGAGGATAGGTCATGAATATCAGGAACCTGGAAAACACCTTTAAGGTTTTAATGTTACAGCTTATTTTTCAGTAGGACCATTCCCTTGTAAACTTTGCCTTCCACCAAAAATCCTGAAGTGTGGCTACCAGCAACCTGCCCTAGAATGTGAAAAGGACCGGTTGCCACCACTTGCGGAGTTGCATAGAGGTGTGAGGGGGCAGGGCCTCACTACACATTGCACTGTAAGGATGTGATCCTGCCTAACATATGCTTTCATGGCTGAGCAGCCAAACAGAAAAACTCACCAATGTGTAGTATATGGAAGTGCCAGAGTGTAGTGTGTAGTGAGGCCAAGTTCACCCCATCCCCAGGAAGCTCTGCAAGTGGAGGTAACCAGTACTGCTCACATTCTAGGACAGGTTGCTAGGACATTTTGTGTTCTGCCCACAGGAAGAGGCTTGGTGGCAACCCCAACCACAATCTTTTCTTGACAAAATTATAGGGTAACCATTATGTTTAATTTGTTATAGGTTTGTGGCGGGTATTTGGGTGGCCTTTCCACAGAGACCAGTTCATTGTAACTTCATTGCAGACTAAGGATTCCAGGTATTCCTCTATCACTGTGGTTTTAGAAGATAAAGCCAAAAAAATGTAAGCTCATATAAAATACATAAAGCTAAATTATGCATAATAAACTATATGACAGTGGCTATATGTTAAATACATACATTTTTTATTAAAATAATGACTACTGTGTTATGTTTCATTGAACTTACTGGTAGGATAGACACACAAGTCAAACACCCTAGTGTTATCAGCCAGTAGCTCTTCCTGAACTAAACCGTGAGCAGACACTTACTGTGGCTTTCAGCAATGTCTGTCTGGACACCACACCAAGAATGGGGCATGTCTCTACTTCAAACTGCTGGCTGTGTAAACAGTAACACTGCTTCCCATTGCAAACAATAGGGGGCATACACCACACGGCCGCCAGCAGAATTGCACCAAGAAATTAGACCCAAAATTCCAATGGCAAATACTGCAGTGTAAATAGGCCCATGGTGAAGATCTCCTGCCATTTTAGGTATAGAGTTTCAAGGTGACTCAATGTATCATCATCCTGCAGTTATACTGTCTTCCACATGCCTCCCTACATATTGCCAACTTACCAATTGCACATTGGCAAAAAGTACTAGACAAATATAAGGGAATATGGTTTGTTTGTAGTCTGAAAACATTGAGACACATAGATCTGCTTAGGAGCTGTATAGATTAAACAGTAAGAGATTTTTAATCAAGATAATTTGCTAAACTGATAAATTTTCTTGTTTGGTACAATATAAAGATGGTTGCAAATGTATACATACCCTTTCATAAAGAAGACTAGTGATTACTCATGCTGTATCTTGGACATGGTAGTCAAAGCTTGTCAGGAAATAAAAGGTGCAGGAATTGCCTACTAGACCTACTCTTTGCCAGTAAATTTGAGTCAGCACTCCAACACTCAAGCCAATTCATCGGGATTTCCCTTTAGGCTTCAGGCTTCCATGGCTACACCACTACTTTAGCACTATGGCTTGCAGCCTGAAATGAGGATTTACATTTTATAAGAGTACTAAGTGATTGACATTATTAACTTACAAGCATAGTGCGTGCTGAGACTATTGACGGTGGTTGAAACCTGGTCACATTCCATGTAGGAACACCCTGACTACCCAGCCAGCCAGCCCGGAGGAACGATTTGGTCATAAAACCATATAATGATATTGTTATTACTTGAGAATTGAGCGTGTTGTTACAACGATTCCATCACTCCTGTTAATTGTGCTTAATGGGATCAGCACTCTATTTGCTTAGTAAGTATAAGCCACGGGATGGTGTAAAATGTATTATATCTTTAATCTATACCTGACAGATTATCACTCCGCAACACGCGTTGAGTTGATCTATGCAGACGGCAACGCAACTCATGCAGTAACGACAGTCAGGTGTTAACATGTTGTCTCAAATTAACATCTTATAAAAATGAAACAAAGATGAAGAATTTCACTCTTCTGTGCAATGGCTTCTTAAGTGATATGGAGAGTGTAGAGCATCAGGTTACATAGTAAATCCGCACTAAAGATTTTTGATGATAGCAGGGCATGCGAAAAATCACTTAAAAAGTGTGCATAACTTTCTCCATACTATTTCCTTCCATTGTGGATAGAATGATAAGGCTTTTCTATAGTACATTAAAGTATTGAACTGAAAGACATAAAGCATTTACAGGTAACAACTTTATGTGTGTATTATAAGGTTTCATTCACCTCTCTATTAAGGTAACTCCAGAGAAGTCAGACAATGCCGGATCTACTATAATGGGATCCGGCAGGTTTCCAACACAAATGTCGGCTTTCTGCCAGAAAAATAGTGTTTCTCCTCTGCCGGAACAGACTACCAGAGTTACCTTAGCAGAGATGAACGAAACCTTAGTATAATTATATAGTCTAATAATATAAAGTAAAATATCACGACTGAAAGACTCAATTGTGTCCGATGGAGGATGCATTTTAAACCTGTGTTTGGACTTTAAGAGGGCCAATCATCTCTTAAATACTTGTATTCAGGAAAAAAAGAACAATTCTGGAGCATCTTTTCTGCATTTTACCTTCTCTCTATTACACTGCGTGCAGAATTATTAGGCAAATGAGTATTTTGACCACATCATTCTCTTTATGCATGTTGTCTTACTCCAAGCTGTATAGGCTCGAAAGCCTACTACCAATTAAGCATATTAGGTGATGTGCATCTCTGTAATGAGAAGGGGTGTGGTCTAATGACATCAACACCCTATATCAGGTGTGCATAATTATTAGGCAACTTCCTTTCCTTTGGCAAAATGGGTCAAAAGAAGGACTTGACAGGCTCAGAAAAGTCAAAAATAGTGAGATATCTTGCAGAGGGATGCAGCACTCTTAAAATTGCTTCTGAAGCGTGATCATCGAACAATCAAGCGTTTCATTCAAAATAGTCAACAGGGTCGCAAGAAGCGTGTGGAAAAACCAAGGCGCAAAATAACTGCCCATGAACTGAGAAAAGTCAAGCGGGCAGCTGCCAAGATGCCACTTGCCACCAGTTTGGCCATATTTCAGAGCTGCAACATCACTGGAGTGCCCAAAAGCACAAGGTGTGCAATACTCAGAGACATGGCCAAGGTAAGAAAGGCTGAAAGACGACCACCACTGAACAAGACACACAAGCTGAAACGTCAAGACTGGGCCAAGAAATATCTCAAGACTGATTTTTCTAAGGTTTTATGGACGGATGAAATGAGAGTGAGTCTTGATGGGCCAGATGGATGGGCCCGTGGCTGGATTGGTAAAGGGCAGAGAGCTCCAGTCCGACTCAGATGCCAGCAAGGTGGAGGTGGAGTTCTGGTTTGGGCTGGTATCATCAAAGATGAGCTTGTGGGGCCTTTTCGGGTTGAGGATGGAGTCAAGCTCAACTCCCAGTCCTACTGCCAGTTTCTGGAAGACACCTTCTTCAAGCAGTGGTACAGGAAGAAGTCTGCATCCTTCAAGAAAAACATGATTTTCATGCAGGACAATGCTCCATCACACGCGTCCAAGTACTCCACAGCGTGGCTGGCAAGAAAGGGTATAAAAGAAGAAAATCTAATGACATGGCCTCCTTGTTCACCTGATCTGAACCCCATTGAGAACCTGTGGTCCATCGACAGTCAGGTGTTAACATGTTGTCTCAAATTAACATCTTATAAAAATGAAACAAAGATGAAGAATTTCACTCTTCTGTGCAATGGCTTCTTAAGTGATATGGAGAGTGTAGAGCATCAGGTTACATAGTAAATCCGCACTAAAGATTTTTGATGATAGCAGGGCATGCGAAAAATCACTTAAAAAGTGTGCATAACTTTCTCCATACTATTTCCTTCCATTGTGGATAGAATGATAAGGCTTTTCTATAGTACATTAAAGTATTGAACTGAAAGACATAAAGCATTTACAGGTAACAACTTTATGTGTGTATTATAAGGTTTCATTCACCTCTCTATTAAGGTAACTCCAGAGAAGTCAGACAATGCCGGATCTACTATAATGGGATCCGGCAGGTTTCCAACACAAATGTCGGCTTTCTGCCAGAAAAATAGTGTTTCTCCTCTGCCGGAACAGACTACCAGAGTTACCTTAGCAGAGATGAACGAAACCTTAGTATAATTATATAGTCTAATAATATAAAGTAAAATATCACGACTGAAAGACTCAATTGTGTCCGATGGAGGATGCATTTTAAACCTGTGTTTGGACTTTAAGAGGGCCAATCATCTCTTAAATACTTGTATTCAGGAAAAAAAGAACAATTCTGGAGCATCTTTTCTGCATTTTACCTTCTCTCTATTACACTGCGTGCAGAATTATTAGGCAAATGAGTATTTTGACCACATCATTCTCTTTATGCATGTTGTCTTACTCCAAGCTGTATAGGCTCGAAAGCCTACTACCAATTAAGCATATTAGGTGATGTGCATCTCTGTAATGAGAAGGGGTGTGGTCTAATGACATCAACACCCTATATCAGGTGTGCATAATTATTAGGCAACTTCCTTTCCTTTGGCAAAATGGGTCAAAAGAAGGACTTGACAGGCTCAGAAAAGTCAAAAATAGTGAGATATCTTGCAGAGGGATGCAGCACTCTTAAAATTGCTTCTGAAGCGTGATCATCGAACAATCAAGCGTTTCATTCAAAATAGTCAACAGGGTCGCAAGAAGCGTGTGGAAAAACCAAGGCGCAAAATAACTGCCCATGAACTGAGAAAAGTCAAGCGTGCAGCTGCCAAGATGCCACTTGCCACCAGTTTGGCCATATTTCAGAGCTGCAACATCACTGGAGTGCCCAAAAGCACAAGGTGTGCAATACTCAGAGACATGGCCAAGGTAAGAAAGGCTGAAAGACGACCACCACTGAACAAGACACACAAGCTGAAACGTCAAGACTGGGCCAAGAAATATCTCAAGACTGATTTTTCTAAGGTTTTATGGACGGATGAAATGAGAGTGAGTCTTGATGGGCCAGATGGATGGGCCCGTGGCTGGATTGGTAAAGGGCAGAGAGCTCCAGTCCGACTCAGATGCCAGCAAGGTGGAGGTGGAGTTCTGGTTTGGGCTGGTATCATCAAAGATGAGCTTGTGGGGCCTTTTCGGGTTGAGGATGGAGTCAAGCTCAACTCCCAGTCCTACTGCCAGTTTCTGGAAGACACCTTCTTCAAGCAGTGGTACAGGAAGAAGTCTGCATCCTTCAAGAAAAACATGATTTTCATGCAGGACAATGCTCCATCACACGCGTCCAAGTACTCCACAGCGTGGCTGGCAAGAAAGGGTATAAAAGAAGAAAATCTAATGACATGGCCTCCTTGTTCACCTGATCTGAACCCCATTGAGAACCTGTGGTCCATCATCAAATGTGAGATTTACAAGGAGGGAAAACAGTACACCTCTCTGAACAGTGTCTGGGAGGCTGTGGTTGCTGCTGCACGCAATGTTGATGGTGAACAGATCAAAACACTGACAGAATCCATGGATGGCAGGCTTTTGAGTGTCCTTGCAAAGAAAGGTGGCTATATTGGTCACTGATTTGTTTTTGTTTTGTTTTTGAATGTCAGAAATGTATATTTGTGAATGTTGAGATGTTATATTGGTTTCACTGGTAAAAATAAATAATTGAAATGGGTATATATTTGTTTTTTGTTAAGTTGCCTAATAATTATGCACAGTAATAGTCACCTGCACACACAGATATCCCCCTAAAATAGCTAAAACTAAAAACAAACTAAAAACTACTTCCAAAAATATTCAGCTTTGATATTAATGAGTTTTTTGGGTTCATTGAGAACATGGTTGTTGTTCAATAATAAAATTAATCCTCAAAAATACAACTTGCCTAATAATTCTGCACTCCCTGTATGGATGCTTCTCATTCTCCTTTTCCTACACACCAGGGCACTTTCCTAGGCACTACTCGTGTCAGACCGTGTTGGTACATGCTCTATTCAAAGGCAATAGAAATGCCAAGTTGTCCATTGATTCATACATTTCTAGGAGTAATAACAGAGACAGCACAAACCAGAATTCTAAGAAATAATTCTATTTTTGGGGAATGCAAGAATTTACTACAACAGACATATTGGGGACTTATAGCTTTTTTAGGCTATATCGGCTTGGGGACTTATAGCTTTTTTACTTCCTCCATCGGAAGTAAACATGCTAAGGACTGGATGGAGCCAGAGAGCAGTTTCAAAATGGTGAGGAGCAAAGGGGTATGAGTAGGGTTGAGCGAACTGTAAAGTTCTGGTTCATACCGAACTTTAGATTTTTGGACCCCGGACCCGAACATTTCAGTAAAAGTTCGGGTTCGGGTTCGGTGTTCGGCGAGTTAATGGCACTTTCTGAAAGGCTGCAGAGCAGCCAATCAACAAGGGTTTAACTCGTGTGCCCTTAGAAGCCATCACAGCCATGCCTACTAATGGCATGGCTGTGATTGGCCAGTGCAGCATGTGACCCAGCCTCTATATAAGCTGGAGTCACGTAGCGCTGCACGTAACTCTGCTCTGATTTGTGTAGGTATAGGATGCTGCTGCTGTGAGGGAGAGAATAGGACAGAATCTTTAATCAGAAGTGCTTGTTAACTCATCGATCTACCTAGATTTTGTTTTGTGGGTGCAGTGCACAATCTTTCTACCCTGCTCTGAGCCCAGTGACCCAGAAAAATAACTTTTTTCCATCTGTTAGTTAGGTGGACGGCGACGGCCATTTTATGCAAGTTCTGTGCACCAGCACAGCATATGTGCATTTGTGACAGTCAAATAGAAGCTTGAAATACTGCAATTATATTCGGGGTGTAAAAAAAAATCACCCATTTTTGGCAAGACCCTACATCTGTGGCCTTTGCAGCATTTGTCTGTGTGCAATTTAAGCTTGAAATACTGCAATAATTTTCTGGGTTTTAAAAAGCACCCATTTTTGGCAATACCCTCCATCTGGGGCCTATGCCGCGTTAGTCAGTGTGCAATTTAAGCTAGAAATACAGCAATAATTTTCTGGGTTTTAAAAAACACCCTTTTTGGGCAAAATACTAAATTTTACAGCCCTTGTTGCATCTTTCACTGTGAAATACAAGCGTTAGATACTGCTGTCATATTCTGTTATTAAAAGAACACCCATTTTGGGCAAAAAACTAAAATTGCAGCCTTTGTTGCATCTGTCAGTGTGAGATACATGCGTTAGATACTGCTGTTCTGCTATTAATAAAACACCTATTTAGGGAAAAAACTTAATTTGCAGCCTTCGCTGCATCTGTCAGTGTGAGATACATGCGTTAGATACTGCTGTTCTATTCTGTTATTTAAAAAAAATATATATTTTGGGTAAAAAAACTAAATTTGCAGCCTTGTCTGCATATGTCAGTGTGAGATACAAGCTTGAAATACAGCAATAATATTCTGGGTTTAAAAAAACACGCATTTTGGGCAAAGTACTTAATATTGCAGCCTTTGCTGTATCTGTCATTGTGAGATACACGCGTTAGATACTGGTGTTCTATTCTGTTATTAAAAAAAGACCCTTTTTGGGCAAAATACTACATTTTACAGCCCTTGTTGCATCTTTCACTGTGAAATACAAGCGTTAGATACTGCTGTCATATTCTGTTATTAAAAGAACACCCATTTTGGGCAAAAAATTTAAATTGCAGCCTTTGTTGCATCTATCAGTGTGAGATACATGCGTTAGATACTGCTGTTCTATTCTGCTATTAAAAAAACACCCATTTTGGGCAAAAAACTAAATTTGCCCCCTTGTCTGCATATGTCAGTGTGAGATACAAGCTTAAAATACAGCAATAATATTCTGTGTTTAACAAAACACCTATTTTGGACAAAGTACTTAATATTGCAGCCTTTGCTGCATCTGTCAGTGTGAGATACATGCGTTAGATACTGCTGTTCTATTCTGCTATTAAAAAAACACCCATTTTGGGCAATAAAAATAATTTTGCAGCCTTTGCTGCATCTGTCAGTGTGATATTCACACGTTAGATACTGTTGTTCTATTCTGTTATTAAAAAAACACCCATTTTGGGCAAGATCATAAATTTGAGAAATATGAGGAGAGCGTCAAATAAGGGACGTGGCTCCGGTCGTGGTGCTGCTGGTGGAGCTCCTGTTGCAGGGAGAGGATGTGGTCGATCTGTGCCAGCTACACGCACAAGTGAAACACCTTCCTCAGGTGCGAGTAGGCGACAGAACCTTCAGTGGTATTTGGTCGGGCCTAATGCAGCTCTACGAATGGTGAGGCCAGAACAAGTACAGGCGATAGTAGATTGGGTTGCTGACAGTGCCTCCAGTTCCTTTACATTGTCTGACACCCAGTCTCCTGCTGAAAGATCAGAGTTGGCACGTGCAGCCGATGTACATCAGTCTTTCACCTCACCCCCTTGCAAATCAGCCAAGCAGTCTGAGCCCCAAGTCATGCAGCAGTCTCTTCTGCTTTTTGATGACTCTGCTAGCAGGCTTTCCCAGGGCCATCCACCTAGCCCTGCCCCAGAAGTGGAAGAGATTGAGTGCACCGATGCCCAACCACTTATGTTTCAAGATGAGTACATGGGAGGACCACCACAGCACGTCTCGGATGATGACGAAACACAGGTGCCAACTGCTGGGGCTTTCAAAAGTGTGCAGACCGACAAGGAGGGCAGGGGTGAAGACTGGGTGGAAGATGATGTGGAGGACGATGAGGTCCTCGACCCCACATGGAATCAAGGTCATGCGAGTGACCTGTGTAGTTCAGAGGAAGAGGCGGTGGTCGCACACAGCCACCAGCACAGCAAAAGAGGGAGCCGGGTGTTAAAAGCTGCAAGGGACCGAGCACACCAAAGCCAGATCCAAGGAGTTCCCTGGCATGGCAGTTCTTCAGAATATGTGCCGTCGACAAGACCCGAGTGTTTTGCACGCTGTGCAATCAGAGCCTGAAGCGAGGCATAAATGTTCTCAACCTGAGCACAACCTGCATGACCAGGCATCTAAGTGCAAAGCACGAGCTACACCTCAAAAACCAAGAAAGGTCTCTGGCTCCTCCTGCTTCCTCTTCAGCTGCAGTCTCCGCCTCTTCATCCACCTCTGGAGTGACAGTGCCACCTGCCACCCCGAAAACAGAGGATCTGCCAGCAACACCACCACCTGGGTCACCAAGCATCTCCACAATGTCCTACGGAAGCGTTCAGGTCTCCATCTCCCAAACACTGGAAGAGGAAGTACCCCCCTACCCACCCGCAATCCCTGGCCCTGAATGCCAGCATTTCAAAATTACTGGCCTTTGAAATGCTGTCATTCCGTCTGAGATGGAGAGTTTTAAAAGCCTTATGGCGGTGGCTGTCCCACAGTATGTCGTGCCCAGCCGCCACTACTTTTCCAGGCGTGCCCTCCCTTCCTTGCACAAACAAGTAGGGGACAAAATCAGGTGTACACTGCGCAACGCCATCTGTGGCAAGGTCCACCTAACTACGGATACGTGGACCAGTAAGCACGGTCAGGGACGTTATATCTCCATAACAGCACACTGGGTAAATGAAGTGGCGGCTGGGCCTGAGGCGGATAGCAGTTTGGCGCATGTCCTGCCACCACCAAGGATTGCAGGGCGCTTCAGTTTGCCTCCTGTTGCTTCCTCCTCCTACTCCGCTTCCTCATTCTCTACCTGCTCCTCATCCGGTCATCGTAACACCTTCACCACCAACTTCAGCACAGCCAGGGGTAAACAACAGCAGGCAGTTTTAAAACTTATCTGTTTGGGGGACAAACCACACACCACGCAGGAGCTGTGGATGGGCCTTGAACAGCAGACTGATGAGTAGTTGGTGCCAGTGAGCCTCAAGCCCGACCTGGTGGTGTGTGATAATGGGCGAAATCTCATAGCAGCTCTGGGACTAGCCGGTTTGACGCACATTCCTTGCCTGGCGCATTTGCTGAATTTTGTGGTGCAGCGGTTCCTTAAAAATTACACCGATATGTCAGAGCTGCTGCAGAAAATGCGGGCTGTCTGTGCGCGCTTTCGGCGTTCTCACCCTGCTGCTGCTTGCCTGTCAGCGCTGCAGCGCAACTTCGGCCTTCCCGCTCACCGCCTCATATGTGATGTTCCCACAAGGAGGAACTCCACCTTGCGATAGTGGAGTTTCAGCTGCAGCACGCACGGGTGAGTCACTCTGCGAAACAGCACCACTTCACCACCAATGACTGGGCCTCCATGCGAGACCTGTGTTCCTTGTTGCGCTTTTTTGAGTACTCCACCAGCATGGCCAGTGTCGATAATGCAGTTCTCAGCGTTACTATCCCACTTCTATGCCTCCTTGAAAAAACGCTGCTGGCAATGATGGAAGAGGATGTGGCACAGGAGGAGGAGGAGGAAGATCATTTCATAGGGTTTCCGGCCAGTCATTCACAAGTGGCTCCGAGGGTGGGTTCCTGCACCCACAAACGCCAGGTACACAATTGTCCAGCCAGGGCACAGTTCTGGAGGATGACGAGGTGGAGGATGAGGAGATGGAGGAGGAGGAACCGTGTTCACAGCAGGGTGGCACCCAAACCAGCTCATGGCCATCACTGGTGCGTGGCTGGGAGATACAGAGGACACAGACGATACACCTCCCACATAGGACAGCTTTTAGTCTCGCACGAGCATCGGCCGTCACTGGGCTCGGCGCATGCCTAGTGACGACGATGAAGCTCCTGCCCTCAGTCTCCAGCAAATCGCACTGGCGCAGCCCTCAGTGGGTACTGCGTCTGCGCGAGACTTCGTTCGGCCGTCAGGGAGGGGAAGGAGAGGGATGAGAAACTGTGGGCGGTTAGGGATTCTGGAGGAAGGCGTTTTGGGTACTGTAAGAGGGGCGTTACTGGGCACACAAAGGGGAACATAACGCCCCTCTGGGCACCTTCAGGGTTTTATAAAAGTCGTTTTTCTGCAAAACTGCTGGACGGATTACAATAAAAAACAGCACAGCCGATTCAAGGTAAGCTGTGGAGCATGACTGGTTTAAAATCTGAATTTGTGTTATACGAGGTGACAGAATCCCTTTAATAATTTGTCCCACTTTTCTGCTCCATCATATTTAATTTCAAAAAATTAACCTCCCTTGGATGAGGTCTCTCTTTCTCACACTCCCTCTCCGGCGTGGACCCCTGATTCGCCGATAACCGTGATCAACATGGTAGGCTCAGAAAAGAACATCAAAAGTTGATAGAGAAGATATCCAAATGGATTGTGGACGTCACGGGGACGTGCGATCAGGCAGAAGTTATCTAGAGTCAACAAAGCGGCAGCAGGGCCTCTCCTGTCTAACGTTTCCAAATCCTAAATACCCCAGTGACATTCCCTATAATTGTTTATTAATCATTCCAATAACAGGGCATCTTAAGAGTCCTGTATTGTTATTTATCGTCACTACCTCCCCGAGTCGGGAGTGGGTAATTGCCGCGCGCCCCCTCTTTTCCTTCGATTTTTTTGTTTTAATAGCTTCTCCCACATTTCCACTCGATCACAATTAAATTTCATCCATTGATCTCCCTTGGATGTGCTATCCCTTTCTCACGCTCCCTCTCCGGTGTGGAACCCTGATTCGCCGCTAACCGTGATCAACATGGTAGGCACAGAAAAGAACATCGAAAGTTGATAGAGCAGATATCCAATTGGATCGTGAATATCACGGGGACGTGCGACATGGTGAAGCTGTATGTGTGCACACGCCTACACTAACTGACTGATGAGTCTGCCCCCTGCAACTTCTGGGTCTCCAAATTGGGCACATGGCCTGAGCTTTCCCTTTGGAGGTGCTGGCCTGCCCTGCAGCCAGTGTACTGTTTGAACGTGTGTTTAGCACGACTGGAGGGGGTTATCACAGGTTATATTTTCCAATGTTTTGGGGTGTACCCTAATTTAAAAAAATTAAAATAAATGTAAAACCAAAAAGCAGTGTAGGCTACCTCTTCCTCCTCCACCACCACTTCCACCTACACCGCCACATCCACTGCCTCCTCAACCTCCTACTCCATATGGACCTCGTCCTCCTAAATCAAGATTATTATTTTTTTATTTTTATGTATTTTAAGTTATTTAAAGTAATTTCCCTATCCACATTTGTTTGCAGAGCACTTGCCATGCTCTTAACCACATTTTGCTGGCATTTGCAGCCCTCTAGCCCCTTCCATGACATTTTTAGAGCCATTTTAGTGCTCAAATGTTTGGGTACCCATTGACTTCAATGGGGTTCAGGTTCGGGGTCAAGTTCGGGTCAAGTTCGGGTCCCGAACTCTAACTTTTTTGTGAAGTTCGGCTGTACCCGTCGAACCCGAACATCCAGGTGTCCGCTCAACTCTAGGTATGAGTCTTACATTAACTTACTTGAAAAGGGACAAAATTCTGGAAAACCCCTTTAAGGACCACACAATTTTGACTATATTAGCTGTTAATCTTTTTATATTTTGGGTGACAAGCAAAAGAAAAATCTAGAAATATGGGCAGTCAGCAATTAGGGCATATCACTAGTTTGTTCTCAGAGGCATCTATGAGATACAGCCCTGGAGTCCAAGGATGTTATCATTGTAATATCAATGGCAAAGGCCAGTGATACAAAATTTTATTTTTATTTTTTGTGTGTGCGCTGGAAAATAAAGTTTGGAGGGCTATTGTTTCTAGTAAAAAAGACATTATAATTTTTGTTTAAATGACTTAAATGGCAAGCAGATTACATAACTGATATAAAAATGTCCACCCGGAAGCCTCTTAGTCATGGATAAAGTCCACTATGCACTGGCCTAAATTTGTCCTGGCTAATTCCATTGGAATGTCCTGTAACATGTTGTAATGGCATGTCATGGGGATATAACTCTTGCTAGTAACCTCCTTAATTGTCTCAACAAATTAAATCTAATTATAACACATTTCTCACAGCTCAGTATTATTTACAAGCGCTAATATATATCATCCAATAAAAGAGTTCATCGTCTAGATCAGCTCTGAGAGAACCAAGAGGTGGCAGTCAGAAGGACAAATGTGTGCACGTCACAACTGATTATGAGTGGTGCCACACGGTCTTTTTTTTGTAGCCTTCTTTGTTTTTTGTTTTGATCTTTCTTTTTCAGGTATTGAGCTATTCTGGCTTTTTTAAAAACTTGTTTTTAGAACTGCTGTTTTCAGTCACATTTTTTTTTTCAGGCATTCAATTCTATACGAAATTTTCTGAAAAAAAAAAACACACAAAGAGCTTGAAAAAATGAAACTGATGTAAAAATGCATGTCAAGTTAAAAAAAAAAACATGTTTTGACTTGCATAATATTTTCCATAGATTGGATGCAACTGGAGCTGGTGTTTTTGCCAAAAAATAGCCACCAAATTGAAAAAAATATATACATATATCAAAAACTCCAGAAAACAAACTATGTTTGACACCAGCTTTTCATACTTTTAATAACATTATTTTTCTAAGATATTTTTATTTATTGTTTGTATTATATTTTTATATAATCTCTTCTCCATGTATGGATAATAGGAAAGTGCATAAACATGTTAATTTGGGTGACAGGCAAAAGAAAAATTTTGATTTATGCGCAGTCAGCTACAAGGGTATTAATTTGCTTGAACAGGTATCTACGAGAGACAGCCCTGGAGACCTTTGGCATGGTCCACATAGTTTGACAACAGCTTGTTTCCTATTTGTTGACACCCGCCTGTTCTCTATCTTTTTTTATAAAAAAATTCTAGCATATGAGTTTTTTATTTTTTATCTTTTTAAATAATTTCTTCTTTCTGTATGGATAATAGGAAATTGTATAAACATGTTCATAGCCATATAAGTACAATTACAGACCGATGATGTAAACATGCTCTGCTCCCGGGAAACAACTAGACAGTATGGGAAAGAACACTTGCATTAACGATCACTCCTCCCCATACTCTGGAGGATCTGGAGGAGATCTGCACCATTCTCCTCCGCTAGTGATCAGCAGATTGCCCGAAGGAACGCTTCCTTCCCGACAATCTGCTAGATCGTCGTCCTGTGTAAAGGGACCTATAGGCAGACAGTCAAGATAGATCTGCGCAAGATTTATCACAGAGGCCCAGGCTGGATAATGAATGTGGTGCAGAATAGATGCTTTTCTCTGACTTTATATCAACTATTGGTTGGATTACTTTGAGACAGATTTTTACACCAAACCAAAGTTTTGGAGCAAAATAGTGCATCTTAGACCCTTTCCAGCTAAATTCCTCAATTTTCTGCTAAGCCCCACCCCTTATGAGCATGTGGGGGGGGGGGGGAGTGTAGAAACATTCTGCACAATTTGGTGCACTTATTTAGACAAATTTTTTGTGCAGATACATTAGTAAATCTGGGCCACAGTCTCTATTTGTGACAACAGACCAACATGCTCCACCAGGCCGTCCTTCTCCTCTGCCAATGAGTTTGCCCCCAACTATCCTGCAGTATGTCTATTTTTGACAGTAATGAAGATGGTTTGCTGCTTAATATAGGCCATGGGTTTTCTCCATGAGGTACACTAATCTATCCCCTACACAGACATACTTTCTTCATGATGTGCTGTATGCTCAGTTATCTGCCCTCTAGACTGTTTTTCCTATTGTAGATATCAAAAACACATTACAGGTTTTATGTGGTGGGAAGAACACAGACACATAGTTTCTGCTATCACGAGGACAACTATCAGACAGGAGAGGAACAGTGATTTGTTGTCATAGGTCAGCATGTGTAAGGGGCAGAGTGGTGATGGTGTTTCAGACTCTTTTTACAAACCCAAGTCAATGCTCTCTAATAATTGTGGATTCTGTTCTCCTTGAATTTAGATGTCCATATCATATATAGATATAGAGTACAGTAATTTCCAATCCAGGCTTAGGTCATCTTGCCGTGGTGGATGGGCACAGATATTTTTGATCAAAATAAATATGCTAAGCACCTCATGTTTATGTGCATAGTAAAAGTGGTATTAGTTTATATATAGATAATATATATATAATTACTTTTATAGAGGGCTCATATATTTTTTCCTTTTTAAATATTGCCACGGGCACTTGCGTATTTACTTTATCTTGCAGGATGTGCTGATTAATTTTGTTTCTGTTTTACAATCTTACACTAATTACCCTACTATGGGCCATTTGTCTACCAATTGTATGGTGGATACATCTGACATACCATATTCAGACCTCTCTGGTGTTGAAATATAGGCACCCACTCACTTCTCTTTTGATTGTTTTACCTGTGGGACCATCACCAGGTGGTGTGTATTGGATTTTCTTTTTTTCTTTTCAAGAATTCATGGAACATGGTTGACCCATGATGGAAACACCACCGAAATGGTTCGGGAACACCATGGGGAGGATGTCTGGATGCATCTTGGACTCCTAGGTCGCTGCTGGGAACGATGTTGTCCGAATTGTATGCCACTTTTACAGACTGACATACGCACAAAACCAAAGATAAAATCGATTTTAGAGGAAAAATTGTTAGGAAACATTCTTTCCTGTATATTTACTTGTATATAAAGTGCAAGTGCTGCCAAAAATTACAAGGAAGAGGCACTCCGATACAACCTGTATATCACATAAAGGAGGGCCTCATTCACATTGTGGTACAATTGTTCAGGTAGTGGGACTCCTACACTGATAAAGCCTATGCACCAAGTCAAAGGGCTGCCAAAAATTACAAGGAACCGGCACTACAATACACCCTTTGTTACACATAAAGGCAGGGCATCATACACAGCCTTGAAAAATTATGATTGATGGCCTGCTGGTGACCCTCAAAAACATTTGGAGCCAGCCCCTGCTGATCTGACCATCTAAAACATTATGGGCGAGGGCCTGCTGCCACTTTGGTGACTCTAGATAACCTGGGGTGGATCGCACGTCCCCATGACGGCAACTATCCATTCGGATGTCTGCTCTATCAACTTTTATTTTATTTTTAGCGCCAACCACGGTGACCACAAGTAAGGGGGAATCAGTGTTCGATTCCGGAGAGGGAGCCTGAGAAACCGCTACAGCTACCACATCCAAGCAAGGCAGCATGCGTGCAAATTACCAATTAGATATAATTAGGTGAAGGCCTGCAGGTGATCTGACCCTGTAAAAGATTGTAGGTGAGGGCCAGCTGGTGAGTTGACCCTCTAAAACATTATATGCGAGGGCCTGCAGGTGATCTGACCCTCTAAAAAATTATATGTGAGGGCCTGCTGCTGAGCTGACCATTTAAAAAATTATAGGAGAGTGCCTGCTGCTTAGCTGACCATTGGAAAAATTTACAGTGTTCGAAGCTGGCCGGGTAGCCTGAATACTTCAGCTAGGAATAATGGAATAGGACTCCGGTTCTATTTTGTTGGTTTTCGGAACTAGGGCCATGATTAAGAGGGCCGGCCCAGGGCATCCGTATTGCGCCGCTAGAGGTGAAATTCTTGGACCGGTGCAAGACGAACCAAAGCAGAAGCATTTGCCAAGAATGTTTTCATTAATCAAAAACGAAAGTCGGATGTTCGAACACGATCAGATACCGTCATAGTTCCGACCATAAACGATGACGATCGGCGATCTGGCGGCGTTATTCCCATGACCCGCCGAGCTGCTTCCGGGAAACTAAATTCTTTGGGTTTCGAGGGGAGTATGATTTCAAAGCTGACCAAGTACACTGTATGTCACAGATAAATTTTTGAAGCACACACGTTACACTGCAGATGATGCCCTGGTAAGGTCACTGTTAGAAGCGGATGCCGTCTACTGAAAAATTACATTGTATGTCACAGATACATTTTTAAAGCGCACACGTTACACTGCAGATGTGGCCCTGGTAAGGTCACTGTCAGAAGCGGATACCATCTACGGAAAAATTACATTGTATGTCACAGATACATTTTTGAAGTGCACACGTTACACTGCAGGTGTGGCCCTGGTAAGGTCAATGTCAGAAGCGGACACCGTCTACGAAAAAATTACATTGTATGTCACAGATAAATTTTTAAAGCGCACACGTTACACTGCAGATGTGGCCCTGGTAAGGTCACTGTCAGAAGCGGACACCGTCTACAGAAAAATAACATTGTATGTCACAGATAAATTTTTGAAGCGCACACGTTACACTGCAGATGTGGCCCTGGTAAGGTCACTGTCAGAAGCGGACACCGTCTACAGAAAAAAAACATTGTATGTCACAGATAAATTTTTGAAGCGCACACGTTACACTAGAGATGTGGCCCTGGTAAGGGCACTGTCAGAAGCAGACACTAGGGTTGAGCGAACCCGAACTGTAAAGTTTAGGATTTTTGGACCCTGGATCCGAACCCAAACATTTCAGTAAAAGTTTGGGTTCGGGTTCGGTGTTCGGCGCTTTCTTGGCGCTTTTTGAAAGGCTGCAAAGCAGCCAATCAACAAGCGGTTAACTGTCTGATCTTAGAAGCCATCACAGCCATGCCTACTAATGGCATGGCTGTGATTGGACAGTGTAGCATGTGACCCAGCCTCTATATAAGCTGGTATCACGTAGCGCTGCACGTCACTCTGCTGTGCTTAGTGTAGGGAGAGGATGCTGCTGATGATTTCAGGGAGAGAATAGGACTGAATCTTTGCTCAAAATCTGAATCTAACTCAGCGATCTACATACATTGTGTTTTGTGGGTGCATGGCACAATTTTTTTATCCTGCCCTGAGCCCAGTGACCGAAAAAAAATAACTTTAATAAGTGAGTTAGGTGGGCGGCGGCGGCAGCCATTTTATGCAAGCTCAGTGCACTAGCACTGCATGTGAGCTTTTGGGACATTGAAAATCCATTTTTTTTTTGCCAATTTACAACATCTGGTGCATTTGCAGGCTTAGTCAGTGTGCAATTTAAGCTAGAAATACAGCCATCATTTTCTGGGTTTTTAAAAACACCCTTTTTTTGCCAAAAAACACTATTTTCCTGATCTGCAAGTGTTAAATTCAAGTTTAATATATACAGCTTTCATATTCTGTTACCAAAAAAACACTTTTTTGGCAATATACAACATCTGGATTAGTCAGTGTGCAATTTAAGCTAGAAATACACCCATCATTTTCTGGGGTTTTAAAAACACACTTTTTTGCCAAAAAACACTATTTTCAGACCTTGCAGCATCAGCACGTGTGAAATTACAGGGTTATATACTGCTGTCAAATTCAGTTATCAAACAAACACTCGTTTGGGCAAAAAAAATAATTGTTGGCAGCCTTTGCTGCAGATGTCATTGTGAGATACCGCCTTTACATACTGTCTTTCTATTCAGTTATTTGAAATAAAGCCATTTTGGGCACAATTCTTTGATAGCGTCCTAGTGTGGATCAGGGCGTGTGAGATACACCCTTTAAATACAGGGGTTCTATCAGGTATTTGAAATACCTCCATTTGGTGCACAAATCTTTAATTGAGGCCTACTGTGGGTCAGGCCGTGTGAGATACACCCTGTATATACAGGGGTTATCTTCAGATATTTGAAATACCGCCATTTGGTGCACAAATCTTTAATTAAGGGCCTACTGTGGGTCAGGCCATGTGAGATGCACCCTGTATATACAGGGCTTACATTCTTTTATTAATAAAACACCCTTTTTGGGGCAAAATACACAATATATCAGGCCTTGCAGCATCTTGATGTTTGAAATTCCTGGGTCATATACTGCTGCCATATTCAGTTATTAAACAAACACTCGTTTGGGCAAAAAAAGTTTATTTGGCAGCCTTTGCTGCATATGTCATTGTGAGATACACCCTTTATACATTTGGCTTATATTCAGATATTTGAAATACCGCCATTTGGTGCACAAATCTTTAATTGAGGCCTACTGTGGGTCAGGCCGTGTGAGATACACCCTGTATATACAGGGCTTATATTCTTTCATTAATAAAACACCCTTTTTGGGGTAAAATACACAATATTTTAATCCTTGCAGCATCTTGACGTTTGAAATTCCTGGGTTATATACTGCTGCCATATTCAGTTATTAAAGGCAGTCTGTCACCACAATTTGCCCTTATAGACCACTTACATAGCACTATAGCATAACTATAGGTCAGTCAAATGGTAACTGTCTTTTTGTTTGGATGTTCACCAGGGGCAAAAACTGAGTTTTATTCATATGTAAATGAGGGCTCGCAAGTGCCCAGGGGCGGCGTTCGGGCTGTAAGTGCCCAGGCCGCTCTTCCTTCTTCTCACATAACCCCTCCCCAGCCTGGATGACGTAAGAGGCTTACAGGGCGGGCCAAGCAACAGGCTAGGGAGGGGTTATGTGAGAAGAAGGAAGAGCGGCCTGGGCACTTACAGGCCGAACGCCGCCCCTGGGCACTTGCGAGCCCTCATTTACATATGAATAAAACTCAGTTTTTGCCCGTGGTGAACATCCAAACAAAAAGTCAAAGGTACCATTTGACTGATCTATAGTTACGCTATAGTGCTATGTAAATGGTCTATAAGGGCAAATTGTGGTGACAGACTCCCTTTAAACAAACACCCGTTTGGGCAGAAAAAAGTTTATTTGGCAGCCTTTGCTGCATATGTCATTGTGAGATACACCCATTATACATCTGGGTTATATTCAGATATTTGAAATACCGCCATTTGGTGCACAAATCTTTTATTGAGGCCTACCGTGGGTCAGGCCGTGTGAGATACACCCTTTAAATACAGCGGTTTGATTCAGGCATTTGAAATACAGCCATTTTGGGCAAACAAATCTTTAATTGAGGCCTACTGTGGGTCAGGCCGTGTGAGATACATCCATTAAATACAGGGGTTTGATTCAGGTATTTGAAATACAGCCATTTTGGGCAAACAAATGTTTAATTGAGGCACCGATGCCCAACCACTTATCTTTCAAGATGAGTACATGGGAAGACCATCGCAGCACGTCTTGGATGATGACGAAACACAGGTGCCAACTGCTGGGGCTTTCGAAAGTGTGCAGACTGACAAGGAAGGCAGGGGTGAAACCTGGGTGGAAGATGATGTGGAGGACGATGAGGTCCTCGACCCCACATGGAATCAAGGTCATGCGAGTGACCTTTGTAGTTCGGAGGAAGAAGCGGTGGTCGCACAGAGCAACCAGCACAGCAGAAGAGGGAGCAGGGTGCAAAAGCGGAGCGGCCGTCCTCTAGACAGTATGCCTGCTACTGCCCACCAAAGCAAGGGACCGAGCACACCAAAGCCAGCTCCAAGGAGTTCCCTGGTGTGGCAATTCTTCAGACAATGTGCTGACGACAAGACACGAGTGGTTTGCACGCTGTGCAATCAGAGCCTGAATTGAGGCATAAACGTTGTCAACCTGAGCACAACCTGCATGACCAGGCATTTAAGTGCAAAGCAAGAGCTGCAGTGGAGTAGACACCTCAAAAACCAAGAAAGGTCTCTGGCTCCTCCTGCTTCCTCTTCTGCTGCAGTCTCGGCCTCTTCATCCACCTCTGGAGTGACAGTGCCACCTGCCACCCCGCAAACAAAGGATCTGCCAGCAACACCAACACCTGGGTCACCAAGCATCTCCACAATGTCCCACGGAAGCGTTTAGCTCTCCATCTCCCAAACGCTGGAGAGGAAGAGGAAGTATCCCCCTACCCAACCGCGATCCCTAGCCCTGAATGCCAGCATTTCTAAATTACTGGCCTTTGAAATGCTGTCATTCCGTCTGGTGGAGACGGTTAGTTTTAAAGGCCTTATGGCGGTGGCTGTCCCACAGTACGTCGTGCCCAGCCGCCACTACTTTTCCAGGAGAGCCATCCCTTCCTTGCACAACCAAGTAGGGGACAAAAACAGGTGTGCACTGCGCAACGCCATCTGTGGCAAGGTGCACCTCACTACAGATACGTGGACCAGTAAGCACGGTCAGGGATGTTATATCTCCATAACAGCACACTGGGTAATGCAGTGGCGGCTGGACCTGAGGCAGATAGCAGTTTGGCGCATGTCCTTCCACCACCGAGGATTGCAGGGCGCTTCAGTTTGCCTCCTGTTGCTTCCTCCTCCTACTCTGCTTTCTCATCCTCTACCAGCTCCTCATCCGGTCAGCGTAACACCTTCACCACCAACTTCAGCACAGCCAGGGGTAAACAACAGCAGGCAGTTTTAAAACTTATCTGTTTAGGGGACAAACCCCACACCGCGCAGGAGCTGTGGACAGGCCTTGAGCAACAGACTGATGAGTGGTTTGTGCCAATGAGCCTCAAGCCTGGCCTGGTGGTGTGTGATAATGGGCGAAATCTCGTAGCAGCTCTGGGACTAGCCGGTTTGACGCACATCCCTTGCCTGGCGGATGTGCTGAATTTGGTGGTAAAGAGATTCCTTAAAAATTACCCCGATATGTCAGAGCTGCTGCATAAAGTGGGGGGCGTCTGTGCGTGCTTTCGGCGTTCTCACCCTGCTGCTGCTCGCCTGTCAGCGCTGCAGCGTAACTTCGGCCTTCCCGCTCACCGCCTCAGACTGTGCAAGCAGCAGCAGGCGATAGTGGAGTTTCAGCTGCAGCACGCACGGGTGAGTTGCTCGGAGGAACAGCACCACTTCGCCACCAATGACTGGGCCTCCATGCGAGACCTGTGTTCCTTGTTGCGCTTTTTCGAGTACTCCACCAACATGGCAAGTGCCGATAACGACGTTCTCAGCGTTACTATCCCACTTCTATGCCTCCTTGAAAAAACGCTCCTGGCGATGATGGAAGAGGATGTGGCACAGGAGGAGGAGGAGGAAGAGGGATCATTTCGTAGGGTTTCCGGCCAGTCATTCCCAAGTGGCTCCGAGGGTGGGTTCCTGCACCCACAAACGCCAGGTACACAATTGTCCAGCCAGGGCACAGTTCTGGAGGATGACGAGGTGGAGGATGAGGAGGAGGAGATGAAGGAGGAGGAACCATGTTCACAGCAGGGTGGCACCCAGACCAGCTCATGGCCATCACTGGTGCGTGGCTGGGGGGATACAGAGGACACAGACGATACACCTCCCACAGAGGACAGTTTTTCGTTGCCTCTGGGCAGCCTGGCACACATGAGCGATTACATGCTGCAGTGTCTCCGCAACTACTGCCGAGTTGCCCACATTCTAACTTGTGCTGATTACTGGGTGGCCACGCTGCTGGATCCCCGTTACAAGGACAACGTACCGTCCTTAATTCCCTCACTGGAGCGTGATCGTAAGATGCGCGAGTACAAGCGCACGGGGGCACAGTGGAAGCACAAGGTGAAGGCAGAGGATGAGGAAGAGGTCGCCAACGCAGCTGGGGCACCGCCAGCACCTCAGAAGACAGGGTTAGCATAGCCGAAATGTGGAAAAGCTTTGTCAGCACGCCACAACAACCAGCACCATTAGCTGATATGGAACGTCTTAGCAGGAGGCAGCATTTCACCAATATGGTGGAGCAGTATGTGTGCACACACCTACACGTACTGAATGACGGGTCTGCCCCCTTCAACTTCTGGGTCTCCAAATTGGGCACATGGCCTGAGCTTACCCTTTACACCTTGGAGGTGCTGGCCTTCCCTGCAGCCAGTGTATTATCTGAACGTGTGTTTAGCACGGCAGGGGGCGTCATCACAGACAAGCGCAGCCGCCTGTCCACAGCCAATGTGGACAAGCTCACGTTCATCAAAATGAACCAGGCATGGATCCCTCAGGACTTGTCCATACCTTGAGCAGAATAGACATGTATACCGGCACTAACCAGCCATTGTTATACTGCAGTGCAATTGCTCATTCTTGTATTTTGGATATTTCACACTCTTTTAGAGTGTACCCTAATTTTAAAAAATAAAATTAAAACCAAAAACCTGTGTTGGCTACCTCGTCCTCCTCCACCGCCGCTTCCACCTACACCGCTACGTCCACCGCCTCCTCAAACTCCTACTCCATATGGAACTCCACTCCACTTTTATTTGTACGTATTTTATTTTATATAATTTCACTACTTTGTCAGTTACATTTTCTGGTGAAATTAACCAATTTTTGGGTGTGATATACCACTGCTATGCCTAGTAGACCGTTAAAAAAAAAAAATTGTCAGTTACATTTTCAGGTGAAATTCACAAATTTTTTGGTGTATAGTACCACTGCTATACCTAGTAGACAGGTAAAAAAAATATTATAATTTGTCTGTTACATTTTCTGGTGAAATTCTCCAATTTTTGGGTGTGATGTACCACTGCTATACCTAGTAGACAGGTAAAAAAAATTCTATAACTTGTCTGTTACATTTTTGGGGGAAATTCAACAATTTTTGGGTGTATAGTACCACTGCTATACCTAGTAGACAGGTTAAAAAAAAATATATTATTTACATTTTCTGGTGAAATTCAACAATTTTTAGGTGTGATGTACCACTGCTATACCTGGTAGACAGGTAAAAAAATAAATAAAATTGTCAGTTACATTTTCAGTTGAAATTCAACAATTTTTGGGTGTAATGTACCACTGCTATACCTAGTAGACCGGTAAAAAAAAATAAAAAAAATTGTCTGTTACATTTTCGGGTGAAATTCACCAATTTTTGGGTGTGATGTACCACTGCTATACCTTGAAGACCAGTTAAAAAAATAAAAATAATTGTCAGTTACATTTTCTGGTGAAATTCAAAATTTTTTGGGTGTGAAGTACCACTGCTATACCTAGTAGACCGGTAAAAAAAAAAAAAAATAACATTTGTCAGTTACATTTTAGGGTCAAATTCACCAATTTTTGGGTGTAATATACCCCTCCTCTACCTAGTTGACAGCTTAATAAATTTCAATAATTTTTATTTTACATTTTCGGGTGACAGTAAACAATTTTTTTCTATCATAGACCCCTGCTCTACCAAGTACCTACCTCTACCTAGTTGACAGGTTAATTCATTTCTGTAATTTTTCAGTTACATTCTTGGGTTGACATTATACAATTTTAGACGTGATCAAACCCCTGCTCTGCATAGGTGATAGGGAATAAAATTTCTAAAATGCTTCTTTGATTCAATGCTTAAACCACATTTGCACTTCAATAATTTGTCCCACATTTCCGCTATACTCTTTTGGCCAACATTTGCGCCTCAATAGCTTTTCCCACATTTCCGCTTGACTCTTTTGGCCCACATTTGGGCTTCTGTAATTTGTCCCACATTTGCGCCTCAATAGCTTTTCCCACATTTCTGCTCGATCCCAATTTTTTAAAATAAATTTATCTCCCTTAAATTTGGTCTCTTTTTCTCACACTCCCTCTCCGCCCTGGAACCCTGATTCCCTGCCACCCGTGATCACGATGGTAGGCGCATAAAAGAACATCGAAAGTTGATAGAGTAGATATGAAATTGGATCGTGAATATCACGGGGACGTGCGACATGGTGGGGCAGTAAGTATGCACACGCCTACACAAACTCACTGACAGGGGTCAACCCCTGCAACTTCTGGGTCTCCAAATTGGGCACATGGCCTGAGCTTGCCCTTTACCCCTCGGAGGTGCTGGCTTGCCCTGCAGCCAGTGTATTGTCTGAACGTATGTTTAGCACGACTGGAGGGTTATATTTCCCAATGTTTTGGGTGTACCCTAATTAAAAAAACTAAAAATAAATTTAAAACCAAAAAGCAGTGTAGGCTACCTCCTCCACCGCCACTTCCACCTACACCGCCACATCCACCGCCTCCTCAACCTCCTACTCCATATGGACCTCGTCCTCCTAGATCAAGATTTTTATTTTTACGTATTTTATGTTATTTAAAGTCATTTCCCCATCTTAACCACATTTTGATGACATTTGCAGCCCTCTAGCCCTTTCCATGACATTTTTACAGCCATTTTAGTGCTCAAAAGTTCGGGTCCCTATTGACTTCAATGGGGTTTGGGTTCGGGTTCGGGGTCAAGTTCGGGTCAGGTTCGGGTCCCGAACTCAAACTTTTTTCTGAAGTTCGGCCGAACCCGTCGAACCCGAACATCCAGGTGTCCGCTCAACTCTAGCAGACACCGTCTACAGAAAAATTACATTGTTTGTCACAAATAAATTTTTGAAGCGCACACGTTACACTGCAGATGTGGCCCTGGTAAGGTCACTGTCAGAAGCGGACACCGTCTACAAAAAAAGTACAATGTATGTCACAGATAAATTCCTGAAGCGCACACGTTACACTGCAGATGTGGCCCTGGTAAGGTCACTGTCAGAAGCGGACACCGTCTACGGAAAAAGTACAATGTATGTCACACAAAAATTCTTGAAGCGCATACGTTACATTGCAGATGTGGCCCTGGTAAGGTCACTGTCAGAAGCGGACACCGTCTATGGAAAAGGTACACTGGATGTCACTGATATTTTAGGGATGCGCACACTTTAAACAGGATATGTGGCAGATAATTTAACTGTCCGCAGAGGACACCATCTATGGAAAAAGTGCACTAGATGTCACTGATATTTTAGTGATGCGCACACTTTAAACAGTAGATGTGGCGCGGATAATTTAACTGTCTGCAGCGGACACCGTCTACGGAAAAAGTACACTGGATGCCACTGATATTTTAGGGATGCGCACACTTTAAACAGGATATGTGGCGGATAATTTAACTGTCCTCAGAGGACACCATCTATGGAAAAAGTACACTGGATGTCACTGATATTTTAGTGATGCGCACACTTTAAACAGTAGATGTGGCGCGGATAATTTAACTGTCCGCAGCGGACACCGTCTACGGAAAAAGTACAGTGGATGCCACTGATATTTTAGGGCTGCGCACACTTTAAGCAGGATATGTGGCGGATAATTTAACTGTCCGCAGAGGACACCATCTATGGAAAAGTACATTGGATGTCACTGATATTTTAGTGATGCGCACACTTTAAACAGTAGATGTGACACGGATAATTTAACTGTCCGCAGCGGACACCGTCTACGGAAAAAGTACAGTGGATGCCACTGATATTTTAGGGATGCGCACACTTTAAACAGGAGATGTGACACGGATAATTTAACTGTCCGCAGAGGACACCATCTATGGAAAAAGTACACTGGATGTCACTGATATTTTAGTGATGCGCACACTTTACACAGAAGATGTGACACGGATAATTTAACTGTCCGCAGGGGAGACCATCTACGGAAAAAGTACACTGGATGCCACTGATATTTTAGGGATGCGCACACTTTAAACAGGAGATGTGACACAGATAATTTAACTGTCCGCAGGGAAGACCATCTACGGAAAAAGTACACTGTATTGCACTGATATTTTAGGGCTGCGCACACTTTAAACAGGATATGTGGCGGATAATTTAACTGTCCGCAGAGGAGTCGAGGACACCATCTATGAAAAAAGTACACTGGATGTCACTGATATTTTAGGGCTGCGCACAATTTACACCGGAGATGTGGCGCGAATAATTTAACTGTCCGCAGCGGCCTATTACACGGTATTTAGTGCAGGATGCGCTAAAAATCTATATTGCTGCTGTCACACACAATAGTCCTTAAAAGGACTTTTGGGTCTCTGAAAAGTTTTTAGTATAAAAATCTTCTTATTACATTCCCTACACTGTCTGTCCCTTCCTATGCTCAACTATCCTTTACTATGAAGGAGCCGAACATGCGTCATCGGGTGCTATATAGCATTCGATGACGCGTTCCGCCCAGCCAATCACTGTAATGCCAGTAGTCAACATCGCTACTGGCATTACAGTGAGGGTAGTACTTGCCTGCATGTTTATTGGCTACGTAGCAGCCAAGAAACATGCGGGGAGAAGACTCGAGCATGGTGCTCGAGCACATGCGGTACTCGGCAGAGTACCGCCATGTGCCGAGCATCGAGACGCTTGAGTCGAGCAGGTGTTCGGCCGAGCATGCTCAATCATCATTTATTTTTAGGATTTTGAACCAATTACTGGTTTTCCTTAGATTTATGGACTCAAGATACAATGGTTTCACTTACAATGGTTGCCTCGGAATCAATTAATATTGTAACATGAGGGACCTCTGTATTAAATATAGCGCACAGAGGGTTTTCAGCAAGTCAGTAAATCTCAGTGTATGATGCTGGTGAAATCCAAAATGCTCATACTTTCTTACCCTGTTGGTCTTCCCGCATGAACATAAGACTTTTAGCTGATCCTGACAAAATGAGTGTCCTTTGTTCCTCTAGTGTCAAGAACTCCACAAGGAACCCAAGATACCAAAAGCTAGATATCTACTTCAATATGTCCTATAGCAGAGATCTGCATTTTTTGTGAAACTACAACTCCTATCAAGCCCTGAAAGTCAACTTAACAACTGTAGAGCCCCAGTTTGTAGACCCCTAAGCTAATTTATGTAATTCCTACCTATGAGGGCTATGAGGCAAAATCAAAATCATTGACACGTCACAATCATAACGAGCTATTCTCTTAAGACAGCACAATACCCACTCCAAAGGCACTTTCTTAGAAAAGGTAAAAAAAAGAAACAAAGGATTATGTATACTACTTACCTCAGTATCTAAACAGGATTCCTGTTACACAAGCTCTGTGTTGTTGTTGTTTTTTAGCTATTATATAAAAGAGTCACCTCCACTACTTCCACCTTCTCAAGACACAATGTGGGCTCCACGGGGAATTGAGCAAGTTGTTATAGATGTTGTTAGAGAGTTTCTGCACAATGACAGCAAGGTAACATGACGTTGTTATTTGTCCTTAAAGTTGTTGTTGCCATACGCATACCTTATCATTCAAAGAAAGACAACAGACTGTATAGTCGCAAGCGTTATGTCACTAACCCCCAGCCATCCTCATAGAGACAGAAGCTCATAAGGCTTACTGAGATTTGTGCACATTTCACCGTCTGTAATTTCGTCAGTCACCAATGTAGTACAGGGTCCACTGCAAATATTGTTGACCTAATACATTTCTGGTTGAGTGGTTGTGACTAGACTCAGGTAAAAGCCTGTTTACTGAGAGTTGCAATTGATCTTGAAGTTATAGAGTCCCCCTGGGAATTCCATACTTTGCAGTAGACCTTGGAGTACTATGCAGTATGTCCTCCTCGACACATGCAAAACTTAAGCCAATATTTACATTGCAGGTTATGACAAATTTAAATGACTAAAGCTCTGGCCAAGCATAGAATATGTGACTTTTTTTATTTACTCCAGTAGCAATTGTGTGTCAATATGACATGGTGACGCAATTGACTTGCATTCTTGATGGTCGGTGACCTGTAACGTAAACATGTCTGTAGCGATTCTGATTATTCATATGTAAGATCCTAGAAAAATGCAGTCAAACCACGTCAGATGTATTTATTTGCAATGCAGTAGTAAGCTATGAGGTCACTGATTAAAATAGATTAGGAGATACATGCGTCTGTCCATTGTATGATCTCTGGTAGAATGATCTTAAGGTTGGGCTTCCACTTAGACGTCTTTTGATGAAGTTTTCGAAGCCAAATCCAGGAATGGATCATAAATGGAGGACACATATAAAAAAAAGACATCTTGTTTTTATCCACTCTTGGCTTTAGATTAATAAACTGCATCAAAAGCTTAAATGGAAATGATACAGAGGGCTCACCCTACACTTATTCAGAACATGTACAGGTCCACTCCAGATCTGATAGTTTATTTGTGTTTCATCCCATAAGACCCAAATGGTAAGTGATTACTCTCAAAGTCAACTCCATAAGTTCTCTTCTACAGAGATATGGGGACTGTTATTGTGTCAGAGCTTGGGTCCATCCAATGATATTCTTGTGGTCCCCTGCTGGATACTAATCTTGGTTTTTAACATTCGTCTCTGCCAAGATGGTGAATTATGTGCAGTGACCCAGTCGGTTCACTGCAGCAGGGGTTAAATTGTGTCTTTACATCTTGATAGAGATATAAGGTTAATAGCCAGCCCATGGCAACAGTAGTTAGGTGGGGCTGTTTCACCCCTCCCTTCTGGAGAGGAACATGTTCTAGGTAGTTAGCAGTTAATGAGAAGAAGTTGGCGAGAGCAGATACAGAGCAGCACTGGACCCTCAGAAGGGAGCAGCCAGCCTAATGGTAAACCAAAGCCAGTACTAGCCAACAGCCTAAGAAAAGTCAGGATGGTAATGAAGCCAGTACAACGAACAAATATTAGTCTATTTGAGGGGTAGATATTGGTCTATCATAAAGGGGGGCCATCACCTGGATGAACTAGGAACAGAGCACCATTTATCCGTAGAGTGACTCAGGGAGCATCTGGCCTATTTACTCCCTTACCCATGTACGAGGAGCCTTTAAGAATTGGGATAAACTGTTTATGCAACATAGCTAGGGACTGTGCCTACTGCCATGAGTATGTGTATTTGCACCATTTAGAGTAAAGACTGGTTTTGGTTACCCCTCACCGGTCTGATCATTGCATATACCAACACCTGCATTGCCACAGTACTGCAATGCCTTACTGCAGCTTTTACGGGGACCTTGCTTCGCACCCCCAACACATGACCAACACCTAGGACAGCTCAAACTACCACCAGGTAGAAAGCTCCCCAAAACCAAAGTGTGCCCTGAGGAAACAAGGGTGCATATTCCCTTCACTGTGCACAAGCCCAGTAATCACCAGGGAGGACCATAGCCACTGTGAGGACTACTACCATCATCCATCCTCTACCACTCCCACCCTCTCACCTCTAGGACTCTCTGCCCAGGCTGCTGCATATGTATAGACATGTGCACACTATATATGAAGATTCACATGTGCCACCCCTTTGCAATGCTTCATTACAATGGTCCAAATATATAGTTTCATTAGGAAATCTGAAAGAACACCCCAATGCATAATTAAATTGGAAACTCCAACTCTTCCCTGCAGTGTCCCTTTAAGAGGGCAGCATAACCAGTTATAAAAAGAGGGCCCTGTAGAAAAATTAAAATGATATCCTCTTGTAGTTCTTATTACTCCACACCACCACCCCTCCCCACACCCCTTTATTTTATAGTTTTCTTTCTCTACCTCCTATTATCATAATAATCATATATTTGTAAAAATTATCTTTTGGTGGTCAAGTCCTTTAAAGCTTTTTTTTAGCTTTTTTTCACATAAAAAATATAACAGTAACTTCACACACTGAGCGATGATATATTCTGTCACCTTGTATTCCGTTTGACTAAAGGATGACTCAGATTTTATAGATGTGATGTGAAAACCAGTGAATTGTTCATGGGTCTTATAAAATGTCATCGGATGACTTCTTCAAAGTGTGCAGGTTAATTGTTCATGGTTTTCTTGTTATGACAAGCTTAGTATCGGAGGTGAACCTGGTAATTAAATGTAATTAAGCATAGCTAACATGCCTTCATAATACCTTAAAAGAGTTGAAATGTGAACATAATGAATTCTATTTGTTAACTAATGTAATTATCTCGGGAGTCTCCTTTTCACTTTAGTCTTTATAATGTACATCTCTAATTCTAAAGAAAGCATTATCAGTTACAATGTTCTATCAAAGATTGAACTACAAGCTCCAGTATGCTCTTTCAGACAAAGAGCAGAGGATCATATTTATATATATATATATATATATATATATATATAAATATACTGTCTGTATTTTTGTCTTATTTTCCGCCTCTAAAACCTACAGTACGTGCGTCTGTGGAGTGAAAAATATGGTATATATATACAAACCGGATTCCAAAAAAGTTGGGACACTATACAAATCGTGAATAAAAACTTAATGCAATGATGTGGAGGTGCCAACTTCTGATATTTTATTCAGAATAGAACATAAATCACGGAACAAAAGTTTAAACTGAGAAAATGTACCATTTTAAGGGAAAAATATGTTGAATCAGAATTTCATGGTGTCAACAAATCCCAAAAAAGTTGGGACAAGGCCATTTTCACCACTGTGTGGCATCTCCCCTTCTTCTTACAACACTCAACAGACGTCTGGGGACCGAGGAGACCAGTTTCTCAAGTTTAGAAATAGGAATGCTCTCTCATTCTTGTCTAATACAGGCCTCTAACTGTTCAATCGTCTTGGGCCTTCTTTGTTGCACCTTCCTCTTTATGATGCGCTAAATGTTCTCTATAGGTGAAAGATCTGGACTGCAGACTGGCCATTTCAGTACCCGGATCCTTCTCCTACGCAGCCATGATGTTGTGATTGATGCAGAATGTGGTCTGGCATTATCTTGTTGAAAAATGCAGGGTCTTCCCTGAAAGAGATGACGTCTGGATGGGAGCATATGTTGTTCTAGAACCTGAATATATTTTTCTGCATTGATGTTGCCTTTCCAGACATGCAAGCTGCCCATGCCACACGCACTCATGCAACCCCATACCATCAGAGATGCAGGCTTCTGAACTGAGCGTTGATAACAACTTGGGATGTCCTTGTCCTCTTTGGTCCGGATGACATGGCGTCCCAGATTTCCAAACAGAACTTCGAATCGTGACTCGTCTGACCACAGAACAGTCTTCCATTTTGCCACACTCCATTTTAAAGTATCCCTGGCCCAGTGAAAACGCCTGAGCTTGTGGATCTTGATTAGAAATGGCTTCTTCTTTGCACTGTAGAGTTTCAGCTGGCAACGGCGGATGGCACGGTGGATTGTGTTCACTGACAATGGTTTCTGGAAGTATTCCTGAGCCCATTCTGTGATTTCCTTTACAGTAGCATTCCTGTTTGTGGTGCAGTGTCGTTTAAGGGCCCGGAGATCACGGGCATCCAGTATGGTTTTACGGCCTTGACCCTTACGTACAGAGATTGTTCCAGATTCTCTGAATCTTCGGATGATGTTATGCACAGTTGATGATGATAGATGCAAAGTCTTTGCAATTTTTCGCTGGGTAACACCTTTCTGATATTGCTCCACTATCTTTCTGCGCAACATTGTGGGAATTGGTGATCCTCTACCCATCTTGGCTTCTGAGAGACACTGCCACTCTGAGAAGCTCTTTTTATACCCAATCATGTTGCCAATTGACCTAATTAGTGTTAATTGGTCTTCCAGCTCTTCGTTATGCTCAAATTTACTTTTTCCAGCCTCTTATTGCTACTTCTCCCAACTTTTTTGGGATTTGTTGACACCGTGAAAATTGGAATCAACGTATTTTTACTTTAAAATGATACATTTACTCGGATTAAACGTTTGATCTGTTATCTACGTTCTTTTACAAATAAAATATTGACATTTGCCATCTCCACATCATTGCATTCAGTTTTTTTCACAATTTGTTTAGTGTCCCAACTTTTTTGGAATCCGGTTTGTATATATATATATATGCAGTATATATATATATATATATATATATATACCATATTTTTCACCCTACAGACGCACGTAGGTTTTAGAGGTGGAAAATAAGACAAAAATTACACCAACCAATTATATAAAAAGACAAAAGGGGGGACAAAGTTAAAATAAAAACTGCAGTAATTAAGAATAACTTTCTACCAACAAACGAAATCCTGCTGGTTATGCCAGGAATTTCTGTGAAATGATGATCTGTCTATCTTGTACATATGTCCCTAACAAGAAGATGACAAATGAGTAATTGTGTTATTTTATCATGTGATGAGCACTATTGGTGGCTAGTACAAAATCCCTCATCAGCTTCAGTGTCTAATTAGAGCTGAGTAGTAGGCTGCAGATATGCTTCAGTTGAACTCAGTACACAAAAATATCTGAACCTAAAATACACAATCTTGGGTCCTCCTGCCTAAGGATGACAAAAGGTCTCACAAAAAAATACATGTTTTATAAAGGGTACTGAAGGGCCCATTTACAGGTTTTGCATTGGGGATCAGCAGCCTTAAGTTATATATCTGCCTACAACATAAACTGTCGTATTTTTCACCCTATAAGACGCACAAAGTGGGGGGGGGGGGTGTCAGTGCATCTTATGGGGTAAATATTAATGAGCACTTCCATTATGGAAGTGCTCATTAGCATAGGATGACTAGGGAAAGGTGAATGCAGCGCTGCCCAGGCTGGCTCTGTACTCATCACTTCGTGGTTTTCCTCGGCTGCACACTGAGCTGTGACCTGAGCACAGCGTGAGGACGTTGGCACACTCTGTGACCTCACGCTGTGCAATGTCGGGTAACTGCACAACGTGGCAGGAAGAGCACTGGGTAAGTTGATTAACTTTCTTTTCTGCTCTGAGCTCTGATTAACATGGGGGTCTGATCTGAGATCTGTATGGGGGTTCCTATTCACATTAGGGCTCTGATTTGAGGTCTGATTAGGGGTCATTCACATTAGGAGTCTGATCTGAGGTCTGAATCGGGTCTTAGGGCTCTTTCACACTTGCGTTGTTTTGTTCCGGCATAGAGTTCCGTCGTCGGGGCTCTATGCCGGAAGAATCCTGATCAGGATTATCCCCATGCATTCTGAATGGAGAGAAAACGTTTTTTTGGCAGGAGAAAATACCGCAGCATGCTGCGCTTTTTGCTCCGGCCAAAAATCCTGAACACTTGCCGCAAGGCCGGATCCGGAATTAATGCCCATTGAAAGGCATTAATCCGGATCCGGCCTTAAGCTAAACGTCGTTTCGGCGCATTACCGGATCCGACGTTTAGCTTTTTATGAATGGTTACCATGTCTGCCGGGACGCTAAAGTCCTGTTTGCCATGGTAAAGTGTAGTGGGGATCGGGGGAGCAGTATACTTACCGTCCGTGTGGCTCCCGGGGCGCTTCAGAGGGGACGTCAGGGCGCCCCACGCGCATGGATGACGTGATCGCATGGATCACGTCATCCATGCGCATGGGGCGCTCTGACGTCATTCTGGAGCGCCCCGGGAGCCGCACGGACTGTAAGTATACTGCTCCCCTGCTCCCCACTACTACTATGGCTACCAGGACTTTGATAGCGTCCTGGCTGCCATAGTAACACTGAACGCATTTTGAAGACGGATCCGTTTTCAAATGCTTTCAGTTCACTTGCGTTGTTACCGATCCCGCGGGCACCTCCGGCAAATGGAGTACACAACGGATCAACGCAACGCAAGTGTGAAAGAGGCCTTATTCATATTGGGGCTCTGATCTGAGGTCTGATTGGGGGTCATTCACCTTGGGGCTCTAATCTGAGGTCTGCTTGGGGGTCATTCGCATTGGGGGTCTGATTGTGGGTCTTATCTGAGGTCTGAAGGGAGGTCAATCACATTGGGGTTCTGATCTGAGGTCTAAATGTGGGTCTTTTTCACATTGGGGGTCTGGTCTGAGGTGTAATTAGGGGTCTTATAGACATTGGAGGTCTGATCTGAGGTCTGGATTGGGGGTCTTTTTCACATTAGGGGTATGATCTGAGGTGTGATTGGGGGTCTTATAAACATTGGAGGTCTGATCTGAGGTCTTATTGGGGGTCCTATTAGCATTGGGGTCTGATCTGAGGTTTGATTGGGGGTCCTAATAATATTGGAAATCTGATCTAAGGTCTGATTAACACTGGGGGTTTGATTGGGACTCTAAACTGAGGTCTGATTAACCTGGGTTCTGATCTGAGGTCTGATTGAGGGTCTTATTAACATTGGGGGTCTGATTAGGGCTATGAGCTGATGTCTGATTAACATTGGGGGTCTGATTGCTGGTCTGGTCTGATCTGGGGTCTGATGAAAAATATATTTTTTTCTTATTTTCCGTCTCTAAAACCCTGATGCATCGTATGGACAGGTTCGCCTTATAGGGTGAAAAATACGGTATATTAAATGCATCTGGCACACCTTGATATTTGAAAGGTGCCATAAAGACGATCAATCATTTTCATAACTTTTTCATAACTCAAAAGGTCATTAATAGATGTTTAAATCAGAATATTAATTAAATGGAGGGCACTCGGTTATCTGGTGTTGTACAGAACGATCACTTGAATTATTAGCAAGGTTAATTTTATTGCTAAACAATTGCAACTGAATACATATAGCTGAATACATATAAAATAAAAAACCTTTAAAAATATTTTAAAAAATCCCTAAAAAGCAAAAATTCCTAAAGAAACAACAAAATAAAACGAGGATGTCATAATCATTGGTGACCCAAAACCGCACAAGTAGGAGGTGGGGTACTGGATCAGCATATAAATGACACCTCTAATCCCTATAACATATCATGTTTGAGAAATATATCTGTGATTGTGCAGCGAGCCGGACCACAGGGGCAACACATGAGTTACGGTGGACCAATGGCGGTAGTAGTTCATTTACTCAAGGTTAGCAGAGCCTCCCTGGGCCGGCAGTGCAGTGGAGGGAAGGACAGCACTAAATCCTCCGGGGCAATCTCTATTGCAGGGAACACCAGCCAGATGGAAGTTGAGGTGCCTGTGATGGTATAGGTGTTTAAGGTGCTTTGGCGGCTGTGCCTCTGTGTCTGGGACGACAGCACCGTAAGGTGCAAATGTTGGTAGTGAAAGAGATGAGGAGTCGGTTGTAGTAAAACAGTTGAAAGTTTACTTAAATCACTCTTGCTCAGGTAGACAGTACAGTTCCTCGGTACAGAAGAAGGTAATAGTCCAAATATCAGATAGACTGTGATTCTAATACCGCGCTTGGCAATTGTCAGTTGAGGAGTTTTCCTAATGCTGTTATTTTACAGGCAAGAAATAGATGGTTCCTGATATAGGTTTACACTAGGTCCACTTTCTAGCACTCAGGTACTAAATATATAACACTTTCTTTACTTTATATTGAGCAATCCAATAAGGGCGTTCTCCTTCGTGGCAGGCAAACTCTCTGCTACATTATTTGGAAAGGAAATGGATTCAGGTTTAGTGTTGGGCGAGCATCGTCGGCCAAACACCATTTTGACTCGAGCATCACAATGCTCGGCACATCACGGTGTTCGGCCGGAAACCGCGTGTGCTCGTGCGCAATGCTCGAGTCTCCTCCCCGCACGTTTGTTGGCTGCCATGCAGCCAATAAACATGCGGGGAAGTACAGGAACTCAATGTAATGCTGTAGCCATGTTGGTTACTGGCATTACAGTGATTGGCTGGCCGGAAAGCGTAGCACCCGATGACACGTGGTTCGTTTCATTATTAGTCAGGGCGAGCTGCAGCAGAAGGGACAGATAGTATAGGGACAGGAATTATTTTTTTTAGGCAGGGTTTAGTGTTGAAAGGTGTTAGAGACCCAACAGTCCTTTTAAGCACTATTGTTTTATCTAGCTGCAATATACAGTATATTGTTTGCGCAACCTGCGCTAAATTGCGTGCAAATGTTTGGCCGCTGCTAACAGTGACACAACCTCTGCTACATCTGTTGTGTTACATTAGCGCATCCTAAATATCTGTGACATTCAGCGCAATTGTTTAGCCGCTGCTGACAGCAACATTACATGCGCTACAACTTCTGTATAACGTTTTCGCATCCTAAATATCTGTGACATTCAGTGTAATTTTTTCTTAGCCAGTGGTGACAGCGACATTACCTGCAGAACATCTACTGTATAATGTTTGAGCATCCTAAATATCTGTGACATTCAGTGTAATTTTTTCTCAGCTGCTGGTGACAGCGACATTACCTGCGCTACTTCTCCTGTATAACGTTTGCACATCCTAAATATCTGTGACATTCAGTGTATTTTTTCTTAGCTGCTGGTGACAGCGAAATTACCTGCGCTACATCTACTGTATAACGTTTGCGCATCCTAAATATCTGTGACATTCACTGCCTCCTCTTCCCCTGTGTTACGTGCTGGACAATCCCCTGTCCAAGACGCAGGCCGGGATTCCTCTCGCCCTGAACCTGGACCTTTGCAAGCACCATGAGCTAGCACATCCACTTCTGTGTCCCAGCACAGCATACAGATGTCCATACCCCAGGCCTTTGAACGAAAGCGCAAATACCCAGCCACCCACCCACAGGCCATAGCTCTAAATGCGCACCTTTCCAAATTGCTGGCCCTGGAAACGTTTCCATTTAGGCTTGTGGACACCGAGGCTTTCCCGAGGCTGATGGCGGTGGCCGTCCCTTGTTACTCAGTCCTCAGCCGCCACTATTTTTCCCTGTGTGCCGTCCTCACCTTACACCAGCATGTGTCCCGTAACATCACCCATGCCCTGACCAATGCAGTTATTGGGAAGGTCCACTTAACGACTGACACATGGAAAAGTGCTTTTGGCCAGGGATGCTACATTTCCCTGACGGCACACTGGGTGAAAGTTGTAGAGGCCAGGAGCGAGTCGAACCCTGGGATTGCACAGGTGCTACCGACACGCCAAGGATTGCGGGCCCTACATCCATCTGGATTTCTGCCACCACCTACATTAGTGGCTGCAACCCCCTTCTCCTCCTCCACCTCTACCTCCACTTCCACCTCTGAATTCTCATTTTGCAGCACCAGTCAGCCATCAGTCACTAGCTGGAAGCAGTGTAGCACTGCAGTGCGGAAGGGGCAACAGGCCGTGCTGAAACTAATTTGCTTAGGTGACAAACAGCACACCGCCGCAGAGCTGTGGCAGGGTATAAGGGACCAGACTGAGCTGTGGCTCTCGCCACTCAACCTACAACCAGGCATGGTTGTGTCTGAAAATGGCCGTAACCTGGTGGCGGCTTTGGAGCTTGGCAAGCTCACACACATACCACACACATGTATATAGATACAGATCAGTCATATTGTATATCGATCCACCAAGTGGCTATTCATATAATCATACCTCATTATAAGCTATGGGCATATATGCCATATGACTGATTACTGCTTTCCATTTTATGTGGAATATTATTATTATTCTATATTACTGTATATATGATTTTGCATAATATATAATTGATGAGGTCAGATTGACGAATTTACACAATATATACAGGTCAATAACTGATGACTTGCAACCAACTGTTCCAATCACAGATATATTCCTCAAACATGATATATTATAGGGATTAGAGGTGTCATTTACATGCTGACCCAGTACCCCACCTCCTACTTGTGCGGTTTCGGGTCACCAATGTTTATGACATCCTCATTTTATTTTGTTCTTTATAAATTTTTGCTTTTTATGGATTTTTTTAAATATTTTTAAAGGTTTTTTATTTTATATGTATTCAGCTATATGTATTCAGTTGCAATTGTTTAGCAATAAAATTAACCTTGCTAATAATTCAAGTGGATCGTTCTGTACAACACCAGATAACCGAGTGCCCTCCATTTAATTAATATTCTAAATTTATCAATCCAATCCCCCGAGGGTGGGTGTGTCGAGGAGTGAGTACTGATACCATAGTTTGTGGTCGGTAGAGCCACTGTGTATTTAATCATCTACTTTCCAGATGTTTAAATCAATTTACGTTGTTGCCAGCATAACTATACCATTTTCATCAATTTTGTGCTTCTATGTGTTCCCTTTGGGGCTGCTGCTAATCTGTGTTGCTGGATTGAAGATTGAATTTTTCCCCTTCAGCTACCCAGCCTCATGGTATCGTGGAGCAACACAGACAAGACATGGACTGTTGTTCCAAGGGGACCACAGTGATGATAGATGGGCTTGATTCTTTGCACCTATAACTAAAAAGATATGTGGAAACAAGTGTGAGGGGTAATATCTACTGAATCCTGAATGCATAAAGAAGTGATCAAAAAAAAAAGGAAGAGAGGTCATTACTAAAATAAAATATAACAATCAACATGGAGAAGAGACAGAAAGGGAAGGGGCCAGTATTTACTATGGGTCTCGCTGATTTATATAAATGTCCCTGTTTGGTACTACATGTGGCTATAACCTAAATGTCCCCAACTTGGCTATGCCCATTTCCTAATTTTCTCTCTATTGTTAGTTTATGGGTACAGCAAAATACTAGAATATGAGCAGGACTGGTTGCCTTCACTTGCAGTGCTGAGTAGGGGGTGAGGGGGCAGAGCCTCACTACACATTACGCTATGGCACTTGCATACACTATTCATTGAGGAGCGCTTCTGTCAGGCTGCTCAGCCATGATGGCATGTCATAGGCAGGATCACCTCATTACCATCTATTGTGTTGCAGTGTCGTGTATAGGGAGGCCTCACCCCACCCCAGGCAGTTCTGCAAGTGGTGCCAATCAGTCCTGCTCACATTCTAGGACAGGTGGCTGGCGACCATTTTAAATAATTCCCAGAGAACCCCTTTAAATAAGCACTGAGGCCTGTTCATACTAGTGGCTATACAATTCCAAGCAAATCTGAAACTTGTGATTCTTTCCACACAAATCACTCAGAATGGCGGCCACCATTTCACAGAACAGACAACAAATAAGGCATATACAACCAAAAAGGGATAATTTTGGGCTCTTTTTTAAATTAAAATAAAAAATCCACCAATGCAGTGTGTTATTAAACAGGCTGTTTGTTACCACTGGTTACCATCTGTTTACCCATAGTCATATATGTCACTGCTACTTTGACATTACTAATGATGTAAGTGCTTAAAGGGGTTGGATACAGTCCTAGGAGACCCCAGATTGTCATAAATGACTTTTCTTGGAAATAGGAGCACTTTCACTTTGGACCAAAATTACTTCAGATCTGATCAGATTCAACCAAACTGGACCCATGATGAATTCTTGGAAATTCGTTCATCACTACTAGAGATGAGCGAATCGAAGCTGACAAAGTGGAATTCGATCCAAATTTCCAGAAAAATTCTATTTGCACCGAAGCCGAATTTCCTCACGCTTCGTGGTAACGAATCACATTTTTTCTTAAAATGGCTGCTGCACGTGTGAAGACATGAAGCAAGGAACTCTGGGAAGGTGGGATCACCCATAATGCCATGAATGCAGCCAATCAGCAGCCAGCCAGCCCTGTGATGTTACAGCCCTATAAATAGTTTCAGCCATCTTGGATTCTGCCATTTTCCATTTACTTAGTGCAGGGAGAGACAACAGCAGGCGCTAGGGACAATGGTAGAAAAAACTTAATTGTGTTAAAAAAAACGATTTACAACTGCAGGGAAAGATTATTCAAGGTGTAGGGAAAGTATAGGGAGGCATCATTCCACAGCATTTATGTAGAACAGTGTTCAGTAGGGGAGGTTGCAGCCTGGGTAATAGGAACAATTCTATTACACATTGCTGCACTGACTGGGGATCCAAATTGCTATTATACAGCTCTGTAATTCCAGCAAACCGTTCTTATTAGGGTGCAAGTGCTGTTTGATACAGGGGTTATTACAAGGAAATATTTCTACGTCTTATTTGCCCTTGTGCGGTGCAGTTATATGTTCCAAAGCATTTTTTGGCTTGTATTAGTGGAAAAAGAAAACATACTGTATATTTGCCGGTCTGCGGTGCAGTCATATGTTCTAAAGCCCTTTTTCTCGTGTATTAGTGGAAAAAGAAAAACTATATTTGCCGGTCAGCGGTGCAGTTATATGTTCTAAAGCCCTTTTTGTCGTGAATTAGTGGAAAAAGAAAAAATATATTTTCCGGTCAGCAGTGCAGTTATATGTTCTAAAGCCCTTTTGTATTAGAGGAAAAAAATAGATATATTTGTGTATTAGTGGCACAAAAAGTATTTGCGGTTGTGTAGTGAAGTGAGAAAATTACATCCCTTTTTGGCGTGTATTAGTGGTAAATAAAAAAGGGCTTATTAGCCGTTGTGTGCTGAAGTGAGAAAATTAAAGACTTTTTTGGGGTGTTTTAATTTTCTTTTTATTTATTTATTTGATCTAACAGTATGTAAGACAGATAAGTGCCAGGCCCTTCACAGGGTAGTGGCAGAGGCCTAAATGTTTATTGCGCAGGCAGAGGTCGCAGCAGTGTAAGGGGCCGTGGCAGCATGGGTCGCAGCGAGAGTCTGCCGGTGTAATCTAGTGGTCGTGTCTTGACCAGCAACCCAGCGGTTCTTGAATGGTTGACTCGGTCATCCACTTCGTCCCAAGTGACATCAGACACCCCCAGCCAAGAATCGGTGGGTTCCTCTAACACAAAGCTTAGTTGGCATGGCACGGGAGCAGGCCCTGTGCCCCCACCTGTCCTGAACCTTCCTCTGTCATTTTCAGTTCTCTCAGCGTGAGAAGTATTATATTCCCTTGGCTTGGCTCCACTTTTCAGCGAGGACGAGCTACTAGAGGCCAGTCAGCAGCTACTGCCCAGCCAAGATCTGGAGGAGACATCCGCTGCTTCCCCCGGTAGGCGGGCAAGTTGTGATGAAAAGAGTGACATGGGAGCTGGTGTTGCGAGCGCTTAGACTCCTGACCCAGAGACAGTTGAGGAGAACATCAGTAACGTGCAGACAGTACTCGATGATGATGATGTAGCTGATCGCACTTGGGAGCCGGGTGACGAAGGGGCTTTATAGTGATCGGGAGAAGAGGGTGGCAGCTTGCCCGTGAGCTAGCGGCAGAGCCAGCAAGTCGCTAGCGTGGCCGGGAGTCAGCAGGGTGGCAGCAGTGGGAGGTCGGAAGCCAAACGTGCTCTGGGTAGACCACCCACTTCGCAGGAGCCTACCTGCCTGGGAAGTAGCGGTGCACGGGTTTACGGAGGCAGCGGCGAAAGCAGTCAATCAGTGCATAGTGTTAGGGGTAAAATCACCTACTCGGCGGTGTGGCAGTTTTTTGTTAAGCATTTGGAGGAGGTGAACATGGCCATATGTAGAATCTGTGGGCAGAAGGTGAAGCGTGGCCAGGGTGGCAATGTTGGCACCACGCAGTGCGTCAACATATGCAGCATCACCATAAAGTGGCCTGGGATAACCGTGGCTCCCATGTGGTGGTCCAGCTTTCCGCAGCAACCGCTGCATCACCCAGTGGCACGCACACGGTTTCAGGCAGTCAAGGCTTCACCACCTCAGCCGAAGGGAGCTGTCTGTCTCTCCCATCATCTGTGCTGGTCCTGATGCTCCTGCTCCTCGCCCTCCTACTCCTCGTCAGTCATTCCGTCAGCAATCGATTACTGAACCGATTGACAAGAGACAACAGTATGCGTGCACTCATCCAACGGCGCAAAAGCTAAACGTGTTCCTGTCCAAGTTGCTGTTGCTGCAGTCCCTCCCTTTCCAAGTGGTGGACTCTGCACCTTTTAGAGAACTGATGCCTTGTGCCGAGGTGGAGAGTCCCAAGACATCATTTCTTTGCCAAAAAGGCATTACCAGCCCTGCACACACATGTAAAACAGAAGGTGGGCCAGTTCTTGAGCCTGTCGGTGTCTGCCAAAGTGCACAGCAGCGCCGACGTGTGGAGCTGTAACTACGGTCAGTGACAATATATGTCCTTTACGGCCCACTGGATGAATGTGGTTCCTGCACAGCCACACCTGCAACTTGGCGGCTTCCGCCTCCACGTAGCCACGCCGCTGGTCCTGCGACAATGTCCGCCTCTGCCTCCTCATCCTCCACCGTGTCTTCAGCCTCCACTGCAGGGACAATTCACAGGGGCCCTCTGGCATACCACATGTGCATGGCACGGCAGTGTCATGCTGTTCTACACCTTGTTTGCCTGGGCTCCGTGTCCTTCATCAAGAAATCGAATCCTGGCTTTCTCCATGACAACTCAAAATCGGAACCATGGTGATCAACAATGGGAAGAACATGGTGTCAGCGCTGCGTCAAGGAGGGTTGAGCCATGCGCCCTGCATGGCACATGTGTTCAATCTGGTTGTCAAGCAGTTCCTGAAGTCTTCCACCCATCTGCAAGACATCCTAAAAATGGCCAGGAAACTTTGCATGGACTTCAGCCACTCGTACACCGCAAAGCACACCCTCCTTGAGCTGCAGCAGCAGAACAGCATCCCCCAACATAGGCTGATATGCGACGTTTGCACCCGTTGGAATTCCACCCTCCGTATGTTGGACTGACTGTACGAACAGATAAAGGCCATAAACGATTTCTTGATGATCCAAGCGGACAGGAGTACTCCCCTGTGTAACTTCGATGTCAGCAAGTGGCAGCTCATGCGTGACACCTGCCATTTGCTCAGGCCCTTTGAGGTGGCCACGTAATTTGTCAGTCGCCAGGACTACGGGATGAATGATGTCATTCCACTGCTTCATGTACTGGAACAGATGCTGGTAAATCTGGCTGGTCAGGGGACTAGAGACGTGGTGCCTAGATCTCACGGCCACATGAGCCCGGTGGGGGCTGAACTGGAGGAGGACATTGGAGCACAAGCAATGTGTAGTGGAATGGGTGTTTTTTCTACACAGGTAACAGGAGAGGAGGAGCAGGAGCAGCCAGAGGAGCTACAGGGCGATGAGAAAGATGAGGCAGAGGATCCAGACACACCGTGGCAGTATGCAGTGGAGATGGAGGCAGGGAGTCTCTCCGAGTCACTTGCACATGCTCACTTGCTTGCATAGTGACAGCCGAATTGTCACCATTCGGCAGAGGGATGACTTCTGGCTCTCCACTGTGTCACCTTGCCACTCTGTGGTCTCACCATGCTGCTGTCACCTCCACACCATGTCACCTTGCCACTCTGTGGTGTCGTCATGCTGCTGCCACCTCCACACTATGTCATCTTTCGCCTCTGTGGCCTCCTCTGGCTGCTGCAACCTCCACACTATGTCACCTTGCCACTCTGTGGTCTCCTCATGGTGCTGTCTTCTTCACACTATGTCACCTTGCCACTCTGTGGCCTTCTGATGCTGCTGCCACTGCCACACTATGTTATCTTGCCACTCTGTGGTCTCCTCATGCTGCTGCCACCTCCACACTATGTCTCTTTGCCACTCTGTGGTCTCCTCATGCTGCTGCCACCTCCACACTATGTCACCTTGCCACTCTGTGGCCTCCTCCTGATGCTGCTGCTGCCACCACCTCCACACTCTCTCATTGCGCCACTCTGTGGCCTCCTCATCCTGCTTCCACCTCACCAGTATGTCATAGGGCCACTCTGTGGATTTCTCATGTTCTTCCCACCCTCCCCACTTCATGACTGGGCCACTATTTTGCCTTTCGGCCTGGCTGACATTATCATTTATTTGACCCTTCTTCTGATCTGTCAGAAGGAAGCAAAAATTAGATGCACAATTGATCCTGTCTGTGTAGCAGCTGTAAGGCCTGTATGGTCCCATCAGAATTGGCTTGTGATTTGGTAGCCAAAAGCAGGAGTGGGTACAAAGATCAGAAGACATGCAAATATTCCATTCACATGTCATCTCTGTTTTGGATCCACTCTGTATTTTTTGGGCATTAGCAATACTGTTGGATTACTGACCAAATGCTGACCGAGTGAAGGCGGATGCTCAACAGACAAGATCTGTTTTATAGACAAGATCTGAAAATAATCAAAATAATCAGTGACGTCAACACAAACTTACTGCAGACACCCTCTCCACTATGTCGGGGGGGCTCTACTTGTATAAGCGTTTAATAGAACAGGTTCTGTAGACATCTATGTGGAATCAGCTGACAGCGTAAAAGGAGTGCGCTTCTTCTTGGCGCTAACATCTACCTGTAAGGCTGAGTTCATACTTGAGTTATTTGGTCAGTTTTGGCCCTGTGACTGCCCAAATAAGTGAAGTGTGCAGTGAAGAGTGACGCCTGTTATTTGCATGTCATACGGACTCACAGAATTATTTCACTACCAAAGGAGACTCCCTATGTGTGTTACTGCAAGGCACAGTGTTCTACACCACTATAAAGGCTCTCTGCAGCCAGGAAATAGCCATTTTTTAACAAAATTTGCACTGAATTCCAAACAATTTGGCGAAAAATTCGCTCATCTCAAATCACTACCTAAAGCAAACAAGGGCTACAAGTAGTAGCACACTGCCAAAGTTACATGGAAACATGAAGAAATGTAAATTGCATCACTGCTATACTTACTATGTGTAAACTAGAAGCTCTTTTGATCAAAGTCGTGTAGGAACCATTCACCAGCAACAAGGTGTCTTCCAACAGATGGGACCTCCACTATCAGATACTTGACCACACTGTGTTAATAGCGTAGCTTTCACATTCTAGGTCCACATCAGTTAGGCTGGGTTCAAACGCGCTGTAAAACGCTCAACACATGAAAACCAATGCTTCCCTATGGCCCTGGTTCTCACTTGAGCGTTTTACAGCGCGTTTGAACGCGCTGAAAAACGCCCTACGCTCAAACAAGTTCTTGAGCTTCTTTGGGGCGTTTTGACGCGCGTTTGTGGCCATAGGACACTGCAGTCAATCACACAAACGCGCGTCAAACGCGCGTTTACTACTGCAAAAAACGCGCATAAAAATGTGCGACAAAAACGCGCGTTAAACGCGCATATCAAATACGCTTAGGTCTGAACCCAGCCTAAAGGTTGGAAAAATGAGGCATTGCTATAGCAAGCTCTGGGTTAAACTCCATAGAGAAACTTACGGAATAAATGGACGGCTCAGGATGCACTTAGTTGCCCTGTCCCTGCAGTAATGGAGATTACATTATCCATATATTGGCAGTTACACTTTAGTAGACCACAAGGGTCTCAGTAAAATGAGAGGTAATTGAGGATTGAGCAGAGGGAAAGATTATCTAAAGCTGAAAGGGATCTTCAAGGAAGATTAAAGTGAGTGAGAGATCTCAGAGGAAGCGACACTTGTGATTTAATACAGAAAACAAGAGTTCCAGCAGTATTTCCTGGCAGCGCTTGCCGGCATCCTGTTAAAACTTTCTAAGCAATGTAAAAAGTTTGTCATTTTAACTAAAGCCTCAGTGACCACTATATTAAACTGAGAAATGAAATAAACACAAAACTTGTCACTGCCGATTCCTGTTATTCAAGAGACGCCAGGAATAAACTGAAAGCAAATTTCCTAGAGACAAATGAGCAGAGCAGCTCATTAGCACAGACATAAAATGGGCATCAACCTAATTATAGGTTCCTGGTATTGTGAGTCAATCTACTGACATATACACAGGCAAGGAACACACTTTGATATCTAAGTATATGTGCAATGTGTAACAAAGCCCTCCAACTAGTATGTTGTGTATTCTTATGTAGCTCATGAACTTAGGACTCCTCAGGCACATACCTCCCAACTTTTTGGACGTCCAAAGAGGTACATTTCTGGTTCAATGTGTGATCCATTTTTTTCTGCATATCTATACACTTAAATTTTTTTCTCTTGCAAAATAATAATAATAATAATAATAATAATAATATTGATAATTAAATAAAATAATCTAAATATAGAAATTTCTAAAATCCCAACTGCATTAAATAATGAAATAATATAAAAGACGGGCTCTGATATACAGAGAGGCACCAGAGAAACGCTTTCTGGGTCAATATTGTGGATTTAATAATGCAAATCTATACCTTAGATGAAAAAGACGAACATTTAAAGAGCAAAAAGGGACAGAAGAACTTGGGTCAAAAAGAGGGCCTGTTCCTTCCAAAAGAGGGACACTTGGGAGGTCTTTCATATGAAATTACTGTATAAAGGCCTAGGTATGACTTCAACCTTTAGTCATTTTGCGGCCAAGAATAGGACATGTTCTATGTGTTGCAGAATGTGTAATCCGTGTGTAACAGCTAACACACTCCTAGTTAACTGCTAATAATGCACAGTCTACTATAGCTAAAACACAGTCCAACTGTTGGCGCGCAGTTGCCTCAGACACTGATGTACATCCAGGCACCATTGGTAAACCTTATTATTATTACTATTATTATTATTATGAACAAAGCAAATTCCTCTCAGCAACAGTTCTTATACTAGCATCTCAACAGAAGATCAACAAATCAAGCAATGTCAATTCACTGATTGCTGCAAGACTGTTGGTACTCCGGGATCCAGCTTTCAGTCACAATGTTCAGGTTGTGGACAAAAATGGAGTGGAAGGCAGAATCCTCCTCTGAGGCAGAACCAGGTACTATAGATGATTCTACCCTTATAAAACTCCTTCCCCCTTGGTTGCAGTGGAGTTGGGAAGCAAGTGCTCCAGTGTAGCCCAGTGTACTTCAGTAAATTAAGGGCTGATCCCTGCACTTTTAGAATGAGGCATATCAAAAATTTTATTTTGCTTTGAGGATCAAGCCCCAAACACACCTGGCCATGAAAGAACTAACTAATGTTCAAACTGTTTGTTGGTGATATACAACCAACTATCGCCTTGAGGCATCTGCTGGACCACGAAGTATCAATGGTAGTCCCAGGCTTTCACACAATAAAGGACACCAAATACCCTTACATTTGGCAGTGACTTTAAAGCCAATCACTTAGCACAAGGGGTAACTTCTTATGGTTCTGATTCACTAATAACCATTTAGATCTTATTATTATACCCTATGTGTACAATGATAACAGTAAAGGTTATGATGATAGTTATAATGTACTGTATGTGCATATATTCTATGTAGATGGAGAGGGGCTTAGAATGATGTCCCCTGGTTGGCCCAAAGAACCTTGGGCCCACATTGCTCATCTTTGTGGTCTTTATAGTGCTTGTGTAAAATGTTAGAAAGTTCCAGATCATCTAATCAGCTTTAACTCCTTAAGGACACAGCCTTATTTCACCTTAAGGACCAGGCCATTTTTTGCTTCAAAACGCTTTGACTTATTCAGGCCATTCTGAGATTGTTTTTTCGTCACATATTGTACTTCATGACACTGGTAAAATGAAGTAAAAAAAAATATATTTTTATTTATAAAAAAATACCAAATTTACCCAATTTTTTTTTTAAATTGCAAATTTCCAAGTTTCAATTTCTTTACTTCTATAATACATAGTAATACCTCCAAAAATAGTTATTACTTTACATTCCCCATATGTCTACTTAATGTTTGGATCATTTTAGGAATTATATTTTATTTTTTGGGGATGTTACAAGGCTTAGAAGTTTAGAAGCAAATCTTGAAATTTTTCAAAAATGTTCAAAAACCCAATTTTTAGGGACCAGTTCAGGTCTAAAGTCACTTTGTGAGGCTTACATAATAGAAACCACCCAAAAATAACCCCATTCTAGAAACTACACCCCTCAATGTATTCAAAACTGATTTTACGAACATCGTTAACCCTTTAGGTGTTCCACAAGAATTAATGGAAAATAGAGATATAATTTCAAAATTTCACTTTTTTGGCAGATTTTCAATTTTAATATTTTTTTTTCACTTACATAGCAAGGGTTAACAGCCAAACCAAACTCAATATTTATGGCCCTGATTCTGTAGTTTACAGAAACACCACATATGTGGTCGTAAACTGCTGTACGGGCACACGGCAGGGCGCAGAATGAAAGAAATGCCATTCGGTTTTTGGAAGGCAGGTTTTGCTGGACTGTTTTTTTTTACACCATGTCCCATTTGAAGCCCCCCTAAAGCTCCCTTAGAGTAGAAACTCAATAAAAGTGACCCCGTCTAAGAAACTACACCCTTCAAGGTATTCAAAACTGATTTTACAAACATCGTTAACCCTTTAGGTGTTCCACAAGAGTTATTGGCAAATGTAGATTAAATTTCAGAATTTCTATTTTTGGAAAATTTTCCATTTTAATCCATTTTTTCCAGTAACAAAGCAAGGGTTAACAGCTAAACAAAACTCAATATTTATTGCCCGGATTCTGTAGTTTACAGAAACACCTCATATGTGGTTGTAAACTTCTGTACGGGCACACGGCAGGGCGCAGAAGGAAAGGAATGCCATCCGGTTTTTGGAAGGCAGATTTTGCTGGACTGGTTTTTTTGACATGACATTTGAAGCCCCCCTGATGCACCCCTAGAGTAGAAACTCCAAAAAAGTGACCCTATTTTAGAAACTTCGGGATAGGGTGGAAGTTTTGTTGGTACTAGTTTAGGGTACATATGATATTACACTTTTTGTGAGGCAAGGTAACAAGAAATAGCTGTTTTGGCACTGTTTTTATTTTTTGTTATTTACCACATTCATCTGACAGGTTAGATCATGTGGTATTTTTATAGACCAGGTTGTCACGGACGCGGCGATACCTAATATGTATACTTTTTTTTATTTATGTATGGTTTGATTGGCACTATTTTGGGGTGCGTGTGACTTTTTGATCGCTTGCTATTACACTTTTTGTGATGTAAGGTGACAAAAAATGGCTTTTTTACACCGTTTTTATATATTTATTTTTTTACGGTGTTCATCTGAGGGGTTAGGTCATGTGATATTTTTATAGAGCAAGTTATTACGGACGCTGCGATACCTAATATGTATACTTTTTTTTATTTATGTAAGTTTTACACAATGATTTCATTTTTGAAGCAAAAAAAAATCATGTTTTAGTGTTTCCATAGTCTGAGAGCCATAATTTTTTAAGTTTTTGGGCGATTATCTTAAGTAGGGTATGATTTTTGCAGGATGAGATGACGGTTTGATTGGCACTATTTTGGTGTGCATATAACTATTTGATCGCTTGCTATTACACTTTTTGTGATGTAATGTGACAAAAAATGGTTTATTTAGCACAGTTTTTATTTAATTTTTTTTACGGTGTTCATCTGAGGGGTTAGGTCATGTGATATTTTTATATAGCCGGTCATTATGGACGCGGCGATACCTAATATGTATACTTTGTTTTTATTTATGTAAGTTTTACACAATAATAGCTTTTTTAAAACAAAAAAATTAATGTTTTAGTGTCTCCATATTCTGAGCCCTAGTTTTTTTTTTTTTTGGGTGATTGTCTCAGGTAGGGGCTCATTTTTTGCGGGATGAGGTGACGGTTAGATTGGTATTATTTTGGTGGGCAAACGCCTTTTTGATCGCTTGCTGTTGTATGTTGATACGGAAGCGGTGATACCTAATATGTATACTTTTTTTTCCCCCTATTTTTTACCAATTTTTTTTTCACTTTATTTGGGGAAAATGACGTTCTTTTACTTGAAACTTAAAAATTTTGGGGGGAAAACTTTTTTTTCACTTTATTTTTTGTCCCACTTTGGGACTTCAACTTTTGGGGGTCTAATCCCTTTACAATGCATTCCAATACTTCTGTTTTGGAATGCATTGGCTGTATGAGTATACATTGAGTACACAGTGCGTATTACTCATACAGCTTCCTGCCTGTGAGATCCAGTGGGCTGGATCTCACAGGGTCGTCTCTGGAAGGCAGCGCAGATGCCTAAGGAAGGCATCGCGCTGCCTTCCATGCGATCGGGTACCCCCTACAGCCGTATGGAGACCCGATGGCAAGCCCTATCATCGCCGCAACCACAGGTAAAAGCCGCAAACTGCAGGTCTGAATTGACCTGCGGTTTGCGGCGATCGCCGACACGGGGGGGTCACGGGACCCGCCGCGCATTTAGCCAAGGTGCCTGCTCAATGATTTGAGCAGGCACCGGGTTCCGATCACCGCCCGCCGGGGCGGCGGTGATCGGAACTATACAAGACGTACCGGTATGTCATGTGTCCTCAAGTACAGGGACAACATGCCGTACCGGTATGTCATGTGTCCGGAAGAGGTTAAACTATTAATGGATTCCCATAAATCAGTTCAATATCTTGTTATTTATTCCCCCATTAAAAGAAGAGCCCTACATACCCCTTGAACTTATTTTATTGGGATTTTATGTGATAGACCGACACAAAGTAGCAAGTGTATGTTGAAAAGAAAATGATACATGGTTTTCAGAATTTATAATAAAAACAAATCTGAAAAGTGTGGCGTGCATTTGGATTCTGCCCCCTGTACTCTGATACCCCTAAATAAAATCCAGTGTGACCAACTGCCTTCAGAAGTCATCTTATTAGTAAATAGAATTCACCTGTGTGTCATTTATTCTCAGTATAACTACAGCTGTTAGAGAGCATTAGTGATCAAACAGCATCATGAAAACCAAGGAACACACCAGACAGGTCAGGGATAATGTGTAAGCAGGATTATGTTATAAAAAAAATCCCAGGTTCTGAGCATGGAGCACATGGAGCACTGCTCAATCCATCATCCAAAAATGGAAGGTGTATGGAACTGCAATCCTACCAAGGTATCGCCATCCACCTAAATTGACAGCCCAGGCAAGGAGAGCACTAATTAGAGAAGCAGTCAAGATGCCCATGGTCACTTTGGAGGAGCTGCAGAGATCCACAGCTCAGGTGGGAGAATATGTCCACAGGACAACTATTAGTTGTGTACTCCATAAATCTGGCCTTTATTGAAGAGTGGCAAGAAGAAAGCCATTTTTGAAAGCAAGACATAGAAGTCCCATTTACAGTTTTCCACAAGCCATGTAGAGGACACAGCAAGCATGTGGAAGAATGTGCTCTAGTCAGATAAAACCAAAGTTGAACTTGTTGGCCTGAATGCAAAATGATATTTGTCGCGGAAACCTAACACTGTATATCATCCTGAACACACCATCCCCACCGTGAAACATGGTGATGGCAGCATCATGCTGTGTGGATGTTTTTCCAGGAAGCTGGTCAGAGTTGATGGGAAGATGGATGGAGCTAAATACAGGGCAATCCTGAAGGAAAAACTGGTAGATGCTGCAAAAGACTTAAGACTTGGGCGGAGGTTCACCTTCCAGCAGGACAACGACATACAGCTAGAGCTACAATGGAATGGTTTAGATCAAACATATTCATGTGTTAGAATGGCCCGGTCAAAGTCCATACGTACATACCATTGAGAATGTCTAGATATGCAAAACTGGTAGAGACATAACCCAAAAGACTTGCAGATGTAATAGCAATGAAAGGTGGTCCTAAAAACTACTGACTCAGGGTTGGCTGACTACAAATGCATGCCACACTTTCAATATTTTTATTTATTAAAAATTTTGAAAACCATGTATCATAAGTTTGTAGGTGTTATGTCAAAAAATGTGGAAAAGTTCAAGCGGGTTTGAAAACTTTTTTAAGGCACTGTAAGTTCAACCTTTTTGTATGTCCTCTTTGTATGTCTGCAGATAGGGCATATGAACAAGGGTTGTCCTGATTGAGCCACTCAAATATTTTTCAGGGTTCCATCCTATCAAATGTTTTGTTTGTAAGTCACTTCACCGTGAAGTAACTTGAAGATGCAGGGCCCTAATGTAAAATCTGTAACAATGCTCTAACATGCCATGTGCCACTTATAGTAATGTCTTCTTATGTGGCAGAGGGGTCTTTGAGACTCCTCGGGTACCAGGTCCTAGGTGCAACTGCTACCTCTACTTCCCCTTATAGCTAAAGCCCCTGGCAGGATCTCGGGGAAATATTCTGGGTGGATGTCTACTTCATCTTTGGTTTTATACCAGGTTGCAATGATATAGTTCACCTAGACTTTTTGAAGCAACATCCTGGACATTATGACAAGCTCACAGCTCTAAAAATACTTCCGAGCTTAGCCATAAACACTTTCATGACACACTTAGCCATAATATTACACACAAACCACATCTGAAAATCTAATGATAGTGTTGTATTTCTCCATTCTTTAATTGAACTCTGCAGAGTTTGTCATTTATTCTAGACATGCAGATTCTGCTGATCTCAGGCACATCACAGAATTTTTGCCAACTGCTTGGCTGTGGAATAGAAAATCTGTCCCTGCTTGTCTATAAAGAATGAGTACAGGGATCTGGGGATTCAGTAATAACTCTGGAGAACGGTAAATCCCCCAGGTCCCATTTCTGACACAGAGTCCTGGAATCCGGCCATAGACTACAGTAATATAAATACTGATCTATCAAATAAAAGAAAACAGAGGACAAGATGTCATCTTGAGGTAGGAAGTAGAGTCATACAGAGTAATTGTCATAAGAAATGTGGCCTTACAGCCCTGAGCTGTATGCGTGCAGTGCATTCGGGAAGTGTTCAGACCCTTTCACTTTTTTCACATTTTATTATATTGCGGCCTTTTGCTAAAATATTTTTTAAAATCAATTTCCCCCCGATAAATCTGCATTCAATAGCCCTTAATGAGAAGGTGAAAATAGAATTCAGACCCTTTGTTAGAAAAATTGGGGCCTCCCATTACTCTTTATTAGATTCCACCTGTGGTAAATTCAGTTGATTGGACAAGATTAGGAAAGAAACTGCTCTGTCTATATAAGGTCTCACATCGACAAGGAATATTAGAGTAAAAACGAAGCCATGAGATGGAAAGAACTGCCTGTAGAGCTCAGAGACAGGGTTGTGTGGAGGCACAGATCTGAAGAACGGTATGTCTGTTGCTTACAAGACATTTTTTCATGGAGAACAACAATGGACATCAGCCCCTGAATATTATTCATTGATGGCTCTTACCAAAATAAAGCACATGTGAGGCTCTGTTCATACTGCTTCTAGGGAGGGATCAATCAGGGGTTTTAGGAACTTCTTCACAATGAATCCATCAAAGCCATCATGGATCTGTTAAAGGGATAGCATGCCGTTATGGATCTATTAAAGGCATCAGGAACATTCACACAGGTACATAAACATTACAGGTCAGATTTACTCAATATGTGGTCACAAATCATAGTGGTTACAGTCTCTTAAAGGCACATCATTCTTTGAAGGGTGATGTTCAAGCCTTTAGGCATGAAGTGCCTTAGCTCAAGGCTTTCTCTCTAGTTGAAGCTGTCACACTTTCCCTGGGCATTATTCCCCCAGCGCTCCAGTATTCCCAGGGGTTGGTGCATGGACCAAGGCATTGGCTCCTTTATAGGCCCAAACCCTACTTCCTCTTCTCCAGATTCTCATTTGGCACTTATTGGGGAGGGAGAGTCCCACACACATTCCCATCCACATTCATATCAGTTACTGCTCCACTTATAAGGGGACATTTTGGCAAGGGTCAAATTCACAGAGGGAGACTTCCAGTCCTCTTGCATAGACTGTCATCACTTACCTGCCGCAGTAGTGACTGCAGCAGGCCTCTGCTCATTGCTCACCCCCAGCAGTGTGTTGAATGCATATCACACAGCTCATGCCATACTGAACAAGATGGTGCCCAATCAGCACTTATATCTGCTTTCTCCTCGTCTTTCTTAAGCAATGAAGTGTTGGCCAGCATCACTGCTTGTTACTCTAAATGGGGGAACTTTTCCTTACTTAGCTCTCACTCTGCAGAGAGCAGTACAGTATCTTAATTTCTGGTGCCATAGCACCGTCAAGTGGCTGGGCCTTGCTGCTGCATTGGGGTCTGGCATCTTCTCCCACTGTCGCATCCTACCAAGACATAACACTGGAGTGGCAGTAGATGCCAAAGGTGGCGGTTTTTCTTCGGGGGAGGGGTGCTTCTTAAGCTGGGCCTACCTTACATCGGTACAGCCATCAAGACTCAGCTGATCAGCAGAATGAAAGGGTCACAGTAGTACAAATGAATGAGACTGAGTTGCAGTGCCAAGCACAGCTATGTCTGTAAAAAGACAATAAGGGGATTAAATCCCCCCACTAGTCAAAGATTGATGACCTATCCTAAGCCCATTAATGTTTTACTCCAGAAAACCTAATGCACTTTTAAGAAGAGTCTAAAGCCTACAAGATTCTAATACTATCTGTACTGTATAGGGGCCAGAACCATTGCTTCCCCTTACATATTACTTTCAGGAATAAAACCATTGACTTTACCACTTTTACTGATATTATTACTCCATCTCCTAAGTTTCCAATCTGTAACAAAGCTGTCATTAAGTCTAACTGCTGGCACAGCTTCTAAGCTCCCCTTATTGGAGGCTGCAAACAGTCAGTATTTTATCAGTTAATTACAGATTTACGCAGCGGAATCAGAACTGCAATAATTGACCCCAATAAAGATATATTAAGGTATGAATAATGTATTATATGTTTTGTTTACTATTACATTTTTTTTCAGAATGTCTAAGAACATTTAACGGGAAATAAACTGTAGGGGAAAAAACGGGAAATTGGAGGCTGTCCAAGGTGAATGCCAGTGGATGGGTCTATGACAAGACTTGTGGCTGCTACATCCTTATACATACAACCTCCTCTGGATGTGGAAGCTGACACTGGAAATTAATATTTACCTACTTCTTGCCTACAAATTTGTCTGGTGAGAACCACAGGGAAAAGCTGCTATCTCCCTTTGAAGGGGCGGTGGGCTAACACATTTGCTATTTATTTAAATTACACTAGACCTTAAAAAAATGTTTATGGTTTGGTAGGAAGCAGGAACCACAGTTTAGACTCCCCACCACAGTTCATTTTCTCTACTAAATATTAGGCCTTGGTTGAGAAAAGAAGCCAATCCGAAACATTCAATGGAGGAACACACACAGGTGCTGACTCGGATATTTCTATGGGGGACGGAAATAGCAATGTCAATAATGGTTTTACCATTATCATAATCTAAATATGATTTCAGGGAAAGGGCCCACAGTGCTGAGTTAATGGATCCAGCCCAAAATTTATATTTTTCTTTTGTGTTTATCCTAGGTATATGTTAATGTGAAATTCCAGGAAATTTCAAAAACTGCTTACCTGGTCACACATAATGCAGAGAGGGGTTTTCATGCTCTATTTCCTCTTGTGGCATCATGGTCAGCCTTTCTATAGCTAGATGCTCTATCATATGGGTATATGACCTATATGGTCGAATAGGGCATATAACTGGTCACTAAAGGGGGCACTACTGGCATAGATGCCCTAGGAATCTGAGCATTGCACCCTCAATTCAATATTTGGTGCCCCAAACTATAGAAAGGCAACTGCTCAGAATGTAGCTAGATTATTGACTGGACAGTGTTATTTGGGCACCTTATGGCAATTTTATTTGAGCACTGTATCATTTTATAATTTGGTGCACCATAGTGGGGTGTCAATAGAAGGTACTGTACCAGGCACCAACCAAATTGAGGGAACATGTTGAGATTCCATGTTGCTTGTGGTATGGGCAGCGTGGAACAGATGACTGGTTTGCTTGATAGAGGTTGTTCAGTTGTTGAATTGAAAAAAAAATAAAAATAGTAACAAATAATAAATAAAAAAAACTTCTACAATCCACCCCAGAAGCTTCGGGGTCCTCCACCTGTTTTTGTTAATAAGCTGCGATTCAGTGGCCTCAGCAGTTATATGTCATACCACTCAATGATGCCAGTAAGTACAGCACATGATTACTGAAGCTACTGACTGGCTACAGTGGTCACAGCATGCATTATGGTGCCTGAATAAAACTACTTTTATCAAAAAGTCATTGCACATCATTGCTAGCAGATTGTAAACAAAGACCATATGGGGATCCCCGGATCATATCCGCTGGATATGTTGTAAATTGGGTAGTGGAGTTTTTTGTTATTTTACATTTGCATTTACATTTTTCTCAATCAGTGGACGTTCCTTTAATGCAGGACAAACAAATACATCTTGACGCTTTAAGGAAGAGCAACACCTATATTCACACTTTGGTGAGAAAACAAAATGCCGGAGATAAGCAACACCTCTAAGTAACCTCTGAGTTCAGAAAACAGAACTAGAGGGAAGACCTGCCAAGTCGGACCAAAAAGAAGCCTCGTCCAGGAAACACCATTCCTGAGATGGAAAAGCTTCCAAAGAACAACTTAACTGAGAGACTACCCCTGAGGGAAAGAGAGCCATTCACAAAAGGTCTAGAACCATCAAGGTCATGAAGGATTCAGACAGTAAGGTGCGGCTTGTTTATATTAGGACTTTAGTCCTGCGGAAAGGGTACATTGCTTTGGTGCCGACCACACTTTGAAATAGATCTAAGATTAGGGTTGCCACCTTTCCCAACAAAAAAATACGTGAAGCCACACGCAAAAGGGTGTGGGTGTGGAGGCGTGGCTTAACTAGGGGCTCCAAGTAATATTAATGCCCCCCATTAGTGCCGACCAGAATTAATAATGCCTCCATTAGTGACCCCCATTATTAATAATGCCCCCATTAGCACCCCCAGGAATTAATAGTGACCCCAGTAATAGTAATGCCTCCCAGAATTGATAAGGCTACCATTAGTGCCCCAATAATATTAAAGCCCCCATTAGTGCCTCCCAGAATTAATACTGCCCCCATTAGTGACCCCCAGTAATATTAATGCCCCTAGTAACGGTAGTACCCCCAGTAAGAATAATTCCCCCATTAGTGTGCCCCAGAATAAATAATGCCTCCCATAAGTGCCCCCCAGTAATTCAGGCTCGGACTGGCCCACAGGGGTACAGGTGGATCTCCCGGTGGACCCCTAGTCTCCCACCCCCTGCACTAGTGGCACATAGCACAGTAGACTTACTGCACTACATATAGATAGGCTGTGTACAGCACCTCAACCAGCCTAGGTTCAGCTGCTATATGAGCAGGTAATATTTCGATGTATCCATATGGTGGGCCCCCAAAATAAATTTTACTGGTGGGCCCTAGACAGCCCAGTCCGACACTGCCATCATTGTTTCTGGCTATACGCAGCTATTGGGGAAAGTCCTTTGGAACTGTGCCTATTGCTGCTATTTGTACTACTGCTACTCCCATCATCAATTCAGTAAAGAGAGAATTTATTTATTGCAACTAAATAGTCCTGCTCTTTGACTCCACCTTCCTCTGGGCCCTACATCTTCCCTCCTGCCTTGAACCATATCTAACATCAAGGTTACCTCACCTTACACCAGGTAGGAGCCGCCATAAGGCCAAGGTGTGTCTCGAGGAAAGAAAGGGCGCGGCCTCTATTCTCTGCACGGCCCTAAGCAGCATTGGAGTGAGAACAGCCGCTGTGAACCACTACAACTTCTATCAGTGCAACAACTTCCACCCCCCTCCTCCCAGCACTCCACCTGCCTGCTCGCTGCATGCATATATATCCACCATATGCCAGCTCTCTGCAATGTATACTACTCCCTGAAAAGTTACCGACCACTTAAAGGAATAGAAATTATATAAACTGAGCATTTTTCCTTTCATATGGAAGTGTCACCTCTAACTGTATAGGCAGGAGAAGTGCTGTACACACTCTGCTTCCCTAGCAGGGAATTTAATAGGATGACTATAATTTTAATAGATTTGGCAAAGTGAGTGTATTCCGGCATGACAAATAAACTTAATAGACTAAATTGCATACCTGGAAGTTGGACAAGTTTAGTAGAATTTAAGGACACAGAAAACACAGGAATTCATGGACATGTTATAAATGACAGAACTTAGCAACACGGAGCACATTTATATATACAAAGCGTAAATACAATGGGTTCAGATTCCTGTAAAAACTGTCAAATGATAACATGACAAGCCCAAGCAAAGGTTATGCTGAATGGTTATTAGCAGTGCTTTCTTTATTATTGTAGCATCACTTTTATTACTTTTTTATTACTCACTCATTACGCTTAAAGGGAATGTGTCAACAGAAAATAATCTATTGCTTAAATCAGATTTTTTATTTTTATTTTTGGTGATTTTAGTTTTCATTTTCCTTTATCTACATTTTTTTTAAAAAATTCGAAAATCACAGTTTTCATACTGGCCCCTAGGCCAAATAATAACGACCTGTCCTGTATAGGTAACTTTTCAGTAGCCATCACATCATCATCACAGGCAGAACAACGATACCAGATAACACTTCTGTATAGATAACATGGGATCCCCTATTTACAATAGGTGATATCACAGCTTATCAGCTCACCCCTAACCTCTGCGCAGGTCACAGAGCATGCCTAAAAATCTCAACTATAGAAGACAATGAGGTCCTCTCCAGTCTATTGTAGCTATGGCCCATGTGGCAATATTACATGGGATTTAGATGAATGGCTGCTTATATAATACATAAAATGCCAACCAAGAGGGAGCTGCTGCTAAAGAAGACATCATACCTCACAGACTGGATTTTTTGTGTCTCCCACTCGCACACCACCTCCTCATCTTGCCCTCTCTGTTGGTGTCCCTCAAGGCTCTGTCCTAGTACCCCTGCTCTTCTCAATCTACACCTTCAGCCTGGGAAAGTTCATAGAGTCCCATGGATTTAAGCATCGCTTCGATGCTGATGACATGCAAATTTACCTCTCTGGACCATATAGCGCCTCCTTAGGCCTCTTTCACACTTGCGTTGTCCGGATCCGGCGTGTACTCCACTTGCCGGAATTACACTCCGGATCCGGAAAAACGCAAGTGTACTGAAAGCATTTGAAGACGGAACCGTCTTCCAAATGCGTTCAGTGTTACTATGGCACCCAGGACGCTATTAAAGTCCTGGTTGCCATAGTAGTAGTGGGGAGCGGGGGAGCAGTATACTTACAGTCCGTGCGGCTCCCCGGGCGCTCCAGAATGACGTCAGAGCGCCCCATGCGCATGGATGACGTGTCCATGTGATCACATGATCCATGAGCTTGGGGCGCCCTGACGTCACTCTGGAGCGCCCGGGGAGCCGCACGGACGGTAAGTATGCTGCTCCCCCGCTCCCCGCTACACTTTACCATGGCTGCCAGGACTTTAGCGTCCCGGCAGCCATGGTAACCACTCTGAAAAAGCTAAATGTCGGATGCGGCAATGCGCCGAAACGACGTTTAGCTTAAGGCCGGATCCGGATCAATGCCTTTCAATGGGCATTAATTCCGGATCCGGCCTTGCGGCAAGTGTTCCGGATTTTTGGCCGGAGCAAAAAGCGCAGCATGCTGCGGTATTTTCTCCGGCCAAAAAACGTTCCGTTCCGGAACTGAAGACATCCTGATGCATCCTGAACGGATTTCTCTCCATTCAGAATGCATTAGGATAATCCTGATCAGGATTCTTCCGGCATAGAGCCCCGACGACGGAACTCTATGCCGGAAGACAACAACGCAGGTGTGAAAGAGCCCTTACTATCCAGAATCCTGCAATGCCTATCTGCTATATTTTCCTTTTTCTCTTCTCCCTTTTTAAAGTGTAACCGCCATGTTTTCATAAAAAAAAATCAATTTTAGCATATGTTACTGCTGCTGCAGCATTATGCATAAAGCAATCTTTAGTTTCTTCACATACCACTGTTTTCTTTGAGTTTTTCCCTTAGTTACGGCTGTTTTAACCTCTACAATATGAGGACCTTCTCAAGATGGCTCCTCTGTCAGTTCTCTGAGGCCAAAACTGCTTTCCCTCACTTCACATACACACTTGCTGTAGCCAGCAGCTCTCTGCCAGCCAATCAGATTAGATTACTGAGAGACACGCCTTCTCACTCTGCAGTGTGAAGGACCGCCCCTCTGTCTTCCTAGCCAGAGACAGATGAGCCATAGCAATGGTCTGTTAAGGGAGCAGTGGAAAGGGACAGGAGACATTAATGAAAGCTGTTATTATAAGGTAATTACAGATCTTTTAACAATCATTGACAGACTAACTCATGTATACATGCCTAGCTGTAATAAACTGGCAAATAAAAGCAAATATGACAGTTACACTTTAAAACTTAACATGGATAAAACAGAATTTATCATCTTTGCTCCATCTCACTCAACCCCGCCTGACAGACCTATCTATCATGATCAATGGCTGCACACTCTCCGTGGTCAACCAAGCCCGCTGCCTTGGAGTAACCTTTGAGTCTGACCCTGTCCTTCAAACCGCACATCCAAGCCCTTTCCACCATCTGCCACCTCCAACTCAAAAATATCTCTGGGATCCACACATTCCTCAACCAGGAGTCTGCAAAAATGTACATACATGCCTTCATCATCTCCCACATAGACTACTGTAACGTCCTCCTCTGTGGCCTTCCATCTAGCACCCTTGCACCCCTACAATCTATACTCAACTCTGCTGCCCGACTAATCCACCTCTCCCCCGTTATTCGGATGTTTCATCCGAAGTCGATTCGCTCATCCCTAATTACAACCACACCAACTGGAGTGAGTCCATGCACGGAGAGCAATACAGATAGTGCTGGCGTAAGAGGGCATCCCTTGTAGATTGTAAGCCCTCATGGGCAGGGTCCTCTCTCCTTCTGTACCAGTTGGTAACGTGTCTTCTTCTTGCTTATTGCAATTGTTTTTAATAATGAATAATAATATTCCTATCTAGCATATTTACATAGGGATGGGATTTGCCATAATTGCCTTACAGGTGTGGGTCTCACCTACGGGGGTCACTTAATAAAATCTGTGGATAGGTAGCCGTGTGCCCCATCCATTGGTTTATAGAGGTGGGGATTGGAAGTATCAGGCATATATGGTATATCCTGGGCAGTGAAAATACCCCTTAAAAGTAAAGCTGCACCTTTGATCGCCAATAAATGTAATTTTAATACATCTTTGTTACCTCTCTTCATCAAATTTTTACTCTGTTCTGCACTTTGCAGTGTACAAATCAGATGTTATGAACTAGAAGCTGCTAGGAACCTACTGTTGATGGATTTTGTGTCTACTTGAAATGGGGTGTTTGCATTTAAAAGCCCTTTTTTAGACAGGTTCCCTATTCATAAGCCAATCACAGTGATCTGTGGGGGAACTTAGTATCAACTGTTTAATTCCCCTGCAGCACCACTACAGGTGAAACTAAGTATTACATGGGGCCCACTGACATTAACAGCCATGGATATGGTGGGTCCTCCAGAGTGAGAGGTGCTTGATTTGGGTCTGATTGGTTAATATACTCCTTAATAACTCATTTAGCCATCATTAACGCATTAATATCCAGTGGAAGTATAGAAGCTATCCATAAGTTTGTTCTCTGGCCATTTCATTCTAACTTTATGAGAAGCACAACATTTGTAAACTTTATTGACTGAAGACGTGGAACAATGACTGTAAATCTTGTCTTATTGCATATGACTCCTATAATGATCATACTGAGTGCCACAGGATATGATCTGCTGGAGAAAACCTGTCTTTTAGAGCTATAAATCTATTCTATCACATTCTATTATGTCACTACAAGGAAAATATCCCATAAAACTCTGAAGATTCACATTAAATTGCAGGTAAAATAAACTTTCTAAGAACAAAGCTATGGAGGTCCAAACCAACCACAGGTGTTTCACAGGTCTGCCATTGTTAAAATCAAAACTATGTTCTTAGCTAACAGATTGGCTCTATAATGAAGCTGCACTACCCACAGGGAACACATAGGGAATATCCAAATGTTGGTACTGATTAGTCACCCACCATTTATATATTTACTAGCAACCAAAAATGTGCCACTAATGTAGAACCCCAAGTGTAAGTGTGTCATTGTCTTACAGCTCTCTTAATAGTATACAGTGTATATGTCATGTCAGGTAGGGAACAGTGCAGACCTGACCTCCACCCACATCATTGTCCCTACCTATTTGGACGATCCGCCCTAAACAGTGGCCCCCAACTGGGCAAAGGTCCCTGACCTGACAGTGCTCAGGACCAAGGGAGACAAAAGAGGAAGTCAGACAGGCCAATACAAAACCAGACAATAATGTCAGAACCAAGAAAGAAACAAATGCAGAGTAATATACATACCAAGCAGGGACAAAACCATGAGGTTATATCAGAATCAGTAGTCAGAGGCAAAGTCACTAACAGGCAGAAGGTAAGAAGTCCAGGAATCCCCATAAAACACAAGAGGAGCACTGCTGCCTTCTCAAACAGCTGATCAGCGAGGGTCCCGGGTGTCAGACCTCCACTGATCAGATACTGATTAACTATCCTGACGATAGGTCATCAGTAAAAATATCTCAGAAAACCCATTTAAATCAATTGTCTGTCTATATAATGCACGACAGGACAGGTCCTCCAGAGCAAGAGATGCTCTTTGTAACCACTGCCCACACTGACCAAGGGCTGAAGATCCTAAAGAGGGAACCACCTTCCTAATAGCTATGACTTAAAGAAGTCAGTTCAGTGGAGAATGGCTAAATGAATGTTCCTTCAATGGAGAACATGGCACATCTATGTACAGTAATATACACTGTAGCTGTTCAGCTAAGACCTGTCCTAGGTTGCTAATATAGCTTATATGTGTATACAGCTAGACCTGCCAATAACCTTAATACAGTTCCTATGTTTATGTGTTAAAGACAAAAGCAGAGTTATTTACAGTGACTTCATGTTTTGGATGTCATATAACTGTTAAATATATTGTGTTCACAGAAGCAGAAAATATAATGTGCCATTATATGAATGTGAGGTAAGCTCAATGACACAGCAGAAACAACAGAAAGCATAGAGTTAAACTATTGTTGCTGGGCAGGAGTCTAGACCAATCATAGCCAGCCTCACACAGCTCAGGAGTTTTGACCAATTACAGCCAGCCTTATACACAGCTTGTGTGGGAAATTCCCCTAGCAGGAGCTGCTAGTATCATTATTCACCAGAGAGAGGAGCTGAACAGACACACACTCCACTAAGAGCTGTGTTTTATGGAAGCAAGAGGCCAAAATAGGTGTTTAAAACCGTTATATAATGTTCCTACTGTTAATATAGTGATTAGAACTGTACGCTGAACCAGTTATATGTGTGTTTTCTTACAGTTCCACCAATTGCAAACTACAAAGTTCACAAATTCAAATTCAAATTCCATATTGCAATCCAAATTGCATACAACAATACCAGATCATACTCAACCAATCTGCAAATAGTTGCTGCTAATTGCATACTGCAAATTGCGACCAAATTCAGCAAGTGAACTATTAGTTAGACCTCAGATATACCTCTCAGAGAGATCATACAGTGCTTAAATAACTTAAAGTGAGAGTACAGACACTCAATAGAGAAATATATCCACCATTTTATGTTGAATGACAAGATTGAACAGTTGAACCACCATCTTATGCATACCGCCATTTTATGATACTTTATTCAACACAGGTTTTGTACATGGACTATCTGCTGCGGAGGCGGCATTGTTATATATTGTTATATATGAAGAAAAGTTGAAGTTCCAGAAACCTTCAGAACGCAGTATCCTGCTCTTCAGAATAAGGTCAGAGCTTTCCTTTTATTACTTATCATTGCATATAGGCTTTGGCATAAAGAGACTTTTTTGGTGTTCAGAAATAAGAAACTTTAAAGCAAAACAGAGGACAGTTTGTAGTACATGGACTCTAAAGTATTTAAAGTGAAAGCCATTTATTGCCTGCCTCTATTGCTATTGCATTTAAAGTGAAAGTCCTTTATTTCTGAATTTATCAATATTGCATTTAAAGTAAAAGTTCCTTTAATATTCGTATTGATTGTTTTATCAAGTAAATTGTCTGAGCCTAGTATTACCATGCCGCTATTAGAGGATACAAAGATAGATAGAGTAGAGAGGGAAGAGCAAGAGAACCTGTCTGAGTTAGAAGAGTCTGATGCAGCATTAGTTTTGCCTCAAACAAATCTAGCCCAAACAAATGAACTAAGACGTTCATCAAAGATGCTGGAAAATTTGGAGCAAGAAGCAGCATTAAAAAAGAAAAGGTTCTGTCACGGATGGTGTTGCAGAAAGCAAGAAGTAACAAATAAAGATCCGCCTGACTTGATCCCAAACTAAGGAACAAAAGGGTGAGCCCTATTAAAGCCCTAGAGCTCTCCCTGACTGCTCAGCCCATGCAAAGATCTCAATGATAGAAAGTTGCATGTCCACGTACCTCGACTGAGTGACACCTGAAAACCCTATAATAGTGAGGGGACACGACCACCGGCTCCCTGCACTTAATACGGAGGGAGTCAGGGTCACCTAGAATCAAGCCAACAGGAAAACACAAATAAAGGGATAGACTTATCTAAGGAACCAGCAGTAGCAACTTCTAGCAGTGAGCACAATCCATGAAGTAATATAAACCGCAAAGTGAGGCAGTATAGGAGGGGATATAAAGGGGAGGCAATCACTGCTAATAGATGACAGCTGGGAGAGGGAGAAGAGATGTCAAAACGAAACCAAAACAAAAGAACATCATGCAGGAGGTACTGAAGAACGTCTGTCAGAACTTCTCAGAGATCTGGCGGTGACAGGTTCGCCCCCATGTATAATAAGTGGAAAGTATACATTAAAGACATTCGTAGAAAGCTAAAGCAAGAAAGTATAAAAAGGAACTTGAGTGATATGGAAGAGACAGTAGAAGAATCTGAAGCAATTGCCCCCCAGGCCGCCCCAAAGCACTGTAAAAACGGCCGCTGCGCGAGCCTCCGCCTGCCCGCTGCGCTGTCTGAGTCTGAGCACCGGTCCGGACCAGGAAGCGGTGAAGGCTTTGTACTCACCGCTTCCTGGTCCTCGGCTGTCTGTGCAGGGCTGCGCTGCTGCGCACAGGCGTAAGGCGCTCTGTGACGTCACGCGGCCGACAGCAGATTATGCAGTCCTGTCAGATCGCTGGAGGAGAGAGGAGCGGAAGAGCGCAGCGTCCACTCCAGGAGCAGGAAAAGTTTTTTTTTTTTTTAATATTTAGGCTGATGGACACTCAGTGAGGGCACTGGGGGCTGATGCCTGATGGAGAGGTTACTGGGGGCAAATGAGAGGCTGCTGGGGGCTGGTGAGAGGAACTTGGGGCAGATGAGAGGCTGCTAGGGGCTGATGAGAGGCACTGGGGGCAGATGAGAGGCACTGGGGGGCTTATGAGAGGCACTGGGGGCAGATGGAGTGGCTGCTGGGGGCAGATGGAGGCACTGGGGGCATATGAGAGGCTGCTGGGGGCTGATGAGAGGCACTGGGGGCAGATAAGAGGCTGCTGGGGGCTGATGAGAGGCACTTGGGGAAGATGAGAGACACTGGGGCCAGATGAGAGGCACTGGGAGCTAATGAGAGGCACTGGGGGGCTGATGAGAGGCACTGGGGGCAGATGGAGTGGCTGCTGGGGGCAGATAGAGACACTGGGGCCCGATGAGAGGCTGCTGGGGCTGATGAGAGGCACTGGGGGCCGATGAGAGGCTGCTGGGGGGTGATGAGAGGCACTAGGGGCAGATGAGAGGCACTGGGGGCTGATAAGAGGCACTGGGGGCTGATGAGAGGCTGCTGGGGGGCTGACGAGAGACACTGGGGGCAGATGAGAGGCACTAGGGGAAGATGAGAGGCACTGGGGGCTGATGAGAGGAACTGGGGGCAGATGAGAGGCTGCTGGGGGCTGATGAAAGGCACTGGGGGCAGATGAGAGGCTGCTGGGGGCTGATGAGAGGCACTGGGGGAAGATGAGAGACACTGGGCCAGATGAGAGGCTGCTAGGAGCTAATGAGAGGCACTGGGGGGCTGATGAGAGGCACTGGGGGAAGATTGAGTGGCTGCTGGGGGCAGATAGAGACACTGGGGGCAGATGAGAGGCTGCTGGGGGCTGATGAGAGGCACTGGGGGCAGATGAGAGGCTGCTGGGGGGTGATGAGAGGCACTAGGGGCAGATGAGAGGCACTGGGGGCTGATGAGAGGCACTGGGGGCTGATAAGAGGCTGCTGGGGGGCTGATGAGAGGCAGTTGGGGCAGATGAGAGGCACTGGGGGCAGATGAGAGGCACTCAGGGCTGATGAGAGGCACTGGGGGCAGCTGAGAGGCTGCTGGGGGCTGATGAAAGGCACCTGGGGCAGATGAGAGACCGTGGGGGCTGATGAGAGGCACTGGGGGCAGATGAGAGGCACTGGGGGCATATAAGAGGCACTGGGGGCTGATGAGAGGCACTGGGGTCTGAGGAAAGTCACTGGGGGCTGATGAGAGGCTGCTGGGGGCTGATGATAGGCTGCAGGGGGGCTAATGAGAGGCACTGGGGGCTGATGAGAGGCATTGGGGCAGATGAGAGGCACTGGGGGCTGAAGTAGAGGCTACTGGGGGATGATGAGAGGCATGGGGCTCTTATCTTAGTTCTGATTGGGGGTCATTCATATTGGGGTCTGAGCTGAGGTCTGATTAGGGGTCTGATTTGAGGTCTTATTGGGGTCTTATTAACATTGGGGATCTCTTTTGGGTCTATTAGCTGAGGTCTGATTAACATTGGGGGTCTGATTGATGGTCTGACCCGAGGTATAATAAAAAATATATTTTTCTTATTGTCCCCCTCTAAAACCTAGGTGCGTCTTATAGGGCGAAAAATACGGTACATGCTTGCTCCTTCTCACGATCTCCCCCACCCTTTGCGTACACCACGTGCCGTGACATCACAAGGAGGCACTGCAACACTAGGGTGAGCCCCGGTCTCCGTCCTGAACTGGAGAGCGGTGCCCACTTCCATTCCTGAGCCCAGCTGGAGCACTGATCCTGAGCCTGCTGGAGTCTTCAGAGCTATAAGTATTTACAGTAATTCACTGTAAGCTCTCTCTCTCTCTCTCTCTATATATATATATATATATATTCACTAGTAAGTTTGTCACTACTTGAGAAAGATCCCAGGAGGTGGTTCGAAACGTCGCTGTCTGGTGAATAAAAGTTGATCTTATTTTACGCCTTGGAGGTGCCGTGGAATTCTTCATGCTATATATATATATATATATATATATATATATATATATATTACTTGTTTTATGTGAGTAAGGATGCTGGGTGGTTGGAGAAGGGGAGGGATGGAGAAGGAGGAGGGAGGGGTGGATGGAGGGGTTAGTAGTACAGTACTATCTGCACATTGTAAAAAAAAGTAATCTGCAAAATATTATATATTTGTGTCAGAAGTTGTGCTTTTTTAATTTTTAGAACAATGATACGGCCATTTTATTTCATACTTTTGTGCTGATTCTTTTTTTTTTCTATACATTAGGACACTATAGTGACCAGAACCACAACAGCTAAATGTAGTAGTTCTGGTGTCTATAGCATGTCTCTGCAAGCTTTTTAATGTAAACACTGCCTTTTCAGAAAAAAAGGCAGTATTTACATTACTGCCAAGGAACACCTCTAGTGGCCACTCATCAGACGGCCACTCATCAGACAGCCACTAGAGGTGCTTCCTAGTACAGTGTTGCACAACGTGCAACACTGGCATTCACGCTAAACAATCCTCATACAAATGCATTGATTCAAAGCATCTCTATGAAGCCATGCATGCGCAATAGCCTCCCAATGCTTCCCTATGGAAAAGCAGTGGTTTGGCTATGATATACTCACACACTGCACATTCCTGTGCATTGTATTGATGAGGTGATCTGTAATACACTCACAAACTGCACATTCTGTTGTGGTGGAGGGCGTGATTGGATGCTAGGGTGTGGGAAGGCGAGATCCAAAGTTAAATCACTACATTAGTAAATGTTTTATGGTTTTATGTAACTCATTGTCATATTTTGTTGTTCAATAAATTTTACAGTTGGTTTCATATTGCTAAATATGGAGAGTAAGAAAACATTTAAAGAGAAACGTGGTGCTCAGAAAATACGAGAAAAACGGTCCAAAGAACTTGAAGGGATCCTAAGCAAATGAAACTATCTTTTTCGGTGGTATGTTAAAAGTTCGAAAGTTAAGGCTGGTTCTTACATTTTATGTCACAGAAATGTATATTCACTCTTTGATAACAAGAATGAATATATCTAACGTATATACTCGTCTATAAGTTGATCTCATCTATAAGTCGAGTGCAGTTTTTTGACCAACAATTGTGAAATATGATATTACTCGTGGATAAGTCAAGGGTAAAACTTGGGGCAATGAAATCCTGTGATTTATTTTTTTTTGTTAGATTTTACCTAGGCAAAGATCCTGTAACAATCAAACAGTTACGGTACCTACTTCTCTGCATCTCAGTGCACACACCCAGCTGCAACGCTATTAGATGACCATGCCTGAATGTAGCAGGCACATTCGGTTAGCGTTATCTCGCCAGCTAGTGTTCCTACTTGTAGCTCACTACAGCCACCGTTGCAACAGTGATGTGGAAAGGGTACCGATAGGTGGCAGTCATCAGCAATAGCTGCACTGTATTCTATATCAGCCTGCTGTTGTCCGTGTGTGTACCCAGTATCTGGGTCAACATACAGCTAAGTACACTAGCACTACCAGTAACTCGATATTGCCCCGCATTCAATGTGAACAAAATTCTATCTTAACTAGCATGGACCCGTGGATCTGTGTTTTAAAATGAATTTCTCGAGTATATAAACGGTAGTCTGTTGGCATATGCGATGTGCATGATGAAGTTTTACGTTTGTTAAGATTCATGATGGATTATCAAGGAGTGTGCATAATTGACTTTCCATAGTGATCAGTTTTACTTTTTTTAAGATATATATTTACTTATTTTAAATCTCATAAAATCTTACATGTAAGGTAAGTATGAATTGTATATCCTTTGTTTGCATGAGTTTTTTTTTTTTTTATGTTACCATGCATGGAGTTTTTGGAGTTCCTTGGTTACATCTAGAACTTTGTTGGGGAGATTAAAATAGGTTGACAAAAAAAATATTTGTTTTAGGCTGGTGGTATACAACCAAGAATTCCTGTTGATGAGGTTTCTTCCGGCCCAAGTGCTCCTTCAAGCATGCCAGTTGTGTCCGTCGAAGATGAGATGAGCCCACAATCAGAAGAACAGGTGATTGAGGAGGAGGTGGTGTCAGAATGCAGAGAGCAAGCACAGATGAATGACTCAGATGTTTTTGAAGACTTTCCTGAATTAGAATGTATCACACCTGAAGACATGTCAGAAAGTGTTATAAGTGATCCATCAGAAATATATTTTAGTCTTTCTCCTGCATGTTCCATAGCAGAAAAAAATGTATTTTGTTGAAAAACACCCTTTTCAGCCAACCAGGACTGAATGCGCAGATCTTCCTTTTCAAGAAGCAGACTTTTAATACCGCAAAAAGTCCAATGGGGATCGTATTAAGCGTTTATGGCTGAGTTGTAAGATAAAGGATCGAAAGTTAGAAGCATTTTTTTGCAGCATATGCATTGCCTTTTCTAATTCCTCTTCCTCGTTCACTAGTGGTTGTTCTCATTTTCAACATTGCTATCAGGCAGCAAATAAGCACGAATCTTCAAAAAGTCATTGTGATGCTGTAAGTGCTTATTTTACCATGAAAACTAATAGAAGCATTGACACATTAATAAATCAGGCTCAAGTCTCCAGAAGTAAGAAGGAGATACTACAAAATATTTAGGTATTAAACCGTATATTTAATATTGTAAAACTCCTCGGAAAACAGGGATTGCCATTTTGTGCCCAAGGCACTAATGAATCGCTGTACAATTTAAATAATTTAAACAATTTTCTGGAAATTGTCCTACTTCTATCACAGTATGATATTCCTCTTAAAAATCAAATTGATAGATGTGTTCAAGACAGTGAAAAAAGAAAACAGTGATTGAAAGACAGAAAAACATCAGGAAAACATTCAACTGGACGTGGATCTCTTGTGACATTTTTGTCCAATAATACAATAAAGAAAGTATTTTCATCAATAGTTCGAAGCATGTAAAACTTAATTGTGTCTGAAATCGGAGAGAAACCATTCAGTATACAGGTTGACTCCACACAAGATGTTTGTAGATCAAGCAACAGTAGTTGCGAGATATGTGCAAGATGATGCCATTAAAGAACGGCTTGTGGCGATTCTCCCTGTTAAAGATGCTACAGTAAAAGGATTTCACGAACTTCTAATGTCCTGCTTTGATGTACTTGGATTAGATTTCCAAAAAATTGCCGGTGAATCATTTGATGGTGCAGCAAATATGAGGAGTGTGTATGTGGGACTACGTGCACAGATTGCGAAGGTAGTGCCAGATTCGGTTTATATATGGTGCTATAGTCATATCCTTAACCTCAGATTGCTGTCAAGTATTGTAATCCCCAAAATTTTTGAGTCTCCTAAATCGCTTGGCAACCATTATTGGAGACTCCCACAAAAGAATGAATATCAAAGAAAGACCAACTGGATAGAAGACATGGACAGGAAAAACTTTTAAAGTTACAAAAAATTGGAGAGACAAGATGGTGGGCAAAAAAAAGGCCCTTAACTGGTTTATGGTGAAAAACATTCTCTTTATTTATATGTAATTTCCCAGAGTAACTTGTTTGAATCGAAAAACCACTTTTGAGGCCTCATCCCTTTTTCACAATCTTTGTCAGTTTAGGATTATCCTTATAGCAAACATATTTTTACAGGTTTTTGATGTTATAGGGTCAGTGTCAAAATATCTACAAACCAGTGGCCTTGACTTTAAGGTAACATGGCAAATGGTTGAACGTGCAGTTGAGCAACTGAAAAAAATAGATTTCAACAATCTTAAACAAAAGGTTGAACACTTTGCAATAAAAACAAATGAGTTAATGGATGAAAGTGATGTTCTCAACTCCGTGGAAGTCGAGACTATGCTTCCAGTTCGAAAAGTGGCACAAAAAAACGCTTGGATGGAGAATCTTCACATGATGAACAACCTGAAGATGAAATGCAATGTTTTTGAGCTAGTGTGTTCAGACCAATTATGGACCAAATCATGCAAAGCATGACAGAGAGATTTTCAGAAAATAAGCAATTGGTCATGGATTCCCACTACTTGGATCCTCGCACTTTTCAGAAACTTAGGACAGATCCCAAAGTGCTAGATGGAGGGGCACTAGAGAGAATTTCTAAGTTAGCTAAAGTAAATGAATGTTATCTCAAAACTGAATTAATAAGTTTTGCCAACTTATTTCCAAGTCTTACAGGATGTCTTTCTGAAGATGAGACACAGATGGAAATAATTCCTGATGATGATGATGAGGAGGAGGAGGAGGAGGAGGAGGAGGAGATTAATGACTGGATTCCACCTACTGACAAACTAGGTGAGGTACAAAAGGAATCAAAGTGCGGTTCTTGCAAGCAGTGCTTTCTTTGCTGTCACAGGTTGTTGTTAAAATACAACCTTTATTCTGCAGCTTATAAAAATCTTTCTATCACCTATGACCCTTTCTTTTACACAAGTGTCATGTGAGAGAGCATTCAGCAAGCTAAAACTCATCAAGACCCGACTGCGAGCCACAATGGGACAAGAACTGCTTGATGCTCTAATGATCATGTCAGTGGAGAGAGATCTTCCGGAACAGGTCCAGTTTTCAGATGTATGGAAATTATTCATAAAAGTTCATCCTTGATGAGGTCTTTGCTAACCATTTGATCAAATATTTAGTTTAAAAGTTTTATACAGATATTTATTTATCTGGCTTCTGTATTTTTTGAAAAAGTGTATTGTGTCCATACATTGTTCATTTGTTAAAACTGTAGATTTTATTTTTCTTAAACATTATTTTTTGTTATTACAATTAAATTATGTTAAACCACATTGTATCATATTTGTCTTGCTTCATAACTAAAAAATCAGTTATAAAACAAGGAAAAGGTGGGCGTGGACGGTGAGCTGATTGGGTGGTGCAATGGGCCACTTGACTGGATTTCCCCCCCAGGAATAAGGCTGCCAGCCCTCCCCTGTAACACAATCTCAAGTGTGACTTCCTTTGCTAGAAGAAGTGCCACCCACATATCAGAGTCCTCAAATAATTCAGCCAAAAGAAAGGAATTAGCTGAACAACTTGCTGTCAAGAGAGCAGAAATTGAAATGGAAGTGAGGAAATAAGTCATTATCCTTCCAACCCTGCTCAGAAAGCAAAGAGAGGCCTAGTCCAGTTTTAGGAAAAAGGTATGTGGATTTACCCTCTATCTCTACCAGAAAAGATAAAAAAAGGGACTCACCTAATACAAAACTAAGTCAGAAAATAGAACCAGATGATTCTATTCCTAGATGTCACGGCAATGCTCAGGAGAGTGTTACAACCATTGTCCCAGCAAGACAACAGAGAACAGTCCTAGCTAGACTTCCCGTTCCGGAACCCACTGTATTTTCGGAAGTAGTACTGAAGTTCATAGAGTGGAAGGCAAGCTTTGAAATGATCATCGAGCATCATTGCTTCAGTCCAGTTGACAAGTTAATGTACCTTCAGAGATATGTTGGTGGAGAAGCCAAGGAAGTTCTTGAAGGTAACTTCTATAGAAAAGAAAAATTGAATGCAAGATATGGTCATCCTTTCTTAGTACAAAGAGCCTTTAGAGAGAAACTGAATAACTGGCCTAAAATAGGCCCTAAAGAACACTTCAAACTCCAAAAGTATGGTGACTTCCTGCAAGCATGCAGCAATGCCATCCCACATATACGAGGACTAGAAGTACTAAACGATTATCTAGAAAACCACAGGATGCTAACTAAGCTACCTGAAGAAGTGGCTTCTAGATGGAATCGCTATGTGAACAGTTAGATCTAGGCAAGAATTCCCAAGTTTTAAAGAGTTCTCTGAGTTCATCAATAAGGAAGCACGGATAGCATGTAATCCAGTAACATTATCTTACGTCTTAAAACCCTTAGAAAAAAGGCCTGCAAGAGAGATAAGACGCGCAAGAGCAACTAGCTTTGCCACCAACACAGCAGCTAAAGGTCCAGATACCTACGAGAACAAGTTCAAAGTCACTACTGGGATCAGTAGAGAGATAGAACCAACAAATCTTAAGACTACCTTCAAATGTATGTTCTGTGGAGAGAACCACTCCATACACAAGTGCCAACAATTAAAGGAGAAGTCCCCAGATGAAAAGAAAAGGTTTGTACTTGATAACCAACTGTGTTTTGGTTGTCTAAGAAAAGGCCATGTTACTAAGGAGTGTAAGAAAAAGGCCACATGCAGCATTTGCAAAGGACGTCATTCTACACCACTACATGAAGAACGTCCAAAGAAGGATTAATCCTTAATACCTAAAGATACTGAGGAAGAAAAGAAAGTATCGGTATGAGGGAAGGAGAAAACAATGGCACATCTATGGTTGTACCAGTGTGCATTTCAAATCCTAAAAGGAGGAACAAGAAGGTATATGCCTATGCGCTACTGGATGCCCAGAGTGATGTCACCTTCATTGATCAAGAAATCTGCAAGAAATTACAAGTGGAAACAAAACCAGTGAAGCTCAAATTCACCACAATGACGGGGAGAGACACATTTGTGAACAGTCAAAGGGTCAAAGGACTGAGAGTTAGAGGACTTCATTCAAACTTCACATTAGATCTACCTCCAGCTTATACAAAAGATGATATACCTCTAGATCGAGATCGCATAACTACCTGTGAAACAGCCAATAAATGGGAGCACCTATCTGTCATATCATTTGAAATGTCCCCACTGAAGGAGTTTGGTGTTGGACTGTTGATAGGTTACGAATTGTCCCGAAGCCTTGGTAGTATGAAAAGTAATCACAGGAGGAAAGGGTGAACCCTACGCTGTTCAAACTGATCTAGGATGGGGTGTTGTTGGAGAAAAACAGCAGATCGCAAACTCAAGACAGATGACAGGATTGTGTCATCGAATATCTGTCCAAGAGTTACCAACTGTAAGTCCAGCAAAAGTAATCAAGATCCTTGAATCGGAATTTGCAGACATAAGTTCTAACAAAAAGAGTGTATCCCAAGAAGACATAAAGTTCGTACACACTCTAGAAGAAAGAATTCAGCAGAATCAAAGTCATCTTGAAATGCCCTTACCTTTTAGAGAACAACCTAATTTGCCAAATAACCCTAGTAAGATTGAAATGTTTGAAGAAAAGGATGGGAAGAGATCCCAAACTCAAGAATTATTATTTGAAATTCATGGAAGGCATCCTCGAAGAAGGACATGCAGAGAAAGTTAATAACCAACCTAAAGAAGGAGAAATGTGGTACATCCCACATCAAGGTGTTTACCACTCAAAGAAACCAGATAAGATTAAATATATAACAAATATACCGTGGCTCACCCAAATCCAAAGTATGGTTGAGGTGCTCTGCTTTTTGATGATTCACCTAATCATCTACATAAAAGTGTAATATATAAATGTAAAAATAGGCACTCACCATCTAACAGTTTAAAATAGTTTTAAATTTATTGTTATTAAAATTACACAAATTACCCCTACAATATTCTGCGATTAAAATATTCACAATATTCTGCGATGATAAATATTCTGCAATTATTTTGATCTCGAATTTTACGCAATTAAAAAAAATATATATAATAACTGTGCAGTGTAAAAATAATCGATATAACAAATATTTGACAAAATATCCCTTAGTGCTAAAACATATTGTCAAATAATCAAGTGATTTTGCGTGTACAAATACAGACCTTATCCAAATAAAACAATAATTATAATAAAAATAATAAAGGTGATTATATATTCTTCCCAAAATAATTGTCACTGATGTTATGTGATGATATGGGAGATTGCTTATGTGACGAAAAGGTTATTTGCGAATTTGATATATAAAATTCGATATGAGCAGATAAATCGGGGAGGTCCGGTATCTTAAATAAGGCTGGCGTCTGGGGCGTCCCCCTTGCACAGCCTCTTACCTGTTCCCTCCGTTCACTGCTCTCCAGGCTTGGTCTTTTTATAAGTATCTGGACTCCTGCGATAGTTTGCAGTCTTTCGATATGTCGCTTGTTGTTCACCGACAATTACATTTTCCAGCTATGTAAAGCATAGACCTCGATGTCTCACACAAGAGATGTCTGCAATCTTCGCCGCAGGATAGCAGCTGTAGCTTGAGGTCAGCTCAAATCAGATGCTGGTTTCACTCTGGTTCGCGTGTAAAGTGCTCTTAAAGGGCCCAGTGTCCTGTATAGAGTCTCAATCAGAATATAGAATATAGTCACTTTGTGGTGGTCTTAGGTGGGTAGTTGTAGATCCAAACACGGCCAGATGCGTTTCGAGGTAGCAACCTCTTCCTCAGTGGCTTTATTTTCAAATGCAACTACCCCCTTCTTATATAGTCAGTGACTATCTATCCCACCCAAGACATGGTCTGGAATCCAATGATTTCCATCCAATCACCAAGAATGTATTCCTTACCTGTTGTGGTGAGATTTTTACTCCATACGGAGGGATTTAGTTTATTTTTTTTATTAAATGAAGAAATCTTTAGTCACAGTTGTATAGAGGTTCAAAGTCCATATCCTTTGCATTTATAAATCATTTTCCATATAATAAAAATATATAATAAAAGTTTATATAGGGCCTGTTATAAAACTCAGTACCATATATATATATATATACACAATACATATATATATGAATTGGGGGAGGGAGCCCCCAGCCGAGGAGAGATCCACACAACTGAAATATAAAACATAAAACATAAAATTGAGAGCTTGAACCAAGTTAAGATGAAGTAGAGTCTAGAACAAACATTAGTGATGTGGACATTTTCCTCCTTGCTCCTGCTCCCTTACTCTGAGATTGATGTTATATTAAAATTGTCAACTAAAAGTATTGGAAGATACATTATGATGATTGGCGATTTATACATTTCCTAAAGATGTTAGGGTAGATAATATGGATTAAATTTTATAAGAAAAAGAAAAAAACGCATCGATAAGCAAAAAACGCTGCCCTACATGGTGATTGAGCTATGCCAATCATATCAAAATTATAAGGATTGGATGATACAATATGATGTTTGGCGGTTGATAAAGTCCTTAAAGTAGTTAGGATATACAATATAGACAAAATTTTAGAAGAAAAAGAAAAAAACGCATCAACAAGTAAAAAAAACGCATCAAAAACGCAGAAAAAGTGCAGGTGCGTTTTTTGGAGAAATTGTTTTATTTTATTTTATTTGATGCTCCCTTCTATTGTTTTAGAGTTATTTTATACCTTTATGGGTTTTTAAAGAGAAATTCATATAGATATGTATTGTAAGAAGCAAATATATATATGGTACTGAGTTTTATAACAGGCCCTATATATACTTTTATTATATATTTTTATTATATGGAAAATGAATTATAAATGCAAAGGATATGGACTTTGAACCTCTATACAACTGTGACTAAAGATTTCTTAATTTAATAAAAAGAAGAAACTTAATCCCTCCATATGGAGTAAAAATCTCACCACAACAGGTGAGGAATAAATTCTTGGTGATTGGTTGGAAATCATTGGATTCCAGACCATGTCTTGGGTGGGATAGATAGTCACTGACTATATAAGAAGGGGGTAGTTGCATTTGAAAATAAAGCCACTGAGGAAGAGGTTGCTACCTCGAAACGCGTCTGGCCGTGTTTGGATCTACAACTACCCACCTAAGACCACCACAAAGTGACTATATTCTATATTCTGATTGAGACTCTATACAGGACACTGGGCCCTTTAAGAGCACTTTACACGCGAACCAGAGTGAAACCAGCATCTGATTTGAGCTGACCTCAAGCTACAGCTGCTATCCTGCGGCGAAGATTGCAGACATCTCTTGTGTGAGACATCGAGGTCTATGCTTTACATAGCTGGAAAATGTAATTGTCGGTGAACAACAAGCGACATATCGAAAGACTGCAAACTATCGCAGGAGTCCAGATACTTATAAAAAGACCAAGCCTGGAGAGCAGTGAACGGAGGGAACAGGTAAGAGGCTGTGCAAGGGGGACGCCCCAGACGCCAGCCTTATTTAAGATACCGGACCTCCCCGATTTATCTACTCATATCGAATTTTATCTATGAAATTTGCAAATAACTTTTTCGTCACATAAGCAATCTCCCATATCATCACATAACATCAGTGACAATTATTTTGGGAAGAAAGTATAATCACCTTTATTATTTTTATTATAATTATTGTTTTATTTGGATAAGGTCTATATTTGTACACGCAAAATCACTTGATTATTTGACAATATGTTTTAGCACTAAGGGATATTTTGTCGAATATTTGTTATATCGATTATTTTTACACTGCACAGTTATTATATATATTTTTTTTAAATGCGTAAAATTCGAGATCAAAATAATTGCAGAATATTTATCATCGCAGAATATTGTGAATATTTTAATCGCAGAATATTGTAGGGGTAATTTGTGTAATTTTAATAACAATAAATTTCAAACTATTTTAAACTGTTAGATGGTGAGTGCCTGTTTTTAAATTTAAATATTACAGATAAGATTAAAGTAGTATTTGTTCAGCAAAGTATAATGGTGTTGCATTAAACAATCATCTACTAAAAGGACCAGATCTTACAAACACTCTGTCTGGAGTACTCTGTAGATTTAGAAAGTATCCCATAGCGGTCATGTGTGACGTTGAAAAGATGCTCCACCAGTTTCATGTGAAGAATGAAGATAGAGACTTCCTGAGGTTTCTATGGTGGGAGGATGGAGATACAGATTCAGAGCCAGCAGAATACAAAATGAACGTACACTTGTTTGGAGCAGCATCGTCTCCAGGTTGCTCCAATTATGGTATGAAGTACCTGGCCAAACAGAATGAAAAGGATTGCCCGTCAGCAGCAAATTTTTTGAAGAAAAACTTTTATGTAGATGATGGTCTCATAAGTCTAGAGTCCACAGAATCTGCAATCAAACTAGTGAAAGAAAGCCAAGAGTTATGCGCAAGAGGAAACCTGCGCCTTCATAAATTCATATCAAACAACAGAGAGGTACTGGAATCCATCAGTGACTCTAAATTTGCATCATCAATGAAGAATGTAGATCTCAATTATGATCATCTTCCAGTCCAGAACGTACTTGGATTGGGATGGAATGTAGAGAATGACAAGTTCTTCTTTGAAGTATCTATTGAAGAGAAAATTGCAACTAGACGTACCATTCTTTCCGCAGTGGCTTCTATATTTGATCCATTGGGATTCTTGGCCCCAATAATCCTCAGAGTAAAATAAATACTACAAGAATTATGCAGACAGAAGTTGGGATAGGATGAGCCCACACCTGAAAATTTGAAGCTAAGATGGGAGAGTTGGATAAGAGACCTGCAAAACTTGAGAGAGGTTCGGATACCCAGATGTTTTGTACCTCATGATTGCGGAAAGTACAAGAAAACAGAACTTCATCACTTTTCAGATGCCAGTAGTTATGGTTATGGTCAGTGCTCCTACATCAGAGTGATAGGAGAAGAAAAGATACACTGTTCCCTGGTTATGGGAAAGGCCAGAGTTGCACCTAACAGTATTCAGACAATACCAAGACTTGAACTGACAGCAGCTGTTGTTTCAGCATCAGTAAGCAAGTTTCTGAGAGAAAAATTGGAATAAAAAATAGATAAATAATATTTTTGGACAGACTCACAAGTTGTCCTAGGATACATAAACAACGAAGTGCGAAGATTCCATATCTTTGTCGCCAACAGAGTTGAGAAAATTCGGGAAATAACAAATCCAGAACATTGGCATCACATTGACACAAAGCATAACCCAGCAGATCATGCTTGAAAAATTCTAATTGGTTCACAGGCCCAGAGTTCCTTTGGGAAAAGTAAATCACGCCCAGTAAAAGTTACACAGAATTGTCTATGGGTGATCCAGAGGTAAAAGTTGTACAAACTTTGAGCACTGCTGCCAAGTGTCAAGATGACATACTTGAAAGACTAGCCAGATGTTCAAAATGGAATACAGTCATAAATGTAGTAGCTCGAATTAAACGTTTGGCAAAGGGAATCAGAAAGAAGGAATTGTTGAATGTAGAAGAAAGAATGAAAGCTGAAGAAACAGTCATAAGACTCATTCAACAGAGATTCTACAGTGAAGAGTTGAAGAGACTTAGTCAAGAACATAAAAGGCTTAAAAAAAAACACCCATTGTACAAGCTTAATCTTGTTCTGCAGGATGATATACTGAAGGTAGGGGGGGGGGGGACTGGAAAATGCATCTTTACCTAGCAGCGTGAAGCATCCAGCAATTCTACTCAAAAATTCCACCTTCACAACAAGATTGATTATTGATCACTACCACAACAAATCCTTGCATCAAGGAAGAAGCTTTACCCAAAGCTATTTGAGAGAAGGATTGTGGATTGTGAAAGGAAGCAAAGTTATAGAAAAGTATATAAGTAAATGTGTAGTCTGCAGAAAGGCACGTAGACCTACCGAAAAACAAAGAATGGCAGATATACTGGCAGATCGTGTAAACCCATCACTACCATTTCTTTATAGTGGAATGGATTGTTTTGGCCCATTCATCACCAGACATAACCGTAAGGAGTACAAAAGATATGGACTAATATTTACATGTCTAAGCTCTAGAGCAATTCACCTGCAAATGTTAGAGGATATGTCAACTGACGCATTCAACGCCTTGAGATGTTTTATAGCTATTAGAGGTAGCGTCAGAGAGCTTAGATCTGACCAAGGATCTAATTTTGTCGGAGCAAAGAATGAATTGAAGAAAGCTCTAAAAGAGATCGATAAAGAAAAAGTAACTGAGTATTTGTTAGAGAAACAGTGTGATTTTCATATGAATGCTCCACATGCAAGCCATAAAGGAGGAGTTTGGGAAAGACAAATCAGAACTATAAGAAATGTGTTAAGTTCAGTGTTGAAAAGGAATGCCGGAAGAATAGATGATGCTTCAATTAGGACCCTATTCTATGAAGTAATGTCTATTGTTAACAGTCGTCCACTTACAGTTGATAATATCAACGATCCAACAAGTTTGGACCCTTTAACTCCCAACCATCTACTTCACCTTAAGTCTGAGTACATACAGCCACCGCCTGCCAAGTTTACCAAAGAGGATTTATATGCTAAAAGAAGATGCCGAAGAGTTCAATATCTATCAGATCAGTTTTGGAATATATGGAGGAAAGAGTACTTAGCCAATCTTATGCTAAGATGTAAATGGCAAACACCCAGAAGAAATGTCCAAGTTGGTGGCACAGTGTTAGTGAAAGAAGAAGATTTACCTAGAAGTCAATGGAAATTGGCCAAAGTTCTAGAAGTTCAAAAGGATGAAGATAGGCTAGTAAGAAGAGTGTTGTTACAAATAGGAGACTTGACAAAAAAGGAAAACTTCTCACTACTCCACTTAAGTTGGAACGTCCTATACAGAAGTTAGTTGTTCTACTTGAGAGTGATAAAAGACACTTGGAAGTTGAGAACATGATGAAAAATTCCTCAAATTCATGTTCAAGTCCTATCATTAGGAACATAGAATTATAGGTAATTTTGGTGGGAGTGTAGCTGGCCAGCTAAGACCTGTCCTAGGTTGCTAATATAGCTTATATGTGTATACAGCTAGACCTGCCAATAGCCTTAATACAGTTCCTATGTTTGTGTGTTAAAGACAAAAGCAGAGGTTTTTACAGTGACTTCATGTTTTGGATGTCATATAACTGTTATATTTATATTGTGTTCACAGAAGCAGAAAACATAATATGCCTTTAAGATTCGTTATATGAATGTGAGGTAAGCTCAATGACACAGCAGAAACAACAGAAAGCATAGAGTTAAACTGTTGTTACTGGGCAGGAGTCTAGACCAATCACAGCCAGCCTCACACAGCTCAGGAGTTTTGACCAATTACAGCCAGCCTCACACACAGCTTGTGTGGGAAATTCCCCTAGCAGGAGCTTCTGAAATCAATATTCACCAGAGAGAGGAGCTGAACAGACACACACTCCACTGAGAGCTGTGTTTTATGGAAGCAAGAGGCCAAAATAGGTGTTTAAAACAGTTATATAATGTTCCTACTGTTAATATAGTGATTAGAACTGTATACTGAACCAGTTATATGTGTGCTTACTTACAGTTCCACCAATTGCAAACTACAAAGTTTACAATCCAAATTCAAATTCCATATTGCAATCCAAATTGCATACAACCATACCAGATCATACTCAACCAATCTGCAAACAGTTACTGCTAGCTGTATACCGCAAATTGCGACCAAATTCAGCAAGTGAACTATTAGTTAGACCTCAGATATACCTCTCAGAGAGATCATAAAGTGCTTAAATACCTTAAAGTGAGAGTAAAGATACTCAAGAGAGAAATATATCCACCATTTTATGTTTAATGACAAGATTGAACAGTTGAACCACCATCTTATGCATACCGCCATTTTGTGATATCTTTTCAACAAGTGTTATGTTCATGGACTATCTGCTGCGGAGGCGGCAGTGTTATATATGAAGAAAAGTTGAAGTTAATAAAGAAGTTATTTCAAGCATTTGGTGTGCTCTTTAAACCTACTGTTTCCATAGAACGGCGCTAGAAGAATTACAGAGTAACAGACTGTCTGGTTAGACTAAAAGTCAGAGATCTCAAAATTCTTCCAATGCCACAGCGCAAAAGGCACTTAATAGTGCTGCGCCTGCCACATACACAGACCATAATTTTTAATGGGTACTGTGTGCTAATTAATTTTCCCAATTCTGGCTCTGCAGATGAACTGAACATGTACTGCCATGTTTCTTCACAGGTTACAGAGGATTTCTTTAGGACCTACCTGTAGCAGCAGGACAACCTGTGGTCAACTGTTGGCCCATTCAAACAAGCAATTTTAACTTCTGTTTGCTGTAGTTTAGAATAGGCAGCACACAGACTGAACACCAACACATTAAAATCAATGGGTCAATTCACGCCAGAATTTCTTTACAGACCATTCAGAAACAATCGCAGGATATATATATATATATATATATATATATATACACAGTATATTTTGGTCCGATTTTCATGCTAGCCTTTCCCATTCAGTGAAAAAAAAATGGACAGCACACGCATGCCATCTGTGCATTCTTCAAGTATTTTTGAAGGACATGGAAATCAGACGACATACTGATGCCACGAGCATGGGAAAAAATAGATAGAATGCTGTCTGGGACTATCCTGATCCAGCACAGATGGAGATAGTCAGTCTCTCGCAGACAGAACATGGACAAGTTGTATGTGGCTCATCTGAGGAGATCATAAGGCCCTATTCACACGACCATATATATTTTGCAGGATCCACAAAAATGACAGATGACGTCCGTGTGACATCCTTTTTTTTGTGGACCCACTGTAACAATGCCTATTCTTGTCCGCAAAACATACATGTTCTATATTTTTTGTGATTCTGCAGAACAGACAAACAGATTTTTTGTGGCCCCATTGAAACAAATAAATGGGTCAGTTTCCCCAAAAAAGTGGATGATCGGATGTGCACCAAAAATACGGTCTTATGAGTGGGTCCTAAGGTTACGGCGACACTGTCACTTTTCTGCTTGCAGTTTTGGAAGCCAAAAACAGAAGTGGTTTTGTGAAAGAGGTTATATTTGGCCTTTAAACTTTATCTGCTTTTACGATCCACTCCTGATTTTGGCTTCCAAAACCGCATCAGGAAATCTGACCGTGTGGCCGTACTAGTGTTGGTAGATTCTGATTCGTCTAAACCAGTAATCTTTTTGCTGCTTACAATAAACAATAAACATTAGGAGTTCCCGATTGTTGAAACACGAGACTATGCGAGTCTTGCACATTCGCCGTTACTGTAAGTAGTGGCGCATATCGAACTGTATTACATAACGAATCTGAAACCGGGTTCACTATGGATTGCGGCAAAATCAACGAATCCAAGTTCAGATAAATTCTGTAATACTTACAACCATGGCGCATGCGAGAGACTCACATAGTCTCATGTTACTGGCTGCCAAGTTCATTTAGCAGCAGCGGAGACAATACAGTATAAGGGACCTACCAAAGAAGGACGAATCCAGATCTACCAACACTAGGCTGTACCCCTAGGCTACTTTCACACTAGCGTTTTTGCTGGATCCAGCAGGGATCAGCAAAATGCTTCCGTTACTGATAATGCAACTATCTGCATCCGTTATGAACGGATCCGGTTGTATTATCTTTAACATAGCCAAGACGGATCTGTCATGAACTCCATTGAAAGTCAATGGGGAACGGATCTGTTTTCTATTGTGTCTGAGAAAATGGATCCATCCCCATTGACTTGCATTGTGAGTCATGCCGGATCCGTTTTGCTCCGCATCCCATGATGGAAAGAAAACCACAGCATGCTGCGGTTTGCTCTCCGGTATGAGAACGGAATGGAAGGCATTTGGAGCATTCCGTTCTGTTCAGTTACATTTTGTCCCCATTGACTATGAATGGGGATAATATGGAAGCGTTTTTCTCCGGTATTGAGATCCTCTGCCGGATCTCAATACCTGAAAATGTAAACACAAGTATGAAAGTACCCTTAGGGTCAGGTTTTCTTGATCCAGTTTTGGAAGCATGATAGAGGGGTGGATCATAAAATATTAAAAGGGCTTTTACTATTGATGACCTATCATCAATATCAGATTGGCGATTCCTATCTGCTGCTGCGGTCTATGGTCTTTGCCATAGACAGGAGCAGTGGTGACCAGGAAGAGAGTCATGAGATGGTACTTGGGCACTGCGCACACCGTCTCCTCATACAGCTGATAGGCAGGGGTGCTGGGTGTTGGACCCCTGCCGATCTGATATTGATGACCTACCCTGAGGATATGTCATCAATAGAAAAAGCCCGGACAACCCCTTTAAGGACAGGTTTGACATTTTTTATTAATTTATTCGTGCCATTGGCTTCCAAAACTGTATCCAGAAACCTGAACACATGTGGCTGTCCTCTTTTTGTCAGGAGACCTTACTAATAAAAAGTTATTGTCCAAAGTGGACAACCCCTTTAACCAATACCCCTCAGTTTATAATATATAATATTTGCTGGCTTTCCTCTTTATTGGTATGCAGCAGGCTCTGTCTATTTTGCAGCAAAAACATTCCAAATCACATTCTCAACGTACCTTGTCTGGACAAGAAGCATTGTTGAGGTTACTGTCACTCTTAATTATTTTCAGGTAGAACAATCACTCCATATAATTACCTAATTGTGCAATATGTTTTCACTCTTGTTTCACTGCAAATTAGTTGCAGGGCATATCAGTGTGCAATTTATCATCTAAGTAACCAGCACTCATCACACCACAAGTGAGTTGCTTTAAATATATTGTTATCTTTGTCTTGCAAATGAGTGACAACCGTGCAGTGGAGGGTATATATTATGTAGTTATCGCTGCAAGATTGCACAGTGTTTTCACAGTCAGGTCTTCAGTCTACTTACACTTTACCTAAAGAGTAATACATAAAAAAATGTGGCTATTTCCACTTTTTTATATAGCGCCAACTCTTATAATAGTCTATCGGACATTATTCACAGGCACCTGATGCGACATGTGAGAAAGCTGAAAATAGCTTTGAACCTCTTTTGCGTAAAGTACTACTGTGGGTTACCATTGACCCTTTTGCAGTGAACTTTACAGCACACGCCAGCTTTGCGCTGTATTGTTGTTGTATGCTACATGCATGGTATATCTCCTCGCACATAAGTGTGCCAGGAAACCAGCATCATGTTTTTATGCCCATGTGATGTGAGGCATGTCATGCTATGTGCCTTTAAGCTGCTGTAGGACACCAGCGAGGAATGGCTAAATTGTAAGTTCACTTTTCTGGGTAAAAACTCCCTGTATACTATGGTCATGGTAAAAAGATGTCTATTGCTCTGTGCTGACAGTGAATTGTCACTACTGGGGTTCATATACCCAGGACAGGAGGTCAATGGAGCTGCACATATGCACTTTATGTATTGAACCACACTGCCAGAGATGTCAACAAGAGCTGAGCTGAGTCAGATGTCAGTACAGGGGTCGAGCTCAAAGCATCCGCCTGCTGGGAGGATGTTCCAGAGAGTCCATATATGAACATGCAGACAGAGCCTCATGGTCAGTAGCACAGAAGCAGCTCAGAGAGTCTGTGCTAGCAGAATGCTGCAGCTGCTTAGGAAGAGACCCAGCAACAATGCTGCATGATATTCAGCTAGCAAGTGAAGGTGTTATGCACTAGTAAAAAGGGTGAAAAAGCTGTTGCCACTTAAAGACACAATGTTCGCATTTAACTTGTTGCCTGTGACTACGGCTGTGCCTAGGCCATCTTTATGTAGAGCAACAATTCTTTTTTCAGATCCTCAGAGAGTTCATTGCCCTGAGGTGCCATGTTGAACTTCCAGTGACCAGTATGAGAGAGTGTGAGAGCGATAACACCAAATTTAACACACCTGCTCCCCATTTACACCTGAGACCTTGTAACACTAGCAAGTCACATGACACCGGGGAAAGGGTGGGAATGGCTAATTGGGCACAATTTGGCCATTTTCACTTAGGGGTGTACTCACTTTTGTTGCAGCGCATTAGACATTAATGGCTGCGTGCTGTGTGTTGAGTTATCTTGAGGGAACACCAAATTTACACTGTTATACAAGCTGTACACTGACTACTTTATGTTGTATCAAAGTTTCATATCTTCAGTGTTGTCCCATGAAAAGGTATAATAAAATATTTACAAAAATGTGAAGGGTGTACTCACTTTTGTGAGATACTGTATGTAACAATACGTTTGTTGCCCCACATCAGACTGTAACCACTAAGCCCGTTTCCTCTTGTATGGCTTACTGTTTCACATGTGATCAATAAAAAACATACTAAACATTGGCCAAAAAGGTTCTTATGTAAGGTCTGACCCACTTACAGGCTGTTATGGGTTCTATTGTTGTAGGATGTCCACAACCCTATCCAGATGATGGACAATGGAAACCCATTCAGAGCCCAGTTCTCCAAAAGCTCAAAAATGTTACTGAACAAGTCACAGAGTTCTGAGGATTATATTGAACTTATCTTCTTTGGAAAGGAAGATGTGTGAGCAAGTTCAAGATCTTGGCCAATGGAAACACATATAGGGACCATTTCCCCAAAAGCCAATTATGGAAGTACTGTCCAACCATCTAATGCACATGTGGCCTCCTTACATACAGATCAAGTAGTTTAATTTCAACTGTCCAATCCTTTTCCTCTTGGCGAGATATGCCACCTTCAGATTTGTCTGGCAGTAGCTTTTCCCCCCGTCCCTATTCACGATGAGGACTGAGCATGCACAGGTATGGAGTGGTTGAGAGAGATGGCTGTTGAATGAATGGGCATTCAGCCCACAGTTATCTAATGTGTATGGCCAGCATTAGACTCTGATCTTCCAATGGTTGTTTTGGCTTTGTAGCTATGCGTATTGCAGAGGAAGAGCATTTCTCTCTACTTACAGCCTGCCTTTCTCTGCTTTCAACACTGAAGCCTAAATGGATTCTTCCACCTTCAACCCCCATACAGACACACTAGCATTCTATCCAAATTGGTGTATTCTTTATGAAGGCACAAAGGTGCCATCATCTAGATATAAATATGCAAAAATGGCTGATCATGAAGGATCACTTAAAGAGGTAGCGCATTTTAATAAGTTTTTCACATATACAGTGCATTGAGAAAGTCTTCAGACCCTTTCACTTTTTCAAATTTTGTTATGTTGCAGGTTTGTGCTAAAATAAAAGAAAATCAAGTTTTTCCCATCATTCTGCACCCAATACCCCTAATGAGAAACAGCATTTTAAAAAAAGGAAAAAGGAAAATTTCACATGGGCATAATTACTTAGACCTTTGCTATGACACTATAAATTTACCTATAGGTGCCTCCAATTTCTCTTAATCATCTTTGACATGCTTCTATACCTTAATTGGAGTCCACCTATGATAAATTTCATTGATTAGACACGATTTGTAAAGACACAGTCCTGTCTATATAGAATCTCACAGCTGATAATGCATATCAAAGCAAAAAGAAAACAATGAGGAGGAAATAACTGCCTGTAGAGCCAAAGACAGGATTGTGAGACAGGATTGGGACAGTGTGGAGGCACAAATCCTGAGAAGGGTACAACAATTTCTCCTCCACTGAAAGTTCCCAAGAGCTAAGTAATCAGGTTAAAAGGGCTTTGCTAAAAGAGGTGACCAAGAACCCAATGGTCACACTGGCTGAGCTCCAAAGATACTGTGTGAAAATGGAAGAAACTTCCAGAAGGTCAACTTTTACTGCAGCATTTCACTAATATGGACTTTATGGCTGAGTTTTCAGAAAGAAGGCACTCCTCAGTAAAAGGCATGAAAGTTTGAAAGTACCAAAAGGACTCTCAGACTATGAGAAAGAACATTTTCTGGTCTGAAGAAACCAAGATTGAGCCTTTTGGCCTCAGTTCTCAGTATCATGTTTGGGGGAAACTAGGCACAGCCCAAAACCAACCCTAGAGTAAAGCATGGTCGTGGCAGCAGCATAACGCTGTATGGATGTTTTTCAGCGGCTGGTACAAGGAGACTGGCCAGAGTTGTGGGAAAGCTGAATAGAGAAAAGTGACATTTTTATTGAAAATATGATCTAAAAAGTTCTGGACCTCAGGCTGGGATGAAGGTTCACCTTTCAACAAGACAATGACCCTAAGCACACAGTCAGGACAACACAGGAGTGCGTTAGGGATAACTCGGTGAATATCCTTGAGCAGCCCAGCCAGAGCCCTGAATTAAACCCAATTGAATATCTCTGGAGAGACCTGAAAATGGCTGTCCACCGATGGTCCCTATCCAACCTGACAGAGCTTGAGAATAATCTTAATAATCTTAAGCTCCATAATCCTGCAGAAAAGAATGGCAGAAAATCCCCAAACCCAGGTGTGCAAACCTTGTGTTATCATACCCAAGAAGACCAGAGGCTGCAATCACTGCCAAAGATGCTTCAACTGAGTGCTGATTAAATGGTCTGAATACTAGAAAATTGAAGATTTTAGCTTTTCGTTTTCAATAAATTAGCAAAGATAAGGAACATTCTGTTTTCATTTTCTCACTATGAGGTATTGAGTACATAATGGTAGGGAAAATTTAACTTTTTTATTTTAGCACAAGGCCACAACACAACAATATGGTAAAAAAGTTAAAGGGTGTGAAGACTTTCCGAATGCACTGTATTCTATTAAGGGTGCTTTCACTTCTGCGTTCTCCTTTCCATTCTTGTGCTCCATTACAGGGGCTTCAGGAGATTAACTGCTTTTTCAAAGAAGGGATTGTTCAGATGAAACCTAATTTGCAGGTAGCATGTTATAGGGCAGGAACCTCTAAGCAGATTGATATATATTTTTGTGGGAAAAGATTCAGTAAAAAACGATGCTTCTCCTGCTCTGCAACATGGTGCTTTTAGATGCATGCATTTTGTGGTAACAGGTCCTCTTTAAAGGGGTTTTCCTCAGGAAAGGTCATCAGTATCTGATCGATGAGGGTCTATCACCCAGGACCCCTGCCATCAGCTGAGTGTTATACCAAGCGCAGCCACTATACAATGTACGTCTCACGATGGGGAGTGGGGGAAACCCCCCACCATACAATGTCTGGAACTTAAGAAAGCAACTAAGCCTGAACACCAGGAAAAGGGATCAGGTCACCTCCTAATGACGCCCTAATCCTGACTCCTAACCGTATGAGCAGACCCATATGGTAGGTGGGCTCATACACAGGAACCTGGGTCCTTCTCACCCTATCGATCCCTGGGATAATGGTCAGGAATGAGAGACACGGAAGAGCAGAAGTCTCTGCAGGCCTAACAGCAAGGAGAAGAGCAGACAGTAAGCAGAGGACAAACTAGACAGGTAAGTGTCCTGTGCCAGAATGACAAAAGACTACAGGACCACAACGTCACTTACCTGCCCAGAACAACAAAAGGAACGAGTCGTCTGCACAACAACCACTGGATCCTGTGAAAAGCACTGAAGCCCAAACACACATATCTGGACAGTACAAACACCAGACACAGGAGCAGTAGTAACTGCCTGGACCACCATGCGGCAAGATGCATGGCGGACCCAGACAGCACTGCTTAACTGAATAGTGGTCCCCCCCCTTCCCCCCCGGGGAACCCCAGGAATCCCCTACCGGAGGAACAGACAAACAGGGGAAATGTCAAACAACCATGCTGGACTACAAACACCAAATAGACCAGACATGAAACACCAAATGACATGCAACAAACACCCAGTACATCACACACCATACTCAAAACTACAAGTAAGGATAGGTAAAGGGATAGAAACAAGGGGAAGACAAGGCGATGACATCGCAGATGACATCGATGTCAAACTGGGATGGCCCTCAGATAGCATCCGAGAAAGGAGTCAGCTCCTTCTCAAACAAAGGCAGATATAACAATGATCTCAGTCTCATAGCAACAGTATAAGAAGAGATCTGAGACCACACCCAGCTCCACCTTGCTCACACCTTAACCCCGTGCACACCAGAAAGGAAGTTCAACATCCTTATAGGGAAAGCACACACGCATGCAATACAACACGTTGCCACCGGCAACCAGCATGCGCAGAGAAAGTGTCACAGCAAATTACCTCCAAGCCGTGACAGTACAGTGCTGTGCTTGATAAGCAAGAAGTCCATGACACTCACAGGAGCGCCGATGAAACAGCTGATCGGCAGGGGGTCAAAGGTGTTGGAACCCCAGTGATCAGATACTGATGACCTATTCTGAGAATAGGTCATCAGTATCAAAATCTTGGAAAACTACTTTAAACCTTCCCACTTCTGTAATATACAGCCATCCAATGCCCCCATCATTATAACATATTATTGATCCTTGATACATTTTTGGACCTATTTTTGATTTCTGTATGTTAAATGCTATGAAATGTGGTGCCTACGTGGACAACATTAGAAATTACTTTATCATTTTCCTGTCTGCTGACACCTAAGGCATTCTGCACCTCATGTCTCAGAGATGTGCCTATAATGCCCCTATCACAATTGTATTTCCATTGTTCTGATTTCCATTAAAACACAGTCTATGCTCCCTTCATAAGGCAAAACTAGAAGACTAGATGGCTTGGGACTTGGGATGTATTCTTTCAGGTGAGGCTTGCACTGGCATGACCGGCAGCTGTAGAGGCTCCGTCATCCTGGAACCTGTTGTTACGATGTTAACATTTGCAGGAAATAAACCACTTATGTCAATTAACACATGCCTGCGGTGCTGGAAACCGTTCCAAATTTTATATAGACTGTGAACAACTCTGTAATTCTGCTTGTGTGTATATGTACTGTATATATAATTGCTATAGTTTGGATGCTGTAAGAATGCCTAATTTTGTATTTGCTCTTGATCAATTTATATGTCCTGCAGTATTAAATATAAACACAGCTGTGGGGAAAAAATTCTAATTTTTTTCTGAACTAGGCAGAAGTTGACCAATATACAGTATATAGTATGCACTATGCACCATTCTTTATTTTTTATTCGATGGAGAAAAAAGCTTTGCTTTTACTTTACATCATAATCTATTGTTTTAATTAGTTCATAATCTGATGATGGAGAAAACTGGAATCCACTGTTCTCTGTAGTTCGGGGTGATCTCTTATTCATCTTTTGACTGGTAGTTTAACCATCTCTTCTTGATGTAGATTCTCTAGTGATCACTGTTTAGGTACCATCTCTGACTGAGAGTTTCAGATCATTTAGAGATGTTCATGGGATTTAGGACTCTTAGTGGGCAACCATCCAAAGTCTCCTGTCCACCTTAGATGCCTTATGAGATTTATTTATGGTCATTTATCTACTGGAGGATCCATGAGCTGTGACTGAGTTTTCTGAGGCAGGGCATGTGTGTCATTCCACCATGTCTCCATAATGTTTTATATTCATATGTGTACAGGTCAATGGTCTCAGACCTGTGGTTCTCAAGTTGTTGCAAAACTCCCACCACACCATACTGTGGCTCTAATTTGACACTATGTGGTATCACTCTTTTAAGCGTGAGGTAGCTCCCACACACTTTTGTGCTCTGGAGCATCCACAGATCTTGCTTCAGCTTTGAAGATATCACCTTACCCCAAGTATATAGGTATTTGAGATTGATATATATTTGAAGCCCCAAAGCTGTAGGTATCTGAATGGTCTGTGGAAGCTTTATTATAGACATATTTTCTTTCAGTCAGTAGGAATGTCTTGCAATGAAAATACTTCTATGGGGTTTTCCAGCATCAATCTGAAAGGTAAAACAAGATATAACATGATACAAAATACCAGTGAAAGTGTCACACACTAGACTCATGGGTTGGGATCTTCTTAGGTACTGCATGAAAAATGAGTGTTATTCTAATACAGGTTTTCTCATCACAGTGTGTCAAGGAGTCTGCTGAGCAAGAATATTAAATGAAAATCCTGAGGGTCTAGGCAAGGGGCACTACAACGTTGGCACATCTTAAGCAGCAAATATGTGGTCCTGAAATCTACTTGACTATTCTTGATACAGGGTCTGCACTCCGAGAGCATCTTGAAATGTTGTGGCCCTAATAGATAATCAGAATTTAACTGTATTGTGATGGTACATTTTTCAGTGCTAGTCTGTTTTTAGAGGAATTCTCTTCTTACAAAAAAAACGGTAGGCTACCTTCAGAAAATATAGAAGGCTTGCCCAGGGGCATTCACAGGTAGAGCTGATCCTGTCATTGTCACTTGAAGGGGGTTCTCCGGAAATTTGATATGGATGGCCTATCCTCAGGATAGGTCATCAATCTCAGATTGGCAGGGTCCGACTTCCAGCACCCCATTCGGCTGTTTTAAGAGGCTGTTACAGCCTCCTTACAGCTTACCAAGCTCAGTACTGTACATTGTATAGCGCCTCTGCTTGGTATTACAGTTGAGGCCCATGTACGGATGTCATGGAGCATCAAGGCCTCTTCTAACAGCTTATCGTTTTGGGTCAGAAACAGATGGGTCGGATACTGCAGGGGCGGACACAGATAGAAGAGGGCCCCTGTGCAAAGAATGTGCTTGGGCCCTCCACCCCCCCATGTCAGATTCTCAACCTAACCTATTCCCTCCTAACATTACATACAGCAATACAAAACATACATGGTAAGGCTACTTTTACACCTGTGGCACTACCATCCCGCCGCCAGATCAGGCAGAGAATGCAAGGAATCAGCCGGACACATACCGCAGCATGCAGCAGTTTGTGTCCCGCCGATTCTCTGTATTTTTGCCAGAGATTCCGTTTGCATCCAGCAGTGCCAGATCCGGTGAATTCCGTCAGGTTTTTCTCTGCAGGAACAGCCTGTCGGATTCTCCAACTCAGATGTGAAAGTAGCATTATATAGCGCCACACAACGCTTACATCCAGTGACATCTCCTTTTATGTAGATGTTCTCTTTCCTCATCTTTTCCTTTCAGACCAGACCACCATGATGATTTCTTTCAGCCATCTCTCGTCATCTCTCGAGTTTGAAAAAGACATCTTAGTTTTCCAACTATTCCATCATCCTCCCCAATATGATACTGCAGAAACAGATAAAGCCCTTGAAAATACTAGTATCTTCAGATAGTGCCCCCTTCAATAATTATTGGCACACAGTGCCTCAAAAACTAACTGCGCCCAGCAAATACTGTTCCTGACACTAATAGTGTAAACATAATGCCCCCCAAAATAATTGTGCTAAGCTGATACTGTGTCAATGTGCCCCCCATAGTAATAGTGCTCTCCAAAGTCCCACCAATAGTAATAATTCTCTGTCAGACTGCATTTAGTAGTAATAGTGCCCCTACTGTGCCCTCAACAGTAATAATGTCCCCACTGTGCCCCAGACGGAATAATGCTCCCATAGTGCCCATACTAGTATTCATGTTCCCCATAGTCCCCCAGTTGTAATAAAGCTCATCATAATGCCTCTGGTAGTAATAATTCTCTTCATAATGTGTAACAGTAGAAAAAGACCCACTTATTATGTGGCCCAGTACCAAAAATGCCCTGTTGTGTGGCAGTAAAAATAAATCTCCTCTTAGTGCCCCCAGTTGAGTTAAGGTCGCCATAGTGCCCCCATAATTTGTGCCAGTATAAAATACTCCTATATAGTGCCCCCAGTAGATGTTCCCATAGTTCTCCTCCCCACGTCCTCATAGGGCCCCCCTATAATGTTCCTGTATAAAATGCCCCTATAGAGGACCCCAGAATCCCCCTTAAGCTCCTCTCTCCCCTTCCCCATAGTGCCCCCTTAAGGTGTGCCTATAGTGCTCATCCCCAGCCTCATAATGCACACATAGTGTGTGCCAGTATACAATGGCCCTATATAATGCCCCCCAGTAGATGTCCCATAGTGCTCATCTCCCTCACTTCTACATAGTGCCCCCTTAATGTGTTATCACGCCACCTGAGCCAGGCAGTGTACAGTGTGGGATACACAGGCCGGAAGAGGCCTGCATTGCATCGCTGAAAGTAGCATGAAGATAAGTATACTGTATGTGTTTATTTTTTTCATTTACACTATGCTGTTGCCCAGCATGGGGAAAGGGGGAGAGGAGCACTATGGGGGCATCAATTGGGGGCCCTATATAATGGCATTATATACTGGCACACAATATGGGGGCATCTACTGGGGGGGCATTTTATACTGGCACAAATCATATGTGCACTATGGGGTGGGCATTTTATATTGGCACACATTATGGGGGAACTATATCACACCTATCGATAGCACACCTATACTAGTCCTTAAAAGGACTTTTGTGGCCCTATTAGCCAGCGTTTGGTGTCCCTAACAGTATGTCCCTGCTCCACAAAGCAATCTCTCCCTACACTGGCAAAACACAGAATGTAAAATGGCTGCCAGATCGGGTTCTGTTATAGGGTGGGGGTGTGTCCATGTGCTGAAACGTCTCAATTAGCTGTCCTGTCCCACCTGATGGATGTGTCATGGGTCAAAGTTCGGCGCAATGCAAAAGAATATGGCGCATGCGAACATCGCCATATGTTTGCATGTTCGGCGAATTGCGAACGAGCAAAGTTCGCCGCGAAACGACCGCCGGGCGAACCGCATCTGTAGTGATATAGTGTAGCTGATAGGTTCCAGTGCAGGGTGGTAGGTAGTGTGATAGGTTCTGCTGTCCATACATACATGCTACAGACATAGTGCTATGATGTCACAAGTTCACAACAATACTTAGTGCACCAATCAGTAATATGTAGTCAGACCTGCTAAAATGTGAATTTGCACGTATTGCACAAAAATATGCACATCATTAATTGCCGATTTACGCAATCGCAAATACAGTTGCAATAAAAAGTATGTGAACCCTTTGGAATTATATGGATTTCTGCACAAATTGGTCATAAAATGTGATCTGATCTTCATCTAAGTCACAACAATAGATAATCACAGTCTGCTTAAACTAATAACACACAAAATTAAATGTTACCATGTTTTTATTGAACACACCAGGTAAACATTCACAGTGCAGGTGGAAAAAGTATGTGAACGCCTAGACTAATGACATCTCCAAGAGCTAATTGGAGTGAGGTGTCAGCCAACTGGAGTCCAATCAATGAGATGAGATTGGAGGTGTTGGTTACAGCTGCCCTGCCCTATAAAAAACACACACCAGTTCTGGGTTTGCTTTTCACAAGAAGCATTGCCTGATGTGAATGATGCATCGCACAAAAGAGCTCTCAGAAGACCTACGATTAAGAATTGTTGACATAAAGCTGCAAAAGGTTATAAAAGTATCTCCAAAAGCCTTGCTGTTCATCAGTCCACGGTAAAACAAATTGTCTATAAATGGAGAAAGTTCAGCACTGCTGCTACTCTCCCTAGGAGTGGCCGTCCTGTAAAGATGACTGCAAGAGCATAGCGCAGACTGCTCAATGAGGTGAAGAAGAATCCAGCTAAAGACTTACAAAAGTCTCTGGCATATGCCAACATCCCTGTTAGCGAATCTACTATATGTAAAACACTAAACAAGAATGGATTTCATGGGAGGATACCACATAGGAAGCCACTGCTGTCCAAAAAAACATTGCTGCACGTTTACAGTTTGCACAAGAGCACCTGGATGTTCCACAGCAGTACTGGCAACATATTCTGTGGACAGATGAAACCAAAGTTGAGTTGTTTGGAAGAAACACACAACACTATGTATGGAGAAAAAGAGGCACAGCACACCAACATCAAAACCTCATCCCAACTGTGAAGTATGGTGGTGGGGGCATCATGGTTTGGGGCTGCTTTGTTGCGTCAGGGCCTGGACGGATTGCTATCATCGAAGGAAAAATGAATTCCCAAGTTTATCAAGACATTTTGCAGGAGAACTTAAGGTCATCTGTCCACCAGCTGAAGTTCAACAGAAGATGGGTGTTGCAACAGGAATACGACCCAAAGCATGGAAGTCAGTCAACAACAGAATGGCTTAAACAGAAGAAAATACGCCTTTTGGAGTGGCCCAGTCAGAGTCCTGACCTCAACCTGATTGAGATGCTGTGGCATGACCTCAAGAAAGCGATCCACAGCAGACATCCCAAGAATATTGCTGAACTGAAACAGTTCTGTAAAGAGGAATGGTCAAGAATTACTCCTGACCGTTGTGCACGTCTGATCTGCAACTACAGGAAACGTTTGGTAGAAATTATTGCTGCCAAAGGAGGTTCAACCAGTTATTAAATCCAAGGGTTCACATACTTTTTCCACCTGCACTGTGAATGTTTACATGGTGTGTTCAATAAAAACATGGTAACATTTAATTCTTTGTGTGTTATTAGTTTAAGCAGACTGTGATCGTCTATTGTTGTGACTTAGGCTCCATTCACACGTCCGCAACGTGTTTTGCGGATCCACGGAGCCGCGGATCCACAAAACAGGGACAGCGGCAATGTGCGTTCCGCATTTTGCGGACCGTACATTGCCGGCACTATAGAATATGCCTATTCTTGTCCGCAATTGTGGACAAGAATAGGACATGTTCTATTTTTTTCGGGAACGGAATTGCGGACCCGGAAGTTCGGGTCCGCAATTCCGTGTCCGGGCAGCACAACGTGCTGCCCCATAGGAATGAATCGGTCTGCAATTCTGTTCCGCAAAATGCGGAACGAAATTACGGACGTGTGAATGGACCCTTAGATGAAGATCAGATCACAATTTATGACCAATTTGTGCAAAAATCCATATCATTCCAAAGGGTTCACATACTTTTTCTTGCAACTGTATATTGGAGCACTCCATCTGCATATAAAGCTATTGTAATGTTCTGCTGTGCCAACCATTTTCTCCAGTCTCAGGAAACTTTTAGCAGCTTGAAAAATGTAGCAACAGTGACCCATGCCTGTATTGCACGCGCAATATGCGCATATTACATTGCCGATTTTCGCATTCAAGAAAATAATATATGATGAATATTCGCCCAAATATTCGCTAAATATCGCGAATTCGAATATTGCCCCTGCCGCTCATCACTATTCCTTGGGAGCGATAACAAGCCATTCTGTCTTGGTCAGAGTGTTTAGATACAGGGCTCGGACAGTGAAGTGTGAATTAGGCCTCATGCACACGGCCGTGTTCCGCGGCCGAGAGCGGTCCGTGGTAACCCGGCCGGGATTCCTGCTGACAGCAGGAGCGCATGGCGTCGTTGGTTGCTATGACGCCGTGCGCTTCATGCCGCCACTGCTGTACAGTGATACACTGGTATAGATCATACCAGTGTATCACTGTACAGCAGCGGCAGCATGAAGCGCACGGCGTCATAGCAACCAATGACGCCGTGCGCTCCTGCTGTCAGCAGGAATCCCGGCCGGGTTACCACGGACTGCTCTCGTCCGCGGAACACGGCCGTGTGCATGAGGCCTTAGGCTGTACACAGTCCCATTTTAAGTATTTCATGTTATTATAGGAATTATTTCTAATCCTCCCGATAGTGTCCTGTATGAGTTGTCAGCAGAACCTGTGTATAGAGAGAATACAGGCTGTCATAAACAGCAGCCTATAATGTGTACAGTACACACTGTAACAACCCTGCATGCACAGGAGTGATTCTGATACATGGAGCAATGTGCCCAATGTGCCCCTAATGAAAATTTTTAGACGTGGTCAGGAGCTCCATGTCCATAGAAATGTACAAGGCCACATGCTGAGCACATGTCTATACATCACTGACCTCCAAGGTGACTTCTAATATTCTTAATAATGTATTCTAGGAAGTGCATTACTCCCTGCAGCTGCTGCAGAATTTCTTTCTTTTAACCACTTTCACATGAGTATTTTGGTTAGTAATTGTAAGTCAGATCCAGGAAAAGAAATACTGAGGTTTCCATGATCCTTCCTCTCTGTGTAAGTTCCTCTCTGGGTTTTGGCTCACAAACACTGACCCCAAAATACTGACCTGAATATGTAAGTGGGAAAGTGTTCTCCCCCCCCCCCCCCAAGTAGTGAACTGAAGAAGGTTTCCAGCATCTGAGCTGTCTAATGCTGTTCTGCAGCAGCTTTGACCCAAACTGTATTTATTTAGGTGGTTTGGAGTCTGTTATTATTATGGGGCGTGTATTTACTCCAGGGTTTGTATTCCGGGGTCTGGTCTGCAAGTTTACAAACTTTTCGTTCACTGTGTAGTAAAAATGACGTTACCTTTATCCCACAGGTCAGTACAGTCACGGAGATACTAAATATACATATTTTTTGTGTTTACTACATGTACAAAAGAAAATATTCTCAGACCCGTAACTTGTGTACTTATTCTGTGAATGGAGCTGTGTGAGGGTTGCTTTGTTGTAGTTTTATTTGGTATCACACATACAACTTTTCGACCACTTTTATTCCATTTTTTGGTAGGTGAAGTGACCAAAAAGCAGCAATTCTCACATTGTGCATTTTTTTTTAAAGTGTTCACCATGTGGGATATTTCAATCGGTTGGAAGTTTACAGACATGGTGATACAAATTATGGGTATATGGTTATTGTTTGCATTTTTATATGATAAATGTGAAAGAAGGTGTAATTTTAGTATTTAAAATATTTTTTCAAATGTTATTAAACTTTTTATAAAACATTTGACACCCACGGTGTATGGAGCCCGCTCTATATATTCCCCCATGAAACGTGTCATACTGGATATGATAAAAGGGTTGGTCCAGTTCACAAGGAGTTTTTTGGCGCTGACTGTTGAACGTTTCTGCCTCAAAATGAGTTCGAAAAAAGCCTCAAATCAGCCTCTCATTTATTTTAATGGGAAGCCGCACTTACATGTGTTAAAAAGAAACGTGGAAAAAAGAAGCAACATTCCCTATCTATGCCCCTTTATCACACATTGTACTGTGCCCCCTTATACCTTATACTGTGCCCCATTATCCCCTATACTCTACTCCTAGTCATATACTGTTATCCCCTGTTATCCAGTCAAAGTTTAGTAGTGGTATCCAGTCACTATCATCTAGTCACTATATGGTGGTATTATCTAGTCACTGTATGGCAGTTTCATCTAGTCACTATATAGTGGTGTTATCCAATCACATTACGATGTTTGTTATCCAATCACAGTATCAAGTTGTTATTCAGTAGGATGGTAATCGGTAGTAACTAATGGGGTCATTTATTAAACTGGTGTAAAGTAGAACTGGCTTAATTGCCCATAGCAACCAATCAGATTCCACCTTTCATTTTAGACAGCTCCTTTGGAAAATGAAAGGAGGAATCTGATTGGCTCCTATGGGCAACTAAGCCAGTTCTATTTTATACCAGTTTGATAAATGACCCCCTAAATGTATTATTAGGCTAAGGCCTCCTGCACACGAACGTGTGCGCCCCGTGGTCGTGCTGCGGGCAGCAATGCACGAACACCGTCCGTGGGGCAGACGCAGCGGATCGTGGACCCATTCACTTTAATGGGTCCGCGATCCGGCCGTTCCGCAAAAAGATAGGACATGTTCTATCTTTTTGCGAAACGGAAGTACGGGACGAAACCCTACGGAAGCACTCCGTAGTGCTTCCGTAGGGTTCCGTTCCGTGCTTCCATCCTGCACCATTCCGCATCTCCGGACTTGCGGACCCATTTAAGTGAACAGGTCCGCATCCGTGATGCGGAATGCCCACGGAACGGCACCCATGTATTGCGGATCCGCAAATGCGGTCCGCAATACGGCAACGGGGCGCATACGTTCGTGTGCAGGAGGCCTAAGCTTGTACCAAATATACAGTACAGACCAAAAGTTTGGACACACCTTCTCATTCAAAGAGTTTTCTTTATTTTCATGACTATGAAAATTGTAGATTCACACTGAAGACATCAAAACTATGAATTAACACATGTGGAATTATATACATAACAAACAAGTGTGAAACAACTGAAAATATGTCATATTCTAGGTTCTTCAAAGTAGCCACTTTTTGCTTTGATTACTGCTTTGCACACTCTTGGCATTCTTGGCAAACCCTGAAATGGTTTTCACTTCACAGGTGTGCCCTGTCAGGTTTAATAAGTGGGATTTCTTGCCTTATAAATGGGGTTGGGACCATCAGTTGCGTTGAGGAGAAGTCAGGTGGATCCACAGCTGATAGTCCTACTGAATAGACTGTTAGAATTTGTTTTATGGCAAGAAAAAAGCAGCTAAGTAAAGAAAAACGAGTGGCCATCATTACTTTAAGAAATGAAGGTCAGTCATTTAGCAGAAAAATTGGGAAAACTTTGAAAGTAAGGGCTATTTGACCATGAAGGAGAGTGATTGGGTGCTGCGCCAGATGACCTGGCCTCCACAGTCACCGGACTTGAACCCAATCGAGATGGTTTGGGGTGAGCTGGACCGCAGAGTGAAGGCAAAAGGGCCAACAAGTGCTAAGCATCTCTGGGAACTCCTTTAAGACTGTTGGAAGACCATTTCAGGGGACTACCTCTTGAAGCTCATCAAGAGAATGCCAAGAGTGTGCAAAGCAGTAATCAAAGCAAAAGGTGGCTACTTTGAAGAACCTAGAATATGACATATTTTCAGTTGTTTCACACTTGTTTGTTATGTATATAATTCCACATGTGTTAATTCATAGTTTTGATGCCTTCATAGTCATGAAAATAAAGAAAACTCTTTGAATGAGAAGGTGTGTCCAAACTTTTGGTCTGTACTGTAGATTCCACTATATTACACTGTAGTGTGCCCTGTTAGGAGCCTTGAGGAACACAGTCCACACCACTGATAACACCACCTCTGTCTCATCTGAGTGATTGGGTCTGAGCTGCAATACCAAGTGCAGTGCTATCAAATGGACAGCGCTGTGCTTGGTAACTAGCAAAGAGGCTGCGGCACTCACTGGGACATCGTGGTCTCCGCAAACAGCTGATTGGTGGGGTGCCAGGAGTCAGACCCCCACCATCTCATAACTCTCTGAGTACAGATGTCATAGATGTTACCTGCAGTTCTATGTAACACCCCACATAACACAGTGAACTATTGTGTTATGTGGGGTGTTACATAGGACTGCATGGAACATCTACTACATTATCTGCACACAGAAAGTTATCACTGTTATCTGGGCTGTTACATAGGACCTGTGATGTTCAGTTCCCAGTGTTCGCCAGCGAACACATGCGGGCTGCCATCTTTAGTAGGGTAGACTCACCCGTCCGGCGATGCACAGGTAAGCCCTTACCTGTGCCTGTGCCGGGAGCCGGTCTGAAATCAAATGCAGTCACCGGGAGTAGGCAGTTCCGAGAACAGCCCAATGAAGGCCCCCAGCAGCTGTTCTCGGAACTGCCTGCTCCCGGTGACTGAATTTGATTTCAGACTGCCTCCCGGCACAGGCACAGGTAAGGGCTTACCTGTGCATCGCCGGACGGGTGAGTCTACCCTACTAAAGATGGCAGCCCGCATGTGTTCGCAGGCGAAAACGGCAAACTGACCATCACTGCATAGGACTGCAGGTGACAAATTAAAATTTTACTTGCCAAATTTAAAATACATACGATTATGATAAAAAAAAGACTTGGAGGAGAAGATGAGACACAGGTCACAGTAGTGAGCCAGTTCTACATATAGGGGAATACAGCACCACCTACCTGTTACATCCAGTGACATCTCCTGTCATGTAGATCTTCTCTTTCCTCTTCTCCTCCGTTTGACCCAGACCGCCATGACAAATTCTTTCAGCCGCATCTCGTCTCTACAGAGTTTATTACACAGACACGTTAGAGTTCTCATAAATGGAGTCATTTATCAAACTGGTGTAAAGTACAACTGGCTTAGGTGCCCATAGAAATCAATCAGACTCCACCTTTCATTTTCCAAAGGAGCTGTCAAAAATGAAAGGTGAAATCTGTTGCTATGGGTAACTTTACACCAGTTTGATAAATTACCCCAAAGGTCCCTATAGTGTCTACAGCAATTATAATGTCCCCTAGAGTGCCCCCAGTAATAATAACACCCTATATTGTGCTCCAGGTAATAATGCCTGTATAGTGTCCCCAAAAATAATGTCCCCTAATAGAAACGCCCCTACACTGCCCCATATAGTAATTTCCCCCACAGTGCCCCCACACAGTAATTCCCCCCACACTGCTCCTATATAGTAATTTCCCCCACACTGCACCCATACAGTAGTGTCCCCCACACTACCCCCATATAGTAATTTCCCACACACTGCTCCTATATAGTAATTTCCCCCACACTGCACCCATACAGTAGTGTCCCCCACACTACCCCCATATAATAATTTCCCACACACTGCTCCTATATAGTAATTTCCCCTACACTGCTCCTATATAGTAATTTCCCCCACACTGCCCCATATAGTAATTTCCCCCACACTGCTCCTATATAGTAATTTCCCCCACACTGCACCCATACAGTAGTGTCCCCCACACTACCCCATATAGAAATTTCCCCCATACTACCCCCATATAGTAATTTCCCCCACACTGCTCTTATATACGGTAGTAATTTCCCCCACACTGCCCCCACACAGTAATTTCCCCCACACTGACCCCATATAGTAATTTCCCCCACACTGCCCCATATAGTAATTTCCTCTACACTGCCCCATACAGTAATTGCCCCCACACTGCCTCATATATATAATTTCCCACACTGCTCCTATATAGTAATTTCCCCACACTATTCCCATACAGTAATTTCCCCCATACTGCCCCATACAGTAATTTCCCCCACACTGCCCCATACAGTAATTTCCCCCACACTGCCCCATATAGTAATTTCCCCCACACTGCGCCATATAGTAATTTCCCCCACACTGCACCATATAGTAATTTCCCCCACACTGCTCCTATATAGTAATTTACCCCACACTACCCCATATAGTGATTTCCCCTAAACTGCTCCATATAGTAATTTCTTCCACACTGCCTCCCATGTAGTAATTCCCCCCACAAAGTAATTTGCCCCCACACTGCCCCCATCAAGTAGTAACCCCACACACTGCCCCCCATTAGATAATTTGCCCTGACACTGCCATCCATATAGTAATTTGCCCCCACACTGCCAGCCATAAAGTAATTTGCCACCACACTGTCCTTCATTAAGTAATTTGCCCCCCACACTGCCCCCATCAAGTAATAATCCCCCACACTGCCCCCCATTAGATAATTTGCCCTGACACTGCCATCCATATAGTAATTTGCCCCCACACTGCCATCCATTAAGTAATTTGCCCCCCACACTGCCCCCACAGTATTAATTTCTCCACACTGCCACCACAGTATTAATTTCTCCACACTGCCCTCACAGTATTAATTGCCCCCATGGTAGTAATTTGCCCCCACAGTATTAATTGTCCCCCACACTGCCCCCAGAGTACTAATTTCCCTCACACTAGTAATTTGCCCCCACGTAGTAGTTTTCCCCCCACTGTCCCTTCAGTAATGTCCCCCAAAGTTGGCAGTTGGCACACAAAAATAAAAAAAAATAAAAGCTAATACTTGCCTGTGTCCCAGTCGGTGCTCACTCGTCGATGGTGCAGGCGCACTGTGCACACACGTCAGTGTGCTGCGTCCGGGCACAGACGCGACGCGATGACGTCATCACACCCGCCTGCGCCGGGATTTTACTACCACATAGGCTTCAGGCCTACTAGGCCTGAAGCCTATGGCGGTGATCGGTGGACGGCGGCGGGGAAGGGAACTATGCGCTCCCGTGCCTCGTCGTAGTTTGCAGGCGTTTGGGTCGGCGTTGGGCTCCCCAGCGATGCCGGGCCCAGGGCTACCGACCAAAACGCCCCAATTATAATCCGCCACTGCATGTAGGTGCAACAATGCCTCTGTTCTCAGGATTTTGGGGGGTTTTGGCAGGTGGACCTCAGTGATCAGACACTTACCACTTATCCTGTGGATACGGATCCACTCACATGACCATGTCCGCTCCACTGGACCACAAACCGCAGATCCGCAAAACATGAACCCACTTCGGGGTGCGTACCCACTAACTTCAATGGGCCCTCGATCTGTAAGATGTGGTCAAAGAGGGGACATGTCCTATCTTTGGGGCGTGAACACACAAACCCAGAAGCACATTGAAAAGCCAATGTCCTTGTTCTGCGGATCCGTGATTTGGGAAAACGTTCCTTGTACTCCAAAATATACAATACTTTTTGCATCAAGTCCTCATAGTTTGTAGCATCTCTTACTATTGAAGTCATCAGATATTGATGACTTGAACGCCAGCATCCAGCATCATTACATTCATACTACCTGACTAAGGCCCCTTTCACACGGGCGAGTTTTCCGCGCGGGTGCAATGCATGAGGTGAACGCATTGCACCCACACTGAATCCGTACCCATTCATTTCTATGGGGCTGTACACATGAGCGGTGATTTTCACACATCACTTGTGCGTTGCGTGAAAATCGCAGCATGCTCTATATTGTGCATTTTTCACGCAACGCAGGCCCCATAGAAGTGAATGGGGCTGCGTGAAAATCGCAAGCATCCGCAAGCAAGTGCGGATGCGGTGTGATTTTCACGCATGGTTGCTAGGTGACGATCGGGATGGGGACCCGATCTTTATTATTTTCCCTTATAACATGGTTATAAGGGAAAATAATAGCATTCTTAATACAGAATGCTTAGAAAAATGTCCATTGAGGGGTTAAAAATAATAAACAAATTTAACTCACCCCATCCACTTGGTCGCGTAGTGGATCTCCTCTTCTTTCTTCTTTCTTCAGGACCTGGCTAAAGGACCTTTGATGACGTCACTGCGCTCATCACATGATCCATCACAAGGTCCATCATCATGTGATGAGCACAGTGACGTCATCAAAGGTCCTTTTCCTCCCAGGTCCTAAAAGAAGAAGAAAGAAGACAAGCCGGGCTGTGCGAACAAGTGGATGAGGTGAGTTTAATTTTTTTATATATTTTTTTAACCCCTCCATCCCTAATTTACTTAGCATTCTGCATTAAGAATGCTAATATTTTCCCTTATAACCATGTGATAAGGGAAAATAATAAAATCTACACAACACTGATCCCAAACCTGAACTTCTGTGAAGAAGTCCGGGTTCGTGTCTGGGTACCAAACATGCCGATTTTTCTCATGCGCGTGCAAAACGCATTAAAAAGCTTTGCACTCGCTCTGAAAAATCGTGCATGTTCCCGCAACACACTGGCATCTTTTCCCGCAACGCCCGTGTGAACCTAGCCTAAGGCTACTTTCACACTGGCGTTTTGGTTTCCGTTTGTGAGATCCGTTTCAGGGCTCTCACAAGCGGTCCAAAACGGATCAGTTTTGCCCTAATGCATTCTGAATGGAAAAGGATCCGCTCAGAATGCATCAGTTTGCCTCTGTTCCGTCTCCATTCTGCTTTGGAGGCGGACACCAAAACGCTGCTTGCAGCGTTTTGGTGTCCATCTGACGAAACTGAGCCAAACGGATCCGTTCTGACACACAATGTAAGTCAATAGGGACAGATCAGTTTTCTATGACACAATCTGGCACAATAGAAAATGGATCAGTCCTCCATTGACTTTCAATAGTGTTCAAGATGGATCCGTCTTGGCTATGTTAAAGATAATACTGTACAAACGGATCCGTTCTGAACGGATGCATACATTTGTATTATCTGAACGGATCCATCTGTGTAGATCCATGACGGATCCGCACCAAACGCGAGTGTGAAAGTAGCCTTACTGGCCGTGAACAAGGTCCTGGGAAGGACCGAAACATTGGCCATGTCAAAATAATATAACCGGATGGATCAATAAAGGTATAACTTGCATCTCAACAATTTACTGAGTGCCATGGTGTTTCTTGACTATCTTGACGATAGGTCATCAATATATATGGCAGGACAACCCCTTTAATACAAGGAACTTACTAATGTAATGTGATTGTCCATGTTGCCTTATTTGCTGGCTTAATTTTTCCATCGCATTATACACTGCTTGTATCCAGGGGTTATAACCACCCTGCAATCCAGCAGTGGTGGTTGTGCTTGCACACTACAGGAAAAATTGGGACCGCGGGAGCGTACATACATGTAGGCTGATACATTTTTCTATAGTGTGCAAGCACGGCCACTACTGCTAGATTGAAGGGTGGTCGTAACCCCTGGAAACAAGCGGTGTATAATGTGAAGTGAGACAACCCCTTTAACCCCTTAGGGACACAGCCTTATTTCCCCTTAAGGACCAGGCCATTTTTTGCAAATCTGACCAGTGTCACTTTAAGTGGTGATAACTTTAAAACACTTTGACTTATCCAGGCCATTCTGAGATTGTTTTTTCGTCACATATTGTACTTCATGACACTGGTAAAATGAAGTCAAAATAATTCATTTTTATTTATAAAAAAAACACAAAATTTACCAAAGTTTTTTAAAAAATTGCAAATTTCCAAGTTTCAATTTCTCTACTTCTATAATACATAGTAATACCTACAAAAATTGTTATTAGTTTACATTCCCCATATGTCTACTTCATGTTTGGATCAATTTGGGAATGATATTTTATTTTTTGGGAGATGTTACAAGGCTTAGAAGTTTAGAAGCAAATCTTGAAATTTTTCAAAAATTTTCAAAAACCCACTTCTTAGGGACCAGTTCAGGTCTGAAGTCACTTTGTGAGGCTCACATAATAGAAACCACCAAAAAATGACCCTATTCTAGAAACTACACCCCTCAAGGTATTCAAAACTGATTTTACAAACGTCGTTAACCCTTTAGGTGTTCCACAAGAGTTAATGGCAAATGGTGATAAAATTTCAGAATTTAGATTTTTTGGCAAATTTTCCATTTTAATCCATTTTTTCCAGTAACAAAGCAAGGATTAACAGCCAAACAAAATGCTATATTTATGGCCCCGATTCTGTAGTTTGCATAAACACCCCATATGTGGCCGTAAACTGCTGTACGGGCACACAGTAGGGCGTAGAGGGAAAGGTGCACTGTATGGTTTTTGGAAGCCAGATTTTGCTGGACTGGTTTTTTTGACACCATGTCCCATTTAAAGCCCCCCTGATGCACCCCTAGAGTAGAAACTCCATAAAAGTGACCCCCATCTAAGAAACTACACCCCTCAAGGTATTCAAAACTGATTTTACAAACTTTGCTAACCCTTTAGGTGTTGCACAAGATTTAATGGAAAATAGAGATACAATTTCAAAATTTCACTTTTTTGGCAGATTTTCCATTTAAATTTTTTTTTTTCCAGTTACAAAGCAAGGGTTAACAGCCAAACAAAACTCATTTTTTATGGCCCTGATTCTGTAGTTTACAGAAACACACCATGTGTGGTCGTAAACTGCTGTACGGGCACACGGAAGGGCGCAGAAGGAAAGGAATGCCATACGGTTTTTGAAAGGCAGATTTTGCTAGACTGTTTTTTTTTACACCAGGTCCCATTTGAAGCACCCCTGATGCACCCCCAGAGTAGAAACTCCAAAAAAGTTACCCCATTTTAGAAACTACGGGATAGGGTGGCAGTTTTGTTGGTACTAGTTTAGGGTACATATGATTTTTGGTTGCTCTATATTACACTTTTTGTGAGGCAAGGTAACAAGAAATAGCTTTTTTGGCACAGTTTTTTTTTGTTATTTACAACATTCATCTGACAGGTTAGATCATGTGGTAATTTTATAGAGCAGGTTGTCACGGACGCGGCAATACCTAATATGTATGCAATTTTTTTATTTATGTAAGTTTTACACAATGATTTCATTTTTGAAACAAAAAAAATCATGTTTAGTGTCTCCATAGTTTGAGAGCCATAGTTTTTTCAGTTTTTGGGCGATTATCTTAGGTAGGGTCTCATTTTTTGTGGGATGAGATGATGGTTTGATTGGCACTATTTTGGGGTGCATATGACTTTTTGATCGCTTGCTATTACACTTTTTGTGACATAAAATGACAAAAAATGGCTTTTTTTACACCGTTTTCATTTTTATTTTTTTACGGTGGTAACCTGAGGGGTTAGGTCATGTGATATTTTTATAGAGCTGGTTGATACGGACGCGGCGATACCTAATATGTATACTTTTTATTTATTTATGTAAGTTTTACACAATGATTTAATTTTTGAAACAAAAAAAATCATGTTTTAGTGTTTCCATAGTCTAAGAGCCAAAGTTTTTTCAGTTTTTGGGCGATTATCTTGGGTAGGGTATGATTTTTGCGGGATGAGATGTCAGTTTGATTGGTACTATTTTGGCATATTTTGATCACTTTTATTACCTTTTTTTGGGAAGTAAGGTGGGCAAAATTTCAATTTCCTCATAGTTTTAGTTTTTTTATTTTTATGGCGTTTTTATGGAGTTTTTATGGCGTTCACCGTGACCATTTTATAGATAAGGTCGTTATGGACGCGGCGATACCTAATATGTGTAGTGTATTTAATTTTTTAAATTTTTATTCAGTGATAAATGTTTTTTTTTTTTTACTTTACTTTACTTTACTTTTCACTTTCTTTTACATTTTTTTGACCCAGACCCACTTTGTTCTTGAAGATCCAATGGGTCTGATGTCTGTATAATACAGTACAGTACACTATATAGTGTATTGTACTGTATTTTACTTACACTTTGTCTGAACAGATCTATGCCTTTAGCACAGATCTGTTCAGCACCATGGACAGCAGGATGCCTGAGAAGGCGTCCTGTTGCAATGGGAACCTTCCCCGTCTGCGCAGTTGTGGCCACAACTGAGCAGATGGGGAAGGGTAAGGAGGGGGGCTCCCTCCCTCTGTGACCCCATCCTGTCTGGGGGCTGCAAAGGCACAGCAGCCCCCGATGGGAGAGGGAGGGAGCTCCCTGACTGTTAACCTTTGCTCTTCCATATCGCGGTCCGTACCGACCGCGGTATGGAAACGGTTAAACGGCACAGATGTCAGCCATTTATACCAGAGTGTCAGCAATGTGCGGACACTCTGATATAACCACTGTACACCAATGAATAAAAGGCTAGCTCTGGCCACGTGGACAATTTGGAGACCCAGAAGTTGAATGGGGCCGAACCATCAGTCAGTACGTGGAGGGGTGTGCACACGTACTGTTCCACCATGTTAGTGAAATGCTGCCTCCTGCTAACACGTTCCGTATCAGGTGGAGGTGCAGTTAGCTGTGGCGTGGTGACAAAACTTTTCCACATCTCTGCCATGCTAACCCTGCCCTCAGAGGAGCTGGCCATGACACAGCTGCGTTGGCGACCTCTTGCTCCTCCTCTGCCTTCACCTTGGGCTTCCACTTGTTCCCCTGTGACATTTGGGAATGCTCTCAGTAGCACGTCTACCAACGTGCGCTTGTACTCGCGCATCTTCCTATCACGCTCCAGTGCAGGAAGTAAGGTGGGCACATTGTCTTGGTACCGGGGATCCAGCAGGGTGGCAACCCAGTAGTCCGCACACGTTAAAATGTGGGCAACTCTGCTGTCGTTGCGCAGGCACTGCAGCATGTAGTCGCTCATGTGTGCCTGGCTGCCCTGAGGTAAGGACAAGCTGTCCTCTGTGGGAGGCGTATCGTCATCGTCCTCCGTTTCCCCCCAGCCACGCACCAGTGATGGGCCCGAGCTGCGTTGGGTGCCACCCCGCTGTGAACATGCTTCATCCTCATCCTCCTCCACCTCCTCGTCCTCCTCGTCCTCCAGTAGTGGGCCCTGTCTGGCCACATTTGTACCTGGCCTCTGCTGTTGCAAAAAACCTCCCTCTGAGTCACTTCTAAGAGACTGGCCTGAAAGTGCTAAAAATGACCCCTCTTCCTCCTCCTCCTCCTCCTCCTGGGCCACCTCCTCTTCCATCATCGCCCTAAGTGTTTTCTCAAGCAGACATAGAAGTGGTATTGTAACGCTGATAACGGCGTCATCGCCACTGGCCATGTTAGTGGAGTACTCGAAACAGCGCAACAGGGCACACAGGTCTCGCATGGAGGCCCAGTCATTGGTGGTGAAGTGGTGCTGTTCCGCAGTGCGACTGACCCGTGCGTGCTGCAGCTGAAACTCCACTATGGCCTGCTGCTGCTCGCACAGTCTGTTCAGCATGTGCAAGGTGGAGTTCCACCTGGTGGGCACGTCGCATATGAGGCGGTGAGCGGGAAGGCCGAAGTTACGCTGTAGCGCAGACAGGCGAGCACTTTATACAGCAGCTTTGACATGTCGGGGTAGTTGTGAATGAACTTCTGCACCACCAAATTCAGCACATGCGCCAGGCAAGGGATGTGCGTCAAACCGGCTAGTCCCAGAGCTGCGACGAGATTTCGCCCATTATCGCACACCACCAGGCCGGGCTTGAGGCTCACCGGCAGCAACCACTCATCGGTCTGTTGTTCAATACCCCGCCACAACTCCTGCGCGGTGTGGTGCCTGTCCCCCAAACATATGAGTTTCAGAATGGCCTGCTGACGTTTACCCCGGGCTGTGCTGAAGTTGGTGGTGAAGGTGTGTGGCTGACTGGATGAGCAGGTGGAAGAAGAGGAGGAGGAAGCCGAGTAGGAGAAGGAGGCTACAGGAGGCAAAGAATGTTGCCTTGCGATCCTTGGCGGCGGAAGGAAGGACGTGCGCCAAAGAACTCTCCGCCTGGGGCCCAGCCGACACTACATTTACCCAGTGTGCAGTTAGGGAGATATAGCGTCCCTGGCCGTGCTTACTGGTCCACGTATCTGTGGTTAGGTGGACCTTGCCACAGATGGCGTTGCGCAGTGCACACTTGATTTTATCGGATACTTGGTTGTGCAGGGAAGGCACAGCTCTCTTGGAGAAGTAGTGGCGGCTGGGAACGACGTACTGTGGGACAGCAAGCAACATGAGCTGTTTGAAACTGTCTGTGTCCACCAGCCTGAATGACAGCATTTCATAGGCTAGGTGGGAATTTACGCTTTCTCTTAAATGTTTGTGAGATGGAGAGCTGAATGCTGCCGTGTGACATGGTGGAGATGCTTGGTGACGGAGGTGGTGGTGTTGGTGGTACATCCTCTGTTTGCTGGGCGGCAGGTGCTAACGTTCCTCCCGAGGCGGAGGAAGAGGCCGAGACAGCAGCAGAAGAGGTAGCAGGGGGAGCCTGAGTGAGTTCCTTGTTTTTAAGGTGTTTACTCCACTGCAGTTCATGCTTTCCATGCAGATGCCTGGTCATGCAGGTTGTGCTAAGGTTCAGAACGTTAATGCCTCGCTTCAGGCTCTGATGGCACAGCGTGCAAACCACTCGGGTCTTGTCATCAGCACATTGTTTGAAGAACTGTCACGCCAGGCAACTCCTTGAAGCTGCCTTTGGGGTGCTCGGTCCCAGGTGGCGGTGGCCCGTAGCAGGCGAACTCTCTTGGCGGCGGGTGTTCTGCTTTTGCCCCCTGCTCCGCCTTTTGCTACGCTGTTGGCTCGGTCTCACCACTGCCTCTTCCTCTGAACTCTGAAAGTCAGTGGCACGAACTTCATTCCATGTGGGGTCTATGACCTTATCGTCCCCTGCATCGTCTTCCACCCAGTCTTCCTCCCTGACCTCCTGTTCAGTCTGCACACTGCAGAAAGACGCAGCAGTTGGCACCTGTGTTTTGTCATCATCATAGACGTGCTGAGGTGGTATTCCCATGTCCTCATCATCAGGAAACATAAGTGGTTGTGCGTCAGTGCATTCTATGTCTTCCACCGCTGGGGAAGGGCTAGGTGGATGCCCTTGGGAAACCCTGCCAGCAGAGTCTTCAAACAGCATAAGAGACTGCTGCATAACTTGAGGCTCAGACAGTTTCCCTGATATGCACGGGGGTGATGTGACAGACTGATGGGCTTAGTTTTCAGGCGCCATCTGGGCGCTTTCTGCAGAAGACTGGGTGGGAGATAATGTGAACGTGCTGGATCCACTGTCGGCCACCCAATTGACTAATGCCTGTACCTGCTCAGGCCTTACCATCCTTAGAACGGCATTGGGCCCCACCAAATATCGCTGTAAATTCTGGTGGCTACTGGGACCTGAGGTAGTTGGTTCACTAGGACATGTGGCTGTGGCAGAACGGCCACGTCCTCTCCCAGCACCAGAGGGTCCACTAACACCACCACGACCATGTCCGCGTCCCTTACTAGATGTTTTCCTCATTGTTACCGTTCACCACAATAAGAAAAAAATTATTTGGCCCAATGTATTGAATTCAAGGCACCTAACACTATCTGGCTATCTATTTATGTACTGTATTACACTAATACAGGCACAGCAGATTTAGCTGAATATAAATTGTAGGCCTAGTATTTAGGCCCTGGATGAAAGGTATCATTTTACGGACAGAATTACACTTGGAGATGCACGGTAGCGTGTGAAGTTATTGAGGATGACCCTATCAGCACTTGAATTTGCACCTTGAATGTAATATACCCTTTTACGGACAGAAATACACTATGAGATGCACAATAGTGCGTGCAAATTTAAAGGCTTATGCTTTCAGCAATTGTAATTTAACACTTTGTGTAATATACCCTTTTATGGAAAAAAATACACTTGGAGATGCACGCTGAGTGTAATATACCCTTTTACAGACAGATTTACACTTGGCCTGCAACAGCAGAAACCACAGATTTAGGACTCATACACACGACCGTTGTGTGCATCCGTGTCCGTTGTTCCGTTTTCCGTGATTTTCTGCGGACCCATTGACTTTTTTAATGGGTCCATTAAAAAATCGGAAAATGCACCGTTGTTCATCCGCGTCCGTGATCCGTGTTTCCTGTCCGTCAAAAAAATAAGACCTGTCCTATTTTTTTAATGGACAACGGTTCGCAGACCCATTCAAGTCAATGGGTCCGTGAAAGAACACGGATGCACACAAGATTGTCATCAGCGTCCGTGATCCGCGTCCGTAGGCTACTTTCGCACAGACGGATCCGCAGATCCGTCTGCATAGAGCTTTTTCAGAGCTGAGTTTTCACATCGTGAAAACTCAGATCCGACAGTATATTCTAACACAGAGGTGTTCCCATGGTGATGGGGACGCTTCAAGTTAGAATATACTAAGAACTGTGTACATAACTGCCCCCTGCTGCCTGGCAGCACCCGATCTCTTACAGGGGGTTGTGATCCGCACAATTAACCCCTCAGGTGCCGCACCTGAGGGATTAATTGTGTGTATCATAGCCCCCTGTAAGAGATCGGGTGCTGCCAGGCAGCAGGTGGCAGACCCCCCTCCCTCCCTCCCCTGTATTAAATTCATTGGTGGCCAGTGCGGCCCCCCCTTCCTCCCTCCCCTGTATTTAATTCATTGGTGGCCAGTGCGGCCCCCCCCCCCCCCCCCCATCATTGGTGGCAGCGGAGAGTTCCGATCGAAATCCCAGTTTAATCGCTGGGGCTCCGATCGGTTACCATGGTAACCAGGATGCTACTGCAGTCCTGGCTGCCATGGTTACTTAGCAATTTTAGAAGCATTATACTTACCTGCGCTGTCTGTGACCGGCCGGGCGCTCCTCCTACTGGTAAGTGACTGGTCCTTGCGGCGCAACTCTCCGCTGCCACCAATGATGGGGGGGGTTTAATTAGAAGGGGGGAGGGGAGGCTGCACTGGCCATCAATGAATTAAATACAGGGGAGGGAGGGAGGGGGGCCGCACTGGCCACCAATGAATTAAATACAGGGGGGGAGGGGGGGCCGCACTGGCCACCAATGAATTAAATACAGGGGAGGGAGGGGGGCCGCACTGGCTATCAATGAATTAAATACAGGGGAGGGAGGGGGGTCTGCCACCTGCTGCCTGGCAGCACCCGATCTCTTGCAGGGGGCTATGATACGCACAATTAACCCCTCAGGTGCGGCACCTGAGGGGTTAATTGTGCTGATCACAGCCCCCTGTAAGAGATCGGGTGCTGCCAGGCAGCAGGGGGCAGACCCCCAGGCAGCAGGGGCAGTCATATACACAGTTCTTAGTATATTCTAACTTGAAGCGTCCCCAACACTATGGGAACGCCTCTGTGTTAGAATATACTGTCGGATCTGAGTTTTGACGATCTAACTCAAATCCGATGGTATATTCTAACATAGAGGCGTTCCCATGGTGATGGGGACCCTTCAAGTTAAAATATACCATCGGATTGGAGAAAACTCTGATCCGATGGTATATTAACCACCTCAGCCCCCCTAGCTTAAACACCCTTAATGACCAGGCCACTTTTTACACTTCTGCACTACACTAATTTCACCGTTTATTGCTCGGTCATGCAACTTACCACCCAAATGAATTTTACCTCCTTTTCTTCTCACTAATAGAGCTTTCATTTGGTGGTATTTCATTGCTGCTGACATTTTTACTTTTTTTTGTTATTAATCGAAATTTAAAGATTTTTTTGAAAAAAAATGACATTTTTCACTTTCAGTTGTAAAATTTTGCAAAAAAAACGACATCCATATATAAATTTTTCTATAAATTTATTGTTCTACATGTCTTTGATAAAAAAAAAATGTTTGGGTAAAAAAAAAAAATGGTTTGGGTAAAAGTTATAGCGTTTACAAACTATGGTACAAAAATGTGAATTTCCGCTTTTTGAAGCAGCTCTGACTTTCTGAGCACCTGTCATGTTTCCTGAGGTTCTACAATGCCCAGACAGTACAAACACCCCACAAATGACCCCATTTCGGAAAGTAGACACCCTAAGGTATTCGCTGATGGGCATAGTGAGTTTATAGAACTTTTTATTTTTTGTCACAAGTTAGCGGAAAATGATGATTTTTTATTATTTTTTCTTACAAAGTCTCATATTCCACTAACTTGTGACAAAAAATAAAAACTTCCATGAACTCACTATGCCCATCACAAAATACCTTGGGGTGTCTTCTTTCCAAAATGGGGTCACTTGTGGGGTAGTTATACTGCCCTGGCATTTTAGGGGCCCAAATGCGTGCGAAGTAGTTTGAAATCAAAATCTGTAAAAAATGGCCGGTGAAATCCGAAAGGTGCTCTTTGGAATGTGGGCCCCTTTGCCCACCTAGGCTGCAAAAAAGTGTCACACATGTGGTATTGCCGTACTCAGGAGAAGTTGGGCAATGTTTTTTGGGGTGTCATTTTACATATACCCATGCTGGGTGAGAGAAATATCTTGGCAAAAGACAACTTTTCCCATTTTTTTTATACAAAGTTGGCATTTGACCAAGATATTTATCTCACCCAGCATGGGTATATGTAAAATGACACCCCAAAACACATTGCCCAACTTCTCCTGAGTACGGTGATACTAGATGTGTGACACTTTTTTGCAGCCTAGGTGGGCAAAGGGGCCCACATTCCAAAGAGCACCTTTCGGATTTCACCGGCCATTTTTTACAGATTTTGATTTCAAACCACTTCTCACGCATTCGGGCCCCTAAAATGCCAGGGCAGTATAACTACCCCACAAGTGACCCCATTTTGGAAAGAAGACACCCCAAGGTATTTCGTGATGGGCATAGTGAGTTCATGGAAGTTTTTATTTTTTGTCACAAGTTAGTGGAATATGAGACTTTGTAAGAAAAAAAAAAAATCATCATTTTCCGCTAACTTGTGACAAAAAATAAAAAATTCTAGGAACTCGCCATGCCCCTCACGGAATACCTTGGGGTGTCTTCTTTCCAAAATGGGGTCACTTGTGGGGTAGTTATACTGCCCTGGCATTCTAGGTGCCCTAATGTGTGGTAAGTAAGTAAATGACCTGTGAAATCCTAAAGGTGCTCTTTGGAATGTGGGCCCCTTTGCCCACCTAGGCTGCAAAAAAGTGTCACACATGTGGTATCGCCGTATTCAGGAGAAGTTGGGCAATGTGTTTTGGGGTCTTTTTACATATACTCATGCTGGGTGAGAGAAATATCTCGGCAAAAGACAACTTTTCCCATTTTTTATACAAAGTTGGCATTTGACCAAGATATTTATCTTACCCAGCATGGGTATATGTAAAATGACACCCCAAAACACATTGCCCAACTTCTCCTGAGTACGGCGATACCAGATGTGTGACACTTTTTTGCAGCCTAGATGCGCAAAGGGGCCCACATTCCTTTTATGAGGGCATTTTTAGACATTTGGATCCCAGACTTCTTCTCACGCTTTAGGGCCCCTAAAATGCCAGGGCAGTATAAATACCCCACATGTGACCCCATTTTGGAAAGAAGACACCCCAAGGTATTCAATGAGGGGCATGGCGAGTTCATAGAAATTATTTTTTTTTGCCACAAGTTAGCGGAAATTGGTTTTTTTTTCTCACAAAGTCTCCCTTTCCGCTAACTTGGGACAAAAATTTCAATCTTTCATGGACTCAATATGCCCCTCACGGAATACCTTGGGGTGTCTTTTTTCCGAAATGGGGTCACATGTGGGGTATTTATACTGCCCTGGCATTCTAGGGGCCCTAAAGCGTGAGAAGAAGTCTGGAATATAAATGTCTAAAAATGTTTACGCATTTGGATTCCGTGAGGGGTATTGTGAGTTCATGTGAGATTTTATTTTTTGACACAAGTTAGTGGAATATGAGACTTTGTAAGAAAAAAAAATAATATTTCCGCTAACTTGGGCCAAAAAAATGTCTGAATGGAGCCTTACAGGGGGGTGATCAATGACAGGGGGGTGATCAATGACAGGGGGGTGATCAGGGAGTCTATATGGGGTGATCACCCCCCTGTCATTGATCACCCCCCTATAAGGCTCCATTCAGATGTCCGTATGTGTTTTGCGGATCCGATCCATGTATCCGTGGATCCGTAAAAAACATACGGACATCTGAATGCAGCCTTACAGGGGGGTGATCAATGACAGGGGGGTGATCAGGGAGTCTATATGGGGTGATCACCCCCCTGTAAGGCTCCATTCAGATGTCCGTATGTGTTTTGCGGATCCGATCCATGGATCCGTGGATCCGTAAAAAAACATACGGACATCTGAATGCAGCCTTACAGAGGGGTGATCAATGACAGGGGGGTGATCAATGACAGGGGGGTGATCAGGGAGTCTATATGGGGTGATCACCCCCCTGTAAGGCTCCATTCAGATGTCTGTATGTGTTTTGCGGATCCGATCCATGTATCCGTGGATCCGTAAAAAACATACGGACGTCTGAATGGAGCCTTACAGGGGGGTGATCAATGACAGGGGGGTGATCAATGACAGGGGGGTGATCAGGGAGTCTATATGGGGTGATCACCCCCTGTCATTGATCACCCCCCTGTAAGGCTCCATTCAGACGTCCGTATGTGTTTTGCGGATCCGATCCATGTATCAGTGGATCCGTAAAAATCATACGGACGTCTGAATGGAGCCTTACAAGGGGGTGATCAATGACAGGGGGGTGATCAATGACAGGGGGTGATCAGGGAGTCTATATGGGGTGATCAGGGGTGATCAGGGGTTAATAAGGGGTTAATGAGTGACAGGGGGGGTGTAGTGTAGTGGTGTTTGGTGCTACATATTACTGAGCTACCTGTGTCCTCTGGTGGTCGATGCAAACAAAAGGGACCACCAGAGGACCAGGTAGCAGGTATATTAGACGCTGTTATCAAAACAGCGTCTAATATACCTGTTAGGGGTTAAAAAAATCGCATCTCCAGCCTGCCAGCGAACGATCGTCGCTGGCAGGCTGGAGATCCATTCGCTTACCTTCCGATCCTGGGAATGCGCGCGCCTGTGTGCGCGCGTTCACAGGAAATCTCGCGTCTCGAGATTCACAGGAAATATGCGTGACTGTGCGCAGGGCTGCAGCCTCCGGAACGCGATCCTGCGTTAGGCGGTCCGGAGGCGGTTAATAGGGACTCCTGACTTTACATTGAAAGTCAATGGGGGACGTATCCATTGGCAATTGCACCATATTGTGTCAACGTCAAACGGATCCGTCCCCATTGAATTGCATTTTAAGTCAGAACGGATCCGTTTGGCTCCGCACGGCCAGGCGGACACCAAAACGACTTTTTCCTTCATGTCTGATGGTCCTCCAAAAATCAAGGAAGGCACACGGAAACAAAAAAGGAAACGGATCACGGAACAACGGAACCCCGTTTTGCGGACCGTGAAAAAATACTGTCGTGTGCATGAGGCCTTAGGGTATTGCTATTTTGGCAATTGAATTTCACCCCAGAAAAAAATATATCCTTTGCCAGACAGCAGACAGTATTACACTTGGCTAGCCACAGCTGGAACACCAGATTTAGGGGATTGCTATTTTTGCAAGTGAATTTCACCCCTCAATAAAATATAGAAAATTCTATCCTGAGTTTCTAGGGGTGACAATAAGCACAGCCAAGCCCCTGATGTAGGATATAGCAAAAAAAAAAAAAACACTATTGATGGTTAAATGGACTTGGTGGTAGCTTGTGCTGGCGCACCACAAGACACAAAATGGCCGCCGATCACCCCAGAAAAAAGTGACAGAAAAACGCTCTGGGCAGCCTAAAAACAGTGAGCAATTAACTAGCAGAAGTTGAATGATTCACAGCTGTAGATCGATCACTTCATTAAGTGTTTTTGCTGAGTTAATCCCTGCCTAATCTCGCCCTAACAGCAGCTGCATCCTCTCCCTACACTGATCAGAGCAGTGTGACGTGCGGCACTACATGACTCCAGCTTAAATAGAGGCTGGGTCACATGCTGCACTGGGCAATCACAGCCATGCCAATAGTAGGCATGGCTGTGATGGCCTCTTGGGGCAAGTAGTATGACGCTTGTTGATTGGCTGCTTTGCAGGCTTTCAAAATACGCCATAGAAATCGCCGAACAACGAACCCGAACCCGAATTTTTACTTAAATGTTCGGTTCGGGTCCGTGTCACGAACACCCCAAAATTCGGTACGAACCCGAACTATACAGTTCGGGTTCGCTCATCCCTATATACAAGATAAAAACGTATCAATCAAAACAGTAGAAAAAAATCCAGCAGCAGGCTCAGGATAAAATCCAATTTCTTTATTTCTTCATTATAAAATTCATAGGCTGACCAGACAGACAAGGTCTACGCGTTTCGACCATACATCTTAATCATGGACAGAATACCGGAATCTGATCGCAAGTGTGCACCTAGCCTTACCTGATGAACTGTGCCCGCTGCCTTTTACATAGTGTGTCATCCTTCTCTCATGGACTGTGCCAGGTGGTGCTTATTATATAACATACCATACCCCTCCATGAGCTGTGCCCGCTGCCTTTTACATAGTGTGCCATCCTTTCCTCATGTAAAAGTAAAGTTAAGGCACACAATTTTCACGATTTGTGAATAGGGCATTTATTCATTTGCATGTAATGCTGTCATCCATTGGCCCAATCTGTCTCAGATTATAAACATTTGCATAAACCGTGTAACATGTATAGCAATAGAATTAAGTGCGTATAAGGGTATATACATTAGAAAAAGTCTTAAAGGTAACAAGAAAGTTTTATATTTGGCAAAAGCCATACATTGAGTTTGGGGTATACAGAGCACATAGAGTACATTGAGTACATATATAGGACTACTAGGTATATGAAAGACATATGATAGCCAGATGGCTCACGTCTGTAATGTGATCAATATCAAATCGGAGTAGTTTTCATATATCTCAATGTGCTCCCCTCCCCCGGGCCTCATGATGATGATGAGGGAAAATTAAACCTCCACCTGCAGAAAAAAGGGTGTCTACATTTACTTTTAGCCATATCCCCTCTCAGTATTAATAGTGCATAAGATAGCGCATCAAAATAGCATTACAATCAATAATAGCTTGGGTCATATGTCGCAATGAGCATTCAGGTGTATACTGGCTTGTCACCCATATTGGAGTCTTGTGAGGTAAGTCGATATATAAATAGAGCGATCTGCAAAGAAAAAATCTTATTAAGGTTACTTGTACAATAATCAATACCTGTTCAGACGAATGTGGGTAAATGGGGCGCTGGATGCATGGCGTCTGTATAAACCGGCCGCTATTTAAAGGTGTGCGGGGTGCCTGAAGGTTCCGGTCACGTGATCAAGTGTCACGTGGTCGCTAGGGCGAACTTGTGCGTTCCACTACGAGATACTGCGTTCCAATACGGGATTACTGGGAGTTCCGGTCATGTGATCGGAAGTCACGTGGCCGCAAAGATAAACGTATGCGTTCCAGCTGTACCGTCGCATGAGCGCTGCGTTCCACTTTAATATCCTAAAGACCTAACATCGATAGAGGTCTGTCTGTGACATTCTAAGGACCTGACATGGATAAAGGTCTATGCGGTATTATAGGGGACCTGGCATTAATAAAGGTCTGTGGAGGGGGGCCAATAGAGACGTGAATGTTGCGTTAACAATTATTTCATATAAAAGCCAACTATGGTCTGGTTTGCAGAGGGGAAAAATGGCAAAGATGATGTAATGTGATGGGAATCAAAATATGTTAGGCATACCTAATGAGTAGTAGGAGATATAGGTTAAGGGGTTAATATATGATGATAGGTCTGGAAAAAGGGGATAGGGAAACTATAACCAAGAACAGGTGGTAGGGAAAAGAAGAGAAGGGGGGGGGGCGGGGGCAAGAGAGGAGAAAAAGGGGAGGGAAGGGGAAAGTCTCACCCACACCCGTTGTAGACAAAAATAATTCTCAGCGAGTCTGTGGAAAAAGGAAATAATATTCAGAACATCTTCCTAATATTTATCACAATAACGACAAATAATAAATGCAAATTAGACATTAGATATTAATGAGGAGATTCGAGAACAAACTAAGTATTATTTAGGTATTGATAAAAAAAGTCACATTCACGGTTCAAGCCATTCGGCGAAAGTGTCCCTAATTTATGAATCCAAAAGTCCTCCTTCTGTTTTAGGAGGCGTGTACGGTTGCCGCCCCTCCTAGGTCGATCCACTTGTTCCAAAATTTGGAACCGAAGTTGCGAAATTCAGTGTTTCCTCTCGGAAAAATGGTGTGGGATCGGCAAAAAATTGTGTTCAAGTCTAATGGTAGACTTGTGCTTGCTTATTCTGTCTCGCACATGTTGAGTGGTCTCCCCAACATATGCGAGGCCACATGGACACTTTATCAGATATACAACATAGCTTGATTCACAGGTGTAGAACCCTTGGATTGCGAATGCCTGTCCAGTACGTGGGTGTGTGACGTACTCTCCTTTTGTTACATTCGAGCACTGTGCGCAGTGCAAACAGGGGTACGTACCATTACGTTTACTCCGTAAGTAAGTCTGTGTTAATGGTCTGGTAGGGCTCCCTATATCCGCCCTGACTAATTTATCCCTGATATTGGGGGGTCTCTTATAACAAGTCAAAAGGGGTTGTTGGAATTCCTCTATCCCAGGGTAGGATTTAGCTAATAAGGGCCAATTTTGTTTGAAGGCCTGCTGGATCTTAGGCATAAGGGGATGGTATGTAGTTATGCATGCTACCCTCTTTTGATTCGTGGGGCGAGGTCTACGAGTCTCATTGAGACTATTTAGAGCTTTTTTTTAGGGTGGTATCAGGATAACCCCTGTTGTGGAATTTTTGGGTCATTATCTCAAGACGCTTAGCTTTGATAGCGTCATCAGTGACAATCCGGTCGACTCGTGTATACTGGGATCGTGGTAGGGAGTCCTTTGTCGCTCGTGGATGGCAACTCTCGTAATGTAACAGACTATTACGGTCGGTGGATTTACTATAGAGGTCTATGGTTAGTGCTCCTGTTGGGTCTATTTGAACAAGTGTGTCTAAAAAGCTGATCTCCTTTTATCTAGTGTGGGAAGTAAAACCTAGCTCGCTGTATATTTGATTGAGGTTCTCTACAAAGTTATTTATAGTGGATATCGGTCCTCTCCAGATACAAAAGATGTCATCTATAAAACGATACCATACATCTGCGTATTGGCAGAAGAGGGGATTTGTGTACACGAAATCTTCTTCAAATGCTGTCATAAAGGCATTGGCATAGGGAGGGGCCACATTGAACCCCATAGCGGTGCCCCTCCTCTGGCCATAATAGGTATCGCCAAACAGAAAAAAATTATTTTTGAGTATAATCTCAAGTAGTGTTAGGCAAAATTCCTATATATGTACTCAATGTACTCTAGGTGCTCTGTATACCCCAAACTCAATGTATGGCTTTTGCCAAATATAAAACTTTCTTGTTACCTTTAAGACTTTTTCTAATGTATATACCCTTATACGCACTTAATTCTATTGCTATACATGTTACACGGTTTATGCAAATGTTTATAATCTGAGAAAGATTGGGCCAATGGATGACAGCATTACATGCAAATGAATAAATGCCCTATTCACGAATCGTGAAAATTGTGTGCCTCAACTTTACTTTTATATATATTGGCTGCTTATAGCCCTTGGTTGGCACCTGAACGTTTAATAGCAGAGTGCGGTTCTCAAATCTCTCTCAAATATCCTTTCCTCGTGGACTGTGCAAGGTAGTGCTTATTATATAGTGTGCCATAACCCCTCTCCATGAACTGTGCCTGCTGCTGCCCCCCTCCCCATGCTGACTTACTGTTTGTGCTGCTGTCAGTGAGGCAGATCGCACTCGGGGCCCGGGGGCAGATCTTCATTGCACTGGACTGGAGCCTAGACTGGTGACACTGTCAGAACAGGTTAGGTCCGGACCAGTCAGTCAGGCCACTGACTGCAACGTGTGCTAGCAGATAAACAGGTCCGGGACAAGGTATTTTGGTGCCCCCGGCAGATTAGGCAAATGGCACCTTCTTTGTAGGAATAATTAAAGGGGTTATCCAGTAAATTATATTGATAACCTATCCTCTGGACAGTTCATCAATACCAGATCGGCGGTGGTCTGACACCCGGGACCTCTGCTGATCAGCTGTTAGAAGAGGCCGGCGCTCCTTGAGCACCGAGGGCTTTTGCTAGGCCATGTGACGTTGCAGAACATCTTTTACTTGGCCTAGTTGCAGCTCAATCCCATTGAAGTGAATGGGGCTGAGCTGCAATATCAGGCACAGCCTCTGGACAATGTAACGTAAAGCTGCTGGGAGCCAGCTGGGTCCTGGTGAGCGTGGCAGACTTGGATGCCCCCCCCCCCCCCCCATGCTATAATGATGACCTATCCTGAGGTACATGGATAACTCCTTTAAAAGCTACCTTACTTACTAATAAAATGAATTTTAAAATATTTTACAATGTGCAGACACGGAATAGTAAAATATTTAATCCAATCACAACTGATGTGCCTCTGACTGCTGCAGAACCTCTTAATACACACCTCACCTGCTGCAGAACCCAACACACAGATCAGCTGCTGTAGATCCTCACAATACACACATCAGCTGCTGCAGAACCTCACAATACACACATCATCTGCTGCAGAACCTCACAATACACATCAGCTGCTGCAGAACCTCATAATACACACCAAGCCTGCTGAAGAACCTACTAAAATACATACCTCAGCTGCTGCATAACCTCATAATATAAGCCTCAGCTGCTGCAGAACCTCACAATACACACCTGAGCTGTTGCAAAACCTCCTAAAATACACACCTCAGCTGCTGCAGAACATCATGATACACATCTTAGCTTCTACAGAACCTCATTATACACACTTCAGCTGCTGAAGAAAATCATCAATTACAACCTTCAGCTGCTGCAGAACATGATAATATGATGCTGCAAAACACATAAGGCTTTGATCACATCTCCGTTAGGGGCCTCAGTTGCAGATCAGGTCATAAATGGTGGACATATGCCAGGCTCGATGATGGAAAGAGAACTACAAGTCTTATCGGTTATTATTGGAAATTAGAGGGCAATACATGGATTGGTGAAAGAGGAAAGAACTACAACTCCCAGCATATCCTGTCTGTTATTACTGGACATAAGTGAAAATTACAGGGAGAGGGTATAAGAGGAGGGAACTATAGCTCCCAGTATGTCCAGATTGCTATTATAAGGAATCTGACATTACTGGCTGAGGGTTTTAAGAAGAAAGAATAACAACCGCAAGCATGTTCAGACTGGTATTATTGGGTACGTAGGGGGCAAGCCTTTCCTCCATGGACAGGCCCTCTTCCCCAGCAGGCCCCATAGAAACTGCTCGGTCTGCCTCCATTGGAGGTACGCCACTGCACCTATCCCTTCATAATAAGGATTTAAGAACAAAGTGGAAGAAAAGATAAAATCATCAATTATTCTAACTTTCCAGTTCCAGAGAGTAACTATCAGAGCCAGTATCTAGAACACACTGTAGTGATGCAGGAACACCTAGAGATTTTATACTTTGATAAGAATTGCTGAGTAAAGCATAGTAAGAAAGCATACTTACCAACATTTGTTTTCATTTGGGGCATGATGCACAGCCTCCAGACACACCCCAAACTAGGTCCAGAATGGCCACTTCTGGATGTGGACTACATAAGCCCCACCCAGAATTGTTTGGCATCATCTCTGAAAATTTGCAGCAAGCCATGGTAGCACATTTAAGCCATGCAGGCTACTCACAGTAACACGAGCAACATGTGGCCTGGTGTTACCATTATGCCACCCCAAACCATAATCCTGGGAGTAGGACTGGTGTGATGTTCCCATGTGAATGTCTCTTTATGGCATTGCTATTATTGCCTCCAAGACAAAATTGGGACTCATTGCTAAAGAGGATAGACCTCCATTCCAGCCTCCATTGCCATCTTTTTGTGCACTATGATATCCTTTGAGAGTTGTAGCAAGATGGTCGATGGAACACCTGTAACAGGTGTTTGACTCAAAGCCCAATGTCGTGCTAATGCCTTCTGGTGGTTTGTGTAGACACTGTTTGCCGCCCTAGGCTTGGGTTCCATTCATTTTAATGGTAGGTGAACCTGAAAAACCTTCAGCTCATATTTGCAGCCAAGAAATAATTACTAGAAGTGCACAAATAGTCCCACAACAGTGACATACCAGATGTATTATTCGAATTTGCGATCTCCATAAAAAAAAATTTCCAATGCAAAATATCGGCAATTAAATTTTCGCGTACGCGCATGCTCAAATGCAGTATACAGTACAGAAATGCACTATAAAGAAAGTATATTGGTATATAACACCCCGCTTCATCCTGTTTTTTGGGGGGACGACTGCTATATCACACCAGTAGAAATTATTTGTTCCAATAACGCTTGTCCCTCTATATACCTGCAGTATCTCAGCAGAACCGCACACAACTGCCGCACAATACAAATGCACTATAATATTGTCACAAGGGTGTCAAGAACCACGCCTAACTCCGTTGTACCCGGGGTCAGGAGGTCGCAGCGGTTGGCTGCACGCTCTATGTAAGATGGGTTGTTTCCTTGTGGTAGCTTTCTGGGTTTGCTTTGCAAACCCTTTTGGCTCACTCAGGGATCCGTAGCTCCTTCTCCTCAGCTGTTCCTTGTCCAGCACTCCCAACCTCCTTATATTCCCCTCTTACACTTCTCTGGTTGCCAGATATAGAGCTTCCTGCCTGGACATCTATTCTGACCCTCTGGAGCTGTGTTGCTGCGTTCTCTGGTAGTTGGTCCAGAACGCTACCCTGCCGATCCCTGTTGGACCTTTGTGGTCTATTGTGGTCGCCCACCTGGGTGTATGTGTTTGTTTGTTTTGTCTGTCCTCTCCCTGGTGTTTCCCTCTTAGTGACAGTGGTGCGGACTAGCGATCCCACCGGCCCGTTCACTATCTAGGGCTCATTCTAGGGAAAGCCAGGGTTTAGGCACGTGATCGCCGCACGGGTGAGGAACCCGTCTAGGGACGTCAGGTGCCAGCCGCAAGGTGAGTTAGGGGTCACCACCTTTCCCTCTCCCTTGAGCAGGGCTTTCCCTTTTCCCTCCCTGTGTGTGACGCCGGTCATTACAAATATACTTTCTAACATAGAAAGTATATTATAACATTGTACAAGGACGGCAATCCATTAGAATATACATAAAGATAAAACATAACCTTTAATAATTTTACTATGAGGGTCCATTCACACGTCCGTAAGTGTTTTGCGGATCCGCAAAACACCGACATTGACAATGTGCATTCCGCAATTTGTGGACCGCACATCGACGACACTATAATGGAAAATGACTAATCTTGTCTGCAATTGCGGACAAGAATAGGACATGTTCTATTTTTTTGCGGAAACGGAAGCACAGATGCGGAAGTGCGGATCCGCAAATGCGGATGTGTATCCTCAAATGCAGATGTGGATCCGCAAATGCGGACAGCACATTCCGGCCCCATTGAAAATAAATAGGTCTGCACCTGTTCCGCAAAATTGCGGAACAGATGCGGACCCATTTTGCGGACGTGTGAATGGAAAAGATATCCCTCAAAATGAAAATATATTAAATTATTAAAGTTAACCAAAAAGCATAGATGTGGTAGGCAATAACAAGTGCTCGGCGGCACTAAATCAGGTGCTCGGCGGCACCAAATCTGAAACCATATGTCCTACCACAATCCGGGGGGTTCCAGTGCACATCGATGAATCCAGAAGGGAAAGCAAAAAAACATCCATCCCTGGGCTAGATGATGATGTGGTATTGAAGGACAGGTTGGGCAAAGAACTGTCCCTGATATTGCCCTACAGGGGGGGTGCTATTCTGGCCCTGATAGCCTAACCACAGACCACCCGCCCTGATAAGAGCGACCTCGTCCGGAACCTTACCCTATATAAAAATGGCCCTAGTAAGCCCCTAGCCCCTAGGCCCCTGACTTCCAGGTGATCACTATATAGATCTATGTGTTTTTGACTCATTATAAAAGTATAGTATATCGCACCCCTCTGTGTATCAGACCTATAGATATCACACCTATACTAGTGCTTAAAATGACTTTTGTGGCCCTATTAGCTAGCATTTGGTGTCCCTAACAGCCTGTCCCTGCTCCACACAGTAACCTCTCCCTACACTGGTAAAACACTGAATGTAAAATGGCGGCCAGATCAGGTTTATTTATAAGGTAGGGGGTATGTCCATGTGCTGAAACGTCTCAATTGGCTGTCCTGTACCACCTGATGGATGTGTCATGGGTCAAAGTTCTTCACAATGTAAAAGAATATGGCGGGCGAAAATTTCTCCATATGTTCGCATGTTCGGCGAATCGCAAACACGCAAAGTTCGCCGTGAAGCGATCGCTGGGCGAACCGCAAGACCATCTCTAATGGTGATAACTGACATGTCAACGAATAGGCATCGAACAATCATCGCACACGACTTGATCCGATTTTCAAGGTTTCATGAGGCTAAAAGTCCTTTCTAAACCAGGCTGGGAGTAAGATCAGCAGTTAATAGAGTACCTCTTATTTAGCTTTAACACATGACCTGGCTCATGTCTTTAGGTGCTACAGAGTCTAAGTAGGCTATAGCCATTAGTAGTAACAAGGTCCTATATATAAGCTGCTTCTTGCCTCTTAAAAATCCTAGCTCTTTGCCAACTAAAAATAAACATAATGTACATAATGTAACCAGTAAACATTAAATACTTCCAGTAATATCAGCTGGGTCGGTGGCCTACCAGCCATGTGGCAACCCCCTGTCCAGATCCTTGTCCCAGTCCTACTCTTCCCCCATTCCCTTCATTTTGTTCCTATTCATGGTGGAGCACAAATGGCGTGGTCAGTCTAGATAACTGCAAGTATGATCAGTGCAGGAAGTAATATGACATCAGGCTGAGCGGTACTTACTAGAGATGGTTTATCAACCCTTTCTGCATCCTAGACCGCCAGGGATGTTGCTAACCCTTAGGGTACAGTAGGGTGCACTGTCAGGTTTCTGCTTACAGTTTTCAAAGCCAAAATCAGGAATGGATCATAGAAGGGGATAAAGTATACACATCAACTATTCCTCCTTTTTCATTTCGCTCCTGGTCTTACTTCCAAAACTACATGCAGAAACTTGACCTTGCAGCTGAGCTCTAGTCAGTGGGCACCATTGAAGGGATTATTTGTAACACATAAAGTCAGGTCCATAAATATTGGGACATTGACACAATTCTAACATTTTTGGCTCTATACACCACCACAATGGATTTGAAATGAAACAAACAAGATGTGCTTTAACTGCAGACTTTCAGCTTTAATTTGAGGGTATTTACATCCAAATCAGGTGAACGGTGTAGGAATTACAACAGTTTGCATATGTGCCTCCCACTTGTTAAGGAACCAAAAGTAATGGGACAATTGGCTTCTCCGCTGTTCCATGGCCAGGTGTGTGTTATTCCCTCATTATCCCAATTACAATGAGCAGATAAAAGGCCCCGAGTTAATTTCAAGTTTGCTATTTGCATTTGGAATCTGCTGCTGTCAAATCTCAAGATGAGATCCAAAGAGCTGTCACTATCAGTGAAGCAAGCCATCATTAGACTGAAAAAAACAAAACAAACCCATCAGAGAGATAGCAAAAACATTAGGAGTGGCCAAACCAACTGTTTGGAACATTCTTAAAAAGAAGGAACGCATCGGTGAGCTCAGCAACACCAAAAGACCCGGGAGACCACGGAAAACAACTGTGGTGGATTCTTACCCTGGTGAAGAAAACACTCTTCACAACAGTTGGCCAGATCAAGAACACTCTCCAGGAGGTAGGTGTATGTGTGTCAAAGTCAACAATCAAGAAAATACTTCACCAGAGTGAATACAGAGGGTTCACCACAAGATGTAAACCATTGGTGAGCCTCAAAAACAGGAAGGCCAGATTAGAGTTTGCCAAACGACATCTAAAAAAGCCTTCACAGTTCTGGAACAACATCCTATGGACAGATGAGACCAAGATCAACTTGTACCAGAGTGATAAGAAGAGACGAGTATGGAGAAGGAAACAAACTGCTCATGATCCTAAGCATACCACCTCATCAGTGAAGCATGGTGGTGGTACAGTAGTGTCATGGCGTGGGCATGTATGGCTGCCAATGGAACTGGTTCTCTTGTATTTATTGATGATGTGACTGCTGACAAAAGCAGCAGGATGAATTCTGAAGTGTTTCGGGCAATATTATCTGCTCATATTCAGCCAAATGCTTCAGAACTCATTAGACGGTGCTTCACAGTGCAGATGGACAATGACCCAAAGCATACTGCAAAAGCAACCAAAGAGTTTTTTAAGGGAAAGAAGTGGAATGTTATGCAATGGCCAAGTCAATCACCTGACCTGAATCCGATTGAGCATGCATTTCACTTGCTGAAGACAAAACTGAAGGGAAAAGGTCCCAAGAACAAGCAGGAACTGAAGACAGTTGCAGTAGAGGCCTGGCAGAGCATCACCAGGGAGGAAACCCAGCGTCTGGTGATGACTATGCGTTCCATACTTCAGACTGTAATTGACTGCAAAGGATTTGCAACCAAGTATTAAAAAGTGAAAGTTTGATTTATGATTATTATTAGTATGTCCCATTACTTTTGGTCCCTCAAAAAGTGGCAGGCACATATGCAAACTGTTGTAATTCCTACACCGTTCACCTGATCTGGATGTAAATACCCTCAAATTAAAGCTGACAGTCTGTAGTTAAAGCACATCTTGTTTGTTTCATTTCAAATCTATTCTGGTGGTGTATAGAGCCAAAAAATGTTAGAATTGTGTCGATGTCCCAATATTTATGGACCTGACTGTATATTGTCCTACACTACTAATAGACACTATACATTTGGTTTTATGAGCATAAAGATGTTTAGATCATCTTCTTGTAAATCAGAGCTTTCAAGTGTCTCTTCAAGTGAGAATCAAGTGGTCTGATATCAGGAGACTTTGGAGGCCAATCCATGAGACCAAAGTGGCCAGTTCCATAAACTATCAGGTCCACTGTACCTAGGTATGGAGACATCTGATTCCCCCATTATATACTGTATTTAATAGAATCTGAATGTTTGGAAATTTCAATATTCTGACATATACTTTTGTGCCATGCTGGATTTTCATAAAAATTATCTGACAATTGCTTTATTGGATGAACCTATTGGATTTCTTGTGACTGTGGCAGCAACTTGCGGGTCGGAATGTGATAACTCTCAGTTACACTAGTTGCGATGCTGTGATTTATGGCGATCCAATATGATTATGTTAGTGGGTGCAATTATTTTTGAGTTTCTAAAATTTAAGAGACTAGTCATGAATACTGAAAGAAAAATAAAGCTCCTCCATACTAGAACCAATTAAAGTGCTATCATTACTGTAGAAGCCATAGCACCATATTTACAGAGCCAATCACAGTAACACACTGTCCCCTTTCACTCTCTCTGCAGCCTGTTATAATGTTCCTGTAGGGTATTAAAGGGGTTCTCTCACTTCAGCAAGTGGCATTCATCATGTAGAGAAAGTTAATACAAGACACTTCCTAATGTATTGTTATTATCCATATTGCACATGGTTATAAAGGAAAATAATAGCATTCTTAATACAGAATGCTTACTAAAATGTTGCTTGAGGGGTTAAAAAAATATATATATTAAATCACCTCATCCTCTTGTTCGCGCACCCGGCATGTCTTCTTTCTTCATCTTTCAGGATCTACAAAAGGACCTTTGATGACGTAATCACGCTCACCACATGGTGAGCGAGGTGAGATCAGCGCAGGTCCTGCTGAATGAAGATAGAAGATCCTTCTATCTTCATTCAGCAGGACCTGCGCTGACGTCACCGCGCTCACCACGTGCCGGCAGCGCGAACACGTGGATGAGGTGAGTTAATTTTTTTTTTTTTCTTAACTACTCAAGCAACATTTTAGTAAGCATTCTGTATTAAGAATGCTATTATATTCCTTTATAACCATGTTATAAGGGAAAATAATACAGTAAGGGTACTTTCACACTAGCGGCAGGACGGATCCGACAGGCTGTTTACCCTGTCGGATCCGTCCTGCCGCTATTTTGCCGTGCCGCCGGACCGCCGCTCCGTCCCCATTGACTATAATGGGGACGGGGGCAGAGCTCCGGCGCAGCACGGCAGTTCACGGTGAGAGGCCGCCGGACTAAAAAGTCAGACATGCAGTACTTTTAGTCCGGCGGCCTTTCGCCGTGCACTGCCGTGCTGCGCCGGAGCTCCGCCTCCATCCCCATTATAGTCAATGGGGACGGACCGGCGGTCCGGCGGCACTGCGAAATAGCGGCAGGACGGATCCGACAGGGTGAACAGCCTGTCGGATTCGTCCTGCCGCTAGTGTGAAAGTAGCCTAAATTGACTTTTATCAATTTACTAACATCATCTCCTAGCAACCATGGGTGAAAATCGCATTGCATCCGCACTTGCTTGCGGATGCTTGCGATTTTCATGCAACCCCATTCATTTCTATGGGGCCTGCGTTGCATGAAACATGCAGAATATAGAACATGCTGCGATTTTCACGCAACGCAGAAGTGATGCGTGAAAATCACCGCTCATCTGAACAGCCCTATAGAAGTGAATGGGTCCGGATTCAGTGCGAGTGCAATGCGTTCACCTCACGCATCGCATCCGCGCGGAATACTTGCCCGTGTGAAAGGGGCCTTAGTATTTATACATAAGAAACTGTGTGTGTGTGATTCATTATTATTAATATTACTCTCAGGATTTATAAATAAGTAGCAGTGTGTGTGATTCATTATTATTATCAGTATAAGCAGCAATGTGCGTGATTATTATTATTATTGTTATTATTATTAGGGATGAGCGAATCGACTTCGGATGAAACATCCAAAGTTGATTCGCTTAAACTTCGCTCTAATACTGTACGGAGCATGAGCTCCGTACAGTATTAGAATGTATTGGCTCTGATGAGCCGAAGTTATTGATTCGGGAAGTCTCGCGAGACTTCGCGCAATAACTTAATAAATTAATTTGTACTGTAAAAAAACATTTCCTGAACTCGGGTTCGGTTCCAAGGTACCACTTGGAACCTAACCCTAGTTCGGGAAATGGTTTTTTACAGTACAAATTAATTTAATAAGTTATTGCGCGAAGTCTCGCGAGACTTCCCGAATCAATAACTTCGGCTCATCAGAGCCAATACATTCTAATACTGTACGGAGCGAAGTTTAAAAGCGAATCAACTTCGGATGTTTTATCCAAAGTCAATTCACTCATCCCTAACTCTCAGTTAGAGATGAGCGAATTTCATATTTTGAAATTCGTTCACACTTCGTTTGGTGGTAAAAGGTGAATTGCGTTATGGATTCCGTTACCACGGACCATAACGCAATTCTATGACGGAATGCATAACGGAAGGCCTTTAGAGGCATTCCGTCATTCACTCCGTCATACTAGAAGTCTATGGGCTGCAAAACAGATCCGTCCCATTTCCTTTATGCAGGAGAGGACTCCCCAGCATAACGGAAACGGGACGGGTCTGTTTTGCAGCCCATAGACTTCTATTTTGACGGAATGAAAAACGGAATGCCTCTAAAGGCATTCCGTCATAGAATTGCATTATGGTCCGTGGTAACGGAATCCATAACGCAATTCACCTTTTACCACCAAACGAAGTGTGAACGAATTTCATTAGCGGAAATTGGTTCATCTCTACTCTCAGTATAAGCAGCAGTGTGTGTGTCTTTGACTATTATTATTATTACTACTACTTTCAGTATTTATAAATAAGCAGCAGTGTGTGTGTGATTATTATTATTATTACTCTCAGTATAAGCAGCAGTGTGTGATTCCTATTGTTAGTACAGCAGTGTGTGATTATTATTAGTACAGCAGTGTGTGATTATTGTCAGTCCAGCAGTGTGATTATTATCAGTACAGCAGTGTGATTATTATCAGTACAGCAGTGTGATTCTTATTGTCAGTACAGCAGTGTGATTCTTATTATCAGTACAGCAGTGTGATTATTATCAGTACAGCAGTGTGATTATTATCAGTACAGCAGTGTGATTCTTATTGTCAGTACAGCAGTGTGATTATTATCAGTACAGCAGTGTGATTCTTATTGTCAGTACAGCAGTGTGATTCTTATTATCAGTACAGCAGTGTGATTATTGTCAGTACAGCAGTGTGTGATTATTATCAGTACAGCAGTGTGATTATTATCAGTACAGCAGTGTGATTCTTATTGTCAGTACAGCAGTGTGATTCTTATTATCAGTACAGCAGTGTGATTATTATCAGTACAGCAGTGTGATTATTATCAGTACAGCAGTGTGATTCTTATTGTCAGTACAGCAGTGTGATTATTATCAGTACAGCAGTGTGATTCTTATTGTCAGTACAGCAGTGTGATTCTTATTATCAGTACAGCAGTGTGATTATTATCAGTCCAGCAGTGTGTGATTATTGTCAGTACAGCAGTGTGTGATTATTGTCAGTACAGCAGTGTGTGATTATTATTATCAGTACAGCAGTGTGATTATTGTCAGTCCAGCAGTGTGATTCTTATTATCAGTACAGCAGTGTGATTCTTATTATCAGTACAGCAGTGTGATTCTTATTATTAGTACAGCAGTGTGATTATTGTCAGTACAGCAGTGTGTGATTATTGTCAGTACAGCAGTGTGATTATTGTCAGTCCAGCAGTGTGATTCTTATTGTCAGTACAGCAGTGTGTGATTATTGTCAGTACAGCAGTGTGTGATTATTGTCAGTACAGCAGTGTGATTATTGTCAGTACAGCAGTGTGATTATTGTCAGTACAGCAGTGTGATTATTGTCAGTACAGCAGTGTGATTATTATCAGTACAGCAGTGTGTGATTATTATCAGTCCAGCAGTGTGATTCTTATTGTCAGTACAGCAGTGTGTGATTATTGTCAGTACAGCAGTGTGATTCTTATTATCAGTACAGCAGTGTGATTCTTATTGTCAGTACAGCAGTGTGATTCTTATTATCAGTACAGCAGTGTGTGATTCTTATTATCAGTACAGCAGTGTGATTCTTATTGTCAGTACAGCAGTGTGATTATTGTCAGTACAGCAGTGTGTGATTATTGTCAGTACAGCAGTGTGATTATTGTCAGTCCAGCAGTGTGATTCTTATTGTCAGTACAGCAGTGTGTGATTATTGTCAGTACAGCAGTGTGATTCTTATTGTCAGTACAGCAGTGTGATTCTTATTGTCAGTACAGCAGTGTGATTATTGTCAGTCCAGCAGTGTGATTCTTATTGTCAGTACAGCAGTGTGATTATTATTGTCAGTACAGCAGTGTGATTCTTATTGTCAGTACAGCAGTGTGATTCTTATTATCAGTACAGCAGTGTGATTCTTATTGTCAGTACAGCAGTGTGATTCTTATTGTCAGTACAGCAGTGTGATTCTTATTGTCAGTACAGCAGTGTGATTCTTATTATCAGTACAGCAGTGTGATTCTTATTGTCAGTACAGCAGTGTGATTCTTATTATCAGTCCAGCAGTGTGTGATTCTTATTGTCAGTACAGCAGTGTGTGATTATTGTCAGTACAGCAGTGTGATTATTATCAGTCCAGCAGTGTGATTATTATCAGTACAGCAGTGTGATTATTATCAGTACAGCAGTGTGATTATTATCAGTCCAGCAGTGTGTGATTATTGTCAGTACAGCAGTGTGTGATTATTATCAGTCCGGCAGTGTGATTCTTATTGTCAGTCCAGCAGTGTGATTCTTTTATTGTGTGTGATTATTATCAGTACAGCAGTGTGATTCTTATTGTCAGTACAGCAGTGTGATTCTTATTGTCAGTACAGCAGTGTGATTATTGTCAGTCCAGCAGTGTGATTCTTATTGTCAGTACAGCAGTGTGATTATTATTGTCAGTACAGCAGTGTGATTCTTATTGTCAGTACAGCAGTGTGATTCTTATTATCAGTACAGCAGTGTGATTCTTATTGTCAGTACAGCAGTGTGATTCTTATTGTCAGTACAGCAGTGTGATTCTTATTGTCAGTACAGCAGTGTGATTCTTATTATCAGTACAGCAGTGTGATTCTTATTGTCAGTACAGCAGTGTGATTCTTATTATCAGTCCAGCAGTGTGTGATTCTTATTGTCAGTACAGCAGTGTGTGATTATTGTCAGTACAGCAGTGTGATTATTATCAGTACAGCAGTGTGATTATTATCAGTACAGCAGTGTGATTATTATCAGTACAGCAGTGTGATTATTATCAGTCCAGCAGTGTGTGATTATTGTCAGTACAGCAGTGTGTGATTATTATCAGTCCGGCAGTGTGATTCTTATTGTCAGTCCAGCAGTGTGATTCTTTTATTGTGTGTGATTATTATCAGTACAGCAGTGTGTGATTATTATCAGTCCAGCAGTGTGTGATTATTGTCAGTACAGCAGTGTGTGATTATTATCAGTACAGCAGTGTGATTCCTATTATCAGTACAGCAGTGTGATTATTGTCAGTACAGCAGTGTGATTCTTATTATCAGTCCAGCAGTGTGATTATTGTCAGTACAGCAGTGTGTGATTATTGTCAGTACAGCAGTGTGATTCCTATTATCAGTACAGCAGTGTGTGATTCGTATTGTCAGTACAGCAGTGTGTGATTATTATCAGTACAGCAGTGTGTGATTATTGTCAGTACAGCAGTGTGATTCTTATTATCAGTCCAGCAGTGTGATTATTGTCAGTACAGCAGTGTGATTCTTATTATCAGTACAGCAGTGTGTGATTATTGTCAGTACAGCAGTGTGTGATTCGTATTGTCAGTACAGCAGTGTGATTATTGTCAGTCCAGCAGTGTGTGATTATTATCAGTACAGCAGTGTGATTATTATCAGTACAGCAGTGTGTGATTATTGTCAGTACAGCAGTGTGTGATTATTGTCAGTACAGCAGTGTGATTCTTATTGTCAGTACAGCAGTGTGATTCTTATTATCAGTACAGCAGTGTGATTCTTATTGTCAGTCCAGCAGTGTGATTCTTATTGTCAGTACAGCAGTGTGTGATTATTGTCAGTACAGCAGTGTGATTCTTATTGTCAGTACAGCAGTGTGATTCTTATTGTCAGTACAGCAGTGTGATTCCTATTATCAGTACAGCAGTGTGATTATTGTCAGTACAGCAGTGTGATTATTGTCAGTACAGCAGTGTGATTCTTATTATCGGTACAGCAGTGTGATTCTTATTGTCAGTACAGCAGTGTGATTCTTATTATCAGTCCAGCAGTGTGTGATTCTTATTGTCAGTACAGCAGTGTGTGATTATTATCAGTACAGCAGTGTGATTCCTATTATCAGTACAGCAGTGTGATTATTGTCAGTACAGCAGTGTGATTCTTATTATCAGTCCAGCAGTGTGTGATTATTGTCAGTACAGCAGTGTGATTCCTATTATCAGTACAGCAGTGTGATTTATATTGTCAGTACAGCAGTGTGTGATTATTATCAGTACAGCAGTGTGATTCTTATCAGTCCAGCAGTGTGATTATTGTCAGTCCAGCAGTGTGATTATTATCAGTACAGCAGTGTGATTATTATCAGTACAGCAGTGTGATTCTTATCAGTCCAGCAGTGTGATTATTATCAGTACAGCAGTGTGATTATTATCAGTACAGCAGTGTGATTCCTATTATCAGTCCAGCAGTGTGATTATTGTCAGTCCAGCAGTGTGATTATTGTCAGTCCAGCAGTGTGATTATTGTCAGTCCAGCAGTGTGATTATTGTCAGTCCAGCAGTGTGATTATTGTCAGTACAGCAGTGTGATTCTTATCAGTCCAGCAGTGTGATTATTATCAGTACAGCAGTGTGATTATTATCAGTACAGCAGTGTGATTCCTATTATCAGTCCAGCAGTGTGATTATTGTCAGTACAGCAGTGTGATTATTGTCAGTCCAGCAGTGTGTGATTATTGTCAGTACAGCAGTGTGATTCCTATTATCAGTCCAGCAGTGTGATTATTATCAGTCCAGCAGTGTGATTCTTATTATCAGTCCAGCAGTGTGTGATTATTATCAGTCCAGCAGTGTGATTATTGTCAGTACAGCAGTGTGTGATTATTGTCAGTACAGCAGTGTGTGATTATTGTCAGTACAGCAGTGTGATTATTGTCAGTACAGCAGTGTGTGATTATTGTCAGTACAGCAGTGTGTGATTATTATCAGTACAGCAGTGTGATTATTATCAGTCCAGCAGTGTGATTCCTATTATCAGTCCAGCAGTGTGTGATTATTGTCAGTACAGCAGTGTGATTATTATCAGTCCAGCAGTGTGATTATTGTCAGTCCAGCAGTGTGTGATTCTTATCAGTCCAGCAGTGTGTGATTATTATCAGTCCAGCAGTGTGATTATTATCAGTCCAGCAGTGTGTTGTGTGTGATTCCTCCTCCAGCGGCGCAGACCGTCCTCCTCCTCCTCCTCTCCTGTCAGCGCTATGAATGAACCCAGCCTGCACATGAGCTGCACATCGCATCCCGTGTCCCTCCCCAAGGGGCTTGTCTGAGCCGTGTAGCCCCGCCCGGGTATCACCAGCCCAGCCCTGCCCCTTCTCCTCCCCTCTGCCCCCTCTCTCCTGGTTTTTCCATCCCGGGACTCCTGCCGCTGAGCTGACATTCTGCTCCTGACCCAGGCAGGAGGCACTGCTAGAGGAGTGTGCCATGCTGTGCTCAGTGCTGCTGTCACCATCTAGAGACCACTGTGCTGATGCCACCTGCAGTGCCCTGCTAAGGAAGGATCACTAGCTCTTACCAGGACCACCAGCTGTCTGCCAGCTTCACCCCTCTGGACTTTAGAGCTGGCACATAACTTTGCCCTGTCCTGATCTGCTCCTAGACACATTCATTAGACTGGACTTAGCTGGGTCCCTCTGTATCTTTTTGGATATTGACCTGTCAGGACAGATATCTGACCACTGAGGACCTACAACAACCTGCTCTGTACTTTGCATTTCGACACATTTATTTTGGAAACCCCCAGCTCCTCAGGATGACCCCTGAATACTTCTTGAGGTCCTTGTTGATGATGATTTTAGCTGTTTTCTCTGCAAATGCTAGCAACTGGCTGTAAGTTATATGTTCTTCTCTTCTTTAAGGTGTTACTCTAACTGTATGGATCTCTCACCTCATAGAAGGTCCTTTAGTAGAATGTATCTACCACATGGCAGTATTGATCAGACACCATCCCAGCCCCATAGGATAGATGGGTCACAGGTAGCAGCACGCTGGAGGCTCCTGGGCAGTGGAGCTTGCAATCAGCCATACTTTTGTGATCAGGTATTATTTCCTCCAGACACCTCAGAACACAACACCCTTCTAAAAGAGCTGAACTCAAGAGCTAGCAATCAACTCCAGTATTATTCATACAACTGACAGCTTTCCTAGGGAATGCTTTAGTTTTAGCAGCAAAGTAAATTAAATTGCCGCTTCAGACTATTTCTGCAGGGCAGCAGAGCTAGCACTCACTTCACTGTGACCAGTGGTAGTTGGACTGTGTGCTCCACCATATCACTATTTGTGACATAGGCTGAAGAGCTAGCAATCAACTCATTTCTTATTACTGCAAGTGCCCCTCAACATCACACTATAGAGTCTCCTGCAGAGCTTCTTAGACAGAAGAGCTAGCAATTAACTATCACTCAGTTAAGGTTTAGCTTATGGCAATCACTGAACTACTTGGGCTGAAGAGCTAGCAATCCATGTACCCCCGTTGTGATCTATCAATAGCAGTGCCAGCCTGTTCTGGTGGATGAATGGCAGTAGCCTGGTCCTTGCTGGGGGCATGCAGTGTGGTGATCACCCAGATCCCTGAAAGTGGATCCGCTGAGGACAGGGCACAGCTCTGTTACAATGAATCCCAATTTCCCACATATATTGGACTGATATTACACTGAGCTCCCTTCACCCCTCTGTCTTTACCCCCAGCACCACAACAGGTGCTTTACCACCAGGACTCAGAAAGTCCCTGCTCATGGAGTCTGTGCTCAAAAGGACAGTTTATATCTTGTCACAATATGCCAATGGCTGTGCATAGGAAAGGTGACAGATGAGTCCGTGTGGTGTTTTACTATAGGATTGCAGATTTCTACCGAGTGAAAGAAAAGCAGCAGTGATTGTAGTGACTAACAGATGTTGGAGGGAGGCAGAGGCTAAAGACAAGTGAGCAGGGGATGGAGTTATAATGGTAAAATACCGCAATGACTTCTGGATAGATAAATAGAAGGATAGATAGATAGATATTAGATAGATAGATAGATAGATAGATAGATAGATAGATAGATAGATAGATGATAGATAGTAGATAAACAAGAGATAGATAGATAGATATTAGTATAGCGATAGAAAGTATAAATATAGACAGACAGATAGATAATAGATCAAAAAGTAGGAGATAGATAAATAGATAGATAATAGATAGATAGATGATAGATAGATAGATAGATAGATAGATAGATAGATAGATAGATAATAGATATGAGATAGATAATAGATAGATAATAGATAGATAGATAGATAGATAGATAGATAGATAGATAGATAATAGATAGATAGATAGATAGATAGATAGATAGATAGATAGATAGATAGATAGATAGATAGACAGATAACATGTTAGATATTAGACATAGCAGTGCTGGGCTTCTCAGATGTACAGTAGCAGTGACATTGTCATCTTTTCTGCTGATCCAGCTTTTGCTCAGGTCTCCCTAGTGCACGGTCTCGTCTGCTGAGGACTTTATTGATCACCATGCATAATAATTGGCATTGTCAGATGTTTAAAATAATTGGGCAAATTTGCATGAAAACTTTCATGGGATCGACATGGTTTTGTGGGAAGCGTTCTGGTCCCTGGAGAAAGGTTTCTGTATGTTGTTGCTCTACATATATGTTACCAACATTTCTGCAATCAGTTCCATGTATCTGAATAGGGTTGTTTCTGCAGCATGTGCAGGACTTCTCCCTCACATACTTTATTCTTACCATGTGGCTAATAGATGGAAAAGGGTTAATGGTAGTTACACCTGAGCTTCTGAAGTTATCCTTTTAACCCTACCCAAAGAGTGACCAATGGCAAATTCCGCTCTGCTACATCTGTACAGGCCATAGAATACACAAAGACATGGAGCGTACGGTTGGGTAGAAGATATGGTAATGGCTCTTTCTATGACATTCCTTCAGAGTAGCTGATGTAGTCGCTGCCTGGTTTACTCTTGCAGGCTCCATTCAGGTCTGTTCACAAAGTAAATGGCCAGTAATGACTGAGAGACACATTATCAGGTTAATCCAGATGGGAAAACAGTAAAATCTTTGGTTATTAAGTTGAGTATGAAGAGTGACATGGAAGTAGCTGCTGTCATCATCGATGGGGGGGGGGGGGGGGGGGGGGGGTTGGAACAGTGCAGGATCATTGTATGCAATAATTCAGCACTAGAGGATTGCATGCAGCTCAAGGTAAAGGCTTCTAAAGTCTAGAGGCAAAGGAGGCAAAGTACATGACCCCTAGTGGTAACAATGGAGAGACGTCCACTAGTCAGTATCTTTCACCATGACTAGAGTATAACAGGGCATTACCGATTTATTACCAGGCAAGACCCTTATTTATGTTAGAAATAAATGTCCAAATCTGCTGCATAAAAAGAGCCACGGGGGCGACATTCTGTGCTGGGCTTGTTGTGCAGGTCACTTGTCTATCCTCAGGCAAGTGAAGCCTGTCTCTTATGTATTGCTGATAAAGTAATCTGATCTGTAATATACATTTCACGGAGCTAAAATTGAGATTCACCCATGATACCGGGTCAGTGAAAATATTGTTGCCCCAATCTCGATTTAGAATTGTTTACTGCTCATTTTGACCTCTGAGGTTAGTGATAGGCATTTACTGAAATGAAATAATCTAAAAAAAAAAAAATGACACATTTTATTTCCCTTTTTTAAAATGTTTAAAAAAAAAAAAAAAAAAGAAATCTAGATGAAATTATTTTTTTTGAAATGTATTCTTACTTGTCACTTTTTTATGTCTTCATTTCTATATAAAAGATACAAAAACTCCAATGACCCATTCATTGGAGTACCCCCCCCCCCCCCCCAGGAAAATGAGAAAGAAATTTAAAAAAGATCAAGTCTTTATTTTTTTTAACTTTTTTAGTTTGCGTTTTTTTTAAAATATATTTTATATCCTTATAGTTACATTTTTTTTATTGATACTTTTATTATATTTTTTAGAACATACCATTAAAACGGAGAGAGCCCCTTAAACTTTCAGCATGTTAAAAAAAAAAAAAAAAGCACTAAAAATTATTAAGTAATTGCATCCAGATATTCTTGCAGTTTGGCCTCTTTGCTAATCTAGTGTGGTCCTATAAATATACACGTCCCTTGCAAATCATGTTTAATTAGTGTTTTTTGGATGAAGGTTTACACTACATTGTTCAGTTTATCGAGAGGTTATTTTTTTTATTGCAAGGGGGGGAGGAAGCGATCTGGAGTACAAATTGTGGTGTCAGCTAAACAGATACTTAACAAATCACAGCGAAAATGTTTAAAATCTCCATTATTATAAACAATGTGATTGCTGTAATATCAATGGAGAAAATCGCCTTGGATTAATAGAGCCAAAGCTGGCGGTGAATTTATGTTAGAAGAAAGGTCAATGCTCAGCTGTATGTTTTCTGGGTAAAAATAATGTATACAGCACAAAGGCATAGGATAAGATAACTGGGGCCCAAACAGTCAGTCCTGCTGGATAAAAAGTACTTTATATAGAACAGCAGCATTTAAAAAAAACATTTTTGTAATAATTATTTTTAATGAGAACGTAATGATAAAAAAAGAATATTTTATATCTTATTTTATAGAAATATATATTTTATTACATTTTTAACTTAAACATATAAAAATGTATGTGATAAACAACCATCAATTGTGCCGTGGTACGAATTAAAGACATGAATATTGAATACTTTATGTTTTTAGCTACTCACTTCATACATGTATTTTATTAGTTTTTTTGAATACAGTATTATGTAGGGCATGTATATCATTGCAGATGTGTATATGCTGCTGAGTACGTAGCATAAAATACAATATCTTGTCATTAGGTTTTATTTGATGATTTCTTAGATAACTTTTGTGATGTGTTATTACTATCAGGGTTTGAGATGTGTTGAAAGCTTAGTCATTGAGATAATACGTTTGTTTGTAGTGTATTTTTAGAAAATAAAAAATATATACATATTATATATATATACATACATGATGGTTCAATAGTCATATAGTTAATATAGTGAATTATCAGATCATTTAAAGTGGTTTTCTGAGAATGTAAAAACTGGGGCTAATGGTAGGCATTATGCTCAAATAAAAAATAAAAAAGCAACACACTGTTTAATAAAACATGTAAAAATCTCACCCCATTATGGTCGTTCCCGCCAGTCTTTGATTACTTTGCTGCTGCGATGAGGTGCCCATCTACCTAGGTGACCACTGCAGCCAATTACTGACCTCAGCAGCGTACAGCACAAAACTGCTGAGGCCTGTGTATTGGCTGCAGCAGTCATGTCAGCAAACAGGCATGTCATCCCTGCAGATCGGTGGGGACCATTGGAGCAGCGGTGCTGGAATGGGGGGGTATTTAACAAGCGAGCGTTGCTTTTTTGAAAAAATTATTTTAGCATAAATCCCACTTTTAGGACTCATGCACATGCGCGTCTTACGCTCATGCTGCGGACCGCAAATACCGGTCCGCAATGCATGGGCACCAACTCTGTGCATGCCGTTTCCATTGACTTGATCCGCACAGTGGTCCGCACTGCAAAAAATTAGGACATGTTCCATTTTCCCACGGAAGTGGTTCAAAGTGCTTCTGTATCTTGAGGATTGCGGACACATTCAAGTCAATGGGTCCCCATCCGTGAACCGGAGTGCACACGGCCGCTGCCTGTATATTGCCGATCTGCTATGTGCGGCCTGCAATATGGGCACGGGGCACACACGCATGAGCCGTTAGCCATATTTTTTATACTCTCGGAAACCCCCCCCCCCCCCCCCTTAACAATAACTATTTGACCCTAAGGGAAATTATTTAAATAAAACTCATTGAAAACTGGAACTAACAACGAAAGAAAAAAGATAAATTTGAGCAAACCTTGAAAAATCTGGAATAAAATGTAGATTTACGTGTCAATTTTTCCACAACAGACTGATCATGCCGTGAATTTTATTTTTTGCCACACACTCAAAAAGCGATGCAATTTTTTGATAAAACGGCATTCACTTGACTTTACTTTATCATTGGTGTGGATTTCCAGTGTCGGATCTGCACCAATTCCACAACATATGAACCCCACCTGGTTGTAGCTGTGACCACTTTCCACCGTCTGAAATCCTAGAATACAGCTTAAACAATACAGAGGCATTATGCTAAAAAAAAAAAAAAAAAAAAACATTCTATTTATTAATACATGGAAAAATCTGAAATCCTAGAATACAGCTTAAAGGGAACCTGTCATGTGGATATTTGATTATAATCTAACTAATTATATACAATCATTAACTACTAAAAAGTGCCTTAGATGTATTCACTTACTGGTGTGACAGATGGTTACCTCATAATATACACACAAAGATGCCGCATGCCGCATGCTAATGAGCTGATTTGAGTCCAGCGTGATGTCATTGAGTCCAGCGTATATTTAATTCAGAGCTATAGCCACTCCCCTGCCCACCTGCTGCTGATTCATATGGAAAAAAACTGTCAATCAGCAGCAGGTGGGTGGGGAGAGTCAGGAGCTCATGAATATTCATGACTCATCATTATCAGCTGGAGCTTTTCAATACAAGATGTTGGCAGATTGACTGGGTCAATTAAAGAAAGTGACCCAGCATTTTGCTAAGAGAATCAGTCACTTATTTATGTTGCCTTTAGTTAGGACACCATAAAACTGGTGACAGGTTCCCTTTAAACAACACAGATTGAAGCCTTTTATAGATATTTGGATGGTCTCAGACTTTTTGGACTTACCATGGGAACATAAACCTTGGCTAGATTGGCATCAAACTGGCCAAATGTAAGTTGACCATGGACTTTCTCTATGAGCTCTATAGCAGCTTACCTGCCTCTATGGTATGTATGTCCTTTAGCATCATTTTCAAGTGTGCACCAAATAGCAATATGCATTCTTATCCCTAATTCTTCGGTCTGTGGGACATTTGGTGAATTTGGGGCATATGTATGTGGGGTCATTTTTAACATAAATTGCTAGGATTTCAGCCTCTTTAGGTACTGATTGGTTGTGTTTGGCTTGTAACCTAGGGTTAGGGGTAGTGTGATATTCACTGAGGTCATAGTCTGGAGTTGTCCTGTTGCTATGATAAGGTAGACAGAGTGTGACAGGCTGCTAATCTATCATATATGTCATGAAAGCTGCTGTCGTCCCAATCCCTGCAGGACGGAGGTGGAGTCCTGCACAGTCTTTGTGGTTTTTAACATTGGGACATCTCCGGCGCTTTGGCGTCCATGTCCCCTCCAGAGATAATGTTATATAAAATGTGATCTATAATGCAGGTTTGATGTGATGCTATTGGTCGGTCGGTAAAATCTAAAGATGTTTTATTAAGCGTAAATAGTTTTAATTGGTTACATTTCTCATTGACTGCAGTGATATTACAAATGGTCACATGACCAGGTAGTACCGCTGGAATCGGGCCTCTCAGCCATAGGAGTAAACCGCAAACACGTGTAGGCAGACAGCGCGGAGCTACAGATGTAGACATACTTAGGGCTCATGCACATGAACGTATTTTCTTTCCGTTCTTTCCATTCATTTTAACGGGTACGCCAAAAAAAAAAAAAAAAACAGAAGTTATTCTGTGTGCATTCCGTTTCCGCATGTCCGTTAAGCAAAAGAATAGAACATGTTCTATTATTGTCCGCATTACGGACAAGGATAGGACTGTTCTATTAGGGGCCAGCTGTTCCGTTCTGCAAAATACGGAATGCACACGGACGTTATCCGTATATTTTGTGGATCTGTTTTTTTTTTGCGGACCGCAAAATACATACAGTCGTGTGCATGAGCCATTACCTGCATGCCCAAAAACACACCTATGTACATACACACACATTTACATACATGCTTGAACACATGTGTTATATACCTATAAACAAGCACACACATAAGTATATATATATATACACACACTATATGTATTACACAGAATTATAGTTATATGCATACACATTCACAAAACCACATAAATGCACACATATATACTATTAGTACACATACACCTACAGTACAAACATGCACACATACTATTATACATACACATTGCATACCAGCCTATGCGCATATACTTATGTACAGTACATACTTACACATGCACATATACATACATAAAGGGGGTCATTTATTAATCTGAAATACGCCTAAATTAGGCGTATTGCAGGCGCAGATTGCTGCGCAATGGTTAGTTGCTCCGCAATCTGTGACTTCTCCCCATTCATGCCTGGTCGTGAAGTTGTGGGCGTGACGGAGAAGGGGATGGGTTGGTAGGCCCGTCTCATTTACCATTTTCTACGCCTGTTTTGGGTGTAGAAAATGGTCTAAATGTAAGACAGCTGGGAAGCCGTCTTACATTTAGAACTGGCGCCGGATACGTCGAAGTTATGAAGAGGCGGAACCATTGATAGCTATAGAGCTCTGTGCTCCATAGGTTTTATGAAAACTGGCTAAAGTAAGACTACATTTTTCAATCAATCTGCACCAAAAAGGTAATGCAAAATGTGCCTGGATTACACGAAAACTAAATTGAGCAAAAATGGATAAATTTATTTTCTGCAGCAAAAATCGTCTAGTTGTGAGATCTTTTGTATACTTCATTATAATGGTGCCCCCTGGGTTTCATCTGTATAGTAATGTGCACGTCTACCCGCTGAGTTGCTTAGGTGGTTGTACATGCTCAGTTCCATCCTTCAACTTGCTACCAGCTATATCTATGACAATTGCAGGGAGAGAGCTGCAACATAAATGACACGCCCACTGGGCTGTGATAGAAAGAGCTGAATCAGAAAGGACACAACCCTGAGAAAGGATACACCCCCTTAGCTGTGACAGGGAGACAGCTGCATCAGAAAGGACACACCCCCTGAGCTGTGACAGGGAGACAGCTGCATCAGAAACTATACACCCCCTGAGCTGTGACAGGGAGACAGCTGCATCAGAAAGGACACACCCCCCGAGCTGTGACAGGGAGACAGCTGCATCAGAAAGGACACACCCCCTGAGCTGTGACAGGGAGACAGCTGCATCAGAAAGGACACAACCCCTGAGCTGTAACAGGGAGACAGCTGCAGCTGAAAGGACACAACCCCTGAGCTGTAACAGGGAGACAGCTGCAGCTGAAAGGACACAACCCCTGAGCTGTAACAGGGAGACAGCTGCAGCTGAAAGGACACTTCCATGAAGAAAGGACACCCCCCTCAAGCTCTGGCAGGGAGAGAGCTACAGTAGAAAGAACATGTCCCCTGGGAAAGGACAACACCCCCCCCCCCCCCCCCCCCGAGCTGTGACAGATAGAGAGCTTCAGTAGAAAAGGCATACCCCTGCGCTGCCAGCCTGAAGAAAATCTAGTAGAATAATTGGGGGGGTACAGGGCTGGGTCTAGCTTTGTCAGAAAGAGGTTGTCCTATACTATATGATGTCTGATTTTTATGTTTTACATCAATCATGGCATAACCTCAAAGCAACAAAGTCAATCTTACTATTAACCAATTTTTGAGGCCCTATACTTACATGAACATACACTTGTATATATTCACCATCCATACAATGCTATTAGTATGTACACACACCGCACTCACAGTAGGAATGACACCTGGTTCAACAGGCGGCCCCCACAGCTCAGCAGGACCACCAGAAACAAAAGTCAAATCTCCATTGCCCTTCCTATACATCTCTGTGTACCTGCAGCAAAGCTTACTGGAATAAACTGAAATAAAGACACTTACTGGGCTATAGGACGCCCTCCATAGGTGGGACTCATAGTCACAACTGTGTATTTGTCTGGTAGAAGGGTATACTAATGAGCTCTGCCTCTAATGCGACCAGATGTAAGGGAGCTATCCTATATGTGCGGTATAATACACATACCAACCATGGGAACAGACAGTGCCACCCAGTGGCTGCGACGAGACATGGAACTCAACCTTAGAGCCACCTGAGTATATTAGAGAAATGCATAAATGGCATGATTCTTGCTAGATTGAGAGATACATTAAGATAGCCGAAATCTAGTTGAGGGTTGCAGGGTGATGGAGATCACCACCATCCTCCTCTTGGTTTTACTTTAATTCCTTCCTGAGCCATTGCTCCCAAGTGTCATTGTCATGTGTGGCCCAAGAATCTACATAGAAAGTGCTTCCTCCTCTGCAGTGTTTCTTGCTTTCCATTGATGGAACATAAAGGGGGTCTCCGGTATCAGTACACCCCCCTGTAGCTGGAGGTCTTCATGGCGCGAGTGATGTGACACGGAGCAGGTGAAGTCTGCAAACTGCGGCCACATGTAAGAGGGACAACTAATGTTTGAGAATAATTTCATGGGTTTTAAGATCTCTGCTTGCTGTGATTGAATAGAAGCATTCTTGTATATATCTAGAGCAGGGATGCTCAACCTGCGGCCCTCCAGCTGTTGTAAAACTACAACTCCCACCATGCCTTGCTTGTAGGCTGTCCGGGAATGATGGGAGTTGTAGTTTTGCAACCGCTGTAGGGTTGCAGGTTGAGCACGCCTGATCTAGAGGATGGAAACCCGATACAACCCTAATACTTGATAATTGGATAGACGTGACATTGTACCAAGCTTTCAGCTGTAAGTAGTTTTAATACATGTGGAAGTAATCGATAATGTTTAATCCACAGCAAGCAGACATCTTATATAGTGAGGAATTGAAACACAGTGGGGCAGATCTCCTATTGCAAATGCTCCATATTTCTGCGCAGGCGCTGAATCACATGCTGTCCAGCCCCAGTGCAAAGAAAGGCTGCAGCAGCCTTGGACGACAAAGAAAGTGGTCACGTGAATGAAACGCATGACCACCGCCATTTTGTTTAACAAGGACGTGGTGGCGATGCACGTTGCGATGCATACATAGGCAACGGACTGGTGGCATCAGCCATCTTTCTAATGGCTTTTTTTGCTCTGTCTACCTTTAGGGTTCAATGGGTGAAAGGCTTTTGCCAGAAAAGTGGAGTGTTTTGGGCTGTTTTGTTGAGAGAGTAGGATATGCGACAAATGGATGACGTGTTTGCGTCAGTTTTATGTGGTTTGCGGCATTCATTCATTTTTAAGATATAATTTACTTTACACATGCATTAAACCTGCACATTTACGTCAACATGTCTTAACCACCTTCCAACCAAGCTATTTTTTTCTCCCTGTCTCCCAAGAGCAGTAACTTTTTAATTTTTTCCTTACACATAGCCATATAAGGCCTCATGCACACCACCGTATTTTGTTTCCGTGTCCGATCCGTTTTTTTTGCGGATAGGATGCGGACCCACTCATTTCAATGGGTCCGCAAAAAACGCAAAACACTGTGTGCTGTCCGCATCAGTATGTCCGTTCCGTTGCTCTGCAAAAAATATAGTGCATGTCCTATTTTTTTCTAGTTTGCGGACAAGGATAGGTATTATTACAATGGATCCGCCCAAAAAAATGATCCGCAAAAAAAAACGGATGCCATACGGAACATCCGTTTTTTTGCCGGATCCGCAATTTGCGGACCGCAAAACACATACGGTCGTGTGCATGAGGCCTAAGGGTGTGTTTTTTTGTGGTGGCATCAATCAATATTCCATATGATGTAGTGGAAGTCTGATGACCATTTTCTTGAACAATGGTAGTCTATGGGGTTATTCACACGGGCCTTTTTTCTTTGATGACCAGTGAATAACAGACATAAAAAATTAGAACATGTTCTATTATATCCATTTTCATGGACCGACAGCCCCCATACAATTGAAGCCGTTTTTAGCAGCCTTAGGCCTAGTTCACAAGAACGTTTTTTTTGCGAGTGTACGGGCCGTTTTTTTTTGTTTTCCGTATACGGTCCGTATACGGATCTATTAATTTCAATGGTTCCGCAAAAAAAAACGGAATGCACTCCGTATGCATTCTGTTTCCGTATTTCCGTTTTTCCGTTCCGTTGAAAGATAGAACATGTCCTATTATTGCCCGCAAATCATGGTCTGTGGCTCTATTCAAGTCAATGGGTCCGCAAAAAAAAAGTTCAGTTTTTGCTGAACCATCTATTGAAAATTTTATGCCTAGCCCAATTTTTTCTATGTAATTACTGTATACTGTATATGCCATACGGAAAAACGGAACGGAAAAACGGAACAGAAACGGAAACACAACGGAAACAAAAAACGGAACAACGGATCCGTGAAAAACGGACCGCAAAACACTGAAAAAGCCATTTGGTCGTGTGCAGGAGGCCTTAGGGCTCATGCACACAACAGTATGGCTTTTTCAGTGTTTTGCGGTCCATTTTTTACGGATCCGTTGTTCCGTTTTTTTGTTTCCGTTGTGTTTCCGTTTCCTTTCTGTTTTTCTGTTCTGTTTTTCCGTATGCCATATACAGTATACAGTAATTACATATAAAAAATTGGGCTGGGCATAACATTTTCAATAGATGGTTCAGCAAAAACGGAACGGATACGGAAGACATACGGATGCATTTCCGTATGTGTTCCGTTTTTTCTGCGGACCCATTGACTTGAATGGAGCCAAGCACCGTGATTTGCGGACAAGAATAGGACATGTTCTATCTTTTCACAGTACGGAAATACGGAAATACTGAAACGGAATACACACGGAGACACTTCAGTATTTTTTGCTGAACCATTGAAATAAATAGTTCAGTATATGTTCCGCATACTGAACAAAAAAAACGTCCAGTATACTGAACGCAAAATACTGTCGTGTGCATGAGCCCTTACTCTTTGTTATGTTTCTGGGATGATCTGTAGTATTTATTGATACCTCTTTGGAGTATGCATGCCTTTTACATCACTCATTATTCCATTTTTTGGATAGATTAAGTGATCAAAAACAGTGAAGCATTTTTTTCTGTTCCGCTGTTCACCAGACAGGATAAATACTAATAGATTTAAATAATTCAGGCATTTTTGGAGGCAGCAATCAATCAGTTATGTTTTTTTATTGTTTATTTTAATATATAAAATGGGGTGATTTGAATTTTTTATTAGTTTTTTATTTTTAATATAATTGTGTATTTTACATTTTAAAAAATATATATTTTTATTTGTTCCATTTTTAATACTGTAGGCAGTTATGTATGAAATGCGGTGCTCCAGAAAAGAGGAGTGATTTTGTCAGTGGAATAGCCATTCGTGCCTAACTTTCGAGATATTTGCACCATTTTTAGGGTGTTTGTGCCATGCCCGGCAGTTTGCATTTACTAATGGGCGGCCAAATGTTTTGTGGGCAGAGTTTCATTTTTAGCTTTTATCCTTGTGACTTTTTTAAGTAGTCACCTGGCGACATACAAACCGACGGAGCCTTTGTAAGGCTAGTGTTTACAGATCGCCACCCCAAGATAGAATACACAGCAGTATAGTATATAAAATACATGTTTTATTAATCAATTATACAACATATTTAAAATCCGGTAATAGCATCATGCATACACAGGAATAAAGAAAAACAGGACCACATGTAAAGTGTCATATGCTAGTCTACAAAACCCACAGATGAAAAGTGTTAGGCCTCTTTCATGCGGACGTTGCGGGAAAAGGTGCGGGTGCGTTGCGGGAACCTGCACGATTTTTCCGCGCGAGTGCAAAACATTGTAATGCGTTTTGCACTCGCGTGAGAAAAATCGTGCATGTTTGGTACCCAGACCCGAACTTCTTCACAGAAGGGATCGGTGTTCTGTAGATTGTATTATTTTCCCTTATAACATGGTTATAAGGGAAAATAATAGCATTCTGAATACAGAATGCATAGTAAAATAGGGCTGGAGGGGTTAAAAAAAATTTTAAAAAAATTTAACTCACCTTAGTCCACTTGATCGCGCAGCCGGCATCTCTTCTGTCTTCATCTTTGCTGATTGCAGGAAAAGGACCTGTGGTGACGTCACTCCGGTCATCACATGGTCCATCACATGATCCATCACCATGGTAAAAGATCATGTGATGGATCATGTGATGACCGGAGTGACGTCACCACAGGTCCTTTTCCTGCAATCAGCAAAGAAGGAGACAGAAGAGATGCCGGCTGCGCGATCAAGTGGACTAAGGTGAGTTTAATTATTTTTTTATTTTTTTTAACCCCTCCAGCCCTATTATTTTCCCTTATAACCATGTTATAAGGGAAAATAATAATGATCGGGTCTCCATCCCGATCGTCTCCTAGCAACCATGCGTGAAAATCGCACCGCATCCGCACTTGCTTGCGGATGCTTGCGATTTTCACGCAACCCCATTCATTTCTATGGGGCCTTCGTTACGTGAAAAACGCACAAAGAGGAGCATGCTGCGATTTTCACGCAACGCGCAAGTGATGTGTGAAAATCACCGCTCGTGTGCACAACCCCATAGAAATGAATGGGTCATGATTCAGTGCGGGTGCAATGCGTTCAACTCACGCATCGCATCCGCGCGGAATGCTCGCCCGTGTGAAAGGGGCCTTAGTGTTTAGTTTCCTTCAACACCATCTAAACCAAGAGGAGAGAAGGAAAAAAGGTTGCCCAAATTGCAAAGTGCGACCTCCTCAATGGAAAAATATGAGTCAAAGGAAAAGTCACAATACTAATTAGAAATAAAGTGCTCAGTTCAATAAAGTATATACAAAATTCATTAAAGAGTAATTAATGTAGAAAATAATTCGACCGATGTAGTCCTGGTCCTGACGCATCTTTCACAGTCGCTTCCTCAGGGGATCCGGCAGGCATTTCCGTCACTACCGGATGCTGCCAGAAAGCCGTCTGGTCCCATTAGCTATAATGGGGTCTGATGGAGGTCGGGCCAAAACCTGGCAAATATACCGCAAATCGGCCCGACAAATACTGCAATGCACACTGATTTGTGTCAGCCCGATTCCCACCATTCTATGCCAGAACAGCCTGCCAGAAGGCTGTGCCGGCAGTGTGAAACAAGCCTGATAAATATGACTAGACTTTAGACTAAAAAATCCATAGCTATTTCCTGCAATAAATTTAACAAACAGTGTGGGACATTTTGTAAATTTGTCACACACAAAAACGTGGCTTCAAACCAAGCAGACACTCCAAAAACAAAAAAAAGGCCAAAAACTGGAATTTTGATGGGTTACCCGCTAAGAAGCACCAGTCTTAAAGGGGTTGGATCACTTTCGCAAATGTCATTTATCATGTTAACAAAGTTAATATAGTGTGCAACCACGTCCACCATTGCTGGATTGCAGGGTGGTCGTAACCATGGAAATCAGCAGTGTATAATGTGATGGAAAAATGAATCCAGGCAGCAAAGGAAGCAATATGGACAATCACAATACATTAGTAACTGCCTTGTGTTAACTTTCTACATGATAAATGCCATTTGCTGAAGTGAGAGACATCCCCTTTAACACATTTCCCCCTAAGTTTAAACGCCTATGTAAGTGAACCCCCTGTTGTCACTGTCTGGAAGGTGAATTGCTGATGACAGCGCCCATTTAACCACTGTCACCAAAGACCTTGTGCACATGTGTGAGCTCCAGTTTCCGCTTATCTCTCTAGTATACTGTATATATATATATATATATAATATATATATATATATATATATATATATAGTACTCCCACCATCCATGAGAGTTTCGAGCTTTTTATAGCTTATCATCTTCCGCGTGGCTTAGGGCAGTAACAAGGTAAGGGCTCTGTTTACATTCAGCAGCCCTCACAAGTCCCGCTTCTCCTCCAGATTACCGCCTTTATTAACACCATGGCAGCGGGGGAGATGATCTATACAGTACAATATGCAGTCTGTCTGCTCGTTTATGGTACATTTGACTATAATAATCACTTAACCTTCACTCTTGTGGTTTATATGTCAGCTGCAGAGCAAGCACATAGCTGGGGGTACGGTAACATTTATATATAAACCATTGTGGTTTACAGCATCGTTCTATTACGTTCGTGCACAAGCCTGGAGTAAATATCAGCAGCAGATGTCAGATTTATGGTCAGCTCAGCTTAATTGACTCTGGGTAATGAGAATACTACACACTGGGCCTCAGTTCTGAAAACTAGTGCAGACAAGATGTGGATAGCAAGCAATCAGATTTCAGCTTTTATTTTTCAAGTTTGGGTCATACTGCTTCCATAGCAGTGCCAGACATACTGCTTCCATAGTAGTGCCAAATCTACTGCCCCCTTAGTATTGTCAAATCTACTGCTTCCATAGTAGTGCCAAATCTACTGCCTGCATACCAGTGCCAGACATATTGCCTCCATAGCAGTGCTAGACATATTGCCTCCATAGCAGTGCCCGACATACTGCTTCCATAGTAGTGCCAGACATACTGCCTCCATAACTGTATCAGATATACTGCTTCCATAGTAGTGGCAGACATACTGCTTCCATAGCAGTGCTAGACATATTGCCTCCATAGCAGTGCCATATATACTGCTTCCATAGTAGTGCCAGACCTACTGCCTCCATAACAGTGCCAGGCATACTGCTTCCATAGTAGTGCCAGACATACTGCTTCCATAGCAGTGCTAGACATATTGCCTCCATAGCAGTGCCATATATACTGCTTCCATAGTAGTGCCAGACCTACTGCCTCCATAACAGTGCCAGGCATACTGCTTCCATAGTAGTGCCAGACATACTGCTTCCATAGCAGTGCTAGACATATTGCCCCCCTAGCAGTGTCAGACCAACTGCCTCAAAAGCAGTGCCAGACATACTGCACCCATAGCAGTGCCAGACCTACTGTTTTCACAGTAGTGCCAGATATACTGCCTCCTTAGTATTGCCAAATCTACCACCTCTATAGCAGTGCCAGACCTACTGCGCCCATAGCAGTGCCAGACCTACTGCTTCCATAGTAGTGCCAAATCTACTGCCTCCATAGCAGTGTCAGACATACTGCCTCCATAGCAGTGCCAGACCTACTGCCTCCATAGTAGTGCCAAATCTACTGCCTCCATAGCAGTGTCAGACATACTGCCTCCATAGCAGTGCCAGACCTACTGCCTCCATAGCAGTGCCAGACCTACTGCCTCCATAGCAGTGTCAGACATACTGATTGAATAGTAGTGCCAGACCTTCTGCCTCTATAGCAGTGTCAGACATACTGCCTTTATAACAGTGCCAGACATACTGCTTCCATAGCAGTGCCAGACCTACTGCCTCCATAGCAGTGTCAGACATACTGCCTCCATAGCAGTGCCAGACCTACTGCCTCCATAGCAGTGTCAGACATACTGATTGAATAGTAGTGCCAGACCTACTGCCTCCATAGCAGTGTCAGACATACTGCCTTTATAACAGTGCCAGACATACTGCTTCCATAGCAGTGCCAGACCTACTGCCTCCATAGCAGTGTCAGACATACTGATTGAATAGTAGTGCCAGACCTTCTGCCTCTATAGCAGTGTCAGACATACTGCCTTTATAACAGTGCCAGACATACTGCTTCCATAGCAGTGCCAGACATACTGCTTCCATAGCAGTGCCAGACCTACTGCCTCCATAGCAGTGTCAGACATACTGCCTTTATAACAGTGCCAGACATACTGCTTCCATAGCAGTGCCAGACATACTGCCTCCATAGCAGTGTCAGACATACTGCCTTTATAACAGTGCCAGACATACTGCTTCCATAGCAGTGCCAGACCTACTGCCTCCATAGCAGTGTCAGACATACTGCCTCCATAGCAGTGCCAGACCTACTGCCTCCATAGCAGTGTCAGACATACTGATTGAATAGTAGTGCCAGACCTACTGCCTCCATAGCAGTGTCAGACATACTGCCTTTATAACAGTGCCAGACATACTGCTTCCATAGCAGTGCCAGACATACTGCTTCCATAGCAGTGCCAGACCTACTGCCTCCATAGCAGTGTCAGACATACTGATTGAATAGTAGTGCCAGACCTTCTGCCTCTATAGCAGTGTCAGACATACTGCCTTTATAACAGTGCCAGACATACTGCTTCCATAGCAGTGCCAGACATACTGCTTCCATAGCAGTGCCAGACCTACTGCCTCCATAGCAGTGTCAGACATACTGCCTTTATAACAGTGCCAGACATACTGCCTCCATAGCAGTGTCAGACATACTGATTGCATAGTAGTGCCAGACCTTCTGCCTCCATAACAGTGAATGTGAAAAAGAATAAGGGGCAGTAACGTAATAAAAAACTAAGGTTTATTAGAATTAATTAAGATCCCTAATGGGGAAGACAAGCCCCTACCAAACAAACAAAACAGACAACAGAGTGGGGCCCACGTGAGTGAGTCCCCAAAAGGTAGGTCACTCAGCAGAGCTGACCAACAGTAAACACAGAAATTTGGTCTTTGGTGAATTCCGTAGACCCAAGTTATGCCCTAAGGCAAAATGAGGGGTAGGTCTTACCGGTATGCCAGTCGGGACGGGTATGGTCCAGAGCACAGGAAGTGGAGGAGCCTCTCGTGTTCTGAAGAGAGTCCTTCCGGTGGGTGATACTTGGGTTCCAAAGGGCTCAGGGAAACACTATCCCTGTTGATGCCCTGCTTGGCCTGTATGTCCCTATAGTATCAATCTAACATGAGGTCCTGTCCCCGCAAGGGGTGGCCACGTCCGGAACCTAGCCCTATTAAGTCACCCTAGATAGCCCTAAAGGGACGATGTGGATGATCCAGAAGATGTTAAGAGCTACCAGGGTAGAGTAGAATAATAGGTGTAGAGGATATATATATGTATTGGAGTCCCAAACAGTGCCTCCATAACAGTGCCAGACATACTGCTTCCATAGCAGTGTTAGACATACTGCCTCCATAGCAGTGTCAGACATACTGCCTTTATAACAGTGCCAGACATACTGCTTCCATAGCAGTGCCAGACCTTCTGCCTCCATAACAGTGCCAGGCATACTGCTTCCATAGCAGTGCCAGACCTTCTGCCTCCATAACAGTGCCAGACATACTGCTTCCATAGCAGTGCCAGACATACTGCCTCCATAGCAGTGTCAGACATACTGCCTTTATAACAGTGCCAGACATACTGCTTCCATAGCAGTGTGTTCGTACATCACTGACTTCTCACTGTTGTACAGAGTATGAATTCCTTTCTCTGCAGCAATGGGGTACAGAGCAAATGGTGTATAGACAGATCCACGTAACACTGCACCGCTCGTGCCCCCTGACTTGGCTAAATGCTGGCATAGCACATCTTTATCCTGTACCGATGTGCTATGCCAGGATTTGAAGAACGGAGCCTGCTCCTGCCTGTGCCCGCTCCTCTCAGCTAAAAGCTCACATGCAGGGCTTTTAGCTGAGTGGAGCTGGCAGGAGTCCATAAAAGTATGAATATTACCCTTATGGTGTCAGCACCTGCAGAGGAAATATACTTTAATATTACATCCCGGACACTTAAATAAATGGCTGACCTTGTTAGACATGGATAGTGGGTGTTGCTGTTACCAAGTGGATCTTATCTCAGGCTCCTAGAGGGGGACCAGTGAGTATCCTCCTCCATGATGTTTATATATCCTAACAAGAACTAAACCTACAAAAAATGGAGCTCACAGAGTACCAGTAAAAAATATTATATTTTATTAACTCACAGAAATGTAAAAAGACAATGTCACTTTAAAAGGAAAGATAGCAGAAAGAAACACACCATCCTGGTCATTACACAGGCTAAATATTTATAATATGTTGTAAATTCTTATATAGAATATTTAGTAAGGGTATGTCCCATATATTAAATTATATAAACAATAGTAACTGTCAGGAACCCATAATCGTTCACACCTATTTATTAAAGAATAGCAATAAAGTAGTGCCCGGGATCAAAGTAATAAGTCTTCCCTTTGCATGAAAGCCTGGGACCTGCTGCAAGGAACTTACCCAAAGGTTCTGTGTGCACAACCAGGATGGCGCTACCCTGACCCGCGTTTTGGCGTGCCTAACAAGGCATATGCCAAGAGATTGTCTTCATGCATTACACACACAAACCACACCATTAATTAGGACTAAGAGGTTCTTCATGAAAAACCCCAACAGCAAGAGATCCGCTCCATGGAAGCTTCAGAACAGGTTGTCTGCTGTTAGGTCCTGTTGTGGTCAACCATGCCTTTAAAGGGCAATTCCGACCATAGATGTTTAAGACACATGCATATGTCTGATAATTGAGAACCCCCACCCATCAGGTGTCAGTGAGTAGTAGGTTGACCATTACATTACAGTCTATGTGAGTGACAGGAACAGCCACCGGTTCCGAGCCTTATATATATCTATCTTTTTGTCAAGCTCTGACACATGAGCCTTAAAAGAGAACAGCAAGGAGGGAACCCACTGGCGAGTAGCAGCCAGTAAACAAGGCACCAAGGACACGTCAACAAAAATAGTCAGGTAAATGCCAGGTCGAGGCAGGAATCCAGAAGGAAACAACAAGGAAGGTATCTTCTAGGGAGCTTAGTATGTCTCACCAAGAGGTGGAATAACTCAGCACTGTGCCAGGGCTCTGATCAGGTTTTTATAGCCAGAGGGTGTGTGTGTCCGCCCCTGGTCTCCAAGGTGACCAAGAAGCTTTCTCTCCTGCGGCCCAATAGCAGGTGAAGGCGTGTGTGTGGACTGGGAAACCTCCTCCAGCAAGGTCCACAGCTGAGGACTAAATGAGCGCATTAGCGTCTGGAATGCCTGTGCATCTGCCAGGCTGATGGGAGGTTCGTACCCTACGCCGTACCCTCCGACCCTGGGGAAAGATGACGTCCCTGTCTTCCTGACAGAGCCCCCCACCAAGGAGTTTCCTCCGGACGCGACCATGGGAAGGTCTCTCGGGGTGGGCCTGATGGAACGCCTGCACCTTGGCATCCGCATGAACCCCTTCCGAGGGCTCTCAGGAATGCTCCTCAGGATCGTACCCCTTCAAGTGGATGAGATACTCAAGGACCCCTCGCCGGTGGCGGAAGTCCACGATCTCCTGGACTTCGTATTCATCATCGTTATTCACCTTGATGGAAGAAGGAGGAGCGGGTACTCGGACTGGGAATGGATTGGCACGGTGTGGCTTCAATAAGGATACATGGAACACAGGGTGGATGCCCAGGGATACGGGTAGCTGGAGCTTAGCAGTAACCTCGTTGACCATGTCCATGATGGGAAAAGCACCAAGGTAATGGGGGCCGAACTTCTTGGAAGGGCAGGAGAGCCGGAGGTGCTGGGTGAACAACCAAACTTTGTCTCCTTTCTTGTACCGCAGGGATCCTACCCTCCGGCGGTCGGCTTGTATCTTCTGGCGCCGTTGGGTAACTTAGAGCTGCCGTAGGAGCGCCCGCCGTAGTTCTCGGAGGTGCTGGAGCCGCTGGGTCACCTCTGGTACTGGGGCGTCAATAGGTGCATCCGGAAGGATTATAGGATGATAGCCATATTTGGCAAAAAATGGAGAGAGGCCTGTGGTTGTTGTGCATGAATTTAGACAAGGGGAGATGACTCACCCAATTATCTTGCATATATGAGGAGTAACATCTGAGGTATTGCTCCAGTGTTTTATTGGTCCTCTCAGTTTGTCCATTGGTCTGTGGGTGATATGCAGAAGATAGACTGCGGGTGATGTGGAGACTCCGGCAGAAGTGGGTCCAGAATCGGGACGTGAATTGGGAACCCCTATCAGAGACGATGTTATCCGGAAGCCCATGGAACATATGTTGTAGGAAGAGTTTAGAGGTCTCCTGGGCAGTGGGGAGGTTAGAGGTTAGGATGAAGTGGGCCATCTTGCTACACCAGTCTACCACCACCATGATGATGGTACAGGATTGCGAAGAGGGTAACTCCACGATAAAGTCCATCGCAATATTCCTCCAAAGTGTCGATGGTATTGGCAAGGGTTGTAATAGGCCGACAGGTCGGGTAGTAGGACTCTTGTGGATTGCACAAATAGGACCGGTTTCTATGAAGGAGCCTACATCTGCTGCCAGGGAAGGCCACCAGAAGTGGCGTAGGACATACTCCTGAGTGTTACTCTGGCCCCCGTGGCCTGCTGTAGGGTGGTCGTGGAAGTGTTGCAGTACAGGTACCTGTTGGGATGCAGGGACATAGATACATTGGAGGTGGTAGCGCAGTCCTTGTTTGAGTGGTAGGTGGGCAGCCTCCTCTAGAACTGGTGAACTGGCCCCTTTGATTCCCTCAATTAGGGAATGGCGGGTAGCTAGAAAGAAGGTCGCTGTCGGGATAGTCTCTGGGGGTGCAGTCCCAGTCTCGGAGCAATGCATTTGGGATAGGGCGTCAGCCTTGCTGTTTTTAGACCCGGGCCCGTAGGTGATCTGTAGAGGCAAGCGAGAGAAAAATAGGGCCCACCGGGCCTGTTGAGGTCTCAACCACTTAGCGCTACAGAGATATTCGAGATTTCGGTGATCTGTATACACCACCACCGGATTCTCTGCTCCTTAAAGTAGATGCCGCCATTCTTCCAGGGCATTCTTGTTGGCGAGTAGTTCCCGTTCGCCTGACGTCATAATTGAGTTCAGCCCTGGTGAGTTTGGGGGAGTAAAAAGCCACGGGGTGTAATAATTGTTTCTCCCCTTGGCATTGGGAGAGCACTGCTCCGACCGTCCCCTCAGAGACGTCCGTCTCCAAATAGAATGGGTGAACAGTGTCTGGCTGAGCCAAGACAGGAGCTTGTGTAAACAGGTGTTTAAGACGTTGGAACGCCTGGTGGGCCTCCGGGGTCCAGGTAAACGTGGTGTCGCTCTTGGTTAGTGCGGTGATGGGAGCACAGATGGCCGAAAATCGTCTAAAGAAATTGGCAAGGCCAATGAATTGTTGAACCATCCGACGGTTACGGGGGAAGGCCACTCCAGGACAGCCTGGATCTTCTTAGGGTCCATCTCTACCCGTCCTGGGGATAGAATGTAGCCAAGGAACTCAATGGACGTTGCCTCAAAGGTGCTTTTTATCAGTTTCCCGTAGAGCTGGCGTCTCCAGAGGCGGTGGAGGACCGACTTAACGTGTTTTTCATGTTGCGGCAATGTCTACCCCAGCCGAAGAGCTGGCATCCGGGCAGAGCGCAGTCGGCCTTTGCCCTCCCCTATCCTCTTGTCCAGAGCCTGACTCCCCACAGGCTACCCTAGGTGATGCGCTGGCACCAGGGCAGAGTACCGCTGATCCCTAACCACAAAGCAACCTCCACTCCAAGCCAGGGAGCAGTACAGAGACTGGGAGTACCAGTTACCAACATAACCTTGGTGGACTCACTGGACAGAGACAGGCCCAATTCAACAGGTCCAGTATTTGGTTGTGGGTGGGCTGCCAGACTAACTCAGGTACCGACCGGCGTGAGGTCAGGTGTCTGGTTAGTCTTCCCTGGAAGGGGGAGATGTGTGACTAAACTAACCTCACCACTGAGTTTTGGAGGGGCCTGTTTGCCTGCCTCTTGCCTCAGGATTATGGCCCATATACTAACTTTGAAGGAGAAGACTGGCCGCAGAGCCTAAATCTGTGGAACTGTTTTGGGCAGGAAAGCCAGGCTTGCGGTCGGCCAAATGGAATTCGAGAACCCCTGCTCGGATCTGAGTGATTTTTGGATATGTTGTTCGCCCAGATCAGAGCTATCCATGGATGTATATGGATGTATAAATTAAGGGGATATGTGTGATTTTGAGTTGTTTTCTGTGTTTTGGGAAAAATGTGTGTTTTCTGCCTGTGAGTGATTAAGTTAGCCAATTATGTTTGGTAATTGTATCACAGGCAGAGCCTATTGTGTTTTGTTAATTGTATCTGGTAATTGTATCACAGGAAATGCCTATTGTATTTTGTTGATTGTGTCACAGACAGAGGAGTGGGGTTTGTGTAGAATTGCTGGGAAGGTTTCAATACTGTAAATGCATGTGATTGGCTAATGTATAAACTGTCACAGTCTTCCAAAAGGTCCCCAGGGGTGGTGTCCCTTGCAGGAAGACCTGCATAAAAGGCTGACATGTAGCCCCATTAAAGAGTTCCTGTTTTACCCTCAACATAGAGCTTGTCTCATGTGTGTGGGGAAAGGCTGTATCTACACTGGGGAATGCTATACGCTGTATACTCCCCTGGCTATAATCATTGAGCTCTTTAAGAGCTTGTTCCTGCATCGCTCTCTGAAGCAAGAGAGGTTCACCCACTGGAGCTTTGTCGTAGGTCCAGGGTGGGTAGGAGACGGCGAGAACCCAACCAAAGCTGCGGCGGTTCGTGGGGTCTGCAGTGCTTACGGTGTCAAGTGGAGTGCTTGGAGCCCTCGGGAAGCACTAGGAGCATCCATCAACAGAGGTACCCAGTCGGGGTGCCAGGAGAACTGTTACAAGAGCGATCTCATTTAGTCTGGTATCCGGGGTGATTTCATGGACCTCGGTAATATAATCCAGGCGTCACTGCATCCCCCAACTCCAGGCTACCACCCAGCCTTGTGGCCCCTCAGCCTTTCCCGGCTGAGACAACACTCCCAGAGCCTCCAGGCCTCTGTCCACGGGTAACACATTCCCCCCTTACTGACACCCTAGAAGGTGCTTTATGCCAGCCTGAGTACCTCCAGCTGGTCTCATCTGTGGTGGAATAGGGGTGTGGACCGCACTATCCACCCCTTACTTGCCTCTAACCTGTGTGAGATCTGTCACTGTCTCACACCATCTACATAAAGCCTACACAGACACATTATATCCATTTTCATAAGGATATAATATGCCTATAGAAATGCTTATACAAAGCTATTTGATATATGTGTATGACAATGTGTATGGCGACATTATATCCATTCATTATATTTATTCTTTTAAGTGCAGGGTTATTATAAAGACCCAAACACATAGAGAACTCTCTGTGAATGAACCTATTGAGTATGCATAGGTTACTTTCTCCTATTACAGGGATGGCCAACCTGAGGCTCTCCAGCTGTTGCAAAACTACAACTCCCATCATGCACGGACAGTCTATAGCTATCAGCCTACAGCAGGGCATGGTGGGAGTTGTAGTTTTGCAACAGCTGGAGAGCCGCAGGTTGGCCATGCCTGTCCTATTATATCTACTCACGGATGGTCTATTTGAAATCCATAGGCATCTCCATTACGATGGTCTCGCGTCCACCACCCTGGGACATCCTAATAGATCTACTATTACCACTGTATTATTTCTCTGCAACAAATAACGTTTCTCTCTATATATGATCATGTTACTCCCTCCGCTATGGCATCATGTAACATCCTATATTATCTATTGTTATTACATCCCATTTGTCTTTTGACAAATATTTTCTCTTTTGTTTTGTACTCTTGTCTATATCTATACCAGGCCATGAACAAGGTCCAGGTTGGACTGAAATGTTGGCCAGTGACTAAATATCACTTTTTCTGGATGGATTAAAAATTCTAACAAAATAAAATAAGAAGTTCATAAAACAGAACTCGGAGTGCCATGGTTTATTCTTAATTTATGAAGACTTAAAGTACCACTGAGCACCGCCTTCACCCTAGAGGTGTGCCGTTCAACTCTTTCGTCCTTTAATCCATACACGTGTAGATTATCGAGTGCTGTCCTTTGCTCATACTTTCCATGCATCACCACATGTTGCAACCTGTACAGTAAATAACTGGGAATGGAGACTTCATATTAACACATCTCATGTAGCAGCTCAGTATAAGGTCACAGGAGCTACAGGGAAATGCTTGAAGGTGTTGTTATGGCCACAGATATTGATAATCTATCCTCAGGTCCAACTCTCAGCACTGATAATTTGTGGGGTTGTCTGTGAATTGGACATTTTCTGAGAAGAAACCTAAAAGTGACCCCCTGTCCTGTTCCTCTGCTCATAGTTGGCCATGTCGGAGTATCCTCTAGGCCTCAGTGACACTGGATCCAAAATGACGAACCATGTTGTCCACTCCTTGCTGCATTGCCTGTGTATCATTTTTCTGGGACACCAAGATCCACTGTGGCCATGTCTGGGACCTCTAATGTGATTGTTCAAGTCCCAAGTTTTAATGTGTCATTATTCTGGGACACAGCTAGGTCTTGAGATAAGATCCAACACAGGGAGTTTTTGGGCCCTTGATCAATAGTCACAATGGGCCCTTTATGTACAGTACCTCACCCTTGGCTTCTCAAGTAGAGTACATGTTTAACCATATTACAAGGATATGACATCACTATATAATTGGTGGTGGGCTGACCTCTGGGACCCCCACCTATCCTGAGAATTAAGGGGCTGCAATGGTTGTGTGGCTCCGTATCCTCTTCATTGTTTTTCCTTGGCTACCCGCTATGCAGAGAAGTCCAGCATGGCACTATTCAAGCGAATGGGAACCACTTGCAGATCCATGCGCAACCACTGTGCAGGCAAAACGTAGAAGGACACGTCGGGTTAAATAAGCACTATAGCCCCTTCATTCTCAGGATCGTTAAAGGGTCCAGAGGATGAACCTGACCAACCATAAACTGATGTCATATCATGGTGATATACCATCTGTGGCGAAACCAACCTCGCCACAGTGTTTTGGAGGGGGCTGTTTGCCAGCCTCCTGCCCCAGGATTATGGCCCATACTAACTTTGAAGGAGAAGACAGACCGGCCGCACAGCCTAAATCTGTGGAACTGTTCTGGAGAGGAAAGCCATGCTTGCGGCCGGCCAAATGTGACTTCCATGGAATTCGGGAACCCCTGCTCAGATCTGGGTGATTTTTGGATATGTTGTTCACCCAGATCAGAGCTATCCATGGATGTATACATTGTGGGGATGTGTGGGGTTTTGAGGTGTTTTTTGTGTGTTGGGAAAAATGTGTGTTTTCTGTCTGGTAGTGATTAAGTTAGCCCATTACGTTTGGTAATTGTATTTTGTGGATTGCGTCTCAGACAATGCCAGTGTGTTAGTTAATTGCGTCACAGACAATGCTCATTGTATTTTGTTGATTGCGTTACAGACAGAGGGAAGGGGATTTTGTGTACAATTGCTGGGAAGGTTTCAATACTGTAAAAGCATGTGATTAGCTCAAATATAAAGTCACAGTAATTTACAAGGGCCCCAGGGGGAGTGTCCCTTGCTAGGAGACCTGCATAAAAGGCTGAAAAATAACCCATTAAAGGGTTCCTGCTTTGCCCCTTTATGAAGTCTTGGCTCATGTTTGGGGGATGGGATAACTACACTCTTGGGGATTGCTATATCATAATACTCCCCTGAGTATAAGCTCTTGTAAGAGCTTGTTCCTGGTTCCTGTCTCTGCATTTAGGAGAGGTTCACCCACTGGAGCCTGGAGCCTTGTCGTAGGTCCAGGGTGGGTAGGAGACGGCGAGACCTCCACCAAGCTTCGGCGGCTCGTGGGGTCTGCAGTGCTGACGGTGTCAAGTGGAGTGCTTGGAGTCCTCTGGAAGCACTAGGAGCATCTATCAACAGAGGTACCCGGTCGGGGTGCTAGGCGTTCCGTTACACCATCCCTTTCCAAGATGGGAATACCTCTTCAAGCATCAGCGCCTATTCTTAGTGTTTCATTAGTGGGTGTCGGACCCTCCAACCTCTAGAACCCCAACAGATCAGTACAGTGCATCAGGTGCCTGCTTTACAGCCATCCATCTCTATGGGCAGTTATGCCAGGTACTGCAGATAGTGGAATAGGACCAACCAGGCACAGTCACCTATATGAATAAGCTGCTCTGCCTATGTAAAACTGGAATGCTGCAATCCCTTATTGGGACGATCAGCTGGGTTCCCAAAAGTTGGGTCAGACATTGATGGTCTGTCTTCATGATAACCCTTTAATATTCCCAGAGAGCCCCTTTAAGTGTCATCCCTATATAATGACCATCAGAGATGTTCTTTCTCTGGAGTTTTACATGGCAGTCTGTATAGGTAAATGGAGCATGACAAGGGCCGTGTCCTGTGGCCAGAGGTTTAAGTTATATTTGGAAGAAATGTAACATAGTAACATAGTTTATAAGGCCGAAAAAAAACTGTGAGTTAGAAGCCAATTTTCCCCACTTAATGGGAAAAAAATTCCTTTCCGACTCCAATCAGGCAATCAGAATAACTCCCTGGATCAACAACCCATCTCTAGAAGCTATAGCCTGTAATACAGTCCTGATCAAAAGTTTAAGACCACTTGAAAAATGGCAAAAAATCATATTTAGCATGGCTGGATCTTAACAAGGTTCCAAGTAGAGCTTCAACATGCAACAAGAAGAAATGGGAGTGAGACAAAACATTTTTTGAGCATTCAATTAATGAAAACAACGAATAAACTGAAACAGGCTGTTTTTCAGCTGATCAAAAGTTTAGGACCACACCTAAAAAAAAAAACGAAACCCCTCGAAAACAGAAATCCAACTTCCAAACATGAACTCAGTAATGAGTAGCTCCGCCGTTATTGTTTATCACTTCAAAAATTCGTTTCGGCATGCTTGATGCAAGCGTTTCCATGAGGTGAGTGGGAACATTTCTCCAAGTGGTGAAGACGGCCGCACGAAGGCCATCTACTGTCTGGAACTGTTGTCCATTTTTGTAAACTTCCCTTGCCATCCATCCCCAAAGGTTCTCAATTGGATTTAGATCAGGCGAACACGCAGGATGGGCCAAAAGAGTGATATTATTCTCCTGGAAGAAGTCCCTTGTCCTGCGGGCATTGTGTACTGTATCGTTGTCCTGTTGAAAAACCCAGTGGTTACCACACAGACGAGGGCCTTCAGTCATGAGGAATGCTCTCTACAACAACTGGACATAGGCAGCGGCCGTTTGACGCCCGTGCACTTCCTGAAGCTCCATTGTTCCACTGAAGGAAAAAGCACCCCAGACCATTATGGCGCCCCTTCCACTGTGGCGCATAGAAAACATCTCAGGTGGGATCTGCTTGTCATACCAGTAATGTTGAGGTACTCCAAGATATCATCTCTTAGAAAACCTTCAAACAGTTTACCCACAACAGATGTTAAACTTACCAGCCTATAGTTTCCGGGCTCTGTTTTTGGACCCTTTTCGATTATTGGCACCACATTTGCTATGCGCCAATTCTGTGGAAGTATAGAGTCCTTCAGTATAGAGTCCTTAAATATCAGAAATAAGGGTCTGGCTATGACATTACTTAATTCTCTTAGGATACGTGGTGTATGCCATCTGGTCCTGGAAATTTGTCTATTTTAATCTTTTTAAGACGCCGCTGTACTTCTTCCTGGGTCAGACATGGCACTTTTAATGGGGAATTTACTTTTACATTCTGCATTTCATCTGACAGTTTATTTTCCTCAGTGAATACAGTGGAGAAAAAAATATTTAATAGCTTTGCTTTCTCCTCGTCGCTGTCTGCAACTCGCCCCTCATTACTCTGTAGAGGGCCGACACCTTCAGATTTATACTTTTTACCATTTATATAATTGAACATTTTAGGGTTAGTTTTGCTCTCTTTGGCAATTAATCTCTCGGTCTCTAGTTTGGCTGCTTTTATTTGTTTTTTATATATTCATTTTTTTTCCTTATAGTTTTTCAGTGCTTCCTCGCTACCCTCCTGTTTTAGTGATTTAAATGCTTTCCTTTTGCCATTTATTGCTTTCTTTACAGTTCTATTTATCCACATTGTTTTTTTTCTTGTTTTAGGATGCTTTTAAAAATATTCCATTTTGTGGATGTATTTTTATTTTTGAGGACTTTGTCCCAGTTAGTTTGGCCTATAGTCTCTCTTAGTTGGCTAAATTTAGCTTTTTTGAAGTGTGGCATTTTTGTTCCTCCCTGAAGAAACTCTCTTTTGAATGACAATTGAAAGGTTATTACTTTATGGTCACTATTTCCCAGGTGTCCTCCAACCTGCACATCTGTTGTTCTGTCAGGTCTGTTAGTACAAAGTCCAGTATGGCCATCCCTCTAGTTGGGTCCTAAACCAGTTGGAAAAGGTACCGTAATTGTCTTTGGTTATAGCCAGGAACCTGTTTCCTTTATGAGATGTACAGGTTTTAGTTTCCCAGTCTATATCTGAGTAGTTGAAGCAGGGCTGGGACAAGGCCATTTGGTGCCCAGGGCGAAGATGGCAAACTGCCCCCCCCCCCCCCCCCCCCCCGCCCCCGTTTTTAAGAAAGAATCAATGTTGTTTCAAAACAAGAATATACTTAAAGCAATAGAACAAAGGACTGTGGGACTTTGAAAGTCACAGACACTATAAAAAACACTTATACTTACCTAAGTGTCAGCGATGCGATGCAGCCTCTTCCTGTGTCCCACGCTGTAATGTAAGGCTCAGGCGGCACGATGACGTCATTGCGCCGGCCTCTGATAGGCTGCCGGCCTAGTGCCTGCAGCCAGGGGCGTACATAAAAATCACTGGACCCCATAGCAGGAATCTAAATTGGGCCCCCATTCCCCTTTTATAGCCCCTCCCTTTGTTCCATGAACTATTCTTGCTGCTGCGTTTTATAATTTATGCCATCAGGGCCGGAATGGGATTACAAAACAGCCCTGGCACACAAAAGAGGTATAATAGATGCAGATGTATATTATATACAGCAGTGTACAGTTATGTGAGGTACGCGGTATAATAGATGCAGTGTGTACAGGTATATAGTATATTCCCTAGTGTTCTGATATGTGAGGTACAGGGTATAATAGATGCAGTGTGTACAGGTATATAGTATATACAGCAGTGTACTGATATGTGAGGTACGGGGTATAATATATGCAGTGTATACAGTATATACAGTAGTGTAATATGTGAGGTACGAGGTATAATAGATGCAGTGTGTACAGGTATATAGTAAATACAGCAGTGTATTGACACCTCGTACCTCACATATCAGTACACTGCTGTATATACTATATATCTGTACACACTGCATCTATTATACCTCGTACCTCACATATATAGTATATACAGAAGTGTACTGATATCTGTACACACAGCATCTATTATACCTCATACCTCACATATCAGTGCACTGCGGTATATACTATATATCTGTACATATTGCATGTATAATACTGTGTAATATATGCAGTGTGTGTGCATGTATGTGTGTGTATATATATATATATATATATACACACAGAGCAGTGTATTGATGTGACACATAGAAGGTATAATACTGTAGATGCAGTGTTTATAGAAATAAGTGGTCAGTTATGCATTATAGTCACTGTGAGGTACATGAGGTAGTGGTAACTGTCTGAAGTAGTATACATGAGTGAGCAATGAGTAAAAACAGGGCATGGAGGGGGGGGGGGTAAATGATGAAAAGTGGAGGACCTCCTCTTACCTCTCCATTCCAGTCTGTATGGATCAATACAGAGCTGCTTGTGAACTTTTAATACTTGCTGTTAGGGGTTGAAGGACCTGTGATGATGTCATCACAGGTCCTGGCAGATGTACCTTTGAAACCTAGGAACTACACCATTTTTGGTGCAGTTCCTTTGCTAGATTCTGCAGGACCTGTGATGTTGAAGATGATGTCATCACAGGTCCTGGCAGATGCACTGTTCTAACCTGGGAACTACACTTTACACTGTGCAGTTCCCTTACAGGACCTGTGATGACATCATCAAAGGTCCTTTAGCTTTAGAAAGGTAAACAGGAGTAATTAGGGGGCGGGGCCTCTCCTCCACTTCGGTGCCTGCCTGCAGCCTATCAGAGGAAAGGGAAGGGACACGCCTCTCCCTCCCCTGCACCTCCGCTGGCACAGACAGTTTACAATGGAGATGAGCGCAATGGAAGCGCTCATCTCCCTGTGCCCGGCGGCGGCTGCTCACTTGGGGGGGGGGGGGTCATTTTAGTTGGGGCGGCACATGGGGGGGCACAGCATGATGTAGGGGGGGCCGTGGCCCCCTCTGGCCCCCCCCTGGCGACGCCACTGCTGCTGGCACTTCACCTGCGCCCCCCTCCTGTCCGCAAATGGTAGCGCCCAGGGCACCCGCTCCTTCGGCCCCTGCCTTGTACCGGCCCTGAGTTGAAGTCCCCCATAATAACAACCTCATTATGATCTGCCGCTTTGTCTATCTCATTTAGTAGCAGATTTTCTGTGGACTCTGGTATATTAAGTGGTTTATAATAAACTCCTATTAGTATTTTATTTAATTTTTTTCCTCCATGTATTTCTACTCACAGTGACTCCACATGTTCATGTCCCTCACTTATATCTTCTCGGACTGTGGGCTAATGTGTTTGCTGTATTGCATCAACTGTTAGCACACATGTCATTTCCACTAATGTGATGATTTGGGATCATACACAAAAGCACCATTGTGATGTAGGGCTGATGAAAGACGGCGGCCTGGAGAGGTCTGGAGGGGATTTTATCATACTTTAGTACAATAGGGGTACATGAACACGGCAGTGTACAGTTTATGTGGACTTTCATGCAGTTTTTGCTGTGTTACTTGTGGATTTGCCCCAGATCTCACTCTGCACTAAAAATCTGCACAAGCAATTGATAAGCTACTGACGTAAAAATCTGCACAGAAATTTTCCGCACAGTGTACATGAGGTTTGGAAAATCTCATATTCTTAGGGTACTTTCACACGTGCGTTGTGAGTATCCGGCAGGCAGTTCCAACGGATCCCGAAATCTGTATGCAAATGGATATCATTTGTAGACGGATCCGGATGTGGATCTGTCTGACAAATGCATTGAAATACCGGATCCGTCTCTCCGGTGTCATCTGGAAAAACGTATCCGGTATTTATTATTTTCACATTTTCAAAGGTCTGCGCATGCGCAGACCGGAAGACCGGGTCCGTCAATGCGGCACTAGTACATTTCAATGGAAATTAATGCTGGATTCGGCATTCCAGCAAGTGTTCTGGAATTTTGGACAGAGAAAATACTGCAGCATGCTGCGGCATTTTCTCCGGCCAAATACCGTAAGAGGGACTGAACTGATACATCCTTATGCATACTGAACGGACTGCTCTCCATTCAGAATGCATTAGGGTTAAACTGATCAGTTTTTTTCCGGTATTGAGCCCCTATGACGGAACTTAATACCGGAAAAGAATAACGCTAGTGTGAAAGTACCCTTAGCTGGCACTGCATTAGGTCTCATGCACCTGCCCGTATTTTGTATCCATGTCCGAGCCACAATTTTTGCGGGTTGCACAAGGACCCATTCATTTCTATGAGTCTGCAAAAAACGGACTGCACATGGATGTCATCCATGTGGTGTCCAAATCCATGTGTCCGTTCCGCAAAAAAAATATAACATTTCCTTCAAAATGCGGACCACGGACCCATTGAAGGCAATGGGTCCGCAAAGAAATGGACGCAACAAGGACGTCACACGGACGTCATCCTTGTTTTGTGTATTTGTGTTTTGCGGACCGCAAACTGGATATGGTCGTATGCATGAGGCCTTACACTGCAGATTTTCCACACAAAAATCCACACAGAAAACCCATGTATAATATGTGCATGTAGCCTAAATCAAGACAAAAACAGATTCCTGACAAGGAAACCAGCGGTACGCCATTGCGCGCTATCTTTTACTATGCTGGGAACCTAGCAGGTGTTCCTTCCATAGACTCTGCATGGCAGGTATCATGCAGTAACCTTCTCCCCTGATTCCTCTCTCCTGCTGCTGTGTGTCAGTCTTCACTGCTGGTCTGGTACCAAATAATCTATTAGGGGTTTACTGTCTGAATGTGTTGGTATCAATGGGCCTCATTTATCAAAACAGGAAAACTGTCTCAGTTGCCCATTGCAACCAATCAGAGCTCACCTTTTATTTTTTAGAACGCTTTAAGAAACAAAAAGTGAGCTCTGGTTGGTTGCTATTGGCAACTAAGCCAGTTTTCCTGTTAGACAGTTTTGATAAATGAGGCCCAATATCTTTTAACCACCCCCTCCTCAGCACACCCACTACCATGTGATTTAGAGGCTAATCATGAACCAGGGAGATCAGTATATACAAATCCTGTCCGGACAGAAGACTGCATCTGGGATGACAATTATTTGGTGATAGGGCTGTATATATGGTGTTGGTTTATACGGCTGGCTTCTTCAGTCAGTAAATATGGAGCCCTGTCAGTGACACTTGGATTGAGTTTAGTGCCTTCTCTCCAAAATGTTTTTAAAAGTGATGATGAAAAGCAATTCCAGTCATGGCTGGTATTGAGTAACCCATTTCTCTTGCTCCTGACATGCTTACTGACGGATTGACATTTGCATTCTACGTTTGCGACTGGACCCTTGTTATGTATCGTCCCCATGTCTAAAACTCAAAATGATTTGATTTGGGCATAGTTATTGGGGGAGATTTATAAAAACTGATGTAAAGGAAAACTGGCTTAGTTGTCCATAGCAACCAATCCGATTCTATCTTTCATTTTCCAAAGGAGCTCTGAAGAATGAAAGGTGGAATCTGATTGGTTGCCATGGGCAAATAAGCATTTCTACTTTATCCCAGTTTCCCCCCAATGTTTTTCACATAAGGCCTCATGCACACAACCATATTTTTCATCCGTGTGCTATCCATATTTTTTCAGATTGCGCACTGACACAATAATTTCTGTGGGGCCAGGCACATATCCGTGAAACTACAACTCCCAGCATGCATACTTACTCTGTTCTTCTCTAAACTCTCTAAAGCAAAGCATATGAGATTACACAAATATCATGCACACGTTGCAGAGGTTTTCTGTGCGGAAATTGACCTGCTGTGCAGATTTCAAAATAAATTATATTTGCGGTTTTAGCTGCAATGGAAGTGTGAGATCTGCGGCAAAACTGCATCAAATCTGCAAAAAAAATCCGCAATTAGACATTGTGGATTTTGGTGTGAATATGCTACAGAAACACAGCCATTTGAGGAGACGGTGCGCGCAGTATGTGCTGTCTCCCTTCCCTCTTCCTGTCCGCTGCTGCTGTCCCTCAGACATACAGCGGAGAGCAGGACGACAGAAGGGAGACGGAACATGTGCACTGCACGCGCCGTCTCCTCAAATGGCTGATTTAGGTGTCGGACGCCCTCCGATCTAATGTTGATGACCTATCCTAAGGATAAAAGCCCCGACAACCTCTTTAATTGTGGGGTCAGCCAGGGCATGTGGCTCTAGCAGCAAGAACTGATAATGAAGTATAGTAGAAATACATAATATTTTGGCAGAAGATTCATTTTGCATGGTGCCAAGGTAGGGCAGGCTGTGTATTAGGCCGCTGAGCTCCAAATCCAGATATGCATGTCAGTACACAGAGATTCACATGTATGCAGTGGAGGGGCACCAACAGGAGTCCGTGCCAAGGGTGAAGGAAAGTCTAGCTGTTTCCAGTGTCTGTCAATACCATAATGCCATATGTAGAGTTCTACTTATTTTCCATCAACAGCGCCACGCTTGTCTAGGGGCTGTGTCTGGTATTGCAGCGTTCACTTAAAGAGCATCTGTCAGCAGATTTGTACCCATGACACTGGCTGACCTGCTGTATGTGCGCTCGGCAGCTGAAGGCATCTGTGTTGGTCCCATGTTCTTATGTGGCCGCATTGCTGAGAAAAATAGTGTTTTAATATATACAAATGAGCTTCTAGGAGCAACGGGGGCGTTGCCATTACACCTAGAGGCTCAGCCCTCTCTGCATCTGCCGCACCTTCTGCACTTTGATTGACGGAGCAGGCAGTGAAACCATCATCACGCCTGGACCTGTCAATCAAAGTGGAGAGGATGCAGCAGCTGCAGAGTAAGAAGAGCTTCCAGGAGTAATAGCAACGCCCCCGTTGCTCCTAGAGGCTCATTTGCATGTATTAAAACATGACTTTTCTCAGCAATGCGGCCACATATGAACATGGGACCAACACAGATACCTTCAGCTGCCAAGCGCACCAGGTAGCCAGTTTCATAGGTACAAATCATGCCCTTTAGACCTCATGCATACGAACGTATGTGATTTGCAGGTCCACAAAAAACGGATCCGCAAAAAATACGGATGACGTCCATGTGCATTTCGTATTTTGCAGAACAGCTGGCCCCTAACAGAACAGTCCTATCCTTGTCCGTAATGCGGACAATAATAGGACATGTTCTATATTTTTTTTGCGGAACGGAAATACGGACATACAGAAATGGAATGCACACGGACTACCTTCTGTTTTTTTTGCGGACCCATTGAAATGATCCGCAAAAAAACTAACGGACACGGAAAGAAAATAAGTTTGTGTGCATGAGCCCTTAAACAGAGCTTGAGCTGCAATACCAAAAGCTGGCCATGGACAGGAGTGGCGCTGTTCCCGAAAAATAAGAAGACCCTTTATTCTAATCTCAAAAACCCCTGTAAAGCGTGAGTGTTCAGATAATGAAATCAGGGAATATCTGTCTCTTTAGGTCTTTATCTTTGTATCTATGATCGGATTTGCTATCACTCAGGTTCTTAGTTTAGAAAATGTCGAGCAGCTTTGCTTCAGACTAATGAAAGCCAATGCACCATTGATAGCAGCGTGTCTATGTTTCCCCAGTGTCTCCATTTCCTTATTGCTGGAAAAGTGAGCTCTCCATGTTATCATGCTAAGCATTTGTAAAATTATTTGGCACAGGTCAGGTTGCAGTGGAGAGCCAGGACATATCCAGCCGCACACTGACAGTTTTCAGCTTCAGATTTCGGCAGGGGAAAATTGACAGGTTTACTCCACTGAGGGTTTGTTGTTTCCTGCCTCCTGTAATTAGCGTCACTGTTCCATATGTGCACGCCGTACGTTTCCGAATGTGTGGAAATGACGCTTAATTAGGGAGCCTTCGCACTCGGCAACTGAAAATCAGTCCCAGTTATCTCAATGGAGTTATTTTGGGGGCAAGCAAATGGATTTCTGCAAGCCTCAGGGCTCATGCACACGACCATATGTACTTTACGGTCCGCAAAACACGGATCCGCAAAAAATACGGTCTACGGATGACATCCGTGTGCATTCTGTATTTTGCGGAACGGAACAGCTGGCCCCCTAATAGAACAGTCCTATCCTTGTCCGCAATGCGGACAATAATAGGACATGATTTATTTTTTGGCGGAACAGACATACGGAAACGGAATGCACACGGAGTCATTTCCGTTTTTGTGCAGCCCCATTAAAGTGAATGGTTCTGCATACAAGCCGCAAAAAATACAGAATGGACAAAATACAATTGTGTGCATGAGCCCTCATTGCAGAAAATGAAGGACCACAAAACATTCTAAAATATTTGTGCTTCCGTTCTTCTACATTTTTAATATTTCTGCTTGCTGTGAGTGAATAGAAACCTCTCCTGGTAGAGTATATTTCTATAGCTAGAGCTGAGGCTACATTACAGCATGTCCACTCTAATATATTCTCTCCGAGGACTGTATGCGGAACCATTCATTTCAATGGGTCTACAAAAAAAAACGGAAGTTACTCCGTGTGCATTCCGTTTCTGTATGTCCTTATGTCTGTTCCAAGGATAAGACTGTTCTATTATGGGGCCAGCAGTTTCGTTCCGCAAAATACGTAATGCCTATGGACGTCATCCGTATTTTTTGCGGATCCATTTTTTGCGGACTGCAAAATACATACGGTCGTGTGCATGAGCCCTTAGGACTTTCATTCAACTGATCATATCAGTTTTGCGGTCCGCAAAATACTAATACTGGCCGTGTGCGTCCTGCGATCCTACACATTCTGCCCTGTGTTAGCAAAACAGACAAGAATAGGACATGTCCTATCATTTTTGCGGGGCCGCGGAACGGACATACGGATGCGGACCGCACACGGTGTGCTGTCTGCATCTTTTGCGGTATATACAATAGACAATATAAAACACTTCTATTTATTGCCACCAATTGTTATTTTGCTTTTGTGAATGAGGCCTCTTTTACACGTCCGTCATGACATCCTTGAAGATGTCTGTCAGGGATCCATGTTTGGCCCGTGTGTCCATGATTTGCTCTCTTTGTGTCATTCATATTCTACTGACACCGCTAGTAGAGATGAGTGAAGTTCTCAAAAATTTGATTTGGCCGCTTCACCAAAGTTTACAAAGAAATGTGATACTTTGTCATGAATCGCATTCCATTGTATGTCACGGACCGCCCCCCATCATTGAACCCCTCAGATGCTGCATTCAATGCTGATCGCATAAATACATACTCACCTCATCGCTGCCATCTTGATTGAAGAAAAGGCGGCAACTAAAGGCGGCGGTAACGTTATGACATCACCACGTCATCACACTGGCCTGGGCGCAGACATCACACGTCAGCGCGAGAGAGATTTGGTGCGTTTTCTTCAATCAAGATGCCCGCGACTGCTTCTCCGCGAGCAAATGGATGAAGTGAGTAGGTATTTTTTTCTTCTTTGCCGCCATTTCAGGAAAAATGTGGTCGTTACCATGAAGCGCGAGGAAATTCGGCAAATTGGAGTGATTTTGCCTGTTTTGTTGGTGGAGTAGGCATTTTTGCCAATTCTATGATGTATTTGGGCCATTTTAAGGTGTTTTGCGCCATGCCTGGCAGCTTGCAGTTACTAAGGGGCGGCCACATAGTTTGTGGACAGAGCTACATTTTAGCCGGATTTATCATCGCAACTCTCATAAAAGTCTGAATTGTATTCCATCCCCCTTGTGGAGTAAAAACTGGTGGAGGCTTTGTAAGGACGGGTTCGCATCAGCATTCGGTAATTCTGACAGGACTTTTTTTTCCTGTCATGCATAACGGAAAAAAACGGAACTGTTATTTGTGCCCATAGACTTGTATAAGGACGGAGCAAAACGGAACGCCTCTTAAGGGGTTTCCATTTTGCATTCTGTCTTAAAATTCTGTTACACTGTATTCCGTTATAAGGGCTCATGCAAACGAACGTACTTTCTTTCCGTGTCCGTTCCGTTTAATTTTGCGGACCATATGCGGAACCATTCATTTCAATGGGTCCGCAAAAAAATTAAAGTCCCGTGTACATTCCGTTTCCGTATGTCCATATTTCCGTTCCATAAAAAAATAGAACATGTCCTATTATTGTCCGCATTACGGACAAGGATAGGACTGTTCTATTAGGAGCCAGCTGTTCGGTTCCGCAGACCGCAAAATACATACAGTTGTGTGCATGAGCCCTAACCCTGTGAAAAAATTGGGAATTTAAAAAGGCGGAATACTGGGACTTGTGACTTTTTTATGCCAAAAACTGGTGTAACGCTTATATTAAATGACCTTCAAAAACTGAGTCCCAAGGGAAACCCTTCTTCTGTTCCTAACATAAAACAATGGCCATTTCCTTCAGCCGCCATTAGGGAAAGCTCAGTGCAAAGTGATTTTTTTACAGCTCCCATTAATTTCAATAGTAACTGTATAAATTCCTAAGCTCCAAGCTCCCCCTAGTGGTGACTGCTGGGAGCCTATTTATTCATGTACTATGGAAATGTACTATGAAGAAAATCGAAAAACTTTTATTTATGCCTGGTGCAAAAACATTGAGAAATATGCCCTATTATTGAAGCACCTGTTCTACTTTTCTGACAGAGTTTGGCAAAGTAGGTGAGGCAGAGCACGACTTAAAAAAAAAAAATGATGTTAATAAAAAAAAAGTGAATTTCCCAGAAATTGCATGGGGTGTGTGTGTGTGAGAGAGAGAGGGGTGGACAACATTTTGCCAAGGGGCCCTATGAGAGCTATGTATGTCCCTGACCCAGAGCATGCAGCATTTTGAGATAAAAAAAACACAATAAATACCAAAAATACTTTGCATGCAGTGTGTTTTATATTGTGTTATAGACTTTAAGATATCAACAGAGCTAAAAAAAAAAAAATGCAAAGGAAAGACACGGTAAATAAGGGTGATTCCACACATTATGACAGGTGGAACAAAAAAGCACCACAAAACGCATATGGTTTTTGCCAGAATATACCTGTGGTTATAATGCGTTTTCTTGCAGCAAAGAAAAAACATACAGCAGAGTTAAATTACCTTAATGTAACTCTAGTATGTAATTAATGTCATTCAGTTTTGCACCATAAATGCAGCGCAGACGCGACATGTGGCAGGCCCCTTTCACACGGGCAAGAATTCCGTGCGGGTGCAACGCGTGAGGTGAACGCATTGCACCTGCACTGAATCTGGACCCATTCACTTCAATGGGGCTGTTCAGATGAGCGGTGATTTTTACACATCACTTGTGCGTTGCGTGAAAATCGCAGCATGTTCTATAGTCTGCGTTTTTCACGCAACGCAGGCCCCATAGAAATGAATGGGTCTGCGTGAAAATCGCAAACATTCGCAAGCAAGTGCGGATACAATGTGATTTTCACGCATGGTTGCTAGGAGATGATGTAAGTAAATTGATCAAAGTCAATTTACTGTATTATTTTCCCTTATATCATGGTTATAAGGGAAAATAATAGCATTCTTAATACAGAATGCTTACTAAAATGTGGCTTTAGGGGTTAAAAAATAAAAAAAACAATTTATTCACCTCATCCTGTTGTTCGCGCAGCCGGCATCGTCTTCTTTCTTCTTGTTTCAGGACCTGCAAAAGGACCTTTGATGACGTAATCGCGCTCACCACGTGGTGAGCAAGGTGACATCAGCGCAGGTCCTGCTGAATGATGGTGAGCGCGATTATGTCATCAAAGGTCCTTTGGCAGGTTCTGAAAGAAGAAGAAAGAAGATGTCTAGACAGATTTACTATTGCGACAATTTAATAAAGTCGCAAAAAATTGTGCAAAATATTGCACAATTTTACTCCGGTGAGGACCATGCTTATCTTATGCTACTTTTTAATAGAACATGCGACTTTTTCATAAAGACGTGCGACTTTTGCAAAGCTGCTTACCGAAGGATAAACTGCTACCATCAAACCACATTTATCACAGTATTTAAGGACCATTAATAAATCTGACTTAGCCAAAAGTGACTTTGGACATATGTAAGTGTAATGATAACTCTGGCCCTATGTGTGCTGTCCGCATCCGTATATCCGTTCCACGGCACCTGCAAAATAATTTGAATCTGTCCTATTCTTGTCCGTTTTGCGAACAAGGACAGAACAGTTCTACAGAAGGCAGGACTTTCCGTTCCACAAAATGCTGAACGCACGTGGCCAGAATCCGTGTTTTGCAGATCCATAATTTGCAGACTAAAAAGATGGCAACGGCCGTGAGCCCTTATGTGTACTCAGAGGGTTATCATTGTAACCCCCCCCCCATAGTGCTCCTAACAGTTGTAATGACACCAAAGTGATAAAAACGTCAAATACTCACCTGACCCCCTCTCCATCCAGCCACAAGCCTTTTCTGGCCTCCACGTCAGTTGCCTGCAGTCCTGGTCCAGGCGGCGCTTTATGACATCAGTGAAACCCAACACAGGTGGTGCGATGATGTCATCGAGCGCCGTTTGCGCCATTCTACTGCCACATAGTCTTGCATAGGGCTTGCATATTAGAAAAACATGGCTGCTTGCGGCAAGAAACAGCGCCACCCCTGTCTGTGGGTTTTGTGTGGTATTGCAGTTCCTTTAAATTGAAAAGGGCTAAGCTGCAATATCTCACACAACCAGCGGTGCTGTTTTTGGAAGAAGTCACCCATGTTTTTCTAATCCTGTACATGAAATATGATGATAGATAAAGTGGGTTCCAGTGTATGAATTTTGCAGGCTTTCTAATGAATACCACTCCGTCACTAACCTGCTGATGACTGGTCTCCTGCATTTGGTAAGGGGTAACATTCTCAATAACCTTGTTTCAGCTGGCAGAGAATTTCCTGAGACGTCTCTGCTGGGTCTTGGAGAAGGTAACTTGATCAATAATATGAAGTGGTTGGTGTCTCCTTATTCGGGTGTCTCCAGCAGATGGTGAACCCATTCCCTGGTGTCAGTGGCAGGAAACAGGTTGAGCCAAAGTGTTAGAGCAAGGGAATCTCAAAGATATACACAAGATATATAGGATTTTTGGATCACCGCGGAAAGGAAGTTACAAATATTTGAGGCCTTTAAATCTTCGGAGGGCAGACCTGAATTGCAGAGCTGATATGGAAAGTCTTTAATAAGTACGGTGCTGTAGGTTGTAGGCCTCCTGGAGGTCGGTCTGTAAGGCAGGCAAAGGAATTTCAGCAGCTTAACACATAATTTATAGCTTAGCCTTTCCAGCAAGAAAAAATGAATTATGAACCTATATAGAATGTTACATTGACAGAGTGGGCAGGAAAGCTCGAGGCAATCATCGTATTATAATCTTAGGCCAGAGAAATGGAAAGACATTGCAGGATTGCCTGTAGGGTCTACCTGCTTATTAAATTGACATTAGGTTGTATATCATGTAATGGAGAGATCAGAAAACACATACAGAACATGTGTAGTGATAGGGATTATTAAAGCAGGATGAAGAGGTGGAAGTTGGACTCGGTTCCTGGTGCACAAGGGACCCAATGTCACATAAGACACCAGTCTTAGAAATGGCTCACGTGCTTCAAGTTACACCCCTATACTAAGATATATATTTAATTGCTGCTCTCTGTATACCGTACATAGTAATTCCTTAATATAATCTGTAATCAGAACTGTCCCCTTAAAGGGGTTGTCCTACAAAAAATATTCTACATTGTTCAAACCATAGCCTGGATCTGAATACTCTTCTAATTGCATGTAATTAACAATTTAATATAGCCACAGAGATTTCAATAAAATGTACCCGCTGTTCGTTCTTTTCCTTAATTCTCTGTCCACCTTGTTGAGGTGGACACACATGCTCTGTTCCATTCTTTAACTGCCACCTTCATATCTTCTGTTACAAGCTGTGACAGGCTAGAGACACACGAGCGAGTGCAATGTGTTAAACTCATTGATCACATTGCATTCTACTGCATTCTTGCACACGACCGTATGTATTTTGCGGTCCTCAAAAAATACGGATGACATTCGTGTGCTTTCCGTATTTTGCGGAACGGAACAGCTGGCCCCTAATAGAACAGTACTATCCTTGTCCGTGATGCGGACAATAATAGGACATGTTCTATTTTTTTGCGGAACGGAAATACGGACATATGGAAACGGAATGCACACTGAGTAATTTCCATTTTTTTTTTGCAGACCCATTTGAATGAATGGTTCTGCATACGGTCCGTAAAAAAAAAACGGAATGGAAACGGAAAGAAAATACATTAGTGTGCAGGAGGCCTAAGGGTCCATTCACACGTCCACAAAATGGGTCCGCATCCATTCCACAATTTTGCGGGAGAGGTGCGGCCCCATTCATTTTCAATGGGGCCGCAAAAGATGCGGACAGCACACAGTGTGCTGTCCGCATCTGCACATCCGTTCCGCAGCCCCGCCAAAAAATAGAACATGTCCTATTCTTGTCCGCAGACACGAACAAGAAAAGGCATTTCTATTATAATGCGGAACGCACATGGCCGGTGTCCGTGTTTTGCGGATCCACAATTTGCGGACCGCAAAACAGTTGCGGACGTGTGAATAGACCCTTATGATGCTGTCAGTGTGATACCATAGTTTTCGGGACTGCAAGGGTTACACAGCATCATAAATCTGTAGAATGCTGCTGAATCCTTTAAGTGGAACGGAGTTTAACGCATTGCACTCACTCACGTCTCTTTGGCGGTCCCCAATGCACAGACACCGACCGCGTGGCCGACATTGGCGGAGGCAGAGTAGACCCATACAACTTGATTGGGTCCGTGACCTGAAACAAATAGAGCATGTTCTACTTTTTTTGCGGTGCGGAGGCATGGGCCGAAATGCCATGGAAGCGCTCTGTAGTGCTTCCGCGCTTCCACTCTGTATCTTACGGATTGCGGACCCATTTTCAAGAGCCGCAATACGGGCACGGCCGGCACACGTTCGCATGCATGAGCCGTAACTGAGGGGATAAGTTATTTTGTGACATTGAACAAGGAAAGTGTTGGTGACTTGGGCACTTCTATGGATACTCGAGGCTCTAGATGGCTCTACCCATGGCCCTTGTCTGGTGGCCAATGACGCGCACTACCTGACTCGTTTTCCTCTACAACAGACATAAAGGACTAAAATCTCAATTCTGAAGTTTTGGTTTTAAAGTATTTGTGTGTGAAGGATTACAAAACAGCAGAAGCTGAGAGAGGACGCTATGGCAGCTGTGAGTTGGCACACACAACTATTTTCTGCTTATTTTGGCTGACTCCAAAGACCTCTGGCTTTTCCAAGTAGTACTTGGATACAGCAGTAATCAGGATTTTTGACAAGATAGATTCACAGCAAGGAATGCACATCCCTATAGTATCAGCGAGATAGAGACAAAAGTTGCCGAGTTGTGAGCACGAGGGCCGATCGCTGCTCAAACTTCCTGCAAGATATGTCAGTAAGAAGACGATTGATCACTGAGCGGGAGACAGATGGGTTGTCAGACAGCCAAGATTACATTTACAAGACAAGGAATTATTTTATTTTTTTCCAGCCCAGCAGAAAATTCAGATTGTAAGCTCTACAGGCAAAGTGCCTGTTGATTCTCACAGCAGTTAAAATATGATTTGCTTTTTATTTTTTTCTCGCACATTATCCGCACTCCCTAATGAAACAAGCAAATCGCTGTTAACAGTCCGAATGTGCACTTGCAAATAATTTACTCATCTATTGCCAAAGCATTCTGCAAATCTACTACAAGAAGGAGAACACGTTGAAACCGTCTGTCATCGCGGCCCTACAGAATATGGCTGCAAGCACACAGCACATCTTGTGTCCCGAGCAATTCTATCAGGGAGTAGAAATGCGGTTTAAAGGGGTTACGTACGATGCTTACCTCTAGACCAGGCCTGCTCAACCTGCGGCCCTCCAGCTGTTGCAAAACTACAACTCCCAGCATGCCCGAACAGCCTACAGCAGGGCATTGTGGATGTTGTAGTTTTACAACAGCTGGAGGGCCGCAGGTTGAGCATCCCTGGTCTAGACTGTGCAATTCAGGAGCTCAGGCCCATTTACTGGAATGGGGAAGTGCTGCAATACCAGACTCAGCCCATGGTTGAGAGTGGCGCTGTTTCTAGAAAAAGAAAAGCAGATTTTTTTCTTCTGGATAAACCTTTTAATTCATGTGTCTGTTCAATGAATTACAATTTATTTTTAATAAGTGCATAGGTGGTCTTCATATGAGACTGGGTAATTTAGAAGATAGGGACGACTTCCAGATAACCGATTTAGAGTGTGTCCTTGTTAGGCCTCATGCACACGGCCATTGCCTCGCAATTCGGGTCTGAATGGGTCCGCAATCCAGAGCTGCGGTGCTACGGAGTGATTCTGTGGGGTTTCTCTCCGTGCCTGCGCACCGCAAAAAAATAGAACATGTACTATTTTTTTGCGGTGCGGACGGATCACTGACCCATTCAAGTTGTATGGGTCTCGATCCCTCCCGGCCGCCCGCACGGACGTTGCCTGTGCATTGGGGACCGCATATTGTGGTCCCCAATGCACAGAATGGCCACCCACGGCCGTGTGCATGAGGCCTTACTTTGGTATGGTCTTCAAGTGTCTGCTCTAAGAAGGTGTGTACAAAGAAAGGCCTCTTGCACACGACCGTATTTCCTCCGAGATATACTGTCCGTGAGCGGGCCATTTGTCCCGGAGCAGCGGCATTGATCGTGCGCACGGGAGCACACAGCATCATAGATTACAATAATGCTGTGCACGTCGGGCCGCCCGCGGGACTTTTGTCCCGCACTCATAAGATCTTATGAGTGCGGGACAATAGCCCCTCGGGCGGCCCGAAGTCCACAGCATCATCGTAATCTTAAGTCCGCACGATCAATGCCGCTGCTCCAGGACATATGGCCCGCTCACGGACCGTATATCTTGGAGGCCATATGGTCATGTGCAAGAGGCCAAAAAGGCGTCCCACAGCAAAAATAGTAATTTACCATAGTCAATTTCTGTAGATGGGTTCCCCATTCTGCGACAAGAGGGTCTAAATTTATTGGCCTCTATTTTTCCATAAATTCATTCTGCACTAGGACTCTAAGGGTACGTTTACATAGGGCAGCGGAAAATCTGCAGTAAAGTGGATTGGATTTACACAACTCCATATGCTGCATATAAAATCCAGTCCTTCCACTAAGGCAGGTCTATATTGTAATAGTAAATCTACTGCATGTCATATAGAAGGTATGGGGTTCAAATCCCAACAAAGACCTGTAAAATAATTTCATTAGTAAAAGCCTATGTGCTAGTAGAGGGCTCACCCCATATCCAGCCACTGAAGTGAATACTAATGAGGCTTTTAATGTGGTTGGGCCCCTGACTGTAGTACCGTTAATGTAGCCCTGATGGTCACTACTTTATTTTTCATATATCCAAGTCTGGAAACCTTCAGAAATGTTCCCATAGCTAGGTGTGCACAATATTCACAGCGTGTCCACTTTTCTACGTGGCTGAGGTTTAATGCTGCTCTCTAAGGGCTCATTCACATGACTGTGGTTTTGTTCCGCATCTGAGCCGCATTTTTTGCGGCTCGGGGGCAGACCCATTCACTTCAATGGGGCCACAAAAGATGCGGATAGCTGTCTGCATCCGTTGCTCCGTTCTGTGGCCCCGCAAGAATTATGAGTCCGTTTTAAGGACAAGAATAGGCATTTCTATAAAGGGCCATCCGTTCTGTTCCGCAAATTGCGGAAGACACACGGGGCGGCAACCATGTTTTGCGGATCCGCAATTTGTGGACCGCAAAACAGGGCACGGTCGTGTGAACAAGCCCTAAAGGAAGCTTTTTATATGTTGGTCTACAAGCAATTAAGTTGTCTTCTTCTGTATGTCTTGTAGGTACCTTGCAAAACTGTCCTCAGTAGGCAGCATTTCAGAGGAGGAAACTTGTGAGAAGCTCAAGGGATTAATTCAACGCCAGGTGCAAATGTGCAAAAGGAATCTGGAAGTCATGGATTCCGTGAGGCGAGGGGCTCAGCTGGCAATTGAAGAATGCCAGTATCAGTTTAGGAATCGACGCTGGAACTGCTCAACGCTCGACACATTGCCTGTTTTTGGAAAAGTGGTGACACAGGGTAAGAAACGTAGAGTTTCAAGTTATTTAGCCTAATGGTACTGTTTACATTCATACTAAGCCTCAAGTAAAGTAATTCTTCACTTGAAAGGGGTGACGACTTTTAAAGAACATTACTTAATATTAATTAGACAACCATAAAAATCCCCTCCGATTAAATCTGAGACATCACTCAAGCAGAGGCTCACATTGCTGAAGGACAAAGTCCATGAATAGATCTACTGTAGAAGCCTGGATGGCCTGTAGTACTGTTGAGAAAGTTGCTAAGAGAGGAGACCCCTATTTGCTGCTTTGAGGGGACATTGATTCACTGTACAGTACTATACTGGTAGCAAGTTTTACTCCAAACACTAGCAATGGAGCTTCTATACTAGATGAAGAGCATGGATTTTTATATATTTTTTACCTTCAGTGGCATACCTTCAATGTAGGCCTGAGCTTTTGCTGTGGGAGCTGAATTAACCTACACTAAACAACTACTACCAGTCTGGTGCAGGACAGGTTATAGAGTGAGGGAAAGGGGCATTTGCCCAGGGCCCTCCATCTTTTGGAGGCTTTAGCCACCCTGTACCATGTGGGCTTCTCCAGATATTTCTTACATTTAGGCCTCATGCACACAACCATTTTTGTGGTCCGCATCCGAGCCGCATTTTCTGCGGCTTGGGTGCGGACCCATTAACTTCAATGGGGCCGCAAAAGATGCTTACAGCACTCCGTGTGCTGTCCGCATCCATTTCTCCATTCCGTGGCCCCGCAAAAAAAATATAGCATGTCCTATTCTTGTCCGTTTTGCGGAAAAGAATAGGCATTTCTAAAATGGGCCGCCCCGTTCCGTTCCACAAATTGCAGAAGGCACATGGGCAGCTTCCGTTTTTTGCGGACCGCAAAAAATGGAACGGTCGTGTGCATGAGGCCTAAGACTGAAGAGTTTGAATGGAGAGAAGGAACCGCCAACACTGTAAAAGTTTTAATATGTGGTAAAAGTGGTGATTTTACAAGTTGGCTGAACAAAGGACCAAGCATGTCAGAATCCACAGGGGACAATGGAGTTCCTCTCATATACCTATGATCAGACTGCCGAATCTCACAACGCTAGTATGAAACTAGCCTCAGAATTTCTATGACAAGTATCACCTTTATATAGATCACAGGATCCACCATTTACAATAGGTGATATAACAGCTTATCTACTCCCTCCTGACCTGTGACCTCTGCACAGAGCATGCCCCGGAAACTCTCCCATAGAAGTCAATAAGGTCCCCTCCTGCCGATTGTGTCTATGTCCCTTGTAGCTGCTCTCAAAATACAGGAAGTCCTAACATATTTTAGGCCTCATGGCCAGTGTGAAAACTGCAGAATTTTAGTTAGTTTTTTGAATATAGATAGTGACTTTGAACATTTGAATAAAAAAAACCTTTAAAAATGCATTTAACATAAAAATGTGATTTAAACAATAGGTCATTTTCTCATGACACCTTCCCTTTTACTCAGTGGCAAGTAAACGATGGGTGTCTCTTCCTCCTATAACGTGCCATCTGCACCATTTGAATAAAGTAGATTTTGAGCTGAAAGGAGGCATCGGACAGTAATTAGAGTACGACCACCCACTGTGGTCCAGTACCCCGTGGCTATATGGGTGCAGGGGTTCTATTTAAACTGCACCGTTTAGTCGCTCTGCATTGTTAACGGCCGTGCGATATTGACGATGCCGTGCTGCTGTTAACAATGCAGACCGACTAAACAGCGTGATCTTCGTTAGTTTAATCAGAGCCTGCTGTGTCTGAATGGCCGCACTCCACTCGAACATAGTGCAGCCGCGTGGCAACCGCGACACAATCACACCATGTGGTCGTACCCTTAGAGCTTATAAACCCATCCCTAAAATGGTTAATCATGGAGGCATATTAGTGAGCAAGTGAGTTCTAGGTGGTAATAGCAGAGTGTTTACGGCTGTCCACATGGTGGAGTGCGGCTATTTTTTTCCTTCTTCTGTGTTATACGTCAGGAGACCAATAATGGTATTAAACGCTAAACTAGAAATGAAAGGAAAAATAAACTTAAGCTCCATCTCGGCACAACATGCACTTTCATATAAGCACTGTGTTGACATGCGTGTCCCTTTAAACTTGGCAATATTCCCAGCATTCCAAATGTAAAAGCTACTGCAGTAGTACCGAGGGTGACGACAGGGAATAGACCTCATACAAAACACAGCTGGCTGTACCATATACAGCATATACATCATTTCCTACAGCATAGCAGCACACGTTGCAGAGGTTCAATCTATGTAGGTAGATTTCAACGCTTCATTCACACAGGTGCACACTATCTTGGTGTCAATTATGGCTCTGGACCACGAAGACATCACTTTCCCCATGGCATTTTTGTGGTTTACTGTTTTTCTCAGTTGACGTCAATAGGAAAAAACACAACACAGGCACTTGTGGTTTCTACATATGGTACCACGGTATGTTTTTCAGTTGAGAAACATTCACAATTTTACAAAATACTTCAAAAGCTATGTTTATTTGAACATCAGTCAGAGGTCAGGCAGAGACATAGCATGAAGCTCCCGGGCCACAATGCAAAATGTGTAACAGGGGCCCCTACCTACCATGTGCCTAAGGGCTCATGCACACAACCATAGCCAGCTTCTTTAGTCCACAAATTGCGGATCCACAAAACACGGATACAGGCAGTTCGGAATGGAACGTCCTGACCTCTATAGAACAATCATAGGACATGTTCTATTTTTTTTGAAGGTGCCACAGAACAGACATACGTGTGCTGTCTGTATCTTTTTCAGCCCCACTTATTGCAGATCAGATGAGGAAAAAAATACAGTGGGATGCGAAAGTTTGGGCAACCTTGGTAATCGTCATGATTTTCCTGTATAAATCGTTGGTTGTTACGATAAAAAATGTCAGTTAAATATATCATATAGGAGACACACACAGTGATATTTGAGAAGTGAAATGAAGTTTATTGGATTTACAGAAAGTGTGCTATAATTGTTTAAACAAAATTAGGCAGGTGCATAAATTTGGGCACCACAAAAAAGAAATGAAATCAATATTTAGTAGATCCTCCTTTTGCAGAAATTACAGCCTCTAAACGCTTCCTGTAGGTTCCAATGAGAGTCTGGATTCTGGTTGAAGGTATTTTGGACCATTCCTCTTTACAAAACATCTTTAGTTCATTCAGGTTTGATGGCTTCCGAGCATGGACAGCTCTCTTTAAGTCACACCACAGATTTTCAATTATATTCAGGTCTGGGGACTGAGATGGCCATTCCAGAACGTTGTACTTGTTCCTCTGCATAAATGCCTTAGAGGATTTTGAGCAGTGTTTAGGGTCGTTGTCTTGTTGAAAGATCCAGCCCCACGCAGCTTCAGCTTTGTCACTGATTCCTGGACATTGGTCTCCAGAATCTGCTGATACTGAGTGGAATCCATGCGTCCCTCAACTTTGACAAGATTCCCAGTCCCTGCACTGGCCACACAGCCCCACAGCATGATGGAACCACCACCATATTTTACTGTAGGTAGCAGGTGTTTTTCTTGGAATGCTGTGTTCTTCTTCCTCCATGCATAACGCCCCTTGTTATGGCCAAATAACTCAATTTTAGTTTCATCAGTCCACAGCACCTTATTCCAAAATGAAGCTGGCTTGTCCAAATGTGCTTTAGCCCACCTCAAGCGGCACTTTTTGTGCTGTGGGCGGAGAAAAGGCTTCCTCTGGATCACTCTCGCATACAGCATCTCCTTGTGTAAAGTGCGCCGAATGGTTGAACGATGCACAGTGACTCCATCTGCAGCAAGATGATGTTGTAGGTCTTTGGTGCTGGTCTGTGGGTTGACTCGGACTGTTCTCACCATTCGTCGCTTCTGTCTATCCGAGATTTTTCTTGGTCTGCCACTTCGAGCCTTAACTTGAACTGAGCCTGTGGTCTTCCATTTCCTCAATATGTTCCTAACTGTGGAAACAGACAGCTGAAATCTCTGAGACAGCTTTCTGTATCCTTCCCCTAAACCATGATGGTGAACAATCTTTGTCTTCAGGTCATTTGAGAGTTGTTTTGAGACCCCCATGTTTCTACTCTTCAGAGAAAATAAAAAGAGGAGGGAAACTTACAATTGACCCCCTTAAATACTCTTTCTCATAATTGGATTCACCTGTGTATGTAGGTCAGGGGTCACTGAGCTTACCAAGCCAATTTGAGTTCCAATAATTAGTTCTAAAGGTTTTGGAATCAATAAAATGACAACAGTGCCCAAATTTATGCACCTGCCTAATTTTGTTTAAACAATTATAGCACACTTTCTGTAAATCCAATAAACTTCATTTCACTTCTCAAATATCACGGTGTGTGTCTCCTATATGATATATTTAACTGACATTTTTTATCGTAACAACCAACGATTTATACAGGAAAATCATGACGATTAACAAGGTTGCCCAAACTTTAGCATCCCACTGTACATTCGTGTGCATACGCTCTTAATGTGGGCTTACTCAAGCACCAGGACCCAAGTGTTTTTGCTACCTCTGAATCTCAAAACATTAAAGAAATTAAGTTTATATTAGAAATGGCCCCCCATAAGTGTAGTAGGGCAGTTTTCCTGGATTGTAGATGACAAAGCTGCGAAAGTCGAGTTAGGTGCACTGTTAGACTGGGATTCTTTGGGCTTATAATTCTAAGAGTCCACCATCCTTCAATGAAGAAAATATTGTCTATTTTTCATTGCATCATATTCTTTGCTGTTATCTTTGTGCACACTGGACTCAATAAGATCTCATAAGTTATTTAAGAATAGTCCTACCTTCACCAAAGTCACTTCCAAGCCGGGTTGTTATCTACTGGACCATCAGAGGCTGGGCTGACCAGGATGATCTTCTGGTATGCCAGTTGGACTTTGTCTAGATGACAATTGAAGCTGTAATGGCAACTACTGTACACAGTCAAGTCACCTTATTATAACCACTTCCAACTTTCGACTTCGGCAGCATGTAGGCTGTAGCTGATGTAGGAAGTCCCATGTGGTGAGCTGCTTGGTGGACATATAAGGTGTGTGATAGGGTGTCTGCACACATAACCCTTGCAGTCATGGGTAAAAGGGTGATTTTTCAGCGTTGCAGAAGCTGTGCAGTTTGTGAACTGTCCTTGTGCTGCTGTGGTGAAAGTGTATCATAAGTGGAGAAATGACACCATTGGGACTAAACAATGTGGAAACCATTGATTTGAAAGGTGAATGTCGGCTACGAAGGTGCACAACGTTACAGTACAGTAGCTTACCGCCAAAATAACCCAGGGGCTACCAGATGTGTGTCTAAAACAACAGTTCAGTGAACCCTATTTCATATGGGACTCCGAAGCAGAGAGATAGTCACTGCGCCTTTGCTAAAAAAAATTGCATCAGCAGAAAATGCTTCAAGTTTCACTGCAGTATCAGAATTGGACCTGTGCTGATAGGTAAAGGGTTGTCTTCTCTGATGGGTCGTGTTTTCTCCTTCATCAAACGGTGGACATTGGCATGTCAGGTGAGAATCACCAGAGAACAATCCCCATGCAATCATTGCTGGAAGAACCCTAGCTGGTGGTGGCAGCGTTATGGTCTGGGGAATGTTTTCGTGGCATTCTCTGGGCCTACTCATCCAGAGTAGAAGGCACTTTCAACCGATTCAGGTATGAATCCATCCTTGTAGATTACTTACACCCATACATGCTGATTGTCTCTCCTGGGGCAGAGGGGATCTTCCAGCAAGAGAATATGACATTTCACATGGCTAGAAATGTCCGACATTGGTTGGAAGAGCATGACCCAGGCTTCCAAGTACTACCCTGACCCCTTAATTCCCCAGACATGAAGCCAATTGAGCATCTGTGGGATCACCTTAGTATTCATGTTCACTTCATGGATCCTACGTCACGGACCCTCCAGCAGTTGTGGGATGCACTGCAGTTAGCATAGCTCCACATACCTGTGACAACCTACCAGAAACTTATTGAGTCACTCGCAGCCCATCTAGATGCTGTCCATGCTGCACATGGTGGTTACTCTGGATATTAGCTGGTGGTCAATAAGCAGCAATATGTGACTTGACTGTGTATAACGATTGTCAGAGAAGGTGAGAGGATGGTTTCTACATGTGTGGCTTGCACTGTGGAGCATGGAGGACGAGATGTGAAGTTTGTGGGTGCTTTGCAAGTGATATTGTTGGCGATTTATTCACACTTTACAGGACAATGACCCAAAAGACACCTCCAGGCTATGTAAGGGCTATCTGACCAGGAAAGAGAGTGATGGAGTGTAGCCTCAGATTACATGACCTACACAATCGTCCAAACTTAACCCAATTGAGATTTTTTGGGATGAGCCAACAAGTGCTTAGCACCTCTGTGAATGTCTTTAAAACTGTTGGAAAACCATTCCAGGCGGCTAATTCATAAAGTTGTCATCAGCAGGGCTGTTTTGAAGAATCTAAAATATAAAACATATTCTGGTTGGTTTAAGTTTTTTGTACTACTTCATTCCATATGTGTTCCTTCATCTTTTCATGTCTTAAATATGAATATACAATGTAGAAAATAAAAATAAAAACCATGGAATAAAAAAATGTTTCCAAACTTGTGACTGGTACTGTAGGTCTGAATATAAGCGTGTCACTACCAACTAGACCTGGATTTTTCTAAAACAATAAACTGTAGGAACATGGACTGTAAGTATGGTTTTGTTAGTAAGTTCTAAAAGTAAATAAGGCCCTGTTCAGATGGGCATATTCTACCATGTTTGTCCAATGTCCATATTTCAGGTGTAGCATCCACATCCTTCTGTAGTTCTACTGAACTGAATTTACAACACTATAGGGTGGATGCACACACAGCAGATTTTTATAGCTTTTTTTTTTTCCATTTACTTTAATGACAAATAAAAGCAGTATGAAAAATGCTTAAATTTGCAAGGTTAGTTAGAAGTAATAGGGGGTAGATGTAATGGAGATTGACTGCAGGATCAGACTATACAGAGTTTGTTTGTAGTCTTCAACCACATAGGACTACATATGAGCTGTATACACAAAACGGTAGGATGCAAAAGTGCACAAAGTCTTTAAATAAGAAATATTTACTTCCATTGACTGTAATGGGGCTTTCCGGGACTTAGATATTGATGACTCGTCCTCAGGATAGGCCATCAATATCAGATAAGTGGCTGTCCTACACGCCACACACCCACCAATCAAACCACCTGTGCCAGAAATCATACAGTGGATGGAAGGCCGTGTTCACTGGTGTCCAGCCTACTGCAGCTCAGCTCCCATTCACTTAAATGGGAACTGAGCTGAAGTACCCTGGAAGGACACAGAGGATGGAGCCTTGTGCTTCTGGTGCCACCACTGTATAGGTTGATGCACCACCCTCTGCCTAGAACAGCTGATCATTTCGGGTGTTGGGTGTCAAACCCCCATGATCTGATATTGATGACCTGAGGATAGGCCATCAATATTTAAGTCCTGAAAAAAACCTATAAAAACAAAAAGAAGAGATATTTAATTTACCCCCACTGACTTATAATCCACCAGATCATACTTACCTGGTCCCCGCTGCTGGGTTTCCGGCTCCTTTGCTCTGCTACTGGCTCTGCATCTCTCGACTTTCTTGGCATCAACATCCTGTTGATGGGGGCATGAGACCACGGCAGCCAATCACCGGCCGCTGTGGTGACCTGTCACCCATGCGGCACGTCATTGGGTCACAGGTCACCTCTGTGGCCGGTGATTGGCTGCAGTGGTCTCATGCCCCCATCAACAGGATGTTGATGCCAAGAAAGTCGGGAGATGCACAGCCAGCAATGGAGCTGTAGCTCAGCAGCGGGGACCAGGTAAATATGATCACCACCGTGGCTCCGGCCATTCTGCAAGGTCTGAAAAAGTTGGATAACTCTTAATGGCCTAAACCAGGGATGCTCAACCTGTGGCCCTCTAGCTGTTGTAAAACCACAACTCCCACCATGCCTTGCTGTAGGCAGCTGTATGCTGTCCGAGCATGCTGGGAGTTGTAGTTTTGCAACAGCTGGAGGGTCGCAGGTTGGGCATCCCTGGCCTAAACTTAGGATAGCCCCAGAAAAGCCCTCTAATGTCAATTTCCATATCCAAAAACTTCCCCTCCCCCACGCTTAAACATTTGTCTCTAGTTATAGAAACATATGCGCTATTATGAATATTAGAAAATTTCCAACTGCTGTTTCTCTAACAAATGGGATTTTAAGTAAAGAATCTTTTTCCAATCTATCAAACACATCCTTAGAATTCTGAGAAAGAAAGTGGGCGCCAGACTCAATAAGAAAAGGTAAAAATGTCAGCTATTTACAAGTTCTAAGTGTATTGGCCAAGGGTCAATAATGTAAATAGTCAAGGTTTTTTTGTGATATATGCAGACCCCAGAGGATCCAGGCAGAATACCAATAATGTTTTTTTCTCATCCACATTGAAATGATCACGAGTTTTATTTTCAGACACGGAAAGCTGGTTTATGTTACACAACTGATAGTCAAAGCTTTATAGTCATCATCATTGAGTTCAATGTAGTGGATACAATTCCCCTTACAAATCAGAAAAATGTAAGTTTTGGAGTCTGGGTCAAAACCAATGTGTCTGCCACTAGGTTTTCTATATCTGCTTTCACCCAGCTTTTCCTGACTACAGAATGGCAAATCATCTATGGTATTACTGCTTCCGTATCACTGTACACTTAAAGAGGTCTGTCTTTCAGAAATGTAGTAAAGTTCAGTGACTGTGCTCGTTAGTCCTGACATGACCTGGTTTGTTACAATGTATCAGTCCTGGCTCTTTAGTTCACAGGGGAATGCCTAGAATGTATACAATTGTATCAAACACTTTTTTAAGGTCTGTATCAGGTCTCAGCCTCAGGATGTAAATGACAATGTTTCTATACAATTACAGCAAGCAGAGACATTAAATAGGGTGAGGAATTGAAACACATGGGGAATTCATCATAAGGCCTCTTTCCCACGGGCGTGTGCGCCCCGTTGCCGTATTGCGGACCGCATTTGCGGATCCGCAATACACGGGCGCCGTTCCGTGGGCATTCCGCTTCACGAATGCGGACCCATTCACTTCAATGGGTCCGCAAATCCGGAGATGCGGAATGGTGCGGAACGGAAGCACTACAGAGTGCTTCCGTGGGGTTTCGTCCCGTACTTCCGTTCCGCAAAAAGATAGAACATGTCCTATCTTTTTGTGGAACGGCCGGACCGCGGACTCATTCAAGTGAATTGGTCCGCGATCCGATGCGGATGCCACACGAACTGTGCTCGTGCATTGTGGCCCGCATTTTGCGGGCCGCAGCACGACCACGGGGCGCACACGTCCGTGGGAAAGAGGCCTAAGGGGAATATTTGAAGTCAGCTTTGCTCGAGTCTGCTTTGGTGTACTTTAAGGCCTCTTTCACACGAACGATACGGATTAGGTCCGGATGCGTTCAGTGAAACTCACCATTTTGCGGGCAAGTTCAGTCAGTTTTGTCTGCGATTGCCTTCAGTTGTTCATTTTTTTCCGCACGGGTGCAATGCATTTTGATGCGTTTTTTTACGCACGTGATAAAAAACTGAAGGTTCACAAACGACATCTCTTAGCAACCATCAGTGAAAAACGCATTGCATACGCACTTGCTTTCGGATGCAATGCGTTTTTCACGCAGCCCCATTCACTTCTATGGAGCCAGGGCTGCGTGAAAAACGTAGAATATAAAACATGCTGCGAATTTCACGTAACACAGAAGTGATGCATGAAAAACAACGCTCATGTACACAGATCCATTGAAGTGAATGGGTCAGGATTCAGTGCGGGTGCAATGCGTTCACCTCACGCATGGCACCCGGGTGGATAACTCGCTAGTGTGAAAAGTCACATTTGTCAAACATCGCATGTTATTTGATACATTTTTTTTTCGTCTAGAAAAGCTCCTCCAGTTTTCCTAGTCCAACCCCCTACTCGAGAGAGATTTCAATTATTTTTTTTTGCCACTTTTTAAAAAAGTCTCACTGATAAATCTGGAGTGAAACTCATTAACATAACTAGCCACACCCACTTTCCCACCCATATTTCAAAATGGGAATGAGTGGTGTAAAACTGCAAAAAGTCGCAACATTTTTGCGCAAGCATAAAACTGTAAAACTGCAAAAAGTCGCTAATGCCCTATTTTGCAACTTTTTAAAATCAGAATTCTGGAGTGAAGGCGTGATGAATCTGCCCCATAGTTTATTAGCGATTTTGCAATAATTTGACTTTAGTTGCATAAAATTGGGGAACATAAACCTCAGGACTCAGGGGCTGCCTGTTGCTCCAGTTCTCAGTCCTGCCCTGCTCATCAGTATACAGGAGTTACAGGAGAAATCAATAGTGGGAAAAAAAAAAAAAAGTCACGTTCAATATCCCCCAGAGGTCTTGTATGACCTTATGGGGGACGCAAAGTGTAAAATAATTTTTTTTTAAATAAAGTGGTGAAATAAAAAAAAGGTTTCACATGTAAAAAAAATAAATTCCCCAAGTAAGGAATAAAAAAAAAAAGTTAAAGAGGACCTTTCACTAGTTTGAAAACGAAAAACGAACTATATCAGTGGGCAGAGCGGCGCCCAGGGGTCCCCCTGCACTTACTAGTATGTCTGGGCGCCGCTCGGTTCGCCCAGGTATAGGCTCCGGTGTCTACAGCTCCCTCTGTTGTACTGGGTGAGTTTTTGTATTAGGGTTGTCCCTTCTTGCAGCGCTTCGCCAATCGTAGCGCACAGCTCATAGCCTGGGAGTCCAGTACAACAGAGGGAGCTGCACACACCAGAGCCTATACCGGCCGCTCTGCCCACTGATATAGTTAGTTTTTAGTTTTTAAACTAGTGAAAGGTCCTCTTTAAAAATAGAAAAAATAAAATAAAATAGATATATTTGGTATTGCCGCGTCCGTGATGGTCGGCTCTATAAATATATCACATGATCCACCCAATCCGATAAACACCATAAAAAAAACAAAATGTGTCAAAAAAAGCCATTTTTGTCACCTAACATCACAAAAAGTGCAACACCAAGTGATCAAAAAGGCGTATGTCCCACAAAATGGTACCAATAAAATCGTCACCTCATTCCGCAAAAAATTAGCCACATGTTGGCCATGCTTTGTGAGCAGCAGAGGGCAGTAGCGGAATACCAGCTGCAACATGGTCGTCGCTTTTCCAGTCAGCTTCCTCTCTTCACAAGCGAGGAGTGGGCATGCATGTCTGACCTCTGTGAGGTTTTACACAACTTTGAGGAATCAACACAGATGGTGAGCGACTCCTTTGCTGGCTGGATTCATTTTTCCATCCATTTATACACTGCTGGTTTCCATGGTTATGACCACCCTGCAATCTATCAGTGATGGTCATGCTTACACATTAGCAACAGCCTGTATGGTGGCCTGCACCGTGGGAGCTCACATAGGCTGTGCTTTCTTCCTATAGTGTGCAAGCACGACCACCGCTGCTGGATTATAGAGTGGTCGTAACCATTTAAACGAGCAGTATATAATGTGATAGAAAAATGAATCCAGCCACAAAATGAAGTAATATGGACAATCACAATACATTAGTAAGTGCCTGGTATTAACTTTCTCTACATAATAAATGCTATTTGCTGAAGAGAGAGACATTCCCTTTAACTATAATGGGCTCCGGCTGCTTTCCAGCATGAGTGCTGATTTTTGGAAAGACAAAAACCATTACATGCAACTGTTTCTGTCCAGCATTTTACTAGAAAGCGGATCCCCGTCGGATCCTATTATAGTCAATGGAACTATAGTCAATGACGGAACAGTCTGCCGGATCCATTAAACACAAATGTGAACCCCCCTTATGAGAAGAGCTGCCTTTAGACAGTGCGCTGCAGAGCGTGTGCGCAGTGTCAGCCCCAGAACACATGGAGCACTTTAACGCTGCTATTTTGCAGATGAGACTTGAAACCTCAGGCCGGCATACTTGTAGGACATTAAATATCCTCTGGTAAAAGTGTCCTGAGCTGCTTCCGTTGGGTTCTGCTGACTCACCGTACTCCACTGTTGTCTGTTTTCTCAGCGGTTGTGTGAACTACCAGTGGGATAAAGAAGCAATTTATGGTGGAATGGCTATTTCCTCTTGGTCTCAGCACTGTACGTCATTGTTTGACACACTGCAGAGGGCAATCCATAAAATTAAAAAATCATCAAGATCTCTGGAAGGATTAACCCACATTTCTGTTTTGCTAACATAAAATGCAGTCACGCGGCATGTGGAATCAAGCGTTCTCCTCATTTATTAAGATATGTGGTGGGAAATACGTACAAACATGAAATTTACCGATATTTAATTTAGAGACTAAGGGGGTCATTTACTATTCTGAAATGCGCCTCAATTAGGCATATTTCAGGCGCAGATGGCGGTGCAACGGTTAGATCTAAAACTGTGGGCGGGGGAAGGGGACGGGCCCGTAGACCCATCTCATTCATCATTTTCCACTACTGTTTTAGGCGTAGAAAATGGTCTAAATGTAAGACAGCAAGGAAGCTGGCTCTGGATGCGCAGAAGTTACGGAGAGGCCGGCACCTCTTCATAACTTCAGCAGATCCAACGCCAGAACCGGTCTTAATAAATGTGCCCCTAAGTTATTTCTTTTTTCTTTTAATAAACTGAATATGGCACCCAAACTCAATCAAACCATAATATGTCACCATTTCTCAATTGCGGGTGCAAACATCTCGCAGCCCCTTCTGCTCCTCAGCATCTGCAAAAAAAAAAAAAATGTTTTAAAGATGTCAGTTTGCATCATTATTACACATTAAAAATCAATGTATCCATTAATACACAGAAAAAGATAAGCAGACTCCCAGTTCAGTGCTTCACAGGCTATTCATATTAATTCCATATTTAAACCTCTAGGTTGTAAAGATTGCAGTATATGAATCCATTTTAACTGTTTCTTACATGATAATCTCTCCTGGACCCCCCCTTCCCCACACCTCTTATCAAGGATGACTAATTGAATGTCCCCTTTCAATAAAGTGTCTAAGGCCTCCTGCACACGACAGTATTTTTTAACGTCCCGCAAAACGTGGTTCCGTTGTACCGTGATCCGTGCCCGTTTTTTCTTCCGTGGGTCTTCCATGATTTTTGGAGGATCCACGGACATGAAAAATGAAAAAAAAAATCGAAGTCAAGTTTGCCATTGAAATGAAAAAATGGACACAGATCACGGACACGGATCATGGACGCGGATGACAATCTTCTGTGCATCCGTGATTTTTCACGGACCCATTGACTTGAATGGGTCCGTGAACCGTTGGCCGTGAAAAAAATAGGACAGGTCCTATTTTTTTCACGGCCAGGAAACACGGATCACGGATGCGGCTGCAAAACGGTGCATTTTCCGATTTTTCCACGGACCCATTGAAAGTCAATGGGTCCGCGAAAAAAAACGGAAAACGGCACAACGGCCACGGGTGCACACAACGGTCGTGTGCAGGAGGCCTAAGAATCAGTAAATAAGTCCACTTTTGATAGTACTCTTGTGTTCATTACTCCACTACATAAATCAAACTGCAGGGACACTCTACCAAATAATTCAGAACGGCAAGTGTATCTCACCCTTCACTTTCAGTATGCCTCCACTGTTACAACATCCCGGACAGGGAAAATTTCCAGGCCATGGTGGCATGGCCATGTGTTTGACTGTTTTGTTCCAATATCAGATCTTATACAAGTCTATCCTTCAAATTCTTATTTTTCCTATAGGACCTGAATGAATTCCAAGATCTCTGGCAATACCCTATGTACAATCTGCCAGTCATCTCTTATTATATGTGTAATCCTATATTGATACAAAGTCGCACATCTTTTATTGAAAATTCCATAAGTTTTTAAAATATGCAAATTAGCTGATTGCTGCACAAAGGGAATCCCTGCTACCTTCGGTGCACATAGGGCGTTCCTCCTACCTTCAGCCACCCAGCCACTCCCTCGAAAGGTTGATGATCAAAGCCAGGCATTAGCCATGTCATCTTGTCTGGCCTTGTCTTCTTGCACAAGCTCTGTCCGATTAAATATCGGTGCGTGCGCAGTAGACTTGTTTTTGTCCCAGCAGAGACTCCAGGCTCTACTGCACATGTGCCAGTGTATAATCACACGGTGCTCACCCCTGAGCACTGTTATGCAGCCCATATATAATCTACATAATGAGCCAAATAACGTCCATACATTACAGATCTTGCACTGATCCTGAACTACATCCTGTATTATACTCCAGAGCTGCGTTCACCATTCTGCCAGTCGACAGCTCTAACAGCTTAGCAGCGCTACTATAAAGTAGTGGGACAATTTGTTGTTTTTCTATTTCTGACTATTAGAGCTATAATTCCTACACTTGCTAAAATGTATACCACTTAAGCAAACTCTGTAGACATTGAATCAGCAGAAGATGCTAAAAGATTTGATCATCTGAATTGTACATCAAAGCAAGACTCAGAAAAACATGTCTCTTTGGCCTCATGCACACAACTGAATTTTCATCTGTGTGCTACCCGCATTTTTTGTGGGGCCATGCACACATCTGTACTTTTTGTGAATCTGTGTGGCCATTCCACAAAGTCATAGAACATGTCCTGTTCTGATCTGTATTGTGGAGGAGAAAAGTCATTTCTAATTATGGGAGTGAGAGAAACGTGGGGTGCACACAGAAGGTATCTGTATTTTGCGGATCCGTGGTTTGCATACCGAAATACAGACATGGCCGTGTGCATGAGGCCGTATATTTGATAATTACTACTCAGACATTTAACATAATGCAGACTAAGGGCTCATGCACACGACCATGTGTATTTTGCGGTCCGCAAAACGCGGATCCGCAAAAAATACGGATGACTTCTGTGTGCATTCCGTATTTTGTGGAAAGGAATAGCTAGCCCCTAATAGAACAGTCCTATCCTTGTCCATAATGCAGACAATAATAGGACATGTTCTATTTTTTGCGGAATGGACATGCACAGGATATTGAAATTAATGGTTCTGCATACGGTCCAGAACGGACATGGAAAGAAAATACGCTCATATGCATTATTTAAATACCTAAATATGTAAAGTGAGCAATTTTTATAAAAGATGTAGCATTCACAGAGTAGAAAGGGTCCCTTAATGAAAATCAAAATCTTCCCATTATGGTGCCAGGTTTTGCCGTCAAGACAAACGAGCATGGTGTTTGTTCCCCCTCCATACCTTTGGACGAATTCCTTACCCTCCTGTTTACTAGCAATGCAGCTTCTTCCTTCTGAACAGGTTCTTGCCACCCTAGTGTCTCTCCAGGGTCTCCATAGCTGATGCATGGTTTGCCTCTATGACACTGGGCCTATCTATCTGGTGATTCCCGTTGACTATATGCATAAGCTTCACATACCCTGATGCTTCTGCATATAGGACCACAGAGCTTCCCCATAGTTACAGCAGATATGTTTGTATAAATAGAGCCTCAGAACAGTGCCTGTCATTGTGGGTCCGGTCTAGCACAACTCTGCCTTCTAAGCTGGCATCACACACAAGTCAATTTGTGGTAAGAAACACCGGTCAGATGTAAAACTGCAGTCTATAAGTCTTTGCCTCATTGTTTGACACTGGTTGTTTTTTGGGGGAGCTGTGTGAAAAAAAGGGGGGAAAGACTTGTGGTGTGTGAGATTCCAGACTGGAAATGCCAGCGATACTGGAATATAAGTCTTCTCTTCTTAGGCAGCCACAGTGCAAAACGACCCACACGAGCCTGCTGTTAACCTCAACTGACTTGGAAGGGAGTCAGTCCCCACAATAGCTCAGTCTGGGGCTTGTTTTTGGCAAGCTCTTTCTATGATGCCAGATTATTTGCAATGTGGACCAGCTACCAGTCAGCTACGACCACCAAAGTAGTCCCACTTATGTTGACAGGAGGTATCCACAGAAGAGACATGGAGGTGAGAGACGGGTCTATATTCGGAGTTACCATAAAGTTGATAAAACATTCCATCTTTCCAAGCAAACTACTGCGGATAATATTTGCTACGGTGGTTAATTAATGCATGGGTCCAGAATATGACTGAATGTATTGTATTAGGAGCAGTCATCAGAGATATTCACTACTCATATTAGACAGTATTTCATACTAAAAGTTTATATATATATATATATATATATATATATATATATATATATATATATAATTCGGAAAGTCTTCAGACCCTTTCACTTTTTTCACATTTTGTTATGTTATGGCCTTGTGCTCACATAAAAAAAAGTTTTCCCCATCTTTCTGCACTCAATACCCCATTGTGAGAAAGTGAAAACAGAATTTTAGAAATTTTTGCTAATTTATTCTAATGTAGTAAAAATTTATCTTGATCATCTTTGAGATCTTGACTAGAGTCCACCTATGGTAAAATCAGTTGATTGGACATGATTTGGAAATACACAGCCCTGTCTATATAAGGTCTCACAGCTGAGAATGCATATCAGAACAAAAAACAATCAATGAGAAGGAGAGAATTGCCTGTAGCACTCAGAAACAGGATTGTGTGATGGCACAGATCTGGAGAAGGCTACAAAAAAGTTCCCAAGAACACAGTGGCCTCCATAATTCTTAAATGGAAGAAGTTTGGAACAACTAGGACTCTTCCTAGAGCTGGCCGCGCCAACAAACTAAGTAATTGGGGGAGAAGGGCCTTGGTAAGAGAGATAATCACAAGAGAGAACCCAATGGTGACTGTGTGCCCAGGACAGCCAGACTTTGCCAGGACTGTCTTTGAAAATCAGGGACTGTCCCTGCAAATTAGGAACTGTTGGCAATTATGTATATAAAATGTAAAGGATGTGTGGTAGCTAGAATTATTTGCCGTCCAGGAGACCAGAAAAGATGGATGGTGGTGAACCCCAAAGTATTTGTAATGGTGGTGGTATCCATCTTTCCTTAAATTGGTAAAATTAAGAAACGGTTTTCAGAATGGGGAAACACAATGGTTTATATTTACTGGTAATTTTTAGGCACTAGTGCCAAGTATCTAGTTTTTTGTGTGATTGTCCTGAATTATAGAAGTTCAAATTGAGGCTTATGCAAAATTGTCACAATGTGGGTATTTCTACAAGGTTTTGTAGGCCTAATCAGGCAAAGAAGTTGGGGATTAAAATGTTGGGAGGTATGGAAATGGACTGTGATAACTGCATGATGCTTCTTGTTATGAACAGAAAGCTTTGTTGCCATATAGCTGAAATGGGATTTTCAACATCTCATCTACACGGTGTGGACATTTTCCATGCAGAAATTGACCTGCGGTGTGTATTTTCAAATCTGCAGGATGTCAACTGTTTTTGCGATGCCCAGGGTGAGATCTGGAGCAAACAGGTAAAAATTGTGACAAAATCCTCACATACCACATGTGGATTTTGGTGTGGGTTTGATGCAGAAACGCAAAGAAAATCCACATAAACTACACTGTCATGTTCGCGTACCCTAAGGCAACCCCTGATTAAAGAAAAGCCCTCTCAATGGATCAGGCATTACATGCCGGCCATTCCAATGATTAGCCAAACATGTCAGGCATGGATATACCAGGTCCAACAGAGTATTTCTCCATTGTGGTTCATACAGTTGGGTCCTGAGTGGAGAAACCTGCCACCCCCAACCCCCACGTCTGTGACATCCATGTGCCTCAGTAGATCACGTGGACAAATGTTGCCCCTTTGAGTAAATCTGAAATGGCCAATTGTTTGGCATTATAGATTTATCCCGGCATAGGGGGCTCCAAGTGTCAAAACCAGCTGAGGAAAAGAGGCATTGTTTCCCAAAGCAACCCAAATGAGAGTTCAGCTTTCATTTTGTAAATTGCACTGGAAAAATGAGACGTGGACAGTAGTTGGTCGCTATGAGTATCCAGGGTGAGATTCATCAAAACTGATGCAAAAGGAAAGTAGAGGAGTTGTCCCTGACAACCAGGTTAATGGAATCTGATCTCTAAGGGTAATACTTTTCCTTTAAGTTCCACTACATGACAGCTCAACTGAGAATAACACTGGTAGTCACTGCGCGTTCTGGAAATGGACTGTAAATCTGTGGTACAGGAGGCTTGGAGTTTTAGTTGATATCTGGAGGACACGATGATCAACGAAACAGCAAACATCCAAATGTACAGTGAAAATGTTTCGATGAGCTAGACATAATAAATATTTGGAAAAGGTTGCTGCAATCGTAAACTTGGACAGCTGCTACAATGTTTTGTGGAGAGGGAAGCATTGCTTTGTCTATTACATGTCTCAGCGCTGAACGCTTGTGTTTAATGACAACTTTTCTATCATACTTTATATTTAAAAAATGTAATAAAAGTTTCATTTAAACCTTGGCAAGAAGACTGCATGTCTCACCAAATCAAACCATCCTCACCAAAATCGCAGTTTAAAAAATAATGTAAATAAAGAGTGTTAAAAATATTAACCGAGAAATTCAAGATCTTTTATCTCTTGTCTACATTGTATAGCGACTGTGCTTGGTATCGCGCTCAGCCCCTTTGACTTTCACTTCAGTGGCGCTGTGCTTGGTAAGCTGCAAGAAGCCAGCAGTGATCACAGGAGTGCCGGTGCCTTCTCAAACAGCTGATCGGCAGGGGTCCCAGATGTTGCACCCCCACCGATCAGATACTGATGACCTATCCAGAGGATGCAGAGATAGCAGTCAGGACCCAAAGCCAAATCTACTACATAATAGGATTAAAATTTTACAAAGGGTATGTGGTAGATGGGGCAAGTTGTAGATTTTGTTTTGGGGGCCCAAGAGCTTCAAGTTACACCTCTGGGTTCCCAAATGGTGGCAAAATGGAAAAGGAAGAACAGACCCTTCAGCTATCCCCATTAATTTTATTACAGATTTGTCCTCTCTGGCACCAGCTCTGAATGAAATGATTAGTTTGTGTCCCATCCAGTAATGATTTGTGGTAGGAAATCTGTGTTTTTCATCACTGTTATATAGGTTAAAGGAAATGACTACAACAGATATGTGGTTGTGAACTCATGGCTCAGAAAGTGCTGCGAGAATTGTGATTATGGTTAGGTTTATGTATGGGTAGATACCAAGGCTCAGCATTCAGGCAAGTCAACCTTCTCTCTGAGGACCCAAGCTATGTTTGCACAAGCAAGCAGGCAAGGGCAAAGCTAGAGGGGGTGCAGAGATAGCAGTGCCTGGTCTCTGAACAGGCAATACACCTCTTCCACATACGATGACACCAGTACTAGGAATGACACATAGCAGGTGGGGGGTCATATTACTGATTTGCACTGGAGCCCAGGAGTTTCAAGTTATGCTCATAGCCTGTCTTGGAGCATCCAATATTGGATCCATGATTAACTGGAGTTTCAGGCAAGGTCATCTAAACCACATTGTGAGAGATTTATCAAAACTGGTGTAAAGGAAAACTGACTTAGTTGCCCCTAGCAACCAATCAGATTCCACCTTTCATTTTTCAGAGCTCCTTTGGATTATGAAAGGTGGAATCTGATTGGTTGCTAAATCTTGCCCTATGAGTAGGGATGAGCGAACTTCATGTTTTGAAGTTCAAGTTCGGGACTCTCCTGCATAACGGAAACCGGACACATCCGTTATGCTGGCCATAGACTTCTATTATGACGGAATGCATAACAGTATTCCGTTATGCATTCCGTCATGGAATTGCATTATGGTCCGTGGTAACAGAATCAATAACGCAATTCAGCAATTCGGTTAGCTCATCCCTACCTATGAGTTCTTGGAGATCATTTACATTTTGTTATTATAACTCACAGTTTTTTTTATTGCAGGCACCAGGGAAGCAGCTTTCGTGTATGCAATATCTTCGGCAGGAGTCGCCTTTGCAGTGACCCGGGCATGTAGTAGTGGAGACCTAGAAAAATGTGGCTGCGATAGGACTGTTCATGGGGTCAGCCCTCAAGGTAAATACAGTTATATTGCATTGTCATATACTGTACATAGGAGCTGAAATGAACCTGGAAAGCATAAATGCAGATCACTCATCTACTGTGCCCCAAAATTACTATTTGGGTGAGCACGGTATATTCAGTCCAGGACAAACATATCCTTATAGTAACCTCAAATTCTTCTGCATTTCCAGACCACATCTTTGAGTAAATCCATAGTGACTTGTAGACTTCTAAAAGTTCAACTGACAATATAGAATTTTAGAAATGTCTCATGCCTAATCATTTTGACCTAATGACTAGCCTGTAATTTGGAATTTATGCCCTTGTGTTCTGGATACTAACGCCTTTTTCTTTAATTTCACACCTAACTGCTCCGTTGAATATTACTATAGAACTTCCTGACCTAGGGGTAATTTAGTTAATGAATTATAGAAAAAGAAATGACCCAGATAATTATCATATGAACTAATGTGGTATTTGCAGAACTACAGAAATGGCTGTGGTTGCAAGGACAAATTATACTGTAGAAACCCAAAATTCAGTCATGAAAAAAATTATATAAGGGGGGGGGGACTTCATGGTTAGTGACCCTTTTTTCCAGGACTTGCAGAACCATGGGTTTGCCCATAAGCTGTGTCATTTTGTCTCTTGGCCTTCCAGATTCCAGGGGAGTAACTTTAAGCTCCTTGGCCTCAACGTCTAACCTGTAACAGGGCACCACCTAATGCAGGTGTCTTTTTAAGTGGCATAGTGGTCTCTGGTCATCTCAGGCACCAACCAGTTTCTTCCCACATTACAAAAACATAACTTTGTTATCAAAATGGGCTTTTCATCAAATTGACCCTAGTGTGTGCTTAACACAGAATTCAACAGCTTTAGGCCTCATGCACACAAACATTGTTTGTTTCCGTGTCCATTCCGCAAAAAATGCGGACAGCACACCGTGTGCCTTCCGCATCAGTATGTCCGTTCCGTAGCCCCGCAAAAAAAATAGAACATGTCCTATTCTTGTCCATTTTAGGCATTTTTACAATGGATCCGAAAAAAAAACGATGGAATACGGATGGCTTCAGTTTTTTAATTTTTTTTGTGGATCAGCAATTTGCAGACGGCAAAACACATACGGTCGTGTGCATGTAGCCTTATGTAACCACACACTAAATAAAAACATTAAAGAAATTGGCCACTATGTGGCTGCTGTTGACCAATGTGTATGTAAGATGACTGGCCTCATTCACATCTCCGTTAGGAGACCAAGGTAGGCCGTTTTTTTGTCTGGCGACAGCCGGCATTTGCGCCGGATCAGGCAGCCAGATATCCTAAACGAAGCTGTGAACGCATCCAATATGGCACTTACTAATATAGCCTTTGTTGATATTCTGTGCAGTTTGCTATATTTATTATGCTATGTCCCCTTGTTGGGCAAATCTTCTGTACTATCTGCATAGAGGTCTTGTCCATAAGATGGCTGCTGATGGAGGGTCATGTGACCAGAAACTTCACTCAACTGCCTCCATTCTAACACTGCACTAAACAACAGTGCAAGTGCAGATAACAGATGCAGTGTATTGGAATGGAGGCGTAATTTGCCTGGTCACATGAGCCTACATCAGCAGCCATTTTATGGACAGGACCTCTATGCAACAAGGAGACATTCCTTATGAAATATAGAAAATGGCGCAGAATTTCAACAAAGGCTTTGTTAGTAGGTGTCATATATTCATCTTACAAACCCATTTGGGAAACAGTAGCCAGAAAGTAGTCAAACCCTTCAAGGGACCAATTTTGTCCAAAATTTGTCCTAGTGCGCTGGTACAGAGCTCGAATTACATATCTTGGGTTGCTCTAAATATTGCTTATACACCTGAGGAAGGGTTAGAGCAACCCAAAATGCAAGCTCTGTATCAGTTGGAGTTTAGTATGCCGCTAATACAAATTCCATTCTTTTATCATATCCCTGTTCCCTCTATATACTATACATACACAAATACTTTACAACTACTGCAAAAAAGATAACATGTTAAATGTGGAGAGAGAAAATTTTGGATTTCAGATGTTTTTTTTTCTTGTTTTAAATCAACCTACAGGGTTCCAGTGGTCAGGCTGTTCAGATAATATTGCCTATGGAGTGGCCTTCTCACAGTCCTTTGTAGATGTAAGAGAAAGAAGCAAAGGTGCATCGTCCAGTAGAGCGCTAATGAATCTCCACAATAATGATGCGGGACGTAAGGTAACTGGTCCTTTTATTGACCTCATTTTACTGACTGGGTTCAATTTTTTTGTATATAAAGCCTATAAAGATAAACTAATGACCCATACACAATAATACCAGAATAAATATCAAATATATCAAAATGTATTGAAGCACAAATAAAAAAATATATAAAGAAGGTGAAACAAGGGGGACACAGAGCAAACACAGCTCAGGTCGAGAACCAGACTCTGCCAATCCCCATATTGATATAAATCCTAGGCAGTGATCGACTCTATCCCCTATTGGATATGACCTGGTCACAGTTGGCAAAGTCTTTAAATAGCTAACCAAGCAACAAAAAAATATAAAGCCATTAATATAATTGATAGTATCACTAGCCAAACACAATAGCAAATGTGCAGAATCAAATAAAGTAAATAATATTATTATAAATATATATCACAAATAACGGTGATAGAAAAAGGATATCACCTAGTGATAACTGCAGCATAGGATCATGAATGAGGGCTGAGTTTCATAGTATACAGATCAACTGCACATATTACCCATGTCCGAAAGCGGTCTGGTCCACCATGCCAATGCTGATACCTCGACGCGCGTTTTGCCAACCCAATGGCTTCGTCAGGAGGCAAAAGTATAATAGAGAGTGGGGTATAAATAGGGTGATAGCCCACATGTTCACCTGTGATCAATAATAGTCGCGTCCCCAGCATGATGTGGATACCAGCATCATAAACGCGCGCCAAGCCACCCCCATGTGACAATGCCTTTACTCCCAAAAATGTTACATTCCAAGGGTGGAAAATAATGGCTCGCCAAGACTCTTAGCTCTCTTCCAGGTAATCAAAGGATAGCCTGAAAGAGAGCCCTTTAGATCCTGGTCAGATAACAAAATCCACCAATACTTTGTAAGAATGCCCCGTATTTTGCCCCATTGTGAATTAAAATGCGTAATATATTGAGGTTTTTTGTCTGTACTTGTTTTTACTTGCCAGTAGAGAGTCACGTGCCGAATGTTTCGCCCTTAAGTAACCCCTATTGGTTATATCTAGGGATGAGCGAATCGACTTCGGATGAAACATCCGAAGTCAAGTTGCATAAAACTTTGTTTCAATACTGTAAGGAGCAAGCGCTCCATACAGTATTAGAATGTATTGGCTCCGATGAGCCGGTTATTACTTCGCAAAGTCTCGTGAGACTTCACATAATAACTTCAGAAATTGATTTATACTGTAAAAAAACATTTCCCGAACTTGGGTTCGGTTCCAAGTGGTACCTGCTAAATGTTTTTTTACAGTATAAATCAATTTCTGTTATTATTATGCGAAGTCTCACGAGACTTCGCAAAGTAATAACTTCGGAGCCAATACATTCTAATACTGTACGGAGCGCTCGCTCCATACAGTATTGAAACTAAGTTTTATGCAAATCAACTTCGGATGTTTCATCCGAAGTCGATTCGCTCATCCCTATTATCCCCTACTTTAAAACCGATTGATAAGATCTTGTAACAGATCCTGTGGAGTCTCAAAAATTGGCCTGTGGGGATGCCCTTGATATTCTCCGGGTAGTGATAAGACCCTGCATGTAATACGGCATTTGTAGAGGTGGGTTTCCTAAAGAAATCCGTGGAGAGCCCACCGTCAACATCCCTGATAAGGCTACTTTCACACTAGCGGCAGGACGGATCTGACAGGATGTTCACCCTGTCGGATCCGTCCTGCCGCTATTTCGCCGTGCCGCTGGACTGCCGCTCCGTCCCCATTGACTTTAATGAGGATGGGGGGGGCGGAGCTCCGGCGCAGCACGGCAGTGCACGGCGAGGGGCCGCCGGACTAAAAGTACTGCATGTCCGACTTTTTAGTCCAGCGGCCTCTCACCGCGCACTGCCGTGCTGCACCGGAGCTCCGCCCCCTGTCCCCATTATAGTCAATGGGGACAGAGCGGCAGTCCGGCGAAATAACGGCAGGACGGTTCCGACAGGGTGAACAGCCTGTCGGATCCGTCCTGCCGCTAGTGTGAAAGTACCCTAAGAAGAATATCAAGAAATTCGACCTAGGAGCGGCTATACTTCCATGTCAGCCTTATGTTAAGATCATTCACATTAAGGTGTTGGATTTTTTTATCCTAAGCAGTACTTTTTTGATTTGACACTGACATAATTACTGGAGGATCTAAGAATAGTTGAGCTATTTGTCTTCTCAAAAAAAAAAAAAAAAATACTTCAGTGTATTATAAGGTCGTGTTCCAGCTCAAAGATCACTGATGTGACATGTCTCGAAAGTAAGATACCATCAGTCGTGGTCTGTGAGTCTGCAACCCCACCATGATCTTAAATGCTATGTACACCTTCAGGGACAATTTTTTTATGATTGCATTTTACTCATTTCGGGCTAAATGTCATTTTTTTTTTAGTTGGTTTTTATTAAAAATATTTAGCCAGAATTAAGGGAGAAGGAAAAAAGGTAATAACTATGCTGAGTGTTTACTCAAAATTCTCTCTTTGTGTAATTCTTTTATATATTAATAAAGATATTGGGAAAAAAATAAAAATATTTAGCCATTCTGTGACAAAGGGTTAACTGTTTTCTGTGTGAATGGTACTTTCACTTTCACTTTGTGCTGGTCATCCAATAACCCTTACCTCTAAATTACTAAAATGTCATAAACACTTAGTTAAGCCAAATTCTTATCAGTAAGATAAGAATTAGCCTTTAATGAGTGTTTATAATGTCAGAGAGCAAAGATAAGGAACCCTCAGCAACCTGCCTGACAGAGCAGAGAGAAAAAACAGATCCTGCTACTAGATAAACTTAAAGCTGTGCAGGGAAAACAGCTCATCATTTTTTTAAAAGACCAATTTAAAAAATACCATATGTACCAAAGGTGTACATAGCCTTTAAGAACGAAAGTTCCAAGGGATGTGATAATCCAGCCGAATCTCTTAAAGGAGTTCCCACTAAGAACATTTAACACCTGTCCACAAGGGTGGGTGAGAAATGTATGATTACTGGACACCTGATAATCACTACAACAGGGTCCCAAGTCCCCCGTTCCCTGCAGGACCATTTATATCAGCACCATGGAATGCGATTGCAGTGACAGTGTACATGCTCTACCACCACTCCATTCAAATGGTGGGTTCCACTTCTCAGCTGGAAAACTCTATTAATTGTAGGTTAGAGATTTTGATAATTCAGCTTTGAGACAAAACTATTGCAGTTTTGCCTGTGGTTTAAATGGCACTCTGTCATGCATTACCAAAACCTTATCTTTGGAGACTTCCACTGTTACCTTCTGAAATGACGTATCAATTAACTCAAAACAATGTGAAAAACCTTTTAAACCTAAAATTTTGGGGAAATTTTGGTAAACATTCCATAATGTATAGTACAATTCAGCTTAGTATATATAGTACAGTTCACTTAGCTTCTCAATCATACATGATGTTCTGCATATTTGCTTGTCAATGATCCATCATTTCTCATTTTGCTTGTAGGCCATCCTCAATAACATGCGAGTGGAATGCAAATGTCATGGTGTCTCTGGATCATGTGAAGTGAAGACCTGCTGGAAAGCCATGCCTCCATTTCGAAAAGTTGGAAATGTTCTGAAGGAAAAATTTGATGGAGCTACAGAAGTGGAGCAGAAAAAAATTGGAACAACCAAAGTTTTGGTCCCCAAAAATTCTCAATTTAAACCACACACAGATGAGGACCTGGTATATTTAGATTCCAGTCCTGATTTCTGTGACCATGATTTAAAGAATGGTGTTTTAGGAACTACTGGCCGGCAATGTAACAAGACTTCCAAGGCTATCGATGGTTGCGAGCTTATGTGCTGTGGTCGAGGGTTTCACACAGAAGAAGTTGAAATTACGGAAAGATGCAGTTGTAAATTCCACTGGTGTTGCTTCGTCAAATGTAAACAGTGCCATAAAGTGGTAGAGATGCACACGTGTCGGTGATCAGACTGAAATCAATAGCCTATTTTACCAGAATGGACAATTCTTATCTCTACACACCACCAATGTCATTCCTTCCACCATGACAAATGAAGCTCCAGAAACTGCAAAAAAAATGATAAGGAGGGACAATTAATTTTTTTTTAAGAATATTTAAAGTCCCCAGATAACATTGATGTATATTTGTATCCTTGTTCTTATTTATTGCCGACAAACATTGAAATTCTAAGTCAGTGCTTCCAGTCTACATGTGGTGAAAATGACTTTGTGTTGCTGCTTCAAGAAGGATGGAGACCGAGACATGACCTATAAAATCTGCTGAAGGAACGGAACTCCAACAAAATATATTTAAAAAAAATTGATTAAATAAATGGAAAGATTGAGAGAAACTTATATAGGATGACCACTATCCACCTTGTTATTCCAGTGACATTGAACTAACTTTCACAAAATGACCAAAATAACAAATGAAAAACTTTCTTATATTTTTGAAATGGAAACAAAAATGTTAGCATAGGTATTTTATATCTATATCAATGTATATAAATATATATTCATGTTTTGTATTACAAATATTTCTGTAAAAGAAAGATTATTAAGCCCAGTATGAGGTCATTACACAGGTTTTTCCCATATTTTCTCATTCCTTGAGGGCAGACAATAGACAGAACTGTACGCTAGTTTTTTACGTAGAATTTTCATTTTCCCTTTTCTTTGACTTTCCTACTGAAATTAGGAGGCAAATCTGATGCTTTGGAACTAGCTTAAAGAACAACCCTAGTCATAAGTGACCTAGCTCTTCATACCTTTAGTCTTGTCCATAGGGGCATTATTATAATAATTAGTGCTGTAGGCATTCAGCTCAAATGGACTTGAAAAGTAACATAACAACCACTTTTTGAACCAGAAATCTCCTTAGAGCAATTACCACTTCCCTTGCCTCCACTCACCTTGGTAGCTCAAACAAAGTTTACTACTTAAAAAGGGGGCGCCAGTGAGCACAGGGGAGCCCTTTGGAAGTGACATTTAGGATTTCAAAAATATATTTAGCAAAATGTATATTTTCAATGACTTTACAATTTAACATAGAATTTTTCTGCACTATTTATGTTAATATCAATTATGACTGGAGTTGCTCTTTAAAAGCCTTGAACAAAATAGAAAATGTTTTTGAAATTATTATTTTTTTTATTTGTGCAATTTTTCATATTTAACTTTTCTATAGTTAATTCCCAGGGTCCAAAAATAATGAGAAATTGTGAGATCATTTTTTGTCAGTTGGGTAGTATTGATAGGTTAACATTTATAACACAATATATACTAAAGCAAATCCAAGCAATAGGATAATAAATGGTAGTACATTCACATACCTCACAACATTTTTGAATTTGTTGATGCTTTTAAGCACCATCCATGATCTGATCTGAATCTTCCACAAAACACCCCAAAACCGTCCACCTCTGGGTCACGTGTGCATCAGCCCAGCAAAGTCATTTTGCAGGTCTGTCCTGCAAACAATGGGTCAGTTGGATGGTATGCATTCATATTTTCATAACCTTTGGTAAGTAGGAGGGAGTATATAAAGTAGTTAAAGGGAAACAACCCTTTGTGAACATGTATGTGTCAGTTAAGTAGAAATAAAGGTACTTATAGGGTATAATTTACACAACTTCTGACAAATTGCTTTATGTCCGCAGTAAATCTATGACCTACTGTTTCTATTGATTGGGGTTTGTGAGCCAAGATTCCCAGTGTTATCTAGAACAAAGAAGCAATGGCAAAATAGCCCTTTGGCCTCCTTCAGCTTGGAGATTTCCATGTGTCCAAATGAGATTACCTTTAAAATCAATGAGACTGTAAATCCAATGCAGTTAAATAGAGTATGCTAGAGCACCATGGCCTGATTGGGCTTTAAAATCTCAGTGATTTGTCCGAAGATGTCCAATGGAATACATTGCCTAGAACGTACTGTTTATAGGAAGTCTACAACTTATCATTCATATAACTCAGTGACCCCTTCTCCATCCTTATTTCCTTGTTTTGGATGAAGAGGTTACCAATTTTTGAACATACTGTAGTTTCGCAAGTACAATTACATCTCTACATTACACTCATATACTAAGGCTACACAACAACCAGAGGTGTAACTAAAAGCTCCTGGTCCCCAATCCAAACTCAGTAACAGGTTCTCTACCTACCATGTGCCATTTATAATACTGGTGTTTTCTTATGTGGCAGAGGAGTCTTTGAGCCACCTCAGGCTTCAGAGTCTTCTTGCAACTGGTACCTCTGCATCCCTATAGCCATATCCCTGACACCACTCACCATGGTCTGCATTTTGTGATGTCACCATTACCACCGGCTCTTTCACTGATAATGCATGCAGCACAATGAGGCAGCAAAGTAATACCTCAGGCAAGGCGTAGTTGATCCTAATTTGCTTGCAAAATTGTAGTCAATATTGTCTGGTTTAGAAAAAGCATATCTGAGTACCCTTTTAGATCATATGGAAAAGTGATTGTTACCAGAAAATGCTCCTCACATCGGCATATTGAGATGACAGATCCACTTTAATAGATGGAGTCCCGCATTTGGGGTATCTGTCTATCAGCCTGAATGGAGAAAGATTACAAAGAGTATATCTTTCTCTGGAGGACTCGCTGTGTCCATACATTATATTACACAGTACATTGATTTCAATGCACATCATGTAATGCTTGTCAATGATGGAGAAGTGAGCACTTTATTCCAGTTTCCTATACAGATTAAAGTAGATACCTTAGTCTCCCAGCAACAGGACTCCAGGGATCATCCCACTTTCAGGGGGCCCATCTAACAATAAGGGATTTTCCAAAGTAGGCTGCCCCTTTAAGGATTAGCAGATGTACCATAGTTTGAGCATCATTGAAACCTATAAAGCATGACCTTAAGAACTATTATAGGTTGCACTGGAAACATCTTACACCATACTGTAGCTTAAATCTATATAAAGACTCAAAAGGGTTGTCTAGCTTTCTTGACTGTTTTAACTTTATGTAGCAGCCTGTTGTACCTGTTGAGAAAACCATTCTTGCAGTCCTCCTGTCCCTGTCCTGTTAAACGTATGGATGAACAGGGTCATGTGTGTCGATGGAGCCAATGACTGACCTCTGCAGCGATGTGTCCCCACGTGGCATGTCATTGCTGTGGCATGTGCAGTTTGGGGACATGTCACCACTGAGGACAATCATTAGCTGCAGTGGCGCACATGACCTGTCCATAACTGACCAGAAGTAAACAGGAAATGGAAGACTGATGAAGAGAGCCGGAACGGAGCAGCAGGGAACAAGTGAGTATATTTTTCTCAACAGGTGCAACAGGCTACTATAGAAGTAAGTAACTATGCTAATATTTTATAAGGATTTTAATACATTTATAATAACATTTCAAATTATTGTTTTTGTACAGATTTTTAGGAATGTCATATTGTTTTCTGATTTCAACATATTATTAGTTGCTAGACATACAACACACTGCTACTGATAAAAAGGAAATCACCGGAAATCTGAATTTAGCTTTAGACATATTCAGAGAAGAAAATATCAAATAATCCAAACCCAGTAGAAGTTATAAAAAGAATACGTAAACTTACACTTTGTAACAAAGATTGTACTTGGATAATGGATGGATGTCCATTAAAAACAAAACAATAACATCAATATTGGCTTATTTTTATGCATTGCAAATGTACAGAAGTTTTCTGAGACATCAAAAAATGGAGCAAATTGCACCAGATTTTTCAAAATGGCATATGCAGAATGATAAATGTGGTGGAGCTGCTAGACGTGTTTAACAATTTCCTCTTTCTTATGCTACTTCATGGGTGGCAAATATGATACCAATATTTTGCAGCAAAAAAGGTATGCAGTATAAATGACCCCTTTTACAACGGCTCTTAGCCATGCCCTTTTTTGTAGACACTTTTTAAATCTGTCAGTGGGAAGATTGAAAAAGTATCTAAAACATAAAATACATTTGGACCATGGGATGTACCTGAATATTTTTGTCACAATTTCTGAGCTCATTTTTCCAGCTGCGCAAGGTAAATGAAACATTACAAAGTGAAAAGCATGGACATGGAAGGTCCTCCAAAGTTAAAAATGTATGCGTTAGCTCATAGATAAGGGTTCTGGATTAAGGGAATTCCCCTTCATAAATCTCCTAATCAATTATTGCATAATGGGTTTTCTAAACCAGACGTCCCCTAAAACAGAAGGATATGTCATGGGCAGTACAAATGAGTTCAAAGTAGCAGATATCCCCAGGGACACGTCAAAAACAATGGCTTAATAAATAATAAAATGCATGAATTGCAGAAAATAATACAAAAAATGATGTGAAAATGAATCTTGTAATCACGTAATTGCATGGTTAACCTGAGATAACTGGAATTTTAGTAAAGATGACTATACATGGGTAAATGTCTCATAGTTGTTGCTACTCTCACTCATTACTGCTGCATATGGGGTCTTGACTTTTCTTGTCCTGGCATGTATCATTGGATATGAGAAGTCTGCTATTGTGCTATGAAATGTTCGTGATTATCGGATGTTTTTTATATAGTCCTCAAAATTTACCCAAATCCAGTCTAACTGGCAGTTAAGTTCTATTGAAGACCAGATTCACACACTAACAGCTGTGGCTGAGTGTAGGGCATTTGCCACCCAACTTTTTTGGAGGCACTCCAACTGGCATTGAATGCCTGATTCCCAACATTTGGCAATTTAAAAAATATATATTACATGTAATGTTGGGGGCAAATGCACCATGCCACAACCACTGGTGTGTTAGCTTGGCCACGCCATGTTCTACAGGCTGAAATTATTACATTAGTCTTGTTGGAAGGGCTTTATTGTACTGTTATAGCTCTGTTACTGTAATAATTTACAACTCCACCAGTATATACTTATGATTCATGATATTTTTTACATCCGGAATAACGCAGCCAAAAATCATGGACTTTGGACTCTATAATAACATACACCACTATCCAATATGAGGATTAAGTAAGCTTTGCTTCTGGAGTCCATGTAACATGATACGCTAGTATCTCCAGCATGTTTAAGGAATCACTGGGTTACATTTGATTTATGTATCACAATTTGTTCTGGTTTCATTCTCTCTGCACAAAACATACAACATTTATATAGTCGTCTTATTAGAAAAACGTCCCATTTTTCCATTAACAAAAAATGTTTTTTTTTTTACTATGTATTTTGGGATTTTAGTGCAGGTTTATTTGACTACAGAGATTAAAAATTCTGTTGAATGTTCAAATACGTAAATTGTAAGCCTCTAAGTAATTCAAGGGCTGAGCTCAGTGTGCTTTATAGCTCAATGGATATATTTTACTAGCAGAAGGACCCAGCTTCGCATGGGTATATTTCATCTATTTCATTTAATGTTTGTGTGTGTTGTTAAAAGATATCGGCAGTATCCACTATAACAGTGACATCTACAGTACCCCGCCCCTTTAACAGTGACCTCCACAGCGGCCTGCCCCCTTAACAGTAACATCCACAGCGCCCTCCCCTTTAACAGTGACTTCCACAGTGGCCGTCCCTTAACAGTGACCTCCATAGTAGCCTGTCTTATTAGATTGATTTCCATAATAACCTGCCCCCTTAACAGTGACCTCTACAGAGCTCTGTTGCCTTAAAATGTGACCTCCACAACACCCCGCCCCCTTAACAGTGACCTCTACAGCACCCTGCCCCTTAACACTGACCTCCATAGCGGATCGTCCCTTTAAAGCCTCATTCACACGTCAGTGTTTGGTCAGTGATTGTGAGCCAAAACCAGGAATGGAGCCTCCACAGACCTAAGGTATCTTCTCCTGTTCTGTGTTTAGAGCCGCACCTGGTTTTGGCTCGAAATCACTGATGGAAATCACTGACCGAACACTGATGTGTGAATGAGGCCTAACTGTGACCTCCACAGTTTCCTGACCCCTTAACATAGACCTCCACAGCACCCGCCCCTTTAAAAGTGACCTCCACAGCATCCCTCCCCCTTGTCAGTGACCTCCACAGCAGCCTGCCCCTTTAAAAGTGACCTTGACAGCATCCCGCCCCCTTAACAGTGACCTCCACAGCAGCTCACCCCTTTAACAGTGACCTCCACAGCAGCCATCCCTTTATTAGTGACCTCCACAGTACCCCATCTCCTTAACAGTGATTATCACAACACCCCATCCCCTTAACAGTGGCCTCTACAGAAATCTGCCCCTTAACACTGACCTACATAGCGAACCGTCCCCTTAAGGCTACTTTCACACTAGCGTTTTTCTTTTCCGGCATAGAGTTCCATCACAGGGGCTCTATACCGGAAAAGAACTGATCAGGTATATCCCCATACATTCTGAATGGAGATCAATCCATTCAGGATGCATCAGGATGTCTTCAGTTCAGTCATTTTGACTGATCAGGCAAAAGAGAAAACCGTAGCATGCTACGGTTTTATCTCCAGTGAAAAAAACTCAAGACTTGCCTGAATGCCGGATCCGGCATTTTTTTTCCATAGGAATGTATTGGTGCCGGATCCGGGATTCAAAATACCGGAATGCCGGATCCGTCCTTCCGGTCCGGTATTGCAATGCATTTTTCTGACTGATCAGGCATTTTTCAGACTGATCAGGATCCTGATCAGTCTGAAAAATGCCTGATCAGTCAGAAAAAATTACATACTGTTGCATACAGTTTGCCTGATCAGGCAACGGAACTGCCTGCCAGAATCAAACAACGCAAGTGTGAAAGTACCCTAACTGTGATCTCCACAGCAGCCTGCCCCTAGGGTGGCCAGAGGTCCGATTTTAGGCCGGGCAGTCTGGCTTTCAGACTCCCCGTCCTCCGTCCGGTGCAGGGCTTGATGGACATAGGGATGTTCTTTTGGACAGCTTACTCTCAAATAGCAGCACTGTTCTGTCTAAGCGTGAGCTGAAGAGAGAAAGTCACCCTCCCTCCCACCCCTGCAGCTGACAGAAGTAGATTTTTACCTTTATTTTTTCAATCCCCGTCGGCTCCAGAGTGGGAGGCGGCGCATCTTAGCGGGACCTGTGGGAGGGTTTTTTAAATCCGTCTTTTGAGGGTGGCCTGAATGGCTACCCTTCCTGCCCCTGAACTGTGACCTCCACAGCACTCCGCTCCCTTAACAGGGTCATTCACAGCGCCCTGCCCCTTTAAAGCTGACCAACAGCAGTGAAGAAAAATGGCTGGGTTGTTATGGAAACCTGGTGCAAAACTGTGTGTATGTGGAGACTAAGGGCCTGCAAGCTTCTATTGGCTGATAAGGGACATGTGGCCGTGTGTATGGCAGTTGGGATATGAAGTTGGGAAATGAGGAGAAAGACCTGCAGGCTTCTATTGGCTAGTGTAGGTCATGTAATGTGCCATATTTGCATTTTTGTGGAATATCTCAGGAATAGTACATGCTAGAGAGCTGAGACCCCGTCTAAAACCTTCCCGGTAACCTCATGTACCTGTGTGCCAAATTCCGACGGTGCGGATTCCTTTATTGGAGATACATACATACACTCAGCTTTATATATTAGATGGGGGAGGGAATGAGCTGAAAATAAAGACTCACCTGTTATTTGTGTTGCAGAATGTCAGGGTGAATGATTTCTTGAGCTAGGGCTCTCAGTAAATTTAACTACTGCCCTTAATAATTATTTTTTGGGCCTGCTGTGTGCAGTAGAAGGGACTGATTCTCCTTGTGGAGAGCCAGAATTTGTGGCAATGTTCCCTGGGAAAAGTATGCAAAATAGATGCCATCTACAAGGAATTAATCTGTCTCTATAGAGCCAGAGCCAGCTATAGGTGGCTGCCTTAGAGGGTCATATACGTTGCTCATAGGGCCCCAAAGAAAAAGTTTTCATGTAACAAGAGGAAGCAGTTTACCACCCCCCTTCCCCACAACTGGCCTGCAGTCGCACGGTCTGCCTGTACGGTAGGTTTGCCACTGCTCCCTATAAACATCAAACTTGATTTAAGTTGTAGGGGAAAAAATATAAATTAGTTACATCAAGATGTGCAATGGGCAGTGGGTGTGGAACCACTGTACCAACTAACCGGTTTGACTTCCAGCTAATCTCAAAGGTGCTATCCTGGTGATCCCCAGGTATTCAACCTCAAACTCCTATGCAGGGATCTGGTCTTTGCTCTAGGGGACCTACCAGACCCCTACCTATTGGAATAGTCCTTCATTATGGCGCCCCCCCCCCCCCCCCACAACTCGGTGGGGGTGATGTAAAAAAGGATGGCTTGATGTGACATGGAGGGGGATGAGAAATGTGACAGAGGGGGATGAGAAATGTGACATGGAGGGGGGAGAAATGTGACATGGAGGGGGCTGAGAAATGTGACATGGAGGGGGTTGAAATGTGACATAGAGGGGGGAGAAATGTGACATAGAGGGGGCTGAAATGTGACATGGAGGGGGAGAAATGTGACATGGAGGGGGGAGAAATGTGACATAGGGGGGTGATGTGACATGGAGGGGGAGAAATGTGACATGGAGGGGAAGAAATGTGACATAGGGGGTGATGTGACATGGAGGGGGAGAAATGTGACATGGAGGGGGGAGAAATGTGACATGGAGGGGGTTGAAAAATGTGACATAGAGGGGGTTGAAAAATGTGACATGGAGGGGGATGTGAAATGGAGGGGGATGAGAAATGTGACATAGGGGGGTGATGTGACATGGAGGGGGAGAAATGTGACATAGGGGGGGTGATGTGACATGGAGGTGGAGAAATGTGACATTTCTCCCCCTCCATGTCACATCACCCCCTGCTTTTTACATCACCTACTTTGTGTCACATTTCAACCCCCTCCATGGCACATTTCCCCCCTGTATTAATGTTGTGTAAAAATAAACATTCTGCTCCTCACCTGGGCCTGTTCCCGTCTGCAGCAGCTCCCCTTCTCCTCTGTGTGGTCCTGGTATCTTCTCTCTATGCTCCCGACAAGACTTTGAGGACCTTTCCCACTCAGCCAATCAGTGGCTGCAGCTGTGTCATGTGTCATACCAGTGATTGGCTCAGCGGGAAATCACTGGCCTGACACGTGACACAGCTGCGGCCACTGATTGGCAGAGTGGGAAAGGTCCTCAAAAAACTTGTCAGGACTCGGGAGCCCAGAGAGAACATATAAGGACCACCACACAGATGAGAACAGCCGCAGGAGGCCGGCAGCATGCAAGTGATTAATGAAAAAAGTTAAATTTTTCCGCCCCCCCCCCCCCCTTCTTAGCGCCCTAAGGCGGCCGCTTGGTCTGCCTTATTATAGCATCGGACATGGTCATAGACACCAGTGCGAAGCACCAAGGGGGTCAGGCAATACTCGTAGTGGGTAAACAGGTAGAGGTCAGGGCAGACAGAGTTTGTGCAATTCTATGAAACTAGTCCAAGGTCCAGGCAAGCAGCACAGGGTCAGTACTGTAGACAGGTTAAGGTCAGAGAAGGTTGCAGATTATGAGAGTCGGTTAACAGGCAAAATTTGGTACACTGGCATTCAATCAGAATAACACACCTTCACTGGTTAAACTAGTAAACTAAGAACCTAACCTCAGTCAAGGAGTGAGAGGGCAGCCCAGCTTTTATAATAATGGGAGTAGTAATAGTTCCATGAATAATGTTCCTTACAGAAGAAGTAGTGGGACAGCAACAGACTCTGGCCACCAATTTAATAACATGGGCATTCGTAGGAAGATCCTATAGTAATAATTAGAATTTGGCCTAGTCTGGGTATTGATTCATTCTACATTCTTTCATCTGAAAGCAGGTTTAGTTCCCCACTGACCCGGACACAGGCCTCTGACCCAGTTAAGCCAGTACTCTCTGCTCTGCACTGATGAGGGGCAATCAACCCGAAACAGCTGTCTGCAGATGAGGTGCTGGCTTATTTAATATCCAAGTCATGTCTGAAGGCTTATTTTAAGAGATGAACATTGACTTATAGGATAGCTGCCTTACAACTGGTGGCATTAGAGGCAGAGCTTGTTAAGAGCTCATTTGCATCCCTTACCTCCCAGAATTCCAGAGGAGCATGTATGGCCTATAAGTCTCCTCACACTGATTAAGGTGCTCTCTCCCTAAGGAGAGTTAGTTCCCCCCTTCATCTTAGGGCTCTTTCACACTTGCGTTGTTCTTTTCCGGCATAGAGTTCCGTCGTCGGGGCTCTATGCCGGAAAAATCCTGATCAGGATTATCCCAATGCATTCTGAAGGGAGAGAAATCCGTTCAGGATGCATCAGGATGTCTTCAGTTCAGGACCGGAACGTTTTTTGGCCGGAGAAAATACCGCAGCATGCTGCGCTTTTTGCTCCGGCCAAAAATCCTGAACACTTGCCGCAAGGCCGGATCCGGAATTAATGCCCATTGAAAGGAATTAATCCGGATCCGGCCTTAAGCTAAACGTCGTTTCGCGCGCATTACCGGATCCGACGTTTAGCTTTTTCTGAATGGTTACCATGGCTGCCAGGACGCTAAAGTCCTGTTTGCCATGGTAAAGTGTAGTGGGGAGCGGGGGAGCAGTATACTTACCGTCCGTGCGGCTCCCGGGCGCTTCAGAGTGACGTCAGGGCGCCCCACGCGCATGGATGACGTGATCGCATGGATCACGTCATCCATGCGCATGGGGCGCTCTGACGTCATTCTGGAGCGCCCCGGGAGCCGCACGGACGGTAAGTATACTGCTCCCCCTCTCCCCACTACTACTATGGCAGCCAGGACTTTAATAGCGTCCTGGCTGCCATAGTAACACTGAACGCATTTTGAAGACGGATCAGTCTTCAAATGCTTTCAGTTCACTTGCGGTGTTACGGATCCGGCGGGCACTTCCGGCAAATGGAGTACACGACGGATTCGAACAACGCAAGTGTGAAAGAGCCCTTAAAGCAACACACAGTTCCATAAGCTGGTTCTTCGTCGTTTGCTATCATTTTATAACTGGAACTTTGTGCAGATATAGGTATACATATCTCAAGCAGAATCCTCTAGCAGTCATTATTTATCATTAGTACATAGGCAGATAAAGCAGAAGATCTCCGCGTAAGAACAATTTATGGACCACTTGCACTAACTTACAATCCAATTAGAATTCCTTAGTCCTTTACATGCTATCTAATAGACAGCTGAGAGCTACTTTTATGTAGCAGTGGGCTCCCTTACCTAGTGACCACCTAAGCAGCTCCAGCTCCATAGGTTGCATATAAAGAATGCCCATCCTTTGTCATTAAAAGGATTCTCCCTCCACGAAAAACATTTTGGGATGGTCAGAATGTAAAGAAAACCCCACTTACCTGTTCTGGTTGTCCTGGTTTCTGCCAAACGTTCCCGCTAGCCAATCAGTGGCTGCAGTGGAGATGTGTGCAGGCATGGCACATGACCGCCAAGTCAACTGGTTGCCTGACAGCAGTTACGTGCAGGGAGTTGGCATGCTACACATTCACACAGACTGGGACCACAAACGGTGGGGACAGAGATGGGCTAAAGGATCTGGGATGACCAGAGCAGGTGAGTAGGGGGAGGGGGGGGTAGGGTTCTACTCAGACACTGTGTCCGGCCCAATTTTTTTCAGGGCCCAGACAACCCCACAATGTAATTATAATCAAATGATCAAATCTAAAAATATTTTTTAAAAACCCTCAAAAATATAAAAGAAGCCACAGGCAATGACATCTAGTAAATGTGAGATAAACTTTCATTGCAAAGCAATTTAACATAAATAATTAATTCTCAAGGCAAGTACAAATGGTGTATAGTTATGGATACTACATGTTGCTGCTTTCCTACATTAAACCAACTTATCTTGAAGTTTTAGTGCCAATTTATAAGGAGATAAATGGATCTGAGTCATCAGGCTCAACATACTGAAATATTTTCCGGATGAAATGCAAAAATATCATTATTACTTGCTGTATGAAAATTTCATGATAAATGGTAGATTTTTGCCTGTGGTGGTAGATTCCACAGTAGCAGTGGGTTATAGTTTTCCATTTAATTACTGTAAGCATCGTTATTTACTGACAAGTAGTCATTTTCTTCTGCTTTAAATAAGTTGATTCATCCCTGTGGCTTTTCTTGATGCAAAAGGCAAATTAACCATATGTCCCTAGATGATCACAGGGTCCATAGATACCAGTGGTGTAGTATATACATCTAACATATGGAGATATAAGGTCCATCGGTAATATAGCAACCCTCTAATACTTTCCTTTCCTTTTAAAATCAGGGTTTATAAACAAGATATCCTTCAAAGAGGTTTTCTGGGAATCGCCACTATTTAGTTATGCCCCATGGCATACATGCTTACCTGTTCCCCGCAGGTTCTGCACCCTAGCTTCCGTTCATCCATCTTCCAGTCCCTGCCTTGTTTACTTCTGGCCAGGATCTGACTGGCTTCAGCAATGGCTTATCCCCAAGCAGAACATCATGTCACGTCATTGGCTCTGGTGGCACACATGATCCTGTCCATGCAGGAAGTTTACATGTGGGGACTCGAAGTCCGGTGTAGACAACCAGGGACCAACAGACCCTGAACAAATCAGCAGGGAACAGGTAAGTATAGTTCTCTTCACAGGTCCCGCTGGGTGGGTAGGACATTAAAAAAATTCTGGCCACCCCCTCTCAGCCTCCTACAGGAAAGTACAATTACTTTAATGTTACAACAATCTCTTAGGCCTCTTTCACACTTGCGTTGTCCGGATCCGGCGTGTACTCCACTTGCCGGAATTACACTCCGACTCCGGAAAAACGCAAGTGTACTGAAAGCATTTGAAGACGGAACCGTCTTCAAAATGCTTTCAGTGTTACTATGGCACCCAGGACGCTATTAAAGTCCTGGTTGCCATAGTAGCAGCGGGGAGCGGGGGAGCGGTATACTTACAGTCCGTGCGGCTCCCGGGGCGCTCCAGAATGACGTCAGAGCGCCCCATGATCATGGATGACGTGATCCATGCGATCACGTGATCCATGCGCTTGGGGCACCCTGACGTCACTCTGGAGCGCCCTGGGAGCCGCACGGACTGTAAGTATACTGCTCCCCCACTCCCCGCTACACTTTACCATGGCTGCCGGGACTTTAGCGTCCCGGCAGCCATGGTAACTATTCAGAAAAAGCTAAATGTCGGCTCCGGCAATGGGCATTAATTCCGGATCCGGCCTTGCGGCAAGTGTTCCGTATTTTTGGCCGGAGCAAAAAGCGCAGCATGCTGCAGTATTTTCTCCGGCCAAAAAACGTTCCGTTCCGGAACTGAAGACATCCTGATGCATCCTGAACGGATTTCTCTCCATTCAGAATGCATTAGGATAATCCTGATCAGGATTCTTCCGCCATAGAGCCCCGACGACGGAACTCTATGCTGGAAGAAAAGAACGCAAGTGTGAAAGAGCCCTTAGAATCAACCATATAGAAACAAGTGGTTTCTTTTTGAGTTGGCTCTTACCGAGGGCCTCAGTGCCTTTGCACAACCACAGCCTTGCTTCAAATGGATGGCTCGTTATTCACCCTTAGTAGGTAACATAACATAATAACATAGTAACAAAAGACATCTGTCCATCCAGTTCAGCCTGTTATTCTGCAAAGTTGATCCAGAGGAAGACAAAACACCCTCCTGGAGGTAGAAGAGAAAAAAATTCCTTCCCAACTCCAATCAGAATGATTTCCTGGATCAATGACCATTCTCCAGAATTCTAGTGACTATAACCTGTAATATTATTACACTCCAGAAATACATCTAGGCCCCTCTTGAACTCTTTTAGTGAAGTCACCATCACCACCTCCTCCGGAAGAGAGCTCCATAGTCTCACTGCTCTTAAAGAGGATGGAGGAATTTTTTTTCCTCTAGTCATATTGAAGGTCTCCTTGTCATGGTCACAGTCAGTGTTTCTATTGCGCCTTACACTCCCCTGCTGGGAGCCTCTTCTCTTCGCCCGTTTTGATGGCTGGGACCTTCTCCCGCCACCCTTACACTGCCATTGGAATTGTTTGTTTCATAATTCAGGCCCTTCCTTAGGGTCCATTCAGACGTCCGTAGGTGTTTTGCGGTCCGCAAATTTAGGATCCGCAAAACACGGACACCGGCAATGTGCGTTTCGCATTTCACGGACCGCACATCGCCGGCACTATAATTGAAAATGCCTTTTCTTGTCCGCAGTTGCGGACAAGAATAGGACATGTTCTTTTTTTTTTTAGGAACGGAATTGTGGATCCGGAAGTGCGGATCTGGAAATGCGGATGCGGACAGCACATAGTGTGCTGTCCGCATTCATTCCGGCCCCATTGAAAATGAATGGGTATGCACATTGTGGAACGGATCCGGACCCAAGTTGCGGACATGTGAATGGACCCTTAGGGCCAGATTTATCATTACACTTACATCTTACTCCACTTTTACATATGTCCGAAGTCACTTTTGTCTTAGTCAGATTTATTAATGGTCCTTTAATACTGTGATAAATGTGGTTTGACGGTAGCAGTTTATCCTTCAGTAAGCAGCTTTACAAAAGTCGCACGTCTTTAATAAAAAGTCGCATGTTCTATTAAAAAGTAGCATAAGATAAGCATGGTCCTCACTGGAGTGAAATTGCGAAAAAAAATTAAAATTGTCGCAATAGTAAATCAGTCTAGAGATTCATTTACATAAGAAAACACGGCCACTTTCAGAAAACTGGCGAACATAGCGCAGAGCCAATAAAAGTCGCAAATTTTTGCAGTTTTAGCAATTACGCAAAAATTTGCGACTTTTTCACTCCATTATTTTGACTTAAGCTAATGATAAATCTGGCTCTTTAGTCTTTTCCTGTGTCTCTATCTCACATCCATTTCTCAACAGAGGATCTCTTGGCTGCCTCTTGACTATAGGCCCAACCCTGCCTTGGCCCCAAAATTACCCTATTATTCCCCTTTTTCTCTGTCCACTAGAATGCCAGAGCATGTCACCCCATACCTAACCTTTCTTACATGGGCTCACGGGCTCTTTTATGTTTCAGGCTTTAAAGGTAACCTGTCACTTGAGATGGCCTTGCGGTTCGCCCGGCGGTCGTTTTGGGGTGAACTTTGCTCGTTCGCGATTCGCCGGACATGCGAACATATGGCGATATTCGCACGCGCCATATTTTTTTGCATAGCGCCAAACTTTGACCCATGACACATCCATCAGGTGGGACAGGACAGCCAATTGAGACGTTTCAGCACATGGACACACCCCCAACCCTATAACAGAACCCGATCTGGCAGCCATTTTACATTATGTATTTTGGCCAGTTTAGGGAGAGGTTTCATTTTGGAGCAGGGACAGTTAGGGACACCAAACGCTAGCTAATAGGGGCACAAAAGTCCTTTTAAGGACTGGTATAGGTGTGCTATCTATAGGTGTGATATACTTATAATATACTTTCTAACATACAAATTATATTATAGTGTATTTGTATTGTGCGGTTCTGCTGCTATACCGCAGCTAGATAGAGAGACAAACGCTATTGGAGTGACTAATTGCAATGGGTGTGATATACCTGTTGCCCCAAAAAAACTGCTTGAGTGCTGCAATATACCTTCTTCCACAAAATCCTGATTGAGGGGTGCTATAAATCTGCCTCCGCCAAATACTAATTGAGGGGTGCTATATACCTTCTTCTGCCAAATACTCATTGAGGGGGGCTATATACCAGTTTCCGCCAAATACTGATTGAGGGGTGCCATATACCTTCTTCCACAAAATACTGATTGAGGGGTGCTTATGCTATATACCGTCTTCCACCAAATACTGATTGAGGGCTGCGATACACCTGCTTCCACAAAATACTGATTGAGGGATGCTATATACCTGTTTTCGCCAAATACTGATTGAGGGGTGCCATATACCTTCTTCCACTAAATACTGATTAAGGGGTGCTATTGCTATATACCTTCTTCCACCAAATACTGATTGAGGGGTGCCATATACCGTATTTTTCGACCTATAAGACGCACTGGCCCATAAGACGCAACTAGGTTTTTGAGAGAAAAAAAATATATATATTGTGAACCAAAAGGTGTGCTTTTGGTGGGTTTTGAACTAATGGTGGTCTGTGGATAACACTGTTATGGGGGCATCTGTGGATGGCACTGTTATGGGGCATCTGTGGATTTCACTGTTATAAGGGCATCTGGGGATGGCACTGTTATGGGGGCATCTGGGGATGGCATGACACTGATATGGGGGGGATCTGTGGATGTGCATCTTATGCTATGTGTCATCCACAGATTTCCCCCATAACAGTGTCCCTGTGTAGTGAATGCCCACTGTGGGGAACCGTACTCACTTGACCAGTGTACAGAGGCAGGGACACCAAAGCGTTCAAAAGTCCTCTTTATTTAGGCTTTTTCATCAAAAGTACAACCAGTACATCCAGATCGCAGCTGGGTCAAACAGTTGTAGCACACTCTGACAGTGTTACTTCACACTGTCTGCCTTTCCTCCAGACTGAGACACACCTAAGATCCAGCAGTAGGATTAAATAGGATCCCTGGTCATGAGCATGCCTCAAGTCCCGGCCTGGAACCTGGGGAACAGGCACCCACCCAACACATTGCCTGTTCCCAGTAAAAGCCCGGCCTGAACTAGCTGACTCAGCTACACTATCTATTTTCTGTGTCCACCAGCTAACTTAATGGACACCTAGACTATGGCTTTTACTCCACCAAGGCCGGGCACCTTGGTGGCACATTCCTGGTAAGCGAGCCACTTTAGAATGCTTCCTGCAACATTCTGGGTGACACATATCTCCCCTAATAGATGACTCCTGTCACCGCCTCACACCCCCAATACAGGAAGGGGGGGGGGGCGGCATCTTATTTTGTAATGGCAGCGGGTGCAGTCACTGTATTCTATTACACCGGGCCCCGCTCACTGTAGTAATCATATAGGCAATGTTAAACTGTAGAATTCCTCTCCAATCCAGGCTGTAGTCTTTACTATTAACTTCCATAGCAGACAGGAGGCCAAGCGCTGGCAGCGTAACTCACTGCGTCACGTGCCTGCGCCGCCTGCTTCATTCATAAAGTGGGAGGAGCAGGCGCGTGACGTAGTAAGTTACGCTGCCGCCTCTCACCCGGCCTCCTGCCTGCTACGGAAGATTGTAGTAAGTACTACAGGCTGGATTGGAGAGGAATTCTACAGTTTAACATTGCCTATATGATTACTACAGTGAGTGGGGCCCGGTGTAATAGAATACAGTGACTGCACCGGGCCCCGCTGCCATTACAAAACATGATGCCGGCCACTAGCCCCGCCTCCCTCCCTCCCCGCTGATACATATGCTGGCCGCGCTGTGCAGCAGCGCAGCGGCGGTGTATCAGTATAAATTGCAGTATTGGCCCTTAAGACGCAGTGCTATTTTTCCCCCAAAAGTGCATCTTATAGGGCAAAAAATAAGGTACCTGTTTCCGCCAAATGCTGATTGAGGGGTGCTATATACCTGTTTCCGCCAAATGCTGATTGAGGAATGCTATTGGTATATACCTTCTTCCACCAAATAGTGATTGAGGGCTGCGATACACCTGCTTCCACAAAATATGATTGAGGGGTGCCATATACCTGTTTCCACCAAATACTGATTGAGGGGTGCCATATACCTTCTTCCACTAAATACTGATTGAGGGGTGCTATTGCTATATACCTTCTTCATTTGGAGGTGTAAACACTCCTAGTCTGAATGTGCCTTTCTTTCCATCCATAGGCAACATTCTGGTGCACATGTGAGGCCTGGGCTATATCAGTCAGTCTTGGGTGGGGCTCAGAGCTCTCTCCCTCCTCCCATTGTAAGCATGGCTGCATGCTGGAGGTAACTGTGAGTTTGCTGTGAGTCAGACCTTGCGCTACTGTAATTTGCCCACTGGTTCCTGGTATTGCCAGACGGCACAGGTAGGTTTAGCGTTAGGTCCCGAGCTACTTGAGAAACCTTGGCGTGGTGCTCGGGCTCCGATATGTCCTCCACAGTAGGATATATTGGCTAAACTCTCAATTTTAACATCAGGATGAGGGTCTAGTCAGACCGTAGAGTGCACCTGTCTTTGTAAATGTTATTGTTATATTGTTTTATTGTTTATCACATCCACACATTTGCTATCCTGTGTAGGATGTCTATTGCTGTATTTGTGGTCCGCTGCAGGCATCCTCCATTATATGCATTTTTGCTGGGGATCGCCATTAGAAGCGGACCACAAGTGCAGGATCTGCCCCCCTGTATAGATGCATCACTGCATATGAGGTTGAGCACTTCCTGCTTTTTAATACCACGCCAATTTATAGTTTGTATATACCTTATTCCACCAAATACTGGTTAAGAACTGTAATACACCTGCTTCCACAAAATACTGATTGAGGGGTGCCATATACCTGTTTCCACCAAATACTGATTGAGGGGTGCTATATACCTGTTTCTGCCAAATACTGATTGAGGTGTGCCATATACCTTCTTCCACTAAATACTGATTGAGGGGTGCTATTGCTATATACCTTCTTCCACCAAATACTGATTGAGCGCTGCAATACACCTGCTTCCACAAAATACTGATTGAGGGGTGCCATATACCTGTTTCTGCCAAATACTGATTGAGGGGTGCTATTTACCGTCTTCCACTAAATACTGATTGAGGGGTGCTATTGCTATATACCTTCTTCCACCAAATACTGATTGAGCGCTGCGATACAACTGCTTCCACAAAATACTAATTGAGAGGTGCCATATACCTGTTTCCGCCAAATACTGATTGAGGGGTGCCATATACCTTCTTCCACTAAATTCTGATTAAGGGGTGCTATTGCTATATACCTTCTTCCACCAAATACTTATTAAGGGCTGCAATACACCTGCTTCTACAAAATACTGATTGAGGGGTGCCATATACCTGTTTCCGCCAAATACTGATTGAGAAGTGCTATATACTTGTTTCTGCCAAATACTGATCGAGGGTTGCCATGTACTTTCTTCCACAAAATACTGATTGAGGGGTGCTATTGCTATATACCTTTTTCCACCAAATACTGATTGAGGGCTGCGATATACCTTCTTCCACAAATACTGCTCTTCTCTACGGACTTAGGCAGAGGGTCATTTAGAAAATGACAGGCAGAGGAAGAGGCAGATCGTTCGCAAGGATGGTAGGGGTCAGGCAGGTGCACCAGGCCGGAGCCTAAGTGGGAAGTTGGAGAAGGTGTGTGCGATAACTTTAAAGGGGACACCAGAGTTGGTTGAATGGCTCACTCAGCCTTCTGCTTCTGCACCCTCCTCATCCTCTGTATCTGCACCCTCCTCACTCTCTGCTATGTGCACCTCCAAAGACACCACCACCACCACCATAGCCCCTCCACTCGAGTCAGAGTAATTATTTTCCAATTCATTCCCGGACCTTACCGATGCGCAGACATTCTTGGCATCGAATGAGGAAGAGGAGGTAGCAACGGCCGCCACCCAGCGGTCTGACGACAGTACCCAGAGCAGTCCAAGGAGGGTGGTGCCCGCTGTTGCTGCCTACTGCGAGATCTCTAATGGTAGTGGTGGTGAAGGTGACGATGATGACGTGTCGATGGATGTCACGTGGGTGCCCACAAGAGAGGAAGAGGAGGGGAGTTTAGAGGGAGAGACGGAGCAGCAGATAGGGAGAAGGAGGAGAAGCAGGCAGAACTCGCAGTGCACAGGATGGCTCCGCAGTGTGGGCTTTTGTTAACGTGTCAGCTGCTGATAATAGTGTTGCCATCTGCAGCCTTTGCTGTCAACGCATAAGTCGCAGTAAGCCCAGCACTCACCTAGGGACGACCGCCTTAAGAAGGCACCTGGTCTCCCATCACCGAGCCCAGTGGGAGCAACGACGTCAGAACCCACAAAGCCACACTCCCTGCGCTCCACGTACTGCCTCTTCTCCTTCTCCTCTCTCCTCCCATTTGTCCTCCACTCCACCTTCCACCGTGCCTTCATCGCGTTCATCTGGCACAAGGCAGGCTTCCGTGGCCCAAATGTTTGAGCATAAAAAAATGATGTCGCTGGATAATCCTCTTGCCCAACGGCTGACCGCTGGCTTGTCGGAACTGCTAGTCCACTAACTACTGCCATATAAATTGGTAGACTCGGAGGCCTTTAGAAAATTTGTGGCCATTGGCACACCGCAATGGAAGGTTCCCGGAAGGAAATATTTCTCCCAAAAGGGCATCCCTGAACTATATGGCCAAGTTCAGCGGCAAGTTAATATATCTCTGCAACACAGTGTCGGTGCCAAGATACATCTGACCAAAGACACGTGGTCTAGCAAACACGGGCAGGAAAGGTACATAACTTTTACTGCCCACTGGGTGAACCTTCTGATGGCCGTCAAGCATGTAACCCGTGGCACCCATGTGGATTTTGTGTTACCACCACGGATTGCATGCAGGCCTGCCTCTTCTTCTACTCCTCCTACTCCATCCTCCGTCTCCTCCTCAGCTGACTCCTCCTTTTCCACTGCTACCGCCTCTTCCGCTGCACCCCCAAGCTACCCAGAACCTATTCGACGTGCCAGGTAAGACATTGCCATGCTGTGCTGCGGCTGTTGTGCCTAGAAGCCAAGAGCCACACCGGTCCTACACTCCTTTCAGCTCTGCGGCCGATCAGTGGCTAACCCCGCTCAATTTGACAGTTGGTAAAGTGGTGTGCGACAACGGTGCCAATCTGCTGAGCGCACTGAAACAGGGCAAAATCACACACGTCCTGAACTTGGTCGTGCAGCGATTCGTTTCCAAAAACGCTGGGGTCCAGGGCGTCTTGCGGCAGGCCAGGAAAATCTATGGCCATTTTAGAAGATCTTACATGGCCATGGCTGGCCTTGCTGACGTTCAGCAGCGACACCACTTGCCTGTCAGACGTCTGATTTGTGACTGCCCGACACGCTTGAACTCCACCTTGTATATGCTTTATAGGCTGCTCCAGCAGAAACGTGCTGTTAATGACTACCTGTACGAACTCTGTGGCACGACAGGTTCTTGGGAACTTCTGTTTTTTTCATTGCGCCCATGGCTGCTCATGCGCGATGCATGCAGACTTTTGCGGCTATTTGATGAGATCACCAAACTGGTCAGTCGCAGCCAGGGTGCTATCAGTGACATCGTACCTTACGCCTTCTTTCTGGAGCATGCATTGTGTCGTGTAATTGATCAAGCTGTCGAGGAGCAGGAGCTGGAAGATGAGGAAGTCGCAATGCTGAATGAAATCCCAGGGAGGCTACTCCATCTGAGACAAGTCAGCAGGAGTCTGAAGAGGAGTCAGAGGAGGATGGTGGCTGGGGGGGAGGAGGAGGAGGAGCAAGAAGAGCAGGGTTTAAACTTTTCGAGGATCCCTGGTGTTGTCCGTGCCTGGGGGAAGGAGACTGAGGACAACATTCTCCTGAGCATTCTCTAATTTAGTGCAAATGGGGGCCTTCATGCTCCAGTGTTTGAAGAGGGACCCTCGTATAAAAAGCATAAAGGTCAAGGACCTGTACTGGGTGGCAACGTACTTAGACCCCTGGTACAAATACAAAATGGCGGACATGTTACCAGCATCACAGAGGGCTGTCAGAATGCAGCATTTCCAGGCCATGCTGCGAGAGATGCTGCATTCTGCTGTTGCGGGCACTGGCATAGGAATTTCCACCCACAGCAAAGCAGGTGTGGGTACCAATCCTACCTCGCCTGTAAAAAGAGGGCGGTTTGAAGATGTATTGGTCACTTCAGATATGAGATAATTTGTGCATCCAACCCATTGACAGCCGCCCTCTGGATCCAGCCTCAGGGAACGTAGACCAACAGGTGTCCGACTACATCGGGTTAATGGCCAATGTGGACGCTCTGAGAAGCGAGGAACCCCTTGACTACTGGGTGTGTAGGCTTGACCTGTGGCCAGAGCTGGCACAATTTGCCATTGAACTCTTGGCTTGCCCCTCGTCGAGTGTCCTGTCCGAAAGGACGTTCAGCGCTGCAGAGGGGATCATGACCGATAAGCGCACTCTCCTAGCTCACGACAGTGTGGATTACCTCACACTTTTTAAAATGAATGAGGCATGGATCTGGGAGGAATTCAACACCTGTGATGATCACGTGTAATTGAATTTCCTCATGCCAGCCCACACATATCCGCCACCACCTAGAACAAAGAATGGTCCTTGCCTTATGTATATACAGAGGCATAAAAGGCCTTTTATGTCAGGTGAATGCCAAATTTTTGGGCCTATACTGGCCGACAGTTACATATTTATCCTTTGACCGCCTAATGTAGCTCCAGCCATAGAATCCAATGTTCTGTGCTGCCAGGTGAATGCCTATTGCCTAATTTTTGGGGCCTGTACTGGACGACAGTTACATATTTATCCTGTGACCGCCTAATGTACCTCCAGCCACAGAATCCAAAGTACTGTGCTGTCAGATAAATTCCTATTGCCTAATTTTTGGGGCCTGTACTGGCCGACAGTTAAATTTTTATCCTGTGACCGCCTAATGTACCTCCAGCCAAAGAATCCAAAGTTCTTTGCTGTCAGGTGAATGCCTATTGCCAAATTTTTGGGGCCTGTACTGGCCGACAGTTAAATTTTTTATATCTAGCCACATAATCACACCCCTGTCTCACTCCTCTGCCTCTTATTATGGTGCCGTATGAACCACATGCACCATAAGGACCTTCTAATGTCACAGGGTCATGTGACTGTGCCCCCCCCACCCCTTTACTGTGCCCCTCACCCCATACTGTGCCCCCTTATACCCTGCATTGTTCCCTCTTACCACACCCTGTGCAGTGTTCCTAGTCATTCCCTGTACTGTGCCATCTTATACACTTTTATCCGGTCACAGTATGGCGGTGTTATCCGGTCACTGTACAGAGGTGTTAGCCGGTCAATGTATGGCGGTGGTATCCATTAACTGGATGGCCATAACCGTATCCCTTTCCCTGCCCACGCCATCCTATTTTAGACCTGGCATGAGCGGGAAAAATATGCAGATTGCGGTGCTAAGGACCTTTGCGCCACAATCTGTGTCAGAAATACGCCTAACATAGACGTATTTCTATATAATAAATGACCACCTAATTGTATTATTATTCGGGGGTAGGGCTAATATCTTTATACTATATAGATTCTAGTGTATTATACTGTTCCCTGTATTTCCCAGTAGAAAATGATCCTTGAGAAACACAGTCCTCACCCCTGACCACCAGGACCAGGTAGCGCTCTGTCAGTACATGGGGGCCTCCACTCTCTGCCACGCTGCTCTGCTGTGTACTGGTGCTTATTCTGACCCTAGGACTGGGTTTACATCCTATTTTTGCCATTCCATTAATGCATACCAAAAATTTATGTGTTAACAGATGCCTCAGACTGATGCGGTACAGTGGCGTCCGTTCACCATACAGTTCCATGGTAGAAAAATATTTACGTTAACGTATGCATTTTTTTTATGGGCTCTGCAGGATACAAAAAGTGGAGTGCTGCACATTTGTATATATCAAACCGATAGGAAATAAAAAATTCTAGGCTCCGGTAGAGCACATTTTTGAGAGTTCCCTATAAGACACATAAAAATGGCCCCTGATTAAAATATATATTTTTGGGGGGAAATTTTGCCAATAATCCCCCTCTGGTATATCACTGTCCATGTTGTGGGACTATTTGTGTACTTCTAGTAATGTTTGCTGGCTGCAAATATGACCTGAAGGTTTTTCACGTTCGCCTGCCATTAAAGTGAATGGGGCCCGCCGCGAACGCGCGTTCATGAATCGTCCCGTCCGATGTTCGTCCATCACTACCTGTCACCTCAAAAACGCATTACCTCATAGTTGCCCCCTGTAACGGATCTCGTGGCACCCCGACCGGGTACCTCCGTCGATGGATGCTCCTAGCGCTTCCCGAGGACTCCAAGCACTCCACTTGACACCGTAAGCACTGCAGACCCCACGAACCGCCGAAGCTTGGTTGAAGTCTCACCGTCTCCTACCCACCCTGGACCTACGACAAGGCTCCAGTGGGTGAACCTCTCCTAAATCCAGAGAGCAGGAACAGCTCTTACAAGAGCTAGGAGTTATAGCCCGGGGAGTATACAGCGTATAGCAATCCCCATACACATGAGACGAGGCTCTATGTTGAATGTAAAACAGGAACTCTTTATTGAACACACAAGCATTGACTTACACACTGTGGCGGAACCTGCCTCGCCACTGGGCATTGGAGAGGTCTGGCTGCCCGCCTCCTACCTACTGACTATGGCCCCTGGTGAATTTGTACATTGAATGCAATTTGGGCATGTGGTATTTTGTATTGCTGCTACTGGCCCTTTGGGGGCCATCCGTGGACATGTTATGACTTTTGGGAAGAGTGCCCTTTAAGACTGTGTGGCGGATTGCATTCGGGCTGTCTTGAATATTATGTATGTTATTGTGGATTTGGTTGGATTGTATTGCTGTGTATTGTAAACTGTATATATATCTTGCTCTTACTGTGATGTTTACTGTATTACAGGCATGGCTGTTCTGTGCCTCTTCTCCTCCCCCTTTTTCCTGTCCCATTGTTTCTCCAGCAATGTGTTGTCGCAGGGACACCAGTTTAAACCAGCTGTTCTGTCCCTCCTCCATCTTCCATCAGCCCTTGCTATTGTCTGGCCCCCACTCTTCCGTGTACCAGACCTCTAGGTACCCTATTGTATGTAAATGAGGCTGTTGAGTTTAAAGTAGTGTGCTGTGTCTAAATAAAGTCAGTTCCTCTTTTATCCCTCAAGGTGAAGTGTCATCTCATTCTTGGGGGAGGATTGATTGCATGCTGTCCCAGTTTGACTGCTAGGAGTGTAAACCTATTTGTATGGTTTCCTATTCAACTGTCTACAGCATTCATAGGCTTGAAGAGGATTTATATGCTGCTTCGGTTCGGTGATTGTGGTGTCTGCCAGAGTGCTTGGAAACCTCGGGAAAACGCTAGGCGCATCCGTAAACGGAGGTACTCAGTCGGGGTGCCAGGTGATCCGTTACATTGGTGGCAGCAGTGGGATGGCGTCCTGGTGTGAGAGGAACAACACCCTGGAGACACAGGAATTATTTTGGAGCGGCATAGAACCAGCGAGTCCCTGGACAACGCTCGAGGTAGAAAAGGAATGTAACCGGAGGTTACAGAACCTCTTGGCACCACTGGTCAAGCCAATAGGAGAGGCAACCAGGTTGGACTGCAGAGAGAGCGCCCGACAAGAGATGTGGGAAGAAACCCTAGAAGGTGTCCAGCGTTGGCGAGGTGAGCGTCTTCCCAGCAAGGAGCAGCGGTTACAAGCCAGAGTGGCCCTACGGATACCTATGCTGGGAGAACAGGCCCAGGAGGAATTGGTGAGGCAACTTAATTCACTGGCATGGAGGGAACTGGGTCTCGATGACGCATACCAAGCGCTACGTTGGTACGCGGTTCAGCGGGTTTCCGGAATGGCCAAATTTGACAAACCCGAGGGCAAGGATTATAATGGCCCTGGCTTATTATGGGGGGCCTTTGCAGAACCGGAATTTGGGAGTGCGGCAGAGTCACGGCTTTGGGACATTTTTGACTACAGAGAGGCCGTGCTGGATCTCCCTATGGCCGAAGACCTAAGGCCAGACCTAATTAAACTGGCTGTCCAGGAATGGGAACTGGAGCAGGATTACCAGCACCTGGTCAGCTCCAGTCAGTCACCCTATACCCTGCAAGTGCCACCAGAGCAGTGGGAGATCAAACAGAATTATGCGGACTTATATGATCAAGTGACACCGCCTGTCTCTAACCTGATGGGGCTTATGGACTGTACACCATTGGGAGCGTTGAGTTTCGTTCCCCCTCCCCAACAACTAAGCCCGTCATCAGGAGACCTGCATTCGGTACCTCCTACTCCCCAACCAGCCCCAGAAATGAGGGACCTTATCGACTGGTCCTGGGAAGACCCACAGATGGCAGGTGGAGATGGGACCGAGATCTCTCTACCGGCCCTACAGAGATACTGGGCAGCCGGCCCAGATCTCCAACTCCAGCAGCAGTACCAGGAGTAGGAGGTAAGCAACCCCTCCCCTCCACAGCCAACTCCAAACCAGGTACTGGGGTCAGTAGAGGAGTCGTTAGCCCCCTCTGGCCCCCTCCCAGCAGAAGAGCTGGCATCTGGGAAGAGCGCCGCTGGCCTCTGCCCTACTTGTCCCCTTACTACCCAGCAGGACTGTACTCCAGTCCCTCCAGCAGAAGAGCTGGCATCAGGGCAGAGAGCCGCTAGCCTCTGCTCCACCGACCCCCTTGTTACAGGGCTGGCTTGTACACCTCTCGCCCCAGCAGAATTGCTGGCATCAGTGCAGAGCACCGCTGGCCGCTGTTCCCCAAGTAGCCCCAGTGGTTTGCCTAGCACACCAAGGGGAGACAGTAAGCCCCACAACAGTGCAGATGGGACCGTAGTCTCTGTACCTGCACCACTGGAGATATGGACAGTCTGTCCTGGTCCACAACAACAGGACAATGTATTGGAAGGAGAGGCAGTCTGTTTTCCCCTACAAGGGAGGGTGTCGCAGAGAGAGGAGCCTGTTACCCCTTCCCCCCAGCAACAGCTTTGTTCAACCAGGGGAGAGGGCACCCTGGTTACCTTCCCCCCAAGTCATGGATCTACAACTGGGCACAAGTGGCAGGGGGCCATATGGACAACTACACCCTTGGAGAAAGGCCGGCTTACTATCAGAGCCCCAGACTGCCTGGAGGTCTGGAGTCTGGATAGTCTCAATGGGAAAGGGGAGAAATGTGGCGGAACCTGCCTCGCCACTGGGCATTGGAGAGGTCTGGCTGCCCGCCTCCTACCTACTGACTATGGCCCCTGGTGAATTTGTACATTGAATGCAATTTGGGCATGTGGTATTTTGTATTGCTGCTACTGGCCCTTTGGGGGCCATCCTTGGACATGTTATCACTTTTGGGAAGAGTGCCCTTTAAGACTGTGTGGCGGATTGCATTCGGGCTGTCTTGAATATTATGTATGTTATTGTGGATTTGGTTGGATTGTATTGCTGTGTATTGTAAACTGTATATATCTTGCTCTTACTGTGATGTTTACTGTATTACAGGCATGGCTGTTCTGTGCCTCTTCTCCTCCCCCTTTTTCCTGTCCCATTGTTTCTCCAGCAATGTGTTGTCGCAGGGACACCAGTTTAAACCAGCTGTTCTGTCCCTCCTCCATCTTCCATCAGCCCTTGCTATTGTCTGGCCCCCACTCTTCCGTGTACCAGACCTCTAGGTACCCTATTGTATGTAAATGAGGCTGTTGAGTTTAAAGTAGTGTGCTGTGTCTAAATAAAGTCAGTTCCTCTTTTATCCCTCAAGGTGAAGTGTCGTCTCATTCTTGGGGGAGGATTGATTGCATGCTGTCCCAGTTTGACTGCTAGGAGTGTAAACCTATTCGTATGGTTTCCTATTCAACTGTCTACAGCATTCATAGGCTTGAAGAGGATTTATATGCTGCTTCGGTTCGGTGATTGTGGTGTCTGCCAGAGTGCTTGGAAACCTCGGGAAAATGCTAGGCGCATCCGTAAACGGAGGTACTCAGTCGGGGTGCCAGGTGATCCATTACACACACATTTTCCAACAAGGTTACCACCCCCGTGGACCTGGTTGGGAACTGAGGACATGACCTAGCAGCCAATCCTTTACAGCTTTACAGTTTAAACACTCCCGTACAAAATCCTCCCCTCTGCCTGTGATTCAATTACCTTACACAATGGGCTGATGTAATTATCACAGGCAGGAGAATACATAGTTTTAAACAATGTCTTCTGTCCTGGAGACAACCGAGGAGTAATTCAATTATCTCTCAGGACAAAGGGAAATCGCCAATACAAACGTGGGGACAATAGGAAAGACATCACTATTCAAATATACAATGTCCCAACCATTACAGTAAATATAGAAATTTAACATATCCCCAGATGGCTTTGGATCTGAGCGCTCAATATATCCAAACAGCGCTCAGATGCCACAAACACAGTCAAATCGCCATGGGGTTTAAGTTTAGCATGGGCTGATGAGAGGGCCCATAATCCTGGGGCAAGAGGCTGGCAACCAGGCTTCTCCACCACCCAGTGGCGAAGTTGGTTTTGCCACACCCCCAGTCTGTTAATAATCATATGTTTGATCCGGTAATCTGATGCTCCATAGATTCAAAAAACAATGTTTAAAGCGCCATCAGCGCTATCTTGCCGATCAGCTTGAAGTCCGTCCCCTCTTTTGTTAGATTGACAGCTTGCAGTGCAGCCGGAATCGCATAAGTCTTGCACATGCGCATTGCGCTGCTGAAACCCTGCTAACAGCGGTAGCCGGAGACAGGATCGCGCTTAGCCAAGGAGCGTACGGCGCATGTGCAAGACTTATGCGATCCCGGCCGCACTACATGCTTTCAATCTGACAAAAGAGAGGACGGTTAGGGGGCGTGCTTACCTTGATTTGAAGCAAGGAAACCGCTGCCCCTTGACTTCAAGCTGACCGGCAAGATAGCGCTGATGGAGAATAAAACAGCATTTTTTGAGCTTATGTAGCATCGGACTACAGGATCAAACATATGATTATTAACAGACTAGGGGCTACTATGAGGTAATGCTGGTGGTTTTATATGCGTTTTCGAGGTGACAGGTTCCCTTTAAATTACCAGAATTGTCTTCTACCAGAATATGACATCCACGGTCGCAACTCCTCTCTGCCATTCTGTACAGGACTGGAGGCCATGAGGGGATGCAACCACTAATTTACAGTTGCACAACTTAGGAACATACTGTAGCCTCAATAAAACACAGTTCCTACTTACATTATATAGCATTATAGAAGCATGAAACCCTAATAGATGTGTCACACCAGATTGACCTGTGGGCAGAAATAAAGCAAAACATTATAAAATTACGAATGATGCAACAGGTTCTATGGGGAAGAGAGAGTTCCACCATCGTAAGTCATTCTGTAAAAGTATTCAGCATTCTTAAAATACATTTAGATTGTAATAAAAATTAATAATATAAAAATTACATAAATAAAGTAAAATATGTCTAATTGTATTTGAATTATAATTTTGTTACATTACAACTGGAACATCACAGATTTTTGGAGATTTCAGAACATTCTACAACATATCAACACAATAAAAAGCTAATGAAACATACAAATGTGTAATCCTCCAAAGTTTTGTTGATTATTTTTTTATCAAATAGAATATTTTGTTCTGTGTTTAACACCTGGTTCTCAGAGATAACACGACGCGGACATCTGTGCGCCCATATCAAGAAGTTCTCATGCATTCTGTCGAGAAGGAGTTAGCTACAACTGACAGTTCATTACCTCTGCTTATATTTGATAAATGGTTCACCTTGGTATTTATACTTCATTCTGGGGGAGAGATCTAGTACCAGGTTTGGAATATTATATGACTGGGTTGAATAATATACGATGAATCCTTGAATCCTGGGCTGTTCATGGCTTCCCGTATCAGGTTGTTAAACAAATGTTTTCAAGTTCAGAAACATTTCTATATCTAAATTACATTTATTTTCATCCATCAAATCACAGAACTCAGTAAAATACAAAGAGGGCACAACATTTGCTAGAACTGATCTTTCTATGGGTTTATGACATATAAGTGTGAAGCATTAGGAGATTTGGAATGTTTTGAAGTGAACTACTATATGTTGGAGATTCATTTTGTTTTCCTACACTTTATTAGAAGCAATATCCACTAACTAACCTTGGCTAGAAATTATTGATCTACCGACCTACCTCATATTTCTCTGTATCCAATCTGTCTTCTATCTATACACTGAATGCGGAAAGTCTTCTGACCTTTTCACTTTTTTAAAAAAATTTATGTTGTGGCCTTGTGCTAAAATGGAAAAAAATATGTCAAGGTGTCCTCATCATTCTGCACTCAATACCTCGTAATGACAAAGTAAAAACAGAATGTTAAAAACCTTTGTTAATTTATTAAAAAGGAAAAACTAAACATTTGCATTGACATAAGTATTGAGACCCTTTAATCAGTATTTAGTTGAAGAACCTTTGGCAGGAATTCCAGCCTCCAGACTACTTTGGTATGATGCCACAGGGTTTGCACACATGGATTTGGGGATTTGCCATTCTTCTCTGCAGATCCTCTCAAGTTCTGTCAGATTGGATAGGAACCATCAGTGGACAGCCATTTCCAGGTCTCCCCAGAGATGCTCGATTGGGTTCGAATCAGGGCTCTGGCTGGGCCACTGAAGGACATTTACATCCTGTGTTGTCTTGGCTGTGTGCCTAGGATCATTGTCTGGATGGCAGGTAAACCTTTGGTGCAGTCTGCCATCAAGTCTGTACCCAGTCTCTGTGCACCCACAGCATGATGCTGTTACCATGCTTCACTGCAGGCGCGTACTGGCCATAGACCTTACAGGGAAATTTCTGGGTGGGCCAATGACCAGATGGCCACTTAGGCCCTCCTCTCTGCCACTGGCTGAGTACATAATGAGATCTCAGCGTTAATTAACACTCTGAGAATCAGGTATTCATGTACCCAGCTAGACTACTGCCCTTCTGAATTAAACTGCTGTGGCCTACATCTCATCTCTCCTCAAATCCATTGCTTCATATCTTAATCAGAGACAACTGGAGGAGAAGGACAGAAAATAGCACCTATTGATGGCTACCACAGAAAGACAGCTTTTGGGTCAATATATTGTGCTGCACTGTGGTATATCGTTCTGATGAGTTGGTAGTTTGCTCTGTGGTATTGCTCACCGTGCCTACTTGCATTGCCCCGACTTCTGTCAATTTGGACCTGTCTACAACATAGGGCCACTTTTGTTTTTTTGTTTTTTTCCAGGGCCACTTTAAGTTCCCATTCCACCTCTGCCTCACTGTAGGGATGTCATCTGGCAGTGCCTAGTTTCCTCCAAACATGACGCTTAGATTTGAGGCCAAAAAGTTCAATTTTGGTTTCATCAGAACAGAAAATCTTGTTTCTCATAGTCTGAGAGTCCATTAGGTGCTTATTTGCAAACTTTCCATGTGTCTTTTACTGAGGAGAGGCTTCTTTGGGGCTTTAAAGCTATAAAGCCCAAATTGGTGGAATGCTTCAGTATTGGATGACCTTAAAAGTTTCTCCCATCTGCACACAGGATCTTTGGAGCTCAGCCACAGTGACCATTGAGTTCTTGGTCACCTCTCTTACCAAGGCCTTTCTCCCTTGATTACTTAGTTTGGTGGGGCAGCCAGCTCTAGGAAGAGTCCTGGTTCTTCCATTTAAGAAGTATGGAGGCCACTGCGCTCTTAGGAGTATTCAGTAAAACATAATTTTTTGTACCCCTCTCCACATAAATGCCTCCAAATAATCCTGTCTCTGAGCTCTACAGGCAGTTCTTTCCTCCACATGCCTTGGTTTTTGTTCTGATATGTATTGTCAACTGTGAGACCTTATAAAGACAGGGATGTGTATTTCCAAATCATGTGCAATCAACTGAATTTACCATGGGTGGACTCCAATCAAGCTGTAGAAACATCTCATAGATGATTAAGAGAAATGGGAGGTCCCCAGAGCTAAATTTCAAGTGCCATAGCAAAGGGTCTGAATATTTATGTCCATTTGAAATTTTTGTTTTTCCTTCTTAATAAATTTGCAAACATATTTCTCAACTTTTGTCTCCACTTTCTCATTATGAGGAGTGGAGAGCAGATTGGTTGGGGAAAACCAGATTTTTTTAAATATTTGTAAAAGGCTGCAAATAACAAAATGTGAAAAAGGTGAAATAGTCTGCAGACTTTCTGAATACACTGTAGATAGACAGATAGAGGTGAAACTCGAAAAATTAGAATATCATGCAAAGTTCATTTATTTCAGTAATGCAACTTAAAAGGTGAAACTAACATATGAGATAGACTCATTACATGCAAAGCGAGATATTTCAAACTTTTATTTGTTATACTTTGGATGATTATGGCTTATATCTTATGAAACCCCAAAGTCACAATTTTGAGGTACCCTTTGCTTAGGGTATATGGATTAATTACCTGACTAGAGTGAGTGTGACACTTTGAGCCTAGAATATTGAACTTTTTCACAAAATTTAAATTTTAAGCTGCATTAATGCAATTCCTTTTAATTTGCATTACTGAAATAAATAGACTTTTGCACGATATTAAAATTTTTCGAGTTTCACCTGTAATTTCTAAACTATCTATTTTTATCTTTTTTATCTTCTATCTAGCTACTTATCTATCTACCTGCCTAATACTTAAAAATATACACTGCCTGTCCAAAAATAAAAGTCGCCACCTGGACTTAACTAAGCAAATAGTTATGAGCCTCCTATTGGATAATTACTGCATGGGCGATTATCTTTCAGCTGGCAACAAGTTTTTTAACCCCACCTGGTGCAATGAGTTGCTTCTCATTTCTTAAACAACCATGTCAAAAGACACATCTCGTGGTCGGGGAAAAGATGTTAGTCTGTTTGAGAAGGGTCAAATCATTGGCATGCATCAAGCAGAGAAAACATCTAAGGAGATTGCAGAAACTACTAAAATTGGGTTAAGAACTGTCCAACGCATTATTTAAAACTGGAAGGATAGTGGGGACCCAACGAATTCAAGGAAGAAATGTGGTAGGAAAAAAATCCTGATTGATCGTGATCGGTGATCACTTAAACGTTTGGTGAAATCAAATCGAAGAAAAACAACAGTAGAACTCAGGGATATGTTTAATAGTGAAAGTAGGAGCATTTCCACACGCACAATGCAAAGGGAACTCAAGGGATTGGGACTGAACAGCTGTGTAGTCGTAAGAAAACCACTAATCAGTGAGGCAAACCAGAAAAAAAGGCTTAAATTTTCTAGGGAGCATAAAGATTGGACTCTGGAGCAATGGAAGAAGGTGATGTGGTCTGATGAGTCCAGATTTACCCTGTTCCAGAGTGATGGACGCATCAGGGTAAGAAGAGAGGCAGATGAAGTGATGCCCCCATCATGCCTAGTGCCTACTGTACAAGCCTGTGGGGGCAGTGCTATGATCTGGGGTTGCTGCAGTTGGTCAGGTCTAGGTTCAGCAACAGTATGTGCTGCAAGAATGTGGTCAGCTAACTACCTGAATATAGCGAATGACCAGGTTATTCCATCAGTGGATTTTTTCTTCCCTGATGGCACAGGCATATTCCAAGATGACAATGCCAGGATTCATCGAGCTGAAATTGTGAAAGAGTGGTTCAGGAAGCATGAGACATAATTTTCACACATGGATTGACCACCATAGAGTCCAGACCTTAACCCCATTGAGAATTTTTGGGATGTGCTGGAGAAGGCTTTGCGCAGCAGTCAGACTCTACCATCATCAATGGTGAAAAATGTATGCAACACTGGATGGAAATAAATCATTTCAGAAGCTTATCGAAACAATGCCACAGCGAATGCGTGCTGTGATCAAAGCTAAAGGCGGTCCAACAAAATATTAGAGAGTGTGACCTTTTTTTTTTGGACAGGCAGTGTATTTAACTTCTGTGTATCCTTTTCTCTTTTCTATTTATATATTATTTTTCTTTTTTTTATCTATCTATCTATCTATCTATCTATCTATCTATTTTCTCAGATTTAGAAATATTATGTACTTTACAGCATGTGTGACCCCCACCAACACAGCCAGATGATGACATGAAGAATGAAGAACGTGGAGCAGAAGAACCAGACAAGTTACACCGAGCTGAGCAGCAGCAGACAACAACATATATAACATGAAGCCTCCAAGTGTCACTGACACAGCTCAGGCCGAGAACATAATATGAATTCAGATAGGTCTGTGAGTGTAGAGAAGCAATATCATAGCTTTCATCCAGACCTCCAGGACATATTCTATACATACCTTTACCTGTATGAACAGCACACATCAGATTCATCATGCTGACAGAGTATTAGGCTTTCATGAGCGTTTTTCAACACTTGAATTCACCCTGTCTTCTAGAATTTGTTTATTCTGTCTCCTGATCAGAACAAAATGTCCTAACTCCAGCCTTTCTCCCTGACGTTCCAATTACATAGAGTCCTCTGGATTTTTGTTCTACATACCTGCGTTCAGATAAATGTCATTTAAGTAATATGTTTTCCATAGCCAAGCCTAAGTACAACATTGGTTGCTAAGTAGTAATAGCAAGATTGTGAAGACATGATATTTGTCTCACAAGGTTATAAGGTGAAGAGCACAGATTAAAAATGGCATTGACACTTGAATTAACATGCTCAATTTCTTCGAAAGACAAGTAAGAAGTCTCGCCAAAGCAAGACTGTAATCTAAAAATATACAAACAATTCACAGACTAACAGTGACATACTGCAAATGGTAGATGGGAAGAGGGAAATGGCACAATTTCGAATGCAATTGTACCTAAATAATGGTGTAATAGTGTTAGTTATGGAGCCCCCTCACGGAACCACTCATACAATGTCTTTTGCCAACAGAATTTTGGCACCAAAATTTCCACAGAAAAAGACACAGTTTGAACAGGCCCTTAAAAACATGTCAGAATACCCCTATAACAACCTAGCCCTTAAAAGTAAGGGGATGTAAGCCAGCACCTCATCTGCAGACAGCTGTTTTAGGGCGATTGCCCTCTCACCCAGTTAAGCCAGTACTCTCTGTTCTGCACTGATGAGGGGCAATCACCCCAAAACAGCTGTCTGCAGATGAGGTGCTGGCTTATTTAATATCTGAGTCATGTCTCAAGGCCTATTTAAAGGGTCGAACATTGACCTATAGGAAAGCTGCCTTACATCTGGTGGCATCAGAGGCAGAGCTTGTTAAGAGCTCATCTGCATCTCTTTCTTCCCAGAATTCCAGAGGAGCATGTATCAGCTCCTCACACAGATTAAGGCTCTCTCCCCAAGGAGATAGTACCACTCAGGTACAAAAAAAAGCTAATTTTCCGCCTATTAACATTATACAGCAGATGCATGACACTTTTTTGTGGAACCTGGAATATTCCTTTAGACTGGATCTATACGCAGGAAACTACATGTTTGCTATCCGTCCCATTAACTATAATGGGGACCAGCAAAGATCCTGCCGCACGCTTGCAAACATGCCAAGAATTGGCTGGACGAGAATATTTTTTGCGGGACAACCCCTTTAAGTGAAGCCCCCATGCTTTGTGATTTTCATTTATTCCTAGAGGCTACATGCACTGCCAGTCAACCCCAAATTGAGAGGGTCGATAACACTGTACATAATGAGATTTTCGGAGAATACACTCTTCGTGTAATTACTGGCGGCCTGTCTTTCACTGCTCATAGGAGCTGACAGTACAGTCTGTATACACAGGTATGTCATATCTGCACATTTCATGCTGAAGGTACTATAACTACTTCTTGATTTCTCACAGTGTGTGTACAGTCGTGTGGCTGCACTGCCTAGCTGTTAATTACAGGCGCTGGATGGATAGATAATTAATGACATGCTAACAGATTCACGCACATCATTGAAAGTTTCTCTAAACAACTGGAGGAATAAAACCAACCGAGCGACAAATTGGTGACTGTGATGAAGCTGCTGAGTTTGGAGGAAGAACGTAAGGAATTCAGAAAAGAAAGTCAGGAGCATGTCCAGGCTAGGGTAGTGGCAATACAAACAAGAAAGTCTACCTATCATCGTCTGTTATGAAAGGCAATAATATATAGTTATAATACAATACTGTTACTGGGAGAAATTATCTAAATTATCCTATCTATCTATCTATCTATCTATCTATCTATCTATCTATCTATCTATCGTCTGTCTATCATGTATCTAACTCAAATTCTAATTCAAATCAACTTTATTGGCAGGACTAGATACATATTACCAGTGTCAAAGCAAGTGGGAAATAAATGGGTAGGGATGGGGACACATCCAGGGTGCGGGTATAGAAGTCTGTGACATATCAGGCTCCTCTCAGTCTATGGTAGGCGCTGACATACTGTGCTGGTATGGCCGCTGTGTTCTCCTCTATCCCCAGCAGTATGAATAGTTTCGTCTCCTCCTCCATGAGGGTGAAGTCTGGGAAGAGATCAGAGAGTCTCCTAAAGTGAGTGTCTCTCAGTGATGAGCATTTGGGGCAGTGCAGCAGGCAGTGGGCCTCATCCTCTACAGCAGGCATGCTCAACCTGCGGCCCTCCAGCTGTTGTAAAACTACAACTCCCACAATGCCCTGCTGTAGGCTGATAGCTGTAGGCTGTTCGGGCATGCTGGGAGTTGTAGTTTTGCAACAGCTGGAGGGCGGCAGGTTGAGCATGCCTGCTCTACAGTCTCCTAGTGCACTGCTGGCACAGTATGCTCTCCTTGGACATGTACCTCTGTCAATACCGCCTGGATTCAATGAACTGGCTGTGGAAGCTCAGTCTGTGCCGGCTCAGGATCTTCTGTGATGTTCTTATGTCGTTCTCCCAGATGCTGATATATTCCTCTTAGCTCTTGTGTATTGTCTTCTAGATTTCTCCCTTTGTCAGGCTGTACTGGTTGGTGGCATGGTCAGGCTAGGTTTGAGTGACTTGTTTCAGGGTCCTTTGTTTTTTGGGGGGCTATGGCCTCTTCTGGAAAGCAAGGTATAGCGGGAATCTGCCCAGCTCTCCTCAACAGGCACGGTTAGAGGTGCTCTGATGGACCTGGAGATGTGTTTGCAGAATCCTAGGTGAAAAATTTCTGTTGGCCCAGAGTCCCACTTTGACCACTTTGTCTGGATATGTATTCGAACCCCAGACTTCAAAAGCCTGCTTGGCTTTTGCTGAGGCCATTGTGGTGGGAGAGGAAGCTGAGGATCCTCTAATTCAGAGAAAGAATTGAAGAGTTTACCCAGGTTGCTGCTGACACATATCCCTCGATAGTTCGCTGGGTCATACCTGTCTCCACTCTTGTGTATGAGGGTTATGAGGCCTTGGTTCCAGCTCTGGGGGAAGAAACTAGCACTCAGCACAACATTGTATTGTATCATTTTGTATTGTAAAAAGCCATGTACCTGGGTGGGCTCCCCGGGAAACAGCGAAGTCACGAACGAGGAAAGCAACTCAAACACCAGTTTTGCCAAAACCGTATTTTTACTTAAACGTGGCCATGAACACAACCACAGATGCTGGTGACACACTAATACATTTACATACACCCAACCAGGGGCTGTACAGCGAGGCGCCCTCCGGTGGATGCTGGAGGTATCAGAGGTAAATTTACCTACTGGCGAGTTCAAATAGACCAGCCACGCCTTAGGCTACTTTCATACTAGCGTTTTTTGCGTATCCGTCATGGATCTGCAAAAACGCTTCCGTTACAATAATACAACCGCATGCATCTGTCATGAACGGATCCGGTTGTATTATGTCTTCTATAGCCATGACGGATCCGTCTTGAACACTATTGAAAGTCAATGGACGGATCTGTTTTCTATTGTGCCAGATTGTGTCAGAGAAAATGGCTCTGCTTCGTCAGGTGGACACCAAAACGCTGCAGGCAGTGTTTTGGTGTCCGCCTCCAGAGCGGAATGGTGACTGAACGGAGGCAAACTAAGGCATTCTGAGCGGATCCTTTTCCATTCAAAATAGATTAGGGCAAAACTGATCCGTTTTGGACCGCTTTTGAGAGCCCTGAACTGATCTCACAAACGGAAAGCAAAAACGCTAGTGTGTAAGTAGCCTTACCTGTTATTTCCCTCGAGTCAGGAACAATTATTTGGGTGCGTGATGCGGGCTAGCCTGCGGTACATTACAATAGCTTACAATCTTATTCTCTGCTATAATAATTCCCTGCTCCAACAACTGGTTAAACAGCAAGTGCTATAGTGTTTCTCTTGAATACACCAGCCTGGCTTGAATTAGCTGTGAAGCTTCTCAGCTCTCAGATGTGAACTGACACTTGTTAAGAGCAGTTAACAACACTTGTGGCCTGACACAAACAGCAAACCTAACTACTTGCCTGGTCTCAGTCTCTAGGATCCTAGACGCTAAAACTACATAAGATGCGTGCACAAATAGTCTTACTGACCCGGTTCTGCTTTGTGTAAGCTGGTAACTGTGGATGGAACAAGGGTTTCTCCAATCAGTGTGCAGTTCCGCAGTGTCTGTGCCTTTAATGCTCAGCTCCCATCTGAGTTCCTGGCAGCAGTTCCCCTTTCTCTGGACAAGATCACTGTAATGGACACGATCAGTCGAGGTATTCTCCTCACACAGCTCCTGGAGGCCTCTTCCAAGCTCACCCTAAGATGGCTGCTGCTGTTTTCATCCCCAGGCTTTGCAACTCCACCCCCTGAGAGTTTTCAACATCAGAAGCTAGAAATGCAGTCCTTTTAGCTATGCTTATGAAACAGCGGCCTCTTTTGGCCAAACAGCAGAATGTCAGTCCAAATCATTTAACTTCATTTGCATAAATGCAATGTTCACAAAATGAGTGCTGTTTCCCTATCTCACAATTGTATACACAACACTGTATTTTATCATTTCTGAAAGAAAATCTGGGCCGCTGGCTTTTTTACCCTTTATCAATGAGATCCTCTTTGTTATCTCTGGTAGTGCCATTGGAAATCTTTTATTTTTTCTTCTCTTTTTGTTCTGTACTTTGGTCCTCATTTGGGATGTCTTTGTAAAGGTCCTTGAAGTACTGCAACCAAATGTTGCCGTTTTGGATGTGGAAGATGGTGTTCTTACTGGTTTTGTCCATGTGGTTCCATAGTTCCCACAAGGAGTTGTTCTGGAGAGTGTCTTGGAGTTGGAGGAGCTTGGTTGAGATGTGGCCTTGCTTTTTCTGATGGTTTTGTATTGCCTTTGTATGTTGTTCCCTCATACTGTTTTTTTTTAGGTCTTGGTGTATGCTATTTGAGGCTGTTCTTTGCACCTTTCTTATATCTTTGCACTTCCATCAAACCAACTGTTGGGTTGTTGTTTTCTTGGCCTCTTGTTTTTGCATCTTTTGAGGTCAGACATTTCTGCCATGATGTAAAGCAGGCATGCTCAACCTGCGGCCCTCCAGCTGTTGTAAAACTCCAACTCCAACAATGCCCTGCTATAGGCTGATAGGTGTAGGCTGCTCGGGAGTTGTGGTTGAGCATGCCTGGTGTAAAGTATATTGTTAAAGTCTTTTACCATGAGATTTACTCCTCCTGGGTTCAGCTCATACACTTTATTATGGAGCATCTTGTGGATCTCTGCTCTGTTTATGGTCTCTATGCATTTTGGGGCCGACATCTTCGACCTCTTAAAAGATGGAGATCTGGTCTTCTGCGGTGATTGTGCAGGTGATTTGCTTGTGGATTTAATGTATAGGAGCATTTATTTGTGGTCTGATAGGTGTGTTTGTGTGTCTAGCAAGAGATTCCCCCATGGTGCAGCCATTGAGAATACGAAGTCCAAGGCTTCAACATAAGTTCAGCAGTTTTCTGCCACTTTTATTAGATGTGCCATCATAGCGTTTCCTCTCAGTGTGCACTGAACTGTCATATAAATAGATCTTTCCATCAGTGGTCAGGTAGTCTCTCTCCATCCCTTTTCTTGCATTGAGGTCTCCATAGATGAGACCATTGCCCAGGGCCTGGAAATGGGCAGCTTTTCTCTATAGGATCTCAGGTAAGTTATCAATTTTTTTTATGTCTGCTCTGAGCATGGGGGTCTGATCTGATGTCTGCTTGGGGGGTCATTCACATCGGGCTCTGATCTCAGATCTGCTTAAGGGGTAATTCACATTGGGGCTCTGATCTGAGGTCTGCTTGGGGGGATCATTCACATTGGGGCTCTGATCTGAAGTCTGCTTGGGGGTCATTCACACTGGGGATCTGAATGGGGGGTCTTAATCATATTGGGGCTCTGATATGAGGTCTGATTGGGGGTCTAATTAACATTGGGGTCTGAGCCAAAGCCTACTTAACAATGAGAGTCTGAATGGGGCTCTGAGCTGAGATCTGATTAACACTGGGGGTCTGAGCTGAGGTCTGTATAACATTAACCCCATTTGCCTTTTTACGGCAGTCACTAAGGGGACTTAGGCTGGGCCGCTGCTTTTTTATGGTGGCCCAGTCTAAGTAATACACAGGACTCTTGTGCAGCGAGGAGCGGAGACCCAGCTCTCACATGAGAGCCGCGGCCCTGCTCTAACAGCCCGGACCGCGGCATGTAAAGTGCTGACAGAGGGAGCAGACTCCCCCTGTCTCCCATTGGCAGCCCTCAAATGTGATTGCGGGGTGCCGATCTGTGTGAAAGCTGGCTGGGGTCTATAAAGGCCCCAAGCCTGCCTTTATATGTTTCTGCGCCTCTCTGGGGGCACACGGTAGGGATAGTGTATTGCATTTGAAAATCAATCAAATGGGACTATTAAGTGGTAAAAAATAAAAAAAATAAAAACATGCATTCAATAAAAAAAATCTCATAAAAAAATTATGCTTTTTTTTCCATTGAAAATACGCTTTTCAATGAAAAATATTGCAAGAAAAAAATATCCCCCATATGTTTAGTATTGCCGCGTCCGTAACGACCCGGACTACATAAAAATCATGTAAATAACCCCCTACAGTGAACGCCATAAAAAAATATTTTTAAAAAAAAGACAGAATTGCTCATTTATTCTTAGTTGCCACCGAAAATAATAACAAGCGATCAAAAAGCTTAATTTACTCCAAAATGATACGAATGAAAAATAGAAGTTTTCCCGCAAAAATCAAGCCCCCACATAACTCCATAGAAAGAAAAATAAAAAAAGTTATGGGTCTTGGGAAGCGGCAATGCAAAAAAAAAAATTTGTTTTAAAAAAAGGGGGTTTTATTGCAAAAAAGTAGTAAAATGTAAAAAAAAAAACGATATGTATTTGGTATCACTGTAATCGTAATGACCCAGAGAATAAAGATATTATGCTATTTATACCAAAAAATGAATGCCGTAAAATTTATAACGTAAAAACCCAGTGGCAGTATTGCTGTTTTTCCCATCTCCCGCCCAGAAAGAGTTAATAAAAGAGTTAATAAAAGTTAATCAGAAAGTTATGTGTACCCCAAAATGGCGCCATTAAAAACTACAACTTATCCTTCAAAAAACAAGCCCTCATAAAGCTATATAGATGGAAAAATACAAAAGTTATAGCTCTTGGAATGCGACGATGAAATATGGAAGAAAAATGCTTGGTCAGTAAGGCCCAAAACAGGCTGGTCACTAAGGGGTTAAGGGTCAGATTTTGGCTCTGAGGTGAGGTCTGATTAACATTGAGCTTAGTTCTGATGAAAAATATATTTTTTAAATTTTCTTCCTCTAAAACTTCAATGCGTCTTATGGGCAGGTGTGCCTTATAGGGCAAAAAATATGGGTAACCACTCCCCGTCATTGTACCCCAAAGAAGCCACGTTCATACATGATAGCGGCATCTGATATAAATAACAGTGTAAAATAAAAAAAATAAAAAATCATACTTACCTGATCCATTTGCTCGTGGCCGGCCGGCCGACGCTATCTTGCTTGAAGATCTGACGAGAAATTTTGCGCAGCCTTTGATGATGTCATAGGTCACTGTGCATGGGATTTCGTGCGGGATCTTCAAAAAAAGATGCCGGCGGCAGGGCCGTCGCGAGCAAATGAATCAGGTAAGTTGGATTTATTTTTTTGTTTTTACACTATTTCAGGTTACATCGATTCGCTACCACGAAGCACAAAGAAATTCAGCTTTGCGGCAAATAGAATTTATCCTGAAATTTGTATCGAAGTACACTTTGTGGACTACGATTCACTAAAAGCTAGTGACCATAGGGTTGACATTTTGCATACAGTACAAGTAATAGTACAAGCATCGATGAAGGAGAGACTTTACAGTAGTATATTCATCATGAATTCCAACGTAATCAATAACCTGTCCTTACAACATGGATGCCTCTTTTTCTTCACTCATATTAATCTGACACTGCAAAATATGTTTCCCATATAACTATGCATAGCATGTGTCCAGCGCTGGACTTCCTTCGGCCCAACAAAGGAAATTATCCTGAGGGTCCAATGACAAACAAATATTTTTAATGTGCTTTTCTCACAGCGTATGGATAGTTGTGTGACTGGGGTGACTCCCTGGAAGGTCAGTGGCCGCCATATAGGCACTCGACCACAAAACACACAATGCACACTAAGGTCAATTTCATAGGAAGCCAATTTGCCTATTTGTATATTTTTGGAGTGTGAGAGGAAACCGGAGTACCCAGAGAAAACCCACACAAACACGGTGAGAAAACTCGATTCATATGCTGTCCCTGATCGGATTCGAACTGTGCTGTCCACCCTCATAAACTGCAAAAGGCCCCAGTGCAAAAAAAGTACGTGGGTCCGAAAGTTTGTTGAGAGATAGGTACTCATCTTAGAGCTCTTTTCTGGCAAGTTACTTAATGGTGTACCAACTTTTCTTGCAGATTGTAATCAACCAGTAACAACTATTAAAATATTTAAACAATCCCTTATATTCAATGGAGTAGACATTCGGATGGTGGTGAACCCCTTTTCCTACTGGGCTCCTGTAAATGCACAGGCTGTATATATGGTATGCCCTTGAGGTCAGCTCTAAATGAAATTGTCTACTGTTAGACTAATGGGGCTCTGCTTTATTAGGGATTATTTATTGTATCAGAGGTTGGGCCTACTGGAGGATCCTCTGGTAATCTGGTGGGCCAGTTCAACCTTGCATGTGTGTACAGTAGAGGCGGATTGATATACAGTATCTTGGTGCCATATAAACAATAAAAAACTCAAAACGGAAAGAAAATATATAGAAATATTAATAAAATATCAAAAAATGATTTCTAAACTATGATTACTGAGGGATTCTAGACTAGGAATGGATTTTCTTGGCATTGCCAAGTCATACCATATTTAAGATTGCTGGGCAGTTTACAGTACATTGTATATGATGTTTATATTATGTTTTCATTAGTTAATACACAAATACAGACTTCAATATTTTTCCTTTTGAAATCATTCTTAAATCAACCTTTCTCCCCTTGAAGATTCAAGCTACAGTTTATCTGTTGTACTTTTAAGCAGGTTGGTATTTCAAATATCTATATGGAAGTGTCTAAACTGGTTGTTCTCAGGAATATCGAAGCATCTCTGCTCTTCTTCCCAAATAACTCAATGTAAGACTCTGACCTCAGGATCATGGCCAAGATTTCTGTTCATTGTCCATCTAGGATGAAGGCCAACTGCTCCAAAGATTTAGATGAAAGAGTAAAAATATGAGTTCAAAATATTGTGAAAATGGGAACACAGTCTGATCTTTGTCATCATGAGATCAAACGACAAAGAAATGGCCTGTGTCTTCTCAGAGTCCCGGACTGAAAAAAGTAAGATCCCAGAATGCTACATATACAGTATAATATATAGTCTAGGGATTCTTAGATACTCTAGATTTTCTAGATTTTGGGTTAGATTTACTTCTATCCAATGTGGAAAATTATAGATTTCCTGTAGATTACGAGAAAAGAAAAAAAAAAATGAAAACTTGATGACCAAGTAAACAGCACAGCCAATGTAGCTAGGTACAAACAAGTTGCACCATGGCCTACAACAAGCAGAACGCTGGTATCCGACAAAATTTTCCCAGCGTTTACAGTTTAAGCTCTTTTGAAGAAGCTCAAAGAAATTGTTATGGCTGAGGACCATAAATATACTGTTCAAGCATGGACACTAAACATAGCCATGAGTTTTCAGAAGTTGTGGCATGAATAGTCATCATAGAAGTGATGGTACAAAATGGATATTCCTCTGAAAAGGAAACAAAGTCAAAGTCTCCATCTTTTCACTTAATCGTCAGGCTGTCAAGTCAACATTTGTCATTTTTTGCTTAAGCAGGAGACTGCTTTTCCATGGGATAGTGTTACATTCATGAGTGGCTAAGGAACAGAGTTGGGGGGTAATCAGAACTAGGTCCATGCCAAGAAACCTGCAGTTTCCCATTCGAGCCTCATACATTCAAATAAATGGATCTGAAAAATAACAGATGCACTTGGACACCATAGGGATGTCGAGAAATGCCTATGTTTTGCAGATGGTCATCTGAATCAGGCCTTAATGGAATCCTCAATGTTGACAATTACAAGCATATTTTTATTTTCATCCACAAGTGAGGTATCTGATCTGTCCATACTGTATTCTGAAGCAGGATAGCAATCCTAAAGCATGTTCAGAATCATGAAGAACTATTTTCAATAAAAATAACTAGAACAGATGGTAAGACCTCCAAAAAAGAGATGCCCCAGTATACCTGATATTGTCTTGGATTGCCCTTACAGACAGTAAGCAATGAACCCAAAGTCTACAAAATTGTGGCAACTTCTCCAAGGTGCTCCATAAACAATTCTAGGCAATTATTGGCCACACAAAAGTATAATCTAGTATGCTTTATGTTTAGAAATGCTTTGTGCCATTATTTCCATGGCAAAATTAATTTACATTTTCCAGATATCCCTAGGAAGATAGAACAAAACATACAATGCAACAGCTCTCTGCAAACCAAATGAAGTACAAAAATGCATTATAATTAATAATGCTATGCTTATAAATTAGAGATGCATGGCAAATACATTTTGTACAAAATTATTTGAGCCCTTCTGCCACACGTCAAGGCAATGTCTGTAAGACGGGAACCTAACACTAAATTCTACCTGTTATGTGCCATGATGGCTACTATCCCTAGGAAGATCTTGCAACCTGAACAAAGTGCTACAAAATGAATAAATGATGGTACAAATGAGTCTTATCCTCTTTAACTCCTTTAAAGGGAACCTGTCATCAACTTTTTACCGCCCATACTAACGGCAGCATAAAGTAGAGACAGGTGAGTCTGTCATTTAACAGTTAAAAGTAAGTGGTTGCCGAGAACCAACATCACAATCATTGCAGACTGGGCCTGGAAAAGAGTCCCGGCCACCTGAGAAGAGTCCTGGTTATTCATGAATTCCTGCTCTCCCTGCCCACCTGCTGGTGACTGACAGTATTCTACCTAGTTTTCTCCCTTTTTTCTCTTGGAGAGAACTGCCAGTCATCAGCAGATGGGTGAGGAGAGCAGGAGATTATGAATAACCATGACTCTTCTCTGATAGATTTGACTCTTCTCAAGGCCAGGGCTGCAATGATTATGATGCTGGTTGTCGGCAACCACTTACTTTTAGCTTTATGAGTGACACACCGCTGAAATCAGCATTTCTGTCACTATTTTATGCTGCCCTCAGTGAGGTCAGCAGTGGCGGATTACAATAGGGACGTTCGGGTTGGCAGCCCCGGGCCCAGCACCGCTGGGGGGCCCAACGCCGACCCGAACGCCCACATACTGCGGCGGGGCATGGGGGTGCATAGCTCCCTGTCCCGTCGCCAATCACCGCCATCGGTTTCAGGCCTAGTAGGCCTGAGGCCTATGCGGTAGTGAAATCCCGGCGCAGGCGTGCGTGATGACGTCATTGCGTGCCTGTGCCAGGACGCAGCACTGTGACGTGTGCACGCCTGCCTCATCCCGCCTTCCTCTGCGAGCAAGCGCCTGGCCCTGGACATAGGTGAGTATTTAGCTTTTCATTTTTTATTTCATGTGCCTACTTTGGGGGACATGTGGGGGGGCACACAGGAGGACATATTAAGGAAGAGACATCGAGTACATGGGAGGCGGAATGTGGGGGCTGTGTGGGGCCAAATTATTATGGGAGGGACTACTATGTGGGGGCAAATTATTATGGGAGAGACTACTATGTGGGGGCAAATTACTATATGGGGCAGTGTGGGGGCAAATTGCTATGTGGGGGCAGTGTGAGGCAAATTATTATGGGAGGGACTACTATGTGGGGGAAAATTACTATATGGGGCAGTGTGGGGGCAAATTACTATGTGGGGGCAGTGTGGGGGAAACCTGTAGTGTGGGGGCAGTGTGGGGGAAATTGCTATGTGGGGACAGTGTGGGGTAATTGCTATGTGAGGACAGTGTGGGGTAGTTTCTATGTGGGGACAAATTACTATGTGGGAGCAGTGTTGGGGAAACTATTGTGTGGGGGCAGTGTGGGGGAAATTGCTATGTGGGGACAGTGTGGGGAAATTGCTATGTGGGGACAGTGTGGGGAAATTGCTATGTGGGGACAGGGTGGGGTAATTGCTATGTGGGGACAGTGTGGGGTAATTTCTATGTGGGGACAGAGTGGAGAAATTGCTATGTAGGAACAGTGTGGGGTAATTTCTTTGTGGGGACAGTGTGGGGTAATTTCTATGTGGGGACAGTGTGGGGTAATTTCTATGTGGGGACAGTGTGGAGTAATTTCTATGTGGGGACAGTGTGGGGAAATTGCTATGTGGGGGCAGTGTGGGGGCAAATTACTATGTGGGGGCAGTGTGGGGGAAACTATTGTGTGGGGGCAGTGTGGGGGAAATTGCTATGTGGGGACAGTGTGGGGAAATTGCTATGTGGGGGTAAATTACTATGTAGGGCAGTGTGGGGGCAAATTACTATGTGGGGCAGTGTGGGGGAAATTACTATGTAGGGGCAGTGTGGGGGAAATTACTATGTAGGGGAAATTACTGTGTGGGGGCAAACTACTATATGGGGGCAGTTTGGGGGAAATTACTGTGTGGGGGCAAATTACTATGGGGAGATTACTATGTGGGGGCAGTGTGGTGGAAATTACTATTTCAGTTAAGGGCGCAATTTGGGGTATTTTTTTTAGTCTGAAGATGTCATATGGCCTAGGAAGAGACTGTGGCGCTCATGAAGCACCGCAGCCTCTTCATGCAAAAAAATAAATAAACTAAAATGGAGGGAGGGGCCCAAGTTGGGTAGACAGCCCCGGGTCTATCATGCACTTAATCCGCCCCTGGAGGTCAGCATAAAGTTGATGACAGGTTCCCTTTAACGTCTGCACGCTAGAAAAAAATCTTGCCCCATGGGTAATAAATAAAAATGTTAACCATATATACCAATATATCATACTGATCTAGACCCTGAAAGGAGCTCCTCAATCTTCCACCAATTGCCTCAATACACCCACCATGACCTTGACCACAGCCCTATAAAAAGCGGCAGCCATCTTAGATTCTGCCATTTACCAGTGTACTTACTCTGTAAGCGCTAGGGACAGTGATAGGAAACACTTGATTGTGGTAAATTAAACGATTTATAAGTGCAGCTTCAGTAGGGGAGGTTACTGACTGGGTTATAGGAAAGTTAAAGGTAGGTGGAGCGTCCTAAAAAATGATTTTAGGGATTTAGGTCAAAAGCTTAGGGCAAGGAAGGACCTCAAAGGTAGTATTTTCCGAAATACTGCCTGCACCACGAGCACAAGAAAGGCAGCGGGAGATTAGGGAGGTTAACGAGTGGCTCAAGAACTGGTGTAGGAAGGGGAGGGTAATTACATTATAGGAGGGGAAGATAGTGCAGATATAGACCTGGGGCAAGGTAATGGAACTGGGGGAGGAATGGAAGGAGGGACTAGAACAGTTTAGAATGAAAGGTGTAGGGTAAATAATATACATAAACCTCTTAAATATATGTATGCTAATGCAAGAAGCCTGACTAATAAAACTGGGGAACTGGAATTAGTGATGTGTGAGGAGGACTATGACATAGTGGGAATAACTGAGACAAGGCTGGATGATAGTTATAAATGGGCAGTTAATGTACAGGGTTACAGTCTGTTTAGAAAGGATTACCAAAACCGGAAAGGGGGAGGGGTCTGTCTAAAGCCCACAGTCCGAGAAGATATAAGTGAGGGACATGAACCTGTGGAGTCACTGTGGGTAGTAATACATGGAGGCAAAAACAGAGTCCACAGAAAATCTACTACTAAACGAGATAGACGAGGTAGCAAATCATAATGAGGTCGTTATTATGGGGGACTTCAACTACTCAGATATAGACTGGGAAACTGAAACCTGTACATCTTATAAAAGAAACAGGTTCTTGGCAATAACCAAAGACAATTACCTTTCCCAACTGGTTCAGGACTAGAGGGACGGCCATACTAGACTTAGTATTAACCAATAGACCTGACAGAACAACAGATGTGCAGGTTGGGGGACAACATAAAGTAATAACCTTCCAATTATCATTCAAAAGAGTGTTTCTTCAGGGAGGAACAAAAATACCAGACTTCAAAAAAGGAAAATTTGGCCAACTAAGAGAGGCTATAGGCCTAACTAATTGTATCTCAAGGCCTAACTAAGTCCTCAAAAATAAAAATACAGCCACAAAATGGGATATTTTTAAAAGCATCCTAAAATCTAATTGTGAGAGGTATATACCTTATGGGAATAAAAGGTTAAGGAACAAGAAAAAAACTATGTGGATAAATAGAACTCTAAATAAAGCAATGAATAACAAAAAGAAAGCATTTAAATCACTAAAACAGGAGGGCAGTGAGGAAAAACTATAAGGGAAAAATAGAATATGTAAAAAACAAATAAAAGCAGCCCAACTAGAGAACGAGAGATTAATTGCCAAAGAGGGCAAAACTAACCATAAAATGTTCTTCAATTATATAAATGGTAAAAAGTATAAATCTGAAGGTGTCGACCCTTTACAGAGTGATGAAGAGAGCGATGAGGAGAAAGTAAAGCTATTCAATATTTTTTTCTCCACTGTATTTACTGAAGAAAATAAACTGTCAGATGAAATGCAGAATGTAAAAGTAAATTCCCCATTAAAAGTGCCCTGTCTGACCCAGGAAGAAGTACAGCAGCGTTTTAAAATAGACAAATCGCCAGGGACAGATGGCATACACCCCCGTATCCTAAGAGTATTAAGTAATGTCATAGCCTTATTTCTGATAGTTAAGGACTCTATACTGACAGGGAGTGTTCCACAGGATTTGCGCATAGCAAATGTGGTGCCAATATTCAAAAAGGGTCCAAAAACTATAGGACGGTAAGTTTAACATCCGTCGTGGGTAAGCTGTTTGAAGGTTTTCTAAAAGATGATATCTTGGAGCACCTCAATGAAAATAAGCAAATAACGCCATATCAGCATGGCTTCATGAGGGATCGGTCATGTCAAACTAATTTAATCAGTTTCTATGAGGAGGTAAGTTCTAGACTTGAAAGCGGCGAATCAATGGAAGTCGTATATCTGGACTTCTCCAAAGCATTTGACACTGTACCGCATAAAAGGTTAGTATATAAAATGAGAATGCTCGGACTGGGAGAAAATGTCTGTATGTGGGTAAGTAACTGGCTCAGTAATAGAAAACAGAGGGTGGTTATTAATGGTACACACTCAGATTGGGTCACTGTCACTAGTGGAGTACCTCAGGGGTCAGTACTGGGCCCTATTCTCTTCAATATATTTTTTTAATGATCTTGTAGAAGGCATGCACAGTAAAATATAAATTTTTGCAGATGACACTAAAATGTGTAAAATAATTGGCACAGAAGAGGACAGTATACTGCTACAGATGGATCTGGATAGATTGGAGGCTTGGGCAGAGAAGTGGCAGATGAGGTTTAACACTGATAAATGTAAGGTTATGCACATGGGAAGGAATAATGCAAGTCACCTGTACATACTAAATGGTAAAACACTGGGTAACAGTTCAGAGGAGGACAACTAAAGTAATAACTGGAATGAGGGAACTACAGTACCCTGAAAGATTATCAAAATTAGGGTTATTCACTTTAGAAAAAAGACGACTGAGGGGAGATTTAATTACTATGTATAAATATATCTGGGGTCAGTACAAAGATTTCTCCCATCATCTATTTATTCCCCAGAACTGTGACTGTGACAAGGGGACGTCCTCTGCACTTGGAGGAAAGAAGGTTTGTACACAAACATAGAAGAGGATTCTTTACGGTAAGAGCAGCAAGACTATGGAACTCTCTGCTTGAGGAGGTGGTGATGGTGAGTTCACTAAAAGAGTTCAAGAGGGGCCTGGATGTATTTCTGGAGTGTAATAATATTACAGGCTATAGCTACTAGAGATCGGTCTTTGATCCATGGAGTTATCTGATTGCCTGAATGGAGTTAGGAAGGAATTTTTTTCCCCTTAAGGGGGGAATTTTCTTTTGCCTTCCTCTGGATCAACTTGCAGGATAACAGGCCGAACTGGATAGACAAATGTATTTTTTCGGCCTTATATACTGTACTATGTTACTATGTTACCCCTTGCTGCACTGACTGGGGATCCAAATTGCCATTACAGTTCTGTCATTCCAGCAAACCGTTCTTGTCATTGGGGTGCAAGTGCTGTTTGATACAGCCATTAACAGGGTTTATTACAAGGAAATATTTCTGCAGTACGTCTTATTTGCAGTTATATGTTGCAGTTATATGTTGTAAAGCCCTTTTTGCCGTGTATTAGTGGCAAAAGAAAAATATATTTGGCGTCCAGCTTTGCACTTAGCTGTTGAAAAGCCTTTTGTGTTGTGTAAAAGTAGAAAAAAATTAGGGCATAATTGCCTTTCAGCGGTGCAGTGATATATTCTAAAGCCCTGTTTGCTGTGTATTAGTGGCGAAATAAAAATATATTCGCCGTCCAGCGTTGTACTTATATGTTAAAAAAGCCTTGTGTGGTGTAAAAGTGGAAAAAAATAAAGGCCTATTTGCCAATCAGTGGTGCAGTTATATGTGGTAAAGGCCTTTTTGCAGTAATTTTTTTTATGTGAAACAAGCTTGTTTGGGGAAATTTCATGGGTACCTTTACACCTCCTTTTGCTGTATGGACCGAATTACGTAGTGGTGAAATTTTTTCTGTGAAACCGGCTTTTTTGGGGAAAATTCATGGGTGACTGTACACCTCCTTTTGCTGTATGGACCGAATTACATAGTGGTGAATTTTTTTTCGGTGAAACAGGCTTTTTTGGGGAAAATTCATGGGGGATTGTACACCTCCTTTTGCTGACGAGCAGACTTTGCCTTTACCATCTATTCAAAATTAAATCAAGCAACTTCAGTAAGTCGGAAATATTCATGTGTTTTTATCTGCTCCATCTGCATTCGATCTTCACAGCACACAAGACATGACAGGACAGCCTCTGCTTTGGAGTCCAAGTCCAGTTTCTTAAGATCAGGACTTCCTTCAGAATTGTGTGGAACATTCTGGCTCCCTGTGTAAAGCCATAACAAAAGGACTCTGTAGGCAAAATAAAAATATATTCGTCGTTCAGTGTTGCACTTATATGTTGAAAAGTCTTGTGTAGTGTAAAAGTTGAAAAACTTAAGGGCCTACTTGCCATTCAGGGGTGCAGTTATACGTGGTAAAGCCCTTTTTGCGAAGACATTTTTTATGTGACACAGACTTTTTTACGGAAATTGTATAGGTGATTGTACACCTCCTTTTGCGGTATGGACCGAATTACTTAGTGGTGAAATTCTTTATGTGACACAGGCTTTTTTTTTCGGAAAATGTAAGGGTGACTGTACACCTCCTTTTGCTGTATGGGCCGAATTATGCAGTGGTAAAATTTTTAATTTCAAAGCAAACTCCGCTGCTGTGTATTTCTTGTGAAGTCAATGTCTCCAACTATGCCCCTCGCGCGATTTACACCAAATACATTATTTTCATGTAGAGATCCAAGAATTATGTTGGAGGCATATAGTGTATGCAAGCCATGTGCGACCACTCTGACGCTGTTCTGCACCTGGTTTGCCTGGGCCAGCGGAGTCACACAGGGGAGGAACTGCTTCGTGTCCTTCATCAAGAAATCATGGCTTTCTCCGCGACAACTGAAAATCGGAACCATGGTGACCAACAACTGGAATAACATGGTGTCGACGCTGAGTCAAGGAGGGCTGAGCCATGCGCCCTGCATGGCACATGTGTTCAATCTGGTTGTCAAGCAGTTCCTGAAGTCTTCCACCTATCTGCAAGACATCCTAAAAATGGCCAGGAAACTTTGCATGCACTTCAGCCACTCGTACACCACAAAGCATACCCTCCTTGAGCTGCAGCGGCAGAACACCATCCCCCAACATAGGCTGATATGCGACGTTTCCACCCGTTGGAATTCCACCCTCAATATATTGGACCGACTATACGAACAGAGAAAGGCCATCAACGATTTCTTGATGATCCAAGCGGACAGGAGTAGTCCCTTGTGTAACTTAGATGTTAGCCAGTGGCAGCTCATGTGTGACACCTGTCGTTTGCTCAGGCCCTTTAAGAAGGCCACAATATTTGTCAGTCGCCAGGACTACAAGATGAATGATGTCATTCCACTGCTTCATGTACAGTCAGTGAACGGGAACATAATTTATCATTTATCACAAGGATATGCAAACACCAAGCGATGGGGTGTTAACCCCCAGGAGTAGGTCATCGGGAAGAAGAAGCAGTAATTTTCACAGCCCGAGGTATCCTCCCGGAAGCTTGACCTCTGCACATCGATTGTCTGCATTGCGAAGCTTGTCTAAAAGAGAAATCCTGCAGTGCACCCCCATGGAGGAAACTCTTGATCTGGCACAGGCTGCTTTGCTCCTTTAATAACAATGGACTCTATACAGCGTGACCAGTGGCGTGCACACAATCCATGGGGCCCCTGTGCGAAACTGATCCAATATGTGAATCGGACGGATGGATGCCAGACGCAGCTGCAGCAGGGGCCAGGGGTCCGCAGGCGGCCGGGCCCCCCTGGGGTGCCGGGCCCGGCCGCAACTGCGACCCCTGCGACCCCTATATGTACGCCACTGAGCGTGACACTGATGTATAATTTTAATACACCAGACTGAAAGAGTATTCCAAGCACCTGTCTGCCCACATAGCTGCCGAGAAGCAGAAGGGTCTTGCCATTGAAGTGGGCTCAGAGCTGAACCTAAAAGCTAAATTTTCCTGTTTACCTGGACTCAAGGGAAAGAACAGAGATCCACTGGCTGTGCTCATACAGATTTCATCCAAGCTTCCACTCACCAAGGCAAGCACAGAAGACCGGATTGTGTGGACAAGTTGGTTCTGCGGGATGTACACACATAGGACGATCCATTAGAGGTGTTACCAAAGACATTTACTTGCCTCCTGCTCTTCCTGTATAATGGCTCCAAGGCGCTCACGGATATCGTAGGGACGTAGTTCCAAAGAAACTTTAATTGTTGTTTCCTTAAGCTGGTGATCAGTAGTGATGTCGCGAACATAAAATTTTCAGTTCGCGAACAGCGAACGCGAACTTCCGCAAATGTTCGCGAACTGGCGAACCGGGCGAACCGCCATAGACTTCAATAGACAGGCGAATTTTAAAACCCACAGGGACTCTTTCTGGCCACAATAGTGATGAGAAAGTTGTTTCAAGGGGTCTAACACCTGGACTGTGGCATGCCGGAGGGGGATCTATGGCAAAACTCCCATGGAAAATTACGTAGTGGACGCAGAGTCGGGTTTTAATCCATAAAGGGCATAAATCAACTAACATTCCTAAATTGTTTGGAATAACGTGCTTTAAAACATCCAGTGTGTGTATACGATCAGGTATGATGTTGTATCGATCAGGTAGTGTAAGGGTTACGCCCGCATCACAGACATTGACAGACCAAACTCCCCTTTTAATGCACCGCAAACAGTTCATTTGCACAACCGCAAACTCCCCATTTGCACAAGGTTGGATACCAAGCTAGCCACGTCCCGGTGATGTCATTGAAGGTTTCTTCCTCCACCCAGCCACGTACAACACCAAGGGTCCCCGAAAGGTCAATTGAATTGATTTTTCGAATGGGGAGATGGTTAAAAAAACGCTGGCTCCCTCCCCTTTGTTTTTATCCACGGTGACTGCGTCTGCGCCGTGCAATTTACTGTCACACCCGATATGAGTGGTATTTTCTGTAGTACTATTCTCATCAGTTTAATCCCTCTAACGTCCCCGACTCCCCAATCTGGGGGCCATTTATTAAACAGATTTTTCGGACGGGGAGATGGTTAAAAAAACGCTGGCTCCCTCCACTCTGTTTTAATCCACGGTGACTGCGTCTGCGCCGTGCAATTTACTGTCACACCCGATATGAGTGGTATTTTCTGTAGTACTATTCTCATCAGTTTAATCCCTCTAACGTCCCCAATCTGGGTGCCATTTATTGAATAGATTTTTCGAACGGGGAGATGGTTAAAAAAAACCTGGCTCCCTCCACTCTGTTTTAAACCACGGTGACTGCGTCTGACCGCGCAATTTACTGTCACACCCGATATGAGTGGTATTTTCTGTAGTACTATTCTCATCAGTTTAATCCCTCTAACGTCCCCAATCTGGGTGCCATTTATTGAATAGATTTTTCGAACGGGGAGATGGTTAAAAAAACGCTGGCTCCCTCCACTCTGTTTTAAACCACGGTGACTGCATCTGCGCCGTGCAATTTACTGTCACACCCGATATGAGTGGTATTTTCTGTAGTACTATTCTCATCAGTTTAATCCCTCTAACATCCCCAATCTGGGGGCCATTTATTAAATAGATTTTTTGAACGGGGAGATGGTTAAAAAAACGCTGGCTCCCTCCACCGATATGAGTGGTATTTTCTGTAGTATTATTCTCATCAGTTTAATCCCTGTTACGTCCCATATCAGGAATTGCCTTTTATGAAAAAAAATTTAGGCCGGGTACCTTCGACTGCCTTCACAGTGACAGACCAAACTCTCATACACTAAACTGAATTGATTTCAGGAACCGGGAGATGGAAAAAGCAGCTTGGTCGGTCCTCTTACTCCCAAATTGGGGCACTGCGCGTGCACAGAGCAATGTGCTGTGACACCCTATATGAGTGGTGTCTTAACTAGTACTATTGCTATCAGTTTAATCCCTGTTACGGACCCTATCCGGTCGAATTGATTAACCATTGTCGAATCCCCCATTGACATCCCCCTTATAAGCTGTGTAAAGCATATTTTTTAGTTTGGTTTTGAACTGCTGCATCCTTTCCGACTTTTGGTAATTTGGTAACATTTCTGCCACTTTCTGCTTATACCGGGGGTCTAGTAGCGTGGCCACCCGATCGCTTTTGGTCTGACCATAATGAAGCAACGGCCTTATCATCTGGGGTGTGGCAACATTGCCAACACACTTTTATAGAGGTGATGATGATTGCTTCATTGTGATACGCAAGCCCCTTCACCACAACAAGGTAACGATCACGAAGGGGAATTGACACTTGTATGTGCCTTTTTTTTTTGGTTTGTTTTTGCAGCCACAGTGCTGCACCATAGGACAGAAAAATTAGGCATGTACACATGCCTGAAAAATAATGGCACTGTTGCAGACGCTATTGTAGCAGCGGCCGGAAAAATTTATGTTTTCCAGGCAGAAAAGTGACTAAAACATTACGGCTTGAACCCTAGTTGGTGGTGGAGAATTCACGAAAGTCATCCGGTATGCAGACATTAAATACAGCAGCGTGGGGACCATTTTGAGGCCAAGGCATGTAATCAGGCCTTTTGTTAGTCAAACGTATCCCCCACTGTCAGTCCCTTCGGGATCCATGCCTCATTCATCTTTATGAAGGTGAGGTAATCAACACTTTTTTGACCGAGGCGACTTCTCTTGTCAGTGACAATGCCTCCTGCTGCACTGAAGCTCCTTTCTGACAGGACACTTGAAGCAGGGCAGGCCAGAAGTTCTATCGCAAACTGGGATAGCTCAGGCCACAGGTCAAGCCTGCACACCCAGTAGTGAAGGGGTTCATTGCTCCTCAGAGTGTCGATATCTGCTGTTAAGGCGAGGTAGTCTGCTACCTGTCGGTCGAGTCGTTCTCTAAGGCTGGATCCCGAAGGGCTGTGGCGATGAGTAGGACTGAAAAAGCTCCGCATGTCCTCCATCAACAACACATCTGTAAATCGTCCAGTCCTTGCCGCCGTGGTAGGAGGAGGATTACACTCACCTCTTCCCCTGTTAGATTCCCGTTGTGCTGTGACATCTCCCTTATAAGCTGTGTAAAGCATATTTTTTAGTTTGGTTTTGAACTGCTGCATCCTTTCCGACTTTCGGTAATTTGGTAACATTTCTGCCACTTTCTGCTTATACCGGGGGTCTAGTAGCGTGGTCACCCAGTACAGATCGTTCTCCTTTATCCTTTTTATACGTGGGTCCCTCAACAGACATGACAGCATGAAAGACCCCATTTGAACAAGGTTGGATGCAGAGCTTCTCATTTCCCGTTCCTCGTCCTCACTGATGTCATTGACGGTCTGTTCTTCCCCCCAGCCACGTACAACACCATGGGTCCCAGATAGGTGACAACAACGAGCACCCTGGGGTGCCTGCTGTGGTTGGTCTTCCTCCTCCTCAAAGCCGCCACATTCCTCCTCTGACTCCTCTTCCTCATACTCCTCTTCCAGCGTTGCTGCAGGTCCGGCAAGCGATGATGACAAGGCTGTTTCTGGTGGTGATGGTGACCACAACTCTTCCTCTTCCTCTTCACGCTCATCTACAGCCTGATCCAGAACTCTTCGCAGGGCACGCTCCAGGAAGAAAACAAATGGGATGAGGTCGCTGATGGTGCCTTCGGTGCGACTGACTAGGTTTGTCACCTCCTCAAAAGGACGCATAAGCCTACAGGCATTGCGCATGAGTGTCCAGTAACGTGGCAAAAAGATTCCCAGCTCCGCAGAGGCTGTCCTAGCACCCCGGTCATACAAATACTCGTTGACGGCTTTTTCTTGTTGGAGCAGGCGGTCGAACATTAGGAGTGTTGAATTCCAACGTGTCGGGCTGTCGCATATCAAGCGCCTCACTGGCATGTTGTTTCGCCGCTGAATATCGGAAAAGTGCGCCATGGCCGTGTAGGAACGCCTGAAATGGCCACACACCTTCCTGGCCTGCTTGAGGACGTCCTGTAAGCCTGGGTACTTAGACACAAAACGTTGTACGATGAGATTCAACACATGTGCCATGCACGGCACATGTGACAACTTGCCCAAATTTAATGCCGCCAACAGATTGCTTCCATTGTCACACACCACTTTGCCGATCTCCAGTTGGTGCGGGGTCAGCCACTGATCCACCTGTGCGTTCAGGGCGGACAGGAGTGCTGGTCCTGTGTGGCTCTCTGCTTTCAGGCAAGTCAACCCCAAGATAGCGTTACACTGTCGTATCCGGGATGTGGAATAGCCCCTGGGGAGCTGGGGGGAATCAGTTGATGTGCAGCCAGACGCCGCAGCAGAAGAGGACTCAGCCGAGGAGGAAATTAAAGAGGATGGAGTAGGAGTAGAGGAGGTGGCAGTAGGTCTGCCTGCAAGTCGTGGTGGTGTCACCAACTCCGCTGCAGAGCCACGCATTCCATGCTTGTCAGCCGTCAGCAGGTTGACCCAATGCGCAGTATACGTGATATACCTGCCCTGACCGTGCTTTGCAGACCAGGTATCAGTGGTCAGATGGACCCTTGCCCCAACACTGTATGCCAGAGATGCCATGACTTCCTTTTCAATGACATGGTAGAGGTTTGGGATTGCCTTTTTTGAAAAAAAATTTCGTCCGGGTACCTTCCACTGTGGTGTCCCAATAGCGACAAATTTTTTGAAGGCCTCAGACTCTACCAGCTGGTATGGTAAAAGCTGGCGGGCTAAGAGTTCCGTCAAGCCAGCTGTCAGTCGCCGGGCAAGGGGGTGACTTTGTGACATTGGCTTCTTATGCTCAAACATGTCCTTGACAGACACCTGACTGTGGGCAGATGAGCAGGAACTGCTGAAGGTGAGAGATGGAGTGGCGGGTGGTTGAGAGGGGGCAGGGAGGACAGCAGTGGTTGACGTGGCTGAAGATGCAGGACCAGGAGGAGCATGGTGGCTTTGAGTTTGTGTGCTGCTTGTACTCATGTGTTGATCCCATAGGCGTTTGTGATGTGAGATCATGTGCCTTCGCAAAGCAGTTGTACCAAGGTGGGTGTTGGACTTCCCACGACTCAGTTTCTTTTGGCACAGGTTGCAAATGGCATTGCTTTTATCAGAGGCAGACACACAAAAAAAATGCCACACTGCTGAGCTTTGCAATGACGGCATTCTAGTGGTGGCAACAGCATGCGTTGACTGGCGTGCTGTCTGGCTGACCCCAGGTGCCGATACATGCTGTCTGACTGTGCCACTAACTCCTTGCGACGACCTCCCCCTGCTTCCAACTCGTCTCCTCATTCTCTCTGTCTCCCCTTCAGAACTTTCCCCCTCTTCTTCTCTTCGAGCAGGCACCCACGTGGCATCCGTGGACACATCGTCATCATCAACCGCTTCACTTGTATCTGACACCTCAGCAAAGGAAGCAGCAGCGGGTACAACATCATCATCATCACACTGTACGTCCATGTGTGTAATCCTGCCTGACTGAGACATATCCCCGTAATCTACATCATCTGGCAATAATGGTTGCGCATCACTAATTGCATCCAACTGATGTGTAAATAACTCCTCTGACGGATCAAGTGAAGCGGCTGTGGTGGCTGTGGTGGTAGTGGCGACGGGCGGGTGCGTGGTAACTTGAGAGCAGGTGACCGAAGCTGAGTTGGAGGAGGATGGTGCGTCAAGGTTCTTAGCGGAAGCTGTTGAAGATTGGGTGTCCTGTCTAAGCCAGTCAACTACGTCCTCTGAATTTTTCGGGTTCAGGGTACGTGGCCTCTGAAAACTGGGCATTATTCCAGGGACAGTGGAAATCACAGCACCACGACCACGACGGCCCCTGCGGGGTGGCCTGCCTCTGCCTGTCATTTTTTTTTTAGATAAGTGGTACTACGCGTGCTAGGTACTGTGCCACCCGGTATGAGTGGTTGGCACTGGCAGTGGGCACACTACAGTCTGTGGAAGTGGGCCTGACACACACTGGCAGCAGGCAAGCAACTGAATTTAGACTACTGTCTAAAAATTAAATGCCTTATTTATCGGCAAGCTACTGTGCCACCCGGTATCAGTGGTTGGCACTGGCAGTGGGCACACTACAGTCAGTGGAAGAGGGCCTGACACACACTGGCAGCAGGCAAGCAACTGAAATTACACTAAAGTGTAAAAATTAAATGCCTTATTTATCGGCAAGCTACTGTGCCACCCGGTATGAATGGTTGGCACTGGCAGTGGGCACACTACAGTCAGTGGAAGAGGGCCTGACACACACTGGCAGCAGGCAAGCAACTGAATTTAGACTACTGTCTAAAAATTAAATGCCTTATTTATCGGCAAGCTACTGTGCCACCCGGTATCAGTGGTTGGCACTGGCAGTGGGCACACTACAGTCAGTGGAAGCGGGCCTGACACACACTGGCAGCAGGCAAGCAACTGAAATTACACTAAAGTGTAAAAATTAAATGCCTTATTTATCGACAAGCTACTGTGCCACCCGGTATCAGTGGTTGGCACTGGCAGTGGGCACACTACAGTCAGTGGAAGCGGGCCTGACACACACTGGCAGCAGGCAAGCAACTGAATTTAGACTACTGTCTAAAAATTAAATGCCTTATTTATCGGCAAGCTACTGTGCCACCCGGTATCAGTGGTTGGCACTGGCAGTGGGCACACTACAGTCAGTAGAAGCGGGCCTGACACACACTGGCAGCAGGCAAGCAACTGAAATTACACTAAAGTGTAAAAATTAAATGCCTTATTTATCGGCAAGCTACTGTGCCACCCGGTATGAGTGGTTGGCACTGGCAGTGGGCACACTACAGTCAGTGGAAGAGGGCCTGACACACTGACTGGCAGCAGGCAAGCAACTGAATTTAGACTACTGTCTAAAAATTAAATGCCTTATTTATCGGCAAGCTACTGTGCCACCCGGTATCAGTGGTTGGCACTGGCAGTGGGCACACTACAGTCAGTGGAAGCGGGCCTGACACACACTGGCAGCAGGCAAGCAACTGAAATTACACTAAAGTGTAAAAATTAAATGCCTTATTTATCGGCAAGCTACTGTGCCACCCGGTATCAGTGGTTGGCACTGGCAGTGGGCACACTACAGTCAGTAGAAGCGGGCCTGACACACACTGGCAGCAGGCAAGCAACTGAAATTACACTAAAGTGTAAAAATTAAATGCCTTATTTATCGGCAAGCTACTGTGCCACCCGGTATGAGTGGTTGGCACTGGCAGTGGGCACACTACAGTCAGTGGAAGAGGGCCTGACACACTGACTGGCAGCAGGCAAGCAACTGAATTTAGACTACTGTCTAAAAATTAAATGCCTTATTTATCGGCAAGCTACTGTGCCACCCGGTATCAGTGGTTGGCACTGGCAGTGGGCACACTACAGTCAGTGGAAGCGGGCCTGACACACACTGGCAGCAGGCAAGCAACTGAAATTACACTAAAGTGTAAAAATTAAATGCCTTATTTATCGGCAAGCTACTGTGCCACCCGGTATGAGTGGTTGGCACTGGCAGTGGGCACACTACAGTCAGTGGAAGAGGGCCTGACACACACTGGCAGCAGGCAAGCAACTGAATTTAGACTACTGTCTAAAAATTAAATGCCTTATTTATCGGCAAGCTACTGTGCCACCCGGTATCAGTGGTTGGCACTGGCAGTGGGCACACTACAGTCAGTGGAAGCGGGCCTGACACACACTGGCAGCAGGCAAGCAACTGAATTTAGACTACTGTCTAAAAATTAAATGCCTTATTTATCGGCAAGCTACTGTGCCACCCGGTATCAGTGGTTGGCACTGGCAGTGGGCACACTACAGTCAGTTGAAGTCGGCCTGACACACACTAGCAGCAGGCAAGCAGCTGAAATTACACTAAAGTGTAAAAATTAAATGCCTTTTTTATGCAAAGTCCTGTGCCAGCCGGTATGAGTGGTGGGCACTGGCAGTGGGCACACTACAGTCAGTGGAAGTCAGCCTGACACACACTGGCAGGCAACTAACCTTAGATTAAAGTGTAAAAATTAAGTGCCTATTTTTTAAGCAAAGTCCTGTGCCACTCGGTATGACAGGGGTGGGCACTGGCAGTGGGCACACTACAGTCAGTTGAAGTCGGCCTGACACACACTAGCAGCAGGCAAGCAGCTGAAATTACATTAAAGTGTAAAAATTAAATGCCTTTTTTAAGCAAAGTCCTGTGCCAGCCGGTATGAGTGGTGGGCACTGGCAGTGGGCACACTACAGTCAGTGGAAGTCAGCCTGACACACACTGGCAGGCAACTAACCTTAGATTAAAGTGTAAAAATGAAGTGCCTTTTTTTAAGCAAAGTCCTGTGCCACACGGAATGACAGGGGTGAGCACTGGCAGTGGGCACACTACAGTCTGTGGGCCTGCAGCTCCTCACACACAGGCAGGCCAGGCAACTGCAATATGTATATAAAGGAAAAAAAAAAAGCAGACTAATGTTGCAGCCCTAAAAAGGGCTTTTTGGGGTGCTGTCAGGACGCTGTCCTTACAGCAGAGATCAGATGAGTCTTTCAGGACTGGAGTGGACACTGAATTCACTAGCCTAGCTATCGATTTCCCAATTAAATCAGCAGCAGTTACAGTCTCCCTCCTCTCACTAAGACTGCAGCTTCAGAATGAATCTAAAATGGATGCTGTGCAGGAGGTGGGAGGGTCTGGGAGGGAGGGTATGCTGCTGATTGGCTGGAATGTGTCTGCTGACTGTGAGGTACAGGGTCAAAGTTTGCTCAATGATGATGTATAGGGGGCGGACCGAACATCGCATGTGTTCGCCCGGCAGAGGCGAACGCGAACAAGCTATGTTCGCCGGGAACTGTTCGCCGTCGGATAGTTCGGGCCATCTCTAGTGATCAGTTCTCAGGACCTTAGTTCGCTAGCAGCGATGTGGACCGGGTATGACGTATCTGGATAAGTGTCAGCCACAGAGCTTGTTTTCTCTGTGCCTGTCGAACCTCGCATGGAGATTTCTTATGCCATCCACACAGAGGACTTCAACACTTTATGGAATGATATTCATAAATCAAAGGACGGGGTCACATTAGAGGAAGTGGGCAATTTATTCCAATGTCTTTACTCGCAGTTCTTCAGACACTTTAGAATCCACTTATCAGCAACCCCAGCTCGTCAAGGTGACGTCATCTGTGGCATTAGCACATTGTGAAGGAAAGGTGAAGTTCCTCAGTAAGGACTACCTAATCCGAGTACTGTGAATCATCACAGAGCTGGCCATCAATAACATCTAGTATTGAACACATGAACGACTTTCATCTTGGACTTTGTCCGCAATGTTCGGGACCCCAGGAAGTCTTACATGTCTTAGACCTGATCCCTGCAGTGCTTACCACATGTTATACCGCTTCTTACCGTTCTGTTACATCGGCTGTGAGACCTGCACATACTAAGGCTTATTTATGAAGATTTTCGGGTGTTGCCTGTACCGACCAGTTACCTTCTAGCTGTGATTGTATAGCCTGCACTGTAGGAATGAGCTGGCTAGTGTTGATCACGAATATTCAAATTTCGAATTTTTATCACGAATATAGGTACTTCGAAAATTCGCGAATATTTTGAATATAGTGATATATACTCGTAATTTTGAATATTAAATTTTTTTTTTTTCAGTACACATGATCCCTCCCTGCTTCTAGCTTGTGGGCCAATGAGACGGCTGCAGTAAATTTGACTTTAGGAGTAGTGTTGTTTGCGAATTTTGGTAATGCGAATTCTTGTAATGCGAACTTTAATTGCGAATTTTTAAACTTACAACTATTAGACAAAGAAGATTATAGCACTATATTAGCTAAATTGCTCTATATTCATTTTTTTTTTGAATATTCGCTATATTGCTATAACTTAGTTTTTTCAAATATTTGTAATATTCTAAAACAAGAATATATAGCAATATAGCGAATATTCGAAGAAAAAAACCGAATATATAGAGCAATTTAGCTAATATAGTGCTATAATCTTCTTTGTCTAATAGTATAATAGTAGTAATTTTTTTCTCATCTGAAGGTCAGATTGGAAAAAAATTACAACTATAAAAAAAAGATTATAGCACTATATTAGCTAAATTGCTCTATATTCGTTTTTTTTCGAATATTCGCTATATTGCTATATATTCTTGTTTTAGAATATTACGAATATTCGAAAAAATGAAGTTATAGCAGTATAGCGAATATTCGGAAAAAAATAAAATAATATAGAGCAATTTAACTACTATAGTGCTATAATCTTCTTTGTCTAATAGTTGTAAGTTGAAAATAGTTGAAAATTCGCAATCAAAATTCGCATTATGAAAATTCGCATGTTACACGATCATTACCTTGCCGATTTTTCTAGTAAATAAATGGTAGAACATAACGAATATTCGAATTTGCGAATATTCGACGAATATTCTACAAAATATTCGCGAAATATCGCGAATTCGAATATGACCCCTGCCGCTCATCACTAGAGCTGGCATGTTTGATGGACTGTCCTCCAGTTATCAGCCATAACCCCATACATTTTATGATCAATATGCATTACCATCGTGGTCACCCCGCCACTGGTTGTCAATCCATTCTTGTTGATGAAGCACTTTTTTTTTCAGTTTGTCTTTTAAATCTTGTGGTTTTGCACCTTCTGTGTTGTATTTTATGTGTGTTAATGTCCTGTTTGCTAAATAAACTTTTTTTTTATCCCCCGTTCAAAAACCCCCCAAAGAATTGGCTTGTGATTTGGTAGCCAAAAGCAGGAGTGGGTACAAAACACAGAAGACATGTGTCTGTTTTGGATCAACTCTTGTTTTTTTTTGGCATTAGCAATACTGATGGATTACTGATCAAATGTTGACCGAGTGAAGGCAGATGCTCTACAGACAGGATCCGTTTTTTGTGGGTTATTGTTCTGACGGATCATAGGAAGGGCAAAATAATCAGCGACATCAACACAAACTTACTGCTGACACCCTCTCCACTCTATCGGGGGCTCTACTTGTATAAGCGTTTAATAGAACAGGTTCTGTAGACATCTATGTGGAATCAGCTGACGACGGTGTAAAAGGAGCGCACTTCTTCTTGGTGCTAACATCGACCCTTAAGGCCTCATGCACACGACCGTTGTTTTGGTCTGCATCCGAGCCGCCATTTTTGCGGCTCGGATGCGGACCCATTCACTTCAATAGGGCCGCAAAAGATGCGGACAGCACTCCGTGTGCTGTCCGCATCGGTTGCACCGCTCCGTGGCCCCGCAAAAAAAATATAGCATGTCCTATTCTTGTCCGTTTTGCAGACAAGAATAGGCATGTCTACAATGGGCCGCCCGTTCCGCAAATTGCGGAAGGCACACAGGCAGTTTCCGTTTTTTGCGGATCCGCGGTTTGCGGACTGCAAAAAACAGCATGGTCGTGTGCATGCGGCCTAAGGCTGAGTTCATACGTGAGTTATTTGCTCAGTTTTGGCCCTGTGACTGCCCAAATAAGTGAAGTGTGCAGTGATTCTCAGAGCGACACCTGTCATCTGCATGTCATACGGACTCACAGTATTATTTCACTACCATAGCAGACTCACTATGCGTGTTACTGCAAGGCACAGTGTTCTACACCCATATAAAGGCTCTCTGCAGCCAGGAAATAGCCGTTTTTTAACAAGATTCGCCGCAAATAAATTTGTATCAAACCTAATTTTTCCCCAAAAATTCAGCGAACCGACGAATCGAATTAGTGAAAAAAAATTTGCTCATCTCTACTCATAAGATATGTATCTCCTGAACTCCCAGATTTTGGAGGGTTTGGCCGATCATCTAATGTCTATGATGGCCTTCCGATGCTCCCCTGAGGGGCTGATATCAGAGGAAATAAGGATCAGGCACGTAAAATTCAATTGCCTGATCCTTTAGGCTAGGTCTACACGAAGACATTTGTCGCGCGACAAATTTTATAATGGCAGTCTATGGTGTCGCACTGCAACATGCAACATGCTGCGACTGCAACGCAACAGTCGCAGAAAATCCATCGAGATGGATTTTTCGGCGACTGTTGCGTCGCAGTCGCAGCATGTCGCATGTTGCAGTGCGACACCATAGACTGCCATTATAAAAATTGTCGCGCGACATTGGTGCAACAAAATGTTGCGCGACAAATGTTGCGCCCTATTTGTCGCGCGACTTATTGTCGCGCGACAAATGTCGTCGTGTAGACCTAGCCTTAGTTAGCAGGGTGATAAGCTGTTCCCAGAAATTGCTGCCCTTCACTACCTCCTGGCCGGAAATCCTCAAAGATATCCCAAATATTCATGTGTAGTGGCTCAAATGTCATTCTATCCCAAACATAGCTTATATGTGTTAAAATACTATTTTTTTATGTTTGTTGTAGTTCTAGCTATTTGTTCAAAATGTTGTGTATCTTCTTATGTTAGGCTACTTTCACACTGGCGTTTCTGGGTCCGCTTGTGAGATCCGTTTCAGGGCTCTCACAAGCGTCCCAAAACGGATCAGTTCAGCCCCAATGCATTCTGAATGGATAAGGATCCGTTCAGAATGCATCAGTTTGGCTGCGTTTGGTCTCCGTTGTGCTTTTCAGGCAGACACTAAAACGCAACTTGCAGCCTGACGATGCAGAGCCAAATGGATCCGTCCTGAATTACGATGTAAGTCAATGGGGACAAACCCGTTTTCACTGACACAATATGGTGCAATTAAAAACGGATCCGTCCCCCATTGACTTTCAATGTAAGTCAAGACGGATCCGTTTTGACTTAGACTTTTTTTTTATGAATAATGCAAACGGATCCGTTATGAACGGATACAAACGTTTGCATTATCGGTGCGGATCCGTCTGTGCAGATACAAGACGGATCCGCACCAAACGCGAGTGTGAAAGTAGCCTTATTACTCAAGAGGCACAGTTAAAATACTACATATGAGAACATAGCACGGTGGCACATGTAGTCCCTAGGCTTCTAGAAGAGAATAGCTCTATAATACAGCATGGTTTGGAGCATGATTTTTTTCTTGAGTAAAGACCGAAAATAGACAGACGTTCAGCTTGGGTTCATATAGTCCTATAAGTAGCATATGACAAATCTTCATGGACTTGTAATACAGCCATTTGCATGAGGCCTAATACCCATTTCTATCTCCCAAGGAGCATGCAGCTGTAATTTGAATATTCTTAACCCCATGGTCAGAAAACCAAGATGGCACTAAAGCAAAAGAGGAAGACTAGGAGGGTTTCAATTAAACTGATAAATATGACATTTCAAGTATCAATTAGCATCCCAAAAATATATTGATGGTCTTTATTTTTAACCCTAAAAGTGTCCCTAACACAAACACTCATCCGCCTGTCATTTGAGGCTTTTCTTTTACTTTAAAGCAAAATACATTTAAAAACTTTTCCAGAGTTGACATCTCTTCTCTTCTAGATGCAGTCAGGGATAACTGAAAATGATGAAAAAAGAAATACGGTATTGAATTTCCTTGTCAGAGCAGGTTACATAAATGAAAATGCTGCAAGGCAAGTAGTAGAAATGGATTCACCAAATAACAATGGCATTTGTATACTGATATAATACATACAGTATCATAGGTCACATGATAAATGAGTGAAGTAAATGTAGTTACCCCAGGCATAGTGCACATATTTTTTCGAGGTTATAATCGTAAGCTGCTAGGGCTAAATTTCTTACATTTTATACATTTCTTTTTGTGCAGTTGAGTTCATACCAACTTGACATTTGGATCAAATTATTTTTTAAGGGATTGTCACAATGGCATACAGTAAAGAGCAAAAGATTTAGGAAGGTGTGGAAAATTGCTGCAAAGTAAGAATGCTTTCAAAAATAGAAGTGTTAATAGTTTATTTTTTATCAATTAACAAAAGGCAAAGTGCATTAACAAAAGAGAATTTTTTATCAAATCGATATTTGATGTGACCACCCTTTGCCTTCAAAACAGCATCAGTTCTTCTAGATACACTGGCACAAAGTCAGGGGTTTTGTAGGATTATATTCAGGTGTATGATTAACCAATTATACCAAACAGGTGATAATTTAATTCATTTTCATATGCAGGTTTTTGAAACACAGTCATTAAGTTAAGCAGAAACAGCTGTTTAGGAGACTGTGCTGGTGAGCAACAGCCAAACTTTGCTACAAAGGTGAGGTTGTGGAATACAGTTTGATATCACAGGTAATAAACCATGGCATATACTGAATCAGCAAGGCAAAGATTTCAAAGCAAACTGGGGTTTCAAGATATGGTTTTCAAGCTTTTTCAGTCCAGCAAGTTCAGTCCAAATACCCTGACATAGGTACAGTTGCTTGTTGGTGCCCCTCAGGCATATACTCCACCAGCATACCCCAGCTATGGGACCAGCCCTCTGCACAGAGCCTTATGTAAGGTATGGCTGAAGATCCTTTAGGGAATTTTAAACGCCGGTCTTAATAAACCCCTAAGCTGGCGGTGGTTCTGCCTAAGTTATGAAGAGGCACCGGCCTCTTCATAACTTTGGCGGATCCTTCTCTAGTTCTAAATGTAAGACTGCTTCCTAGCTGTCTTGCATTTAGACCTTATTCTACTCCCAAAACAGGCGTAGAAAATGGAAAATGAGATGGCCCTGCCGCCCTGTCCCCTTCCCCGCCGCCCTGTCCCCTTCCCCGCCCATATCACACCCACTTTTTTTAGACCTGGCGTGAGCAACTAGCTGTTGTGCCACAATCAGGGCCTAATATAGGCTTATTTCAGCTTAATAAATGACCCCCTTTATGTCTACTACTAATTTTAGTTTCCATTTTTAAAGGGAAATACCCTCTAAAGTCTTAGCACAGGTAAATAGTAGAGGCATCGGTCATACATGAAGGCTAGCTATTTGTATGGCAGGTGTGGCAAAAAAACTTGGCTCTCTCCTCTAGAACCTTTGCCACCAAAGTCTGCAATCATCAAGAGAAAAGACAGATGTCTGTTGGCAAAGCTTCACAGCTGTAAAAGCGGGGTGACTTCCCTGCCAGCATATGTATTTCACAACTGGCAGCTGGAAATCAGCTGGAAAACGAGAGATGAATGCACTTTAAGATGAGGAGAGGAGGGACGCCGGGCCTAGGAACTCGCTAGAGGATGTTGTGTTTTCAGTATGTAAATACAAATTTGGCACTTTCCAGCTGTTTTGTGGGTTTGCTCACAACTACAAAAGAAATGGCCTCTGAGAATCTGCCTGATCCAAGAGCGAGCACCAGTGATGCATATCTTGGATTAAAAGGCAAATGTCACAACTATTTACACAGTGAGCAGGATCAGTATAGTATAAGCAGTGTATATGGGAACTAGCCACATTATACCAATACTTAAAGGGGTCTCCAGGGAAATATTTTAAGAGTGCCTTGCAAAAGTATTCAACCCCTTGAAAAAGTCAATTCATATTTAAAGGCATACTGGCTTCTAAAACAAAATAAGCCATAGAGCAATGTTTGCAAGAATTATACTTTTTATTTTTACAGAATCCATTTTTTTTACGGAGAGTTTTCTGGCTTAGAAAATTCACAAATGTATGACTTTTTATCTTTTTCCGACAGCCTCTCCACTTTTCCAAAAAGTGGACAGGGTGTGGGCAGGAAGAGGAGGGCCGTGGGCAGGACAGATATATTTCTGTGTGTGTATACATGGCCAGGATAGGTGTATTGGTATCTCACTTCTAACCTTATATAGACAGAGGTGTGTCTATCAGCTCTGAATCTAGGCTGAAGGCAAAGCCCTGTGTACTGGCCCTGTAAGGTGACGCAAGATCCATAGGCATTTCTTGTGTCCCTATATAGTGTCTATGTAAGCTGGAAGCAGGGGGATAACTACAGAGGGTGCAGAGGTAGCTGTTGCACCAAGGATCTGTTGCCTAAGGGAGCCCAAAGCTCCCCTGCCACATAAAAACACCAGCACTATAAATGGTACATGGTAATTGGGGCCCTATGACAGAGTTTGTATTGGGGCCAGGAACTTCAAGTTACACCTCTGACAGGGTTGAAACCGTCCAGAAATTTCTGGACAGTCTGTAAAAAATAAAGAAATTTCCTGTGTTTGTGTATTTTTTTTTATGTATCTGTGATTTAGGGGGCATTCACATGACCGTAAGTGTTTTGCGGTCCGCAAATTGCGGATCCGCTAAACACGGATACCGGCTGTGTGCGTTCCGCAATTTGTGGACCGCACATGGCCAGCGCTATATAGAGAATGCCTAAGCTTGTCCACGGTTGCAGACAAGAATAGGACATGCTCTATCTTTTTTGCGGGGCCACGGAACGGAACAACGGATGCAGACAGCGCATCTTTTGTGGCCCCATTGAAATGAATGGGTCCGCACGCGTTCCGCAAATTTACGGAACGGATGCGGATCCATTTATACGGTCGTGTGAATGCACCCTTAGGCCTCTTTCACACTTGCGTTGTTGGGATCCGGCATGTACTCCACTTGCCGGAATTACACGCCGGATCCGGAAAAACGCAAGTGTACTGAAAGCATTTGAAGACGGAACCGTCTTCCAAATGCGTTCAGTGTTACTATGGCACCCAGGACGCTATTAAGGTCCTGGTTGCCATAGTAGGAGCGGGGAGCGGGGGAGCGGTATACTTACAGTCCGTGCGGCTCCCGGGGCGCTCCAGAATGACGTCAGAGCGCCCCATGCGCATGGATGACGTGATCCATGCGATCACATGATCCATGCGCTTGGGGCGCCCTGACGTCACTCTGGAGCGCCCGGGGAGCCGCACGGACGGTAAGTATACTGCTCCCCCGCTCCCCGCTACACTTACCATGGCTGCCAGGACTTTAGCGTCCCGGCAGCCATGGTAACCATTCAGAAAAAGCTAAATGTCGGCTCCGGCAATGCGCCGAAACGACGTTTAGCTTAAGGCCGGATCAGGATCAATGCCTTCCAATGGGCATTAATTCCGGATCCGGCCTTGCGGCAAGTGTTCCGGATTTTTGGCCGGAGCAAAAAGCGCAGCATGCTGCGGTATTTTCTCCGGCCAAAAAACGTTCCGTTCCGGAACTGAAGACATCCTGATGCATCCTGAACGGATTTCTCTCCATTCAGAATGCATTAGGATAATCCTGATCAGGATTCTTCCGGCATAGAGCCCCGACGACGGAACTCTATGCTGGAAGACAATAACGCAGGTGTGAAAGAGCCCTTAGGCTTGTGGTACTTGAGCAGGTTATTTTTGTGGTGATTATTATTTCACAGTTTCCAGTTAATGCTAGTAAGGGTTTCTTTCTCGATATATTGAGCTATAGACCTATACAACTTCATGGGCCCCCTGCCCCGTCATACCAATGCTGCCCGATTCCCTGACGCTTCCTGGTCCAGCAATGATATCCCAACAGAGGAGCATGTGACTGCTGCAGCCAATCGCTGCCTACATTCCCCTGCTGGACCAGGAAGCAGAAAGTGATGGGGGATCGGCAGTGTCTGTACTGGAGTGGCAGGGGATCAGTAAGGTCAGTACTGCTTTTTTTTTTCATTTTTAATTAGCATTATTGAAATTTTTAAACAATTTTTCTTGGCCAGAAAACCCCTATGAAGGGAATCTGGCAGCTCCGAAACACCCCCCGAACTAGAGTGAGCTGTGTATACTGTATGTAATGCCGAGTTCAGGTATGTAATATTTATCTTCATACTCACTTGCATTCTGATAACCTGCTCTCCCAAACCAGCAGTAAATTGCATTTAGAGGACTCCTGAGCTCACGCACATAATGGAAAGGACTCAAAGGGGAGACCTCTCAATGCATTTTACTGCTGGGTCATCAGAACACAGCATCAGAATACAAGCAAGTGTGAAGATAAAAATTACATAACCGGACTCAGTATCACTAACACTATACACCAATTACTCTAGTTTTTGGGACTAACAGATTCCTTTTAACTCAGTCCTTTTTCAGATTCCTGTAAGGAAAAACACACACATGCATATATGTATATTCTTGGCCATATCAAAAATAGGAATCATATTCTTGGCAGTTCACTCTGTATTTGTATTAGTACAGCATTTACCATAACAATTACGTGGCAAGGTCTTCTGAAATTCCAATGTTAGGATAGACATCCAATAACATGAGTACATACAAATTGCAATGATTGGTAACAGTGCAAAACATATGTACTATTACATGTACATACAGTATAAAAATAATCAAGCCATACAGTTCCTTATTATAATTCCCATATACAGTATATATGGTATCCAATCAACCATGCCATTGGCCAAATTAAACTGCCATACTGTTGCCTGAATAGCATTGTTATACAGTGTCCTCAGCACCGTATACTACAAAATAATGCCAACATATAGCCACACAATACCAACATATATCGCTCACATAATACACACAGAGACCAAATACACACAGAGCTCCATACATTGGGAACATATGATGTAAAATAACAGTGAGATATGACAACCTCCCACGCTTCCCTCTACACAGGTCGCACAGCCCATAGGCCAGCCATAGGTGGACAACTACATTTCCTTTTAGTGGGTTTTTCATGCTTTAAGTAAAACTAAAATGGAAACATTGCATAATGCAGAAAAGATGTTTTTTTATACTCTTAGAATTGTCCTGTGTCATATATTATACCTAGAAGATAATCTAGCCCAAGCATGTATCTCTCTTAAACATACCCCCAAGCAACATGAACTAAAGTGATTGGCAAACATTAGACAGGAATACACTTAGCGGCATGATAAGACAAGATTTCTTAGGAAAAAATTATATAAAGACAATACAATGACCTCCTCATCACTGTACATCAGTGTATAACCCCTAGTGAGAACTATAGTATCAGTCCTTAATAGAAAATTCTTAAAAAGAGTAGTTTGACCTGTGGTGACCTTATAAAAGCCATACAAATAGCAATTCCATGATACCTTATTATACTGATAATAATCCACGTGTCAAAACTGGCAGAAAATCTAGCAAACAATCATAGCTCTGTGTTTCTAGAGAAGAACATCATCTTACATAAACCATCTAATCGGTAGAGATGTCCCGAACTATTCGCCAGCGAACATAGCTTGCTCGCGTTCGCCGCGGCGGACGAACATATGCGATGTTCGGTCCGCCCCCTATACATCATCATTGAGCAAACTTTGACCCTGTACCTCACAGTCAGCAGACACATTCAAGCCAATCAGCATACGCTCTCTCCCAGACCCTCCCACCTCATATCAAAAAGCAAGGACAACATCCATCTTAGATTCATTCTGAAGCTGCAGTGTCACAAATTTGACTAAGTTGTAATCGCAATGCGATTAATACGGGTTATATTATTCGCATTGCGAATTCAACTTAGAGCTGGGTTCCTAATGGTTGTATTGCTAGGATATAATGAAGATTGAGAATATAGTGCTATATTAGTTATATTCGTCAATTCTAGCAATACAACCATTAGGAACTCAGATCTAAGTTGTAATCGCAATGCGATTAAGGCTGAGTTCACACGGGCGAGATTTCCGCGCGGGTGCAATGCGTGAGGTGAACGCATTGCACCCGCACTGAATCCGGACCCATTCACTTCTATGGGGCTGTGCACATGAGCGGAGATTTTCACGCATCACTTATGCGTTGCGTGAAAATTGCAGCATGCTCTATATTGTGCGTTTATCACGCAACGCAGGCCCCATAGAAGTGAATGGGGCTGAGTGAAAATCGCAGGCAACCGCAATCAAGTGGGGATGCCGTGCGATTTTCACGCACGGTTGCTAGGTGACAGTCTATTCACTGTATTATTTCCCCTTATAACATGGTTATAAGGGAAAATAATAGCATTCTTTAATACAGAATGCTTAGTAGGTGGTCAATTGAGGGTTAAAAAATAAAAAATAATTAACTCACCTTCTCCTCTTGATCGCGTAGCTGCCGGTCTCTTCTTACTTTTTTAATCATGAGCTGCCGGCTAAAGGACCTGTGGTGACGTCAGATCACATGGTCCAATCACATGGTCCATCAGGTGTACTATCCTTAGTTTCATCTGAGCAATGCACATGGGCCTGATGCCTCCAGACTCATTTTGGATAGAGATACTGTATGCAAATTTCTGTAAATTTAATTCTGGTACATTGGACGTCCAGAATCAATTTGATCATAATCAAAAGTGCTTCAAAAACAGTGGATGACTTTCTCTCGAATCAACTGACCTAAAATTCTAAGTCTATAGATTCCAAATTTTTCAAAAACTTTGGTTTGAATTCAGATTTTACAGAGTCAAGTTGCTCATCTCTAATTTCACATAATGTATTAATTCTTTTACTACTTAATGCTGAAATGCCTGGTTTTGACAAGGGTAAATTTAGAAAGCTTAACACCAGCTGTGTAACGATACACCTAGTGACAGGTTTCCTCTTGGTTACTACACTTTCAACTAAGGCTAGTTTCCCACGGCAGGGTTTTTGTCTGCATATTTGCTGGGTTGCCTGTGGATCTATAGCTAATGGAACTGGCGGGCATTCAGGTATCGTCCGGGAATGTCGGATCCGGAACAGCCTGCCGGATATCTTACAACTAGTGTGAAACTAGCCTAACTTTGCATAAATCATTAGCACAAGCAAATATTAGAAAATTTATAATATATCTTATCAGAGAAAAATGCCTATTCTTCCGCTAATTAGACTACTTTCCTTCTCCCTCTCTCTGAATACTCTGCTAAATCCTACTTGGTCTCCCAAGATGACTGTCGGCTCACTGACAGTAATCAAATTACATGATGCCCATGGAGGTCTATGGAGAGAGGAGGAAGGAGAAAGTGCAGAGAGATACACACAGACATGCTGCCCAACCAAGTCTCTGGAGAGGGGAGGAGGATGAAGAGAAATTGAGTGAAAAGCGGATAGACAAAAACACAGAGGCTGCTACAGCTCATAATGAGTTTTCTATCCCATTCCAAGTGCTTTATTTACATCTCTACTATTCAGTATTTCTCTATAATTTCTCATGCTGCTGCAGTTGTTTGTGAGTGAGAGTGAGTTAGGAAGGAGAATCTCCAGTTTTCTCTAGGTGCAGTTTATGAAAGGCATTATAGCAGCTAGTCTCCACTAGCTCAGGTAAAAATTTTAATTAGAGATGGAGCCTCATGGGGGAGAATGCTAAAAAATGCCAGATACAAGTCACATGATGGCCAGGTATGGTGTTAATCCTTGTGTATACGAACATGACAGCTTATTCTGAAAAGTTAAGGCTAAAGGCACAATTTAACTCTTTCAGTACCGGGCCAATTTTCACCTTGAGTCCCAGGCCGATTTTTGCAAATCTGACATGTGTCACTATCTGGTTTTAATTATCCAAGCCATTCTGAGAATGTTTTCTCGTGACACATTGTACTTAATAACAGTGGTAAATTTGAGTCGATATATTTTACCTTTATTTATAAAATAATCAAAAGTTTACATAAAATTTGCAAAAATTCTCAATTTTCGAAATTTGAATTTCTCTTCTTTTAAGACAGTAATACCTCATAAAATGGTTATCAATCAACATTCCCCATATGTCTGCTTTATTTTGGAATCATTTTGTAACTGTAATTTTATTTTTTTAGGACGTGAGAAGACGTTTATAGAAGCTATTTTTCAAATTTTCAACTAAATCTCCAAAACCATTTTTTTAAGCACCAATTAAGTTATAAAGTGATTTTGAGGGGCTTATGTAATGGAAACCACCCATAAATGACCACATCTACACCCCTCAAATTATTCAAAACTGATGTTACCAATTTTGTTAACCCTTGAGGTGTTCCACAAGAATTAAAGGAAAATGGAGGTGAACTTTCAAAATTTCACTTTTTTGGTCGATTTTTTTGTGTTAATAAATTTTTTCTTGCAACACAGCAAGGGTTAACAGCAAAATAAACCTCAATATATATTACTCTGATTCTGCCGTTTACAGAAACACCCCATATGTGGTGGTAAACTGCTCTATGGGCACGTGGCAGTGGTCAGAAGAAAAGGAGCGCCATATGGACTTTGGAGGCAGATTTCGCTAGAATGGTTTTTAGGCACCATTATGTAAGAGACCCTGACATACCCCTACAGTGGAAACCCTCAAAAAGTGACCCCATTTTGGAAACTACACCCCTTAAAGAATATATTAAGGGGGTACTGAGCACTTTGACCCCCTAAGAGACCACGTAAAGTTACAGAGCAGAGTCACCAAGTGCTGAGGCGCATAGTACATAAAAGTCACCAACGCTATGCTGAAAAATACCTGCAGGATACAAACCTCCTCTGACATTAACATCAGCGCAAAAGCTGTGCTGTGCCAGAAGCTTCATGGCATGGGTTTCCCTGGTCGAGCAACTGTATGCAATCCTAAAAACACAGATAGCTGAGAGCACCCGAGCAGTGGCAGTAGAATGGCATAGGATTGAGCAGGATAGGGCTTCTTTTTTATTTTATAAAATTCCTTGTATTCACTATATTTTTGAGTGGTCGAAAAAAATAAAAATAAACCTTTAATGAATAAAAATGAATCTAAGTGGTAAGTGTCGTGTATTTTTTAGGATCCACGCAGTACTAAAAATATCTATGACATACCTGGAAAGTCTTGTTTAGAAAGAGTGTCAGTATCCACTTAGTATCTGTATGTACAATACATGCACACTTGATACACGTCTTTGTCAGCGTTTTAGCCGGAGTTGGCTGCAGTTGTGGTATGAGTTTATTTTAACTCTCCAAGAGGCATTATCCAGAAATAGAGCCCCAGATGATTGAAGTCTTTGGTATCTTACTTGTACACCTGGCTCCTAGATGACGAATGCTAAACAGAACATGAAATGCTTGATGGATGCAAGATCAAGATCTTCAAATAGGATTATTTGTAGCATTCGATGAGGCATGGTGACACTGATGCCATTCATGACCCCCCCCCCCCCCTCGCCGCCACCTACATATTCATATGTAATAAGCCAATAAACATAACTCTCACTTTTTCCAGGAGGCAAAATATTCCACTTGAATTACTGATGTGTATTTAATATCTCTGTCTATCATACAGATAGATTTAGTGGAGGAAAAATGCAGCGGTGCATAATCCCATTACATCATGAGGCTATAAGAAAACACAAAGACACTGATTTGAGCAAAAGTGGGGCCAAGTCATAGCTTAAAAGTAAACAGAACTTAAAAACACATTACTTGTTCACCGAGCCCTGTGTACTCTAGGAGGCGATGCACGCAGTTGTGCCGACTGTGTTGTAGGGACTATGGTCTACGCCAGTGTCACAAAACAGTTCTTGGAAGATTACAACTCCTAGCATACAGTGGGATCAGCGGGTGGTTAAAAATGGCCTTCACTTTATTTTCCAGACAAGGTTAAAGAACCACCACATATATTGTGCTTGTATCCAGAAGGTCATTGGAGGTCATTGATCATACCACCCAACTTTTTGGACGGTGAAAGAGAGACATTGTGTAAAACATCAAATCATTGGCTGAGGTGGGTCTCGGCTGCAAGTAGTGATTGGCTGAGCAGCAGTCACAGCCATTTCCTGCCGTGTCCAGACAGTAGCAGGAAGTGAAGATCAGCAAGGACCCTTGCGCAGCCAGAGTTGCAGCTACGGGGGATCGGTGTGGTGAGTATACGTTCTGTTATCTTTTTCTGCATGTACAGACACTGCAAAAAATAAAAAATTCTTGTGCTAGAATACCCCTTTAAATATTATCAGAAAATCATCTGATTATAGAGATTTTAAGGGCCAAATTGCGCCAAATAGTAAAAGAAATATATAAGCTGCAGTCTAATATAAGGTAGTAAACAGACAGATATATTTATTTTGCACATTTAAGGAGCAAAAGGGGGCTGAGAGATTTGGGTTAAAAAGAACAACTGTCCCTCCAAAAGAGGGACACTTGGGATGCATGTCATTGACCTCTATGAAGTTATCTCAGCACAGGCAAAGCAGCAACGCTAGCCCTGGTCAGGGCAGAGTGGCTTGCTGGTGCCCTTTTAGGACCCAAGCATCTGTGGCATATGCCCTGCCAGCCTGATACACCCCTGGATAATGTACATGTCAGGCAGGAACAGTGGGTTGATTTATCAATGCAGTAATAGGAATATAGCAATGTGCAAGATGTCAAAAATTGCATAAAAATTCTTCATTTTATTTAAAGGGGTTGTCTGAGTGCTCATCAGTATGAGGTCAATAGTGGTCTGATGCCCGGCACCCATCTCCAACCAGCTGGTTGAAGAGGCTGTGGTGCTCCACAGACCCTTCAACCTGGGATGACAAAACTACCCATCATAATGTGGGCCATTTTGCATTGGGGTGCCCTTTCTTTTATGTGCGTCATTGCTCCACACAGCTGGGATCATGCTTCTAGAATATCTCAGCTGTCCTGATTTTTTGCTACAATGTATCAGAGGATTGCCTAGACCACATACAGTTATAGCAAATCCTCAGATGTAAAGTCAGGACAGCCTTATGTTTTCCACTATAAGTAAAAACAGAAGGTTTCTATTTACTGACAGCAAGGACACGTCTTGAAAATGATGTGGTGCACAATGAATACTTTTTGACTTTCACTCTTGTAATAGCAGTAAACCTACAAATTAAAGAGGATCTGTTACCTCTCCAGACATGTTTTTAGAGTGTTGTGTTGTGTTGTGCAATTCCATTATTATCCCTGCTAGAAGTTATGAATGAATTGCTAGCAGTTTGCAATTAAGATCCACATGGGTGTTACTAGCTGGGGGGGGGGGGGGGGGGGGGTGTCCCAGGACAGTCTGTCTCTGGCAGCACTTATAGGTAGTGATGGACGAACATCGGCCGGGACGATTCGCAAACTTGATCGCATGAACGCGTTCAAATGTTCGTGAACCGCAAGTTTGCGGCGGGTCCCATTCACTTTAATGGCAGGCAAACCCGAAAAACCTTCAGGTCATATTTGCAGCCACAAAATGCTTACTAGAAGTGCACAAATAGTCCCACAACATGGACAGTGACATATCAGAGGGGGATCAATGGCAAATTTCCACAAAAAATATTTATTTTAATCAGGGGCCATTTTTATGCGTCTTCAAGGGAAACTCTCAAAAATGTGCCTTGCCGAAGCCTAGAAATTTTTTATTTTAGACCACAGGAGTATAGGCCCCAAACAGTAGGCATTCACTGGACAGAAAAGATCAAGTGATTATGTGGCTGGAGGTATATAAGACGGTCGATGGATATCAATTTTACTGCAGGCAAGTGGACTACAGGCCCCAAAAATTATTCATTCAGCGGACAGAAAACATCAAGTAATTATGTGGCTAGAGGTATATTAGACGGTCATTGGATACCAATTTTAATGCAGGCCAGTTTAGTACAGGGCCCCAAAAATAATTCATTCAACGTACAGAAAAGAACAAGTGATTATGTGACTGGAGGTATATTATACTGTATGTTCATTGGATATCAATTTTACTGCTGGCCAGTATAAATACATGTCAAATACATGTGTTTAAAAGAACTACAAATATAAAATTGGATTAAAAACATGACTAACAAAATCCCCCCTCTTGAAAAAAAAAACAAATGATAATAGTTGAAATTCGATAACACGTGGTCGTCACAGGTGTTGAATTCCTCCGTGGCCCCAAACATTAGGCATTCATCGGACAGAGAAGGCCTTTTATGCCGCTGTATTTACATAAGACAGGGACCATTATATGTTCTGTGTGGTGGCGAATATGTGTGGGCTGGCATGAGGAAATTTATTTAAACGTAGTCGTCACAGGTGTTAAATTCCTCCAAGATCCATGCCTCTTTTGGACAGGACACTCGACTGGGGCAAGCCAAGAGTTTCATGGCAAATTGTGCCAGCTCTGGCCACAGGTCTAGCCTGCACACCCAGTAGTCAAGGGGTTTCTCGCTTCTCAGAGTGTCCACATCGGCTCTTAACCCGATGTTGTCGGATACCTGACGGTCTAGGCGTTCCCTGAGGCTGGATCCAGAGGGCGGCTGTCGATGGGTTGGCTGCAAGAATGATCTCATATCTGAAGTGACCAATATATCTTCAAATTGCCCTCTTTTTGCAGGCGAGGTAGGATTGGTACCTGCACCTATTTAGCTGTGGTTGGAAATTCCTATGCCAGTACATGCAACAGCAGAATTTAGCATCTCTCGCAGCATGGCCTGGAAATGCTGCATTCTGACAGCCCTCTGTGATGCTGGTAACATGTCTGCCATGTGTTTTTACCGGGGGTCTAAGTTGCCACCCAGTACTGGTCCTTGCCCTTTATGCTTTTTATACAGGGGTCTCTCTTCAAACACTGGAGCATGAAGGCCCCCATTTGCACTAAATTGGATGCGGTGGAGCGGCCTGGCTCCTGCTCATCGCCCAGGAGAATGTCATCCTCGGTCTCCTCCCCCCAGCCATGGAAAACACCAGGGATCCCAGAAAAGTTTAAAGCCTGCTCTTCTTGCTCCTCCTCCTCCTCCCCCCAACTACCATCCTCCTCTGACTCCTCTTCAGACTCCTGCTGTCTTGTCTCAAATGGGAATTCATTCAGCATTGCGACTTACTCATCTTTCTGCTCTGCTCCTCAACGGCTTGATAAATGACACGACGCAATGCACGCTCCAGAAAGAAGGCGTAAGGTATGATGTCACTGATGGCGCCCTGGCTGCGACTGACCAGTTTGGTGATCTCATCAAATAGCCGCAGAAGTCTGCATGCGTCGCGCATGAGCAGCCACTGGAGAGGTGAAAAGAAACCAAGCTCCCCAGAACCTGTCCTGACGCAGAGTTCGTACAGGTAGTCGTTAACTGCACGTTTCTGCTGGAGCAGCCTATCAAGCATATACAAGGTGGAGTTCCAGCACGTCAGGCAGTCACAAATCAGACATCTGACGGGCAAGTGGTGTAGCCGCTGAACATCAGCAAGGTGAGCCATTGCCGTTTAAGAGATTTTCCTGGCCTGCAGAAAGACGTCCTGGACCCCGGGGTATTTGGCAATGAGTCGCTGCACGACTAAGTTCAGGACGTGTGCCATGCACGGCACATGTGTCATTTTGCCCTGTTTCATCAGATTGGCACCATTGTCGCACACCACTTTACCAACTGTCAAATTGAGCGGGGTTAGTCACTGATCGACCTGTGACCGCAGAGCTGAAAGAAGTGTATGACCGGTGTGGCTCTTGGCTTCCAGGCACAACAGGCGCAGCACAGCATGGCAACATCTCACCTGGCACGTCGAATAGGTTCTGGGGAGCTGGGGGGGTGCAGTGGAACAGGCAGTAGCTGTGGAAAAGGAGGAGTCAGCCGAGGAGGAGACAGAGGATGGAGTAGGAGGATGAGAAGAAGAGGCAGGCCTGCATGCAATCCGTGGCGGTAACACCAAATCCACACGGGTGCCACAGGTTCCCTGCCCGTGTTTGCTAGACCACATGTCTCGGGTCAGATGTATCTTGGCACCGACACTGTGAGCCAGAGATACATTAACTTGCCGCTGAACATGGTTATATAGCTCTGGGATGCCCTTCTGGGAGAAATATTTCCTTCCGGGAAGCTTCCATTGCGGTGTGCCAATGGCAACAAATTTTCTAAAGGCCTACAAGTCCACAAGTTTATATGGCAGTAGTTGGCGGGCTATCAGTTCCGACAAGCCGGCACGTTGGGCAAGAGGGTTATCCGGTGTCATCAACTTTTTACATTCGAACATTTGGGCCATGGAAGCCTGCCTTTTGCTAGATGACCGCGACGACGGCACGGTGGAAGGTGGAGGTGGAGTGGAGGGCAAATGGGAGGAGAAAGGAGAAGGAGGAGAAGAGGCAGGATGTGGAGTGCCGGGAGTGTGGCTTTGTGGGTTTTGACGGTGTTGCTCCCATTGGGCTCGGTGATGGGAGGCCAGGTGCCTTCTTAAGGTGGTCATCCCTAGGTGAGTGTTGGGCTTACCGCGACTTATGCGTTGACAGCACAGTCTGCTGATGGCAACACTATTGTCAGCAACGGATACGTTAAAAAAAGTCCACACTGCGGAGCCATGTGTCGGCATCCTGGAATCGCCAGATTTGACCGTGCATGGTGGATGGCTCACCCTAGATATATTTGCAGTCTGCTTTTTGACCTCCTGTGCAATGCGAGTTCTACCTGCTTCTCCTCCTTCTCCTCCCTATCTGCTGCTCCGTCTCTCCCTCTGAACTGCCCTCCTCTTCCTCTCTTGTGGGCACCCACGTGACGTCTATTGACACATCATCATCGTCACCTTCACTACCACTGACATTAGAGATCTCGGAGTAGGCAGCAACAGCGGGGACCACTCTCCTTGGGCTTATCTGGGTTCTGTCATCAGACCGCTGGGTGGCGGCCGTCGCTACCTCCTCTTCCTCATCCGATGCCAAGAATGGCTGCGCATCGGTAAGGTCTGGGAATGGATGGGAAAATATTTCCTCTGACTCGAGTGGAGGGGCTATGGTGGTGTTCGTGTCTTTGGGGGTGCACACAGCAGAGAGTGAGGAGGGTGCGGATTCAGAGGATGAGGAGTGTGCAGAAGCAGAGGCTGAGTGAGCCACTCAACCAACTCTGGTGTGTCCTTTGACGTAATCGCACGCACCTTCTCCAATTTCCCACTTAGGCTCCGGCCTGTTGCACCTGCCCGACCACTACCACCCCTGCGGTATGGCCTGCCTCTTCCTCTGCCTGTCATTCTCAAAATGACCCTGTTACAAAGTCCCTAAAGAAGAGCAGTCTTTGTGGAAGCAGATATATCGCAGGCCTCAATCAATATTTTGTGGAAGCTGGTGTATCTCAGGCCTCAATCAATATTTGGTGGAGCCCGGTATATCAATACCCTCTATCAGTATTTTGTAGAAACAGGTATATAGAACCCAATAATGAGTATTTGCTGGAAGCTGGTAAATCAAACCCCTTAATAAATAGTTGGTGGAAGCCGGTGTATCGCAGGCCTCAATCAATATTTGGTGGAAGCCGATATATAAATACCCTGTATCAGTATTTTGTGGAAACAGGTATATAGAACTCAATAATGAGTATTTGCTGTAAGCCGTTAAATCAAACCCCTTAATCAATATTTGTGGGAACCTGGTGTATCGCATGCCTCAATCAAAATTTTGTGGAAGCCGGTATATCAATACCCTGTATCAGTATTTTTTGGAAACAGGTACGGTATATAGAACCCAATAATGAGTATTTGCTGGAAGCAGGTATATCAAACCCCTTAATCAATATTTGGTGGAAGCTGGCGTATCGCAGGCCTCAATCTATATTTGGTGGAAGCCGTTGTATCACACCCCTCAATCAATATTTTGTGGAAGCCGGTGTATCACACCACAAAATCTGTATTTTGTGGAAGCAGGTATATCGCACCTTTAATAGGTTTTTTTGGAGCAACAGGTGTATCACACCAGTTTCAATTAGTTATTCGAATAGTGTTTGTCCCTCTATATACCTGCGGTATCTCAGCAAAACCGCACACAACTGCTGCACAATACAAATGCACTATAATATACTTTCTATGTTAGAAGGTATATTATAGGTATATTACACCCCTCTATCAGTTTTTTTTGGGGGGGCAACAGGTATATCACACCAGTTACAATTACTTATTCCAATAGCGTTTGTCCCTCTATCTAGGTATATCACACCCCTCTATCAGAATTTTTTTTGGTGGCAAACAGGTATATAACACCGGTGCAAAAAATATAAACAAAGGGAGGGCACTCAAAATATCCGGGACCACCAAAAACAGTAGCCTATGACCACATTTAATATAAAAAGTTGTTTACATAAAATTGTACATACATGAAATAAAATAATACAATGCGAGTGTGGTACAAATGTGCCCTCTTGGGCATAAAACAGCCTGGATGGCACCAGACAAGCAATAGAATGGTACCAAACAAGTAATGTAATAACCGCTCTTGCGAACTGTGGGCTTGATCCTAGGTAGGCACTCTGAGTCCCAATGTAATGTCCTCTGGGGATCTACACTGGTGTTGGTCTATAATTTAGACCGCGCTGCCATAAGTAACGTAGCGATGGTATACCGATGAGTATAGCCCCATGGGGCCAGGTACATTACCCCTCTTCTTTTTGCTTGGCGGAGATGGAGAGCAGTCCTTGCTTCGCCGCCCGGACTCACCTCGGCGTCCCGTGTGGTCTCTAGGTCTAATACGCGGCGTCCCACGTGACCTGGCGGCACACCACGTGATACACGCGGCTCGTTGGGGGAACGGATTGATTACTGCTATGTTGGGTCCTAAAGTCCGGATCATGCAGTTGTCCACAACTCCAGTCAATAGAGGTCCAGGGGGCTACCTATTGGTATCGGCACCTCAGGACACAAGATGGAATAATGTGTAGATGCAAATATAAAAATACATAAATCACTGCGAAAGGTGCACCACAATGATATTCAACTGACAACACTGGCTAATCCCTCAAGCTGATGTTAAGAACTGAGACTTTAGCCAATGTATTCCTGTCAGGAACACATCGGAGCCCTTTTGTACCACCGTCAAGGTATCTCAGTGTGGCATGGGTTCCTACCACTAGACTACCTACGGAGTGTGAACACGGTCTGAGAGGTGCTAAGATACAACTTACAGCCAAGCTCCCACATACCTCCATAGTGAAATCACTCATGTAGTGGGAGAGATGATAAGGCTGTAACCCCCTTCTATAACAGGCCATGTGACACAGGCTACCAGGTGCAACAGAATGCTACCAGCAGTACGCAATGGCACATTCTAAACATATCAAGAAAAATAACTGAAATAAAGTGACCTAAATGGGAGGAAATGCTCAAAACCCCCAAACACTGTGATATGTTTAGAATGTGCCATTGCGCGTGCGGACATTTAACCCCTCAGATGTGACCATTGCATCTGGGAGAATAAAAACCTGGAAGCGCCCAGCAAGGATCGGGGAAGCTGGATGGTTTATGTGGCAGCCTTGGTCCTCCTGAATGATTCAAGGCTGCCGCACACAAGTCCCTATGGAGATTCTGCCTGTGGCAGGGCTCAATAGGAATATAGTGTAAATCTCATAGATCCCATTGCTAATGCATTGGGGTCTTTGAGAGAAAACTTCCCTATGTGAACTATGAAAATGTGTAAAAAAAATAAAATTTAAAGAATGTTTTTAAAACAATTTTTTTTTTTAAACTACAAAAATTCAAATCACCTCCGTTCCCCAAAATAAAAATAAATAAACAATAAAAAATGAATCATCATGGTCATCGCTGTGTGCGAAAATGCCTGTACTATTAAAATATAAAAATATTTATCTCATACGTTAAATGACTAAATGGAAAAACATGTAAAAATGGCTGAATTGTCGCTTTTTGGTCACTTCACCCAGTAAAAAGTGATCAAAAAACCATAGACATCCCAAAATAGTATCAATGAAAAGTACAGATCGCCCTGCAAAAAAAATTAGCCCTCACATAGCTCCGTACACAAAAGTCACTGGCTCAGAATATGGCGGTGAAAATAAAAACTTTTTTTTCAAGGTTTTTATTATTTCCACCATATTTGGAATTTTTGTCCAGCTTCCCACTACATTCTATGCAATATTAAATGGTGCCATTAGAAAGTACAACTCATCTCACAAAAAACAAGTCCTCATATGGTTATGTGAACGGAAAAATAAAAAAATTATGGCTCCAAGAAGGCAGGGAGTAAAAAACGAAAATGCAAAAATGGAAAATCGCTCCGTCAGCAAAAGGTTAGAGGGGCTGCATACAGACTTTGGTAGGATATTGTTGGATTGTTACCAACAATATTCAACCACTGTGACCCTTTGCGGTGGTGTAAGGAAAGCCCCGTCCCCACCTCATCTTCTGTCAATTGCGTTGGTCTTTTTCCAGACACCCCTTTAAGATCTGCAGTTCAAATCCAGAAACTTCTGTTATTACATTACATTGAAAGCTAAATTCTGTTCTGACCTAAATCAACTTCACTGACACTTCCAAGTTAGCTGTGTCAGTTTTTACATTGGGGATCAGCAGTACGGGATTGAACAGAACAGCCTCAGACATTCAGTCCAAAACTTACTGAAATATAACTTCATTTCCTGTGAGTGCAGCCGCCAGCACAGAACAGGCGAGCACAGTACAGTGGATCTTACCTTTCTGGCGTCTTCCCTGTGTATTTGTCTTTTCTTCATGCCAGTCAGCTTTCATGGCATGTCAACATCCAACAAGAACGAGAATTACGGCGAGAATTACTGTCGCATGTCGGGAAGTCTTAAAACCTATATTTAGAGATTTTTGCCAGTCCATGTAATTGCTGCAGTTAAAGGGGGTGTCTGGTTTAGAAAACAAATTTTCAAATACTATTAGAAAATTCTTAGTAAAGGGTTGTCCAGGATTTTTATACTGATGGCCTATCCTCAGGAAAGACTATAATTACTGTAGTGCTTCATTTCTCCTGCGGAGGCGCTGCAGGCAAATTCAATTATTGCTGGGTTTTCCCACAAATTAAAGCAGAACCCTAAGGCCTCTTTAACACGGGCGTTGCGAGTGACGTGCGGGAAAATATGCAGGTGCGTTGCGGGAAAATGCGCAATTTTTTTTCACGCGTGTGAGAAAAATCAACATGTTTGGTACCCAGACCCAAACCCGGACTTCTTCACAGAAGTTCGGGTTTGAAATCGGTGTTGTGTAGATTTTATTATTTTCCCTTATAACATGGTTATAAGGGAAAATAATAGCATCGCTAGATTACAGCGATCTAACTGTGAGCAAGGAGGAGATTCGGAGGATGCAGGCGGTGCTGGGCTACTTCACAGGGGGCGTGGCTGGGCTCCAAGAAGGTTAGTACTGCCCCTTGGGCTCCTTACCAGGTCCGTTTACATATCTATAAAATTATTTTTTAAACACAATAAAAGGACACAGCGCTATGGGACAGGTATATTGCGGATATGCTAGCGGCGATCTAGCCGTGCATTTCCATAGCTCTATAGGCTAAAACGAGGTGACAGAATCCCTTTAATACAGAATGCTAAGTAAATTAGGGATGGAGGGGTTAAAAAAATAAAAAAATTGAACTCACCTCATCCACTTGTTCGCGCAGCCCAGCTTGTCTTCTTTCTTCTTCTTTGAGGACCTGGGAGAAAAGGACCTTTGGTGACGTCACTGCGCCCCTCACATGGTCCATTACCATGGTGATAGACCATGTGATGGACCATGTGACGGACCATGTGATGAGCGCAGTGACGTCACCAAAGGTCCTTTTCCTCCCAGGTCATCAAAGAAGAAGAAAGAAGACGAGCCGGGCAGCGCGAACAAGTGGATGAGGTGAGTTTAATTTCATTTAATTTTTTTAACCCCTCCATCCCTAATTTACTTAGCATTCTGTATTAAGAATGCTATTATTTTCCCTTACAACCATGTTATAAGGGAAAATAATAATGACCGGGCCCCCATCCTGATCGTCACCTAGAAACCATGGTAAAGTCATGGCCACTAGGGGTCTCACTTCCACCTAACTTGCAGTCCACTGCCTGTTGTCTGGCTAGATCCATGCCTAGTAACAGAGACTCAGAAGATGATTCACAGGAAATGGGGGGGGGTGTCAGAGTTAGCTGAGCTCCTGAGCTGGATAGAACTTCCTCTACACAGATTTTGAAGAGCAGAGAAGCTACTTTGCATCTGTGAGTCTGTTCTCTCCCTCCTTATCAGCTTTCTGGGCTTCCTATCAGAAAACAACTAAAGTGGGAAGTAAAGTGAGGTCACTTCAGTACAGTGCTGGGAGATTCCATAGAAGGGAGACCATTATTTCTTGTGAGAGAAATGCATCTAGTTGTGCGAGTGAAAAAGGGAATAATATGGCTGAGAACACCCTAAAAAGACCTGATCCTTCACAGGTATGATTCTACAATGAAGCACAACCATTATGCAAACTTTTTTTTATATATATCTCAGGTACACTTTAAGGTACTTTTTAGCCAAAAAATAATTCTCCAGTGTAGACAACCTCTCCGAGATATAGGCATTCCTCTGTTATTTCCCAAAGAAATGGGTGAATAAACTGGCAACTGGGAGGAACAATTTCCACACTGCACTGATTGCAAAGTGTCCGAGAATTTAAGGAACACGCCACTGCGAAGAAGGGTAATACACAGTTGTCAATTTATTTAGGCATTCCAAGGAGGATTAATAGATCAACACTTTGAACAGAAAACCAAGAGTTCTAATAAAAGATGCTCCAGAATTGTTATTTAATAGGGAGTGTAAGTATTTACTAAGTCTTATCAGAAGAGGTGACAGTTCCTCTTTAAGACGAGTCCCCACTACCTCGTACAAATATTGCTACAGATCTTCCTGCTTCGTAATTAGGGAGCGGAGGAGATTCGCTAATTCTGACATCTAAATCAGTGCCTGTAAGTAAATCATCGCATTTCACTCCTTGGCCAGCCTGAACGGCCAATATAAATACACAGGCTGTAACATCTTCAACTAACAGTTTCTTTTAAAGAGGAAATAAATTGGAAGAAGCTTATTTATCTAGCAAAATGGCTTCCCGAGTCCACACCTCACTGACTCACATAAAACACAGAGGTAGTCATTTACAACCGGCTGACAGAATATTTCATGTATTGATGTATTTTGTGAACGTGTGACCTACCTGTATAGTAATGCACTGATATGGACAAAAAGTAGACAACACAGGTACACATTTCCTGAAAAGGATGGCAACCCTAAGGTAAGGATTGCATCACAAGATTTATGTGTGTATGATAGTCACATTGATGGCCCTTCCTGAATGTAGAAGTACCTTCCTCTTATCTACCTCTTCTAAGTAGCCAGGAAAGGTAAAAGGCTATGGCTAGGGGCGTAACATTCTTCTGTGCAGGTGGTGACTGTGTGACCAAAGACAGTTCTCCATAACCTTCGAAATGGCTTTTCATAGTTGCAATTTTCAATGCATAGAGATGAAAACTCTGAAAAATACCTATTTGTTAGAACTGTACCATGATAATATGCAGATCACAAACTGTTGCTCTGCTGATCCTTTGGCAATCAGAAACCTCTGTTCTGTTTTGCTACAGCACCACCGTAGAAGAAGTCAAGCATTACACAGTGCCTTTTCAAATCAAAGAGTTGCCTGTGTAATGCAGTACAGGACAGGTCTTCCAGAGTGAGAGATGCTCTCTGTAGATATTCTTCACCCTGGCCCAGAGATGAGAATCCTGAACAGAAGATCGCCCTCTGAATTCACTAATATGCTGTAGGAAAATGGGATTTTTAATGTGAACAACCTCTCCAAGGTAAGGAAAAGAAGAATAATAGTGCACAGAATAAGAACTGGAAGACTGTTCAGACCCAACCTAAAGGTTCCAGATTATTTGAGATGTAGAAATGTTGTTTCTGACATTTAGCCTGTGTAAAAGGTGCCAACAGTCATCAAATGAACTAGCAAAATCATCATTCCTGTTCAGCAGATCGTACTGAGGGCCGCACTAGACTTGGTATAAATTTCGCCTGCCGGAACCAGGTAGCTTTGCCAGAAAGAAATGCAAACGCTATGAGGGGGCACGTGTGAGCATTACTACTGTGAAGAGGGCACATATCTGGCATAACTACTGTGAGGGGGCACATATCTGGGCATAACTACTGTGAGGAGGGCACATATCAGGGTATAACTACTGTGAGCTGTGAGGGGGGTACATATCAGGGCATAACTACTGTGAGGGGGCACGAGTGAGCATTACTACTGTGAAGAGGGCACATATCTGGCATAACTACTGTGAGGGGGCACATATCTGGGCATAACTACTGTGAGGAGGGCACATATCAGGGTATAACTACTGTGAGCTGTGAGGGGGGTACATATCAGGGCATAACTACTGTGAGGGGGCACGAGTGAGCATTACTACTGTGAAGAGGGCACATATCTGGCATAACTACTGTGAGGGGGCACATATCTGGGCATAACTACTGTGAGGGGGCACATATCAGGGCATAACTACTGTGAGGAGGGCACATATCAGGGCAAGGGCATAACTACTGTGAGGAGGGCACATATCAGGGCATAACTTCTGTGAAGAGGGCACATATCTGGGCATAACTACTGTGAGGGGGCACATATCTGGGCATAACTAATGTGAGGGGGCACATATCTGGGCATAACTACTGTGAGGGGGCATGTGTGAGCATTACATCTGTGAAGAGGGCACATATCTTGGCATTATTACTGTGAGGGGGCACATATCTGGGCATAACTACTGTGAGGGGGCATGTGTGAGCATTAAGTCTGTGAAGAGGGCACATATCTTGGCATTATTACTGTGAGGGGGCACATATCTGGGCATAACTACTGTGAGGGGGCATGTGTGAGCATTACATCTGTGAAGAGGGCACATATCTTGGCATTATTACTGTGAGGGGGCACATATCTGGGCATAACTACTGTGAGGGGGCATGTGTGAGCATTAAGTCTGTGAAGAGGGCACATATCTTGGCATTATTACTGTGAGGGGGCATGTGATGTATACATGTGTGTAATGTATGTAATGCAGTATGTGATGATCACACACTGCACTACATACATTACACACATGTATACATCACATACTGCGCTGTCACCTTCTTCTGCAGGTCTACCTTGATGTCTGGTCTTTAGGCTTCAGTCAGATCCTCCACCGCCATGCTTGCGCCGTGTGCCCGACACCACCAGGAGCTGGCCCCTCCTCCTTTCATCTCCTGCCGGCTTCTCCTACAGCAGGGCGCTCTATATCGCTCAAGTGCCCGCCAAATCTTAACAATCAGGGGCGTAGCTAGAAATGACTGGGCCCCATAGCAAAAACAATTATGGGCCCCCCCTCCCGGATCTCCCACCCCCACATACCTATTGGACCTCCCACCCCTTGCAGAGCTCCCACCCAAACACCCCTCCAGGACCTCCCACCCCAACATCCCCCTAAGTGTCGTCCACAGATCCCCCCCCTAAGTGTCGTCCACAGATCCCCCTCTAAGTGTCGTCCACAGATCCCCCCCCTTCAGTGTCGCCCACAGATCCCCCTTCAGTGTCATCCACAGATCCCCCCCTTCAGTGTCATCCACAGATCCCCCCCTTCAGTGTCGTCCACAGATCCCCCCTTCAGTGTCGTCCACAGATCCCCCCCTTCAGTGTCCTCCACAGATCCCCCCCTTCAGTGTCATCCACAGATCCCCCCCTTCAGTGTCCTCCACAGATCCCCCCCTTCAGTGTCCTCCACAGATCCCCCCCTTCAGTGTCCTCCACAGATCCCCCCCTTCAGTGTCCTCCACAGATCCCCCCCTTCAGTGTCCTCCACAGATACCCGCCCACCCAGAGCCGCTTCCTAGCTAATTTATTCACTGCACTTGCCTCTGTGAAATTGAAGAGAAGCGCTGTAATCTCGCACAGGCGCACTGGCAGAGGCCAGGAAGACGGTGCATGCCCACTTCGATGCCTCTGCCAGTGCGCCTGTGCGAGATTACGGCGCTTCTCTTTAATTTCACAGAGGCAAGTGCAGTGAATAAATTAGCTAGGAGGCGGCGCTGAGCGGGGAGATTGCAGGCACAGGCAGCATCGCTTTGCTGACTGTGCCGTTTGCAGTGCGCCCTGCACTGATAAAGTCTGGTCACTGCGCGGACCGCATGACACGGCTTCGCGGGCCGCATTTGGCGTAGGTTGGGCATCACTGGTCTAAACAATGATATGCTGAGTAGGAACAATGAATTTCTATGGGGACAAGCAATCGCTGTATTGATCACTTGTCCGCATAGAGCAGAAGGGACCTCCGCTGATGATCAGGCAGTTATCTGGAACGTCTGCTTTGTTCCTGATAATCTGCCTCATCATCAGCCAGTGTAAAAGGACCATTAGACTTTGTTCACATCTGTGCTGTGATTTCTGTTAATACCGGAATCCATAAAACAGTGTCTGGTCCAGTGTATGACGGACACCAGCAGCGCTCAGTGGACCTCAACAACATAAACCTAGGGCAAAAACGTGATGTGAACCCAGCCGTAAAGGTATAAAATTCCTGATATCTAAATAGCTAAACAAAAACACATCCCCCATCATTGGGATGCCAGGCATCAGTTATGACTGGCATGTGTGCCACTACTAGTGAAGTCTACAGCACACTATCTATCTGTAGCCCAGGGGTCAGGAACCTTCAGCATTACAGATACTGTAAAATTACAACTTCCAGCATGAGCAATTGCTCAGCTGTTCTTGTAACTTCCACCTGAAGTGAAAGAAGGATTCATGGGAGATGTAGTTTCAGAACAGTTGGAGAGCCAGAGATTGCTGATCTCTGTCCTAGCCTATCTATTGCTACCTCTTAGGCCTCATGCACACGACCGTATTTTTTCACGGTCCGCAAAACGGGGTTCCGTTGGTCCGTGATCTGTGACCGTTTTTTCGTCCATGGGTCTTCCTTGATTTTTGGAGGTGTCCGCCTGGCCGTGCGGAGCCAAACGGATCCGTCCTGAATTACAATGCAAGTCAATGGGGACGGATCCGTTTGACGTTGACACAATATGGTGCAATTTCAAACGGATCCGTCCCCCATTGACTTTCAATGTAAAGTCAGGAGTTAATATACCATAGGATCGGAGTTTTCTCCAATCCGATGGTATATTTTAACTAGAAGCGTCCCCATCACCATGGGAACGCCTCTATGTTAGAATATACCATCGGATTTGAGTTACATCGTGAAACTCAGATCCGACAGTATATTCTAACACAGAGGCGTTCCCATAGTGATGGGGACGCTTCTAGTTAGAATATACTACAAACTGTGTACATGACTGCCCCCTGCTGACTGGCAGCACCCGATCTTTTACAGGGGGCTGTGATCAGCACAATTAACCCTTCAGGTGCCGCACCTGAAGGGGTTAATTGTGCGTATCATAGCCCCCTGTAAGAGATCAGGGGCTGCCAGGCAGCAGGGGGCAGACCCCCCTCCCTCCCCAGTTTGAATATCATTGGTGGCCAGTGTGCGGCCCCCCCCCCCGGCCCCCCCCTCTATTGTAATTTCATTGGTGGTCAGTGTGCGGCCTCCGTCGGCCCCCCTCCCCCCCTCTATTGTAATTTCATTGGTGGCCAGTGTGCGGCCTCCGTTGGCCCCCCTCCCCCCCTCTATTGTAATTTCATTGGTGGCCAGTGTGCAGCCTCCGTCGGCCCCCCTCCACCCCTCTATTGTAATTTCATTGGTGGCCAGTGTGCGGCCCCCCCCCCTATTGTATTAATATCATTGGTGGCCAGTGTGCGGCCTTCCCTCTCTCTCCCCCCACCCCCCCCGATCATTGGTGGCAGCGGAGATTCCGGTCGGAGTCCCAGTTTAATCGCTCTGGGGCTCCGATCGGTAACCATGGCAACCAGGACGCTACTGCAGGCCTGGTTGCCATGGTTACTTAGCAATATAACAATATTAGAAGCATCATACTTACCTGCTGGCTGCTGCGATGTCTGTGTCCGGCCGGGAGCTCCTCCTACTGGTAAGTGACAGATCATTAAGCAATGCAATGGAGTCATGCACACTTGACCAGTCAATCTGTCCTGGAGGCTGGTTTTAAAGTCAGTATAAAACTGAGTCTGCTTATATAGAACCTACCAGTAGCCATTTGGCTCCAGGAGAAGTATATGGTGGGCTCAGCGTGCATGTTGGTACTTGCATCCCTGGATCCGATGAAAGCTGTAATGGCACCGGACGGGGTTAAAAGCAGAGTGTGCTTGGCGTGCACGCTGACCTGCATTCCCTGGACTTTGTGTGGCTGTCATGGCCCATAAACAGGTAGGAACTAGTGTTAGGGACCACTCAATAGAGGCGACCTTGACGTCGTGAGTGGCTTATTACGCTTTGGCCAAAATGTACACCAATGCCTCATCCAGCATGGAGGCAGGGCAGAATGCTGGATGCAGAGTGCTATCACATTTGTATTTTCCGTTTGTAAACAGAATTTTATCATTGATCTCAGTGATGGTGTGAGGGGCAGCAGCAAGAGTAGTTCAGCGTTGGGCAGGTCATGGTCTGCCTCTATAATAAGACTCTATCGTCACACCCGCTCAGCACTGATCTTTGCCAAAAACTGCCGGGGGTGGGAAAAACTGCCCTTAGCAGTTGAAAAGTTGCTGTCAAATATACAGCCTACCAAATCCATTGCAACCCTACGGACTATGATACTGACCCTATGGGCAAAACTATGGATCTTAGAAGACACTACACAACAAAGACACAATAAAGAAATAGTACAATTTCCCCGGGTTAATAACGTAATAAATGTACAGCCCAGGCCTATGATTCCAGATGTATTTTGAGCAGTACAAGAGCGCACAGCGATCAGGTTGCAGCTACGTCCAGTGGCCTACAAATGATTCTCTTTGCAACCACACAGCATCCTTCAGATGATAACCTTCTAGGTTTGTAAAATTATGTGAAAATTACGGCATACGTGACTGCAGCCATGCTATTATTCTGCTAAAAATGGCTGCTAGGCAAAGCTGTTAAACATCTGCATGTGAGCGAAGCCCAGTCTATTGGTTAGGCGGGCCTTTCGGAGTACATAGGCAATATCTATATGTATATTTAAAGTTTAACCATGAAATCCACAGGGAGCCAGCTGTATATCTGCGTGAACTGGTCATATATGTCACACTGAAACGCCACTTACAACTGGTCCTACAGTGTGGAGAGGTGTTTTTTTGGGGTTTACTCTGCAGCAGAAAGGAAGGAGTAGCATGAGGGACATTAGCTGAGCAGCACTGATGCTGCCGGGCTGAGAACAGGGTGAGCAGTGACAGGACTTTCATCATAATGCTCCTTCCAAATGTCCTTTTCAGCTGGATGCCAAGCAAAGTAAATACACTCATTATACTATCTTTCTGTATAGTGGGAGCCATCGGTGAACAGGACTACTGGGATGCAAGTGGGTCCATCTATCTCAGACTCTGGAACCACAATACAACAGGTTGGCAAAGATCCATCAGTAGACAAGACCACTTGCCACCAGGGTCTATTTCTTATAGGATCATACAGAAATAACCTATTAGACCTAATTCATGACATGCCGTGTGTGTACAATGACAACTAAAGATTTTAAAAGTGGATGTGTACATGCTCTGTATAGATGGATGAGAAAGGGACTAATTTCTGTCCAATACTGACAGTCATATGGGGTCATACTCTACAACAAGGGTGGACACAAGTAGCAGGGGGCCCCTGTTCAAGAAAGTGGATGGACCCATTGCTCTCCATTAGACTGTCATATAGCACCCCCTACTACCTTTCTCTAACAGTCTATCAGTAATTCACTAGTTCTGTCCCTGACATGTAGGGAAGCTGCTTTTAGTGGGCAGTGGGCCCCCTTACCTACTGGGCCCCTGTGCAGGTCCACACGTTGCAGATATGCTATGTCTGCCGGGGTATAACATGAAATGATGGGAATGCTCCTTACAGTGTCTTGCCTACTCGGGGTTCCAATCACAGATGTTCCCTATTATGAGCAAATGGAGGTGACTATCATTCTACTACTACTACTATATTGCGCCTGTTGTGATCACTAACTGTAAAAGACAACTGTAAAATAACTGAGTCATTCAAAAACGTACTGGTTGTCAACCCCTTAATATCTTGTAGGGGTTGTCAGGCTGTTGATCTTAATGGGTACCCTTCAGTTCTTTGTGCAAGGAAAATAAACTGTACCCAGCCAAAGTATGGCACATGACTCGAATCATATGATTAAGTATATGAATTATAAAAATAATGATATTTTATATGCATGTAGTTTTTATTTTATGCCATAACATTTTATGTTATTTTTTTATTATTCATTTCTATGTCATTTTTTTGCATAGCTGGATGACACATATTTCTCCATTTCGCTGCTAAGAATTGCAAGTAGCAACCCAGCCTTGAAGTTCTCACTTTGCACTTACAGTGAACTCTTGAAATTCTTTACCTATAAGGGAATGTACCATAGAACTTTCCATTTTAAAACTTGTGGTAGATTTTCACAACTCAAACAAGTTTCTGCATCTGGTCTTCTAAAAGCGATTTTTGTATTGTTTTGATTTTGCCTCTTAAGGGTAGCAGTCAGTGGAGAAGTTTTTTCAGCTACATGTTTGCCTTGCTTATCAAACTGTTATCCTAATGTTTCAACCAAATGTGTTTTTGTTTTTTTCCGTAAGTCCTTCAATTTAGCATCTGCCTGACTTGAGGTTTATATGACATGGCATCTACAACCCCAATTCCCAAAAAGTTGGTAGGTGTAAAATGTAAACATGATCTATTCACAGTAGATCATAGAACACAGATCAGATGGTGAAAGTGAGACATTTTACCATTTCATGAAAAAATAAATAACTCATTTAGAACTTGATGGCAGCAACACATCTCAAAAAGGTTGGGACACGGCCGTGTCTACCATTGTGTAGCATCCTCTCTTATTTTAACAACAGTCTGTAAACTTCTGGGAAGTGAGGAGACCAATTGCTGGAGTTTTGGGAGAGGAATTTTATTCCATTCTTGTCTGATTTAGGATACTAGCTGCTCAATAGTACGGGGTCTACTTTGCTGGATAATTTGTTTCATGATGCGCCAAATATTTTCTATTGGTGAAAGGTCTGGACTACCGGCAGAGCCTTGTCTGGATGGGATCATACGGTGTTCTAAAACCTCTATATACTCCTCAGCATTTATGGTGCTTTTCTAGATGCGTAAGTTTCATGTCATAGGCATTAATGGAACCCCATGCCATCAGAGATGCAGACTTTTGAACTGTGTGCTGATTAACAGCTGGATGGTCCCTCTCCTCTTCAGTCTGCAGAACACAGCTTCAGTGATTTTTATTAATCTCACCGCAGAACAGTTCTTAATTTTACCTCAGTCCATTTTAAATTAGCTTTGACTCGGGGAGGATGGGGACATTTCTGAATTGTGTTGACAAACAGCTTCTTCTTTCTCTGATACAGCTTTAACTTGCATTAGCGGATTGTACTGTGAACTGTGTTCACAGACAATGATTTCTGGAAGTGTTCTAAAGCTCAAGTCGTGATTTCTGGTACAGAATCATGCATGTTTTTAATGCAGTGCCCCCTGCGGTCCTGTAGATCACGAGCAATATTTACTGTGTGCCTTTTCCGTTGCGCACATGGATTTCTCCAGATTCTCTAAATCATTTGTTATAATGAACTGTAGATGGTGGGATATTCAAAGTCTTTGCACTTTTACGCTGAAATTGTTTCACAAATTGGTGAATATCTGCCCATCTTTGAGTATAAAAAGAGCATGTTAGAGAGGCAGAGTACAGTCATGTGACTTTGATACAACAGGCACCCGCGGCTATTGTCCACGACCGGCTTAAATGCCGATCGCGGAAATTTAACCTCTCAGATGCCGTGCTCAAACCTGACCATGGCATCTGAGCGCGTGAAATATCGTAAACGCTCGCTGCCGTGTATGCTTCAGCTCCCACATGTGGTGATCAGAGGAGCCAGAGAGTGTATGCAGCAGCCCCTGTCATTGAGAATGATAGGAGGCAGCTGCATAGTAGTTTCTATGAAGCCCCTACCTGTGGCAGGACTCCATAGAAACACAGTAAAATCATCATAGACTCCAATGCTGAAGTCTAGAGACAAAGCTGGAGTCTATGATACTAGCAATCCAATGATTGCCTGTTAAAGTTTCCTTTGGGAACTATAAAAAAGTGTAAAAAAAAGTTTTAAAAAATTTAAAAATATCAATATTCAAATCACTGCTCGTTCCCCAGAATGAAAATTAAAAAAAATGCCAAAATAAAAAATCATGGGTATTGCCATGTGCAAAAACGCCGTACTATCAAAATATAAAAATATTTATTCCATGCGGAAAAAGTGTCAAAATGGCTGATTCGCCATTTTTTGTTTCTTCTCCTCCCACAAAAAATGTCAAAAAAAGTGATCAAAAAGTCATACACACCCCTCACACAGCTCTGCATACATAACTACAAAAAAGTTATAGGGGTCAGAAAATAACAATTACATTTTTTTCAAGTTATTTTTTTTCTAGTATCAAAATGCAAGAAAATCTATACATATGTGGTATCGCCGGATTCGTACTGACCTGGAGAATGAAGAGCGCAAGTCAGTTTTACCGCTTAGTGAACGCCGTAAAAAAAACTATTTAAAACTGGCAGAATTGCGTTTTTTTTTCCCCAATCCCACTCCATATGGAATTTTTTTCCCACTTGCCATTACATTCTATGCAGTATTAACCCTTTCACTACCAGCACCGTACATGTACGGCACTGGAGCGATGTGCGAACATGGCGCCCGCACGCACATGCAGCGGGCGTCATGGCCCGAAGGTCTCTGCTGTTTGAAACAGCAGAGACCCAGTGGTTAATTACTGTGACCGACCGATCACGGTAATTAAAGCCTTTAGATGCCATGATCAATTGAGATCACTGCATCTAAATGCACAAAAACCCAGAATCTCGCGCTTCCGGGCTTCCTACCGACACCCCCTGCGGCCAATGGGGCGGTAGTTGCGCTCAATGCTGCATTTCTTATTTTTGGCCACCAGATTTCAGGCCAACATAAGAAATGAGCAATTGACAGTCATAAACTCATTTTAAAAATCCTTCATTGTACAAAATGAAAAATGAAAAACGACATTTATAGGCTCATATATGAGCTTCAAAATCATTACAAAAATTTTAAAAAATGTTAAAAGAATATATAAAAAATAAAAAAATATAAAAGTTTAAGTCACCCCCATTTCCGTATAGTAAAAAAAAAAAATACCTAAATAACTATAAATATAAATATCATGGGTATCACCGCAACCGAAAACACCCATACTTTTAAAATATAAAAAAAAAAATTCAAATACGTCGAATGGCGTGACGGAAAAAAGGGTCAAAATGGCCGATTTGCCATTTTTTCATTGCTTCTCTTACCCAAAAACATGTAAATAAAATGTGATCAAAAAGTCACACTCACTCCAAAATGGTATTAATAAAAACTACAGATTGTCCCGCAAAAAATTAGCCAGAATACAGCTCAGTAGACATAAGTACAAAAAAGTTATGGGGGTCAGAATATAGAACTTTTCAAAGTTAACATTTATTTTTGCACTATTTAGACATACAAACCTATACATATGGGCTATCGTTGTAATCGTAATGACACAGAGAATGAAGGGCATGGGTCAGTTTTGCCGCAAATGAAATGCCGTGAGAACAAAACCCGTGAAACGGTGGAGGAATTGAATTTTTTTCCAATTCCACCCCATTTGGAATTTTTTTACTGCTCCCAAGGGTATGCCATATTTAATGGTGGCATTAGAAATTACAACTTGTCCTGCAAAAAAATAAGCCCTCATACAGCTATGTGAACAGAAATATAAAAAAGTTCTGGCTCAAGGAAGATACGGAAGAAAAATGAAAAAGCAAAAACGAAAATCGTCTCATCATTAAAGGGTTACCCCTTTAGGACCCTGAGATTTTCCATTTTTGCGTTTTCATTTTTCACTCCCCACCTTCCCATAGTCCTAACTTTTTTATTTTTCCATTCACATAGCGTTATGAGGGCTTATTTTTTGCGTGACAAGTTGTACTTTCTAATGGCACCATTTATGGTTGCATACCATGTAGTAGAAAGCGGGAAAAAAATTCCAAATGGGGTAAAATTGGGAAAAGACGCAATTCTTTTATTTTTATTTTTTTTGCACTGTACACTATGTGGTAAAATTGACTTGTTATCTTCATTCTCCAGGTCAGTACAGTTACCATACCACACTTGTATAATTTTTCTTGCGTTTTAATACTGAAAAAAAAAATTAAGATCTTTGAGGGGAAAAAAAATGTTATAACCATATGCTGACCCCTATAACTTTTTTGTAGTTATGTGTACGGGGCTGTGTGAGGGTTAATTTTTTGTGAGACGATCTGTCCTTTTCAGTGATACTAATTTGAAGTGTGTGAGACTTTTTGATCACTTTTTATAAAAAAAACTATTGGGTAGTTGAAGTGACAAAAAATGGCAAATTGGCTGTTTTAATTTTTTTTCCCGTTACGCCATTTGCCGTATGCCATTAATATTGTTAGATTTTAATTGTATGGGCATTTTCGCACACTGAGATACCCATGATGTTTATTTTTTTTATTGGTTAAGTATTTTTATGTTTATTTTAAGGAAAGGGGGGTGATTTGAACTTTTAGTTTTTTTTTTCTTTTTTTATACTGTATTTGTAAACTTTTTTTTACTTTATTTTTACTTTTTTTAAGTCACCTTGGGTGAAAATAACTGGCAATAATTAGATTGCCCATTGTGTTCATTGATGGCTATATAGCTATCATTGAACACATCATTTGCAATATAACAATATAATGCTGCCACCTAGTGGCCTGTATTGGTATATTCCTGAAATAGACACCGAAGCCTACTTAAGGCTTGGGGCTATTTCAGCAATGTAACAGGCTGTTACCGGAGCAGAAGAGCGCGACTTCCGCTTCTGGACTGATCAGATGCCGTGGTCACATTTTACCACGGCATCTGAAGGGTAAAATGTATGTGATCAGCCTTATGGCTGATCGCATACATGTGCCGTGGGTCTCTGCTATTTAAAATAGCAGAAACCCGGCGACTGTGGCGCCGGCTGCACTTGTGAGCAGGCGCCATGTTTAGGGACCGGACTTCCGCCGTACATATTCGGCAGAGGTCCTTAAGGGGTTAAAAACGCCTTATTGCATGATGCCGTACATGTAAGGCATTATGCACCCAAAATTGTATGGAGCAGGCTGCTACGGTGAGCCCGCTCTATAAGATGTATCATACAGCTGGCATTTAGCCACAATCCTACTGAACCCCATCATTTAACTCTTAAGATGCCGCGATCAATGTTGAGTTAGACAGAGGGATGCAGCTCCCTCTGCCTTCCGATTGGAGCCCCATCAGTGAAATTGCAGGGGTTTTAATCGATTACCATGGCAGCCTGGACGCTGCTGTAGCACAGAAGGGTAAGTGTAAAAATCCTATTCACCCTAATAGATCTCTATTAGGGTGAATATGACAAGGGATCAAAATATCCCAGGTTCTAGCCCCCTAAGAAATAAAAAGTTTCAAAATATTAAAAACACCAAAATATTAAAGGTTTAAATCCCCCCTTTCCCAATTTTACATATAAAAAATATAAACAATAAAAAATAAGCATATTAGGTATCGCTGCATTCAAAAATGTCTGAACTATTAACTTTTTTTATTTTTTTATTTCCTGTGCGGTGAATATCGTAACGGGGAAAAAAAAAGTAAAACATGCAATTCGACTTTTTTTGTCATCTTGCCCCCCAAAAAATTGAATAACAGTGATCAACAAGTAGTCATAATACGAAAATGGTACCAATAAAAACTACAGTTCCTTACAGAAAAAAAAGGCCTCATACAGCTCTGTAGACTGAAATATTAAAATGTTATGGCTGTCAGAGTATGGCGATTCAAAAAAAAAAATAGATTTTTTTTCAAAGGTTTACATTTAAAAAAAATAAAATAAAGGGACTCTGGCAGCCAGATTTTAGCTATAGAGCTTATCATATCATCATATCAGTCTCCTTTATCTAAATAAAAATATACTAGTCTTACCCCCACCTGTCTTTTCATTTTTGATAAAAATCACTTTTATTTATATGCTAATTACCTTCGTAAGGAGCCCAAGGGGCTGTCCCTCCGGCTGTTGGAGCCTAGTCGTGCCCCTTTTTTTGGAGACCAGCACCGGCCTGCTGTTAATTATTCACTCCTCTCCTCTGCTTTTTTTTTTTTTTTTCGCAGTGCACCGTAATCTCGCGCTGCTTCAGCTCTATCCTCCACCTGTCAAAAGAGCTTGCGCCACTCCGCTCTTCCTTTCCGGGTCGAGTGAAGTGCGCAGAAAACTGGCGCATGCGCGATTCCCCTGGATGAGACTTCTGCCAGGACACCGCGCGGGCCCAGACTTGTGTATCAATGGCGCATGCGCAAGATTATGGCACACTGTGAAAAAAATAAGCAGAGATGAGGAGTGAATAATTAACAGTGGGGCGGCGCTGGGCTCCAAGATAAGGGGTGCGGCTGGGCTCCAACGGCTGGAGGGACAGCCCCTTGGGATCCTTGCGAAGGTAATTAGCATATAAATGAAAGCGATTTTTATCAAAAATGAAAAAAGACAGGTGGGGGTAAGACTAGTATATTTTTATTTAGATAAAGGAGACTGATATGATGATATGAAAAGCTCTATAGCTAAAATCTGTCTGACAGAGTCCTTTTAAACAAAATAAAAACCATACAAGTTTGGTATCACCGCAATCGTATTGAGCCACAGAATAAGGAGATCGTGTCATTTTTAGAGCAAAAACTAATCTTGTCCCACAAAAAATAAGCCCTCATCTGGTTATGTGAATTGAAAAATAAAAAGTTATGGCTATTGGAATGTGGGGAGGAAAGATCAAAAATGTATAGGCTTTTCTGGGTTAAAGCACCTTGCCACCTCATCTTCCGATGGTGCCCTTCATGTTTTTAGGAGCGGCTTCCTGGTTGGGCATTGACTATAGTGGCAGGCAAGACCCTTTTAAATGATATAAGCTTTACTTTTTTTTCTCTAGCAGGGGGCACAAATGCACAGTAGTTAGAGCCATTCACATACAAAAGGCAAGTGCATTTGGTGGTTACAGACACAATGGGCACTAAGCTTAAAGGGGTTGTCCAGTATTTTTATATTGATTTCCTAAAATCAAATCAATGTGAGACTGGCTCCCACACCCCTGCCAATCACCTGTTCTGCAGTAGCTACAGTGTTGGCATTACACAGCTCTGTCTATGTGTAGTAGACAGAGGTGGTTACTGCTACTGCTGCTGAAGTCAATGCAGTAACCAGTCCATCCACTACACTATGGATGGGGCTGTGAAGTTCCAGCTCTTAATTCCAGTTCGGTGCCATTCTGGAAAACAGCTGATTGGCTGGGTGCAGGGTGTCACACCCCTGCCAATATGATATTCATTGCCTATCCTAGGCATAGGCCATCTATATTAAAATACTGAACAACCCCTTAAATGGTTGCTGACAACTGTGACTGCTCTTCCTTGCTGCGGCAGTGGCTGCAGCAGGGTCCTCTTACTTCTCTCCTCCAGCAAGGAAATGGGAGCACATGATGTACAGTAGCTTACACCACACATCCCTGAAATGGCAGGCAGGCTTGTCTTTTTACTGGGCCCCTCCACTTCAGCTTCAAAGTTGAAGTGCAATAAATGCAATACTGTCTGCAACACAAGAGAGCCAGCACTTTCCTTCTTACCCAACGGTGATGGCGCTCCACGCCGCATCACTATGAGGGGGCTGGTCTCTTCATTCTTTTCTGTGCACTGCCCAGCAGTTGATGGATCTTATTAGGGCTTTTAAATTCATTCTATGTATAACTTAAATTCCTTACCATACAGCTCAGGTCATTAATGCATTACTTGCTCTAGGATATAGGATTCACATGCAAAGACTAGTATTGGAAATATATAATTTAATAGGATCATCTTTCTATATACTTTTCTAAAACGAAGGCTCCACCTGTGGCTAACGTGTTCTTTAAATCCCTATGTCATGCCCCTCCCAGGCATAATACACTGTATCAGTTTTGCCTGATGTTTAATTAAAGGGGTTGTCCTATCTTGCCGTTTCCACAATGAGAAGGGATGAAGCACTGGTCCCCCTGGTGGCGGGGCTTACGGAAACAATAACATGGGCCAGCGCCCTTCTGTTTTCGTAACTCCCATTGAATGGGAGCTATGCAAACAGCATAGCAGAACAAGTTACACAGCAAACTCCGGGCCGGCAAGATGGGACAGTGACTTTAAAGGGCTTCTGTCACCCCACTAAACATTTTTTTTTTGCGATTTATGCATACATACTGTAATTAATCATTTTGGTTCAGCAGATTCTGTTAAAAACGTACTTTTAAAATATGCAAATTACCTTGCTACCAGCAAGTAGGGCGACTAGTTGCTGGTAGCAGCCGCATCCTCCTATCCTAAAGACGCCCCCTCCTCATGTTGATTGACAGGGCCAGCAGACGGGATCTTTCTCTGCTGGCCCTGTTTGCATTCAAAATCTGGTGCCTGCGCCGTACCTGTCTTCAGTCGGTGCAGGCGCACTGAGAGGAGGACGCTCGCTCGGCCGCTCCTTCCTCAATGCGCCTGCGCCGGGTGTAGATGTGACGTCATCGGCGCAGGCGCATTGAGGATGGAGCGGCCGAAGGAGCGTCCGCCTCTCAGTGCGCCTGCGCCGACTGAAGACAGGTACGGCGCAGGCGCCAGATTTTGAATGCAAACAGGGTCAGCAGAGAAAGATCCCGTCTGCTGGCCCTGTCAATCAACATGCGGAGGGGGCGTCATTAGGATAGGAGGATGCGGCTGCTTCCAGCAACTAGTCGCCCTACTTGCTGGTAGCAAGGTAATTTGCATATTTTAAAAGTACGTTTTTAACAGAATGTGCTGAACCAAAATGATTTATTACAGTATGTATGCATAAATCTCAGTATAGGGATTATAAGTAACCAAAAAAAATAAAAAACTGTTTAGTGGGGTGACAGAAGCCCTTTAAGTATAAATGTCTTCCCAAGGAACAATTATCATTATTTATAATATAAGATCTGTCAACAGCAGCTTGCTTCTGTTAACCTATAGAAAAAAAACTAAAAGTAAGGGCTCATGCACACGACCGTATGTATTTTGCGGTCCGCAAAAAGGTCCTCAAAAAAACCCTGAATGAACACGGAAAGAAAATACGTTCGTGTGCATGAGCCCTAATCCTGTTTTTCATTCATTTAAACGCTTACCATACCGCATAATCTATAAAAGTAAAAAAGCTAAAAGAAGCCTATACAGTTCATTTAAGACTTCACGGTCAGTAAATCTGCTGATTCTCTATAATATCACTGACAAAAACAGACACATGAACACCAGTGTTGTTATTTTCTGGGTATAACATGTGGCTTGGCCCAAGCATAGGTTTTGCAATGAGGGAGCAATTTTTGTTTTACAGCCTTACCCACATAGTATTTATATCGCCACAAACACTATGCATGAACGCTGCAAAAGCAATAGGTAAACAGCAGCTGAAACAATGACCAAATTCTCTGTACCAATATATATTTATATAGATGTATGAGAGAGAATCTGGACAGATCATAGTGGGGCTGTCTAACACATGAATAGGTCTAGACATGCAGCGTCCCACTCGTGTACGTGGGCACTGCAAAGTTATCATATTGTATTTCGTGTCATATTTCATATTATGTTATGCTGTATTTCACTTTATGTAAAATCCCTGTTAACAGGCTGTTAGGTGCAGTACATACATTTCGCCACTAGATGGGGATAGCACCATAGTCTATATATACCACAGGTCTGGCCTAGTTGAGTTAGTGTGTGTGTTGAGGAGATGGGGTTGCTGGAGTGAGAAGGAGGGGAGGAGGAAGGACAGAGGTATCAGGTACTTATGCAACTGGCCAGCGGCCGCAGGTGACCTCCTGAATTCAACTGTACTGACGTCTTCAGGACGATGATAGTTTCATACTGTAGTGCGGGCTGCAGTGTTTTGTGCTACAAATGTGGTATTTGGTTCTGCTGGGGTGGTATTTTGTTCTGTAATACAGTATTGCTGTTCTGTTGTCCTGCCTTCTGTCAATTTGGACCCGCCTACAACATGGGGTAACCTTTAGTTTATGGCCGCATTAAGTCCCCAGTCCATCCCTATCAAATAGCTTTAACCTGGTTGGCCAGTTTCTGGTTACTGTTGACCAATGTGTTAGTAAGATGACGATATGGCACTTATTAATATAGCTTTTATTGAATTCTGCACCAGTTGCTGCATTTCATAAGGTATGCTGGGCCCCTTGTTTACCAAGTCTTGTGTGCTGTCCACACAGAGTTCTTGTCCATAAAATCGCTGCTTATGGAGGGTCATGTGACCAGTCAAATCACATCCATATGGTGTCTCCTCCAGTCAAATATACTGCATTTCACTGTTGGGAATTTAGCGCATGTACAGTGTGTTTGAATGGAGGGGGCTGAGTGATTTGTCTGGTCACATGACCCTCCATCAGCAGCCATCTTATGGACAGGACTATATAGTCATCTTACCTACACATTGGTCACAAGTAGCCAGAAAGTGGTCAACCTTTTTAAGTGAAAAAATCCCCCTTACTCATCTTCACCCCGCTACCAGCTAACAACCTAAATTGTTGGCTCAGCCAGCTCGGTCACAAGAATCAGATGGTTATCATCCACTTCCACTAAGCCTGTGATAATACTAGAAAGGTGATTGGTTTGATTGATACCACTAACCAGGGGAAGAAGAGGTTGCCTTTGTTAATTCAGATGCCAAAAAAGACTGCCTTGACTGGTCTTTCATGTTTTGTGCACTAAAACACGGTGGTCTTTGAGTCTATCTTAGTGGCATGTCTAGTAGTCAACAATTTCTGACCAAGGGGTATACTACCCCAAAGTAGCCTTTTTATAGGATGGTGGAGGAAGCACTCTTACGGCCTCTTGTGGCAAGACCCAGAGTTTTACAGCAATCCAACCTCTCTATCTGGGCTTGTTACAGTATATAATTTTCTTCTCACATGAACATTGTAAAATACATACTGTATATAATCAAAGTTAGTTCATTTGGGAAGACCCGAATGTTTTATAATTATAGGAAGACCAGAAAATAAAGTGAATCAATTATTAAATCCCCCACAATTTACACATACTTTCAGAGTTATGATTTCAAGCCTCCGTACATCTTCTGCCTCATCTTCTGCCTCACTGGTCTAATTTGTTTTCCTGTACTTGGCACTCCCTAAAATAAGAAAATGATAACTCAATAAGATTTTGCTTGGAAAAGAAAGACATTACTTTCATTCACACTTTTATCCACGGGCCCCAGTTGGGCTGCAACACTACTTGAAGCAATTACTAATGTTTACCATATGGTTATCATTGAAAATATTGATTGTGGTCACCCACCAAGGACAATATCTACATGGAGTTTGTATGTTCTCCCTGTGTTTGTGTGGGTTTCCTCCAGGTACCTCGGTTTCTTCCCAAACTCCAAAAACATACTGACATACTGAGTCTTAAGCAAACCCCTCTCTATAAGCATGTCTTGCATATGCAGTGGCCGGATTTGGGGTGGTCCCAACATTACGCTGGATCCCTTGGACACTGTCGAGGTGTCACCACGTGTTGCTGCTCTCCGGAAGGGATGGTAAGGCATGGTGCAACCCAATGGGAAATAAGTCTGCAGTAAACCAGTGTGCTTCTTTACTGGAGGAATTCAAGTGCAAAGCAATACAGTTGAGGCATAGGGCTGGCTTCTCCAGCCTCCTTCCTGGCAGAAGAAGGGGTTGATACTGAGTAAAAGCCTGAGCTAGCTGTCCCTCTCTCTCTCTCTCAGAAGGTTGGTACCCGGGACAAAGGCACATAATCCAGGGTCTGTGGCAGAGTATTCCTGTTTCAGCGTCTTCTTCTGGTCACTGAATAGTCTGGCATGAGTCTCCCCCTCCAAGTACTGGTCCCTAACTGCACAACACTAGGGTCTCTGACTGCTCTCCTTATATACAGTTTATAGCAGAACTAGAACCTTCTAGTGGGAGGGGTGGAGAGAGGAGAAACACAGAAAAAACAAATACAATGTTACACTTTCCGTCTCTCATAGACTTGAATCGGAGCTTCAATAATACTCAATGGCAATGACACAGCAGTTTTTCCAGACAAGTTTTCAGACATAATAACATAGCACCACCTGGTATTCAAAAGGTTAGTCTGTCTTGTTATGGTGGTAAACAAGTCTGGCTCCCTCCCAAACATACTCTTATTTACACCTTATGATAACTGTGGAAAATTACTAGCTTCTCATTATGAGCTAGAAAGTCCCAAAAGTCTCTTAGTGTTCATTAACCCTTTACACAATGCTGTGCAAATATAGTGCAAATGAGCAGGATATATATGACAACACATATATGAAATGCAGTTACATAGTATTAAACAGTATAAGTCAATGCAAGTTAACCCTTTAAAGTGAAATAAAGTAAGGAGTTGATGACTTTACATAGGGGAAACAGGTGCAAAGGTCCACAAACGTCAACACCACTGTTGGTCGAGCACCAAAGTGCTCGGGTACTCGTGTAGAACACTTTGGGATACTCGGGTGCTCAACCAAGCACCCGAGCACAATGTAAGTCAATGAGAGAACCCGAGCATTAAATCAGGCACCCCATGCTATGAAGAGGCGAGGGTGTCTGGTTCACAGGAAAAGGTCAGAAATTTATGGAAACGCAACTGAAATGGTTCAGGAACAGCACGGGGAGGATGTCTGGATGCATCTTGGACTCCCAGGTCGCTGCTGGGAATGATGTTGTCTGAGTAGTACGTCACTTTTACAGACTGACAATAATATGCACAAAACCGAAGATAAAATCGATTTTAGAGGAAAAATTGTTAGGAAAGGGTACCTCAAAATTGTGACTTTGGGGTTTCATAAGCTGTAAGCCATAATCATCCAAATTATAACAAATAAAGACTTGAAATATCTCGCTTTGCATGTGATGAGTCTATCACATATGTTAGTTTCACCTTTTAAGTTGCATTACTGAAATAAATTAACTTTGCACGATATTCTAATTTTAGGAGTTTCACCTGTATATATATACACTCACCTAAAGAATTATTAGGAACACCTGTTCTATTTCTCATTAATGCAATTATCTAGTCAACCAATCACATGGCAGTTGCTTCAATGCATTTAGGGGTGTGGTCCTGGTCAAGACAATCTCCTGAACTCCAAACTGAATGTCAGAATGGGAAAGAAAGGTGATTTAAGCAATTTTGAGCGTGGCATGGTTGTTGGTGCCAGACGGGCCGGTCTGAGTATTTCACAATCTGCTCAGTTACTGGGATTTTCACGCACAACCATTTCTAGGGTTTACAAAGAATGGTGTGAAAAGGGAAAAACATCCAGTATGCGGCAGTCCTGTGGGCAAAAATGCCTTGTGGATGCTACAGAGCTGGGTGTAATCCCTAACAATATGATTATAATAAAAACATTATGGAGGCGTAATTATACCTAATGGTGTGAAAATTAGTGTAGAAATTGGTGAACTGAAAGATGGCCTTAAACCGAAAATTTTGGGTCGTCTGAATTAGTACATATTGTGTACCACAGTGGCAAAGGTTTAGTGAATGCCCCCATCCTACATATATTCATAATAAATAAATAGTTGGTAGACAATTAAATATTCTAGGGATTCATTAAGGCCAAATGGAAATAAGGAGTTGAACTTAAAAATCCAGAACATCTCCTTCTTACACAGCTGAGAGTATGAATGGAGAACTGAATCTATGGAGGTCAGTTTCAGGCCTATGGGGTTGCCCGCGTGTGCTTCTGCAAAGTGTTTTGACGCTCCATGTTTTAGATACTGCCTTTGAATATTGAATCGGTGTTGGCTGCCATATTTCACCTTAAGGACCCGGCCATTTTTTGCAAATCTGACATGTGTCACTTTATGTGGCGATAACTTTAAAACGCTTTCACTTATCCAGGCCAATCTGAGATTGTTTTCTCGTCACATATTGTACTATATGACAGTGGTAAAAGTGAGTCTAAAATTTTCATTTTTATTTATAAAAAAAATACCAAATTTACCAAAAATTTTGAAAAATTAGCAAATTTCCAAATTTCTATTTCTCTACTTTTATAATAGATAGTAATACCTCCAAAAATAGTTATTACTGTACATTCCCCATATGTCTACTTCATGTTTGGATCATTTTGTAAATGACATTTTCTTTTTTGGGGGCATTAGAAGGCTTAGAATTTTAGAAGCAAATCTTAAAATTTTTCGGAAGATTTCCAAAACCGACTTTTTAAGGACCAGTTCAGGTCTGAAGTCACTTTGTGAGGCTTACATAATAGAAACCACCCAAAAATTACCCCATTTTAGAAACTATATCCCTCAAGGTATTCAAAACTGATTTTACAAACGTTGTTAACCCTTTAGGTGTTCCACAAGAATTAATGGAAATGGAGATGAAATTTCAGAATTTAACTTTTTTGGCAAATTTTCCATTTTAATCATTTTTTCCTCGCTAACAAAGCAAGGGTTAACAGCCAAACAAAACTCAATATTTAATGCCCTGATTCTGTAGTTTACACAGCAGTGAGCAGAAGGAAAGGAACGCCATATGGTTTTTGGAAGGCAGATTTTGCTGGACAGTTTTTTTGACACTATGTCCCATTTGAAGCCCCCCTGATGCACTCCTAGAGTAGAAACTCCAAAAAAGTGACCCCATTTGAGAAACTACACCCCTCAAGGTATTCAAAACTCATTTTACAAACTTTGTTAACACTTTAGCTGTTCCACAACAGTTAATGGCAAATGTAGATTACATTTCTGAATTTACAATTTTGGGCAAATTTTCCATTTTAATCCATTTTTTCCAGTAACAAAGCAAGGGTTAACAGCCATACAAAACTCAATATTTATTACCCTGATTCTGCAGTTTACAGAAACACCCCATATGTGGTTGTAAACTTCTGTTTGGCCACACGGATGGGCACAGATGGAAAGGAACGCCACATGGTTTTTGGAAGGCAGATTTTGCTGGACTGTTTTTTTGAGACCATGTCCCATTTGAAGCCCCCCTGATGCACCCCTAGAGTAGAAACCTCATTTAAGAAACTACGGGATAAGGTGGCAGTTTTGTTGGTACAATTTTAAGGTACATATGATTTTTAGTTGCTCTATATTACACTTTTTGTGAGGCAAGGTAACAAAAAATAGAAATTCTGAAATTTCATCTACATTTGCCATTAACTCTTGTGGAACACCTAAAGGGTTAACAAAGTATGTCAAATCAGTTTTGAATACCTTGAGGGGTGTAGTTTCTTAAATGGGGTCACTTTTTTGGAGTTTCTACTTTAGGGGTGCATCAGGGGGGCTTCAAATGGGACATGGTGTCAAAAAAATTGTCTAGCAAAATCTGCCTTCCAAAAACCATATGGCATTCCTTTCCTTCTGCTCCCTGCCGTGTGCCCGTACAGCAGTTTACAACCACATATGGGGTGTTTCTGTAAACTACCGAATAAGGGCAATAAATATAGAGTTTTGTTTGACTGTTAACCCTTGCTTTGTTACTGGAAAAAATGGATTAAAATGGAAAATTTACCAAAAAATTGAAATTCAGAAATTTAATCTCCATTTGCCATTAACTGTTATGGAACACCTAAAGGGTTAACAAAGTTTGTAAAATGAGTTTTGAATACGTTGAGCGGTGTAGTTTCTTAAATGGGGTCACTTTTTTGGAGTTTCTACTCTAGGGGTGCATCAGGGGGGCTTCAAATGGGATATGGTGTCAAAAAAACAGTCCAGCAAAATCTGCCTTCCAAAAACCATATGGCGTTCCTTTCCTTCTGCTCCCTGCCGTGTGCCCGTACAGCAGTTTACGACCACATATGGGGTGTTTCTGTAAACTACAGAATCAGGGCAATAAATATTGAGTTTTGTTTGACTGTTAACCCTTGCTTTGTTACTGGAAAAAATAGATAAAAATTGAAAATTTGACAAAAAATAGCTGTTTTGGCACCATTTTTATTTTTTGTTATTTACAGTGTTCATCTGACAGGTTAGATCATGTTCTATTTTTATAGAGCAGATTGTTACGGACGCGACAATATGAAATATGACTACTACTGCTACTTGTTTTGTTTCAGCTTTACATAATAAAGCATTATTTTTTTTTTGGGTGACTGTCTTATGTAGGGGCTCATTGTTTGCGGGATGAGATGACGGTTTGATTGGCACTATTTTGGGGTGCATATGACTTTTTCTTCGCTTGATATTGCACTTTTTGTGATGTAAGGTGACAAAAAATTGCTTTTTTGACACCGTTTTTATATATATATATATATATATTATTTTTTATTTTTTTACGGTGTTCATCTGAGGTGTTAGGTCATGTGGTATTTTTTTTAGAGCAGGTTCGTACTGATGCAGGGATACCTAATATGTTTACTTTTTTAATTTATTTAAGTTTTACACAATAATATCATTTTTGAAACAAACAAAAAAACATTTTAGTGTTCCCATTGTCTGAGAGCCATATTTTTTTTATTTTTTGGGCTATTGTCTTAGGTAGGGGCTCATTTTTTGCAGTATGAGGTGACGGTTAGATTGGTACTATTTTGGGGGGCATATGCCTTTTTGATCGCTTGGTGTTGCACTTTTAGTGATGTAAGGTGACAAAAAAATGTTTTTTTAGCACAGTTTTTATTTAATTTATTTGACAGTGTTCAGCTGCGGGGTTAGGTCATATGATATTTTGATAAGAGCTGGTCCATACAGACGTGGCAATTTCTAATATGTATACTTTCTTTTATTTATTTAAGTTTTACACAATAATATCATTTTTGAAACAAAATAAAATCATTTTGGGGTGCATATGACTTTTTGATCGCTTGCACTTTTTCTGATGTAAGGTGACAAAAAATGACTTTTGACACCGTTTTCATATTTTTATTTTGCAGTGTTCACCTGAGGGGTTAGGTCATGTGGTATTTTTATAGAGCATGTTGTTACGGATGCGGCAATACCTAATATATATACTTTTTTTATTTTTTTAAGTTTTACACAATAATATCATTTTTGAAACACAACAAAGTCATGTTTTAGTGTCTTAGGTATGGGATCATTTATTGAGGGATGATATGACGGTTTGATTGGCACTATTTTGGGGTGCATATGACTTTTTGATCGCTTGCTATTACAGTTTTTGTGATGAAAGGTGCAAAAATTGCTTTTTTTACACCTTTTTTTTTACGGTGTTCACTTGAGGGGTTAGGTCAAGTGGTATTTTTATAGAGCAGGTTCTTACGGACGCTGCGATAGCTAACATTTTTTAAATTTTGGGGGGAATGTCTTATATAGGGGCTCATTTTTGCGGGATGAGGTAATGGTTAGATTGGCACTATTTTGGGGGGCTTTTTGATTGCTTGGTGTTGCACTTTTAGTGATGTAAGGTGACTAAAAAATTGTTTATTTAGCACAGTTTTTATTTTATTTTTTTGACGGTGTTCATCTGAGGGATTAGCTCATGTGATATGTTTATGGAGCCAAAAAAATATAACAACTGATATCAAAATACCAGTAATTGAATATGTGTGTCACTAGACAGTTCACCAAAAATAATATACACACATATAATATAAATTCAATCTTTATTGTTTAACCCCTTAATGACCCGTGACGCACATGTACTTCATGGGGATCAGTCACTGATAGCCGGACCCCTGCTGCATGCACCAGCCTCGGTGAAATCACCTATGCCGGTGCATTAACCCTTCATGTGCCGCGGTCAGCGCTGATGTCGGGCGGGGATTGGAGCTGCCATCGGGTCCCCGTGCTGCTGTGATGGGGACCCGATGGCATGGAAGGCAGCCTGATGCCTTTCTTAAGCATCGGGGCTGCCTTCCGGTGGAGAGCATAGTTTTTGTTTTGTTTTTAATGCTGTTATTGTGTAAAACTTAAGTAAATAAAAGAAACTATACATATTAGGTATTACATATGGGGTGTTTATGTAAACTACAGAATCAGAGCCATAAATATTGAGTTTTGTTTGGCTGTTAACCCTTGCTATGTAACTGGAAAAAATGGATTAAAATGGAAAATTTGCCAGAAAGGGGAAATTCTGAAATTTCATCTTTATTTTCCATTAATTCTTGTGGAAGGGTTAACAAAGTTTGTAAAATCAGTTTTGTATACCTTGAGGGGTGTAGTTTCTAAAATAGGGTAAATTTTTGGGAGTTTCTACTCTAGGGGTGCATCAGGGGGGCTTAAAATGGGACATGGTGTCAAAAAACCAGTCCAGCAAAATCTGCCTTCCAAAAACCGTATGGCATTCCTTTCCTTCTGCGCTCTGTCAGTTTACGACCACATATGGGGTGTTTCTGTAAACTACAGAATCAGGGCCATAAATATTGAGTTTTGTTTGGTTGTTAACCCTTGCTTTGTAACTGGAAAAAATTGATTCAAATGGAAAATCTGCCAAAAAAGGGGACGCCCCCTGAAGAAGCGAGGCGAAACATGCGTCGGGTTGGTGCCATCACTCCCTCTCCACTCCTGGTCAGTATCTGCTTTTCTCATGCTCATCATGTACCACTGGCTATTTTGCCATTTAGGATTTTGCACACAATGCTAAACATTGTGTGCTTTCTGCATGTATTTGGAGTATGCCTTACGGAGACTCCATGCTAAGCTAATATTTAATGGCAGCAAATGGGTATTGTAATATAATGTGGCATGAGGTCAGGATATAAGATATATGAGCTATCTATTTTTATATGTGTTTTTTACACAATATTTGTACTAAGATTGCGGTTTATAATCTGCTTTTCTGACTGTGCAAAACTAACCAAAGGAGCTATTGTTGTTGGGGGGATGGTGGACTTATACTCGTCGCAGTACTGTCCTGCACTGCTACCACTGTATGTACTTTTGCTATAATTTTTCTTTTTAAACAATAAAGATTGAATTTATTTTATATGTGTGGATATTATTTTTGGTGAAATGGCGACGATACGTAATATGTCTACTTTTCTTTTTTTCCCTATTTTTTCCCAATTTTTTTACTTTATTTGGGGAAAATGACGTGTTTTTTTTTTTTACTTGACACTTTTAATTTTTTGGGGGGAAAACTTTATTTTTTCAACTTTTATTTCACTTTATTTTTTGTCCCACTTTGGGACTTCAACTTTTGGGGGTCTGATCCCCTTTACAATGCATTCCAATACTTCTGTATTGGAATGCATTGGCTGTAAGTGTAGTAGAGTGTGTATTACACATATAGCTTCCTGCCTGTGAGATCCGGGGGCTGGATCTCACAGGCTCTCCCCCGGAAGGCAGCCCCGATGCCTAAGAAAGGCATTGCGCTACCTTCCCTGCTATCGGGTCCCCGTCACAGCAGCACGGGGACCCGATGGCAGCTCCGATCCTCGCCCGACATCGCACGTGCCGCGGTCAACGCTGACTGCGGCACATCAAGGGTTAATGTGCCGGCATCTGTGATTTCACCGATGCTGGCGCATGCAGCAGGGGTCCGGCTATCAGTGACTGCCGGACCCCTGCCGCGGATCGGGCGGGCACATCTCCTGCAACCGATTACCATGAAGTACATGTACGTCACGGGTCTTTAAGTCCCGGACAGAAATGACGTACATGTACTATGTAATGTAGGCTGCATGGGCACTCCAACATATAGATGACATATCTAGTGTTGCAGTTCATGGTGTGTTTAAGTAGGACGGATTCTCCTGTATTTGAGATGGTCACTGAATTTGCATTGTCAGAGATGGTATGGCAACACATGCAGCGTTTGAAGCCACAGCGAAAGGATCCTTTCTGGATTCTTGCTGGATTCCCATCTAAGATAGCTATATTTTGGATGGAGAATTTGGGACAAGAGGGGGCTAATACATTTTTCAGTGTATGGGCTCGTCTGAAGGTGATTTTCGGTTTGTCAGAGAGGGTTTTACCTATGACAGGGTCTTTAAGGAGGATTGACCAATTCTTCTGAAGGATTTTTTTAATGAGGTTAGGCTGGGAGTTGTATCTCGTTAAAAAATTTGATTGTACATCTACTGTATTAGATTTAGGAGTGGTTGCATGGGGTTTTAAGCAGTCGGCCTGTCTCTCTCTTAAGATTTTAGATTTGGAGTCTGAAATCAGGCCTTTTGGATAACCCTTCTTTCTGAATCTTTTTTGCTAAATTTCGAGTTTATTTGTAAGGATATTGTTGTCCGAGCAGTTCCTCCGGATCCGTTACATCTGTCCATAGGGGATATTCTTTTTCCACTTATGGAAGTGACAACTACTAGCTGTTAGAATCAATTTCTTTAAAGTGTGTGCTCGTTACAATCGAGCCATTTCGAATTTGGAGGTGGAGATCTACAAAAACTATGGACTTAGGATCAGAGTGTGCAGCGAAGGTGAGGTTCCAATCATTTTGATTTTACCTCTGAGAGACAGAGAGGATAGGTCCCCCTTCCAGATGAAGATGATGTCATCTATATATATTTTATAGAAACTAATGTCACTATGATTGGAGTCCCTCCGTCTTTTAAAAAAATAAAAATAAATAAGTTTGCATATGAGGGTGCGAACTTAGTGCCCATGGTCGTTCCACATTGTTGTAGATAGAAATCACCTTTATAGTGAAAGTAGTCATGGGTGAGTATAAAGAGAATAAAGTCTAAAATCAAAATTTTTTGTTTTGGTGGTAGAAATAGATCTTCTTTTAAAAAGCTTTTGACTGCTAGGATGCCTTGGTGGTGTTAAATGTTACTGTACAGCGCCGATACGTCTAATGTGACCCATAGCATCCCCTGTTCCCAAGTGATGTCCTGAAGGAGTGTGATGAGATAACTTGTATCGCTTATATAGGAGGGTAAGTGCCTCATATATTTCTGTAGTATGTGATCTATGTATGCAGAAAGGTAAGACGTCAGAGAGTCTACTCCTGAAATAATCGGCCGGCCTGGGGAATTAGTAAGGGACTTGTGTATTTTTGGTAAAAAATAGAAATATGGTGTAGAAGGGAAAGGTGTTTTGAGGAACTGGGTTTCTTTTTTAGTGAGGATCTGATCTGTTAAACCTCTATCTATAAGTAGTGTTAAGGCTTTCTTAAAGCCATCCCTTGGGTCTTCTTGGAGTTTAATATCGTATTTAGTATCTGAAAGGATTCTTAGGGTTTCATTATCATATGTGCTAGAGTTTAAAATGACAATCCCCCCCACCCTTATCAGCACTCTTGATGACTATATCTCTGTTTGATTTGAGTGAGGAGATACACTGCTCAAAAAAATAAAGGGAACACAAAAATAACACATCCTAGATCTGAATTAATTAAATATTTTTCTGAAATACTTTGTTCTTTACATAGTTGAATGTGCTGACAACAAAATCACACAAAAATTAAAAAATGGAAATCAAATTTTTTAACCCATGGAGGTCTGGATTTGGAGTCACACTCAAAATTAAAGTGGAAAAACACACTACATGCTGATCCAACTTTGATGTAATGTCCTTAAAACAAGTCAAAATCAGGCTCAGTAGTGTGTGTGGCCTCCACGTGCCTGTATGACCTCCCTACAATGCCTGTGCATGCTCCTGATGAGGTGGCGGACGGTCTCCTGAGGAATCTCCTCCCAGACCTGGACTAAAGCATCTGCCAACTCCTGGACAGTCTGTGGTGCAACGTGACGTTGGTGGATAGAGCGAGACATGATGTCCCAGATGTGCTCAATTGGATTCAGGTCTGGGGAACGGGCGGGCCAGTCCATAGCATCAATGCCTTCGTCTTGCAGGAACTGCTGACACACTCCAGCCACATGAGGTCTAGCATTGTCTTGCATTAGGAGGAACCCAGGGCCAACCGCACCAGCATATGGTCTCACAAGGGGTCTGAGGATCTCATCTCCGTACCTAATGGCAGTCAGGCTACCTCTGGCGAGCACATGGAGGGCTGTGCGGCCCTCCAAAGAAATGCCACCCCACACCATTACTGACCCAATGCCAAACCAGTCATGCTGGAGGATGTTGCAGGCAGCAGAACGTTCTCCACGGCGTCTCCAGACTCTGTCACATCTGTCACATGTGCTCAGTGTGAACCTGCTTTCATCTGTGAAGAGCACAGGGCGAAAGTGGCGAATTTGCCAATCTTGGTGTTCTCTGGCAAATGCCAAACATCCTGCACGGTGTTGGGCTGTAAGCACAACCCCCACCTCTGGACGTCAGGCCCTCATATCACCCTCATGGAGTCTGTTTTTGACCGTTTGAGCAGACACATGCACATTTGTGGCCTGCTGGAGGTCATTTTGCAGGGCTCTGGCAGTGCTCCTCCTGTTCCTCCTTGCACAAAGGCGGAGGTAGCGGTCCTGCTGCTGGGTTGTTGCCCTCCTACGGCCTCCTCCACGTCTCCTGATGTACTGGCCTGTCTCCTGGTAGCGCCTCCATGCTCTGGACACTACGCTGACAGACACAGCAAACCTTCTTGCCACAGCTCGCATTGATGTGCCATCCTGGATAAGCTGCACTACCTGAGCCACTTGTGTGGGTTGTAGACTCCGTCTCATGCTACCACTAGAGTGAAAGCACCGCCAGCATTCAAAAGTGACCAAAACATCAGCCAGGAAGCATAGGAAATGAGAAGTGGTCTGTGGTTACCACCTGCAGAACCATTCCTTTATTGGGGGTGTCTTGCTAATTGCCTATAATTTCCACCTGTTGTCTATTCTATTTGCACAACAGCATGTGAAATTGATTGTCACTCAGTGTTGCTTCCTAAGTGGACAGTTTGATTTCACAGAAGTGTGATTGACTTGGAGTTACATTGTGTTGTTTATGTGTTCCCTTTATTTTTTTGAGCAGTGTAGTAAGGTTATGCGGTGGGTTTATATTGGTCTGTCCAGAGTCGGCAAGAGTCTTAAAATCAGTGAGGACTATGTTATAAAAAGTAGGGGACCCCGGTTCTCTATTGGGTAGAACGTAGACCGGGGTTTAAATTGAGATGGAATGGGGTCTTCAAAAAGTTATTCCATTAGAGTCTCTACTGCATTCTCGTCCGCTTCTGCCGGTTGAGAGTTGGCAAGGATTGGGATGACTGGATTGGGAGTATTATTTTTAAGAAGAAAGTGACGTTTAAGCGTTAATTTTCGTATATATTGGCTTAGGTCGACAAAAAGTTTGAAAATATTCGGCACCTTCGATGGACAAAAAGACAAACCTTTTGAGAGTACTTCAATTTCGCTTCTATTAAAGTTGTAACTGGATAGATTAAAGATACCTTTTTTTTTTAGAGTCGCCATCGGACGGTCTATTGATTTTTTAGTGTGGGCCGTGACTTTTTGTTGTTTGGACCTATGTCTCTTGCCTCCTCTGCTCCCTCGTCGTCGGATATTTTTATTTTGTTTCTGAGTGGAAGTGATTGGATTGGACTGAAGAACTGGGATTTTCTGATTTTGCTGTGAACGAAGATTCTGAAAAGGGTTGGGTCGGACCAAAGGGGAATTAGTGAGATAGGGTGATAGTAACTGAATACTTGTTAAAACTGGTCTGGACGGAGAGGATCTAGTAGGGGTACCGGCAGATGGTGATAAATGGCATAGAAAAGATTGTTCAGCCAAATTATAATGTAGTGCTAAAAAAGGTTCAGGACTTAATGAATGATCACTATAGGTAGATATATTATCTAATGTACTGATAGGAGAGGGATCACTGAGGATACATGCCGATGGGGGCCTAATTGCGGTATTGGCGTTAAGGTTAATTTGCTGTGTCTGGGGAATTTTCATATGAAGATTTCTCGTAAGAAAGGCTGAATAGAGGGGAGAAGGTGTGTTGGGTGTGAGACCAATGTCTAGGTTGTCCCCATTCCAATCAATGGCAACTTCACTATCAGTACTGGCAGGGTCTTCATTACGGGGGTGGTTGGGATTTGGATTACTTTCATGGCTATTGGGGTGTTTAGGACTCAGGTGGGCCTTCGACAAGGGGTAGGTGTTAGTACTGCTCTTACCTCTCAGAGGAGAGTCAATGTTGACTGCTCTTATGCTCTGTGGGGAAGTGGATACTATAGTATTAGTACCACCTAGAGGATGTAAAGAAGGCAGTGTGTTCCTTTTGTTTTTGTTTGTTTTGAAACCTAGTCCTACCTAGTGTGAGCTGCCTCTCTTGCCTCTGACGAATCCTTTTTTTCAACATTCCGTGACGCCCGTCTTTTCCCATTCTTTTCCCATTTTCCCCCCCTTTTTCCACCCACTACCTCACTCCTGCCTCCCTCTTCTTCCCCCCGCCCATTTTCCCACCTTCCCTACCTACTTCCAAACCACCCCTCCGTTCCTGATCCCCCACTTATGCTCCTTTTTTCAGTTTGAATCCTTCTTCCTGTTGCGGTGCTGCGGATCCCTCCCCCTCTGTACTGCTGTCCTCACTTGGCTTGCCACCTTCCCAGGTTGGGTCAGTGACTTAATCGTCCACCACCTCCTCTTCCACTTCCTCACTCTGGTCATCCTCCTGACTTGTTGACCTAACAACAACCTCAGTTATTGACAACTGTGTCTCATCCTTATCCTCAACCTCTTGAGACAATAATTGCAGTTGACTTATTGGCAACTGTGCCTCATCATCATCGTCCACCTCGTGAAACACTAAGTGCCGTTCCCCACGTCATCTTCTTGTGACTGTGGATGCTCAAGAGTTTGGGAATCAGGGCACACTATTCCCTCATGTCCCTCTTCAAGCAGGCTTGTCGAGAGGCCAAAATCAAGGAATGGCGATGAAAAGAGCTCCTCGGAATATCAGAGTGTGGGATCACTTGTTTGCCAAGACTCTCCATGGTGGGAGGAAGGAGTATCAGGGTGAGGATTCTGTTGACCAGACTCTTGGCTACTGAGACTGGACTTTGTGGAAGACAGGGTGGTGTTTAACTGACTGGAATTATCTGCTGCAATCCAACCGACCACCTGGTCGCACTGGTCTGACTTCCAGAGTGGTGTCCTGCGCCACCCTGCAAACTGGGACATAAAGCTAGGTATCGTGGATGAATATGTTTCTTGTGCTCTGGCAGCAGGCACAGTTTCACCGCGCCCAGGGCCACTGCCTCTGTGTGCACCATCAGCAGCACGGCCACTTCCCTGTCCCTTACTGCTCGCCTTGCGCATATTAAATGGTATATATGCTTGGAAGTATGTCACATGTACAGTAGCGCAGGTTTTGTAAGTGCATGCGCAAATAAAGTACACAGAATGTCACAGATATTTTTAGGATGCGCACACGTTAAACAGGAGATGCAGCAAAGATAATGTCGCTGTCCGCAGCATCTATGAAAAAAGTACACTGAATGTCACAGATAATTTTAGGATGCGCAAATGTTATACAGGAGCTATAGCGCAAGAAATGTCGCTGTCACCAGCAGCTAATAAAAAATTACACTGAATTAATTACACTGATATTTAGGACACGCAAACGTTATACAGGAGGCATAGCTCAAGTGATGTCGCCTTCACAAGCAGCTAATAAAAAATTACACTAAATTAATGTCACTGATATTTAGGATGCACAAACATTATACAGAAGATGTAGTGCAGGTAATGTAACTGTCCGCAGCGGACACCGTCTACGGAAAAAGTACACAGGTATTTTTAGGCTGCACACACGTTGCACAGGAGATGTAGCGCCGATAATGTCGCTGTCTCTAACAAGTTTTTTCAATAAAATATTACTATATCACTCCCTACAGTCTCTGTCCGGTCTTCAGCACAGCTCTCCCTGACTAAGACTGAGCCGAACATGTGTCATCGGGTGCTATATAGCACCCGATGACGCGTTCCGGCCAGCAAATCACTGTAATGCCAGTAGCCAACAAACGTGCGAGGAGGAGACTCGAGCATCGCGCTCAAGCACACGCGGAGTCCAGCTGAACACCGCGATGTGCCGAGCATCATGATGCTCGAGTAAATTTTGTGTTCGGCAGAGCATGCTCGCCCAACACTAGTCAAGACTTTAAAATACCCCTGCTCCAGAGCACTATACTTACTGTGACAGGAACATAAACAGAGTGACAGATTTTAACATACAAAAGACATATACATGACCTAATGGACAGACAGGGCTTTCTTTTGTGTTCCACTTATGATGACATGAGAACGTCTGGGATCGGTCTCCATTCAGTGTCTTACACAGCCATGTGTTACTTGAGGAACTTTCTTGAACTTCAGTAAAGTTTTATAGCATAACTGAAGGATTTCTTTCACATCCAGCCGTTCGCTGCCAGAAGAAGTTCCATTAAATTACAATGTGATTCTCATCCTTGGCACCAACCTGCATGCAGAATATATTTCCATGGAATAAAACTGGTATAGTCCCATCTCTAATGCCAAAGAGATTCCTAAGCTGTTGTTCCCACACAGTTATGTGTTAGATCGTCGACATCTTCCTGATTAGGTAATATTAACACAGAAAACAGATAGAAAGTCATTCTCCACGCTGGACATCATATTGACAGTCCTTAAAGAAATATCCATTAGTATCATCTACATAAATTATATTGGTTGAAAATAAATCTTCCCCTTTTCATACCATGACGTTTTTAGGTCCAACATTCTGTGCTGATTAATTCAATAATAAATCTTTAGGGTGGTCAGAGCTCTGTTTTTCTGATACAGAGCTCCAAATCCCCTGAATAGGCATCGACTTGCTGTATTTTTCAAACTATAAGACTTTTTAGCAAGAAGTCAAGAGGGCCCAGCAGTTTTAAAACCCCTGACCACTTTTTTAATCAAATAATGAATCAGGCAGATCTCTCATAAAGTGTCCTGCCTGATCATTCAGAGAACTGTGCAGCTATTCCTACCTGCACAGTTCACACACCCCCTACCCGGCACCGATCTGTATGATCAGTGCGGGGCCACAGGAGAATCTGAATGTGATGTTAACATCAGGCTCAACTTTCTGTCATGGACAGAACTCTGCAGCAATTCATAGCTGCACAGTTCTCTCCCTTCCTGACACTGATCCTTATGATCAGTGCAGGGCAGCAGGAGAAGCGGAAGGCGATGTGCACATAATTTTGGAGAAGTTCCTTGGAGGGGTAAGGAACGAGCAGAAGCAGTATCACCTATAGCATTTACTCAAGGGTAACACATGAGCCTGCAACCCCACTGGAACCTTTGCTACTTTAATCGTCATGCAATTCATCTACAGAAGTCTATTTATTAGCTTAGCTTACACAAAATATATTATAATAATAAATATTAACTCCCCTCTTCTATGAAACAACACCAAGAAAGGATGGATTATCTTGGACCATTTAATTACATTAACCCGTTCCGTATTGTTTAAAATCTGGGTGCACCCTATACTCAGGTGTTTAATAGTCCAAAAAAGTAAATAATAAAACTCCTGCTGCTTGAAGGAGCCACTAGGGGGAACTTAGAAGATAAATGCCTACTTTTTTTTATTATCGAGTCCAGTGTAGAAATATAAAAATGGAAGGTATATTAATAATACAGTATGAGAACAAAATACAGGAATCAGGTAGCAGCTGAATTTCATCTGACCATTTGTTGCAGTTTTTTGTTACTGTTGCTGACGTTATAGTGAGGTGAATTTCTGCTTCACCACTATTGGTATGTACAGTATGAACCTGTTTCTAGGATAAAGGAGGGAAAAAACACCCACAAAAACTATGAGAGAACATTCAGTCTCTAATACAGCTGTAACTTTGGTTGGACTTGATCCAAACATTCTCAGATACACAAGGCAGCATTGTTAATTATGGGGAAACTGTAGAACCAGAGGGGGCGGTGCATGACACAGGAATGCTATCTTTGATAATCTTTGACTTCCTTTGTCATGCTCCTCCTCTCAGGCCCTGCCCTTGACATAACATAGTGTATTTTTTGCCCAGGGTTTCTTTAAGGTATTTGCTGAAGTGCTTTATGGTAGGGTTGTAGTTGGTAGAGGTGTAGGACCTTAGCTTCTAAAGTTGAATAGTCTGACTCTGATGCCCATTTATTACTACTGCAGTTGCCCTAAGCCTTATTTAGACAGTCCCTACTTGCTAGAATGGGCCCCTTGACAGTAAGTTGATAAAGTGTCCCCTGCTGGGACCCCCAGTGATGATGTGTATTCTGTGGGCAGCAGCCACCACAGGGCAAATGACACATTGCACACTTTTTTTTTTTTGTAAATTCTTTATTTATCATTTTTCATATATCATGTATAGGTGTACATGACAATTTGACATGTCCTAACATAGCGAATATCCAGTATCTTAACAGAAGACATGCCATATTTCTCAGACCCCGACAGCCAATGCAATGGAATCAAAGATTTAGCTGCCGCAATGAGGTGTGTTACCAAATCTTTCTTGGAAGGGGAATATTGGCTGGTTGACTTGGAAAATACTACCATTTCTAGTGAGATCTGGAAGTCTTGTGTGGTAAATTGTCTGACCTCTGCGGTGATCTCCCTCCAGTATGACTCTATCAAAGGGCAGTTCCACCAGATATGAGATAAGGAACATTACAAACTTTTAAAGGGAAAGATGAATATTTGGTCTGCATCAAAAAAGTTCATAATCCCATTTGCTGCTCCGAATCATGCCGATCCTAGACATCTGCCTCTCCACCCCCTCTTATTGTCATACTACTTAATGTATTCTTTAGAAATTTCTGCCAACCACTTTACCCGAACAAACTTCCAGTTCCTCCAATTATCCCTTACCATTAATGACTTTTCCATGTGCGGTCTGGGGTTCATGTAATGCGCCATTATCAGTAACCTCTTAAGAAAGAGGCGTGTAAGCTGTTTAATGCACAATTTAAACAATGGTATTTATTTTCTGTCCAGTGCCAAGATGGTCTGTCTGGGAGCTTTACTTCTCAGACCCTGTTGGCACAAGAACGGTGAGCCAGCTGGTAAGATCTGCAATAATGAATTCCAGACGAAAATCTTAAAGGACTGTCTGATGTTAGTTCATGTTTACATGCAAACTCCATTCTTAATCAGATGTCTTTTCATTTCCCTGTTTTATTATATATTTTATATATTTTATCTATCTACCTATCTATCTAGCTATCTGCCTCTCTGTCCGTCTATCTACCCATCTATCACAATGAGCAAGTGATAATCTAATATCTAGAATCTACTTATCTGTCTGTCTATCTATCTATCCTTCTATCTACTGTATCTCTATATATTTATATATCTGCCTGTCTATTGATATTTTTCTCTTTGTTTCATTTATCTATCTATCTATCTATCTATCTATCTATCTATCTATCTATCTATCTATCTATCTACGGTATCTATCTATCTATCTATCTATCTATCAATATATCTATCTCAATGAGCAATAGAATATGTCCAATATTTATCTATCTATCTGTCTGTCTATCCATCTATTTATCTCAATGAGCGACAGATAATCTGTCTAGTATCTATTAGTCTAGATATAGATCTATATATTTATAGATCTATAGATATAGATAAAAAAGATAGATAGATAGATTTTTTTTAAATGATAATTAGAAAGATAGATATGGGAGCTACCTGCGAGGATAGATATGGGAGATGGATAGATAGATAGATAGATAGATAGATAGATAGATAGATAGATAGATAGATAGATAGATAGATAGGAGATAGATAGATAGATAGATAGCTAGATAGATAGATTTGATATAGATAGATAGGTGAATCTATCAATCTATCTATGAAGTGTGAAATTAAGTTCATTAAAGTTATTTTTCTTTGATAAGTGTCCTGCTGTGACCAATACAATACCATTCCCTATTTCTAATGGTCATATCTATGTAAGAAAACTTTTTTTCTCTGTGCTGATGGTGCCGGTGGCTCCCACCCACGACGGTGTAGTACAGAATTCCACCTTTGTGCAGCCCACATGCAGCCTGAGGCTGGGCACTAAATAGGAGTGAAGAATGCAGGGCATCATGCTTGTAATCACATAATTATTTCAGAAGATGTCTAATGAGTGTGAGATGAATATCAGGACACAAAGACCTACCAAAAGTGTAAAGTGAGGAACATGCAAGCTGTGGGTGGGCATGGAGCAAGCTGGGCACAGCTGGCAGAAATATTACATATCTTGAAACCCGCAGGACCATTAGAGCACTAGAACTGTGTATGTGGGATGTATATTTCTATCTACACCCTACTGCTTAAGACACAATATAAACCACGCAATGTGAACACTGTTGCCAAAACCACCTCAGAACTTGTGAAGATGTGCTTTAGAGGTACTGTTAGATGCCTCCATCGTAGACTAGGTAAAAAAAAGTGCTATTTTTCCAGTAAAATTAAAGATGCCGTTATAGTCTATGAGGTTGATCGAGTGCTGTTTGTATCCTGTCAAGGATCCAGCTTTCGTGTTATTTTCATTGTTCTAGTCCAGTGAGGCCGTACTGGGGACGAAGTTGAGGGGAGGCCGACATGATAGGGTTTGGACTGAGTGGGCCGGCAGTGTAGGGGTTAAGGAGTTTGAAAGGATGGTGGGTGGAGAGTAGAGTGGGTGGGCTGTTAGGTTAGGTTATAAGAGGGGGAGGTAACCGGCGCCATTTTAGATCAGTTAGTTGAGGAGAAGAACTAGAACTATCACTCACCTCATGCAGGCGGTGGATCAAATCATCCAGCAGTTGCGGGCAGCGGCTGAAGTCCGGGGACCCGGCCTGCTCCAGGGGGCGGCGGTGAGTACTGTCAGCTCACCGCCACGGGCGAGATGGCCGCGGCGGGTACGGCCGCGGCGGGTACGGCCGCCGGCGCGCCTTAGTCCAGAAGCGACCCCCAGGGCTCGGCGCCGGGTGCGGAGCCCCTCCGGGGACCCTCCGCGACTGGGGGCTGGCAGGGTGTCGGTTGCCAGTGCCGCCCGGAGCGGGAGGAATCAAAATGCACGGCGGGGCCCAGTTTCAGGCGGTGGGATTCCTCCCCCGCTTTCAGCATCGCGAGACGTGGGATCGGGACCAGGTTCGGCGGGTGCCCCTAGTCCAGGGGAGGCCGCTCGGCGAGGGAGTGAGGTCGGGTTAATCGCGGCTGTGTGTCTGGAGCCGGTGGAGGTGCACAGGCCGGAGGCGGTGGACGGACATCATGGCGGAGGCTCCGCCCACGGAGGAAGGTCAGGTCAGGACGCATCCAGCCGGCTGGCTGGGATGTCTGCGGCGACGAGTGAGCAGTCCCTGGCAAGAAGAGAAGAGGATGGGAGCGTGCCAGAAGATCATCAGGAGGCAGGATCTTCGGCTGCGGGGTTCACAGCCCCCCGGCAGCCAGGTGAGGGGGTTAGGGGGGGCACTTAATCCATGGGCGGGTTGCCCAGGGGGGATGGGAGGGTCACAAGGGGACCTGGGAAAAGGTTTGGGGCAGTTTTTTCAGAGTTTGGCGGGGTGGATGTCAGGTTTTGGTGGGGCTGGTGTTTCACCGGTGCAGGCGTGGGGGATGGGGGCCGGGGGTGGCAGGGCGGTTGGTGATGCGGCTGGCAGAGCGTGTGATTCGGTGTCAGTGCAGACACAGGTGGGGGGGGAGGCGGATAAGCAGGTAGTGGAGGACGGGGCGCGTGGCGAGGTGTATGTATGCTTTGAGGGGCCACTAGGGGCGCATTTAAAGCAGGAGGTGCGGGAGAGGATTTGGAGGGGGGAATATGTAGAAATATTTTCCTTGCTCCCTCTGGAGAGGTTTAACTTGGATAAGGTAAAAAGAGATGAGGGAAAAAAGGAGGAGGAAGAAAAACGGAGGTTTCGTCTGATCCCGCGGACTTTTTCTAATTGGCTTCAGGCCTTTGTTATTTTGGCTAGCGTGGTTGGGGAGCGGAAGCCGGAGTGTTGTTCGTCTCTCTTTTGTTACATGGATGCGATTGGGGAGGCCTGGCGGGTATACGGGGGGACTGGCTGGCTGCGGTATGACGAGCAATTTCGGCAGAGGATGGCGGTTCGTAGTAGCATAAGGTGGGATCATAAGGATATTGGGTTATGGATGATGGTGATGGCTCCTGTACGGGCGGGGCAGTCCTTTCGGAGTGAGTCGGGGGGATCTGGGCAGTCGGCATTCTCGGTCGCTTCCGCAAAAGGGCTCTGTTTCCTTTTCAATGAAGGGAGTTGTAAGTTTGGGTCAAAGTGCAGATTTAAGCACGAGTGTTCAGGATGTGGAGGTTCCCATGGGGCCAACAGGTGTTTTAGAGGTAACAGACAGAGAGGTGGGGATGCGGCTGGAAAAGGGCCTGACTCCAGTGCAGGTGGGAAGGATGGAGCCCTACTTAAGTAGGTATCCAAAAGGAGGGGTGGCGGAATTTTTGAGGGACGGGTTTAATAAGGGTTTTTCTATACCATCGGCACCGTTGCCGGTGGTTCTGATGAAGAGGAATTTGCGCTCGGCATTGGAACACCCGGAGGTGGTGGCTGATAAGTTGGCCAGGGAAGTTGCTTTAGGGAGAATGGGCAGTCCTTATTCGGAGCTTCCGCTGGTTGGTTTGCGTGTATCACCTTTGGGGATTGTACCCAAGAAAGAGCCGAATAAGTTTCGGCTCATTCATCATTTGTCATACCCGAAGGGTGCGTCGGTCAATGAGGGTATTGATCCGGAGCTTTGTTCGGTGGCATACACTTCATTTGACGCGGCGGTAGGTTGGGTGCGGAAGTTAGGGGTGGGGACGCTGTTAGCTAAGACAGACATCGAGGCGGCGTTCCGGCTCCTACCTGTGAATCCAGACAGTTTGCATTTGTTAGGGTGCTACTGGGATGGACAGTACTATGTCGACAGATGCTTACCGATGGGGTGTTCTGTGTCTTGTGCATATTTCGAAGCTTTTAGTTCATTTCTGGAGTGGGTTGTTAAGGACGTTTCGGGTTGTTCATCCATTATTCATTATTTGGATGATTTCCTTTGTTTGGGCCCGGCGGGGTCTAAGGTTTGTTCGGTGTTGTTGAGCACGGTAGAGTCGGTTTTTGGGAGGTTTGGGGTACCATTGGCAAAAGAGAAGACTGTGGGTCCTACTTCGGAGTTGAGTTTTATGGGCATTATGATTAACACGGACAGGATGGAGTGTCGTTTGCCTGAGGAGAAGGTACATGATCTGAGGCTGGTGGTGGAGCAGGCGCGGAGGGCACTGAAGATTAGGCTGAAGGATTTGCAATCTTTGTTGGGCAAGCTCAATTTTGCATGCAGGATTATGCCGATGGGGAGGATCTTTTGCCGACGGTTGGCGGGGGCTACGGCTGGTATTACGGCCCCGCATCATTTAGTCAGGTTGGGTAAGGAACTTAAAAGGGATTTGGCGGTTTGGGCGGAATTTCTGCTGCATTTTAATGGTAGGGCGTTGGTTTTGGGGGAGACGGTGGATAGTTTCTATTTTGATTTATTTTCAGATGCGGCTGGGGGTTCAGGGTTTGGGGTATATTGTCATGGGCAGTGGAGTGCGGGGAGTTGGCCTATTTCTTGGGTGGAGCGGGGTTGGGTTAAGAACCTGGCGTTATTGGAGCTTTTCCCAATTGTGCTTGCAGTGGTTTTATGGGGGGATTGTTTTAGGAATAAGAAGATTAGATTCCATTGTGATAATTTGGGGGTTGTACAGGCCATTAATAACATGACAGCGTCATCGCCGCCTGTAATCCGTTTGTTGCAGCATTTGGTTTTACTTTGTTTATCACTGAATGCTTGGATTGTGGCTGTTCATGTGCCGGGTGTGTCTAATGATATTGCTGATGCCCTTTCTCGTTCGCAGTGGGAGCGGTTTCGGCGGTTGGCGCCGGGAGCGGACGGCGAGGGGTTGGTGTGCCCGGATTCGATGTGGGAGCTGTTGGAGGTACCATAGGAAGGTTGCTGCAGGACTCAATGAGTGCTGGGACGTGGGTAGCTTACGGTAAAGCGTGGAGTGAATGGCAGAAGTGGTGTGAGGATTTGGGGGTGGTAGTGGATGAGGGGGAGACTCCTCTGTTGTTGTTCTTGGGGCATGTGAAAGAGCAGGGATGGTCTGTTGCAAAAATGAATAGATGGATGGCGGGACTTGCTTTTGGCTTCAAGTTGAGGGGGTTACCGGATGTGACAAAGACGTTTTTGGTAAGGCAGGTGTTAAAGGGTTGGAGGCGTGGGAAGTGGGCGGAGGACAGGAGGAGGCCAGTCTCTTTTGAATTGTTGGTAAAATTGGGTGTGCAAGTGGAGGTGTGTTGTCGATCAGCTTGGGAGGTAAAACTGTTCAGGGTTGCTTTTTCTTTAGCCTTTTTTGGGGCATTTCGTTTGGGGGAATTGGTGTGTGGCAGTGTTCGGTCTGTTGGTGGTGGTTTGTTGAAGGAGGATGTTGGGTTAGCGGGGGACAGGGTTGTCATTAGGATTCGTAGGTCTAAGACGGACAGGGAAGGAAAGGGCAGTTTTGTCCGGTTGTTTGAGGTCCCGGGCTGTGCTATGTGCCCTGTGCAGTGCTTGCGGGAGTATGATGTGGGGGGTGTTACATCAACGGGTCCATTGCCTTAGGCATGAGGACGGATCATATCTGTCACGATATCAGTTCGTGGCGGTGTTTAAGCGCTGCCTGCGTGAGTTGGGGATTGCAGCGGAGGATTTTACTGGGCATTCGTTCAGGATAGGTGCCGCCACTGAAGCGGCGAGAGCAGGGATGAGTGATGAAGTGATTAAGAAGATTGGGAGATGGGAGTCAGCGAGGTTTAGGTCTTATGTTAGGGTGGGTTTGTTGGTTTAATGATGCTTGTCAAATGATGGAGTCTTGTGTTTTTCTTTGTTATTTCTTGCAGGTGATAGGCCCGCGTTGGTTTGGATACTCGGACATTCCTTTGTGTTTTGGGGGGCGCTGAGGGCGGATGTTCGTCCGGATGGAAGGCAGTTAGGGTTTGATCGGGATGTTGCAGTTGTTCGTTGGATTGGGGTAAGGGGGATGTTGTGGGAAGGGGTTATGAAGGAGGTTCACCGGTATGCACGGCTGGGTAGCCCTCCGGATGTATTGGTTACATGCGGGGGGGAACGACTTGGTGGGTAAGCCGGTTAGGGAGTTGATTAGGGATGCAAAATTTGATTTGTTGCGTTTATGGTCTTTGTTCCCTGCCATGGTAACAGTTTGGTCGGACATAGTGCCTCGCTGGGTGTGGCGTGGGGCAAGGTCGGTGGAGCGTCTTAACAAGGCGAGGGTGAAGGTCAATAGGATTTTGGGAAAATTCATGGCAAGGAATGGGGCAGTGGCAGTGCGTCATATGGAGCTGGAACCGGGTGTGGGGGCGTTTTGGAGGGCGGATGGAGTACATTTAAATGTTGTGGGGATTGATCTGTGGTCGCTTGGGCTGCAAGAAGGGATTGAGAGGGCTTTGAGGTCGTGGAGGAACGCGCAAGCCTGAGGGAGGTGTCAGTTTGCGCGTCGTTGGCGGTGGGAGGTCCTCGAAGTTGGTGGTACGGATACTTCGGAAAAATGGGAGGGCCTCAATGGTGGGGCTGGACTCCCATGGTTGGACGGTTGGCTGGTGTAAAAAGGCGTCCGTCAGTTGGTCTCCGAGCTGGTGTTTTACGGCTGGAGGCAAGATGGATGGGCCTGTTTTTGGAGAGTTGTGATAACGAGTTCTGGGGCTTCAAGGACCTCCCTCGTCTGGGAATAAACAACTGGTGTTATGTTTATTTATGTTATGTATTTATTAATAAACGGCTGCTGTGGCCATTTAAATCCAAACTGGTCTCAGTGAGTTATTGTTAGCTTGAATTGGTAAAAGGGGTTTGAAAAGGGGTTTGATAAGAGGCACACGAGGAATGGACAATACCCTACTCAAGTGAGGCCGTACTGGGGACGCAGTTGAGGGGAGGCCGACATGATAGGGTTTGGACTGAGTGGGCCGGCAGTGTAGGGGTTAAGGAGTTTGAAAGGATGGTGGGTGGAGAGTAGAGTGTGTGGGCTGTTAGGTTAGGTTATAAGAGGGGGAGGTAACCGGCGCCATTTTAGATCAGTTAGTTGAGGAGAAGAACTCCCACCCTCCCGCCCTTGTGGAACAGGGGTAAGGCAGGGTACGGTTTGATGGAGGCATAAGAAGGAAGGGGTGTTTGTTTTGTGTGCAGTGTTTTGTGTGTGTGTATGTTTTATTGTCGTGGCAGTCGTTGGCGGTGGGAGGTCCTCGAAGTTGGTGGTACGGATACTTCGGAAAAATGGGAGGGCCTCAATGGTGGGGCTGGACTCCCATGGTTGGACGGTTGGCTGGTGTAAAAAGGCGTCCGTCAGTTGGTCTCCGAGCTGGTGTTTTACGGCTGGAGGCAAGATGGATGGGCCTGTTTTTGGAGAGTTGTGATAACGAGTTCTGGGGCTTCAAGGACCTCCCTCGTCTGGGAATAAACAACTGGTGTTATGTTTATTTATGTTATGTATTTATTAATAAACGGCTGCTGTGGCCATTTAAATCCAAACTGGTCTCAGTGAGTTATTGTTAGCTTGAATTGGTAAAAGGGGTTTGAAAAGGGGTTTGATAAGAGGCACACGAGGAATGGACAATACCCTACTCATGTGATGGAACAAAAGAACAGAAATACAGTAACAACACAGGTGTGAACAAAGCCTGTAAATGTTCGTATTACAAAATGGTTGTCAGGATTAAAGGCTGATATTATTACCACCTCTAAATGCTAATTAATATGACATAGAATAGGTTAAACCCTTAAAGGGAACCTGTCATCACCTTTATGCCGCCCATACTAACAGCAGAATAAAGTAGAGACGGGTGAGTTGATTTCAGAGGTCTGTCATTTATAAATAAAAAAAGTAAGTGGTTGCCGAGAACCAACATCACAATCCTTGCAGACTGGGCCTGGAAAAGAGTCCCGACCACCTGAGAAGAGTCCTGGTTATTCATGAAGTCCTGCTCTCCTGCCCACCTGCTGATGACTGACCGACTTCTACCTAGTTTTCTCTCTTTCCCTCTAGGAGAGAACTGTCAATCATCAGCAGATGGACGAGAGAGCAGGAGATTAGGAATAACCAGGACTCTTCTCAGGTAGATTTGACTCTTTTCAAGGCCTGGGCTGCAGTGATTATGATGCTGGTTCTTCTCGGCAAACTCTTACTTTTAGCTCATGAGTGACACACCGCAGCATTTCTGTCTGTATTTTATGCTGCCCTCAGTTAAAACCAGATAGTGACACATATTCCTTTGTTTCTAATCTATTTTTATTTTCTGGTTGCAGATTTTTATTCTATTTTTTGAAAATGATTATGGGGGTGGCCATTTTGCCTGAGCTTTTATTTACAACATTTAGAAAGCATTTAGAGCAGCCCCATTGGCCATAGACACAATGGACAGGAGGGGACCTTGTTGACTTCTATGGGAGAGTTTTCTAGAAATGCTCTGTAACCTGTGCAGAGGTCAGGAGGGAGCTGATGTCACCTATTGTGATGGTGGATCCTGTCTTATCTATACACAGAGGTGTTATCATTACAGACAGGATTACAATGACAGACAGGTAAGCATGTACCTGCAGTAAAGTGATCTGTACAGACCAAGAAGTGGCGCATATTATTAGGCTTAGTGGCCAGTGAGAAAACTGTAGGATTTAAAAAAAATTGTTGAAATATAGATATTAACATGGAAAATTTTAAATATCCACAAAAACTCTTTGGAATATGTTAAACATAAAAATGTGATTTAAACAATACACCATTTTCTGACAAACGATATTGGACACAGCCCCATTTTTCAAATCTGACACCTTATGTGGTAATAACTTCTGTAGCCCCATTGTTGTGCCCCAGTAGTTATAGCATCCCAGTATTATAGTGCACCAGTAGTTATAGCACCACAGTATTGTAGTGCCTCAGTATTTATAGCACCCTAGTATTATAGTGCCCTAGTAGTTATAGCACCCCGGAAGTGATAAAATAAAATAAAAAAAATAATCACCTAATCCCTGGATGTTTTGCCTAGAGAAGCCAAGGAACCCAAATGGGCATTTTGGGTGGCCATGAGGCCACCAGGAGTCTCAAGCTCTGGGCGTCCTCCTAAAATGCCTTTAATCCTACATATGCTTCTAGTGTGCTACTGCAATCAAACAGACCTCGGAAATAAAGGCATACCTTATGGATTTTGGGTCCTAGACAAATGCCAAGAGCTCTCCAGCTTGCTGCATTTTTCAAAAGAAGCCAGAAAAACAAAAAAACACCTAATGAAAAAAAAATGCTGAGAAGATGGGAGTGGTAGTGGCCGCAATTATGGTGGTATTAAAGGGAACCTGTCACCGGGATTTTGGGTATAGCGCTGAGGACATGGGTTACTAGATGGCCGTTAGCACATCCGCAATACCCAGTCCCCATAGCTCTGTGTGCTTTTATTGTGTAAAAAAAAACGATTTGATACATATGCAAATTAACATAAAAGAGTCATATCTTACTTGTGTGACCAGAGAAGAGTCATATTTTCAAGCTCTGACTCATCTCAGGTTAATTTGCATATATATTAATAAAAGCACACAGACCTATGGGGACTGGGTATTGCGGATGTGCTAGCGGCCATCTAGCAACCCATGTCCTCAGCTCTATACCCAAAATCCCGGTGACAGGTTCCCTTTAATTAAAGTGGCAGTCTTCACTCTGGCGCTGCCTGGGCCATGCAGTAAAGGGGAGTGCATAGTTTCTTCCCCTCGGAGAACAACCTGGTTTGAGATATCCTGTCTGGTGGTAGGTGGGATGCTGTTAGTGTAGTGGGCTTTGGAGTGCAAGGTAGCAGTCTCGTGGAGGGCAATACTGTGGCAATGCTGTGTACAATACCTTAGCCGGTTTCAGGTGAAAACAAGTCAACTGTACTTTAGTGAAGCAACTTGGTAGATTTTACACATGGGCTCTTGGACAGACAGTTTTCCCAAGGCTGCATATAGGGAGGAGCAGGCAGTAAAAGTCCTCTCCGAGTCTCTTTCCAGTTAAACTATACAATCTCTTCAGTCTGCCGAAGGGGGCAAATTCTCTATATATATATATCCTTCTGTTCAACCATTATTTCTACAATACCCAGCTGCAGGGTATAATGTAGTGGAGTGCCATTACAACTCCTTTTGACACCTTGCTACCATCTACTTTGTGCTAATGTATAACATCTAATGTATTCTATGTTATCGCCTGATAATGTGCATATTTATTCCTGAAACTGTTATGTTCAAGTGTAATAACCTGGTCCACCAGCAGATGGCAGCAGCAATTGGCAGATATAGTTTCTATGGAGAGGAACCTTCGGCTTCCTTCCAGCCCTCTCTAGAGAGGGAGGAGTTAGTTAGAAGTGAGTGTCTAGTCCACCCTCCTTAGGGAGAGGTTTTGTGTCGGCTAGCAGAGCACTGCCTGCTCTGCTAGGCCCAGAGGCCCTGCCTCTGAAGTCTACATGGTTGCTTGTCCCCTCCTCGGCTTGCATGGCCTTCATCCAAGCTGAGCTGAAGCTTGAGGTACTCTAAAGCCAGGACAAGAAGTTCCTAGGACTATAAGTAAGAGACAGACTACAGCTAACTTAAGTTCCAGCGGAAGAGGAAGAGTTTCCTATTTATCCAGCCAAGCATAGCTGAGCTGAGAGAGCTACAGCATAGCAGAGCTGAGATTGTTGCAGATAAGTATTTGCCTGCCAAAGTTAAGCCAATACCTGCTGATGACCAAGATAAAGTTTGGAATCTGGATTACCAATTTATGCTAAGTAAAAGCAACTTTTCAACGTTACTACAAAGTCTGGACTCTATTTATTCCACTCATCCACCATCCAAGTTCACCTACCCCTTTTTCACTGCTTCGGACCACATCGTGTCTGGGATCCACGGATATCCAGGTAGGAATAGAGTGACACGTGTATATAACATCTACAGAGACTGTAGGCCACCCTGCAACACTCTGGCAATCCTACCCCTGGGTACCAACATTACCATCTACAAAGGGAGCCTTGAGTTTCCGCTGCATAACCGCAGCTGGCGTCACGTTTACATGCTCTATAAGAGGGACATATTTCGTAGAAACCTCCTAAGGGGCAAGAGACACCCCAGGCGTGGCCTTAGTAGGCCCGTTGTATTAAAGTGGCGTCACGAACAGGATTAGAACTGTACCCCACTGTGTGCCGCATACTATTATACAACAAACAACAAAATTGTGTGCCTACCAACTTTATTTACCTGTTGGATTTACAAATCTGCCTTGGAAAGTGACTTTAATAACTTTGTTGCGGTGCGGCCGGCGCAAAACGCTGCGCATCGGCGCCCAAAGAGTTAAATCAGCATTTTTACAGTCTATGGCGCAGCATCTTCTTCATGTCCAGAGGCGCGAAACTGAAGGAACGCCCTTGCTGAAGCACAAAAACTTAGCCCAGCCTACAGGGAGCAAGACTGTTATGTGACAAGGGAAGCTCTATCCCTGAAGCCCCTCCTTCGTGTCTTGTCTGCTTCCGCGCTGAAGAAGAAGAAAAGATGGCGCAGTCGGGTGATAACAAGGCCGGACATCCCGCATGGCTATCGGAGCACTCCCACAGGATGGTTCTCTCCTTCTCCGCGGAACGAGGTTCCGGCTTTATCTGGGACGCCAAGTCCGGGAGGGACTAGTTCGTCCACCGTCAGAGGACCCGGCCTGTCCGCGGGCCAGAACTGCCTTTACCGATGGGAGGAGGTAGAGTTCACCCCTGCCTAGGGGCCCCACGGCCCTTACTGCATCAATGTAAAGCCCTGTTCACCACCTCCGGCATACCGGGAGGAGGCTCCGGCCCACCGAGCCTGGCGGACCACACCCAGCAGGCCTCAAGCTGAGGGGAGAGGCGCCCGTAGGCCCGTATCCTCTGCACCCCGGGTGGGACATCAATCCACAAGCCGTTTCCAGGGACCTGTGGTGGTCTGGCAGCCCATCACCTTTCATAATGAAGTGCCGGCCCAGAGTGTTACATGCCCGTGGGTGGAATGGTTGACCCCGACACCAGGATTCAAGGCCTCGGAGGCCGAAATGGAGGCGCAGCGTCGTGAGGCTATCCGACAACAGCTGGAAAAGCTGAAGATCGCTGCTGGTGAATCGGATCCTAGTGCCCCAAGATCAAAATCGGCGGGGGGAAGACCTGCTGGCCTGTCTGAGACTGACCCATGGGATTCAGGAAGTCCCCTAGTCGTCCGATCAACTAAGGAGCTGGACTAACTCCACCTTCATTTAAAGGACTGATCCTGCACGATGAGAGTCTGTTGGCCATGTTCTTTTGTTGTTTTTATAGGTTGCTATTTTCTTGCCTCACTTGTCTGGACATGTGCAGTAAGGACTCCCCCAACTGCAAATACCTCCAAGTTGTGCTAAACAGCGGCACCTACCTTTATTTCCTTTTTCAGGTTATTTGAGAGCCTGTTGCTAATGGTTCTCATGACCTGTGCTGCTACACTATTACCCATGTGGATTACAACTGGCTCTACTACCAATGTGGATTACAAATAACTATGTGCCTTGTGGATTACAACTAATGACTTTGTTCCCATGGATTACAATTGTTTCCCTTGGAATCACCATAGCAACCATAGCAGTGGCTATGGGGCTCTACGCCACTGGGGGCCCGTCCGGACCGCATTCAGTTTTTTTATTTATTTTTTATTTAATTTATTTTTTTATTAACACACACAGACACTACACACAGGCAGCCAGGCAGTGGCGTAACTACCGGGGAAGCAGCTGCTTCGGTGCCCCAGCAGCGTGTGTGACAGTTTATTTTCAAGTTAGTTAAATATCGATTCTTGTCTTAATGTTCAGGGCCCCTTCACAGCAGCAGCTGACCAGGCCCCCTCGCTAATGTGATCTAACCTTACTGTATCCTAAAGTCTCCTGATGTGTCTGGGATTCAAACCAACAACCTCCAATGTATCAGTGTATCAGAGGCAAAGCATTTACCCACACAGCCATAAAGGAGGCATTGAAAAAATATGAGACTTCTACTGTTATAGCTGGCTAAGTGTACATCTATACACATGACAGCTGCCCCAACACACCCAGCACTGCTATATCTCTATATGACAGCTGTCCCAGCACACTCAGCTCTGCTATATCTCTATATATGAGCAGCTGTCATGTGTATAGATGTACACTTAGCCAGCTATAACAGTAGAAGTCTCATATTTTTTCAGTCAGCAGCAAGGCTCTTATGGTCTTGTGGTTAGGTGCTTTGCCTCTGATACAGAAGGTCATGGGTTCGAATCCCAGCAGAAACTTTTCTGAAATACAAGCACTGACTCCATATATGGACATACAGGGCGGGACACAGGAAGAGGCTACATCGCATCGCTGACATGGAGGTAAGTAGAAGTGTTTATTATTATTTTTTAATACCCGACTGTTACTGCCATGGGGGGAGCGGGGGGCACTTGATACTGGCACATGGGGAGGGGGGTTGGCACCTGATACTGGCACCTGGGGGGGAAGAGAGGCACCTGATACTGGCACATGGGGGGAGAGGGGTTGGCACCTGATACTGGCACCTTGGGGGGGGGGGTTGGCACCTGATACTGGCACATGGGGGGAGGAGAGAGGCACCTGATACTGGCACATGGGGGGGAGGGATAGAGGCACTTGATACTGGCACTTTTTTGTGGGGGGGGGGGGAGATGGCACTATGATACTGGGACATGGGGGGGGAGGAGAGAGGCACTTGATACTAACACCTGGGGGGGGTTGGCACCTGATACTGGCACATGGGGGGGGGGAGAGGCACCTGATACTGGCACCTGGGGGGTTGGCACCTGATACTGGCACCTGGGGGGGAGGCACCTGATACTGGCACATGGGGGGAGGGGTTGGCACCTCATACTGGCACATGGGGGGGAGGGAGAGAGGCACTTGATACTGGCACTTTTTTGTGGGGGGGGGAGATGGCACTATGATACTGGGACATGGGGGGGAGGAGAGAGGCACTTGATACTGGCATGTGGGGGGGTTGGCACTTGATACTGGCACATGGGTGGGTTTGGCACTATGATACTGGCACATGGGGGGGAAAGAGGGACTTGATACTGGCACTTTTTTGGGGGGGAGATGGCACTATAATACTGGGACATGGGGGGGAAGAGAGAGGCGCTTGATACTGGCACATGGGGGGGTTTGGCATTATGATACTGGCACATGGGGGGTGGGAAGGAGAGAGGCACTTGATACTGGCACATTGGGGGGGAGATGGCACTATGATACTGGGACATGTGGGGGGGGGGGAGAGAGGCACTTGATACTGGCACATGATGGGGGGCATCTATGGGGACACTTATTGGCACATTATTGGGGGGCATTATGGGGGACACTAGGCCGGCAGCCTATCAGAGGCCGGACACTGAGGGGCATCTACTGGGGCACTATATATGGGGCATTTTATACTGGTACATTATGGGGGGCACTAGCAGGAAGGGGGGAGAGGAGCACTATGGGGGAATTTACTGGGGGCACTATATAGGGGTATTTTATACTGGGACATTATGGGGGCACTATGGGGACATTAGCTCAACTGGGGGCATTACAAGGGGGTATTTTTGCACTGTCACATTATAAGGAGAATTATTACTACTGGGGGGGGCATTATAGTGGGCTTTATTACTCCCCCATGGTATGACCCCCTAGTAGCAGCACCAGCCTTCCCCTGCTCTGCTATCCCTCTGCCCCTTCTCCAAATCCTTATTATGAAATCTTTCTCATTAGGATAAAGCACAACATCAGCTCCGCTGAGCCCCCGGCCAAGTGTTGAAGTGGTGTCCGAGATCCCCAAGGGTCAAATAACTGTAAGTTTTCATATGAAATATGTTTATGTTATACACATATAGCATCCACTGTGCCACACAATATACAGTATACCGCTACACTGTGCCAAAGGAGTGGGGTTTACACAGGAGGAGGTAGGTGCGAAGCGTGCTGGAGGGACCCTTACAAATATTTGCTGTGTGGCCCAGTCACTTCTAGTTACGCCCCTGCTTGGAATATAAAAAACTCTGATTGCACTTAAAGTGACAGTGTAATGCACTTTGTCTTCAAGAAAAGAAGATAAGAGACTCTAAAGTGATTTATTTGCACTACTTTATTGCATTATCTATTACCATTATTAAAAATGCGCCTTAAATATATTTGCACTAACCGTTTTACCTTTTCAGCAACGTTCAAAAAATGTGCCTATTGTATGCATTCTTTTACAGGTGCTGCAATATGTTTTCTTATGCACTTATTGTCCAACTTATGCATCTCACCATATTAGCCATGTGGTTAGCACCTTACTTCATTGATCCCAATGGACTGCCTCTGAGTGCGTCTGGTACGTTCCAAGCACGTCCTATCTATTATTGCCCAATAATGTTTGCCTCTCAGTACAATTTGAACTAATGGTTCTAAACCAAGTGGTATTGTGCTAAGGGTACTTTCACACTAGTGTTTTTCTTTTCCGGCATAGAGTTCCGCCCTAGGGGCTCTATACCGGAAAATAACTGATCAGTTTTATCCCCATGCAACCTGAATGGAGAGCAATCCGTTCAGGATGCATCAGGAGGATGTGTTCAGTTTTTGACTGTTCAGGACGGAGATAATACCGCAGCATACTACGGTTTTATCTCCGGACAAAAAAACTGAACACTTACCTGAATGCCGAATACGGTATTTATTTTCCATAGGAATGTATTAGTGCCAGATCCGGCATTCAAAATACCGCATTGCCGGATCCGTCCTTTCATGCGCAGACCAAAAAGAAGGTGAAAAAAATTAATGCCGGATCCGTTTTTCCGGATGACACCAGAAAGAAGGATCCGTCATTTCAATGCATTTGTAAGACGGATCAGGATTCTCTTACAAATGCCATCAGATGGCATACGTTTTGACGGATCCGGCAGGCAGTTCCGTCAAAATTGAAGTGAATAAACCTGATCTGCAATACTAGACACAGCTGACAGTTAGGCCTCATGCACACGAACGTATTTTCTTTCTGTGTGCATTCCGTTTCCGTATGTCCGTGTTTCCGTTTCGCAAGAAAATAGAACATGTCCTATTATTGTCTGCATTACGGACAAGGATAGTACTGTTCTATGGGGCCAGCTGTTCCGTTCCGCAAAATACGGAATGCACACGGACGTCATCCATATTTTTGGCGGATCCGTTTTTTGCGGACAGCAAAATACATACGGTTGTGTGCATGAGGCCTTAGGTGTGGTGCTGTTTTTGGTAAACCTTGTTTTCTTATAATTCAGGACAATCTATTTAAAGGGAAACTGTCATATTTTTTTTATTTGCTAGTTTATTAGAGCTAGGCATGTATACATGAGTTAGTCTGTCAATGATTGTCAAAAGATCTGTAATTACCTTTAGTGATGGATGAACATTGGCAGAGACGATTCGCAAACGCAATCAAATGTTCGCGAACCGCAAGTTCGCGGGGGGTCCCATTCACTTTAAGGGCAGGCAAACCTGAAAAACCTTCAGATCATTATTGCAGCCACCGAATACTTACAAGAAGTGCACAAATCGTGGGCAATTTGTATGCGTATTAAGGGGAAACTGTCAAAAATGTGGCCTGCTGGAGCCTAGAAAAATTTTATTCTAGGCCACGGGAGTACAGGCCCCAAAAATTAGGCATTCACCTGACAGAAAACATCAAGTGATTATGTGGCTGGAGGTATATTGGACGGTCATTGGATATCAATTTTACTGCAGGCCAGTACAAATAGATGTCAAATACATATGTTTAAAAGAACAAAAAATATAAAATTGGATTAAAAACATGTCTAAAGAAAACCCCCCTCTTGAAAAAAAAACAAATGATAATAGTTGAAATTCGATAACACGTGGTCGTCGTCAACAAGTGTTGAATTCCTCCGAGGTCCCAAACATTAGGCATTAACCGGACAGAAAAGAACAAGTAAGGGTACATTCACACGACCGTGGTGTGTTGCGGACCCGCAAATTGCGGGTCTGCAACACACCCAGCCGGCACCGCCATAGAAATGCCTATTCTTGTCCGCAAGCTGCGGACAAGATTAGGACATGCTCTATCTTTTTGCGGAGCTGCGGACCCGAAGATCGGGGCCGCGCTCCGCAAATACGGATGCGGACAGCTGTCCGCATCCATTCTGTCCCCATAGAAAATGAATGGGTCCGCACCCGTTCCGCAAAATTGCGGAACGGATGCGGACCCATTTGCAGTCGTGTGAATGTACCCTAATTATGTGGCTGGAGATATATTAGAAGGTCATTCAATATTAATTTTACTGCAGGCCAATGTAGTATAGGCCCCAAACATTAGGCATTCACTGGACAGAAAAGAACAATTGATAATGAGGCTGGAGGTACATTAGGCGGTCACCGTATAACAATTTTACTGTTGGCCAGTTAGATTACAGGCCCCAAAAATTATGCATTCACCGTACATAAATGATGAAGTGATCATGTGACCGGAGGTATATTAGACGGTCAATGGATATCAATTTAACAGCAGGTCAGTGGACTACAGGCCCCAAAAATTATTTATTCACCGGACAGAAAAGAACAATTGATAATGTGGCTGGAAGTACATTAGGTGGTCACCGTATAACAATTTTACTGTCGGCCAGTTAGATTACAGACCCCAAACATTAGGCATTCACCGGACAGAAAAGAACAAATAATTATGTGGCTGGAGGTATATTAGACGGTCATTAGATATCAAGTTTACTGCAGGCCAGTACAAATGCATGTCAAATTCATATGTTTAAAAGAACAAAAAATATAAAAATGGATTAAAAACATGGCTAACAAATCCCCCTCTTGAAAAAAAACCAAATGATAATAGTTGAAATTCGATAACACGTGGTCGTCATAGGTGTTGAATTCCCAAATATTAGGCATTCACAGGACACAAAAGGCCTTTTATGCCGCTGTTTTTACCTAAGACAGGGACCATTATTTGTTCTGGGTGGTGGCGGATATTTGTGGGCTGTCATGAGGAAATTCAATTAAACTTGGTCATCACAGGTGTTAAATTCCTCAGAGATCCATGCCTCATTCATTTTTAGAAATGTGAGGTAGTCCACACTGTCGTGAGCTAGGCGAGTGGGCTTATATACCCCCCTGCTGTGCTGAACGTAATTTCAGACAGGACACTCGACGAGGGGCAAGCCAAGAGTTCCATGGTAAATTGTGCCAGCTCTGGCCACAGGTCAAGCCTGCACACCCAGTAGTCCAGGGATTCCTCGCTTCTCAGAGCGTCCACATAGGCCGTTAACCCGATGTAGTCAGACACCAGTCGGTCTAGGCATTCCCTGAGGCTGTATCCAGAGGGTGGCTGTCGATGGGATGGTTGCAAGAATGATCTCATATCCGAAGTGACCAACACATCTTCAAATCGCCCTCTTCTTGCATGTGCTGTAGGATTGGTACTTGCAACTGTTTCTCTGTGGGTGGAAATTCCTCTGCCAGCGCCCGCAACAGCAGAATGCAGCATCTCTCGCAGCAAGGCCTGGAAATGCTGCATTCTGACAGCCCTGGTAACATGCTGGTAACAAGTCCGCCATTTTGTGTTTGTACAGACTAAGGGGTCTAAGTATGTTGCCACCCAGTACTGGTCCTTTCCCTTTATGCTTTTTATACAGGGGTCCCTCTTCAAACACTGGAGCATGAAGGCCCCCATTTGCACTAAATTAGAAGCGGTGGAGCGGCCTGGCTCCTGTTCATCGCCCAGGAGAATGTCGTCCTCGGTCTCCTCCCTCATCCACGGACAACACCAGGGATCCCAGAAAAGTTTAAAGCCTGTTCTTTTTGCTCTTCCTCCCCCCAGCCACCATCCTCTGAATCCTTTTCAGACTCCTGCTGACTTGTCTCAGATGGAGTAGCCCCCCTGGAAATTCATTCAGCATTGCGACTTACTCATCTTCCAGCTCCTGCTCCTCGACGGCTTGATCAATGACACAACGCAATGCACGCTCCAGAAAGAAGGCGTAAGGTACGATGTCACTGATGGCGCCCTGGCTGCGACTGACCAGTTTGGTGATCTCATCAAATGGCCGCAAAAGTCTGCATGCGTCACCATGAGCAGCCACTGGTAGTAGAGATGTCCCGAACTATTCGCCGGCGAACAGTTCCCGGCGAACATAGCTTGTTCGCGTTCGCCGCGGCGGGCGAACATATGCGATGTTCGGTCCGCCCCCTATTCCACATCATTGAGTAAACTTTGAACCTGTACCTCACAGTCAGCAGACACATTCCAGCCAATCAGCAGCATACCCTCCCTCCCAGACCCTCCCACCTCCTGGACAGCATCCATTTTAGATTCATTCGGAAGCTGCAGTCTTAGTGAGAGGAGGGACAGTGTAGCTGCTGCTGATTTAATAGGGAAATCGATAGCTAGGCCAGTGTATTCAGTGTCCACTCCAGTCCTGAAAGACTCATCTGATATCTGCTGTAAGGACAGCGTCCTGACAGCACCCCAAAAAGCCCTTTTTAGGGCTAGTACATCAGTCTGCTTTTTTTTTCTTTTTTGTGTAATCTTATTGCAGTTGCCTACCAGCGTGTGTGTCAGGCTCACAGCGTATACTGTGCCCACTTGCCCAGTGCCACCACTCATATCTGGTGTCACAGTAGATTACATTAAAAAAATAAAAATAAATTTTGACTGTAAAATAATAGCAGTCAGTTGCCTGCACGCGTGTGTGTTTCAGGCCCTGCAAGTGCACAGTGTCACCAGTGCAACTCATATCTGGTGTCACAGTAGATTACATTTAAAAAATAAAATAAAATTTTGACTGTAAAATAATAGCAGTCAGTTGCCTGCATGCGTGTGTGTTTCAGGCCCTGCAAGTGCACAGTGTCACCAGTGCAACTCATATCTGGTGTCACAGTAGATTACATTAAAAAAATAATAATAATTTTGACTGTAAAATAATAGCAGTCAGTTGCCTGCACGCGTGTGTGTTTCAGGCCCTGCAAGTGCACAGTGTCACCAGTGCAACTCATATCTGGTGTCACAGTAGATTACATTTAAAAAAAACAAAACAATTTTGACTGTAAAATAATAGCAGTCAGTTGCCTGCACGCGTGTGTGTTTCAGGCCCTGCAAGTGCACAGTGTCACCAGTGCAACTCATATCTGGTGTCACAGTAGATTACATTTAAAAAATAAAAAAAAAATTTGACTGTAAAATAATAGCAGTCAGTTGCCTGCATGCGTGTGTGTTTCAGGCCCTGCAAGTGCACAGTGTCACCAGTGCAACTCATATCTGGTGTCACAGTAGATTACATTAAAAAAATAATAATAATTTTGACTGTAAAATAATAGCAGTCAGTTGCCTGCACGCGTGTGTGTTTCAGGCCCTGCAAGTGCACAGTGTCACCAGTGCAACTCATATCTGGTGTCACAGTAGATTACATTTAAAAAAAACAAAACAATTTTGACTGTAAAATAATAGCAGTCAGTTGCCTGCACGCGTGTGTGTTTCAGGCCCTGCAAGTGCACAGTGTCACACCAGTGCAACTCATATCTGGTGTCACAGTAGATTACATTTAAAAAAAAAAAAACAATTTTGACTGTAAAATAATAGCAGTCAGTTGCCTGCCCGCGTGTGTGTTTCAGGCCCTGCAAGTGCACAGTGTCACCAGTGCAACTCATATCTAGTGTCACAGTAGATTACATTTAAAAAAAAAACACAACAATTTTGACTGTAAAATAATAGCAGTCAGTTGCCTGCACGCGTGTGTGTTTCAGGCCCTGCAAGTGCACAGTGTCACACCAGTGCAACTCATATCTGGTGTCACAGTAGATTACATTAAAAAAAAAGTAGCTTGCACGCATAGTACAACTAAACTAATCTAAAAAAAATGACAGGCAGAGGCAGGCCACACCGCAGGGGCCGTCGTGGTCGGGGTGCTGTGATTCCCTTTGGCCCTAGAATAATGCCCAGTGTTCAGAGGCCACGTACCCTGAACTCGAAAAGTTCTGAGGACATAGTTGACTGGCTAACACAGGACACCCAATCTTCTACAGCTTCCGCTCGGAACCTTGACGCACCATCCTACTCCAGCTCAGCTTCGGGCACCTCTCAAGTTACCACTCGCCCGCCTGCCGCCACCACCAACACTAGCACCACAGCTGCTTCACTTGATCTGTCAGAGGAGTTATTTACACATCAGTTGGAAGAAATGAGTGATACGCAACCATTATTGCCAGAGGATGTAGATAACAGGGATATGTCTCAGTCAGGCAGCATTACACACATGGACGTACAGTGTGATGATGATGATGTTGTACCCGCTGCTGCTTCCTTTGCTGAGTTGTCAGATACAAGTGAAGCGGTTGATGATGACGATGTGTCCGTGGATGTCACGTGGGTGCCCGCTCGAAGAGAAGAATAACAGAGGGAAAGTTCAGATGGGGAGACAGAGAGGAGGAGGAGACGAGTTGGAAGCAGGGGTAGGTCGTCGCAAGGAGCTAGTGGCACAGTCAGACAGCATGCATCGGTACCCGGGGTCAGCCAGACAGCACGCCAATCAACGCATGCTGTTGCCTACACCAGAATGCCATCATTGCAAAGCTCAGCAGTGTGGCATTTTTTTTGTGTGTCTGCCTCTGACAACAGCGATGCCATTTGCAACCTGTGCCAAAAGAAACTGAGTCGTGGGAAGTCCAACACCCACCTAGGTACAACTGCTTTGTGAAGGCACATGATCTCAAATCACAAATGCCTATGGGATCAACACAAGCAGCACACAAACACAAAGCCGCCATCCTCCTCCTGGTCCAGCATCTTCAGCCACGTCAACCACTGCTGTCCTCCTTGCCCCCTCTCAACCATCCGCCACTCCGTCTCTCGCCTTGAGCAGTTCCTGCTCATCTGCCCACAGTCAGGTGTCTGTCAAGGACATGTTTGAGCGTAAGAAGCCAATGTCACAGAGTCACCCCCTTGCCCAGCGTCTGACAGCTGGCTTGTCGGAACTCTTAGCCCGCCAGCTTTTACCATACAAGCTGGTGGAGTCTGAGGCCTTCAAAAAATTTGTAGCTATTGGACACCGCAGTGGAAGGTACCCGGCCGAAATTTCTTTTCACAAAAGGCAATCCCCAACCTGTACTCTATTGTGCAAAAGGAAGTCATGGCATGTCTGGCACACAGTGTTGGGGCAAGGGTCCACCTGACCACTGATACCTGGTCTGCAAAGCCCGGTCAGGGCAGGTATATCATGTACACTGCGCATTGGGTAAACCTGCTGTCGGCTGCCAAGCATGGAATGCGTGGCTCTGCAGAGGAGTTGGTGACACCGCCACGACTTGCAGGCAGGCCTGCTGCCACCTCCTCTACTCCTCCTACTCCATCCTCTTCGACAACCTCCTCGGCTGAGTCCTCTTCTGCTGCTGTGTCTTGCTCCACATCAACTGCACCCCCCAGCTCCCCAGAGGCTATTCCACATCCCGGATACGACAGTGTCACGCCGTCTTGGGGTTGACTTGCCTGAAAGCAGAGAGTCACACCGGACCAGCACTCCTGTCCGCCCTGAATGCACAGGTGGATCAGTGGCTGACTCCGCACCAACTGGAGATCGGCAAAGTGGTGTGTGAAAACGGAAGCAATTTGTTGGCGGCATTGAATTTGGGCAAGTTGACACATGTGCCGTGCATGGCACATGTGTTGAATCTGATTGTACAACACTTTGTGCATAAGTACCCAGGCTTACAGGACGTTCTCAAGCAGGCCAGGAAGGTGTGTGGCCATTTCAGGCGTTCCTACACGGCCATGGCGCACTTTTCAGATATCCAGCGGCGAAACAACATGCCAGTGAGGCGCTTGATTTGCGACAGCCCGACACGTTGGAATTCAACACTCCTAATGTTCGACCGCCTGCTCCAACAAGAAAAAGCCGTCAATGAGTATTTGTATGACCGGGGTGCTAGGACAGCCTCTGCGGAGCTGGGAATTTTTTTGCCACGTTACTGGACGCTCATGCGCAATGCCTGTAGGCTCATGCATCGTTTTGAGGAGGTGACAAACCTAGTCAGTCGCACTGAAGGCACCATCAGCGACATCATCCCATTTGTTTTCTTCCTGGAGCATGCCCTGCGAAGAGTGCTGGATCAGGCCGTAGATGAGCGTGAAGAGGAAGAGTTGTGGTCACCATCACCACCAGAAACAGCCATATCAGCATCGCTTGCTGGACCTGCGGCAACGCTGGAAGAGGAGTCTGAGGAAGAGGAGTCAGAGGAGGAATGTGGCTTTGAGGAGTAGGAGAAAGACCAACCACAGCAGGCATCCCAGGGTGCTCGTTGTCACCTATCTGGTACCCGTGGTGTTGTACGTGGCTGGGGGGAAGAACATATCTTCAGTGAGATCAGTGAGGATGAGGAACGGGACATGAGTAGCTCGGCATCCAACCTTGTGCAAATGGGGTCTTTCATGCTGTCGTGCCTGTTGAGGGACCCTCGTATAAAAAGGCTGAAGGAGAACGACCTGTACTGGGTGGCCACGCTACTAGACCCCCGGTATAAGCAGAAAGTGCCTGAAATGTTACCGAATTACCGGAAGTCGGAAAGGATGCAGCAGTTCCAAAATAAATTAAAAAGTATGCTTTACACAGCGTATAAGGGTGATGTCACAGCACAACGGGAATCTAACAGGGGAAGAGGTGAAAGTAATCCTCCTCCTACCACGACCATGCCGGCAAGGACAGGACGCTTTACAGATGTGTTGTTGATGGAGGACATGCAGAGCTTTTTAAGTCCTACGCATCGCCACAGCCTTTCGGGGTCCACCCTCAGAGAACGACTTGACCGACAGGTAGCAGACTACCTCGCCTTAACTGCAGATATCGACACTCTGAGGAGCGATGAACCCCTTGACTACTGGGTGTGCAGGCTTGACCTGTGGCCTGAGCTATCCTAATTTGCAATAGAACTCCTGGCCTGCCCCGCTTCAACTGTCTAAAAAGGACCTTCAGTGCAGCAGGAGATTTTTGTCACTGAGAAGAGAAGTCGCCTAGGTCAAAAAAGTCTAGATTACCTCACCTTTATTAAGATGAATGAGGCATGGATCCCGAAGGGACTGACAGTGGGCGATACATTTGACTAAAAAAGGCCTGATGAGATGAGCTGCCTTGGGCTAAAAATGGTCCACACGCTGCTGTATTTTATCTCTGCAAGCCGGATGACTTGCATGACTTATCCGCCACCAACTAGGGTTCAAACCGCAATGTTTTAGTGCACTTTCTGCCTGGAAAACATAAATTTTTCTGGCCGCTGCTACAGCAGCGCCTGCAACAATACCTAATTTTTCTGGCATGTGTACATGCCTAATTTTTCTGGCCTCTGGTGCTGCACTGTGGCTGCAAAAACAAAACAAAAAAAAAGGCACATACATGTGTCAATTCCCCTTCGTGATCGTTACCTTGTTGTGGTGAAGGGGCTTGCGTATCACAATGAAGCGACCATCTCTATGAGTGTGTTGGCAATGGCAATGTTGGCACACCCCAGATGATAAGGTCGCTGCTTCATTGTGAACAGACCAAAAGCGATCGGCTGGATAATTTTGCATAGAAAAAACATAAATTTTCTTTGTGATCATCTAAGGTAATCATTAAAGCCTACTAGGCCAACAATGGGCCCACACTGCAGAATCATTGTTTTCTGGGTCACTTAACTGTCACTGAACTACCTCAGCACGACCATAGGCTTTGAAAAACCCCCATCGCCTGCAATCTCCCAAACATGTGCACGAGCACAGTCATCACTACACCAAGATTGACGCATAGAGGAATAAAATTTATGTCATGAGTGTGTCAACTATTGACAACTCTTTGCGGTTGTCTAAAATCTATTCCATACACGTCCCCTGATAGGGGACGTAATAGGGATTAAACTGATAGGAATAGTACTACTTAACACACCACTCATATCTGGTGGCACAGTACATTGCACGGCGCACGCGCAGTGCCCCAAATTGGAAGTAGGAAGACCAACCAAGCATCTTTTTCCATCTCCCGTTTCCTAAAATCTATTCCATAGACCGGCCCCTGATAGGGAACGTAACAGGGATTAAACTGATAGGAATAGTACTACTTAACACACCACTCATATCTGGTGGCACAGTACATTGCAAGGCGTACGCGCAGTGCCCCAAATTGGAAGTAGCAGGACCAACCAAGCATCTTTTTCCATCTCCCGGCTCCTAAAATCTATTCCATACACGTCCCCTGATAGGGGACGTAATAGGGATTAAACTGATAGGAATAGTACTACTTAACATACCACTCATATTGGGATTGCACAGTACATTACACGGCGCACGCGCAGTGCCCCAAATTGGAAGTAAGAGGACCGACCAAGCATCTTTTTCCATCTCCCGGTTCCTAAAATCTATTCCATACACGTCCCCTGATAGGGGACATAACAGGGATTAAACTGATAGGAATAGTACTACTTAAACACACCACTCATATCTGGTGGCACAGTACATCGCAGTGCCCCAAATTGAAAGTAAGAGGACCGACCAAGCATCTTTTTCCATCTCCCGGTTCCTAAAATCTATTCCATACACCGGCCCCTGATAGGGGTCAAAACAGAGATTAAACTGTTAAGAACAGATTTTTTTTAATAAAAAAAAAAAAGGGACAGCCTCTGCGGAGCTGGGTATTTTTTGGCCGTGTTACTGAACGCTCATGCACAATGGCTGTAGGCTCATGCGTCCTTTTGCGGAGGTGACAAACCTGGTCAGTCAAACCCAAGGCAACATCATCGACCTCATCCCATATGAGTTTTTTCTGGAGCGTGCCCTGCGAAGAGTGCTGGATCAGGCCGTAGATGAGCATGAAGAGGAAGAGTTGTGGTCACCATCACCACCAGAAGCAGCCTTGTCGTCGTCGATTGCTGGACCTGCGGTAATGCAGAGAGAGGAGTCTGAAGAAGAGGAGTCAGAGGAGGAAGGTGGCTTTGAGGAGGTGGAAGACCAACCACAGCAGGCGTCCCAGGGGGCTTGTTGTCACCTGTCGGGGACCCTTGGTGTTGTACGTGGCTGGGTGGAGGAAGAGACCTTCAATGACGTCAGTGAGGACAAGGAACGGGACATGGCTAGCTTGGTATCCAACCTTGTGCAAATAGGGAGTTTGCGGTTGTGCAAATGGACTGTTTGCGGTTGTTTGCGGTGCGTTAAACGGGGAGTTTGGTCTGTCAGAGTTTGGTCTGTCACTGTGAAGCGGGCGTAACCCTTGCACTACCTGATCGATACAACGTCATACCTGATGGTATACACACACTGGATGTTTTAAAGCACGTTATTCCAAACTATTTAGGAATGTTAGGTGATTTATGCCCTTTATGGATTAAAACCCAACTCTGCGTCAACTACGTAATTTTCCATGGGAGTTTTGCCATGGATCCCCCTCCGGCATGCCACAGTCCAGGTGTTAGTCCCCTTGAAACAACTTTTCCATCACTATTGTGGCCAGAAAGAGTCCCTGTGGGTTTTAAAATTCTATGGCGGTTCGCCCGGTTCGCGAACATTTGCAAAAAAATTTGCGTTCGCCGTTCGCGAACGGAAAATTTTATGTTCGCGACATCTCTAACAGGTAGTTGTAAATGGCACGTTTCTGCTGGAAAAGCCTATCAAGCATATACAAGGTGGAGTTCCAGCGCATTGGGCAGTCACAAATCAGACGTCTGACGGGCAAGGGTGTCGCCGCTGAACTTCAGCAAGGCGAGCCATGGCTGTGTAAGATCTTCCAAAATGGGCAGAGATTTTCCTGGCCTGCCGCAAGACATCCTTGACCCCGGGGTATTTGGCAATGAATCGCTGCACGACTAAGTTCAGGACGTGTGCCACGCACGGCACGTGTGTCGTTTTGCCCTGTTTCAGTGAGCTCAGCAGATTGTCACCGTTGTCGCAGAACAGCATGGCAAGTCTCACCGGGCATGTCGAATAGGTTCTGGGGAGCTGGTGGGGGAGTGCAGCGGAAGAGGCGGTAGCAGTGGAAAATGAGGAGTCAGCCGAGGAGACGGAGGATGGAGTAGGAGGAGGAGAAGAAGAGGCAGGTCAGCATGCAATCCATGGCAGTAGCACCAAATCCACACGGGTGCCACGGGTTACATGCTTGACGGCCATCAGAAGATTCACCCAGTGGGCAGTAAAAGTTATGTACCTTCCCTGCCCGTGTTTGCTAGACCACGTGTCTGTAGTCAGATGTATCTTGGCACCGACACTGTGTGCCAGAAATACATTCACTTGCCGCTGAACATGGCTATATAGCTTTGGGATGCCCTTCTGGGAGAAATATTTCCTTCCAGGGGCCTTCCATTGTGGTGTGCCAATGGGCAAAAATTTTCTAAAGGCCTGCAAGTCCACCAATTTATATAGAAGTAGTTGGCGGGCTAGCAGTTCCAACAAGTCAGCGGTCAGTCCTTGGGCAAGAGGATTATCCGCTGTCATCATTTTTTTACGCTCAAACATTTGGGCCACGGAAGCCTGCCTTGTGCCAGATGAACGCGACGACAGCACGATGGAAGGTGGATTGGAGGACAAATGGGAGGAGAGAGGAGAATTAGAAGAGGCAGGACGTGGAGCACCAGGAGTGTGGCTTTGTGGGTTCTGACGGCGTTGCTCCCACTGGGCTCAGTGATGGGAGGCCAGGTGCCTGACTTTTTAGTCTAACCAGACTGTCTATTACTATGTAATTCCTCTAGCGCCATTCTATGGAAACAGTAGGTTTAAAGAGCACACCAAATGCTTGAAATAACTTCTTTATTAACTTCAACTTTTCTTCATATATAACACTGCTGCCTCCGCAGCAGATAGTCCATGTACATAACACGTGTTGAAAAGATATCACAAAATGGCAGTATGCATAAGTGTTCAATCTTGTCATTCAACATAAAATGGTGGATATATTTTTCTCTTCAGTATCTGTACTCTCACTTTAAGTTATTTAAGCATTTTATGATCTCTCTGAGAGGTATATCTGAGGTCTAACTAATAGTTCTACTTGCTGAATTTGGTCACAATTTGCAGTATGCAGTTAGCAGTAACTATTTGCAGATTGGTTGAGTATGATCTGGTATGGTTGTATGCAATTTGGATTGCAATATGGAATTTGATTTTGGATTGTGAACTTTGTAGTTTGCAATTGTATGGTATTTGCAATTGGTGGAACTGTAAGTAGACACACATATAACTGGTTCAGTATGCAGTTCTAATCACAATACTAACAATAGGAACATTATAAAACTGTTCTAAATACCTATTTTGGCCTCTCTGCTTCCATAAAACACAGCTCTTAGTGGAGTGAATGTCTGTTCAGCTTCTCGCTCTGCTGAATAATAATTTCTAACAGCTCCTGCTAGGGAATTTCCCACACAGGCTGTGTGTGAGGCTGGCTGTGATTGGCCAAAACTCCTGATGTGTGTGAGGCTGGCTGTGATTGGTCTAGACTCCTGCCCAGCAACAACAGTTTAACGCTATGCTTTCTGTTGTTTCTGCTGTGTCATTGAGCTTACCTCACATCCATATAATGAATCTTAAAGGCATATTATCTTTTCTGCTTCTGTGAAAACGATATATATAACAGTTATCTGACATCCAAACATGAAGTCACTGTAAATAACTCTTCTTTTGTCTTTAACACACAAACATAGGAACTGTATTAAGGTTATTGGCAGGTCTAGCTGTATAAACATATAAGCTACACTCACCTAAAGAATTATTAGGAACACCATACTAATACGGTGTTGGACCCCCTTTTGCCTTCAGAACTGCCTTAATTCTACGTGGCATTGATTCAACAAGGTGCTGATAGCATTCTTTAGAAATGTTGGCCCATATTGATAGGATAGCATCTTGCAGTTGATGGAGATTTGAGGGATGCACATCCAGGGCACGAAGCTCACGTTCCACCACATCCCAAAGATGCTCTATTGGGTTGAGATCTGGTGACTGTGGGGGCCATTTTAGTACAGTGAACTCATTGTCATGTTCAAGAAACCAATTTGAAATGATTTGAGCTTTGTGACATGGTGCATTATCCTGCTGGAAGTAGCCATCAGAGGATGGATACATGTTCTCATTCTGTTTACGCCAAATTCGGACTCTACCATTTGAATGTCTCAACAGAAATCGAGACTCATCAGACCAGGCAACATTTTTCCAGTCTTCAACAGTCCAATTTTGGTGAGCTCGTGCAAATTGTAGCCTCTTTTTCCTATTTGTAGTGGAGATGAGTTGTACCCGGTGGGGTCTTCTGCTGTTGTAGCCCATCCGCCTCAAGGTTGTGCATGTTGTGGCTTCACAAATGCTTTGCTGCATACCTTGGTTGTAACGAGTAGTTATTTCAGTCAACGTTGCTCTTCTATCAGCTTGAATCAGTCGGCCCATTCTCCTCTGACCTCTAGCATCCACAAGGCATTTTTGCCCACAGGACTGCCGCATACTGGATGTTTTTCCCTTTTCACACCATTCTTTGTAAACCCTAGAAATGGTTGTGCGTGAAAATCCCAGTAACTGAGCAGATTGTGAAATACTCAGACCGGCCCGTCTGGCACCAACAACCATGCCACGCTCAAAATTGCTTAAATCACCTTTCTTTCCCATTCTGACATTCAGTTTGGAGTTCAGGAGATTGTCTTGACCAGGACCACCCCCCTAAATGCATTGAAGCAACTGCCATGTGATTGGTTGACTAGATAATTGCATTATTAAGAAATAGAACAGGTGTTCCTAATAATTCTTTAGGTGAGTGTATGTTAGCAACCTAGGACAGGTCTTAGCTGGCTAGCTACACTTCTTAAGGCGGTCGTCCCTAGCTGAGTGTTGGACTTACCGTGACTTATGCGTTGACAGCACAGGCTGCAGATGGCAACACTATTATCATCAGCTGACACGTTAAAAAAAGCCAACACTGCAGAGCCATGTGCCGGCCTCCTGGGAGCGCAAGATGTGACCGTGCAAGGTGGATGGGTCTCTCCAGATACATTTGCAGTCTGCTTTTTACCTCCTGTGCACTGTGACTTCTGCCTGCTTCTCCTCCCTATCTGCTGCTCCGTCTCTACCTCTGAACTCCCCTCCTCTTCCTCTCTTGTGGGCACCCACGTGACGTCCATCGACACGTCATCATCGTCACCTTCACCACCACTGACATTAGAGATCTCGGAGTAGGCAGCAACAGCCGGGACCACCCTACTTGGGCTGATCTGGGTACTGTCGTCAAACCACTGGATGGTGGACGTTGCTTCCTCCTCTTCCTCATCCAATGCCAAGAATGGCGGCGCATCGGTAAGGTCTGGTGTCACAACCAGACAGCTGAGAAGCTCTGACAGGAGCCATCCAGATCCTCCTCCTTGAGTTTCTTTGTTTTGGTTTCTGTTCCTCACCTCGTTAGTCTATCTCAGCTGTCATGCAGTCGGACTGATTACTTCCCTTTAAATTCCTACCCATAAGGCAGTAGTGTGCGGCTGATACAACTTCCTGGAGTGTGTGTGCATGCTGTCCCAGTTCCCAGCTCCCAGCTCCCAGCTCCCTGTCCACAGTCGTCTGCAAGATAAGTTCTGTTTATGTATTTATGATTTTCTGTTTTCTGGATCCAGGTGACCCTGACTCCCTCCGTGTCTGTGTAGGGAGCCGGTGGTCGTGTCCCCTCACTATTGTAGAGCCTTCAGGTCTAAGATAGCCGAGGTACGTGGATATGCGCCCATCCACCTTTGGGGTGGTCGCATAGGCTGAGCAATAAGGGAGAGCGGCAGGTCGATTGCAGGGGTCTCCCTTTTGTTCCTTAGTTGTGGGTCCAGTGAGTCATTGTTTGTATTGTATTATCTTGTTTCCTGTACACCATCCGTGACATTATCAGCCGCCAAAACCGTCTCAAGCATGGATCCGGTTACACTTTTGGCTGAACGCTTTCAGGGTCTTGCTTTGGAGGTAGCTGATCTCCGTAAGACTTTTTCTCAGTTTCAAGTGACCGGTTCAGCTTGCGTTCATGGAGTTTGTGCTGAGCCTAAGATTTCGCTCCCGGATACGTTTTCCGGGGGTAGTGAGAATTTTGTACGTTTTAGAGAGGCTTGCAAACTCCATTTTCGCCTTCTTCCCCATTCTTCTGGTGATGAAGAACGAAGAGTGGGTATCATTATATCGCTGCTCAGGGGTAACGCTCAGTCCTGGGCCTTTTCGCTGCCAGAGGGGGCACGGCCCCTCCGTTCAGTGGATGAATTCTTTTTAGCCCTGGGTCAGATATATGATGATCCGGATCGTATTGCTCTGGCTGAGTCTAAACTACGTCTGTTATGCCAGGGTAAACAATCCGCAGAGATTTACTGCTCAGAATTTCGGAGATGGGCAGCAGATACGGGTTGGAATGATGCTGCACTCCGAAGTCAATTTTGCTATGGTCTTTCTGAGGGATTGAGAGATGCATTTGCCTTTCATGAAAGACCTACCTCCTTGAATTCTGCTATGTCTCAGGCTGTTCGTATTGACAGGCGTCTTAGAGAGAGAGGAGAGATCTCTCCTTCCTGTCATACTCAGTCCCGGGACAGTGCAGCGGTCTCATTCTGTGCACAGGGGTCTCAGTCGCTGTCAGCCCCTTCTGAGCAGGAGCCCATGCAGCTGGGGTTGATTGCCTCTGACAATAGAAGATTCAGCCCGCAGGGGAGGGTTTGCTTTTGTTGTGGAGGTATAAATCATCTGGCAAATGTTTGTCCCTCTAGGAGATTCAGGCAGTTTTCTGGGAGTAATAAAGAGACAAAAAGGAAGAAATCTTTTAAGAATGTTCCGTCTGTTACTATTGGCAGGGTTGAGGCGGAAATTGAAGGTTTTCCTTTTGCTTGTAGTTCCCGTTTTGTCCTGCCTGCTAGGGTGGCGCTAGAGAGCAAGAGCATTTTTTGTGAGATTTTTGTGGATAGTGGAGCAGCTGTCAACCTCATTGATAATCAATTTGCAATAACTCATGGTTTCCAGGTATGCACTTTGGGAAGAGATATTCCTGTTTTTGCTATTGATTCAGCTCCACTTTCTCAGAAATCATTAAAGGGCATAGTTCACAATATCCGTTTAATTGTGAATGATGCTCATGTTGAGGATGTGTCAAGTTTCGTCCTTAGCGGTTTGCCTACTCCTCTAGTGTTGGGGCTACCCTGGCTCACTAAACATAACCCCACCATTGATTGGCAAGCGAGGCAGATAAATGGTTGGAGTGGCTTTTGCAGAGAGAATTGCCTCATAACATCTATTTCTGAGGTTTCTACTAAAACTGTACCACCTTTCCTCTCTGAATTTTTGGATGTCTTCTCTGAGAGTGGAGTTCAGGGTTTACCTCCGCACAGGGAGAATGATTGCCCTATTGATCTCATCCCAGGCGCCAAGCTGCCTAAATCTCGTTTATACAATCTTTCCCAACCTGAGAGGGTCGCTATGCAGGCTTATATCTCTGAGAGTCTGAGAAAAGGACACATACGACCCTCGAAGTCACCTGTTGCCGCTGGTTTTTTCTCTGTTAAGAAAAAAGATGGTTCTTTAAGACCTTGTCTGGATTTCAGGGAGCTGAACAGTATCACTATTCGTGATCCTTATCCGCTTCCTCTGATCCCGGACTTGTTTAACCAGGTTGTTGGGGCGAAAGTCTTTTCCAAATTAGACCTAAGAGGGGCATACAACCTGGTTAGGGTCAGAGAAGGAGACGAATGGAAGACGGCTTTCAATACCCCTGAGGGCCATTTTGAGAATTTAGTTATGCCTTTTGGTTTGATGAATGCCCCAGCCGTTTTTCAGCATTTCGTCAACAGCATTTTTTATCATTTAATGGGAAAATTTGTATTAGTGTATTTGGATGACATTTTGATTTTTTCTCCTGATTTCAAGACTCATAAGGAACACTTATGTCAGGTCTTACTCATCCTGTGGGAGAATAAATTATACGCGAAACTGGAAAAATGTGTGTTTGCGGTTCCAGAGATCCAATTTCTGGGGTTTCTTGTCTCCGCTTCTGGTTTTCGCATGGACCCCGAGAAGGTTCGCGCTGTGCTTGAGTGGGAGCTTCCTGAGAATCAGAAGGCGCTGATGCGTTTTTTGGGCTTTGCTAATTATTACAGGAAATTTATTTTGAATTATTCCTCTGTTGTTAAACCACTCACTGATATGACCAGAAAGGGGGTAGATTTTTCTTCCTGGTCGGTAGAGGCGCGTAAGGCCTTTTCTAATATCAAGGAGAGTTTTGCTTCCGCTCCCATCCTAGTACAACCTGATGTTTCGTTACCCTTCATAGTTGAGGTTGATGCTTCTGAGGTAGGGGTGGGTGCGGTCTTGTCTCAGGGTTCCTCTCCTGCCAAATGGCAACCGTGTGCCTTTTTCTCAAAGAAGCTCTCCTCCGCAGAGAGAAATTATGATGTGGGAGATAGGGAATTGTTGGCCATCAAGTTGGCTTTTGAGGAATGGCGCCATTGGCTAGAGGGAGCCAGACACCCTATTACCGTGTTTACTGACCATAAAAATCTGGCCTACTTGGAGTCAGCCAAGCGTCTGAACCCGAGACAGGCCAGATGGTCTTTGTTCTTTTCAAGGTTTAATTTTGTTGTTACGTTCCGCCCTGGGGTTAAGAATGTGAAGGCAGATGCCCTATCACGTTGTTTCCCGGGAGGTGGGAATTTTGAAGACCCGGGTCCCATTTTGGCTGAAGGTGTGGTGGTCTCTGCTCTTTTTCCTGAATTGGAGGCAGAGGTGCAGGCAGCTCAGTCAGAAGCTCCTGATCTTTGTCCTCCTGGGAGGTTGTTTGTGCCTCTCGCTTTGAGACACAAGATTTTTAAAGAACACCACGATACGGTCCTTGCTGGGCACCCGGGGACAAGAGCCACACTGGATCTCATTGCCCGGAGATTCTGGTGGCCTGCGCTTCGTAAGTCGGTTGAGGGTTTTGTGGCAGCTTGCGAGACTTGAGCTCGTGCCAAGGTCCCTCATTCACGGCCATCAGGTCCTCTCCTTCCTTTGCCCATTCCTTCCCGTCCTTGGACACATCTGTCGATGGACTTCATAACGGACTTGCCTCGTTCCTCGGGGAAGTCTGTGATTCTGGTGGTGGTGGACCGTTTTAGCAAAATGGTGCATTTTATCCCTTTTCCTGGTTTGCCCAATGCTAAGACGCTGGCGCAGGCATTTGTTGACCACATTGTCAAATTGCATGGGATTCCTTCAGACATAGTCTCTGATAGGGGCACGCAGTTTGTTTCCAGATTCTGGAAGGCCTTCTGTTCTCGCTTGGGGGTTCGCTTGTCATTCTCTTCTGCTTTCCATCCGCAGTCGAATGGCCAGACAGAGCGTGTCAATCAGAATCTGGAGACATATCTGCGCTGTTTTGTGGCGGAGAATCAGGAGGATTGGTGTTCTTTTTTGTCCCTTGCTGAGTTTGCTTTAAATAACCGTCGTCAGGAGTCCTCTGATAAGTCACCATTTTTTGGTGCATATGGGTTTCATCCGCAGTTTGGGACTTTCTCCGGAGAGGGCTCTTCTGGTTTGCCTGATGAGGACAGATTCTCCTCGTCTTTGTCATCTATTTGGCAAAAGATTCAGGATAATCTAAAGAACAGGAGTGAGAGATATAAGCGTGTGGCGGATAGGAGACGTGTGCCTGGTCCGGACCTGAATGTTGGTGATTTGGTGTGGCTGTCTACCAAGAATATCAAATTGAAGGTTCCCTCCTGGAAGTTGGGTCCTAGGTTTATTGGGCCTTACAAGATCCTGTCTGTCATCAATCCTGTTGCCTACCGTCTTGATCTTCCTCAGACTTGGAAGATCCATAATGTTTTCCATAAGTCCTTATTGAAACCTTATGTTCAACCTATTGTACCCTCGCCTTTGCCTCCTCCTCCGATTATTGTTGATGGAAATCTTGAATTTCAGGTCTCTAGGATTGTGGATTCTCGTCTTGTCCGCGGTTCCCTCCAGTACCTCGTTCATTGGGAGGGTTATGGTCCTGAGGAGAGGATGTGGGTCCCAGTGACAGACATTAAGGCCTCTCGTCTCATCAGGGCTTTCCATAGGTCCCATCCTGAGAAGGTGGGCCCTGAGTGTCCGGAGTCCACTCCTAGAGGGAGGGGTACTGTCACAACCAGACAGCTGAGAAGCTCTGATAGGAGCCGTCCAGATCCTCCTCCTTGAGTTTCTTTGTTTTGGTTTCTGTTCCTCACCTCGTTAGTCTATCTCAGCTGTCATGCAGTCGGACTGATTACTTCCCTTTAAATTCCTACCCATAAGGCAGTAGTGTGCGGCTGATACAACTTCCTGGAGTGTGTGTGCATGCTGTCCCAGTTCCCAGCTCCCAGCTCCCTGTCCACAGTCGTCTGCAAGATAAGTTCTGTTTATGTATTTATGATTTTCTGTTTTCTGGATCCAGGTGACCCTGACTCCCTCCGTGTCTGTGTAGGGAGCCGGTGGTCGTGTCCCCTCACTATTGTAGGGCCTTCAGGTCTAAGATAGCCGAGGTACGTGGATATGCGCCCATCCACCTTTGGGGTGGTCGCATAGGCTGAGCAATAAGGGAGAGCGGCAGGTCGATTGCAGGGGTCTCCCTTTTGTTCCTTAGTTGTGGGTCCAGTGAGTCATTGTTTGTATTGTATTATCTTGTTTCCTGTACACCATCCGTGACATCTGGGAATTGATGGGAAAATAATTCCTCTGACTCGAGTGGAGGGGCTATGGTGGTGGTGTCTTTGGGGGTGCACACAGCAGAGAGTCAGGAGGATGCAGATACAAAGGATGAGGAGGGTGCAGAAGCGGAAGGCTGAGTGAGCCACTCAACCAATTCTGGTGAGTCCTTTCACTTAATCGCACGCACCTTCTCCAACTTCCCACTTAGGCTCCGGCCTGGTGCACCTGCCCGACCCCTACCACCCCTGTGGAATGGCCTGCCTCTTCCTCTGTCTGTCATTTTTAAAATGACCCTGTGACAAAGTCCCTATAGAAGAGCAGTATTGTGGAAGCAGGTATATAGAACCCCTTAATCAGTTTTTTGGGGGGGGCAACTGGTATATCTCACCAGTTGCAATTAGTTGTTCCAATGACGTTTGTCCCTCTGTATAGCTGCGGTATCTCAGCAGAACCGCACACAAATACTGCACAATACAACTGCACTATATAGAAATTATATTCTAGGTATATCGCACCCCTGCCTCAATCAGATTTTTTGGGGGGCAACTGGTATATCACACCACTTGCAATTAGTTGTTCCAATGTCGTTTGTCCCTCTGTATAGCTATGGTATCAGAGCAGAACCGCACACAACTGCTGCACAATACAAATGCACTACAATATACTTTCTATGTTAGAAAGTATATTATAAGTATATTACACCCTTCAGTAAGTCACACCTATCAAAAGCACACCTATACCAGTCCTTAAAAGGACTTTTGTGGCCCTATTAGCTAGCGTTTGGTGTCCCTAACAGTCTGTCCCTGCTCCACACAGCAACCTCTCCCTACACTGGCAAAAGACTGAATGTAAAATGGCGCACAAATCGGGTTTATTTATAGGGTAGGGGGTGTGTCCATGTGCTGAAACGTCTCAATTGGCTGTCCTGTCCCACCTGATGGATGTGTCATGGGTCAAAGTCCGGCGCTATGCAAAAAAATATTGCGCGTGCGAATGTCGCCATATGTTCGCATGTTTGGCAAATCACGAACGAGCAAAGTTGGCCGCGAAACGACCGCCGGGTGAACCGCAAGGCCATCTCTAATTACCTTATAATTTGTGTTGATCGCGAATATTCTAATCGCGAATTTTTATCTCAAATATCACTTCGGGAATTTGCGAAAGTCTAGAATATAGTGCTATGTATTCGTAATCGCGAATATTCAACTTTTTTTTTTCATCAGTACTGCTTCTTACTTGTGGGCCAATGAGAAGGCTGCAATCTCTTTGTCAGAGCTTAGCAACATCCCTAGCAACCAATAGGAAAGTTGCCTACCCCTTACTATATAAGAACCTCCCCAGCAGCCATTTTCTGTACTTTTATGGAGTTCTGAGAGAGAGACAGCAGTGACATTGCTGTGCTCTGTGCTTTGCTGTGTCATTACATTAGATAGTTAGTTAGTTAGCTTATATACAGTTGCAAGAAAAAGTATGTGAACCCTTTGGAATGATATGGATTTCTGCACAAATTGGTTATAAAATGTGATCTGATCTTCATCTAAGTCACAGCAATAGACAATCACAGTCTGCTTAAACTAATAACACACAAAGAATTAAATGTTACCATGTTTTTATTGAACACACCATGTAAACATTCACAGTGCAGTTGGAAAAAGTATGTGAACCCCTAGACTAATAACATCTCCAAGAGCTAATTGGAGTGAGGTGTCAGCCAACTGTAGTCCAATCAATGAGATGAGATTGGAGGTGTTGGTTACAGCTGCCCTGCCCTATAAAAAACACACACCAGTTCTGGGTTTGCTTTTCACAAGAAGCATTGCCTGATGTGAATGATGCCTCGCACAAAAGAGCTCTCAGAAGACCTACGATTAAGAATTGTTGACTTGCATAAAGCTGGAAAGGGTTATAAAAGTATCTCCAAAAGCCTTGCTGTTCATCAGTCCACGGTAAGACAAATTGTCTATAAATGGAGAAAGTTCAGCACTGCTGCTACTCTCCCTAGGAGTGGCCATCCTGTAAAGATGACTGCAAGAGCACAGCGCAGACTGCTCAATGAGGTGAAGAAGAATCCTAGAGTGTCAACTAAAGACTTACAAAAGTCTCTGGCATATGCTAACATCCCTGTTGGCCAATCTACGATACGTAAAACACTAAACAAGAATGGATCTCATGGGAGGATACCACAGAGGAAGCCACTGCTGTCCAAAAAAAACATTGCTACACGTTTACAGTTTGCAAAGCACCTGGATGTTCCACAGCAGTACTGGCAAAATATTCTGTCGACAGATGAAACCAAAGTTGAGTTGTTTGGAAGAAACACACAACACTATGTGTCTAGAAAAAGAGGCACAGCACACCAACATCAAAACCTCATCCCAACTGTGAAGTATGGTGGTGGAGGCATCATGGTTTGGGGCTGCTTTGCTGCGTCAGGGCCTGGACGGATTGCTATCATCGAAGGAAAAATGAATTCCCAAGTTTATCAAGACATTTTGCAGGAGAACTTAAGGCCATCTGTCCACCAGCTTAAGCTCAACAGAAGATGGGTGTAGCAACAGGACAACGACCCAAAGCCTAGAAGTAAATCAACAACAGAATGGCTTAAACAGAAGAAAATAAGCCTTCTGGAGTGGCCCACTCAGAGTCCTGACATCAACCCGATTGGGATGCTGTGGCATGACCTCAAGAAAGCGATTCACACCAGACATCCCAAGAATATTGCTGAACTGAAACAGTTCTGTAAAGAGGAATGGTCAAGAATTACTCCTGACCGTTGTGCACGTCTGATCTGCAACTACAGGAAACGTTTGGTTGAAGTTATTGCTGCCAAAGGAGGTTCAACCAGTGATTAAATCCAAGGGTTCACATACTTTTTCCACCTGCACTGTGAATGTTTACATGCTGTATTCAATAAAAACATGGTAACATTTAATTCTTTGTGTGTTATTAGTTTAAGCAGACTGTGATTGTCTATTGTTGTGACTTAGATGAAGATCAGATCACATTTTATGACCAATTTGTGCAGAAATCCATATCATTCCAAAGGGTTCACATACTTTTTCTTGCAACTGTATATATATATATATATATATATATATATATATATAATACAGATAGCTAGTGTGATAGGAATTACTGTGCTGTGATGTCACAACAATACTTAGTGCACCAATCAGTAATATCTACTCATACCTGATTTAAAAAAAAATGCGCATCATTAGTAGTGTTGATCACGAATATTCGAATTGCGAATATCGGCACTTTTATCGCGAATATTTAGAATATAGTGATATATATTCGTAATTTCAAATATTCATTGTTTTTTAAATCAGTACACATGATCCCTCCCTGCTTCTAGCTTGTGGGCCAATGAGAAGGCTATCACAGAAATAAGATAATAATGCACTTAGTAAAGTAGATGCAAGCATTATATATGGACAAAGTCCTCACTCTGATACGATAATATCTGAGACACTTAGCCAATATATTTTGATCAAAACACATCTGAGAATATTCTAAAAAAAAATATATAGCAATATAGCGAATATTCGAAAAAAACTAATATAGAGCAATTTAGCTAATAAAGTGCTATAATCTTCTTTGTCTAATAGTTCTAATTTTTTTCTCATCTGAAGTTCAGATTGGAAAAAAAATACAACTATTAAAAAAAAAAGATTATAGCACTATATTAGCTAAACTGTTTTTTTTTTAATATTCGCTATATTGCTATATATTCTTGTTTTAGAATATTACAAATATTCTAAAAAACAAATATATTAGTTTTTTAGAATATTCGTCTTTTTTTTTTTTTTATCTGTACAGTTGTTTCACTTTGGCATACTCCTTCCCGACAAGGGTCCCCGTCACTATGCGAACGCCTGGGGGTTAGAATATACCATTGGATCTGAGTTTTCATGATCTCATTGATTCTCATTACGAAAATTTGCATTACGAAAATTCTCATTACAAAAATTTGCATTACGAAAATTCGCAATCAACACTACTCCTAGCGAATATTCGAATTTGCGAATATTCGATGAATATTCGACAAAATATTTGTGAAATATCGCGAATTCGAATATGACCCCTGCCGCTCATCACTAATCATTAGTGCTGATTTGCGCAATCGCGAAAATAATGACTGGAGCTCGCAAATTGTAGAATTCGTGCATTTATTGCGAATGTTATGCAAAAATTTGCAAACTATCGCGAAAACTAATATTGCCTATGCCGCTCATCACCACTTATAATATCAGCTTTCATTAATGTCCCCTGTCCCTTTCCACTGCTCCCTTAAAAGACCATTACTAGAGCTTGTCTGTCTCCCAACTTAATGTAAACAGAAGACAGAGGGGCGGTCCTTCACACTGCATGCCTGCATTAGGCTTCTGATTGGAGCTGCTGGCTACAGCAAGTGTGTATGGGAAGTGAGGGAAAGCAGTTAAACAGCCGTAACTAAGGGAAAAGCTCAAGGAAAACAGTGCTATGTAAAGAAACTAAAGATTGCTTTATGCATAATGCTGCTGCAGCAGTAACATATGCTAAAATTGATTTTTGGGTGAAAACATGACATTTACTCTTTAAGTTAAACATGAATGATAATAAATAAATACATGATAAATACCAGTTCACATTGCATTCCAGCATTATAAAAAATAATATACAGTATATATTACAGTATTAATCACTAAGTTATATGTACCCCAAAATGATGCCTAAAACATCCTTAAAAAAAAATAAAAAATCACAAAAACAAGCAGCTAACAACGCATCTAGACATAAAATCAATGGGGCACATTTATTAAGACTGGCGTTTTAGATGCCGGTCTTTATAAAGGCCGTATGGTGGCAGTGGATCCGCCAAAGTTATGAAGAGGCACAGGCCTCTCCATAACTTCGGCGCATCCAGCATCAGTATTAAATATAAGACAGCTTCCGAGCTGTCTTACATTTAGACCTTTTTCTATGCCTAAAATGCATAGAAAATGGTGAATGAGACAGGCCTGCCGGACCCTCCCCTTCCCAGTCCATGCCATGCCCACAATTTTAAACTTAGCGTGAGCAGGGAAAAGTCATAGATATTAGTTGCGCTGCACCTCAAATACTCCTAATTTAGGCATATTTCAGTATAGTAAATAACCCCCAATGGGTCATCTGTGTAATGCAGGAATGAGCCACGTCCTCAAGAGTGAGAGATATTTATAGCTGTTCTCTTCTCCGGCTAATGGATGAGGATCCTGAACAAGGGAACCCCAATATTAACTGAGAGCTCAGACTAAGGGCTCATGCATACGAACGTATTTTCTTTCCTTGTCCGTTCCGTTCCGGGTTTTTTTGCGGACTGTATGTGGAACCATTCATGTCCTATTATTGTCCGCATTACAGACAAAGATAATACTGTTCTATTAGGGGCCAGCTGTTCCGTTCCGCAAAATACGGAAAGCACATGAACGTCATCCGTATTTTTTGCGGATCCGTTTTTTGTGGACCGCAAAATACATACGGTCATTTGCATGAGCCCTAAAGTAAACAACCCCTTCAAATACCAAATGACTTTGTATTTCAGACAATCCCTACCAACAAGGGTGTACATAGATCTCATAGAGCCCCATAGCAAACTTACTATGGGCCCTCCATAGGGCCCTCCTGTCCCAACTTTTATTAATTTTTTTATAAAATTGTAATAAAAAGAGTCACCCTTGGCCTCACCCAGTTTATTAAACTTCTATGTCAGAAAAAGTGGAATGGGTGATTTATAAAGACAGACATCTGGCATTAATAAATTGATAAATCTCCAGCTTCCCATCTATTATAAAGCTGTTTGACTCCATTGAAGGTACACAACTGCCCACTTGCTATAAAGGACCTTTAAAAATAAGATGATCACAAATTCCCACTGTTGGCCTCCCCAAGTGATCAGCTGCGTTCTGTGGGGACATCTGCCAGGATGTATTTATTTTCCTGCAGCACCATCACAGGACAAAATCAGCATTACACATTGTCAGTATAAGACAGGAGGACAGGACAAGTCCTCTGAAGTTAAAGACATTCTTAGTATCTGATTTCCACAGAGGACCCTGAACAGTGGAACCCCACTTTTGACTCCCAGGGCATATGAAAGTGGATCTTGTAAACCAAAGAATGTCTTTAAGGGGTGAATGTAGGACTAGTTTTAATGAAAAAGAAGAATCCTTTCATCACAATATTACTTTTTATGGCTTTGGTTGCTATACCATATCTGCTAATTGATTTTGTAGTTGTGTTGACCTCGGCTGACCTCTGGCTGTCTATATAATGGTCCTCTGATCAGAAGTGTTTTCCCTCTAGGGCCACATGACAAGCCTACCTTGGGGGTTAAAACAAGCTGTCAGTGAGGTAGTTAACAGACGTTCATCTAAACTGTCATACTACCCTCATGTAGGTCAAGCGAACAATAGGATCTCGATGGTCCAGTTTTCTTCCTAGAAGAGATTCCGGGATTTCCTTTGAGCAAATGTTGTTTTTATTTTCTCAGAGACATTCCTGTGCAATTTGTTATTATCAGCATCTGTATCATCATCAACTCATGCTAAGTTAGGCCAGGGAACATAAGAAGAAGCATAGGATTGGTCGCTATAGGTATATGTCATATTCAGTATGACCCTGTTCACATCTTGTATTATCAGATATATTTTTTACTACTGACTCCATTGATGTGAAGAGCTTTCTTTCTGTTATGCACTGGCAGAGGTAACATCTTTCATGCCCAGGTCCTAGCTACTCGTTGCCACGAGTCTCTTGGCCTCTGTATTCACATCAGCCCCATCAGCGGGCTCAGCAGAAAGATCTTCCGTCTTCTCCGCCTTGGTTGGCACCACGGCGCCACCATCTCCAGACCCATTCTAAACAGGCTCTGGCTTAGACTTCTTCAACTCATAGACATTCTTCCCAACATCATCTTTTGAGCTTATGAGATCTTCCATCTCTGCTCGGTGTTGCTTGTTCAGCCTCTCACATTCATCTCACTCCTCAAGCGCGTCTGCAAGGGATTGAGCCAAGGAGAGGACCTTCTGTTCCAGATGCTCTTCACTCTGCTCTGCTGCAGCCGATGTAGGAGTAGCACTATTCTCTTTTGGCCACCCTGTGGGGGTTCCACCCAGGGTCCCTTTAAGCACTTTGGTGATGTCTACTGCAGTCTTCTTCAGTAACTTTGTGAAGACAGCTAGTCCCTTTTCTATCATATCTAGGGACCGTGTGGAGAGAGAAATCTTCAGGATTCCAGCTGTACTGACGTGTCAGGTCATCTACCCTTGCCTGGGTATGGGTCTCAGATACTAGGCTGCCGTCTCCCCACTCAGCTCTTGTCACGTCAGGTATAACTGTCATCTGGTCGCTACTAGTGACCGTCTGAATTTCGCAACACCTTGACCTGGTAGCTTCCCTCTTGGAGTTGCTAATGGTCACAGCACATGCCTCGCCTATGTCATTCATGTAATTATTAACGCTGACCTCTAGGGGCACTGCCGAGTTAATCCCTACTTGGGGCACCCTTTCTTGCACATTCAAACACTGAGTTGGAGCTGAGCTACGCTCCACACTACTTATATGCAATTCTTCAAATCTCTTGATCAAGTTACATAGTTCTTCATAAAAAATAGCAGACAAAGAAAATAAAGCTTCATCAGCATTTACATTTTTACCACCAGGGGGCGCTTCTCCCCTGACCACAACCTGCAACGGAAAAGGCATGTTATCATCATCACATATTTCACATGACATTAGTCAATGCAGATAACTTGGCACCATTGGTTCTAGTTGTCATCAAAGTCTCACGTCCGGTGGGTGCTATCTGACTGTCCTTTTTAATCACATGTCTGTCCAGCATATTTACAATTATACCAGTCTTCTCTGGGTTCCTGGTACCACGACCACTGGCAGACTCCTTACTGCAATCGTTGCTACTGGAAACCACATGGCCTGGAGTCTGGACCTCTCCCGGACGGTCACTCCAGGTGCAACCTTTAGGACCTTGTACACCATCACAGGAAACACAGGCACTCCTGAGAGCCGCACCGCTCTCCACCTCTTTATCTTCCCGACGGTTGCCCTTGGCAACGGCATAGGTTTGCTTTTCTTCTGGAACTCCAGGCACACCACCGACACTTTGGACGCTTACAGAGGGTCCACTCAGCGTTGGAGAATTTGTCATGCGGACCCACTGCGATTGCACCCTCAACGCCTCCCGCTCTACATCAAAACACGCCATTTCACTTGGGACAAGTCCGCTTAGCCAGAGACCCCCAATAAAAAAAAAAATCATATTTTTTTTTTTTAAGCCAGTCTCCCTCACCAGGCTTCTGGCCCTTTAAACTCCCCCACAGTGACTCCTTTGCAAACCAGCAACAAGTGTCCAGAACAGCACAAGCAGCACCTGCTCCTTTCGGTGATGTCGTTGCCCCTAGCAACCACTTTGCCTTATTTCAGCAGGGATGCCTGCCCGCATCCGACACCAATTGTAGGGATTAGCTCTTATCCGGGGGTCATTCACACAATGATCTTCATCCACCGCAGGATTAGGGGCCAAACATTGCATTTATTTAGAAATTCTTCGCATACAGGACAGGCCAGTTACACAGCACTGGGGTCAGGTTCCCACGTACATGTACAGTACAGACCAAAAGTTTGGACACACCTTCTCATTCAAAGAGTTTTCTTTATTTTCACGACTATGAAAATTGTAGATTCACACTGAAGGCATCAAAACTATGAATTAACACATGTGGAATTATATACATAACAAACAAGTGTGAAACAACTGAAACTATGTCATATTCTAGGTTCTTCAAATGAGCCACCTTTTGCTTTGATTACTGCTTTGCACACTCTTGGCATTCTCTTGATGAGCTTCAAGAGGTAGTCCCCTGAAATGGTTTTCACTTCACAGGTGTGTCCTGTCAGGTTTAATAAGTAAGATTTCTTGCCTTATAAATGGGGTTGGGACCATCAGTTGCGTTGAGGAGAAGTCAGGTGGATACACAGCTGATAGTCCTACTGAATAGACTGTTAGAATTTGTATTATGGCAAGAAAATAGCAGCTAAGTAAAGAAAAACGAGCCATCATTACGTAAGTAAGGGCTATTTGACCATGAAGGAGAGTGATGGGGTGCTGCGCCAGATGACCTGGCCTCCACAGTCACCTGACCTGAACCCAATTAAGATGGTTTGGGGTGAGCTGGACCGCAGAGTGAAGGCAAAAGGGCCAACAAGTGCTAAGCATCTCTGGGAACTCCTTCAAGACTGTTGCAAGACCATTTCAGGGGACTACCTCTTGAAGCTCATCAAGAGAATGCCAAGAGTGTGCAGAGCAGTAATCAAAGCAAAAGGTGGCTACATTGAAGAACCTAGAATATGTATCACGGTCGGCGTGACTATCACATACGTGACACAGAGGGAGGGAACAAGGAAGGCCCTGCCCAAGTGAGATGGTTCTAGAGGTGGAACATACTTCTTGAGTAACGATTTATGGAAGACGTTATGGATCTTAAAAGTCTGAGGTAGCTCCAGGCGAAAAGCCACAGGGTTAATGACGGCTACTATTTTATAAGGACCAATGAACCTAGGGCCCAGTTTCCAAGAGGGAACCTTCAACTTAATATTCCTAGTAGACAACCACACATAGTCATTCACTCCTAGGTCCGGACCTGGCGACCGTTTCTTATCGGCCATGCATTTATATTTACCACTCATCTTTTTCAAGTTAACTTGCACCTTCTGCCATACCGATGAAAGAGATGAAGAAAACCTTTCCTCTTTGGGAACCCCAGAAGACCCCCCCTCTTTGAAAGTACAAAATTGGGGATGAAAACCGTATGCACCAAGGAATGGTGACTTGCCAGTGGACTCCTGATAATGATTATTTATGGCAAACTCAGCTAACGGTAAATATGATGACCACAACTCTTGGTTTTCAGACACAAAACACCTTAAATATGTTTCTAGGTTTTGGTTAGTACGCTCAGTCTGTCCATTCGACTGAGGATGGAAAGCTGAGGAAAAGGACAAGTGTACCCCCAAACGGGAACAAAAAGCTTTCCAAAACTTAGAAATAAACTGGGTTCCCCGATCCGAAACCACATCGGAAGGGACCCCGTGAAGCTTCACGATTTCACAGATAAACACCTGAGCAAGAGTTTTAGCATTAGGAAGTGCGGGTAGCGCAATAAAGTGTACCATTTTGCTAAACCTGTCTACTACTACCAAAATAACTGTTTTACCCGCAGACAACGGTAAGTCAGTGATGAAATCCATTGACAGATGTGTCCATGGCCTATTGGGGATAAAAAGTGGCAATAAAGACCCTGCTGGACGTGTATGAGAGACTTTCGCGCGTGCACAAGTAGAGCAAGTAGACACGAAATCCATTACATCCTGACGCAACCTTGGCCACCAAAAACGACGAGATAATAGCTCCAAGGTTGCTTTACTACCCGGGTGCCCAGCAAGTGCCGAATTATGATGTTCTTTTAATAATTCAAGACGCAGGTTTAACGGTACAAACAATTTCTCTGAGGGGCAAAAGGCCGGGGCGTCCCCCTGGACCTCTAACACCTTTCCCTCTAGAACAGAGTGTACAGCAGAGACAACCACTCCTCTTTGTAAAATAGGTACCGGATCACTAACATTACCCCCTCCAGGGAAACTACGAGATAACGCGTCTGCCTTGGTATTTTTTGCCCCAGGACGATAGGTGATTACAAAGTTAAATCTGGTAAAGAATAACGACCACCTAGCTTGTCTAGGGGTGAGACGCTTAGCTGATTCGAGGTACAGAAGGTTTTTGTGATCCGTAATCACCGTGACGGGGTGGATTGCTCCCTCTAAGAAGTGACGCCACTCTTCAAGCGCTAGTTTAATCGCCAACAGTTCCCTATTTCCAACATCATAGTTCTTCTCTGCAGAAGATAATTTTTTGGAAAAGAAAGCGCAAGGGCGCCATTTGCCAGGAGACGGACCCTGAGACAATACAGCCCCCACTCCCACCTCTGACGCATCTACCTCAACAATAAAAGGCTGGGAGACATCAGGTTGAATTAGAACAGGTGCCGAGGTAAACCTCTCTTTTAGAGAGGAAAATGCATTTTTAGCGGCGTCAGACCATTTGGAAAAATCAGTCCCCTTCCTAGTCATGTCGGTAAGGGGTTTAACGATCACTGAATAATTTTTAATAAACTTTCTATAGAAATTTGCGAAACCCAAAAACCGTTGTAGGGCTTTAAGGTTCTCAGGAAGATCCCAATCTAAAATTGCCTGGACCTTCCCAGGATCCATACGGAAACCTGAAGCAGATAATAGATATCCCAGGAACTGTATTTCCTGAACGGCGAAGACACATTTTTAAATTTTCGCATATAATTTATTCGTCCGTAGGACCTGCAGTGCTTGCCTGACATGCACCTCATGTGTTTTCAGATCAGCCGAATAAATTAAGATATCATCTAGGTATATGACTACAAACCTGCCGATGAGATGACTAAAAATATCATTAACGAAATGTTGGAAGACAGCGGGGGCATTGGTCAGACCGAAAGGCATAACTAGATTTTCATAATGCCCCTCAGGGGTGTTAAAAGCTGTCTTCCACTCATCCCCTTCCCTGATACGAATCAGATTGTAGGCCCCCCTAAGATCAAGTTTGGAGAACCACCTAGCACCCGCAATCTGATTAAAAAGGTCAGGAATGAGAGGAAGAGGGTATGGGTCTCGGATGGTTATCTGGTTTAGCTCACGGAAATCTAGGCAAGGACGCAGGCCCCCATCTTTCTTTTTAACAAAGAAAAACCCTGCAGCCACGGGTGAAGAAGAGGGTCTGATGTGTCCCTTAGCCAGACTCTCGGAGATATAATCTTTCATGGCTTGTCTCTCGGGACCCGAAAGATTATACAACCTGGACTTGGGTAATTTTGCACCGGGAATCAGGTTAACCGGGCAATCATAAGGACGATGAGGTGGTAGCTTCTGACAACCCTTTTCAGAAAAAACGTCCTCAAAGTCCGAAATAAATGTAGGTAGGGAAGCTATGGAGGCGATTAAGCAATTGTTATTTAAGCAATTCTCTCTGCAATGCTCACTCCACTCCAATATCTCCCTGGCCTGCCAATCCACCACTGGATTGTGCGCTACCAACCAGGGAAGACCCAATACCACAGGAGAGGGAAGGCCCTCCAGAACGTAACATGAAAGACACTCATTATGGTGGTCCCCTACCCGAAGGTGTAAATTATGAACAATGTGGGTGAGGTTTCTCTGAGACAGAGGAGCCGAATCTATAGCGAATACGGGAATAGGTCTCTGCAGCGTACAGAGAGACAAACCCATAGTGCGGGCAAAATGGGCATCTATCAAATTTACCCCTGCTCCACTGTCTAGAAAAAAAGAAATAGACTCCGTCTTAACACCAAAAACAATAACCGCTGGTAACACAAATTGAGATGTTCGTATGGAGGAAACGTATACCCCCCGGCTGACATCCTCCGCACAGCCTGGGGTTAGTAGTTTTCCGACGGTCTTTTGTTTTTGAGAAAGGAGGGACAGACATTAATGAAATGACCCTTCCCCCCACAGAAAAAACAAGCCCCCCCCCTACGGCGAACCTCAGGAGGACGGACCTGACGAGAAGTTCCGCCTAGCTGCATAGGCTCATCTAAGTCAGTACAGACTAATTGTTGCTTGGGAGAGGTAACCAATTGCTCAGGAATTTTCGATCTCTCCCTAAGACGCCTATCTATTCTGATAGAGAGGGACATAACAGCATCAAGGGAAAGGGGGGTCTCATACAGCGCCAGTGCATCCTTAACCCTTTCAGATAACCCAGAGCAGAACTGACTCCTGAGAGCCGGGTCGTTCCACTGAGTATCCGTAGCCCACCTACGGAACTCTGAGCAATATTCCTCTGCTGACCGATCTCCCTGTAGGAGTCTCCGTAACTTCGACTCAGCCAGGGCGACTCGGTCAGGGTCATCATATATGAGACCCAAAGCCCCAAAAAATCCCTCCACTGACCGGAGAGCCTGGGAACCAGGGGGTAACGAGAACGCCCAGGATTGTGGGTCCCCTGAAGCAGGGAAATGACAATCCCTACCCACTGTTCTTCATTACCTGAGGAGTAAGGGCGCAACTTAAAGTATAATTTGCAGGCCTCACGGAACGTCGCAAATTTGTCCCTTCCCCCAGAAAATCTGTCAGGAAGAACAACCTTGGGTTCTGTAACAACCTGGTTACCCATAGCAACCGCTGGGGGTGCGGTCTGCTGCATTTGCTGCTGTTGTTGGAGGACAGACGACTTCAATCCTGCCACCTCCAAAGACAGGCCTTGAAGCTGTTTTGCCAAGGCAGCAATAGGATCCATATTGGATTCTAAGTAGAGAAAAAAAAACAACAAAAAGAAAACATTTTTTATTTTATTTTTTTCTCAAAAAGTAAGGGCCAGTTATAATATCACGGTCGGCGTGACTATCACATACGTGACACAGAGGGAGGGAACAAGGAAGGCCCTGCCCAAGTGAGAGGGAAGGTGGTGACCCCTGACTCACCTAGCGGCTGGCACCTGGCTGCCCTGACGTCCCTAGACGGGTTCCTCACCCGTACGCCGATCACGTGCCTAAAGCCCTGGCTTTCCCTAAGCTGAGCCCTAGATAGTGAACACTAGTCCGCACCACTAGCTCTAAAGGAAAACACCAAGGGAAGGACAGACAATACAAACTCAACATATAATCCCAGGTGGGCGACAACAGGAGACAACAAGAAGCCCAACAGGGATCCGGAGGGTAGCACTCTGGAACGACAACCAGGATTCACAACTCCAGTGGGTCAGTATAGATGTCCAGGCAGGAAGCTCTATAACTGGCAACTAGAGGAGTGTGAGGGGAGAATATAAGGAGGTTGGGAGTGGCAGACAAGAAACAGCTGAGGAGGAGAAGCTACGGATCCCTGATTGAGACAAAAAGGATAGCAAGGCAAACACAGAAAACAATCACTAAGAAACAACGTGATCTTTAGATATAGAGCGCGCAGCCACCCGCTGCGACCTCCTGACCCCGGGTATAACGGAGTCAGACGTGGCTCTTGATACCCTCGTGACAATATGACATATTTTCAGTTGTTTCACACTTGTTTGTTATGTATATAATTCCACATGTGTTAATTCATAGTTTTGATGCCTTCATAGTCATGAAAATAAAGAAAACTCTTTGAATGAGAAGGTGTGTCCAAACTTTTGGTCTGTACTGTACACCAAAACAAAATAAATACCTGCCCGGCTGGGCCCTGACTAAACAGAGGTATTCCCTGACTCACCTCTAAGCCCCGTTTACACAGGTGAAGTACATGCGGCTTTTCCCACCTTGTAGTCCTCCAGCAAATAAAAAGTCCCTTGGGGAAGCTGGGCTCTCTAGTCCGCCCGACTAGGACCCTGCGACCCATTCCCAGGCGTCGCTCTGTGCTCCCCAAGTCCTCCAGCCCCCAGGCTGTGCAACAACACCTTTCCAGGATCTCACTCTTTTTTGACTGACAGTCTGGGCCGTGTTGTTATCCCCAGACTGATTGTACACCTGGTGGAATAGGGGTGTTCCTTGCCAGTTACCTCTGTGAGATCTGTCACTATCTCACAATAGCTATGTCCATATATGGAGTCAGTGCTTGTATTAGCCTGTATTTCAGAAAAGTTTCCACCGGGATTCAAACTCACAACCTTCTGTATTAGAGGCAAGGCACTTAACCACTCAGCTATAATAGCTGCATAGCCAATTGCTAAAAAATAAAAATAAAAAGTATGAGACTTCTACTGTACTGTACTTCTACTGAGCCCTATACAGTAGAAGTCTCATATTTTATTTTATTTTTTGTGACTGGCTATGCAGCTGTACAGTGTAGTGGTTAAAGTTCTGGTCTGTGATGCAGAAGTTGTGAGTTCAAATCCTGCACAAACTTTTTCAGAAATAGAGGCTAAACTTAATTTAAAGGAATTCTGTCACCTTTTTTTTATTTTATATATGTAAATCAGCCTGGTAAGGAGCCCAAGGGGCTGCACTAACCGTTCTGGAGCCCAGCCACAGACCCCTGTGAAGGAGCCCAGCACCGCCTGTATCCCAGAATCTCCTCCTTGCTCAGAAAGTCAGATCGCCGTAATCTCGCGAGATTACGGCGATCTGACTTTCTGAGCAAGGAGGAGATTCGTGGATACAGGTGATGCAGGGCTTCTTCACAGGGGGCATGGCTGGGCTCCAGAACAGTTAGTGCAGCCCCTTGGGCTCCTTACCAGGCTGATTTACATATATATAAAATCATTTTTTACACTCAATAAAACCACTCAGATATGGGACAGGTATATTGCGGACATGCTAGCGGCGATCTAGCCGTGCATGTCCGCAACTCTATAGGGTAAAAAGAGGTGACAGAATCCCTTTAAACATATATATAAAACAATCACTGAGTAAAGTGGCCTAAATGGGAGGAAATGCTCAACCCCAAACACTATAGCGTGTTTATAATCGGGGGAGCAATTCCTCCGCAAGTGATCCGTTGGTAACGGCAATGCCCAGCAAAATGCATACAATGGAGGATGCCGGCAGTGGACCTCATGCACCACAATAACATCCTACACAAGATGAAATAATGTGTGGATGAAAATATGAGAATACATAAATCACTGAAAAAAGGTGCACCACTATAATATGTGACTGACCATACTGGCTAGACCCTCACGCTGATGTTAAAAGCTTTAGCCAATATATTCCAGTCAGGAACATATCGGAGCCCTGCGCACCCCATCACGGTGTCTCAGTATGGCGTGGGTCCTACCACTAAACTACTTTTTGTGTGTGAACACAGTCTGATAGGTGCTAAGGACCGACTCACAGCCAAACTCCTACATACCTCCATAGTAAGATCACTAATACAATGGGAGGGAGGAGGAGGCTGCGAGCCCCACCTATAACAGGCCATATGACACATTCTACTAGGTGCACTAGAATGTTACCAATGACAAGCATTAGCACATTCAATACATGTAAAGAAAAATCACTAAGTAAAGTGGCGTAAATGGGAGGAAATGCTCAATCCCAAACACTGTAGCGTATTTATAATCGGGGGAGCAATTCCTCAGCAAGTGATCCATTGCTAACGGCAATGCATACAATGAAGGATGCCGGCAGCGGACCACATGCACCACAAAAAATATATATCTAAGTTTTTTGCAATAACATATTTACATATATTATTATATATTTAGAATATATAATATACTGTATGTAAATATATGTAAATATATTATGGCTGAAACATCAGTAGTAGTTTCCCACATATTATGCATTCATATATATCAGAAGTATGATTTTATATATATATATATATATATATATATATACAGTACAGACCAAAAGTTTGGACACACCTTCTCATTCAAAGAGTTTTCTTTATTTTCATGACTATGAAAATTGTAGACTCACACTGAAGGCATCAAAACTATGAATTAACACATGTGGAATTATATACATAACAAACAAGTGTGAAACAACTGAAAATATGTCATATTCTAGGTTCGTTGCGTTGAGGAGAAGTCAGGTGGATACACAGCTGATAGTCCTACTGAATAGACTGTTAGAATTTGTATTATGGCAAGAAAAAAGCAGCTAAGTAAAGAAAAACGAGTGGCCATCATTACTTTAAGAAATTAAGGTCAGTCAGTCAGCTGAAAAATTGGGAAAACTTTGAAAGTAAGAGCTATTTGACCATGACTGGCCTACACAGTCATCGGACCTGAACCCAATCGAGATGGTTTGGGGTGAGCTGGACCGCAGAGTGAAGGCAAAAGGGCCAACAAGTGCTAAGCATCTCTGGGAACTCCTTCAAGACTGTTGGAAGACCATTTCAGGGGACTACCTCTTGAAGCTCATCAAGAGAATGCCAAGAGTGTGCAAAGCAGTAATCAAAGCAAAAGGTGGCTACTTTGAAGAACCTAGAATATGACATATTTTTAGTTGTTTCACACTTGTTTGTTATGTATATAATTCCACATGTGTTAATTCATAGTTTTGATGCCTTCATAGTCATGAAAATAAAGAAAACTCTTTGAATGAGAAGGTGTGTCCAAACTTTTGGTGTGTACTGTATATATATATATACACTGAGCAAAAATATAAATGCAACACTTTCGGTTTTGCTCCCATTTTGCATGAGATGAACTCAAAGATCTGAAACATTTTCAAGATACACAAAAGATCCATTACTCTCAAATATTGTTCACAAATCTGTCTAAATCTGTGTTAGTGAGCACTTCTCCTTTGCTGAGATAATCCATCCCACCTCACAGGTGTGGCATATCAAGGTGCTGATTAGACAGCATGAATGTTGCATAGGTGTGCCGTAGACTGCCCACAATAAAGGCCACTCTGAAATGTGCACAGTTTTGCCTTACTGGGGGGGGGGAGGAGCAGAAAAACTGTCAGTATCTGGTGTGGCCACCATATGCCTCATGCAGTGCAACACATCTCAGTCGCATGGAGTTGATCAGGTTGCTGATTGTGGCCTGTGGAATGTTGGTCCACTCCTCTTCAATAGCTGTGCGAAGTTGCAGTATATTGGCAGGAACTGGAACACGCTGTCGTATATACACGCATCCCAAACATGCTCAATGGGTGACATGTCTGGTGAGTATGCTGGCCATGCAAGAACTGGGATGTTTTCAGCTCCCAGGAATTGTGTACAGATCCTTACAATATGGTGCTGTGCATTATCATACTGCAACATGAGGTAATGGTCGTGGATGAATGGCACAACAATGGGCCTCAGGATCTGGTCATGGTATCTCTGTGCATTCAAAATGCTATCAATAAAATGCACCTGTGTGCATGCAAAATGGGAGCAAAACCGAAAGTGTTGCGTTTATATTTTTGCTTAGTGTATATATATAAATATATATATATATTTTTTTTTTTTTCTAGTAATTACACATTTATTTTGTGCCATACATTTTTTACAATTACTAGAAAAAATATAAAATATGTAAATCTAATTTAACCTCTATCTCTGAAAAAGAGTTCTGCAGCATAGCTGAGAACTTTAACCACTATACTATATAGCTGCACAGCCAGTCACTTAAAAATAAAAAGAGACTTCTACTTCTCAGTAGAAGTACAGTACAGTAGAAGTCTCTTTTTTTTTTTTTTTTTTTAAGTAACTGGCTATGGTTAAGTGCCTTGCTTCTACAAATACAGAAGGTTGTGAGTTTGCATCCCAGCAGAAACTTTTCTGAAATATAGGTTAAATTATATTTAAATACACTGGGGTGTCCCCAAGCACTGACTCCATACATGGACATAGCTATATATGGAGTCAGAACAGGGACTCCTAAGCCGCAAACTCACACTGAGGGATTCCCTCACTGTACAGCGATCTTCTGCATAGAAATACAGGCTAAATTAGATTTAAATACAATGACTCGAGCAACACGCTCAAGCACACGCAGTGTTCGACCGAGCATGCTCGCTCAACACTAGTCATCGGTTCTGAAGTCTCGGAAAACCTCTTTAAAGCAGAACCTTTTTTTGATCTGTAGGCCACATTGTCAGATTGTGTGATAGTAAGGGACTAGAATAAAACTTGAGATGCTTAAGATGAGAACGGATTTGTAGGATGATCTGTGAACAAAGCCTACTGTTCCTGGCTTTTTTAGAGAAGGCACTTTGAATGGCACTTTTAAAAGTGGGCACTCAGGATGGCACTAGTAATAATGGGGGCAAAGATAAGGGGAACTATGCTGATACTATAAATAATGGGGACACTGCTATCACTATTAATAATGGAGAGCATTCTGCATAAAATATTAATAATGGGAAACACGCTACTGGCACTATAAATAATAGGGCACTCTGCTAGTACTATTAACGATGGGGGCACTCTGCTAGCACTGGGAATTATAGGGGGTGCTCTACTGGCACTATTAATAATGGGGAGCATTTAAATGGTTTATACATAATGGGAGTACCTGGTAATAATAGGGTTACTCCACTGAAACTATTAATAATAGCGGAAACTCTGCTTGCACTATTAAAGGAATTCTCTAGGCTTTTTATAACATCCTAGCATCTTCTGTTCTGTGTAGGAAAGATGGTTTGGTCAGTACTTACCTGTCTATCGCACCGCCGATGCTGCTGTCTTCACTGTGCCCACACTGGCTGCAGGCTCTTCGGGTCGTGTCCTGACTGCGTCTTCTTGAGTCTTCCTGTTCAGCTGCATATACTACTGAACAGGAATACTCCGGAACATATCCAGTGACCAAATCAGGTTTCCTACACAGGACAGAAAATGCCAGGATTTTATGAAAAGCCGAGAGAGACCCTTAAATGATGGGAGCACGCTGCTGGAACGGGTAACTATAGGGGCACTCTGCTTAAACATTTAACAACAGGGAGCACTAGGCACTATTAATAAAGGGAAGCAGTCTGCTGGCACTATTAATAAATGGGAGTCGTACATTACAGCTGTCTGAAAGCAACCAAAAACTGATAAAAACCCCAGCGCTTCCCTCCAGGCCGTAAGGGCTGCCATCAGGACAGTGTAGACTCAGGGGTTCTCAAACTTTTTAAACAGGGGGCCATTTCACTGTCCCTCAGACCGTTGGAGGGCCGGACAATAGTTTAAAGGGGTATTCCCATCTTGGACAATGGGGGCATATAGTTAGGTGCGGGTCCCACCTATATAGAGAACGGAGCCCCGAAAGTGAATGGGAGCGTACCGCGCATGCACTGCCCATGCTCCCATTCATTTCTATGAGGCCGACGTAAATAGCCGAGCCAGCGCTCGGCTATTTTCGGCAGCCCCATAGAAATGAATGGAGGGCAGCTGCGCATGCGTAGTGCGCCCTCCTTCACTTTCGGGGCTCCGTTCTCTATATAGGTGCGGGTCCCAGCGGTGGGACCCGCACATATAAAACAATGGGGGCATATCCTAGCGATCTGCCCCCATTGTCCAAGATGGGAAAACCCCTTTAACTATGAACAAATCCCTATGCACACTGCACATATCTTATTTTGAAGTGAAAAAACATATTTCCCTACCCCTGAACGTCTCCTTCTCCTTTCTTCTTCTCCGGACTTCCTGTGACGCAGCTGCACATGAGGTTCACAGGTCTGATAGGAGGTGCGCCTGCGCGGCAAGACGAAAAGAACCAGTGGCGGATCCAGAGCTCCCCAATACTATACTGCAGAAACAGATAATACCACTGATAATATTAGTGCCACACAGAGCCCCCCATATAAAATACCCCTTCTTTGTGGCCTCAGTAAATGTCCCCATAGTGCCCCCCAATAATGTGCCAGTAAGAGGTGCCCCCATAGATGCCCCCCAATCATGTGCTAGTGAAAAGTGCCTCTCCCCACCACTCATGTACCAGTAATTAGTGCTACTCTCCTCCCCCCCCCCCCACTCATGTGCCAGTCTCCTCTATGCTGCCACCCCCCCCATGTGCCAGTAAAAAGTGCCAATTCTCCCCCCACCCATCATGTGCCAGTCTCCTCTCTGCTGCCACCCCCCATGTGCCAGTAATAAGTGCCAATTCTCCCCCCCCATCATGTGCCAGTCTCCTCTCTGCTGCCACCCCCCCATGTGCCAGTAACTAGGGCCAATTCTCCCCCATCATGTGCCAGTCTTTTCTCTGCTGCCACCCCCCATGTGCCAGTAATAAGTGCCAATTCTCCCCCCCCCATCATGTGCCAGTCTCCTCTCTGCTGCCACCCCCCCATGTGCCAGTAATAAGTGCCAATTCCCCCCCCCCCATCATGTGCAAGTCTCCTCTCTGCTGCCACCCCTCATGTGCCAGTAATAAGTGCCAATCCCCCCCCCCCCATCATGTGCCAGTCTTCTCTCTGCTGCCACCCCTCATGTGCCAGTAATAAGTGCCAATTCTCCCCCATCATGTGCCAGTCTCCTCTCTGCTGCCACCCCCCCATGTGCCAGTAATAAGTGCCAATTGCTGCCCCCCCATGTGCCAGTAATAAGTGCCAATTGCTGCCCACCCATGTGCCAGTAATAAGTGCCAATTGCTGCCCCCCCATGTGCCAGTAATTAGTGCCAATTGCTGCCCCCCCCCCCCATGTACCAGTAATAAGTGTGGCAGAAAAATTTGCCGATTTAATAAAATAAAAAAAACACTCATACTTACCATCTGCGATGCGGTGCGATGCAGGCCTCTTCTGGCCTGTGTCCCGCTCTGTACTGATCAAGCAGCGTGATGACGTCATCGCGCCGCCTGCACTGGCCTCTGATCGGCTGCGGGCCTTGTGCCGGCAGCCTATCAGAGGAAGGGAAAGGGACACGCCTCTCCCTCCCCTGCCACAGCACAGCCATCTGTATCGCTGTCCTGAGGACAGCGATGCAGATCACTATGGAGATGAGCGCAATGGAAGCGCAGCGCTCATCTCCTGCTGTGCCCTGCCAGAATTGCTGAAACGGCCAAAACACCCGGCGGGCCGGATCAGTGTCCTCGGAGGGCCGCATGTGGCCCGTGGGCCGTAGTTTGAGGACCCCTGGTGTAGAGAGTACTATTGTCGGTAGCCCAGGCCAATTAGGTGCCCACCGGCAACCACAAGAAAACAACATGATCTGCATGAGGCCACCAAAATGTATTGAAATTAAGATTTTGGTGCAATGAGGGTGTCACCATTGCTCTTGTTGCACCAAAATTCTACTCCTTTGTTGAGCCAGACTTTCCCTAGCTGCTTTGATTAATAGGGTACTCCAATAGAAGACATGATAGATTAAATGGTGTCATAAAAAAATACTACTTATCATGCAAAAAGTAAACCCTCATATGATATAAATCTAGCTGATCAATGAAGGGGGAAATCTCTGTATCCAAGTGAAGTACAGGGCTGGTTCTAGCATTGGTTCTAGAGACTGGTTCTAGATACTTTGGTTCTAGAGACTGTAATATACCATATGATGTCTGATTTTCATTTTTTACATTAGTCATGGGATAACCCCTTTAAGTAATTTTTATTTGATGGACAATCCCTTTAAGATTAACCTACAAAAGTTTTGCTCCCTTCTTCCCCATAAAAAAATGTGAATGTCCTAGTATTTTTCTTTGACCTATGTATTAAAAAACTTTGAACTGCAGATTGACTGTCCACATTCCAATGTCATTATCTTCGTTCCCCAACAATACTGGCTAAGTGGTTTTAAGAGTAATAGTCGGGGAAGTTCTTGCGCACGTGTCCTGGTCCTTTAGTAGGTGCAAAAGCAAACAATTGTTTATTTGCGCACAAGGAAACCTGAGCCTCAAGTGTCGCTCTTCACACTACATTGATAGTTCTAAATAATTGTTACCCATCAACAGCCATTGGAAGAAGGCAACTGCTGACAGCAAAGGGTCACACCTCAAAAACCATCAACATCTCAAACCTGTCAAAACTATTACTTCTAGTAAACACCCTTGGGTAGATGCTTTTTTGTATAAATACTAGAAGGCTATCAACACACAGGAAAAATATTGTAAAGGGTACACGTTCACATATAAATATAGATACACAGCCTGAAGGAACGTTACTAACAAAAATAATAAATAATTTATTAGGACTAATTTAATGGGTATAGATAAAATCAGGCATACAGGAGATCAGTAGTGGGAGAGGGATTACTTGATATTCCATCCAGCACTCTGATAGCCTGCCTAGATAACCTGTGTATATATGGCAAGCATTCAGTGTTGGTGCACACAGATTGATATCAAGCCTAAGTACACAGGGTGTAATGAGCACAGCACTCAACCTTAGGCTCTTGACCAATCCACTACTGTGAAAGAACTGCTAATATGTATATGTAGCAATCTGGTGGATTGTCAGCACGGTATGAGCAGCACAGTGGGTCCTGGTATGCCCCAACACTGCTCCCCTAGTGGCTGAGTGATGCGTCTGCTAGAAGGCGCTCACACATCGGCACTATTGTGATCACAGTATCACTTCTGATTCATGCCCTGTGGAGTAAGCACATCTGACATTGCGATTCGCTCTACGCGTTTCAACATGATAAGGGAGTTACATGTCTCATCAGGAGCGAGCTCCATATTATTTCAATGTCAATAGAAGCACCGCACTGTAGCGTGCGTCTCTCGGCGCTGTGATGGCCGAATGCGGCCAGCCACACGCCGGGTATAAGTAATCTAAGACCCGCCCCCACGAGGGTGGGTGCTGGCTCCGATATCCAATCAGGGACAGAGGCGCATCCCCTGACACGCTCCCTGATGTTACCGTCGCTCTCTTCAGCGTCATACCCTCACGGGGAGGAGCATAGTTATGCTCAAATATAAAGAGGAATAATCTGATGCGGTCATAGAACAGTCAGGTGACAGCGCTGGAAACTGCCAGTCAGGGTATTACACAGAGGCCGATCAGAGAAGGATCTGACTGTTGCCGTGGGGACAGATAGAAAAATCACGACCAACCTGTTCCGTAAGCAGACAGCCACTAATAGCCTACTGAGGTGGGACAGTGGCCACCCCCTGGCCCTCAGACGTGGTATTCCCAAAGGCCAGTATCTGAGGGCCAGGAGGAACTGCTCAGAATTGAGGGACTTTAAGGTGGCCACGAATGATCTTAGCTCACAGTTCAGTTGTCCCCTGGGGCCGGCGTGCAGTGGATGGGAAGACAGCACCAAATCCTCTGGGGAATTCCCGGTTGCAGGGAACACCAGCCAGATGTTGTTTGAGGTGCCCTTGATGGTAGTGGGTATGCTTAGGGTGCTTTGGTGACTGGGCCCCTGTGTTCGTGACGCCAGCACCGTAAGGTGCAATTAAGAGATAGAGCAGAAGAATGAGGAATGAGGCAGTGGTTAAACCAAATAAGAACTTTACTTGTTAGATGTAGTAAGGCATCCAATATCATCACTTTGTCTTGCAAAGTAAAGCTGCAAATCCAAATTAGCAGGCTCCTTGAGGTGAAGTGTAGAGGTTAACTCCAGCTCACTTTAGCAAAGGTGATGTTCTTCCTTGTATTTGGTTCCTGATCTTGCTCTGATCACTCAACCTTTCAATAGTATTTTAGATCCTCTGTAAATAAGTATTCTGACAGATGGCCTTTCTATACAAGAAGTAGAACAGTCGTCACTCCATTGTGTAGTGAGCGGTGCGTGCGTCTAGGGTCGGCGTCCCATCAATCCAGGTACAAAGAAGACCGGCACTCACTACGATGAATGCAATATTATCTTTTTAAATCCCACATGGAGGAACAGATTAAGTGACGCGTTTCGACTCAACAAACAAGTCTTTTTGACAAAGTCGAAATGCGTCACTTAATCTGTTCCTCCATGTGGGAATTAAAAAGATAATATTGCATTCATCGTAGCGAGTGCAGGTCTTCTTTGTGCCTAGATGGCCTTTCTGTCTTAATTATGGTGGGGCAGCCTGTAGCTTAGAAACTCTCCACCTAATGCAAAGGTGACTAAAACCTGATAGACGGCAGTTATCTTCCTTCACCAATAGTCTATAGTTCAGTGATCCAACAACCCAAGGGTGATCTCCCTTACGGCAGGCAAACTCTCTGCTTCATTATAAGAAAAAGTTGCGGTCCTCAAAATGATAATCCACTTTATACCCCGGAAGGGTAATTTATAGTGTAGGATCAGATAGTCCTAATCTTGGACTCCAAGGTTGAGGTAAATTGGTTCCCCTGGGCTAGGCCCAGGAGGACAGAGAGAAGACTGTCTCCTCTCCTTCCTCCTAACTCCTAGTCTCTCATTTTCTCATCTCAACTCACTTCTAACTTCCTGTGGCTGTAATATTTAAATGTATATAAAATAATCAGCAGGCACTCACCATCTGAATTTCACATATGTAACACATTTAATAAAATGATTGATTAAATAAAATATTATGGATAATACTGTAATATATCTTAAAACTTTACATACAATATTTAAAATTATGACCATATAACCAATTACAAATGGATAAGAGTATCAGATAATATAGAATCGAGAAATAGAAAATCAGATAAAAAATCTGATAAAAAATCTGATAAAAATCGGATGGAGTATCGCATAGAATTATTTTGATGGGATTTTTTCGAATGATATTCGAATACAGTTTCAAGTATCCATTAGATATCCGAAATGTACTTGTCTATACACTGCGTGCAGAATTATTAGGCAAATGAGTATTTTGACCACATCATCCTCTTTATGCATGTTGTCTTACTCCAAGCTGTATAGGCTCGAAAGCCTACTACCAATTAAGCATATTAGGTGATGTGCATCTCTGTAATGAGAAGGGGTGTGGTCTAATGACATCAACACCCTATATTAGGTGTGCATAATTATTAGGCAACTTCCTTTCCTTTGGCAAAATGGGTCAAAAGAAGGACTTGACAGGCTCAGAAAAGTCAAAAATAGTGAGATATCTTGCAGAGGGATGCAGCACTCTTAAAATTGCAAAGCTTCTGAAGCGTGATCATCGAACAATCAAGCGTTTCATTCAAAATAGTCAACAGGGTCGCAAGAAGCGTGTGAAAAAACCAAGGCGCAAAATAACTGCCCATGAACTGAGAAAAGGAGTGCCCAAAAGCACAAGGTGTGCAATACTCAGAGACATGGCCAAGGTAAGAAAGGCTGAAAGACGACCACCACTGAACAAGACACACAAGCTGAAACGTCAAGACTGGGCCAAGAAATATCTCAAGACTGATTTTTCTAAAGTTTTATGGACTGATGAAATGAGAGTGAGTCTTGATGGGCCAGATGGATGGGCCCGTGGCTGGATTGGTAAAGGGCAGAGAGCTCCAGTCCGACTCAGACGCCAGAAAGGTGGAGGTGGAGTACTGGTTTGGGCTGGTATCATCAAAGATGAGCTTGTGGGGCCTTTTCGGGTTGAGGATGGAGTCAAGCTCAACTCCCAGTCCTACTGCCAGTTTCTGGAAGACACCTTCTTCAAGCAGTGGTACAGGAAGAAGTCTGCATCCTTCAAGAAAAACATGATTTTCATGCAGGACAATGCTCCCTCACACGCGTCCAAGTACTCCACAGCGTGGCTGGCAAGAAAGGGTATAAAAGAAGAAAATCTAATGACATGGCCTCCTTGTTCACCTGATCTGAACCCCATTGAGAACCTGTGGTCCATCATCAAATGTGAGATTTACAAGGAGGGAAAACAGTACACCTCTCTGAACAGTGTCTGGGAGGCTGTGGTTGCTGCTGCACGCAATGTTGATGGTGAACAGATCAAAACACTGACAGAATCCATGGATGGCAGGCTTTTGAGTGTCCTTGCAAAGAAAGGTGGCTATATTGGTCACTGATTTGTTTTTGTTTTGTTTTTGAATGTCAGAAATGTATATTTGTGAATGTTGAGATGTTATATTGGTTTGACTGGTAAAAATAAATAATTGAAATGGGTATATATTTGTTTTTTGTTAAGTTGCCTAATAATTATGCACAGTAATAGTCACCTGCACACACAGATATCCGCCTAAAATAGCTAAAACTAAAAACAAACTAAAAACTACTTCCAAAAATATTCAGCTTTGATATTAATGAGTTTTTTGGGTTCATTGAGAACATGGTTGTTGTTCAATAATAAAATGAATCCTCAAAAATACAACTTGCCTAATAATTCTGCACTCCCTGTATGTCCTTGTTGACAATCCAATACAAAGTTCCTTACAGAAAGTACGTGATTGCAATATATAATAGACCAAATTTCGATCAGTCTTTTATCGCAGATATCTTTAATTTATGCACTGAAGTACCTGTTGTTTTCTATAGGACACTAAGGCTGTGCAGTTATATCAATGGGTAACTTTCGAATTAATAATACGATTTGTCTTGCATAAGATCAGATAGTCAATTGTTCGTATAAAATTCGATAGCGCTTACTGTAGAGGCGTCCCTCTCACAGTTAAGCTACTCACCCAGACCCAGAACTTTTGTATTTTCTTTTCGTATAGTGTGGTTATGGCGCTCAGCTGTCGGCGTCCCACATGGTAGTAGGTAGATACGTATTAAGAAAAAGACGAAGTTGTGGAGGTTGTCTTGAATGATTCCAGCTTTTTCGGATATGTACTTCTTGATCCTGCAGGATAATTTATTTGGTAGTTTGGTTCCTTTAGTCCGCCAGACGGGTTTCGAGGTGACCTCACCTCTTCCTCAGTGTCTTAAATGGAAACCAAACTATTTTCTCTTTATATATAGTGTCAATGGCTACAACAATGACCTGGATTTTCGGGATGCTGGAAAATCTGGTAGGAATATGTCCTTTTATATATATAAAAAATGCATTGTCAGGTGTATAATATATAACTTATATACACCTGACAATCCAGGAAGAGGTGAGGTCACATCGAAACGCGTCTGGCGGACTAAAGGAACCAAACTACCAAATAAATTATCCTGCAGGATCAAGAAGTACATATCCGAAAAAGCTGGAATCATTCAAGACAACCTCCACAACTTCGTCTTTTTCTTAATACGTATCTACCTACTACCACGTGGGACGCAGACAGCTGAGCGCCATAACCACACTATACGAAAAGAAAAGACAAAAGTTCTGGGTCTGGGTGAGTAGCTTAACTGTGAGAGGGACGCCTCTACAGTAAGCGCTATCGAATTTTATACGAACAATTGACTATCTGATCTTATGCAAGACAAATCGTATTATTAATTTGAAAGTTACCCATTGATATAACTGCACAGCCTTAGTGTCCTATAGAAAACAACAGGTACTTCAGTGCATAAATTAAAGATATCTGCGATAAAAGACCGATCAAAATTTGGTCTATTATATATTGCAATCACTTACTTCTGTAAGGAACTTTGTATTGGATTGTCAACAAGGACATATAGACAAGTACATTTCAGATATCTAATGGATACTTGAAACTGTATTCGAATATCATTTGAAAAAAATCCCATCAAAATAATTCTATGCGATACTCCATCCGATTTTTATCCGATTTTTTATCAGATTTTCTATTTCTCGATTCTATAATATCTGATACTCTTATCCATTTGTAATTGGTTATATGGTCATAATTTTATATATTGTATGTAAAGTTTTAAGATATATTACAGTATTATCCATAATATTTTATTTAATCAATCATTTTATTAAATGTGTTACATATGTGAAATTCAGATGGTGAGTGCCTGCTGATTTTTTTATATTTGTTTAAATTAAGAGAGTAGGTGAATCACTTGCAGCAGGGCACCATTACCACGGTGACAAGTGGAGTGAGCCACTGTAACTTGCAATCCTAATATTTAACCCCTTAAGGACACAGCCTTTTTACACCTTAGGACCAGGCCATTTTTTGAAAATCTGACCAGAGTCCCTTTAAGTGCTAATAACTTTAAAACGCTTTGACTTATCCAGGCCGTTCTGAGATTGTTTTTTCGTCACATATTGTACTTCATGACACTGGTAAAATGGAGTAAAAAAAAAAAAATTTTTTGCACCAAAAAATACCTAATTTAACAAAAATTTGGAAAAATTTGCAAATTTCAAAGTTTCAGTTACTCTACTTCTGTAATACATAGTAATACCCCCAAAAATTGTGATGACTTTACATTCCCCATATGTCTACTTCATGTTTGAATTGTTTTGGGAATGATATTTTATTTTTTGGGGATGTTATAAGGCTTAGAAGTTTAGAAGCAAATCTTGAAATTTTTCAGAAATTTACAAAAACTCAATTTTTAGGGACCAGTTCAGGTCTCAAGTCACTTTGCGAGGCTTACATTATAGAAACCACCCAAAAATGACCCCATCTAAGAAACTACACCCCTCAAGGTATTCAAAACTGATTTTGCATACGTTGTTAACCCTTTAGGTGTTGCACAAGAGTTATTGGCAAATAGGGAGGAAATTTGAGAATTTCATTTTTTTGTCAAATTTTTCATTTTAACCCATTTTTTCCACTAACAAACCAAGGGTTAACAGCCAAACAAGACTGTATCTTTATTGCCCTGACTCTGCCGTTTACAGAAACACCCAATATGTGGCCGTAAACTACTGTACGGCCACACAGCGGGGCGTAGAGTGAAAGGTGCGCCGTTTGGTTTTTGGAAGGCTGATTTTTATGGACTGGTTTATTTACACCATGTCCCATTTGAAGCCCCCTGATGCACCCCTAGAGGAGAAACTCCCTAAAAGTGACCCCATCTAAGAAACTACACCCCTCAAGGTATTCAAAACTGATTTTACATACGTCGTTAACCCTTTAGGTGTTGCACAAGAGTTATTGGCAAATGGCGATGAAATTTGAGAATTTCATTTTTTTGCCTAATTTTCCATTTTAACCCATTTTTTCCACTAACAAAGCAAGGGTTAACAGCCAAACAAGACTGTATCTTTATTGCCCTGACTCTGCTGTTTACAGAAACACCCCATATGTGGCCGTAAACTACTAGTACGGGCACACAGCGGGGCGTAGAGTGAAAGGTGCGCCGTTTGGTTTTTGGAGGGCTGATTTTGCTGGACTGTTTTTTTGGCACCATGTCCCATTTGAAGCCCCCCTGATGCACCCCTAGATTATAAACTCCATAAAAGTGACCCCATCTAAGAAACTACACCCCTGAAGGTATTCAAAACTGATTTTACAAACTTTGTTAACCCTTTAGGTGTTGCACAAGATTTAATGGAAAATAGAGATACAATTTCAAAATTTCACTTTTTTGGCAGATTTTCCATTTTAATATTTTTTTCCAGTTACAAAGCAAGGGTTAACAGCCAAACAAAACTCATTATTTATGGCCCTAATTCTGTAGTTTACAGAAACACCCCATATGTGGCCGTAAACTGCTGTACGGGCACACGGCAGGGCGCAGAAGGAAAGGAATGCCATACGGTTTTTGGAAGGCAGGTTTTGCTGGACAGTTTTTTTTTACACCATGTCCCATTTGAAGCCCCCCTGATGCACCCCTAGAGTAGAAACTCCAAAAAAGTGACCCCATTTTAGAAACTACGGGATAGGTTGGCAGTTTTGTTGGTACTAGTTTAGGGTACATATGATTTTTGGTTGCTCTATATTACACTTTTTGTGCGGCAAGGTAACAAGAAATAGCTTTTTTGGCACCGTTTTTTTTTTTGTTATTTACAACATTCATCTGACAGGTTAGATCATGTGGTTATTTTCATAGAGCAGGTTGTCACGGACGAGGCGATACCTAATATGTATACAATTTTTTTTATTTATGTAAGTTTTACACAATGATTTCATTTTTAAAACAAAAAAAATGTTTTAGTGTCTCCATAGTCTAAGAGCCATAGTTTTTTCAGTTTTTGGGCGATTATCTTAAGTAGGGTCTCATTTTTTGCGGGATGAGATGACGGTTTGATTGGCATCTATTTTGGGGTGCATATGACTTTTTGATTGCTTGCTATTACACTTTTTGTGACGTAAGATGACAAAAAATGGCTTTTTTTACACCGTTTTTATTTTTATTTTTTTACGGTGGTCATCTGAGGGGTTAGATCATGTGATATTTTTATAGAGCCGGGCGATACGGACGCGGCGATACCTAATATGTATACTTTTTTTTTATTTATGTAAGTTTTACACAATGATTTAATTTTTGAAACAAAAAAAATCATGTTTTAGTGTTTCCATAGTCTAAGAGCCATAGTTTTTTCAGTTTTTGGGCGATTATCTTGGGTAGGGTATGATTTTTGCGGGATGAGATGACGGTTTGATTGTTACAATTTTGGCGTACATGCGACTTTTTTGATCACTTTTATTACCTTTTTTGGGAAGTAAGGTGGGCAAAATTTCAATTTCATCATAGTTTTTTATTTTTTATTTTTATGGTGTTCACCGTATCAGGTCGTTACGGACGCGGCGATACCAAACATGTGTAGGGAATTTTATTTTTTTCATTTTTTATCAGTGATAAATGTGTTTTTTGATTTTTACTTTTTTTTTCACTTTTATTCACTTTTTTTTTACCCAGACCCACTTGGTTCTTGAAGATCCAGTGGGTCTGATGTCTGTATAATACAGTACAGTACAATATATATTGTACTGCACTGTATTTTACTTACACTGAACAGATCTATGCTTTTAGCACAGATCTGTTCAGCACCATGGACAGCAGGACGCCTGAGAGGCGTCCTGTTGCCATGGGAACCTTCCCCGTCTGCTCAGAACTTCGCAGACGGGGAAGGGTAAGGAGGGGATCTCTCGGGGGGCTGTCTGGGGGCTCTCTCCCTCTCCATCGGTGGGCTGCAAAGGCACAGCAGCCCCCCGATGGGAGAGGGAGGGAGCTCCCTGCGCTGTTAACCTTTTCCATACAGCGGTCCGTACGGACCGCTGTATGGAAAGGGTTAAACGGCTGACATCGCATCGCAGATGTCAGCCGTTTATATCAGGGTGCCAGCAATGTGCTGGCACCCTGGTATACCCACTAGAAACCAACGATTATACAAGGGGAGACGGGCGGGGGATCGCGATCCCGCCTGCCGCACCGCCCGCCTCCCGCACCGCCCACACCGCCCGCAACCCTCCCCCTGCACCTCCCGCCACCATAAAATCATTCGGGGGTGCAGGGGGGGGGGGGTGAATAAAATGTTTTTTTAGGCATATAAAGTTTCTGATCCCCGCGGTCAGGGACCGCGGGGACCAGAAACTGCAGAAATCGCAGCAAACCGCAGGTCTGAATTGACCTGCGGTTTGCCGCGATCGCCGACATGGGGGGGTCACGGGACCCCCCCGCGCATTTAGCCTAGGTGCCTGCTCAATGATTTGAGCAGGCACCGGGTTCCGATCACTGCCAGCCGCACGGCAGTGATCGAAAATACACAGGGCGTACATGTACGCCCTGTGTCCTTAAGTACCAGGGCACAAGGGCGTACCTGTACGCCCTATGTCCTTAAGAGGTTAAATGTATGTGGTAGAGACCACTAGTGGTGGAAACATGTAGTGCATGTTACCAGCCTGTAATATGGATTTAGCAGCATAGACAAAGGAATAGTGCAAAATGACATCATACTATATATAACAATTTGGAGTGGACCATACACACATATGTGGGACACTACATTTGCACTAATGTTTTACATTTTAAGCAACATTTAAGTATTGTGCCCATTCTGTATTTCTTTGCAGGTACAACAATGTGATATATTATATGCACTATTGTATGGATCATATTTGCAGTTTTTCAGATCACTAGATAGCAAGCACTTTTTTGCTTAGTTGTTATACACTGCCTCTGAGTGCATCTGGTACGTTTCAAGCAAGTCTAACTCTATTGCTCCTCATGGATTGCCTCTGAGTACAATTAAAACTAATGGTTCTAAAACAAGTGGTTGTGTGCTAAAGCTGAGTACATGTAAAACTAATGGTTCTAGACCAACTGGTTATGTTCCAAGCAAATCTAACACCATTAAGGGTGGCCAGCTGCTATTATGTATGTCTGGAGTTGTAGGAGAAAATGTTCCTCCTGAATTATTGGAGTGTTTTGAATATGATTAATCCTCCATGTCCTAAGGCCTAGTGCATCGGCTTAGGTAAAAAATATTTTGCTACCTGTTTCATTCATCAAGGTGACGTAGCGTAAAGCATAATTAGACCTTGTTGTTGAAAGGGAACACAGGATAAAGCCGCCCTGTTTGCGGGTGTTTTCACTGCATAGTGGTGGGACTACAGAGTAAAGACACCACTGCGCTTTCTTTGGTGTTCATGACCAGAATACACAGAAAAAGTCAGTAGTGAGCGCTTTGTGCACAATGTTTGGTTCTCTGGATATACCTGAGAGGGAAACTGTTAACAGACCCCTTACTCACAAGGGCAGAGAGACCTTTTAGTAGCTGTTGCTATATCGGATAGTAGATATAGGGAGGAGAGGGAGGAGTTTTAGTTAGTGGGTCAGTTAAGATTAGCCCCTGTATGGGGAAGCAGCAGGCTCTCGTCCCTCCTGGACGAGCCTGCAAAAGGTCAGTCTAGTCCACCCTCCTTAGGGAGAGGTTGTGTGTCGGCCAGCAGAGCGCTGTCCGCTCTGCTGGGCTCGCAGGCCCTGCCTGTGAGATCTATATGGTTGCTTATCCCCTCCTGGGCTTGCATTGCCTTAACCCTAAGCTAACAGAGCTTGATGCGAGGAAGAGTTCCTATTTAACCCAGCCAAGCATAGCAGAGCTAAGAGAGCTACTGCATATCAGAGTTGAGATTGTTGCAGAGAAGCGTTTGCCTGCCAGATTTCGCCAATACCTGCTGATGACCAAAATAAAGTTTGGAAACTGTTTGGATTACCGTTTATGCCAAGTAAAGCTGTGTTCAATGTTACTACAAAGTCTGGACTCCATTTATTCTACTTATTCACCATCCAAGTTCAACTGCCCCTTTTTGCACTGCTTCGGGCTACATCATGTCTGGGATCCAAGGATATCCAGGTAGGAACACAGTGACACATGTATACAACATCTACAGAGACTGTAGGCCACTTTTGCAATCCTACATCTGGGTACCAACACTACCATCTACAAAGGGGACTCCATGTCCTTGTTGCTTAAATGCAACTGGCGTCACGATTACTTGCTCTATAAGAGGGATATATTTCGTAGAAACCTCCTAAGGGGCAAGGGATACCCCAGACGCCCTGATCCGTAGGCCTGTTGCATGTCCTGTTGCTTTAGTTGGGTGCCAAGTCATGCTTGGAAACGTTGTAGTGGAAATTATCAGTCAGTGGATGCTTTTTTCTGCAGTAACAGATGAACAGGTATGGAAAATTGCCATTACATAGGTGATGTAAGCAGTGTCTCAGGACATGCTAGGAGGTGTAGTTTCACCTCAGTGGGAGATCCACAGGTAATAGCACTGAGGTAGCAAATGGTTGCTCCACATCTCAGTCCTTTTGCAGAAGAATGTATATATGCTGTGACCACCATAAATATTCCTGTCATTGGGGTTCAGATGCTTCAGTCTATGTAAACAGGTCGCAGCTGACAAGGAAATTAAAAGTCAGCATCTAAACTCTGGCTAAGCCAACAAAATCAGATTTTAAGCCAAGTTGCTGCTGACTCACCCATCCCAGAATTCCACATCTTGTGCGTTCAGTGTCCTTATTCTAGCAGATGAGCAGCCACTAGGCAAGAAGAAAGAAAGCATTTAAGCATCTCTTATTTTTTACTTTCCGTCTTAATAACCTGTGATCATTTTTTTACTTAATTCTCAAGGAAACTTGTTACTAACAGTTTCTTCTCCATCCTCACTGGAACTACATGATCTGTGCACAAGGTAATTCTAAATTACATATTATATACAATTTATTCTAAACACAGGGCAATTCCATCCAAATTCTAAAAAGGTAAATGTGACCAGCGGCATACTGGATACATCTTGGGTACACCAGTGGAGACGATTCTGAGGCCCCCCTCTGTCTATACAGAACAAGTGCACGTTCTCTCAACATTGCATTGTAAACTTTTGGGGTCATTTATGAAACTGGTGTAAAGTAGAACTAGCATAGTTGCCCATAGCAACCAATCAGATACCCTTGACAGCTCCTTTGGATAATGAAAGGTGGAATCTGATTGGTTGCCATGGGCAACTAAGCCAGTTCTAATTTACACCAGTTTCATGAATAACCCCATTTGTTCTTACCATTGAACACACAGGACTTGGTCACCAAAGGCACTTGTCTTCTGCTGGACCTTTGGAGTTCATTATTGTATCAGTGCCTCGGCCTACCAGAGAATCCTGATACTGCAGAAGACTAGTCCAACCCTAAATGCAATTTTTTAACCCTTTCTATCTTATAAAAGGGTCTAACATTTTATTAAAGTCACTGACCATGTTTTCCCTCTAGTTTACGGGCAGTAGGATAGGTAATGCAGATCTACCGTGTGAGGAATAATGGAGCCCCCCATGACTCAATTTCTAAAACCCACTATGTGTGATACATAGTTTAAATGCCATCATATAAAAATGTCAAAGTTCCTACTCCTAGGGACCATATCCAGTTCGCCTGTGAGATCATAACTCCAGAGAACTCATCAGCTTAAAGAACACTGCTTCCAGAAAGCATCAGTGTGACAAAACAGCAGAGTGATCAGCGAAATAACAGCTTTACAGACACTGCTGCAGGTGAGGGACTACAGCTCAGACACCCATCACCTAGCTCACAATCAGGCCAGACAAACTTCAAGCCTGAATATCACAGTGGACACCTATATCCACAAGTGCCTGCAAGTGCTGTTAAATTGCCATCTGACCAGCCACAATACCTTCTCATCTGGGGACAGAAACTGCAATTTGCACTTAATACTGCTGGATGTGTTTTGAGTTATATACATATACTCTTATATATGTTTACCTCTGGCCTGGTTCTTCAAACTACCTTTTCACGCCACCGATCCCCAGGGAGTGACAGTAATCAGGACATCTCATCAGGGCCACTACCACTCCCATCCTCTCCACCAGCTCCTCAGTGGCTCGCTGCACAAATGTTCACAAATGTCCATACTCCAAAGTATCGTTGCTTCAGGGCAGCACATATGCAGTACCCTGAAGCAGACGGTATCTGCAAATGGTTTGTCAATTAAACGTTATGTTTATATATATATTGTGCTGTTATCAATTGTAATGCCTGGTATAGTCCTAGCTTAGCTCTGTATTGTAGTGACGAAGTTAACTACTGTGACACAGCCCTTTGGTGTCTGGCTCCACTTCTAGCTCTATAGTTTTATAGGAGAGTCTTAGAAATGAGTTAGGAGAGGGAGGACGCACAGACCATGTTTCCCCCTCCTCAGGCTTCAGAGAATTACAGATCTCTGTGTGATCATTGCAAGATCGACAGCAAGAAAGATAAAGGAGAAAAGGAGAGAAAGATAAAGAATAGTACTGGAGTGCTTGAATCTGTATGGCCAGGTATTGGAGTCAGTAAGGTAACTGCCATTGAGGGCAATACAGACTTTACTGCCAAGAAGGGATTACAGTTAAGATACCCTAAGGAACAAACCCACCAGTCGTATCATTCAGCCTGTACGCCGTCGTGCACATTACAGGCATAACTGCAAAAGTACAGTTGATTGATTTTACTAATAGAGACTTTAGCAGGATAGAGGAAAGAGGGACATAACTCTCATCCTTGCCTGAATCTATACACTGCTATCTGGGGGGAATTGCAATGTGAACAACTGGAAATGCCTTGCTATAACTGAATCTACCACAACTCCCATTTTGCACTACAGTAAATAGAGACGTTTATTTTGTTTAATATGGCCTGGTTACTGACTCTTGTACTATATGCTAGCCATTTCACGTTGCACTCTACACGCTCTGCCTTACATCCATCCAAACACCTAACATCATAGGCACCCCGGTTACCACCAGGCAGGAGTCCTAGAATCAGGGTGTGCCCCAAGGGCTCGCGGCACATAGACATGGCGTTAGTGTCTGCAGCAGTCTAACTTCCATGACAGGCTGTCTCTGGGGCAGAAAGGGTGATTGATAAAGTTTTTCTCTCTGCACCTATTGTTTCTTATAATATTGTTTCTTTGCTCTTATAATTCCTTCCATTATGTTTCAATGGTATTTATTAGGTTTTCACAACAATAAGGTGTACAGGATAATGCACTTAAAACAAAGGACATGGAGTCCAATTATTTGGACATTCCAACCAAGTAAAATAAGGAACAGAAAGACATACATAAAATAAGACATAAATAAAAATAAAAGCATCAGGAAATCAGGGGTAATAGACATACCGCTACAGGGTACATAGGTCTAGTGTCAGGAGGCGACCAGGAAAAAGAGGGCTTAACCTCACAACCACCCCTCGGTGCACAACACATCCAGGATGACCATCAGAGCCCACGATAGAGGGAAAGATCAATAGAGTGGGAAGAGGACGACCAGGGCTCCCAGACTCTTTCAAACAAAGCAAATGTATCTGAGCGAATAGCCGACAGCCTTTCAGATTGGTAAATTTTGTTGACTCTATCAATCACTGCTTGATAGCTCAATGACAAGGATCGCCACTGAGAGGCAATGTGGATTCTAGCTGCAAGCAGGATAAACTGGGCCAATTTTAATTTGGCATTTGTTAATTTCGGCGGTTTGTCGCCAAGTAGCAAGACCGAGGGTGTGGGGAGGAGGACACACTCCAGCAAAGATGAAAGCAAGTCACAGATGCGACCCCACAACCTGGAAGCTATAGGACAAGTCCACCAGGTATGGAGCATCGTGCCCTCCTCATCACACCCCCGAAAACAAGTAGAGGGGACCTCTGGATAAAAGTGATGTAATTTGGCCGGCACTAAATATGTCCGGTGGAGTATTTTAATAGAAGTCTCTGCCAAAGTAGTTTGCCATGACCCTTTGGTTAATGTCTGGGAGCGCTGATGCCATCTAGATACGCTTGATTCTTCCGACAGATCCGCCTCCCACTCCAACATATAGCGGAGTTTAGTGTCCTCTGGAGGCGCAGTGAGGATAGAATATATCCGGGATAGTAGACCCTGTTTATATAGAGAGTAGGACATTAGTTTTTCAAAAGGTGCATACTCAATTTTGTGGAGACTAGTTTTCAGGGAGTGAAGGAAGGAGAATACTCTCCGGACGTTGAATTGCTCGCAAGCTGGGGGGGTGAATTTCTCAAGAAAGGCTGGCATAGTCAGTAATTTACCCCGCACGAGGAAATCCCGGAGGGAGCACAATTTTTTTTCAACCCACCATGAGAAGGCTCTAGATTGAAGCCCAGGAGGAAAGGCAGGATTGCCCCAAAGGCATTCCAAGGGGGATGGTTTGGATTGGAGAGCACGTTTGAATCTGATGGATCTCCATAGGAGCAAAGCATAGTAGGAGAGCTGGGATTTGGAGCGGAGAGAAGAGGGTAGAGGGGATGCGGTCCAAATGAGGGCTCTCCAGGAGAACGAGCCTATCAGCGACTGCTCAAGGGTAACCCATATAGGTTGAGCTTGTGCAGAAAGATGTGTCAGGAACAGTTGCGCTAATCTGGCTGCCTTGTAGTATTGAGCTAAATCTGGTACTGAAAGGCCACCATGGGCCTTGTAACGGCACATTACCAATTTTGAAATACGAGCACGTTTATGGGCCCAAATAAACTTAAGGATGTCCGCCTGAAGAGCCCTTAGATCAGACGCCGGGACTGGGACAGGGAGGGCACGGAACAGGTATAGAAGTCGAGGGAGGACTACCATTCGCACTATATGTATCTTACCCACCCAGGACACTGGAAGGGACTCCCATGACTGCAGGTCCTTCCGTATCCGAGTAAACATGGGGAGATAGTTGTATTTATATAGGGTGTCAAGCGTTTTGGTCAGCGATATACCTAAATATGGGAGGAAATGTAGGTTATGTTGAAATGGGAATCTACTTTGGAGGATCTCGGAATCCCGAGGGGGGACATTGCTCAATAGAAGTTCAGATTTGGACTGATTAACTAGTAGGCCGGATGCAGCAGAGAAAGACTTGAGAATGGATAAAAGGGAGGGAAATGAAATGACAGGATTGGTGAGTGTTAACAAAAAATCGTCAGCAAAAAGGCTCAGTTTATATTCCACACCCCCAACCGAGACCCCTTTTATGTCCGGGTGAGATCTAATCTTAATCGCTAATGGTTCCATAGCTAAGGCGAAGAGGGCTGGGGAGAGGGGGCATCCCTGACGTGTTCCCCTAAAAATTGGGATAGATAACGGGCGCGAGGAGGGTAATTTGAGGCTAGCCTGAGGCGAAGAGTATAGAGTTTGGATGGCGGAAAGGAAAGGGCCTTTAATGTTAAAATGAGAAAGAGTCTGCCAGAGATAGGTCCAAGAAACTGTATCAAAGGCCTTCTCTATATCCAGAGCTAGCAGAGCAACTGGGGTTATGGTTCTATTCGCCTCATGGACTAGGCCCAAGACCTTCCTTATATTATCTGGAGCTTCCCTGCTAGGAATGAAACCAACCTGGTCCTTGTGAATCAGATCAGGGAGAAGTCTATTAAGTCTACGTGCCAGAATGGAAGTAAACAGCTTGTTATCTATATACAGGAGTGAGATAGGCCTATAGTTGGAAGGGAGAAGAGGATCTTTGTGTGGTTTGGGAATTACTGTAATTTTGGCCGCTAGGAACTCGGCCGGGGGTGTGGAGCCCTGTAGCAAATGGTTACAGTATTTAGTAATGAAAGGGATTAATTGGTCTGTAAATTTTTTAAAATAAAGTGCTGTATAGCCATCTGGGCCTGGGGCTTTTCCCAGTTTCAGGGCTTTGATTGAATAGGTCACTTCTTCCATTGTGATGGGGTTATTAAGTTCTACTAGTGCAGCAGGAGAGACCTTAGGGAGAGGGATGGGTGAAAGAAAGTCATCAGTCCTGTTGCTGGGGTTATCATTGTGTTCTGAGTATAGCTGCTTATAGAAGGATTGGAAGGTGTCATAAATGATGTCCGGGTGAGTAGTAGTTCTACCAGTCCGTGTACGGATTTGGTAGACTAGATTTATTTTCTGCTTGGCTTTAAGTTGGCGAGCTAACATCTTATCTGGCTTGTTGGCATATTTATAATAATAGGAGGAGGTCCAGCGGAGTGCTTTTTCTGTATTGTTGGAAAGTAGGCTGTTCAGTTGTAACTTAGTGTCCTTTATTTCCTTCATTAGGTAAAGGGATGGGGTTTGCTGATGAGCTCTCACTAATTTAGCCAATCTAGACTCCAGGGTAACTTGAGCTGAAGACCTGTCCTTTTTAAGTCGCGATGCCACCTGAATGAGCTTGCCCCACATGAAGGCCTTGTGGGTCAACCACAGATTCATAGGATCAGTATCCGGCGTGTCATTCAACAAAAAGAACTGTTTAAGTTCATCTAATAGCGCATCAAACACAGCCGGACGGGTCAGCAATGACTCATTCAGGCGCCAGGCAGGAGGGGTACTAGAGCTATTGGTGAATGCGAAATCTGCTAATACCATATCATGATCCGACAGTGAGGACACAATATGTCTGGAGTAGGCTAGTGAAGGGAGACAAGAGGAAGAAGCTAGGATTAAATCAATCCGGGTGTAGAGTTGGTGAGAAGGAGAATAGTAGGTATAACCCCTTTGGGGGCCATTGTGCTCCCTCCAGGTATCCGCCAAGGACAGAGATTCCATCACATTTTTAATTCTGACATTATGGGATAAAGGGCGCAATTGGGCCGGGAGGGCGGATCTGTCGAGAACCGGGTTGGGTACAAAATTAAAGTCACCACACCACAGTATCTTGTGGTAAGTGAGAGGTTCAATAATAGAGTGCATAGAAGCAAAAAAGGGAATAGGGTCCTCAGTAGGCGCATATACATTTACAATACACAGGGTTTCTTCCCTATAAGTGCCTAGAAGAATGACATATCTTCCATTGGGATCAACCATAGAACTCTGCAGAGTAAAAGGGAAGGAATTACGCAATAGTATAATAGCTCCCCTACTCTTAGAAATATAAGTTGATGAATAGAAACGTGAATAATGCGGAAGGAAATATTTGGGATGAGAAGTGGGCGTGAAGTGGGATTCCTGCAGGCAGATCACATCAGGTGCATGTTTAACATAAGTAGAAAAGGCCGACTTACGTTTTCTGGGGGAGTTAAATCCCCTCACATTATGCGAAAGTAACTTACACATGGCAGTATAACCAGAAGAATGTAAGGGAGGTAAAGTAAACCCATGCGATCCGCCACAGGAATGCCACCTCAGATCCCCACCCGAACACCAATGCAGTATATTCGACTCCCCTGATACATACAATGATAAAAACAAAAAGAAGGGAAAAAAAAGTAAAAATAATAAAGAATTGCAAACATATAAAACAAAATGAAATTAAGCCTAAACAGGCTTGAGAAAAGTAGGTGGGTGCTGTAGAGTGGGAAGAGGACAAAGTCACCCAACCCAGCCTAAAGAACCCAAACATGGGGTCAAACATGACAGTCCTTCACGCCAAGTCCCTGTTAGATGATAATGATTGGGGAAATATCAGCCGATAGTGATGGGACCATGAGGGAAGGAAAATGTCCTGCAACATTAGGGACAGGATAAGGAATATGGAGCGAAGTTGTTGGGGAAATAACAACAGTTTGGACCTCAGAGCAGGCCGGAAGATCAGGAACAGAAGTCCCAAACCTAAACAGGTGGCGGGGAAGTCGGTTTCCGCAAGGATGAAGGTACCTTCGTCCAGATCCTGGCTGGACGTTGCGGTTCCGAGACGGCTTCTGGAGCAGGATCATGGTCACATGGAATTCCCGCCTTCCGGAGGATCTCGATTCCCTCTTTGGGTGAGTGGATTGTATGATCCCGAGAGTTCAAACGGAATGAGAGGGAGAAAGGGAACCCCCATTTATACCGCACCTGAGCATTTTGTAAGGCCGAAGTCACCGGTTTCATGTCCCTGCGCCTGCGGAGAGTGGAGGGAGCCAGGTCGGCATATAAATGAACTGATGAGGGTACGCCAGGGAGTTCAGTGAGGTTGCGGGCAGCCGTCAAAATTAGGTCCCGAGTACCTGGATGGTGAAATTTTAGTATAACATCCCTCGGTAAGGCATCTGAGCGAGGTCTCCCTAGGGCTCTATGGACCCTATCCATCAGGAGTTTTTCTGGTTCTGTTTGCGGCAGTAGGGCCTGGAACAGCTCCGTCGAAGTAACCTGGAGATCAGTAAAAATTTCAGGTAGGCCCTTAATCCGGAGGTTGCCCCTCCTGGTTCTATTTTCCAGGTCCTCCAATTTGAGTTCCAGTGCTGTAATCTGGGCAGCCTGAGCTGATATATCCGCCTTGTCAGCATGTAGGGCATCCGACAAATCATCGGTGCGTGTCTCCAAGTCAGAGACCCGGGTGCCCAGGTCGTTAATCTGGCGGGAAAACTCGTCCACAGCTTGGGACAGTTCTGAGCGGAATAGGGATGCAATATTTTTATACAGCTCGGCCTGACCTGGATCGTGTATGTCCGACGGCTGTGAGGCAATGCTGGCCTCTGAGGACACTGGGCTCCTGGCGCCATATTGCTGCGACCTGAGTTTCTGAAAAGCTCCGGCAAGGTCTGCGAAGGCACGAGTGTTCCCATCGATTTTGTCCTCCCTTTGTTGCGGGTCATCATAGGGGTCCCTTGCATGAAGATTCAAGCCCGTGGAGCCGACGAATCAGCGCTAAATGTGGGGAAAGTTCGGCGCTAGGAGCGGAGCTCAGGGGAACACGTCCGCCATGCGAGCCTCGCGCATGCGCCCTCTCATAATTCCTTCCATTATAAGATATCCGCTCACTCTAGAGCGCCACTCTTCTCCATATGCTGCGTTTAGTATTACAGTCTAATGCTTCATTCACACGTCGGTGTTCAGTCAGTGATTTCCATCAGTGATTTTCTGCCAAAACCAGGTGCAGCTCTAAACACAGAACAGGTGCAGATCTTTCCCTTATACCTTATGACTGTGGAGGCTCCGCTCCTGGTTTTGGCTCACAATCACTGATGGAAATCACTGATCAAAACACTGACGTGTGAATGAGGCTTAATTCTCTAGAACGGGGCTAAACTTCAATAGCAGACACAGTACATAGGCAAGAATTTCTAGAAATAAAGCAACAAGTTTTCCTAATCTCAGACAACAGCTTTAAAGGGAATTTGTACCTATCTGCTGGCAGCATAAACTGGTGACAGATCCACTTTCTTTTAAAACTGAATTGACCAGTAGCTTTCTAAAATCTGTATTGAGCAGCATTGGCACAAGCCGCGCTCTGGAGACCAATTCATACAGAGCGCACACCAGGGAGTCCTCATATATACGAGCTCCCCGCTCTCCCTACCCCCCTGAGGCTGATCGCTATAGGAAGAGAGCTGTCAGTCAGCGGCAGGCAGAGTCAGGGGCTCATGAATATGAGGACTCCCTGTGTTGAGTGGACTACAGACCTAAGTTCGTGTTACAGTTGCTCAAGACTGATTTAAAAACTACTGGGTCAAGTAAAGAAAGTGAGTGGGTGTCTATCATCAGTTTATGCTGCAATTCAGGAACAAAGTTGCAAATCACAACTTTGTGACTGTTCTTATTGCCCGGCAAATTTAAAAAGTGATGAGAAAAGTGAACAAGGTCTACAAGGAAGCTTAGATTAAGAACTTTACTAAATGAGAAAGCCTAAATTTTTTTTTTTTAAATCACTAAAATTTAGGAGCAAATCTACACCAGCTCATAGTGCAGTGACCCAGAAAGGAGGCACTGGGCACAGATGATGGGAGTGGTGGCTGTTACCCTAAGCGGGGTAGCAGAACTCACAGATCATGGTTGCAGTCCTCCCTCCGGGCTCCTGCCTGGTGATAGTTGCCCTTGATGGAGGATGTCTGGCTCAGTGCATGGCAGGAGTGAAGATAAAGTAGCAGGTGGATGGTGAAGTCAATAACCAGGCCGCAACAAATAGGTTGCAAGAAATAACAATCTCTTTATTGAGTTGATGGTAGGAGTAGTAGTACATATAGCAGCAAAAGCACAGTTTCAAAGTATATCACAATGCTATCTTCTCTCAATAGCAGTGTAGAGGCAATAACAATGATGGTAGTTTTAGTACTTCCTGAGTCTCACTCCAAACACTTTGCTGTCTTTCCAGGACAACACAGGTGTGTTATATTGTCCTTATTAACTCTTTCTGCAGTTCCTGAGCAGAAACTTTAGACATGGGTGGCCAGACCATCAATGTGCGACAGGTGCTGGAGGCAATAATCCCTGCCACAGTAGCAAATACTTTCTGCCATAAACAAGCAAATACCTTGCTGTCTGAAGCTTGCATGGTCTGTTTGATTCTAGACCTTCCAAGAGGATTGGACTCTTTCTTTCAGGGGTTCCCTGATAATAGAGTTGCTTCCTTGGCATCTGAATGCTTGGACGTAGCTCTCAGAGGTTTGCACGTGTAGGTCTTTTTTCTTTCTTTGCTAGACTCACACTCTCTATTAACTAGCCAGGGACCGGACCAGGTCCATCACCCTGGTAATCTAAACAATCTGCAAATTTGTTAACCATTTGGTTGTCTTATACATTGCTATTGAGTACATAAACATAACACATCACAGCATTTAACTTAAAGGGAGTCTGTCACCTACTGGCCACAATTTAAACTGATTATAAAGCTGTGTGGTACACAAGTACACAACGCTAATGTTATCTTTGTTTAGTTCGTGAGAGTCTCCAAAGCGCCAAAGCTATGCAAATGAGCCATCGCAAGTGCCCAGGCATCCCATGCAGATTACTGCCCCTTGCCACGGCTACAGACATTTCCGAATGCCCCACATTTTTCAGCTGGTGGGCACCTGTTAAAGGGGCGTCCCAAAATTAACACTTATGATCTATCTACAGAATAGGTGATAATAATCAGATCATTGGGGTCCCAATGCTACAACCTCCACCGATCACGAGCACAGGGGTCCCATATCACCTGTTTGACTGGGGTAGCACACTCCCACTCAACTCAAAGTCTATGGGACAGATATAATTAGCTAAAAACAGCGCTCAGCTATCTTCATCAGTCCCATAGACTTTGAATGGAGCAGCAGCACACATGTGCAATCAAAGCTCTATTCAAACAAGGGACATTGGCCCCTCACGTGATTGGTCTGACCAGCAGAGATCAGACAATTATTACCTACTAACAGGAGCGCTGATTTTAGGACAACTGGACACAAATCACCCCAACTATGTAAAATATGCCATTCTTAATAAAAAAAAAAAATGAAATGAACTTATTTATGTGGGCCTTTTGCTATTGGGAAGCTATAACTCCCATCATTTTTCTTTTCTTTCTCAACCACAGCATTTAGAATCGCCAGCTGTTTGTTTGTGTTTTTGTGGCAGTGTTTTCCACTCAGTGACTTCAGTGGGAAGGACCACAACTCCACAAACCAGCAAGAGGTAAATGTGGAAAAACATCACTGTGGTTTATATATGTGCAGCATCAGGATTTCCCGTCCAGATGTCACTACCTAGAACTTGCAAAATAAAATTCAGGAATAAATTGGACCCTGCACTTTTTCACATCTAAATGTTGAGGCTGATTTTAAAAGTGCCATTATTATCTGTCTAGAGGCTGATATGTGGAATTTTGGTCTTCTGGTTGTCCAGACACAACAGCTTTTACATTTGCACAATATTCGCATTGTTATTGAAGTAGAAACAGCAAATTTTAAAGAGTCAGGAAGAAAATGAACATCCATAGAATGATTAAACACTGTTATTGAGAAGAGAGACAGGAAGGGGGCGCCAGAGAGAGCAAGTGGTAAGGTTATCAAGACATTGGGGTACACTCCTGAATGGCAAATATGCTTGGGTATACAGATAGATTTACATAACTATTCCATTGCTGAATATCTATGAGGACTTACTTTTCATGACTATAGGAAAGATAGGTCCCAAACTTTGTGGGAGCTGTACTAGTGGCCATATGGTTTGTCATCCAGCTTCAGATATAACTTCCTGTCAACATTTCTGAAATTCTTCAGAACTGAATAAAGTTTCCTACATTCAAATAGCATAATGACGTCATGTGGAGAGGTGCTGCAAGCCCCCGAATAGTGGAGGATGGGAGTAGTAGTGACTCCCTAGGGCTAGAGCAGTGGTAGGAGGACACACCCTTTCTTCCCTCCAGGCACACCCTGATGTTGGGGTGTCCTTGGTGTTGTAGGTTTGGTTTGGGAGTTGTAGTACATCTAATGGTATCAAAATACAGCTCCAAACAATACGCAGTGTAAATATTGGCAGATAGCAATGTATGGATATAGGTCAGAATGGAAATAGTAGTACTCCTTTCCTCTATATCTACAAAGTCTCACTGCATAATCTATGGCTGGCAATATTATTCTTCCATGCTTGACTATAATTCCCAGCTAAAGGGGTATAGGATTAAGATACAGTGAGCCAGACCATGCCCAAGAGTGAAGGGTGTCTTGTAATATCAATGTTTCTCACTACAGTAAACTCTCTACCAACCTTAAACAGCAAATACTTTACTGACCTCCATACAAATTCTGGACCTTCTACTTAATTTCTTTCTCTTTTCCTGGAGTATTGTGAACTGCGGTTTTCTCCCTGTAGATCTCTCAGAGATGGTGGTTCACTGGAGCTCAGGCCTATTACTCTGAGCAGTGAGCACATGTAGCCTCCTCTCACTTCCTCCACTAGCACACTAGCACACTACTAACTGAGCTAGGGGCGGTCCTAAGTCCAACACCCTACATCCGACAGGAGCAGAATCTGGATTATTAACCCCAACTAATCCCTACAAAACTATTCTGGTGCATTACAAGGTATTAACATATTAAATAACATTAAATAACGCTACTTAACAGGAACAGTTTACAATATCCTATTCTGGGGTACTTCCGATGTTCTTTAATACACTTTATTATGTCGTAGTTTTATTCCGGCCACCTCTCTGCATGTTTGCCGTGCTGCCGCCGGAACTCCGTCCTGCCCCCATTATAGTCAATGGGGCCAGAGCAGTAGTCCGGGGGCACACGTGCACTAGCGGCAGCTCGGATCCGACAGGCTGTTCACCCGCCGGAACAGCCTGCCAGAGTTCCTTGCCGCTAGTGTGAAACTAGCCTCAGCCTTCATCCCCAGGGTGATGGGCTGGTCCTGCCTTCTCGTTGCTAAGAAGGTCTTAGCTAAGCAGAGCTCCTGCTAACTACAGTGAGGAACAGTTAGTATTTGAACACCCTGCGATTTTGCAAGTTCTCCCACTTAGAAATCATGGAGGGGTCTGAAATCCACATTGTAGGTGCATTACCACTCTGAGAGACAGAATAAAAAAAATAATTCAGGAAATCACATTGTATGATTTTTAAAGAATTTATTTGTCTTGCACTGCTGAACACCTGAGAAAATCTGTGTTAATATTTGGTACAGAAGCCTTTGTTTGCAATTACAGAGGTCAAATGTTTATTTGTAGTTCTTGACCAGGTTTGCACACACTGCAACAGGGATTTTGGCCCACTCCTCCACACAGATCTCCTCTAGATCTGTCAGGTTTCGGGGCTGTCACTGAGAAAACAGAGTTTCAGCTCCCTCCAAAGATGGGCTTCTTACGGAGCCACTCCTTGGTTATCCTGGCTGTGTGCTTCGGGTCGTTGCCATATTGGAAGACCCAGCCACGATCCATCTTTAATGCTCTGACTGAGGGAAGGAGGTTGTTGCTCAAAATCTCACAATAAATGGCCCCAATTATCCTATCCTTAATACAGTGCAGTCGTCCTGTCCGCTTCGCAGAAAAGTACCCCCAAAGCATGATGTTACCACCCCCATGCTTCACAGTAGGGATGGTGTTCTTGGGATGCAACTCGTCCTACTTTTTCCTTCAAACACGACGAGTGAAGTTTAGACCAAAAAGTTCTACTTTGGTTTCATCTGACCACATGACTTTCTCCCATGCCTTCTCTGGATCATCCAGATGGTCATTGGCAGACTTCAGACGGGCCTGGACATGTGATGACTTGAGCAGGGGAACCTTCCGTGCAATGCATGATTTGAAACCATGGTGGCGTAGTGTTCTACCGACAGTGACCTTTAAAACTGTCGTCCCAGCTCTCTTCATGTCATTGACCAGCTCCTCCCTTGTAGTTCTGGGCTGATTCCTCACCTTTCTTATCATCAGTGATACCCCATGAGGTGAGATCTTGCATGGAGCCCCAGTCCGAGGGAGACTGACAGTCGTCTTTAGTCTCTTCCATTTTCTAACAATTGCTCCAAGAGTTAATCTATTTTCACCAAGCTGCTTGGCAATTGCCCAGTAGCCCTTTCCAGCCTTGTGGAGGTCCACAATGTTGTCTCTGGTGTCTTTTGTCACCTCTTTGGTCTTGCCCATGGTAGTAGTTGGCTTTAAAAAGCTCAGACAGGTGCTACTAAGTTAGATTAATGAGTGGAGTAGAGTTGGACTTTTTAAAGGCACAGTAACAGGTCTTTGAGAGCCAGAAATCTTGCTGTTTCTCAGGTTTTCAAATACTTATGTTCAGGAAGACAAATAAATTATTTAAAAATCATTTTTTTATTCTGTCTCTCAGAGTGGGAATGCACCTACAATGTGAATTTCAGACCCCTCCATGATTTCTAAGTAGGAGAATTCGCAAAATCGCAGGGTGTTCCAATACTTATGTTCCTCACTGTAGGTCCAAAGTAAAGCCTGCTCCAGGAAAACACCATTCCTGAGACTGAAAGCTGCCATAGAACAACTGTACAAAAGAGCCAAGATTACCTTGCTATTAAATTATCCTCCGTAGTACTTTCAACTTTAAAAAAAATTGTGAATAAACATTGGGTATTTTAAAAGAGGACAAGCTTATTGGAGATTATATTCCAGACGTCCCTAGGTTTGTATATGGAAAAGCAAAAAAATGTAGGGAATATGGTGGCTTCCACAAGAAAATGTACAGCAGCAACTAACAGAATAAATGCAAAAAATGCATAGGGTGCAAAAAATTCCCCAAAAATAAAAAACAATTCCATATACAGAATAAGGATGGTTCATACACATATGAGATTAGAGAGCATATTACATGCAATAGTCGGGGGGTAATATATGCCATCATATGCCCTTGCAATAAAATCTATATCGGACGAACAAAGAGACAACTAAAGAAGAGGTGTAAAGTAAAGATACCGGCTCACTGTTTCTGCGGTTGGAATGTATCCGCGTGCTCGGTGCCTTGGTTTTTCAACCTCCTTGTACAGGTAAACGGCAAAATGGGAAAATTCAGACTCCAGCACTCACTTTTTTGAAGTGTCAAATTCTCCGTCTTTATTTAGCAATTGTGCACAGACAATACAGGACTCAAATTCTCTCTGATGTAGGCTGTTGACGCGTTTCGAAAGGTTCTTATTCGTAACAGTAATGTGCGTGTGATGTTTCCAGGTATAAGTAAGAGTAAGGGTGTATGTAATTAGCGCTGAGGTCACTCCCACCTCTCACGTGCAAAGGGTGGGCGAGGGGAGCCGCATAAGGAATTTGGATTCCTCCCCTTTGCGCAACACTTGTCTCTAATAATTATCACCTGGAACATCAGATTCTTTCCATTCGAATAGCTGACATACAGAGATTTGCATAATGTTACTTTAAAAACAAACTTAGTTCAATACATACAGATTGTCTCTTCTAACATAGTAAAAGTTATGTAACATACAGATAAAACGATAGGAACAAGAAATCAAGTAATCAAGAAAACTCTGCTGGCTGATCTGCTGCGTTTAATAGGTACCTGTTCACATAGGAGTTGCGTTACTTCTAGATTTGACTTTTGAAGTAGTGCTACTGGATATTGGGATGGAAAATGTACATAATTGTAGGGCATACATAATAGGCCTCTTTCTGCAAATATCCAAGTATATATACACTTAAATGATAGAAACAAGGGGAGAGAGAAAAAAAAAGGAAAGGAAAGACCTTTAATAAAAGTGCATGATTTCCTTTCTCATGTTTAATCCTTTTGGATATCTTGTTTCTAATTTGAATATCCAAAAGGCCTCTCTCAGATTTACTTGGTGTTTTATATCCCCTCCTCTGATAAAGGTTTTTACATGTTCTATGGCATATGTTTTAAAATGCTTAGGGCTGCGGTTATGTTTCTCTATAAAATGTTTTGCCACATTTGATATGTTAGTATAGGAGGGATTGTCTATATAGTTTAAGTGTTCTAAGATTCTATTTTTAAATTTTCTTATAGTACACCCTATATACATTTTATCGCATTGTTCACACCAGATCACATAAACTACTGCTCTTGTATTGCAGTTGATGTAAGACTTGATATTATAAGTCTGTGTGTGATCCGCGTTAGAGAACGTCTTTGTATTTTGCACGTAATTACATGTGCGGCATCGCTGACTACCGCAGCGTGTGAATCCCTTATATGTCAGCCATGTGTCTGTTTGTGGACAGACTGGCTGGACTGCATAATTCAACCGATGGTCAAGAGGACACCGGGTTACATCAGGGATACATCAGAGGTCCTCAGGTCATTTTACAACAAAAAATGGAAATCACAATATAGATGGCTTACGGTAGACGTGGTAGCATTATATCCCTCAATTCCACACTCCATTGCATTAGAAGCTTTGGAGTTTCATCTCCACAAGTATAGTGGATATGGAGATGACTTCATAGATTATGTCCTTGATGTAACCCGCTTCCTCATGTCCCATAATTATTTTTCATTTGATAATATGTTTTTCCTCCAAACGCAGGGAGTTTCAATGGGGGCTAAATATTCCCCAGCCCTGGCCAACTTAACTATGATCTACTGGGAGCAAAATTATATTTATAGTACTAACAATCCCTTTGTCAACTGTTTGAACTGGTACGGCAGGTACATCGACGATTTGCTCATAATTTGGAGCGGTGATGTGCCTGCCGTACATGAGTTCATGCAGTACTTACAAAATAATAACTACAATCTCAAATTCACATACAGTGAGGATTCTAGTATGATACATTTTCTGGATTTAAAGCTTACAGGTATTCCGGATAAAATTATCCAAACAGAAACATACAGAAAAGAGATTGCAGGGAACACAATCTTACGGGAAGACAGCCATCACTTACATCATACCATCAAATCTATCCCAGTAGGTGAATTCACACGAGCCAGGAGAAATTGTAACACAATAGAAGCTTTTAAAAAAGACGTAAGGCGTACAGCGGCTCACCCCTGTAGTGTATGGATAGGTGCTCACCCTCTGGTCCTACCCTCAAGACCCAAAAGAGAAAATGGAAAGATGTGGAAATGAGGGGGCACTCTCAAAAGGGATCACTTAATATAATCAGATATTTATTATAGTATTAAGAACAAACCCTTGCAAATCATTAAAACATACATAAAACAAATGTGCAAAACGTCACTGGTGATGCTCCTACCACCAACTCTGGATATGAGTAGGAGAATGCCAACAATGTGTGACAATATGATGGCAAATTGAGTGTCCCAATAGGAGTTCTGTTCCACACAGGTGTAGAAATAGCACTCAAGTCAATGACGTAGAGCAATAATGATACAATCACTGCCGGCCCTGTGGCACAGTCCTAGTGGAGCGATGATAGAGTTAATGTCCCTTTATCCAATATTCTGGACATACAGAGGTGTAGGACGAGTTCAGTACTCACAGTCTCTTGTCGCTTGCGATGTTCCGGTCTCACCCTTCTGGCTGACTCTCCGCAGCGCTGATTTTCCAGGCCGCCGTACACTCACAGCGTCCTGCGTAGTGTACACGGCCAAGACGTGGCGTCCCACGTGACCTGGTAGTCTAGGGTGCCGGCTGGACGCTGAGATGACGTCACTGGTATGCGACTTGAGCTCCGGTATAGTGCTGGAGACGAATCTCGTATGTCAGTATCTTTCAAGTGAAGAGCTTTCTTGTTCTTTTCCAGAATCCACGCTCACTCTGTCTTTGCCAGACGCATTTCAGGGTCATGCACCCCTTCCTCAGTGGCCAACTGAGTGAGTGGATTCTCACTCCTTATATATGGGTTTTTGCCTTTCCCACAATCCCACTTTTCTGGGCTAATCCCAATACGTGGCTGAGATTTATAGGACGTTTATCTGTTATGGGGGAACTGTGACTGACATTTGTAGTGAGGGGTGTCTGGCACTTGTGGAGGAACAATGAAAAGATGGTAAGCAGTTATGGAGGCAGTGGATTAAATGTTTTGGGACACTGACTGGCACTAATATGGATCTTATGGTAGCACTGTGGTTGCTCTGTTAGACGGACATAGTAGCTAGTACTTATGGAGGCACGGTGGATGGTATTTGTAGGGGAACCATGGTTGTCACCTTTGGCATCAGCGTTGATAGATCTTATGTGGTTGCTCTGTTAGACTGGCATAGTCGCTAGTACTTATGGAGGCACTGTAGATGGCATTTACAGGGGCACCATGGTTGTCACCTTTGGCATCAGCATTGATAGCTCTTATGTTAGCAATATTGCTGGGAGTGGTAGGGGCAGAGTGGATTTCACTTATGGAGACTAAGTGGCAGGCGGTTTGGGGGCACAGTGGCTTTCAATTATGGAGGTACAGTGGCTGGCAGTAATGGGGGCATTCGGGCTATCACCCTTGGCATCACTGTGGATAACACCTGTGGGGGGTCAGTATTGCTGGGATTTCTTGGTGAACTATTGAGGCCAGTTACGGAGACAGCAGATTCAACTTATGGGGACATTGGTTGGAACTTATATGGCGTTGTCGCTCATTATCTCTAATGGGGACACTGTGGATAGCACAAGGGGCTCCAATTGTCAGATCTGTAGTAGTAGTAGTAGTAGTAGTGTGGCTGGCACTAACTATGGTTGGCGGTTAAAACACATTTAAATGAAAGTTACCATAAATAACATCCCATACATTTATTACTAATAAAAACAGGTCTATGGAGAAGACTACACGGTCAGAATGACATTTTAGAGAGAACCGCATCAAAAACGCATCCAAAACGCATCCAAAACGCAATCAGTGTGAACTGCGCCCTACATGCGTTTTCAATATTTTGATGCTTTACAGGGTCTTACAATGAAGCCTATCCATGTGTATTCTTTTGGCATGTATCAATTGGTGGTTTTCTTGCCATGTTCATTGATTGTATTTGGGAGGAGCCTTCCAGTGGGGAGGGGAGATCACAGCACCGATAGTCGGCAAACTGCGATGTCCCATCTCCACCGGACGACCCCCCATTAATCATAGAAACCCAAACACCTCCATCTCGGCGTTGAGGCCTCTGGGAACAATGGTGTCATATTCGAAGATTCTGCGGGATTTTGCCTAGACATGTGTGCAATATGGTTACCCCCTCTCCATAATTTCTTGACCCTTTCTATAGCCGTGAATCTAAGGCTGGTTGGGTCACAATTATGTTGAACTTTAAAATGTTTCGATAGGGAGTGTGTCTCTAAACCTTTTTTGATGTTTTCCACATGTTCCGCTACCCTCTTTTTAAGTGTTCTTTTTGTCCTACCTATGTACTGTTTCTTACATCCACAGTCAGTTGAATCACAGGTTAGACACTCTCGTATTTCTAGACTGAAAGAGTTTACTGTGGATGCCACTGTAGTCGTTTTTTTGGGGAATTTTGTAATTTTACAATTCGCACACCTGCCACACTTGAAAAACCCATTTATTGCCAACCAATTACTTTCCACTTGTTTTTGATTATCTTTATTGACTTTAACAGTTGGGGCTACTTTCCCCGCTAGGTTATTGGCCCTTGAAAGATACTGACATACGAGATTCGTCTCCAGCACTATACCGGAGCTCAAGTCGCATACCAGTGACGTCATCTCAGCGTCCAGCCGGCACCCTAGACTACCAGGTCACGTGGGACGCCACGTCTTGGCCGTGTACACTACGCGGGACGCTGTGAGTGTACGGCCGCCTGGAAAATCAGCGCTGCGGAGAGTCAGCCAGAAGGGTGAGACCGGAACATCGCAAGCGACAAGAGACTGTGAGTACTGAACTCGTCCTACACCTCTGTATGTCCAGAATATTGGATAAAGGGACATTAACTCTATCATCGCTCCACTAGGACTGTGCCACAGGGCCGGCAGTGATTGTATCATTATTGCTCTACGTCATTGACTTGAGTGCTATTCCTACACCTGTGTGGAACAGAACTCCTATTGGGACACTCAATTTGCCATCATATTGTCACACATTGTTGGCATTCTCCTACTCATATCCAGAGTTGGTGGTAGGAGCATCACCAGTGACGTTTTGCACATTTGTTTTATGTATGTTTTAATGATTTTTAAGGGTTTGTTCTTAATACTATAATAAATATCTGATTATATCAAGTGATCCCTTTTGAGAGTGCCCCCTCATTTCCACATCTTTTAAAAAAGAATGCCATGCAATATGGGAGCGCCTCTTCGAAAGAAAATATCCAGAATGGATGATTTCAAGATGCCTCCAAATAGCAAAAAATAAAACTAGGGAACTCCTGTTGTTTAATAACAATAAAAATAACCCCAATTATATAATGACAAATAAACATCTAAAACATGTTATCAGAAATAATAATAATGAACAAAAATGTACAAACGGGGACATAATGGAAGACAATAAGAACAAAACAATACAACCAACTTTGGTACTTACGTACAGCCGACAATACAATGCGATTCAAGCTATAATAAAAAAAATACCTTCCGGTGTTGTATGAAGATAATATATTGAATATTGTATTAAAAGAAGGCTGTAGGATAGTATCAAAAAGACCTCCGACAATAGGAAATTCCCTGTCCCCATCCATGTTTGTACGGGAAATTTGTCCACAAACAGACACATGGCTGACATATAAGGGATTCACACGCTGCGGTAGTCAGCGATGCCGCACATGTAATTACGTGCAAAATACAAAGACGTTCTCTAACGCGGATCACACACAGACTTATAATATCAAGTCTTACATCAACTGCAATACAAGAGCAGTAGTTTATGTGATCTGGTGTGAACAATGCGATAAAATGTATATAGGGTGTACTATAAGAAAATTTAAAAATAGAATCTTAGAACACTTAAACTATATAGACAATCCCTCCTATACTAACATATCAAATGTGGCAAAACATTTTATAGAGAAACATAACCGCAGCCCTAAGCATTTTAAAACATATGCCATAGAACATGTAAAAACCTTTATCAGAGGAGGGGATATAAAACACCAAGTAAATCTGAGAGAGGCCTTTTGGATATTCAAATTAGAAACAAGATATCCAAAAGGATTAAACATGAGAAAGGAAATCATGCACTTTTATTAAAGGTCTTTCCTTTCCTTTTTTTTTTTTTTTTTCTCTCTCCCCTTGTTTCTATTATTTAAGTGTATATATACTTGGATATTTGCAGAAAGAGGCCTATTATGTATGCCCTACAATTATGTACATTTTCCATCCCAATATCCAGTAGCACTACTTCAAAAGTCCAATCTAGAAGTAACGCAACTCCTATGTGAACAGGTACCTATTAAACGCAGCAGATCAGCCAGCAGAGTTTTCTTGATTACTTGATTTCTTGTTCCTATCGTTTTATCTGTATGTTACATAACTTTTACTATGTTAGAAGAGACAATCTGTATGTATTGAACTAAGTTTGTTTTTAAAGTAACATTATGCAAATCTCTGTATGTCAGCTATTCGAATGGAAAGAATCTGATGTTCCAGGTGATAATTATTAGAGACAAGTGTTGCGCAAAGGGGAGGAATCCAAATTCCTTATGCGGCTCCCCTCCCCCACCCTTTGCACGTGAGAGGTGGGAGTGACCTCAGCGCTAATTACATACACCCTTACTCTTACTTATACCTGGAAACATCACACGCACATTACTGTTACGAATAAGAACCTTTCGAAACGCGTCAACAGCCTACATCAGAGAGAATTTGAGTCCTGTATTGTCTGTGCACAATTGCTAAATAAAGACGGAGAATTTGACACTTCAAAAAAGTGAGTGCTGGAGTCTGAATCTTCCCATTTTGCCGTTTAACTAAAGAAGAGATTGGGAGAACACGTCTATAATATTCAGAGAAAATATGAGAGGCACCCATTGTCGCATTATATAGACAAACATGAAGGGAAGTTTGAAGGGTCGATATTCTGTGGGCTAGAAATAATAAAGATGAATGAGCGGGTGGGGGGTGATTTTATTAAGAGCATGTCAAGTGCAGAAACAAAATGGATTTTTAATATGGACACATTAGCACCAAAGGGCTTAAATGTAGAAATAGAGTTGTTTGCTTTTGATTAAAAGAACAAGAGATTATGAATAAATAATAAAAAAATAGGAGGAGGTTATAGGAAGTTCTTTATTTTTGCCCTGTGCTTGAAAGCTAAATGAGGCATGTGAAGAGTTAAGGCAAGGAGTTGAAGGAGGTATATAAGGAGAGTATCGGGAAGTGCCAGAGTGATTCCCTGACGAAGGACATCGTATTGTCCGAAACGCGTTGGTTTTGGCACCTACAGCGATCCGTAGCTCGGATAGTGACGTCACTTGGTTGCTCCTTGTGAGTGCGAGTCTTTAAACTTACCAACACGGACTGACGCCACCGGCTGGGGCACACTCCTGTGGAAGAAAGATACCCGATCCACCAAAAACCCTGTCTTCAAGCCTGCAATAAGAGTTGAAAGCACCACTGAGGATAATTCAATAGCAAGGTAATCTTGATTGTTATATTGATATGTGCTAGTGGTATATCTCTGGCATGTTCACTGGATAAGTAGTGGAGAAGGTAGTGCGCAGTACTTGGTATTAAGTGGTTCACATTGCAAATTTGTTAGCAGCAGGTTTTGCGGTACTGCTGCGGTACTTGTCATGGGTAATGGGGAGGGGATAACACAAAATGACACAGAAGGAATAGACCGGAGTCGAGGCCTCAAAGCTAAGGGAGAGGGATGGTGACCTCCTAGGAATCCCTAGACCTCTCCCTGACTCCTGCCAGTATGAGTAGACCCTGAAGGTGGAAATACTCATACACCCACCGGAACCTAGGCCCTGAAGACCCTGGAGGGCCCTAGGAATGGTGGCAGGGAATGAGACTACTGGTTCCTCCCCAGATGAAGTAACCAGTGTCTCCCTGAGGCCTAGACAACAAGTGTTTTATACGGATGATCTATCCTCAGGATAGGTCTTCAGTATGTGATTGGTGGGGATCTGACTCCTAGCACCACTGACGATTCGCTGTTTTAAGAGGCTGAGGTGCTCACAGTGCCTCGCAGCTTACCAAGCACAGTGCCATCCATTGGATAGCAGCTGTGCTTGGTATTGCAGCTCAACCCCATTCGCTTGAATTGTACTGAGCTGTACATAGGCCATGTGACCAATGAACATGATATCACTGGCCAAGATGGGGCTGCAGTGCTTACCAGAAAACAGTGGTCTCTTTAAACAGATGGTTGAAGGGGTGCCGGGAGTTGGACCACCAACCCCTGATCAGATCCTGATGACCTATCATGAGAATAGGTCATCAGTAGGGATGAGCGAACTTATGTTTCAAGTTCAGCCTACAAAGTTCGGGTTATCTAAGAATTCCGTTACGGATTGCGCTACCACGGATCATAAGTTCGCTCATCCCTAGTCATCAGTATAAAACACACAGAAAACCCCAATAAAGTGAAATTCCCTTTTAAGGTGTCTGTCCCATCTATTGTTGGCCCTGCTGCCCACCCTAAGGCTCCATTCACATGTCCGCAATTCTGTTCCGCATTTTGCGGAACGGAATTGCGGACCCATTCGTTTCTATGGGGCCACACTATGTGCTGCCCGAATCCGGAATTGCGGATCCCCACTTTCGGGTCCGCAATTCCGTTCCCGAAAAAAATAGATCAAAGCACCAATCAGACAGCTCACAATCCTCCAAAAACGTTGCTCGGGAAGGGGCAATCCCATCAAACAATTCAAGAAGTAATCCCAGCAAACGTGTTGATTTTTCAATCCATGATATTCTTTTATTCCATGTATAAGATATATATACAGGACACGTTTCGGCCTGCCTAGCCTTTCTCAACTGCATAATACCAAATAGTGACATACACATTTATATAAGCACCTAATCCGCATCACTTAATCATGACATCATCAATTAGACAATCAGAAAATGACTTAAACATGTGATCCTTTAAACATATCATTGGATGCATTTATCCTACTATGACTCAGTCCGAAAAAAATAGAACAAGTCCTATTCTTGTAAACAATTGCGGACAAGATTAGGCATTTTCTTTTATAGTGCCAGCGATGTGCCGGTGTCCATGTTTTGCGGATCCGTGGATCCGCAAAACACATACGGATGTGTGGACCCTAAATGCACTTATAATACCCAATCCACAGTGCTATATGGTTACTTCAGCTATCCACCTGTTTAACCAGTTCAGCAAAAGCTGCACCTGCGAGAAAACACTGTGCAATAGTTAACCTTCCCAAATTAATAATGTTCCCCATCCCCCATAGCATATAAGTGCAGTCTTTTTCGCGTGGGTCTGCACTCCAGAGGTAATTAGCAGTTCAGCTGAGCTAATTCCCTATTCAGCAGCTCCAAGACAAACAGTATACGCTGGCTCTCACCAAGACATACCTATACGCACACTCACCTCTATGTTTGCAAAGTGCCAGTCTGACCCTGCCAAGAATAATACAAACAGCAAAATGCTTCTTCAGGTTAAGAGGCGACCCTGGAGAGTTGGAGCTGGCCAGCAATCGCACACTAGAGTCCACTCATCAGCAGAGAGAAAGAGTCTCTGTTCTGAGCTCGAAAGCTCAGTCAAATGCAAGGAAATCTATATAACAAGGAGTCTTGTATAAGACGTGAGGCCCACAGGGGAATAGAGCCAAGAGAGATAGACAGCACTTTACAGGGCCAAGGAAGTTAAAACCTGTGGTCTCATAGGTAAAAAAAAAAATGTAGGTTTACGTTTTCTAGGGTAGTATTAGTAAAATTAAGTTAAAAATAACACCTGCATTGCGGTTTTAGTCACACTTGCAGATGATGTGACCCGCAGTGGAGCAGCTGTACAAACAATCAGGTGGTCCAAAGGAATGTGATTTTGGTTGGTAAAGCATCCCCTGGTTACCTCAGCCTGTCCCCCCTTCTTCCCTCTTCAGTCTTGGATGCATCTCATGAATGGACCATTTTAGCCTCAGAGAGATATGGACGATACATTAACAATATTTGCATGGAGCTAGCTATATGTTAAAGGGGTTGTCCCATGATTATTATAAAAAATGAGAATCAAGCATCATACAGTACATGACAATCTGTCACACCGGTGACAGGTTTTAGAAGGTCTGAAAGATTATCTGCATATTAGTGATCTGACAGCCTCTTTTGGTTTTGGTTTCACTTTGTCTGTGTGTTGTTTGTATGTCCACACCTCCTGTCCAGGTGTGGATCATGTGACCTTTACCTCACCCTATTTATTCTGACTCTACCCATCACTCCTTGCTCTGGATAGCTTCATTTGGTTTTTGGAAGAGCTGGAGTGTGGTTCTAGTTGAAGTCCTGTTCATCCATCATCCTCAGAAGTTAAGTGTTTCGTTTGTTGTATTTTGTATTCCCCCCCCACCTTTGTTGTTTACTAGGTCTCAGTGAGACGCTGGTTCCTTCACCAGGGAAGAAGCAGGTAGTTTTTGCCCTGTCATTAACATTAGGGCATCCGAGGGCCACCAGGGTTTTCTAGGTTCCTGTGTATGGACATCTCTACCATCGAGAGGTGCCCATACGGATAGGAGTTAGGGCCAGGAGCAGGGTTTTATAGGTGGTGACCCTTTTCCTTCCCTAGCGGTGAGGCCTAGTGTCTTTTCCCTTCCTTCTTGTTGTCTTTTGGTGTTCTCCCCTACTACATCGTTGAAATTATCCAGAGCCTATACCGCCATTTTTTTGTTCTGATCTGTGCAGCTATGGATGCTATGACTGCACTGGTCGAACAGCTGCAGAATCTTACTTTGGAGGTAGCAGACCTCCATGTGATGGTTTTGCAGATTTAGAGTCCACAGGCTGCTGGTTCCGGTGGTGGGTTCCAGGCCTGCCCTGAACCGAAGGTAGCTCTCCCGGACAGGTTTTCCGGGGGTAGTGACAATTTCATCTGGTTCAGGGAGTCATGTAAATTATACTTTAGGCTGCGTCCATACTCTTCTGGTGATGAGTGTCAACGTGTGGGTATGATTATTTCATTGCTTAAAGAGGACGCCCAATCTTGGGCTTTTTCTCTGCGACTGGATCACCGTCCTTCCGGTCGGTAGATGAATTCTTTAGAGGCTTGGGTCTTATCTATGATGACATGGATCGGATCTCTCAGGCCGAGACCAAGTTACGGGGTTTGCGGCAGGGAGACCTATTGCTCTGAATTTAGGAGATGGGCTACGGATACAGAGTGGAACGATTCTGCTCTCCGTAGCCAATTCTGCCAGGGTCTCTCTGAGAGACTGCAGGACGCATTGGCTTTTCATGAAAATCCTGAGTCATTGGAAGCAGCTATGTCCCTTGCTGTACGTCTTGATAGACGCCTGAGGGAGAGATCTAGGGGTCCTCACCTTCAGGACGTACTGTCCAATAAGGGTGCTGCTTCCTTTGACACTTATGGTGGAGAGACACGGGTGGTTGTGCCTTGTGATGAGCCTATGCAGTTAGGAGAAGCTACTCCTGGAACTACTGGCAAAAGCTTGGGTCATGTGAAAGGAGTCTGCTTTTGTTGTGGCAAGAAGGGACATTTTGTGAATATTTGTCCGTACTTGCAGCATCACGGTGTAAACAAAAAGAAAAAAAATATTAATCCCCAAATTACTATTGGTAGTGTGGGTGAGGAACAAGAAAACCTACTTTTGTCTTTTACTGGTAGTACCCGTTTTCTCCTGTCTGCCGAGGTGGCGCTAGAGTCCAAAACTGTGAAAATCAAAGCATTTATCGACAGTGGGGCAGGAGTTAACTTGATTGATGGACAGTTTGTGCGCATTCACGGGTTGACTACTAATGCATTAGAGAATAGTATTTCTGTCTTTGCAATTGACACAGCACCTCTTGCCCAAAAATGCCTGTCGCAGGTAGTGAATGATATTCATTTAAGAGTGGGTGATTTGCATCAGGAATCTATCTCCTGTTATGTGTTGGAGGGTCTGCCTGCTCCGTTGGTGTTGGGCTTACCATGGTTAAGCAAACATAACCCTAACATCGATTGGCAAACGAGACAGATAAACCATTGGAGTGATTTTTGCATGGACAACTGTCTTAATGCATCGTTCTCTATGGTTACCACTAAAACTGTACCCTCGTTCATTTCTGAATTTTCTGATGTGTTTTCTGAGAGTGGTAATCAGGAGTTGCCCCCGCACCGAGAGTATGACTGTCCCGTCAATCTTATTCTCAGAGCTAAATTGCCCAAATCTCGGTTGTATAATCTTTCGGAACCCGAAAGAAAGGCTATGCGAGAGTATATCACCGAGAGTTTGGCAAAGGGACATATTAGACCAGTGGTCGGCAAGCCGCGGCTCGCGAGCCACATGCGGCTCTTTTTATCCTTGAATGCGGCTCTTTGGTGCGGGCTGGCGGGTGGGCGGCCGCGCAGCCATATCGCGCCGCTCAAGCTTGCAAAATGTCCGTCATGCGCCTCCTGCACCGTCTGTCTGCTCCTTCCACTTTATGAATGAAGCAGGCAGGCGGGGCAGGAGGCGCATGACGGAGGGTGAGATGCAGTGGCGTAGCTACAGGGGTCGCAGCGGTCGCAATTGCGACCAGGCCCCTGAGCCAGGGGGGCCCCCGGCCCCCCCACCGCCTCCTATTCAAAATGTGATCTAACAGTGCCGGGGGCAGTGCGCACGGCGCAGCGCAGTAGGCAGCTCACGTGTGTCAGAGGAGAGTGAGGAGGAGCCGCCCGGAGGCGTGGTTTCCGTGCATCTCCGGATCCCTCCCAGTCAGACACTCAGAAGCAGCAGGCGGCAGTGACTGTGCGGACGTGCGGTGAGTTTTGAATAGCCTCTGGCCGGGCCCTCTACAGTACTTTATAATACAGATGAAGGTCGCAGTCAATGGGGAGGTGTGGAGACTAACGTCGGGGGAAGTTTTAGTAAACAGGGATGAATTGGGATTAATGACTGAACTGTGCTGAGGGAAAATAGCCCTCAAAAATGAACATAGGCTCTGAGGGAAAATGTTCTGTGAGCTGTGGAAAATGTTCTGTGAGCTGTGGAAAATTTTCTTCAAAAATAAAAGTTTAAAAATAATAACCAATGACTATGAGTCTTAAGCAATATGTCCGCCATTACTGCGCGCAAAAAAGTGGTCACCCTCCTTTCCAAGAACACCGAATGGCAAATATCAAATGCCGCTTTCCCGAGTGCCCCCGTGGGCTTCATGTATTTCATGTGCCTCCTCCCTCCCCCCCACTAATACATTACTTTACTTACTGGAGGGCACTTATGGGGGATATCTGTGGAGGGCACTTATGGGGGATATCTGTGGAGGGCACTTATATAGCATCTTATGCTATATATGTGTCATCCACAGATATCCCCCATAGGTGCGTCATCCACAGATATCCCCCATAGGTGCGTCATCCACAGATATCCCCCATAAGTGCGCCCTCCACAGATATCCCCCATAAGTGCGCCCTCCACAGATATCCCCCATAAGTGCGTCATCCACAGATATCCCCCATAAGTGCGTCATCCACAGATATCCCCCATAAGTGCGTCATCCACAGATATCCCCCATAAGTGTGTCATCCACAGATATCCCCCATCAGTGCGTCATCCACAGATATCCCCCATAAGTGCGTCATCCACAGATATCCCCCATAAGTGCGTCATCCACAGATATCCCCCATAAGTGCGTTTAATAAAAGTAAAAAATTATAAAGATTAAATGAAATAATAATCAAGATCCAAATAAAAGAAAGTACATATAAAAGTATGTAAAAACACATTCTGGGCTCATGCCCACGAATGTAAGGGCGCCGTGCCTGTGCTCTGGACCGCAAATAGCGGTCCGTCCGCAATGCACGGACACAGACCATGGGGCAGCTGCATGAGGATCGCGGACCCATTCACTTGAATGGGGTTCACGATCCGCATCCGACTGCCCGCACCGCAAAAAAGTAGCGCATGCTAAAGTGAATGGGTCCATGATGCGGGCTGCACACGGCCGTGTGCAGCCCGCATCATGGACCCATTCACTTCAATGGGTCCAGGATCGGGGATATGAGTGCTACAGTGTGCTTCCGTGGTGCTTCTGGCTGTGCCTCCGCACCGCGAAAAAGTAGTGCATGCGCTACTTTTTTGCGGTGCGGAGGCACAGCCAGAAGCTCCACGGAAGCACTCTGTAGCACTCATATTCCGGATCCTGGACCCATTGAAGTGAATGGGTCCTTGATGTGGGCTGCACACGGCCAGTGCCCGTGTATTGCGGACCCGCCGTATGCGACCTGCAATATGGAAACGGCGGGCACACGGTCGTGTGCATGAGCCCTAATAGTCCTCACTGGTACTGTTGACGCAATATTTTAGGTTTTAAAAATGTGGCTCTCCAAAGAAATTTTAATCGTGGTTTTGGCGATATTTGGCTCAGTTGAAAAAAAAGGTTGCCCACCACTGTATTAGACCATCCAAGTCCCCAGTGGCTGCTGGATTTTTCTTTGTAAAGAAAAAGGATGGTACCCTGAGACCATGTCTGGACTTCCGTGAGCTCAATCATATTACCGTCCGTGATCCTTACCCCCTTCCTTTGATTCCGGATTTATTTAGTCAGATTGTCGGTGCCAAGATATTCTCTAAATTGGATCTGAGGGGGGCATATAATCTGGTAAGGATCAAGGAGGGGGATGAGTGGAAGACCGCATTTAATACCCCTGAGGGTCATTTTGAAAATCTGGTCATGCCCTTTGGGTTAACCAATGCTCCTGCGGTTTTTCAACACTTTGTCAATGACATCTTTCATCATCTGGTGGGGAGGTTTGTCGTATACCTTGATGACATACTAATTTATTCGCCTAATATCGAGACTCATCAGGATCATGTGAGACAGGTGTTACAGATCCTAAGAGAGAATAAGTTGTATGCTAAGATGGAAAAGTGTGTATTTGCTGTACAGGAAGTGCAATTTCTGGGTTACCTGCTCTCATCCTCAGGTTTTTGTATGGATCCCGAGAAGGTCCGTCCGTGCTGTCTTGGACTGGGATCGACCCAAAAATCTGAAAGCGCTTATGCGGTTTTTGGGGTTTACCAACTACTACCGTAAATTTATCTTGAACTATTCATCGGTGGTTAAACCTTTAACAGACATGACTAGGAAGGGTGCTGATATTTCTATCTGGTCTGATGCGGCATTACAGGCCTTTTCTGCTGTGAAAGAATGTTTTGCTTCGGCCCCTATTCTGGTGCAACCGGACGTGTCTCAGCGATTTATTGTTGAGGTTGACGCGTCTGAGGTAGGGGTAGGAGCAAAATTGTCGCAGGGTCCTTCACCCAGTAAATGGCGCCCATGTGCATTTTTCTCTAAAAAACTCTCGACTGCTGAAAAGAATTATGATGTGGGGAATAGGGAATTGCTGGCCATTAAGTTGGCGTTCGAGGAATGGCGGCATTGGTTGGAAGGAGCAATTCATCCTATTACGGTAATTACGGATCACAAGAATCTGGCCTACTTGGAGTCGGCTAAGCGACTGAACCCAAGGCAGGCCAGATGGTCATTGTTTTTCCCCAGATTTAACTTCATCGTCACTTACCGCCCTGGGGTTAAGAACATCAAGGCGGATGCTTTGTCACGTAGCTTTCCTGGGGGGGTGAGTCTAATGACCCTAGTCCTATTTTATCTGAAGGGGTGGTTATATCCGCTCTTTATCCTGATCTCGAGGCCAGGGTGTTGGAGGCACAGGAGGATGCTCCGGACTCTTGTCCTCAGGGGAAGTTGTTTGTTCCCTCAGAATTACGTCACAAGGTGTTCGAGGAACATCACTGTACGGTGCTTGCTGGGCACCCTGGGAGTAGATCGACTGTCAATCTCATCTCTCGCAGATTCTGGTGGCCGGGGTTGCGTAAGTGTATTGAGGACTATGTGTCAGCCTGTGGTACCTGTGCACGTGCTAAGGTGACACATACTTGGCCTTCCGGATCTCTGCTTCCATTGCCCATCCCGTCCAGACCTTGGACCCATTTGTCCATCGATTTTATCACGGATTTACCGAATTCTTCGGGAAAGACCGAGATTTTGGTGGTTGTCGATCGTTTTAGTAAAATGGCACACTTTATTGCATTACCTAGTCTACCCAATGCTAAAACTCTTGCGCAGGTGTTTGTCGACAACATCGTGAAACTACATGGCATTCCCTCTGATGTGGTGTCCGATAGAGGGACTCAGTTTGTTTCCAGATTCTGGCGAGCGTTCTGTACTCGTCTGGGTGTACAATTGTCCTTCTCTTTGGCTTTTCATCCTCAGTCGAACGGACAGACGGAGCGCACTAATCAGAATCTGGAGAATCACTTGAGATGTTTTGTTTCAGAGAATCAGGAAGAGTGGTCTTCATTTTTGTCGTTAGCTGAGTTTGCTATAAATAACCGTAGACAGGAATCCACTGGTAAGTCGCCGTTTTTTGGGGCATATGGGTTCCATCCACAGTTTGGTACATTTTCTGGTGCTCATAATTCTGGCATTCCTGAGGAGGAACAATTTTCCTCTTCTTTGTCTTCTATTTGGCGGAAAATCCAAAATAACCTGGAAAAGATGGGCAACAGGTATAAGCGTGCGGCTGACAGGAAACGTATGAGTGGTCCGGACCTGAGAGTGGGTGATTCTGTGTGGCTGTCTACAAGAAACATTAAACTTAAGGTACCTTCTTGGAAGTTGGGACCAAGATTTATTGGTCCATATAAGATCACTGCCATTGTTAACCCTGTAGCCTTCCGTCTTGAACTTCTTCAGACATTGAAAATCCATAACGTTTTTCATAAATCGTTTTTAAAGAAATGTGTTGGACCTGTTGAGCCGTCCCCCTTGCCTCCCGCTCCTGTCATGGTGGACGGCAATTTAAAATTTCAGATCAGCAGGATTGTGGACTCCCGAGTTCTCCGGAGATCCCTCCAGTATCTCGTTCGTTGGAGAGGGTACGGACCAGAGGAGAGGATGTGGGTTCCAGCGACCGATGTTAATGCTAGTCGCCTGGTGAGAGCATTCCACAGAACTCATCCAGATAAGGTCGATCCTGGGTGCCCGGAGGTCACCCGTAGAAGGGGGGGGTACTGTCACACCGGTGACAGGTTTTAGAAGGTCTGAAAGATTATCTGCATATTAGTGATCTGACAGCCTCTTTTGGTTTTGGTTTCACTTTGTCTGTGTGTTGTTTGTATGTCCACACCTCCTGTCCAGGTGTGGATCATGTGACCTTTACCTCCCCCTATTTATTCTGGCTCTACCCATCACTCCTTGCTCTGGATAGCTTCATTTGGTTTTTGGAAGAGCTGGAGTGTGGTTCTAGTTGAAGTCCTGTTCATCCATCATCCATCATCCATCAGCCTTAGAAGTTAAGTGTTTCGTTTGTTGTATTTTGTATTCCCCCCCCACCTTTGTTATTTACTAGGCCTCAGTGAGACGCTGGTTCCTTCAACAGGGAAGAAGCAGGTAGTCTCTGCCCTGTCATTAACATTAGGGCATCCGAGGGCCACCAGGGTTTTCTAGGTTCCTGTGTATGGACATCTCTACCATCGAGAGGTGCCCATACGGATAGGAGTTAGGGCCAGGAGCAGGGTTTTATAGGTGGTGACCCTTTTCCTTCCCTAGCGGTGAGGCCTAGTGTCTTTTCCCTTCCTTCTTGTTGTATTTTGGTGTTCTCCCCTACTACATCCGTGACACAATCTCCTTCTAACAAAGCTAGAACCAGAGATCTCTCCATTCATTGCTCTGCTAGATTTATATCAAGAGGACAGCACATGGGAAATGTCTTTTCTGCTGCAGCTCAGGGGCATGTCTTTTCAGCTGGGACTCTCTCCCTATCACAGCTCAGGAGACAATTGAAGGATGAAACTGAGCATGTTCTAGACAAAGAAATAGGAAAAAGAACAAGGATCAGGTGGCCCAATACAGGTAAATGTTATTGAATAACCAGGGGCTATATAAACTTTTTCATTACATGCAGTTACAAAAGTATTCAGAGCCAGGAGCTGGTTTGAAAACTGTAGAATATTTTTCGTGGGACAACCCCTTTAAGGGTTCGATGACCATTGGATTGTCTTACTTTATTGCTGAACAATATATACCATAATATATCTCCCCCATTACCAATTCATAGATACTCCAAAAGAGTTGTGACCCATTACCTTCAGGGCCCCTGGGATGCTGAACATTATTATTATTCTTTATTTGAAAGCTCCATTAATTCCATGGTGCTGGACATAAAGAGAGGGTTACTCATGCATAATATTAAAAAAAAATAATCCGATAAACATGAAACTATTAACAAACTGGTACAGAGGGGGAGAGGATCCTCACTGCAAATGCTTACAATCTACAAGGGAAGCGGAAGGACACAGTAGATGAGGGTAAAAGCTGCTTATCTGACTGTATGGTAGCAGCATGCTTATTGCAGGTGGTAGGCTTTCCTGAAGAGGTGGGTTTTCAGGTTGTTTTTTGAAGGCTTGGATGTTGGGGGAGAGTCTGGCATAGTGAGTTCCAGAGTTTGGGGGATGCACATGATAAATCTTGTAGATGATTGTGTGAAGAAAAGACCAGAGGAGAACAAAGAAGGAAGTCCTGTGAGAGATGTAAGGAGGGAACAGGTTGTGGACAGCCTTAGCAGTAGTTAGTATTTTAAACTGAATTTGCTGGGCAATGTGGAGTCAGTGAAGGGACTGGCAGAGGTGAGCAGCAGAGGAGAATGAGGGATGAGGTGGATTAACCAGGCAGTAGAGTTGAGGATAGATGGGGGAAGAACGAGAGTGCTGGATGGGAAGCCACACAGGAGGATGTTACAGTAATCTAGAAGGGAGATTAGCATTTTAGTTGACTCCGGGGTGAGGAAGGAACGAATACGAGAGATGTTCTTGAGTTAAAAACTACAGGTGGAGGGAAGGGTTTGGATGTGTGGCTTGAGGACAGGACAGAATCAAATATTATCCACAGGCAGCGGACCTGTGACACTATAGAAAGTGAGGTGCTATTAACTGTAATGGATAGGTCAAGTAGGGGGGAGAAGTGACATGGATGAAAGATGATTAATTTAGTTTTCTCCATGTTGAGTTTTAAGAAGCGGGAGGAGAAGAATGAAGATATCGCTGCCAGACACACTGGGATTCTGTATAGCAGGGAAGTGACATCTGGGACAGAGAGGTAGATTTAAGTGTCATAAGCATAGGGGTGGTACTAGAATTCTTGGGACTCTATGAAGTGGCCCAGGCCGAATGTATAAAATGGAGAAAAGTAGGGGACCTAGGACAGAGCCTTGAGGGACACCAATAGAGAGAGGGCTTGGTGAGGAGGTGGTGCATGAAATGGGAAACGCTGAAGGTTCTGTTGGTAAGGTAACAGGAGATTCAGGAGTTTAATGAAGAGGAATGAGAGGGTTCGTAACAGGAGAGAGTGGTTGACTGTGTCAAAGGCAGAGGAAAGGTCAAGAAGGAAGAAAACAGAGTAATGAAGTTTAGCTTTGGCAGCTAGCAGATCATTGGCGACGTTGGTTAGGACATTTTCAGTGGAATGATTGGGTCTGAAGCCAGATTGTAGCAGATCAAAGACTGAGTTGGATGAGAGGTGGGAAGACAGTTCAAGATGGACATGTTGTTCTAGAAGTTTTGATGCGAATGAGAGTAGTGACAGTGAGATAGGGCGATAGCAAGATAAAGAGGATGAACACAGGGAGGGCTTCTTGAGTATTGTGTGATGGTTGCATGCGTAAAAGAGGAAAGGAAGATGCAAGTGGTTAGTGTTACATTGAAGAGGTGGGTTGGAGCAGGGATAACTATAGTGGTCAGGTTAGGGATGAGATGGGATTGGGTCAAGGGCACAGGTGGTGAGGTGTGATTTGTAAATTAAGGTGGAATGCTTTTCTTCAGCAATGGTGGTAAACTGGGTTATGTGGGAAGAGCACTGAGCAGTTATGTGGAGGGGTACTAGGGGTTGTTGCTTGAAGCTTTTTTGGATTTTGTCAATTTTATCTTTGAAATATGAGGCAAACTCTTTGGCAGAGATGAGGGGTTTGGGAGGGGACACCGGGGGACAGAGTAGAGAGTTGAAGGTAGTAAACAATTGTTTGGGGCTTGTGGGGATTTGCTCTGGTAGACAGGCTAGTGGATGCAGTACAGAGGCAACCACAAAGTCTTTAACTTAAACAGTTCAGTGTTTTATTCACACATAGGGAAAAACAAAAAGTAACGGTTTGCAGTCTTGGTGTTTGTTCACACCATAAAAAGTACACAGAACAAAAATCTTTACCTGGTAGAGCAGTTTTTCCACCCGCAATCCACAGCAGGCTTTAGGGCCTGTTTCCCAGCAGGCGTCTCTCAGCCCTTTGGCACGGCACAAGTTCTCAGTTCCAAAAACACACAGAGACTGAGAGCGCTCCACTGTCAGATGGAGGATAATCCACACCCAGCTGAGACTGATGGCTGGGTTTTATATAGGCCAATAAAGACTCAGCCTGGAGCGTCGGGAGCAGCCACCCACCCAGCACTTTGGCTACTCCCAGTAAGAGCCGGCCCGGATCGGCTTAACAGCCACACTAACAACAAACAGTGTCAACCAGCACTAGCTGCCGCTGACACTTAAAACTACCAGCTCTTACCTCACCCAGGACAGGAATCTCGGTGACACATACCTTCCATCAATGAAAGCCCCTTGCGCCTTCCTACATACCTCCCCCCTTTGTTCAACCCTGAGGGGGTGAACACCTGCCAGACAGTGTACCCGGGACAGGGCATCTGTGTTTCCCTGTAACCTACCTGCTCTATGTTCCATGGAAAATTTAAAGTTTTGTAATGACAAGAACCACCTGGTGACCCGAGCATTCCTCTCTTTGGCCTGGCTCATCCACTTGAGAGGGGAGTGGTCAGTCATCAGATAGCGCAGAGACTCGAGTGCCCATTTGATGGCCAGGCAGACTCTCTCCACTATACTATACCTAGTCTCGGCTGGGGTAAGCGTTCGGCTCAGGAAAACAACAGGATGTTCTTCCCCATTGATGTCCTGAGAGAGTACAGCTCCGAGGCCTATTTCAGAGGCAACCGTCTGCACCACAAACTCCTGCTTGAAGTCCGGCGTCACCAATACCAGGCACCCACACAGGGCAAACTTCAAAGCGGAGAAAGTCTTTTTCGCTTGCTCATTCCACTGGACCGTCACTGACTTGCGTCCCTTCAAAAGGCCTGTCAATGGTGTGGCGACTGTAGCAAAATTGGGGACAAACCTCATATAGTACCCCACCATAACCAGGAACGACTTTACTTGCCGAGTAGTGACAGGTCGGGGCCAATTACTAATTGCCTCAATTTTGTTCACCTGAGGTTTGATAATTCTACGCCCAATTACATACCCCAGGTACTTGGTCTCTTCTAACCCTATCACGCATTTTTTTGGGTTAGTGGTTAAGCCAGCCTTCCTAAGGGAGTCCACTACCGCCTGTACTTTAGGTAGATGACTTTCCCAGTCGGTGCTGTGGATAACGATATCGTCCAGGTATGCCGAAGCGTACCGATGATGTGGACGGAGTACAATGTCCATTAGCCTTTGAAACGTGGCGGGAGTGCCATGCAGACCAAAGGATAATGACTTGTACTGATACAGCCCCTCTGGTGTGATGAAAGCCGTTTTTTCCTTGGCAGTCTCCGTCAAGGGTACCCATGGGGAGGTCCAACACAGAAAAATATCAGGCTTGGCCCAACTTCTCAATAAGCTCATCCACTCGGGGCATGGGATATGCGTCAAACTTGGACACCTCATTCAGTTTGCGGAAGTCATTACAGAACCGCAATGTCTCGTCTGGCTTGGGTATTAAGACTATCGGACTGGCCCATTCACTTTTTGACTCCTCAATGACACCTAGCTGGAGCATTAGCTGCACTTCCTCCGCAATGGCTTGTCGCCGAGCCTCGGGTACCCGGTATGGTTTTAACTGGACTTTTGCCTGAGGCTCAGTGATAATGTTATGTCGGACTATGGAAGTGCGTCCAGGAAGGTCCAAGAACACATCCGTGTTCCAACTAATGAACTCCCTGGCTTCCTGAGCCTGTTTGGAGGAGAGACTGTCAGCAATTTTCACTGTGGCAGCCGCTTCCCTTGCTTCAGACAGAGGGGCCCAAACTGTTTCCCCTAGAAACCCTGGTCGTGGGCTGTCTTCAGTACCGGTTTCCCTATCTTTCCATGGTTTGAGCAGATTCACATGGTACACCTGCTCCGGCTTTCACCTCCCTGGCTGATGCACCTTGTAATCTACCTCTCCAATTTTTCCAAGTACCTCGTAGGGCCCCTGCCACCTAGCTAGGAACTTACTGTCTACGGTTGGTACCAGAACCAAAACCCGATCACCCGTGTTAAAGTTCCGGACCTGCGCCTGCCGATTATATACCCTACTCTAGGCTCGCTGCGCTGCCTCCATATGCTCCCTAACTAGAGGTAACACTGTTTCCATCCGTCCTTGCATCTGGGTGACATACTCAACCACACTTTTGTGCGGTGTGGGTTGTTGTTCCCACGCCTCTTTGGCCACGTCCAACAGACCGCGAGGGTGTCTGCCGTATAGCAGTTCGAAGGGTGAGAACCCAGTAGAGGCCTGGGGCACCTCTCACACTGCGAACATGAAGAAGGTCCCAGTCCCTCCCATCCTTAGACACCACTCTTTTTAACACATTTTTTAATGTTTGATTTAACCTCTCTACCAGGCCATCCATTTGCGGATGATACACGGACGTCCGTAGCTGTTTTATGTGGAGCAACTTACAGAGTTCCCTCATGAACTTGGACATAAACGGGGTCCCTTGGTCAGTCAGAACCTCCTTAGGCAGACCCACTCGAGAAAACATCTCCATTAACTCCTTAGCTATGAGTTTGGCTGATGTATGATGCAGTGGCACTGCCTCCGGGTACCGAGTGGCGTAGTCGAGGATGACCAAGATGTGTTGGTACCCTCTAGCGGACTTCAGTACCAGGCCTACGAGATCCATAGCGATTCGCTCGAACGGGACCTTGATAATCGGGAGGGGTACCAGGGGACTACGGAAATGTGGCTCGTTATCTGGCAAGTTGGTCAAGACTTACAATATTCTTCTACCTCTCTGAACACACCGGGCCAGTAAAACCGTTGTAGTGTCTGGTCCTGTGTTTTCTGCATTCCCAGATGACCCCCGAGAACATGCTGGTGGGCTAACTCTAACACGAGTTTGCGATAAGCCTGGGGCACCACCAACTGTTTGCAGCTGGTTTACCCAAAACAACATATCTTGATGAACCACAAAACGGGGAAACACTGTCTCTGCCCCCGGTTGTTGTGGTTCCCCATCTATTATTAACACATTTTCCCAGGCTCGGGATAGGGTTGGGTCCCGGTGTTGTGCAGTGCCAAAATTATCCCCAGAGACATTGAGGTCTGCCAGGTCAGGACCCGGTGGCAAGTCCTCTATGTCTCCCACCGTTACACTTAGCGGGGTTGTCTCCCTCTCTTCCACCGAAGTGGCAGTCACCTCTACCGCTGACCCTTCAGTCTCAGGTTCCCAGGGTTCTGGTCTCTCCCCTGAGCCGGGCCACTCTGCTAGGGTTACATCTGTCTCACGCGTTTCGTTAACTTTCGTATCCGGCCACAGTGCCGGGAAACCGGGGAAGTCTCTCCCAATTATTAGTTCATACAGTAATTTTGTGGCGACGGCCACCTCATGAGTCCACCTGCCGGCCACCATTGATAGAGAGACCAGTGCGGTGGGATAGTCCCCATGAATGCACACAACGCCGAGCTTTCGGCCAGTATACTCGACGGGCCGCACCAGGGCAGCTCTCACCAGGGACACCAGACTCCCTGAATCCAGCAGTGCCACTGCTAGAGTGTCCCCCACCTCCACCTGGCACAGGTGGCTATTGTCTACAGTCTCGGAGGTACCTGTGACACACAGCTTCCTGGCATACAATGAGTGGTGGTAGCCATAGTTGGTATCCATGGGTTCACCCCGATGGGGACAGTCGGCCCTTATGTGTCCAGGCTTGTGACACTGCCAGCAAACCACCGGGTCTGGGTCTGCAGGGGATACGTACCGGGCGGGTTTGGCTGGCACCGACCGCCGGGTCTGGGGTGGAGACGCTCCAAAACACATCCAAAACACATCCGCCAACAGACGGTCCAGCATAGCAGTGGGATTCAATATGTCAGGCTGCAGCCATTTCTGCAACCGGTGTAGCAGGTCATAATATTGTGGTCTGGCGGGTTCAGCTAAGTTAAATTCCCACTGGGGCACCCGCTGAGCCCGGACCAATACATTCACCCCCAGTCTCGCCAGGATCTCACCTTTTACGGTCGGGTAGTCGGCCGCTTGATCATCAGGGAGATCAAAAAACACTTGCTCGGGTCCAGACGCCAGGAACGGAGCAAAGACCTCAGTCCACTGGTCTCGGGGTAACTTCTCCATCACGGCCACCTTTTCAAACATCGCCAGATAGGTCTCGACGTCATCCGAGGGGGACATCTTAGGGATCACCGCACGGACAGCTTTCCGGGCATCGTGGACGTTCTGGGAAGCTCCGGACGCTTGCAACGCCATTACATGTTGTAATAGCAGTTGGTTAGTTTCCTGCTGCTGCTTGTTAGCCTCCCGCTGCTGCAAGTTAGCCTCCACAAGGGCTTTCACGACCGCCTCCATTTTGTCAGGGGACATGGGTCGTAACCTTGCCGGCTTAATATAGGACATGCACTTGTGCCCGGGAAAAACAAAAAAACTTTTTGGCCTTCAGGCCTGCCTCACTGCGTTTACCCGAATCCGACACCAATTGTGGGGTTTTGCACTGGTAGACAGGCTAGCGGATGCAGTACAGAGGCAACCACAAAGTCTTTAACTTAAACAGTTCAGTATTTTATTCACACATAGGGAAAAACAAAAAGTAACGGTTTGCAGTCTTGGTGTTTGTTCACACCATAAAAAGTCCATAGAACAAAAATCTTCACCTGGTTAGCAGTTTTCCACCTGCAGTCCACAGCAGGCTTTAGGGGGCTGTTTCCCAGCAGGCGTCTCTCAGGCCTTTAGCACGGCACAAATTCACAGGTCCCAAAACACAGAGACTGACAGCGCTCCACTGTCAGATGGAGGATAATCCACACCCAGCTGAGACTGCTGGCTGGGTTTTATATAGGCCAATAAAGACCCGGCCTGGAGCGTGGGGAGCAGCCACCCACCCAACACTTTGGCTACTCCCAGTAAGAGCCGGCCCAGAGCGGCTTTACAGCCACACTAACAACAAACAGTGTCAACCAGCACTAGCTGCCGCTGACCAGGGCTGGGACAAGGCCATTTGGTGCCCAGGGCGAAGATGGCAAACTGCGCCCCCCCCCCCCCCCCCCCCCCCCGTTTTTAAGAAAGAATCAATGTTGTTTCAAAATAAGAATATACTTAAAGCAATAGAACAAAGCACTGTGGGACTTTGAAAGTCACAGACACTATAAAGTTCCCCCCCATCATCATGTGCCAGTATAAAGTCCCCCCCATCATCATGTGCCAGTTTTGTAATAAGCCCCCCCAATGTGCCAGTAACACTATTGTAAAAAAAAACAAAAAAAAACCACTTATACTTACCTAAGTGTCAGCGATGCGATGCAGCCTCCTCCTGTGTCCCACGCTGTAATGTAAGGCTCAGGCGGCACGATGACGTCATTGCGCCGGCCTCTGATAGGCTGCCGGCCTAGTGCCTGCAGCCAGGGGCGTACATAAAAATCACTGGGCCCCATAGCAGGAATCTAAATTGGGCCCCCATTCCCCTTTTATAGCCCCTCCCTTTGTTCCATGAACTATTCTTGCTGCTGCGTTTTATAATTTATGCCATCAGGGCCGGAATGGGATTACAAAACAGCCCTGGCACACAAAAGAGGTATAATAGATGCAGATGTATATTATATACAGCAGTGTACAGTTATGTGAGGTACGCGGTATAATAGATGCAGTGTGTACAGGTATATAGTATATTCCCTAGTGTTCTGATATGTGAGGTACAGGGTATAATAGATGCAGTGTGTACAGGTATATAGTATATACAGCAGTGTACTGATATGTGAGGTACGGGGTATAATATATGCAGTGTATACAGTATATACAGTAGTGTAATATGTGAGGTACGAGGTATAATAGATGCAGTGTGTACAGGTATATAGTAAATACAGCAGTGTATTGACACCTCGTACCTCACATATCAGTACACTGCTGTATATACTATATATCTGTACACACTGCATCTATTATACCTCGTACCTCACATATATAGTATATACAGAAGTGTACTGATATCTGTACACACAGCATCTATTATACCTCATACCTCACATATCAGTGCACTGCGGTATATACTATATATCTGTACATATTGCATGTATAATACTGTGTAATATATGCAGTGTGTGTGCATGTATGTGTGTGTATATATATATATATATATATATATATATATACAGAGCAGTGTATTGATGTGACACATAGAAGGTATAATACTGTAGATGCAGTGTTTATAGAAATATGTGGTCAGTTATGCATTATAGTCACTGTGAGGTACATGAGGTAGTGGTAACTGTCTGAAGTAGTATACATGAGTGAGCAATGAGTAAAAACAGGGCATGGAGGGGGGGGGGGGGGTAAATGATGAAAAGTGGAGGACCCCCTCTTACCTCTCCATTCCAGTCTGTATGGATCAATACAGAGCTGCTTGTGAACTTTTAATACTTGCTGTTAGGGGTTGAAGGACCTGTGATGATGTCATCACAGGTCCTGGCAGATGTACCTTTGAAACCTAGGAACTACACCATTTTTGGTGCAGTTCCTTTGCTAGATTCTGCAGGACCTGTGATGTTGAAGATGATGTCATCACAGGTCCTGGCAGATGCACTGTTCTAACCTGGGAACTACACTTTACACTGTGCAGTTCCCTTACAGGACCTGTGATGACATCATCAAAGGTCCTTTAGCTTTAGAAAGGTAAACAGGAGTAATTAGGGGGCGGGGCCTCTCCTCCACTTCGGTGCCTGCCTGCAGCCTATCAGAGGAAAGGGAAGGGACACGCCTCTCCCTCCCCTGCACCTCCGCTGGCACAGACAGTTTACAATGGAGATGAGCGCAATGGAAGCGCTCATCTCCCTGTGCCCGGCGGCGGCTGCTCACTTGGGGGGGGGGGGGTCATTTTAGTTGGGGGGGCACATGGGGGGGCACAGCATGATGTAGGGGGGGCCGTGGCTGGCACTTCACCTGCGCCCCCCTCCTGTCCGCAAATGGTAGCGCCCAGGGCACCCGCTCCTTCGGCCCCTGCCTTGTACCGGCCCTGCCGCTGACACTTAAAACTACAGACTCTTACCTCACCGAGGCCAGGAATCTCGGTGACACATACCTTCCATCAATGACGGCCCCCTGCACCTTCCTACAGGCTGTGGAAAATAGATGATATATATATGACATAAAATAGTGAAGTGGTCCTGTTTAGAAGAGGTGAGTGCAGACTTGAAGTTGAGAATAGCTTGTTTGCATGAGATGAAGTCTTCTTTAGAGTGGGTTTTCTTCCAGCATCATTCGGCGACTCTGGAAGCTTGTCTTACTTTTTTGTCTGGTGAAAGTACCAGAGTTGTCAATTGATTTGCTGGGTTCTGGTGTGTGAGAGAGAGTCGACTGAGTCAATGGCTGAAATAATTGTGGTGTTGAAGCAAGCAGTGGCTGTGTCAGCATCATGAAGAGGAGATATGGTGGATAGCAGTGAGAGAGAGTCAGAGAATGTTTAAATGGAGAAATGTTTAAGGTTTCTAAGAGGTCATGCTAGTTTGTGGCTGGAGGGGCAGTTGAAGAGAAAGTGGATGAGAATGTAAAAAGATTGTGGTCAGAGAGGGGGAGAGGAGCGTTTAAGAGATTAGAGAGGGAGCAGAGGCGGGTGAAGACAAAGTCTAGCATGTGTACGTCTCTGTGGGTGGCTATGGAGGACCATTGTGTGAAGCCAAAGGAGGAAGTAAGAGATAGGAGTTTGGAAGCAGTTGAGTTGTGTGTGTCAATAGGGATATTGAAAACCTCCAAGATGATGATGGGGAGGTCAGTGGAGAGGAAGTGTAGAAGCCAGGTACTGAAGTGGTTAAAAAAGGCAGTAGCAGGGCCTGGTGGATGGTAGATGATGGCTACTTGGAAGTTGAAGGGAGAGACTATGTAGATGGAGTGAACTTCGAAAGAGGGGAGGCTGTGAAAGGGTGAATATGGGTTGAAGGAGCAGTTACCTGATAGGAGGAGCCCAACACCACTACCATCTATGTCCGGGTGTGAACTGTGGGTAAATTGAAGTTTTCCACAGGATAATGCGGCAGGGGAGGCTGTGTCAGTGGGTGTCAGCCATGTTTTTGTGAGGCCAAGGAATGTAAGTTTCTGGGAAATGAATAGGTCGTACATGTAGGAGAGTTTATTGCGAACAGAATACAAGTTCCATAATTCTCCAGATAGAGAGGCTGGGGGAGTAGGGGCCAGGTGAATAGGTATGAGGTCAGAGGAGTGAAAGCAGTTAGCAGTAGGGGTGCTTTTATAGAAGGGAAATTGGATAGTGGGGATTAGATGAGGCGGTCCAGGATTAGGAGATATGTCTTCAACAGTCAGAAGAAATAGAGAGAGTGATAGCAGGTGAAGGCAGGATAGAACATGAGGTGGCTGAGTGTGTTTAGAAGAGAAGGTTTTTATGTTTAGAAGGAGGTCGGCAGAGGCAGCCAGGTGAGAGGATAGAAGGGACGGTGAGATAAAGTACAGGGTGGGCCATTTATATGGATACACCTTAATAAAATGGGAATAGTTGGTGATATTAACTTCCTGTTTGTGGCACATTAGTATATGTGAGGGGGAAAACTTTTCAAGATGGGTGGTGACCATGGCGGCCATTTTGAAGTCAGCCATTTTGAATCCAACTTTTGTTTTTTCAATAGGAAGACGGTCATGTGACACATCAAACTTATTGGGAATTTCACACGAAAAACAATGGTGTACTTTATTCTTTCATGAGTTATTTACAAGTTTCTGACCACTTATAAAATGTGTTCAATGTGCTGCCCATTGTGTTGGATTGTCAATGCAACCCTCTTCTCCCACTCTTCACACACTCTCAGCAACACCGCAGGTGAAATGCTAGCACAGGCTTCCAGTATCCGTAGTTTCAGGTGCTGCACCATTGATGGTATGGTGTGGTATATGGGGTACAAAGATAGTGGGGCCATTCTTCATCAATGGAAACCTCAAGGCCACTGGATATGCGAAATTGCTACATGATGATGTGTTTCCCTCTTTATGCACTGAAGCTGGCACGTTCCCTGAGTTTTTCCAGCAAGATGGTGCACCACCACATTATGAGTGTCAGGTCCGAGCATTCCTAGATGAACAGTTTCCTGGAAAGTGGATTGGTTGTCGTGGGCCAGTTGAATGGCCCCCAAGGTCTCCCGATCTGACCCCCTTAGACTTTTATCTTTGGGGTCATCTGAAGGCAATTGTCTATGCTGTGAAGATACGAGACGTGCAGCACCTGAAACTATGGATACTGGAAGCCTGTGCTAGCATTTCTCCTGCGGTGTTGCTATCAGTGTGTGAAGAGTGGGAGAAGAGGGTTGCATTGACAATCCAACACAATGGGCAGCACATTGAACACATTTTATAAGTGGTCAGAAACTTGTAAATAACTCATGAAAGAATAAAGTTACGTTAAAACCAAGTACACCATTGTTTTTCGTGTGAAATTCCCAATAAGTTTGAGGTGTCACATGACCCTCTTCCTATTGAAAAAACAAAAGTTGGATTCAAAATGGCCGCCATGGTCACCACCCATCTTGAAAAGTTTCCCCCTTCACATATACTAATGTGCCACAAACAGGAAGTTAATATCACCAACCATTCCCATTTTATTAAGGTGTATCCATATAAATGGCCCACTCTGTAGAACTTGCTACACAGGCATAAACATTGTCAGCTCCTTGGTGGAGGGAGAAAGGCAATAGGGCCCAGTGGTGGACATTGTCTGGACCTGTCAGTTGAGCAGATTGCATTGATGAGGGTCCACTGCTAGGCCCTGCTGCTCCCCAAACTGTCTATACAATCCCATGAATTGACCCACAAAAGAAGCAGAGTTTATGCAAACCCTACAAAAAAAGTGATAATTTGAAGACGACCCAGTCATTTTGGGGGGTTTGCAGGGTGGAGCTTAAATTTCCTGATAATGATTTTTTTTTAAGTACATATGACATTGCAGTTAATACAGCGAAGTGTATTTAATTTTACTGTCCAATAATCCAAAAATTCTGATAATCTAACACAAAACTGTAATATAATATGACATTTCATATGACCAACACATAAGATTGTGCAGTGAAAATCCAATAAGGAAACCCCTCTATTAAAAAGAAAAACAATTCTATACATGTGACCAAAAGATTGTCCCAAGAAATTCCAAAACAACAGTAACAAAAGCAAAGCCAGGTCGGCACTGCCATGTGCGTGACGATCTACAGGAGTCAATGTCTATGGCCATCTAAAGCGGTGGTGCTCAGTTTACAGTTCACAATGCCATAATGTAGATTATAAACAGCGTCACTCAACACAATAAATTCCAAGGCTTTATTTCCATCTTTACAATATGCAGTCACAGATATGGGTCAAATAGACAGCTAGGTGCTTGTGGTGAGTGCCATGGTTTATTATCCACATTGTGGCATTATTGTCCCAAGAAATTGTTATCCTGGTCAGAACGGGGCTAGGATTAAAATGTCCTTTACTTTGGGATTGAAGTCTGTAAATGTTTTACATAAATTATGAAATGACCCCAATGATGTGAGATTTAAGTACTTTTAGTGCATTTAAAAATTGCAAACCTATTTACCTATGGTCTGCAAGGTGCCATTTATGAAAAAGGAGTGTTAAGGTTATGGCTTTTATTCCAGTCAAGGTATGTTAAGTATTGACGTGTTCTGGTGGCATAAATCAGTCCACCAGCCAAAGTACACTCCATCAGCCTCCATTCAATTTTACACTATTTTTATGCTCAAGTTTTCATATCATCTGTGTAGACACGGACATGATAAACGCTTGGTTGCCTTCATCTGCCACTAGAGGGCGCTTACTACTTACAGTGTAAGGCTACTTTTACACTTGCGTTCGGAGCGGATCCGTCTGGTGTCGGCACAGACGGATCCGCTCCTATAATGCAAACGATGGGATCCGTTCAGAACGGATCCGTCTGCATTATATTTCAGAAAAAAATCTAAGCCTAAAAGTTAGTCAGACTGATCCGTCCTGACTTTGCATTGAAAGTCAATGGGGGACGGATCCGTTTGAAATTGTACCATATTGTGTCAACTTCAAACGGATCCGTCCACATTGACTTACATTGTAAGTCTGGACGGATCCGCTTGCCTCCGCACGGCCAGGCGGACACCCGAACGCTGCAAGCTGCATTCGGGTGTCCGCCTGCTGAGCGGAACGGAGGCTGAACGCTGCCAGACTGATGCATTCTCAGCGGATCTGCATCCACTCAGAATGCATTGGGGCTGTACGGATCCGTTCGGGGCCGCTTGTGAGAGCCTTCAAAGGGAACTCACAAGCGGAACCCCGAACGCAAGTGTGAAAGTAGCCTAATTATTTAGTTAATTGCATAAACAGTACGCAGTAAGTTCCTCTAAAGATGGAGGTAGGCAGCCGATATGTTACTGTTTAAAGAGAATACATAATTAGAAAATAGCCTATTGTTTTTATTTTAAATATGTTTTTAAGAATTTTTGGTTATTTTATTTTAATTGTCACATCACTATCTATGTTACACAATTAGTAATCCTGAAATGTTGTATCTTTCATACTGGCCTCTAAGCTTAAATAATAGGCTGACAATTCCACTTCTTAGATTACTTTTCAGCATTCATCTCATTATAATGCCAGGCAGGATTACAATGACAGATGACACCTCATAGGTGTTGGTCACAGCTCACTCCTCTGCAAGATGAGCTCTGCATGGGTCACAGAGCATGCCTACAAGACTCTCCTATTTAATATTTTTTTCCCAAACATAGCTTTATGAAGAAAACCACTGTTGTCCAAGAAAAAAATATTGCCACCCATCCCAAGTTAGCCTGAGACAACCTGGATGTTCTGGGAATAAGCTCTATGGAAAGATTAGACCATAGTGGAACATTTAGAGGATATGCACAATGCTATGAGTGGAGGAAAAAGAACTCCAACTCCAAAACCTCAACCCAACTGTGACACATGGAGGAGGAAGCATCATGGTTTGGGGCTGCTTAGTTCCCTCAGGGCACGGGTAGATTGCTATCATTAAGTAAGGCCAGACTGGGGCGAAAGTTGAGGGAAGGCCAGCATGACGCTGGTTTGGTTGGCGAGAGGCGGTACTGAAGGGGTTAAGGCCTAGTAGCTGTTGGGGGGGTCACCATGGTAACAGGCAGTGTGGTGGGAGGATTTATAAGGGGGAACGGGAGGACCAAAACGGCATTTTGGTAAATAAAAATCCAAACTAACCAGACTGCAATTACCAGGTCGGTTGAGGAGTTAGTAAGGCAGATAAGACTAGAGGCAGAGGCAAGGGGGCCCATCTGGTTAATGGCGCAGTTTGGTGGCCTGTTACAGGGGGCCACAGAAGAGGTAGCAGTCCCTGGTAAAGGGGTTAGACGGTCGTGGCGCTTATGCCCTGACGAAAACCCTCCTGGGTCCGGCGCCCCTCCATGGCAGGGAGCAGCGCAGCAGGCATCTGACAGGGGTGTCCGTCGGTGGTTCGGCTTGTAGGGCAGGGGAGTCAGTGTCAGTGCAGACTCAGGCGGGGGGGAACATGATAGGCAAAAGGTGGATGACGCGACTAAGGGGGAGATTTATGTGTGTTTTGAGGGCCTGTTGGGTGCGCACTTGAAGCAGGAGGTGAGGGAGCAGATTTGGAGAGGGGAGTATGTGGAAATTGTTTCCCTGCTCCCCCTGGAGCATTTTAATGTAGATACAGTAGGGGGAAAAAGGATGGGGGGAAAAAGGAGGAAGAGGAAAAGTGCCAGTATCGGTTGATTCCGTGCACTTTTTCTAATTGACTTCAGGCGTTTGCCATTTTGACAAGCGTAATTGGGGAAAAGACGCGGAATGTTGCTCGGTGTTTTGCTATTTAGACGCAATTGGGGAGGTGTATCGGGTTTATGAGGGGACAGGTTGGCTTTGGTACGATAAACAATTTAGGCAAAGGAAGGCACTGTGGCCTAACATTCATTGGCAGCACAAAGATATTGGCCTTTGGTTAAGGGTGACAGCACCTGTGAGGTCGGGGCAGCCCTTTCAGGGGAAGGCTGGGGGGTCAGGACAGTCTAGTTTGGCAGCAGCATCGGCCAAAGGGTTGTGGTTCTTGTTTAATGAAGGAAACTTCGAGTTTGGGGCAAAATGTGTTACGCTAGGGAGGCTCGTTCCCGTCCCCGCCTGCCATTGGCTGAACCCCCCCGACACCAGATGTTTTCAGCAGCGCACGGGGAGAAGCAGCAGCGGCGGTGCGGGGACCAGGAGCAGTGCAGGGAGTGGGGTAAGTATATTCACTGTGAGGGGCCCGGCATATGGGGGACATTTTTATAGTATTGGATAACCCTTTTAAGCACGAGTGCACCACATGCAGCGGTCACACCGGGCAAATTGGTGTTCTAGGGGTGGAAGGCAAAAAGGGAGGGACAATTCTGGAAAGGGGGCAGACGCCGGTAATAGTGGAAAAGATGGAGCGGTTTCTAAATAGGTACCCAAATCCGGAAACTGCAAAGTTGTTAGAGAGGGGTTTTAGGTTCGGTTTTCATATTCCCTCTGTGTCGTCATCTGGTGCTGTCGTGCATATGAATTTAAAGAAGAACTCCCGCCAAAAAAATTATTCTCTGACCTGTTAGAAAGGTACATGATGTAATATGTAGTGAAACTAATTTTCTTACCAGTGGCTGTATTTGTGAGTTATACCTCCCTTATGTTTCTCACCTGTGTCATGTGACCAGCAATCAGACTCTCCAACTGACACAGCATCTTATGTGTGGATAGGAAGTCAGTTTCTCTATGTATTCCTATGGGAGCCTCACTCTCAGTCTCATAGGAATTAATAGAGACGTAACTGACTTCCTGTCCTGTGTTGGAGATCAGAGAGTTGGTCACATGACATCAGTTTCTAGCAAGTCAGAGAATAAACATTTTGCCAGGAGTTCTACTTCAAGATTGGAGCGTGAGCACGCTGAGGTGGTTTCTAAAAAATTAGCCAAAGAGGTCTTGTTGGGACGCATGGCGGGTCAGTTTCCAGAGCCACCATTGGCAAATTTGAGGGTAATTCCTCTAGGGGTTGTTCCCAAGAAAGAGCCGAATAAATTTCGGCTCATTCACCACCTTTCCTTTTCTAAAGGGGTTTCGGTGAATGGTGGTATCGATCTTGAATTATGTTCAGTGGTTTATACACCATTTGACGTAGCTGTGGCTTTGGTAAAGAAGTTGGGCCCGGGGACCCTGTTGGCAAAAACTGACATAGAAGCGGCGTTTCGCTTGTTGCCTGTTCATCCGGATAGTTTGCATTTACTGGGTTGTTTTTGGTAAGGGGGTTATTTTGTGGATAAGTGTCTGCCAATGGGGTGCTCGTTGTCTTGCTCATAATTTGAGACGTTTAGTTTTTTCCTTGAATGGGTAATGGTTGACGTGTCTGGTTGTTCATCCATTATTCATTACTTGGACTATTTTTCATGCCTAGGCCCGACGGGTTCGCAGGTTTGTTCATTGTTGTTGCAGTCAGTTTTTGAAGCATTTGGTGTGCCGTTAGCAGAAGAAAAGACAGAATGGCCTATGACCGAGATGTGTTTTTTGGGAACTGTGATTGACGCAATAAAAATGGAGTGTAGGTTGCTGGTAGACAAATTGACGAATATGCAGCAGGAGGTCAGCCAGCAAAGAATAGGTTGCGGGATTTACAGTCTCTGTTAGGTAAACTTAACTTTGCCTGCAGGATTATGCCGATGGGGCAGATTTTTTGTCTGCGTTTGTCTTCTGCGACTGCTGGGGTATCGACCTCCCATCATTTTATTAGGCTTGGTAAGGAATTACAGTGGGATTCAGAGGTGTGGGCAGGTTTTCTGGAGGCGTTTAATGGAAGAACGTTGGTTATGGGCGAGGTCGTTAATAGTTTTGACTTTGTTTTGTTTTCAGACGCAGCCGGGGGGTGGGTTTTGGGGCTTATTGCCATGGGGAATGGTGTGCGGTACAGTGGCCAGAGGCTTGGGTAGTAAGGGGCTGGGTGAAGAATTTGGCGCTGTTAGAGTTGTTTCCGATTGTCATGGCGGTGTTGTTGTGGGGAGATCGGTTTGTGAACAAAAAGTTTGCTTTCACTGTGACAATCTGGGTGTAGTGCAGCCAATCAATATTTAAAGCAATAAAAAGTCTCCAATACGTTGCCTGACGGTTATGCACTGCAGGTCCTACAGTGAAGTGGGTATAGTTCACAAAAGTCTGTATAGGTACGGACCATGCTGCTTAAAATCCACCGGAGGTGTTCCTCTTTAATTTGGAGCCATAAGCATCTTCAGACATACGGACACATCAATATCCACATGAGACGCTCTCCTTATCTTTAAGCAACTCTGTAGAATAGCAAAGCAGTCGCACAAATGGTGAAGCACCGTCAACCAAGGAGAATTGTAAAAAGGTTTAATATACTCACAGACATGACTAAAATTAAAACATATCATAAAAGACACATGTCCTCTTGTTCATGCCTGACCCGGGTTTCGCTTGACGCTTCGTCAGGGGGTGAACACTCGTCCCTGTTTTGGGCTGTCTTTTAAAAGCACTTCAAACCCACCACACCCAATATTCACAATTAGCATAAACATCCTCAATGTCTATATGGTTTAAATAATAATTTCACAATCTCATTAGTTCACAATCATACACAATTAGAACGCATAAATATAACTTTATACAATAAATAGTTCCAGCCATGTTAAAATCACATTTCTTATTTGTAAACTCATCTATAACCTTCCATTGCCCTCCATTCATAAAAAACACACTCCCCATTGACCAATCAACCGCTTGGTCAGCGTCACATGTTGTCCACCAGCCAACCTAAGATTACAGCCATCGCAATTGCTAGGTCCTTCCCAGCAGCTTTTCTTACACTCTTAAACATATTACACTCTTGATATTAAATCACCTTCTTCTTCCTTATACCTCCCAACTGCCGGCCGCAACGCAGTCCAGCGCGCAGGACCGCCAAACCCATAGGGGGAAAAAGGTACCATTCAAAATAGTTGCGATCTAGCTATTGCCGCATATTCACACAGTGAATACTACGGATCAAATCACATTACCCAAAACTTTCAGAAAATCTACAATTTAAAGTGCCCCCCAGACATTTTGGTATTGCATGTTGGGGGCAACGATTTCAGAGCTCGGCCATTTCGGGAGTTAACTCGGGACATAAAGTTCGATTTCCTATGTTTGTGGACATTATTCCCGGACATGATCACAGTGTGGTCGGACATTGTGCCAAGGCGGTCTTGGCGGGGTGCGAGATGCATTCAATGGCTAAATAAAGCACAAATAAAAATAAATCGGGCAGTTGGAAAATTTGTGGCCAGAAACGGGGCTGTTGTGGTACAGCATCCGGAGTTGGAGGTGGGTGTGGGTGAGCTTTGGAGAGCAGATAGGGTGCACCTGAATGCTGTAGGGATAGATCTGTTGTCTTTGGGGATCCAAGGGGGAATCAAAACAGCTTTGGGGATGTGGAGGGATGCGCAAACTTAAGTAGAGGTCAAGTTGCGCGTTATTGGTGTTGGGAGGTCCTCGAAGTTAGGGGATATGCTGGTGGTTGAGAATGGGAGGGCCCCACGGGTGGGGCTGGACTCTCATCGGTGAACAGTAGTTGAGGAATTAGGCATCCATCAGTTGGTGTCTCCGAGCTGGCATTCATCGGCTGGAGGCAAGATGGAGTTGCCAATTTATTTTGGGTGTTATTACGGATTGGGGCTTCTAGGATCACCATTGTCATTTACTCAGGTTTTGGGGGTTATATGTTAATTTTTTTATGTTGGATATTTATTTAATAAAAACAGCTGCCGTGACCGATTTAAATCAGAACTGGTGTCTGGCTATTATTCAATGGTGGCTTTTAAAAGGTTTAAGGTTAAGAGCAGACCAGAGCAGACTGAGGCTACTTTCACACTAGTGTTCAGAGCGGGTCCGTCTGATGTCTGCTCAGACGGATCCGCTCCTATAATGCAGACATTTGTATCCGTTCAGAACGGATCCGTCTGCATTATAACTTAGAAAAAATTCTAAGTGTGAAAGTAGCCTGAACGGATCCGTCCAGACTTTACATTGAAAGTCAATGGGGGCGGATCCGTTTGAAGATTGAGCCATATTGTGTCATCTTCAAACGGATCCGTCCCCATTGACTTACATTGTAAGTCTGGACGGATCCGCTTGCCTCCGCACGGCCAGGCGGACACCCAAACGCTGCAAGCAGCGTTCAGGTGTCCGCTTGCTGAGCGGAGCGGAGGCTGAACGCTGTCAGACTGATGCATTCTGAGCGGATCCGCGTCCACTCAGAATGCATTAGGGCAGTACGGATGCGTTCGGGGCCGCTTGTGAGCCCCTTTAAACGGAGCTCACGAGCGGACACCTGAACGCTAGTGTGAAAGTAGCCTAACCAATACCTTAGTCATGGAAACAATGAATTTTAAGGTGCATGAAAACATTTTACAGGAGAATGTAAAGGCAGCAGTCCATGAACTCAAGTTGAAGAGACATTGGGTGATGCAACAAGACGAAGTACCCAAGTAAATCAACTAAAGTATGTTTGAAAAAGATTTGTGTTTTGGAATAGACAAATCAAAGTCCTGACCTTAACTCTATTCAGATGCTGTGGCATGACCTGAAGAAGACTATGCACGCAAGACATGCAGAAATCTTGATGAACTGAAGCGCATTCATATGGGGTTGGTCCTAAATTCCTCCCCAGGATTGGGCAAATCGTATTTGTAGTCACAGAAAATGTTTGATGGAGGTGAGTGCCGATAAAAGGGGATCTCCAGGTTAATAAATTCAAGGTTTTGCTTATTTTTTCTCCCTGCATTCTGGATGTATATTCACTGTGCTTAATAAAATACATTAACGGTACAGCTGTTTGTGGGTTATCACTGGTAGTTAGATTGTCGTTGCCTATAATTGTTACTTCAATCCAATAAAAATCAGACCACATGTCATTAGTAATCATTGCAGAAATCCAGATAATTCCAAAGGGCACACTTACTTTCAAGCTGGCTATACAATGTTCTGTAGAAGCTGTAACAGTTACAGCAAGAGAACTGCAGCAAATTACAAACCTACTGAGCTGCAGTAGAAAGGACACACTCCTTGAGTTGTGACAGGGAGAGAGCTGCAGCAGAAAGGGCATGCTACCTGAGAAAGGACAAGTTCTCTAAGCTACCAGCTTGAAATAAATCTAGAAGTGTAAATGGAGAAATAAATGGTAAGGTCTCTGGATCCATTTGGGGTACAGGGCTGGTTCTAGCTTTGTTAGAAAGAGATTATATTATGTACTATATGATGTCTGACTTTCATTTTTACATTAATCATGGGATAACCCTTCAAGGGGGATCAGAGGTCTTAAAGGTTATGTACACCTTTGGAGGCAATCTTTGTTTATGATTGCATTTTACTCATTTTTTGCTAAAATCGTATTCTGAGTTGGCCTTTATCAAAAATATTGAGCCATTCTGTCACAAAGGGTTAACTGTTTTTCTAACTGTGTGACTGGTATTTTCACTTTGTGCCTTCATCCAATAAACCTTCTCTAAACTACTAAGAGGTCATAAACACTTATTTAAGCCTTTAAGGAAGTTGAAGAGACCCAATCTGAACTGGAAGGTTTTTGAATTTGATGCTCTTCCACACTGTATCCTGCCCTCAAATGTTGGGGCCATGAACGTCTTTAGATGATTTGTGATTGCTACATTCATCAATATGATAGATGTCAATGATCTAGAAATTAATGAGACTTGTCCATTGTGGAATCAACTCCTCTTTTTTTCTGGTGCTCACATGTGGACAGTATTTGAACGTCTAACTATAAACATGTGACATCAGATTTGCCAACATCTGATCATTTACACATTCATCTATTCATACGCTTAGAGGAAATGATACATGGCTATAAATCTGTGCATGACACAAGGGAAATTAGGACGAATAGGTTGTTTGTTCACACCTGATACTGTTATGCATCCCAGCAACAAGGCTACTTAGTGATAATTAAGCTACGGATGCTGTAAAGGGTCATGATAAATGAAGGTGGATGGTAAAAGCCATGATTTCATAGATCTTTGTACAGAAAAGGGAAACAAAAACATCAGAAAAATTTTCGCTAATTTTGTTTCAAAGGGTAGTCAAAAAAATATTTATACTACCCTCTAAGTGTTCATCATAACTATTCATACCATTCTAAAATATAAGTGTCTAAACCTTTAAAAAATTTTCCATTGCTATTTCTTGAGGTACCCATAATTGCAAATGTGGTTGGAGATCAGTTTTTTACTGGTACAGAGCTCCAAATTCCCTTCCACTGAGTGAAATTATATCATTCTGGTGGCCTGTAGTAACCACTAGAATGAGCTTGCTCAAGAAAGATGTATTATTAAGGTCAATAGGAACTGTATACATTAAGCTCCCCCTAGTGGTGTCTGGGGAGGCTAGAATTTTATAATTTTACCCTTTAGCTATATGAAGGAAAGGAAAAGGTAAGTTTTATAACTGTTAAGACCCTTGTGCTCTACCTATCATAGACAAATTATGTCCTCTAGTTCATTGTACAGTTCTTATGAACCTCCCTGGATCAGAAACATGCTCTGTTACTTGAGGCATGCCATTAGGAGTAGGGCACCATGGACCAGAATGTCAGGGTGCATCAGTGCCAGTGTGGAAGCTGATGTAGTCCACACTAACATGGATAGAGGAGGATACTTGGACCAGTTAGGTGTTAAGATGAGGATTCAAGACTTGATTCAAAGTGTTTTAATGGTTTTCTAATGGTTTCATCAACTTTGATTTTACTCAATTAACAAAAAATACAGAAAAAACAAAGATAAAAACATCCTGCACGGTATGATATATAAATGTGTGGATGTCCCTGGCCATATTATTGAAGAAAATCACAGAAATAAGGTAATAATACACTTAATAAAGTAGATGCAAGCATTATATATGGACAAAGTCCTCACTCTGATATGATAAAATCTGAGACACTTAGCCAATATATTTTGATCAAAACACATCTGTGCCCGCCTACCAAGCGCCAAGGTGGTCTCAGGTCAGGTGGGTCCTATGCTAAACCTACCTAAGCCATTGGGCATTCTTTCCCCCCTTATTCCATTCACCGTATGGGCAATTTTTTTATATTTTAATAATACAGGCGTTTTTGCATGTGGTGATGCCCATGACGTTATGTTTTTCAATTGTTTATTTATTTTTGTTATGATTTTGGAGAAATGGGGGTGATTTGAATTTTTCTATTTTATATTTTTAAAAACTTTTCTTTTACCTTTTTTCAACTTCAGATCCTGCTACTAGATAAACTCAAGGCTGCACAAAGACAGTGGTTAAACATTTTTAATAAATACCAATGAAAAATATTATTTTTAGCTTAAAATAAGTACAATGCAATAATAATAAAAATGCCCCCAAAGGTGTACATAGCCTTTAAGAGTTACAACTCTGCTTATTTAATAGAATTATTAATGGCTTCTGTACTTATTGCTAATAAATAGAGTGTAACAACATCCGGTTCTCTCGTCATCCTTCTCTGGAATCAATGGACAGGATATATATTCCATAAAGATATGGAGCACATCCCGACTAGTCCCTTGTTCATCATCTACTATCAAGATCCACCATTACCGGCCTATAATATAAGGCTGCAGAGACACAAAATTACAATCTACTACAGCAGACCAGATGTATGAATCAATATCAGAGAAGAGGAATGTAAGAATTCCCAGCCACACATTACAGTATCCTCCAATTTGTGTCACTGGTTTCTTCTGTGGGCTCTGTGTCTGCTTCCAGAAGTGGTTATCATGACATTCTCATACCTATCTGTGATACAATTTAGAAGAACCTGTCACCAGGAGACGTCCACCAACCTGCTATTCATCATGGTTTTCAATGATAATTTTCTTTCTTCTGTCAATTTCTGCATAATAGAGAAGAAGAACTTTAACAGGTGCATTCTTACACCAGCAATGAGTGATGGTGCTGGAGCTGCTGTCCCCCTCCTGGCTTGACTAACATCCCACAGACCTGGTACATCATCACAAGCCCCCTAAAGCTGCAATTTGTGCATACACAGTGAAGCGGGGTGTCCTGACCTCACCTTCATCTGCACGCTTCTTTTAGTAACATAGTACATAACATAGTACAGTACATAGGGCTGAAAAAAGACATTTGTCCATCCAGTTCGGCCTGTCATCCTGCAAGTTGATCCAGAGGAAGGCAAAAAAAAAACTGTGAGGTAGAAGCCAATTTTCCCCACTTTAGGGGAATAAAAAATTCCTTCCCGACTCCAATCAGGCAATCAGAATAACTCCCTGGATCAAAAACTCCTCTCTAGTAGCTATAGCCTGTAATATTATTACACTCCAGAAATACATCCAGGCCCCTCTTGAACTCTTTTATTGTACTCACCATCACCACCTCCTCAGGCAGAGAGTTCCATAGTCTCACTGCTCTTAACGTAAAGAATCCTCTTCTATGTTTGTGTACAAACCTTCTTTCCTTCAGACGCAGAGGATGTCCCCTCGTCACAGTCACTGTCCTGGGGATAAATAGATGATGGGATAGATCTCTGTACTGACCCCTGATATATTTATACATAGTAATTAGATCTCCCCTCAGTTGTCTTTTTTCTAAAGTGAATAACCCTAATTTTGATAATCTTTCAGGGTACTGTAGTCCCCCCATTCCAGTTATTACTTTAGTTGCCCTCCTCTGGACGCTCTCCAGCTCCGCTATGTCTGCCTTGTTTGCAGGAGCCCAGAACTGTACACAGTACAGTACTCCATGTGTGGTCTGACAAGCGATTTGTAAAGTGGTAGGACTATGTTCTTATCACGGGCATCTATGTCCCTTTTGCTGCCACCATTATCTTATTGGCCTTGGCAGCAGCTGCCTGACACAGTTTTTTGCAGCTTAGTTTGCTGTTTATTAAAATTCCTAGATCCTTTTCCATGTCAGTGTTACCGAGTGTTTTACCATTTAGTATGTATGGGTGACTTGCATTATTCTTTCCCATGTGCATAACCTTACATTTGTCAGTGTTAAACCTCATCTGCCACTTATCTGCCCAAGCCTCTAATCTATCCAGATCCCTCTGTAGCAGTATACTGTCCTCATCAGTGTAAATTACTTTACACAGTTTAGTGTCATCTGCGAAAATTTATACTTTACTATGCAAGCCTTCTATAAGATCATTAATAAATATATTGAAGAGAATAGGGCCCAATATTTTATACTGAATGATGTGTGATCAGGGATTTAAGTGTGCTTACACAGTTCCAAACGTAGATACAACTCCTTGAGGAGGACCTACCAGTTTTAGCTTCTGATGTCCAGCAGCTGATTTTTCTCCTTTGTCCTTTTCAAACACACGCATATTCAGCAGATATAGTATATGGTAATTTTGTATGGTCAGCCTTACACTATAACTTTTTATTTTTTATGTCCTGCTCTAATTTTAGCTCATCAGAACCCAAAATCAGATAAAAACCTCTGGTAAAAAAGTAGAGCCTAAAGTAGAGATGAAACAAGAACCAAAACACAGGGGATCTGCCCACATCTCCGCTGCCAACTGGCTCCTAGGCCTGATTTACCATGTCCTTGTAGAACAGATACACCACCGAGGAGAAGTGATAACCTTGAACATCTCACCGGTGTTTATAAAACGATTCTAGTCAAAGACATTATATAATGTAAAACCTTCTAGTCCAAGTTCTGTTTAAATATCCGGCCTCTTGTATTTCGTCCATATCTGGAATGAAGTCATTGTTATTCTGATTATCAATAGAATTGTTTTTGATCAGAGAAAACAAAATATGTGGGAATAACATATAGAGGAAAACTGAAATTGATGGTTTGTAAGCCCCAGTAGAGACATTCTCAGTACAGCATTGTGGAATATGTTGGCGTCATATAAGTGATAGGTATTATGCAAATATATTTGCAAGATGGCAATAGAGGGTGGAATGGAGATATATGGTCTACAGTGATGAGTCCCGCGTTTGTCTTGGATGCAATAATAGCTGTAAATTGGTCTGGAGACCACATGGTCAACGCCATAAAGAGGCCTTCACAAGTGAATATACTACTCTTGAGATTATGCTGTTGGGTGGTGTGGTGAAACTAACCTCGCCACTGGGTTTTGGAGGGGCCTGGTTGCCAGCCTCTTGCCCCAGGATTATGGGCCCTCTCATCAGCTCATGCTAAACTTAAACCCCATGGCGATTTGACTGTGTTTGTGGCATCTGAGCGCTGTTTAGATATTTTGAGCGCTCAGATCCAAGCCATCTGGGGATATGTTAAATGTCTATGTTACTGTAATGGTTGGGACATTGTATATTTAAATAGTGATGTCTGTCCAATTGTCCCCACGTGTGTAATGGCGATTTCCTTTTGTCCTGAGAGATAATTGAATTACTCCTCGGTTGTCTCCAGGACAGAAGACATTGTGTATTCTCCTGCCTGTGATAATTACATCAACCCATTGTGTAAGGTAATTGTATCACAGGCAGAGGGGAGGATTTTGTGTGGGAGTGTTTTACTGTATTGTACGTGTTTATTGGTTGTTTTTACAAAACCCTGTGGGTGGTACTAGTGTGTAACAATGTTATGTAAGATCAATAAACGCACAGCTGTGGGTGACCACTGCTTGACCCTCAACACGGAGCCTCGTCTCGTTCTTGGGGGGATTCACTGTATGCTGTTAGAGACTGATTGCTAGGAGTGTAAGCCACTTGGGTGCGTTTCCTATTCGTCTGCTAGCAGCTATTTGTGAGGTTCCGTTCGGAGTTTGGAGCATTCCCTTGTATGCCGTTACAATTGGTGGCAGCGGTGGGATCGTTCTCACAGCCCAGAAGGACAGCTTCAAAGAAACATCATTCCCTGGATTTTACAATTTGAGGGCAACGCATGTCCCAGTACAGCGACCCTGACAGCAGCAGGATGGAACCAGCAGTGGCATACGATGAGGAAGACCTGGATGGCCGGGATGCATTAAGGAAAGGCATCTGGTACCAGGCCCTGGATAATGTACAATACCAGCGAGGCGAGAGTCTCCCCAGTGAAGAGCAGCGATTGCAGAAGCAAGTGGCCCTGCGGATGCCCTTCCTGGGAGAGCAGCCCCTGGAGGAATCGGTGAAGGAACTAGAGCACCGGGTATGGCAGGAGCTATGGCTGGAGGATGCCTACCAGGCGCTCTGGTGGTATATGGCACAGTAAATACCCTGGACAGCTGAGCATGACAAGCCAGAGGGAGAGGAGTTTGATGGTCCTGGCTTGTTATGGGAGTCCTTTGCAGCGCCTGACTTCGGGAGGCCTGCACAGTCCAGACTACAGGACATTTTCTATGGGGAGGGAGGCTAGGCAGGATTGGGATGACCCCCATGAGGTAGAGAAAGACCTGGCTCACCTAGCAACCCTGGAGTGGGAACTGGAGCAGGACTACCGAGATCTCTTCCACTCCATTGGGAAGGCTCAGCAGGACAGCAAGAAGTCGGACCCAGGTCCAGAGCCCTTCAGCTTGGAGGATATTGTGGATGTTTACTGGGAAGAACCCCAGGTGGCCGATGGAGGTGGGACCAAGGTCTCTCCACCGGTCCTGCAGGGAATTGGGAGCCCAGTCTCCATTCCCCAGCGGCAGGCTGAGTTACAGGGGGCAGAGACAGTCGGTCCTGTCCCCCAGCGGCAATGGGAGTTATTGGGAATTGGGAGCCCAGTCTCCATTCCTCAGCGGCCGTGTGATATGCAGGGAATTGGGAGCCCAGTCTCCATCCCCCAGCGGCAGTGTAATATGCAGGGAATTGGGAGCCCAGTCTCCATCCCCCAGCGGCCGTGTGATATGCAGGGAATTGGGAGCCCAGTCTCCATCCCCCAGCGGCAGTGTAATATGCAGGGAATTGGGAGCCCAGTCTCCATTCCCCAGCGGCAGGCTGAGTTACAGGGGGCAGAGACAGTCGGTCTTGTCCCCCAGCGGCAATGGGAGTTATTGGGAATTGGGAGCCCAGTCTCCATTCGCCAGCGGCCGTGTGATATGCAGGGAATTGGGAGCCCAGTCTCCATTCCCCAGCGGCAGTGTAATCTACAGGGAATTGGGAGCCCAGTCTCCATTCCCCAGCGGCAGTGTAATCTACAGGGAATTGGGAGCCCAGTCTCCATTCCCCAGTGGCCGTGTGATGTACAGGGAATTGGGAGCCCAGTCTCCATTCCCCAGCGGCCGCGTGATATGCAGGGAATTGGGAGCCCAGTCTCCATCCCCCAGCGGCCATGTGATATGCAGGGAATTGGGAGCCCAGTCTCCATTCCCCAGCGGCAGTGTAATCTACAGGGAATTGGGAGCCCAGTCTCCATTCCCCAGCGGCCGTGTGATGTACAGGGAATTGGGAGCCCAGTCTCCATTCCCCAGCGGCAGTGTGATATGCAGGGAATTGGGAGCCCAGTCTCCATTCCCCAGCAGCCGTGTGATCTACAAGGAATTGGGAGCACAGTCTCCATCCCCCAGCGGCAGTTTAACGCACCAGGGGGAGACAGTAAGCCCCACAACAGTGCAGATGGGACCATGGTCTCTGCACTCACAGCACAGGGGGTAGGGACAGTCGGTCCTGTCCCCCAGCAACAGGGCTGTTTAGCCAAAGGGGAGACAGTCGGTCTCCCCCCACAGCAGCAGAGCGGTGTATCTAAAGGGGAGACAGTCGGTCTCCCCCTCCAACAACCAGGCTCCAACCAGGCTACTTCCGTGGTAGCGCTGGCACCAGGGCAGAGTACCGCTGGTCTCTGCCCACTGAGCAACCCACCAAGGCAGTCTACCAGTCCCCCACACAGCCGTGGTGAGGCACCTGGACATGGTCAAGTTTATCCCTTGCTCAAGTGTAGTAACCATCTATTGTGGGTGGGCTGTACTGCTGTTTCTATTTTGTGGGTGGGCTGCTGGACTAACAAGGGCACTGACCGGCAGAAGGTCAGATACCCTGTTAGTCTGTTTGGAAAAGGGGAGATGTGTGGCGAAACTAACCTCGTCACTGGGTTTTGGAGGGGCCTGGTTGCCAGCCTCTTGCCCCAGGATTATGGGCCCTCTCATCAGCCCATGCTAAACTTAAACCCCATGGCGATTTGACTGTGTTTGTGGCATCTGAGCGCTGTTTGGATATTTTGAGCGCTCAGATCCAAGCCATCTGGGGATATGTTAAATGTCTATGTTACTGTAATGGTTGGGACATTGTATATTTAAATAGTGATGTCTGTCCTATTCTCCCCACGTGTGTATTAGCGATTTCCTTTTGTCCTGAGAGATAATTGAATTACTCCTCGGTTGTCTCCAGGACAGAAGACATTGTGTATTCTCCTGCCTGTGATAATTACATCAACCCATTGTGTAAGGTAATTGTATCACAGGCAGAGGGGAGGATTTTGTGTGGGAGTGTTTTACTGTATTGTACGTGTTTATTGGTTGTTTTTACAAAACCCTGTGGGTGGTACTAGTGTGTAACAATGTTATATAAGATCAATAAACGCACAGCTGTGGGTGACCACTGCTTGACCCTCAACACGGAGCCTCGTCTCGTTCTTGGGGGGATTCACTGTATGCTGTCAGAGACTGATTGCTAGGAGTGTAAGCCGCTTGGGTGCGTTTCCTATTCGTCTGCTAGCAGCTATTCCCTTTTATGCCGTTACAGGTGGCATAATGTATGGTAGCCAGACCCTCTAGTCTTAATTTCAAGAACAATAACAGCTCAGCATTACATAAATTTGATTGTGGAGCCAGTAGTACGGTCATTTCTCCAAATTGTCCCAGAAGCTGTTTTTCAACTGAACAACGTCAGGCCACTTGTTACTCATGCTACTGTGAGCAGCTTGAGTGGCCTAAATGTGCTACGATGGCCTGCAGAATCTCCGGACTTGTCTTCCATTGACCACATCTGGTAAGTCATTGGTCAGCAATTGCAAAGGGAGTTGCCAGCATCAGATCTTGATGATTTGCGTGCCTAAGTGCATTAAGCGTGGCACAAAATTCTTCAGACAACCATTAACCATTCCTCAGACAACCATTTACAATTATTCCTTGATACTGAAGAAATCAACATGTTTTGAATATTTTGTTTTCATTTTTATGCATGTGTATCGATCCTGTGATTTCTATAATACCACAACGTTTCCTTCTTGATGTTGCAATTTAAACGTTGAGGAGTGTATTCTTATTATAAAAGATTCAGTAACACTTGTAATTTTAGACTAAAGTAAAAAGCAAGATGCAAAGATAAGCCGCACTCACCATTAGTGTTCACACTTCTTTATTGCAGGGTATGTTTCGGGGGTAGACTCACATGGAGTATCAATCTTGTAGATTGATACTCCATGTGAGGCTGCCCCCGAAACATACCCTGCAATAAAGAAGCGTGAACACGAATGGTGAGTGCGGCTTATCTTTGCATCTTACTTTTTACTTTATTCTGTTCAAGACTTGCACCCCGCTTCTTTGGATGGTCGGAGAAGGTCAGGATTGTGTCCCTTGAATCTCCAGGTGGCAGGACGGTGCCCTCAGTACCTCTTGTTACGTCTTGTAATTTTAGACCTCTGCTCTTTCTATGCTTAGGAGTCATGTGTGTGTTTGGGGGAGGGGTTCTCCTCACTGATTGACAGCTTTCACTGTACATTAGTGCAGCGAATCAGTGGGTACTGCTAACAGGTTTATACCCGTTTCATTGCTAAAAGGTTAATACCAGTTTCACTGCTAAAACGTTGTGGTTCATTACTAAAGTGGTTAAAGTTTTCACTGTGATATTGATTGTGAGGTGATATTGTTTGTAAGGCTATGTAAAGGTAGGAAATGGTTAACTGGAAGTTTCATAGTTACTGTTGTCAGCTAATGGGCTGGTCCCATTTTCTCCTAGTTAGAGTAGAGAATCTGCTAGCAAGCAAACTAGAGAAAAGACTTGTTTGGTGTGTGCCCCTGACATGTAGACCAAGACAGATTCTTCTCCAGGAAAACATCATTCCTGTGAGTGAAAGCTGCCAGAAAGAACAACTTTGCTGAGAACTACCGAAAGAAGTATTGAGTCTTGGAGATGGTTGAGGACCAAGAAGGCTGTGCTTGGACTAAATTAGTAAAGGTAAAGTGAGCATTTTGCTTTAGACTTTACTGCCCGTGATTGGGGTTTATTTCTTCTGGTGCCTGCCACACTACTGAGTAGGACTGGCCATCCGATATAAGACTGCATCCCATGGCTGGGTATTGCAGTGAGATATTGAGGAATGGCATGCTCTTGATCATTTGGGAAGAGTGCTGGTTTTTATAGACAGAGGCTCAGGGGGGACTACTACCATCATTGCCACCTTCTTTATATACAGCCTTTTGAGAAAAGCCTACCCTGTGAAATACTTCAGGCCTGTATTTGTACTGTGAATCATCTATTCAGTAAAAGAAAGACCTGGTCTGCTGTCTCTATGCCACATCACTATCACCCACCTCCTGTTCTACTGCATTGCACCTCATTGCTCATTCTAAGAACCCAAAAGTCCAGGGTGTGCCCCAAGGGGAAGAAGGGTTGCACCCTTCCATTCACTCATGCACATCAGGGATTAGACACTATAAGGACTATAACCACCCTCATTGTCTCAGCCACAACTTTCATCCTAGCCACCCCCTACATCTCGCCCTATGGGCTGGCACACAACGTTAAGGCATGCAGAGTTAGCTGTCAGTCACTCATAAGGGTGCCCACTTGACTCCTAAACCCAGAAAAAGCAGAGATTTAAATGAATAACTTACAAGTTTTACTGAATCTTTGAGTATAAAACTATATGTTAATCTGCTCAGCTCCTCCTGCTCTATAACCTGCTGCCTGAAGATTGCACCGCATTTTTTAATATAAGGTTTCCTTTAAACTGAAACTTTTAGAAGAAATACAAGTTTTATGGTCATTTGAATGAGACTGATGTTTTCAGCTTCTTTCCCAGAATAAAATCCAAATTATGAGTAAACGGTAGATTCACTGACCTGATCCAGGCAGTTCATGCAATGTTTGTGAGACTGGTGTGACCTGTCTATGTCCCAATGTAATGCACCACAACACTGTTATGTATCATTAGTTCTTAAATATGCCTGTAATGACCACTTCAAGGGGGTCACATCTTAAGAACATTGCCTCTATTGGCGCCGTTGCTATTACACAAACTTCAGTGAAAAAGAATGTTTGTAGCAATGGAGAACCTTTCCATGTTGTACATGTTGTGCATTGCTGCACATATATTTTGTCATCCATTCAGTTCAGCCTGTTATCCAGCAAAGTTGATTCAGAGTAAGGCAAAGAACCTCAAGAGAAAGAAGCCAATATTCCTAGTTTTAGCGGGAAAAAAATCCTTCCCAACTCCAATCAGACTATCTCCCTGGATCAACGGCCCCTCTCTAGTAGCTATAGCCTGTAATATTATTACGCTCCAGAAATACATCCAGGCCCCTCTTAAACTCGTTTAGTGAACTCACCATCACCACCTCCTCAGGCAGAGAGTTCCATAGTCTCACTGCTCTTACCGTAAAGAATCCTCTTCTATGTTTGTGTAGAAACCTTCTTTCCTCCAGACGCAGAGGATGTCCCCTCGTCACAGTCATAGTCCTGGGGATAATTAAATGATGGGAGAGATCTCTGTACTGACCCCTGATATATTTATATATAGTAATTAGATCTCCCCTCAGTCGTCTTTTTTCTAAACTGAATAACCCTAATTTTGATAATCTTTCTGGGTACTGTAGTCCACCCAATTCAGTTATTACTTTAGTTGCCCTCATCTGAAGCCGCTCCAGATATATTGAATGTCGGTTTTGTTCACTAGTGGCAGGACTATGTTCACGTCATGGGCATCTACAGTATGCCACTTTTGATGCAACCTATTATCTTATTGGCCTTGCCAGCAGCTGCCGAACACTGGTTGTTATAGTTAAGTTTAATGTCATCTAAAATCCCTAAGTCCTGTTCCATGTCAGTGTTACCCAGTGTTTTACCATTTAGTCTCTGCTGATAACATGTGTAGTGCCCTGGAGCAGGGATACTTTAACCCCTTAAGGACCAGGCCATTTTTTTCATATCTGACATGTGTCACTTTACAGGGAGTGCAGAATTATTAGGCAAATGAGTATTTTGACCACATCATCCTCTTTATGCATGTTGTCTTACTCCAAGCTGTATAGGCTCGAAAGCCTACTACCAATTAAGCATATTAGGTGATGTGCATCTCTGTAATGAGTAGGGGTGTGGTCTAATGACATCAACACCCTATATTAGGTGTGCATAATTATTAGGCAACTTCCTTTCCTTTGGCAAAATGGGTCAAAAGAAGGACTTGACAGGCTCAGAAAAGTCAAAAATAGTGAGATATCTTGCAGAGGGATGCAGCACTCTTAAAATTGCAAAGCTTCTGAAGCGTGATCATCGAACAATCAAGCCTTTCATTCAAAATAGTCAACAGGGTCGCAAGAAGCGTGTGGAAAAACCAAGGCGCAAAATAACTGCCCATGAACTGAGGCAGCTGCCAAGATGCCACTTGCCACCAGTTTGGCCATATTTCAGAGCTGCAACATCACTGGAGTGCCCAAAAGCACAAGGTGTGCAATACTCAGAGACATGGCCAAGGTAAGAAAGGCTGAAAGACGACCACCACTGAACAAGACACACAAGCTGAAATGTCAAGACTGGGCCAAGAAATATCTCAAGACTGATTTTTCTAAGGTTTTATGGACTGATGAAATGAGAGTGAGTCTTGATGGGCCAGATGGATGGGCCCGTGGCTGGATTGGTAAAGGGCAGAGAGCTCCAGTCCGACTCAGACGCCAGCAAGGTGGAGGTGGAGTACTGGTTTGGGCTGGTATCATCAAAGATGAGCTTGTGGGGCCTTTTCGGGTTGAGGATGGAGTCAAGCTCAACTCCCAGTCCTACTGCCAGTTTCTGGAAGACACCTTCTTCAAGCAGTGGTACAGGAAGAAGTCTGCATCCTTCAAGAAAAACATGATTTTCATGCAGGACAATGCTCCATCACACGCGTCCAAGTACTCCACAGCGTGGCTGGCAAGAAAGGGTATAAAAGAAGAAAATCTAATGACATGGCCTCCTTGTTCACCTGATCTGAACCCCATTGAGAACCTGTGGTCCATCATCAAATGTGAGATTTACAAGGAAGGAAAACAGTACACCTCTCTGAACAGTGTCTGGGAGGCTGTGGTTGCTGCTGCACGCAATGTTGATGGTGAACAGATCAAAACACTGACAGAATCCATGGATGGCAGGCTTTTGAGTGTCCTTGCAAAGAAAGGTGGCTATATTGGTCACTGATTTGTTTTTGTTTTGTTTTTGAATGTCAGAAATGTATATTTGTGAATGTTGAGATGTTATATTGGTTTCACTGGTAAAAATAAATAATTGAAATGGGTATATATTTGTTTTTTGTTAAGTTGCCTAATAATTATGCACAGTAATAGTCACCTGCACACACAGATATCCCCCTAAAATAGCTAAAACTAAAAACAAACTAAAAACTACTTCCAAAAATATTCAGCTTTGATATTAATGAGTTTTTTGGGTTCATTGAGAACATGGTTGTTGTTCAATAATAAAATTAATCCTCAAAAATACAACTTGCCTAATAATTCTGCACTCCCTGTATGTGGTGATAACTTTAAAACGCTTTTACTTATCCAGGCCATTCTGAGATTGTTTTCTCGTCACATATTGTACTTTATGATAGTGGTAAAATTGAGTAAAAAAAAAAATTTTTTTTTTTTTTTTAAATGCCAAATGTACCGAAAATGTGGAAAAAGTAGCAAATTTCTATTTCTCTACTTATATATCAGATAGTAATACCTCCAAAAAATTGTTATTACTTTACATTCCCCATATGTCTACTTTATGTTTGGATCATTTTGTGAATGCCATTTTATTTTTTGGGGAAGTTAGAAGGCTTAGAAGTTTAGAAGCAAATCTTGAAATTTCTCAGAAAATGTCTAAAACCCACTTTTTCAGGACCAGTTCAGGTCTGAAGTCACTTTGTGAGGCTTACATAACAGAAACCACCCAAAAATGACCCCATTTTACAAACTACACCCCTCAAGGTATTCAAAACAGATTTCACAAACTTTGTTAACCCTTTAGGTGTTCCACAAGAATTGATGGAAAATAGAGTTAAAATTTTAGGCAGTTTTTCCATTTGAATTAATTTTTTCCAGTTACAAAGCAAGGGTTAACAGCCAACGAAACTTAATATTTATGGCCCTGATTCTGTAGTTTACAGAAACACCCCATATGTGGTCGTAAACCCTTTAGGTGTTCCACAAGAATTGATGGAAAATAGAGTTAAAATTTTAGGCAGTTTTTCCATTTGAATTAATTTTTTCCAGTTACAAAGCAAGGGTTAACAGCCAACGAAACTTAATATTTATGGCCCTGATTCTGTAGTTTACAGAAACACCCCATATGTGGTCGTAAACGCACACGGCAGGTCGCAGAAGGAAAGGAACTCCATATGGCTTTTGGAAAGCAGATTTCACTGAGATAATTGTAAGCTGCCATGTCCCATTTAAAGCCCCACTGATGCACCCCTAGAGTAGAAACTCCACAAAAGTTACCCCATTTTGGAAACTAAGAGATAAGGTGGCAGTTTTGGTGGTACTATTTTAGGGTACATATGATTTTTGGTTGCTGTATATTACACTTTTAATTCAGTGTTCACCTGAGGGATTAAGTCATGCGATATTTTTATAGAGCAGGTTCTTACGGACGTGGCAATACCTAATATGTTTTACACAATAACAGCATTTTTAAAACAAAAAAAAACATTGTTTTAGTGTCTCCATATTTTGAGCCATAGTTTTTTTATTTTTTGGGCGATTGTCTTAGGTAGGGGCTCATTTTTTTGCGGGATGAGGTGACGGTTAGAAATAGAAATAGCTGTGTTGGCACCGATTTTATTTTTTGTTATTTACAACATTCATCTGACAGGTAAGATTATGTGGTATTTTTATAGAGCAGGTTGTTACGGACGCGACAATACCAAGTATGACTACTTTTTTTTATTGTTTGTTTCAGTTTTACATAACAAAGCATTTTTGAAAAAAAATATGATTTTTTAGTGTCTCCACATTCTGAAAGCAGTAGTTTTATTTAATTTTTGGGCGACTGTCTTGTGTAGGGGCTCATTTTTTTTAGGGATGAGATGTCGGTTTGATTGGTACTATTATAGGGTGCATATGACTTTTTGATCGCTTGCTATTATACTTTTTGTGATGTAAGGTCTTATTTTACACCGTTTTTATTTTTTACGGTATTCATCTAAGGGGTTAGGTCATGTGATATTTTTATAGAGCAGGTTATTACGGACGCGGCGATACCTAATATGCCTATAAAAATTTTATTTCTGTAAGTTTTACACAATGATTTTATTTTTTAAGCAAAAAAAAATCATGTTTTAGTGTTTCCATAGTCTGAGAGCCATAGTTTTTTCAGTTTTTGGGCGATTATCTTAGGTAGGGTATGATTTTTGCAGGATGAGATGACGGTTTAATGGCACTATTTTGGGGTGCGTATGACTCTTTGATCGCTTGCTATTACACTTTTTGTGATGTAAGGTGACAAAAATGGCTTTTTTACACAGTTTTTTATTTAATCTTTTTATGGTGTTCACCTGAGGGGTTAGGTCATGTGGTATTTTTATATAGCCGGTCGTTATGGATGTGGTAATACCTAATATGTATACTTTTTTTATTTATTTAAGTTTTACACAATAATATAATTTTTGAAACAAAAAAAAATATCATGTTTTAGTGTCTCTATATTCTGAGAGCCATAGTTTTTACAGTTTTTGGGCGACTGTCTTAGGTAGGGGCTCATTTTTGCGGGATGAGATGACGGTTTGATTGCCACTATGTTGGGGTGCATATGACTTTTTCATCGCTTGCTATTACACTTTTTGTGAAAAAAAATTTTTTGTTTGTTTTTATTTTTTATTCGGTGTTCACCTGAGGGATTAAGTCATGCGATATTTTTATAGAGCAGGTTCTTACGGACGTGGCAATACCTAATATGTTTTACACAATAACAGCATTTTTAAAACAAAAAAAAATGTTTTAGTGTCTCCATATTTTGAGCCATAGTTTTTTTATTTTTTGGGCGATTGTCTTAGGTAGGGGCTCATTTTTTGCGGGATGAGGTGACGGTTAGAAATAGAAATAGCAGCAGCACGGGGACCCGATGGCAGCTTCGATCCCCGCCCGACATCGCAAGTGCCGCGGTCAGCGCTGACCGCGGCACATCATGGGTTAATGAGTCGGCATCTGTGATTTCACCCATGCTGGGGCATGCAGCAGGGGTCCGGCTATCAGTCACTGCCGGACCCCTGCCGCTGATCGGGCGAGCGCAGCTCCTGAATTCGCCCGATCACCATGAAGTACATGTACGTCACGGGTCTTTAAGTCCCGGACAGAAATGACGTACATGTACGTCATATGTCCTTAAGGGGTTAAAGTCTGAACATTTGTGGACATTTGGAACTGTTTCCCCCATGGAAAGTTATCAACTCCTCACTTTATTTCACTTTAAAGGGTTAACTTGCATTGACTTATACTGCATTTTATATGTATGTTGCGATTTATATCCTGTTCATTTGCTCTGTATTTGCACAGCAATGTAGAAAGGGTTAATGAACTCTCAGAAACTTTTGTTGACTTTCTAGTCAATAATGAGAAGCTGGTAATCTTCCAGAACTACCATAAGGTTTAAAGATGAGCATGTTTTGGAGAGAAAAAGCCAGACTTGTTTACTAAGGCTCCATTCACACGTCCGCAATTTCGTTCCGCATTTTGCGGAACAGAATTGCGGACCCATTCATTTCTATGGGGCAGCACGATGTGATGCCCGGACACGGAATTGCGGATCCGCACTTCCGGGTTTGCACTTCCATTCCGCAAAAAAATAGAACATGTCCTATTCTTGTCCGCAATTGCGGACAAGAACAGGCATATTCTATTAGCGCCGGCAATGTGCGGTCCGCAAAATGCGAAATGCACATTGCCGCTGTCCGTGTTTTGCGGATCCATGGATCCGCAAAACACGTTGCGGACGTGTGAATGGAACCTGAGTGAAGCGCACGTCGGATCATAGATCCGAAGTCACTTCGGTCAAAACTTTGCTTGAATGCTGTACGGAGATCCATCTTCGTACAGCATTCAAATGTATGGGCTCCAGCGAGGTGAAATTCGTTATCTCCGAAGTCGCGCAATTTTTAAACTTGAAAACCATTTTAACCACCTCAGCCCCCAGTGCTTAAACACCCTGAAAGACCAGGCCACTTTTTACACTTCTGACCTACACTACTTTCACCGTTTATTGCTCGGTCATGCAACTTACCACCCAAATGAATTTTACCTCCTTTTCTTCTCACTAATAGAGCTTTCATTTGGTGGTATTTCATTGCTGCTGACATTTTAACTTTTTTTGTTATTAATCGAAATTTGACGATTTTTTTGCAAAAAAATGACATTTTTCACTTTCAGTTGTAAAATTTTGCAAAAAAAACGAGATCCATATATAAATTTTGCTCTAAATTTATTGTTCTACATGTCTTTGATAAAAAAAAAATGTTTGGGTAAAAAAAAAATGGTTTGGGTAAAAGTTATAGCGTTTACAAACTATGGTACAAAAATGTGAATTTCCGCTTTTTGAAGCAGCTCTGACTTTCTGAGCACCTGTCATGTTTCCTGAGGTTCTAAAATGGCCAGACAGTACAAACACCCCACAAATGACCCCATTTCGGAAAGTAGACACCCTAAGGTATTCGCTGATGGGCATAGTGAGTTAATAGAACTTTTTATTTTTTGTCACAAGTTAGCGGAAAATGATGATTTTTTTTTTTTGATTTTTTTTTTCTTACAAAGTCTCATATTCCACTAACCCCCAGCATGGGTATATGTAAAATGACACCCCAAAACAGATTCCCCAACTTCTCCTGAATACGGAGATACCACATGTGTGACACTTTTTTGCAGCCTAGGTGGGCAAAGGGGCCCACATTCCAAAGAGCACCTTTCGGATTTCACTGGTCATTTTTTACAGAATTTGATTTCAAACTCCTTACCACACATTTGGGCCCCTAGAATGCCAGGGCAGTATAACTACCCCACAAGTGACCCCATTTTGGAAAGAAGACACCCCAAGGTATTCGCTGATGGGCATAGTGAGTTCATGGAAGTTTTTATTTTTTGTCACAAGTTAGTGGAATATGAGACTTTGTAAGGAAAAAAAAAAAAATAATAAATCATCATTTTCCACTAACTTGTGACAAAAAATAAAAAATTCTAGGAACTTGCCATGCCCCTCACGGAGTACTTTGGGGTGTCTTCTTTCCAAAATGGGGTCAGGGGTGATCAAGGGTGAATAAGGGGTTAATAAGTGACAGGGGGGGGTGTAGTGTAGTGGTGCTTGGTGCAACATATTACTGAGCTGCCTGTGTCCTCTGGTGGTCGATCCAAACAAAGGGGACCACCAGAGGACCAGGTAGCAGGTATATTAGACGCTGTTATCAAAACAGCGTCTAATATACCTGTTAGGGGTTAAAAAAAATCACATCTCCAGCCTGCCAGCGAACGATCGCCGCTGGCAGGCTGGAGATCCACTCTCTTACCTTCCGTTCCTGTGAGCGCGCGCGCCTGTGTGCGCGCGTTCACAGGAAATCTCGGCCATCGCGAGATGACGCATATATGCGTGACTCTGCGCAGGGCTGCCACCTCCGGAACGCGAATCTGCGTTAGGCGGTCCGGAGGTGTTTAAAGGGAACCTGTCACCGGGATTTTGTGTATAGAGCTAAGGACATGGGTTGCTAGATGGCACCTAGCACATCCGCAATTTTTTTTATACATATGCAAATGAACCTGAGATGAGTCCTGTCCCTGAGATGAGTCCAGCGTGAAGGAGCCCAGCACCGCCCCGCATCCTCAGAATCTCCTCCTTGCTCCCCGACGTCAGGAAGCTAGAGCACCGAAATCTTGCGAAGCGTGAGCTAGCGCATGCGCAGTGTCGTCATAGTGTTCCTTCCTTGTGCTGGCATCAGCCTCAGGGAACGAACTGTGCATGCGCTAGCTCGCGCATCGCGAGATTACGGCGCTCTAGCTTTCTGATGTCGGGGAGCAAGGAGGAGATTCTGAGGATGCGGGGGGTGCTGGGCTCCTTCATGCTTGACTCATCTCAGGGACAGGACTCATCTCAGGTTCATTTGCATATGTATGAAATAGTTTTTTTTACACAATAAAAGCACAGAGAGCTATAGGGACTGGATATTGCGGATGTGCTAGCGGCCATCTAGAAACCCATGTCCTCAGCTCTATACACAAAATCCCGGTGACAGGTTCCCTTTAAAACTTGAATCCAAAGTCGGCTTCGGTTCAGGCTAGTACCTCGGTACCACTATTGTTTACCACCAAAACCAGACAGACTAACCTTTTGGATGTCTGGTTTAGCTATGTTATTGTGTCTGAAGACTTGTTTTTGTCTGGAAAAACTGCTGTAACATTGCCATTAGGTATTCTTGAAGTTCTAATGCAAGTCTATGAGAGATGAAAGTTGTAACATTGTAACTGTTTGTGCTGAGTTTCTTCACTTCACCATTGAGTGACCAGAAGAAGACGCTGAGACGGGGATACTCTGCCATAGACCTTGGATCACCAGCCTTTGGCCAGGGTATGAGTCTTCTAAGAGAGAGAGAGAGACAGCTAGCTCAGACCTTTCCTCAGCATCAAACCCTTATTTTGCCAGGGAGTAGACTGGGGAAGCCAGCCCTATGCATTGCCTGTATTGTTTTGCACCTGCATTCCTCCAGTAAAGAAGCCCGCCGGTTTTCTACAGACCCTGACTCTCTGGACTTATTTCCTATTGGGGTGCACCACGCCTTACCATCCCTTCCAGAGAGCAGCAACACATGGTGACTAGTGTTGGGTGAGTGTGCCAAATAGCACCCGATGACACTTGGTTAGGCTCAATCTTAGGGAGAGCTGCATCAGAAGGGACAGATAGTGTAGGGACAGAAATTGTTTAGTGTTGAAAGGTGTTAGAGACCCAAAAGTCCTTTTAAGGACTATTGTATTATCTGGCTGCAATATATTTTATTAGCGCAACCTGCGCTAAATTGCATGCAATTGTTTGGCCGCTGCTGACAGTGACACAACCTCTGCTACATCTGTTGTGTTACATTAGCGCATCCTAAATATCTGTGACATTCAGCGCAATTGTTTCGCCACTTGTGACATCGACATTACCTGCGCAACATCTCCTGTACAACGTTTGCGCATCCTAAATATCTGACATTCAGTAAAAAAAAATTGCCGTTTGTGACAGCGACATTACCTGCGCTACAGCTCCTGTATAACGTTTGCGCATCCTAAATACTGTATCTGTGACATTCAGTCAAATTTTTTTGCCGCTGGTGACAGAGACATTACCTGCACTACATCTCCTGTATAACATTTGTGCATCCTAAATATCTGTGACATTTAGTCAAATTTTTTCACCGCTGGTGACAGCGACATTACCTGCGCTACATCTCCTGTATAACATTTGCGCATCCTAAATATCTGTGACACTCAGTCAAATTTTTTTGCCGCTGGTGACAGCAACATTACCTGCACTACATCTCCTGTATAACGTTTGCCCATCCTAAATATCTGTGACATTCAGTCTAACCTTTTTGCCCCTGGTGACAGCGACATTACCTGCGCTACATCTCCTGTATAACGTTTGTGCATCCTAAATATCTGTGACATTCAGTCTAATTCTTTCACCGCTGGTGACAGTGACATTAACTGCGCTACATTTCCTGTATAACGTTTGTGCATCCTAAATATCTGTGACATTCGGTCTAATGTTTTCCCCGCTGGTGACAGCGAAATTACCTGAGCTACATCTCCTGTATAACATTTGCGCATCCTAAATATCTGTGACATTCAGTCTAATTTTTTCCCCACTGGTGACAGTGACATTACCTGCGCTACATCTCCTGTATAACGTTTGCACATCCTAAATATCTGTGACATTCAGTCAAATTTTTTTGCTGCTGGTGACAGCGACATTACCTGCGCTACATCTCCTTTATAACGTTTTTGCATCCTTAATATCTGTGACATTCAGTCTAATTTTTCCCCGCTGGTGACAGCGACATTACCTGCGCTACATCTCCTGCATAAAGTTTGCGCATCCTAAATATCTATGACAGTCAGCCAATTTTTTTCACCGCTGGTGAGAGCGACATTACCTGCGCTACATCTACTATATAACGTTTGTGCATTCTAAATATCTTTGACATTCAGTCTAATTTATTTGTGCATACACTTACACTGTACGTGTGACATACTTGCAAGCATATATACCATTTAATATGTTCAAGGAGAGCAGTAAGGGACGGGAAAGTGGCCATGCTGCTGATGGTGCACGCAGAGGCTGTGGCCCTGGGCGCGGTCAAACTGTGCCTCCTCCCAGAGCACAAAAAACACACTCATCCACGATACCTTTAAGTCCCAGTTTGCAGGGCGGCGCAGGACACCACTTTCGAAGTTACACCAGTGCGACCAGGTGGTCGGTTGGATTGCAACAGATACTTCAAGTCGGTTAAGCACCATTCTGTCTTCCACAAAGTCCAGTCTCAGTAGCCAAGAGTCTGGTCAACAGAATCCTCACCCTGATCCTCCTTCCTCCCACTATGGAGAGTCTTGGCAAACAAGTGATCCCACACTCGGATATTCCGAGGAGCTCTTTTCAGCGCCATTCCTTGATTTGGGCCTCTCGCCAAGCCCGCTTGAAGAGGAACATGAGGAGATCTTGTGCACTGATTCCCAAACTCTTGAGCATTCACAGTCACAAGAAGATGACGGTGGTGAATGGCAATTAGTATTTTACAAGGTGGATGATGATGATAAGAGACAGTTGCCAATAAGTCAACGGCAATTAGTGTCTCAAGAGTTTGATGAGGATAAGACACAGTTGTCAGTAAGTGAGGTTCTTGGTCAACAAGTCAGGAGGATGACCAGAGTGAGGAAGTGGAAGAGGAGGTGGTGGACGATGAAATCACTGACCCAATCTGGGAAGGTGGCAAGCCGAGCGAGAACTGCAGTACAGAGAGGGAGGGATCCGCAGCACCGCAACAGGCTAGAAGAGGCAGTGGGGTGAGAAAAAAGGGAGAAGGCGGGCTACACCAAACAGGCCCGCAACTGTTCCCCGAAGCACCCCCTTGCAGCAATCTCCCTTGCCAAGGGGTAGGTGTTCCGCAGTCTGGCACTTTTTTGAGGAAAATGCGGACGATAAAAGAATTGTCATTTGCAACCTGTGCCATACCAAAATGAGCAGGGGAGTGAACACTAGCAACCTCACCACCACCAGCATAATCCGCCACATGGCATCAAAGCACCCTAATAGGTGGGCCGAATGCCTGGGTTCACAATCAGTGTCTGCGGGTCACACCGCTGCCTCCTCTTCCCCTGTGTTACGTGCTGGCCAATCCCCTGTCAAAGACGCAGGCCCGGATGCCTCACGCCCTGAACCTGGACCTTTGCAAGCACCATCAGCTAGCACATCCACTTCTGTGTCCCAGGGCAGCGTACAGATGTCCATACCCCAGGCCTTTGAACGAAAGAGCAAATACCAAGCCACCCACCCACAGGCCATAGCACTAAATGCGCACCTTTCCAAATTGCTGGCCCTGGAAATGTTGCCATTTAGGCTTGTAGACACTGAGGCTTTCCGCAGCCTGATGGTGGCGGCCGTCCCTCGTTACTCAGTCCCCAGCCGCCACTATTTTTCCCAGTGTGCCGTCCCCGCCTTACACCAGCATGTGTCCCATAACATCACCCGTGCCCTGACCAACGCAGTTATTGGGAAGGTCCCCTTAACGACTGACACATGGACAAGTGCTTTTGGCCAGGGACACTACATTTCCCTGACAGCACACTGGGTGAACGTTGTGTACGCCAGGAGCGAGTCGTACCCTGGGATGGCACAGGTGCTACCGAAGCCAAGGATTGCGGACCCTACTTCCATCAGGATTTCCGCCACCACCTACATTAGTGCCCCCCCCCCCCCCCCCCCCGTCTCCTCCTCCACTTCCACCTCTGAATTCTCATCTTGCAGCACCAGTCAGTAGCTGGAAGCAGTGTAGCACTGCAGTGAAGAAGCGGCAACAGGCTGTGCTGAAACTAATTTGCTTAGGTGACAAACAGAACACCGCCGCAGAGCTGTGGTAGGGTATAAGGGACCAGACTGAGATGTGGCTCTCGCCACTCAACCTACAACCAAGTATGGTTGTGTCCAATGAATGGCCGTAATTTGATGGCGGCTTTGGAGCTCGGCAAGCTCACACACATACCATGCCTAGCCCAAGTGTTCAACTTAGTGGTTCAGCGGTTTCTCAAAACCTACCCCAATTTGCCTGAGCTACTGGTGAAGGTGCGCCGCGTGTGTGCCCATTTCCGAAAGTCATCTACAGCTGCCGCCAGTCTGGCAACGCTGCAGCAGCGCTTGCAATTGCCAACTCACCAACTGTTGTGCGACGTGAGCACGCACTGGAACTCCACGTTCCACATGTTGGCCAGGCTTTGTGAGCAGCAGAGGGCAGTAGTGGAATACTAGTGCAGCGTACACAAGTTGTGTGCAATAGGTGTTTCTGGGTGATGTAGTGCAATATACACTAACCTGGTACAGCTGACTCTCTGCAAGGGCAGGTATAGGTAGAAATAGTTTGTGACGCCAGTGCCAAGTAAACGGTGGCACGCCGTTTGCGGATGCAGGAATAAATTGAGGAAACGTAGTATTAAAACAGAACTCCAACTTTAGTAGTTTTCAAGCAGAGACAATATTGGAATCGCAGTTCCTTGGCATACAGTCGATTTTGCAATTCGGTCGATGCAGGCAATTCAGTTACAGCAAGGTGATTACAGAGTGTTGAACACAGGACTTGCAGCACAGGAGCTTGCACTCTAATTCTGTCTGATCCTGGAATATAGCATATCTTCACCAAGGCCCATTAACCTAGTTCTGGCTTTATATCCTTGGCTATAGCTTTAATAAGTACCTCCTCTGTCCTTCTGAGTACCTCTTGCTTTCCTGATCTTTGCCTCTGTCTCTCTCAGCTTCTGGAAACTTCCTCAGGCTCTTGAGCTAACATATTCCTGTTTCTGCATATGGGAATTCAGGAGTGAATCTTCTCCTGGACAGCAGGCTTCAGGCCTGGACTTGTCTCAGACATTGTCTAATCTCCAACTGTAGATTACAGACACTAGACTCCGTCTGCCTTGCACTTCCCTGACTGGGCCTTATATAAACTAGGGCTCCCTAGCTCCCTCTATTGACTAGAAGCTGGAATGACACCCCTAGCAGGCCTGTACATGCAAGTTTCAGTAACAGGAAAATACATACATTACATGACATTTTATAAAACTGACATATAACAACTTCCCCATAATTAGGAGGGATGACAGCACACCAAGTGACACTTTGGTAGTGACGGGTATTACAGTTCCTGTACACTACATACCCCACTGCTTTAAGCTGAGTACGACCTCATACTCCATCATGGGTCGCCCAACTGGAATCTCTACCTGAAATAGAAAATAGAGACATGCAGGCATACATACATGTAATTCATCTGCATTTACATTTACATCAGGTCCAATTGGCAAAAGTGAAGGGTAGTGACAAGGGGCGTCGTTCTCTTCTCTCAGGATAGTGAATAGAACGGGGGCGCTGACCTGGCACAGCGTAACATTATAACCAGGATAGTCCATGACAATGAATAAGTCCATGATAGAACAGCAAAATGGATAAAACAGTATAAAAGTTCTTGGAGGCTCAAATAACAAACATGAGTCCGTACCCAGGTTATTTCTTATTAAATCACAGAGGCTCTCATGCGGTGGAGTCCATCTCTGGGCACATTACTTTTAAAAGAATAAGAATCTCAGAGGCTCAGGTACTTTTGAGTCTGTCTCCGGGCACGGTTCCTTAGTATGAAGTTGCACAATAAAAGGACAGCAAAGACAAGTGCTGTAATACCCCTGATCAACCTGAAAAGGGGGTGAAGGGTAAAAGGTGCAACTAAAGGAACAGGCACAACTTGGCGTGGGGTAACAAAAGCAGGCAGGAGATCCTGGAAACAAACGTGGCCTTGCTGACTTTGTGATTTCAGTGGTCAGCACCTACCACTGAGCCGTGGACAAACTGGCAGCCGCAACAAAGGACCAGAAACGTAGGACTCCTGTCCTGGAAGGGTTAATACCCTCATTCATTGAGGAAATAAATCAAAGGCCTAGCAGGCTGATTACAGTGGCATATCATAACCACTTGGCTCCGCTGGCAGGTATCGTCTGTAGTATTCTTCTACAGGAGGGTGTGCCCACATAACTGTGTCAGGGGGCAGCTGTAGGGTAAAGGGGCCCCTAATAGGTATTGGCCCATTAGGCCTAGGGGTGAACCCTCTGGTGGACCGCGCCGGTCCTTGCATGATCACTGCAGGGTGTAATGCGCTTGGCACCGCCGCAGCAAGCGTTCCGGTGCTCTGGGTGCAGCAGTTTACGGCAATCGCGGGTCCGGTCTGGGGCACTGACGGAGCGGTGGCAACAGAAGGCGGTCTACGGGTGGTGACAGGCACCCTTACCTCATCCTTCCTCGGCGGTGTCTGGATCCTGGCGGTGTACCTCTTGCGCAACTCCCGCAACTTCTCCTCCAGCCGGACGATCTGCTCACCGATGCTCTCTGTGTCGGAGTCGCTGTCATCTGCTGGCGCCGCCGGCGCAGGTACAGTCACCGATGGTGCGGACTCGGCCTCTGCAGGTTCTGGCGATGCGTCTGGTCTCCGACCCCTCCGGATGTTTTCAAAGGTAGAACTAAGTCCTTTTAACTGTTCCAGCTCTGATATGGTCTTCTCCCGACGAGGCAGCTCGGGGGAAGGATAGGGGCTCACCCATTTCTCCAACACGGTTGGCTGCCAGAAGACATTAGGCCCAATGAAGGAGCTCCGCTCCTGAAAGGCGTGATGGGCCGGCTCTGGAGAGCGTTCCGGTTCCCGCTCGCAGCCAGAGTAGTCTTCTCCTTCTTCTGCCTCCCAGTCCTCAGATGCACGCTTGGGACGGGTCACAGCAGTCGCATAAGGGCCTCGTAGGCTCTCGGCAGGGGTGTACTCCACTTCCTCTCCCTCGCGGAGGCTGTGCTGGTACGAAGGGAGGTAGTCTCTTTTGACAGACCTTCGATTCACATAGAGGTCTCTGCCAGTTAGATAGTCCTGGATAAACCCGTAGCCACGGGATTTGTCAAATGACAGCACCACTCCCTTTCTCCTTTCCAGGCGGGGTTGGGTGTGCGTATGCTTCTCATGTATTGTCTTAGTTAGTTCTTCATAGAGGATTTTAGTCTTTGTATTCCGCTTTATAGCGGCCTCCCGGATCTCCGCCATCAGGGAGGACCATTTGAAAGATGGTTGGAAAAAGTCCCTCCACGAGCCATAGTAGGGCTCGGGTTCTTTCTCCCTTGGGCGGCAGGCGGGTTGCTCCGGTCCCGGAGAGTAGGCCGGTGGAGCCTCTTCTGGCTCTACACCGATGTCAGTCATCTTTGCAATTTCAGGTGCGGACGCTGCAGTAACACTCTGCTCACTATCCAACATGCTCGATCCTTCTGAGGAGAGCGATAGGGTCGCCCCCCAGGTATTCCAGTATATAGAAGGCGGTGTCCATGCTGGCAGACATGCAAATATCCAGATAAGCCGTGGCGCCTGACCTTGACCTTCTTCCCGCTTTTTCCTCAGAAAGGCGCCAATTTTTCCCGCCTTTTCGGGATGAAGGTGACGCAGCAGTAAATTCAGCAAGCCCGGCAGCCATCTTTGGGTATAAACGCTGTCTATTCACTGGCAGCAAGCAGGATTGCAAAAAGTCCACAAAACCACATTCCAATGCGGCGGTTTTCTTCCTCTGTGTAGCGCAACACTGCACAGCGCTTTTTAGAGTTTTTTGGTACACTTTGGGTATGATTTTCAGTCCACAAAGTCCACTTGCAATAAACAGGCAAATTTGTCACTTTGGTCACAGGGCAACTGTATAAGGCACAAAGTTTACGCTTCTTGAACTAGAAAGCGTGCGTATCCTGTTCGTGACGCCAAAAGAGAGGTGCAGCGTACTCAAGTTGTGTGCAATAGGTGTTTCTGGGTGATGTAGTGCAATATACACTAACCTGGTACAGCTGACTCTCTGCAAGGGCAGGTATAGGTAGAAATAGTTCGTGACGCCAGTGCCAAGTAAACGGTGGCACGCCGTTTGCGGATGCAGGAATAAATTGAGGAAACGTAGTATTAAAACAGAACTCCAACTTTAGTAGTTTTCAAGCAGAGACAATATTGGAATCGCAGTTCCTTGGCATACAGTCGATTTTGCAATTCGGTCGATGCAGGCAATTCAGTTACAGCAAGGTGATTACAGAGTGTTGAACACAGGACTTGCAGCACAGGAGCTTGCACTCTAATTCTGTCTGATCCTGGAATATAGCATATCTTCACCAAGGCCCATTAACCTAGTTCTGGCTTTATATCCTTGGCTATAGCTTTAATAAGTACCTCCTCTGTCCTTCTGAGTACCTCTTGCTTTCCTGATCTTTGCCTCTGTCTCTCTCAGCTTCTGGAAACTTCCTCAGGCTCTTGAGCAAACATATTCCTGTTTCTGCATATGGGAATTCAGGAGTGAATCTTCTCCTGGACAGCAGGCTTCAGGCCTGGACTTGTCTCAGACATTGTCTAATCTCCAACTGTAGATTACAGACACTAGACTCCGTCTGCCTTGCACTTCCCTGACTGGGCCTTATATAAACTAGGGCTCCCTAGCTCCCTCTATTTACTAGAAGCTGGAATGACACCCCTAGCAGGCCTGTACATGCAAGTTTCAGTAACAGGAAAATACATACATTACATGACATTTTATAAAACTAACATATAACAACTTCCCCATAATTAGGAGGGATGACAGCACACCAAGTGACACTTTGGTAGTGACGGGTATTACAGTTCCCGTACACTACACTAGCTGTAACATGTTCCTCGCCTTTCCAGTCAGCTTCCGCTCTTCGCAAGCAACGAGTGGGCATGGATGTCTGACCTCTGTGAGGTTTTACGCAACTTTGACAAATCAACACAGATGGTGAGCGGCGATGTCGCTATTATCAGCGTAACCATCCCACTTCTGTGTCTACTGAAACGCTCGCTGCTCACAATGAAGGTGGACGCTTTACATGTGGAAGAGGTGGAAATGGGCAAAGACATGAAAAGAGGGTGATAGCCAGACCACCCTCAGTTCGTCTTCTCATCGCGAATTGGATGATGATGAGGAGGAGCAGGAGACGGTTGCCTCCGATACAGAGGGTATTACCCATAGCAGGTTTATTCCATCTGTTCAGCGTGGATGGGCCGAAGAGGAAAAAGAGGATGAGGAGATTGAGAGTTATCCTCCTGATGAGGACAGCAAATTCTTGTCTGTTGGGACTCATGGCTGACTTTATGTTATGCTGCCTTTCCCATGACCCTCGCGTTATACGCATTTTGGCCAACACCGATTGGTTGTTCACCCTTCTCGACTCCCGCTACAAAGAGAACTTCTCATCTCTCATTCCTGTGGTGGAGAGGACTAGCAAAATGGTGCAATACAAGAAGGTCCTTGTGGAAAAATTGCTCCAAAAATTTCCAGCTGACAACGCTGGCGGCAGAATACGTAGTTCCTTGGGCAACCGAGGAGGGGAGACGAGCGGAACACACAGCAGTTCCAACAGAGGCAGGGCAACACTCTCCAAGGCCTGGGACAGTTTCATGACACCCCGCCAGCACCCTCACCCTGATGCACGGCCTAGTGTCACAAGGAGGGAAAAGGTTTGGAAGATGGTGAAGGAGTATGTAGCAGACCGCGTCAGCCAGACAGTACAGCCAATCAACAAGCTTTTTAGCGGTGGGTACTTCAAAGCCATCAAGTCATGCCTAGTATTGGCATGGCTGTGATTGGCCGGCGCAGCGCGTGACATGGGCCAGCATAAATGTCGGATCATGCATGGCGCCGCCATTATGCTCTAACTAGTGTAGGGACAGGACACAGCTCAAGTGAGGGACAGTGTTAGGCAATAAGTCTTTGGTTGTAGTCTGCAATAAGGCTCTGGGTACAGTCTGCAAAAACGCTGTGTGTGCAGTCTGCAATAAGGCTCCGGGTTCTGTGTGTGACCTATAGCCATTTTTGGGGTGAGATGCCCCTCCTTTGCACCCGTGATACTGAAATACAATAGTAAATTTATCTGTTAATTCTCTGCGTGACATAAACCCATTTTTTGGGGTGAAATACACCTCCTTTGCATCCGTGACACAGAAATACAATAGTTAATCTGTCTGTTAATTCTGTGAGTAACATAAAGGCATTTTTTTGGAGGTGCTGAGCACACCAAAGCCAGCTCAAATGAATTCCTTAGCACGGTAGTTCTTCAGGCAATGTGCTGACGACAAGACATGGATGGTTTGCACGCTGTGCAGTCAGAGCCTAGAGCAAGGCATAAATATTCTCAACCTGAGCACCACCTGCATGACCAGGCATCTAATTGCAAAGCACAAGCTGCAGTGGAGTAGATACCTGAAAAACCACAAAAGATCTGAGGCTCCTCCTGCTCCCTCTTCTGCTGTGGTCTTGGCCTCTTCCTCCCCCTCTTAAGCAACATGGCCACATGGCTCCCGCAAAGACAGGATGTGACAGCAACACTACCAACATCAGCAGTGTCACCGAGCATCTTCACACCGTCCCATGGAAGCTTTCTGCTGTCCATCCTCCAAACACTGGAAAGAAAGAGGAAGTACCCCTCTACCCACCCCAAGCCCTGGACCTAAATGCCAACATTTCAAAATTCCTGGCCTTTGAAATGCTGCCATTCCGTCTGGTGGAGACGGACACTTTTGAAAACGTTATGGTGGTGGCCATTCCATCAGTACATGGTTCCCTGCCGCCACTACTTTTCCAGATGATGGCCATCCCCGCACAAACAAGTGGCGGACAAAATCAGTTGTGCGCTGCGCAATGCCATCAGTGCAAAGTCCACATAACCACCGACACGTGGACCAGTAAGTACAGGCAGGGACATTATATCTCCCTAATCAGCCCACTGGGTAAACGTAGTGGCAGCTTTGCCTGAGGCGGAAAGCAGTTTGGTGCATGTGTAACATCCCAGAGTATGTCACTAAAACTGTCACCCTGCTACAATAATGTTAAAGTGGAAATTTGTTAACATCCTGTGTAATCTGACATTGCATTTGTATTATATGTATTTGCTGTAATTCTCAATGTACACCAGCAGGTGGCAGCAATATGTAAGTAGACCATAGCTAGTTAATAGAGCTAGACTGCAATAGTTCATTCCAGGCTAGCTCCCCCCTTTCTGAGGAGTGAAATGTTCCCACATCCTACTTCAGAGGGAGGAAAGAAAGTTCTAGGCAGTGTACCAGCCTGTTGGGGTAGGCTGTGTTGACAGGAGCTCCCAGAAACAGGGACCCCAACCCAGGATCCAAGCCTCTGCTGAGGCCCAAGATCAACCTTCCCAGCCTGAGTCCCTTACCTCAGCTGTGGACAAAGAAAGCAGCCATCTACAGAACTATCAGATCTCTAGGAAGCCACCATCATCCCCTGCGAGCAGTCCTGTAAGTAAAGATTCCAAGACAAGGAGAAGATAAGTACCTCCACAGCTAGCCAGGCCCAAGCCAAGCAGACCTCAAGACAGAGCAGAAGATAGATACCTGCCAGATCAATAGGCGTATGTACCAGATGCAGAATAGATATAAATTCCTGCCACATATTGCCAAAACCTGCTGGGACCCTGGACTATTGCTGTAAACTCATATGGATCAAAAGCTGCATGTCATATCATCAAGTAAACACAAGTTGGACCCTATTATCTGTGTGGATTTCCATCATTCCTCAATTACTTCTATTAACAGCACTCATTTTGTTGCATGTGAGCCAGGATACAGGAGTCCAGCCGTACTTAAGGTAGGAGACACCGTTGACACTATACAGAGACAATATCCCCCTCTGGCATTCCTTACCTGGTACGTGAGCTCATAACATCTTAAAGGGCCCTGCTATAGTACCTGCGCAAGCTGCAACTGGCGTCACAAACTCATACACACCTAAATCTGACCAACTGCATAGCAACCCCACTGACCCAGTGTCCTGCTCATTGCACATGTCCTACTGCCACCAAGGATTGCTGGCCATTTCTCAGTGCCTCCTGTTGCCTCCTACTCCTTCGATTCCTCCTCATTCCTCCTCATCCGGTCAGCGTAATACCTGCACCACCAACCTCAGCACGGCCAGGGGGAAACTACAGCAGGCTGTTCTGAAACTCATATGTTTGGGGGAAAGACCCCACACCACGCAGGAGCTGTGGGCGGGCATGGAAGAACAGACTGATGAGTGGTTGGTGCTGCTGAGCCTCAAGCCCGGCCTGGTGGTATGCAACAACGGGTGAACTCTCGTAGCAGCTCTGGGCCTAGCCGGTTTGACACATCCCTTGTCTGGCACATGTGCTGAACTTGGTGGTGCAGAGGTTCCTGAAAAATTACCCCGATATGTCAGAGCTGCTGCAGAAAGTGTGGGCCGTCTGTGCGCGCTTTCCGCGTTCTCATCCTGTTGCTGCTCACCTGTCTGTGCTGCAGTGTAACTTCAGCCTTCCCGCTCACCGCTTCATATGCGACGTACCCACAAGGTGGAACTCCACCTTACACATGCTGGAGACCGCGAGCAGCACCAGGCGATAGTGGAGTTTCAGCTGCAGCACGCATGGGTGAGTCTCTCTGCGGAACAGTACTACTTCACCACCAACGAGCGGGCCTCCATGAGGGACATGTGTGCCGTGTTGCGCTGTTTCGAGTAATGCACCAACATAGCCAGCGCTGATGACGCCGTCCTCAGCGTTACTATCCCACTTCTATGCCTTCTTGAAAAAACGCTTCGGGCGATGATGGCTGAGGATGTGGCACAGGAGGAAGAGGAGAGGGAACAGGGATCATTCCCATGGTTTTCAGGCCAGTCGTCCTCAGGTGGCTTAGAGGGTGGGTTCCTGCACCAACAGCAGCCAGGTACCCAACTGTCCAGCCAGGGCACAGTTTTGGAGGATGAGGAGGAGGAGGAGGAGGAGGAGGAATGCAGTCCACAAATCGTGGATTCACAGAACTTGGAAGTGGCCCGTGTGCTGGACCCATTGACTTAAATGGGTCCATGGTCAGGTTTTTTTACAGACAAGTATAGGACATGTTCTATCTTTTTGCGTAACTGACTTGTGCTTTCTGTATCAGTATGTCTGTTCTGCAAAACGATAGACTATGTCTGCAAATAGAGGACCCATTGAAGTCAATTGGTCCAAGAAAAAAAAGGCAGATTCACACAGACCGTTTCCGTATACGGACCGCAAAAAAGCTACAGTCATGTTCATGAGGGCTCAGTGCCTATATCACGGAACGTAATTGCGGAACGTAAACCACCAGTCTGCAATATACGGGCACTGGCCGTGTGCACTCCGTATCAAGGATTCGGATACATTGACTTGAATGGGTCCGCATCCGCCAGATACGATTGAAGATAGGATGGATCGGAAGCATCCGGAAGCACCACAAAGCGCTTCTGTGGGCTTCTGATCCATGCCTCTGCACGCCGCAAAAAAAGATTTAACATATTCTATCTTTGGCCATATGTTGCAGATCACGGATCTATTCAAGTCAATGGGTCCGAATCCGTGATACGGAGTGGACATGGCTGGTGCCCATGCAGCATGGGCACTGAGCACTTACGTCAGTGTGCATGAGCAGACTTGAAGCCACCACCAGCACTTCTACAGAATGACAGGTGACAGTGGTGATATGCTCTGGTGTAGTCATCCACTGACTGCAGCACCTGTTGCTAGGCAACACATCTAACATATACAGGTATTTTGCCTAGCAACCCAAAAGATGAAACAAATTATTCGATCGGGAAGGATTACCTTCTATATAATAGGAAACTCATTTCTACTGGAGTCTTCCTTAAGCCCCTGTGAGGTGGTCCATAAAGTCTGCCAAAAAAAGCTATTTTCCTAAATAAAAATCCAATCAGGTGGCAAAGTGGGCACATCCTGCATTATACTGTTTACACATGTAAACTTTCAACATATTTCCTGTAAATAAAGAAACAATATTGCATCTCTGGGATTTGGAATCGTTTTCCTTCCTTGGCACAGAAGCCACTTCAGTCAGATTTGGGTCCATGCCATCACAACCACTCGCCACGCTGTGCGCAGGAGGGCGCTGGCAGTAGTGGATTTACACAGGCAGCAGTGTGCGAGGTAGCATCTATTCCCCAGCGCCCTGGGCCTATTCCATGGGGCGGCCAGAGAAATACTGAGAACATGTTCTCACTTTCAGTAAACCCCTTCCAGGGTAAACAGCGGAGGCTCAGAAGGCTGCTCTGTACGTACACGCAGCCCGGGCCATGCAGTTGGGATATTTCTTGAAATCTAATTTGGTGAGCTGAACACTGTGGTTTTCTATGAAATAAAAATATATTTAAATATAAAATAAACATGCGTCTTATTGGCAAGCGCCCCCCCCTTCCCCCCCCCCGAGACGGCGTCAGAACCTCACCATCCCACAGGATCACCTTACAGAACGAGGGGGGGCATACAGAATCTCAACAATGGAGCCACTGAGGCCGAGGAGGGGTTTGGTGGTGACGGATCCTGTGATTGCTGTGGTTGTGGTGGAGATGGCTCCCTATGCAAACACATTTTCAGGCCAGGGGATGGTCACAGTAATGAAGGCCTGCAGCCCAGACACATACATGTCCGCCCCACTGACGTATGTCCCATTATCCTCCCAGCTCTAATGTTATGTGAAGGCCACTTTATATAACGCTTGCATTCATTTCTAATAAACGTTCAGCAAATCACAGAACCATGTCATAACTTATCAGCTCAGCCAACTATTACACTGGATTTCCAAAAGGCAGAACAAAACTTGGTGCTTTGCATTCATGGGGCAAAGTGGCCAAACCACAGTAACCCTTTAAAGGGAAGCTCCCTCACATGTCTGTTTCAGTAACAATTCTGGAGAATCTTTTCATAGAAGTCTGCGTTTTGCCATTCCTCTGTTATTCCTCATGAAAATGCATAAATCAATTGCCAACCTTTCCTCTTGTTAATGGGGTGTGTCCCTGCACGGCCTTACAATGTCCAATCAGTGCTGACAGTGTCAAGAGTGTATAGGCACACAACCTACGGACAAGGGAAACGGCAGCACCCATTTAACAATTTAGTCATTCATTTCCAGGAGGAATAACAGAGAAAATGCCAGAGATGTAAGAAAAGATGCTCCAGTGTTGTTACTTTAAGGCCCCATGCACACGTCCATTTTGCAAACCACGGATCTGCAAAATACGGATGCGATCTGTGGGCCGTCCGCACTTTTTCTGTGGACCCATTGGGTCCATAGTTCACATTTTGCAGACATATTCTTTCCGTGATCCAAGTCCAAGGGTCTGCAGAAAATGCGATTGCAGCACGGACGGTATCCGTATTTTATGGATCTGCAATTTGTGGACTGCACCATACAGTACATATGGTTGTGTGCATGAGGCTTTAGTATTTGCTAGAACATGTTATGGGAGGTTAGTATTTGGGGGATACAATGTCTCCTTATGGAGCGCGCCTAAGCGGCATGAGGAGTCTTATAGGCCAGACATGCTCCTCTGGAATTCTTGGAAGAGGATACGCAAACCAGCTCTTTGCAAGCAATGCCTCTGATGCCACCAGATGTAAGGTAGTTATCCTATAAATCAATGGTTGACCTTTTAAACAGGCCTTGAGACATGACTTGGATAATAATTAAGCCAGCATCTCATCTCCAGACAGCTGTTTCGAGGTGATTGCCCCTCATCAGTGCAGAGCAGAGAGAACTGGCTTAACTGGGTGAAAGGCCTAGGTCAAGATTCGGGGGATACTATATCTCTTAATGGAGATATAGTATTCAGTGGAGGCAGACGACACAATTGTTATGTGGCCCAGGGGAGGGGGGCCGACACTAAACTCTGTATTCTCTTCTGACATGAAAAAACTGCACTTAGCTGAGCTTAGTGCAAATTGATTATTACAGCTTCAATTGCAGTCAATGGTAATTGTATCAATTCCTAAGTTCCCCCTAGAGCAGCCAATTCTGTAATATACTGTATTATCTGAAGGGAAGCAGTGATTAGAGATGGATGGGGAGATTTATCAATGTATTTATGCCCATTGTGTGGTGTAAATATATTGAGGAATGTGATGTTCAGAATGAATTCCATATTTTTGAAGCACCTGTTCCATTTTTTCCAACATAGAAGTCATATAAAGTGGGTGAGGCCAAGGGTGACTTTTTAATGACATTTTTTTTATTAAAAATTTCTCTTGCTTAAAAAAAAAAGTAAATTTATCAGAAACCTGGGGTGTTGCGCTTTTTGTTCTGTGTTGCCTGGGAATGATTCACGCACACATACTAAGAAACTGGGTGGCAGGGGGACAAAAACTACATTTTGATTTGTGGCCTTATGAAATCTGTGTATGCCCCTGCCCTAGGTTTACTCTTTCATGGACCACCTAAGCATCTATCCCAAATAAGGGTCCGCACTTGTAAGTTCAGATGCAATTAGAATAGTTTATTTAGGAATCCAGAGTCACCAGATCACACTCTCCTAGTGTCCACGCTCCCCAGCAGCAGGAACACCCTAATTCTCTCTGCTTCAATATGCTATCCAGCAGTGTCTCTGTAAGACCTGCATAGGAATCTCTTTAGAAGAAGACTTCAGCTCCACTAGCACCAACAACCTTATAGGAAGGCACCCATTGCATCTCCACCGCACTGGATAGTCCCTGAGACTTGACTCTGCCTCATCAGTCTTCTTGCATGCCTGGCATGAAACCGAGACTATAATACATAGACTCCAACCAGGTGACGAACGCACCTATGCGATCCAGTTCTGGCAAGGATAAGTCACTATGTTATACCCTCCCATTCATGGAGTCTGGAGCCAGATATGACCAGCGCCATGCTGGTTGGGCACGGCCACACACAAGCTGAAAGACAGCAACAATTACCCTATTTAAAAAAACACCAATATATACATTAACAGTCAAAATATGGGTCCAAAAGTCTGAAACATCTGCACAGCCAACATGCCAAATCTTTTGACATATTAAAAAATCATCATTTGCAGGCGGCAGATCGGGGTGTATTATAACGAACTGCTGCTGGCAATCCCCTATACAGCATGGGGATGAGCGAAGGCATAGCGATCGCTTCTCCCCATGCTGAGGAGGAGATCGCTGCATGCAATGGCAGCTGTCTCCTCCGCTAGCGAGCATGCGATTGCCGGGAGGGAAGCAGTCTGCCACATCGGGCTGTCTAAAACAACCTTAACAGCTGTGTGCTGGCAATTGTGGATATAGGTATCCACTGTGTGATAAAGTGAAAACAAACAATGCAGCAGCACTCTGCAAATACAAATAACAAAGTAAATATAATAGTGCCATATTAACTATAGAAAATATAGTAGTGCTAATGCTATGCTCATCATATAAATGTGAGATTTTTGGCAAATACATTTTGTACAAAATTATTTGCGCCTTTCTGCCCTGACAAGGCCATCTATTTATGGCACCAAAAGAGGTAGCATTTAGCCTTGCCGATTTTGTACAAGATGTATTTGCAGAGAATCTCACATTTATATGATGAGCATAGCATTAGCACTAGTATATTTTCTATAGTGAGTATGGCACTGTTGTATTTACTTTGTTATTTATGTTTGTAGAGTGCTGTTGCATTGTTTGTTTTTTTAGACATGGCAACGTGTACCTGCGCATTGGGATCTGCTGACTAGTCCCTTTTTTTTCTTTGCAATTCATGTGATACAGGCTTTGAGTTGATCTGACCTGGATGTGATCTAGGTAATGGGTGTCCAAACATATTCCCTCACTTGCAGCAGGGTCTGTAAAGCTGTGATTTGCTAGTCACTCTGCTGTCTATCAATGCTGTAGCTTTTACGGTATATATGGATCTTTGATGTTCTTGCTGTCTTTCCAAGAGAATTGAATGTCATTATGGTCCCTAAGACCCTAGGAGTAGGAGGTATTGGACATGCTTCCTTCCTCCAGACTGTCCTATTTAGAACACCCCCTCCTGGCAGGAAGCAGGACCATCCCACTCCTACCAAGAGGGGAGGAACGGGGTTGTTACCCCGTCCCTGCCAACTATACCTCCTCATTGCTGGTGTACATAATATCAATAATATATACAAAATAATTGCAGATACCCCCCTACAGTCTGAAGTACTGCAACAAGAAGTGTCTTGTTGACACTTACATCTTTCAAGCTGAACATTCATGGAATTTGTAGTGGCAGCCGGGCAAGCTCGGACTGGTCCACCGGGGAGGCGGGGGATTCATCGGTAGGCCCCCAGTTTCACCCGGAGATAAGACAGAGGAGTAATTATTTATCTTGTTTCTCAGGAGAGATAAATATTGTAGGCACTAGGTGGCAGTATCGCACAGTGATGCAGCCTCCTACTGGTGTAAATTGTACAGGAGGTCCCGCAGTATCTTCTAAACTTCCTGGACTCCTGGCAGTAAAGGAGGAGAGAACATGTTTGGCCATCCTCCTGCCCTCCCTGCTGTCAGAAAACTGTGGTTGCTGGAGAGAAGGACTCCTCTGCGGTGCTGGGCTGATTTCTCAGGTGTGTGACAGTAGTGAGCTGTAGGAGACTGTAAGGGGGAAATAGAGGATTTGTTTATAGCAGACACAGATCTATGAATGTGTGCTGCTCTCGGCAGAGTTCAGAGTGGCATTGGGGGGACTCTGCCCTAGGTTCCCCCAATGCCTCTGCTTTAGGTGCACCCCCATTAGTGCCACAGCTCCAGATGCCCCCCAATGCCCCCACTCTAAATGCACCCCTAATATTGCCTCTTTTCCAGTTTCCCCCTAATACCTCTGCTCCAGGATCTCCACTATTACCCTGCCTCAGGTGACCCTAATGCCTCTGCTTTAGGTGCACCCCCATAAATGCCCCAGCTTCTGATGCCCCCACTCTAAATGCACCGCTAATATAGCCTCTTCTCCATTTACCCCTGCTCCAGGATCCCCACTATTACTCTGCCTTAGGTGACCCTAATGCCTCTGCTTCAGTTCTGACCCTCCGTTTGTGCCCTTTGCTCACGTTGCTCCTCTAGGACCTTTGCTTGGGCTTTGTTAAAGGTTATGACCTGCAAAGGTGGTTGGACTTATGCCCGAAAAATTCTGCACATTGCGTCACATTCTCCAGTATTGACATGTATGGTTTACATGGTGGTAGTGATGATATTCCATATTTACAGGCATCACTGCTGCCATGTAAAGAGATACTGGTGGAGTGGTGGAGGATTTAAAGGGGTTGTCCAGGTTATTAAGTTATCCTCTCCACACCATAGGGCATAACTATATGAATAGTGGGGTCTGATTCTGTGACCCTCACTGATCCCAGGAACAGGTCCTTTTCCCCCTTTTTGATGGTGTGACAGGCCACACATACGCCTGCTGCTCCATTCATTCTCTTTGGGACCACTGGAATTAGCCAGCACTGTACTCTGCCATCTGCAGCGACCCCATAGAGAAGGGATGGAGATGCAGGGCATATGCTCGACCTGCCACTCAGTCAAGAAGGGGATCAGTGGGGGCTCCAGCGCTCAGACCCCAACGGATCACTTAGTTATCCCTGATCCTGTGGATAGAGGATAACTAGAAAAGTAGACACAGTCCTTTAACAGGCGAGCATTTCTATTTTAGTTTGACACATATTTTGGGCCAGATTTTTAATTTTAATTAAATTTTTTACACCCAAAGAAAACCTTTAAGGATAGGGAATGTGAAAAGGTGAAACAGCTATGACACGACAGGGTCTGACTGCTGGGACCCCCATGATCAAGGGAACGTGGTCTTAAGACCCTTGCTTACATAGATTGGTGGTAATGTAATTGAATGCCCCAGGACCCCTTTTTTCATGATCAGTGGGTGTTCCAGCAGTCAGACCCCCAGCAATCTGATATTTATCAACTATGGGCAATAGGTCAGTATGGTAGGACAACCATTTTAATTATAATGTAGATTATGTACAATATGTGGAGGTTAAGATTTGGTAAATTTCATGCCAAACATTTATGCTTAAAGGGTTTGTCTCACTTCAGTAAATGGCATTTATCATGCAGTTAATACAAGGCACTTACTAATGTATTGTGATACTCCATATTGCCTCCTTTCCATCACATTATACACAGCACGTATCCGTGGTTATTACCACCGTGTAATCCAGCAGTGGTGGCTGTGCTTACACACCATAGGGAAAGGCTGGAGGTGCTCATAGGGCAACACCTTTACCTATAGTGTGCAAGCACGGCCACCACTACTGGATTGCAGAGTGGTCAAAACCATGGATACGTTCTGTGTATAATGTGATGGAAAAGAGTCAATATGGAGAATCACAATACATTAGTAAGTGCCTTGTATTAACTTCCTCTACATGATAAATAAAAATTGCTGATGTGAGACAACCCCTTTAACCCCTTTAAGTGTGCTACACTTAGGGTTAGGCATTCATGTCTTGGTGTGTGCACTGCGTGTTTCCTATGTGTGATTGGCATGTGCTATATATGTTATATACAGTATATATCAGGGGTGTATGTGCAGTATGTGACATATGCTTCAGTGGCATGCGAGTCATGTATAAGTGTCTTGTGTCCCACATCTGTCCAATGAGTGATGGGTGTGCGCTGCATGTGTCTTGTTTCTGACTAACTTAAGTGCAGGATATCCATATATGTGTAAATTCTGCCACATGTATGTTTGTGCATTTTTCTCTGAATGTCTACCATCATACTTCATCTTTAATATTTCTGTTATCACTGTAAGTGCTCATAAACACGACCGTTGGATGTTTTGCAGTCCGCAAATTACGGATCCGCAAAACATGGATACCAGGTGTGTGCATTCCACATTATGCGGAACGGAACAGCCGGCCTCTAATAGAACCGCCCTATCCTTGTCTGTAATGCCGACAATAATAGGACATGTTCTATCATTTTGCAGAACGGCCATGCGGACATACAGACACGGAATGCTCACTGAGTCTTTTTTAATATTTTTTTTTTGCAGCCCCATTGAAGTAAAGTGAACGGTACAGACATGAAAAAAAAAAAAATTCACAGCAGAGTTAGCTGGACACCGGCCGACACTGCGCATGCATCGGGAGCCTTACCAGCGGTTAGGGTAGGGTAAAATTACGGGCCAGTGCGCAGGGGCGGTGATCAGATGGATGTTCTCAGCTGGGCCAGTGCTTTTTCCCTACCCTAACCGCTGGTGAGGCTCCCAGCGCATGCGCAGTGTCGGCCGGTGTCCAGCTGAGAACATCCATCTGATCACCGCGCCTGGGCACTGGCCCGTAATTTTTCCCTACCCTAACCGCTGGTGAGGCTCCCAGCACATGCGCAGTGTCGGCCGGTGTCCAGCTAACTCTGCTGTGAAATTTCCCTACCTCGTTGTTGTGCACCTGCGCGGCGCGGCACACCTCCGGAACACCTCCTCACATCATGTCCGGTGCGGCCGGAAGTGACAAGGGTAGGGAAATCTCATGGGTTAGGGAAATCTAACGGAACACCCGCCCTGCTGTGCGCCCTACTCCCACCCGATTCCCCCTTGAGAATCCCAGGGATTTATAAATTCCAGCAGAGCAATTTTTTTAGGTCCCAGAAAGAATACGTGTCTGGAAAAAAAGAGGACAAATGGTCACCAGAAAGTTAAAGAAAACAGGCTATGGTACTTGTGGGGCACTGTGGATGTCAGTTATGGCACAACTATGGCTATGGTGGAAACTTATAGAGGGCTTTGGCTGAGATTTATAGGACGTTTTTCTGTTATGGGGGAACTGTGACTGACATTTGTAGTGAGGGGTGCCTGGCACTTGTGGAGGAACAACGAAAAGATGGTAAGCAGTTATGGAGGCAGTGGATTAAATGTTTATGGCGTTGTCGCTCATTATCTCTAATGGGGACACTGTGGATAGCACAAGGGGCTCCGATTGTCAGATCTGTAGCAGTAGTGTGGCTGGCACTAACTATGGTTGGTGGTTATGAGGGCAATTCCAGGCTCTTGAGTAAATGTATGAGGGCTCAGTCTGGCACTTATGATAAACACTGCGACTTGTGGTGTTATTGCTGTACTGTGATGACACTGACACGCAAACAATCTGTTCCAATGTATATCTTAGGCCTCATTTACCAAGGACTGTCTTTGTTGCCCCTAACAACCAATCAGAGCTCGGCTTTCATTTCTTTACCTGCTCTGGAAAAATAAAAGCTGCTTTCTGATTGGTTGCTATCGGCAATAAAGAAAGACTTACTGGTAGATAGCTTTGATGAATGAGAATCCAGTCCTCAAGGGGGAGGTGCGCCTATGTTATTATGTATTGTATGTAATCCCCTGATATTATATATGATACACATTTATATATTTAGGCCAGGCATTATTCCAATGTAGGTACGAAATGGAACATGAGGCTAATTTTGCAACTTTTCAACACCATAAAACTGGTGTAGAAGATTGATCCATTCCCCCCACAGCGTTCACCTGAACAGTCGTTGACCCTCGGCGTCACCAGCGACTGTTCTCATTCGGTACAACAGTGCTCTGCTCTGCTATCTTGGTTATTTCATAATGAATTTCATTTTAAGGGGCATTTCCATTTGGAACATTTATGAAATATCCATAGGATGATGCCCCCAAAGTGTACAGACAGCAAGTCACACATGTGCGGCCACCCTTCACTCACCGCTATGGAACTTCAGAAAATAGCTTAGTGCTGGTTTGGCTATTTTCAGGAGTCCCATAGTGGTGAATAGAGGGGTGGCCGCGATTTTGCTGTTGTTCTCCATTTGCCGCTATAGGACGTCCGAAAACAGGCGAGCGCGCTTGCTATTTTTGGAACGCCCAAAGCAATGAATGGAGAGGACGCCACACATGCCCAATGTGCTCTCCTTTTACTTCGGAACCCTGTTCTGGACATATGAGCAGGTCCCATAGGTGGACATTTATGGCACATCCTATCAATATATACCAGATATGTCCCAGAAAGGAATACCCCTTTAACCTCCTCCCTGAGAAAATCATGCATACACTATTGAAACCAAAGAACGCAAAATAAAGACACAGAACACAGAATTGGGGGATAAATGGCCAAATTGTTTATTTAAAATATAAAAAAAATGGCAAACCCCAGACTCACGGAGAGTCACCCTCCAGCGCTCAGGAGAGGAAAACCCCCTGTGGAGGAAACCTCTAGGGAACCATGGCTGGAGGGCTGCCCTTCCCTTGGGCTTAGAGGGTAATGCCACTATGTGGCTGCCACATAAATAGTAAGGGGGGGTGCAGCAGCCGGGCTGATCTGGTTGGCTAGGCGGATGTCCCTTTCCTCCCATTGGGCGATGGGCTTCCTGCTAGAACCTCCAAATTTCGTCAAGGTGTGGTGGGCGGGAGTAGTCAAGCTCAAGGTCCTCAGGCCATCAAGTACAGCATCAAATATGGTCGCTCGCCCGCTTTTTTACAAGGGTTCTTCCCTTATGACACACGTGCTTGTGATGTCACTGGTATCTATGACTAATGTTGGTGGCAGTGTTCTGAAGGGTTAACCATTTAGTGACTGTCAATGTGCTTTACTGCCGATGCCCTTAACCCCTTCCTGACCGCACTTTGTCAATATACTTCAGTTTGGATAACCGCCATAATATTTATGATCCCCCGACGATCGCAGGGTTTCCTCCTTTGGGGGAGCATGTTTGTTCTGTTATTGACAGCCACTGGTCCAGGTGCCGACACAGAGTAGCTGGACCATTGGCTCTTGCACCATGTAAATGAACATACTTACAGCATGGTGTGGTCAGTTTTATATGTGACACTCAATCCTATCCTGGGACTGCACTTGAGTATGGCGCAGACATGAAACAGACACTTGCATCTTGACTTTACCCAAGCAGGAGGTGCAGTGCTTAGCGGTTATAGTCACCATTGGGCACAAAGCTTGATGGTTACATTGTTATTATAAGCTTGGCGGTTACTATGGGCAACTGAACAGTCTTTTAGGTAAACAGCTTGATGGTGTCAGTCTTTCACTGAGGCACACGGCCCTATAGTTACAGATCTCACCCTGACGGCACTCGGTTACAGTTTCTGACAACTCACACTAACAAGATGTGGCGGGGCACGTGGATCAGGGCTGTCTTGTCAGGGCGATGCTAAGAAGGTCATTAGACACTCTCTTCCTTTCACCCAACTGTCATCTTCCTCTCAACTGTCTCTTGCTGTCTTCTCTCCTTGACTAGACATCTGATCATCAGCCACATCCCTGATTGGTGCTGGCCCTTTACACATCAGACACAAGAATACAGGTAAAGAGGACAGACATCATACATGACTGCTGGGCTTCCTCTGCACTCTCAGGCACATCGGCTCTTACACTGAAACTGAAAGCATTGATGAAATAGTTTAAAGGGGCAGCACCACCCCATTACCAGCTGCAGTATGCTGGCAACTTCAAGGCCACTGCACAGTGGATGGAGCCTTTTGCTTTTGGCTGCATCCACTGTTTTGATTCCAGGATGCTGAAAACAGCTAATCTGTGGGGTGCAGGTGCAATGGCCATGATACGGGTTGTTAAAGTTCTGTATTTGTTGTGACGCCAATTGCAGCGTGCGCAGGGTACTATCCCAGGGCCCTTTCAAGGTGTTATAACGCATGTCCCAGATTAGGAATGCCAGAGTGGTGTAATGGCCTATAATGTCTCTATAGCTTTGTGGTAGTTGTGTCTTCTACCTGGGTACGGCCGGACTCCTGGCTCACTTGCAATAAATTTTAGTGTAGTGATAGTAGGAGTAATAGAGGAATTTTTCAGAATAAATGATGTCCAGACCTTTAGAAGAAGTTCAAACGTGTCTTTACTTGACATAACTTTCATCCAAGCAGTATACAGCTTTGATCTCTTGGTCCCAGCAGGTTTTGGCAATCATTGGCAGGAATGAGTGCTTCTGCTTGAAATGTGACCTCTACTGTGTGGGGACAGACAAGCTGAGGAGGAATTGGCTTCTCCTAGGTCTCTGGACTTATCTCGCAGATGGATACTCAGGGGATGCTTTCTTCCTGGAACTCTGGAGTTTGTTTGTAGTTTTCTGCTTTTCTCATCCAGCTGAGCTAAAGGTGCTCAGACTGGGTATATGGCCAAGTCTCAGCCGAGACTCGGTCCTTGCTGTCTTCCCTATGCAGGGGAGCTCCTCGCACACACCTTACTTCAAGCAGGGGGTGGGCTACACTGACTCTAACTTCCTTCTCCACCCATGCTGCAGGATGTGGGAACTGCCCACTCTCTCCACAGAGGGGGAGCCAAGTTGGAATAATCCATTCCAGCTCAGATTCACTAAACTGTAGCTTGTACTTGCCAAGGTCTTGCTGCCACCTACTGGTAACCAGGCAAATTACAGGAACAATTACATTTAACATGGTTTTATGCACATTTGTGGAAGACATGAGCAAAATCACATCAGATGACAGTATAAAGGCTCTTAGAAGATAGTAGCGAGTTAGAGGTGTGTAGTAACAAAACTCTGGGGTGATACACAGGGTTCCACCACAGTTGCCACCTGCTTAGTAAACCACTAACCTAGCCGGTATTACTGATAATCTTCTGGGAAAAGTGGCAAGCCTACATTTAGTGCGTACATTATATAATAGTTTAGGGTGACCGCTTTCATAACCCCCAAACAGAACAGCCGGCCTCTATCATTGTCTGTAATGTCGACAATAATAGGACATGTTCTATCATTTTGCAGAACGGCCATGCGGACATACAGACACGGAATGCACACTGAGTCTTTTTTTTTTTTTGCAGCCCCATTGAAGTAAAGTGAACGGTACAGACATGAAAAAAAAAATACGTTTGTGTGCAGGAGCCCTAAGGTGGGCCCTAATTACCCCAGTCCGACACTGCAGCCGAGTATGTCCACATGGGCCATAAATACTACAGATTCATGTGCGGCAAATCCGCAGTGTTTTATATTATAAGCAATGTGGACGAGATTTTTAGAAATCTTATCAATACGCTGTGAAACAGAACAGCATATCAATTTATACTGTGAATTTTCAAGCATATGATGAAATTCATAAATTTCACTGCAGTTTCACTGCAAAAATATACTTTGTGTGGCTGTATGCTTAGGGTCCCTACCAGTGTTGGACTGGGGTGCCTAGGGCCCACCAGTAAAATTCATTGGGGGCCCACTGCAAATATTACCCGTTCACACAGCAGTGGACAGCAGCAAGACGTTACAAGTTGATTGATTATAGGGGTCCCTGCAGTGACTTCAAGAAAGTGGGTGCCTAGGAAACGAGGATACTCTCAGCCACCCAGCTTGCTCGGGGCCCACCAGGGGATTCACCTGTACCCCCTGGGCATATTTGCATCTATCTGTGTAGTGGGCCCCATTCCGATACTAGAGATGACTACAACTCCCAGTATGTCCATTCTGTTATTCTGGGATATCAGAGGACAATTCAGAGAGGGAGTATTACCTGGACACCGGCCGACACTGCGCATGCGCTGGGAGCCTCACCAGCGGTTAGGGTAGGGAAAAATTCTGTGCTTTTTCCCTACACTAACCGCTAGTGAGGCTCCCAGCGCATGCGCAGTGTCGACCGGTGTTCCGTTAGATTTCCCTACCCCGTGAGATTTCCCTACCCTCGCCACTTCCAGCCGCACCGGACGGACATGACGTGAGGAGGTGTGCCGCGCAGGCACACAACGACCGGGTAGGGAAATTTCACAGCAGAGTTAGCTGGACATCGGCCGACACTGCGCATGCACCGGGAGCCTTACCAGCGGTTAGGGTAGGGAAAAATTACGGGCCAGTGCGCAGGCGCGGTGATCAGATGGATGTTCTCAGCTGGGCCAGTGCTTTTTCCCTACCCTAACCGCTGGTGAGGCGCCCAGCGCATGCGCAGTGTCGGCCGGTGTCCAGCTGAGAACATCCATCCGATCACCGCGCCTGCGCACTGGCCCGTAATTTTTCCCTACCCTAACCGCTGGTGAGGCTCCCAGCACATGCGCAGTGTCGACCGGTGTCCAGCTAACTCTGCTGTGAAATTTCCCTACCTCGTCGTTGTGCGCCTGCGCGGCACACCTCCGGAACACCTCCTCACATCATGTCTGGTGCGGCCGGAAGTGACAAGGGTAGGGAAATCTAACGGAACACCCATCCTGCTGTGCGCCCCACTCCCACCCCCTTCCCCCTTGAGAATCCCAGGGATTTATAAATTCCAGCTGAGCAATTTTTTTAGGTCCCAGAAAGAATACGTGTCTGGAAAAAAAGAGGACAAATGGTCACCAGAAAGTTAAAGAAAACAGGCTATGGTACTTGTGGGGCACTGTGGATGTCAATTATGGCACAACTATGGCTATGGTGGAAACTTATAGAGGGCTTTGGCTGAGATTTATAGGATGTTTATCTGTTATGGGGGAACTGTGACTGACATTTGTAGTGAGGGGTGCCTGGCACTTGTGGAGGAACAACGAAAAGATGGTAAGCAGTTATGGAGGCAGTGGATTAAATGTTTATGGCGTTGTCGCTCATTATCTCTAATGGGGACACTGTGGATAGCACAAGGGGCTCCGATTGTCAGATCTGTAGGAGTAGTAGTAGTAGTGTGGCTGGCACTAACTATGGTTGGTGGTTATGAGGGCAATTCCAGGCTCCTGAGTAAATGTATGAGGGCTCAGTCTGGCACTTATGATAAACACTGCGACTTGTGGTGTTATTGCTGTACTGTGATGACACTGACACGCAAACAATCTGTTCCAATGTATATCTTAGGCCTCATTTACCAAGGACTGTCTTTGTTGCCCCTAACAACCAATCAGAGCTCGGCTTTCATTTCTTTACCTGCTCTGGAAAAATAAAAGCTGCTTTCAAATTGGTTGCTATCGGCAATAAAGAGAGACTTACTGGTAGATAGCTTTGATGAATGAGAATCCATTCCTCAAGGGGGAGGTGCGCCTATGTTATTATGTATTGTATGTAATCCCCTGATATTATATATGATACACATTTATATATTTAGGCCAGGCATTGTTCCAATGTAGGTACGAAATGGAACATGAGGCTAAATTTACAACTTTTCAACACCATAAAACTGGTGTAGAAGATTGATCCATTCACCCCACAGCGTTCATCTGAACAGTCGTTGACCCTCGGCGTCACCAGCGACTGTTCTCATTCGGTACAACAGTGCTCTGCTCTGCTATCTTGGTTATTTCATAATGAATTTAATTTTAGGGGGCATTTCCATTTGGAACATTTATGACATATCCATAGGATGATGCCCCCGAAGTGTACAGACAGCAAGTCACACATGTGCGGCCACCCTTCACTCACAGCTATGGAACTTCAGAAAATAGCTTAGTGCTGGTTTGGCTATTTTCAGGAGTCCCATAGTGGTGAATGGAGAGGTGGCCGAGATTTTTCTGCTTGTTCTCCATTTGCCCCTATAGGACGTCCGAAAACAGGCGAGCGTGCTTGCTATTTTTGGAACTCTTTTTGGACGCCACACATGCGCAATGTGCTCTCCTTTTACTTCGGAACCCTGTTCTGGACATATGAGCAGGTCCCATAGGTGGACATTTATGGCACATCCTATCAATATATACCAGATATGTCCCAGAAAGGAATACCCCTTTAACCTCCTCCCTGAGAAAATCATGCATACACTCCTGAAACCAAAGACCACAAAATAAAGACACAGAACACAGAATTGGGGGATAAATGGGCAAATTATTTATTTAAAATATAAAAAAATGGCAAACCCCAGACTCACGGAGAGTCACCCTTCAACACTCAGGAGAGGAAAACCCCCTGTGGAGGAAACCTCTAGGGAACCATGGCTGGAGGGCTGCCCTTCCCTTGGGCTTAGAGGGTAATGCCACTATGTGGCTGCCACATAAATAGTAAGGGGGGTGCAGCAGCCGGGCTGATCTGGTTGGCTCGGCGGATGTCCCTTTCCTCCCATTGGGCGATGGGCTTCCTGCTAGAACCTCCAAATTTCGTCAAGGTGTGGTGGGCGGGAGTAGTCAAGCTCAAGGTCCTCAGGCCATCAAGTACGGCATCAAATATGGCCGCTCACCCGCTTTTTTACAAGGGTTCTTCCCTTATGACACACGTGCTTGTGATGTCACAGGTATCTATGACTAATGTTGGTGGCAGTGTTCTGAAGGGTTAACCATTTAGTGACTGTCAATGTGCTTTACTGCCGATGCCCTTAACCCCTTCCTGACCGCAGGAGGTGCAGTGCTTAGCGGTTATAGTCACCATTGGGCACAAAGCTTGATGGTTACATTGTTATTATAAGCTTGGCGGTTACTATGGGCAACTGAACAGTCTTTTAGGTAAACAGCTTGATGGTGTCAGTCTTTCACTGAGGCACACGGCCCTATAGTTACAGATCTCACCCTGAGGGCACTCGGTTACAGTTTTTGACAACTCACACTAACAAGATGTGGCGGGGCACGTGGATCAGGGCTGTCTTGTCAGGGCGATGCTAAGAAGGTCATTAGACACTCTCTTCCCTCCACCCAACTGTCATCTTCCTCTCAACTGTCTCTTGCTGTCTTCTCTCCTTGACTAGACATCTGATCATCAGCCACATCCCTGATTGGTGCTGGCCCTTTACACATCAGACACAAGAATACAGGTAAAGAGGACAGACATCATACATGACTGCTGGGCTTCCTCTGCACTCTCAGGCACACCGCCTCTTACACTAAAACTGAAAGCATTGATGAAATAGTTTAAAGGGGCAGCACCACGCCATTACAAGCTGCAGTATGCTGGCAACTTCAAGGCCACTGCACAGTGGATGGAGCCTTTTGCTTTTGGCTCCATCCACTGTTTTGATTCCAGGATGCTGAAAACAGCTAATCTGTGGGGTGCAGGTGCAATGGCCATGATACGGGTTGTTAAAGTTCTGTATTTGTTGTGACGCCAATTGCAGCGTGCGCAGGGTACTATCCCAGGGCCCTTTCAAGGTGTTATAACGCATGTCCCAGATTAGGAATGCCAGAGTGGTGTAATGGCCTATAATGTCTCTATAGCTTTGTGGTAGTTGTGTCTTCTACCTGGGTACGGCCGGACTCCTGGCTCACTTGCAATAAATTTTAGTGTAGTGATAGTAGGAGTAATAGAGGAATTTTTCAGAATAAATGATGTCCAGACCTTTAGATGAAGTTCAAACGTGTCTTTACTTGACATAACTTTCATCCAAGCAGTATACAGCTTTGATCTCTTGGTCCCAGCAGGTTTTGGCAATCATTGGCAGGAATGAGTGCTTCTGCTTGAAATGTGACCTCTACTGTGTGGGGACAGACAAGCTGAGGAGGAATTGGCTTCTCCTAGGTCTCTGGACTTATCTCGCAGATGGATACTCAGGGGATGCTTTCTTCCTGGAACTCTGGAGTTTGTTTGTAGTTTTCTGCTTTTCTCATCCAGCTGAGCTAAAGGTGCTCAGACTGGGTATATGGCCAAGTCTCAGCCGAGACTCGGTCCTTGCTGTCTTCCCTATGCAGGGGAGCTCCTCACACACACCCTACTTCAAGCAGGGGGTGGGCTACACTGACTCTAACTTCCTTCTCCATCCATGCTGCAGGATGTGGGAACTGCCCACTCTCTCCACAGAAGGGGAGCCAAGTTGGAATAATCCATTCCAGCTCAGATTCACTAAACTGTAGCTTGTACTTGCCAATGTGTTGCTGCCACCTACTGGTAACCAGGAAAATTACAGGAACAATTACATTTAACATGGTTTTATGCACATTTGTGGAAGAAATGAGCAAAATCACATCAGATGACAGTATAAAGGCTCTTAGAAGATAGTAGCGAGTTAGAGGTGTGTAGTAACACAACTCTGGGGTGTTACACAGGGTTTCCACCATAGTTGCCACCTGCTTAGTAAACCACTAACCTAGCCGGTATTACTGATAATCTTCTGGGAAAAGTGGCAAGCCTACATTTAGTGCGTACATTATATAATAGTTTAGGGTGACCGCTTTCATAACCCCCAAACAGAACAGCCGGCCTCTATCCTTGTCTGTAATGCCGATAATAATAGGACATGTTCTATCATTTTGCAGAACGGCCATGCGGACATACAGACACGGAATGCACACTGGGTCTTTTTTTTTTTTTGCAGCCCCATTGAAGTAAAGTGAACGGTACAGACATGAAAAAAAAAATACGTTTGTGTGCAGGAGCCCTAAGATGGGCCCTAAGTACCCTAGTCCGACACTGCAGCCGAGTATGTCCACATGGGCCATAAATACTACAGATTCATGTGCGGCAAATCCGCAGTGTTTTATATTATAAGCAATGTGGACGAGATTTTTAGAAATCTTATCAATACGCTGTGAAACAGAACAGCATATCAATTTATACTGTGAATTTTCAAGCATATGATGAAATTCATAAATTTCACTGCAGTTTCACTGCAAAAATATACTTTGTGTGGCTGTATGCTTAGGGTCCCTACCAGTGTTGGACTGGGGTGCCTAGGGCCCACCAGTAAAATTCATTCTGGGGGCCCACTGCAAATATTACCCGTTCACACAGCAGTGGACAGCAGCAAGATGTTACAAGTTGATTGATTATAGGGGTCCCTGCAGTGACTTCAAGAAAGTGGGTGCCTTGGAAACGAGGATACTCTCAGCCACCCAATCTATCTATAATAATAAACTGTTAAATAATCTACCCAGTTTTTATATGGATGTTTAGGCTGGTTGAGATGTTGTACACTGCCTCTAAATCTAGAGCAGTCACTCTACTTTGCCATGTGCCAGGTGTGCAGAGGGTGGGGGACTAGTTGCCCACCTTGCTCGGGGCCCACCAGGGGATTCACCTGTACCCCCTGGGCATATTTGCATGTATCTGTGTAGTGGGCGCCATTCCGATACTAGAGATGACTACAACTCCCAGTGTGTCCATTCTGTTATTCTGGGATATCAGAGGACAATTCAGAGAGGGAGTATGTAGTGTACGGGGACTGTAATGCCCGTCACTACAGAAGGGTCACTTGTGTGCTGTCGTCCCCATTATTTATGGGGAAGTTGGTATAAGTCGTCTTTATAAAATGTAATGTAATGCTATGTATTTCCCTGTTGCTGTAAAATGTGCATGTACAGGCCTGCTAGGGGTGTCATTCCAGCTCTTAGTCACTAGAGGGAGCTAGGGAGCCCTAGGTTATATAAGGCCCAGTCAGGGAGAGGAAAGGGAGACTTTAGACTGAGTTAGAGATCAGACTATGTCTGAGTCAAGTCCAGGCCGGAAGCCTGCAAACCAGGAGAGGGTATTGCTGTCCCTGTAACCGGGTTCCAGATCCAAGGAGAAGGTTCCCCTCCTGAGTTCGTACATGCAGAAGCAGCAAAACCACCGTTAATCAGCCGGAGGAGACTGGGAGTTCAGAAGTTTCTAGAGCCTGAGGAAGCTGAGAGAGAGACAGGGGCAAGCCCAGAAAAGCAAGAGGTACTAAAGATAACAGAGGAGGTACTTGATCATTATAAAACCAAGGATATAAGCCAGAGCTAGGGCATTGGGCCTTGGAGAAGAGTTTCTATGTTCCAGGATCAGTCAGGAATAGAGTGCAAGCCGCCTGTACTACAAATCCTGTGTCTAACACTCTGAATGTCACCTTGCTATATATTGCCTGCATCAAATGTATTGAAACCAACTGTCTGCAAAGGAACTGCGCTTCCATCTATGTCCATGCATGATGACTACTAAAGTTTGAGTTCTGTTTTAACATCACGTGGTTCCTCAGTTATTCCTGCTATCAGCAAACGGCGTGCCACCGTTTAATTGGCACTGGCGTCACGAACATTTCTCATCATCACCTGCCCTTGCAGAGAGTTAGCCGTCTCAGGTTAGTGTCTATTGCACTACAACACCCAGTAACATTTCTAAACCTAACTTGAGTACGCTGCACCTCTCTTTTGGCGTCACAAACAGGATACGCACGCTTTCTAGTGCAAGAAGCGTGAACTTTGTGCCTTATACAGTTGCCCTGTGACCAAAGTGACAAATTGCCTGTTTTATTAAAGTGGACTTTGTGGACTGAAAAACATACCCAAAGTGTCCCTAAAAACCTCCAAAAAGCGCTGTGCAGTGTTGCGCTATCGAGAGGAAGGAAATCGCCACATCGGAGTGTGGTTTTTTGGACTTTTTATCATCCTGCTTGCTGTCAGTGAATAGACGGCGCTTCTACCAAAGATGGCCGCTGAGGCTACTGAAATAGCTGCTGCATCATCTTCATCCCGAAAAGGCGGGAAAAATTGGCGCCTTTTTGAGGAAGTTGCGGGAAGGAGTTCAAGGTCAGGCGCCACTGCTTATCTGGACATTTGCATGTCGGCCAGCATGGACTCCGCCTTCCATATACTGGAATACCTGGGGGGCGGCCTCCCAGTGCAATGGGAGGAGCTGGCTGATCTTATTGGCGCCACCCTATCGCTCTCCAGAGAAGGATCGAGCATGTTGGAGAGTGAGCACCGCTTTGCTGCAACGTCCACGCCTGAAATACCAAAGATGACTGATATTGGTGTAGAGCCAGAGGAGGCTCCGCCGGCCTACTCTCCGGGACTGGAGAGACCCGCCTGCCCGCAACGGGAGAAAGAACCGGAGCCCTGCTATGGCTCCTGGAGAGACTTCTTTCAGCCCTCTTTCAAGTGGTCTTCAATAATGGCAGAGATCCGGGAGGCCGCTATAAAGCGGAATACAAAGACTAAAATCTATTATGAGGAATTGACCAAGACTATCCATGAACGACACACCGACACCCAGCCCCGCCTGGAAAGGAGAAAGGGGTTGGTGGTGTCCTTTGACAAAACCCGTGGCTACGGGTTCATCCAAGATTATCTAACTGGCAGAGACTTGTATGTTAACAGAAGATCTGTCAAGAGAGACTACCTCCCTTCCTATCAGCACAGCCTCCGCGAGGGAGAGGAAGTGGAGTTCACCCCTGCCGAGAGCCTGAGAGGCCCTTATGCAACTGCCGTGACCCGTCCCAAGCGAGAACCTGAGGACTGGGAGGCAGAAGAAGACTACTCTGGCTGCGAGCGGGAACCTGAACGCTCTCCAGAGCCGGCCCATCACGCCTTCCAGGAGCAGAGCTCCTTCATTGGGCCTAATGTCTTCTGGCAGCCAACCGTGTTGGAAAAATGGGTGAGCCCTTACCCTTCCCCCGAGCTGCCTCGTCGGGAGAAGACCATACAGGACCTGGAGAACTTAAAAGGACTTCGGGTTACCTTGGAGAACATCCGGAAGGGTCGGAGACCCGATGCGCCACCAGAACCTGCAGAGGCCGAGTCCGAGCCATCGTTGTCTGTACCTGCGCCGGCGGCACCAGCAGACGACAGCGACTCCAACACGGAGAGCATCGGTCACCAGATTGTCCGGCTGGAAGAGAAGTTGCGGGAGCTGCGCAAGATCGCGACCGCCAGGATCCGGACGCCGCCAAAGAAGGACGAGGTAAGGGTGCCTGTCACCACCCGTAGACCACCTTCTACTAATGTTGCTCCGTCCGGGCCCCAAAGAAGACCCACTATTGCTGTGAAATTGCTGTGAACTGCTGCACAGAGCCCACCGGACCGCTTGCGGCGGCGGTACCCAATGCAGCATCACCCACAATCAGTATGCCGGGACCGGTACGGTCCACCCGAGGGTTTACCCCTAGGCCCATGGGGCCAATACCTATTAGGGGCCCCTTTACCTTGCAGCTGCCCCCTGACACCGTTATGTGGGCACATCCTTCTGTAGAGGACTACTACAGGCCGTACTTGCCAGCAGAGCCGGGTAATTATGACATGCCACTGTGAATCAGCCTGCTAGGCCTTTGATTTATTTTGTTAGAAATGATGATGTTGAAAGCTTAACCCTTCCAGGACAGGAGTCCTATGTTTTCTGGTTCTTTGTTGCTGCTGCCAGTTCATCCACGGCTCAGTGGTAGGTGTTAACCACTGAAATCACAAGGTCAACAAAGCCAAGTTTGTTTCCAGGATCTCCTGCCTGCTGTTGCTATCCCACGCCAAGTTGTGCCTGTTCCTTTGTTGCACCTTTTACCCTTACCCCCCTTTTCAGGTTGATCAGGGGTATTACAGCACTTGTTTTATATTGTGCAACTTGATACTAAGGAACCGTGCCCGGAGACAGACTCAAAAGAACCTGAGCCTCTGAGATTCTTACTCTTTTTTAAAGGAAATGTGCCCAGAGATGGACTCCACCGCACGAGAGCCTCTGTGATTTAATAGGAAAATAACCTGGGTACGGACTCATGTTTGTTCTTTGAGCCTCCAAGAACTTTTATACTGTTTTATCTATTTTGCTGTTCTATTATGGACTTATTCATTGTCATGGACTATCCTGGTTATAATGTTACGCTGTGCCAGGTCAGCGCCCCAGTTCCATTCCCTATCCTGAGAAGAAGAGAACGACGCCCCTTGTCACCAACCTTCACCTTTGCCAATTGGACCTGATGCGAATGTAAATGCAGATGAATTACATGTATGTATGCCTGCATGTCTCTTTTTCTGTTTCAGGTAGAGATTCCAGTTGGGCGAACCCTGATGGAGTACGAGGTCGTACTCAGCTTAAAGCAGTGGGGTATGTAGTGTACGGGGACTGTAATGCCCGTCACTACAGAAGGGTCACTTGTGTGCTGTCGTCCCCCTTATTTATGGGGAAGTTGGTATAAGTCGTCTTTATAAAATGTAATGTAATGCTATGTATTTCCCTGTTGCTGTAAAATGTGCATGTACAGGCCTGCTAGGGGTGTCATTCCAGCTCTTAGTCACTAGAGGGAGCTAGGGAGCCCTAGGTTATATAAGGCCCAGTCAGGGAGAGGAAAGGGAGACTTTAGACTGAGTTAGAGATCAGACTATGTCTGAGTCAAGTCCAGGCCGGAAGCCTGCAAACCAGGAGAGGGTATTGCTGTCCCTGTAACCGGGTTCCAGATCCAAGGAGAAGGTTCCCCTCCTGAGTTCGTACATGCAGAAGCAGCAAAACCACCGTTAATCAGCCGGAGGAGACTGGGAGTTCAGAAGTTTCTAGAGCCTGAGGAAGCTGAGAGAGAGACAGGGGCAAGCCCAGAAAAGCAAGAGGTACTAAAGATAACAGAGGAGGTACTTGATCATTATAAAACCAAGGATATAAGCCAGAGCTAGGGCATTGGGCCTTGGAGAAGAGTTTCTATGTTCCAGGATCAGTCAGGAATAGAGTGCAAGCCGCCTGTACTACAAATCCTGTGTCTAACACTCTGAATGTCACCTTGCTATATATTGCCTGCATCAAATGTATTGAAACCAACTGTCTGCAAAGGAACTGCGCTTCCATCTATGTCCATGCATGATGACTACTAAAGTTTGAGTTCTGTTTTAACATCACGTGGTTCCTCAGTTATTCCTGCTATCAGCAAACGGCGTGCGACCGTTTAATTGGCACTGGCGTCACGAACATTTCTCATCATCACCTGCCCTTGCAGAGAGTCAGCCGTCTCAGGTTAGTGTCTATTGCACTACAACACCCAGTAACATTTCTAAACCTAACTTGAGTACGCTGCAAGTATAAGCTGGACACCGGCTACACTAACCGCTAGTGACGCTCCCAGCGCATGCGCAGTGTCGACCGGTGTTCCGTTAGATTTCCCTACCCCGTGAGATTTCCTTACCCTCGTCACTTCCAGCCGCACCGGACATGACGTGAGGAGGTGTGCCGTGCAGGCACACAACGACCGGGTAGGGAAATTTCACAGCAGAGTTAGCTGGACACCGGCCGACACTGCGCATGCATCGGGAGCCTTACCAGAGGTTAGGGTAGGGAAAAATTACGGACCAGTGCGCAGGCGTGGTGATCAGATGGATGTTCTCAGCTGGGCCAGTGCTTTTTCCTTAACCGCTGGTGAGGCTCCCAGCGCATGCGCAGTGTCGGCCGGTGTCCAGCTGAGAACATCCATCCGATCACCGCGCCTGCGCACTGGCCCGTAATTTTTCCCAACCCTAACCGCTGGTGAGGCTACCTGCAAATGCGCAGTGTCGGCCGGTGTCCAGCTAACTCTGCTGTGAAATTTCCCTACCTCGTCGTTGTGCGCCTGCGCGGCACACCTCCGGAACACCTCCTCACATCATGTCCGGTGCGGCCGGAAGTGACAAGGGTAGGGAAATCTCACGGGGTAGGGAAATCTAACGGAACACCCGTCCTGCTGTGCGCCCCACTCCCACCCCCTTCCCCCTTGAGAATCCCAGGGATTTATAAATTCCAGCTGAGCAATTTTTTTAGGTCCCAGAAAGAATACGTGTCTGGAAAAAAAGAGGACAAATGGTCACCAGAAAGTTAAAGAAAACAGCCTATGGTACTTGTGGGGCATTGTGGATGTCAATTATGGCACAACTATGGCTATGGTGGAAACTTATAGAGGGCTTTGACTGAGATTTATAGGACGTTTATCTGTTATGGGGGAACTGTGCCTGACATTTGTAGTGAGGGGTGCCTGGCACTTGTGGAGGAACAACGAAAAGATGGTAAGCAGTTATGGAGGCAGTGGATTAAATGTTTTGGGACACTGACTGGCACTAATATGGCTCTTATGGTAGCACTGTGGTTGCTCTGTTAGACAGACATAGTAGCTAGTACTTATGGAGGCACGGTGAATGGTATTTGTAGGGGAACCATGGTTGTCACCTTTGGCATCAGCGTTGATAGATCTTATGTGGTTGCTCTGTTAGACTGGCATAGTCGCTAGTACTTATGGAGGCACTGTAGATGGCATTTACAGGGGCACCATGGTTGTCACCTTTGGCATCAGCATTGATAGCTCTTATGTTAGCAATATTGCTGGGAGTGGTAGGGGCAGAGTGGATTTCACTTATGGAGACTTAGTGGCAGGCGGTTTGGGGGCACAGTGGCTTTCAATTATGGAGGTACAGTGGCTGGCAGTAATGGGGGCATTCGGGCTATCACCCTTGGCATCACTGTGGATAACACCTGTGGGGGGTCAGTATTGCTGGGATTTCTTGGTGAACTATTGAGGCCAGTTACGGAGACAGCAGATTCAACTTATGGGGACATTGGTTGGAACTTATATGGCGTTGTCGCTCATTATCTCTAATGGGGACACTGTGGATAGCACAAGGGGCTCCAATTGTCAGATCTTTAGTAGTAGTGTGGCTGGCACTAACTATGGTTGGCGGTTATGAGGGCAATTCCAGGCTCTTGAGTAAATGTATGAGGGCTCAGTCTGGCACTTATGATAAACACTGCGACTTGTGGTGTTATTGCTGTACTGTGATGACACTGACACGCAAACAATCTGTTCCAATGTATATCTTAGGCCTCATTTACCAAGGACTGTCTTTGTTGCCCCTAACAACCAATCAGAGCTCGGCTTTCATTTCTTTACCTGCTCTGTAAAAATAAAAGCTGCTTTCTGATTGGTTGCTATGGGCAATAAAGAGAGACTTACTGGTAGATAGCTTTGATGAATGAGAATCCATTCCTCAAGGGGGAGGTGCGCCTATGTTATTATTTATTGTATGTAATCCCCTGATATTATATATGATACACATTTATATATTTAGGCCAGGCATTGTTCCAATGTAGGTACGAAATGGAACATGAGGCTAAATTTGCAACTTTTCAACACCATAAAACTGGTGTAGAAGATTAATCCATTCACCCCACAGCGTTCACCGGAACAGTCGTTGACCCTCGGCGTCACCAGCGACTATTCTCATTCGGTACAACAGTGCTCTGCTCTGCTATCTTGGTTATTTCATAATGAATTTCATTTTAAGGGCTATTTCCATTTGGAACATTTATGACATATCCATAGGATGATGCCCCCGAAGTGTACAGACAGCAAGTCACACATGTGCGGCCACCCTTCACTCACAGCTATGGAACTTCAGAAAATAGCTTAGTGCTGGTTTGGCTATTTTCAGGAGTCCCATAGTGGTGAATGGAGAGGTGGCCGAGATTTTTCTGCTTGTTCTCCATTTGCCGCTATAGGACGTCCAAAAACAGGCGAGCGTGCTTGCTATTTTTGGAACGCCCATAGCAATGAATGGAGAGGACGCCACACATGCGCAATGTGCTCTCCTTTTACTTCGGACCCCTGTTCTGGACATATGAGCAGGTCCCATAGGTGGGACTTGCACCTATCGGACATTTATGGCACATCCTATCAATATATACCAGATATGTCCCAGAAAGGAATACCCCTTTAACCTCCTCCCTGAGAAAATCATGCATACACTCCTGAAACCAAAGACCGCAAAATAAAGACACAGAACACAGAATTGGGGGATAAATGGCCAAATTATTTATTTAAAATATTAAAAAATGGCAAACCCCAGACTCACGGAGAGTCACCCTCCAGCGCTCAGGAGAGGAAAACCCCCTGTGGAGGAAACCTCTAGGGAACCATGGCTGGAGGGCTGCCCTTCCCTTGGGCTTAGAGGGTAATGCCACTATGTGGCTGCCACATAAATAGTAAGGGGGGGTGCAGCAGCCGGGCTGATATGGTTGGCTCGGCAGATGTCCCTTTACTCCCATTGGGCGATGGGCTTCCTGCTAGAACCTCCAAATTTCGTCAAGGTGCGGTGGGCGGGTGTAGTCAAGCTCAAGGTCCTCAGGCCATCAAGTACGGCATCAAATATGGCCGCTCGCCCGCTTTTTACAAGGGTTCTTCCCTTATGACACACGTGCTTGTGATGTCACAGGTGTTTATGACTAATGTTGGTGGCAGTGTTCTGAAGGGTTAACCATTTAGTGACTGTCAATGTGCTTTACTGCCGATGCCCTTAACCCCTTCCTGACCGCACTTTGTCAATATACTTCAGTTTGGATAACCGCCATAATATTTATGATCCCCCGACGATCGCAGGGTTGCCTCCTTTGGGGGAGCATGTTTGTTCTGTTATTGACAGCCGACACCGAGTACTTGGACCATTGGCTCTTGCACCATGTAAATGAACAAACTTACAGCATGGTGTGGTCAGTTTTATATGTGACCCTCAATCCTATCCTGGGACTGCACTTGAGTATGGCGCAGACATGAAACAGACACTTGTATCTTGACTTTACCCAAGCAGGAGGTGCAGTGCTTAGCAGTTATAGTCACCATTGGGCACAAAGCTTGATGGTTACATTGTTATTATAAGCTTGGCGGTTACTATGGGAAACTGAACAGTCTTTTAGGTAAACAGCTTGATAGTGTCTTTAACTGAGGCACATGGCCCTATAGTTACATATCTCACCGTGACGGCACTCGGTTACAGTTTCTGACAACTCACACTAACAAGATGTGGCCGGGCACGTGGATCAGGGCTGTCTTGTCAGGGTCATGCTAAGGAGACACTGGCGGATCCAGAGAGGGGGGGCAACAGGGCAATTCCCCTCCCCCCTTCCCCGAGCTGCTCAGAAGTGGGGGGGCGGCGGGGCACAGGGAGATGAACGCTTCCATTTTGGAAGCGCTCATCTCCATAGTCATCTGTATCGCCGTCCTCAGGACAGCGATACAGATGCCTGTGCTGAGGCAGGGGAGGGAGAGGCGTGTCCCTTTTCCTTCCTCTGCCGCCTGAGCCGTACACCGCGGGACACAGGCCAGGAGAGGCCTGCATCGCATTGCTGCCAAGGAGGTAAGTATAAGTGTTTATTTTTATTTTTTTATATATATATACAATACTTTTACTGGCACATTGGGAGGGGGGGCTGTTATTACTGGCACATAATGGGGGCTGTTATTACTGGCACATAATGGGGGCTGTAATTACTGGCACATAATGGGGGGCTGTTATTACTGGCACATAATGGGGGGCTGTTATTACTGGCACATAATGGGGGGCTGTTATTTCTGGCACATAATGGGGGGCTGTTATTACTGGCACATTGGGGGGCTGTTTTTACTGGCACATTGGGAGGGCTGTTATTACTGTCACATGATGGGGGGCTGTTATTACTGGCACATTATTGGGGGAACTTATTACTGGCACATTATTGGGGGCACTATAGGGGCATCTACTTAGGCCACAAAGAAGGGGTATTTTATATGGGGGGCTCTTTACAGTAGAATTCTATACTGGGACACATTATGGTGGTCACTATGGGGAAGGGGGGAAAGGAGTACTATGGCGTCATCTACGGGGGCACTAATAAGGGGTATTTTATACTTGCAAATTATGGGGGACACTGAGGGCATCTACTGGGGCATTTTATACTGGTACATTATGGGGTGGCACTAGGAGGAAGAGGGGAGAGGAGCACTATGGAAGCATTTACTGGGGGCACTATATATTTTATACTGGCACATTATTGGGGCACTATGGGGACATTAGCTCAACTGGGGTCACATACACTGTGAGTTTAAGTTAGTTAAATATCGATGTCTTAATGTTCAGGCCCCCTCGCTAATGTGATCTAATCTTACTGTATTCTAAAGTCTCCTGATGTGAACCCACAACCTCCAAAGTATCAGTGTATCAGAGGCAAAGCATTAACCCTCACAGCCATAAAGGAGGCATTGCAACTAATTGAAAAAAAACTGACTTCTACTGTTATAGCTGGCTAAGTGTACATCTATACACATGACTGCTGCCCCAACACACCCAGCACTGCTATATGACAGCTGTCCCAGCACACTCAGCTCTGCTATATCTCTATATATGAGCAGCTGTCATGTGTATAGATGTACACTTAGCCAGCTATAACAGTAGAAGTCTCATATTTTTTCAGTCAGCAGCAAGGCATCTCCTATGGTCTTGTGGTTAGATGCTTTGCCTCTGCTACAGAAGGTCGTGGGTTCAAATCCCAGCAGAAACCTTTTCTGAAATACAAGCACTAACTCCATATATGGACATACAGGGCGGGACACAGGAAGAGGCTGCATCGCATCGCTGAAATGGAGGTAAGTAGAAGTGTTTATTATTATTTTTTTAATACCCGACTGTTACTGCCATGTGGGGAGCGGTGGGGGGGGAACTTGATACTGGCACATGGGGGAGGGGGGTTGGCACCTGATACTGGCACCTGGGGGGGGGGTTGGCACCTGATACTGGCACATGGGGGGGGAGAGAGGCACCTGATACTGTGGATGGCACTGTTTAGGGGAGGGTATCTGTGGATGGCACTGTTTAGGGGAGGGGGATCTGTGGATGGCACTGTTTAGGGGAGGAGATCTGTGGATGGCACTGTTTAGGGGAGGGGGATCTGTGGATGGCACTGTTTAGGGGAGGGGGGATCTGTTGATGGCACTGTTTAGGGGAGGGGGGATCTGTTGATGGCACTGATTAGGGGAGGGGGATCTGTGGATGGCACTGTTTAGGGGAGGGGGATCTGTGGATGGCACTGTTTAGGGGAGGGGATCTGTGGATGGCACTGTTTAGGGGAGACGGATCTGTGGATGGCACTATTTAGGGGAGGGGGATCTGTGGATGGCACTGTTTAGGGGAGGGGGATCTGTGGATGGCACTATTTAGGGGAGGGGGATCTGTGGATGGCACTATTTAGGGGAGGGGGATCTGTGGATGGCACTATTTAGGGGAGGGGGATCTGTGGATGGCACTATTTAGGGGAGGGGGATCTGTGGATGGCACTATTTAGGGGAGGGGGATCTGTGGATGGTACTATTTAGGGGAGGGGGATCTGTGGATGGCACTATTTAGGGGAGGGGGATCTGTGGATGGCACAGGGGGGGGGACCCATAATTTTTTTTTGCTATGGGGCCCATGCATTTCTAGCTACGCCCCTGGTCACATTATAAGGAGAATTATTTCTACTGGGGGGGGGCTTTATTACTCCCCATGGTATGACCCCCTCGTAGCAGCACCAGCCTCTCCCTGCTCTGCTATCCCTCTGCACCTTCTCCAAATCCTTATTATGAAATCTTTCTCATTAGGATAAAACACAACATCAGCTCCACCGAGCCCCCGACCAAAGTGTTGAAGTGTCGTCCGAGATCCCCAAGGGCCAAGCCAAGTAACTATAAGTTTTCACGTGAAATATGTTTGTTATACACATATAGCATACACTATGCCACACAATATACAGTATACCGCAGCACCGCTACACTGTGTAGTCTGTTCTATAAGCACCATTGTTTTGTGGCGGCGGACAGAAAATAATCTGGAAGTTCCCCTCCAGAGACCAGGCAATGGATCCGCCACTGTAAGGAGGTCATTAGACACTCTCTTCCTTTCACCCAACTGTCATCTTCCTCTCAACTGCCTCTTGCTGTCTTCTCTCCTTGACTAGACATCTGATCATCAGCCACATCCCAGATTGATTCCAGGATGCAGAAAACAGCTAATCTGTGGGGTGCAGGTGCAATGGCCAGGATACGGGTTGTTAAAGTTCTGTATTTATCGTGACGCCAATTGCAGCAAGCGCAGGGTACTATCCCAGGGCCCTTCCAAGGTGTTATAACGCACGTCCCAGATTAGGAATGCCAGAGTGGTGTAATGGCCTATAATGTCTCTATAGCTTTGTGGTAGTTGTGTCACAGTGTCTTCTACCTGGGTACGGCCGGACTCCTGACTCCTGGCTCGCTTGCAATAAATTGTAGTGATAGTAGGAGTAATAGAGGATTTTTCAGAATAAATTATGTCCAGACCTTTAGATGAAGTTCAAACGTTTCTTTACTTGACATAACTTTCATCCAAGCAGTATATGATCTCTTGGTCCCAGCAGGTTTTGGCAATGATTGGCAGGAATGAGTGCTTCTGCTTTAAATGTGACCTCTGCTGTCTGGGGGACAGACAAGCTGAGGAGGAATTGGCTTCTCCTAGGTCTCTGGACTTATCTCGCAGATGGATTCTCAGGGGATGCTTTCTTCCTGGAACTCTGGAGTTTGTCTGTAGTTTTCTGCTTTTCTCATCCAGCTGAGCTAAAGGTGCTCAGACTGGGTATATTGCTTAGTAAACCACTAACCTAGCCGGTATTACTGATAATCTTCTGGGAAAAGTGGCAAGCCTACATTTAGTGCGTACATTATATAATAGTTTAGGGTGACCGCTTTCATAACCCCCAAACAGAACAGCCGGCCTCTATCCTTGTCTGTAATGCCGATAATAATAGGACATGTTCTATCAGTTTGCAGAACGGCCATGCGGACATACAGACACGGAATGCACACTGAGTCTTTTTTTTTTTTGCAGCCCCATTGAAGTAAAGTGAACGGTACAGACATGAAAAAAAAAATACGTTTGTGTGCAGGAGCCCTAAGTACCCCAGTCCGACACTGCAGCCGAGTATGTCCACATGGGCCATAAATACTACAGATTCATGTGCGGCAAATCCGCAGTGTTTTATATTATAAGCAATGTGGACGAGATTTTTAGAAATCTTATCAATACGCTGTGAAACAGAACAGCATATCAATTTATACTGTGAATTTTCAAGCATATGATGAAATTCATAAATTTCACTGCAGTTTCACTGCAAAAATATACTTTGTGTGGCTGTATGCTTAGGGTCCCTACCAGTGTTGGACTGGGGTGCCTAGGGCCCACCAGTAAAATTCATTCTGGGGGCCCACTGCAAATATTACCCGTTCACACAGCAGTGGACAGCAGCAAGATGTTACAAGTTGATTGATTATAGGGGTCCCTGCAGTGACTTCAAGAAAGTGGGTGCCTAGGAAACGAGGATACTCTCAGCCACCCAATCTATCTATAATAATAAACTGTTAAATAATCTACCCAGTTTTTATATGGATGTTTAGGCTGGTTGTGATGTTGTACACTGCCTCTAAATCTAGAGCAGTCACTCTACTTTGCCATGTGCCAGGTGTGCAGAGGGTGGGGGACTAGTTGCCCACCTTGCTCGGGGCCCACCAGGGGATTCACCTGTACCCCCTGGGCATATTTGCATGTATCTGTGTAGTGGGCCCCATTCCGATACTAGAGATGACTACAACTCCCACTGTGTCCATTCTGTTATTCTGGGATATCAGAGGACAATTCAGAGAGGGAGTATAAGCTGGACACCGGCCGATACTGCGCATGCGCTGGGAGCCTCACCAGCGGTTAGGGTAGGGAAAAATTCTGTGCTTTTTCCCTACACTAACCGCTAGTGAGGCTCCCAGCGCATGCGCAGTGTCAACCGGTGTTCCGTTAGATTTCCCTACCCCGTGAGATTTCCCTACCCTCGTCACTTCCAGCCGCACCGGACATGACGTGAGGAGGTGTGCAGGCACACAACGACCGGGTAGGGAAATTTCACAGCAGAGTTAAATGGACACCGGCTGACACTGCGCATGCACCGGGAGCCTTACCAGCGGTTAGGGTAGGGAAAAATTACGGGCCAGTGCGCAGGCGCAGTGATCAGATGGATGTTCTCAGCTGGGCCAGTGCTTTTTCCCTACCCTAACCGCTGGTGAGGCTCCCAGCGCATGCGCAGTGTCGGCCGGTGTCCAGCTGAGAACATCTATCCGATCACCGCACCTGCACACTGGCCCGTAATTTTTCCCTACCCTAACCGCTGGTGAGGCTCCCAGCACATGCACAGTGTCAACCGGTGTCCAGCTAACTCTGCTGTGAAATTTCCCTACCTCGTCGTTGTGCGCCTGCGCAGCACACCTCCGGAACACCTCCTCACATCATGTCCGGTGCGGCCGGAAGTGACAAGGGTAGGGAAATCTCACGGGGTAGGGAAATCTAACAGAACACCCGCCCTGCTGTGCGCCCCACTCCCACCCCCTTCCCCCTTGAGAATCCCAGGGATTTATAAATTCCAGCTGAGCAATTTTTTTAGGTCCCAGAAAGAATACGTGTCTGGAAAAAAAGAGGACAAATGGTCACCAGAAAGTTAAAGAAAACAGGCTATGGTACTTGTGGGGCACTGTGGATGTCAGTTATGGCACAACTATGGCTATGGTGGAAACTTATAGAGGGCTTTGGCTGAGATTTATAGGATGTTTATCTGTTATGGGGGAACTGTGACTGACATTTGTAGTGAGGGGTGCCTGGCACTTGTGGAGGAACAACGAAAAGATGGTAAGCAGTTATGGAGGCAGTGGATTAAATGTTTATGGCGTTGTCGCTCATTATCTCTAATGGGGACACTGTGGATAGCACAAGGGGCTCCAATTGTCAGATCTGTAGTAGTAGTAGTAGTAGTGTGGCTGGCACTAACTATGGTTGGCGGTTATGAGGGCAATTCCAGGCTCCTGAGTAAATGTATGAGGGCTCAGTCTGGCACTTATGATAAACACTGCGACTTGTGGTGTTATTGCTGTACTGTGATGACACTGACACGCAAACAATCTGTTCCAATGTATATCTTAGGCCTCATTTACCAAGGACTGTCTTTGTTGCCCCTAACAACCAATCAGAGCTCGGCTTTCATTTCTTTACCTGCTCTGGAAAAATAAAAGCTGCTTTCAAATTGGTTGCTATCGGCAATAAAGAGAGACTTACTGGTAGATAGCTTTGATGAATGAGAATCCATTCCTCAAGGGGGAGGTGCGCCTATGTTATTATGTATTGTATGTAATCCCCTGATATTATATATGATACACATTTATATATTTAGGCCAGGCATTGTTCCAATGTAGGTACGAAATGGAACAGGAGGCTAAATTTGCAACTTTTCAACACCATAAAACTGGTGTAGAAGATTGATCCATTCCCCCCACAGCGTTCACCTGAACAGTCGTTGACCCTCGGCGTCACCAGCGACTGTTCTCATTCGGTACAACAGTGCTCTGCTCTGCTATCTTGGTTATTTCATAATGAATTTAATTTTAGGGGGCATTTCCATTTGGAACATTTATGACATATCCATAGGATGATGCCCCCGAAGTGTACAGACAGCAAGTCACACATGTGCGGCCACCCTTCACTCACAGCTATGGAACTTCAGAAAATAGCTTAGTGCTGGTTTGGCTATTTTCAGGAGTCCCATAGTGGTGAATGGAGAGGTGGCCGAGATTTTTCTGCTTGTTCTCCATTTGCCGCTATAGGACGTCCAAAAACAGGTGAGCGTGCTTGCTATTTTTGGAACGCCCATAGCAATGAATGGAGAGGACGCCACACATGCGCAATGTGCTCTCCTTTTACTTCGGACCCCTGTTCTGGACATATGAGCAGGCCCCATAGGTAGGACTTGCACCTATCGGACATTTATGGCACATCCTATCAATATATACCAGATATGTCCCAGATAGGAATACCCCTTTAACCTCCTCCCTGAGAAAATCATGCATACACTCCTGAAACCAAAGACCGCAAAATAAAGACACAGAACACAGAATTGGGGGATAAATGGGCAAATTATTTATTTAAAATATAAAAAAATGGCAAACCCCAGACTCACGGAGAGTCACCCTTCAACACTCAGGAGAGGAAAACCCCCTGTGGAGGAAACCTCTAGGGAACCATGGCTGGAGGGCTGCCCTTCCCTTGGGCTTAGAGGGTAATGCCACTATGTGGCTGCCACATAAATAGTAAGGGGGGTGCAGCAGCCGGGCTGATCTGGTTGGCTCGGCGGATGTGCCTTTCCTCCCATTGGGCGATGGGCTTCCTGCTAGAACCTCCAAATTTCGTCAAGGTGTGGTGGGCGGGAGTAGTCAAGCTCAAGGTCCTCAGGCCATCAAGTACGGCATCAAATATGGTCGCTCGCCCGCTTTTTTACAAGGGTTCTTCCCTTATGACACACGTGCTGTGATGTCACAGGTGTCTATGACTAATGTTGGTGGCAGTGTTCTGAAGGGTTAACTATTTAGTGACTGTCAATGTGCTTTACTGCCGATGCCCTTAACCCCTTCCTGACCGCACTTTGTCAATATACTTCAGTTTGGATAACCGCCATAATATTTATGATCCCCCGACGATAGCAGGGTTTCCTCCTTTGGGGGAGCATGTTTGTTCTGTTATTGACAGCCACTGGTCCAGGTGCCGACACAGAGTACCTGGACCATTGGCTCTTGCACCATGTAAATGAACAAACTTACAGCATGGTGTGGTCAGTTTTATATGTGACCCTCAATCCTATCCTGGGACTGCACTTGAGTATGGCGCAGACATGAAACAGACACTTGCATCTTGACTTTACCCAAGCAGGAGGTGCAGTGCTTAGCGGTTATAGTCACCATTGGGCACAAAGCTTGATGGTTACATTGTTATTATAAGCTTGGCGGTTACTATGGGCAACTGAACAGTCTTTTAGGTAAACAGCTTGATGGTGTCAGTCTTTCACTGAGGCACACGGCCCTATAGTTACATATCTCACCCTGAGGGCACTCGGTTACAGTTTCTGACAACTCACACTAACAAGATGTGGCGGGGCACGTGGATCAGGGCTGTCTTGTCAGGGCGATGCTAAGAAGGTCATTAGACACTCTCTTCCCTCCAACTGTCATCTTCCTCTCAACTGTCTCTTGCTGTCTTCTCTCCTTGACTAGACATCTGATCATCAGCCACATCCCTGATTGGTGCTGCCCCTTTACACATCAGACACAAGAATACAGGTAAAGAGGACAGACATCATACATGACTGCTGGGCTTCCTCTGCACTCTCAGGCACACCGGCTCTTACACTGAAGCTGAAAGCATTGATGAAATAGTTTAAAGGGGCAGCACCACCCCATTACAAGCTGCAGTATGCTGGCAACTTCAAGGCCACTGCACAGTGGATGGAGCCTTTTGCTTTTGGCTCCATCCACTGTTTTGATTCCAGGATGCAGAAAACAGCTAATCTGTGGGGTGCAGGTGCAATGGCCAGGATAAGGGTTGTTAAAGTTCTGTATTTATCGTGACGCCAATTGCAGCGTGCGCAGGGTACTATCCCAGGGCCCTTTCAAGGTGTTATAACGCACGTCCCAGATTAGGAATGCCAGAGTGGTGTAATGGCCTATAATGTCTCTATAGCTTTGTGGTAGTTGTGTCACCGTGTCTTCTACCTGGGTACGGCCGGACTCCTGGCTCCTGGCTCACTTGCAATAAATTGTAGTGATAGTAGGAGTAATAGAGGAATTTTGCTGAATAAATGATGTCCAGACCTTTAGATGAAGTTCAAACGTTTCTTTACTTGACATAACTTTCATCCAAGCAGTATATGATCTCTTGGTCCCTGCAGGTTTTGGCAATGATTGGCAGAAATGAATGCTTCTGCTTTAAATGTGACCTCTACTGTGTGGGGGACAGACAAGCTGATGAGGAATTGGCTTCTCCTAGGTCTCTGGACTTATCTCGCAGATGGATTCTCAGGGGATGCTTTCTTCCTGGAACTCTGGAGTTTGTCTGTAGTTTTCTGCTTTTCTCATCCAGCTGATCTAAAAGTGCTCAGACTGGGTATATGACCAAGTCTCAGCCAAGGCTCGGTCCTTGCTGTCTTCCCTATGCAGGGGAGCTACTCACACACACCCTACCCCAAGCAGGGGGTGGGCTACACTGACTCTAACTTCCTTCTCCATCCATGCTGCAGGATGTGGGAACTGCCCACTCTCTCCACAGAGGGGGAGCCAAGTTGGAATAATCCATTCCAGCTCAGATTCACTAAACTGTAGCTTGTACTTGCCAAGGTCTTGCTGCCACCTACTGGTAACCAGGCAAATTACAGGAACAATTACATTTAACATGGTTTTATGCACATTTGTGGAAGACATGAGCAAAATCACATCAGATGACAGTATAAAGGCTCTTAGAAGATAGTAGCGAGTTAGAGGTGTGTAGTAACACAACTCTGGGGTGTTACACTGGGTTTCCACCACAGTTGCCACCTGCTTGGTAAACCACTAACCTAGCCAGTATTACTGATAATCTTCTGGGAAAAGTGGCAAGCCTACATGTAGTGCGTACATTATACTGTATAATAGTTTAGGGTGACCGCTTTCATAACCCCCAAAAGGAGGACACCATACCTGGAACAGTGGGTGATGATACAACACACAGAATGTAAAGCATAATGTAAATACCAGCATCAAGACAGATTACAGGGATGTATAAGAGGAGAGGAATACAACTCCCAGCATGTCCAGGCTGTTATTATGGGATATCAGTGGAAGGGAGGGGGTATAAGAGGAGAGAACTACAGCTCCCAGCATGTTGAGGCTGATATAATTTGATATCGGAGGATTTTAATGGGAGGGGGTACAAGAGGAGAGGAGTACAACTCCCAGCATGTCCAGGCTGTTATATGATATCAGAGGATATTAACAGAATGAGGTTGAGGAGAACTACAAATCCCATCATGTCCAGGTCTTTACTATAGGATATCAGAGGGCATTTCAGTGAGGGGTATAAGAGGAGAGGATTATAACTCCCAGCATGTCCAGGCAGGTATCATGGGATATCAGAGGATATTTCAGGGAGGGGGTATGAGAGGGCTAAAATCAGTGTCGGACTGGGGTGCCTAGGGCCCACCAGTAAAATTTATTCTGGGGGTCCACTACACAGATACATGCAAATATTACCCGGTGACACAGTAGTGGATATTAGCAAGACGTTACAAGTTGATTAATTATAAGGGTCCCTGCAGCGACTTCAAGAAGGTGGGTGCCTGGAAAACGAGCATACTGACTGGCCTGCCACTGTGTCTACAAGTCATCTCAGCCACCAGATGCATCTATAATAATAAGCTGTTAAATAATCTCCCCAATTTTTATATGGACATAGGCTGGTTGAGATGCTGTATGCTGCCGATCTACACGTAGTGATGTCACTCTACTGTGTCATGTGTGTAGGGGGTGGGGAACTAGCTTGCTTGGGGCCCACCGGGGGATTCACGTCCGAGCCTGGTCCCTACTAAAAACACAATTTTTGTCTGGTGTTTTCTTTAGGGCTGGAAAAATGCCAAAATAACTGCATGCATTTTTTTGCTGCATATTGAGGCATTTTTTACACACAGTGCGGATCATTTACTATGCCCCAATATGTCAGAAACAGGCATAAAAAATGTTACAAATCACAGGGTTGCGACTTTTTAAACACCATTGCACCTAAATTTAGGAGAGAATGCTGTTTCTATGTCCTAGCCACTGTCTGCAAAAGGGACATAATGGTGGGTGGTGTGGGTGTATTTGCCGTCATTTACACCAGTTTACTGGCTGATTTTTGATAAAGGACCCCCAGTGTGTCTTAACACCGGTGTTTTCCTCTATATACGGATGGAGTAGAGTTAACAATCCTGTTTTCTGAGATTTCTGAGTTGTGTTATCTAATCTAAGCAAACACCTTCAATTGCTTTTCAATGGCTTTTGTCTTAAGATAACGCGATGAGTTAAGAAATTTGAGTTAAGAGCTGGAGTGCTACTGTAGAAGGTGATGTGAAAATGCCGGAAAATACACCAAGAGCTCAGCTCCAGTATGCTATGTTTTACAAAAGAAGACAAAAAAAAACCATCTAATAAAAAAAAAATGCCAGGAGAAAAAAATGCTTTTGTGTCCTGTGTTTCATATATCCCATAGACCTTCAGCTTACATCTGGAGCTGATGTTTTCACATAGGAGGACCTGGTGTTTCTTTCCTCCTCCATGCCCTTTCCATGACCTTTGGTCCAGTCCCCAAGGTTCTTGCCACTCATTAGCAAAAAAGGGATCAACCAGATCTGAGCCACCTCTATCCAAGGACTCCGTAATGGCCATATGGACTGCCTCCATGGTATGTATTCCTTTGACCACCTAACCATTTTTATACTGCCCCATCACCATATTTTAGCTTGAGTCAGGGCAAATTTTTCATCTATGGTCAGATTTAGAACAGAGTAGATTGTGGTTCTTGCGCACTGATCACCACATCCTAGAGGATTTTAATGTACATACCGTAGCATAGAAAAGGCAGGAGGGGCGGTTGCCCCAGATGCCAAATTGCAAGGGGACGCCTGACTCCCTGCTCCACCATCAACTCTTATAGGCCACAGTCTGGTTTTGGTCTGCAGCCTACAAGAGAGCCAGGCTCCCATCCCGACCATTCACACATATAGGCCACTAAGTCTGAAGCCTATGAGACAGTGGGCATAGGCGGTCGCAAAGAGAAACCACCTGCACCAGGACACAGTGAGGGTGATAACCTAATGGTGACTGCCTGTGACAGGCATTATACCTGGCTGGTAGCACTACAGAGTGGAATTATAACTGGCTGTGGGCATTCCAGGGGGATTATAAATACTGGGGGACTGCAGGGGGCATCATAAATACAAAGGGCACTACAGGGAGCATTGAAAATTCTAGTGGCGGGGCGGAGCTAGCCGCACAGGAGATGGCCGCCTGAGTTTTGAGCTCCTGAAGCAGCACTCACATTAAGCGACCTAGACTTTACCTATCTCGCTACAAATGGGCAAGACTACGAAAGATAAGCCCAGAGACCACCAAGATACCCCTCGTAAGCTTGGGAGACAATTGGAACTGGATAAATTCCTGAAAAAGAAGATGTCTCCGCTGGGTGCCAGATCTAAGATGGCGCCGGCCGCCACTATTGCACAAACAGATCCAGAGGATTCTGATGGGGAAAGCTCCTGTGCTCCATCTGAGATTCACAGCGAGCGTGACTCGTCTCCCATTACCAGATCCTTTATCAGGGACTCGCTGCCTGCTGCACTTGAACCGGTGATGCATGAACTCAGCGCCTTCAAAGCAGACATTAAGCAAACCGGACATAGAGTGGTGGCCCTCGAAGACTCGCAAGGCACGATAATACAGCACAGCTATGCCTTACAGACGCAGGTGACGGCGCCCCGGGATCATATCAATACTTCGTACCTCCACCTAGAAGACCAGGAGAATCGGAGTAGGAGGAAAAATATACGTATTCGCGGGGTCCCAGAGTCCGTTCAGCCAGACGCGATCCAGCATACGGTAAACCAAATATTTGCCTCAATCGTGGGTGAAGAGCGAGCGCTACCATTGTGGAAAGGGCGCATAGGGCCTTGCGCCCCAGGCCGGATTCGAATGCCCCACCACGAGACATTATTTGTGGCTTACTGGACTACCGCGACACAGTGGCCTTTTTATCCTCAGCAAGAGGGAAAGATAAATTATTGTTTGAGAACAACAAGATTCAACTGTACCAAGATCTATCTGCAAGTACTCTGGCAAAGCGCAAGGCTCTCCAACGGCTTACAGAATATCTGCGGTCCAAAAGGTACCCGTTCCGCTGGCTGTTCCCGTTTGGGCTCCATGTGTCCATCGACGGCAAGCAGGCCACCATTCGTCACCTGGATGACTTGAAACCCTTATGGGATCTCCTGAATATCACACGCTGGACTTTCCCTCATGGCTTCCATTACCTGAAGACCAAAAGCTTCCAGCGCTACCGGCGAAAGACGATTGGCACCTGGTCAAGCGATTCAAGTCCCCACAAGCCAAGGGTCGTCAGAGTGAGAAGAAACCTGCCTGAGAGGACTTGATCTACTAATAATAATTGGTAGCTATGTGTCGTTCAGAGGACCCATTTTCTCTCCCTATACTTTGTTTTAGGGCTCAGTTCACAACTGCTGGATCATCCCTATGGATTCGGTGCTCAACACGTTGGTGACGTGTTCGGTCTCTGGCTGAACTAACAGTTATATTTTATAGTATTTCATTAGCTATACATTATGCTCATACTACTTGGGGTATGTCTTATACTAAATTTTCCTTGCTTCCTTTCCCACCCTACTCCCCTCCATACCTTCCCCACCCCTTCCCCCTTTTCTTTCCCTTCAACCTTTCTTTAATCCAGATATGGTTTAAGATTTAAAATGTAGGATTATTGGTATACATGCTTATAAGTCATTACTTTGAGATAGTATAGCTTAGTTAGGATGGTTTTCCTTGCAATAACTTGTATAGCACTCATCCAGGTAGCCAAAAGCTTCCTTAGCCCAAATGATAGGACGCTTGTGTAGGCACCACAAACCTAGGTTTGTAGGAGAGTCCACTAGGCTGGAATGTCATAAGCATATGAGTGCTGCTGGGAGGCTTATTGAGTGGCTAGGTGAAACCCACAGTTTTTCTACCCCCCCCCCCCCCCCCACTCCCTTGTCAGTTTGTACCACTTATAATGGAGCAGCTTGTCGTCTCCACTCCCCCACTGATGGCAATTTTTCCAGTATCAAAGTTGTTAAAGTTGTTAAAAGTTCTTCCTGGAGGATAGTGCGAAAATTCCCCTTTAGCTACCCCCAAAGACAACTATTACTATGCAGTTTCTCAACTAAATGGTTATGGATCCCTTAAATATTTTGTCCATTAATGTCAATGGCCTGAATGTGCCGCAAAAAAAGGAGCCGGGTTCTTCAAATGCTACGAAGGGAGAAGGTGGACATCCTCTTTTTGCAAGAGACCCACTTTAGACACAATAGAGTACCAGCGCTCTTCACTAAATATTTCAAAACCCGGATTCACAGCACTCACTCATCGGCTTCTAGGGGGGTCTCAATAGGGATTAAAACTGGCCTACCTCTCCAAATCCAAACGCAGACCGTGGACCCTGGTGGGCGCTTTGTGTTCATTAAGGGTATACTTTATGAAAACAAAGTTACCTTGGCTAACATATACGAACCAAATGTCAACCAAATCAATTGGCTAGTTGAAACCCTGCAAAACCTCCACTCCTTTAGGGATGGAATGTTAATTCTGGGTGGTGACTTTAATTTGGTGCTTGACCACCCGTTAGACTCCACTTCAACTCTTCCCAGACACTCAGCCCCCCAGATCAAAAAGCTGAGAAGCGGATTGGCTACACATCAAGTTTCGGATATCTGGAGGGTACTAAACCCGAGAGAGAAAGATTTCACTTTCTATTCTGCCGTACGGCTAGATTATATATTTGTTTCCAATCATCTTCTGGAGAGAGTGGAGTCAGCGGGCATTGGTCTAATCACCGTTTCAGATCATGCACCGACCTCGATGAAGCTGCATTTATGGGGCACCACCCCCCCAGGTCCTGGACTTGGAGACTAAATGAGACCCTCCTGGAAAACGACTTACACAGATCTCGGCTTGAGGAAAAACTAAACATATTTTTTTAGTTGAATAATAATTCACAAACAAGTCCACCTATAATATGGGAAGCTCACAAAGCTTATATTAGAGGTAAACTTATTGCCTTAGGTTCGTGGGTACGTAAACAAAGAGAGAAGGAGATAGACTCCATTATAGCTCAAATCTCCACTTTGGAAAACCTCAACAAGAGAGCTCCATCCAAGCAGAAATATGATGATTTAGTCAAACTACGTATCACACTCACAGACCTGTTAAACATTAGGACAGCAAAAATGTTCAAAATGGTAAAATTCCAGACATATGTTCATGGAAACAGAGGTTCAAAATTACTCTCTCGCTTGATTAAGGGACAGAGGGTTAAGGCTCACATAGCATGTATTAAGTCTGATAAAAAGGGGTCCCTCATGACAACCCCAGCAATAGCGGAAGAATTTGCTTCCTTTTACTCATCTCTCTATAATCTACAGACGGACAACCCTACAGATCTTCAACAGAAGATTGACTCCTTTCTAGAGACAGTCCCAGTCCCTCGCCTCACGGCCTCGGAGAAAGCCGATTTATTAACTCCTGTATCGGAGGAGGAAGTGAGGGAATGTCTCTCTGACACCCCATCCGGTAAGAGCCCAGGGCCTGATGGGCTTCCCATCTCATACAATAAAAGATTTCAGACGGTAATGATCCCTCAGATTACCAATTTGTGTAACTCATTATTAGCAGGCTCCCCCCTCCCACCACAATCCTTGATGGCACACATAGTAGTTCTTCCAAAGGAGGGGAAAGATCCAGTTCAATGTAGCAGCTACAGACCCATATCCCTTTTAAACGCTGACGTGTAGCTTTGGGCTAAGATTCTCAGCCAGCGGATTGCTAAATATCTCCCTCAGCTTATTCACGAAGAACAGGTGGTGTCAGAATTTGATGTAATCTTCTAAATTACCACTAGTGGCCGCTGTTTCACCCACTCTGAACTTGTGTTGCAATTTCACTCCTCTACCACTGGAGGCTGTTGTGTTATTTGAGGATTTGCCCTTAACTAAGATGGCCGTTGTGATACTGATTGGGAGCCATCTTGTTTCCTGTTTGGGCATACTTATACCCATGAGGCAATGCAAACATTGCTCGAGTATTGTGACTTGTTCCAGTCTCCTGCTCCTCAGAACTGTCCTTTCCAGACCGTTCCGATTCTTCACTGGATTACCTACCTTGCGACCTACTCCTCAAGTCTGCCCCTCGTTTGTTCCTTCTGGCCACTGGATTCCAGCCGCATCTACCAGCAGCATAACAGGTGGGTTTTGTGAGGGGCAGAGAGGGTAGACATAAAATTAGCAGAGTGTATCATGCTATCCACTTCGCCAGGTCGAAGAAAATTCCATTGATGCTCGTGGGGACGGACACGGAAAAAGCCTTCGACCGAGTAAATTGGACCTTTATGAAAAATACTCTCTTGGACTTCGGCTTTCCATCCGCGTTCGTCTCCGCAATCTTCTCTTTATATGGGAGGCCTACAGCCAGGGTCATGACAAATGGTTACCTCTTTGCCCCTTTCAATATCACTAATGGGACGCGGCAGGGCTGTCCTCTCTCCCCTACGTTGTTTGTCTTGACATTGGAGACATTCCTTAATAAGATCAGAGCTTCTAACAAAATATGCGGACTGACGGCTGGACATTCCACCCACTCCATAGCGGCCTTTGCTGATGATCTTTCACTATTAATAACTAATCCAGAAGAAGCGCTTCCGGAGGTCATGCAATTGTTGGAGGAATATGGGGGGGTCTCCAATTTCAAGATAAATTTTGAAAAATCAGAAATACTCAATGTCTCGATACCAAAAAATAGAGTAAAGGAACTAGTGCCCCTTTCCCCCTTCCGGTGGCCGGATAACTCCATCAAATATCTGGGGATCCAAGTTCCCTCAGACCCCTCTAAGTTCTATAACTTGAACTACCCCCCTCTCCTCACCAAGATCAAAAATTTCCAAAAATCTATTAAAATCCCTTACCTGTCCTGGTTAGGAAGGAAAAACCTACTCACGACTTACGCCCTCCCGCAGATATTATACACATTGAGGAGACTACCCATATATCTCCCTGATAAGTTGTTCAAGGACTTCCGCTCTCTCTTCTGCAATTTCTTGTGGTCCAACAAAAAGCCTCGACTCTCTTACCTCCTCCTTATCCGGAAAAAAGCGGGAGGAGGCCTCTCCTTTCCAGACCTTAAAACATACCATCACGCAATACAACTGGAAAGGTGGACTGCCCTAGCCGAGCCCTCTAACAACAAACTGTACCTTGACTTAGAGCGCAGACTGCTAGGTAAAAATGGAGCTCACCTACTGTGGGTGACATCCCCCAAGACGGGTAGGCCTCACCTCATCAGCGATCTCACACGCTCTTTATTATGTTACTGTAGGAAAACAGTTGGTCTCTCTATGCATCATGGTTCGCTCTCTCCATTAGCCACGCTGTCTGCTCCCCTTAGTGGCCAAGGACATAGAAATTACTTGTAAGGAATATATGAACAGCCCTCCCTTGACACCACATGGTTGGAGAACCTCTCATTGAACTCCACTAGACCACCCGACGTACCTTAAAGCTTGGGAGCAGGAACTGCAAATAAGCATTTCGGACTCAGAGGCCAAAAGTATATTAGCACATTCCCATGGATTCTCTAGAAGCATACGCTTACAGGAAAACTCCTTTAAAATCCTCACACGGTGGTATAGGACTCCCGACTTTTTATATAGAGCAAATTTACTTTCAGATGACTTGTGCTGGAGATGTCGTGAGGAAAAAGGCTCGCTCTTACACATTTGGTGGTTTTGCCCATCTTTGAAGCATTTTTGGAGAGAGGTGGAGGGCCACATTAACGACATTTGTAAAACTAACGTATCACTTACGCCAGAACTTATCCTGCTTTGGAAACCTCAGTTGGATGTGACAAGTTCTGCTGGTAACTTGCCCACACACCTCATAGCAGCAGCAAAGATTCTGATTCTGGCGAGATGGAAAGAGACAGAACCCCCAACAATTGGGGATTGGTTAAATGAAATACATCAAATCTGCCTTATGGAGGAGCTGGTGGGGTGGAATATGGGCAAGAGAGCCACCTTCCTCAAAACCTGGCAACCTTGGTTGGATTTCCATATTAAGAGAAATGAGATAGGCTCCGAGTGAGGCCCACTAATTTACAGATCATACCCCCCTCATTCTTTTCTCTCCCCTCCCACTATAGGTGCAGCACGCCACACCTGCAGGGTAGTGCGATTGTGAGGTCACGGTTATGGGCAATCGAGGGTTACTCACTGTTCATAGGAGAACCCTGGGCAGGCATGCGACAGTGAAGGAGAGGCTGACACAAAGTTCCTCTGGGGCACACTCTGTATGTAGGGACCAGGCCTGAGGGTGGATGAGGTGCCCTGGATGTTGCAGGTGTTTTGAGTGCCTGAGGCAAGGTCCCTTTAAGAATCGTGACGCCAGTGCCTGTAATGGTGGCACACCGATTTATAGGAGTAGTAATTGAGGTACACAGATGGTATGATGAACCAAACGTTGGTTTACTTAAAACAGTCCAAACTTTGTACATACAGTTGGTAATGATGCAATCCCTTTTATCATATATTTTACAAGCAGGCTTACATTCAATAATGGAAGGTATAATCTTGCAAGATACAAACCGGATTCCAAAAAAGTTGGGACACTAAACAAATTGTGAATAAAAACTGAATGCAATGATGTGGAGATGGCAAATGTCAATATTTTATTTGTAATAGAACGTAGATGACAGATCAAACGTTTAATCCGAGTAAATGTATCATTTTTTAAGGAAAAATATGTTGATTCCAATTTTCACGGTGTCAACAAATCCCCAAAAAGTTGGGACAAGTAGCAATAAGAGGCTGGAAAAAGTAAATTTGAGCATAACGAAGAGCTGGAAGACCAATTAACACTAATTAGGTCAATTGGCAACATGATTGGGTATAAAAAGAGCTTCTCAGAGTGGCAGTGTCTCTCAGAAGCCAAGATGGGTAGAGGATCACCAATTCCCACAATATTGCACAGAAAGATAGTGGAGCAATATCAGAAAGGTGTTACCCAGCGAAAAATTGCAAAGACTTTGCATCTATCATCATCAACTGTGCATAACATCATCCGAAGATTCAGAGAATCTGGAACAATCTCTGTGCGTAAGGGTCAAGGGCATAAAACCATACTGGATGCCCATGATCTCCGGGCCCTTAAACGACACTGCACCACAAACAGGAATGCTACTGTAAAGGAAATCACAGAATGGGCTCAGGAATACTTCCAGAAACCATTGTCAGTGAACACAATCCACCGTGCCATCCGCCGTTGCCAGCTGAAACTCTACACTGCAAAGAAGAAGCCATTTCTAAGCAAGATCCACGGGCTCAGGCGTTTTCACTGGGCCAGGGATCATTTAAAATGGAGTGTGGCAAAATGGAAGACTGTTCTGTGGTCAGACGAGTCACGATTCGAAGTTCTTTTTGGAAATCTGGGACGCCATGTCATCCGGACCAAAGAGGACAAGGACAACCCAAGTTGTTATCAACGCTCAGTTCAGAAGCCTGCATCTCTGATGGTATGGGGTTGCATGAGTGCGTGTGGCATGGGCAGCTTCCATGTCTGGAAAGGCACCATCAATGCAGAAAAATATATTCAGGTTCTAGAACAACATATGCTCCCATCCAGACGTCATCTCTTTCTTTGCATTTTTCAACAAGATAATGCCAGACCACATTCTGCATCAATTACAACATCATGGCTGCGTAGGAGAAGGATCAGAGTACTGAAATGGCCAGTCTGCAGTCCAGATCTTTCACCTATAGAGAACATTTGGCGCATCATAAAGAGGAAGGTGCAACAAAGAAGGCCCAAGACGATTGAACAATTAGAGGCCTGTATTAGACAAGAATGGGAGAGCATTCCTATTTCTAAATTTGAGAAACTGGTCTCCTCGGTCCCCAGACGTCTGTTGAGTGTTGTAAGAAGAAGGGGAGATGCCACACAGTGGTGAAAATGGCCTTGTCCCAACTTTTTGGGGATTTGTTGACACCATGAAATTCTGATTCAACATATTTTTCCCTTAAAATGGTACATTTTCTCAGTTTAAACTTTTGTTCCGTGATTTATGTTCTATTCTGAATAAAATATTAGAAGTTGGCACCTCCACATCATTGCATTCAGTTTTTATTCACGATTTGTATAGTGTCCCAACTTTTTTGGAATCCGATTTGTACTTGGAGGGTATACAATTAATGCTTCACAGTCCAGGCTGCACTATCTCCACAGCTATTCTGGCTGGCTGTATCCCAAGGCCCGGATGCCTAAATGCTGGCTTTAATCCTTGGTAAAATAATCTTCCTCCCGTATTGACCCTTGCTTCTATTTTATAGTACCTCTGCCCATCAGCTTACTTATCTGAGCTGGTTGTACTGTCCTTGCTTTATATGCCGGTGGCTGCAGGTTTCTCCCAGAAGGTAAGTCCTTCTTCTGGGGTAATCTTCTGAGCTAAGCTTAGACTCAGGAACTACAGGCTGACTAGGATACACTTCTAGCCACCTGGACTGAACTAACTCTCCCCTGTCTGGGCCTACCTATATATACTTAGGTCTCTCTAGCTCCCTCTAATGTCTAGGAGGCTAACCTACACCCTAACAGGCCTGACACCCAGATAACACAGGGAAATGCATAATTAAACATCACAGTAATGCAAAAGACATGTTAACCCTTGTGTAGTGCCCACCTTTACCTAGTGGGACACTACATACCCCCATGCTACAACGTTGCCCGTCCTCGGCGCAACATGGAGGGGCCCTGCCCAGCTGGATACTGCACCCTGAAAGACAAAATGGAGAACAGGTATACACAGTAATCATCACTTTAGCAATTGAAATATAATAAACAGTTTTCACTGAAAGTGCGGTGACAAGGGGCGCCGTTCTCTTCTCTCAGGATAATTGTAAGGGAACAGGGGCGCTGACCTGGTGCAGCGTATCAATAATACCAGGATAGTCCATAATAATAGTCCATAGAAAATGCAGAACAAATAACAATTCTTAGAGGCTCAAGGAACACAATGAGTCCATATCCAAGGCTTGTAGAGGGTTAAACAGGGGGTTCCCGTGAGGGGCTACCTGGGCCCATAATATAGTCTCCAAATCTCACAGGTGGGTGCCCCTTCGTAGACCGCGTGGACCTTCTTACTAGCGGAGATTCCTCCTGACTTGGTTCAGGAGGGTTGGAGGAGTCCAGAGGCTCTGGAGCTCCTTCAGGTACACTCTGAGGCGAAGAAATAACAGGAGCTGAAGTGGGTTCATCCTGGGATGGAGAAACAACTGGAATAGGAGCAGGTACTACCAGGTTTAACCAGGGAGTGAGAAACCAATGAAGTGGATCTTTATCATGTATCAGGTTCTCAACAGCCTGCATAGGATCAGCAGGTTGGGCTGGCAACTCAGGCTCAGGAGATTCTGGTTCAATGTCCTCTGCTGCATGTTCTCCTTCTATACAGGGTTTTAAACGATTTCTATGTACAACTTGAGAGCCTTTACCTTCTCTAGAGATTTGGTAAATGTGAGCCTCAGCGTTAGGAATGGCAGAAACGACATAGGGAATCCTTTCCAACTTGCTGTCCAATTTACTGGTTCTATGGTTGTTCTTCAACCACACCAGATCTCCCAGAGCTAAGGGTTCCGCATGAGCAGCCAAGTCATAGTCTCTTTGTTGTCGTTCCCAGGCATTTTCCATGCGCTCCTGAACGATCTCTTTAGCATTTAGGAGACGCCTTTGGTGCTCCACTACCCAATCAGTCTTTGGTAGTGGGTTAATGACATCAGGCACTTGTATATCTAGGGAGTGATCAGCAGGCAACCTCCCTTGACGGCCGAACATCAGATAGAAAGGTGTGTAACCGGTGGAGCAGTGAATTGTGTTGTTATAGATATACATGAGTTGTGGCAGCAGAGTAGGCCAATTACCCCTTGTCTCTGGGGGTACTGCTCTCAGCATTTCAATGAGAGTTTGATTCATCTTTTCGCAGAGTCCGTTACCTTGCGGATGATAGGCAGTGGTCCGGACTTTCTGGCAATTATGCAGCAGGCACATCTCTTGGAACAGCTGTGACTCGAACGCAGACCCTTGGTCGGTGAGGATTCTCTCTGGGCAGCCGTAGGGCAGGAGGAAATGCTTCCAGAACGCCTCTGCTGTAGTCTTGGCTGTCAGGTCTTTCACAGGCACTGCTACGACAAACTTAGAGAAGTGATCAATAATGGTCATGGCATAAGTATACCCTGAGCGACTCGGCTCCAACTTCACATGATCAATAGCAACAAGTTCTAAAGGAGTTTTACTTACGATAGGATGGAGAGGCGCCCTCTGGTCATGGCGTTCAGTTCGACCCACAGCACAGGCGGTGCATTCTCGGCACCATTTCTCAATATCTTCTCTCATCCCAATCCAATAGAATCTTCTGCGAATGGTGGCCTCAGTCTTCTGCACGCTGAAGTGTCCGGACTGGTTGTGATACATTTCTAGCACCAGACTGGCATCTCGACGTGGTAGGAGGATTTGATATATCCTATCACAGGACACTGGATCCAGGCTCCTTCTAAGCAACAGGCCTTTTTGAAGGAAAAGTTGGTGGCGATGTCTCCACAGTCTCATCAGTTCTGGGTCTGCACTCTTCCTGCAGACTCTCTCAGGAGTTCTCCCACTGGTAAGGAAGTCGAGCAGTTCACAGAGGACTCTACTTTTGGACTGGAGCTTAATCCACCTTTGTTGGTCGCCTCTGGACTCAGGAATATCTAATGAGGAAGGATCAGCAGCGGGGTGGTTTTCAGTGCGGATATTATCCTGCTGGGTAAATTTATTGTAGAACGCTGACATTTCCACTTCTTCCCAGGCATCTCTTGGGTCATCTCGGGCTTCTGTAGTGGGTAGCCGAGACAGGGCATCAGCATTGTCATTGGAGCGGCCTGCCAGGTATTTCACAGTGAAGTCATAGTTGGCAAGGCGGGAGGCCCATCTTTGCTCCAGAGCCCCTAACTTGACTGTATTCAGATGCGCCAGGGGGTTATTGTCCGTGAAGGCCACAAATGGTGTGGCAGCGAGATAGTCTTTGAATTTTTCGGTCACAGCCCACACTAAGGCAAGAAACTCCTCTTTGAAGGAACTGTAGTTCTGGTCGTTCTTCTCAGCTCCCTTCAGGGATCTGCTGGCGTAGGCAATTACCCTCTGTTTGTTATCTTGCACTTGAGCCAACACAGCCCCCAGGCCTCTTTTACTGGCATCTGTGTAGAGGTGGAACGGCTTCTGATAATCTGGGTAACCCAGAACAGGGGGTTCGGTCAGCTTCTTCTTTAGGAGCTGAAAGGCAATCTCTCGTTCTTCGCTCCACTCAACAGGAATAGGAGTCTTTGGACTCTTCTTAGGGTGCCCCCTCAGGAGTTCCTGGATTGGATCCACAATTTGTGCGAAATGGGGGATGAAACGCCTGTAATACCCTGCAAAGCTGAGAAAGCTTCTCACCTCTTTCAAGGTGGTAGGAGTAGGCCAATTGCGGACAGCAGCAAGTTTATCAGGATCAGGCTGTACTCCTTCGGCACTGACAACGTGCCCTAGGTATTTTACTGCTGGTTTCAGCAGGTGGCACTTAGATGGCTTGATTTTGAGGCCATATTTGGTAAGGACTTGGAACACTTCCGCCAGGTGTTCTAGGTGGTCCTCATACGTCTTGGAGTATATAATGACGTCATCTAGATATAACAATACGGTTTCAAAGTTCCTATGGCCTAAACAACGTTCCTGGAGCCTTACACAGTCCAAACGGCATGTAGTTAAATTCGAACAGGCCCATAGGTGTAGTGAAAGCAGTCTTTTCTCGATCTTCTGGTGCCATAGGTACTTGCCAGTACCCACTAGTTAAGTCCAGGGTAAAGAAATAGGCTGATGACCCTAGGGCAGTCAAGGACTCCTCTATGCTTGGTAATGGATAAGCATCTTTGTGGGTAATTTGATTGATCTTTCTGTAATCCACGCAGAACCTTATACTGCCATCTTTCTTTCGCACAAGGACTAGGGGCGCAGCCCAGGGACTGTGACTGTCCCGGATTATATTAGAGTCTTTCATCTCTTGTATCATCTCTTTCACAGACTGATAGGTAGTAGGTGGTATGGGTCTGTGTCTCTCCTTGATAGGAGGATGAGAGCCAGTGGGTATGGTGTGTTTGATTACACTGACCTCTCCGTAGTCCGTGGAGTGCTTGCTGAAAGCCTTGTGATGTTCTCTCACTAGCTTCAGAACTCCCTCTATTTGCTTCTTCGGGGTGGATTCGTTCCCCACATGAAGCTCTTCCCACCAGGATGTTGTCAAGGTGTTGGCGGTGGTGCTGCTGCTCTGTGTGGTCTGGAACGCCTCCGTGGCAGGCAGACGGATCACATCCTGGAAAGACACCTGGAAAAGCTGAGCAACGGGGCAGTGCTTAAAATTTTGGTGATCAGCAAAATTAATTAAACGGACAGACACTTTACCTTGGGACACGGTCACCTGACTCTTGGCTGTCCGTACGAAGGGATGATTCTCAATCTGGATGGGTTCCACTAGGGCTTGATAGTCCTGACCCTGGATCCCTAACACCACACGGCACCACAGGATGATCTGGGAATTCGGAGGCAGAATTACCGGCCAGTTGTCCCGGATCCGGACAGTACAAATTTCCCCTTTTTTGTTGGCGAACCTTTTGTTGAGTGCACAGCACGCTGATAGTCTTTTGAATGACCCTTCTGGAAGCAGGCGAGGCTGAGGATATAGTTTGGTTGAATGCTTCAAGCACTTCGGAGTAACAGTTTTAAGGACATTAGTCCCTAGGATCACAGGGTGTCCTCCTTTATCTCCTGCTTGTACCACAATTAAACCTTTAAGGTGGCCTCTGCCACCTGAAGAGTAGGTTCCCAGTACCCATGGACTTTCACTGGCTTACGTTGCTGGCAATGATATCTAGCCAGGACTCTGGTGGCTGGGTGAGGAGACTTGGATCCCAGAACTTGTCAAAGGCAGGTCGTTGGATGGTGGTGACCTGTGACCTCGTATCCAGCAGGGCTTCAAAGGGTATCCCGTTGATACATATTTAAATTTTTGGACGGGATCCCACGTATTTAGGCATCCAGCTTGGATTCTTTGGACCTACTGTTCTACCTCCCGAGGGGCAGTCCTCTGCCTCAGGGGTTGCCCGTTTAACTGCCAGCACATTGATTCAGTATGTCCATATTTTTTGCAATAGTGGCAAACAGGCTGCTTTCGGTTTCTAGACCGATAATTCGGCCGTCCATCAGGTTCTTTTGGGTAGACATCCCTATATGCAGGTGGGAGCCTTGGAAGAAAAGGGCCTTCATCTTCCAACAGTATTGGTCTTTCCCACTCCTCTATTTTCTTGCATACTTTCTCTAAGCTCAGAGTGAGATGGTTCACTTGCTCCATTAGTGCTGCCACTACATCTGTTACTGGAGCCTGAGTGGCTTGACTGACTCCAGCCGACCCCACATTGACAGTCTTTGATTGACAAACCTGAGATTCAGGCAAGGCTGCCGGCCCTGTGGCCGGGTTTTGGCCTAGAATGCTGATGGCCAGCTCTTTAAAGTCCAAGAATGCGCAATTGGGATGTTGGGCTGACAGCATCCTCAGTTGGCCCTTTAAATGCTCAGTACTTATACCTGCAATGAACTGTTCTCTAAGAGTCCTGTCCTGATCCTCAGCTTCCTTGGGGTCCACTTGGACCACAGCCCTCATGGTCTCTTGCAAGGATAGAGCAAAATCGCAGAGCGACTCCCCAGGTTGCTGCTTCCTGCTGAAGAATCGCATTTTAACTTCGGACACCGTTCTGGCCTCAAAAGTGGTGCCGAGGCGATCAAAAATCTGCTCCAGGCTACTCTTTTCAGAACGGGGCCAGGACATGACTTCCCTGCAGGCGGCCCCTTCTAACTGACCTAGGAGGATCTCCATTTGTTGTTCAGCAGATATAGGATAGAGCCGGAATAAGGCCAGTATCTGGTCCCTAAAGTCCTTTAATTTATGGGCTTCCCCTGAATATCGTGGAAACCAGGGGGCCCCCAAATAATACGGCATGGTTAATGGCATCAGGCTTGATGCTGCCGCGGCGGCAGGTGCCCTATTGTCAGTTGCGGGCACTTCAAAAGGCATTTCTGGGGCCGCCTGCCCTGCTCCTTCAGGTGCGGACATAGCGTTACTAGATGGGTATGGCCCTTTAAATTTCAGCGGAGTGGACCGGAGCTAAAATGTCAGAGTTCTTTTTTTTTTTTTTCAAGTAAAGTCTCTTGCCGCTGAGTGAGGACCCTCTCCGGTACCCTAGCAGGGGTCGGGGCTGCTCCGGTATAATAATCAGAAGGGGGCCGGTGAAGGGTAAAGTTAGTACTTACTCCGGCTGTGCTCGCTCCAAGTCTCGCGAGATGCGTGGCTACGTCAGACGGGAGTCCCACGTTCAGCGTCAGAAGGTAGGCGTGGCCTCTTGCAGCTCCGGGATTCAGGTAGGCGGTACTTGTTCCAGACAGGGCGGCGTTTTTCCTCCTCGCAGGCTGGGTGGTAACTTCACCTTGTCCTTTTTCGCGCCAAACGGGTACAACGAGGCGCACTTTTAATCCGGTTAGGTTAAGCGGCCATCTTTGAGCAAAATGCTGTCTATTCACTGACAGCAAGCGGTGGCTCCACAACAGCAAAACGGTCCACAAAAAGCACAGTTTCACACCGCAAATTTTACAGTTCTTTGGCCCAGCGATTTTTCAATAAACAAGTAGGGCTTAGTCACTTTATGGGTATATAACGGCACACAGTTTAATTCCACAATGGCGCAGGAATAATCCGTAAATCCTGTTCGTGACGCCAATTTATGCAGCATGCCAGACCTGCAGGGTAGTGCGATTGTGAGGTCACGGTTATGGGCAATCGAGGGTTACTCACTGTTCATAGGAGAACCCTGGGCAGGCATGCGACAGTGAAGGAGAGGCTGACACAAAGTTCCTCTGGGGCACACTCTGTATGTAGGGACCAGGCCTGATGGTGGATGAGGTGCCCTGGAGGTTGCAGGTGTTTTGAGTGCCTGAGGCAAGGTTCCTTTAAGAATCGTGACGCCAGTGCCTGTAACGGTGGCACACCGATTTATAGGAGTAATAATTGAGGTACACAGATGGTATGATAAACCAAACGTTGCTTTACTTAAAACAGTCCAAACTTTGTACATACAGTTGGTAATGATGCAGTCCCTTTTATCATATATTTCACAAGCAGGCTTACATTCAATAATGGCAGGTATAATCTTGCAAGATACTTGGAGGGTATACAATTAATGCTTCACAGTCCAGGCTGCACTATCTCCACAGCTATTCTGGCTGGCTGTATCCCAAGGCCCGGATGCCTAAATGCTGGCTTTAATCCTTGGTAAAATAATCTTCCTCCCGTATTGACCCTTGCTTCTATTTTATAGTACCTCTGCCCATCAGCTTACTTATCTGAGCTGGTTGTACTGTCCTTGCTTTATATGCCGGTGGCTGCAGGTTTCTCCCAGAAGGTAAGTCCTTTTTCTGGGGTAATCTTCTGAGCTAAGCTTAGACTCAGGGACTACAGGCTGACTAGGATACACTTCTAGCCACCTGGACTGAACTACCCCTCCCCTGTCTGGGCCTACCTATATATACTTAGGGCTCGCTAGCTCCCTCTAATGTCTAGGAGGCTAAACTACACCCTAACAGGCCTGACACCCAGATAACACAGGGAAATGCATAATTAAACATCACAGTAATGCAAAAGACATGTTAACCCTTGTGTAGTGCCCACCTTTACCTAGTGGGACACTACATAGGGAGATATTGTGGTATCACTAGAGGCCAAACCAGACCCATTGTCCCCGCTGCTCCTGGGTTTTTGTAGATATTCTTTGTATTAAGGGATCTAGTCTTAGCTTTAGTCTTAGCTAATTCTGAGTAACCGTGTGCATATCTCATGTAAGGGGCTAAGCACCCATTTTGTGAAACACTATTTATACATGCCAATCTATGCATAAGCTAAAATACCCTGCCTTTCCTCCTCAGGATGTTGTTATTACTTTTTTACATTGTCATATATGCATTCTTTATGCCTAGCGACATTGTGTATGACTGATATACAGTACAGACCAAATGTTTGGACACACCTTCTCATTCAAAGAGTTTTCTTTTTTTTCATGACTATGAAGGCATCAAAACTATGAATTAACACATGTGGAATTATATACATAACAAACAAGTGTGAAACAACTGAAAATATGTCATATTCTAGGTTCTTCAAAGTAGCCACCTTTTGCTTTGATTACTGCTTTGCACACTCTTGGCATTCTCTTGATGAGCTTCAAGAGGTAGTCCCCTGAAATGTTCTTCCAACAGTCTTGAAGGAGTTCCCAGAGATGCTTAGCACTTGTTGGCCCTTTTGCCTTCACTCTGCGGTCCAGCTCACCCCAAACCATCTCGATTGGGTTCAGGTCCGGTGACTGTGGAGGCCAGGTCATCTGTCGCAGCACCCCATCACTCTCCTTCATGGTCAAATAGCCCTTACTTTCAAAGTTTTCCCAATTTTTCGGCCGACTGACTGACCTTCATTTCTTAAAGAAATGATGGCCACTCGTTTTTCTTTACTTAGCTGCTTTTTTCTTGCCATAATACAAATTCTAACAGTCTATTCAGTAGGACTATCAGCTGTGTATCCACCTGACCTCTCCTCAACGCCACTGATGGTCCCAACCCCATTTATAAGGCAAGAAATCCCACTTATTAAACCTAACAGGGCACACCTGTGAAGTGAAAACCATTTCAGGGGACTACCTCTTGAAGCTCATCAAGAGAATGCCAAGAGTGTGCAAAGCAGTAATCAAAGCAAAAGGTGGCTACTTTGAAGAACCTAGAATATGACATATTTTCAGTTGTTTCACACTTGTTTGTTATGTATATAATTCCACATGTGTTAATTCATAGTTTTGATGCCTTCAGTGTGAATCTACAATTTTCATAGTTATGTTCAAGTTCAGTTATAAACAGAGGAGACATCACCTGTAAGCAGATGTACCTGTATTCATTGCATATGCCAGGGGCGTAACTACCATAGTGGCAGACCATGCAACTGCTATGGGGCCCAGTTGGGATCATCCCCTTTTCTACTGGAAATGAAAACTTGGTTAGGACTCTACCCTCTAAAGGAGCAACTTTTAGTAAATGAGGCAGTGGAAAAATGGCCCAAGGGTCATTGAAAGGGGTTTAGGCAGAAAACCTTCTGTCCTGGGTGGGGGGCCTGGTTTAATCCTTGCTATGGGGCCCTTAATTCTCTATGTACGCCACTGGCATATGCACTGGTGTACAACTGGTATCTACCACTGTATGGTCATTGTATGGTGGTAAAACTGTTCTTTGTATGGTGTATTATATGCAGTACCAGTATGGTGTATTCAGTCAGTATGTGATGGTAACACATGTTTATGGTCTTGGTATTGTCTCTTTAAGAGTTGTTATTAATGTTGGTTTTAGTATAGCGTATTCTATTCAGTATCGGTATGGTGGTCGTGGTGTAGTTGTATTATTTGACCTTTAGTACTTCATATAGTGTTATTATAGGTAATGTTGGTCTAGGGGTGCAGTTCTATAAAAAGAGGCATGTCCACAGGTTAGGGAGAACAATACTTGGCTTGCCCAAGGCATTGCAGCCCATGCTAGGCCACTGTGTATACAGTTATCTGTAGTGGAATGAGCTATAGTTAAGTCCACCTTAAATTCAGGAGCTGTATATCTATGTCATTACACACTATATACTTCCTTTGGCCTCTTACAGCTGTGACTGGTAAGTGGTGAACACTAATCCCATCGGTGCAGCAACACATTCATAAACAGACTGTGTACACTGCAGCGCTGACTGTATACAAAGCCCTGAAATAAGACAACCGAGCGGAATTACAGCTGGATGTCACAAACAAACAAAGGATTGGGATAACAGACTGTGCTTCCCAGGAAATTTCAGCCATCGGAACTGAAATATGGTGAAAGTTTTGAGGTTTTGGTGGCAAACGCTATGCAGTTCCCCCACCTAGTGGGCAAAAAGTGAACTATAGGATTTTTGATAGCACACAGTGGAATTGGCACTTGGTGTAGCATCTAAATCCGCTTATGTTCTATAGTGGTCTTTAAAAATATTAAAATAAGTACATATATACAAGTGCTGTGTAAAAGTATTTGCCCCCTTACAGATTTCTTTTGTTTTTGCACATTTGTCACACTTTAATGTTTCAGATTATCAAACAAATTTGACAAAGATAAGTAAATACAAAAAGCAGTTTTAAATGATGATTCCATTTAATAAAGGAAAAAGGTTACCCCAAACAACCTGGCCCTATGTGAAAAAATAATTGCCCTCCCCCTCATAAATTAACCACAGTTTTTAGAAAGATGAGTTTAAATCACTAGCCACAGCCAGGGCTGCCAGACCCGTAGAATCAAGAAATCACTTAAAGGGGTTTTCTCATCTCAGACAATGGGGGCATATCGCTAGGATATGCCCCCATTGTCTTATAGGTCCGGGTCCCATCGCAGGGACCCGCACCTATATCGAGAACGGAGCCCCGAAAATGCGCATGCGCAGCTGCCCTCCATTCATTTCTTTGGAGCCACCGAAAATAGCCGAGCGCCGGCTCGTCTATTGCCGTCTGCCCCATAGAAATTACTGGGAGAGGCGGGGATTAGCGCTTGGTGGTGGACAGACCCCGGGAAATCTGGAGTCCTCCAGCCACAGCGCTCCCCGCTCCGTTCTCGATATAGGTGCGGGTCCCAGCAAAAATGGTATCCATGGGAGAGTTCCAAGGAGAAAACCACTGCTGACCAAAAAGAACACAAAGGCCTGTCTCACATTTGCAGTAGGACAATGATCCGAAGCAAAAGTCTACCTCTGAATGGCTGGAAAAGAAGGTTTTGGAGAGGCCTAGTCAAAGTTCAGACTCAATCTGGTTGAAGTGCTCTGCCATGACATTAAACAGGTCGTTCATGCTTGAAAACCCTCCAATGTGGCTGAATTAGAACAATTCTGCAAATGTGAAGTGAGATGTGACTCATTGCCAATTATCACAAACGCTTGATTTCAGTTGTTGCCAGTTATTAGGTTTAGGGGCAATTACTTTTTCACATTGGGCCAGGTTGGATTGGATAGCTTTTTCCCTTAATAAATGAAATCATCATTTAAAAACTGCATTTTTGTATTTACTCAGGTTATCTTTGTCTGATATTCAAATATGCTTGATAATCTGAAAGATTTAACTGAAACAAATGTGCAAAAACAAAATAAATCTGTGGGGGGAGGGGGGGGCAAATACTTTTTCACAACACTGTAAACAATTGTTATAATACATACATTGCCCCTTGCCCAGACATATGGGTGCTGTTCATTCTCCTGTATGCTCAGGATCTAAAATATTATTCTTTATTGTCTTCTATGGTGCCCGTGTATTGCGGATCCGCAAATGCGGTCCGCAATACTGCAACGGGCAGCACACGTTCGTGTGAACGAGCCCTTAGACTTAGGCATATGCGGATCCGCAATACACGGGCACCGTTCCATGGCCATTCCGCATCACAGATGCGGACCCATTCATTTCAATGGGTCTGCAAATCCAGAGATGAGGAACGGAAGAATGGAACACTACGGAAGCACTACGGAGTGCTTTCTGGGGTTGCGTTCCGTGCTTCCGCAAAGCAAAAAGATAGAGCTTGCTCTATCTTTTTGCTGAACGGAAGGATCGCCGACCCATTCAAGTGAATGGGTCTGCGATCCCCATGCGCCTGCCCCACGGACGGTGCCCATGCATTGCGGACCACAATTTCCCAGTCCACAGCACAGGCTTCACACGTTCGTGTGAACGAGCCCTTAAAGTGAATGTCCACCTTCAATCACCGTATAATTTAGTAGGTCCAAAATTTGATACATTTTTAAGATAGCTTTTTAATGGTTGCATCTCAGTTTATATGACACAGAGCTCCGAATCCACTGCATTGATATCAGTTTAAAAGCTAGAACGGTGGCTACCTGCAGCCACCTCTAAGGGGAGCTCAGGAGCTTGCTAGAGACAGTTTCTTATGTCAGCAGTGTGATGTGTGAAGGTCTGGCTCTTTTTAAAAACTAAGCCAGCCTACCTCTTGGTCTACACATCTACCGTGACAGAGAAGAGGGTGGCTTAGGTATTGAAATGAACCTTCAAACACAGCACTGGTCACAGGAAACTTTGCTGTGTTGAGGACAAGTGGTAAGTATAGCTGTTGGGACTCGGGTCTGGGACTAACAGCAGAATATCAGGGCACCTTTGAACAATCAAGTATATTAGTAAGTGCACTTGTTTTACATTGGACACACATTGGAAATATTAATTTCTTTCTTAAAGGAGTTTTCCTGGAATGATTTAAAATGGCTGCTGGCAACCTCTCCTAGAAAGTGTGGAGAACTGGTTGCCACCACTTGCAGAGGTCTCACTACACACTACGCTCTGGCACTTGTATATACTACACATTAGTGACTTGTCCTGTCGGGCTGCTCAGCCATGATGGCATATTGTAGGCAGGCTCACATCATTACCATTTACTGTAGAGCAGTGTAGTGTGTAGCAAGGCCCCAACATCTCACCCCCTTAGCCAGCTCTGCAAGCGATGGGAACCAGTACTGCTCACTTACTAGGATAGATTCATGATGTCCATTTTAAAGAGGACCTTTCACCACTCCTGACATGTCTGTTTTAATAGCCTCATGCATCCCCCATGTAATAACAGTTCTGGAGCATCTGTTCTTACGTCTCTATGTTGTGCCATTCCTTTATTATTTCTACTAGAAGTTATGAATGAATTGCTAGCAGTCTGCAGTAAGGGTACAGAGGGGAGGTAACCAGTTGGGGGGGGGGGGGGTCCCTGCACAGTCTGAAAGAAAATGGTGGCACTGATTGGATAGAGTGAGTCTGTGCAGGTACACCCCCTCCCCCCCCCCCCAACTGGTTACCTCCCCTCTGTACCCTTACTGAAGGCAAATAGCAATTTATTCATAACTTCTAGTAGAAATAATAAAGGAATGGCACTTTATGCAGTCATAAGAACACTCCAGAACTGTTATTACATGGGAAATGCATGAAGCTATTAAAACAGACATGTCAGAAGTGGTGAAAGGTCCTCTTTAAATCATTCCCAGAGAACCTCCATTTAACAGTATGCAGAAAATGTTTTAGCTCCCTCTAGTGGTGACTTCTGGAAGCAAGAAGTTTATAATTTAACTAGAAGTTTATGCAGGGGATTTGAAGCTCAGTATCAGGGAAATGCAACTCCAATCACTAAAAACATTTATTAAAAGCTTTCCTGTCTCCTATACTGGAATACCAGACATCACTTATGAATAATGTGACCAGAGACGCCATGTTCTTTCACATTTCGTCAGTGGGTTCAGAACATATTGTTTTTATATGAAAATTTATATGAAAGATCCCCCTTTACTGATTATCCTCTATAATTGAGATGAACAAAAGAAAGCGTCTCTCTCTCAAAATCACGGCGGTGGCAGCGTCCACATCAGGCGGGATGTGTGCTATGCTCAGGAATAAACACTTCATGCTGTTTACTTAAGATGCAATCTGTGCACTAAACACACAAACACAGCCCCACCGACCCGAGCGGGCACAGCACATTGAACTGATTGCTTTTTATGGAGTAGCGGTTACTCACACCAGATGTTGTGTTTTTATTAAGGTATTAAAAGGATGACGTCCATCTCTGATGAGACAAGTCGCCCAATTCCAGAATCTGAATGGTCTAAAGTTTATTCAAACAAGATAAGTGGGATCTAAAATCATGTTATTAACTGAACACTGCTCGTCTAAACTACGGAGAGGAGATATTACTTCTGAAAGGCGATGTCATAGATAAAGGAGGTTAAGGGCAAGAACACTAGGGTTCAGTGTAGGGACACTAATGTTAGAAGCTTAAAGGGGTTTCCTGAGTATTTCATACTGATGACCCCCTCGGTGGAGGTCCGACTCCCGGCAGCACCCTTATCAATCCGCTGTTTGAAGAGGCTGCAGAGTTCCAGTGAGTGCTGCGGCCTCTTTATAGGCCAGTGACGTCATGTGCATCAGTCACATGGCCTAGGCGCAGCTCAATCTCATTCAAGTGAACAAGGCTGAGTTGCAATACCAAGTACAGCCACTATCCAATGGACGGCACTGCGCTTATTATGCTGCGAAGAGGCCAGCGACCCATGGCCTCTTCAATCAGCTGATTGACGGGGGTGCCCGGAGTCAGACCCCCATGATCACATACTGATGACCTATGAACACAGCAACAGATTGCCATAACAAAGGTACTATTTTATTAGTCTCTTCAATATAATTGCTTTGATATGCAAAGTTTTACTGATAGACTCCCTTTAAATAAGTGATTTCAAAGTCTTCACTTGCAAACATTGAATGGGAACCTGGGGACTCAGGCATCAATTCAGGTCCTCTATAGCGCCACCATGGGAAAAATGAAGCATTGCGTACTGTCTAATGAAATCAATGATCTGTGTAGTGCACGGACAAGTCAAATCCTCCAGAGAAAGACAAGGGGATGCTCTTTGTAGGCATAAACGGATTTGTTAAGGTAAAATAGTGCATCCCTTCTTTGACTACAACTCCCCTGTATTTGCCCCATGCGGAGAGTCACCGCATAGAATTGCTCTCCTTCTGGAGGACTGCTAACATCCACGCATTCACTTCAATAGGTGCTGTGTAATGTTTAAAGGGGTATTACCATCTTGGTATTCAACTACGCCCAACAATCAGGAAAACAAGGGTCCTACAATCATCAGGTGCTGATTCACCCCTGCCACAGTCTCCTTAGAGCTCCATACAGGTTGCCCGCCACCCTCTTTATTGAAATCTATGGGACTTACGAAAACTGCTGTCCAGTGGTTCACCATGAGATACAATACATTCAGAAAGTCTTCAGACCTGTTCCCTTTTTCACACTTAGTTATAATGCAGCCTTGTGCTAAAATAAAAAAAAATCCAGTTTTCCCCCATCATTCTGCTCTCAATACCCCATAATGAAAAAGTGAAAACAGAGGGGTACATTTACTAAGAGCGGCGATTTAGACCCCGGTATAGTCCCTGTCCACTGCAGCTTGATATACCTAAGTTATGTAGAGGTGCTGGCCTCTACCTAACTTAGGCGCATGATCTGGTAGCCATTCAACTAGATTTTTTATGGCAAAAACAGGCGTAGAAAATGATGAATGAGATGGCCTTCCGGCCCTCTCTCTTACCCACCAACTTGGAACTCGGAAATCGTGACTCGAGAAAAGAGGCATAAGTGGAGTACACAGGAAAAAAGGTGCAGATTTTGCTGCAAAACACCTTTGCGACGAAATATGCACCTTAAATATGCCAAAAAGTGGCATATATTTTTTTTTATAAATGACACCCAGAATCTCTGAAATCTTTGCTAATTTATTATTGCTTTATTAAAAAAGTAAAAACAAAAATCTTGCATTGACATAAGTATTCAGACCCTTTACTCAGTACTTAGTTGAAGCACCTTTGGCAGTGATTACAGCTTCCAGTCTTCTTGGGTATAATACCACAAGTTTTGCACATCTGGATTTGAAGATTTTCTGCCATTCTTCCCTACAGATCCTCGCAAGCTCTGTCAGGTTGGATGGAGACCGTCGGTGGACTGCCGTTTTCAGATGTTCCATTAGGACTCTGGCTGGGCCACTCATAGACATTCACAGAGTTGTCCCTAAGCTACTCCTGTGTTGTCTCGGCTGTGTGCCAAGGGTCAGTTGGAAGGTAAACCTTCAGCCCAGTCTGAGGTCTACAGCACTCTGGATTAAGTTTTCATTAAGAATATCTCTGTACTTTGCTCCGTCCAAGTTTACCTCAACTCTGACCAGTCTCCTTGTCCCAACTGCTGAAAGCCACCCTCACAGAATGGTGCTGCCACCACCATGCTGCACTGTAGGGATGGTATTGAGCAGGTGCTGAGAAGTGCCTGGTTTCCTCCAAACATGATGCTTAGAATTGAAGCCAAAAGTTCAACTTGGTTTCCTGAGACCACAAAATCTTGTTTAGGTGTTTTTTGGAAAACTTTCATGTGTCTTTCACTGAGGAGAGGTTCTTTCTGACCACTCTACCATGAAGCCCAGATTGGTGGAGTGCTGCAGTAATGGTTGACCTTTTGGAAGAATCTTTGGAGCTCAGCCACAGTGATCATTGGGTTCTTGGTCACCTCTCTTACCAAGGTCCTTCTCCCCCTATTACTTAGTTTAGGGGGCCGGACAGCTCTATGAAGAGTCCTGGTTGTTCCAAAACTTATTCCATTGAAAAATTATGGAGGCCACTGTGCTGCTGTGTAAGTCAATAAAATGTTATATAGCGCCACCTGCTGTTGCTTTTCTTCATATTTCTTTGACCGACTTGCTGAGATGGTCACACATCCTTCAACTGCCATCTGAGATTTGATAGGGAAAGAAATGCAGCAGAATGGACACACCCCCTGAGCTGCAGCAGAAAGGACACTCCCCCTGAGCTGTCAGCTTGATATAAATCTAGCAGAGCAATGAATGAGGAGATCTCTGGATCTATGTGAGGTACAGTGCTGGGTCTAGATGTGTTATAAAGAGATTGTCATGTACTATATGATTTTCATATTTTACATTAGGCATGGGATAACTCCTTAAGTCCATGTGAAATTTTAGTTTTTCCTTTTTAATAAATTTGCAAAAATTTTCTAAAATTCCATTTTCACCTTCTCATTATGGGGTACTGACTGCAAAATGATGGGCTAACACTTAATTTTTTATATTATTTTAGCACAATGCCGTAACATAACAAAATGAAGAAAATGAATGAAGACTTTCCGAATGCACTGTATTTATGAAATATCATTATTCTGAAAGAGGTTGTCTCACTTCAGCAAATGGCATTTATCATGTGGAGAAAGTTAATACAAGGCACTTACTAATGTATTGTGATTGTCTATATTGCCTCCTCTACTGGCTTTATTCATTTTTCCATCACATCATACAATGCTCGTTTCCATGGTTACGACCACGCTTCAGTCCAGCATCAGTGGCCGTGCTTGCACACTATAGAAAAAAGCACCGGCCAATGTGCGATCCTATGGTTGCAGCCACCAGAGGGGCCAGTATTTTTTTCTATAGTGTGCAAGCACGACATCTGATGCTAGATTGCAGGGTGGTCATAAGTTACCATGGAAACGAGCAGTGTATAATGTGATGGAAAAATGAATCCAGCCAGCAAAGGAGACAATATTGACAAATACATTAGTAAGTGCCTTGTATTAACTTTCTCTACATTATAAATTTAATTTGCTGAAGTAAAAGACAACCCCTTTAAGATGTGAATATCCCTCTAAGTGTACCCTAGGTATTGATCAAGTTGTTCACCTACTGGTAACAGATAATCTCGAGGGACCTAGCAGGCAGTACCAGCTAATAGGGTAGACCTGGAAATGGAGAGGTATATGCCAAATAACATTTCCTCATATCCTTATAACTCCAAATTCCACATCCCATTTATATATCATGTGGTGAATAGCAAAATCATCTATGTATAACAATTCTAAATTAGTAAAGCCTTCTTTTCTGCCCTGGAGACACTGGCACATACAGTAAAAACAGGGTGTACCAAAAGAAGGTTAGCCCTCGGGCATGGCCACTGCGAGTGTGGTCACTGATTATGGATAGACAGATCTTTTTCATCAGAGTGAAATTTGGAGCTATTTTAATTGAGGACAGTTGGATGTACCTTAGTGCTGCATCCTGTGATTCTCAGATTGCTGTTGATAGCTGATATGCAGTGATTCATGTTGATGAAGCTCGGGGAACGCCATATTCTGGGCACTGGGAAGTCTAAAAGGGGTTGATTTATGTGGTGAAAATTGTTTTACTTGCCTGATGGTCGTTTTGGCCCCTGATGGATGGGATTGGATTTAAATGATCACATATTCTCATCAAGTGCACTTATTTGCTTCATCCGCGATGTCCCCAGGGAACGTTCCGAGCACTGAATGAGTATTATTCTGGGTTAACCTGGATTCCATTACAATAGGATTAGGAAATGATTCACCAATAGATAGACCATTTTCCTGTCTGTGATTTATCTGTCTTTGCATGAGAACAGGATCATATATTAAATTGAGTCATTCATTGGTACATCACATACTACCAATATGTCACGCATGTAGTTTGTTACAGGGAGGCTGACGTTTATACAAATTCATGTAGTTTAGAAATCGCCTGTGACCGCAAAATCTCCACCCAAAGATGCTGGAAGCTGGAACAGTTTTGTAAATATGTTATATAGAAATCTACTTGATGTGAATTTCTCCCTCAGTACATGGCCCAGATTAACTAATGTGTCTACACCAAAAAATCTAAAAAGTAGTTCAAAATGGCACAAATGCACTTGGCAGCTGAAGGCATCTGTGTTGGTCCCATGTCCATATGTGCCCGCATTGCTGAGAAAAATGATGTTTTTATATATACAAATGAGCATCTAGGAGCAACTGGGCATTGCCATGACTCTTAGAGGCTCTGCTCTCTCTGCAACTGCCGTGCCCTCTGCACTTTGATTGACAGGGCCAAGTGTAATGACATTTTTAGTGCCTGGCCCTGTCAAAGTGGAGAGGGTGCGGCAGTTGCAGAGAGAGCTGAGCCTCTAGGTGTAACAGCAACGCCCCCATTATTTTTCTCAGCAATGTGGGCACATATGAACATGGGACCAACACAGATGCCTTCAGCTGCCAAGCGCACATGGAACAGGTCAGCCATTGTCATAGGTGCAAATCTGCTGACAGATGCCCTTTAAGATGTGCCATTTGCGCCAAAATTGTGCTGAATTTATGGCATAAAAATCTGTCTCAATGTAGGCCGACCTATCGTTGGTAAAGAGTCCGAGAAAAGGGTCTATCCCTGCATATTTGTCATCCAGCCTGAGCCACTATGATAAATCTGGCGCTGGTTTAGATAGTCTGTCTGAGCTTACATCATCTTTAGGATTAGTAAATCTGGGCAAAATTGAATGTAATGGGAGAAAAAGTGAACTCAATGTTATTTGATAAAGCATATTTCCACCTTATAACTGAGATATAATCTACATAGAAAGGTGAGTGACAGAGTCTGGAGCTGCCTTCATAATTCTGCTGGTTGTCATTGAAACGTCGAACATTTTTTTGGACAGACGCACTCCAAGCAGACGAACTGAACATCTATAGTGCAGGGATGCAGTTAGTGTCTCTTATAGGAGATAACAGTACAGTGCTTGGTGTGACTTATAATGACTTATAATGTACAATTAACAAAGCTACGAATGCTGGTGAATTCAGCTCTGAAGCTAGCAAAACGCTGAATGCAGTTCTAGGCTACAGCAGGCTATAAATCCTAGGCTTCCCCCTGTTCATAGTCGGAGTCAAAACCCTAAATGTGAAGTTCCATTTTCTTACATAAGGGCACAGCTAGAGAGCGTGGGCTAGATGGGCATGTAGGTACCATGGGGACCAACTAGTCACTCTGGGTATTTAGATGCAGGGTTAGGGCAGCACACTGAATCCTTGCCCCAGGTGAAGGAACACCTATCTACCACTCTTGTTCATCTCACCTACTTATAGGGTTGTTTACTCTTGGTTGTCAAAGTATGTCATTGCCGTGTACTTACAATGCAGATCATTGACTGAAGCAACATAGTAGAGCAGTTGTTGACATCATCATTTACAGTGGAACATCAGTGGACATCATTGCTGGTGGGGCCAAGCACAGCTTTGGCATTGGTGCCCAAGAACTGGCTTTGAACCTGCCCTTGATGTATTAGTGAATGCATTCTTGACATATAAAAATTAGAGCTGTGAGCACCATTGGGGGCAAGATCAGTGTACAGCGCCACAGAATAGGTTGGCCCTGTATAAATAACGTTGGATACAGGCACAGAAAGCAGCCCGTACACATTGAAGTTTATATGTGATCAGGTTTTATAGCTTACAGCTCATATACCTGCAGACAGACAGCGAGCTGCCCCAAATCCAGGACACACACGGCATCCAGATGCTTCATGACAATTCTCTGAGCTGTGTGAGCCTTAGGGTGAACTGGAGTCTGCCAAAAGAACTTGAAATAAGGGGAAAAATAACTTTATCACAAGATTACAAGACCTTGTTTTTATTCCTTCAACAAACCCAGATGTCTGGAGAGCTCCTACAGTTGTTTAGATCATGGACTCGTTCTTTTTGAAAGATGTTACCGTCTGTTACAGCTCAATCCTTTAATCAGTTTTTTACTTCAGCCCATTGATCTACAATAGTCTTATAAAAAAAAAAAGTCACTCAGAACACAACGACCATGAGATTTTATATACAATATGTGTAGTGTTTTGTGAGAGTATTTACTGGTGATTTTGCTCTTTTGTTGCGTTACCACCATGGAATTGAAATGGATTTTTGGTGGGTGTATACCATTTAATTTACACAACATGCCTACCACTTCAAAGGTGCAAAATATTTTTTTACTGTGACACAAACAATAATTAAGACAAAAAGACATTTAATGCGCACAAATATTAACTCCCTGAAAGTGAATTTCTTGGTGGAGTCAACTTTTGCTCCAATTCCAGATGAAAGTCTCTTGGTGTATGTCTCTATTAGCTTAGCACGGCTAGGTACTGGTCAAACCTCCTGCAGCTCCTTCTAGCTAGATAGCTTGTGTTGGTCTCCAGCAGTCTTTTAGTCATCCCAGAGTCTTCATTGGGTTGAGGTCTGGGCTTTAACTAGGCCATTATAAGATATTTAGATGTTCTTTTTAACCCCCCCACCCCCCCCCCACCCCCACCCCCCCTGTGTAGCTTTAGCAGTATGTTTATGACCATTGTCCTGCTGGAAGATGAACCTTCATCACAGTCCCAAATCTCTGGCAAATTCTTCAAGAATTACCCTGTATTTACTGCCATCCATCTTTTCTTCAACCCTGACGCAAATAGGGGGTCATTTATTAAAACCGGTGTTTTAGACGCCAGTCTTAATAAGGCCCTTCGCTGGTCCACTAAAGTTATGAAGAAAATGATGAATGAGATGGTCCTGCAGTCTTCCATTTGTTTGATGACTCTGCCACAGGATGTTTAGTGAACTCCAAAGGTGCCATATGTTTTCCTTTAAGCAATGGCCTTTTTCCGGCCACTCTTCTTCTTCTTCTTCTTCTTCTTCTTCTTCTCCTATGTTGTGTAGTATAGAGGATCTGTCATCTCTCCTGTGTGGTGTAGTATAGATGATCTGTCGGCTCTCCTGTGTGGTGTAGTATAGAGGATCTGTCAGCTCTCCTGTGTGGTGTAGTATAGAGGATCTATCGGCTCTCCTGTCTAGTGTAGTATAGAGAATCTCTCGGCTCTCCTTTCTGGTGTAGTATAGAGGATCTATCAGCTCTCCTGTGTGGTGTAGTATAGAGGATCTGTCCACTGTCCTGTGTAGTGTAGTATAGAGAATCTGTCAGCTCTCCTGTGTGGTGTAGTATAGAGGATCTGTCCACTGTCCTGTGTGGTGTAGTATAGAGGATCTGTCAGCTCTCCTGTGTGGTGTAGTATAGAGGATCTGTCAGCTCTCCTGTGTGGTGTAGTATAGAGGATCTGTCAGCTCTCCTGTGTAGTGTAGTATAGAGGATCTGTCAGCTCTCCTGTGTGGTGTAGTATAGAGGATCTGTCGGCTCTCCTGTGCGGTGTAGTATAGAGGATCTGTCAGCTCTCCTGTGTGGTGTAGTATAGAGGATCTGTCAGCTCTCCTGTGTAGTGTAGTATAGAGGATCTGTCAGCTCTCCTGTGTGGTGTAGTATAGAGGATCTGTCAGCTCTCCTGTGTAGTGTAGTATAGAGGATCTGTCAGCTCTCCTGTGTGGTGTAGTATAGAGGATCTGTCAGCTCTCCTGTGTAGTGTAGTATAGAGGATCTGTCAGCTCTCCTGTGTGGTGTAGAATAGAGGATCTGTCGGCTCTCCTGTGTTGTATAGTATAGAGGATCTGTTAGCTCTTCTGTGTGGTGTAGTATAGAGGATCTATCAGCTCTCCTGTGTAGTGTAGTATAGAGGATCTGTCAGCTCTCCTGTGTTGTATAGTATAGAGGATCTGTTAGCTCTTCTGTGTGGTGTAGTATAGAGGATCTATCAGCTCTCCTGTGTAGTGTAGTATAGAGGATCTGTCAGCTCTCCTGTGTGGTGTAGTATAGAGGATCTGTCGGCTCTCCTGTGTGGTGTAGTATAGAGGATCTGTCAGCTCTCCTGTGTAGTGTAGTATAGAGGATCTGTCAGCTCTCCTGTGTTGTGTAGTATAGAGGATCTGTCAGCTCCCCTGTGTTGTATAGTATAGAGGATCTGTCCACTGTCCTGTGTAGTGTAGTATAGAGGATCTGTCGGCTCTCCTGTGTGGTGTAGTATAGAGGATCTGTCAGCTCTCCTGTGTGGTGTAGTATAGAGGATCTGTCAGCTCTCCTGTGTGGTGTAGTATAGAGGATCTGTCAGCTCTCCTGTGTGGTGTAGTATAGAGGATCTGTCGGTTCTCCTGTGTGGTGTAGTATAGAGGATCTGTCGGCTCTCCTATGTAGTGTTTTGGGGCTTAGGGGGTGGGCGGGGCTGACTGATTCACGCGCATAACAAAACACAAGGTGCATATTAAAATATATAACACTATATAATGACTATATAAACTGACTATGGTCTCTGCTGCACTGGTCTCTGCTGCACTGGTCTCTGCTGCACTGGTCTCTGCTGCACTGTACCGTATTTTTCGCCCTATAAGATGCACCTAGTTTTAGAGGAGAACAATAAGAAAAAAAAAAATTTAATTACACCTCAGGTCAGACCAGCAATCAGACCCCCAATGTTAATCAGACCTCAGATCAGACCCCCAATGGCTCAGATCAACCCCCAAACCTTTAGCCATCTATCAGCCCCCAATGTCAGCCATAACCCCCCCAATGTCAGCTATAACCCCCCCAATGTCAGCCATAAACCCCCCCAATGTCAGCCATAACCCCCCCCCCCCCCCCCAATGTCAGCCATAAACACCCCAATGTCAGCCATAAACCCCCAATGTCAGCCATAAGCCCCCCCAATGTCAGCCATAAACACCCCCAATGTCAGCCATAAGCCCCTCATGTCAGCCATAAGCCCCCCATTAGCCCCTCATGTCAGCCATAAGCCCCCCATTAGCCCCTCATGTCAGCCATAAGCCCCCATTAGCCCCTCATGTTAGCCATAAGCCCCCCATTAGCCCCTCATGTCAGCCATAAGCCCCCCATTAGCCCCTCATGTCAGCCATAAGCCCCCATGTCAGCCATAAACCCCCCAATGTCAGCCATAAGCCCCTCATGTCAGCCATAAGCCCCCCATTAGCCCCTCATGTCAGCCATAAGCCCCCCATTAGCCCCTCATGTCAGCCAAGAGCCCCCCATGTCAGCCATAAGCCCCCATTAGCCCCTCATGTCAGCCATTAACCCCTCATGTCAGCCATAAGCCCCTCATTAGCCCCTCATGTCAGCCATAAGCCCCCCATTAGCCCCTCATGTCAGCCATTAGCCCCCCATTAGCCCTTCATGTCAGCCATTAGCCCCTTATGTCAGCCATAAGCCCCCATTAGCCCCTCATGTCAGCCATAAGCCCCCCATTAGCCCCTCATGTCAGCCCCATGTCCCTCATGTCAGCCCCATGTCCCCCAGGTCAGCCATCAGCCCCTAGTGCAAATAAAATAAAATAAAATAAAAAAAAAACACTTACCTCTCCTGAGAGACCTCACGCTGTGCGCAGCCATGCACAGCCGATAGCCGAGCCGAGGACCAGGAAGTGGTGAGTACAGATCCTTCACCGCTTCCTGGTCCTTCTGTACTAATGAAGCGCTTCCATAATGGAAGCGCTTCATTAGTACAGAGTTAAAGACTGCCCTGATCGCCACGGCCCGGCTAACAATCCTCCACGGCCCGGTCCTGGGCCGCGGCCCGGCGGTTGGGGACCGCTGGTATAGAGGATCTGTCCACTGTCCTGTGTAGTGCAGTATAGAGGATCTGTCGGCTCTCCTGTGTGGTGTAGTATAGAGGATCTTTCAGCTCCCCTGTGTGGTGTAGTATAGAGGATATGTTGGCTCTCCTGTGTAGTTTAGTATAGAGGATCTGTCAGCTCTCCTGTGTGGTGTAGTATAGAGGATCTGTCGGTTCTCCTGTGTGGTGTAGAATAGAGGATCTGTCGGCTCTCCTATGTAGTGTAGTATATAGGATCTGGCAGCTCTCCTGTGTGGTGTAGTATAGAGGATATGTTGGCTCTCCTATGTAGTGTAGTATAGAGGATCTGGCAGCTCTCCTGTGTGGTGTAGTATAGAGGATCTATGAGCTCTCCTGTGTGGTGTAGTATAGAGGATCTGGCAGCTCTCCTGTGTGGTGTAGTATAGAGGATATGTTGGCTCTCCTGTGTAGTTTAGTATAGAGGATCTGTCAGCTCTCCTGTGCGGTGTAGTATAGAGGATCTGTCAGCTCCCTTGTGTGGTGTAGTATAGAGGATCTGTCAGCTGTACTGTGTGGTGTAGTATAGAGGATCTGTCAGCTGTACTGTGTGGTGTAGTATAGAGGATCTGTCGGCTCTCCTGTGTGGTGTAGTATAGAGGATCTGTCAGCTCCCCTGTGTTGTATAGTATAGAGGATCTGTCCACTGTCCTGTGTAGTGTAGTATAGAGGATCTGTCAGCTCTCCTATGTAGTGTAGTATAGAGGATATGTCAGCTCTCCTGAGTGGTGTAGTATAGAGGATCTGTCCACTGTCCTGTGTAGTGTAGTATAGAGGATCTGTCAGCTCTCCTGTGTTGTGTAGTATAGAGGATCTGTCAGCTGTACTGTGTGGTGTAGTATAGAGGATCTGTCCACTGTCCTGTGTAGTGTAGTGTAGTATAGAGGATCTGTCAGCTGTACTGTGTGGTGTAGTATAGAGGATCTGTCAGCTCCCCTGTGTTGTATAGTATAGAGGATCTGTCCACTGTCCTGTGTAGTGTAGTATAGAGGATCTGTCAGCTCTCCTGTGTAGTGTAGTATAGAGGATCTGTCAGCTCTCCTGTGTGGTGTAGTATAGAGGATCTGTCAGCTCTCCTGTGTTGTGTAGTATAGAGGATCTGTCAGCTCTCCTGTGTTGTGTAGTATAGAGGATCTGTCGGCTCTCCTGTGTAGTGTAGTATAGAGGATCTGTCAGCTCTCCTGTGTGGTGTAGTATAGAGGATCTGTCGGTTCTCCTGTGTGGTGTAGTATAGAGGATATGTTGGCTCTCCTGTGTAGTTTAGTATAGAGGATCTGTCAGCTGTACTGTGTGTTGTAGTATAGAGGATCTGTCAGCTCTCCTGTGTAGTGTAGTATAGAGGATCTATGAGATCTCCTGTGTGGTGTAGTATAGAGGATCTATGAGCTCTCCTGTGTGGTGTAGTATAGAGGATCTGGCAGCTCTCCTGTGTGGTGTAGTATAGAGGATCTGTCAGCTCTCCTGTGTGGTGTAGTATAGAGGATCTGTTAGCTCTTCTGTGTGGTGTAGTAGAGAGGATCTATCAGCTCTCCTGTGTGGTATAGTATATAGAGGATCTGTCAGCTCCCCTGTGTTGTATAGTATAGAGGATCTGTCCACTGTCCTGTGTAGTGTAGTATAGAGGATCTGTCAGCTCTCCTGTGTGGTGTAGTATAGAGGATCTGTCCACTGTCCTGTGTAGTGTAGTATAGAGGATCTGTCAGCTCTCCTGTGTTGTGTAGTATAGAGGATCTGTCAGCTGCACTGTGTGGTGTAGTATAGAGGATCTGTCCACTGTCCTGTGTAGTGTAGTGTAGTATAGAGGATCTGTCAGCTGTACTGTGTGGTGTAGTATAGAGGATCTGTCAGCTCCCCTGTGTTGTATAGTATAGAGGATCTGTCCACTGTCCTGTGTAGTGTAGTATAGAGGATCTGTCAGCTCTCCTGTGTGGTGTAGTATAGAGGATCTGTCCACTGTCCTGTGTAGTGTAGTATAGAGGATCTGTCAGCTCTCCTGTGTTGTGTAGTATAGAGGATCTGTCAGCTCTCCTGTGTTGTGTAGTATAGAGGATCTGTCAGCTCTCCTGTGTGGTGTAGTATAGAGGATCTGTTAGCTCTTCTGTGTGGTGTAGTAGAGAGGATCTATCAGCTCTCCTGTGTGGTATAGTATAGAGGATCTGTCAGCTCCCCTGTGTTGTATAGTATAGAGGATCTGTCCACTGTCCTGTGTAGTGTAGTATAGAGGATCTGTCAGCTCTCCTGTGTAGTGTAGTATAGAGGATCTGTCAGCTCTCCTGTGTGGTGTAGTATAGAGGATCTGTCGGCTCTCCTGTGTAGTGTAGTATAGAGGATCTGTCAGCTCTCCTGTGTGGTGTAGTATAGAGGATCTGTCGGTTCTCCTGTGTGGTGTAGTATAGAGGATATGTTGGCTCTCCTGTGTAGTTTAGTATAGAGGATCTGTCAGCTGTACTGTGTGTTGTAGTATAGAGGATCTGTCAGCTCTCCTGTGTAGTGTAGTATAGAGGATCTGTCAGCTGTACTGTGTGGTGTAGTATAGAGGATCTGTCCACTGTCCTGTGTAGTATAGAGGATCTGTCAGCTCTCCTGTGTTGTGTAGTATAGAGGATCTGTCAGCTCTCCTGTGTTGTGTAGTATAGAGGATCTGTCAGCTCTCCTGTGTGGTGTAGTATAGAGGATCTGTCAGCTCCCCTGTGTTGTATAGTATAGAGGATATGTCCACTGTCCTGTGTAGTGTAGTATAGAGGATCTGTCGGCTCTCCTGTGTGGTGTAGTATAGAGGATCTGTCAGCTCTCCTGTGTAGTGTAGTATAGAGGATCTGTCAGCTCTCCTGTGTGGTGTAGTATAGAGGATATGTTGGCTCTCCTGTGTAGTTTAGTATAGAGGATCTGTCAGCTATCCTGTGTGGTGTAGTATAGAGGATCTGGCAGCTCTCCTGTGTGGTGTGGTGTAGTATAGAGGATCTGTCAGCTCTCCTGTGTGGTGTAGTATAGAGGATCTGTTAGCTCTTCTGTGTGGTGTAGTAGAGAGGATCTATCAGCTCTCCTGTGTGGTATAGTATAGAGGATCTGTCAGCTCCCCTGTGTTGTATAGTATAGAGGATCTGTCCACTGTCCTGTGTAGTGTAGTATAGAGGATCTGTCAGCTCTCCTGTGTGGTGTAGTATAGAGGATCTGTCCACTGTCCTGTGTAGTATAGAGGATCTGTCAGCTCTCCTGTGTTGTGTAGTATAGAGGATCTGTCAGCTGTACTGTGTGGTGTAGTATAGAGGATCTGTCCACTGTCCTGTGTAGTGTAGTGTAGTATAGAGGATCTGTCAGCTGTACTGTGTGGTGTAGTATAGAGGATCTGTCAGCTCCCCTGTGTTGTATAGTATAGAGGATCTGTCCACTGTCCTGTGTAGTGTAGTATAGAGGATCTGTCAGCTCTCCTGTGTAGTGTAGTATAGAGGATCTGTCAGCTCTCCTGTGTGGTGTAGTATAGAGGATCTGTCAGCTCTCCTGTGTTGTGTAGTATAGAGGATCTGTCAGCTCTCCTGTGTTGTGTAGTATAGAGGATCTGTCGGCTCTCCTGTGTAGTGTAGTATAGAGGATCTGTCAGCTCTCCTGTGTGGTGTAGTATAGAGGATCTGTCGGTTCTCCTGTGTGGTGTAGTATAGAGGATATGTTGGCTCTCCTGTGTAGTGTAGTATAGAGGATCTGTCAGCTGTACTGTGTAGTGTAGTATAGAGGATCTGTCAGCTGTACTGTGTGGTGTAGTATAGAGGATCTGTCCACTGTCCTGTGTAGTGTAGTATAGAGGATCTGTCAGCTCTCCAGTGTGGTGTAGTATAGAGGATCTGTCAGCTCTCCTGTGTTGTGTAGTATAGAGGATCTGTCAGCTCTCCTGTGTTGTGTAGTATAGAGGATCTGTCGGCTCTCCTGTGTGGTGTAGTATAGAGGATCTGTCAGCTCTCCTGTGTTGTGTAGTATAGAGGATCTGTCAGCTCTCCTGTGTGGTGTAGTATAGAGGATCTGTCAGCTCCCCTGTGTTGTATAGTATAGAGGATCTGTCCACTGTCCTGTGTAGTGTAGTATAGAGGATCTGTCGGCTCTCCTGTGTGGTGTAGTATAGAGGATCTGTCAGCTCTCCTGTGTAGTGTAGTATAGAGGATCTGTCGGCTCTCCTGTGTGGTGTAGTATAGAGGATCTGTCAGCTCTCCTGTGTAGTGTATTATAGAGGATCTGTCAGCTCTCCTGTGTAGTGTAGTATAGAGGATCTGTCAGCTCTCCTGTGTGGTGTAGTATAGAGGATCTGTCCACTGTCCTGTGTAGTGTAGTATAGAGGATCTGTCAGCTCTCCTGTGTTGTGTAGTATAGAGGATCTGTCAGCTGCACTGTGTGGTGTAGTATAGAGGATCTGTCCACTGTCCTGTGTAGTGTAGTGTAGTATAGAGGATCTGTAAGCTGTACTGTGTGGTGTAGTATAGAGGATCTGTCAGCTCCCCTGTGTTGTATAGTATAGAGGATCTGTCCACTGTCCTGTGTAGTGTAGTATAGAGGATCTGTCAGCTCTCCTGTGTAGTGTAGTATAGAGGATCTGTCAGCTCTCCTGTGTGGTGTAGTATAGAGGATCTGTCCTGTGTAGTGTAGTATAGAGGATCTGTCAGCTCTCCTGTGTTGTGTAGTATAGAGGATCTGTCAGCTCTCCTGTGTGGTGTAGTATAGAGGATCTGTTAGCTCTTCTGTGTGGTGTAGTAGAGAGGATCTATCAGCTCTCCTGTGTGGTATAGTATAGAGGATCTGTCAGCTCCCCTGTGTTGTATAGTATAGAGGATCTGTCCACTGTCCTGTGTAGTGTAGTATAGAGGATCTGTCAGCTCTCCTGTGTAGTGTAGTATAGAGGATCTGTCAGCTCTCCTGTGTGGTGTAGTATAGAGGATCTGTCGGCTCTCCTGTGTAGTGTAGTATAGAGGATCTGTCAGCTCTCCTGTGTGGTGTAGTATAGAGGATCTGTCGGTTCTCCTGTGTGGTGTAGTATAGAGGATATGTTGGCTCTCCTGTGTAGTTTAGTATAGAGGATCTGTCAGCTGTACTGTGTGTTGTAGTATAGAGGATCTGTCAGCTCTCCTGTGTAGTGTAGTATAGAGGATCTGTCAGCTGTACTGTGTGGTGTAGTATAGAGGATCTGTCCACTGTCCTGTGTAGTGTAGTATAGAGGATCTGTCAGCTCTCCTGTGTTGTGTAGTATAGAGGATCTGTCAGCTCTCCTGTGTTGTGTAGTATAGAGGATCTGTCAGCTCTCCTGTGTGGTGTAGTATAGAGGATCTGTCAGCTCCCCTGTGTTGTATAGTATAGAGGATCTGTCCACTGTCCTGTGTAGTGTAGTATAGAGGATCTGTCAGCTCTCCTGTGTAGTGTAGTATAGAGGATCTGTCAGCTCTCCTGTGTGGTGTAGTATAGAGGATATGTTGGCTCTCCTGTGTAGTTTAGTATAGAGGATCTGTCAGCTCTCCTGTGTGGTGTAGTATAGAGGATCTGGCAGCTCTCCTGTGTGGTGTAGTATAGAGGATCTGTCAGCTATCCTGTGTGGTGTAGTATAGAGGATCTGGCAGCTCTCCTGTGTGGTGTAGTATAGAGGATCTGTCAGCTCTCCTGTGTGGTGTAGTATAGAGGATCTGTTAGCTCTTCTGTGTGGTGTAGTAGAGAGGATCTATCAGCTCTCCTGTGTGGTATAGTATAGAGGATCTGTCAGCTCCCCTGTGTTGTATAGTATAGAGGATCTGTCCACTGTCCTGTGTAGTGTAGTATAGAGGATCTGTCAGCTCTCCTGTGTGGTGTAGTATAGAGGATCTGTCCACTGTCCTGTGTAGTATAGAGGATCTGTCAGCTCTCCTGTGTTGTGTAGTATAGAGGATCTGTCAGCTGTACTGTGTGGTGTAGTATCGAGGATCTGTCCACTGTCCAGTGTAGTGTAGTGTAGTATAGAGGATCTGTCAGCTGTACTGTGTGGTGTAGTATAGAGGATCTGTCAGCTCCCCTGTGTTGTATAGTATAGAGGATCTGTCCACTGTCCTGTGTAGTGTAGTATAGAGGATCTGTCAGCTCTCCTGTGTAGTGTAGTATAGAGGATCTGTCAGCTCTCCTGTGTGGTGTAGTATAGAGGATCTGTCAGCTCTCCTGTGTTGTGTAGTATAGAGGATCTGTCGGCTCTCCTGTGTAGTGTAGTATAGAGGATCTGTCAGCTCTCCTGTGTGGTGTAGTATAGAGGATCTGTCGGTTCTCCTGTGTGGTGTAGTATAGAGGATATGTTGGCTCTCCTGTGTAGTTTAGTATAGAGGATCTGTCAGCTGTACTGTGTGTTGTAGTATAGAGGATCTGTCAGCTCTCCTGTGTAGTGTAGTATAGAGGATCTGTCAGCTGTACTGTGTGGTGTAGTATAGAGGATCTGTCCACTGTCCTGTGTAGTGTAGTATAGAGGATCTGTCAGCTCTCCAGTGTGGTGTAGTATAGAGGATCTGTCAGCTCTCCTGTGTTGTGTAGTATAGAGGATCTGTCAGCTCCCTTGTGTGGTGTAGTATAGAGGATCTGTCGGCTCTCCTGTGTGGTGTAGTATAGAGGATCTGTCAGCTCTCCTGTGTTGTGTAGTATAGAGGATCTGTCAGCTCTCCTGTGTGGTGTAGTATAGAGGATCTGTCAGCTCCCCTGTGTTGTATAGTATAGAGGATCTGTCAGCTCCCCTGTGTTGTATAGTATAGAGGATCTGTCAGCTCCCCTGTGTTGTATAGTATAGAGGATCTGTCCACTGTCCTGTGTAGTGTAGTATAGAGGATCTGTCAGCTCTGTGTAGTGTAGTATAGAGGATCTGTCGGCTCTCCTGTGTGGTGTAGTATAGAGGATCTGTCAGCTCTCCTGTGTAGTGTAGTATAGAGGATCTGTCAGCTCTCCTGTGTGGTGTAGTATAGAGGATATGTTGGCTCTCCTGTGTAGTTTAGTATAGAGGATCTGTCAGCTCTCCTGTGTGGTGTAGTATAGAGGATATGTTGGCTCTCCTGTGTAGTTTAGTATAGAGGATCTGTCAGCTCTCCTGTGTGGTGTAGTATAGAGGATATGTTGGCTCTCCTGTGTAGTTTAGTATAGAGGATATGTCGGCTCTCCTGTGTGGTGTAGTATAGAGGATCTGTCGGCTCTCCTGTGTGGTGTAGTATAGAGGATCTGTCAGCTCTCCTGTGTGGTGTAGTATAGAGGATCTGTCAGCTCTCCTGTGTGGTGTAGTATAGAGGATCTGTCAGCTCTCCTGTGTGGTGTAGTATAGAGGATCTGTCAGCTCTCCTGTGTAGTGTAGTATAGAGGATCTGTCAGCTCTCCTGTGTAGTGTAGTATAGAGGATCTGTCAGCTCTTCTGTGTGGTGTAGTATAGAGGATCTGTCAGCTGTACTGTATGGTGTAGTATAGAGGATCTGTCAGCTGTACTGTGTGGTGTAGTACAGAAAATGTGTCAGCTGGAAGGCCTGCAATTCCATTCCATTTCAAGTAATCAATCAGGTATATGTATAGGTTATTCTTGATTGTAATAGATTGCATCAAGTTTATTACTCCGTCTCACATAAGAACTAACAATATTTCAAATTTCAACATTTATTGGAATGAATATAAAATTGTAGTTCAAGAAATTATTGGGAACAAACCATTTGTTCCCGGTAATTTCCTGCTCATCATAGGAGGTGAAATCTGAATTAACATGCAGCAATCACCTGTGCTGTAAGAGAACAAGTAATTGCTTCTGAGGTCACTAATTCCGAAAGAAAATCATTGTTTCTGGGAAAAAGTTCACTGTTTATACAACATGATCTGCTGCCCAGAGAAGATGATTTTGGCGTCAACATGATGCTTTCATCGGGTGATTGGTGGGACCTTCACTCAGGGCAATTATCAGGAACAAATGTTTCTTGGAACATTACTTCCCAATAACTGCCCAGATCATCGGCCCACGGTAAACAGGTCTTAACATTTTAGCAGATAACAAGTTTGCTAAGTAGGACTGCTCAGTTAAAGGGATTCAATGTCCAATCATGGTGTCAACCTCTGTATAATAATTGATAATTTGAGCTACATAGAATTAATGGTCAATATTAATAATCCCTATCATTATTCGGAAGTATTAGATTTAAAAATAGCTCACATCCCTCCATATTTACAGGACACAGCTATATACTTGCTTATATGCTTATTATTCTCCCAAAATTAACAATAGGGTCAAGTAGGGGCACCTAAAGGACACCGTACAGATCTCATCACTGGAGAAAGGTTTCTCAATTATTCTTAAAGCCTCCGAATCCTTAGAAAATGAAAAATTTGATTTGAAAAATTTTGGAAAAGCCTTTTATAAACGGTACGCCCGCAGCACTGCTGAGCCTGCTGCATAAAACATGAGTGTCTTCATTTCATGTGCATGCAGCTGCCACAGCAAAATGCTTGCAAGCTCATCGTTGTGGGAAGATTTCAGGAAGTCTTCAAGGCGCTAGACAAGGTTCATCAAGGAGTTGGATAATGACCGAGAGCAGAAATGGCTATATTTTTAAACCAGAACAAAGCAGAGAGACAGTTATCAAGTATACAGCCATCATTATATTACTTACAATTGCCTGTATAAACCTTGGCATTTGCAAATTTGCACCCATACCTCCCAAAGGCCAGGGGTGCAGAATTCATGTGCCAAGGTGGGAACTCTGCCTTTTAGGGGTATTCCAATCCAAGATTTTAATATCCTCAGGATAGATCATCAATATCCAACCGGCAGGGGCTTGACACCCTGAACCCCCCCGCCAAGCGGCTGTTCGGGAGTGGCCTAGCGATGGAAATAGTACACAGCCTCATCCACTGTATAGTTTATGGAGCTGGTTACTCTAGCACTGCTCCCATTGAAGTGAATGGGAGCGGGACTGCTAGTTACCAGCTCTGACCACTACACATTGGACGGAGGTGAGGAAGTACCAGCTCATCTGAGGGGAAGGGGGGGCAGATCCACTCAGGTCAGATATTGATGACATTTCCTGAGGATAGGCCATTAATATTAAAATCCTGAACAACCCCTTTTAGGTCCCATACACATTATACTATTATGGACTGAACACGAATGAACAGGACATGTTGGGTGTTATAGTTTCTCAAAAGCTAGAGAGCCACAAGTTAAAGACCACTGACTACCACATTAGTGAATGAGCTACTGGAGCTGAGCATGTTATAGGCCCCTTTACATATTCAAGCTATGGAGGGGTCCTCCTTATATGCCATTATATTGAGTATTTGTCCACCAATCTACAAGATGGCTGCCCCTTCTCTCCTCATGTTTCTGCCCCCCCCCCCCCCCCCATAATGCAGTTCTCTGTTTTTTATTGGTGCTGTGTGTATAGGGTCTTGTGTGGCGATGAAAGGGTTAAATCGAGGGGCTCATCTGCTGTGTTTTTCTTAGTATCCTTAAATCCCCTCTTTCTCCTTAAATAGATCTCGCTGTCCTTTGAACTTATTTATGGCATTTCCTTCATTAAACAGCTAACGTTTTCAATCTGCTTTCCACTCGGCCTGGTCTTTGCTCCCAGCTTTGCCGTTTATGTCAGCGGACAGAACATCTTTTTCTGTTATCTTTAGATTACAAAGACCTTTCATGGTTTTGAATGTGTGTATCAAAGAGCGCCGGCTGCTTCATCTTTAAGACGGGAATTATGTGCGGCTGCAGGGAATCTCAACGGCAAGAGACTTCACATGTCACAGCCTTCATGTGACTCATTAACATGTGGAACGATTACACGTGAGCACAGTCCACCTAATGCACTTGGCTGCACTGGTGACTGAGCGTGTCGCGAGATCTGGATTAGTTACAGTCAAATAATCAAGTGTCACAGAGCAATCCTCCCTTAAAGGGATTTAAGGGGGAGAGGGGCTTCTTCCAAAACAGATGATCGCTAACGAGCGTTCATATCATCTTGCAGTGTAATACTGCCGCTGATTGCCCAATGAACGAGCAAATCCAAATCTTTTGACATGTTAAAAAATTATCGTTTGCAGGCGGCAGATCGTGGTGGCTAACAGCAACCTGCCACTGGCAAACCACTAAACAGCATGGGGACGACCGATGGCATAGTGAGTGCTCCTCCTCATGCTGCGGAGGAGATTACTGCATGCAATAGCAGCAGTTTCCTCCGCTAGCTAGGGAAGCAGTCCAATCGCTTGCTCAATTAGCCTTTGTAATACAGGTTTTAGAGTGGCTTAGGCTACTTTCATACTAGCGGCACGGACCTGCGGCAGGCTGTTCCGTCGGGTGAACAGCCTGTCGGATCCGTCCTGCCGCTAGTGACCGTGTGCCCCCGGACTACCGCTCCGTCCCCATTGACTATAATGGGGGTGGGGGCGGAGTCCTGGCGAAGGCACGGCAGCGCACGGCGAGAGGCTGCCGGAATAAATGTCGGACATGTCGTAGTTTTATTCCGGCAGCCTCTCGCCGTGCCTCCGCCGGAACTCCGCCCCCACCCCCATTATAGTCAATGGGGACAGAGCGGCAGTCCGGGGGCACACGGTCACTAGCGGCAAGACGGATCCGACAGGCTGTTCACCCGACGGAATAGCCTGCCAGAGGTCCGTGTCGCTAGTGTGAAAGTAGCCTTAGAGTGGTACAAAAAAAAAAATATAAGAGTTATGCCCACTGTAAAGTACATATTCTGCATCTTCAATGGATGGTTTCTAATAAAATTTTAAGCATGTTTTCAAAATTTTCCATTCTGGATGCCAACTCAGCAAATCAGGGGCAGGTTACCTCTGCGGCAAGTGATTGGCTGCGCAGGCATTTCCTGCCTGTTGAGCCAGAACCAGGGAGTAGAAACCAGCAGGGACCTGCTAAGAGTAGGGATGGGAGTGGTGGGAAATCGGTGAGGGTATGCTGAAATCATGACATATGCCCTCACTTCTTGATTGGTGGGATACATCTACCAGGACCCCAGATGATCCTCAAAATAAAGGGGCTTCATAACGAGGTGTTAAGCACTTTGGCTACGTTACAGCTTTGCCCTGCACAGAATCAATCCTGGCCAGTGGCTGTGCACACATCCCCAATGCACTCAAATGGACAGGAACATCACTATGCAGGGTATACGTATAGGGAGTGCAGAGGTAGCAGTTGCACCAGGGACCATGAACCTAAGCGGGCCCAAAAAGTCCAACTGCCCTACAAGAATACAGCAATATTATAAATGGCACAGGATGGAGAGAGCCCTTCTATAAATTTAGCATTTGGGCCCTGGAGTTTGAAGTTAGGCTACTTTCACACTAGCGTTCTGCTGTCCGCTCGTGAGCTCCGTTTGAAGGGGCTCACGAGCGGAGCAGAACGCTTCCGTCCAGCCCTGATGCAGTCTGAATGGATGCGAATCCGCTCAGACTGCATCAGTCTGGCGGCGTTCAGCCTCCGCTCCGCTCGCCTCCGCACGGCCAGGCGGACAGCTGAACGCTGCTTGCAGCGTTCGGGTGTCCGCCTGGCCGTGCGGAGGCGTGCGGATCCGTCCAGACTTACAATGTAAGTCAATGGGAACGGATCCGCTTGAAGATGACACCATATGGCTCAATCTTCAAGCGGATCCGTCCCCCATTGACTTTACATTGAAAGTCTGAACGGATCCGCTCAGGCTACTTTCTCACTTAGAAATTTTTCTAAGTTATTAATGCAGACGGATCCGTACTGAACGGAGCCTCCGTCTGCATTAATATGATCGGATCCGTTCAGAACGGATCCGATCAAGCGCTAGTGTGAAAGTAGCCTTACGCTGCCGAAGTGATCCTTTCCCTGGATCAGGTGAGGGTCTCAGACGTCAATAATATGTGACATGTCCTATCTATATGCTCTAGAGCTATAAAATGGGAATACCCCTTTAGCAAGGTTTCTCACTATGGGGGGTTATCAAGTACTGTACTCCAAAATTCTGGCTTCAAAAAGTTGTAAAGTGGATTTTGCTACTTTTTGGGCTTATTTGTACAAACATTCCGTAGCATTTAGCATTTTTACATCCCTCAATCCAGTTTTAAATTCAGGCGGGGAAGTGGACGTGGTTAGCTGTCTTAATTAGTTTTACTCCAGATTTATCAACTGAGGCTTTTTAAAAAGTCACAAAAATTGCTGCAATCTTCCTCCAGTAAAAGTGCAGAAAGTAGAGTAACATCTCAAGACAAAAGTGACTTAAAGATACTGTGTGACATTTCATAAATTTGGGCCAAATTACAGCAAAACAGACTTAAAAATTTAATAGATGCTGGAAAATATCTAATTGTGTGAACATACTCTATGGGGTTTTCCCATCTGTAAAAATAATGGTTATGTCGATAGGATATGACATGACTTACTGATCGTTAGGTGTCTGACCTTCAGAAACAAGGGGCTGTCTCGACCTTAGTGCTCTGGCATAAAGTTTGCCTGCCATCAGTTGTGCGGAGGACTGCAGCGGAGCTCCTCTTAAATGAGTTTATTTCTTGTTTTTTTATGTGAAAGTAAGGGTATGGCCAGATGTTCAGGTTTCTGGATGCAGTTTTGTAAAGAAAGGAGTAAAGAAAGTAAAGGAGAACAAGAAAGAAGTATATGCTACTTCTCTCTTTTTTGAATTCACTCCTGGTTTTGGCTTCCAAAACTGCATATGTAAACGGTAATACGCGGCCGTACCATATAGAGCAGTTCTTATGCTACTGACACTGCCTCTTTTTCAGTGGTTCTATGAAGTCTTACAAATAGATTGGCGAAGAACTGTGCCTACATCGCAGCAAAGAGGACGATACCAGGTTTTCCATTAGCTTTTGCTTCCCTCTGCTGGCAACTTTGGCATATTACATCAATCAGCAAACAAAAAAATCCAGTCTCATTAATAGGGTATAAATATTAATCCATCAGAATAACAAAATAACAAAAAATAATACAATCACTTATAATAAAGGACACTTCAGTGGATTTTCCTAGTCATTGTGTATAATCTTGTACAGCTAATGATGGATGCATAGGAGACAGTTATCAAGCCATTTATACAAAAAAACTGGCATCAAAAAGTTGCAAAGTTTGGCAGATGCCCCGCTTGTGCAGCGTCCCATGCTACGGCAGTGGTCTACTGCTTAAAGGGGTTGTCTCACTTCAGCAAATGGCATTTATGATGTCGACATAGTTAATACAAGGCACTTACTAATGTATTGTGATTGTCTATATTGCTTCCTTTGCTGACTTGATTAATTTCTCCATGTCCTTATTACACTGCTTGTATCCATGGGGTTACAGCCACTGCTGCAAGGCAGATATTTACATTAATATTCACATGAAGTTGACAGACGTCACCACCCTCCACATGACATAATATTGACGCGTTTCAGGCTGCAGGTAAGGAGAAAGAAGGTCCCGGAGACAAATAGAGTTCCTCTATCAGCTTTTCTTTAATATTCACATGAAGTTGACAGACGTCACCACCCTCCACATGACATAATATTGACGCGTTTCGGGTAAGCACCTTCTTTCTCCTTACCTGCAGCCTGCCACGGGAACACTCCCCTAGGGCCTCTGGAGCCGGGACCATATACTCTACTACGGAGGTGAGCTGGATCATATGTTTATCCAGATATTTACATGCATGCCTATACATGTTTCCATGGTCTCGGCCACCAGAGAGGGCAGCACATTTTCCTATAGTATGCAAGCACGACCACCACTTCTGGATTGCAGGGAAGTCATAACCCCTGGATACGAGCAATATAATTTGATGGAAAAATAAGTCAAGCCACCAAAGAAAAGAGGCAATATGGACAATCACAATACATTAGTAAGTGCCTTGTATTAACTTTCTCTACATGGTAAATGCCATTTGCTGAAGTGAGACATCCCCTTTAAGGGGTTAAAAAATGTGTTTTGTATGCTATAGAAGGATTTAACAGGCCATAGTTGCCTTTGCTAGGTGGGACTGTTCCACCTTACCCATAGGGAGGAGTAGGTCAGAACAGAGCAAGACAGTGAAGTGTAAGGAAGCAAAGACCAGTCTTGAGAAAGATCTAGCCAGAGAGAGTCAAAAATATGTAAAGAAAAAGCTTTAAAACCAGCTTAAGAGGAGAAAAAAAGAAGAAAAGAGACATCTTGGAGCATACCATTGTTGAGAGGAGGTGTGAGAATAAAACACTGTGGAGATTATTTGTTTGACAGACTTATGGACTCCACAGCTAATTTGTCCAGGAGATGAAAGGCTTCAGAAGCCTGGACATGCTTTAGATGCAGACTGAGGATCTCCTAAGGTCCACATCCCACAGAGGACATTGTAGATCCACTTGTGAGTAAATAGCAAAGTGAGAGACAGTGAGATAGTGCAGAAAGTTGCAAGTGAAGTGCGCACCCCTATTTCTAGATGCTTGTATTTGAGCTAAAGAGAAGAGGTGCAGTGTGAAGAAGATTGCTCCAGAGAAGGAAAATTGGCCTATAAACTACTATTGCAGCTGTTGAGAACTGTAAGATCATTGGAAAGTGCAAGTCTTTCTAAGAACTGCCAGTCCATGATGCTGAGAACTGTCACTGCTGTATATGAACTTTATCTGCACGTAAAGAACTGTTCATCTGCTAAACCTGCCTCATCATTGCCTCACACCCTGCCTTGCACCTCAAAATGAATTACCACCAAGGGCACTTCGAACTACCACCAGGCAGGAGAGCCACAAAAACAGGGTATGCCCTGAAGGGGAGAAAACGTGCACCCTTCTCATCACTGCACAGCCCAGGGGAGCTACAGAGAGAGGACTACTACCATACCTACTACCCCTACATTTGCTACTACCACTTCTATCCTCTCCACTCAGGCAAATTTGGTTTTTTTCCCAAAAAGTGGTAATGAGGGGCCAGGCACATTTGCTACAATCTACGCCAGTAAACTAATGTAGATTATACTTCAAATCTACACCAGCTGCCTTGTTGGTGAACATTTTAGTTATGGCATACACAAATGTACAGATGCACCAAAATTATTTACACATGTGCCTCTTAATAATTGGGGTTTATCTGACACCAGCAGGGGATAGATTAACCTTTTCCATACCGCCACTTGATTATATATGTTGACAGTAGGGACTTTAAATATGGCGCCCAATGCGGAGCAGGAGCCATAGACATTGGGTGCCTGCTGTTTCACACAGCAGACACCTGAGGCTAATGTCTCAGATGCTGTGGTTAAATGTGCCAATGGCATCTGAGAGGTGAAAAACCCGGGGTTGGACCAGCTGCCTCGGGCGGCGATCGGGGTATCATTTGGTTGAAACTGAAAGCCTTGGTCTCACTGGAAAAAACAGGGATTTCAGAGTTATAGTTCCTATGGAGCTCTGCAGGTAGCAGGGCACCATAAGAACATAGTAATAGAGCATTAAATTGATTTACCAATTCAATGTAGTCAATTGCAGAAGCAATTTAATGATTGTTTATTATAGTCACCTACGTTACTTAAAAAAGGTTAAGAAATAAATCAAAGAAGGTTTTAAAAATATAAAAAATATTTTTAAAAAATTATCCCCCTTTCCTCAGAATAAAAATAAACAATCAAAAAAATAAGCATCATAGACATCATCACATCCAAAAACACCCATACTATTAAAATATGGAAATATTTATCCCATATGGCGAATGGTGAATGTAAGACACTGATCTTAATAAATGCCCCCCTGTAAAAAGGGTTATCCAGAGCATAATTATTTTTCAAAAAGGATAATTAAAAAAATATTAAAAAATAAAAATACTAGTGCCGCCAATTCAATGGTCTCTTCAGGTCTCTGTATACAGGCCTGCAGTCAATTACTCACTATCTAACCATGCAACTACTGCAGCCAATACTGGCCTTGTTTGCACATGAGTGTTTTTGGAGACCAAACAGTTCCATAGAAGTCTATGGGTCAGTGAATACGATGGACAAAACACAGAAGGCACATGTGTTCTGTCTGTTTTTCTCTAATCCATTGCATAGTAAAATATTTTAATTTTTTTTTTTTTAAAATGCCTTTTTTGCCCTTAGGGCAGGCTACACAAACATTTTTTTTTGTAAGATTTTTCCAGTTTTAAGATTCAAGCTACTGCTGTTGTCCACAGGAACATATTAAGTTGTGTGCACCCTAATGCACTTCTTGTGGACTGCAGATGTTGCCTGAGATAATAAAAAATCTTGGGCAAGTCCTAAAATGGTTTAAAGGGACACTGACAGGGCCAATAAGCATATTGAGGTATATATATGGCAGTACAGGTCTTATAATGGGTATTACAATCATCTAAGTATCCCCCCTGTCCACATTATACATACAGTAAACTTAAGTTTTATAACCTGCTCCAACGGTCTTCAATCTGCCCAAGGGGCGGCGTTTCACCTCTCTTGCGCCCAGCCAGCCTCCCCCAACTGCCGCTTTGAAGCGCCGCCCAGCTCATGAATATTCAGTTTGCTGGGCGGCTTCTGCGGTCCCCGCTCTGAAGCGCTGCGCTTAACAGTGCCCGGCGCATGCGCCGGATCTTGTGAAGTCCGGTACAGTAAGCGCCGCCCAGCTCATCAATATTCACTTCGCTGGGCGGCGCTTACTGTCCCCGACTTTACAAGATCCGGCGCATGCGCAGGGCACTGTTAAGCGCAGCGCTTCAGAGCGGGGACCGCAGAAGCCGCCCAGCAAACTGAATATTCATGAGCTGGACGGCGCTTCAAAGCGGCAGTTGGGGGAGGCTGGCTGGGGGCAAGAGAGGTGAAACGCCGCCCCTTGGGCAGATTGAAGACCGTTGGAGCAGGTTATAAAACTTAAGTTTACTGTATGTATAATGTGGACAGGGGGGATACTTAGATGATTGTAATACCCATTATAAGACCTGTACTGCCATATATATACCTCAATATGCTTATTGGCCCTGTCAGTGTCCCTTTAAAATAAAAAATCATTATACGATAAAAAAGGATCCCCAACACCATTCTGTTATCTCGGCATGTAAGTTTAGTAAAATTTGGGGAGCAGAATGCATGACCCCGCTATCACCCCTGCTCTAAAGGACATAGTTAAGAACTATAAGCTGACCCTGAATTCTTTAGTCTACAGAGATGAGAATCAAGTGCAATGCTGCCCTCTGGTGACAGAAGCAGGGTACTATTACTGACAGCAGAAGTGCCTTGAAAATACTGGGTAATTATATATGTACTGCAAAAATGTTGCTTCATTGCCTCTGTGTTCACGCCTATACCATGTGTTTAAGGCTACTTTCACACTTGCGGCAGAGTGATCCGGCAAGCAGTTCCGTCGCCTCAGGATAGGTCATCAATAACAGATCGGTGGGGGCCTAACTCCCGGCACCCCCGCCGATCAGGTGGTTGAAGAGTGCTGTGTTCTCTTCTCTGTTTACCAGCTCGCCGTCGCAACTGCAACAGCAAGCAGTGTAATTACACCTATGGCTTCCCTATTCACTTCAATGGGACACCTCCCCGTCTATTCAAGTGAAGCAAATGGCAACGCCATAGTTGTAACTACACTGCTTGGCAAGCAGGTAAAAAGATAAGGCAATGCTTGCACAATCGTTGGTTGATTTTCAGAGCTGATCGTCGGAGGTGCTTGGAGTCGCCCCCCCTGAGTGCTGGCCTAGTGAGAAGCAGGAGAAGTGGTGCAGACATCTTTCATCCCTACTAAATTCATAGAAATATATAGCTATATCCCTCTCTAGACAGTGGAGAAGGAAATTGTGGGGGTATTATATATGAAATGTATCTCTGGGGCTCTATGTGAGGGACTATTTTAAATGTAAGGGAGGAATGAGTTAACAAGAGATGGAGATGCAGCTGCTTGATAACCCCCAGGGATAACCCCTTTAACCCATTCCCGCATAATCACGTACATGTATGTGAGGGAATGCAGTCTCTTGCAGCATCCTCACGTGCATGTACCCGATGTGATCGGGGCCGGCTGTTAATGATACGCATAGAGCGATGCGATGCCAGCGGATTAACCCTTTCACATGCCATGGTCAGTGCTGACCGCAGCACGTGCAGGGTTTACAAAAAGAGGGGGCTCTGACTCCATTGGCCCCCACGCGCTGCGCTGACATGGGGCCGATGGTTGCCATGGCAGTTCCGATGCCTTGCACAGGCATCGGAGCCTGCCAGCTACGGAAGCCCATGAGATCCAACCTGAGAGCTGGGTCTCCTAGGCAACTATCAGCATCCTACTGTGTAAGATGCTGACAGTTCAATTACTGAATTGAAACAGGGATCAAACCCTGAAAAGGTGAAGTCCCACAGTGGGACAAAAATAAAAAGTAAAAAAAAGTTAAAAAAAATATATTTTTGTTAAAATAATAAACAAAATTAAAGTTTCAAGTAAAGAAAAAAAAAGCTCCCTCACCATAAAATCGTGTTTAACCACCTCCCGTCCGCCCATAGACTAAAAACGTCCGGGAGGTGGTTCTCTATCTCTGAATGGACGTTCCTGAACGTCCATTCAGAGACTGCAGCTGCACGCTAATCGTGCAGCTGCAGATTGGGTTGCCCGGCAACCCTTAGAGAAGGCAGGGACAGTGCCCAGTGTCCCTGCCTTCTAGATCGCTGTATACACAACACTCACCGAGCGCTGTGTCTGCAGAGAAGGAAGCGCTATGCGCTTCCTGTTCCAGCCCGGCGGTCATGTGACCACCGGAGCCGGGTGAGTGCAGGAGCTGTAAGGTCTTCTACAGACCTCGATCAGCCCTGCACTGAGGCTGTACAGCGCTGTGTAGTGCTGTACAGCCTCTCTGGGGGGTGCATTTCTCCTGTAACTGGGGCTACTATGTCAGCCCCAGTTACAGAAGAAATCAACAGTGAAAAAAAAAAAGTTAAATGTCCCCCAGAGGTCTTGTATGACCTTATAGGGGACGAAAAGTGTAAAATAAAAAAACAAAAAATAAAGTGTTAAAAAAAAAATTTTTAAATAAGGTTTCACATGCAAAAAATTAATTCCCCAAGTAAGGAATAAAAAAAAAAAATGTTAAATATAGAAAAAATAAAATAAAATAGACATATTTGGTATTGCCGCGTCCATGACGGTCGGCTCTATAAATATATCACATGATCGACCCAGTCCGATAAACACCATAAAAAAATAAAAACTGTGTCAAAAAAAGCAATTTTTGTCACCTTACATCACAAAAAGTGCAACACCAGGTGATCAAAAAGGCGTATGTCCCACAAAATGGTACCAATAAAACCGTCACCTCATTCTGCAAAAAATAATCCTTTACATGAGAAAATCACTCAAAAAATTAAAAAAACTATAGCTCTCAGAACATGGAGACACTAAGGCCTCTTTCACACGAGCGTGGAGTGTGAGGGCCCGATAAGATGCGGGTGCGTTGCGGTAAAATGTGCGATTTTTCCACGCGAGTGCAAAGCGTTTTAATGCGGTACCCAGACCCAAACCCGGACTTCATCACTGAAGTTCAGGTTTGGGTTAGGTGTTGTGTAGATTTTATTATTTTCCCTTATAACATGGTTATAAGGGAAGATAATAGCATTCTTAATACAGAATGCAAAGTAAATTAGGGATGGAGGGGTTAAAAAATAAAAAAAAAGTTAACTTACCTGCTCCATAGCTGCCGGTCTCTGTTCTATCTTCAGGACCTGGCAAAAGACCTGTGGTGACATCACTGTGCTCATCACATGGTCCAATCACATGGTTCATCACCATGGTGAGGGACCATGTGATTGGACCATGTGATGTGACGTCACCACAGGTCCTTAGCCGGCAGCTCAACATTACAGAAGAAGACAGAGATCCGTAACTACACGATCAAATGGACTCGGTGAGTTAATTTCTTTTATTTTTAACCTCTCCATCACTATTTTACTTTGCATTCTGTATTCAGAATGCTATTATTTTCCCTTATAACCATGTTATAAGGGAAAATAATACAGATCGGGTCCCCAGCCCGATCGTCACCTAGCAACCATGCGTGAAAATCGCACCGCATCCGCACTTGCTTGCGATTTTCACGTGGCCTCATTCACTGTGAAAAACACAGAATATAGAGCATGCTGCGATTTTCACTCGACGCACAAGTGATGCGTGAAAATCACAGCTCATGTGCACAGCCCCATAGAAATTAATGGGTCCGGATTCAGTGCGGGTGTAATGCGTTCACATCACGCATCGCACCCGCACGGAATACACGCCCGTGTGAAAGGGGCCTAAAACATCATTTTTTTGGTTTAAAAAATGCTATCATTGTGTTAAAGTAAAATAAATAAATGAAAAGCATACATATTAGGTATCGCCGCGTCCGTAATAACCAGTTATATGAAAATATCACATGACCTAACCCCTTGGGTGAACACCGTAAAAAATAAAAATAAAATTAAAAAAAAGACATTTTTGTCATCTTACATCACAAAAAGTGCAACACCAAGTGATCAAAAAGGCGTATATCCCACAAAATGGTACCAATAAAACAATCACCTCATCCCGCAAAAAATGAGCCCCTACATAAGAAAATCATTTAAAAAAAAAAAATAGCTTTCAGAACATGGACACATTAAAACATATTTTTTTTTGTTTCAAAAATGCTATTATTGTGTAAAACTTAGATAAATAAGAAAAAGTATACATATTAGGTATCACCACATCCGTAACGATCTGCTCTATAAAAATGTCACTTGACCGAACCCCTCAGGTGAACGCTGTAAAAATAAATAAATAAAAACTGGGCTAAAACTAAAAAAATTTTGGTCACCTTGCCCCATAAAGTGTTATAATGAATGATCAAAAAATCATATGTACCCAAAAATAGTACCAATAAAACTGACCAAAATGGGGTCATCAGGGGGACTTCAAATGGGACATGGCATCTAAAAACCATGTGGTGCTCCTTTTCTTCTGTGGGGAATGTTAAGTAATAAATATTTTATCAGGTATTACTTTCTGTTTTAAAAGAAAAGAAATAGAAATTTTTAAAATTGCTAATTTTTCCAAATTTTGGGTAAATTTTGGATTTTTTCATAAATAAAGGTGAAATAAATTGACTCAAATTTATGACTAGCATGAAGTACAATGTGTCACGAGAAAACAATCTCTGAATGGCTTGGCTAAGTAAAAGCGTTCCAAAGTTATTACCACATAAAGTGACATATGTCAGATTAGCAAAATTAGGCCTGGTCAGGAAGGGGGCAAATGGCCCAGATGTAAAGTGGTTAAAAAAAAAAAAACTACATATTAGGTATCGCCACGTCCGTAAAGACCTGCACTATAAAAATATCCCATAATCTACCATCTCAGGTGAACGCCGTGAAAAAATAAAAACTGAACAAAAAATGCAATTTTTTGTCACTTTACATCACAAAAAGTGCAATTCCAAGCGATCAAAAAGACATATATACCCCAAAACCGTCATCTCTTCCAGCAAGAAATGAGCCTCTACATAGGACAATTGCCCAAAAGATAAAAAATATGGCTTTCAGAAAATGGAGACACTAAAACATGATTTATTTTTTTTCTTAAAAAATGCTTTTATAGTGTAAAACAGAAAAACAAAAAAGTTGACATATTAGGTATTGCCGCATCCATAACGACCTGCTCTATAAAAATATCATATGATCTACCCCCTCAGGTGTACACCATAAATAAAAATAAATAAAAATGCCAAAAATGCTATTTTTTAATCACCTTCATCACATAAAGTGCAATTCCAAGCAATCAAAAAGTCATACACAGCCCAAAATAGTACCAATCAAACCATCATCTCTTCCCGCAAAAAATGAGCCCCATAAGACAATCACCCAAACAATATGACTTTCAGAATATGGAGACACTAAAATATGACTTTCAGAATATGGAGACACTAAAACATGATTTTTTTTCTTCAAGAGTGCTTTTTTAGTGTAAAACTTAAATAAATTTTAAAAAGTAGACATATTAGGTATCGCCGCATCCGTAATGAGCTGCTCTATAAAAATATCACATGACCTAACCCCTCAGATGAACACCATAAAAAAATTAAAACTGCACCAAAAATGCCATTGTTTGTCACCTTTCATCACAAAAAGTGTAGTACCAAGCGATCAAAAAGTCATATGTACCCCAAAATAGTACCAAACGTCATCTCTTCCTGCAAAAAATGAGCCCCTACATAAGACAATAGCCTAAAAAATTTAAAAAATATATGGCTTTAAGAAAATGGAGATACTAAAACATTTTTTTTTTCAAAAATGCTTTTATTGTGTAAAACTGAAATAGACATATTAGGTATCACCGTGTATGTAACAACCTGCTGTATAAAAATATCACATGATCTAACCCCTAAGGTGAATTCCAAAAAAAACCTGACAAAACTACCAATTTTTGGTCATTTTGCCACATAAAGGGTAATATTAAATGATCAAAAAAATCATATGTACCCAAAAATGGTACCTATAAAAAAACGTCAACTCATTCAGCAAAAAATTAGCCCCTACACAAGACGATCGGCAGAAAAATAAAAGAAATGTAGCTTTCAGAAAATGAATTAATAAACAAAAACTCCAGCGTGATTTGCAAGTAGTGTTACTTTTATTGGAATTGCGGCTTCAGCGTAACGTTTCGGCCTATTGGCCTTCTTCAGACTGCCGTAAAGTATAAGATATATTGTTACAGTATATATTACATACCATCGGGAGAACATATACATCATATTTACATGTACAGGAATATATATATATCATAGAATTTCATCTATAAATTATACATGTGGGTCAAAAGTTCATCTCAATAATCAAGGGGGAATCTCAAATCCAAGAGACCCCGTATCATGTATCACCATGGTTACCATGATGAGGGTTAGTCGATCAATATCACAGATCAGTCCTTGCAGAATGGATAAAGTGGTCCTGGTAACGCAATATATGAAGCCTGTTATCAGCATATCATAACCATCACCTTAGCTAAAACATATCACTTAGGGAAAATGACATGGACATCGCATAATTGATATAGTCAAACTATCACTATCACTGTCACTGCAAACAAGGTATCATGGATAAAGAATAACTCTGGTACAGATAGCATATAGCTATGGTATGTAGTCCTGGGGTCTGTATGACCTACCGGCGTCCGGAACACACTTACCTAATGCCGCTGGTGATGGTGAGAAGAAATTGGCGCTCTGTGGCAGTGTAATGCGGAAGTACCGCTGGGGAGAGTGGCGCTAGTACAAGAAGGAGTCAAGTGATATTTAAAGGCAGCCCGCGTCTCTGCCTCATGGACCTCACTTCCGGTATCGGCCGTGAAACCGGAAGTGAGGTAATGGTGGAACGCATGTGGAACGCAAGGAACTTCCGGTTTCGGCCAGCGAAACCGGAAGTAAGCAAGGCAGAGCAGTGCGATCACATGGCTTATGACATGCAGTCATGTGATCCCTGGTAGCGATCCTCATGCAAACTAAACTAGATGAGAAACGATATATATTCTATACAGTTTGTATAGAATATATATCGTTTCTCATCTAGTTTAGTTTGCATGAGGATCGCTACCAGGGATCACATGACTGCATGTCATAAGCCATGTGATCGCACTGCTCTGCCTTGCTTACTTCCGGTTTCGCTGGCCGAAACCGGAAGTTCCTTGCGTTCCACATGCGTTCCACCATTACCTCACTTCCGGTTTCACGGCCGATACCGGAAGTGAGGTCCATGAGGCAGAGACGCGGGCTGCCTTTAAATATCACTTGACTCCTTCTTGTACTAGCGCCACTCTCACCAGCGGTACTTCCGCATTACACTGCCACAGAGCGCCAATTTCTTCTCACCATCACCAGCGGCATTAGGTAAGTGTGTTCCGGACGCCGGTAGGTCATACAGACCCCAGGACTACATACCATAGCTATATGCTATCTGTACCAGAGTTATTCTTTATCCATGATACCTTGTTTGCAGTGACAGTGATAGTGATAGTTTGACTATACCAATTATGCGATGTCCATGTCATTTTCCTTAAGTGATATGTTTTAGCTAAGGTGATGGTTATGATATGCTGATAACAGGCTTCATATATTGCGTTACCAGGACCACTTTATCCATTCTGCAAGGACTGATCTGTGATATTGATCGACTAACCCTCATCATGGTAACCATGGTGATACATGATACGGGGTCTCTTGGATTTGAGATTCCCCCTTGATTATTGAGATGAACTTTTGACCCACATGTATAATTTATAGATGAAATTCTATGATATATATATATTCCTGTACATGTAAATATGATGTATATGTTCTCCCGATGGTATGTAATATATACTGTAACAATATATCTTATACTTTACGGCAGTCTGAAGAAGGCCAATAGGCCGAAACATTACGCTGAAGCCGCAATTCCAATAAAAGTAACACTACTTGCAAATCACGCTGGAGTTTTTGTTTATTAATGCTTAATTGGGGCGGGAACCCTACTCCAAGCCACAACAGAGTGCGACAAGGTTACAACCAAGATTGATCTTCCCTAACTTGGACCTAGCACCTGTCAGAAGAGAACATGTCGAGTGAATCTCTCTCATTTCAAGATGAAGAAGTAAACACCATCCTGTCAAAAGTAACTCTCTCAAGCGAGTTTCTCCAGACTCCTAGCTCTGAGTTCAAAACAAGGGACCTAGAACGTGAGTCCAGAAAACTACTTAACTACGAGTTACACTGTGTGACGATGGCAGAATACTTAAAAGTAAAACGGATCCCACGGGGTCTACGGATACGAACCAGACCAACTTTCTTTAAAGATGACAAAGAATATTGCAGTAAATTCGAGCAAATCCTTAATAAATGCTCCTTCGATATTATGACATTAACTCTGACTTTTCTTCAAAAAGCGATAACGGACACACAGGATCTCATCAAAACCACAGAGAACCAACTACAAGTGATCCTGACGCCGGAGGAATATTCAAAAACACAAGACAAGATCAACGCCACACTGGCACAACATCGAAAAGACGTGGAAGGTATGAAACGCAGTAAATTTCTACGAGATACAGAAGACTACCGCCTGAATAGGGTATATCGATGGCCAGACACATCATTTCGTCCACAAAACATGCGATGGCGTTCCTCATCGGCTGATTCATCTAATTCAGGATCAGGTATAGATCCCCAGCGTGGCTCAAGACCACCAGAATATCGCCAGACCCGAACGACGCGAAGAGGCAACAGAGGGGGGCCTCCCTCTGGACCCAACATGGCACCTATGACGACTAGATCTCAGGTAACGCAATCACTTGTTATCAATATATCATCCCAATCACTAAGCCCCACTCATATGTCTTTACTAGAAAAAGGTTTATCTTTTTGTCCGGCATACACTCTGAACACATTTCAGTTAGAACTAGACCTACAACGGTTATTTAGGAATCTCAGGTTAAAGGTACATTTTGACACTATACCAATTCCCAAAAAAATCCCCACAGAAGCTCCAACAGCACTTATCTCTCTAAACGACCTAAAATTGCGCAAAAAAAGTACCTACATGCCACCAAAGAATTATCCACCCGTTGAAACATTTATCAAATTAGTTCAGAGAGACGTAGATCACTTCAGGAAGGATATAGAACAAGGTAACCTCAAATTCAACAATAATCTTTCAAACACAGACAGACAAACATTGAGGAACATATCAGACTTGAAAGGAGTGGTATTTAAACCAGCTGACAAAGGAGGAGCATTGGTTGTGATGGACAAAGAGAAATATATATCTGAGATCATGCGCCAACTAGGCGACACTGAGGTTTACCAACAATTATCTAACAATCCCACTCCATCTATTGCCAATAGAATCCACACCATGCTCCAGCAATATAGGGAAGATAAGACAATAGACGAAAATATTGTTAATTTTCTGACAAACCATCATCCGATTATCCCTGTGTTTTACATTTTACCCAAAATCCATAAAGATCTACATAACCCACCAGGGCGTCCGATAGTTGCTTCCACTGACTCCATCCTATCACCTATATCCATCTTCCTAGAGAAAATTCTAACACCCGAAATTAAAAAAACCAAATCCTTCCTGTTGGATACCACCTCCTTTTTGGACATCATCCGTAACTTAGATCCCCTCCCCAGTAATACACTCTTTGTCACCTGGGACGTTGCCAGCTTATACACATCAATACATCACACAAAGGGATTATCATCAGTAAGAAAAATACTAACAAAGGCAGAGAAACACCCAAAAATAATAGCACTATGTATGGACCTCTTAGACATCATTTTACATAACAATTTTTTCATTTTCCAAGATCATTTTTACCTTCAAAAACAAGGAACGGCCATGGGATCAAATGTAGCCCCACCATATGCCAATGCCTACATGGCAGATTTCGAGGAGACACATCTATACCATGATGTATGTTTCAATTTACACGTCATCCTATGGAAAAGGTACATAGATGACATTTTCTGTATCTGGAAGGGCACGACAGACACTCTACTTGATTTTCACAACTACATTAATTCAATCACCCCGGAATTACAATTTACCATGAATTATGACCCAATATCTATCAATTTTCTAGACACAATCGTGCAGAAAAACGAGGTTGGGATGATTTCAACTGATTTATATAGAAAACCCACAGATAGAAACAATCTTTTACATTTTACCAGTTTTCATCCTACCAGTACAAAGAAATCTCTCCCCACCTCTCAATTCCATAGGATACAAAGAATAGTACAAACCAATCCCCTGGCGACAAAAAGGATACAAGAAATGCGAGACCGCTTTCTAGAGAGAGGATACCCACCGAAATTTCTCCAACCCATCGTGCGTGAAAGTCGACCCACACCTGCCCCCTCAAAAAGAATTCCGTTTGTTCACACATTTCACCCATGTGCCCGCAAAGTACAAAATATTATACAAGGTCATTGGCATCTCCTCAAAAAAGCATATCCCAAGATAGAAGAGTTTAACAATCCCATCTTAATGTGCAATAGACGTCCGAGAAATCTAAAAGACATACTAGTAAGGGCAGACATAGGTTCCATAACACGTGTTCCAAGACAATTGTTCCTCCGAACCCAAAAGAAAGGCACCTTCCCGTGCCTTCATTGTACCCAATGCTCCCACGCACTGAAGGGGGCAAATATTCAGCATCCGCAATCAGGCAAATTAATTCCAATTAACGATTTTTTCAGCTGCGACTCAGATTTCGTCATCTATCTTCTAAAATGCCCGTGTGGCCTCGTATACGTGGGAGAAACTACACAAACCATCAGAAACAGAATCTGTCAGCACAAATCCAACATCAGAAAACAGAACCTCTTACTTCCAGTCCCTTGGCATTTCCATCAGGCAACACATAACATCTCCCAATTAAAATTTCAAGTCATCGAACACGTTCCTGCATCCAGACGTGGGGGGGATAGAGTAAAGCGTCTGAAATTAAGAGAAGCATATTGGATTCACAGACTGGAAAGTCTAGAACCCAAAGGTTTGAATAGAGAGTACGAAATTCAGAGTCTATTATAATCCTTTATATAGAAAACCGTACTTATAATAATAATAATTCCTTTTTCTCTTCCCTTCACAGGCTTATTGACGATCCGGGACCCCTCCTAATGCCGCATAGTATCCTTTGACACTGGTTCATATTGCTCCCCGTCTCTCCCCCCTTCTCTCTGCCCTTCTTTTCCTTTTTTTCTTCTTCTGCTTTCTCTTGCTTTCCCCTCTTTTCCCTGTTTCCTTGTCTTTTAACTTCAATCCCATTTTTCTGGTCTCCTCCTGTACTTTTTTTCCTGTTTTGCTGACTGTCTATTATCCCTCTCACACTATACTCTATTTGTACCATATTCATGTCCCCCTTTTTCCATATCCTTCTTTAGCCCCTCCTTTATCAATATAGTCTGAATAGAATATAGTTTGTATAGAATATATATCGTTTCTCATCTAGTTTAGTTTGCATGAGGATCGCTACCAGGGATCACATGACTGCATGTCATAAGCCATGTGATCGCACTGCTCTGCCTTGCTTACTTCCGGTTTCGCTGGCCGAAACCGGAAGTTCCTTGCGTTCCACATGCGTTCCACCATTACCTCACTTCCGGTTTCACGGCCGATACCGGAAGTGAGGTCCATGAGGCAGAGACGCGGGCTGCCTTTAAATATCACTTGACTCCTTCTTGTACTAGCGCCACTCTCACCAGCGGTACTTCCGCATTACACTGCCACAGAGCGCCAATTTCTTCTCACCATCACCAGCGGCATTAGGTAAGTGTGTTCCCGACGCCGGTAGGTCATACAGACCCCAGGACTACATACCATAGCTATATGCTATCTGTACCAGAGTTATTCTTTATCCATGATACCTTGTTTGCAGTGACAGTGATAGTGATAGTTTGACTATACCAATTATGCGATGTCCATGTCATTTTCCTTAAGTGATATGTTTTAGCTAAGGTGATGGTTATGATATGCTGATAACAGGCTTCATATATTGCGTTACCAGGACCACTTTATCCATTCTGCAAGGACTGATCTGTGATATTGATCGACTAACCCTCATCATGGTAACCATGGTGATACATGATACGGGGTCTCTTGGATTTGAGATTCCCCCTTGATTATTGAGATGAACTTTTGACCCACATGTATAATTTATAGATGAAATTCTATGATATATATATATTCCTGTACATGTAAATATGATGTATATGTTCTCCCGATGGTATGTAATATATACTGTAACAATATATCTTATACTTTACGGCAGTCTGAAGAAGGCCAATAGGCCGAAACGTTACGCTGAAGCCGCAATTCCAATAAAAGTAACACTACTTGCAAATCACGCTGGAGTTTTTGTTTATTAATGCTTAATTGGGGCGGGAACCCTACTCCAAGCCACAACAGAGTGCGACAAGGTTACAACCAAGATTTCAGAAAATGAAGACACTAAAACATTATTTTTGTTTCCAAAAATGCTTTATTATGTAAAACTAAAACAACAAAAAATACACATATTTGGTATTGTCACGTCTGTATTAGGCCTCATGCGCACGACCGTGGTGTGTTTTGCGGTCCGCAAATCACGGATCCTCAAAACACGGATGGTGCCCGTGCATATTCCGCAATTTGCAGAACGGCACGGACAGCCTTTAATATAAATGCCTATTCTTGTCCGCAAAGCGCGGACAACAATAGGACATGTTATATTTTTTTAGCAGGGCCACGGAACTGAGCAACGGACAGCACACGGAGTGCTGTCTGCATCTTTTGCGGCCCCATTGAAGTGAATAGGTCCGCATCCGAGCCACCAAAACGGTGGCTCGGATGCGGACCAAAACAATGGCGGTGTGCATGAGGCTCTATAAAAACAACACACGATCTAACCTGTCAGGAGAACTTCATAAAAAAACTAAAAATAAAAACTGTGCCACACAAAAAGAGTAATATCGAGCAATCAAAAATCATATGTACCCCAAAATGGTACCAATAAAACTGTCACCTCATCCCGTAGCTTACAAAATGGGGTAACTTTTTGGGAGTTTCTACTCTAGGGGTGCATCAGGGGGTCTTCAAATGTGACATGGCAACTTAAAATTATCCCAGCGACATCTGTCCCCCAAAAACCATATGGCGCTCCTTTCCTTCTCCACCCTGCTGTGCGCCCATATGACAGTTTACGACCTCATATGTGGTGTTTCTGTAAACTGAAGAATTAGGCTACATGCACACGACCATGGTGGGTTTTGCGGTCCGCAAATCGCGGATCCGCAAAACACGGATAGCATCCGTGCACGTTCCGCAATTTGTGGAACGGCACAGACAGCCTTTAATATAACTGCCTATTCTTGTCCGCAAAGCACGGACAAGAATAGGACATGTTATTTTTTTTGCGAGGCCACGGAACGGAGCAACGGATGCGGACAGCACACGGAGTGCTGTCCGCATCTTTTGCAGCCCTATTAAAGTGAATAGGTCCGCATACGAGCCGCAGTTTTTGCGGCTCGGATGCGGACCAAAACAACGTCCGTGTGCATGAGGCCTTAGGGTAATAAATGTTGAGTTTTCTTTGGCTGTTAACCGTTGCTGTGTTACAGAAAAAATAGATTAAAATGGAAAATCTGCAAAATAAAAGTTACATTTTACCTCCATTTTCCTTTCATTCTTGTGGAACACCTAATGGGTTAACAATGTTTATAAAATCAGTTTTGAATAACTTGAGGGGTCTAGTTTCTAAAATGGAGTCATTTATGGGTGGTTTCTACTATGTAAGCCCCACAAAGCGACTTCATAACTTAACTGGTCCTTAAAAAGTGGATTTTGGAAATGATCTTAAACATTTTTAAAATTGCCTTCTAACTTCCTGAAAAATAAAATGACATTTTCAAAATGATGTCAACATGAAGTAGACATCTTGGAAACGTACAGTAACAACTATTTTATGAGATATCACAATCTGCTTTAAAAGCAGAAACATTCAAATTTAAAAAATGAGAATTTTTCCAAATTTTCGGTAAACTTTGGATTATTTTTTTTTATAAATATAGGTGAAACCTATTGACTAAAATTTACCACTAACATGAAGTACAATGTGTCACGAGAAAACAATCTCAGAATTGCTTGGATAATTAAAAGTGTTCCAGAGTTATTACCACATAAAGCGACACATGTCAGATTTGCAAAATGTGGCTTGGTCCTTATGGTGAAAACTGGCTTGGTCTTGAAAGGGTTAGGCCTCATGCACACGACCATTGTGTGCATCCATGGCCATTGTGCCGTTTTCCGTGATTTTCTGCGGACGCATTGACTTTCAATAGGTCCGTTGAAAACTCGGGAAATGCACCGTTGTTCATCCGTGGCCGTGATCCGTGTTTTCCTGCAGTAGCGTCCTGGTTGCCATGGTTACCGATCGGAGTCCCAGCGATTAAACTGGGACTCTGATCGGAACTCTCCGCTGCCACCAATGATGGGGGTCGGTCATTTTAATTAGGGGGGAGGGGAGGGAGGGGGGGGGGGCGGCCGCACTGGCCACCAATGTGTTAAATACAAGGGAGGGAGGGGGGGCCGGCCGCACTGGCCACCAATGTGTTAAATACAAGGGAGGGGGGGGCCGGCCGCACTGGCCACCAATGTGTTAAATACAAGGGAGGGAGGGGGGGCCGGCCGCACTGGTCACCAATGTGTTAAATAAAATGGAGGGAGGGGGGGCCGGCCGCACTGGCCACCAATGAGTTAAATACAGGGTGGAAAGGGAGGGGGGGGGTCTGCCCCCTGCTGCCTGCCAGCACCTGCCAGGCAGCAGGGGGCAGTCATGTACACAGTTCTTTTAGTATATTCTAACCTGAAGCGTCCCCATCACCATGGGAACGCCTCTGTGTTAGAATATACTGTCGGATCTGAGTTTCACGATCTAACTCAAATCCGATGGTATATTCTAACATAGAGGCGTTCCCATGGTGATGGGGACGCTTCAAGTTAAAATATACCATCGGACTGGAGAAAACGCAGATCCGATGGTATAATAGGGACTCCTGACTTTACATTGAAAGTCAATGGGGACGGATCCGTTTGCAATTGCACCATATTGTGTCAACGTCAAACGGATCCGTCCCCATTGACTTGCATTGTAAGTCAGGACGGATTCGTTTGGCTCTGCACAGCAAGGCGGACACCAAAACGACTTTTTTTTCATGTCCGTGGATCCTCCAAAAATCAAGGAAGACCCACGGATGAAAAAACGGTCACGGATCACGGAACAACGGAAATCCGTTTTGCGGACAGCTAAAAAAAACGTTCGTGTGCATGAGGCCTTAAGAAGATGGTGAAAGTGCTTTCTAGCCCTCAGGCCCAGTGATACTACATGGTGCTTCTGTGTTGATGGCAGCACTTGGGTACCACATGATAGTAGCACAACCAGGAAACTGGCAATTATAACACCAAAGACATAAACAGAAGTAAAGATTTATATAAAGTAGGGTGATTTATCATAAGGGGAATATTTGAAGTCAGTTGCTTGAGTCTGTGTTGGCGTCCTTATCAAATGTCTCATGTTTGATAAATTTGTGTTATTGTTAGTTTTCCTACTCCAACCTCCTATTGGAGTGAGACTGACTTTTTTTGCAACTTTAAAAAAAAAAATCTCAATGATAAATCTGGAGTTAAAGTCATTGACATAACCACACTCACATTTCAAAACTGAAGTGAGTGGTGTAAAAATGCAAAAAGTTGCAAAATTATTGCACAAATGAGTGCATAATGTTAGAAAAGCACTATTTTGTGACTTTTTGAAGCCAGAATTCAGGAGTGAAGGCGTGATAAATCAGGGCCATACAGTATAATCCCTTTACTCTACTGTAGAATTAATGGCATCTGACAGACATCAGATTCTGAAAACAATCTGACTAATTTCTCTAATTCAGTATGCAAATGATCACAGGCAAAGATCCTGCAGGAAGAAGGGCCCATACATAAAATACATTAGCCACATCTGCTAAGTTTCTTAAAGGCTTATGTACAACTTCAGAGGCAATTTTTGTTTATAACTGCATTTTACTCATTTTTGGATAAAAATCTTCTTTTCAATTGGCCTTTATTAAAAATATTGAGCCATTCTGTCACAAAGAGTTAACAGTTTTTCTAACTGTGTGCATCCTACTTTTACTTTGGTAATTTAATAACCCTTATCTCTAAACTACTAAGAGGTCATAAAACACTTATTGAAGCCACATACTTATCAGTAAGGGATATGAGTGTTTATTTCAGACAGCAGAGATAAGGAAGCCCGTCAGCTCCCTAACTGACAGAAAATCCAAAGGCTGCTACTACAGCATCTCAGGTATGTACAGAAAAAAGGACTCTATATTCTTAATAAAGACCAATTGAAAAAAAAATAATTTAGCTCAAAATGAGTACAATGCAGTAATTAAAAAAAATTGCTCCAAATGTGCACATAGCCTTTAAAGGGCATCTGTCAGCAGTTTTGTACCTATGAAACTGGCTGACCTGTTGCATGTGAGTTTGGCAGCTGAAGGCATTTGTGTTGGTCCCATATTCATATGTGCCCGCATTGCTGAGAAAAAAGAAGTTTTAATATATGCAAATGAGCTTCTAGGAGCAATGGAGTTACTGTTACACCTAGTGGCTCTGCTCTCTCTGCAAATACCACGCCCTCTGCACTTTGATTGACAGGGCCAGACAGTGTAAATGTGATTACTCCTGGCCCTGTCGATCAAAGGGCAAAGCAGATACAGAGAGAGCAGAACCTCTAGGAGTAATGGTAACGTCCTCGTTGCTCCTAGAGGCTCATTTGCATATATTAAAACATCATTTTTCTCAGCCATGCGGGCACATATGAACACGGGACCAACACAGATGTCTTCAGCTGCCAAGCGCACATGGAACAGGTCAGCCAGTGTCATAGGAACAAATCTGCTGACAGATGCACTTTAGGCCTTAGGGTCCTATTACACCTGCAGATGGAAGCTTTGACTAGTTAGCAGAGGAGACCGCTGCTATTACATGCCATCGCTCGTCCCCATAATAAATCACTCATTGCCGACAGCAGATTGGGATTTCACAGCACAATCTGCCACTGACAAAGGATGTTTGTAGGATAACCCCCTTGTGAGTTCTCCTGATAACACTGGCCCAGTCCAGAGGTGGATCTCCAACCCTTTTCACAGGCAGTGTGCAGATAACCACTTACCTCTGTATATCGCTCCTCCGCATCACATTTTAAGAAGCAGTTATTAATATGACCTACAGCAATATTCTGGAGGTCCAAATGACGAGAGACAGTAGTGGAGGGAGAAGAAAGGTCCCCTAAATAATAGAAGGACATAGTTCTGCCCTCACCCCTCTAAAGGGAACATGTCACAAGGAAATTCAGTGATAAACCGGGCACAGTAGGGGAGATTTATCAAACTGGTGTAAAGTACAACTGGTTTAGTCGCCCATAGCAACCAATCAGATTCCACCTTTCATTTTCCAAAGCAGCTATAAAAACTCTGAAAGGTGGAATCTGATTGGTTGCTATGGGCAACTAAACCAGTTCTACTTTACACCAGTTCTAGCTCGGCTGAATGTAATGATACTGTCACGATCTCTAACGTGGCAGCTGTCAGAAGATCTAAGGCCTCTTTTACACAAGCGTCGCGTGTGAGGGCCGGATAGGATGCGGGTGCGTTGTGGGAAAATGCGTGATTTTTCAGCGCGAGTGCAAAGCATTTTAATGCGTTTTGCAAGCACGTGAGAAAAATCGGAATGTTTGATACCCGACCCGAACCCCGACTTCTTCACAGAAGTGCGGGTTTGGGTTAGGTATTCTGTAGATATTATTTTCCCTTATAACATGGTTATAAGGGAAAATAATAGCATTCTTAACCTCTTGCCGTCACACTAACGCCGATAGGCGTCAGTGCGACGGCGCTCTCAGGTCTCAATGACGCCTATTGGCGTCATCTCGTGAGACCCGAGATTTCACGTGAACGCGCGAGCGCATGCGCGCGAGTTCACAGCGGCGCGCTGCTTGGAAGTTATACTACAGCCTGCCAGCGCTGATCATTCGCTGGCAGGCTGTAGATGTTAAAAAAATCGCATCAGAAAGGTATATTAGATGCTGTTTTGTTAACAGCGTCTGATATACCTGCTACCTGCTCCTCTGGTGGTCCCTTTTGCTTGGATCGACCACCAAAGGACACAGGCAGCTCTGTAAGTAGCACCAAGCACCACACTACACTACATCCCCCCCCCCCCTGTCACTTATTAACCCTTTATTAACCCCTGATCACCCCATATAAACTCCCTGAGCAAATGCGGACAAGAATAGGACATGTTCTATATTTTTGTGGAACGGAAGTGCGGACCCGGAAGTGCAGATCCGCAATTCTGGATCCGATCGGGAGAAAGTCTGTCCCCATAGAAATGAATGGGTCCGCAATTCCGTTCCACAAAATGCGGAACAGAATTGCGGACGTGTGAATAGGGCCTAAGGGTCACTTATCACCGCCAGTTAGTTAGCTACTTGTTAGGCCTCTTTCACACGGCCGGGTTTTTTTTTCCGTTTTGCGGGCCGTTTTTTGCGGTCCGTATACAGTCCGTATACGGAACCATTCATTTCAATGGTTACGCAAAAAAAACGGAATGTGTTCTGTATGCATTCCGTTTCCGTATTTCCGTTTTTCCGTTCCGTTTAAAGATAGAACATGTCCTATATTTGGCCGCAAATCACGTTCCGTTGCTCCATTAAAGTCTATGGGCCAGATATATCATTAGGCTAAGTCACTTTTATGGAGTCAAAAAGTCGCAAAAAAATGCGCAAATCAAAATTTTGCGACTTTTTTGCGACTTTTTGAAGGCAAGCGCTAAGCACTCCAGTTTTGAGAAAATGGGCGTTTTGCCTTATGCAAATGATTGGCAAGACAAATTTACTATTGCGACTTTTTTAAAAAGTCGCAAAAAAGTCGCAAAAAAGTCCCAATTTCACTCCAGCGAGGACCATGCTTATCTTATGAGACTTTTTAATAGAACATGCGACTTTTTCATAAAAACGTGCGACTTTTTCATCAAGATGTGCGACTTTTGTAAAGCTGCTTACTGACGGATAAACTGCTACCGTCAAACCACATTTATTATAGTCTTAAAGGGCCGATCATAAATCTGACTTGGCTAAAACTGACTTTAGCCATATGTTAAAGTGGAGTGAGCTGTCAGAGGAATGATAAATCTGGCCCTATGGGTCCGCAAAAAAACAGAATGCATACGGAAATGCATCCGTATGTCTTCCGTATCCGTTCAGTTTTTTGCGTAACCATCTATTGAAAATGTTATGCCCAGCCCAATTTTTTCTATGAAATTACTGTACACTGTATATGCCATACGGAAAAACGGAACGGAAACGGAAACACAACGGAAACAAAAAACAGAACAACGGATCCGTTTAAAACGGACCGCAAAACACTGAAAAAGACATACTGTCGTGTGAAAGAGGCCTTAGGTAGTTAGCGCCCACCGCACCGCAGTCACTGATTAGTCGCTGATTAGCGTCATCACTGTCGCTAATCAGCACTAGTACTATACAGTATCTGTAAGTGATCAAGACTGATCGCAATCAGATCTATATCAGTACATTAGGGTCACCTTAGGCTCTACAAAAAACGCAGTGTTCGCCCGATCAGGCCTGATCTTGTGCGCACACTTGCGTTCAGTTTGCCCCACCGCAGTGACAGAATTATATTTTTTTCCGATCACTGCAAAAAACCCGTAAAATCGCTGCGGCGCTATAAAGATCACTTTTGAGGGGCATGGCGAGTTCATAGAAGATTTTTTTTTTTGCCACAAGTTAGAGGAAATTTATTTTTTTTTGTTGTTTTTTTTGTTTTTTCTTACAAAGTCTCATATTCCACTAACTTGTGACAAAAAATAAAATCTTACATGAACTCACCATACCCCTCACGGAATCCAAATGCGTAAAAATGCCCTGTGAAATCCTAAAGGTACTCATTGGAATTTGGGCCCCTTAGCGCATCTTGGCTGCAAAAAAGTGTCACACATGTGGTATCGCCGTACTCAGGAGAAGGAGGGCAATTTGTTTTGGGGTGTATTTTTACATATACCCATGCTGGGTGAGAGAAATATCTCTGTAAATTGACAACTTTGTATAAAAAAATGGAAAAAGTTGTCATTTACAGAGATATTTCTCACACACAGTATGGGTATATGTAAAAATACACCCCAAAACACATTGCCCTACTTCTCCTGAGTACGGCGATACCACATGTGTGGCACTTTTTTGCACCCTAGGTGCGCAAAGGGGCCCAAATTCCAATGAGTACCTTTTAGGAGGGCATTTTTAGACATTTGGATTCCAGACTTCTTCTCACGCTTTAGGGCCCCTAAAATGCCAGGGCAGTATAAATACCCCACAAGTGACCCCATTTTGGAAAGAAGACACCCCAAGGTATTCCGTGAGGGGCATGGCGAGTTCATGTAAAATTTTATTTTTTGTCACAAGTTAGTGGAATATGAGACTTTGTAAGAAAAAAAAAAAACATTTTCCGCTAACTTGTGCCAAAAAAAAATACTTCTATGAACTCGCCATGCCCCTTACAAAATACCTTGGGGTGTCTTCTTTCCAAAATGGGGTCACTTGTGGGGTATTTATACTGCCCTGGCATTTTAGGGGCCCTAAAGCGTGAGAAGTAGTTTGGAATCCAAATGCGTAAAAATGCCCTGTGAAATCCTAAAGGTACTCATTGGAATTTGGGCCCCGTTGCTCACCTAGGCTGCAAAAAAGTCACACATGTGGTATCGCCGTACTCAGAAGAAGTAGGGAAATGTGTTTTGGGGTGTATTTTTACATATACCCATACTGCGTGTGAGAAATATCTCTGTAAATAACAACTTTTTAAAATTTTATACAAAGTTGTCAATTTACAGAGATATTTCTCTCACCCAGCATGGGTATATGTAAAAATATATTATGTAGTATGAGACTGGCACTCCCTCGCATGGAAATAGAGCAATAGTAATAGTGTTGTTACACAATATTTAATCGGCAAAATATATTAAAATACAACATTACAATACAATATTAAAATAACAATCGCTGCAGCGGAAATAATATCAATCCCTAAAAATACCTAAAATCTAAAACTTCAATAAAAACTCAAAAAAAGTCCAAAAAGAAGGGGACCATACGTCCTGAATGTGCAAAAATATCGCAAGCCAAAAGTGTCAGTCTATTCCTGATAATAGTATTGGCATTCCTTTCTTATATGCAATGTAACATACAAAATCCATGCAAGGCACCTTTTCAAATATTCGGAATTGTCCGATATAAATATTCGATAAAATATCCAATCGGACACCAAGTTTTTACTCACAGGTGAATGTCGATTATCCTGCAGTCCCAATATTCGATCCTTTTGATTTTTACTCACGGTATTTATTCATGTGGTTCTCAGTGATTGGCGTCCCACCTGGTTCGTTCGTCACTGGTCTCTCTCGATCGTTATCCACAAATCTCAGATCCGGTTATACGATCAGGGTGTAATATCGCGAGAGGTGAACTTATACTTGTACTGACCAGTTTGAATGGCTGAAATTCTGGGTCTTTATCTTTGGAGCGCTCCAATTTCTTTGTGTATCTCTGGATATTAATAGACGAACTTCCAGTGGGGGTCTCTTGTTGGGGATGTCTTTGAAAGTGGTGCCGGAGGTAAAAGGATTTTTGAAAGGATTTTTGGCCGGAGGTAAAAATACAACATGCTACGTTTTTCTGAAAAGCCTGATCAGTCAAAAAGACTGAACTGAAGACATCCTGATGCATCCTGAATGGATTACTCTCCATTCAGAATGCATTAGGATAAAACTGATCAGTTATTTTCCGGATTTGAGCCCCTAGGACGGAACTCAGCGCCGGAAAAGAAAAACGCTAGTGTGAAAGTACCCTTACTTGTGAAAAAAAATTAAATCGTACATGAACTCACCATGCCCCTCCGCAAATACTTTGGGGTGTCTTCTTTCTAAAATGGGGTCATTTGGGGGGTATTTATACTATCCTGGCATTCTAGCATCTCAAGAAACATGACAGGTGCTCAGAAAGTCAGAGCTGCTTCAAAATGCGGAAATTCACATTTTTGTACCATAGTTTGTAAACGCTATAACTTTTGCGCAAACCAATAAATATACACTTATTGGATTTTTTTTTTATCAAAGACATGTAGCACAATAAATTCTGACACAAACTTATATAGAAATGTAATTATATTTGAACAATTTTACCAGAAAAAGTAAAAAATACACTTTTTAAAAAAAAAATTGCGGTCTATTTTGATTAATATCAGAAAAACGAAAAATCTCAGCAGCAATCAAATACCACCAAAAGAAAGCTGTATTTGTGAGAAGAAAAGGAGGTAAAATTCATTTGGGTGCCAAGTTGCATGACCGAGCAATAAACCGTTAAAGTTGTGAAGTGCCGATTTGTAAAAAAGGGCCTGGTCACTAGGGGGGTATAAGCCTGTGGTCCTTAAGTGGTTAATACAGAATGCAAAGTAAATTAGGGATGGAGGGGTTAAAAAAATAAAAATAAATTAAACTCACCTCATCCACTTGTCCATCACCATGGTGATGGATCATGTGATGGACCATGTGATGAGCGCAGTGACGTCATCCAAGGTCCTTTTCTCTCAGGTCCTCAAAGAAGAAGAAAGAAGACACGACGGGCTGCGCGAAGTGGATGAGGGGACTTTAATTTTATTTTATTTTTTTTAACCCCTCCATCCCTAATTTACTTTGCATCCTGTATTAAGAATGCTTCTATTTTCCCTTATAACCATGTTATAAGGGAAAATAATAAAGATCGGGTCTCCATGTCCTCCGGTATGTTTGGGGACTTGGTTATAGTAGGCGGAGTCTGCCCTTGTTGGTTATAGTAGGCGGAGTCCGCCCCTCGCAGCGCAGAGCTCACAGCCTGGGAGAAAAAAACCTCCCAGGCTGTGAGCTCTGCGGTGCGATTGGCCAGCGCTACAGCCTAGGAGAAGGAGACGCCCGCAGAACAAGGGCAGACTCCGCCTACTATAACCAAACATACCGGAGGACATAACGGGAGAACAGAGCGGCGCCCAGGGATAATAGTAAGTGCAGTGAGATCCCTGGGCGCCGCTGTATATGTCATGATACTTAGTTCACAATGTCAGGATCGATGAAAGGTCCTCTTTAAGTTCCCCGAGGACGAGAGTAAGCCACCCTCACTCTTCTGTCAGCTCCTCCTCAATTGAACAGGAACCAGGCCCTGTCAATCAGGGTGCATAGTTGCTTGAGGTCACCCTCAGTGCACTTAAAGGGGTTGTCCCATGACTAATGTAAAAAATTAAAATCAGACATCATATAGTCCATGACAATCTCTTTCTAACAAAGCTAGAGAGGCGGGTGAGGGAGTCCATTGGGTCCCCGCGCTGCTGAGGCGGGGACCCGATGGGTGAGAAGGCAGCCTGATGGCGTGCAGAGGCTGCCCAATGCCTTGCACGGCATCGGGACCTGCCTTCTATGGGTGCCCAGGAGATCCAGCTGGGTCTCCTAGGCAATCTGTTAGTGTACTCACTGTAGTACATGAACAGGCAATGCATTACAGATGTATTGTAATGCATTGCAGAGGGGATCAGACCCACAAAAGTAAAGTCCCAGAGAGGGACAGAAATAAAGTTTAAAAGAAAAAGTAAAAAAAAAAATTTTAATAAAAAAAATATTATGTTTCAAGTAAAAATAATAAAAAACGCCCCTTTCCCCTGATTTTATATAAAAAAAATTAATAAATAAGAAAACACACATATTAGGTATCGCCGCGTCCGCAATGATTGGCTCTATAAATATGTTACATGATTCACCCCGTCCGATAAACACCGCAAATAAAATTAAAATAAAACCTGTTTTAAAAAAGCCATTTTGTCACCTTACATCACAAAAAGTGCAACACCAAACGATCAAAAAGGCGTATGCCCCCCAAAATAGTACCAATCAAATCGTCACCTCATCCTGCAAAAAAATGAGATCCTACCTAAGACAATCGCCCAAAAAATAAAAAAAAACTATGACTCTCAGACATTGGATAAATAAAAGCGTTCCAAAGTTTTTATCGCATAAAGTGACACATGTCAGATTTGCAAAAAAATGGCCTGGGCAGGAGGGTGAAAACTGGCCCGGGGTAGAAGGGGTTAAAATTGTAGTGGCTACCCTCCAACAAAACAATTCAGGCTGAGTGCAATGGGGTAGTGACTATTAGTATAAATATCCAGCCACTATCCCGTTAGTCACTAATGAGTAAAAAGGTCTGTGTGTGGTGCTAGAGATACAATGTTGCCTCCACAGTTCCACCACACACACGGATACACTGTATTCACTCGATGTGTATCTGTTACTCAAACAGGTCATTCAGAGCTAAGGACAGGGGGTCTAATTTGCACATGTAGCCACCAATCATACCCCAACTTCACTGTCAAGCCCTATGTCGAATCCCAGACACATCTTTCCCTCTCCTGAGGACGGCAATACAAATGGTTCGTAAATGCCGGCCCCGCTGGTGTCACCCCCATCAATGGTGTCACCCGGTGCGGTCCGCACCCCCCTTGCAACGCCACTGCTATGACCTATATGTGTGCATAATACATAGATCCCAGCCTAATGTAGTGTCCACTCTACTCGTTTCTGCTACCCTATTCAGGGGAGCCTTTCCTCAGGAGGAGAGTTGTCATCACCCAGATACAGATCGCCCATACACTTGGCGTTTCCTGTATACTGGGAAGAACAGGGAGCAGTGCTGCACGTTGGAGACGCCACGCGTGCAGCACAGAGTAGCACAGCCTCCGGCTCTATGACGGCAGTAGCCCGGCCGCCGAGAGCTCTCCTTTCTTAGATGGAGCCACACCCACTGGACGGAGCTACGGGCAGCAAGGACAGACTAAGAGGCATGGTAAGACCTCCCCACAAATCCGCCCATCATACTGAGCAAAGCGCTCAAGTGGGCTCACAGACTCACTGGCATAACTAGCCAACTTGTAACACAGGGAATATTAGTCCAGTATATTAACTGAACTGAAGGCAATACCAAAAGGATGTCTCAGAGAGAGACGCAAAGCCATAAATATGGATGGAAAAATATAGCATGAGAGTGACTCCTAGCGGGTCTTTTAGAAGAAGAGGAGAGACATCCAAGCCAGGGCCCGTTCACTAATAGAGCCGGAGGCTGTGCTACTGTGTGCTGCTCCCTGTTCTTCCCAGTATACAGGAAACGCCAAGTGTATGGGCGATCTGTATCTGGGTAATGACAACTCTGCTCCTGATGGAAGGCTGCCCTGAATAGGGTAGCATAGAAACGTGTCGAGTGGACGCTACATTAGGCTGGGATCTATGTATTATGCACACATATACAGTCAGGTTCATAAATATTGGGACATCGACACAATTCTAACATTTTTTGGCTCTATACACCACCACAATGGATTTGAAATGAAACAAACAAGATGTGCTTTACCTGCAGACTGTCAGCTTTAATTTGAGGGTATTTACATCCAAATCAGGTGAACGGTGTAGGATTTACAACAGTTTGCATATGTGCCTCCCACTTGTTAAGGGACCAAAAGTAATGGGACAGAATAATAATCATAAATCAAACTTTCACTTTTTAATACTTGGTTGCAAATCCTTTGCAGTCAATTACAGCCTGAAGTCTGGAACGCATAGACAGCACCAGACGCTGGGTTTCATCCCTGGTGATGCTCTGCCAGGCCTCTACTGCAACTGTCTTCAGTTCCTGCTTGTTCTTGGGGCATTTTCCCTTCAGTTTTGTCTTCAGCAAATGAAATGCATGCTCAGTCGGATTCAGGTCAGGTGATTGACTTGGCCATTGCATAACATTCCACTTCTTTCCCTTAAAAAACTCTTTGGTTGCTTTTGCAGTATGCTTTGGGTCATTGTCCATCTGCACTGTGAAGCGCCGTCCAATGAGTTCTGAAGCATTTGGCTGAATATGAGCAGATAATATTGCCCGAAACACTTCAGAAATCATCCTGCTGCTTTTGTCAGCAGTCACATCATCAATAAATACAAGAGAACCAGTTCCATTGGCAGCCATACATGCCCAAGCCATGACACTACCACCACCATGCTTCACTGATAAGGTGGTATGCTTAGGATCATGAGCAGTTCCTTTCCTTCTCCATACTCTTCTCTTCCCATCACTCTGGTACAAGTTGATCTTGGTCTCCTCTGTCCATAGGATGTTGTTCCAGAACTGTGAAGGCTTTTTTAGATGTCGTTTGGCAAACTCTAATCTGGCCTTCCTGTTTTTGAGGCTCACCAATGGTTTACATCTTGTGGTGAACCCTCTGTATTCACTCTGAAGTCTTCTCTTGATTGTTGACTTTGACACGCATACACCTACCTCCTGGAGAGTGTTCTTGATCTGGCCAACTGTTGTGAAGGGGGTTTTCTTCACCAGGGAAAGAATTCTTCGCTCATCCACCACAGTTGTTTTCCGTGGTCTTCCAGGTCTTTTGGTGTTGCTGAGCTCACCGGTGCGTTCCTGCTTTTTAAGAATGTTCCAAACAGTTGTTTTGGCCAGGCCTGATGTTTTTTCTATCTCTCTGATGGGTTTGTTGTGTTTTTTCAGCCTAATGATGGCTTGCGTCACTGATAGTGACAGCTCTTTGGATCTCATCTTGACAGATTCCAAATACAAATAGCACACTTGAAATGAACTCTGGACCTTTTATCTGCTCATTGTAATTGGGATAATGAGGGAATAACACACACCTGGCCATGGAACAGCTGAGAAGCCAATTGTCCGATTACTTTTGGCCCCTTAACAAGTGGGAGGCACATATGCAAACTGTTGTAATTCCTACACCGTTCACCTGATTTGGATGTAAATACCCTCAAATGAAAGCTGACAGTCTGCAGGTAAAGCGCATCTTGTTTGTTTCATTTCACATCCATTGTGGTGGTGTATAGAGCCAGAAATGTTACAATTGTGTCCATGTCCCAATATTTATGAACCTGACTGTAGGTCATAGGGCTTGACAGTGAAGTTGGGGTATGATTGGTGGCTACATGTGCAAATTAGACCCCCTGTCCTTAGCTCTGAATGACGGGATAGTGGCTGGATATTTATACTAATAGTCACTACCCCATTGCACTCAGCCTGAATTGTTTTGTTGGCGGGTAGCCACTACAATTTTAATATTATGACAATAATTATTTATTTATTTTCTCAGGCAGTAAACCACATATCTATTGTTAAGGGTCCATTCAGACGTCGGTAGTGCATTGCGGATCCACGATACACCCGGCCGGTACCCCCATAGAACTGCCTATTCTTGTCCGCAATTGCAGACAAAAATAGGACATGTTCTATTTTTTTCCGGAGCCGCGGACCGGAAGATCGGGGGCGCTCTCCGGAAATGCAGATGCGGAGAGCAAATGGTGTGCTCTCCGCATCCATTCCGTCCCCATAGAGAATAAATGGGTCCGCACCCATTTTTTAATTTGCGGAACGGATGCGGACCCATTATACGGATGTGTGAATGGAGCCTTAAAGTACGAAAACCAGTATTTACTTAATCAAATGTGAAAGTAGCCTTAGGCTACCTCTTCCAGATCTCAATACCGGAAAAAAACATTTAAGTTTAGTCCTCATGCATTCTGAATGGAAAGAGATCCGTTCAGGATGCATCAGGATGTCCTCCGTTCCGCAGCTGCAAGCTGAGGTTTTGGGTCCGGTCATAAAAATGGAAAAAAACGGATCCGGCACTGAAAACAATGTAAGGGCTCATGCACACGACCATATGTATTTTGTGGTCGACAAATTGCGGATCCGCAAAACACGGATACCGGCCGTGTGCGTTCCGCAATTTGCAGACCGCACATGGCCAGCGCTATATAGAAAATGCTTAAGCTTGTCCGTGGTTGCGGACAAGAATAGGACATGCTCTATCTTTTTTGCGGGGCCATGCAACGGAACAACGGATGTAGACAGCACACGGAACGGACACCAAAAGAAAATACGTTCGTGTGCATAAGCCCTAAGTCAATGGTGACGGATCAGTTTTTTAGTAGCCTAAAAAAACTGATCCGTCACCCATTGACTTTGGCCTCATGCACACGACTGTTCCGTTTTCTGCGGTCCGCAAATTGCGGATCCGCAAAACACGGAAGCCGCCCGTGTGTCTTCCGCAATTTGCGGAACGGAATAGGCGGCCCATTGTAGAAATGTCTACTCTTGTCCGCAAAACGGACAAGAATAGGACATGTTATTTTTTTTTTTGCGGGGCTACATAACAGAGCAACGGAGTGCTGTCCGCATCTTTTGCGGCCCCATTGAAGTGAATGGTTCCGCACCCGAGCCGAAAAAACTGCGGCTCGGATGCAGACCAGAACAACGGTCCTGTGCATGAGGCCTTTCAATGTATTTAGTGACAGATCCATTTTAATTTCACACAACCGCATCCTAAGGCCTCTTGCACACGACCGTATGTATTTTGCGGTCCGCAAAAAACGTGTCCGCAAGAAATATGGATGACATCCGTGTGCATTCCGTATTTTGTGGAACGGAACAGCTGGCCCCTAATAGAACAGTACTATCCTTGTCTGTAATGCGGACAATAATAGGACATGTTCTATTTTTTTGTGGAATGGAAACACAGACATACGGAAATGGAATCCACATGGGGTACCTTCCATTTTATTTCCGGACCCATTGAAGTGAATGGTTCCGTATACGGTCCGCAAAAAAACCCGAACGGACATGTTAAGAAAATACGTTTGTGTGCAAGGGGCCTAAAGGAATGGATGCATCCTGATTTGCAAAATCAAAACGGATCCGTTTAATTCCAGCATTGAGATCCTCTGTCAGATCTCAAAAGCGGAATTAACAATGCAAGTGTGAAAGTAGCCTTAGAATGTGTTCACTTAAATGGTTTATCCAACAAAAATTATTTATCCCCCTATCCACAGGATGTGAGATAAATATAACAATCACCGGGGCCCCATAATCCCGAGGGGATCAAGAGTCCCCTCTCTGAATAGAGCGGTAGTGTCTGTTGGTCTATCATTCCATTCACTCCTATGGGGCCTCACACAGAGAAGCACTCTATCGGTGTCACGGACGTTCCAGCGACAGGTGGCAGGAGATATGTGAGACTGGCAACACGTGGTTTGATCTGACATGTTTTCCTTTTGGATCAAATTACGTCTGTGTTGTTTCTGATGCTTGCCACACCTTCTTTGCCCAGGTGTGGCTATTGTGGTCATTTAACCTTTACTATTTATTGTTGTTTCTCGTACTATGCTATGCGGTTTATAGCTTCTGTTGGACTTGTGGTTAGCTTGTGTTTGGTTCTCGGCTGAGTTCCTGGTGCTACTAAAGCTTCATTGAACATAAGTGTTTCCTTTCCCTTTTGTATTTTGTTTATATATACAGTACAGACCAAAAGTTTGGACACACCTTCTCATTCAGAGAGTTTTCTTTATTTTCATGACTATGAACATTATAGATTCACACTGAAGGCATCAAAACTATGAATTAACACATGTGGAATTATTTTCATAACAAACAAGTGTGAAACAACTGAAAATATGTCATATTCTAGGTTCTTCAAAGTAGCCACCTTTTGCTTTGATTACTGCTTTGCACACTCTTGGCATTCTCTTGATGAGCTTCAAGAGGTAGTCCCCTAAAATGGTTTTCACTTCACAGGTGTGCCCTGTCAGGTTTAATAAGTGGGATTTCTTGCCTTATAAATGGGGTTGGGACCCTCAGTTGCATTGAGGAGAAGTCAGGTGGATACACAGCTGATAGTCCTACTGAATAGACTGTTAGAATTTGTATTATGGCAAGAAAAAAGCAGCTAAGTAAAGAAAAACGAGTGGCCATCATTACTTTAAGAAATGAAGGCAGTCAGTCAGCCGAAAAATTGGGAAAACTTTGAAAGTAAGGGCTATTTGACCATGAAGGAGAGTGATGGGGTGCTGCGCCAGATGACCTGGCCTCCACAGTCACTGGACCTGAACCCAATCGAGATGGTTTGGGGTGAGCTCAGGGGTCAAGTCCTGGGAAAAAAAGTGTGGGAACTCACCCCCCGTCAGTGCCTCTCATCAGCCCCCTCCCGTCAGTGCCTCTCATCAGCCCCCCCCGTCAGTGCCTCTCATCAGCCCTACCGTCAGTGCCTCTCATCAGCCCCCCCGTCAGTGCCTCTCATCAGCCCCCCCCCCATCAGTGCCTCTCATCAGCCCCCCCGTCAGTGCCTCTCATCAGCCCCCCCGTCAGTGCCTCTCATCAGCCCCCCCCCCGTCAGTGCCTCTCATCAGCCCCCCCGTCAGTGCCTCTCATCAGCCCCCCCCCGTCAGTGCCTCTCATCAGCCCCCCCCCCCCGTCAGTGCCTCTCATCAGCCCCCCCCGTCAGTGCCTCTCATCAGCCCCCCCCATCAGTGCCTCTCATCAGCCCCCCCGTCAGTGCCTCTCATCAGCCCCACCGTCAGTGCCTCTCATCAGCCCCCCCCCCCCGTCAGTGCCTCTCATCAGCCCCCCCCGTCAGTGCCTCTCATCAGCCCCCCCCCCCGTCAGTGCCTCTCATCAGCCCCCCCCCGTCAGTGCCTCTCATCAGCCCCCCCGTCAGTGCCTCTCATCAGCCCCCCCGTCAGTGCCTCTCATCAGCCCCCCCGTCAGTGCCTCTCATCAGCCCCCCCCCGTCAGTGCCTCTCATCAGCCCCCCCCCGTCAGTGCCTCTCATCAGCCCCCCCGTCAGTGCCTCTCATCAGCCCCCCCGTCAGTGCCTCTCATCAGCCCCCCCGTCAGTGCCTCTCATCAGCCCCCCCGTCAGTGCCTCTCATCAGCCCCCCCCATCAGTGCCTCTCATCAGCCCCCCCCCCGTCAGTGCCTCTCATCAGCCCCCCCGTCAGTGCCTCTCATCAGCCCCCCCGTCAGTGCCTCTCATCAGCCCCCCCGTCAGTGCCTCTCATCAGCCCCCCCCGTCAGTGCCTCTCATCAGCCCCCCCGTCAGTGCCTCTCACCGTCCCCCCCCCCCCCCCCGTCAGTGCCTCTCATCAGCGCCTTTCATCAGCGCCTATAGTATAAATAAAATATGAAAAAAACAAACACTTACACTTACCTCTCCTGCTCCTGGACGCAGACGCTCCTCTTCTACTGCTGTAGGCTGCGTACGGCGTGACGTCACAGAGCGACTCACTCGGCTCCTGTGCGCAGCCCTCACAGCCGACAGCCGAGGACCAGGAAGGCGGCGGTGAGTACAAAGCCTTCACCGCTTCCTCCTGGTCCTTTTGCCCTGAAAGGGAACGGTGTTCCTGCCATGAAAAAAGTGCAGGAACGCCGTTCCCACGCATTCCCCCTCGACTCGACCCCTGGGTGAGCTGGACCGCAGAGTGAAGGCAAAAGGGCCAACAAGTGCTAAGCATCTCTGGGAACTCCTTCAAGACTGTTGGAAACCATTTCAGGGGACTACCTCTTGAAGCTCATCAAGAGAATGCCAAGAGTGTGCAAAGCAGTAATCAAAGCAAAAGGTGGCTACTTTGAAGAACCTAGAATATGACATATTTTCAGTTGTTTCACACTTGTTTGTTATGTATATAATTCCACATGTGTTAATTCATAGTTTTGATGCCTTCATAGTCATGAAAATAAAGAAAACTCTTTGAATGAGAAGGTGTGTCCAAACTTTTGGTCTGTACTGTATGTCCATGCATTCAGTCTCAAAAAGTAAAAAAAAAGGGGGCGTTTAATTCCCATCTGACTCTCGGAGGGGTGGGAGGGGAGTCAGAAAATGTGCATTTGTCTTTGCCTGGTAGTACCCGATTTCTCCTGACTTCTGAGGTGGCACTAGAGTCCAAGACTGTGGAGATTGAGGTGTTTATTGACAGTGGGGCAGGGGTGAACCTATTTGATGCTCAGTTCATCCGTATGCACGGATTGTCTACAAGTGCATTAGAGAAAAACATTTCTATGTTTGCTATTGATTCTGCACCTCTAACTCAGAAGTGTTTATCTCAGATGGTGCATGACATCCGATTAAGAGTGGGTGACTTTCGTCAGGCATTCATCTCGTGTTTTGTGTTGGAGGGTCTGGGTTTACCGTAGTTAAGCAAGCACAATCCAACCATCGATTGGCAAGCTAGACAGATTCTGGATTGGGGTGATTATTGCATTGACTATTGTCTGAATGCATCTTTTTATCTGGAATATGTCTGGAATATGAATTTGTCCTATCAACCTTCCCGGAGCTAAATTGCCCAATTCTAGGTTGTATAACCTTTCTGAACCGGAAAGAACGGCCATGAGAGAGTATATTACCGAGAGTTTGGCTAAAGGACACATAAGACCTAACAAATCTCCAGTGGCAGCAGGGTTTTTCTTTGTTAAAAAAAAAGGACAGAACTCTTAGGCCATGTCTGGATTTCCGTGAGCTCAATCGGATTACTGTCCGTCATCCTTACCCCCTTCCTTTGATTCCTGATTTGTTTAACCAGATTGTTGATGCCAAGGTGTTCTCCAAGTTGGGTTTAAGGGGGGCATATAATCTGGTCAGAATCAAGGAAGGGGATTAATGAAAAACGGCTTTTAATACCCCAGGGGGTTACTTTAAGAACCTGGTCATGCCTTTTGGGTTGACCAATGGTCCTGCGGTTTTCCAGCATTTTGTGAATAACATTTTTCATCACCTGGTGGGGAGGTTTGTTGTCGTGTATTTGGATGACATACTAATTTATTCTCCAGACGTGGAGACTCATTAGGATCATGTTAGACAGGTGTTACAGATTCTAAGAGATAATAAATTGTACGCAAAATTAGAGAAGTGTGTTTTTGCTGTACATGAGGTGAAATTCTTGGGCTACCTGCTGTCATCTTCAGATTTTCGAATGGATCCAGAGAAAGTTCGTGCTGTATTGGACTGTGATCGACCCGAAAATCTGAAGGCTCTTATTCGGTTTTTGGGGTTCACCAACTATTACCGAAAATTTATTCAGAACTATTTGACAGTGGGGAAACCCTTAACTGACATGACTAAGAAAGGACGGATGTCTCAGTGTGGTCTGGCGTTGCGATCCTTTTCTGCGGTTAAGGAGTGCTTCTCTTCTGCCCCCATATTGGTGCAGCCGGATGTATCACAACATTTCATTGTGGAAGTTGATGCGTCCGAGGTGGGGGTAGGAGCAGTTTTATCGCAGGGCCTGTCACCTGGTAAATGGCGCCCATGTGTATTTTTCTCAAAAAATTACGAAGTGGGTAACAGAGAGTTGCTGGCTATTAAGTTGGCTTTTGAGGAGTGGCGTCATTGGTTGGAAGGTGCGATTCATCCGATTACGGTGTTCACAGATCACAAAAATCTGGCTTACCTGGAGTCGGCTAAATGACTGAACCCGAGGCAGGCCAGATGGTCTTTGTTTTTCACCAGATTAAATTTCATTGTCACTTATCATCCTGGAGTTAAGAATGTCAAGGCAGATGCCTTGTCACGTAGTTTTCCTGGATGTGATAATTTTGAAAATCCAAGTCCGATACTGTCGGAAGGGGTGGTGATATCCGCTCTATACCCTGACCTAGAGGTGAAGGTGTTAGAGGCTCAGGGAGACGCACCAGAGTCTTTCACCTCTGGGAAATTGTTTGTTCCATCAGAATTGCATCATAAGGTGTTTGACAAACATCACTGTATGGTTCTTACGGGACACCCTGGGAGTAGATCCGCTGCCGACCTCATCTCTCATAGATTCTGGTGGCCGGGTTGCGTAAGTGTGTTAAGGACTATGTGTCGGCCTGTAGTATCTGTGCACACGCTAAGGTGACACATACTTGACCTTCTGTATCTCTACTTCCATTGCCCATCCTGTCCAGACCATGGACTCACTTGTCTATGGATTTTATTACTGATCTGCCTAATTCGCCTGGAAAGACAGTTATTCTGGTGGTAGTTGATCGTTTTAGTAAAATGGTGCACTTTATAGCATTGCCTGGACTACCTAATGCTAAAACACTTGCGCAAGTGTTTGTTAACAACATTGTGAAACTTCATGGCATTCCCTCTGATGTGGTCTCGGATTGTGGGACTCAGTTTGTGTCCAGATTCTGAAAGGCGTTCTGTACTCGGCTGGGGGTACAACTGTCTTTTTCTTCTGCTTTTCATCCTCAGACGAATGGACAGACGGAGCGCACTAATCAGAGTCTGGAGACTTACTTAAAGGGACACTGACAGGCCTTCTGAGCATAGTTAGCTCTTTATATGCCCCCCTAGGTCTTATAATAAGTTCCCAATTCATATAAGTATTATCCCTGTGCGCATTATAAAACGTTAAAAATAATCTTTATAATCACCTCTCCTTTCTGCCCAAGGGGCGTTCTTTGCGGCGCATTTGTGCCCAGCCGCGTCCCAACTGCCGGGTCCTTAGACACGCCCATCTCATTAGTATTCACTTCGCTGGGCGGTATTTCTCAGTCCCCGACATTCGGAGATCATGCGCATGCGCCCGGCACCCTCGCTCGCCGGGATCACATTGCGCCAAGTGAATACTAATGAGATGGGCGTGTCTAAGGACCCGGCAGTTGGGACGCGGCTGGGCACAAATGCGCCACAAAGAACGCCCCTTGGGCAGAAAGGAGAGGTGATTATAAAGATTATTTTTAACGTTTTATAATGCGCACAGGGATAATACTTATATGAATTGGGAACTTATTATAAGACCTAGGGGGGCATATAAAGAGCTACCTATGCTCAGAAGGCCTGTCAGTGTCCCTTTAAGTTGTTTTGTCTCTGAGAAACAGGAGGAATGGTCCTCGTTTTTGTCTTTGGCAGAGTTTGCCACAAACAAACGTAGACAGGAGTCCACTGGTAAGTCGCCATTTTTTGGGGCATATGGGTTTCACCCGCAATTTGGCACATTCTCTGGTTCGGATACTTCCGGTATCCCTGAGGAGGAACGCTTTCGTCATCATTGTCTTCTATATGGCGGAAATTCAAAATAACATGATAAATATGGGCAACAAGTATAAACATGTGGCTGACAGGAAACGTATGAATGGACCTAAGTGTGGATGACTTTGTGTCCACAAGAAATATTAAGTTGAAGGTTCCTTCTTGGGGGTTGGGCCCAAGGTTTATTGGTCCATATAAGATCACTGCCATTATTAATCCTCTAGCTTTTCGTCTTGAACTTCCTCAGGCTCTGAAAATTCATAATGTGTTTCACAAATCTTTGTTGGAGAGATATGTTCAGGGCCGACGCCACCACCCGGCAAACCCGGGCAAATGCTGGGGCCCCCTGCTCCTGGGGGGGCCCACTGTGCCCGCTCACTTCTGCAGCTGTGTCCTGCCTGTTCTGAGTTCTGGGGCAGCTTACCCCAGCAATGCAGACAATTTTCGCCATGTGAACTGCTGGGGTGGGCGGCCCCAGGACTCAGAACAGGGTAGATGGAGTTGTTTCGGTAGATGATCGATCCTATGCTAGAATGTAGTTGTTAGAAGAAGTTCTGTGACATCACTGGTCACATGCTCCTTCATGGTCACATGACAAACCCTGACGGCAGCAGCAGCTTGTTGAAGGAGGAGGGGCTGTGCCTGCAAGATGCAGAGTGAGGTAGGATGTGCTGCTGGAGAACCAGAACTTGTGAGGGGCAGCATATGGAGCTCATATATGAGGGGGCAGGTGGAGCTGAGATATGAGGGGGGCAGGTGGAGCTGAGATATGAGGGGGGCAGGTGGAGCTGAGATATGAGGGGGCAGGTAGAGCTGAGATATGAGGGGGGCAGGTGGAGCTGAGATATGAGGGGGCAGGTGGAGCTGAGATATGAGGGGGGCAGGTGGAGCTGAGATATGAGGGGGGCAGGTGGAGCTGAGATATGAGGGGGGCAGGTGGAGCTGAGATATGAGGGGGGCAGGTAGAGCTGAGATATGAGGGGGGCAGGGGGAGCTGAGATATGAGGGGGCAGGTGGAGCTGAGATATGAGGGGGCAGGTGGAGCTGAGATATGAGGGGGCAGGTGGAGCTGAGATATGAGGGGGGCAGGTGGAGCTGGGATATGAGGGGGGCAGGTGGAGCTGAGATATGAGGGGGGCAGGGGGAGCTGAGATATGAGGGGGGCAGGTGGAGCTGAGATATGAGGGGGGCAGGTGGAGCTGAGATATGAGGGGGGCAGGTAGAGCTGAGATATGAGGGGGGCAGGTAGAGCTGAGATATGAGGGGGCAGGTGGAGCTGAGATATGAGGGGGGCAGGTGGAGCTGAGATATGAGGGGGGCAGGTGGAGCTGAGATATGAGGGGGGCAGGTGGAGCTGAGATATGAGGGGGGCAGGTGGAGCTGAGATATGAGGGGGGCAGGGGGAGCTGAGATATGAGGGGGCAGGTGGAGCTGAGATATGAGGGGGCAGGTGGAGCTGAGATATGAGGGGGCAGGTGGAGCTGAGATATGAGGGGGGCAGGTGGAGCTGGGATATGAGGGGGGCAGGTGGAGCTGAGATATGAGGGGGGCAGGGGGAGCTGAGATATGAGGGGGGCAGGTGGAGCTGAGATATGAGGGGGGCAGGTGGAGCTGAGATATGAGGGGGGCAGGTAGAGCTGAGATATGAGGGGGGCAGGGGGAGCTGAGATATGAGGGGGCAGGTGGAGCTGAGATATGAGGGGGCAGGTGGAGCTGAGATATGAGGGGGCAGGTGGAGCTGAGATATGAGGGGGGCAGGTGGAGCTGGGATATGAGGGGGGCAGGTGGAGCTGAGATATGAGGGGGGCAGGGGGAGCTGAGATATGAGGGGGGCAGGTGGAGCTGAGATATGAGGGGGGCAGGTGGAGCACTCAGGGGCAGTGGGGTTCAAGTGGAGTGGAATCTGGTGCAATTAAGGGGGTTTATCATACAGATCCAGGTGTATTCTGAGGGCCATGATGTGTGTGTCAGTCTGTCCCTGTGTGTGTGTGTGTGTGTGTGTGTCAGTCTGTCCCTGTGTGTGTGTGTCAGTCTGTCCCTGTGTGTGTGTGTGTGTGTGTGTGTGTGTGTCTGTACCTGTGTGTCTGTCTGTCCCTGTGTGTGTGTGTGTGTCTGTCCCTGTGTGTGTGTGTGTGTCTGTCCCTGTGTGTGTGTGTGTGTCTGTGTGTGTGTGTCTGTCTGTCTGTCCCTGTGTGTGTGTCTGTCCCTGTGTGTGTGTGTCTGTCCCTGTGTGTGTGTGTGTGTCTGTCCCTGTGTGTGTGTGTGTCTGTCCCTGTGTGTGTCTGTCTGTCCCTGTGTGTGTGTCTGTCTGTGTCTGTCTGTCCCTGTGTGTGTGTGTGTGTGTGTCTGTCCCTGTGTGTGTCTGTCCCTGTGTGTGTCTGTCTGTCCCTGTGTGTGTGTGTGTGTGTGTGTGTGTGTGTGTGTCTGTCCCTGTGTGTGTGTGTGTGTGTGTCTGTCTGTCCCTGTGTGTGTGCGCGTGTGTCTGTCCCTGTGTCTGTGTCACCATCACCATGCCCACAGTGTTCCCTTTGTCTTGACACAGCCGCATCAGGACATTCTGTGCGGGGCAAGATGAAGATGGAAGAGGAGGCAGCACCGCCAGCATGGAGTCTGTGGTAGAGGCACACTAAGGACGCAGGTAACACTACTACATGATCTACACTAGTGTTATCTGTGGTTTACATAGGACTACAGGTAACACTATCACATTATCAGCACTAGTGTTATCTGTGGTTTTACATAGGACTGCAGGTAACACTACTACATTTTCTGTACTCAGATAGCCATGACTGTGTTATCTATGCTGTTACATAGGACTGCAGGTGATATCTACTGTATTATCTGTACTCAGAGAGTTACCACTGTGTAAGGGGGCCCACTGAGACTTTATCGCCCAAGGGCCCACATGATCCTGGAGCCGGCCCTGGATATGTTGAACCTTTGGCGTCGTCCCCCTTGCCACCCGCTCCTGTCATGGTGGAAGGCAGTTTGAAATTTCAAATCGCAAAGATTATTGACTCTCGAGCTGTCAGTAGATCTCTTCAGTATCTTGTTCACTGGAAGGGTTATGGACCAGAGGAGAGGATGTAGGTACCAGCATCTAACGTGAATGTCAGTCGTTTGGTGAAAGCCTTTCACAGGTTTCATCCGGATAAGGTTGGTCCTGGGGGCCTGAAGGTCACCCGTAGAAGGGACGTTCCTGCGACAGGTGGCAGGAGATCTGTGAGACTGGCAATACGTGGTTTTATCTGACATGTACGTAAAACGGACAATAGGGCATGTTCTACTTTTTGTGGGGCCGCAGAACGGACATAGGGATGAAGGGGTCCCCATCTGACCCGCAAAAAAATGCGGATCGTATGAGGACCAAAAGTGCATGAGACCTTAGGTCCAGACTGTATTGTAGTGCAGCTTTAAGCACTGACAGTGGGGGAATCGGGGGCAGTAGAAAAATAAAAAATAGTGATCTGGACTCATCTGCAGTACAACCCTCTCTTCCACCATGGTTAAATGAGGCCTAAGAATGTAAGATCTCAAGTGCTCAACTAAGGGTCCATTCACACATCCGCAAAACATGGACACTGGCCATGTGCATTCCGCATTCCGTGGCTCCAAATGAATGGATCTCGCCATAATGATGTGACACAGCATTCCTGAGGTGCTGTATGAGCGACGGGTAGGGTGATTCTGGTATATGTGGCGACGTGACTGTTACTAGGGTGGCGCTTACAGGGGCTGGTCATGTGATCGGGATACGTCCATCCACCTGACCCGGAAGACATGTGATCGGAAATACAACATTGTGCGAGGATCCATGCGCCTCAATGAATACGGAAGTAATCTCGCGCAGGCACACTCGTTTCTATACCACGCCAGCATCTCATGTGAATCATGGATCCCACCCAGGCCACCAGTGTTCAATGTAGAGTTGTTGCGATACCAAATTTTTGATTCGGTTTCGATACCATGAAAAAGTATTGCGATACTCGATACCATTCGATACCACGCGAAAAAAATAAACAAAAAAAGCCACGTGCATTCCTCATTTTTAAAAATGGCGAATCGCGCAGTTTTTATTTTATTTTTTCTGTTCCGGCATTCACCACCTAGATTTTTTTTTTATATTTTAATAGTTTGGACTTTTCTGACGTGGCGATGTAATATGTTTATTTATATATTTTATATGTGAAATTGGGAAAAGGGGGGTGATTTATACTTCATATTTTAGTGTTTTTTTTTTTTTCACTTTTTATTTAATAACTATTTCCCCCCTTAGGGGCTAGAACCTGGGATCTTTCATCCCTTTTCCTATTCACCCTGATAGATCTCTATCAGGGTGAATAGGACTCCACACTGTCCCTGCTGCTCTGTGCTTTGTGCACACAGCATCAGGGATGTTACCATGGCAACCAGGGCTTCCTGGCTGCCATGGTAACCGATCGGAGCCCCAGGCTTACACAGCTGGGGCTCCGATCAGAAGCTGCCACTGCACCACCAATGAGGGGGAGTGGAGAGGTCCCTGTGGCCACTGCCACCAATGATTTTAATACTGGAGGGTTGAGAGGGGCCGGCGCACTGTGCCACCAATGATTTTAATGGGATGGGGGGATTGAGGGGGGGGGGCACACTGCACCACCAATGATTTTACCCCTTTATACAGGAGGCGGGTACTAGCAGATCAGCGGCAGTTAACTGACGCTGATCGCAGCTCCCTGTCAGGGGCAGGGTGCCGGCAATGCGATTCTGCTGCCGGCACCCGCCTCCTGTATGTGTTAAAGACTGACTACTGTATATGAGTCCAGACTTTCACTATTAGGCCACACAGAGCGGCGCCCAGCGATGTCTCAGCACTCACCATTTAGTCCTGGGCGCCGCTCCATTCGCCCGCAGTGCCCCATTACTGTCTCCTCTCCTGCTCCACATGCTGCTGATTACTATCGGAGCGATGGGAGGAGACATCAGCTTCACTAGTGGGCGTTCCTTCTCCCTGGCTGTAGCGCTGTCCAATCGCAGCGCAGGGAAAAGGAACGCCCACTAGTGAAGCTGATGTCTCCTCCCATCGCTCCGATAGTAATCCTATCATTGGGGGCGCAGTGCGCCCGCCCCTCTCTTCTCATTGCCGCCCCTCCTCCGCCCCTCTCTTCTCATTGCCGCCCCTCCTCCGCCCCTCTCTTCTCATTGGTGGCAGCGGCAGCAGCACAGGGGGGAGGGAGGACAGCTTCCTTCTCCCCGTGCTGCTGAGAGAGAACATGAGCGCGCCGATAGCAGCGCGCTCATGTTCAGAGATACTAGACTGCGCAGAAGCGCAGCCCAGTATCGAAAAAACGGAAATCCCGGTATCGTATCGATACCGGGACAAAAGTATCGATTGGGTATCGAAATTTCGATACCCGCAACAACCCTAGTTCAATGTATGATTTTAATTATTGTTTTATCGCCACACTTGTACACTATTTATGAACTTATCTACACTTTAATATGATGTTTGGTGCCGTGGATATTTTTGATTGTTTATCTTAGAGGAGAGGATCGCTCCATCGGCCGCTGGCACCCATCTCTACATTTCTGCATTGCAATTCACTTATTTGGGACTTTGCTATATATATATATATATATCAATATAGGGAAGCAGATTTGGAATCTATGTGAGAGCAGTCAGAGAAAAACCGCCGGCGCACACCACCGGCCGTCCTGCGCTTTTCAAACTGCTCCTGCCCCCTCCCCCAAGAAGGCCAGCGTGTCTGGAACGCAAATCCAGCCACATGTTCAAACCGGAAGTGCGTCACGTGGAACACACGCTCTGCAGGAAGGGACGTCCACCTGAACACTCACGCTTTCTCCATGTTTGGACTGCACGCTGAGGGGAGGCTCCGGAAGACATGTTCCCCCATGGATCCGGGCCGCATGCGGTGGAACGCAACACCCCCTCCTGGGGCTGCTTCCTTTGATGCTTCAACTACGGACATCGCGTGGCCTCACTCCCCTGGAGGAGCACGCACACCTGCCGCAACAACCAATTGGAAGCCCCGGACAGCCCATCCTCTGGGCGATAGACCCCAGCAGGTATACTACCACCTAGTGCTCTAGAACAGGCATCCTCAAACTGCGGCCCTCCAGCTGTTGCAAAACTACAACTCCCAGCATGCCCGAACAGCCTACAGGTATCAGCCTACAGCAGGGCATTGTGGGAGTTGTAGTTTTACAACAGCTGGAGGGCCGCTGTTTGAGGATGCCTGCTCTAGAACATATCTGGGACTTCCAGACTAGCGGTACGGACCTGAAAAATAAAACTGCAAGTCTCTCACTCCAGGGACAGGAAACCACTGAGGTTGGAGAGAGGCTCCACCTTTTTATTCTGCAGGTTTCCTGTCCCTGGAGGCAGATCCACTCTCTCTCTGTGATGCTGTCGTGGGGGGAAGTAAAAAACACTAAATTGAATAAAACCACAGCTTATCGTGGGAATCTGTGAGTTTGATCTGTTTTGTAAGTAAGTGTTAAAGGGGCCACTTTCCGGTTAGTCTTGACCAATATGTTTGTAAGATGGTTATATTTACTAATAGAACTTTTGTAGAACGTCTGTGCCATTTTCTATATTTCATAAGGTATGCCCCTTTGTTTGCCAAGTCTTTTGTGCTGCCCATGCAGAGGTCTGCTGATGGTCGTGTGACCAGGCAAATCACCTCCATGTGATGTCTCCTCCATTCAAACACACTGCACCTGCCTCTGTACTAGCACTGTTGGGAGTTTAGTGCAGGTCCAGTGTGTTAGAATGAGGCCGAGTTATGTCTGGTCACATGACCCTCCATCAGCAGCCATCTTATGGACAGGATCTCTATGCAGACAGCACAGATGATTTGTCTAACAAGGGGACATGGCTTATGATATGTAGAAAATGGCACAGAATTTCTCCAAAGGCTATATTAGTGTAATTATAATCATCTTACCTACACATTGGTAACACGTAACCAGAAAGTGGCCAACCCCTTTAAGTGTTAGAGGGTATTCCTTTGGCAGTGATATCTTTTTTACATTCCTCTCATGTCCATTGCTTATTCTGTGATCGTCTATGGAATATAAAACCTCTATAATATTGTGATCTGTGCTGGGCTTCAATTTCCACTGCAGAAAGTGTGGGCCAGACATTTCATCTTCAGGCTTTTCTTACAAGTCTGACTGAAGTTTTGCACAAGCATCACTAATGCCTACTTGACATCGTGTGATGCTTTGCGCAGACTAGAACCAGGCTTACGGTGCCTTCACACGCTGCAGATTTTGTTGCAGAATTTTCCGCAAATCAGTTCCTTTACTTTGAATGAGGTGGAAAGTAAATGGATTTCTGCAGGCCCCTTTAAGGTAAGGCCGAATGCACACGGCTGTGAGCGGTCCGTGGTATCCCGGCCTGGCACCCTGCTGACGGCAGGAGCGCACGGCGTCATTGGTTGCTATGACGCCGTGCGCTTCATACCGCCGCTGCACTACAGTAATACACTCGTATAGATCATACGAGTGTATTACTGTAGTGCGGCGGCATAAAGCGCACGGCGTCATAGCAACCAATGACGCCGTGCGCGCCTGCCGTCAGCAGGGTGACAGGCCGGGATACCACGGACCGCTCACATCCGTGTTCCACGGCCGTGTGCATTCGGCCTAACTGGAACAAATTTTTAGGTCGCAGAAAATTCTGAAACAAAATCCACAGCATATGAAAGCACCCATACAGACATAGTGAGGACAACAGATGAATCAAGGCCAGGACAGGTGTGTCCCTTTTAGAGAAAGCATATTAGATATAAAAGGGGTTGCCCCACGAAAAATATTGTACAGTTTTTAAACCAGCACCTAGATCTGAATACTTTTGTAATTGCATGTAATTAAAATTTTTGTATAGCCACTGAGTTATTCAATAAAATATATCTGTATGGCGCCACCTGCTGTTTATTCTTTTTCTTATTAATTTGTCCAGCTCACTGAGATGGCCACACATACTTGACACCGCTTCATCCTTCAACTTCCTCCTGAGTTGTGATTGGGAGAGCATTGACACACCCCCTTAGCTCAAGCAGAAAAAGACACGCCCCTTAAGCTGCAGACTTTATATAAATCTAGCAGAGCAATGAAAGGTACAGGGCTGGTTCTAGCTTTGTCAGAAAGATTGTCATGTACTATGTGTGTCTGATCATTATTTACATTAGTCATGGGACAACCCCTTTAACCACCTCCGGACCGCCTAACGCAGGATCGCGTTCCGGAGGTGGCAGCGCTGCGCACAGTCACGCATATACGCGTCATCTCGCGAGACGCGAGACTTCCTGTGAACGCGCGCACACAGGCGCGCGCGCTCACAGGAACGGAAGGTAAGAGAGTTGATCTCCAGCCTGCCAGCGGCGATCGTTCGCTGGCAGGCTGGAGATGTGTTTTTTTTAACCCCTAACAGGTATATTAGACGCTGTTTTGATAACAGCGTCTAATATACCTGCTACCTGGTCCTCTGGTGGTCCCCTTTGTTTAGATCGACCACCAGAGGACACAGGTAGCTCAGTAAAGTAGCACCAAGCACCACTACACTACACTACACCCCCCCCCCCCCGTCACTTATTAACCCCTTATTAGCCCCTGATCACCCCATATAGACTCCCTGATCACCCCCCTGTCATTGATCAACCCCCTGTAAAGCTCCATTCAGACGTCCGCATGATTTTTACGGATCCACTGATAGATGGATCGGATCCGCAAAACGCATCCGGACGTCTGAATGAAGCCTTACAGGGGCGTGATCAATGACTGTGGTGATCACCCCATATAGACTCCCTGATTACCCCCCTGTCAAGCTCCATTCAGATGTCCGCATGATTTTTACGGATGCACTGATAGATGGATCGGATCCGCAAAACGCATCCGGACGTCTGAATGAAGCCTTACACGGGCGTGATCAATGACTGTGGTTATCACCCCATATAGACTCCCTGATCACCCCCCTGTCATTGATCACCCCCCTGTCATTGATCACCCCCCTGTCATTGATCACCCCTCTGTAAGGCTCCATTCAGACATTTTTTTGGCCCAAGTTAGCAGAATTTTATTTTTTTTTCTTACAAAGTCTCATATTCCACTAACTTGTGTCAAAAAATAAAATCTCACATGAACTCACCATACCCCTCACGGAATCCAAATGCGTAAAATTTTTTAGACATTTATATTCCAGACTTCTTCTCACGCTTTAGGGCCCCTAGAATGCCAGGGCAGTATAAATACCCCACATGTGACCCCATTTCGGAAAGAAGACACCCCCAGGTATTCCGTGAGGGGCATATTGAGTCCATGAAAGATTGAAATTTTTGTCCCAAGTTAGCGGAACGGGAGACTTTGTGAGAAAAAAATTAAAAATATCAATTTCCGCTAACTTGTGCCAAAAAAAAAAAATTTCTATGAACTCGCCATGCCCCTCATTGAATACCTTGGGGTGTCTTCTTTCCAAAATGGGGTCACATGTGGGGTATTTATACTGCCCTGGCATTCTAGGGGCCCCAAAGCGTGAGAAGAAGTCTGGTATCCAAATGTCTAAAAATGCCCTCCTAAAAGGAATTTGGGCACCTTTGCGCATCTAGGCTGCAAAAAAGTGTCACACATCTGGTATCGCCGTACTCAGGAGAAGTTGGGGAATGTGTTTTGGGGTGTCATTTTACATATACCCATGCTGGGTGAGATAAATATCTTGGTCAAATGCCAACTTTGTATAAAAAAATGGGAAAAGTTGTCTTTTGCCAATATATTTCTCTCACCCAGCATGGGTATATGTAAAATGACACCCCAAAACACATTCCCCAACTTCTCCTGAATACGGCGATACCACATGTGTGACACTTTTTTGCAGCCTAGGTGGGCAAAGGGGCCCATATTCCAAAGAGCACCTTTAGGATTTCACAGGTCATTTACCTACTTACCACACATTAGGGCCCCTGGAAAATGCCAGGGCAGTATAACTACCCCACAAGTGACCCCATTTTGGAAAGAAGACACCCCAAGGTATTCCGTGAGGGGCATGGCGAGTTCCTAGAATTTTTTATTTTTTGTAACAAGTTAGTGGAAAATGCTTTTTTTTTTTTTTTTTTTTTTTTTCATACAAAGTCTCATATTCCACTAACTTGTGACAAAAAATAAAAACTTCCATGAACTCACTATGCCCATCAGCGAATACCTTGGGGTCTCTTCTTTCCAAAATGGGGTCACTTGTGGGGTAGTTATACTGCCCTGGCATTCTAGGGGCCCAAATGTGTGGTAAGGAGTTTGAAATCAAATTCTGTAAAAAATGACCTGTGAAATCCGAAAGGTGCTCTTTTGAATATGGGCCCCTTTGCCCACCTCGGCTGCAAAACAGTGTCCCACATCTGGTATCTCCGTAATCGGGAGAAGTTGGGGAATGTGTTTTGGGGTGTCATTTTACATATACCCATGCTGGGTGAGAGAAATATCTTGGCAAAAGACAACTTTTCCCATTTTTTTATACAAAGTTGGCATTTGACCAAGATATTTATCTCACCCAGCATGGGTATATGTAAAAAGACACCCCAAAACACATTCCTCAACTTCTCCTGAGTACGGCGATACCAGATGTGTGACACTTTTTTGCAGCCTAGGTGGGCAAAGGGGCCCACATTCCAAAGAGCACCTTTCGGATTTCACAGGTCATTTACCTACTTACCACACATTTGGGCCCCTAGAATGCCAGGGCAGTATAACTACCCCACAAGTGACCCCATTTTGGAAAGAAGAGACCCCAAGGTATTCGCTGATGGGCATAGTGAGTTCATGGAAGTTTTTATTTTTTGTCACAAGTTTGTGGAATATGAGACTTTGTAAGAAAAAAAAAAAAAAAAAAAAAAATCATCTTTTTCCGCTAACTTGTGACAAAAAATAAAAAGTTCTATGAACTCACTATGCCCATCAGCGAATACCTTAGGGTGTGTACTTTCAGAAATGGGGTCATTTGTGGGGTGTTTGTACTGTCTGGTCATTGTAGAACCTCAGGAAACATGACAGGTGCTCAGAAAGTCAGAGCTGCTTCAAAAAGCGGAAATTCACATTTTTGTACCATAGTTTGTAAACGCTATAACTTTTACCCAAACCATTTTTTTTTTACCCAAACATTTTTTTTTTATCAAAGACATGTAGAACTATAAATTTAGAGCAAAATTTCTATATGGATGTCGTTTTTTTTTGCAAAATTTTACAACTGAAAGTGAAAAATGTCATTTTTTTGCAAAAAAAATCGTTAAATTTCGATTAATAACAAAAAAAGTAAAAATGTCAGCAGCAATGAAATACCACCAAATGAAAGCTCTATTAGTGAGAAGAAAAGGAGGTAAAATTCATTTGGGTGGTAAGTTGCATGACCGAGCAATAAACGGTGAAAGTAGTGTAGGTCAGAAGTGTAAAAAGTGGCCTGGTCTTTCAGGGTGTTTAAGCACTGGGGGCTGAGGTGGTTAAATGGGTTGTCTTAAGATTTAAACTGATCACCTATCCACAGGATGGGGACAAGTGCCTGATCAATGGGGTGGTCTTACTGCTAGAACCAAACTAAGAATGAGGGTCTCATGTTCCACCTCCATGAGTGGAATAACAGTCAGTCATGTGCGCTGTCACACCGTTTATCTGTATGGGACTAATGAATAGAAGCACTCCGCTATCGCCATCAGTGCTATAGAGAGGAACGAGATACAGGGCACATGCTACATGGCTCCTCCATTTATGCGTAGTGGAAGACACTGGTCCAATGTTCTCATGATGAGGGGAATCCTAGCAGTCATGCCTTCTCGGCTCAGACACATATCTTGGGACAACCACTTTAAGCCCAGCAGATACAGCAAAATTAAGCATTTGCTGGACATGTCAGTATGTTTTGATTAGGGCCAGTCTTGAGTGGGACTCGCAGACTCCTCCCTCCTCCCATTGCTAGCATGGTTCCATGCTGGAGGTAACTGGTGTTGTCCGAGTCGGACCTTTACGCTCCTGGTATTGCCCATATGGCTCAGGTAGGTGAGTGTTAGGACCCAAGCTACTTGAGAAACCTTGGCGCGGTGCTCGGTCTTACACATGTCCTCCTAGTAGGATATGTTGGCTAATCTCTCATCAGTTTAAAGTCTGCAGAGTGCACCGGTCTTTGCTATTATTATATTACCTTTTAAGACACCATGTGCCATAGACACAATGGACAGGAGGGGACCCCACTGACTTCTATGTCAGTTTTCTAGACATGCTCTCAGATCTGAACAGAGGTGTCGGAGAGGAGTAGATAAGCTGTGATATCGCCTATTGTAAACAGTGGTGGATCTTTCGTGTTATCTATGAAGAGGTGTTACTTGTCATTCTGCCAGTTGTAATAATGGCTACTGAAAAGTTACCTGTAAACAGAAAATCATAGTGGCCAACGCAAAAATTGCAGGATTAACTTTTTTTTTTATATATATATATATATATATATATATAAAGAAGTGATTTTAAGTCATTTTTTGACAACATATTGCCTACCAGGTTATATGTTTCGGATTAAAAGAAGCCTAGGTTAGCTAGCCTTCGCTATGGTTAAAAGGGGTTGGCCACTTTCTGGTAAGTGTTTACTAATGTGTTTGTGAGATGATTATATGGCACTTACTAAGGCCTATTGCACACGACCGTATGGCTTTTTCAGTGTTTTGCGATCCGTTTTTCACGGATCCGTTGTTCCGTTTTTTGTTTCCGTTGTGTTTCCGTTTCTGTTCCGTTTTTCCGTATGGCATATACAGTATACAGTAATTACATAGATAAAATTGGGCAGGGCATAACATTTTCAATAGATGGTTCAGCAAAAAACGGAACGGAAACGGAAGACATACGGATGCATTTCCGTATGTGTTCCGTTTTTTTGCGGACCCATTGACTTGAATAGAGCCACGGACTGTGATTTGCGGGCAATAATAGGACATGTTCTATGTTAAAACGGAACGGAAAAACGGAAACGGAATGCATACGGAGTACATTCCGTTTTTTTTGCAGACCCATTGAAATGAATGGTTCCGTATACGGACCGTTTTTGGTCTTGTCCAAAAAATGGCTGCTGATGGAGGGTCATGTGACTGAGCAAATCACCTCCATGTGATGCCAGCGGACATCTTATAGACAAGACCTCTGTGTGGACTGCACAAAAAAGACTTTGCAAACAAGGGGCCACAGCTTATTAAATCTAGAAAATGGTGCAGAATTTCAGTAAAAATCTATATTAGTAAGTACCATATAATCATCTTACAAACAAATTCGTCAATAACTAGAAAGTGGGCAATCCCTTTAAGGATGGTTTTAATCCAAAACATGTAAAATATATTGTGACAAGCTGGGAGTTTTTAAACTTTTTATTTGGATCCTTCTTGACCTGCTGGACCTTATTGACATTGGATAGTTTTACCCAGGCCTTTCGTGCACCAAGATTTATTTTCATGTGTAGGCAAGCTGGGATTTGTTGTACTTCTTTATAGCTCTGCACATACAGCACCCGAATGAGCATGCTATGGCAACACGCACGCTATGCTTCTTACGTCATGTGTCCTTGGTTCATACAATAGACGTATCTAGCGAATAAGAGTCGGGAGAGCGGATGTGTGAAGGTATTTTATGTTTAATACATCTGAAAAGTATGCATATACAAAGAACTGAAACACAGAACAAAGCATTGGTTCAATACTAATGAGTCTACAAGTTATTCAATTTGGGAAGATGGAATATATTCCTTACATATTAAAAAGAACTCTGGACAAAAAAAATAAAAAAATTATATAGTGGGTGCTTGGTAAAATCCTTATTAACACTGGTGTCTACCTGTTTATATTCAGCCTGGAATCCTACCCTGAGGACTCGGGGTAATATCTGCATGCAAAATGTACATTAAATGGGCAATGTCCTGACTGGTCCCATAAGAGTAAGTAGGAAGGGGAAAAACAAATAAAGGATACATGGTACGCCACATTTTCTGCAAATTCTCAGGGACGAGGCTAGAGGTGATTAGGGTTAGTCATGGCGAAAAAAGAGGAATATCTACCCGCTTGTGAAGACGACGCCAGTGACAGACATTTGTGGGTAGTAGATTATTAAAATATCAAACTGGTCATTAGTAAATTCAGTTGAATGGGAGAAATAAGTGACCCTTTGGGCCTTAAAGGGGCATTCCAGGCAAACCTGATAAATGGTTACTCATACTGCAGGACCTGAGGTGGAGCATGACATACGGGTTTAATGAAACCAAGTGGATGCGTGTGTCAGTCTCCGCCTCTTAGGCAAAACCGTACCAGTGTCCCTGGAATGTTCCTTTAAGAGTTCATCATGGTAACGGGGAAGGGCCTGGCATAGAACATAGAGGCAATGCCCCCTTCCTGACAATTTTATTACCAGTATGAAGAGAAATGAGCCGAATAGATTTAAAAAAAATATATAATTAGTCTGTTACCTATAAAGCATGCCTTGCTCTTAATATAAGACATTAGAAACCGTAAATACATAAAATAAAGACCAAAAAAAAAAAAAAAAAACAGCAATGATCAGCATTTACTTTTTCTCTCCTGTATACACACACAACTAATCTTTAAAGGAAGTTCGGGTGGCTGGGCGTGTATTTCAAACATGACCACTTGCTTCGAGTGGCGATGAATTGCAGGGCCTTTGTCATCATTGCAAGGGGGGGAAAAAAAACAATTAAAAAGTTTATATTTAATCTTTAGTTTGATTTAAACTTTTTTTTGCTTTTTTTGTCGTTTTTATTTTTAGTTTGACGCTGACACTAGCTTTGGAGGAGGATAGGGGGATGGGAGCCGCTGAAGGGTTTTTCATAGCAGCACACACTTGCGTTTCTTCTTGGGCTCCGGAGGCTCCAGTGCGGCCAATATCGCTTCATCAAATACATTCTTTAGGCCTTTCTGGAAGGGGTTAAAGAGAGAAAGGGCGGTCTCATTTTAGGATTTGTTTTGCAAAATTAAATATTAAGATCAAATAGAAATTCAAGGCAAAATGAATCCAAACATGGTCTTGGTAGCGCAACACATAGAACAGAAGAGTTTCTTTGCACAGAGTCAAAGGCCAAAAGGAATTTTGGCTCAATACGTGTAATTTTTGGAAAGCACAAGCAGTCAAAGTTCAAAGGAAGTAGCAAGAAGAATGGGGGCCACCGGTGAAGTAAGGACTCCGGCAGACTGGGGGACAGTCACATGAAGGAAATACTGGCACAATGGTCACTTCTCGTGTGCATCAATACAAAGTCCTGTGCTGTAACCAGGTCACAATTTGGAGAATCTTCCACCAAGTCCTTCATAGTTTTATAGATGAGCAAACCAGGGCAGGAGTACACAGCAGCCATTTAGACAAAGAGCAGCATACAAGATTAAAAACAAGATCATTCCAGACAATCCTACCAAAATGAACCCCACTTATGAGAACAGTCACCTGAGAAGGATTACACAGCATGTGTATGAAAGCCAAATTACTTTGAATTGTACCCACTAATGTGCACTCTTAGGCCCCTTTCAGACGAGCAAGTGTCACGCTCCAGACTCGCAGCCCGAGTATGCAGCCGCCCCTGTCCTGACCTCTCAGCACTGACTGGTCGCATGTATTATTGATTTATGAAGCTATGTAACCCTTACAGTTCTGAAATGTATTGGAGTGCGCTCCCTGGCACACACACTGCGAGAAAGTGGGTATACCCAGCTGGGACACTGATGGCATATTGATCAGACTCGCTCCCATCTCCAGAGCAGGCCCGTGAAGTGAAGGAGCCACCACTGTGCATGCTCTCCCACTGCACAGGTGCTATGAGAGTTCAGAAATATAGCTAAATGTGCTCAGCTATTTTTTAGAACTCCCGCAGCGGTGAAAGCAAGGGGGTCGCACGGTGTGCTCTGTCACGTCAGAGAGCAGGTTCTGGAGAAAGGCGCAGACCCGGAGTTAGGACCTGTACTGCCATTGATGGCATAGTCTAGTGATATGCTGTTAATATCCCAAGCGGGAATGCACCTTTGAAGGGGGGTGTCTGAGATAAAAAATCCTGGTCAAGTTCCTCATGTAATACTCGCCCCTTTCTTCAGTGCCGTTCTCTGCAGTGCTGGTCCAGTCCTCCTGCTGCTTCTTGTTCACAAACTGCAGTGGTCACGTGCCATACACCATGTTGGTGACATGCACAGTGAGGTGGATTTTCAATTTCCACCCCAGCCTGCGGCACCCGATACCCACTGCCCTGTTCTGGTATCTGGCTCTCTTCATGGGTTCTTTGGTCTCTAAACTTCCAAATGAACAGGGTAACGGATGTCCCAGCAGTTGCTTGAGGACACATCACTGCTGATGCCAGTCTGACTTCAGAAGTGCATGTGAGCCCATTCATTTGAAAATTAACAGACGGGAACCAGACAACCAGCGTGGAGAGACAGGGAGCTGAAATAGTGTTGGGGAGCAAATGACTGTGGGTTTTTCCACGGGTACGGCAGGCTGGGGTGGAAATTTGAAAAAGTTGGAAAACCCCTTTAAAGGGGTTCTGTCACCAGATTTTGACCGTATAGAGCGCTTACATAGCGCTCTAGCATAGCAGTCTATGATTCTAATGGTACCTTTGATGTTTTCTTGTGAAGTTCCCCCAAGGCAAAAACAGACTTATTCATATGTAAATTAGGGCTCGCAAGTGACCAGGGGCGGCGTTCACCTTGTTGGAGCCCAGGCTGTTCTGCCTCTTTTCATCATATCCCCGCCCCAGCCTCTTCCTCTGCGTCCTTCTCTGCAGTGAGATCCCGCACCTGCGCTTTCCATAGCTTTGCCGGGGCATGTGCACTGCACAATGGAGAGCGCAGGCGCGGGATCTCTCTGCAGAGAACTTGAGACTGAGGACGCAAAGGAAGAGCAGGGCGGGCAGACGAAGAGGCTGGGGCTGGGATATGACGAAAAAAGGCAGAACTGCCTGGGCACCAACAAGGTGAACGCCGCCCTGGGCACTTGTGAGCCCTAATTTACATATGAATAAAAGTCTGTTTTTGCCTTGGGGGAACTTCACAAGAAAACATCAAAAGGTACCATTAGAATCAGACTGCTATGCTAGAGCGCTATGTAAGCAGTCTATAAGGTCAAAATCTGGTGAAAGACTCCCTTTAAGTGCGATCAATGGCGCCAGAAGAAAAAAGCCCCGTCTCCTCCCAACTTCTAAAGCCTGTATTACACAGGCCAATGGAGCGCTTGTTGGGAGGGAAGCATTTCCTCCCGGTAATCGTCTGTTCGTTGGCGGAGAAGACTGCTGCTTTTACATGTAGCGATCTCCTCCGCAGCAAGGGGAGGAGCGATCACTCTGCCATCACTCGACCCCATACTGTCTAATCGCGATCTGTTGCCAGCAAAGCACTAGACAGCACGATCTGCCACCGGCAGGCGCTGATTTTTAAGCATTCTTAAAAATCGGAATTGCCCAAAGAACAAGTGTTTGCTTGTTCATCAGGCAACTGGCAGCAGTATTACACTGGCAGTATTTTCGGCCAAAAATAAATTAGTCCAGTGTAATACAGCCTAGAAAGAAAGCACTTGACCATTCACTCTAATGGAATGGAGCTGCAAAACCACACATTGCCCATGGGCAAGAGTGGCACTGTTTGCAGAAGGACCCATGTTTTTCTCTCATACAGCCTATAGTCTGGACATACAGGAGATAGCAGTAAGACAAATGGAAGCTCTGATGACAGTCAGTCAATTCTCCTAATTCCCCCTAAAGGAGCTGTTCACTTTTTATATTAAACCACAGGATAGGTCATCAATATCAGATTGGCGGGGACCAACTGCTGGCACCCCGCCGATCAGCTGTCTAAGCTAATGCAGAGCTGCTTTCCTGCTCGCCGTTGACATTGCAGCAGTGAGTCGTATAATTACAACTCCGTGGTATTCCTGTTTATGTAAATAGGATGGAGCTGTCCCATTGAAGTGAATGGGGACAGCTGAGCTGTAATTACACCTGCAATTGCAACGGCAAACAGGTAAACAGTGAAGAGAGCTTCAAGCATCTGAAGCCGGGCCCCAACAATCTGATATTGATGACTGCCAGATGAATTGAACATGGTGGACTCCTTGGATTACCTGCCATTAATCTAAAGTGTATGGGAGGCCTTCTACACAGCAACCTTCTAGCGTCTGACCTCCTGAATGTCACTTCAGAGGGAAATTTAGTGGGCAGAATTGCGCCATTTTAGTTAAAAAAAAATAAATAAAAAAATCCCTTTAAGAATATATGAGGGGGTCAACTGCCCTTGAAAATAAATGCCAAGGGTGGGGGGGGGGGCAACTCAAAACCCCCAGTGCATGCTAGAAAGGTGAAGTACACAATGCTCTGTCAAACAGCTTTCATTTTGTAGTATCAAAAAGAGAATGAGTTACAAGTCATCATAGTACCACAAAGTAACACGATTCATTACGACGCCCCACCTCGTGGGATGAAGGAGGCTTCCTTGAAATATTCACATGGATTTTAAAAGGCGCAAGCTCACATATAGATATAAAACTACATTGTACACATGTCGCTACTTACTCTTGAACAGATTTTGAGTTACAGCCTGTAAGTACAGTGCCAGAGCTGCATTCACAATTCTGCTCATTGCTACAGAAGCCAATAACACCCCTGACAACTCCGCAAGATTCCTATAAGGAGAATCTTCCAAAAGGTGAGCCTGGTCTAAAAGAATGCAATCACAAGTGCTGAACTGGTAGTGGCTGAGCACAAAACCTGCAGAATTCTGAATGCAGCTCTGGACGACACAGACACATGACTGAGGGTACATTCACGCGACTGTTAAACAGCCTTTAAGAATGGACAAACTGCTGGTTTTTCACTGCCGTTTAGCATCCATGTGTGCATCCAGATAAAAAAAATAAAAAAAAAGTTTTTAAACTACAACTCCTGCCGTGTGTGTGTGTGATTATATATATATATATATATATATATATATATATATATATATATATATATATATATATATAGCCCCCATAGTGCTCCCCTATACAAATAACACTCCTGTATAGTGGCCCCAGGACATAATGACCTATAGATATACAAAAAATAATGGAATTCAAAACGTAAGCTTTTAAGACGCATTCCGTTTTGATCCGTCATAAGTCTAGCAGATCCGTCTGGTTTCAGTTACGCAGGACGGAAAACAATGTCCTGTGTAACGGAAATCAGACGGATCCGTTATGCTTGGCCATAGACTTGTATTACGCAAGATCAAAACTGAGTACCTCTGAAAGGCTTCCGCTTTGCATTCAGTCTTTGAATTCTGTTATATTCTGAACTTATAACAGAACGCGGTGAGGTTTGGCTCCGCTCATCCCTATTCAGAGACCATTATTAAAACAGCCAAGTGAAGAGCCCCACAGACGATTAGGCATGTTTTCAGAATGAATCTGAAAACATGTGACAGACGTTTTTCACCATCGTGCGAATGTACCCTTAAAAGAGGTTGTTTGGGTGTTTAATAATGGTGATCTATCCTCAGCATAGCTCTTTAATATCATATTGGTGGGAGGTCTGGGTCTCAGCACCCTGCAGATCAGCTGTTTGAGGAGACCGTGGCGCTCCAGCATGCTTGCAGCTTACCAAGCACAGCACCACCTATTGGATAGCGGTTGGGCTTGGAATCACGCTCAGCACCATTCACTTGAAGGCCATGTGACCGATGAACATGACATCACAGGCCGCAGCACTCACCGATTTCTTTAAACAGCTGACTGCTGGGGGTGCCAGGAATTGGACACCTACCGATCAGAGATTGATAAACTATACTGTGGATAAGCCAACAATACCAAATCCCAGAAAACCCCTTAACCCCTGATCAGTACAAGAAAAGTAAAAGCATAGTAGTGAAACAATGTCTTATATGGGTTATATCTAGATGCCAAAGCCTACAGCAGGGATCAGCAACCTCCGGCACTCCAACTGTGCTGAAACTACAACTCCCAAAATGCTCCTTTCACCTTCAAGGGAGTTACAAGAACAGCCAAGCAAGTGTGTATGAAGGGAGTTACAGTTACACATCAGCTGGAGTGCTGAAGACTGCTGACCCCTGGCCTAAAGTATAAACATGCTGTAGCCTTGAAACCCCCTCCGACTCCAGCATGGCATGCTAGATGCTACTCACAATATCCAATTCATGATAGCAGCACAGTTAAGGTCATCTACACAATGGGTCAGTGGCCATTTTCTGGACTGCCCAAATTCTTAAAGCAAATGTCCAACCTTTAATTGATTCTGGCTACCTCAGGTCACCTCTAGAGGGAGCATACTGTTATACATTGACCTCAATAACACTATGTGGTAAGCTCCAGCTCCCTCTAGTGGTGACTGCAGGCAGCACAATTATCTCAATGTCTAGGCAGATTTGGAGCTCTGACTTAAGATATTGCACAAAATTAATCAGCTCAGAATTTTGAACTTAAAAATTACACTGAAAAAAGGTGGAGATTGACTTGAAGGAATAAGTATAGTTTTCCTTACTAGTTCTGCTATTACAAGGCCCACCTTTAAGACATGCATCCACTACTGCCTTCACAGATGGGTAAATCTAGAAGCTTAAATACAAGATGTGTAATAATCACCACTTTTTGCATAATACCTTTAATTTACGATAGAATATTTTAAAGATTGTTCAGCTTTTAAACAGTCAATACTTAGGCAACCCAAGAAACAGTTAAGAGAGTCCAATTTTTGCCTTGTGAGCAATAAAGCAGGAGACTAATGCAGGTAACAAAGGGGTTGGTAAGGAAAGACGCACAGGTTTTGCCAACATCTTGGTTTTATTACACTTTTTGCTTGCTGTTTTTGTTCTTATTAAATTCGATTTGCTACAGAAGATAAAACATAGTAAGCAGCATCGAGAGAGAGATGGAGGGGGAGGAAACGGTTAAAAATTTAGAATATACAGCACTTCCTTTTTGGCTGAGTTTCCGGAGGCTCGAGGGCAGCTAGGATAGCCTCATCAAACACATTCTTCAGACCTCTCTACAAGACAGAGGGAAGGAAAGAGAAGAGCAGCCAGGTTAGAGGATTAGGAAGAAATTAGCAGCAGATATTAAAGAGAAAAAATAAAAAGGGACAAAATGCTGATTTCACAGCAATTCCTAATTCCCAGAAAATAAACGATTAGAGACATCATGCTATTGTTAGTATGATTAGTGTAGAAGGCAGACAGCTGATGAGTATACCCCCCCCAATAATATCAAAGTCCCATAAAAAGAGACCCCAACGAATTCATGTAATGCACGTGCAGCCATCATGGAGCTGACCTTTGCAGCTCAAAAATAGGGACTTTAAACAGAGCCAATGGGAACCCCATCTAATTACCCATGCCCTGGGGTAAGGAGGCACTTCCAGCATAAAGTGTCTGAGCACGCACAACAGTTTTGATGTCATCGCAACAGATTAAAGGTTTTGATCGGTGGGGTCTGAGGGACGTCCGCTGATCACTAGAACGAGGAGAGAGAAGCGCTCACATCACTCTTCGCTGAAGGAGATGGGTCCATGGACTTATAGCCCGTCTTCTGCAGCAAGGAGAGAGAGTGACAGGTATGTATGCCATAAAGGCTGAAAATGGGAATACTCCTTTAAGAGGACACCGATTGGAAGGGGGATAATTAGAGGGAAGCTTCCCAAATAGCTTCGGCTCTGTTCTAGAAGTATTATTGGAAGCTCATATGCTGGATGTGCCTACCGTGATGGATACCAAACGTCAAAAAAAATGTGCAAATAAAACCCGACAATAACTAGGAAGAGCAGCAGAAAACAAACTGGTGCTAATGGTAAAAAAAAAAAAAAAAGCTAACAAAAGGAAAGTAAAGCAGAAATAAGATGGTCACAGCTCAGGATGAGGGTTTCAGGTAGTTTTCTGAGCATAAAAGCCAAAATAGGAAAGCCAAAATTAGAGAACATAAGGAAAGGCATGACATGTCTATGTAGAAGGTACTAACTGGACTCTCCTAAACTCAGTTCCAAGTGGGTGCCTTTGGCTTCTAAGAAATGATGCAACATCTACATTAGGATCAGTGAACGGCAATTTGGTTTCTCGGTTTTCCAACACATTTCTACAATGCATCACTCTTCTAGCAGTCAGATCTGCATCTTGCACAGCAAAGTATTATACATATATACATATTCAAAAAACATGATTAAAAGGACCTTACTCCCAGCATAACTGGATAGGTGATAAGTAACTGAACTGTGGGGGTTTGACCGTTTAGACCCCTTAAACACCAGAAAGAGGTAAAGGTGATAAGTTATGGTGGGGCAACCCCTTTAAAGGGGGATTTCCGGTAATAATGATCTTCAAGCAAGTGCCCACATGACACAAGGAATCAAACAAACCCCCCTGTGTCATGCTCCGCACTCAGTTTTGCCCAGAGTATTTAATGGTTCATTTACACAGTTCAGTTCTGCTAGATGTGTTTGTCCTTCGTTTATATGTTGACTTATTGCACAAGTACTTCTCAAAGTAGTAATTCCTGCAAGCATTTAGGAACCCCGACGTCACCTCTTAACCACTTCTGTTTTCATGTTTGCTGGTGCAGCAACCGGACGTCCGGAAGTTAGGAAACAACTATGGGACCCTGCATCAGCGACTACCCGGGGGTGGGAGGGTAACCATACAACAGGAAAGCTGTGATTCTCCAGCTGGTCAAAGTAATCTAAAGTGCTCAGATCTAAGTCAGCCCAGACCCATAGGTTCCAAATGGTGTTATTCCAGAAGTCCCACACAGTTGCTGGGATCTGGTAGTTGGAGAAAATGTTTTGCTCAATTTGCCTGTAAACGTCTATTAGCACACACAGAAGCCTCCGAGTTGGAAAATTTAGGTCACCTGCTAGGAACACCCCACCCCCACCATTCGTTAACCTTTAAGGGGGTTGACCAAGAGCTAAGGAAATGATATTAGCCATAGAAATAAATATTACTCACCTATTTTTTTGCTTTGGGTGTCTCCTCCAGTCTTAATTTAATTTTCCTAAATCGATGACTTGCCATATATCCACATGACCGCTGAAGCACATCACTGGCCAAAGCAGTAATGCTAGCATGTATGTATGTATGTATGTATGTATGTATGTATGTATGTATGTATGTATCCACCAAGACCAGTGATTGGCCACAGCAGTGATGGCGTTACAGCAGGTCATAGCTACAGGAAAATAAAGACCGCTGGAACAGTGTCGCTGGAATAGTCAGGAACAGTCCACATCTAGTCACATCAATTACCACATATAGCTTAAAGAAGTTTTCCATGTATTTGATATTGATGGGCTATCCTCAGAATAGTCTATCAATATCAGATTGGCACGGGTCAGACGATCAGCTGTCACTGGGGTCTCTTTACAGGTTACCAAGCACAGTGCCATACAAGGAATAGTGGTTGTGCTTGGTACTGCAGCTGAGCCCCATTCACTTGAATTGCAATGAGCTGCACCTAGGCCATGTTACTAGGGCTACATGCACACGACCGTTGTGTGTTTTGCGGTCCGCAAATTGCGGATTCGCAAAACACGGATGGCATCCGTGTGCTTTCCGCAATTTGCGGAACGCAGCCTTTAATATAACTGCCTATTCTTGTCCGCAACGCGCGGACAAGAATAGGACAGGTTATATTTTTTGGGCGGACCACGGAACAGAGCAACTGATGCGGACAATACACAGTGCTGTCCGCATCTTTTGCGGCCCCATTGAAGTGACCAAAACAACGGCCGTGTGCATGAGGCCTAATTTATAGGGACTTCACTGACCTAAAAACATAAGCGCTCACAGGTCACTGCAACCTCTTCGATCAGTGGGGGCCTCAGTAATCAGAACCCCTGCCAATCTGATATCGATTACCTATCCTGAGCAGCTGCAGAGCCAGAATCTAACAATGTGGGCACAGTGTCAACAACATCTGTAGCATGGAGAACCCTTTAAACAGGGAGACTTGTCTTAGGCTCCATTTACACGTCCGCAACGTGTTTTGCGGATACATGGAGCCGCAAAACATGGAAAGCGGCAATGTGCGTTCCCCATTTTGCCGGCACTAATAGAATATGCCTGTTCTATTTTTTTAGGACATGTTCTAATTTTTTTTGCGGAACGGAAGTGCGGATCCGCAATTACGTGTCCTGGCAGCACATCGTGCTGCCCCATAGAAATGAATGGGTCCGCAATTCCGTTCCGCAAAATGCAGAACGAAATTGCGGACGTGTGAATGGAGCCTAATGAACAACGGTTGCAAACCACTCTCAGAATATTTTCAGAAGACAGAGCGGCAATCCCACACACAGCCTATGGACAAGAGTGGCTGTTGACTGGACTATTGCAGAAGACATTCAAGAAAATCGAACAGATGATCCTAATTGAATTCCCCCAGGACGTTCACAGCTATCGTGTGCATGTATTAGGGATCTGTAACTGCAGAAGAGATGGCTCTCAAGAAGGCATATAACTATCACAGTACAGGTGTGCCCACACTGTCAGGTTTCCCGATGCCGTTTTGTAAGCCAAAACCAGGAGTGGATCATAAAGGGAGAGAAAGTACAAAGGCTACGTATGAGGTCTCCTTTTTTCCAGTTTTAGCTTTCAAAACTGCATGCAGAAACCTGATCATGTAGTTGTCCCCCAAGTCTTAGGATATGTGCACAGGAAAGAGGTTTGGGCAGTTTCTGCACATGAGAAGAGCAGAAGGTAATAGCGTCAGTATCCACATAATAGGTGAGGCCCCCTTACCTGTGTCAGTGCAGAACACTCCACGTATTTCACTGCCTTCAAGTCTCGGGCCAGCTTCTCAGCTGTCTCTGGAGTGATTGGCTTCTGTTTATTTTTTGCAAGTTTCTCGACTGTGGAGGGGTCATCTCTTAAGTCAATCTGTGTCCCGACGAGCAAGAATGGAGTCTTGGGACAATGATGAGTGATTTCAGGTACCCACTGTAAAACAAGAACTTCTGTCATATAAAGGACACTGTCCTAAGGTTGTATGTTTTACCAGCCGTGGTTCGTCCACGAACAGCAGCAGATAAATTACACATTGGCAGCTCCCAGCACAGGCCAAACAAATCTTAGACTGCAACATAGCACAAGCTACTCTGAGAATAGGACATGCGGGTTCAAGTAAGAACGCCCATGTGTGAATGACCCCAATGATTACAGTGGGCTTTGTGTGCCGTCTCAGTCTAGTCCTTGCAGACGTGAACAGCACATGAACCAGAGCCCTAATCTGTCAAAGCCCCAAAATCTAATGATCAGGGTGCTCATTATTTAGCTAGACATGCCCCAATATATCCCAACACAGGGATTAGCAACCTCCAGGACGCCAGCTATTCAGAAATTACAACTCACAGAATCTTCCTTTCACTTCTATAGGAGTTACAAAAACAGCTGAGTAAATGTCCATGCTGGGAGTAGTAGTTTCACAGCAGCTGGACTGCCCGAGGTTGCTGATCCCTGTCCTAACAGGACCAATTCACATGGGTCCTGTTAATGTTTATTACGGCACTGGGCACCAGGTGTTTTAGCAACTCTTTCCATGTTTGCCCAGTAGGAAAGTGGAATGTACATGAAGCAGATCCAAAATGAAATTGCACATCACCTTTTCTTTCACATTTTCAAATGAAGATGGAGAAACCACGGAGAAGCAGACGAGGAAGACATCTGTCTGTGGATAGCTAAGTGGTCGTAATCTATCGTAATCTTCCTGTCCTGTAAGCAGAGTTCAGCATTCGTTATTCACTGTAATTCATGGCACAGAAACATTTCAGTAGGTGTACAGGGATCGGCTCCATTTATATTTCCCGTAATGTCTACCTTGTAAAGTCTGACCATTGCTAGAGAAACATGCTACTGAGCTGTACCAGTTCTGGCACTGATAGTAAGAGCAGTAAATGTATTCATAGATTTCCAGGAGGGGGCGACAAAAGCAGAATTCTAAAAAGGTGGCTATAAACCTTAAAGGGGTTTTCTCATCTCAGACAATGGGGGCATATTGCTAGGATATGCCTCCATTGTCTTATAGGGGCGGGTCCCAGAACAGAGCCCCCGAAAGTAAAGGAGAGCGCACTGCGCATGTGCAGCCGCTCTCCATTCATTTCTATGGGGCCGCCGAAAATAGCCGAGCACTGACTCGGCTATTGCCGTCTGCCCCATAGAAATGAATGGTAGCATGGGCCGCGCATGCGCAGCACGCTCCCATTCAGTTTTATGGGAGAGGTGGGGATTAGCGCTTAGTGGTGGACGGACCCCGGGAAATCTGGGGTCCTCCAGCCACATCGCTCCCCGCTCTGTTCTCAATATAGGTGCAAGTCCCAGCGGTGGGACCCGCACCTATCAGACAATGGGGGCATATCCTAGCGCTATGCCCCCATTGTCTAAGATGGGAATACCCCTTTAAGCTATGTCCACGTCACGCTATGTGAACACATTTGGCGGGTGCTGCAGTAATGCTCTCTGCACATACACAGCCATAACCATACACCCAACAGAGGTCAAAAGGGTGTCTTTTCAGCATGCATCAAGGTGATATGCATCTCCTATATAGCAAAGCACAGCAGATAGATGGCTGTTTGTTGAACTTCACATTACTTTGTAGTTTTGCACTAGAAACAAATAAGACACCATAAAAGTGGGGACAAAAATAAAAAATGGCAGTGTGTCTTATGAAGCGAATACAGTACTAGTAACAGTTTTATTACAGAAGCGCTCACTGGAAGCTAGCAGGACTGGGGTGCTGTGAATACAATGCTCCTTGTGCTGCCTATACTCATTGATCCCAGGTCTAACGCCAGCGGCGCGTGCTGTGCCCTGAAGTCGCACTGTGTAAGCACACACTATGAACTGACGATGTGCATCGTCACGACACAGCACCAGTAGAAGAGTAGGGGGGTGGCGAGTGCAGGAAGAGAACTCTGGATCTTCAAGTGGCAACACTGTCCACAGCAGGAGAGGCAAGTTCATTTATTTATTTTATGTCTTAGGGTCCATTCAAACTTCCGTAGTGTATTGCGGATCCGCAATACACCCGGCTGGCACCCCCCCATAGAACTGCCTATTCTTGTCCGCAATCGCGGACAATCTGACATGTTCTATTTTTTTGCGGAGCCGCGGCCCGGAAGTTCAGGGGCCGTGCTCTGGAAATGTGGATGCGGAAAGCACATAGTGTGCTCTCTGCATCTCTTCCGGCCCCATAGAGAATGAATAGGTCCGCACTCGTTCCCGATATTGCGGAACGAATGCGGACCCATTTGCAGACGTGCGAATGGGCCCTTATCTGGGGGTCTGATGAGCAATAGAAGTCTAATGGAAAATGAAGGTCTGATCTAAAACAAGTGCATCTAATGGTGCAGGAAAAGATTATATAGACAGACACATATATAGCATAAACAATATTAGAGCGGTGGCAGAATCAAATGACATACATAAAACAATATACAAAAAGCTAGGCCTGTATCGCATACATACACACTAGGGATCGACAGATTATCGGTTTTACCGATATCGGCCAATATTTAGGATTTTGAACGTTATCGGTATCTATTTTGCTGATATACCGATAACGTATTGGGAACACGGATCACGCTGCTGACAGCGCTCTCCGTGTTCCCTCACCAGCACAGGGGAGAAGGAAGCAGTGTCTCCCTCCCCCCTGAGCTGCCACTGCTGCCGCCAATGAGAGGAGAGGGGACAAGAGGAGGGGCGGGGCTATGGCCACTGCGCCACCAATGAAGATAACTCATTAATTCATATACAGGAGGCGGGAGCTGGCTGCAGAATCACATAGCCGGCTCCCGACCTCTATGACAAGTAGCTGTGTAAATTATCGGCTATCGGCCTGAATGTTCACAGATTATCTGTATCTGTCGATCCCTAATACACACACTTATACTTTTGTTTTTACACATTCACTTGAGGGTCATCTGGGCTTACCTGCTGTGTCAAATAGTCCTAGGGTGTAAGGTTCTCCACCGATCATAACTGTGACAGCATAGTTGTCAAATACCTGTGAAGCAGATTGAAGTCATTACTGAACACTCCATAAGCAGCACGTACTGAATAGACCAGGGATCAGCAACCTTTGGAACTGCAGCTGTTCAGAAACTACAACTCCCAGAATCCTACTTTTACTTCAATGGGAGTCACAAGAACAGCCAAGTATGCATGCTGGAGTTGTACTTTCATAGCAGCTGGAGTGCAGAAGGTTGCTGATCCCTGGAATAGACAGTTCTGGTCTGTACAAATACTGCGGACTAATATTCTAACAGGGAGACAACTGCTTGGGGACAGCCAGAACCAGAGATCACTTTCCTGTTCTAGAAACCCTGTACTCTCCTTCCTTCTTCCAAATGCTAGATGCAGATGCGCCCATTTACAATAAGAGGAGCACAAAGTATCCTCCCGACCACACACTCACCAGGCTACCATCTATATCAGGGGGTCAGCAACCTTTGGCACGCCAGCTGTTGTGAAACTACAATTCCCAGCATGCTCCATTCATTGCTATGACAGTTCTGAGAAGAGCAGATGAAGTATGCATGATGGGAGTTGTAGTTTCACAACAGCTGGAGGTTGCCTACACCTGATCTATATTCTGTGCATACCTGGCAGTCAGGGTTTCATTTCCCTGAAGCACTTCGGCAGGAGAAGTTAAACATTACAGAGTGTGTATCAAATCGATGCGTTCTGTGTAATGCAGGACAGACACTCCAGCCAAGAGATGAGGATCGAGAACAGAGGACCCCCCTCTATTACTTCAGAATCCCATCAGATAAACGGATTACTGCATATGTTTTTTACTTTGTAATTATATTTTTTGTCTTGCGTGGTGAAAGAACAATGCTGGCGTGCCGAGGGTTTCTACTATTCAGTAGCAGCGGCCATTTTTGCACAACAGAAAGTTCAGCCATACTGGTCGTCAGCATGCGCAGTCGGGTGGGCTCACACAGCTCAGCCTGTACTTACCGTTGGTACATATTCTGAAGGGAACTTGTTTGTTGTGTATGAAATTAAGAGACATGTTTTACCAACGGCACCATCCCCAACGACCACACACTTAATAGTCTGCATGGCGGCAATCTTTTGTTGTCAGTCTCCACTGCTGGTTGGTTGCAGACCTGGAAGAGAAATAACGCACATTATTAGAGAAACCTACAGATGTGGACACACCGATGGAAGGTACGGGGGCCCGACACACACAGTACATCCACACTGGCATCACTAACCAGGCAAGTCACGCATTCGGACGCACCTGCTAACTATTCAGGAACTGGGTCAGTCATGAAAATACGTGCGGCAATGACTCCTGTGTCACCTGTTCGTACAAATATTTGCGCTCAGCCTGCTGCCAATAACCCTGTGTGCACAATGCACTGCCATAGCTAGGTGTATTATCCCCGAACACAACGACAGAGCCCAAGGGCATTCCCACAACAAGGAAACATTTTAGAAGTGTGCCGCCCAGAGGCTCCTCACCCCAGAATAACGACATCACAAGACCATGAGCCAAACCACCAATCCTTATGTACCCTATCAGGAGGTGCAACGGCGACATTCTGGGGGCCCAAATGAACGTGTGTAGCGCATCAGATCCATTTTAAAATCTTAAAAAGGGCAGATCACCCGACGAACGAGCAAACGCTTGTTCATCGGGCAATTAGACTCTTTCGTTTGTCGGTGCGGTGTAATATCGATCTGCTGCCGGCAAATAATGATTCAGTTGGGGGACGAGCAATGGCATTAGCCACCCCTCCTCCCTATACTGAGGAAGAGATCGCTGCAAGTAATAGCCGCGGTCTCCTCTGCTAACGAGCAGGCGAATGCCAGGAAGGAACGCTTCCCGACAATCGCTTGGATGATCTGCGCTTCTAATATAAGCTTATGATAGCATTGTTTGAATTCAAATCTAAGGCTACTTTCACACTGGCGTTTCTGGGTCCACCTGTGAGATCCGTTTCAGGGCTCTCACAAGCGTCCCAAAACGGATCAGTTCAGCCCCAATGCATTCTGAATGGATAAGGGTCCGTTCAGAATGCATCAATTTGGCTGTGTTTAGTCTCCGTTGCGTTTTTTAGACGGTCACTCAGCTTGCAGCGTTTGTGTCCGTCTGACTATGCGGAGCCAAACGGATCCGTCCTGACTTACAATGCAAGTCAATGGGGACGGATCAGTTTTTCACTGACATAATATGGTGCAATTGAAAACGGATCCGTCCCCCATTGACTTTCAATGTAATTCAAGACGGATCCGTTTTGACAGACTTTTTTTTTTTATGAATAATGCAAACAGATCCATTAACGGATACAAGCGTTAGCATTATCAGTGCGGATCCATCTGTGCAGATACAAGACGTATCCGCACCAAACGCAAGTGTGAAAGTAGCCCAACATGGTCCACCCTAACGCCTTCCCATCAGTGGACAGGTCAGGATGTCACACCCCCCACACACGTTAGCATCCAATAAAATAAAAAATCTGAATATGTGAAGTGGATCCGGATATGCTGCTGTTTTTAGATCTCACTGACCAATAAGTGCATGTGCACTGACAGAGGGATAGGTCGTCAGTATCTGATTGGTGCACAGCACAGTAGCACTGCAGCCTTCTCTCAGCTTATCAAGCACAGCACCGTACATTGTATAGTGGCTGTGCTTGGCATTACAGCTCAGCCCCATTCACTTCTGTGGGGCTGAACTTTATCTAGGCCACATGACCGATGAATGTGACCTCACATGGCCTAGGAAGAACAGAGAGAAGGCTGCAGTGCTACTGCTAGCGCTCATGTCTTCACAACCAGCTCTCAGCGGGGGTCCCGCGTGTCAGGCTCCCACCAGGCAGATACAGATGCCCAGAGGATAGGTCATCAGTAAAAAATCTCTTGGAAAACCCCTTTAATAAAAGCAGAATCGGAGTGTCAGCCTCGGATGTGCAGTCTGATAAGCTGCGGATGGGCATGAGGATTGGGGTCCATTCACACATCCGCAAAATGGGTCTGCATCCGTTCCGCAATTTTGCAGAACAGGTGCGGACACATTCATTTTCAATGGGGCTGGAATGTGCTGTCCGCATCTGCATTTGGGGAGCCGCAAAAAAAAAAAAAAATATATATATATAGAACATGTCCTATTCTTGGCCGCAATTGCATTTTCTATGCGAGTACTGGTGATGTGCGGTGCGCAAAATGCAGAACGCACATTGCCGGTGTCCATGTTTTGCGGATGCGTAACACACATATGGACCCTTAGGTGCATGCAAAATCCATGGGAATAAGTAGCAACTCTGACAACATCACCGCACAAGGTATTATTTTACAAGAATCAATGTATTGGAGGCAGTAGGTTGGCGAGTCTGAGGAGGATGCCAGCGGGGAAACAATCATCAAATGCTAAACATGTGAACCTACTATCTGACATACAGCACCACATATGACGGCAGAAAACATTGAAAATAACACTGCGGAGATATTCTTGTAGCACAGAGCGACCCAAATCAGATGAGAAAAACTCTACAACAGGGGGCGGTATTCTAGCAGTTTCCCTTATGTTACTGTGAGCACACAGAAGGATGATTTCCCATGTTCTCGCCCCACTCCCAGGTAACGCACACGTCGCCAGTGAACTTTGCGTGTTTACACGAGATCAAGAGTTCGGGCGTGACTTTAATTTTTGTCAGCAATCTCGTAAAATGAAGGGACAATGGGATAAAAGTCAAGTTGAAAGTCTTGTCTGGAGATCAATAAGGAGACTGGTGGAAAATAAAAGTCAGAGCGACATAGCCCAAGCCATAATTCCACCAACGATGGGTGTGATTGTTCAGTGGAAAACCACAAGACTGAAGTAAAAAATGTCAGCGACCAGGAAGAGGGGCCTATAGGGCCAGACGCATGACGTGGCAAAGCTTTAGAAGGGGCTTAACCACCACAGCTAGAGATGACAAATCCAGAATGAGAGAACACACAGAATGGATGCCACCCCCGTTCCCATACAGCCTGGTCTTCCTGGCGACCTACATTTAGATGCTGACATATGGGATGAATGTTCACGCTTCAGTGGATTTATTACCACCAAGAATGGCTGCATTCATCGGTATACTGGTGTACATACAGTATACACAAGTCCTGCCGCACCACCTCCCACCACACAGTCACTGCCAATCTGGGCATTCCCATTCAGTTCCTCATTTTCCTTCTCCATTTTACGCCAGGTTACAGCTCTAAATGCCGACAACATAAGGCTCTGATCACATTAAAGGGGGTTTCCAGCAGTTTAATATTGAATACCCCTCAGGATCAATATCGGATTGGTGCGGCTCCAACCCCAGGCACCCTGCCAATCAGCCGTCACAGCGCCATATTTTGTATAGTGGCTGTGCTCCGTACTGCAGCTCGATCCTTTCACGTGAATGGTACTGAGCTGCGCAAACACCATGTGACGTCACTGGCCACAACGCTCATCGGAGCACTGCAGCCCCTTCTAATACCCGATCAGAGGGGGTGCCAGGAGTCTGACCTCCACATATCAGACACTGAAGACTTAGGGCTCATGCAGTCTTGCCAGCCGTGCCCGTATATTGCGGACCCGCTGTTTGCTCGTGTGCATGAACCCTTATTCAGAGGACAGGCCATCAACATTTAATTCCTGGTATACCCCTTTAAGCTTTTTCATTGTACAAGAAAGTGCAGCATGCGTCTTTTCTGTAGAGTGGTCCGCTGCAAAAAAAGAAAGAGTATAACATCCACTGTATTATAAGATACATCGTGCCCGTGCTCCAAAAGGATAACATGAAATGCCATGCGAGTTCTCTATGGTTTTTCTTTGCCTCATTTTTAAGGGCCGACCTGTTGTCTTGGGCAAAGAGATGAAAGGAGGCCACTGTAGGCTTATAATGATACACAAGCTAAAAGAGGCGCCGTATGCGGCACTTATTACAGATTGCAGGACAGCACGCCGACCACATTTATACATAGAGGTCCAGAAACATTCCCAAATGAGGGTGCAATTAGACGGGCTGCGCCTGACCCTGTATTCTTCCCAACCTGCACCCACCCACAGCAAATATGCAGTTCAGTTTAAAGGGGTCATGCCGGGTATTGTAGCACTCTCTCGAATGGGGCTGAACTGCAATACCAGACACAGCCCGCAGACGAGAGTGGCACTGTTTTCTGGAAAAGGCAGACCCTTTTTTTCTAATCCTGGACAACCTCTTTAAGGAGAGCATTGCATGTGATTGTCAGGAATAATCATAATTAAGGGTCCTTTCACACATCAGTGTGTGTTTTGCAGATCCGCAAAACACGGACACAGGCAATGTGCGTTCAACATTTTGCGGAACGCACATCGCCGGCACCAATAGAATATGCCTATTCTTGTCCGCAATTGCGAACAAGAATAGGACATGTTCTATTTTTTTTTTCTCGGGAACGGAATTGCGCACCCGGAAGTGTGGGTCCGCAATTCCGTATCCGGGCAGCACATCCTGCTGCCCTGTAGAAATTAATGGGTCCGCCATTCCGTTCCACAAAATGCGGAACGAAATTGCGGACGTGTGAATGGGGCCCAAGACCAATCTTTGACTTCTGGTATCTACAATGCTGCTATTAAATGGAAATTTCTAGCACCTGAACAGCTTGGTGCCCAAAAATGTGCAAGGAGCATCCCAGGAAATGAAATCAATACGGCCTCAATCTAGTGACAGGACAAGGAAGATGTCCTCTAAATAGGCAGGAGCTGGAACCACCAGCCGAGGACAGCAGTGACTTTACTACAAGGGAATGGTGACATGGATGGAAAATGTCATCTAAAGTCCTCAATATCCCACCACACGTCACGCCATTCATGGACAGCTTTGGTGGCTTTAGTCTGAAGTCTCTGAAATTCACAGTACAATCCAGACACAGATCATGGATGAAGTAGGGAGACTGTGGCCTCTTACGGGATCCGCCACCTCACCAGGAAATCCCATACAGTCAGTGGAATTTCCTTCTCTCATATAGGAAGGGGGGTGGGGGAAATATTTCTATAAATGATCATCCTGAGGAGCATCCTGCAGATAGACCATGATACGCCAGTCAAGAGAAAAGAATGGGTTAAATGGGTTCTCACCTCCAGCAGAGGAAGCTGGATATTCTTCACCCGTGCACCCTCATGGCACTACAGGACAGACGTGCTGGCTCCCTCCTGTGGGGAGCAGACTGCAGAGCCTTGCTCCCTGCCCCTACACGCCCTGCAGGCTCCTCACATGACAGTCACAGGTCAGCAGACGCGGCCGGGGAACCTGCCTTCACTTGCTGCGATTACCTAATTGAAACGTACAGTGACGTGGGAGCCGGCTCACACATGAGTCACCCCAAGTGACAATCCCTTCCTGCACACGGCCGCGAGGGAGATTCTATGGGCTGGACCCGATCTCATGACGTCTCAGGGCTGCAATTGGTGCTGAAGAGTTAATGGGGACACTGTTCGGGTCTGTTCAGAAGATGCCGTTCTTACCATGTGGATCTAGGCAGTGCAGCAAGGTCTGCCCCATAGTTGCTCTGTCTGGACAAGGCCCCCTTCTTTACATGGGCCAGTGACCGGGGCAATTATCAGGAGATAATGCTCATAGGAACGCCGCTTCCCAATAACTGCCTCCTGTACGGCTAGTTTCACATTAAGGCTGTCCCAACTTCAAGGAACACTCCAGACAAATTATTCTTTTAGCAAAATCAGTTATATGTGTTCTCAAATGTTCATCCACCTGCTGCCCTGACCCTCCTCAGTCAGTGTAAGAATCGTATGCAGACAGCCGATTTACCCCCCCCCCAAGGACACGATGACTCCCCTGATGACTAGACTTGGATAAAGTTAAGATTACCTCAGGTTTATGTCTTTCAGGCTCCAAGAAGCATCATTTCTAACCCCAGATCCACATCTTCACCTTCGTTGTGTGCACCGCCCACCAACATGTACTGAGGGGTGACCGCTATACCACTGACTCACTGGCCTCGGAGTCATGGAGATAGCAGCCACCTGATGCTGCTATGTGGAAAATATGGGAGCAGAAATCCTGAACAATGTAAAAGGAAGACATCCCACACAAAGGCCTCATGCACACGACCGTTGTGTTCCGTTCCGCAAAATGGGGTTCCGTTGTCCCGTGATCCGTTTCCGTGTGTCTTCCTTTATTTTTGGAGGACCACCAGACATAAAGGAAGGTAAAAAAAAATGTCTAAGACAGGTTTGCCATGCAAATTATAGGAAAAAAAAAACAGACGCGGACGACAATCTTGTGTGCCTCCGTGTTTTTTAGCGGTCCCATTGACTTGAATGGAGCCACAAACCGTTTTCCGCAAAAAATAAAATAGGACAGGTTATATTTTTTGGACGGACTGGAACCACAGATCACGGACGCGGATGTCAAACGGTGCATTAGCCTAGTTTTCAACTGACCCATTGAAAAATCAATGGGTCCGCAGAAAATCGCGAAAAACTGCACAACGGACACGGAATAAAACAACGGTTGTGTGCATGAGGCCAAAGGCAGATTTTTCATTTTTGACCGGAGTACTCCTTTAAAAAAGGAACCTGTCACACTGACCATGATGTCTGAGCAGCAGGTTATAGAGCAGGAGGAGATGAGCAGACTGATCTATAGTTTTATGGGAAAAGATTCTGAATAACTTGCAATTTTTTTAAAATCTAAATTCCTGCTTATTCTGAGTTTTGAAGTCCATGCAGCGGTCCTATCAGTGATGGACAGCCTTCCCTCTATGACCGTGTATACACAGATAGCTGTCAGTCACTGATGGGACCGCCGCCTGGACGTCACAGCCCAGAATGAGCAGGGATTCAAAGGGAACCCGTCATCAACTTTATGCTGACCTCACTGAGTGCAGCATAAATTAGTGACAGAAATGCTGATTTCAGTAAGTGGTTGCTGAGAACCCGCATCAGGCCTTGAAAAGAGTCAAATCTACGAGAATCCTGATTATACATAATCTCCTGCTCTCCTCGCCCATCTGCTGATGACTGACAGTTCTCTCCTAGAGAGAGAGAGAAAGAGAGAGAACTAGGTATTAGACTGTCAGTCATAAGCAGGAGAGCAGGACTTCATGAATAACCAGGACTCTTCTCAGGTGGCCAGGACTCTTTTCCAGGCCCAGTCTGCAAGGATTGTGATGTTGGTTCTCGGCAACCACTTACCTTCAACGTATAAATGACAGACCGCTGAAATCAACTCACCTGTCTGTACTTTATACTGCTGTAGTATGGGCAGCATAAAGGTGATGACAGGTTCCCTTTAAAATGTATGAAATACAAGTTATAATGAATCTTTTCTCATAAGATTACTCACTCTGCTCAGCTCCTCCTGCTCTATAACATGCTGCCTGTAGCTTACATTACATTGTCATGATGAGATCACATTGGTAATGTATGCTTAGTGTGCCTGCCTGGAAAGCTCTGAACCTACACATGAAATGTGTCCATAGGGTTGGCCTCTAGCTGGGTATATGTCAGCAAAAACATAAGGCAGTGCATAGTGCAATAGGATCCAGAACAAAAAACCTTTACACATTAAAGGGCTTCTGTCACCCCACTAAAGTGATTTTTTTTTTTTTGGGGCTAGTTAAATTAGTTATATAGCGATATATGAAAATATAATTGTGTTCCTTACTTTGATCCAGCAGTTTATTCAAAAAACGAAGTTTTATCATATGCAAATTCGGTCTCTACCAGCAAGTAGGGCGGCTACTTGCTGGTAGCTGCTGCAGAAATCCACCCCCTCCTCTTGTTGATTGACAGGGGCAGCCGGGATCTCCTCCTCCGGCCAGCCCTGTCGGCGTTTCAAAAATCGCGCGCCTGTGTTGAATCGGCGCAGGCGCTCTGAGATGAGGAGGCTCGCCTCCTCAGAACTCCTGCGCCGATGACATCACCGAAATAGAAGACGTCATCGGCGCAGGCGCACTGAGGGAGTTCTGAGGAGACGAGCCTCCTCATCTCTGAGCGCCTGCGCAGATTCAACACAGGCGCGCGATTTTTGAAATGCCGACAGGGCTGGCCGGAGGAGGAGATCGCGGCTGGCCCTGTCAATCAACACGACGAGGGGGCGGATTTCTGCAGCAGCTACCAGCAAGTAGACGCCCTACTTGCTGGTAGAGACCTAATTTACATATTATAAAACTTCGTTTTTTGAATAAACTGCTGGATCAAAGTAAGGAACACAATTATATTTTCATATATTGCTATATAACTAATTTAACTAGCCCCAAAAAAAAAAAAAATCACTTTAGTGGGGTGACAGAAGCCCTTTAAATGTAAGCTGCTTCATCACAATAGAACCCTATGAGCGATGGATGCCACTGTACGGCCACAGCATCTATTTAATGTAGACATCACACTTAGGGCTCTTTCACACTTGCGTTGTCCGGATCCGTCGTGTACTCCATTTGCCGGAGGTGCCCACCGGATCCGTAACAACGCAAGTGAACTGAAAGCATTTGAAGACGGATCAGTCTTCAAAATGCGTTCAGTGTTACTATGGCAGCCAGGACGCTATTAAAGTCCTGGTTGCCATAGTAGTAGTGGGGAGCGGGGGAGCAGTATACTTACCGTCCGTGCGGCTCCCGGGGCGCTCCAGAATGACGTCAGAGCGCCCCATGCGCATGGATGACGTGATCCATGCGATTATGTCATCCATGCGCGTGGGGCGCCCTGACGTCACTCTGAAGCTCCCGGGAGCCGCACGGACGGTAAGTATACTGCTCCCCACTACACTTTACCATGGCAAACAGGACTTTAGTGTCCTGGCAGCCATGGTAACCATTCAGAAAAAGCTAAACGTCGGATCCGGTAATGCGCCGAAACAACGTTTAGCTTAAGGCCGGATCCGGATTAATGCCTTTCAATGGGCATTTATTCCGGATCCGGCCTTGCGGCAAGTGTTCAGGATTTTTGACCAGAGCAAAAAGCGCAGCATGCTGCGGTATTTTCTCCGGCCAAAAAACATTCCGGTCCGGAACTGAAGACATCCTGATGCATCCTGAACGGATTTCTCTCCATTCAGAATGCATGGGGATAATCCTGATCAGGATTCTTCCGGCATAGAGCCCCGACGACGGAACTCTATGCCGGAAGACAAGATCGCAAGTGTGAAAGAGCCCTAAAAGGAAACCATAAACAATGTAAAAAGAGTCTTGGGTTGATGGAGCCGCCATAGGTCCACCACTATATTCCAAGTGATCATCCATATTTGTTGCCCAGTCTCTATATGCAATGACCTGTGTGATAACGTGAGGTTACATAGCAGAGTCATTCAGTTCTCGCTTGAGAAAGTTCCCAAATAGCTGCACTTCACTGGGCGTCCACAGCTCAGGCGTTTCTTTGAGGTTCTTCAATCACATACACTACAGAACGCAGAGCGCTGCTTGTATAGGGGATGGACCTTCTCTAACAGAACTGCTCCAAGCAGCGGTGTGAAATCCTACCATCCACATAAAAGGGAAGAGGACGGAGCAGATAAGGGTTCCTGCCGTCCATTTCCTCTCCGAAGTTCCGAACCACCAATTGCATCATAGTTTCCCCTTTCACACCAGTGTCCTTTGACATCTCCATGATCTTATCTTTTATAAGCAGAAAGTCAATAAGACATTAAAAACTACCTAAATTAGGCACCAGGTCTCTAGGAGCATTGTCTGTCTGGATCTAGAAATTTCACCAAGCCCAGGGCGAACGTGAGGGAGAACTTGAAAGAAACAGGACAAGTTTCCACGTACTTTATTAGATTATATTGCATACAACTTTAGTATGACATCATGATATTCCACTACATTACCAAGAGTCTGTAGAAGAACTTCCTAGGTTTGCCTTATTGGAGAGACCCAGGGCTGCCGGGTCCAATCTTACAGCCATCAGACAAATCTTAGCGGAGGAATGGCTCATACAGAAGAGCTCTGCAGTCCTATCACGTCTGCCCTTCAGCACACTTCAATTCCGCTCACAGCCTTTATGGCTGTCATTTAGGGGTCAAAACGCCTCATGGTACAGGGACATGAAGGTGCAGTGTAATCAGTACGCTGGATGTGCCTTCATGGATACAACCCCTTCCACCATACATAGCTGGGGTTGCCTCACCAAAACATGAGACAAAGGAAATACATAAATCCTCAACTTCTAACATTTTACCCTTCTCAGATTGTCCTCGAGGTGTAACACAAGCAGAATTTAACTTCGGTCTAGAGAGAATTATAGCAGCAGAACCGGGAAGGGGCACGACATGGAGAGTCTACTCTGCAGCCACAGGACAACCCTTCAGATCAACCTTGGTATCAAGCAGAGCTCCATAACAGAGTTTCTGCTCCGAATTAAAAGGATTGTCTAGACTACAAATATTTATGGTCCAGCCTCAGGGTCATCAGATTGGTGAGGGTCCAACTCCCAACACTGCAAGCAGCGTTTTGGTGTCCGCCTCCAGAGCGCAATGGAGACTACCGGAGGCAAACTGATGCATTCTGAGCGGATCCTTATCCATTTACAATGCATTAGGGCAAAACAGATCCGTTTTGGACTGTCTGAGAGCCCTGAACGGATCTCACAAACGGAAACCAAAACGTCAGTGTGAAAGTAGCCTAACCTGCATACCATGTCCTTTGTGGCAGGGATGCCATGTACTCCTAACTCTTTGTCCCATTCAAGTGTACGGGAGGGGAAAAGTGTAATTACACTGCACCACCACAAGGGAGACGGTATGACGAGGACACAGCACTCGCACTGCGGCCCCTTTAAACAGAACTGCAGCGGCGAGACCCCCAGCGCCCCTGCCAATGAGAAATTGACGACGTATCCCAGGGATAAGGCTACTTTCACACTAGCGTTCGGAGCGGATCTGTCTGATGAAACATCAGACGGATCCGCTCCGATAATGCAGACGTTCGCATCCGTTCAGAACGGATCCGTCTGCATTAAAACTTAGAAAATTTTCTAAGTATGAAAGTAGCCTGAGCGGATCCGTTCAGACTTTACATTGTAAGTCAATGGGGAACGGATCCGCTTGAAGATTGAGCCATATGGTGTCATCTTCAAGCGGATCCGTCCCCATTGACTTACATTGTAAGTCTGGACGGATCCGCTCGCCTCCCCACGGCCAGGCGGACACCCGAACGCTGCAAGCAGCGTTCAGGTGTCCGCTCACTGAGCGGAGCGGAGGCTGAGCGCTGGCAGGCGGATGCATTCTCAGCGGATCCGCCTCCACTGAGAATGCATTGGGGCCAGACGGATGCGTTCGGGGCCGCTCGTGAGCCCCTTCAAACGGAGCGCACGAGCGGACACCCGAACGCTCGTGTGAAAGTAGCCTAAGCCATTAATATCTGTATCCCAGACCACTCACTTGTGTAATAGCGGGCTGGGATCAGCTATTCGCCTCCAGGGGGACTTGGTAAAAACATTTTTGGTGTGTACTTGAATCACTAGAGTGCCGTAAGCAGATTTCAACCAAAAGCTTGTTGCCGATCTCAGCAAGTCCAGGGGACCACCTAATGTGTAAGAGGGGCTTCTGACTTGCCCACTATAGCAGATGTGTGGGGGAGTGAGGATGGGGCTGGTGGATATTAATTTGTCCAGTCTTTGTTTTGGGGGAAATAACCTCTGGCAGGATCTTTCTCGCCTCTGGTGGAGGACACATACATGCTCGGCTAAGCCAAATGTGCATGTGTATAGAAAGATCAGGAGAGAAATGTTGGCCAAACAAGCTGACAATCTAATGTACATGGCCAGCCCAAGTGTTACGTTTTCCTGCCGCACCATCATTGAGACCGACCCCCCCCCCCCCAAGAGATAGGGATCCTTAACTGGATGTATATATGACAACAGGCTTTCTAAACTGGACAACCCTTTAAAGGATATGTCAGCAGTATCTGATATGTGGGAGTCCAAGACCCAGACATTGCCAGACATTGCAGGGACGTGCCCGGGCAGGGACGGACAAAATGCTATAGATGTCGGAAACCAGTCTGATGCAGAAGCCAAGGTAAGTGGTCCGGCAAGAAGAAAGTTCACAGCGATGACACTACAAAAAGCGAGGTGCTGGTAGCCGTCTGGGTGCACCGATTATTGCCGAGGCCTTGTATTCAGAGCAGCACCAGTTATCTAGAATAGGATCCTTGGCAGACAGGGTCACCGAAGGCCACAGAACTGCCCGCTCTTACCTCTCCTCCTCCTGGCAGCTATTTCAGAGGGGTGCACTTACAAGTTGAGCTTTCCCTTCAATATCCAATTCTGTTCTGACAACAAAAACATCAAGGGGTTTGACCACTCACCGATCGAAAACTGGTGACCATACACATTACACAGCTGCCCCCCATAAGAGGGGGATAAGCCAGACACTTCTGGGGACAGAGGATCTCCCTTATGAACCAATGATTGGGCAAATTAAAATCAACATGCCCCATCCTTCTTTAGCCCGACATCTGCTGTTGGTCATCAACTTCCAGCATTGCAATTGTCGTGAAACTACAACTCCCAGCATGCTGACATTCATCTAATACATACGACCAGCTTCAGAACTGCACAGCAATGCTACATGAACCCCTTTAAACCGGGTCACCAAGTAAACACATTAAAGGGAACCTGTCACCTCAAAATCGCATTACCTTATAGTAGCCCCCAGTCTGTTATTAATGAGGTGTTTGATCCGGTAATTTGATGCTCCATACATGACAAAAACAATGTTTTAATCGCCGTCAGCGCCATCTCACCGGTCAGTCTGAAGTCAAGGGGCAGCGGCCTCCTTGCTTCAAGTCAAGATCAGCACGTCCCCTAACCGTCCCCTCTTCTGTGCGATTGACATCCTGCAGTGCAGCCTGGGATCGCGTTAGTCCGACCGTCTGACGCATGCGCTGTGCGCTCCTTGTTACTGTACGATCCCTGCTCCCGCAGTTAGCTGGGTTTCATCAGCAAACCGCGCATGCGCGAGACTAACGCAATCCCAGGCTGCAGGATGTCAATCGGGCAGGACCTTGTGGAGCCCGTGAAATGGACAGAACAGCTGGTCAGAACTGTGTACCGCCGCTCACTTCATTTCTACCTACAAAACACAGGCTTGTCCCCAGAAACTATCTAGGGCTGTCGGCAGTTTAGCATGGTCCCTTTAAGGAGAATCTATGACCATGAAATTCACTGTCCACCTGGCACACTGCCGGACTAGCTCAGGAATGGAATGATAGCCTTCATTAAAGGGAAGTTGTCACCCTGATTTTGAACCATTATCTACAGTAATACATTAGTACTGCAGATAAGGAGTTTAGCTTACTTACTTATTTTTCCACTGCCCCTGGTTCACCCACTGTCAGCGCTCAGAGCTGCACTGAAATACATTGTCAGGACTGCTGCGCATGCGAGTCCTCTCCATTATGTTAGCACAGCAGTCCAGACTGTATTTCAGTGCAGCGAAAAGTGATCTGGACTTCATAGTCCAAAATTGGGATGACAGCTTCCCTTTAAGTGATCCATTGCTTCATTATGAAGAAAAAGTACTTTCAAACCATATGCAAACGAGCAGCTAAAAGGGTATAACCACCCGACATTTAAGTCACAGCCATAGGATATGACAAATGGACGAGTCACATCGCTCGGCTATTTCTGGAAGTGCTATTGAAGTGAATGGAGCTGAATCTCCTTAGACTAGTACTGTATGGAGACTTACTGGAAGTACTCCATGGAGCGGAGACTTATCGGTAATACCCTAAGGAAAATATGCAAAGAGGTATCTCCCAAAGAAGAGAAGCATCTCGCTAGTGCCACCTCGTGAAGTGGCTCCCTAGTCCCTATGAACCAAAACCTGACTTTCCAACAAGCCTTGATATTTAACGAGGAGAAAGCCATGCCTGCGGAGCCACCTCTCCATTCCAGGCTGTGCGTGACCAGGAGGCTTTCTGGAGACAAGAGCTGGTCCTAGTGGTGGGACCCGCACCATCAGACACTTACAGCAGGCCTTGCGGAAAGGCCATAAATGTGTGGATGGGACAACTGCTCATTTTCCTACTTTTTCTCCAGAATGAAGCAATGGATTAAGTGAAAGGCGTCATTACATTCAGCTGAGCTAGATCTACAACGCTTAATTGAGAATTAGGGATGAGCGAATCGATTTGCATAAAACTTCGTTAGACTACTGTATGGAGCGAGCGCTCTGTACAGTTTTAGAATGTATTGGCTCCTACTGTTAAGAACCTTTTACAGAACCAGGGTTCGGTTCCAATTTTGCGGAACAGAACAGTCCTATCCTTGTCCGTGATGCAGACAATAGGAGGACATGTTCTATCCAATTGCGGAACGGACATACGGAAACGGAATGTACACGGAGTAACTTATTTTTTTATTTTACAATAGGTCCACAAAAAATAAAACTGGAGCAGATTCTCTTTAAAGGGGTTGTCTCTCCCTTCAGCAAACGGCATTTACCATGTAGAGAAAGTTAACACAAGGCACTTACTATACACTGCTCGTTTCCATGGTTACGACCACCCTGCAATCCAGCACAATTGGCCGTGCTTGCACGCTATAGGAAAAAATGCCAGCCTGTGTGGTGACCAGGACTGTGGGATCTCACATAGGGTGGTGTATTTTCCAATAGTGTGCAAGCACGGCCACTGAGGCTGGATTGCATGGTGGTCATAACCATGGATACGAGCAGTGTATAATGTGATAGAAAAGTGAATCCAGCCAAAGGAGGCAATATGAACAATCACAATACATTAGTAAGTGCCTTGTATTAACTTTCTCTACCTGGTAAATACCATTTGCTGAAGTGAGAGACAACCCCTTTAAGCTTGTCGTTAAAAGAGTCGATCCTAACAACTAGTAGCAGTTCCTTAACCCCTAAGGACGCCGTGTATTTGGCAAAACATATTGGGGGACCTTGTTGATTTATTTTAATAATCAGAAAGCACTTAGGTTTTTAGGATCAACAGGATGCACTGCAGGCGTCCCGGGTATATCGATCCAGGCAGGAACTGATGAATATAGGCAGAGTATATGACTTGAGACTGAAAAGTAACTAATAGTATTTAAAGTTTTTTTGTTCTTTGTATGTTTCTAACTAATCAAATGTAACAGCTTTAGGCTTCTTTCACACACTAGCGGCAGGACGGATCCGACAGGCTGTTCACCCTGTCGGATCAGTCCTGCGCTATTTTGCCGTGCCACGGATGTCCGACTTTTTAGTCCGGCGGCCTTTCGCCATGCTGCGAAATAGCGGCAGGAAGGATCCGACAGGGTGAACAGCCTGTCGGGTCCGTCCTGCCGCTAGTGTGAAAGTACCCTTACCATGCACTTACTCCATCTGTAGTTGCTCTTTTCTCAGATTTCACTGAGGGTCACGTGATCTGTGATGTCAGCTTCTCTCCCTGCTCTGATGTTTCCTGCACAAGCCTGAGAGAGCAGATGTGTTTGTACAGATGTCACAGTGCTGGCCACACACCCCTGCTCTGCCGTCTGCAGCTCTCTGCCCTGTGTCACCCTCCCACTGGATACTTCAGGAAAGATTAACCCCTTCAGGAGCACAGACTCAGGGCTGAAGGCTTACTGAGTAGATGCAGGCAGTGAGGAGACAAATGCTGGGCACAGGAGCTCACAGACTAGAGGAGTTCTTCACAAGAACAGGTAGGGAGAAGATCCTGTGTGCATCTGCAGTGTCATTGTACAGTTGGGACTTGTAGTCCTACACATGCAACATGCTGCTGACTCTCCCAGCAGGCAGACATGTCACTCAGGGCAGCACTTTTATTCACTCCCTTTGCAGGGGAGGGGCAGAGATTGCTGTTATTGCAGGTAAACAAAGGGCCAGAAGAGAACCAGGGAAATGAGGAAATAATTTTTTTACCTAAAACTTGCTTAGCTTAGTTATATATTGCTGACCATCAGATTTACAGTGCTATATTTTTTTCAAAACTTGGACAACCCCTTTAAGCTAATGGAGTATGGCTACTTTCACACTAGCGTTGTGAGGATTCGGCATCCGTAAATCCACATGCAAATGGATACCATTTGTTTCCGGATCTGGCTGACAAATGCATTGAAATACCGGATCAGTGTCTCCGGTGTGATCCGGAAAACCGGATCCGGTATAAAAAAAAATTTTCACACTTAAAAAAGTTGGTTATGTGCAGACCGGAAAACCGGTTCCGTCAACGCGGCATTTTCCTGACCACTTGGTACCGGATCCGGTAATAATACATTTCAATGCATGCTGCAGTATTTTCTCCGGCTAAATACCGCAAAAGGGACGGAACGGAAGACATCCTGATGCATACTGAACGGATTGCTTTCCATTCAGAATGCATTAGGACAAAACTGATGCCTAGGACGGAACTCAATACTGGAAAACTTTAACGTTAGTGTGAAAGTACCCTTAGGCCCCTTTCACACGGGCAAGAATTCCGTGCGGGTGCAATGCATGAGGTGACCCATTCACTTCAATGGGGCTGTGCAGATGAGCAGTGATTTTCACGCATCACTTGTGTGTTGCATGAAAATCATAGCATGTTCTCTATATTCTGCGTTTTTCACGCAACGCAGGCTCCAAAGAAATGAATGGGGCTGCATGAAAATCGCAAGCATCCGCAAGCAAGTGCGGATGCGGTGCCATTTTCACGCACGGTTGCTAGGAGATAATCGGAAAGAGCAACCCCATTAAGGAGGAAGGATCTATCTTCATTCAGCAGGACCTTTGATGATGTCACCACGCGGTGAGCGCGATTACGTCAAAGGTCCTTTTGCAGGTCCTGAAATAAGAAAGAAGACGATGCCGGCAGCGCGATCAATTGGATGAGGAGAGTTAATTTTTATAAATTTTTTAACCCCTTAATCCACATTTTAGTAATCATTCTGTATTAAGAATGCTATTTTCCCTTATAACCATGTTACAAGGGAGAATAATAAAAATTAACAGAACACCTAACCCAAACGCGAACTTCAGTGAAGAACTCCGGGTTTGGGTCTGGGTACCACATTCAGGTTTTTTCTCACGTGCGTGCAAAACGCATTGCACTTGCGCGGGGGGGGGGGGGGGGGGGGAATGGGAACGCAATCGCAGTCAAAACACATCTGGAGCAAATCCGGGACACCCGTGTGAAAGAGGCCTTAGGCTACGTTCACATCACCGTTCAGCCTTTCCGTTCTCCTTCTCCGTCTAGGAGCAGGAGAACGGAAAGGACGGAAAAGGCACAACTGCATGCAGGACTTTTGTCTCCACTTAAAAATCATCTTCTGAGCGGAAACATAACGGCCCCTATTATAATCTATGGGGTCCTAAGGGCTCCGTTTGACTCAGTTTGGCGTCAGTTATGTGCCTTTTCCGTCCTTTCCGTTCTCCTGCTCCTAGACGGAGAAGGAGAGCGGAAAGCCAGAAAGGTGATGTGAACGAAGCCTTAGGCAGTTAGTATCTGAACATCCACGGCAAATGTAGCTAACAATAGGGACTGAAAGAAGTCCATAGTTACAAAAGATACAATTATCCTGCCTTTTAAAACAACTAATGAAATAAGATACAAATAGCTACAAACTGAACTAGTGGAGACGGTATGAATATTAAAGCGAACCTCTCACCTGCATTTCACTTAATAAACTATCAAAAGTACCTTATAGATCATCCTCATTGTGTTATCATACAGTCTTGTCCCGCTTTTCTGCCATGTATATGCATGAAAAAAATCGCCTTATAAAGTACTCTTCTCCAGCTCCAGAAGTCACGTTAGAAGTCAAGGGGGTAGCCCTTCCCTCACTCCAGGCTGTAACTCCCCTGCCCTAACCCCGCCTCTATGCAGTCTAATTGACACCCGGCTCAGTCGCCGGGACCGCGCTTGTACAGGCGGCGCATGCTCCGTCGGACTCAAGCGCGATCCTGTACCTGAATCGCACATGCGCTGTGCCCGATTCCTGCCTGTCTTCTCTTCCGCGCGCGCAACGATCTTCACGCTCCATGCGCGATTCAGTTACAGGATCGCGCTTGAGTCCGACGGCGCATGCGCCGCCTGTACAAGCGCAGGGGAGTTACAGCCTGGAGTGAGGGAAGGGCTACCCCCTTGACTTCTACCGTGACTTGTGGAGCTGGAGAAGAGTACTTTATAAGGCGATTTTTTCATGCATATACATGGCAGAAAAGCGGGACAAGACCGTGTGCTAACACAATGAGGATGATCTATAAAGGTACTTTTTATAGTTTATTAAGTGAAATGCAGGTGAAAGGTTCGCTTTAACACCCTCACTATATCTGAGCAACAATCTCTAGTCTCATAACACTCCGAAGATATAATTATATAAAATATAACTAAGTGCAATCTGAGCTTTTTAATATCACAATGAGCACCTTTTTGTCCTATATTATTTTTAGAGATTCAATAATAAAAGTTAATTTTTATAAGTTAATAGGAAAGAAACAGAATTGTGTTAGCCTATGGCTATAGAAAATGAATAAGTTATACCCCATCTACAGTACCACTACCAGGACCCCCACCGATCACGAGAACGGGGGCCACATATCTACTGCAGCCCCCCTGAAGTGAACAGAATGGCCGGTCACACAAGCGTATGACGCTCCATTTATCTGAATGGGAGTTCCGGAGATAGCCACGTAACGAGCTCCGATATCTCCGGAATTGCCAGAGATGAATGGAGCGGTTGGTTGCATCCACACCCGACCAGTGTTTATTTCAGGGGGTACGGAACGCCCGTTCTCGTAATGGGTGGGCGATCGCATGGGTAGGACCCCCACTGATCTAATAGAAATCTCTTTTGCACAGGGTAGGGAATAACTACCAACTGGAATACCCATTTAACCCCCAGACAGGCCAGCATTAAAAAAAAAAAAAAAAAAAATTTTGTAGCAGTTTGACGATACACCGCTGGAGACCACGGTGGGTGTCAACTTAAGGTTTAGCTCCATTCACTGGGGTGAAAAGGCAAGTGGGTCAGTCATGAATTGAAAAACCCCAGCAGAAGGCCTCATGCACACGACCGTAGCAGGCCCGCAATATACAGGCACCGGCCGTGTGTGCGCCATATCGCAGATGCAGATCCAATTCACTTGAATGGGGCCGCAATCTGGAAGATATGGTGTGGAAACAAGGGATGGGTCGGAAGCACTACTGAGTCCTTCCATTGTTTTTTTTGCCCGTGGCGCCGCACCACAAAAAAGTAGAGCATGCACTACTTGTTTGAAGTGGGGTCTGTCAGATGCAGATCGCGGACCCTATCCAAGTGAATGGGGTTCTCGCCCGCAGTCGATCTGTGTCCGAACACTGCGAACCGCAATTTGCAGTCCACAGGCACAGCCGGCACATGAGGCTGAAATCCATAGCAGATAGCCCTCAGAAGATGTGGATTGTGCCAAAGGTAAAATCCACCATATGAACTGTAGCGCTAAAAAGAAGCGGAGTGAAGGGACCTTGGTGCAGACAACGCTATCAACACTTTGAAACCTAGTAGTCACCTTATTACAAGCCTCCCTCATTATCGCCGGTCACCTTCACGTGACGTATCAGATGCGCTGGGAATTACTTGTACAGTGAAGCATCAGGATATACAATCATTAGCTCTATGAGAATAACAGGAAAGGAGCCGTCAGCCGCACCAGCCCCCACCGCTTGGATTCATAGCTGTGCTAATATACAGGGAGATCAGAAACGAGTCACATTCATTGTCGCCATTTCCCAACGCCATCTTTCCTTCACACAATTCGCTCCAAAAGCCTAAAAAAATGGTTGAACCTTTCCTGATGCCATCAGCGACACCGGAGGTCAAATTAATGGAACAAATGTCAGCATGGTATCCAGAATTATATCAGACCTCACAGAGTAGCCGACCGCGGTGGAGATGATACCTACCTGGTCCCCATTGCTGTGTTTGGTCACTATCGCTCCCCGGACAGCTCTTCATCTTCCTAGTGAGCCGATGTCAAAATTCTGTTGCAGCAGTGACCCGATCCCCTTGTGTCACATGACCAGCGATTGGCTGCAGCGGTCATGTACCCCCTCCCCTTAACCCTTCAATAGGATGTTGATATCAGCGCACCAGGGAGAGAAAGTGTCGGCCAAGGAGCGAGACCGAAACCAGCAGTGGGGACCAGGCAAGTATCATCACCACCGCAGGTCAGCCACTGAGATCATTATATACAAGTCAGTATAAATACAGCGCAAGCCTATACCGTAGTGCGTGTAAAAGGGTTCTGAGACGCTGCAGCCCCAGACACAGAACATGGATGCGAGCGGCACTTTCTGTAAGACGGCAACTATTTTTTAAATCTATTACAATCCCTTTAAAGAGGGAATACTTTTGGCGGGGGAAGGGGGGAGATTCGTCCAACAAGTCACTTACCAAAACTGCGCAGATCTGAATGTAGTTGACAGTAGGCACTGGTTAGACCACTCCGAGAGCTAGTCTGACTTGTACTGAGGCCAGACAATAGGAGCTTTCAGTGATGTCTGACGAGAAGATTCTCAGGTTATACCTCCTGCCATTGTGAGGGTACGGGCTGTGGTAACGGTGGAAGCACTGCCTCATCCAAGCCTGGCCGAAGATTCAGCCGGCACCTCCCAGTGCGACAAGTCTGTCATAATAGGGACTTAAGGGGTATTCCCATCACATACAATGAGGACATATCGCTAGGATATGCCCCTAGTGTCTGATAGGTGCGGGTCCTAGAGGTGGGACCAGCACCTACAAGAACGGAGCGGGGAGAGCTGTGGCTGGAGGACCCCGAGTTTCCCGAGGTCCATCCACCACCATGCGCTGCTCCCATACAAGTGAATGAGACTCTGCTGCCATTCATTTCTATGGCACAGACGAAAATAGCAGAGCCAGCACTTGGCCATTTTCGACTGCCCCATTGAAACGAATGGAGGGCGGCTGCGCATGCACAGTGCGCCCTCCATTCATTAATTTCCCTGTCTTTGTTGTAGGTGCGGGTCCCAGAGGTGGGACCCACACCTATCAGACAATGGGGGCATATCCTAGCGATATGCCCCCATTGTATGTGATGGTAAAACCTGTTTAAAGGGGTTGTCCGAGATTTTCATACTGATGACCTGTCCTAATGACAAGGCATCAATAATGGACCGATGCAGGGGGGCACCCCCACCGATCAGCTGTCTGAAGAGGCCATGGCGATCCTCTTCCTAGGCCAGTGACATGTTTATCAGTCACATGACCTGCACACAACGCTTTCAAGTGAATGGGGTTGAGATGCAATACCAAGCACAGCCACTATCCAATGGACGGCACTGTCCTTCACAAGCTGTGAGGAGGCGAGAGTGCCGGGTGTCAGATATTAAACCCCTTGAAAGGGATTATCAAACTTCATAGTGAGGTTTTTTTTTTTTTTTTTTTTTTTTTTTTTTTTTTTAGAAACTCCCCCCACCCAGCAGACCCTGTCAAGGGTAGACTAATTACCTACTCCCTGATGCTCAGTTCCAGTTCTGTGGGTCCACAGTGTCTTCGCTGTGTTTCAGTCCCCCAGTGTAAACTTCCAGTATGGATGGGGTCACATACGCCACTGCAGCCAGTGCCTGGCTTCAGTAGTGACATGTTCCCAAGTAGCACTTCACATGACCCCACGCATGCCATAAGTTTACACCTGGGGAGCAGGGAAGCACAGTGAAGACAATGGTGGATTGATAAAACCTGAAGAGACCAACAGGGAGCAGGTAAGCATGGTTCCCCTGACAGGTCCTACTTCGTATAATTAAAAAGAATTATTCGAAGTTGGACAACCCCTTAAAAGCTATTCCCATATGCAAAAGGAGCAGTGCCCTTTCCTGCGCCACCAGGAAGGGAGAGGTGGCCACACTTGCATGGCCATCCCCAATCACATCTACACAACATCCGAAAGTAGCCAAGCGCCCATATCAGACATGAGATAAGGAGTGACTATGGGGGCAGTGACACGCCTGGACATCCTGATGGTCACCCTACTGAAGAACCCTACAGTCAGTTTCTGCCCAGCCTGATGTCACCGATAACAGGGAAACATGAACGCCATTCATCTACACAAACAGGAGGTATAAAAGCTCATTCCTAGTGTTGAGCGAACTTGTGTCAAGTTCGGGTTATCGAAGAACTGCTTTATGGATTCTAAATTCCGTTATGGTCCGTAGTAGCGGAATCTATAACAGGATTCTTTGATAACCCGAACTTTAGATGCCGAACTTAAAACACAAGTTCGCTCAACACTACTCATTCCCAATAATTACCCCATGTAAAATCAGCCACAAATGACTCAAACAAGCAAAGCAGTCATTTGTCGGGTGATCGGCTCCTTCATGCCGGACATAAAATCATCACTGGAAGGCAGGTAAAGAGAGGGCAATGATCAGGAACGAGTGGCTGGTTCCCATCATTGCCCACGTATCGACCCATGTAAACAGGCCCCATAAGTCACCCTCTCTGCTGTAGAACAGGAGGAAGTCAGGAGGCTAAGGAGTGACCCGTGACCAGGGAAGGGAGGGCACCGGCCCAAGACACAATAACTTATTTATAAGTCAGTAAACGAAAACCTTGTGTGCTCAAGGCAAGAAAAACTCCCAGCACTCTGCCGATAAATCACTGTCACAGAATAGGAATTACATCTGACATACAAGACATCAAGAAATGACATTTTCCATCCTGCCCAGTACTTTCAAAGGACGCCAGAGCCGACTGTGTGACCAAGAACAGGAAGGGAAGATGGAACAGCCGCCGCCCTCCGTGGTCACCAGGAGGAGGAGGACTGTATTGGGTCTGCCACCTGTGGTCCTTCAACTGTTATACTACAAGTCCCAGCAGGCCCTGGCAGGATGCAATTTACAATTTCATGTCCGTTTGATTCATTTGGCACAGCCACAACTAGTTCACATATAGCGGTAACCTGAATATCAGGACACAGTACGGAACCTCAGAGGACTGACCGCAAGCATCTGGACAGGATTTATGGGCAAAGCTTGCCTCAAAGAAAAAAAAAATGAAAAAATTTCCCCCAAAATAAATCTTCCTCTTTCACGTAGTTAAGAGGATTGCCCCCCTGTCTATAAGGGGCAGCGCGCTCACATTTGCACTGCAGTGGCTGCCCACAACTTGCCCCAAACGCCACACGTTAGAGAAGCCAGTGTTGCCACCATGACTTTGATCTGAGAAGAGATTGTCCAGTTCAATTGTTAAAGGGGTTATCCGAGACTAAAAAAAGAAAGTACCGCATAGCTCCCTGCGCTGCAGCTTCCCCCCGTGCACAGATGAAAACATCCGATGTCGGGCAGGGGGCTGCCCTAGCATCGCGGGTGACGCTAGGGAGGCTCATCCCCATCACCACCTGCTCCCCACTAGCAGACTGGTGTTTCATTTGCCAGTAATAGTAAAGTAAGTTGCGTATGATGTGATTTATCTTCTGGCTGCCCGTGCTCCAAGAAAAAAAATATAAACTCAAATCTATACCGGACATGAGCAGTCATAGACTTCAGCTACAATTTACGCCAGTTCCTGACCACGTACAGTAAATCCGTTGCTCCCCTCTAAGGCCTCTTTCACACTTGCGTTGTTGGGATCCGGCGTGTACTCCACTTGCCGGAGGTGCCCGCCGGATCCGGAAAAACGCAAGTGTACTGAAAGCATTTGAAGACGGAACCGTCTTCCAAATGCTTTCAGTGTTACTATGGCACCCAGGACGCTATTAAAGTCCTGGCTGCCATAGTAGTAGTGGGGAGCGGGGGAGCAGTATACTTACAGTCCGTGCGGCTCCTGGGGCGCTCCAGAATGACGTCAGAGCGCCCCATGCGCATGGATCACATGATCCATGCGATCACGTCATCCATGCGATCACGTGATCCATGCGCTTGGGGCGCCCTGACGTCACTCTGAAGCGCCCGGGGAGCCGCACGGACGGTAAGTATACTGCTCCCCCGCTCCCCGCTACACTTTACCATGGCTGCCAGGACTTTAGCGTCCTGGCAGCCATGGTAACCATTCAGAAAAAGCTAAATGTCGGCTCCGGCAATGCGCCGAAACGACGTTTAGCTTAAGGCCGGATCCGGATCAATGCCTTCCAATGGGCATTAATTCCGGATCCGGCCTTGCGGCAAGTGTTCCGGATTTTTGGCCGGAGCAAAAAGCACAGCATGCTGCGGTATTTTCTCCGGCCAAAAAACGTTCTGTTCCGGAACTGAAGGCATCCTGAACGGATTTCTCTCCATTCAGAATGCATGGGGATAAAACTGATCAGGATTCTTCCGGCATAGAGCCCCGACGACGGAACTCTATGCCGGAAGAAAAGAACGCAAGTGTGAAAGAGCCCTAAGCCCGGCCTACCTAAAGAGCGCCATCAAAACAGGCGTGCAGAAAATGGAGACCCCTGTGGTCGGGCAGAGCGTTTTTACTGTTGTAGTTTAAGTGCATTATGTCATTTTACGTTTTTTTTTTGTTTGTTTTTTTACACTGGACGTCGTCAGCACCATTTTTTCTATCTGCGATTAGATTGTCGCAGGTTTGTAAAAGTGAAGCGAGGCCGAGAGGATTATCTGGAGAACATACATCTTGAAGGTCTAGGTGGGACCATTACCAGCGAAGTGTGAACAGCTCCCAACATCCAGCGATTTAATGCCGTGCTATAAAAGGGTCTGTGATTTGCACCTTACTTGTTGGCGGTGAGCGATACAGGGGTCTACACAATAATGCAATAACCTCTCTTAATTTTACTAGAGAGCAGAGGGAGAGAAGAAAGACAGGGAAAGAGAAGAGAAGAAGAGGGAGAGATCGAGACGAGAAGAAGATCATTAGGATGTGGACTACATTTCAGACTCAGTTGGGCCAGATTTATCATTACTCTGACAGCTCACTCCACTTTCACATATGGCTAAAGTCAGTTTTAGCCAAGTCAGATTTATGATCGGCCCTTTATGACTGTAATAAATGTGGTTTGACGGTAGCAGTTTATCCGTCAGTAAGCAGCTTTACAAAAGTCACACGTTTTTATGAAAAAGTCGCATGTTCTATTAAAAAGTCTCATAAGATAAGCATGGTCCTCACTGGAGTGAAATTGCAACTTTTTGGCGACTTTTTAAAGGGACTCTGTCACCACTTTCTAACCCCCCCTTTTAAAAGTATTGTTCTCTCCATGGCGCCCTTATGATTACAAAGGTGTTGTTATAACATAAATTCGTCGTCTCGTTTTGATAAAAATACCTTTTATCTAACCTGTCAATCTTGTGGATAAGGTGCCCAGGGCGTTTCTGAAGGTCTGAAGCTGCCGCCCGCCGCCGTTGGTGCCCAGCTCCTCCCCTGATCCTTTCAGCGCCGCCTGAATGTAAAGAAATCCGCCTCCGGCTCTCGCTCAGTGCCCCCTCCTCCTTTTCAAAGATCCCGCGCGTGCGCACAGGCCTGTGCCTGATGCGCCCGTGCGGACATTTAGAATCAACCTCCTCATAAGACGAGCACTGCAGCCAGCCACTCAGAGCCTGCCAAGCGCTGTATGGAGCTGCAGGCTCTGAGTGGCTGGCTGCAGTGCTCGTCTTATGAGGAGGTTGAGCGAAGTGCGCGCATGCGCACTTCGCTCAATGAGGCTGATTCTAAATGTCCGCACGGTCGCATCAGGGACAGGCCTGTGCGCACGCGCGGGATCTTTGAAAAGGAGGAGGGGGCACTGAGCGAGAGCCGGAGGCGGATTTCTTTACATTCAGGCGGCGCTGAAAGGATCAGGGGAGGAGCTGGGCACCAACGGCGGCGGCGGGCAGCAGCTTCAGAAACGCCCTGGGCACCTTATCCACAAGATTGACAGGTTAGATAAAAGGTATTTTTATCAAAACGAGACGGCGAATTTATGTTAAAACAACACCTTTGTAATCACAAGAGCGCCATGGAGAGAACAATACTTTTAAAAGGGGGGTTAGAAAGTGGTGACAGAGTCCCTTTAAATAGTCCCAATAGTAAATCTGTCTAGAGATTCATTTACATAAGAAAACACGCCCACTTTCAGAAAACTGGCGAGCATAGTGCAGAGCAGAAAAAAAAAGTCGCAAATTTGTGCGCAGTTTTAGCGTTTGGGACTTTTTCACTCCATTATTCTGACCTGAGCTAATGATAAATCTGGCCCAGTAAGTTTTACATATAATCACTGGTCACTTCTTCGCTGATGTGACCATGACATGTCCACTCAATGGCACTTCAGCAGGCATGGACCAGACAGGTATCACTACTAGTAGGCACCCATGTGCCTACTTGTGTACAGACACAGAGCACATGGTGGTGACAGGTTGGCAGCGCCAGGCCCCATCAGCCTCACCAGACCTGTACCGCATCAGTGGCTGGATGCAGGGTGACATACAGCAGGCAGCTGCCCCTCCTTCCTCCCCCCCAGCCTCCTCCCTGCTGCATTTCCGCCCCGCACCCCATCCCCCTATTACCTCCATCATCCTCTGCCTGATCACATCATTGACAATCGCCAATAACAGACAGAAATAACAGAGTGCAGAGACAGTGCGGCCATTGTCTGCTCCCCCGAAATCAGCCAGACACCCTCCACCCCGAGACTGCCCACCCAGAACACCCCCAAATCAAGTGACCCCAGTTCAGTGCACCCCCATCATTACACAGCCAGAGCACCAAACATGAGCCCTGCTGCACCTAAAACAGATCCAATGGACCCCAATTCCCTGCTCAGTACATGGCAAGCCCCCTCTGAACAGGATGACATCAGCAGCCCAGGTCCGGATGTGAGGGGATCCTACACCCCAAAACTGCGGCAGACACACCCCATCCGTCCAGCCCCCCACAGAGAGAGGCGGCCTCAGCGCTGACATGTACCCCAACTTCTGCACCGCCCGACTCAAGAATTCCGGGTCACCACAAAGCAGAGCTGGGCGGCTGCCCGACACACAGAGCGCGGCCTAGACACACGGACACCCTGCGGCGGCACAGCACGGCTCTCTGGGTGAAGCAGGCGGCCCCGGGTCACTAACACCCGCTGCAGGGAGTCCTCTAAGCGACGCCCGGTTATCAGGTAGCGGCCACTCCCGCCCTTACACACACTCGGCTTCTCCGACACCCTCGACCCAGACCTTCCACGACGAAGACCACAGATTCCCCCTAAACCTAACCGGCCGGGTAACAGCGCCCACTTACCTCACTCTCTCCCCGTCTCACCAGCGGGCGTTGGCAGCTCTATACAGGGTTTCCTGGGCTAATGGGCAGGGGCAAGCTGAACGTCACTACGTCATCGCGTTCGACTGGGCTGAGACTGCAGTATATTTCAAAGGAAAAGGATCCTGGCCGCCATCTTTATTTTGGGAATCAATGGCCGTAGCAACGACCTAACGAGCATTATCGCACGGAACTTTTGACAATGTCCCTTTATCATAGATAGTTAAGTGAAAATGTCGAATTTGTCTGTGGTATGTGTTTCGAAAGAAGTACATACAACAATGAAAGCAAAAGGGACCGATATGCCCATGTCAAAGATGGCCACCGCTGCTCGTCGTTTCCGGTCATCTGTTTGCAGCTTCCTGTTTAGCTAGTTTCAGGCTGGCGTTTCAAGTGCAGCAGAGGCTGCGGTGGTCACAGGCATAGAGCGAGCTATGTGCACTGACACCTCGGCCATGAGCACTGCTGAATGGCTCTGATACAGCAGGTAGTAGATATGACATGCCACTGAAGCTGCTGTGGAACTACAGCTCCCAGCATGCCTTGACAGCATCCCTTTAAATTCTTAATTTCTTTCAGGATCTGATTCTTCTGGTTTTCTGATGTGATCCCCTCTTCAGCAGTCATGGCGGAGAGAAGTAACAGCAGCTGGCTGAGGAATCTGGTGTCCTTTTCTTCTGATCCTAAATCCTTCTTACTAAACGTAGCCGTGGAAGGCTTTGTGGACGATCTCTTAAAAGACCTTAATAGTGAAAGTCTGAATGAACAAACTAAGGTAAGACGCATCACAATATCGATTTCAAGATGTCTTCCGCAGTTATATATTGATAGTCAATTGTTTAGGGTAGTCCAGCTGCTGTGAAACTACAACTCCCAGCATACACACTTACTTGGCTGTTCTTGTAACTCTCATAGAACTGAAAGGAGGATTCTGGGAGTTGTAGTTTCAGAACAGCTGGTGTGCTGGAGGTTGCTGACCCCTGGGATAGTCAATCAGTGTAACCAGTGGGAGCGTGACCACCAGGGAACCCCCCTTTCCTGCAGGGATCTCCACCAATCAGGATACATCACTGTTCCTGACCAGACACTGTGGGGCAGATGTATTAAAGGGGTTGTCCCATTAGAAGAACTTACGCTCTGTCTGCAAGATATGGAATAAGTGTCTGATGGGGGTCTGACCACTGGGGCCCCGGCCAATCATGAAAAGGATTCCCTGCTACTCTGTGTGTTTTGAGCGAGTCAAACATGCTTATCTGCTGCTCCATTCAGCTCTCTGTGAGTGCCAGAGATACCCGAGCGCTTGTTCTCGCCCGTCTCTGGGGGACACGCATGCTTATCTGCCGCTCCATTCAGCTCTCTGTGAGTGCCAGAGATACCCGAGCGCTTGTTCTCGCCCGTCTCTGGGGGACACGCATGCTTGTCTGCCGCTCCATTCAGCTCTCTGTGAGTGCCAGAGATACCCGAGCGCTTGTTCTCGCCCATTTCTGGGGACACGCATGCTTGTCTACCGCTCCATTCAGCTCTCTGTGAGTGCCAGAGATACCCGAGCGCTTGTTCTCGCCCGTCTCTGGGGGACACGCATGCTTGTCTGCCGCTCCATTCAGCTCTCTGTGAGTGCCAGAGATACCCAAGCGCTTGTTCTCGCCCGTCTCTGGGCGACACGCATGCTTGTCTGCCGCTCCATTCAGCTCTCTGTGAGTGCCAGAGATACCCAAGCGCTTGTTCTCGCCCATTTCTGGGGACATGCATGCTTGTTTGCCGCTCTATTCAGCTCTCTGTGAGTGCCAGAGATACCTGAGCGCTTGTTCTCGCCCGTCTCTGGGGGACACGCATGCTTGTCTGCCGCTCCATTCAAGTAGGGGAACACGGGACCCCATTCTCATGATCATCAGGGGCTCCAGCAGGCTCCCGCCGATCAGATACTTATCCCCTGTCCTGTAAGACTGGTGTTTCATGAGTTTTCCCAGCTGGAGATTTATGACATATCGATGGGATATAAGTGTCCGGTAGGTGTGGGTCCCACCTCAGGGCAAGCTGCACATGCATCACTTTCCCCATTCACTTCTATGGCCAGCTATTTAGAAAGTCCATTCAGCTCTCTGTGAGTGCCAGAGATACCCGAGCGCTTGTTCTCACCCGTCTCTGGGGGACACGCATAGCAGTGAATGAAGTGGACGCTGTACACACTGCGCATGCTCTGTGATCACCTCAGGGCCCTGTTCCCAGAGGTGGGAGCTGCGAGCCTCTTAATAAATTTGGTGCATTTTGCGCAGGCATAGATTTGCACTAATATTTGTGCCAATTTCTGTCGTAATTAATAACCTGTCAGACTAGAGGTGGCCCCCACCAGCTCCCGGATAACCCTGCCCATGTTTCTCCCGAGTGGTGAGAGAAGTTGTAAATTTTAGCACAAACATAGCATGCGCCATCATTTGGGACTTTTTAACACCACAAAAGTGATGCGGACCACTTGGGGCTGTTTCACACGAGTCCATTGCGGGAATCCTGCTCCGTGTGTGAGCGTGATGCTCCGTTCTGCAGGAGTGCACTGCATTATACTGATTTATAATGCTCTGTGCCTCTACTTGAACTTACTGATACAGAATCATAGTGACAGCTTTATGTCAGTGTGATCCTGTAGCAGTAACGTCAAGCAGAGCCACATAGCATTATAAATCATGATGATGCCGTACGCTCCTGCAGAACGGAGGATCACGCTCGCACACGGAGCAGGATTCCCGCAATGGACTCGCTCGTGTGAAACAGCCCTAAGTGGTTTGCATCACTTTTGTGGTGTTAAAGTCCCACCAATCTGATATTGATGACCTATCCTGAGGATAGGTCATCAATATTACAAAAGCAGACAGCTCCTTTAACGCCATGCAGAATTTTATATTATCGCACACAATACTGATAAGGCAGCAAAGAGATGACATAAGAAAGAGAAAAATATCTAGGAAGATGCCCCAAATTATCATACGTGTGCACCCCATCATAAAATTAGTGTGATTTCTGCCTGTCCCAGTGGTCTAGTCTTACACTGTTTTACAATTTGGAACAGTATTAAAGGGAACCTGTCACCGGGATTTTGGGTATAGAGCTGAGGACATGGGTTGCTCGATGACCGCTAGCACATCCGCAATATCCAGTCCCCATAGCTCTGTGTGCTTTTATTGTGTATAAAAACCGATTTGATACATATGCAAATGAACCTGAGATGAGTCAGAGCTTGAAAATATGACTCTTCTCTGCTCACACAAGTAAGATATGACTCTAATGTTAATTTGCATATGTATCAAATCGGTTTTTTTACACAATAAAAGCACACAGAGCTATGGGGACTGGGTATTGCGAATGTGCTAGCGGCCATCTAGCAACCCATGTCCTCAGCTCTATACCCAAAATCCCGGTGACAGGTTCCCTTTAATACATTTCAGAGTTCTGTAGAGTGTGACTAGAGCAGCAGTGTGCACGCTCGACTGACACTCCATTCAAATGGGGATCCCCTTTCTCGTGATCAGTGGGGAATCTCAGCAGTCGGACCCACACTGATTAATTATCATCTGTCCTGTCGATAAGTAATACGTTTTCATTCTGACACAACCCCTTTAAAAGGGTTGTCCAGGATTTTGATATTGATTGCTAATCCCGAGTACAGATCGGCAGGGGGTCAGACTCCCGGCACCCTCGCCGATCAGCTGTTTGCGCTCAGTGAACCTCTGGTGTGCTCTGCTGTCTCTTTACACCTTACCAAGCACAGCGCCGTACATTATATAGTGGCTGTGCTTGGTATGGCAGCTCAGTCCCATTACTTGAATGGGACTGGGCTGCGCCAAGGACACGTGACCAATGTACAGTGACGTCACTGTCCTAAGAAAAAGCCTAAGCGTTCATGGAATGACGTGGCCTCTTTGAACATCTGATCAGGGGTCCCAGGAGTTAGACCACCACCAATCTGATATTGACGACCTATCCAGGAAAGGCCACCAATATCAAATTCCCAGATAACCCCTTTAAGCCAGAGGGTTGTAAGTATAAGGCCCCTATCACACGAGCGTGACGGATTAGGTCTGGATGCATTCAGGGTGCGTTCAGTGAAACTCGCACCAAGCAAGTTCAGTCAGTTTTGTCTGCAATTGCGTTCAGTTTTTTCCACGTGAGTGCAATGCGTTTTGATGCGTTTTTCACGCGCATGATAAAAAACTGAAGGTTCACAAACGACATCTCTTAGTAACCATCAGTGAAAAACGCATTGCATTCGTACTTTCTTCCGATGTAATGCGTTTTTCACTGAAGCCCCATTCACTTCTATGGAGCCAGGGCTGCGTGAAAAACTGAAGAATATAGAACATGCTGCGTTTTTCACGCAACGCAGAACTGAGGCGTGAAAAAAAACGCTCATGTACACAGACCCATTGAAATGAATTGGTCAGGATTCAGTGCGGGTGCTATGTGTTCACGCCACGCATTGCACCACCGTGGAAAACTCACTCGTGTGTCAGGTTTTCCTATGGGTTGGATGGATTCAATCTGAAATAGTTTTTTCTTAACTGGACAAACCCTTTAAAGTGGTTTTCCCATAAATCACTTATCCACAGGTTGAGGGAGAAACGTATGACAGCTCAAGGTCCAACTGCTGGGATCCCCACTAATCACAAGAATGGGGGTACCCTGTGTGAATCTGAGCGGTGGTGCCAATGCATGACCACCACTCTATTTCTATGGGACAGCCATGTTCAGCAAGCTGCTTTCTCCTTCAATCCCAAAGAAGTGAATGGAGCAGTGGTCGCCACTCCATGCATAAGGAGGACCCCGTTCTCGTGATCGGTGGGGTTCCCATTGATTATACTTTTACCACCTATCCTGTGGGGAGGAAAAACTTTTACCTACTATTGCCAACTTTGTATTGTCCCTATCACACGTAGATACAGGGACATTCAGGCCATACAGTTTGAAGACTTATCACAACAAACAGCTCCTTATACCTCAGCTGTCTTACTGTCTATCCATCCAACATGCAGTGGCTTCTGGTGGGTTTGTGCAAGAAGTACATCTACTACGTTATTGTGTCTGATTCAGATGGCACAGTCACCTCTCGTAATGTATATGTTTCTAATAAATCTATGGTTCATGTTTCAGGTTTCCATGCTGAATCTCTTTCTAGAATTTCCAACACTTCTGTGCCCGGACAAGACATCAGGCGAGGTCACCACAGAGATCCTGCTGAATATTTTACAACAGATGTCTCCATCATTGAAGGGTATAACCTTAAGATGCCACCTACTGCTAGCAATCGAGACCGTTTTGATTACCACTGATAACTTCAATGGGAATTGCAAAACCGCACAAGAGTTTGCCTCGCTGCTAATGCAGATCATATCGGACATCAATGACAAGAAGCAGGGGGCGGTCAACAGGCCTCTACGTACCGTGGCTTGTGAATGCCTGCGAGAATTGGAAAATTGCTACCCTGGGCTCCTTTCTCAGAGACTGGAGCAGTTATACGCCCTGCAACAGCAAGAGGTTACCAGTGCACATCAATCGTACACGATACTGTACAGCATAGCCTTAAAGAATGCCATACATCTCTTGGCGCAGAAAGATGGACCTTCTAATGGAGCCCTCAAGCAGATACTGATGAGCAATGACAGCTTCCTGTGGAATGCTACAAAAGACATGAAGGAATTACGACCAGCATCAGGTGAGCAACTGTTCCTGCTCCCCTCCAACAGCGAGACGAAAGAACTAAAATCCATGCTGGCTCTGTTATTAGAGGACTCCTATCTCCTGACCTCGGTGTGCCAAAACACCCTGTTCTGGCAAATCATACAGGTGGTGGCCATGGTTAGGACTATATCCCCTGCCATCTTTAAATCGCAGTTGGTACGACTATTTGGCACAAAGGACATATCGTGTTTTCACAGTATCTTGCAGATGAAGGCGGTGTTTACAGACAGTCTGTTCACAGCGGAGGATGAGCACTTCCTCCTTCAGAGGCTGGTGGGCATGACTCTGCACCCGTTGCTCTCTACTCCCGTCAAGTTATTCTATTTAGATTGCTTATTGCACTTTCCAGAGAACAGACCCCTCAATTCTAACCCTGGTGAGAATCTGCCTGTTCTGCTGACCGTCCAGATGACCGCATCCCTGTTCCCCAACATCTTCAATGATAGCCACACAATGCTCTGCAGACAGAACCTATTAAGCATGGTTTATCTTGAAAATGAAGGGTTTCATGCCGAGAGGGGCATAGGATACTTATTTGAACACCTCATGTCCCTGTACAGCATGGTGGACAAAAACGCCAGCAGGGAGACTACTGCCACTTTTTTCCGTGCAGCCTACCTATTCGTGCGATATTTTCATTTTTGCGAGAAGTACATGGAGAATCTGACTAGAAGCCTCTTAGACCTTTATGAGACCAATAGCACTTTAGCCCCTTATTTTATAAACTTGATAAATCAAACGCAAGTCCTGCTGGAATTTCAGGCTTGGCCAGTCTCCCTGGCCAGAGCTTTACAAAGGCAAATAGTGGAACTTCCTGTGGATCAGATGACCTTGAAGAACCTTCCATGGCATCTTAAGGTTCTTTCCAGAGTAGCTCAAGAGAATACAGTTCCACAGACATGTACAGTTATGTTCCTAAGGAAAGTGGTGACTCAGTCTGATCTGTGTCTTAAGGGAGTCTGGGGACTGGGTAACGCTCTGCTTTCTGTGTGCAAGCATGTTCTCCAGCATGAACATCTCAATAAGGTGTTCATGTCTTTGGCAGATCTGTTACAATATCTAATGCATCATTTTGAAGACATTGACATCCAAGACCGATCACGGTTGTATTACATTCTCCTTACCAATGTTTCCAGCGACAAGCTTGGGAAAATCCTCAACATGTCGCCTACTGGTGGCCAGACCAAAGCAAGATCCTTGTCTTCAATTATGACTGAAAGTGAGAACTTCTCCACCTTATTGACTATTCACAATACAGAGAAGACAATTCTCCAGCTAAGCCCAGTGGATGATCATACAAAGATTTTTCCATCTGATCCAGGAGCATCTTTCGAGGAGAATAAAGAGACCGAATACACCATCAAAGAACATTACCAACATCTTGCTGATCATCAAACTTCCTTACTTGCATTGAAGTATCACATGAGTATCAAAGCAAACATTGAAGAAAAGTACCAGAAATTATTCTGTATTATACTCCAATTTGACTTAACGGATGGTTTTTATGAACCAATAGGTGATATCATTGTTCCATGCCTCTACATGGGTCGAAAGGCACCTGTGGTCACGGTCAACTTGGTCCCGAAGGACCCCTATCCATCCTACTTAATTGTGAATGCCACATTTAGCACCCAAGATGGACTGACTTATCATACACGACTTGACCCACTACCCGTATCCTTTCCAGAACTATTTGTCCCATTCCCTTCTCCCGCATCTTGCCATCTGTTTTACACACTTTGGAATGCTTTAAAGTCAGATGACCTGAAGGACAACGAAGAAAGCATATTCTGCTACAAGATGTCAGAATCATCTCTTCATGACGTTGTGCTGTCTTATTTTTCCAAATTTGTTGTGTCCCATCAGGGTCATGAGTACAAAATTGGTCTAGTTCTTCCTCCGAGGTTCCACATATTGATGTGTGCCCAAGTTCAGGATGGCACTGCACAGTTTCATATTAGAACTGATAACTGGAAACTACTGCCACATATGAACGCTCACCTTCTGGATGTGTCCGCTAAGACGTGATCAGAGACATTGCTCCTTTGGTGAATTAAAATGTGTCTGTACGGCTGATGCTGGCTACTGCGTCCACCTCAGAGCTTGTACTTCTACAATAGATTTTCTATAGAGCAGAGATTTTATGTCATATAAAGAAATATATATCTAAAAAAAAAAATCAGTAAATTTTATATTTTTGGTAACGTGTACTAGTCACTGGATTTTAAATAGCAAGCTCCGTATCCTGAAGTAAGTAATGTATGAATGTGGTATGGTTCTTCATTTATTTTGTATTGCAGTTCCTTTAAATACAGAAGACCAGTACTTAAAGGGGTTGTGGCTTATTAGGGCGTATGGACATCACAGGAGGATATCCCCTGCTAGATTTTACAACCTACTTATTTATATGACTTACTTTTTTGACATCTTAAAGGTTTTATTGTGACCTTGGAAACTATTTTTATTTTTATGTCTGGGTAAGAAAATAATTGGTGACTACAGTGTACCCCATGTCACAGACAAGCAAATCACCTCTATACATAGAAGGGCGACATCCCCTGCTTCTAAGTGAAATGCATCAAGCTGTGCGGCAGAAGAGGAGAATAATATGGCTGAAAACTAGGGAAGCCCAAATATATCTGCTCCTTCACGGTTATGATTGTACAAAGAAGCCCAGCCATTATGCAAACTTTTTTTGAAAACTCAGGTATTCTTTAAGGTTTGAGAAATCTGTGTCTCACCCTATTAAAGTAACACTAAGTGCAAGCCAACAAACCATAAGGGCTTCCTCGCACATTGAGGTTATGTTGCATTTTTCTGAGACAATGACGCTATTAAACCCTTAAAGGCATATTCTGGTATATGAAGTTATCCCCCCTATTCACCGGAAGTGCGCACATGTGTTCGGGATCCATGCAGAAGAGCCCGTAGCCTGTGTGAGTGTGGTGGAGATGGCTGCAGGTTAGAAGAAAAAACTGTTTCTATTAAAAGCCCAGAGGACCTCTTAAAGGCTGCACTGCTCACAATGATTTTTGGTCTTGTGACAGCGCAGCCAGAGTTTCTGTGTAGCCCCAGCCTAAGCCCTAGTTCACATGTGATGTGGTCAGTGACTGTGAACCAAAACTAGGAGTGGAGCAATCTGCACCAGTTCTGTGTTTGAGACGCACCTGGCTGTGGCTCACAATCACTGATGTGTGAACTAGGTCTAAGGGCTCATGCACACAATCATGTGTGCCCCTGCTGCGGACTGCAAATAGCGGGTTCACAACTCATGGGCATTGTCCATGTGCACGCCATTTGCAGATGCGGAACCATTGACTTGAATGGGTCCGTGATCCGCAAGAGACGGTCCGCACTGCAAAAAAAAATAGGACATGTTCTATTTTTTTGCGGTTCGGAGGCACAGACCAAAATTCCAAGAAAGCGCTTCGTAGTGCTTCCAATCCGTGCCTCCACTGCTCACCGCTCAGTATCTTGAGGATTGTGGACCCATTCAAGTCAATATTGCGGACCCGCTGTTTGTGGTCCGCAATACAGGCATGGGGCACACGCTCATGTGCATGAGCCCCTAAGGTGAGGTTTTTGGTGCAGTTTGTTGAGCCAAAGCCAGAAGTGGACTCAGCAGTAAGCAGGTATAAGTCCTTCCTTTGTATTTCCTATTCCTTTTTAATCCACTCCTGGCTTTGAAGTCACTGAATCTATTAATATACCCTATATAAAACATAACATTTATTAATAATCATTAAAACTTCTATATCTATTCCCATAAAAATAATAAAGGAAGCGTGATAAATGTTTGGGATGATTACACACAATTAGGGCTCGTTCACACGAACATGTGATGCCCGTTGCCGTATTGCGGACCGCATTTTCGGATCCGCAATACACGGGCACCGTTACGTGTCCATTCCCCATCACGGATGCGGACCCGTTCATTTCAATGGGTCCGCAAATCCGGAGCGGAAGAACGTAACACTACGGAAGCACTACGGAGTGCTTCCTGGGATTCAGTTCCGTGCTTCCGCACCGCAAAAAGATAGAGCTTGCTCTATCTTTTTGCAGAACGGAAGGATCTCAGACCCATTCAAGTGAATGGGTCTGCGATCCCCATGCTCCTGCCCCACGGACGGTGTGAACGAGCCCATAGTCGAACAAAATGACCATCAAGATAGATATTACCACATTTGTGGTTACTCGCGGTCCTGAAGATTCGAATAGCAGGAAAAATGGCAGACCCCAGGTCCTTTTTTTCAGTCAAAACTTGATTGTCATGGGATTCATTGCTTTGGTGATTCTTTACTGGTTTGGTGTGGACCGGTGTTAGGGATTCCGGCTGGGTCACAGAGGCTGGAGGCAAAATATACTGTATCCGCTTTTAGGCATATGGGAATCTGTCCCTCAATCACTATCCTGTCCCTGCCTAAAATCAGAGTAATCGCCCTGAAAGGGGCGGCCCCACTTATCGGTCGATGTGCCCTATAACGGAGTCCCTGTCTGACCAATGTTCCCAGTATGTATACTGCCAAACAAATCAAGGTAAAAGTCCCAAGCAAAACAAAACAAAAAAGATAATAAAGAAAGGTCCCGACGCGTTTCCCCTAATTTGTTAGTAGGTTCATCAGGAGACCAAGTAGGGAAGCACAATGGCGTATATGTGTGATTCCAGCCAAAAGCATTCACAAAACACCTTCCCTCTATGCAAATATCCACTTTTTTTTCACCTCAAATCCAGTCTTCAGGGCCACCTGCCGGTCATGATTTGAGAATATTCCACAGAATGAATAACTGTGGTAAGGGCCCATTCACACGACCATCTATTTGTGCCCAGATTTTTGCGGATCGGATGCGGACCCATTCATTTCAATGGGGCCGCAAAAGATATATACAGCATATTGCTGTCCATTTTTGCGGACAAGAATAGGCATTTCTATCAAGAAGGACATTCCAATCCACAAAATGCGGAACACACGTTGCCGGTATCCGTGTTTTGCAGTCCACAAAAACGGATACAGTCGTGTGAATGGGTCCTATGTCCTGATGCATGGACAATAATGATATCACCTGCTCAATACTAAGGAAATCTTGAAAACATGACCGGCAGGTGGGCCCTGAGGACTGGAGTTAAGGAACACTGCTCTAGCACATCTCCTCCAAATTTAGCCAAGGACCACAAACCATCTTCCATTATCTGCTTCATGGTGAAGCCTCCTTCTCCTCTCACAAGTGAGTTGTTATCGTCTGTGACCACCACAGTTACGTCTATTAGGAGATGAGACTGAGATATACAGATAGGATGACAATACTTGGAGAAAAATGAGGCATCACACAGAAAAGCATCTAAAGTCATGTTGGGGTATATTCACACTTGGCAAATTTGTTGCAGATATTTCTTCAACTGAAAATGAGTTGCGTAAACTGAATACGTTGATTTCTGGTCTGCAGTCACAGGGTCTTTGCGTCACAACAAATGGTCACGTGACACATGGGGAGAAGGTCACCACTCCAGGAACAGCAGGCCTGGGGGCGACAGACACTGGACCAGGAAGTGTGGTCTCCACCCAAGTCGCCCACTCTGGGAGGTCTGTATTAATATTGGATAGCCTGTTTAATAGTTTTTTTTTTTTTTTTCAATTAACAAAATGAACAAGAGAAATCTAAATCCAAGCAATATTTGGTGTGACCACCCTTTTGCCTTCAAAACAGCATCAGTTCTTCTAGGTACACTTGCACACAGTTTTTGACGGTACTTGGCAAGGAGGTTGTTCCAGTCTTCTTGGAGAACTAACCACAGATCTTCTGTGGATGTAGGCTTTTCCCCTAATCTTTCTGTCTCTTCATGTAATCCCAGACAGACTGGGTGATGTTGAGAACAGGGCTCTGTGGGGGCCATATTATCACTTCCAGGACTCCTTGTTCTTTATGTTGAAGATAGATCTTAATAACATTGGCTGTACATTTGGGGTGGTTGTCTTGCTGCAGAATAAATTTGGAGCCAATTAGACACCTTGCCAATGACAGGTACGGATTGGCCATAGCCCCCACAGGAAAATTTTCCGGTAGACCTGAGCCCTCTTTTAACGTCCACCAGCCAGGTACATACAATCTGATCCTCTTACCATCAATTAATGCTAGAAGCATCAAGTACTTAGGCCGCAGCCGCCCTCCTGAATTGAACTGTATTGGCATCCTCAGGACAGTAATACAATTAAAAGGGTTGTGTCACTTCTGTAAATGGCATTTATTATGTAGAGAAAGTTAATACAAGGCACTTCCTGATGTATTGTTATTATCCATATTGCTTCCTTTGCTGGCTTGATCCATTTTTCCATCACATTATACACTGCTCGTTTCCATGGTTACAACCACCCTACAATCCATCAGCGGTGGCCGTGCTTGCACACTATAGGAAAAAGCACTAGCCTATGTGCACTCCCGTGGTCCCGGCCGGCACTTTTTCCTATACAAGCACGACCACCGCTGGTGGATTGCAGGGTGGTTGTAACCATGGAAACGAGCAGTGTATAATGTGATGGAAAAATGGATCAAGCCAGCAAAGGAGGCAATATGGATAATAACAATACACTAGAAAAGCTACAATTTATGGGGAAATTGTGTGAAGTGTTCTTGCCTCCACCAGTAGTCTACAACTGGAGTGGGCGGAGTAACTGGCTGGAGTAACTGTGGAAAGGTTGGACTGGGCAGAGTAACTTTATGGGGTGAGTAAAGATGGTAAACATTACACTAACCAATTGATTGATCAAATTTAAAAAGTGCACATGGCGAGTTTGATAGAGTGAGAAATGCATTTATTTATATAGCACATTCAATTGCAATGTTGTTGCCCAAAGTGCTTCACAGTTACATTAAACATACATTTATAAAAACATTAGCAGCATTATCAAGCCTAGCAGATGAAGCTATGACCACATGCATTTGGGGGGTCTCAGCATCTTGACGTAGAATGGAGGTGAAGGTGTGCTGTCTGTTTGATAATCAGTGTTCACAATTACTGTTTCCTGGCATCGCTCATGCCCGTTTATGCTGGCTCTAAGCGTGTGACACCACATCACTATGTACCTCCTGGGCACATTCACTGTCACAAACCTCCATTTCCGCTATGCTGCTGTGGGGCTCCGGATCCCGAATGTCACAAACCTCCATTTCCACTATGCTGCTGTGGGGCTCCGGATCCCGAAAGCGTGGGTATGAAAGGTCCAGTTTAGTCCAGCGTATCTTTGCAGCTTTAGATCTCTTTCCGTTAGATGGCATGATGATATTCACACAGCTGTAATTTCTTTTCGTAAATGTAACTAGTTGAAACACCTCAAATACTCTCTACTGTATAAAACTTTTTTCCAAACTTTTAAAGGGGTTGGCCACCCTAAGTATCAAAAATCTAAAGTGCCCCAGACAATAGCCCAAACTATGAAGTATTTATATCATGCTAAATGTGCCGGCTAAATGTGATTTTTCTAACCTGTTCACCATGACATGTTCCCCTGAGGAGCTCCTCAGACAGGCTGTGTGGGCGGAGCAGCTGTAAAGTGAAAGTAAATATCCCAGCATGCACTGCAGCAAGCATCTTCAGAGGAGTAGTCACATGACGTCCCCGCCCACCTCTGTTCCTATAGAGACACGAGCCCCTCGGACTTAGAAAGCCCACCCCAGTCCCAGCAGTAAAGAGGTCACTTCTCTGGTGGTTGCCGATCTTCAAACAGTTGTAGTTTAAAGGGCTTCTGTCACCCCACAAAAGTCATATTTTTTTTTTTTGGATAGTTACATTCCTTATAGCGCGATATAGGAGAATATAATCTTATCACTTACTTTCATGCGGCCGTTTCTTTAGAAAACGAAGTTTTATAATATGTAAATTAGGTCTCTACCAGCAAGTAGGGCGTCTACTTGCTGGTAGCCGCAGCAGAAAACCGCCCCCTCGCCGTGTTGATTGACAGGGCCAGCCGGGATCTCCTCCTCCGGCCAGCCCTGTCGGCATTTCAAAAATCGCGCGCCTGTGTTGAATCTGCACAGGCGCTCTGAGATGAGGAGGCTCGTCTCCTCAGAACTCCCTCAGTGCGCCTGCGCCGATGACGTCTTCTATTTCGGTGATGTCATCGGCGCAGGCGCACTGAGGGAGTTCTGAGGAGACGAGCCTCCTCATCTCAGAGCGCCTGCGCCGAATGAACAGAGGCGCGCGATTTTTGAAATACTGACAGGGCCGGCCGGAGGAGGAGATCACGGCTGGCCCTGTCAATCAACACGGCGAGGGGGCAGTTTTCTGCTGCGGCTACCAGCAAGTAGACGCCCTACTTGCTGGTAGAGACCGGATTTACATATTATAAAACTTCGTTTTCTAAAGAAACGGCCGCATGAAAGTAAGTGACAAGATTATATTCTCCTATATCGCGCTATAAGGAATGTAACTATCCAAAAAAAAAAAAAGACTTTTGTGGGGTGACAGAAGCCCTTTAAAAATTATAAATCCTACAGCAAAGAGCTTTATATTGTGAGAATCACAAGACCCCGACCTACATGTTGATGCATAATGAAGGCACAGTCGCAGTTTAAAAATTGCCCTTCAAATTTGAGGAGCGTGGCTAGAGTGGAGTTTCAATGAATGTCAATGGGCGGCGTGAGTTGCAAACAAATGGTCATATTGTGAAAACTATCAGGACTATGGCTTAGCCGTGGACATTTTTAGTGGCAGCAGGGATAGCTGAACGTTTTGATATACGATTTGTGTAGGTGGGTTTGAAAATGAGAGAGTGGTGGCAGTTTAGAAATCATGTCCTGATTTTTCAGCTCTCACTCTAGTTTTGAACATTCCGCCATTCATTCCTATAGGACCAATTTCGCCACAAAAACGCAGATATTTCGTGAACCATTTGACGAAACGTTCCACAAAGTAATAGCACACCAATTGGGAACAATCCGCACGTTTCGGTATATTACTGTCTATGTAGTGTAAAAACTGTGGGAGGAGTTAGGGTGGTAAATTTGGCTATAATAATGAGAATATACAGTTGTGTTCAAAATAATAGCAGTGTGTTTAAAAAAGTTAATAAAGCTCAAAATCCTTCTGATAGCTTTTATTTCCATACACACAAATGCATTGGGAACACTACACATTCTATTCCAAATCAAAACATGAAGGAAAATATATCAAAATTGTGTTGTTCCTCTAAAAAAAATGTAAGATAAGTGAATATTAGACTGTTAAAGGGTTTCTATCACTTCGTTTCACCTATTTAGCTTTCAGACACTAGCGATCCGCTAGTGTCTGCTTTATCTAACCATCCTAATATAAGAGCTTATTGTCCTGCCGTTTAGCTAAAAAAATAACTTATATAGATATGCAAATGAGCCTCTAGGTGCTATGGGGGCGTGATTAGCACCTAGAGGCTCCGTCTACCTTAACAAACTGCCGCCGCCCAGCGCGTCCCTCCAGCCCGCCCATCTCCTCCAGAATGCGATGCTCCTCGTATTCGGCGCATGCGCAGTGAATGTCTGATCGCTTCCCTGCTCAGACATCTCCACTGCGCCTGCGCCGATGACGTCATAGTGCTCCGAGGAACAGGCGCAGTGGAGATGTCTGAGCAGGGAAGCGATCAGACATTCACTGCGCATGCGCAGAACAGAGACGCGCACGGAGAGGATCGCTTCAGCTGGAGATGGGCGGGCTGGAGGGACGCGCTGGGCGGCGGCAGTTTGTTAAGGTAGACGGAGCCTCTAGGTGCTAATCACGCCCCCATAGCACCTAGAGGCTCATTTGCATATCTATATAAGTTATTTTTTTAGCTAAACGGCAGGACAATAAGCTCTTATATTAGGATGGTTAGATAAAGCAGACACTAGCGGATCGCTAGTGTCTGAAAGCTAAATAGGTGAAACAAAGTGATAGAAACCCTTTAAAAAAAATAGCAGTTTGTATTCTTTAGAAACTCAAACATTCACTATATAAACTGAAACATGTTTGAAGATTTTGCTTTCCTTTGAATCACTTAACTAATATTTAGTTGTATAACCGCTGTTTCTGAGAACGGCTGTACATCTGTGTTGCATGGAGTCAACCAACTTCTGGCCTCTGTGAACAGGTATTCCAGCCCAGGATGATTGGACTACATTCCACAGTTCTTCTCTATTTCTTGGTTTGGCCTCAGAAACTGCATTTTTTATGTCACCCCACAAGTTTTCTATTGGATTAAGATCCGGGGATTGGGCTGGCCACTCCATAACGTCAATCTTGTTGGACTGGAACCAAGATGTTGCAGGTTTACTAGTGTGTTTGGGGTCATTGTCTTGTTGGGACACCCATTTCAAGGGCATTTCCTCTTCGGCATAAGGCAGCATAAACCTCTTCAAGTAATCTGATGTATTCAAACTGATCCATGATCCCTGGTATGCGATAAATAGGCCCAACTCCGTAGTATGAGAAACATCCCCATATCATGACGCTTGCACCACCATGCTTCACTGTCTTCACAGTGTACTGTGGCTTGAATTCAGTGTTTGGGGGTCGTCTCCGGCCACTAGACCCAAAAAGAACAATCTTACTTTCATCAGTCCGCAAAATATCTCTTTAGGCCAGTCAATGTGCTCTTTGGCAAATTGTAACCTCTTCAGCACATGTCTTTTTTCAACAGTGGGACTTTGCGGGGACTTCTTGCAGATAGCTTGGCTTCACAAAGGCGTCTTCTAATTGTAACAGTGCTCACAGGTAACTTTAGACCTTCTTTGATCTTCCTGGAGCTGATTGTTGGCTGAGTCCTTGCCATTTTGGCTATTCTTCTATCCATTAGAATGGTAGTTTTTCGCTTTCTTCCACGTCTTTCAGGTTTTGGTTGCCATTTTAAAGCATTTGCGATCATTTTAGCTGAGCAGCCTATCATTTTCTGCACTTCATTATATGTTTTCCCCTCTCCAATCAACTTTTTAATCAAGGTACACTGTTCTTCTGAACAATGTCTGGAACAACCCATTTTCCTCAGAACTTCAGAGAGAAATGCACTGTAACCAGTACAACATTTGCTGCCTTCCTTCCTTAAATAAGGGCAATAATTGCCACCTGTTTTTCAAAGAATGAATGACCTCACTCATTGAACTCCACACTGCTATTATTTTGAACATACCACTTTCAATTAGTGATTCAATTGCAGAGAATCAGCAGTATGCATGTCATGACTGTTGGGTCTGTTGGATTTCTATTACTCTAGTACAGCTGCTAGTAAATTATTTGCCATGTAGAAATATCATTTCTACCAAAAACAGTAATTGATCAGGTTAGTGATGTCTGACTGCTATTATTTTGAACACAACTGTACAGTCGTGGCCAAAAGTTTTGAGAATGACACAAATATTAGTTTTCACAAAGTTTGCTGCTAAACTGCTTTTAGATCTTTGTTTCAGTTGTTTCTGTGATGTAGTGAAATATAATTACACGCACTTCATACGTTTCAAAGGCTTTTATCGATAATTACCTGACATATATGCAAAGAGTCAGTATTTGCAGTGTTGGCCCTTCTTTTTCAGGACCTCTGCAATTCGACTGGGCATGCTCTCAATCAACTTCTGGGCCAATTCCTGACTGATAGCAACCCATTCTTTCATAATCACTTCTTGGAGTTTGTCAGAATTAGTGGGTTTTTGTTTGTCCACCCGCCTCTTGAGGATTGACCACAAGTTCTCAATGGGATTAAGATCTGGGGAGTTTCCAGGCCATAGACCCAAAATGTCAACGTTTTGGTCCCCGAGCCACTTGGTTATCACTTTTGCCTTATGGCACGGTGCTCCATCGTGCTGGAAAATGCATTGTTCTTCACCAAACTGTTGTTGGATTGTTGGAAGAAGTTGCTGTTGGAGGGTGTTTTGGTACCATTCTTTATTCATGGCTGTGTTTTTGGGCAAAATTGTGAGTGAGCCCACTCCCTTGGATGAGAAGCAACCCCACACATGAATGGTCTCAGGATGCTTTACTGTTGGCATGACACAAGACTGATGGTAGCGCTCACCTTTTCTTCTCCGGACAAGCCTTTTTCCAGATGCCCCAAACAATCGGAAAGAGGCTTCATCGGAGAATATGACTTTGCCCCAGTCCTCAGCAGTCCATTCACCATACTTTCTGCAGAGGATCAATCTGTCCCTGATGGTTTTTTTGGAGAGAAGTGGCTTCTCTGCTGCCCTTCTTGACACCAGGCCATCTTCCAAAAGTCTTCGCCTCACTGTGCGTGCAGATGCGCTCACACCTGCCTGCTGCCATTCCTGAGCAAGCTCTGCACTGGTGGCACTCTGATCCCGCAGCTGAATCCTTTTTAGGAGACGATCCTGGCGCTTGCTGGACTTTCTTGGACGCCCTGAAGCCTTCTTAACAAGAATTGAACCTCTTTCCTTGAAGTTCTTGATGATCCTATAAATTGTTGATTGAGGTGCAATCTTAGTAGCCACAATATCCTTGCCTGTGAAGCCATTTTTATGCAACGCAATGATGGCTGCACGCGTTTCTTTGCAGGTCACCATGGTTAACAATGGAATAACAATGATTTCAAGCATCACCCTCCTTTTAACATGTCAAGTCTGTTATTTTAACCCAATCAGCCTGACATAATGATCTCCAGCCTTGTGCTCGTCAACATTCTCACCTGAGTTAACAAGACGATTACTGAAATGATCTCAGCAGGTCCTTTAATGACAGCAATGAAATGCAGTGGAAAGTTTTTTTTGGGATTAAGTTAATTTTCATGGCAAAGAAGGACTATGCAATTCATCTGATCACTCTTCATAACATTCTGGAGTATATGCAAATTGCTATTATAAAAATTTAAGCAGCAACTTTTCCAATTTCCAATATTTATGTAATTCTCAAAACTTTTGGCCACGACTGTATATGTGAGATAACAGTAAGTGGTCTTGCCATGCAAGAAAACTTAATTAGTTAAGTGCCTTGTATTAAATTGCTCTACATGATAAATGCCACTTGCTAAAGTGAGGCAGCCCCTTTAAATACTGTGGCGGGGTGGCAGTATTTTGTGCTGCACTAAGGTATTGCTGGTCCTGTCTACTTCTGTTGTCCCTGCCCTCTGTCATTTTGAATCCATAAAGCCACTTTTATTTTTTTTCCAGGGCCACTTTAAGTTCCCGGTCTGCCCCTGCCTGATGGTATTATATGATGCATAAATATCTGCCTGTATCAAGCTCTTTTGAAGCACAAAGAAACAGGCACTGTTGAGGACTGTTGGTCAGCCATGGAAACTTAGTGCATCAGATAAAAGACACATCAGGGCACATTTATTAAGACCGGCTTTTTAGATGCCGGTCTTAATAAACCCCTGCGCTGGTGGTGGATCCAAAGAGTTATGAAGAGGCGCTGGTCTCTACATAACTTCGGCGGATCCACCACGGCTTCTAAATGTAAGACAGCATCCTTACAGGTGTAGAAAATGGTAAATGATACGGGCCTTCCAGCCCCGTCCCCGCCATGCCCACTTTTTTAGACCTGGCATGAGCGGGGAAAAGTCAGATTACTTTGCGCTGCTATCTGTGCCAGAAATACGCCCAATTCAAAATCGGAACAGGTCCAGCAGTTCCATCAGATTAGAACTGGCAGAAACCACTGGGACCCAGATACACCCATCTACTGTTCGGAGAAAAGTCTGGACAGAAGTGGTCTTAATGGAAAAATTGCATGCAATGGTTTTTGTCCATCTGAAAACTGGACAGATCCCATTATAGTCCATGGGGTACAGTGGTGAACAGCAGTGTCTGGCTAGGCCGGATCCATTCTCTGCCTGAACAGCCTGCTGGATCAGTTAAATGGAGGTGTGAACCTACCCTCCCTATATGTGTGATTCATCGGTTTGTACAGGGCTAGATTATTTATTACAGTAGCTTACTGGTTAGCATACAAAGAAAAAATATATTGTTAAAGTGGTCTTTTCTACCAAGGCCATGGTTTCTCATTGGTTATTATGTGAGATCTACATTATTATGTCCAGCAGAGGGCACTAAAACTGAACATGTTGAAAACTATTACCATGGTCATTTACAGTATTATTTATTATACTCACTTACATAGCGATACTTTATTCCTCAGCGCTTTACAGACATTAGCATCACACTATCCCCAATGGGGCTCACAATCTAAGGTCCCTATCAGTATGTCTTTGGAGTGTGGAAGAAAACCGGAGAACCCGGAGGAAACCCACACAAACACGGGGAGAACATAGAAACTCCATGCAGATGTTGTCCTTGGTCAGAACCCCAGCGCTGCAAGGCAACAGTGCTAACCACTGAGCCACCATGCTGCACTTAGTCATGGCCAAAAGCTTTGAGACTGACATTCTGATTTTCATAAAGTTTGCTGCTTTAGTTTTTAGGCCTCGTCCACACTTCCATGTCAGTATGACATACATGAATTAAAACATCCTTATATAATCCGTGAAGATGTCCAGGTGTCGACCCCCACCAATCAGATACTGAGAATCGGTCCAGAGGATAGGTCATCAGTATCAAAATCATAGACAACCCCTTTAAAGAAGACCTTTCATCTGTTTAGCCCTAGTCTAATTAGGGTCTTACCTTATAGGGCGGCCCCCACTGTCGTCATCGCACTTTGAAAAAAAAAAAAAAAAGACCCCCGATACTATGTTTGTCTGCTGTTGTCCCCCGTTGATTTCGGCGCCTTATATTCTAATTAGTCAACTTGGTTATACTAGGCCGAGACTGGAGCGGTTCTCTTCTCCCTGGCTGTGAGCGCATCCAATCAAAGCGCACCGCTCATAGCCAGGGAGGAGCTCAACAGCGGGATCTTTTAAAAAAAAAAAGTGCAATGACATTAGTGGGGGCCGCCCTATAAGGTAAGACCCTAATTAGACTAGGGGTAAACAGATGAAAGGTCCTCATCATTTCAGTGATCTTCTCGTTGGCTCAGGAGAAAATGGTAACGAGGACATGGCAGCTGATATGTCATGCTGATTGAATTAGAAGAGCAAACTGGTTGCTCTAAAAGGAAGGTGGTGCTTGAAATCATTGTCTTCTTTTAACCATGGTTACCAGGGGCGGACTAGCAATAGAACTTACAGGGAAATGTCCCAGGGGGCCGAATGAACCCTCCTCACTGCCGCCGGCTGAGTACATAGTGAGCTCTCAGCGGCAATTAATGCTGTGAGAATCAGGTACTCATTTAACCAGCCAGTGACCGCACACGTTCTCCTGAATTCAACTGTGGCCCACAACTGGAGAAGGAGGACGGAACATGGCAGCTATTGATGGCCACCACAGAGGGTTATCTTTTGGGGCAGTATATTGTGCTGCACTGTGGTATATGGCTCTGCTGGGACAGTATTTTGCGCTATGGTATTGCTGACCCCTCCTATTTATGTTGCCCCACCGTCTCACAATTTAGACCCGCCTACAACATGGGGCCACTTTTATTTATATATTTTTTTTGTCCAGGGCCACTAACTTCCCAGTCCGTACCTGATGGATACCTTCAAGGAAACACATGCAGTCATCATTGCTTTACATCAAAATGGCTTTACAGTTAAGAACATTGCTTCTTTTAAGAATGCACCTAAATCAATCGTGTATCAGATCATCAAGGTTCAGTTGCTGCTAACAAGTCTTCCAGGTGCCCAAGAAAGTCTCGCAAGTGCAGGACAATCTCCCAAAGAGGGTTCAGCTACAGAATTGGTTCCCCACCAGTGCACAGCTTGCTCTGGAATGGCAGCAAACTGGTGCGAGTGCACATGCTTTTGGAGGATGGCCTGGTGTCAAGAAGGACAGCAGAGAAGCCAATTCCAAGGATAGAATTATATTCTGCAGGAAGTTCAGGGACTGGACTGCAGAGAACTGGGGTAAAGTAAATTTCGTTGATAATGCTCCCTTCAGACTGTTTGGAACATCTGGAAAAATGATTGTCTGGAGACAAAAAGGTCAGCGTTATCATGAATCCTCTTTGATGCCAACAGTAAAGCATCCTGAGACCATTCACGTGTAGGGCTGCTTCTCATCCAAGGGAGTGGGCTCTCACAATTATGACTAAGAACACTGCCATACATAAAGAATGGTATTAAAACATCCTCCAAGAGCAATGTCTCAGAACCATCCAAGAGCAATGATGGTGATGAACAATGTTTATTCCAGCATGATGGAGCACCATGTCACAGGGCAAAAGTGATACGAAGTGGCTTGGTAAACAACTTTGAAATTTTGGGTCCATATCCAGGGAACTCACCAGATCTCAATCCTCAAAGAGCAGAAAAACACCGAAATTGTGATAAACTCCAAGCACTGATTAAGCAAGAATAGGTTGTCATCAGTCAGGATTTGGCCCAGAAGCTGATGTCCAGCATGCCAGGGAGAAACACAGAAGTCTTTAAAAACGAGAAGGGTCAAGACTGGAAATATTGAGTCTTTGCATAAACTTGATCAATAAAAGGGTAAAAAAAAAAATATATATATATATATATATATATATACTGCTCAAGAAAATAAAGGGAACACTTAAACAACACAATGTAACTCCAAGTCAATCACACTTCTGTGAAATCAAACTGTCCACTTAGGAAGCAACACTGAGTGACAATCAATTTCACATGCTGTTGTGCAAATGGGATAGACAACAGGTGGAAATTATAGGCAATTAGCAAGACACCCCCAATAAAGGAGTGGTTCTGCAGATGGTGACCACAGACCACTTCTCAGTTCCTATGCTTCCTGGCTGATGTTTTGGTCACTTTTGAATGCTGGCGGTGCTGTCACTCTAGTGGTAGCATGAGACGGAGTCTACAACCCACACAAGTGGCTCAGGTAGTGTAGCTTATCCAGGATGGCACATCAATGCGAGCTGTGGCAAGAAGGTTTGCTGTGTCTGTCAACGTAGTGTCCAGAGCATGGTGGCGCTACCAGGAGACAGGCCAGTACATCAGGAGACGTGGAGGAGGCCGTAGGAGGGCAACAACCCAGCAGCAGGACCGCTACCTCCGCCTTTGTGCAAGGAGGAACACTGCCAGAGCCCTGCAAAATGACCTCCAGCAGGCCACAAATGTGCATGTGTCTGCTTAAACGGTCAGAAACAGACTCCATGAGGGTGATATGAGGGCCCGACGTCCACAGGTGGGGGTTGTGCCTACAGCCCACCACTGTGCAGGACGTTTGGCATTTGCCAGAGAACACCAAGATTGGCAAATTCGCCACTGGTGCCCTGTGCTCTTCACAGATGAAAGCAGGTTCACACTGAGCACATGTGACAGTCTTGAGACGCCGTGGAGAATGTTCTGCTGCCTGCAACATCCTCAAGCATGACCGGTTTGGCATTGGGTCAGTAATAGTGTGGGGTGGCATTTCTTTGGAGGGCCACACAGCCCTCCATGTGCTCGCCAGAGGTAGCCTGACTGCCATTAGGTACCGAGATGATATCCTCAGACCCCTTGTGAGACCATATGCTGGTGCGGTTGGCCCTGGGTTCCTCCTAATGCAAGACAATGCTAGACCTCATGTGGCTGGAGTGTGTCAGCAGTTCCTGCAAGACGAAGGCATTGATGCTATGGATTGGCCCGCCCGTTCCCCAGACCTGAATCCAATTAAGCACATCTGGGACATCATGTCTCGCTCTATCCACCAACGTCACGTTGCACCACAGACTGTCCAGGAGTTGGCAGATGCTTTAGTCTAGGTCTGGGAGGAGATCCCTCAGGAGACCGTCCGCCACCTCATCAGGAGCATGCACAGGCGTTGTAGGGAGGTCATACAGGCACGTGGAGGCCACACACACTACTGAGCCTCATTTTGACTTGTTTTAAGGACATTACATCAAAGTTGGATCAGCCTGTAGTGTGTTTTTCCACTTTAATTTTGAGAAATCCAGACCTCCATGGGTTGAAAAATTTGATTTCCATTTTTTAATTTTTGTGTGATTTTGTTGTCAGCACATTCAACTATGTAAAGAACAAAGTATTTCAGAAGAATATTTAATTAACTCAGATCTAGGATGTGTTATTTTTGTGTTCCCTTTATTTTTTTGAGCAGTGTATATACACACACACACCTATGAAATGCTTATAATTGTACTTCATTATACCATAGAAACATCTGACAAAAAGATCAAAAAACCCTGAAGCAGCAAAACACCATGGCCCAGTGTTACATTAGAGGTACAAAAGGCTGAGTTCACACAGAATTTCTCAGACATGGATTGTGGTGCAGATTATGTATCTAAAATCCACGTAGAAAATGCAGGCAATTCACTTCTCACTGACTTTAATGGAAAAACCTCACAATTTACACAACGTGGTTTTTTTTTACCTCCGGCTCGCGGCACGGAAAAAAGAAGAGACGTTTTCATTCTTGGTGCAGATTCCACACCAAATCTACATCTAAACTTCACATGAAATAGGTAGGATCAAAAACCAAGTGGAATTTTGAAGCGGGTTCCACGTAATCTCTTTTTTAGCGTATAAACAGTGTGACCATCAGCACCGCAGCTCCATTTTCACTCAGAATTTCTCTGCATTGTGTAGTTCAGTGCGCAAATCTAAACTGAAAATCTGCAGCATTTACCCCAAAATCGACAGTGAAATATCAAACACAATAAACCATATTGGATTTTTGTTTCTTTGGGCCTTCTTTTTTCATAGATCTTAGCAGGTTTTTTTTATCCTGCATGTTAACACATTGGGGGAAGTTACTTCTCTAAATGCACCAGAATTCTGCCTCAGAAAAATGACGCTCCCCAAGTAGTTCGGTCGGATGCAGTGTCTATCGCCATGATTTTGCCAAAGTAATATTTGAATCCAGCCTTATCATATAAAGTCCTCTCCAGTTCTGGAAACCATTCTAAAACTCTGGCAGGTAAGCCTTGATATAGCAAGTTGATTAGCACCCATTTAAGGCTACTTTCACTTTAGCGGCAGCCTTCTCCGGCAGGTAGTTTTATTCCGGCCGCCTCTCGGCATGTTTGTCGTGCTGCGGCCAGACCTCCAGCCTGCCCCCATTATAGTGAATGGGGCCGGAGTGGACTTCTGGCGGCACGCGTGCACTAGAGGCAGCATGGATCCGGCAGGCTGTTCACCTGCCGGAGAAGGCTTCCGCTAACGTGAAAGTAGCCTAACTCCATTTACATGGCGCGATCCTCGTCATTATATGTCCAAATGATCCTTAATGCGATCGCTCATGCACATACAGTTTTACTGTCAGCAGTACGTCCCTGTATAAGGCTACTTTCACACTGGCGTTCGGTGCGGATTCGTCTTGTATCTGCACAGACGGATCCGCACCGATAATGCAAACGCTTGTATCCGTTCATAACAGATCCGTTTGCATTATTCATTTTAAAAAAAAGTAAGTCAAAACGGATCCGTCTTGACTTACATTGAAAGTCAATGGGGGACAAATCAGTTTTCAAGTGCACCATATTGTGTCAGTGAAAAACTGAACCGTCCCCATTGACTTACATTGCAAGTCCGGACGGATCCGTTTGGCTCCGCATAGTCAGACGGTAACCAAAACGCTGCAAGCTGCGTTTTAGTGACCGCCTCAAAAACGCAACGGAGACCAAACGCAGCCAAATTTATGCATTCTAAACGGATCCTTCTCCATTCAGAAAGCATTGGGGCTGAACTGATCCGTTTTGGGCTGCTTGCGAGAGCCCCGAAACGGATCTCACAAGCGGACCCAGAAACGCCAGTGTGAAAGTAACCTAACTGGGGCAATGTAAAACTGAAAAGTGCTTTTATTGTCAGTAAAACAAGCGTTTGTCAGGTTTACATGGAGAAATGATCTGAAAAGTGCATTCATTTGCCTGATCATAGGCCCATGTAAATGAGCATTAAAGGGGTTGGCCAGGATTTCAGTACTGATGGCCTGTCCTCAGGATAGGCCATCGATATCAGATCGGCGGAGGTCGCACCTCTGTTGTTGCTCCAGTTCCAGAACATTGTGTAGTGGACAGGAGTGGTAACTGCTGCATACAACACTTTTACACAACCGTACAAAAAACACAGTTGATATCCTTACACAAGTTTAGTTTATTGAGGTTAGGGTGCTGGGGTTTACAAATGTCCCTTTCCCAGTAAACCCTCCAAAGTCAGCACCCACTCTCCAACATCATGTAAAATGAGAGGCATGTGGGATAAATGGTGTTCCGACAAATAAAAAAATTATTATTTATATATATATATATATATATATATATATATATATATATATATATATATATTAGATTTTCTTTTTACAAATACGGACTTAAAGTATAACTGTCGTATTTTTTTTTTTTGGAGTATTGGATTGTGGGGATTATTATAACCTTGGTGGCCCCATTTCAACTTTTCACTGTGTATTCAATTACCCCTTAATTCCACAGTTTTGTTCCCTGTACTGCCTACTTTTACCTGTGCTTAAAATAGGGTTGCTAGGCATGGTCCGCTGCGTGCAAGGTCACATTACTGACAGCCAGGGACTGTAAGTAAATGATTAATGCCAGGTCCTCCCCAGCAGCTGATAACAGTGCCTGGGCTGTGTGCACTTCTCCCTGTCCCTGCGCTTGGCAGACGCTCCCTCACTCAGCAGAGCTGGAGAATGCAGAGTTGGAGCAGCACAGACCAGGGAAGGCAGATCTGCCATCTGCTCAGTGTATAAATGAAAGCAACATGTGGTAAGAGGACCCCTTTGTGCTGCAGGAGATTAACCCTTTAGGGGGAGGGCTCTGGTTACTGACACTTTTGGGGGGCTATTGTTACTGGCTAGTGAGGGCAGGCGGGATTAGCCTCAGGGTGAGGGCAGTGGCGGCCATCTTAACTGAATAGTGAAATTGCAGTTTTATGCAGACTGGTTGCTAAGGGATGAATCTTATTAAATATGGGGTAAGTCAGTCTAATAGTAACTGATTCTGGAATATCATGTTATTAGTAACTACATATATGAAAATTGAAATTGGGGTCTAAGTGTGACAGTTATCCTTTAAAGGGCATCTGTCAGCAGTTTTGTACATATGAATCTGACTGACCTGTTGCATGTGAACTTGGCAGCTGAAGGCATCTGTGTTGGTCCCATGTGCCCGCATTGCTAAGAAAATGATGTTTTAATATATGCAAATGAGCCTCTAGGAGCAACGGGGGCGTTACAGTTACACCTAAAGGCTCTGCTCTAGGGCCAGGTGTGATCACGTTTACACTGCCTAGTCCTGTCAATCAAAGTAGAGAGGACACAGCAGTTTTAGAGAAAACAGATGCCTTTAATAGTTATTTGAGCTGTATCAGGATCACTGATATTTTGTACAATTTTCAATAAAATTAGTAAATAAAAAATACATCTCCAATCTCTCTGAACATTTCATTATTTTAACAATTTAAAGGAACAACCCACTCAATAAAACAGTCCTATTTACAGCAGAGCACTAGATTTCCCTTCTGGTAAGGGGCGAGCATCCATGAGGCGAGGTAAAAGACAGGGCATTGGTACTGTACACAAGGCACCGACGTCTGATCCTCAGCTACTTATACACATGAAGTCTAAGGGCCTGGTTAATTGGTCAGTCCTCTGAAGTTGGGCTCGGCACTGGAAGGAAGTGCAATCTGCTCATTCAGTAACTTATCAATAATGTTAATTTCAGCATCTCTCTTCTCAATTTTCTCAAAGGGAGTCCAGGACATGTCATGTTGCAGTTTGTACGCGGCAAGAAATTCATGAGGACAGCTTGGACCCCAGTCCTACAGAGGACGAAGAAGGAAAAATAGTTACTGAAACTGAACATCCTCTTTATATAGCTAGAAATACCTTAATCTACCTGCAGATTCCCCCGTGGCTCTTCCTAATGGGGCTAGTCAGCCACCGCCATTAAAAACGGGGGCATCTAGAGCTAGAGGGAGCTCTCAAAGAAAAAGAAAGTAGGGTTGGAATGAGGCCTAGGCTATATGTACACAGCACACCTGTTGCTGCGCCAGCACAGAAGCGGAAAAGGTGCTTGTATGTTTGCCCTGTGAGGAAGCGCAAAGCGAAACGATCGTCAGGCGGATGCTCCAGACTGGGTCAGTAATATGGACTTTCTGTGTGATTTCTATTGGCAGCATTATACCTTGGGTGTGCATAGGTATATCACCGCCCCTCACACTCCAGGGTTGTGCGGTGGATTGCAATATATGGACGCATGTTTGCTATAATGAGCCCCATGTGATGATGCTGCTATTTGATAGTGTACTAGTCCCTTGATGTCTGGAGCTTATTTTTACTGACACTCCAGTGTTCTCATGGTTGCTGCTTTATGTATTTTAGAATGTAATTACTGTGTTTTATATGGATTTCTAATAAAGTATTACATTTACAATATTTACTTGCGTGGTAGCTTTTTTTTAGCATTATAGGTGGTGTACGGATGATTCCATGTGAAATACTTATGGTATTAATTTTTTGGGTGTTTTATGTTTGCACTGCCCCACCTCTTACAGCTGTCTGAGGCAGAAAATACGTTAAAGGGATATTCCAGCATTTTGTAAAATGAGGCTGGGGGCAGTGTAAAATTTTAAGAAAAAAAACCCCACACCTTTAAAAGGTCCTGCGGGTCCCATGCCACTGCTCCAATCCCCACGGGGCCTGTACTGATGACATTATGTTAATCGGTCCAGAAACAGCGACAGACAATCACTGGCCTCAGTGGTCACATGTACATGAATGGCACATCACTGCTGAGGGCAGCGACTGGCTGCAGCAGTTGGGAAAGATGAACGGCTTGTGCCTACTGTAGAGAGCTCCACTGAAACATAATGAAACTGCCATAGGCTGCAATGTTAAAGGGGCTATCCAGGAATTTGATACTGATGGCCTATCCTCAGGATTTTGGGACCCCCACTAATCTGATATTGATGACCTATCATCAATATCAAATTGCGGGATAACCCCTTTAAATCACCACAGTCTATGAGAGAAGCAATCAGACGATCACATGTTAAAGTCTCCTATGGGGACTTAAAGGGGTTATCCAAGTTCTCAAACAGCCCCCCTATGTGCCGGGCCCCTCACAGGTAATATACATACCCGGCTCCCTGCTTCCGGCGCCCGCACTGCCACTTCTCCCTGTACACGGATGAAAACATCCGGTGTCGGGGGGGAGCAGCCAATGGAAGGCGGGGGCGGGGACGAGCCCCCCCCCCGACACCGGATGTTTTCATCCGTGTATATGGAGAAGCGGCAGTGGCAGTGCGGGCACCAGGGGCGGCTGTTTAAGAACTTGGATAACCCCTTTAAAGGAAATGTGTCTCCAAAAATGTTATCTCCCAGTTAAAACCAGATAGTAATACATCTCCTTTTTCTAATCTGTTTATTTTCTGATTGCAGATTTATTTATTCTATTCTCATGAACATGATTATGGTGGCGGCCATCTTGCCTGTGCTGTTGTTAATAGCATTTAGAAAGGATTAGGAGAATTGCTTTACGGCAGCCCCATGGTCCATAGACACAATGGTCTGGACGAGACCTCAGTGACTTCTATGGCAGCATTTTCTAGGCATGCTCTGTGACCTGTGCAGAGGTCATTATACAAGGAAAGAATAGATAAGATTTGACAAACACCTATTGTAAATGGTGGATCCTGTCTTATCAATACACAGAGGTGATACCATTACAGGCAGGATTAGAATGACAGATAAGCAGAAAACTGCAGTAAAGGGATCTGTACAGACCAAGAGGGGACGCCTAATATTGGGCTTAGTGGCCAGTGTGAAAACTGCAGGATTTTATGTTTTTTATTTAAACATAGATATTGACATAGAAAATTAAAAATACCATCAACATTTCTTTAAAGACTATGTTAAACATAAAAACATGATTTAAACAATAGGTTATTTTCTGATGACACATTCCCTTTATTAAAATAAATAAATAAATGAAATGTAAAAATTCTATAACCTCCCCTTTCCCCATATTAAAAATAAAACTATTCTTCTGGAATAGACTTTTGGAGAGTCTCTGCCTGGATCCAGGATGTTGGGGTATGGGGGGGGGGGGACTGTTTCGTTTGTCTTATAAAATGTTTTGAAAATCTCAATAAAAACAATCTGATTTAAAAAAAAAAATAATAATAATAAAACTATTCATAAGCATCGCTCCATGCAAAAATGCCTATGCTATTAAAATATAAACATTTATCCTGTATGATGAACACCGTAACAGGAAAAAAATAAAAATCAAAATGTCCAAGTTGCTGTTTCTTCTTGCTTCTTGATCAAAAAGTAAAAAGTCAAAACACACTCCAAAATGGTATTAATAGAAACTACAGATCACCCTGCAAAAAATGAGCCTCACACAGCTCTGTAGACCTAACTATAAAAAAAAGTTATGGGAGTCAGAATATGGCGATGCAAAGAAAAAGAAAATAATTTAAAGAGGACCTTTCATCAGCATCAAGTATGTAAACTGAATATACATACATGGAGAGCGGCGCCCAGGGACCCCCCTGCACTTACTATTATCCCCGGGCGCCGCTCCGTTCTCCGGTTATAGGCTCCGGTAAAGTCATAGTTAGGCTCCACCCAGGGGAACCTGCCGGCGTCTCCTTCTCCTATGCTGTAGCGCTGGCCAATCGCAGCGCTCAGCTCTTAGCAATGCTATGAGCTGAGCGCTGCGATTGGCCAGCGCTACAACATAGGAGAAGGAGACGCCGGCAGGCTCAAATGGGTGGAGCCTAACTATGACTTTACCGGAGCCTATAACCGGAGAACGGAGCGGCGCCCGGGGATAATAGTAAGTGCAGGGGGATCCCTGGGCGCCGCTCTCCATGTATGTATATTCAGTTTACATACTTGATGCTGATGAAAGGTCCTCTTTAAAGGGTTTCTACCACTTCGTTTCACATAATTAGCTGTCAGACACTAGCGATTCGCTAGTGTCTGCTCTGCCCAACCATCCTAATATAATAGCTTTTGGGGCAGCCGTTTTGCTAAAAATAAGAACTTTTATTAATATGCTAATGAGCCTCTAGGTGCTATGGGGGCGTCATTAGCACCTAGAGGCTCCGTCTACCTTCACAAACTGCCGCCGCCCAGCGCGTCTCTCCAGCCCGCCCATCTCCTCCTGAATGCGATCCTCCCTGTGAGCGCCTGTATTTGGCGCATGCGCAGTGAATGTCTGACCGCTTCCCTGCTCAGACATCTCCACTGCGCCTGTTCCTCGGAGCACTATGACGTCATCGGCGCAGGCGCAGTGGAGATGTCTGAGCAGGGAAGCGGTCAGACATTCACTGCGCATGCGCCGAATACAGGCGCTCACAGGGAGGATCGCATTCAGGAGGAGATGGGCGGGCTGGAGAGACGCGCTGGGCGGCGGCAGTTTGTGAAGGTAGACGGAGCCTCTAGGTGCTAATGACGCCCCCATAGCACCTAGAGGCTCATTAGCATATTAATAAAAGTTCTTTTTTAGCAAAACGGCTGCCCCAAAAGCAATTATATTAGGATGGTTTGGCAGAGCAGACACTAGCGGATCGCTAGTGTCTGACAGCTAATTATGTGAAACGAAGTGATAGAAACCCTTTAAACATTTTTTATTAATTTTTTTAAAGTATTAAAAACACAAGAAAAACTGCTAAAATGTGGTATTTCTGTGATCATACTGACTCAGAAAAATGAAGATAACAGGTCAGTATTACCGCATTGGGAATGCTGAAAAACAAAACCTATAAAACTATGGCGGAATTCCAAACCCATTTGAATTTTTCCAGCTTCCTACTACATTGTATGCAATATAAAATGGTGCCATTAGAAAGTACAACAGCCCTCATACGGCTATGTGAATGGGGAAAGAATTTTTTTTTTTTTTTTTAAAGTTATGGCTCTGGGAAGGCAGGGAGTAAAAAGCGAAACCACAAAAAGGGATAAAATAAAAATCGCAGAGTCCTGAAGGAGTTAAAAGGACCAATATTTTTTAAAGAATTTTATGACATATTTTAGTTATGTGCAGATCCAAGTTGTGACATCCCTGCTAACTGTTGAAGAAAATGGGCAGAAGTGTTTAGTAGGGAAGATATAAACAAAGTGGGGCACAAATCCATAGAAAGTATACAAGTGCATACACGACTCTGCCCACTTCTCCAAGAAACATGGATCACAGCCGGAGAGGGCACGGAACTCATCTGAATACTTTTGCTACTCCTTTAATGGATGCATGCACCTAATGAGTGCACCCTAGATAATTGAGACTGTGAGCCCCTATGGCTATGAATGTATAGATATGCTATATGTAGAGTGCCTTGAAAAAGTATTCATACCCCTTCAACTTTTCCACGTTACACCCACAAACTTAAATGAATTTTTGGGGGATATTATGGTGTAGACCAACACAAAGTAGTAAGTATGCGAGAAGAAAATGATACATGGTGTGGAAATTTTTAATAAATAAAAACCTAAAAAGTGTGGCGTGCATTTGTATTCAGCCCCCTGTACTCTGATACCCCTAAATAAAATCTATTGTGACAAATTGCCTTCAGAAGTCACTTAATTAGTAAAGAGTCCATCTGTGTGTAATTTATTCTCAGTATAACTACCGCTGTTCTGTGAAGGTCTCAGAGGTTAGTGATCAAACAGCATCATGAAAACCAAGGAACACACCAGACAGGTCAGGGATAAAGTTGTGGAGAAGTGTAAAGCAGGATTAAGTTATAAAAAATATCCCAAACTCTGAACATCTCACAGAGCACTGTTGAATCCATCATTCAAAAATGAAAGTAGTATGGCACAACTGCAAACCTATTAAGACATGGTTATCCACCTAAACTGACAGCCTAGGCAAGGAGAGCACTAATTAGAGAAGCAGCAAGGCGGCCCATGGTCACTGTGGAGGAGCTGCAGAGATCAGGTGGGAGAATCTGTCCAAAGGAAAACTATTAGTTGTGTACTCCACAAACCTAACCTTTATGGAAGAGGTGGCAAGAAGAAACCCATTTTTGAAAGCAAGCCATAAGAAGTTCCATTTGCAGACCAAAGTTGAACATTGTGGCCTAAATGCAAAATGCTATGTTTGGTGAAAAACCCTGCACATCACCCTGAACACACCATCCCCACCGTGTGAAACATGGTGGTGGCAGGATCATGCTGTGGCGATGCTCATCTTTAGCAGGGACAGGAAAGCTGGTCAGTGTTGATGGGAAAATGGATGGAGCTAAATACATGGGAATCCTTGAGGAAAACCTAGTAGAGGCTGCAAAAGACTTGAGACGGGGGTGAGGGTTCACCTTCCAGAAGGACAAAGACCCTAAACACACAACCAGAGTTACAGTGGAGTGGTTTAGATCAAAAACATATTTATGTGCTAGAATAGCCCAGTCAAAGTCCAGACCTAAATTCTATTGTTCATAGATGTTCTCCAATCTGACTGCTCTTCAGAGAATGGGCAAAAATTTCATTCTCTAGATTCGTAAAGCTGGGTAGAGACATACCTCAAAAGACTGTAGCTGTAATTGTGGTCCTACAAAGTATTGACACAAGGGAGCTGAATAGAAATGCACGCCACACTTTCCAGATTTTTATTAGAAAGTTTGAAAACCATGTATCATTTTCTTTTCACTTCACACATACCGTACTTACTACTTTGTGTTGGTCTATCACATAAAATCCCAATAAATACATGTGCGCCCTGTGGCCATGCTGCGGCCTGCATTTTGCGCGAACACCGAACGTGTGGCAGCCGCAGCGGATCCTTTCACTTTAATGGGTCCGCGATCCGGCCGTTCCGCAAAAAGATAGAACATGTTCTATCTTTTTGCGGAAAGAAGTACGGGACGAAACCCCACGGAAGCACTCCGTAGTGCTTCCATAGGGTTCTGTTCCGTGCTTCCGTTTCGCATCTCCGGATTTGCAGACCCATTCAAATGAATGGGTCCGCATCCGTGATGCGGAATACCCACGGAATGGTGCCCGTGTATTGCAGATCCGCAAATGCGGTCCGCAATACGGCCACGGAGCGTTCGTGTGAAAGAGGCCTAAGTTTGTGGAAAAATTTGAAAAAGTTTAAAAGGTTATAAATACGTTTTCAAGGTGCTGTATAAGGTGTATAACAGAAACTATTGAAGGCCAAAGGAGAGATGACCATAAGAGCAATCACCAAACATCACCTTTGGAGAGAGAATGGAGAAATATCTCTGTCCACTTTCCCGCTGATAGAGGTAATAAATATTCCCTGGTTTCTTTACCACGTTACATGCAGCATGGTGCAGATCAGCATCTCTCTTGGCTTCTTCTAATACCTACAGAAATGAACGGCTATTAGCAGAGCATTAAGAATCCAGCAGAATGACTAGATTTTCCTGATATGTCTTTTATATATGGTCAGGATATTACTTCTCCCTCAACTAATGCGTTTGACAAATTCCTGTAACTCCAACACTTCCCAGCAGCTCTGACCAACTTCTGGCCTTCAGGCAGATGTCCTCATATCACCTGATGAAAAAACCAAGGGTCTTAATAAGCACCTTGACAGCCACAATAGTAGTGATTTGTCCCTAAAATCAACCTTTCCAGCTCTCTCACAAAATGAAGTGAGGCTAGATAATATTGTGGAGACATTGGAGAAAGAAACAACGCCCAAAGTGCCCAAGGACATACAGTCAGGTCCATAAATATTGGGACATCGACAGAATTCTAACATTTTTGGCTCTACACACCACCACAATGGATTTGAAATAAAACGAACAAGATGTGTTTTAACTTCAGACTGTCAGCTTTAATTTGAGGGTATTTACATCCAAATCAGGTGAACGGTGTAGGAATTACAACAGTTTGCATATGTGCCTCCCACTTGTTAAGGGACCAAAAGTAATGGGACATGATAATCATAAATCAAACTTTCACTTTTTAATACTTGGTTGCAAATCCTTTGCAGTAAATTACAGCCTGAAGTCTGGAACGCATAGACATCACCAGACGCTGGGTTTCATCCCTGGTGATGCTCTGCCAGGCCTCTACTGCAACTGTCTTCAGTTCCTGCTTGTTCTTGGGGCATTTTCCCTTCAGTTTTGTCTTCAGCAAGTGAAATGCATGCTCAATCGGATTCAGGTCAGGTGATTGACTTGGCCATTGCATAACATCCCACTTCTTTCCCTTAAAAAACTCTTTGGTTGCTTTTGCAGTATGCTTTGGGTCATTGTCCATCTGCACTGTGAAGCACCGTCTAATGAGTTCTGAAGCATTTGGCTGAATATGAGCAGATAATATTGCCCGAAACACTTCAGAATTCATCCTGCTGCTTTTGTCAGCAGTCACATCATCAATAAATACAAGAGAACCAGTTCCATTGGCAGCCATACATGCCCACGCCATGACACTACCACCACCATGCTTCACTGATGAGATGGTATGCTTAGGATCATGAGCAGTTCCTTTTCTTCACCATACTCTTCTCTTCCCATCACTCTGGTACAAGTTGATCTTGTTCTCATCTGTCCATAGGATGTTGTTCCAGAACTGTGAAGGCTTTTTTAGATGTCGTTTGGCAAACTCTAATCTAGCCTTCCTGTTTTTGAGGCTCACCAATGGTTTACATCTTGTGGTGAACCCTCTGTACTCACTCTGGTGAAGTCTTCTCTTGATTGTTGACTTTGACACACATACTCCTACCTCCTGGAGAGTGTTCTTGATCTGGCCAACTGTTGTAAAGGGCGTTTTCTTCACCAGGGAAAGAATTCTTCGGTCATCCACCACAGTTGTTTTCAGTGGTCTTCCGGGTATTTTGGTGTTGCTGAGCTCACCGATGCGTTCCTTCTTTTTAAGAATGTTCCAAACAGTTGTTTTGGCCACGCCTAATGTTTTTGCTATCTCTCTGATGGGTTTGTTTTGTTTTTTCAGCCTAATGATGGCTTGCTTCACTGATAGTGACAGCTCTTTGGATCTCATCTTGAGAGTTGACAGCAACAGATTCCAAATGCAAATAGCACACTTGAAATGAACTCTGGACCTTTTATCTGCTCATTGTAATTGGGATAATGAGGGAATAACACACACCTGGCCATGGAACAGCTGAAGCTAATTGTCCCATTACTTTTGGTCCCTTAACAAGTGGGAGGCACATATGCAAACTGCTGTAATTCCTACACCTTTCACCTGATCTGGATGTAAATACCCTCAAATTAAAGCTGACAGTCTGCAGTTAAAGCACATCTTGTTCATTTAATTTCAAATCCATTGTGGTGGTGTACAGAGCCAAAAATGTTAGAATTGTGTCAATGTCCCAATATTTATCGACCTGACTATTACCATCTTGCGATATCCTAGCGATGTGCAGAGCACTAACTCACATTTACCCACTGTTCAGTATTCCCTTCTCAGACTGATGGCATATAACTAGGATATACCATCAATATCAGATAGGAGCGGGTCCCAGAGGCGTCAATCGCACCTGTCTCCAAAACGGAGGAGAGCACACTGCGCTAGAGCAGGCACCGTCCATTCACTACTATGGCAGCGCTGGCTTGGCTATTTCCTGCAGTCTCATAGCAGTGAATGGAGATGTGGCTGTGCATGAGCAGTGCCCGCTCCATTCACCGCTATGGGACTTCTGAAAATTGCTCTGCCGTTTTCGGAATTCCCATAGAGCACGCCGTACATGCGCTCTCTTTCGCTTTGGGGGCACCTGTCTGACATTGATGGCATATCCTACCAATATGCCATCAATGTCTGAGATGGGTATAACCCTTTCATTAGTGCTGCAGCCCCTTCATTTAGAGGATCGGTGGAGGTCTGACTGCTGGGACCGAAATGCAATCACTTTCTATGCTGAGGAAAATCCCTTTTATGGTCGACTTAAAAAGGACCTGTAACTTCTTCTACTGGCATTCCCCATGTAATAACATGAATAAATTGCTAACAATCTGCAATGCAAGTCCAGATAGAGTGATAAGAATAGATGTTCCACCTGTGTTGTGCCATTCTTTTATTATTCCTGTTAGAAGTTATGATTGAATTGCCTGCAGTCTGACACTATCCAGTCAGTGCTGCCAGACCCCCCCCCCCCCCCCCCTCCAACTGGTAACACCTATCTGGGCAATTCAATCATAACTTCTAACAGGAATAATAAAGGAATGACACAACATAGAGTGATAAGAATAGATGCTCCAGGACTGTTATCACAAGGGGGAGGCAAGTAGTTGTTAAAGCAGTCACGTCAGGAGAGGTTACAGGTCCTCTAAGTCTTGGAGATGCTCCTACAGTGTGGCTCTTCCTTCCTGCTCATAGGGGGGTCCCCCTTTATGACATTCACATTTTCTATAATGGTATACCACGTTAGGTGAAGAGAAATGCCTCTCTCACACTTACCTTCTTTGCTTGCTCCTGCAACATTCTGATCTGCTCTGCTATAACGGTTAGCCTATTACAGGCATTGGCCCTTATGAAATCATCTGCCTGTGGGAAGAACATAAAAAAAATGTAATATATTCAATGTATGATGGACAATCGCTCTCACCGTGCTGATAGATTATTCATAAGCACCACAGCAGTCCCAGTCTTGGTTGCTAGGACCCAGCGCTGCACTGTAGATAAGGGTTGTCCAGAAAAAAGGAAAAAATAAAATAGTCCCCCCTCCCCCGTACAGCAACACCACCCCCGCCTATAGACGGCGTCCAGAACTGCATCTCAACCTTATTCACTTGAACAGTGATGAAATTGAATACTTTTGGACAATTGTGGCAATGTTTCTGGAATGGAATTGCTTTTTTTCTTCTCCAGGACCACCTCTTTAAGGGGTTTTTCTGGGATTTTGATACTGATGACCTATCCTCTGGCTGTGCTTGTATCACAGCTCAGCCCCATTCACTTCAATGAGACTGAGTGCGATACCAAGCAAAACCGCTATACAATGTACGGCACAGCGCTCACAGGAGCGCCGCTGCCTTCTTAAACAGCTGATCAGCAGGGGTCCCGGGTGTCGGACCCCCACTGATCAGATGCTGAAGACCTATCCAGTTACCCCTTTAAGATTACCATATTGACATATGTAAAATTCATTTTATATAATGTATAACATGTGCAAAGTGCAACAATGCAGAGCAGAGCAGCAGAAGTATACCGGCATACCAAGAGATTACAGGTAACAGACCCATAATGAGACCACCTGGAGACAGCATCTACGCAGACAGAAGGGGGTGGTACTACAGTAACAAGTTCCTCCATTTAAAAGAGGTTTAGTTGCTGGGGGCCCAACTATTAGGACTCCCTGAGATCATGAAAACGGGAGTCCTCTGTGAGCGGTGGTGTGCGTGCATAACCTGTGCTCCATTGACTTCTATGTTACTGCCAGAAATAGCGACGAGCGCTGTACTTGGCAGTCCCATACTCATAGGGGACTCCAGGATCTCTGGTCTGCGATCAGTGGGTCCCAGCAGTTTGCATCACACACACACACACACACACGTTAGTTAGTTGGAAAACCCCTATAAAAGGGGTTGTCCATCCTTATTGGCGTTTTAAACTAGCCCGAGGAGCTGTAACCTTCGCCGCTCCAGCTGCTGTGTAACTACAACCCCCAGCGTGCAAACATGCCCGGCTGTTTTTCTAACTCCTATAAATGTGAATGGAGCATTGTGGGAGTTGTAGTTTCAGAACACCTGGAGGTTGCTGACCCCTGACCTCATGAAAACATCATACTCACCTGCTCCCCACCGTTCCGGTGCTCGGGCTCCATTCCATGATCATCTGGTCCCCGGCCTGTAAACTTTCAGACAGGGTCACGCATGCGGCAGAAGACAATGACTGGCCTCAGTGGCGTTGTGTCCCCAAGTAGCATGTGGCCCAGCAGTGATGTCACGCAACCAGACATTGGACACATACATGTGGCACAATGTCTAGAGATTCCCTCCATACATGCAGCATACAATAAGGAGTGATTTTTTAATACATCAGAGGCATACAGAAGTACAGTAAGGGTCCATACGTCTACACAGAGGTTTTATGGACCTAGGACCCTTCAGGAATGCTGACAATTAGGCCTCATGCACACGACCGTTTTTTTTTGGCGGTCTGCAAAAACGGGGTCCGTGATCCGTGTTCGTTTTTTCTTCCGTGGGTCTTTCTTGATTTTTGGAGGATCCACGGACATGAAGGAAAAAGTCGTTTTGGTGTCCGCCTGGCCGTGCGGAGCCAAACGGATCCGTCCTGATTTACAATGCAAGTCAATGGGGACGGATCCGTTTGACGTTGACACAATATGGTGCAATTGCAAACGGATCCGTCCCCCATTGACTTTCAATGTAAAGTCAGGAGTCCCTATTATACCATCGGATCAGAGTTTTTTCCAATTCGATGGTATATTTTAACTTGAAGCGTCCCCATCACCATGGGAACGCCTCTATGTTAAAATATACCATCGGATTTGAGTTATAGCGTGAAAACTCAGATCCGACAGTATATTCTAACACAGAGGCGTTCCCATAGTGATGGGGACGCTTCAAGTTAGAATATACTAAGAACTGTGTACATGACTGCCCCTTGCTGCCCGGCAGCACCCGATCTCTTACAGGGGGCTGTGATCCGCACAATTAACCTTTCAGGTGCCGCACCTGAGGGGTTAATTGTGCGCATCATAGGCCCCTGTAAGAGATCAGGTGCTGCCAGGCAGGAGGGGGCAGACCCCCCTGCCTCCCCAGTTTTAAATTCATTGGTGGCCAGTGCGGCCCCCCCCTCCAAACTGGGACTCCGATCGGAACTCTCTGCTGCCACCAATGAGGGGGGGGGGGGGGTGGATTTTAATTAGGAGAGGGAGGGGCGCACTGAGGGGTTAATTGTGTGGATCACAGCCCCCTGTAAGAGATCGGGTGCTGCCAGGCAGCAGGGGGCAGTCATGTACACAGTTCGTAGTATATTCTAACTTGAAGCGTCCCCATCACTATGGGAACGCCTCTGTGTTAGAATATACTGTCGGATATGAGTTTTCACAAACACAGAGGCGTTCCCATAGTGATGGGGACGCTTCAAGTTAGAATATACTACGAACTGTGTACATGACTGCCCCCTGCTGCCTGGCAGCACCCGATCTCTTACAGGGGGCTGTGATCCACACAATTAACCCCTCAGTGCGCCCCTCCCTCTCCTAATTAAAACCCCCCCCCCCCCCCCCCCCCATCATTGGTGGCAGCAGAGAGTTCCGATCGGAGTCCCAGTTTGGAGGGGGGGGCCGCACTGGCCACCAATGAATTTAATACAGGGGAGGGAGGGAGGGGGGGGGGGGGGCCGCACTGGCCACCAATGAATTTAAAACTGGGGAGGCAGGGGGGTCTGCCCCCTCCTGCCTGGCAGCACCTGATCTCTTACAGGGGCCTATGATGCGCACAATTAACCCCTCAGGTGCGGCACCTGAAAGGATAATTGTGCGGATCACAGCCCCCTGTAAGAGATCGGGTGCTGCCGGGCAGCAAGGGGCAGTCATGTACACAGTTCTTAGTATATTCTAACTTGAAGCGTCCCCATCACTATGGGAACGCCTCTGTGTTAGAATATACTGTCGGATCTGAGTTTTCACGATATAACTCAAATCCGATGGTATATTTTAACATAGAGGCGTTCCCATGGTGATGGGGACGCTTCAAGTTAAAATATACCATCGAATTGGAAAAAACGCTGATCCGATGGTATAATAGAGACTCCTGACTTTACATTGAAAGTCAATGGGGGACGGATCCGTTTGCAATTGTACCATATTGTGTCAACGTCAAACATTGACTTGCATTGTAAGTCAGGACGGATCCGTTTGGCTCCGCACGGCCAGGCGGGCACCAAAACTTTCCCTCCCCAGTTTTAAATTTGTTGGTGGCCAGTGTGCCCCCCCCCCCTCCCTCCCTCCCCTGTATTACATTCATTGGTGGCCAGTGCGGCCCCCCCCTCCCTCCCCTGTATTACTGTACATTCATTGGTGGCCAGTGCGCCCCCCTCCTCCCCTGTACATTCATTGGTGGCCAGTGCGGCCCCCCCCTCCCTCCCCTGTATTACTGTACATTCATTGGTGGCCAGTGGGCCCCCCCTCCCTCCCCTGTATTACTGTACATTCATTGGAGGCCAGTGGGCCCCCCCTCCCTCCCCTGTATTACTGTACATTCATTGGAGGCCAGTGGGCCCCCCCTCCCTCCCCTGTATTACTGTACATTCATTGGTGGCCAGTGCGGCCCCCCTCCCTCCCCCCCCTATCATTGGTGGCAGCGGAGAGTTCCGATCGGAGTCCCAGTTTAATCGCTGGGGCTCCGACTGCCATGGTTACTTAGCAATTTTTAGAAGCATTATACTTACCTGTGATGTCTGTGACCGGCCGGGCGCTCCTCCTACTGGTAAGTGACAGGTCTGTGCTATAAGCAATGCGCCGCACAGACCTGTCACTTACCAGTAGGAGGAGCGCCCGGCCGGTCACAGACATCGCAGGTAAGTATAATGCTTCTAAAAATTGCTAAGTAACCATGGCAACCAGGACTGCAGTAGCGTCCTGGTTGCCATGGTTACCGATCAGAGTCCTAGCGATTAAACTGGGACTCCGATCGGAACTCTCCGCTGCCACCAATGGGGGGGGGGGGGGGGCCCACCAATGAATGTACAGTAATACAGGGGAGGGAGGGGGGTCCGCACTGGCCACCAATGAACTTAAAACTGGGGAGGGAGGAGGGTGTGCCCCCTCCTGCCTGGCAGCACCTGATCTCTTACAGGGGGCTATGATACGCACAATTAACCCCTCAGGTGCGGCACCTGAGGGGTTAATTGTGCGGATCACAGCCCCCTGTAAGAGATCGGGTGTTGCCAGGCAGCAGTCATGTACACAGTTCGTAGTATATTCTAACTTGAAGCGTCCCCATCACTATGGGAACGCCTCTGTGTTAGAATATACTGTCGAATATGAGTTTTCACAAAGTGAAAACTCAGCTCCGAAAAAGCTGCGATCCGTCTGTGTGAAAGTAGCCTACGGCCACGGATCACGGATGCGGATTCCAATCTTGTGTGCATCCGTGTTTTTTCACGGACCCATTGACTTGAATGGGTCCGTGAACCGTTGTCCGTCAAAAAAAAAAAAAAATAGGACAGGTCATATTTTTTTTGATGGACAGGAAACACGGATCACGGCCACGGATGAACAACGGTGCATTTTCCGAGTTTTCAACGGACCCATTGAAAGTCAATGGGTCCGCCGAAAATCACTGAAAAACGGAACAACGGCCATGGATGCACACAACGGTCGTGTGCATGAGGCCTTAGTGTCCATTTATCTACTGGGCAGTATCTGAAGCATTCTCAATGGGGACAGTGGCAGGAATTTACCCTTCTCGTGTTCGGATTGTTATTGCATAGTATTACCGAATAAAATACTGACCTTTTGCACCTGCTGGGCAAGTTCCACAAGGTTGGAGGGATCTCCTATACGATTGGTTTGATAGGTGCTAACCAGCTGGACCCCCGAGGGCCTCGCGCTACTTTCCACAAGTTTCACTAAAATAAATGAACAGTTTGACCATTAAAAATGGGTCATAACAAATCAAACAGTACATAGTAAACCACAAGGCCATGTTAGCACATAGCTTAGGCTCTGTTCACACTTCTTTTAAGCAGAAATACAAAAATAACAGTGAGTGATGGATCCATTACATGGACACTAACTGCGCCCAACAGACTCCACTGCTGCACTGCTCTTTTACAGATATGTAGAGGACATTAAAGGGGTTGTCCAGTTTCAGGAACACTCGGGGCGGGCCTAAAATAAAAATATAGACCACTACTTACCTAGCAGATCACAGAAGTTCCAGTTCTCCTTGTCGGACTGTTGACATCACGTTGACAACACGTGACCAGTGCAGCCAATCACTGGCCTCAGCTGTGCATTGCTTAAGGCCAGTGATTGGCTGCAGCGGTCATGTGTTGCCAACATGACATCACCGCTGCAGCTGGGTCAACAGAGCAGGCAGGAGATCCAGGGTGGTGGCCCAGGATCTGCTAGGTAAGTAAAAAAAAAAAAAAAAAAAAAAAAAAAGGATGCGTCCCTCACCAAATAAAATCATCTTCTTTATTTCAAACATTAAAATCCACGCAGGTAATAAGACACAGTGACCGCACGCAAGCAACAGCCCTTTCACGCAATGCGCTCTCTCTCAAGCCTTCTATTTTTTATTTTAGACATGCCCCGAGTGTTGTCCAGTTTCTGACAAATCCATTTAAAGGGGTTCTCCGCTGTTGCTATATTGATGAGCTATCTTCAGAATTCATCATTCATTAATTCATCATTATCAGATCAGCGGGGGTCAAACTCCCAGCACCCCCACTGATCAGCTGTTTGACAAGAACGTAGCGCACGGTCTTCTCTTCTCCGTTGACATTACAGCTCCGCTGTCCCCAATCACTTGAAGCCAGAGATCTGAGGATAGGTCATCATCAATATAGCAAAAGAAGAGAACCACATTAAATATATCTCAGTAGCATTGCTATAGGGGTGAAAAAGGCTTTATGGCAGTTACCAGTCCTGTGGGAGGGAAAACAATGGCCACCCAGCTTTCCCAGAAACAGATACACCTATAATCCTGTATGATGACTCCATTGTGCTCTAGTGTGAAGTATGGAATCTGCATCGCTGCAGGAGAAGCACAACTCCCCCTAATCTCTGACCTCCGCTAGGTAATGTAATATGAGACAGCCAGTCATAGGGTACAGCTCACAGCATGCACACGTACAGTCCCATCTTATACAACCAACAGGCATGCACACGTACAGTCCCATCTTATACAACAGGCATGCACACGTACAGTCCCATCTTATACAACAGGCATGCACACGTACAGTCCCATCTTATACAACCAACAGGCATGCACACGTACAGTCCCATCTTATACAACCAACAGGCATGCACACGTACAGTCCCATCTTATACAACCAACAGGCATGCACACGTACAGTCCCATCTTATACAACCAACAGGCATGCACACGTACAGTCCCATCTTATACAACCAACAGGCATGCACACGTACAGTCCCATCTTATACAACCAACAGGCATGCACACGTACAGTCCCATCTTATACAACAGGCATGCACACGTACAGTCCCATCTTATACAACACGCATGCACACGTACAGTCCCATCTTATACAACCAACAGGCATGCACACGTACAGTCCCATCTTATACAACCAACAGGCATGCACACGTACAGTCCCATCTTATACAACAGGCATGCACACGTACAGTCCCATCTTATACAACACGCATGCACACGTACAGTCCCATCTTATACAACCAACAGGCATGCACACGTACAGTCCCATCTTATACAACACGGGCTGCTCCACAGCTCAGCCCATCTGCTGTAACAGGGCCGGAGTTCCTCCACGAGTTATGTGCAGACATGTCTATGGGTACAACAGAGGATCTCACTACCGCCGACCTGGGGGGCAATTCTCAAAATAAAAGTTCCTCCAAAGGGTACGTCCACATGTGACTGGAAGGTTGCAAATTTTCTGCAGCAGAAAGTAAAATGCAGCAAATAGTGTTTTTTTTATGTGGATGTAGTTATAGAAATGCTGCTGATCTGAAACAGATTTCTCTCTGAGTTCGAACACACAGAGCTTTTTGCGGCTGAATTTTTTTCAATTTTTCCCTGGGGTCGGCCCCGCTCCCCCGCCCCCGCTTTAACGACTATTCCCCAGGCCCCGCAACCCCGCCCCCGCCTCCCTGGGGTCGGCCTCGCTCCCCCGCCCCCGCCTCCCTGGGGTCGGCCTCGCTCCCCCGCCCCCGCCTCCCTGGGGTCGGCCTCGCTCCCCCGCCCCCGCCTCCCTGGGGTCGGCCTCGCTCCCCCGCCCCCGCCTCCCTGGGGTCGGCCTCGCTCCCCCGCCCCCGCCTCCCTGGGGTCGGCCTCGCTCCCCCGCCCCCGCCTCCCTGGGGTCGGCCTCGCTCCCCCGCCTCCGCCTCCCTGGGGTCGGCCTCGCTCTCCCGCCTCCGCCTCCCTGGGGTCGGCCTCGCTCTCCCGCCTCCCTGGGGAATAGTCGTTAAAGGGAACCTGTCACTGGGATTTTGTGTATAGAGCTGAGGACATGGGTTGCTAGATGGCCGCTAGCACATCCGCAATACCCAGTCCCCATAGCTCTGTGTGCTTTTATTGTGTAAAAAAAACTATTTGATACATATGCAAACTAACCTGAGATGAGTCCTGTCCCTGACTCATCTCACATACAGGACTCATCTCAGGTTAGTTTGCATATGTATCAAATCGTTTTTTTGACACAATAAAAGCACACAGAGCTATAGGGACTGGGTATTGCGGATGTGCTAGCGGCCATCTAGCAACCCATGTCCTCAGCTCTATACACAAAATTCTGGTGACAGGTTCCCTTTAAATAAGGATTTTAACAAGCCCAAAAAAAAAAAAGTGTTTTGGGGGGTGACAGAACACTTTAAGCTACAATTACAGTAATGAAAAAGTCCACAATAGGCAGGTCAGTATGTAGCAGACACGTCTATAATGGTAGAAAAAGACCTAATTTCGGGTCTCTATTGTACTCCACCCATTTAGTAAGGGCAGCTCTACAGCACTGTTACCTGTGGTGACTTGCTGCCCGTGGCCGCTCTCCATGTTCCCCGTCCTGCTCTCCAATGCTCTCTCTCTGCTCAAGAAGAATCAAGCATGTTACAAAACAGCTGAACTACAGACACCCTCCCCCCGGAAACACTGAAACTCCGGCGGCCATCTTTGCTCAGGGCGACAGGCCACTGTCCGGTTTCATCTAAAATTTCCAAGACTTTATTTTCACCAGGGATTAATATTTTGCCTTTCACGCTACATGTTACAATATGGATGAATTCTGTGCCAGACATTTCACACATACACGCGTTACTCTTGCCAGTACTACAAATGGAGTCCCTGACGTGACGCGCATGATCACGTGACTCGGCAGCCGCTCGGAGGGTTTGTGTGTATGTGTCAGCGCTGCTCCTGTGCGGAAATGAATTTACCTGACCTGAGAACAGGGCACAGTTGCGCCTGGCAACCAATCAGAATATAGGTCTCATGTTTCAAAAGCAGATTGATAAATGAAAGCCCTGATCTGATTGGTTGTCAAGCAGGACTGCTGCAGGTTTAGATGAAGCCCATGTTTAGTGAATAGTAATGCTGAAGCAGCACAGTGTATTTCCTGCAGTCAATTTTATGTCTACACTGTTTTTCAGTAGGACATTTTTTGGTTTTCATTATAGTAAAACTACTTAGCAGCCAGCCTGGTGGTCCTGACCTTATACAACAGGGGATCAGATAGTGAGAACGCGTTGTGGCTGTATTATAGTCCATATAGTCATGTACACAGTGTAGTCTAGGACTGAGTTATAGCAATGTCACATTTTATAGCAGGAGAAGGGCCTGGAGATTCCAGCTGCAGTTGGTTGAATGGTGGTGTCCATAACTAAGAGCAATTAGTGAAATGAATGGGGATAAGTGAAGGTAAGGACAAACGGATTGCGGCGCAGCCAGCCACACGCTGCAGCAGGCCACATGAGAAATTGATGGGCATGAAGATTTCCAGTTGATTGCCATTTTTATGTTATACTTTCATTACATTTTTTGCTTTTTTTTTTTTTTTTTCCGTTACAGTCCTCATCATTGAAACTACAACAAAAAGTAGGACAAGCCATAAGGTCATGCAAATTAAGGGAGTACTATGATCTGCGGATGGTCACATTTTCAAGCACCTAGCTCCAATCTGTGGCATGTAGGAAGGGCATAAAAGCCAGATTGAAAGCAAAGTTTTTTAGCCACATGAAACCTCAAAAATCGGATCAGGTCATGTGGGATGATTGTCTCCAATTATCACCACTTGACTCAAACTGAAAGGGTCAAAAATCTTCAAGTGAGAGACCTTGGTTTATTACCCCTGGCAAATCGCTACGCCCCTAGGCCGAGTTGCCAGCACCGCCCTGCATCCTCAGAATCTCCTCCTTGCTCCCCGACATCAGAAAGCTAGAGCGCCGTAATCTCGCGATGCGCGAGCTAGCGCATGCGTAGTGTCGTCATAGTGTTCCTTCCCTGTGCTGGCATCAGCCTCGTGAGATTACGGCACTCTAGCTTTCTGACGTCGGGGATCAAGGAGGAGATTCGGAGGATGCGGGGCGGTGCTGGGCTCCTTCACGCTGGACTCATCTCAGGTTAATTTGCATATGTATCAAATAGTTTTTTTTACACAATAAAAGCACACAGAGCTATGGGGACTGGGTATTGCGGATGTGCTAACGGCCATCTAGTAACCCATGTCCTCAGCTCTATACACAAAATCCCGGTGACAGGTTCCCTTTAATCTATTTAAATCCCTGTTTGCCGGCCATTTTCCTGCCTTTGTTCCAAAAAGAAATGCACACAAAACTTCTCTCACCTGTGTTAGAGCACATTTGCGTAAGGCCTTATTCACATGACTGTATCTGTTTTGTGGTCTCCGCAAATGATGGATCCTTGCCGTGTGCATGCCAACATTTTTTTTTTTACTCCTGTAGAAATCTGCTATCCTTGACCACAGAACGTCCAAAAATAGGACATGTTCTATCATATGTGGCCCAGCTGCACTAATGCAGACAGCACACGTATGACAACTGTGTGCTGTCCGTTTTTTTTTACGGACCCCTAGAAATAAATGGGTCCATGTGCAATCCTCAAAAAATGTGGATCAGACACGGACCAAAAATACAGTTGTCTGCATGAGGCCTAAAACCAACCCTTTGAGGTCTGTTTCCTGGGACAATACTTAAAAAAAACAGGAAGGTATAGAGATATGCCATATGACTACCTAAGGATCTGTTCCCGTTTGTGTTCGTCCATCGGGGCTCCAGTACTTTCGATAATAACAACAGTCTGGTCTGCTGCGCTATTCTTGTTGTCAAAGATACTGGAACCAGATGGACCTCATTATGAGTCAGCGGAACCATACGGAGGTAGAATAGGCCCCATGCACCAATACAGGTGTCCAATTATAACTCTGTACAACATAGAGCCAATTAAAGGGGTTGTCCACCTGTTAATAAGTGATGGCCTCTCCTCAGCATAGGCCATCACTGGCTGATCGACTGGGGGTCTAACACCCTGCACCCCTTACCAGTCAGCTATTTAGGTGTAGCTCCTTCACCAAAACTCGGTGCCAGAACTGCCCAGCTCCATCGTGGACAGAGCTTCTCATTACAGCACTGCTCATATTGGGGCATATTTACTAAGCTTTGTTTGTAAAAAAAAACTGGCGTATTGGCAAAGTCTGTCTTCAATTTTCTCCTCATTTATTATCCTTTCATAAATCTGGTTTGTCTTTTTTGGTTTAAGTCTGACCTCTAGTGGTCATTTTCTTGTAAGACAGATTCACATTCACTAAACTTATATAAATAGTGTGTGGGAGGTAAAACCTGCCAAAATTAAAATGAATTAAAAAAAACTAAAGTTATAATTAAAATAACCTTTTAACATTTTCATTTCATCTAGTGTCTGCAAAATGCTAAAATTAAAAAGAAAATTCAATTGAATTTTCTTTTCCACCTCCATAAATAGCCCTTTTACTTTTAAACTCACACTTTGTCAATTAATTATTCTCTTCCTATAATGGGTTTCTCATGTCAAAATCATAAATCAAAGTAGAAGGTGAAAAAAGTAGATTAAGATTTCAATTTCAACTCTTGCAGGCAATTTCTTTGCCAAAAGTTACGGTAAATAAAAAAGAAATCCCATTAGAATTTTCATTTTAACGTTGTTCTAACATTCAAATTCATTTAAATGAGCAGTATTGTGTGTGGTGCAGCATGCAAAATGTTACTAAAATCCTGATTAAACAGACAGTGACTGTATGTCCACTAGAGGGCGCTGTGCTTCTCATTTCCAACACCTAACACAGGATCAGGTTTATCATTCCAATAGATGGTGCTGTGACAGTAAATGCTTAGTACTGTGCCGAATGTATAGGATAAGATTATGAATCTAATAGATGGCGCCCTCTTTTTCAGGAGTAAATTATACTATGATTATATCATAAACTCTGCTGCACTGTTAACCCCCTAGATGCCCTAATCGCCCGCAGCATCTATTGGGTTAATCCTCTCTGCCTTATTTAAGTGAGGATGTGGTGGCTGTTGCTCCACAAAAGTGCCAAGAAGCTTAAAAAGTCACAAATTATGGTACACAAATGATGTGCGCCATAATCTGACTTTTTTACATCACTATAGTGGCATAAAATGATTAAAAAATTTCCTCCAATGTGTCTGTGTGACCAGAAATCGGGGTGCCTCCTTGGCATCACTGTGCTGATTGGTGGAAGACCTAGAGTTTAGACCCCAGTATTAATATACAGGGAGTGCAGAATTATTAGGCAAGTTGTATTTTTGAGGATTAATTTTATTATTGAACAACAACCATGTTCTCAATGAACCCAAAAAACTCATTAATATCAAAGCTGAATATTTTTGGAAGTAGTTTTTAGTTTGTTTTTAGTTTTAGCTATTTTAGGGGGATATCTGTGTGTGCAGGTGACTATTACTGTGCATAATTATTAGGCAACTTAACAAAAAACAAATATATACCCATTTCAATTATTTATTTTTACCAGTGAAACCAATATAACATCTCAACATTCACAAATATACATTTCTGACATTCAAAAACAAAACAAATCAGTGACCAATATAGCCACCTTTCTTTGCAAGGACACTCAAAAGCCTGCCATCCATGGATTCTGTCAGTGTATTGATCTGTTCACCATCAACATTGCGTGCAGCAGCAACCACAGCCTCCCAGACACTGTTCAGAGAAGTGTACTGTTTTCCCTCCTTGTAAATCTCACATTTGATGATGGACCACAGGTTCTCAATGGGGTCCAGATCAGGTGAACAAGGAGGCCATGTCATTAGATTTTCTTCTTTTATACCCTTTCTTGCCAGCCACGCTGTGGAGTACTTGGACGCGTGTGATGGAGCATTGTCCTGCATGAAAATCATGTTTTTCTTGAAGGATGCAGACTTCTTCCTGTACCACTGCTTGAAGAAGGTGTCTTCCAGAAACTGGCAGTAGGACTGGGAGTTGAGCTTGACTCCATCCTCAACCCGAAAAGGCCCCACAAGCTCATCTTTGATACCAGCCCAAACCAGTACTCCACCTCCACCTTGCTGGCGTCTGAGTCGGACTGGAGCTCTCTGCCCTTTACCAATCCAGCCACGGGCCCATCCATCTGGCCCATCAAGACTCACTCTCATTTCATCAGTCCATAAAACCTTAGAAAAATCAGTCTTGAGATATTTCTTGGCCCAGTCTTGACGTTTCAGCTTGTGTGTCTTGTTCAGTGGTGGTCGTCTTTCAGCCTTTCTTACCATGGCCATGTCTCTGAGTATTGCACACCTTGTGCTTTTGGGCATTCCAGTGATGTTGCAGCTCTGAAATATGGCCAAACTGGTGGCAAGTGGCATCTTGGCAGCTGCACGCTTGACTTTTCTCAGTTCATGGGCAGTTATTTTGCGCCTTGGTTTTTCCACACGCTTCTTGCGACCCTGTTGACTATTTTGAATGAAACGCTTGATTGTTCGATGATCACGCTTCAGAAGCTTTGCAATTTTAAGAGTGCTGCATCCCTCTGCAAGATATCTCACTATTTTTGACTTTTCTGAGCCTGTCAAGTCCTTCTTTTGACCCATTTTGCCAAAGGAAAGGAAGTTGCCTAATAATTATGCACACCAGATATAGGGTGTTGATGTCATTAGACCACACCCCTTCTCATTACAGAGATGCACATCACCTAATATGCTTAATTGGTAGTAGGCTTTCGAGCCTATACAGCTTGGAGTAAGACAACATGCATAAAGAGCATGATGTGGTCAAAATACTCATTTGCCTAATAATTCTGCACGCAGTGTATTGTTTATTCTCATTTTCCCATTTACGTCTTATATAGTCCACTGTGGGCTTATTCAAGAAGGCTTCTTCATCCTCACTTCCCCGTAAGATATGTGGAAACTGTTCACTTGTATACAAAATGCTTTTCGGTGAATCCATTTTCTGAATACCACTTTGTTACTGCATAGATTTCAAACTCTATGCTGTCACTTGTGTGCAAGTCTTCAGGCCCAACTAACTATAGTAAAATGTCAAGACAGCACTACTTACTGAGCAATCTCAGATAGTCCAATCTGTGGCGGTGCCTGCAGTGTCAAGTCCCGGCCTCTGGGTCTCCTCACAAAACCATAAAAGAAATAACCGCAGCACTCCAATAATTCAATATCTTCAAGGATTTATTATCACCGAATGCAGCAACGTTTCGACCACACTGGTCTTTGTCAAGCTCACATAATAATACACCTTAATGAACATCTATATATTGTAGAAAGGCGCAAGGGGCCATCATAGATGGAAGGTATGTGTCACCGAGATTCCTGGCCTCGGTGAGGTAAGAGTCGGTAGTTTTAAGTGTCAGCGGCAGCTAGTGCTGACTGACACTGTTTGTTAGTGTAGCTGTAAAGCCGATCCGGGCCGGCTCTTACTGGGAGAAGCCAAAGTGCTGGGTGGGTGGCTTCTCCCCACGCTCCAGGCCGGGTCTTTTATGGCCTATATAAAACCCAGCTAGCAGTCTCAGAACCTGGGTAGTCTCTGTGTTTTGGGACCTGTGAATTTGTGCCATGCTAAAGGGCTGAGAGCCGCATGCCGGGAAACAGCCCCCTAAAGCCTGCTGTGGACTGCAGGTGGAAAACTGCTAACCAGGTGAAGGTTTTGTTCTATGGACATTGCATGGTGTGAACAAACACCAAGACTGTGATCGGTCATTTTGTTTTTCCTTATGTGTGAATTAACACTGAACTGTTTAAGTTAAAGACTTTGTGATTGCCTCTATACTGCGTCAGCTAGCCTGTCTACCAGTGCAAAACCCCACAATTGGGGTCGGATGCGGGCAAACGCAGTGAGGCAGGCCTGAAGGCCAAAAAGTTTTTTTGGGTTTTCCAAGCCGGCAAGGTTACGAACCGTGTCTCCGGATAAAATGGAGGCGGTCGTGAAAGCCCTCGTGGAGGCTAACTTGCAGCAGCGGGAGGTTAACAAGCAGCAGCAGGAAACTAACCAGCTGCTATTACAACATGTAATGGCGTTGCAAGCGGCCGTAGCGTCCCAGAACATCCACGATGCCCGGAAAACTGTCCGTGCGGCGAACCCTAAGATGTCCCCCTCGGATGACGTCGAGACCTATCTGGTGATGTTCAAAAAGGTGGCCGTTAGGGAGAAGTTACCCCGACACCAGTGGGCTGAGGTTGTCGCTCCATTCCTGGCGTCTGGACCCCAGCAAGTGTTTTTTGTTCTCCCCGATGATCAAGCGGCCGACTACCCGACCGTGAAAGGTGAGATCCTGGCAAGACTAAAGGTGAATGTATTGGTCCGGGCTCAGCGGGTGCAGCAGTGGGAATTTAACTCGGCTGAACCCGCCAGACCACAATATTATGACCTGCTACACTGGTTGCAGAAATGGCTGCAGCTTGACATATTGACTCCCACTGCTATGCTGGACCGACTGTTGGCGAATGTGTTTTGGAGGGCTTTGCCGTACCCTCTCCAGCACTGGATCATCCAGGTGTTTCCTGGAAATGCCTTAGAGATGGTCGACCTGGTGGAGCGCTACAAGGCCACCAGAAATCTGCAAGGGGGTTCTTTTGGGAGGGGGCCAGTCAAACCCTGGAAATCTCCACTCCAGACTCGGCAGCCAGTGCCAGCCAAACCCGCCCGGGACGTATCCCCTGCAGACCCAGCCCCGGTGGTTTGCTGGCGGTGTCACAAGCCTGGACACATAAGGGTCGACTGTCCCCATCGGGATGAACCCATAGATACCAGGAAGCTGTGTGCCACAGGTACCTCCGAGACTGTAGACAATAGCGACATGTGCCAGGTGGAAGTGGGGGACACTCTTGCGTTGCCACTGCTGGATTCAGGGAGCCTGGTGTCCCTGGTAAGAGCTGCCCTGGTGCGGCCCATCAAGTATACTGGTCGAAGGGTCAGTGTTGTGTGCATTCATGGGGACTTAAAGGACTATCCCAGCGCCCTGGTCTCTATATCAACGGTGGCTGGCAGGTCGACTCATAAGGTGTCCGTCGCCACAAAATTACCGTATGAACTAATATTTGGGAGAGGCTACCCCGGTTTCCCGGCACTATGGCCAGACACGAAAGTTACCGATACCCGTGAAACAAATGTGACCCTAGCAGAGTGGCCCGGCTCAGGGGAAAGACCAGAACCCTGGGAACCTTAGTCCAAAAGACCAGCGGTAGGGGTGACCACCACTTTGGTGGAAGAGGGGGAGACAATCCCGCTAAGTGTGATGGTGGGAGATATGGAGGACTTGCCGCCAGGTCCGGAGCTAGCCGACCTCAATGTCTCCGGAGATAATTTTGGTACTGCACAACATCGGGACCCAACCCTATCCCAAGCCTAGAAAAATGTATTAATAATAGATGGGGAACCACAACAACCGGGGGCAGAGTCGGTGTTTCCCCGTTTTGTGGTTCATCAAGAGATGTATTGTGTAAACCAGCTGCGAGGTGAATCCATTGAACAGTTGGTGGTGCCCCAGGCTTATCACAAACTCGTGTTAGAGTTAGCCCACCAGCATGTTCTCGGGGGTCATCTGGGAATGCAAAAAAACGCAGGACCGGATTCTACAGCAGTTTTACTGGACCAGTCTGTTCAGAGAAGTAGAAAAATATTGTAAGTCTTGCTCAACCTGCCAGATAATGAGCCCCCAGCCACATTTCTGTAGTCCCCTGGTACCCCTCCCGATTATCGAGGTCCCGTTCGAGCGAATCGTTATGGATCTCGTAGGCCCAGTACCGAACTCTGCTAGAGGACACCAACACATCTTGGTTGTCCTCGACTACGCCACTCAGTACCCGGAGGCGGTGCCACTGCGGCATACATCAGCCAGACTCATAACTAAGGAGTTAATGGAGATGTTTTCTCGTATGGGTCTGCCTAAGGAGGTTCTGACTGGCCAAGGGACCCCGTTTATGTCCTAGGTCATGAGGGAACTCTGTAAGTTGCTCCACATAAAACAGCTACGGACGTCCGTGTATCATCCGCAAACGGATGGCCTGGTAGAGAGGTTTAATCAAACATTAAAAAATATGGTAAAAAGGATGGGAGGGACTGGGACCTTCTTCTGCCCTATCTCATGTTCGCCTCTACTGGGTTCTTGCGCTTCGAACTGCTATAAAGCAGATACCCTCACGGTCTGTTAGACGTGGCCAAAGAGGCGTAGGAACAACAACCCACACCGCACAGAAGTGTTGTTGAGTACGTCACCCAGACGCAAGGACGAATGGAAACAGTTTTACCTCTGGTTAGGGAGCATATGGAGGCAGCGCAGCGAGCCCCAAGTAGGGTCTATAATCGGCAGGCTCGGGTCCGGACCTTTAACCCGGGTGATCAGGTATTGGTTCTGGTACCAACCGTAAACAGTAAGTTCCTAGCTAGGTGGCAGGGGCCCTACGAGGTGCTTGAAAAAATTGGAGAGGTAGATTACAAGGTACACCAGCCAGGGAGGCGAAAGCCGGAGCAGGGTGTACCATGTGAATATGCTCAAACCCTGGAAAGATAGGGAAACCTGTACGGAAGACAGCCCACGACCAGGGTTCCTAGGGGAAGCGGTTTCAGCCCCCCTGTCTGAAGCAAGGGAAGCGGCTGCCACAGTGAAAATTGCTGACAGCCTCTCCTTTAAACAGGGAGTTCATTAGTCGGAAACTCAAAACACGGATGAAGTGCAGCTAATGCTCCAGTTAGGTGTCATCGAGGAGTCAAAAAGTGAATGGGCCAGTCCGATAGTCTTAATCCCCAAACCTGACGGGACATTGCGGTTCTGTAACGACTTCCGCAAACTGAATGAGGTGTCCAAGTTTGACGCATATCCCATGCCCCGAGTGGATGAGCTTATTGAGAAGTTGGGCCAAGCACTGTATTTTTCTGTGTTGGACCTCACCAAAAGGTACTGGCAGGTACCCTTGACGGAGGCTGCCAAGTAAAAAACGGCTTTCATCACGCCAGAGAGGCTGTATCAGTACAAGGTATTACCCTTTGGTCTACATTGCGCTCCCGCCACATTTCAAAGGGGGTGGTTTATCCTACATCTGACAGAGAAGCTGGGAAGTCTCTGTGTTTTGGGACCTGTGAATTTGTGCTGTGCTAAAGGGCTGAGAGCCGCAAGGCGGGAAACAGGCCCCTAAAGCCTGCTGTGGACTGCGGGTGGAAAACTGCTGACCAGGTGAAGGTTTTGTTCTATGAACATTGCATGGTGTGAAAAAACAACAGGACTGTGATCGGTCATTTTTCCTTATGTGTGAATAAACATTGAACTGTTTAAGTTAAAGACTTTGTGATTGCCTCTATACTGCGTCCGCTAGCCTGTCTACCTGAGTAATACCCCACAATATATACATGCTTCGTATCTAATTGGGTGCAACAACAACCACTACTTTGCATATCCCCTGCCTTTAATTAACCTCATATTACCTGTTCCACATACATAATATCTTTAGTACAACCCCATCTTACCTATACCCCATGCTGTAGGAACGCCCGATAGGATCCGCCACATGTGAATGGCGGAGGCATGTAGCGTGCCTCCCCCTCCTCTGCGCATGTACGCCTACGTCACTCGCACTCGTCCTGCTCCCGGCAGTCGCGCGAGAACTTACATGATGTCTGAGAGAGGTAACTTCCGGTCACCTGATTACTTTGCTTGGTCACATGACTCTCAACCCCATCCTGCGCGTCCACACTACCGGTATACTCAGACAGACCACATGACCCTCCATTGCTAGGATACATTATAAACAATGTGAGCGCTCCAAGTCCAAAGCCAGGAGCATCCCCATTATCAGTGGCATTATTATGCTTCATTTATAGTAAATTACATCTAGTTAGTCCCCTTTATGCTATTATCAATACCAACTACCTCCCGTGGAGGGAGGGGTAGTGGGCGCGTCACATGTCCCCGTAGGGCAGGTGCGCGGACAAAACACCCAGAAGCCTTTCATTTTTTCAACTTTTTTTCTTAAATTAGTTGCGTGGGGGTCACTTCGGGGAGAATCCATTTAAAACACCATTTTCAAAGGGCATGAATAGATTGCATAATAGGGTGGTCCATATATACAGTCAATTGATAGGCTAATTAACATGCGCCGATAGTTTACACCTTGGCCCATGTTGAAATTACATCCTCATTCATTTCAGAGGGGTTTATACCTGTAGGTTAGACTCCAACCCCATCCGTGGGGAAGAGGCTTCCCCCAGCCTACCCTCATTATGACCATAACCATTCCTGGACCAACTCCCCCTATTGCCCCCATTTGACTAGCTTTCACCCAACACTGTTTAGTCTACCCTTCAGTGTAACCCTAACACGCACCCCACTTGTATAACATTCCTCCTTATTATATTATCTTGACCAAAACCCCAAAGTGCCATGTCTGCACCCCCTACCCACAGAGCAACATCCATGCGCTCATCCCCACAAGAGGCATTACCCTTTATAGGGGTTAATGAAGATCTCATCCCTAAGGTTGACTATATATGGCATCTTCCTACTATCTTCAAGATACCATGGTATCGAGTTCTTTCGAGTTCTTATCATTCCTACAGCATGTGTATAGATCCTCCTATAGAGGGTAAACAAGAGGAAAGAGAGGGGGGGAGAAAGGGTTAATGACAGCTAAAAACCAACACAGCTACTAGCTGGGCACCTATACTTAATATTTCTCTAAAAACCATACCTATAGGGTTAGAAGAGAGAGCCCACCTTAAATTCCCTATTTAAAGGGGTTCTGCACTTTGTTTAAACTGATGATCTATCCTCTGGATAGATCATCAGCATCTGATCGGTGGGAGTCCGACACCCGGGACCCCCGACGATCAGCTGTTTGAGAAGGCAACGGCGCTCCAGCAGCGCCGCGGCCTTCTCACTGTTTACCGCAGGCCCAGTGACGTCACGACTTGTATCAACTGGCCTGGGCGGGGCTAAGCTCCATTCAAGTGAACAGAGCTTAGCGCCGCCCAGGCCAGTGATACTAGTCGTGACATCACTCGGCCTGCGGTAAACAGCGAGAAGGCTGCGGCGCTACTGGAGCGCCGCTGCCTTCTCAAACAGCTGATCGGCGGGGGTCCCGGGTGTCGGATCCCCGCCGGTCAGATGCTGATGATCTATCCAGAAGATAGCTCATCAGTTTAAACAAAGTGCAGAACCCCTTTAAGCCCCTAGGTTCCATAGTATCAAGTTCGAATATCCACCTCAGTTCCTTTCTATTCCATAATTTCTCTCTATCGCCTCCTCTCCTCAAAGGTGGAATACCATTTATAATCCTGAAAGTAAATTTAAAAGGAAAAAGGCTATTTATTTTTACATTTATTTTTGCACTTATTATCCATGCTGGAGGTGTAAAAGAAAATTCAAGTGGAGGAATTGAATTTTCTTTTTAATTTTGGCATGCATTTTGCGGACACTATATGAAATGAAAATGTTAAAACGTTATTTTAATTATAATTTTAGGTTTTTCAATTTCATTTTAATTTTGGCAGGTTTTACCTCCCATAAAACAGAATGCACATGAGCTGAATTTTGGCAAATGTCTCCATGAAGGTAGGCAACACAGAAAAAAGTACGCCAGCCCTGGGGTGGCGTGAAAATTAAACTGTTTTTACAACAAAATCTGGCGCAAGATAAGGTGCACCTACATAAGTAGGATGAAATTTAGGCGCAAAAATTTGAAAACTTCTAAATTAGTCCTAAAACTCAAAATAGGCACAATAGACGCAAAAGCTAGTGACGCCTATCCTGAGGATAGGCCATCACTTAGTGACAGCTGGACAACCTTTTTAAGCAGACTTTCCCCAGGGAGTATAAAATTTTTTAAAAAAGTTTAATAAAAACCTTATTTAAATGATACTTACTTACCCTCCGTTCATTTACAGCAGGACATCATAAAGGGTGTCTTCACATGTGGCAGATTTTGTTCCAGTGATTTGTGGAACTGATTTTCAGCTGCTGACGGGATCCTGCTGTTCCTAATAGCAGACACCCCGTGGCAGAGACTTTTATCCCCTGAGATACCATGGTCAATTACAACCAGAGCACCAAAGCAGTTGTTCTCCAGGACTAAATGACAACGTTCCCCAACGCTGAGATCAAGGGAGCAATTCAGTTGCTATGGCAAACTCTGGTCTTCTGAAGGCTCCGAGGCCTGCCATAGAGAAGTTCCTATTAAGTCCTGTCTGTGCAGGGCTTGATGGGAATGGACTGATTCTCCCATAGACTGCATTGGTAAGTCGTTGCAGTCTATGGCATAAGCAATCCCCCAGTGATGGCGAACCTTTTTATAGACCGAGTGCCCAAACTGTAACCCAAAACCCACTTATTTATCACAAAGTGCCAACAATTTAACCTGAATACTACAGTCCAGTATAGTGCATCTTCCACATACTTTATCATTTAGCTATAATAGCATGCCTACATTCAGTGCGCTGCCTGTGCTGTTCATAGTGCGCCCTACGCTGATGAATGGCATAAAAAGTCTAAGGCATATTGGTACACCATAGACTTTTTCCAGGGCACAGGTGCCCACAGATAGGGCTCTGAGTGCCGCCTCTGGCACCCGTGCCATAGGTTCGCCACCACTGCCCTAGGGGGACTAAAAAAAATTTATTAAAAAGTAGAAGAAAAAAGTTTAAAAAATATATATAAAAATTCAAATCATCCCCTTTTTACCATTTAAAAAAAAATAATAAAAAAAAGTTAAGATCATCAGTATCGCTGAGTATTTATCAGGTAAACGCTGTAATAGGAAAAAAAAAAATTAAATGCCCAATTCACCATTTATTGGTCATTTCACTCCCAAAAAAAGTGATCAAAAAGTCATACACACCCCAAAATGGTATCCGTAAAAGCTACAGATTACCCCACAAAAAATGAGCTCTCACACAGCTCCATAGACGTAAATAAAAAGGATGTCTTCACATGCAGCAGATTTTGTTCCAGTGATTTGTGCGACTAAAAACTACCGTAGTTCCATTCATCTGAATGGGGCTTGCAGAAATCCATTGGGGCTTGCAGAAATCCAAGATTTTATTACAAGACCCGGAGGCTCGTATTGCTATTCTCCTTCTTTACTTCTGACCAATAGCAGCAAAGAAAATAGAAAAATATTGAAACATGTCATCAGCCCCTCCCCATAGTCTCTCTATAACAGGCCACACCGCCTGCAAAACCTCCTCTTTCTTTGCTGCTGACCGCAGATAAGTAGTGTGATTTGCTATTTCATGTCATTGTGGTTTACATATATATATATATATATATATATATATATATATATATAGGTATTGTTGGTTGATTTATCTGTACATTGCTTTCCCCCCTTTTTGGGGCAAGTTGAGGGTATTTATCGATATATATATATATATATATACTTTCTTTTGCTTTGTCTGGGGCTACTTGTTACCTCCTCGCATGCTAGGCGTTTAGGAGGTTAATTTTGCGCCCCTTATCGGTATTCCGTCTCATCCCCATTTGCGTTATTCCCACCTTCCTGTGCCTTTTCTTTCTGCCCCCCTCCCTTATCGGGCGGCTCTTTTTCCCGCCGCTTACCTCAGTGCGGCTGCGGCGGCTCTACCTGTCTTCCTTGCTAGTGCACCCGAGATCTCGCGAGATCTCGGGCACTTCCGCTTCCGCCGTGACGTCATCGCATCTCGGATCTCCGGCAGCATCGGTCCGTCCTCGGTCTTCTCTTACAGGTTTTCCCCAGCGTTTTTTCTTCCTTACTGGCCTGGGGCAAATCCCCTTGCCAGCTAATCACCCCACAATATATATATACTTAGTTTTCCCACATTATAGGTAGTATTTCAGCAGTCTCAGCTATAATAAATATTTGCCAACATGCCCAAAAAAGTACACAGTGGCCAGGGCCCTACAGAGGAGGACATTCCTCTAGTGGAATTAACCCCTTCGGGGGAAGATGGTCATGCCCCGATCCCTGGTGATCAGGGTTCGGATTTTCAGGCGTCAATATCTAACGCCATAGCTGCAGCCATGGGATCTATGACTTCTGTCATATCCCAGACTATTGCGCAGGCCCTTGCTGCTCATCCGACTACCTCTCAAACCCCGCAGCCCGTCATGGTGTCCTCACCCACCGGGCCAGGGATTTCTGCCTCCAGAAAAAGAATTAATAAAGGTGATGATGTTTCCACCAATGTTGGCGCGCTTGGTCCGCGCAAGAGAGCCTGTACGCGTCAGGCAGAACGCACGCGCAATTGGAAAAGTGCTAGAGCACTACAGGATTTGGATTCCGACTCTGAAGTCGGATCCGAGGAGGAGGCTTTAGATGACGCCTTTGAGGAGGCAGAGGAGGACCCATCAGGGGTCATTGATGATAACCCCGTACCCGGGTGTAGCTCCCTTATGTCCGCTGCAGAAGGTATGCCTGCATCTTTAACGGACCCCTCTGGGGAACCCTTGTTCGACCCAGATTCGCTCCACCACCCCCGCTCGGCTGAGTGGTTACCGTTGGAGCACGTCTCCAAATATTTGGAGGCTAGAGTGCGCTGTCCTCTTTCCAAAGAGGCTCGCAATAAGCTTAGGGCGGAATGCCCCAGACCTGTCATCCCTAACAGGGTATGCGAGACTCCTACTGTCGATCCCAAAATGACGCAGTTCCTCGCAAAATCCGGCTGGAACCTGCGTAGGGGTCTGGAGTCGGCGTTAAGGTCCTGTCAGGATAAACTCCTGGACATCTTTGGGCCGTTAGCAAAAATTTTGGACCTGGCGGAGGTGGCTAATGCAGGCAATAAACAGGTTGACCCTGTTGAATTGCGCGAATGGGTACAACGTGCCATTTGCATAGCAGGAAACGTAAATACGTCCCTGGCTATAGAAAGGCGGAAAGCCATACTTTTCAAAATAGAACCCAAACTATCCAACTTAGCTCTTACGGAGGCCGGTAAAGAGGCCCAGGGCCTATTATTTGGAGAACCTTTTATTAAGGACCTTGGGAGATTTGTGGGGGCTTTCACTGCCCTAGACAAGGCCCAAAGCTCTATGAAAAGAGTTTTTCACGGTAGGGTCTCTACCAGGGCCGGCAGCTTTAGGGGCCGCCTGTCCAGCCGTGCCCAGTTTCAGTCCCGTGGTTCGGGCCGAGGCTCCTTTTCTCAGAGATCTACCTTCCAGGAGCATAGACGGGAGCCGTCATCCTTCTTCCCTTCACGAGGAAGTTCCTGGCGTCCAAGAGGATATAGAGGAAATCCTAATTCCAGACGTCCCTACGGTGAGTCTACCAACTCATTCCAATTCTTTAAGTGTTTGTGTAGGGGGCAGATTACGTCTTTTTTCTCCAGCTTGGTCCCGTATCACCTCAGACCAATGGGTCCTATCCATGGTCAGGGGTTTCCACATCGAGCTGACGTCCTCCCCGCTGTCCATCCCACATCCACATCCTGTGGTGCTGTCAGCGGAAAGCCGCATACTGGTCGACTCAGAACTGTCGGATCTTGTCCGCAAAGGAGCCTGTATCCCCTTGCGTGGTAATCAGCAATATATTTCTGGTGGCAAAGAAGGGGGGCCAACTTCGGCCCGTTATCAATTTACGCGCCCTCAACGCGTTTGTCAGATACCGCCATTTAAAGATGGAGGGCATCCATCTCCTTCGGGACCTTCTACAGATGGGCGATTGGATGGTCAAGTTGGACTTGAAGGACGCTTACCTTACTGTCCCGGTGGAGGGCGCGTCCAGAAATCTTCTCTGTTTTTCTTGGCAGGACAGGATTTGGCGGTTCACGTGCCTCCCATTCGGCCTCTCTTCAGCTCCCTGGTGCTTCACCAAGCTGATGCGCCCGGCTATGGCATGGTTACGCAGTCAAGGAGTTCGTCTCATCGTATATCTGGACGACATTCTGATCATGGCCCAGGATCGATCGGTACTGCTGAATCATCTGCATTGGACCATGGATCTTCTGGCGGATCTGGGTTTCCTCATCAATCAGGAGAAATCTTGCCTCATCCCGTCTCGCGAGATGGAGTTCTTGGGTTTTCTGGTGGATTCCACGGCGGGAACACTCAGCCTACCTCCGGCCAAGGTTCGTGCAATACGGAAGGAATTGTGCAAAGCCAGGTCATCTGCCCAGATCCCTTTACGCCAACTAGCCAGGATCATAGGTCTGCTGGCCTCTTCTATCCAGGCGGTTTTTCCGGCTCCACTTCATTATCGGGCCCTTCAGCGCCTGAAGATTTCCCACCTACGGGCGAGAGTTTCCTACGCGGATTGGATCTCTCTGGACAAGGAGACCAAGGAGGAACTTTCCTGGTGGATCCACAATCTGCAAGCTTGGAATGGCAAGGCTATCTTCGGCCATCGTCCGGATTTCGTGGTGGATTCGGATGCCAGCCTGTCAGGCTGGGGAGCTCATTGCGAAGGGATCACAACCGGAGGCGGTTGGTCAGAGGCCGAGGCAGGATTCCATATCAACGCGCTGGAACTGTTGGCTGGATCGTTCGCGATCAAGAGCTTCACAAGGGACACGGCCAGATCCTGCATCCAACTACGCATGGACAATGTGTCAGCGGTGAGGTACATCAACGGCATGGGCGGAACCCGTTCCACCATCTTGTCTCGTTTGGCGAAGGATTTCTGGGACTACTGCCTAGACAAGGAGTTGGTTGTTTTGGCGGAATATCTTCCAGGGGTCCAGAACATTCATGCGGATTGGAGTTCTCGGTATCTTTCCGATTCCAGCGACTGGCAGTTAGATCCAACGGTGTTCCGTTCCTTAATGTCAGTTTGGGGCCCTTTCTGCATCGACCTCTTTGCTTCCCGTCTGAACTCGCAACTAGACCGCTTTTACAGCTGGCGCCCGGATCCGGAAGCCGAAGCGGTGGACGCGTTCCTGCAGGATTGGTCCAGAGATCTGCTCTACGCGTTTCCTCCATTCCAGCTGATTCCCAGGACCCTGATTCAAGTACGACGATATTCGGCAGATCTGGTGCTGCTGGTCCCGTTTTGGAACTCCCAGTCGTGGTTTCCCCACCTTCTGGAGATGTTGATAGAGATCCCGTACCTGCTCCCGACATCTCAGACTCTCCTCCGAGGACCGAATCACCAACTACACCCTCTTCTTCTGGACTGATCCCTGCGCCTGTTGGCGTGTCGGATTTCAGGGGACCCTGGGAGGTCCCAGGTGTTTCGGGAACAGCTAGAGTCCTTTTGGAAAATGCATGGGCCCCAGGCACCAGAAGATCTTACAGATCAGCCTGGGGATCTTGGGCTCGCTGGTGCGTGGCTAGGGACTTGGATCCCGTATCGGCACCTGTAACGGAGATCTTACATTTCCTATCTTCTTTGTTTGACCAGGGCAAGGTTTTGATGGTACTCCTGCGGGGCAACATCCTTTAGTATGTCGTCTCCTGCGCGGTTCTCGGATGTCTCGTCCTCCTAGGCCTAGATTTTCTGCCACTTGGGATGTGTCTTGTGTCCTTTCCTTTTTATCTTCTTGGCCTCAGAATGCGGACCTTTCCCTGCGGCAACTGTCGGCGAAGCTAGTCACTCTTTTTTGTCTTATTTCCTGCAAGCGGGTTTCAGACGTCCGGGCTTTGGACTATGATGCACGCTCGTATACCCCGGAGGGGGTCTTCTTTGATATCTCTAGGAGGACTAAGACCCACATACGATCGGTCGCTTATCCTGCTTTCCCGGCCTCGCCTTCTCTTTGTCCCGTGGCGTGCCTAAAAGAATATGAAGCGCGTACTTCTCTTCATCGGTCACGAGAGTGTCCGCAGCTTTTCCTTTCTACCATTCGTCCTTTTGCCCCAGTGACCACTCCCACGCTGGCTAGGTGGATGAAGTGGATCATGGAGCTGGCGGGCGTGGACACTTCTATATTTTCGGCGCATTCCGCTAGGGGGGCATCTGCTACCTCTTTGGCGGTTTCTGGCGCCAGACTGTAAGACATTTTGAAATTGGCGGACTGGTCCAGAGTATCCACGTTTAGGGAATTTTATTTTCGTCCAGGTCCTCACGTTTTCTCAGCAATTATTGAGAATTTGTCTTAACTTTGAACTTGCAATACGAGCCTCCGGGTCTTGTAATAAAATCAGATGATTTTCCTATTTCATGACGTAAAGTCATGATTTTATTAAAGACACGGAGGCGAGTATTGCCCACCCTATGTTTTTCCCTCCCTATGTGGGTTTTAAAATAGGAATGATGTTGACTGTATATCATTTGCATATTGCTTTAACTCTATGAGTTTTTTCCTGAGTAGGTTTGTCGCAACCATTTGTTTTGTGAATACAATTTCACAATTTGCTTCTATCATGGTTCTGTTTTTCACCTTTTTTCAGGTTGAGATCGGCCTAATAGGCGGTATCCTGTGGTCTACGTCTTGGTTCGGAGGGTCGGCAGTTTGGTTCCAGCCGATCGTGTGATGTGGACAGCTTCAGGAGATTCTTCAGAGTTGTTCCTGTTGTTCAAGTTCGCTTCTGGATGGATGGCGCTTTTGTTTCCAGGCTGTTCCGGTTCCTGGTTGGCGGTTCTGTTGGACTTTTCGGTTTGGACTTACAAAGAAAGAGGAGGTTTTGCAGGCGGTGTGGCCTGTTATAGAGAGACTATGGGGAGGGGCTGATGACATGTTTCAATATTTTTCTATTTTCTTTGCTGCTATTGGTCAGAAGTAAAGAAGGAGAATAGCAATACTCGCCTCCGTGTCTTTAATAAAATCATGACTTTACGTCATGAAATAGGAAAATCATCTGATTTTCAGTTGCAGACATTTCTTCAACAGAATCTGCTACGTGTGAAGACACCCTCATGAGCTCAAAGTACTAAAAATACAGACCCTTGATGAGAATAGCAGATCCTTCAGCAGCAGCTTGTTGGAAGTTTTTTTTGTAGACTGCGCTGAATTATAATGAAGGACCTTAAGAAGTGCAAACAACACAATGATATATGACATTTTTACATTTGTTCACCACAGAGCCAGCGTTAGGGCTCATGCACACGTATTTTCTTTCCGCTTCTGTTCCGGGTTTTATTTGCGGACCGTATGCGGAACCATTCACTTCAACAGGGCTGTAGAAAATACGGAAGTTACTCCGTGTGCATTCAGTTTCCATTTGTCCGCATGGCCGTTCCGCAAAAAAGTAGTGCATGTCCTATTATTGTCCTCAAATCACGGTCCGAGGCCCCATTCAAGTCAATGGGTCCGTAAAAAATACGTAACGCACACGGAACACATCTGTATGTCATCCGTATTTCATCCGTATTTTGCGGATCCATACTGTAGAAATGCTATGCCCAGCCCATATTGTTCATGTGTTTAGTGATTAATAAGACCTCTTGCGCACAAACTTTTTTTTTTCTGTTTCCGTTCCGTTTTTTGCGTTCCCTATACGGAACCATTCATTTCAATGGATCCGCAAAAAAAACCGAAAAGTACTCCGTATGCCTTCCGTTTCCGTATTTCCGTTTTTCCGTTCCGTTCAAAGATAGAACATGTCCTATTATTGTCCGCATAATGGACTGTTCTATCAGGAGCTAGCTGTTCCGTTCCGCAAATGCACACGGACGTCATACGTATTTTTTGCGGACCGCAAAATACTGAAAAAGCCATACGGTCGTGTGCAAGAGGCCTAAGTTACTGTTTCCGTTTCCAATCCGCCAAAAAACTGATCAAATACGGAAACCATATGGATATATTTTGTGCAATAACGGAACGGAAGAGGACTTAAATCGGAGAAAAAAAAACTCCGATACGGAACAACGGATCCGTGAAAAACGAAATGCAAAACAACAACGGTTGTGTGCATGAGCCCTTAGGCCTCTTGCACATGACCGTATGGCTTTTTCTGTATTTTGAGGTCCACAAAAAACGGATCCGCCAAAAAACGGATGATAAATAGAACATGTTCTATCTTTGAACAGAAAAACGGAAACTGAAGGCATACCTTAGTTTTTTTTTTCCGGATCCATTGAAATGAATGGTTCTGTATACGGTCCGTATACGGAACGCAAAAAACGGAACATAAACAAAAAAAAAAACCTTTGTGTGCAAGAGGCCTAAGGGCTTATGCACATGACCGTATGCTCTCCGAGACATATGATATTATGAGTGTGGGATAATAGTCCTGCGGGTGGCCCGATGCGCACAACATCATAGTAACCAATGATGCTGTGCGCTCCCGTGCGCACGATGTATGCCGCTCCTGGACATATGGCCCGCTCACGGACCGTATGTCTCGGAGGGCATACGGTCGTGTGCATGAGCCTTTACACTTTTTTTCCCACACGTTAGTGTGTTGAAACTGGCAGGTAGTGGTCAGACTTTCCTTTCGGATTTTGCAGATCCACAGTAGTGTATTACAGTAGTTCAAAGTGGATGAAATTTTAATAAGGACTCATGCACGCGAACGTATATTCTTTTCGTGTCCGTTCCGTTCTTTTTGCGAACCTTATACGGAACCATTCATTTCAATGGGTCCACAAAAAAAAATAAAGTTACTCCATGTGCATTCCGTTTCCCTATGTCCGTTTCTCTGTTCCGCAAAAAAATAGAACATGTCCTATTATTGTCCGCATTACGGACAAGGATAGTACTGTTCTATCAGGGGCCAGCTGCTCCGTTCCGCAAAATATGGAATGCACCGGACTAGGGTTGTTGCGGGTATCGAAATTTCGATACCCAATCGATACTTTTGTCCCAGTATCGATACGATACCGGGATTTCAATTTTTTCGATACTGGGCTGCGCTGCTGTGCAGTCTAGTATCTCTGAACATGAGCGCGCTGCTAAGAACGCGCTCATGTTCCCTCAGCAGCACAGGGGAGAAGGAAGCAGTGTCTCCCTCCCCCCTGTGCCACTGCTGCCGCTGCCACCAATGAGGAGAGAGGGGCGGGCGCACTGCGCCACCAATGATAGGAGGATTTTAAATGGGTCCGGACTTTAAGTTACCAGGCTACATAGAGCGGCGCCCAGGGATCTCCCTGCACTTACTATTATTCCTGGGCTCCGTTCGCCCGCTGTGCCCCATTACTGTCTCCTGCTCCGTATGCTAATTACTACTATCGGAGCGATGGGCAGGAGACATCAGCTTCTCTCCTGGGCGTTCCTTCTCCCTGCGCTGCGCTGTCCAATCACAGCGCAGAACGTCACAGCCAGAGAGAAAGAACACCCAGGAAAGAAGCTGATGTCTCCTGCCCATCGCTCCGATAGTAGTAATAAGCATACGGAGCAGGAGACTAATGGGGGCACAGCGGGCGAACAGAGCGGCGCCCAGGAATAATAGTAAGTGCAGGGAGATCCCTGGGCGCCACTCTTTGTAGCCTGCTCATGAAAGGTCGTCTTTAACTTTTAATACAGGAGGCAGGTGCCGGCAGCAGAATCGCATAGCCGGCACCCTGCCTTTGACAGGGAGCTGCGACCAGCGGCAGTTAATCCCTCAGGTGCGGCACCTGAGGGGTTAACTGCCACTGATCTGCTGCCAGTACCCGCCTCCTGTATTAAAGGTTAATTATCATTGGTGGCGCAGTGCGCCCCCCCCCCCCTCAACCCCCCCCCCCCAGTATTAAAGTCATTGGTGGCAGTGGCCACAGGGTCCCCCTCTCCCTTCCCCCTCATTGGTGGCAGTGGCAGCTTCTGATCGGAGCCCCAGCAGTGTAACGCTACTGAAGCCCTGGCTGCCATGGTAATCTCCCTGCTGCTGTGTGTACTATGCACAGGGCAGCAGGGAGAGTGTGAAACCCTATTCACCCTGATAGAGCTCTATTAGGGTGAATAGGACAGGGTTCTATCCCCTAAGGGGGGAAATAGTTAATAAATAAACTGAAAAAAAAAAAAAAAAAAGTAAAAAAAAAAACAAACACACCAAGTATAAATCACCCCCTTTCCCAATTTTACATATAAACTATATAAACAATAAATAAATAAACATATCACATATTGCCACGTCCGAAAAGTCCAAACTATTAAAATATAAAAAAAATCTATGCGGTGAATGCAAAAAATAAAAAATAAAAACTCTGCGATTCGCCATTTTTTAAAATGCGGAATGCACGTGGCTTTTTTGATGTTTTATTTTTTTCGCGTGGTACCGAATGGTATCGAGTATCGCAATACTTTTTCATGGTATCGAAACCGAATCCAAATTTTGGTATCGCAACAACTCTACACCGGACATCATCCGTTTTTGCTGATCCGTTTTTTTGCGAACCGCAAAATACACGGTCGTGTGCATGAGGCCTAAGTCTCATCCACACACAGCGGAAATTATCTGTGTAGATTCCAAATCCGCAGCCTCTCAGTTTACGTTGTAGATTTTCACCACAAATTTCACTGTTTGCAATGAATAGGGTTAAATTTATGACAAATCTGAAAGTTTCACAGGAAAGCCAGATTAGATTTTTTTCAGTTGCACCCGTGTGGTTTTACCCTAAAAAAATAAGATCTGATTGTTAAATCCCATCCCCGCTGCCGGCCCATTGATCCCCCACCGGTCATGTTAGCATGTCTAGCCTGTGACAGCAGGGACCTGTAAAAGTCCTGATCAAGTCTTTTAAAAGGTAAAATATCACTTTAAACAAACACATTCTATGGAGGTAGACCATTTCTGTGGTGCCAGGGGCAGACTGGCCATAGACCCTACTGGGAAATTTCCAGTGGGCCAATACCCCACCTGAGCCGCCCTCGAGCTGCCGGGTACATAACGATCTGACACTCGCAGCGTTATTAACAATGGTAGAATCAGGTACTCATCTACCCAGCTGGGTACCTTAGGTGCCCTCCTCAATTTAAGGGTGCATTCACACGTCCGCAAGTGTTTTGCGTTCGCCAAAACACGGATACCATTCTGCACTTTGCGGACCGCATATGGCCGGCCATGTGATAGAAATGCCTATTCTTGTCCATGGCTGCGGACAAAAATAGGACAAGCTCTGTCTTTTTTGCAGGGCCACAGAACGGAAGTGCAGATGCGGACAGCACATGCTGTGCTGTCCGCATCTTTTGCGGCCCCATTGAAATGAATGGGTCCGCACCAGTTCTGCAAAATTGCAGAACGGATGCGGACCCATTCATACAGATGTGTGAATGGACCCTAACTGTATCACCATTATCAGGAAGGTTATACAGTTAAATACTGCAGTGACCACAGAAGCCCATGGCTTCCTGCCCCACTGTTCACCCTCATAGGTAACAGGCCACTAGGCTTGAAGTCTATGAGGCAGCGTACAGCTGACACAGGAACGCAGGCATCTAAGGCCTCAGGCTGGAAGACGCCTGTGGCCTCCACTGCAGATGGTATGGCTGACCCCAACTACTTGTGTGCTCCACCTTCTGTCAATTTGGTCGGGCCACTTTTAGTTTTTTTTGCAGGGCCACAAGCTGCCAGTCCATCCCTGTGTGGTGCCCTTGGAGAGAGGGAACCCAACCCTTGCTGGTTCTGTCACCTTTGCCACAGGATGCCAAGACCCTGTTGTGCTCTCTGGAAAAACTGTGATGTTGGCAAGCATACGGATGGGAAGCTGGGCCACTGGAAGGGAAGACAAACACCAGGCTCTTCTGTCCTGGCACCATACTGGGGGGCCCTTATTGATGTTTGTTATGTAAAGTGCAGGTGAATGGATGACAAACAGATGGACTGAGCTGAAATGAACTCTTTTTCCTGAAGATATGCAGTAAACAGATAGTAAGGTTAGATGTAACTTCTCTGTACATATAGAGAAGGCTTTATATGGCCCACGACCATAATCAGGATAATATAATGCTTGGACAATCTCTGCAACACAGCAATCTCCTGACTGAGCGCAGGACAACAGAACGATATTGTGCCTAGCCTCTGCACACACTAGGTGCCCTCTTCTGTGGCTGCCTGTCCCAGGGATGCCTGCATTCTCCTGCAGCCCTGGGCTCATTTAAGTGCCACTTGCCACCAGTTGCTCCAGTATCTGTCTGGTCAGCCACTCTGCTATTGACACAATGCACCAGGACTACGGGGCCATAAGTTGTCCACTATGGCTGTTCTGGTGCCCAGTTCATTGAGTTTCATATTTAGGTACACAAAGGGCAATTTCCCAGAGATTTATCAAAATCAGCATTTTCTACGCCGGTCTTAATTAACCTCTGCTCTGCCGGAGGGTACACCTAGAATTAAATGTACTCAGTCGATAGCTGGTTTAGACGTCAGTCATCATTTACACCAGAAAACTGGCATAAATGGTGATAGATCTGCTGGGATTGATGGCCTGCCTACACCACCCCCATTTTCAGAAAGTGGCGAGAGCGGCATAGATACAGCACTCCAGCAAAAATATTTAAATCTCCACCTAAGTCTTTTTTAAAGATGCTTTTTTAAAAAGCGGTTATGCTGAAATCAAGGGAGCAATTCAGTTGCTATGGCAGACTGGTCTTCTGAAGGCTCCAAGGCCTGCAATAGGGAAGTTCCTAATTAAACCCTGTCTGTGCGGGGCTTGATGGGAATGGACTGATTCTCCCATAAACTGCATTTGTATTCGGGTCGACTATCAGAATGTACAAGTACCTAACTAAAAGCAGTAGAGGTGTGATGGAACTGCTGTATGAAAGGTAGCCTAAACGGGCCAAAAAGACAAGAGTACAATTGCCAACGAAAAGGTGCTACATTTAATAATTAATTACAACAACGAGGATTAGGAATGTAACGAGTGTAACAGAAGGATTTCCACCGACCCAGCTTCTTGATAATATGTACCGGGATGTTATTCTGGGAGCCTGCGGAAGCTGCCCCTATTCCGAAGGACTGACCGGTAATGCTAAGCGGGTTGACAACTAACTTGGGCAGGAGTATACGTATGTATTTCAAGAATGTATTTAAGCTGAGGGGCTCAGATTTGTAAGCTAACAAAGGGGAATCGGCTGAAGCCGATTTGATTGCGTCTAACCATGCGTTAATAACTTCAACCGGACACCATCTGTTGCCTAACGGCAAATATTTAACCTGCACTGTTTCCCCTGGCCTTGAGGTTTTAGTATGAACAAGAGTTAAAGAGTAATAGGAGCCGTGCCATTTGATATGTTGTTTTTGTATAAAAGAACTGGAGGATGCCGGACACGTGAACTTTCCCGGCCTGAGGAAACCGTAAAAGCACAGATAGAGCGCAGTCCTAATCAATAAGCTCAACCTACAGCCGAATGGATTCTTGAGTAACATGTCAGAGAGACTCTTAAACATGTCACCTGAAAATGGCTTCCTAGTAACCCTTGGCGAAACCGAAGACTTCTGTTTGCCTTTTAGGATGGCCTTAATAGGGTGTGCAAGGAATAGAGAAGACCTGTCAGGATAAAGGATATGCCAACGGTGTTGGATGCCGGCTAAGTATAGTTTAATCGTACCATGGGATATTTTAGATCTGAGTGGCAAAATGCGACAAATGCTAGCAGGTATGAGATATGGTCTAGGTCCGACTGAGGAAATGTCAATTGAAACCTATTAAAATGTGCCCACGCGGTCTCATTAGTTCTTAACGTGTTTTTGGACAGTGATTCGTTCATCAGGGACCTAGCGGTTTCCAGATGTACCCTTAATCCATGACTAATGACCTGTGAGTTGGCCTGGTGTCTGCTCCTGGCAAGATCTGAAAGAAAAACTGAAAATTAAGCCTAGATAATGCGTCTGCGGCCATATTTGTTCTGCCAGGGATGTGTGCGCATTCAAAATGGAAATGGTTTTGTAATGCTAACCAAATGAACCGTTTTACGAAAGACATAATCTCAGGAGAAGCAGATCTTCCTTTGTTAAGTAAATCTACCAGAGCTGCATTATCCGTTAAGATTAACACGGTCTTATTTTCCCATTGGGTGCCCCAAGCTTGCGCAGCTGCCACTACTGGGTATATTTCAAACAACGGAGAGGACCGTGAAAAGCCTGGGATGGTGGTTACTTCGGGAGGCCATGTACTAGCCAGCCAATGATTTCCGTATATGGCCGCAAACCCAAATGCTGCTGAAGCGTCTGTGTGAATAACGGGTGACTTGCAAGAGACTGGAGGTATAAATAAAGATATGCCGTTCCAATGTGTTAGAAACTGATCCAACATCACAGGGTCCGCCATAGCTTGCTGACCTAACCTAATTGGGCTATCCTTGTCTGCCGCTGAAGGTAGCAAGAGGAGGAGTCTAGAGATGAAAGCTCTACCTTGTGGGATAATCCTCATAGCAAAATTGAGCATGCCTAAAAGACTCTGGAGATCCGCCTTGGTAGTTATGCCCCCTTGAGATAATTTATGGACGGCATCCCTGACTCTCTGCAATTTATCCGAGGGTAGACTGGCCTGAAAAGAAACAGTATCTAGGTGTATACCTAAAAAGATCAAACTGGTGTGAGGGCAATCAATCTTTTTGTCAGCTACTGGGACACTGAGAGTATTAAAGACCTCGATTAATACCCCTAGATAACGAGGAGGACGTTCTGGAGGTTCGATAAGCAAAAAATCGTCTAAGTAGTGTATTATGTGATGCGCATCGAATCTGTTTTCCAAAATCCAGTGCAGAGAGTTTTGGCGAATTGCTCGAACAGCCATGGGCTGGATTTGGAGCCGAATGTTAATTTATTAGCAAAATAGTATGACCCGTCCCATTTGATGCCATGCCATTGCCACAGTCGGGGATGTATGGGAAGCAATTTAAAGGCATCTGTTATATCTGCTTTTGACAGCCAAGTATGCTTCCCTAATAACAGAATGACTTGTATTGCTTCATCAAGTGATGAATATTTCATGGAATATTCTTCCGAAGGGATCAGAGAATTAAGGCTAGGTGTATGCAAAGAATGTGGTGCAGACAAGTCGTATATCAAGCGTTTTTTATTTGAAAATTTACCAGACACGACACCAATTGGGTTAAACCTCCATTTTTCGAATGGGGGTGGGTTTACTGGTCCGATCAAAAAGCCTTTCTCCAATTCTATGAGCCTGGAAACTGATTCTGGGTACCTCAAAGCTGACTGTAGGTTCTTGCATTCATGGGATGTTTGGGGTAACTTATTAAACCAGTGTGGAAACCCTCGGTAAATCCATTGATAATGAATTTGACCCATTTTTGGTCGGGGTGACCAACCAAGTAAGTGGCAAGGGTTTCGACATTTACCACGCCTAGTCATACTGAGCTGTGACCTTTCTGGGGGCATGTTACCTTAGGGTGGGCTCTAAAACAGATTGCGCAGAGATGCAACAATCTGCATTGGCTAAAAAAACATCCTGCAGCGTTGAAATTATTGCATATCTGGGTCTTGCCTAAAATATTTTATCGGCCTGCCTAACTTATCCACCCCTGCCGTTAGTTTTGGGGAGGGACTCACAGGAGGATTTTTGGAGGGAGTACAATGCACTGATGGATTATTCAGTGGAATGGGAGTATGAACCGCAGCTCGTACATGCGGGTGCTTTTAAACCGGCAAAATGCCTACAGAACAATTCTGTATCGATCACGGACCAAACGTGTTGAAATTGTGACAGTAATGCTGCAGCTTTTGCCGAAAATGAACGATGATAATCGTAAAATGCTGTTCCTCCGTATTTATGCCCTAGGTCAACCACTTTGTACAGATAGAGATCTAATTCTTCTCGACGGCTAGGGGAAGCGGAAAAAACTACGTCTCTATACAAACTAAAGGCTAATATGAATTCTGTGATGTTAAGCTCACGATTTAACCTCTTAAGGACACATGACGTACCGGTACGTCATGATGTCCTGGTACTTAAGGACACACGACGTACCGGTACGTCATGTGTTGTTCCGATCACTGCCGCCCGGCCGGCAGTGATCGGAACCCGGTGCCTGCTCAAATCATTGAGCAGGCACCTAGGCTAAATGCGCGGGGGGGTCCCGTGACCCCCCCATGTCGGCGATCGCGGCAAACCGCAGGTCAATTCAGACCTGCGGTTTGCTGCGATTTCTGCAGTTTCTGGTCGCGGGGATCAGAAACTTTATATGCCTAAAATGATGTTTTATTAACCCCCCCTGCACCCCCGAATGATTTTATGGTGGCGGGAGGTGCAGGGGGAGGGTTGCGGGCGGTGTGGGCGGTGCGGGAGGCGGGCGGTGCGGCAGGCGGGATCGCGATCCCCCGCCCGCCTCCCCTTGTATAATCGTTGGTTTCTAGTGGGTATACCAGGGTGCCAGCACATTGCTGGCACCCTGGTATAAACGGCTGACATCTGCGATGCGATGTCAGCCGTTTAACCCTTTCCATACAGCGGTCCGTACGGACCGCTGTATGGAAAAGGTTAGCAGCGCAGGGAGCTCCCTCCCTCTCCCATCGGGGGGCTGCTGTGCCTTTGCAGCCCCCCGATGGGGAGGGAGAGAGCCCCCAGACAGCCCCCCGACAGATCCCCTCCTTACCCTTCCCCGTCTGCGCAGTTCTGACCTGTACTGAGCAGACGGCGAAGGTTCCCATGGCAACAGGACGCCTCTCAGGCATCCTGCTGTCCATGGTGCTGAACAGATCTATGCTAAAAAGCATAGATCTGTTCAGACAAGTGTAAAATACAGTACAGTGCAATATATATTGTTCTGTACTGTATTATACAGACATCAGACCCACTGGATCTTCAAGAACCAAGTGGGTCTGGGTCAAAAAAAAAGTTAAAAAAAGTTAAAAAAGTAAAAATCAAAAAACACATTTATCACTGATTAAAAATGAAAAAAATAAAATTCCCTACACATGTTTGGTATCGCCGCGTCCGTAACGACCTGATCTATAAAACGGTTATGTTACTTTACCCGAATGGTGAACGCCATAAAAATAAAAAATAAAAAACTATGATGAAATTTAAATTTTGCCCACCTTACTTCCCAAAAAAGGTAATAAAAGTGATCAAAAAAGTCGCATGTACGCCAAAATAGTACCAATCAAACCGTCATCTCCTCCCGCAAAAATCATACCCTACCCAAGATAATCACCCAAAAACTGAAAAAACTATGGCTCTTAGACTATGGAAACACTAAAACATGATTTTTTTTGTTTCAAAAATGAAATCATTGTGTAAAACTTACATAAATAAAAAAAAAGTATACATATTAGGTATCGCCGCGTCCGTATCGACCGGCTCTATAAAAATATCACATGATCTAACCCCTCAGATGACCACCGTAAAAAAATAAAAATAAAAACGATGTAAAAAAAGCCATTTTTTGTCATCTTACGTCACAAAAAGTGTAATAGCAAGCAATCAAAAAGTCATATGCACCCAAAAATAGATGCCAATCAAACCGTCATCTCATTCCGCAAAAAATGAGACCCTACTTAAGATAATCGCCCAAAAACTGAAAAAACTATGGCTCTTAGACTATGGAGACACTAAAATATTTTTTTTGTTTTAAAAATGAAATCATTGTGTAAAACTTACATAAATAAAAAAAATTGTATACATATTAGGTATCGCCGCGTCCGTGACAACCTGCTCTATAAAATTACCACATGATCTAACCTGTCAGATGAATGTTGTAAATAACAAAAAATAAAAACGTGCCAAAAAATCTATTTCTTGTTACCTTGCCGCACAAAAAGTGTAATATAGAGCAACCAAAAATCATATGTACCCTAAACTAGTACCAACAAAACTGCCAACCTATCCCGTAGTTTCTAAAATGGTGTCACTTTTTTGGAGTTTCTACTCTAGGGGTGCATCAGGGGGGCTTCAAATGGGACATGGTGTAAAAAAAAACTGTCCAGCAAAATCTGCCTTCCAAAAACCGTATGGCGTTCCTTTCCTTCTGCGCCCTGCCGTGTGCCCGTACAGCTGTTTACGACCACATATGGGGTGTTTCTGTAAACTACAGAATCAGGGCCATAAATAATGAGTTTTGTTTGGCTGTTAACCCTTGCTTTGTAACTGTAAAAAAAATATTAAAATGGAAAATCTGCCAAAAAAGTGAAATTTTGAAATTGTATCTCTATTTTCCATTAAATCTTGTGCAACACCTAAAGGGTTAACAAAGTTTGTAAAATCAGTTTTGAATACCTTGAGGGGTGTAGTTTCTTAGATGGGGTCACTTTTATGGAGTTTCTACTCTAGGGGTGCATCAGGGGGGCTTCAAATGGGACATGGTGCCAAAAAAACAGTCCAGCAAAATCAGCCCTCCAAAAACCAAACGGCGCACCTTTCACTCTACGCCCCGCTGTGTGCCAGTACAGTAGTTTACGGCCACATATGGGGTGTTTCTGTAAACAGCAGAGTCAGGGCAATAAAGATACAGTCTTGTTTGGCTGTTAACCCTTGCTTTGTTAGTGGAAAAAATGGGTTAAAATGGAAAATTAGGCAAAAAAATGAAATTCTCAAAGTTCATCGCCATTTGCCAATAACTCTTGTGCAACACCTAAAGGGTTAACGATGTATGTAAAATCAGTTGTGAATACCTTGAGGGGTGTAGTTTCTTAGATGGGGTCACTTTTAGGGAGTTTCTCCTCTAGGGGTGCATCAGGGGGGCTTCAAATGGGACATGGTGTAAATAAACCAGTCCATAAAAATCAGCCTTCCAAAAACCATATGGTGTGCCTTTCACTCTACGCGCCGCTGTGTGGCCGTACAGTAGTTTACGGCCACATATTGGGTGTTTCTGTAAACGGCAGAGTCAGGGCAATAAAGATACAGTCTTGTTTGGCTGTTAACCCTTGATTTGTTAGTGGAATAAATGGGTTAAAATGAAAAATTAGACAAAAAAATGAAATTCTCAAATTTCCTCCCCATTTGCCAATAACTCTTGTGCAACACCTAAAGGGTTAACAACGTATGCAAAATCAGTTTTGAATACCTTGAGGGGTGTAGTTTCTTAGATGGGGTCATTTTTGGGTGGTTTCTATTATGTAAGCCTCGCAAAGTGACTTGAGACCTGAACTGGTCCCTAAAAATTGAGTTTTTGTAAATTTCTGAAAAATTTCAAGATTTGCTTCTAAACTTCTAAGCCTTATAACATCCCCAAAAAATAAAATATCATTCCCAAAACAATTCAAACATGAAGTAGACATATGGGGAATGTAAAGTCATCACAATTTTTGGGGGTATTACTATGTATTACAGAAGTAGAGAAACTGAAACTTTGAAATTTGCAAATTTTTTTAATTTTTTGTTAAAATAGGTATTTTTTGGTGCAAAAAAAATATTTTTTTTGACTTCATTTTACCAGTGTCATGAAGTACAATATGTGACGAAAAAACAATCTCAGAACGGCCTGGATAAGTCAAAGCGTTTTAAAGTTATCAGCACTTAAAGGGACTCTGGTCAGATTTGCAAAAAATGGCCTGGTCCTAAGGTGTAAAAAGGCTGTGTCCTTAAGGGGTTAACCTGACATCCCTGGACTTTAGTATTACTGAAACCTCGCCACAGGCAATAGTTTTATTATCTGGGACCTCATGAGAAGCTATAAGTAAAGACGCCAGATTCACATCCTTACCGTCTAAGATGTCTTGCCTAATGTTGGCAGGAATAAAATGCGATGGAGCAATGTCAGGGAAACTGGCCTGTAATGCTGTGGATGTGGATTCAGAAGCCGATGTAATTACTGGTCTCTGCATAACAGCACTAGAAGTGGAAGCACTATTTTCGATGGCCTCTAGTCGGTTCTGAAAGCCGGACATGGATGAGGCCATGTTATTAATAGTGGCATGCAGCTGTGACAGTGAGGTTTGGATTGTGGGCATGGACACCACTTCTTGACTGGGGACAGGTTCTGACTGCAGAAGGCGGAATAATTCGGCCTTCCTGGCTGACGCAGAGAAAGGAATTCCTCTCCGAAGGAGTTCAGCAGTAATTTTGGGCACAGTCCAAGATCTCATGGATGGGGTACCATCCCTCTCTGATCGTAGATCCGTGCTCACGATAGATGGTGCAGATCCCTGGTCATCCATATCCTGTGACATGTCCATCTACAATGAAACAATATTTTATGACTGCCACTGGTGACCTGCTCCCGGGTGACTGCACCGTGCACATCCCTAGAATGGACCTTAACTGACTACATGTGACACACCAAGCACCAATGACAGATTAGTGAGTCTACCTGAGTGACTTACCCCCCTGTGCCAACCGATGCTCACCTGTAGTTCGTCTAAAAAATAAAAAATATATATATATTTTTTTTCCTCTGGAGATGAAAAGATGTGGCAGACTTAGTAAGGTGCCTGAGGTGCGTGACAGGACTTATAGCGAGTCTGAGGACGTGACAGACTTAGTAAGGTGCCTGAGGTACGTGACAGGACTTATAGCGAGTCTGAGGACGTGACAGACTTAGTAAGGTGCCTGAGGTGCGTGACAGGACTTATAGCGAGTCTGAGGACGTGACAGACTTAGTAAGGTGCCTGAGGTACGTGACAGGACTTATAGCGAGTCTGAGGACGTGACAGACTTAGTAAGGTGCCTGAGGTGCGTGACAGGACTTATAGCGAGTCTGAGGACGTGACAGACTTAGTAAGGTGCCTGAGGTGCGTGACAGGACTTATAGCGAGTCTGAGGACGTGACAGACTTAGTAAGGTGCCTGAGGTGCGTGACAGGACTTATAGCGAGTCTGAAAACGTGACAGACTTAGTGATGTGCCTGCGATCGTGAGTGGACTTGTAACGAGTCTGAAGGCGTGACAACTATTAAGGCGCCTAAGATGATGGTAAAACTTGTAATGAGTCTAAGACTTATGGCGTGGCTGGATACAAGAAGCCTGGAGAAGACTGACCGTGAGGGAACTTAACTAGCCTGTGGGTCGTAGCAGGACTAGGATAAGACTGAGGGGTTTTATTATTATGTTTTTTGTTTTTTTTTGTTGTTTTTTTACCGTAGTCAAGGCGGCCACATGGTTCCTACTGCAAACAAATTACCTCCCTCTATATACAGTCAGGTCGATAAATATTGGGACATCGACACAATTCTAACATTTTTGGCTCTATACACCACCACAATGGATTTGAAATGAAACGAACAAGATGTGCTTTAACTGCAGACTGTCAGCTTTAATTTGGGGGTATTTACATCCAAATCAGGTGAACGGTGTAGGAATTACAACAGTTTGCATATGTGCCTCCCACTTGTTAAGGGACCAAAAGTAATAGGACAATTGGCTTCTCAGCTGTTCCATGGCCAGGTGTGTGTTATTCCCTCATTATCCCAATTACAATGAGCAGATAAAAGGTCCAGAGTTCATTTCAAGTTTGCTATTTGCATTTGGAATCTGTTGCTGTCAACTCTCAAGATGAGATCCAAAGAGCTGTCCCTATCAGTGAAGCAAGCCATCATTAGGCTGAAAAAACACAACAAAGGATTGACTGCAAAGGATTTTCAACCAAGTATTAAACAGTGAAAGTTTGATTTATGATTATTATTCTGTCCCATTACTTTTGGTCCCTTAACAAGTGGGAGGCACATATGCAAACTGTTGTAATTCCTACACCGTTCACCTGATTTGGATGTAAATACCCTCAAATTAAAGCTGACAGTCTGCAGTTAAAGCACATCTTGTTCATTTCATTTCAAATCCATTGTGGTGGTGTATAGAGCCAAAAATGTTAGCATTGTGTCGTTGTCCCAATATTTATGGACCTGACTGTATTTATATATATATATTTATATATATATATATCTTTTTTTCTTTTTCTTTTTTAACACCTACCTAGTCAATTGTTGAAATAACAGTCACTGCTGAAAATAAATGATAGCATTCAGATGTGTAACCGCTTAGAGAGTTTACGTATGGTAACCTAGGAGTACCCATTACCTTGATGAAGTGAAGGTGAAACGTAGCCTATTAGTCCGACTTAACCAGAGACTGTACACTGGACCTAATTGTGACATAATGAAACTTGATTCAGAACGTGCCGTATACCGAACTATGCAGGTAATATGTGGTGTCACGTGACAAAAAAACCTCTGTAGACCCTTAGCTTAGGGTCCGTTTCAAATAACTCGATTAAATAGTAGAGACCACTATGAGGGAGCATGATGACGTTGGCCCCCATACTGATCTAAGGTGCAGTAATAACCTGCAACCTCTATGTGTTCTGCTGCCTTGAAAAATGTAGCTCACAGAGACCGGCGCGCAGCAGTTACTGAACCACTTACTTCTCTGAGCGTGGAAGCTCCTGCAGTCTACCCATGAGAGGAGTTAAGCTGTGCTGTGCTTCGCTGGTGCAAGCGCACCTGACTTACCCCTGAACGAACCTTCGTGCCGGCCGAATGTGGCTCAGCTGACCGTTGCTGAGGATGGAGGAGAGATGCCGAAGCTGCCGTGCAGTGCGCCGCCGGGATACCGGAAGTCAAAGGTGCGCATGCGCAGAGTACAACACCTGAACTAGCCGTCGTGGAGAGGGAGCGTTCCCCCCCTCAGGACTATAAGTAGGTTGATAGGGAGCCTCCCCTCACACAAATACGGCAACTGCGTTGCCTACACTAGTAAGTCATTGCAATCTATGGCATAAGCAATCAGACAACTAAAAATAAATGTATAAAAAAGTAGAAGAAAAATTTAAAAAATAAAGATATAAAAATTAAAATCATCCTCCTTTCCCCATTTTAAAAATAAAAATAAATAAATAATAAAAAACAGTTACGCTCATTAGTATCGCAGAGTATCAGGTAAACGCTGTAACATAAAAAAAAAAATTGCAAAATGGTCCAAATTACCATTTATTGGTCTCTTCACTCCCAAAAAAGTAAATAAAAAGTTATCAAAAAGTCATACACACCCCAAAATGGTATCAGTGAGAACTACAGATTACTCCACAAAAAATGAGCTCTCACACAGCTCCATAATCGTAAATATAAAAAAATGTTTTGGGGGTCAGAATATGGCAATGGAAAGAAAAAAAAAACATTTTTTCAAAGTAGCAGAATAGTTTTTATTTTCCAATTCCACCACACTTGGATTGTTTTCCTGCTTCCCACTACATTGTGTGCAATATTAAATGGTGCCATTAGAAAGTATGACTTGTCCCACAATAAACAAACCCTCACATGGCTAATAAAATAATAAAATGTTTTTCTATGAGAGTAAAAAACAAAAAGCCAGAAAATCACTGAAGCATTAAGGGGTTAAGGGCATTATGCTGGGCAGTGGCGTAACTACCGGGGAAGCAGCTGCTTCGGGGCCCGGCGCCGTGTGTGACAGTTTATTTTCAAGTTAGTTAAATATCGATTCTTGTCTTACTGTTCAGGGCCCCTTCACAGCAGCAGCAGCGGCTGACCAGGCCCCCTCGCTAATGTGATCTAATCTTACTGTCTCCTAAAGTCTCCTGATGTGTCTGGGATTCAAACCCACAACCTCCAAAGTATCAGTGTACCAGAGGCAGAGCATTTACCCACACAGCCATAAAGGTGGCATTGCAACTGATTAAAAAAATATGAGACTTCTACTGTTATAGCTGGCTAAGTGTACATCTATAAACATGATAGCTGCCCCAACACACCCAGCACTGCTATATCTCTATATGACAGCTGTCCCAGCACACTCAGCTCTGCTATATCTCTATATATGAGCAGCTGTCATGTGTATAGATGTACACTTAGCCAGCTATAACAGTAGAAGTCTCATAATATTTCAGTCAGCAGCAAGGCAGCTGTTAGGGTCTTGTGGTTATATGCTTTGCCTCTGATACAGAAGGTCGTGGGTTCGAATCCCAGCAGAAACCTTTCTGAAATACAAGCACTGACTCCATATATGGACATACAGGGCGGGACACAGGAAGAGGCTGCATCGCATCGCTGACATGGAGGTAAGTAGAAGTGTTTAGTATTTTTTTTAATACCCGACTGTTACTGCCATGGGGGGAGCGGGGGGCACTTGATACTGGCACATGGGGGGAGCGGGAGGCACTTAATACTGGCACATGGGGGGAGGGGGGTTGGCACCTGATACTGGCACATGGTGGGGGGCGGGAGACAGGCACCTGATACTGGCACATGGGGGGGAGAGGGGTTGGCACCTGATACTGGCACATGGGGGGGGAGGGAGAGAGGCACTTGATACTGGCACTTTTTTTTTGTGGGGGGTGAGATGGCACTATGATACTGGGACATGGGGGTAAGGAGAGAGGCACTTGATACTGGCACCTGGGGGGGGGGGGGGTTGGCACCTGATACTGGCACATGGGGGGGGGGAGAGGCACCTGATACTGGCACCTGGGGGGGGAGGCACCTGATACTGGCACATGGGGGGGGGAGAGGCACCTGATACTGGCACATGGGGGGGGGGGAGGGGTTGGCACCTGATACTGGCACATAGAAACATAGAAACATAGAATGTGTCGGCAGATAAGAACCATTTGGCCCATCTAGTCTGCCCAATATTAACACATGGGGGGGAGGGAGAGAGGCACTTGATGCTGGCACTTTTTTTGTGGGGGGGGAGATGGCACTATGATACTGGGACATGGGGGGGAGGAGAGAGGCACTTGATACTGGCATGTGGGGGGGGGGTTGGGGGGGATGGCACTATGATACTGGGACATGTGGGGGGGAGGAGAGAGGCACTTGATACTGGCATGTGGGGGGGGGATGGCACTATGATACTGGGACATGTGGGGGGGAGGAGAGAGGCACTTGATACTGGCACATGATGGGGGGGCATCTATGGGGACACTTACTGGCACATTATTGGGGGGCATTATGGGGGACACTAGGCCGGCAGCCTATCAGAGGCCGGACACTGAGGGGCATCTACTGGGGCACTATATATGGGGCATTTTATACTGGTACATTATCGGGGGCACTAGCAGGAAGGGGGGAGAGTAGCACTATGGGGGAATTTACTGTGGGCACTATATAGGGGTATTTTATACTGGCACATTATGGGGGCACTATGGGGACATTAGCTCAACTGGGGGCATTACAAAGGGGTATTTTTTGCACTGTCACATTATAAGGAGAATTATTACTACTGGGGGGGGCATTATAGTGGGCATTATTACTCCCCCATGGTATGACCCCCTAGTAGCAGCACCAGCCTCTCCCTGCTCTGCTATCCCTCTGCCCCTTCTCCAAATCCTTATTATGAAATCTTTCTCATTAGGATAAAGCACAACATCAGCTCTGCCGAGCCCCCCAGCCAAAGTGTTGAAGTGGTGTCCGAGATCCCAAGGGCCAAGTAACTAAGTTTTCATATGAAATATGTTTATGTTATACACATATAGCCTACACTGTGCCACACAATATACAGTATACCGCTACACTGTGCCCCACAATATACAGTATACTGCTCCACTGTGCCCCACAATATACAGTATACCGCTACACTGTGCCAAAGGAGTGGGGTTTACACAGGAGGAGGGAGGTGCGAAGCACGCTGGAGGGGCCCTTACAAATATTTGCTGTGGGGCTCAGTCACTTCTAGTTACGCCCCTGATGCTGGGGATGTTTTCTGTGCTTGACATTGAGACGTGGCCTCTAAAAATGGATGGATTATGGGTCTGTAAACGTTTTGGACCATCCGTGATTTTTGGTTCAGTGTCTAGAAAAATTTGCTTGGAAGAGTGACAACTAGAGATGAGCAGATTGATTCTACACAAATCAAATTTATTATGAAATTCGTTATGAATCTCCCAAAAACTTAGGTTTCCAAGAAATCTGTAGTTGTCCCACTTGAATCAATCAAAATGTCACCTACAATTTTACATATCAAAATACAGGAAAGATGAGAAGATGAGGAAGGAGGATCACATGACCTGTCCCAAGGATGAGGACTTTAGCTGTGATGGCAGTGGACATGTCATAGGCACTATATAAAAGATCGAATCCAGGAGCTGCCAGGTTTTTTCTTCTACAGCTAGTTTTGGCTTCTTTCACACGGGCGAGATTTCCGCACGGGTGCAATGTGTGAGGTGAACGCATTGCACCCGCACTGAATCCGGACCCATTCATTTCTATGGGGCTGTGCACATGAGTGGTGATTTTCACGCATCACTGGTGCGTTGCGTGAAAATCACAGCAAGCTCTATATTGTGCATTTTTCATGCAACGCAGGCCCCATAGAAGTGAATGGGCTGTGTGAAAATCGCATTTTCACGCATGGTTGCTAGGAGATAATCGGGATGGGGACCCGATCATTATTTTCCCTTATAGCATGGTTATAAGGGAAAATAATAGCATTCTTAATACAGAATACTTAGTAAAATAGGGATTGAGGGGTTAAAAAAAATACAATTTAACTCACCTTAATCCAGCAGCCCGGCTTCTCTTCTGTCTTCTTTGCTGTGCAGGAGGAAAAGGACCTGTGGTGATGTCACTGTGCTCATCACATGATCCATCACCATGGACCATGTGATGAGCGCAGTGATGTCATGAAAGGTCCTTTACCTAGGTCAAGAAGAAAGAAGAGATGCCGGGCTGCGCGAACAAGTTGATTAAGGTGAGTAAAAAAATGTTTTTTAACCCCTCCAGCGCTATTGTACTAAGCATTCTGTATTAAGAATGCTATTATTTTCCCTTATAACCATGTTATAAGGGAAAATAATACAATCTACACAACCTTGAACCCAAACCTGAACTTCAGTGAAGAAGTTCGGGTCTGGGTACCACATTCAGTTTTTTATCACGCGCGTGCAAAACGCATTGCCCCCGCGCTATAAAAACTGAACAACAGAACGCAATCGCAGTCAAAACTGACTGAAATTGCGTACCTACTCGCGCGGGTTTGCCTCAATGCACTCAGGACGCATCCTGAGCTAAAACGTGACTCCCGTGTCAAAGAGGCCTTAGGGTCAGAGAGGTTCTTTGCAGCGAAGAGAAGACAATAGTTTGTAATTAATTGACGGAAATAGATTTTAGAGACAGGACAGGGATGTCATTGTGTAACTTATTTAAAAAAATTCTAATATTTTCGGGTCTGTTATCAGGAATAAGTGTTTATAGGAACGCCCATTCCCGATAATTGACCCATATACTCATGCCCGCACAAACGCTCTTTTGTCGTCAGCTGATTTGCATCTTTCAGCAGGATAAAAGATGGATGATTATTGGCAGAACATCACAACATGTAATTATTAGAACTGAATGGAGGAAGAAGGACTATGGTAGCAGTCAATCGTCCATTTGCACACGAGCGCCGATAGATGTGTTTATCGCTGGGCAGTGGAATAGGGCCCTTAGAATGCCTCAGCCAGGCTGGCAGCCATTTGATTGAAAGCTGCAGCATTTATACATACAGTACTCAATTTATTGTTAACGACCCCAACACCCCAATCTTCATGACATAATTCATTATCACAGACAGCCAGGCTGCCTCAGGGAGCCTCTCAGCCATTTTACTGTGTTCTTAGTCATATGTATTGCAATTACGGTGTACTCTGTCCAGCTGACCATTTTAAAAATATGTTTCAAGTTTTATTTTAAAACAATTAATAATTTCATCAGAGTGTACCTGCAACCTAACTAAGCTGCCGCTACTACTGCCCTTACACAGCCGTACTTCTCTTGCCTTGTCCATTATGTTCTAAGATGTGCTGCTGCTATTACTACCCCTAAAGAGTCACACATCTCCTTACCTTGTCCATCATGCTCCATAATGTGCTGTTGCCACTGCTACTACCCCTACACAGCTGCACATCTCCTGCCTTGTCCATCATGCTCCACACTGTGCTGCTTCTACTACCCCTACACAGCTGGACATGTCCTGCCTTGTCCATCATGCTCCACACTGTGCTGCTTCTACTACCCCTACACAGCTGGACATGTCCTGCCTTGTCCATCATGCTCCACACTGTGCTGCTTCTACTACCCCTACACAGCTGGACATGTCCTGCCTTGTCCATCATGCTCCACACTGTGCTGCTTCTACTACCCCTACACAGCTGGACATGTCCTGCCTTGTCCATCATGCTCCACACTGTGCTGCTTCTACTACCCCTACACAGCTGCACATCTCCTGCCTTGTCCATCATGCTCCACACTGTGCTGCTTCTACTACCTCTACACAGCTGGACATGTCCTGCCTTGTCCATCATGCTCCACACTGTGCTGCTTCTACTACCCCTACACAGCTGGACATGTCCTGCCTTGTCCATCATGCTCCACACTGTGCTGCTTCTACTACCCCTACACAGCTGGACATGTCCTGCCTTGCCATCATGCTCCACACTGTGCTGCTTCTACTACCCCTACACAGCTGGACATGTCCTGCCTTGTCCATCATGCTCCACACTGTGCTGCTTCTACTACCCCTACACAGCTGCACATCTCCTGCCTTGTCCATCATGCTCCACACTGTGCTGCTTCTACTACCCCTACACAGCTGGACATGTCCTGCCTTGTCCATCATGCTCCACACTGTGCTGCTTCTACTACCCCTACACAGCTGGACATGTCCTGCCTTGTCCATCATGCTCCACACTGTGCTGCTTCTACTACCCCTACACAGCCACATATCTCCTGACTTGTCGATCATGTTCCATACTGTGCTGCTTCTACTACCCCTACACAGCTGGACATGTCCTGCCTTGTCCATCATGCTCTACACTGTGCTGCCTCTACTACCCCTACACAGTCACATATCTCCTGACTTGTCGATCACGTTCCATACTGTGCTGCAACCGCTACTATTACCCCTACACAGCCAGATATCTCCTGCTTTGTCCATCATCTTCTGTAGTGTGCTGCTACTGCTACTGCTTCTACCCCTACACAGCTACACATCTCCTGCCTTGTCCATCGTGCTGCATACTATGCTGCTAAAACTACCCCTACACAGCTGGACATGTCCTGCCTTGTCCATCATGTTCTGTACTGTGTTGCCAGTGCTACTACTAGCCCTACACAGCTACACATCTCCTGCCTTGTCTACAGGGGTGCACCACTAATGAGACCAAGTGAGGCCTCAGGCAGCACCAGGTAGGGGCAAGAGGGGGGCAGCGGAAGGGCCATGGGCAATAAGCACTTTCATTGTGGCAAAGGGGTTAGATTAAGAAATTGGCATGGGGAAGGGGGGTCCGTTTCAGTTTTCACCACAGGCAGCAGAAAGGCTAGGTGCACCCCTGCTTGTCTATCATGTTCTGCACTGCCCTACACAGTTCCACATCTCCTGCCTTGTCCATCATGTTCTGCACTATGCTGCCTCTTCAAATAGATGACCTGCGATGGTGCCGGGAGTCAGATCCCCATCGATCTGATATCGATAACCTATCCTGAGCATATATTAGGATCTGATATCGATAACCTATCCTGAGCATATATTAGGATCTGATATCGATAACCTATCCTGAGCATATATTAGGATCTGATATCGATAACCTATCCTGAGCATATATTAGGATCTGATATCGATAACCTATCCTGAGCATATATTTAAAAAAATCAGGTGGCTCTCCTGCACACTGTAGGAAAAAGGAGCACTAATCTCTGTGGCACTCGGCCTCCAGGATCACTATGAGAACAATTTATTCCATACACTATCCACATACAAATCATAAACATAAAATAAATAAAAGATATAAAATAATGAATAAAATGGTTAAAAACATACAAAAACCATATGTGCCCTATGGTGGGGATCCTGGTCTGGAGATATAGTCAGAGAAAATGAGTAAATTATACCAGACACCGGAATGTCCACCCGATTCACTCAATTTCCAGGATATATATTGCACAATGATAATTTGCTATATGTATACAATATATCTACGGTGTCTCTGCAGCTATGTAATCACAAATGCCACCTGTTATGTTACGATGTTGCTGCAGCTGTGTTGTCACAAATACTCCCTGTTATATTACGATGTTGGTTTGCATCCAATTATTGTGCAAATGCAGTCTGACCCACCATTAGGGCATATGGTGGGTATACGTCAATAGTCTCCAACGATTAGGGCATATGGTGGGTATACGTCAATAGTCTCCAATGTCTCACACCATTAGGGCATATGGTGGGTATACGTCAATAGTCTCCAATGTCTCACACCATTAGGGCATATGGTGGGTATACGTCAATAGTCTCCAATGTCTCACACCATTAGGGCATATGGTGGGTATATGTCAATAGTCTCCAATGTCTCACTGTCACGGCTGAGGATGGGGAAAACCCTCAGCCGTGCGATGCCAGAAGATGGAAGGTCGCTACTTGGCCAGTACCACATCATTAGGGAGCAGGTCACTTCCTAGAGCTTCCCTAATCTGACCCTGACTCCTAACTGCATGAGCCGCCCTTGAAGGTAGGAGGGCTCATGCTCAGAAACCTCGGATCCCTTCTGACCCTCCGCCGATCCCTGAACTAGGAGCTCGGTAGACAGCCCGTTCCTCCTGGACGCGGATAAACAGGAGTCTAACGTGGCCAAGCTACAAGGGGAACAGAAACAACTTATGGCAATGGCAGGTAAATGCAACAAACACAACACTCACCTGCCACAGACAACAAAGCCTGGAACCCATGTGCAAGTGCTGCTGTCCAGAACACAAACGGACACAGCACACATCACACAGGAACCCAGGACCATAAGCTGCAATAACAATGAGACCACACACACACACCTTCATAACACCATGTAACGTAATTTATGACCACAAGGGTGGCACCCACTGACAGTTGGTATTAGCCAGGAGGATGACTTCTGCTGACCATGGCTGGAGTACCCCTCAGAGTCTGGCATCCAGCAGGAGCTAAATAGCCCCAAGTGGCCACACCCACACACACACCCAGTGTTCACAAACTAAGAAGGGAATTAACCCTTCCTACACCAGGCAAGGGAAAAAGCCACTTAAAGGGGAAGTGTCCAAATAAACACCACACTGCAGCTGTTACCGCAGGCAACGACATGCGTGGCAACCATGTCCTGGGAGTCAGCCAGAAGGCCGAGACACTGCCACCACATGTACACAATACCAAACGTTGCCACGGGCAGCCACAAGTGAAGGGAAGTGTCACAGTGCACACCTACATAAACCTCGTGCACACCAGACATACAAAGTGCATACATACACACACACCCAACCAGGTGTAACCGCATGCACTTGACAGCAAGCTGCCTAGCAACAGCTCAGGCTGCTATACTGCCAAGTACCAAATCATGTTGCCAGCGGCAACCACACGTGAGGCAACATACCAGCAGCCCTCACCATGTGGTTGACAATAAAACCAAACCGCAGGCAACTGCCTGCGAATCCTGAGTCACAACCATGACCATGGTCGTGACACTCACACCATTAGGCCCCTTTCACACGGGCGAGTATTCCGTGCGGATGCGATGCGTGAGGTGAACGCATTGCACCCACACTGAATACCGACCCATTAATTTCTATGGAGCTGTTCACATGAGCAGTGATTTTCACGCATCACTTGTGCGTTGCGTGAAAATCGCAGCATGCTCTATATTCTGCGTTTTTCACGCAACGCAGGCCCCATAGAAGTGAATGGGGTTGCGTGAAAATCGCAAGCATCCACAAGCAAGTGCGGATGCGGTGCAATTTTCACGCATGGTTGCTAGGTGACAGTCTATTCACTGTATTATTTTCCCTTATAACATGGTTATAAGGGAAAATAATAGCATTCTGAATACAGAATGCTTAGTAGGTGATCAATTGAGGGTTAAAAAAAATAAAAAAATTAACTCACCTTCTCCTCTTGTTCGCGTAGTTCCCGGTCTCTTCTTTACTTCTTAAAAGATGAACTATCGGCTAGGACCTGTGGTGACGTCAGATCACATGCTCCAATCACATGGTCCATCACCACGGTGATGTACCATGTGATTGGAGCATGTGATCTGACGTCACCAAAGGTCCTTTAGCCCACAGCTCATTAGTAAAGAAGAGACCGGGAACTACGCGAACAAGAGGAGAAGGTGAGTTAATTTTTATTTTATTTTTTAACCCTCAATTGATCACCTACTAAGCATTCTGTATTCAGAATGCTATTATTTTCCCTTATAACCATGTTATAAGGGAAAATAATAACATCTACACAACACCTAACCCAAACCTGAACTTCTGTGAAGAAGTCCGGGTTCGGGTACCAAACATGCGTGATTTTTCTCACGCGAGTGCAAAACGCATTACAATGTTTTGCACTCGCGCGGAAAAATCGCGGGTGTTCCCGCAACGCACCCGCACCTTTTCCCGCAACGCCCGTGTGAAAGAGGCCTCAGGGCATATGGTGGGTATACGTCAATAGTCTCCAATGTCTCACACCATTAGGGCATATGGTGGGTATACGTCAATAGTCTCCAATGTCTCACACCATTAGGGCATATGGTGGGTATACGTCAATAGTCTCCAATGTCTCACACTATTAGGGCATATGGTGGGTATACGTCAATAGTCTCCAATGTCTCACACCATTAGGGCATATGGTGGGTATACGTCAATAGTCTCCAATGTCTCACACTATTAGGGCATATGGTGGGTATACGTCAATAGTCTCCAATGTCTCACACCATTAGGGCATATGGTGGGTATACGTCAATAGTCTCCAATGTCTCACACCATTAGGGCATATGGTGAGTTTGTACAGGTGATGTCCAGTATGCGTATAGGAATCTTTATCAGGAGCTGAGACCTATATCGCTTATCAGAAGTTCAGGTCTCACATAAATATCCATATAGAGGCTGGAATAGCAATATCCCTCATAGATGTCAATGCAGGGGTTAGGATATCGATATTTAATATTCTCCCATGGTTTGTACACGGACTAAAGCATTATTATTACTCACGGTTTATTGCCGAGGGATCGTTGTCTAGTGCCTGCCGTGGCGTCCTACGTGGTCTTGGGCACAGGAAGATCTTACCTCCGAATATTTCCTCTTATCAGTGAGTCCATGTGTGGTGTACTTGTCTCGTGCGCTGGAGAGGGACGCGGTCGGCGTGCCACGTGGTGAGTGGAGGCAGGTTAGTTCGTCTCTCCGCGTCAGATGGAGATAATTCTGGAGCGCACCATATGATGTTAGTCGTAAACAAGCGTCCATCTTAGGGCATCTGTACATGAGGGGTATTTAGACACCAGATGCGTTTTGGAACAATCACCTTGTTCCTTCTTCAGTGGTCAAACTAAAGTGGCCACTGAAGAAGGAAATTATCATTGTGCACTATATATCCTGGAAATTGAGTGAACCGGGTGGACATTCCGGTGTCTGGTATAATTTACTCATTTTCTGTGACTATATCTCCAGACCAGGATCCCCACCATAGGGCACATATGGTTTTTGTATGTTTTTAACCATTTTATTCTCTATTTTATATCCTTTATCTTATTTTATGTTTATGATTTGTATGTGGATAGTGTATGGAATAAATCGTTCTCATGGTGATCCTGGAGGCCGAGTGCCAATCTCTTCTAACATTTTTTAACTTGAACTATCCTGAGTATAGGTCATCAATTTAAGCACCTTGAAAGGGGTTGGACACAGTCCTAGGAGACCTCAGAGTGTCATACACAACTTTTCAGGGCAATTAGGGCACTTTCATTTCGGGGTTCCGCTAGTCCATCATTTTTCCATCCTAAAACAATGAACACCTTGAGGAAGCCCAATGGACCCCAAGCAAGAAATGTTTAACGCAGATGTGGGCATTAAAAGCCCTAAGGCTACATGCACACAACAGTGAAAAAAAAGTCCGTTAAAAATTGACATTTTTAACAAACGTTTATTTCACTGATACCTTTCTGAGAAACGGATGTTAAAAATGGACCCCTTCAATTGTATGGGGGCAGTCTGTCAGTGAAAAACGGACAAGATAGAACATGTCCGTGTAGATGTAGCCTAAATGTTGGGTATGTCACCAAAATCTATAAGGATCATAGCTGTATTGAGGTTTGGCCAGTTCTTCCATTATTCTGCACAGCAGGAACACTATAGGCATGTGCTGCACTCTCTAAGGCAGTAATTGGGCGGGGCTAGGAGAAGTGGGCGTGTTCCGAATTGCCAGATTTACAGCACTAAATGGAATGATGTGGGCGGGACTTCCCATACTGTATGGGAGGGGCAAAGCATCCCCAAAAGAATTCACAGTGGGCGTGAGCTCCGTGTGTGGGCGTGGCCGAGGAGGCCCCGGCGGCTGGCCCGGCGCTGAGCTCAGTAGTCCCAGGCAGTCATGGCGCCCTCCTTGCTCCTCTCCGGGGGTCTCTTCCTATTAGTGGGCGCTCAGTTGCTGGCTGCCCGGATGGAGCCCTATGACCTCCTGTATAACACCGGAGTACAGGCGTATCACCGGGAGGACTGGCCGTCCGTCGTCCTCTCCATGGAGAAAGCGCTGCGCAACCGGGAGCTCCTGCGGCGCAATCGCATGACTTGTCGCATACAGTGCGCCAATGTGAGCGACTACTCCACTCAGCCTCCAGGCTGGGGACCAGTCCAGGATCTGAGCTTCTTCCAGAGGGTGCTGGAGACGGCGGACTGCGTGAAGAAGTGCGAGAAGGAGAAGATGGGAGCCGCTTCTACCTACTTTATGGCCAGCGAGGAGCTGGAGACGGAGTTCAGGAAGAGGACCCCCTATAACTACCTGCAAGTCGCCTACTTTAAGGTACAACTACTCTCATCATGCAGCTGATTCATTGCATTACTCTTAGCCCCAGCCATGTCTTATCAACAACTACAACCCCCAGTGTCCACATGATTTCAGCTGCCTGTCTCTACTTGCACTACAACAACCAGCAGGCAAGGATATGTGACAGTGTCTAGGTCTAGTAGTTCTGCAGGAGAGTGTATCACCCCCATCATCCATCAGGTGCACTCACTCAACCTGACACTGCTCCTTTTCTATTCCTTATGCTTGTAGTACTACAAGTCCCAGCAGGGGCAGCAGACTCTGGCTCCGTAGACAGTAGAACTGCCAAGACCGCCTTGCTGCAGCCATGGCATTCTGGTTCTTGTAGTTCTACAGCTGCAGGAGAAGCCCAGGTTGCAGCTGTGTGGTGTAGTGCGGGGGTACTTATGCCAGCCGTCCCTGTGCCAGCTGATGGACTGCAGTGCCACTCTGTGTACCCCGGGCAGGGTGACAGGAGGCGGCTGCTGTGCTTCTGGGACATGGCACAGACTCTGGAATTACAGAAGCTTCCTCTGCATCTTGAGAGACTTCCCTCCCCCATTCAAAGCACTGCCACGTATTGAGGTGGGGAAAGCCGCCATCCCCTGCCTCGTGTGCTGCTCCTTCCCACACTTCCAGGAGGAATGTCAGGAGCATTCTTCCCTCCAGGCTCATCATCATTATCCCTGTAGCCACTGGTCCTGTGGACGAGCCGGGCAGCCATGTAGAGCTGTAGGCCTGTAGTATGCGGCTGCTGTTCCCTGTTATCAGCCATTTTAGACTGAGACGTGTAGAGTACCGTATACCTTGAAATAAATCCAGCTGACGTGTTAGATGTGCACTTGTCAGTACAATCTAATGGTCTTGGTCCCATCTCATTCCAGAGATGAGCCATTTAATTGTGAGCAAATTAGCCCCTTGGTGCAACAAGGGCATTTCCGTTGCACCCAAGGTGCCTTGACGACCACTTTGACTGACAAGGCCAGGCATTGTAGAGGTAAGAAAGATATATACGGTCGGCACCACAATTTGCAGGCCAGTTGAACGGGCACGTGTAAGGCTACTTTTACATTAGCGTTTTCAATTCCGCTATTGATATCCCTCATAGGATCTCAACAGCGGAAGAAAATGCTTCTGTTTTGTCCCCATTCATTGTCAATAGGAACAAAACTGAACGAAACTGAATGCATTCCGTTCCATTTGGTTGCGCTCCCATCGCGGACAGAATAACGCTGCAAGCAGCGTTTTTCTGTCCGCGACGTGGTGCGGAGCAAGACGGGTCTGTTACCATAATAAAACCGCATGCATCCGTCATGGACGGACCCGGTTGTATTATGTCTTCTATAGCCATGATGGATCCGTCATGAACACAAGTGAAAGTCAATGGGGGACGAATCCGTTTTCTATTGTGTCCGAGAAAACGGATCCGTCCCCTTGACTTACATTGTGTGTCAGGACGGATCCGTCATGGCTATAGAAGACATAATACAACCGGATCCGTTCATGACGGATGCATGCACTTGTATTATGGTAACTGATCCACGACGGATCCGCAAAAAACGCTAATGTGAAAGTAGCCTAAGGAACATCCGTAGTGCTCAGGGGGAAAGAGCAGATACAAAATCCACACAAGGGAGAGGAATATATTCCATAGCACTCGCCAATCTTCGTATTGTCCATTTATTAAAAACCAAAGTGCACGGTGGATAGGGAACACGGCAGATGACAACCAGCCCTGAGGGGGCACATACTGAGGGGGCACATACTGAGGGGGCACATACCGAGGGGGCACATACTGACAAGCACAAGGCTACTTTCACACTTGGGTTGGTAATTCCGGTATTGAGATCCGGCAGAAGATCTCAATACCAGTATTAAACAGATCCGTTTTGATTTTGCATCCGTTCTGTTAGAATGCGGTTGTGTGAAATCAAAACGAAAAAAAATAACGGATCTGTCACTAAATACATTGAAAGTCAATAGGGCCCCTTAAAGAACGGATCCATCACCATTGACTTACATTGTTTTCAGTGATGGATCAGTTTTTTTCCCTTTTTATGACCGGACACAAAACCGCAGCTTGCAGCGGAACGCTGATGAAACGGAAGGCATCCTGGACGGATCTCTTTCCATTCAGAATGCATGAAGACTAAATGGAAACGTTTTTTTCCAGTATTGAGATCCTCTGCTGGATCTCAATACCAGAAAAAAAAACAACACAAGTGTGAAAGTAGTCTAACGTGTCAGTTTGCAGTGTTCGCCAGCGAACACATGCGGGCTGCCATCTTTAGTAAGGTAGACTCACCCGTCCGGCGATGCACAGGTAAGCCCTTACCTGTGCCGGGAGCCGGTCTGAAATCAAATGCGGGAGCAGGCAGTTCCGAGAACAGCCGCCGGGGGCCTTCATCGGGCTGTTCTCGGAACTGCTTGCTCCCGGTGACCGCATTTGATTTCAGACCGCTTCGCGCACAGGCACAGGTAAGGGCTTACCTGTGCATCGCCGGACGGGTGAGTCTACCTTACTAAAGATGGCAGCCCGCATGTGTTCGCTGGTGAACACTGGGAACTGACCATCAGTGCTAGGCACAGCTCAGTCCCATTTAAGTGAAGGAGGCTGTGCTGCGATACCAAGTACAGCCACTATACAGTGGACAGCGCTGTGCCTGGTGAGCTGTGCGGAGGCCACGACACATGTTGCAGCCATCTATATTGACCATACTACGGCTGTACAATGACTCTCGAATGAGGCCGTGTTACCTTGAAGGCTGAGCCATTCAGAAGTGTGTGAAAGCTGGGTGGGCTGTAATTGCGGTCCTATTGGTTGTCACCCAGCTTTCCTAGGAACAGATAACAATTGGACAGGAGAGGACAACGCAAGGGGGACTTTTAAGCCTGTTTGCATTCAAACCACCAGTTTCACCAAATTGGGACCCCCCTCCCCCCAGGGTTTTAGTGATGGCCTCAGTTCTTGTGTGTCTGAGGGAGCTCTGGTTACACATTGCTGTTGACCTTTTTGTGGCCATTTGTTCGCACTCTCATGTCACTGACGTCTGCTGGAGGGAGGTAAAACTACAACTCCCAACATGCCCCGACAGCCTCTCATATAAAGAAGTGTCTCCTTAATGTAAACTTCTGCAATATATACAGGTCCTTTTCAAACAATTAGCATATTGTGATAAAGTTCATTATTTTCTGAAATGTACTGATAAACATTAGACTTTCATATATTTTAGATTCATTACACACAACTGAAGTAGTTCAAGCCTTTTCTTGTTTTAACCACCTCAGCCCCCAGTGCTTAAACACCCTGAAAGACCAGGCCACTTTTTACACTTCTGACCTACACTACTTTCACCATTTATTGCTCGGTCATGCAACTTACCACCCAAATGAATTTTACCTCCTTTTCTTCTCACTAAGGCCTCTTTCACACTTGCGTTGTTGGGATCCGGCATGCACTTCCGTTGCCGGAGGTGCCTACCGGATCCGTAACAACGCAAGTGTACTGAAAGCATTTGAAGACGGAACCATCTTCCAAATGCGTTCAGTGTTACTATGGCACCCAGGACGCTATTAAAGTCCTGGTTGCCATAGTAGGAGCGGGGAGCGGGGGAGCGGTATACTTACCGTCCGTGCGGCTCCCGGGGCGCTCCAGAGTGACGTCAGAGCGCCCCATGCGCATGGATGACGTGATCCATGTGATCACGTGATCCATGCGCTTGGGGCGCCCTGACGTCACTCTGGAGCGCCCGGGGAGCCGCACGGACGGTAAGTATGCTGCTCCCCGCTACACTTACCATGGCTGTCAGGACTTTAGCGTCCCGGCAGCCATGGTAACCACTCTGAAAAAGCTAAATGTCGGCTCCGGCAATGCGCCGAAACGACGTTTAGCTTAAAGCCGGATCCGGATCAATGCCTTTCAATGGGCATTGATCCCGGATCCGGCCTTGCGGCAAGTCTTCAGGATTTTTGGCCGGAGCAAAAAGCGCAGCATGCTGCGGTATTTTCTCCGGCCAAAAAACGTTCCGTACCGGAACTGAAGACATCCTGATGCATCCTGAACGGATTTCACTCCATTCAGAATGCATTAGGATAATCCTGATCAGTATTCTTCCGGCATAGAGTCCCGACGACGGAACTCTATGCCGGAAGACAATAACGCAGGTGTGAAAGAGCCCTAATAGAGCTTTCATTTGGTGGTATTTCATTGCTGCTGACATTTTTACTTTTTTTGTTATTAATCGAAATTTAACGATTTTTTTGCAAAAAAATGACATTTTTCACTTTCAGTTGTAAAATTTTGCAAAAAAAACGACATCCATATATAAATTTTGCTCTAAATTTATTGTTCTACATGTCTTTGATAAAAAAAAAATGTTTGGGTAAAAAAAAAAATGGTTTGGGTAAAAGTTATAGCGTTTACAAACTATGGTACAAAAATGTGAATTTCCGCTTTTTGAAGCAGCTCTGACTTTCTGAGCACCTGTCATGTTTCCTGAGGTTCTACAATGGCCAGACAGTACAAACACCCCACAAATGACCCCATTTCGGAAAGTACACACCCTAAGGTATTCGCTGATGGGCATATTGAGTTCATAGAACTTTTTATTTTTTGTCACAAGTTAGCGGAAAATGATGATTTTTTATTTTTTTTTCTTACAAAGTCTCATATTCCACTAACTTGTGACAAAAAATAAAAACTTCTATGAACTCACTATGCCCATCACGAAATACCTTGGGGTCTCTTCTTTCCAAAATGGGGTCACAAGTGACCCCATTTTGACCCCATTTTGGAAAGAAGACACCCCAAGGTATTCCGTGAGGGGCATGGCAAGTTCCTAGAATTTTTTATTTTTTGTCACAAGTTAGTGGAAAATGATGATTTTTTTTTTTTTTTCATACAAAGTCTCATATTCCACTAACTTGTGACAAAAAATAAAAACTTCCATGAACTCACTATGCCCATCAGCGAATACCTTGGGGTCTCTTCTTTCCAAAATGGGGTCACTTGTGGGGTAGTTATACTGCCCTGGCATTCTAGGGGCCCAAATGTGTGGTAAGGAGTTTGAAATCAAATTCTGTAAAAAATGACCTGTGAAATCCGAAAGGTGCTCTTTGGAATATGGGCCCCTTTGCCCACCTAGGCTGCAAAAAAGTGTCACACATCTGGTATCTCCTTACTCAGGAGAAGTTGGGGAATGTGTTTTGGGGTGTCATTTTACATATACCCATGCTGGGTGAGAGAAATATCTTGGCAAAAGACAACTTTTCCCATTTTTTTATACAAAGTTGGCATTTGACCAAGATATTTATCTCACCCAGCATGGGTATATGTAAAAAGACACCCCAAAACACATTCCTCAACTTCTCCTGAATACAGAGATACCAGATGTGTGACACTTTTTTGCAGCCTAGGTGGGCAAAGGGGCCCATATTCCAAAGAGCACCTTTCGGATTTCACAGGTCATTTTTTACAGAATTTGATTTCAAACTCCTTACCACACATTTGGGCCCCTAGAATGCCAGGGCAGTATAACTACCCCACAAGTGACCCCATTTTGGAAAGAAGAGACCCCAAGGTATTCGCTGATGGGCATAGTGAGTTCATGGAAGTTTTTATTTTTTGTCACAAGTTAGTGGAATATGAGACTTTGTATGAAAAAAAAAAAAAAATCATCATTTTCCACTAACTTGTGACAAAAAATAAAAAATTCTAGGAACTTGCCATGCCCCTCACGGAATACCTTGGGGTGTCTTCTTTCCAAAATGGGGTCACTTGTGGGGTAGTTATACTGCCCTGGCATTTTCCAGGGGCCCTAATGTGTGGTAAGTAGGTAAATGACCTGTGAAATCCGAAAGGTGCTCTTTGGAATGTGGGCCCCTTTGCCCACCTAGGCTGCAAAAAAGTGTCACACATGTGGTATCGCCGTATTCAGGAGAAGTTGGGGAATGTGTTTTGTGGTGTCATTTTACATATACCCATGCTGGGTAAAAGAAATATCTTGGCAAAAGACAACTTTTCCCATTTTTTTATACAAAGTTGGCATTTGACCAAGATATTTATCTCACCCAGCATGGGTATATGTAAAATGACACCCCAAAACACATTCCCCAACTTCTCCTGAATACGGAGATACCACATGTGTGACACTTTTTTGCAGCCTAGGTGGGCAAAGGTGCCCAAATTCCTTTTAGGAGGGCATTTTTAGACATTTGGATACCAGACTTCTTCTCACGCTTTGGGGCCCCTAAAATGCCAGGGCAGTATAAATACCCCACATGTGACCCCATTTTGGAAAGAAGACACCCCAAGGTATTCCGTGAGGGGCATGGCAAGTTCCTAGAATTTTTTATTTTTTGTCACAAGTTAGTGGAAAATGATGATTTTTTTTTTTTTTATACAGAGTCTCATATTTCACTAACTTGTGACAAAAAATAAAAACTTCCATGAACTCACTATGCCCCTCAGCGAATACCTTGGGGTGTCTTCTTTCCAAAATTGTGTTATTTGTGGGGTGTTTGTACTGCCCTGGCATTTGAGGGTCTCCGCAATCATTACATGTATGCCCAGCATTAGGAGTTTCTGCTATTCTCCTTATATTGAGCATACAGGTAATGAGATTTTTTTTTTCCGTTCAGCCTCTGGGCTGAAAGAAAAAAATGAACGGCACAGATTTCTTCATTCGCATCGATCAATGTGGATGAAAAAATCTCTGCCAAAAAAAGAAAAAGGAGGGGAAAGGCGTCTGCCAGGACATAGGAGCTCCGCCCAACATCCATAACCACTTAGCTCGTATGCCCTGGCAAACCCGATTTCTCCATTCACATCAATCGATGTGGATGAATAAATCATTGCCGGGATTTTTTTTTTTATATATATACAAAGTGTTTGCCAAAGTATATGAACACCGCCACCTCCTCAGCTCATATGCCTCGGCAAACGTATCTTTTACTGCAGAGGAGAAATCTCGTCTTGCAGCGCCGCATACACCGACTTGCGTGTAATCTGACAGCAGCGCAATGCTTCTGTCCGAATGCACATCAGTGCTGCAGCTAGTCGATCGGTTGGTCCACCTGGAAGGTAAAAAAAACAAAACAAAAAAGAAAAAAAACAGGCCGCAAAGCAATGTTTATTTTTTTTTACCTTTATAGAACAAACCTCTCCTTCCCCATGGGACAATGTGCAAAGCGCAAATCGCCCAAAGATGTGGCAAAGTACGTTATGCACTTTATCCCAGGTGAAAGGAGAGGTTTGCAGCAGCTGTGAGTAAAAGGGCCCTAATAGCCCTGTGTGCCTGTCCTGTGAGATGCAATCCCTATGCTAGGTGTACCTGTGTGTGGTACTTCCGGAAACACTCTCCTAAGCATAGGGCAGGGTGGTCAGGGCAGTCAGGACAGAAATAGCGGATGTCACGCCTTATTCCACTCCTGCTACAGACACGACATTTTTTTCGGGGTGGCGGTTGGGTTGAGGTACCAGCAACGACACTGGGGAAATGTCGCTCGTGTAGACGGCTAACTACACTGGTGGATGGGGCCACTGAACCTCCTGGGTAAAGGAGGTTCTCGATGATCTCTTCCTGGAATTTGAGGAAGGATCCTGTTCTCCCAGCCTTACTGTAGAGAACAAAACTATTATACAGCGCCAATTGAATTAAATATACAGACACCTTCTTATACCAGCGTCTGGTTCTGCGGGAAACTAAATAGGGAGCCAACATCTGGTCATTGAAGTCCACCCCTCCCATGAGCGCATTATAGTCGTGGACTGAGAGGGGCTTTTCAATGACACGGGTTGCCCTTTCAATTTGGATTGTCGTGTCTGCGTGAATGGAGGAGAGCATGTAAACGTCACGCTTGTCTCTCCATTTCACCGCGAGCAGTTCTTCGTTACACAAGGCAGCCCTCTCCCCCCTTGCAAGACGGGTGGTTACAAGCCGTTGGGGGAAGCCCACGCGACTAGTTCGCGCGGTGCCACAGGCGCAAATCCGTTCTAGAAACAAATGCCTAAAGAGGGCCACACTTGTGTAAAAATTGTCCACATAAAGATGGTACCCCTTGCCGAATAAGGGTGACACCAAGTCCCAGACTGTCTTCCCACTGCTCCCCAGGTAGTCAGGGCAACCGACCGGCTCCAGGGTCTGATCTTTTCCCTCATAGATCCGAAATTTGTGGGTATAGCCTGTGGCCCTTTCACAGAGCTTATACAATTTGACCCCATACCGGGCACGCTTGCTTGGGATGTATTGTTTGAAGCCAAGGCGCCCGGTAAAATGTATTAGGGACTCGTCTACGCAGATGTTTTGCTCTGGGGTATACAAATCTGCAAATTTCTGGTTGAAATGGTCTATGAGGGGCCGAATTTTGTGGAGCCGGTCAAAAGCTGGGTGGCCTCTGGGACGGGAGGTGGTGTTGTCGCTAAAATGCAGAAAACGCAGGATGGCCTCAAATCGTGTCCTGGACATAGCAGCAGAGAACATGGGCATGTGATGAATCGGGTTCGTGGACCAATATGACCGCAATTCATGCTTTTTTGTCAGGCCCATGTTGAGGAGAAGGCCCAGAAAAATTTTAAGTTCGGAAACTTGGACTGGTTTCCACCGGAAAGGCTGGGCATAATAGCTTCCCGGGTTTGCGGTTATAAATTGTGTGGCATACCGGTTTGTCTCTGCCACGACTAAGTCCAAGAGCTCCGCAGTCAAGAACAGCTCAAAAAATCCCAGGGCCGAACCGATTTGAGCCGTCTCAACCCGAACTCCAGACTGGGCGGTGAAAGGGGGAACTACAGGTGCGGCTGAAGTTGGTGACTGCCAATCAGGGTTTGCCAGCACCTCAGGGATTCTAGGGGCTCTACGGGCCTGTCTGCGCGGTGGCTGCGACGGGGTAACTACTGCACGTGCCACCGTACCAGCTTCAACTGCCCTTCTGGTGCTCGCTACTTCACCAGGTTGTACGGCAGTGCTGGTACTAGGTCCAGGAAGGGCTGCGCTGCTGGTGTATGCCTCACCACGTGATCCGGCAGCGACAGCCCCACTCTGCTGCTCTTGAAGCGGATCCTGCGTAACCTGTGGTCTAGCGACACGGGGCCGGGTACGCCTGGTGCTGCCAGGGACCTCAACCTCCTCGTCCGAACTTTGGGTCAGAGAGCCACTGCTTTCTACAGGTTCATATTCTGACCCGCTAGATTCGTCAGATGAGGGTTCCCATTCCTCATCCGACTGGGTCAGAATCCTGTAGGCCTCTTCAGAAGAATACCCCCTGTTTGACATTTTGGACTACTAAATTTAGGGGTATTCCCTGAGACTACCCAAGAAAAAAAGCAAACCTGTCTTACAAAGGGGAGGCTAGCGAAGTACCGGAGGCCGCTGCGGTTGATAAAAAATATCAAAACAGATTTTTTTATCGCCGCAGTGCGTGTAAAGTGAATGTGCAGTGATCAAAAAATATATATTTTTTGTCACTGCGGTGGGGCGGGCGTGGGTGAACGCACGTGTGGGCGACCGATCAGGCCTGATCGGGCAAACACTGCGTTTTGGGTGGAGGCCGAGCTAAGGTGACACTAATACTATTATAGATCTGACTGTGATCAGTTTTGATCACTTACAGATACTATAAAAGTACAAATGCTGATTAGCGATACGCTAATCAGCGAATAAAAGTGACTGCGGTGCGGTGGGGTGGGCGCTAACTGACGCTAACTACCTAACCAAGGGGCCTAAACTATCTCCTCAAACTTTTGCCGGCCCGCGATGCGCATGCGCGGGCCGGCTGTGACCGAAATCTCGCGTCTCGCTAGAGGACGCGCCGGCGCGTCCACTCGGAATGAAGCAACCACCTCCAGGACGCGTCTGTGCGTACAGCGGTCCGGAGGTGGTTAATATTGATGATTTTGGCATACAGCTCATGAAAACCCAAAATTCCTATCTCCAAAAAATAGCATATTTCATCCGACCAATAAAAGAAAAGTGTTTTTAATACAAAAAAAGTCAACCTTCAAATAATTAAGTTCAGTTATGCACTCAATACTTGCTCGGGAATCCTTTTGCAGAAATGACTGCTTCAATGCGGCGTGGCATGGAGGCAATCAGCCTGTGGCACTGCTGAGGTGTTATGGAGGCCCAGGATGCTTCGATAGCGGCCTTAAGCTCATCCAGAGTGTTGGGTCTTGCGTCTCTCAACTTTCTCTTCCCAATATCCCACAGATTCTCTATGGGGTTCAGGTCAGGAGAGTTGGCAGGCCAATTGAGCACAGTAATGCCATGGTCAGTAAACCATTTACCAGTGGTTTTGGCACTGTGAGCAGGTGCCAGGTCGTGCTGAAAAATGAAATCTTCATCTCCATAAAGCTTTTCAGCAGATGGAAGCATGAAGTGCTCCAAAATCTCCTGATAGCTAGCTGCATTGACCCTGCCCTTGATAAAACACAGTGGACCAACACCAGCAGCTGACATGGCACCCCAGACCATCACTGACTGTGGGTACTTGACACTGGACTTCAGGCATTTTGGCATTTCCCTCTCCCCAGTCTTCCTCCAGACTCAGTCCACTGCTTCCGCAGGTCCCCCAAGGTCTGGAATCCGTCCTTCTCCACAATCTTCCTCAGGGTCCGGTCACCTCTTCTCGTTGTGCAGCGTTTTCTGCCACACTTTTTCCTTCCCACAGACTTCCCACTGAGGTGCCTTGATACAGCACTCTGGGAACAGCCTATTCGCTCAGAAATTTCTTTCTGTGTCTTACCCTCTTGCTTGAGGGTGTCAATGATGGCTTTCTGGACAGCAGTCAGGTCGTCAGTCTTACCCATGATTGTGTTTTTGAGTAATGAACCAGGCTGGGAGTTTTTAAAAGCCTCAGGAATCTTTTGCAGGTGTTTAGAGTTAATTAGTTGATTCAGATGATTAGGTTAATAGCTCGTTTAGAGAACCTTTTCATGATATGCTAATTTTTGGAGATAGGAATTTTGGGTTTTCATGAGCTGTATGCCAAAATCATCAATATTAAAGAGGACCTTTCATCAGTATAATTTTAATAAACTAATAACCCTACCTAATAGTGCGGCTTCCACTGATGTTCCCCCTTTTTTTTTTTTTTTTAATCGACCACCGAATGTTGAAATAATAGCCCCGTTTGTTCTGGTGCAGCGCCTGTCACTCAAGCACTTTTTTGTATGGGGCGTTGCTAAACTTTTTTCTTTGCTATGGGCCTTGGCTGAGAGCGCAGCCAATCAGAGCGCTCCTCTCTCAGCCAGGCAGAAGGAGCCAAAGTTCTCGCGAGAACTTTAGCTTCATAACATCCTGTTGCAGCGATGTCTAGGGGATGATTATGATACTTACCCTGACGCTCGTACCGCTGCTTCCACACCCGTCGCGTCCCTCGGCCGGTCTATCTGATCTTTCGCTGATCTTTCTATCTGATCTGCCTGGCTGAGAGAGGAGCGCTCTGATTGGCTGCGCTCTCAGCCAAGGCCCATAGCAAAGAAAAAAGTTTAGCAACGCCCCATACAAAAAAGCGCTTGAGTGACAGGCGCGGCACCAGAACAAACGGGGCTATTATTTCAACATTCGGTGGTCGATTTAAAAAAAAAAAAAAAGGGGGAACATTAGTGGAAGCCGCACTATTAGGTAGGGGTGTTAGTTTATTAAAATTATACTGATGAAAGGTCCTCTTTAAAACAAGAAAAGGCTTGAACTACTTCAGTTGTGTGTAATGAATCAAAAATATATGAAAGTCTAATGTTTATCAGTACATTACAGAAAATAATGAACTTTATCACAATATGCTAATTTTTTGAGAAGGACCTGTATACTGCCATCTGTCTAGTCCGAAGAGATGCTGATACAGCCGTGTCAGACCGTAGCTGGAAAGCCGCAGGCTGCACACCGCAGATTTGGCCCATTGCTGGTTTTCCATCTGTTTATGGCTTCTCTGACCTGAATTTTACTAGACCTTGTTATATAAGTAATGGCTTCACGTCTGCCTCAGAGGCTCCGCCGCGGGTTCCGTAAAAAAGAAAAAAGCAGAACAAAATGGCGTCACACATTGCACTATTTTGTCCTGTAAAATGCCAGACACCTTGATGGAAACCTGATGGACCCCATCTATCATGTGTCTATCATGTGTCTGTCTGTCTATCTCATATTTGTCTATCTGTCCATCCAATATACTGTATCTATCTATCTAATCTCTCGCTCTCTAACCTGTCTTTCTAATTATGTAGCTTCTATCTATCTCTCTCATATTTTACTAATTATATATCCGTCTCACGTCTCTATTTATTAGGCTACGTGCACATGAACGTTGTTTGTTTCCGTGTCTGTTCCGTTTTTTTTGTAGACAGGATGCGGACCCATTCATTTCAATGGGTCCGCAAAAAATGCAGACAGCACACCGTGTGCTATCCGCATCCGTATGTCCGTTCTGTAGCCCCGCCAAAAAAATAGAACATGTCCTATTCTTGTCCGTTTTAGGCATTGTTACAATGGATTTGCAAAAAAAAAAAAAAAACGGATGGCATATGGATGTCATCCTTTTTTTTTTTTTGCGGACCGCAAAACACATAGGTCGTGTGCATGTAGCCTTAGAGGATATGGCACACACTATATGACATTCACATTGTCCATTTGATTCCATTACCTACAGTCTGGATTATTCATGATGATCTTGCTTCTCCAGATTCACAAATTAGATAAAGCTGTGGCGGCCGCACATACTTTTTACGTGGGGAACCCCGACCACCTGGAGATGCAGCAGAACCTGGAATATTACAAGATGATGGCTGGTGTGTCCGAGTCAGACTTCAGAGATCTGGAAGCCAAAGTCCACATGGTGAGTGGTGGAGCGTGTCCATCTGTACATGTCGGTGGGATTACTAATGCTCGCACCTCAGTAAGCACCCCGGTTTGGTTGGCCGTTCTGTACCCAGGCGCCTAGAACATGTGTCACTGGCGGCATTATATGTCTGATCTCTGAAGACCCTTTCTATAGGCGTGCAGCGGGAATGGCCAGGAGCTGACTTATTGACTTCTATGGGAGAGTTTTCTAGGCATGCTCTGCGACCTGTGCAGAGGTCAGGAGGGAGCAGATAAGCTGTGATATCCTCTATTGTGAATGGTGGATCCTGTCTTATTTATGCAGAGGTGATAGCTTTCATTGTAGTCCTGCCTGTGATGATAATGTGATGGCCACTGAAAAGTCTCAACATATTATTAGGCCTAGTGGCCAGTGTGAAAACTGTGTGACTTTACGTATTGTTTTTAAGTATACACAGTGACATGTATGTTTAATGTAAAAACGTGATATTCTGATGGCGCATTCCCTTTAAAGGGAGCCTGCCACCTCTAATATGGTGTAGAGGTGACGGGTAACGATTAGTACCAAGTTCCCAAAAAAGTCATGTGTTCAGCTTTGATAAATTTGCTGCAATTTACAATATTTTTGCGGATTTTTAAATGATTGCATCCGATGACAATGTAACATAGGAGAGACTTCAAAAGGGTTTAGAAGGGGTTAAGGTTGCTTTAGCTGGTTCCCAGTAACTAATGGATCTATAACAGTGGCGGAAAATAGGAGAAATAGTAGTTGTTGGAGTTGGTGTTTTTTGGAGCCTGCTCTTTGTCTGAGCCTTCCCTGGGGCTTTTCCTGTGCAGCTGCCAGCTCCCTCCCGCTGCCCCTTCAAGGGTTTGTCCATTCACCATTACACATTTGATCACCCCTCTGTTCTCCGCTCTGTATTGTGCTGCTTTGAGAGCATGGTCATATAGTGAAAAGCGAACCGATCATCCTGCATTGCTGCCCATTGCATAGCGTGGGGGAATGCTGTACAATTTAGACACATCGCTGTCAGGAGCGAGGACCAGTCGTCAACTTAAAATAGCGCAAATTTCTAGCAATCTTCCTTTTTTTCTCTGCAGCAAGAGTTCCGTCTGGGAGTGAGCGATTATGCGGATGAGGAGTTTCGATCTGCCATTGCTTATTTCGAAAAAGCCTTGGAGGAATATCTCATTGCAGACCATGAATGCCGCAGCCTTTGTGAAGGACCCTATGATTATGAGGGCTACAACTATCTCGATTACACTGCAGATTTATTCCAGAGTATTACAGGTGAATCCGCTTTCCTAGACTCCAGAACGGCACATCACCCCGGTTACTTGCCGGTACACCCCCAGCTCCTGTATTACCACGTGACAGGACATATATCATGTTCAGAAGTCTAGGGAAACAGAATGACAACAGATTTGGGGACCCGTTAGGGTTAAGGCCCTCAGATTGGTTGTCACCGATTAGTGTTGAGCAAACTTTTCAAGTTCGGCGTACAGGTTCGGGTTATCGGACAATCCAGTTATGGATTCCGCTACCAAGGACCATAACGTAATTCTATGACGGCATGTACCACGGAAGCTTATAAGATGCATTCCGTATTGCATGCTGGCCATAGACTTCTATTATGATGTAATGCAATACGGAATGCCTCTTATAGCCTTCCGTGGTACATGCCGTCATAGAATTACATTATGGTCAGTGGTAGCGGTATCCATAATGGGATTCTTAGATAGCTCGAACCTTGTACGCCAAACTTGAAAACACAAGTTCGCTCAACACTAGTCACCCAGCATTCCCAGACATTGTTATAAGGTTATCCAGCCTATTGCACTTACATCAACGAAATAGGCATAAAAGAGTCCACCACTTTAGACTTTGTGTTCCAAGTTAAAGAACCACTCCGGGGCGTAACTGATACCCTACGTTATATATAGTGCAGGATCTGAGGGGGCACAGCAGGACAAAGAAATTGATAAGACACCATAGAGAGAATCCCTGTGTCCTGCTCTTTCCCTTGACTGGGTATAACACAGCGGTAGGGTACGGCCACATATAGTGTAAACGCTGTGGATGTTCTGCAGCATTTACAGCAGCGAAATGGAAATATCGCATCCAAAAACAGTGGAATTATTCCACAACAGTATCTGAGCGAATCAATTCATAATAATCGTCTCATCAAGCAAAATTCTTTACCTGAGATGGGGTGTCCCCAAAACTGAGGACGCTCCCCTTGCTGCTTGGTTGACAGGGTTGGACATCTCGGCTGGCCTTGACGATCTTGGGCCTGTGCCGCTGTGCCAAGTAGTGGTGCAAGCGCAGAGGTTCTGCTTCTGCAAGTGGTGCAGTGACTGATCATACGCCGCTACCCGGAGGACTTGCTGCACCAGCGGTGGAAGCAGAGCCTCTTAACTTGCGGAGCTATGTGGAGCAGCGGCGCAGGCGCTAGATTGTCAGGGTCGTCTGTGTTTCATTCACAAAAATTTCCGTGAAGGATCCGTATTTGGTCTGTGTGTCTGTTTTTTGCCCTCCGTGTGTCCTCTGTATTCCACCAACACTGCTCAGCTGAAAATTAATATCCAGACCATCTCCTACCGGTGGTCCATGAAAAGCCGCTGATAGAACACGGATGCCACCCGTGTTGTGTTGGGCATTTTTCACAGACCTCAATGGGTGTGTTTGGTCTGCATCTTTTACCAAAGTAGTGCATGTGCATAATCAGTAAAATGTGTGGAAAATGTGGACAGCACAAGTCCGTGAAAAACAGAAAAGTGAACGAGGGCTTATGGCAGCAGAGGCTGTGCGGTGATTGGGCTGTTTGGTTACCCTTTGATATTGTCTAAAACTTAGTTTTATTGTCAAACTACTCCACGAAAAAGAAAAAAATCCTCACCCTTTATCATCTGGGATAACAAAATATGAAATGTAATGATGTGATGTGTTTCTCAGACCATTATGTGCAGGTGATGAACTGCAGACAAGGCTGTGTCTCAGAACTGGCCATACCGCCCGGCAAGGAGAAGCCTACAGAAGACTTCCTTGCTTCACATTTCAATTACCTGCAGTTTGCATATCACAACAGTAAGTGCATCATATTTCGTATGTTATCTATCATTCCCTTATGTTAGTTTTCGCTTGGTCAGTTGAGGCTGTTCAAGAAGATGAAAGATCCTGGGGGAACAAGGGTTTTTTTGCAGATCAGTAAACAATCTTCAACCTTCAAGCGATTATCCAGGACTATTAAATGCCCCCCACAATGAATATACTTACCTGGCTTCCCGCTCCTGGTCCCCGTACTGCAGCTGCTTCTTCTCCCGTGGATGAAAACATCTGGTGTCAGGGGGGAGCAGCCAATGGCAGGCGGGGACGAGCCACCCTAGCGTCAACTGTCATTGGCTGCTCCCAAACAACCCTCCCCCCGACACCGGATGTTTTCACCCGCTCACGTGGAGAAGCAGCAGCGGCTGTGCGGGGACCAGGAGCAGGGAGCCAGGTAAGTATATTCATTGTTAGGGGCCCAGGCATATGGGGGACATTAAATAGTCTTGGATAACCCCTTTAAAGGAATTTTCCAGGTTTTTGCACATTTTTTTAATTTAAATAGAATGTCCAGGAGAGTTAAAAATGTCAGACAACCCCTACAGTGTCTTGAAGAAAAAAAGCAATCTGTACTCGCCCTTTCCTCCAGTGCTGTTCTCTGTGACATTGGTCCGGTACTGTTTTTTAAATACATTGTAGGGGTTGTCATTTTTAATTATCTCGGACAACCCATTTAAAGCCAAGCCTGATGAGAAAAGCTTTCCTGGAGCTTCATTCTGGCTCTCTTTTGCAGTCTTCTAGCCCCCGCCTGTATAGTGGACTGCCTCTTGGGGTCACCACTGTTTCTGGTTATTGACTGTAGCGGCACACATGATCCTGTCCATCCGGAAGTTTATAGACAAGAACTGGAAGACCAGTAAAGGGAGCCAGAATGTGTACAGCAGGCTTGGCTTCAAATTGAAAACCCCTTTAAGTAGGGTTTCCATTACTTTCTTATCAATGACCTATCCTTAGGATAAGTTATCAAAATCAGATCGACTCCTGGCACCCCCTACTGGTCATCTACAAGCTATGGTGCCAGCACCAGGCACTTGAGCTACACAGCTGTGTGCTTTCTAGTGGCTGCAGTGCTGCTTCCAGTCAAGTGAATGGGAGCAGTGCTGCAGCAACCAGGCGTGGTCACCACACGATGTCCGCAACAGTGTAGGTCTGATATCTGGTTCGGCAGCTAGTGAAAACAGCTGGTTGTTGGGGTTGCTAAGAGTAGGACCCCCGCTGATCTCGATATCGATGACCTATCCTTAGGATAAGCCATGGATAAGTAAGTCCTGGAGACTATTTTCTGACATATTATGATGTATAATGGATTGCTATCCCTTCACCAAGACATCTGTGCTACTTCCCAGCTGAGAATTATACAAAAGCGATTGAATGTACCAAAACCTACCTACTATTCCACCCTAATGATGAGGTCATGAACCAGAACTTGATCTACTATACCGCCGTCCTGGGGGAGGAGAGTGCTTCTGTAATTCAACCAAGAGAGGTGAGTGGAGAAGAAACTGGAATCAGTTTCATTAAATCCCTGTAAGTCTTTTATAGGGGTATTGAAGGTCACCCATATCTACAGGATATAATAATTGGTGGAGGGTCCCAACAGAAGGACTTTCAACAATCTAATAACTTCAAATTACCGGAATAGGACTTTAAAATAGATCTGAATCAACTTTGAAGAGATACTAAAGTCGGGCAAGAAAAACCTTCTGTGAACCCCGGCAGGACCTGGCTTGTTGTCAGAGAATGGAAACCTTCTCTGTGCGCTGCACACATAGCTGTATATCTCCTTATAAAAAAAAAAAAATTGGGTACATGGCGCCTGCACTTTCCATCCTTGGACTGGAATATTCCCATTCACTGACAGCAATGTAGAATCCTTAAAACAATGTTAAGTTACACTAAAGGCTGTATTAGACGGTCAGATCAGGCAGGCGATTGTCAGGAGGGAAGTGTTCAATTTCAGCAATCGCCTGCTCGCTACCGGAGTAGACCACTGCTATGACATGCAGCGATCTCTTCTGCAGCATGGAGACGAGCGATCGCCAATGCCATCTCTATCCCCATACTGAATCATTGTTTGCCGGTAGCAGATCGTGATTAGACACCACAATCTGCCGCCTACAAACAATGATTTTTAAACCTGTTGAAAGATTTGGATTGCCCAATGAACGAGTGTTTGCTAGTTGGCGGTGGTGGTGGTAATTGGCGGCAGTATTACACTGCCAGATCATTGCTAATGAGCATTACCATGAATACTCATTAGCGATCATCTGGCAGCAGCCTCATCAGTGTCCGATCCCTGGCGATCCGATATTGATGATAGGCTGTCCATATCCAATTCCCGGAGAACCCCTTTAGGCCCCAACCCTCTAGTCATTCCCAGGATGAAGATGAAGGGCTCCAGAATGATTTGGACACCTTCTTCGTAAATATCTAGCTAGGCTTTAAACATTTTTTTCATCAAGCATGTCCCTTTAAAGGGGTTGTCCGGGATTGGGGACATTGGTTTAATTGTTTAACAAGGACATAAATATCTCCTAAATGACTATCCTACCTTTCCCATACTTTTCTGATGCTCCATATTAGGCCTCATGCACACGAAAAACGGGGTTCCGTTGGTCCGTGATCCGTGACCATTTTTTCGTCCGTGGGTCTTCCTTGACTTTTGGAGGATCCACGGACATGAAAAAAATTTCGTTTTGGTGTCCGCCTGGCCGTGCGGAGCCAAACGGATCCGTCCTGAATTACAATGCAAGTCAATGTGGACGGATCCGTTTGACGTTGACACAATATGGTGCAATTGCAAACGGATCCGTCCCCCATTGACTTTCAATGTAAAGTCAGGAGTTAATATACCATAGGATCTGAGTTTTCTCCAATCCGATGGTATATTTTAACTTGAAGCGTCCCCATCACCATGGGAACGCCTCTATGTTAGAATATACCATCGGATTTGAGTTCGATCGTGAAACTCATATCCGACAGTATATTCTAACACAGAGGCGTTCCCATAGTGATGGGGACGCTTCAAGTTAGAATATCCTAAGAACTGTGTACATGACTGCCCCCTGCTGCCTGGCAGCACCCGATCTTTTACAGGGGGCTGTGATCAGCACAATTAACCCCTCAGGTACAGCACCTAAAGGGTTAATTGTGCGTATCATAGCCCCCTGTAAGAGATCAGGTGCTGCCAGGCAGGAGGGGGCAGACCCCCTCCCTCTCCAATATTATATTCATTGGTGGCCAGTGCGGCCTCCCCCCCCCCAGTTAAAATCACGTTCCCCCATCATTGGTGGCAGTGGAGAGTTCCGATCGGAGTCCCAGTTTAATCGCTGGGGCTCCGATCGGTAACCATGGCAACCAGGACGCTACTGCAGTCCTGGTTGCCATAGTTACTTAGCAATTTTTAGAAGCATTATACTTACCTGCGAGCTGCGATGTCTGTGACCGTCTGGGCGCTCCTCCTACTGGTAAGTGAAAGGTCTGTGCGGCGCATTGCCTATAGCACAGACCTGTCACTTACCAGTAGGAGGAGCCCCCGGCCGGTCACAGACATCGCAGGTAAGTATAATGCTTCTAAAAATTGCTAAGTAACCATGGCAACCAGGACTGCAGTAGCGTCCTGGTTGCCATGGTTACCGATCGGAGCCCCAGCGATTAAACTGGGACTCCAATCGGAACTCTCCACTGCCACCAATGATGGGGGAATGTGATTTTAACTAGGGGGGGGGGGGGGGAAGAGGTGAGGCCGCACTGGCCACCAATGATGGGGGATTCGGAACGTAATTTTAACTAGGGGGGGGGGAGATGTGAGGCCGCACTGGCCACCAATGATGGGGGATTCGGAAAGTGATTTTAACTGGGGGGGGGGGGGGGGAGAGGGGAGGCCGCACTGGCCACCAATGAATATAATATTGGGGAGAGAGGGGGTGTGCCCCCTCCTGCCTGGCAGCACCTGATCTCTTACAGGGGGCTATGATACGCACAATTAACCCTTTAGGTGCGGCACCTGAGGGGTTAATTGTGCGGATCACAGCCCCCTGTAAGAGATCGGGTGCTGCCAGGCAGCAGGGGGCAGTCATGTACACAGTTCTCAGTATATTCTAACTTGAAGCGTCCCCATCACTATGGAAACACCTCTGTGTTAGAATATACTGTCGGATATGAGTTTTCACTTCGTGAAAACTCATATCTGAAAAAGCTTTTATGCAGACGGATCTGTGATCCGTCTGTGTGAAAGTTGCCAACGGCCACGGACGCGGAGGCCAATCTTGTGTGCATCCGTGTTTTTTCACGGACCCATTTACTTGAATGGGTTCGTGAACCGTTGTCCGTAAAAAAAAATAGGACAGGTCATATTTTTTTGATGGACAGGAAACACGGATCATGGCCGCGGATGAACAACGGTGCATTTTCCGAGTTTTCAACGGACCCATTGAAAGTCAATGGGTCCGCAGAAAATCACGGAAAACGGCACAACGGCCACGGATGCACACAACGGTCGTGTGCATGAGGCCTTAATTACACAAATTCTCAGCTGGAAGTGAGTCTTTTCTCACATTCAGTGACGTACCGGGTCCCTTCTGCAGAGCGACGCCGCTTCTTCCGCTTCGCAGGGAGCCTGGTGACGTCACTATCAGCCGCAGGCATTATGCAGAATGCTCGAAGGGGTGGTACCTCAACAGATCACGCTAAGCCACGCCCCTCCGGTCCGGTGACTTCACCGGGGAGGGCGTGTTGTTCACAATGAAGGGAATCAAGGGAACTATGCTAATTAGCATAGTAAACGCCTCCAATGCAGGCAAATGGGGCGGCAGGCTGGAGATAGAAGCAATACTCGGACCTAATCATGTTTCAAAGGACTGACCCAGCAGGAGTTTAGGGGTGTTACTAAGGGGGGGAAGGAAAATGTGCGGCAGGAGGCGGAATAACAATGAGGGGGCGGAGTCACGGTGAAGATGAGAGTCGTCTGAAAGCACATGATGCCGCGCTACGCTGGGACCCACAGTGCAGAGCAGCAGGAAGTTAGACAAAAATAAACAGATGTAAACAGTGTGTGGGGGACCTAGAATCACAAAAAAAATAAAAATAATTGATCCCAGAGAACCCCTTTAAGGGTAGATCCACACAGGACTATGCAGATTTGCATTAAGGATCTGTGTGCGGAAAATACGCAGCGTTTTACAGTACCAGCAAAGTGGACGAGATTGTAAGAAATCTCATCTGCAAGCTGCAGAAAAAGCATACATTGACCTGCAGTACGCATTTATGCTGCATATTTCTGCCATGGATTTAACCCTTTCCATTGCACAAGGCGAAATCCGTGGCAAATCCTTAGCAGATCTGCACATAATTCACGCAAACCTTTCCAGCACAAACTACGGTTCATCTGGATGTACCCTTAATTGTCCTTGTCAAGCCCAGTACTTACCGATGATATTTATTGTACCGGCCTCCATACAGTGCGGTGTGCTTACATGATGTTCCTCTTCTAGAGCATCCAGTCTTACATTAAGAGAAGCTTACTGGAGAAGGAGTTGCTCTATTTTGCCTACGACATCTTTGGAATTCCCTTTGTGGACCCTGTAAGTTGATGTAAAATGCATTTGTTTGAATTTTCATGATTTTCCTTTACACTCAGTTTGTGAAATGCTCTATGACATATAAATGCATACATGTTTTGAACTAAGGCAAATCATTAGGCCAAACAGAGTTATTTTCTAAGGCTACTTTCACACTTGCGGCAGTGTGATCCGGCGGGCAGTTCCGTCATCGGAACTGCCCGCCGGATCCGCCGATCTGCCGCTGACTGAAAGCATTTGTGAGACGGATCCGGATGCGGATCCGTCTCACATCATGCGGACAGACGGATCCGTCTTGTACATTTTTTCACATTTTTACCGGTCTGCGCAGGCCGGAAGGACGGATCCGGCATTCCGGTATTCTGAATGCCGCATCCGGCGCTAATACATTCCTATGGGAAAAAATTCCGCATCCGGCATTCAGGCAAGTCAGTTTTTTTTCGCCGGAGAGAAAACCGTAGCATGCTGCGGTTTTCTCTTTTGCCTGATTAGTCAAAACGACTGAACTGAAGACATCCTGATGCAAACTGAACGGATTACTCTCCATTCAGAATGGATGGGGATAAAACTGATCAGTTCTTTTCTGGTATAGAGCCACTAGGACGGAACTCTATGCCGGAAAAGAAAAACGCTAGTGTGAAAGTACCCTTAACTGCACTGAGAAATGAAGCCTGGATTCTGATTGGATATTGTGGGTACATAGATACCAGTGTAAAAGAAGTGGATATGGATCTGCTTTGTCTACTGAACTCATTTGACTTAGGGCCACCTAAGGGTGTTGTCCTGGCAGCCCCCTGGTCTTCAGCCTTTAACCTCGCTACAGGGATCTGGACTCTGCTGCAGGGGAACCACCAGGCCTCTGTCTCCTGGAGTATTCTCTGTTCAGTAGATTGCTCACCTACGGTGGTCAAGAGATACCGGGGTAAAACAGAGTGTTCATGCAAAACTCTAGTAAGAGACAGACTGAAGTCAGTGCATGCAGCTCATGGCCAGTAGGAGGACCAGGCAGAGGTCAGGTCAGGCAGCAAAGGATCAAATCCAGAGACATGCAGAGGTTGGTACATGATTGGGCAGAACAACGCAATGGTGCACGTTAGCACGTAACCTTTTGCTCCTGCACCCGCCCACAGGAGAAGGTGGTTAGACAACTATTGACTGGAGTAGACTTAGAGTACTTTCACACTGGCGTTTTGGCTTTCCCTTTGTGAGATCCGTTCAGGGCAAAACGGATCAGTTTTGCCCTAATGCATTCTGAATGGAAAAGGATCCGCTCAGAATGCATCAGTTTGCCTCCGTTATGTCTCCATTCCGCTTTGGAGGCGGACACCAAAACGCGTCTTTCGGATCCGTTCTGACACACAATGTAAGTCAATGGGGACAGATCCGTTTTCTCTGGCACAATAGAAAACGGATCCGTCCTCCATTGACTTTCAGTGGTGTTCAAGACGGATCCGTCTTTGCTATGTTAAAGATAATACAAACAGATCCGTTCTGAACGGATGCAGACGGTTGTATTATCGGTGCGGATCCGTCTGTGCAGAACCAAACGCGAGTGTGAAAGTAGCCTTAGATGCAGGGAAATTTAAAGGGGTGTCCAGGGTCAGAAAAAAAATACCTTCTTGCTTCCAAAAACAGCACCACACCTGTCCACAGATTGTGTGTGGTATTGCATTCAGTTTAATGAGGCTGATCAGTCCTACCAGACACAACACATGGACAGATGTGGTGCTGTTTCGTGAAGAAAGCAGCCATGTTTTTCTAATCCTGGACAACTCCGTTAAGAGCCAGAGAAGGCACGCATGCACACCCTACAGGTGCAGAGAGGCCTAGCAGGCGCACAGCAGGCCTCACAGAAAAGAAGGTGAGGGCTCCAACACCCGTACCTAGGAGGAGAAGAGAGGCGTCGGCGGGCATTGTCCACTGGCCTCACAACCAGTATCATCTCCTGGAAAAGTTACTGTAACAGCCGCAAAAACACATCTTTCTTTACACGGATTGCTAAAGAGAGTTTATGGGGCAGTCATTTTGTTCAACTGAGCCAGCTAGGGAAGAAACAAACCCTCGTTTCCCATGGCATGCTTGGAGATTTTCTTTGTCTTAAAGATTGTATGTATGAGTGATAATATCGGGGCAACAAGGTTTGACAAACATTGACACAAAAAGACGGTGTTGTAACTAAGTCTACTTTCACATCAGTGTTTTTCCTTTCTGGTATTGAGATCCGTCATAGGATCTCAATACCGGAGGAAATCGCTGCGGTTTTGTCCCCATTCATTGTCAACGGGGACAAATCTTGGACGGAACGGAATGCACCAGAATGCATTCTGTTCCCTTTCGTTGTGTTCCCATGCCGGACAGAAAAATGCTGCAAGCAGCATTTGAGTGGGTCATGGGATGCGGAGCAGGACGGATCCAACATGAAACACAATGTAAGTCAATGGTGCCGGTTTTGTTTTCTCCGACACAAAAGAAAACGCATCCGTCACCTATTGACTTACAATGGTTTTAGTGCTGGATACATCATGGCTAGTTTAGAGATAATACAATTCATAACGGATGCAGCCAGTTGTATTATCCAGCGTTTTTGCTGATCCATGACAGATCCAACAAAAAGGAAATGTCAAAATAGCCTAATGACGACAAGTGCCGTCTAGCATCAGCCTAAAAATTGACAGTCACAAAGTAGGAACCCCTCACAGCTTGACTGATGCACTATCATGACCAGTGAGAATACAAGTAATGATATGTTTGCTCTTCACAGGATACATGGACACCCGACAGTGTCATCCCGAAAAGACTGAGAGAAAAACAGAAGTAAGATCATATAATGTACCACATATGCTCCATCCCGGGCGTGTGTGCTCCATCCCGGGCGTGTGTGCTCGATCCAGGGGCGCTTTTTAGGTCGGTCTTGTCCCCATATTATTGGTGGCGATAACAGAGAAGAGATAATCCTCCATCTCCTGCAGTGTTAGCAAACAAGGGCGTGAAAAATGTACTAAACATGGGATGGGGACGACAGGAACTGCTGTTGCGGGTGGCTAAAAAAGTTGTCATCCTTAACAGCTCTTAGACAGGAGTGCACCCATCTAACGGCCGGTAGAAATTGGTAAACCTTTTAGGGGTTAAAAAATGACCTCATACACTTGCACGCACAGAGGCAGTCGCTCCCCTCTTGATACTGAAGGACCTTCGCTCAAGCGTGATGACATCACCATGATCACTGGGAGCGCAGGTCCTTCAGCATCAAGAAAGGATCGACTTGGTGAGTATTTTTTTTTTCAGGCTTAAAAAACCCCACATTATTACAGCTGAGGACCACTATGGGGGGCATTATGTATACTGCAGGGGTTGTGAGTTTATTAAAGAAAGCCAATTAATATCATCCATTGTGAATTACTGTTTTTAACAACCGTTAAAAAGAGATGCAAGACTGCCATTAAAATAGCGAGAAAATGCATGAAAAACTGACAGTGCCCCTTTCACACGAGCAAGTTTTCCTTACGGGTGCAATGCGTGATTCAAACACATAGCATCCGGATGTGAATCCCAGTGGGTCTGTGGACCTGAGCGTCGTTTTTCATGCATCATTTCTGCTTTCAGGAAAAAATTGCAGCATGTTCTATATTCTGCGTTTTTACTCAGCCCTGGCTCCATAGAAGTGAATGGGGCTTCCGTTAAAAACCATTTGTTTTCCTGAACAGACCCTGACACAATCTGTATCGTTTGTGTGAAAGAGGTCTCAATTGAAGTTCTTGAGTTTAAAGGTGGATTTTGCGGAACGGGTGCAGACACATTCATTTCAATAGAGCCACAAAAGATGCGGGTAGCACACAAAAAAGATGGAGCATGTCCTATTCTTGTCCGCAGCCACGGACAAGAATAGGCATTTCTATCATAGTGCCGGCCATGTGTTGTCCGCAAAATGCGGAACGCACATGGCCGGTGTTCATGTTTTGCGGATCCGCAATATGCAGACCGCAACACACTTGTGGACGTGTGAATGGACCCTTAGTTTCTGGCCAGTTTTTAAAGGAACACACAAGGAAACCCTGATATATTGTGTTACATTGTGTGGGGCGGTGCATGGATTTTCTGGCCTGCGAACCTGTCCCCTCAGACCCTGCACAAGGTGTATGACAATGGGGCAGATTTAGGCTCCATTCACACATCTGCAATTCCGCTCCGCATTTTGCGGAACGGAATTGCGGACCCATTCATTTCTATGGGGCCGCACGACGTGCGGCCCCGATCCGGAATTGCGGACCCGCACTTCCGGTTCCGCAATTCTGATCCTGAAAAAAAATAGAACATGTCCTATTCTTGTCCACAAGAGCGGACAAGAATAGGCATATTCTATTAGTGCTGGCAATGTGCGGTCCGCAAAATGCGGAATGCACATTGCCGCTGTTCGTGTTTTGCGGATAAAAGATATTCCTGGGAATGTTCTTACAAAGAAATATCTTCCGTCCAACAATAGTAAACGCGGGCGATTTTGTTTTCAGACTATAATGATCTGTCATCAGTCAGCTAAAGCGATCATTCGTTGTTAAATTTCAAGTTCGTTTTGGTTAAAGTCGTCCATTTTGATTTATTTCAATGGGGCCGCAAAAGATGCGGATAGCACACCGTGTGCTGTCCGCATCTGTGGTTCCGTTCCACAGCTCCGCAGAAAGGATAGAGCACGTCCTTTCCTTGTCCACCAGAATAGGCCTTTTCTAATATGGCTGCGGCCGGTATCCTTGTTTTGCGGATCCGCAAAACACTATGGCCGTCTGAATGAGGCATTATCCTGAGGATAGGTCATCAATATCAAAATACCAGACGCCCCTTCAAGTGTTCTCTTTGGATGTTTTCTGGTGACAACCACTATTACCAAGTCCACAGCAGTTGTCAAATCTGCCTAATGATAAGCAGTATGGAAGGGGGGGGGGTGTTGTTGTCGTATAACTGGGCAGAGTAGCATTAAGGGCTCTGGGAACGCTGGGAGAGTGCAGCTAGTGCTGTGGTCGTCCTATTCACTTTCACCCAAAGAGGAGACTGGCAGTAGAATACCTTTAACTTCTAACAGTGCAAGGAAATAATGGGGGCGATTTGTCAAAAAGGTGTAAAGTAGAACTGGTTTAGTTGCCCATAGCAACCAATCAGATTACGCCTTTCATTTTCCAAAGAAGCTCTGAAAAGTGAAAGGTGGAATCTGATTGGTTGCTAGTATCTGATTGGTTGCTAGTATCTGATTGGTTGCTAGAATCTGATTGGTTGCTAGTTTTCCTTTACACCGGTTTTGATCAATCTCCTCCAATGATTGTCCTATATGTTCTTCTTTTAGAATGGAACGAGAAACTGCAGCCAGAATATCTGAGGAGATTGGTAACTTAATGAAAGAGATTGAGAATCTGGTGGAAGAGAAGACCAAGGAGTCATTTGATATAACAAAAACTGTAAGAGAAGGTAAGGTGCCCCTGATATCAAAAGTAAACGGGGGGAAATGTTTTTGAATGTCAATAGCCCATTCCCTTGTTGGGCCCCTTTCAGACAACTGTATGGTCACCACGCCCGATGTGTTGTGGACCGCAAACAGCATGTCCGCAATACACGGGCACCGGCCGTGTGAACTCCATGCTGCGGTGCGGATGCATTGACTTGAATGGGTTCGCGATCCGCAACATACGACAAAAGATAGGACATGTCCTATCTTTTGCGGTGCAGAGGCACAGACCAGGAAGCCGCAGAAGGGCTTCCGAGTGTCTCCATGGGCTTCCATCTGTGCCCCCGAACTGCAAAAGCTAGGACGTGTCCTATCTTTTGCCATATGTTGCGAATCTGAACGGGGATTTAGGTTGGGGCTGCGCAGCCCCATAAAAGTTGCGCGACATTGGATCTAATGATTGTCAGTGGTGTAGCAGTGCAACATGAGACATGAGGAGACTGCGAAACGCCTCAACAGGAATGAAACTGCAATTAATGAATCAATCTCCACACTGTAGGTTCTGCAGCATGCGGGCGAGATCATCTGTTACTGAAATCGGCAGCAGATTTTACCTGTGCAAATAGGTCACAGATAAAATCCACAGCATTTCCATCCCATGCGGGCTTACCCTAAGGCTCAATTCACACCTGAGCGTTTTACAGCGCGTTCCTACGCGCTGTAAAACGCTCAACAAGGAGAAACCAATGCTTCCCTATGGGAATGGTTCTCACCTGGGCGTTTTACAGCGCGTACGATCGCGCTGTAAAACGCCCGACGCTCACACAAGTACAGGAGCGTTTTTTTGGGCGCTTGTCGCGCGTTCCCGTACATAGACTTTCGGGAACGCGCGACACTGTGTGCACACTTGTCTCTGTATGCGCGCTTGTAAACGTCCGTACAATCGCGCATACAGAGCGCTCCTTTCAGAACGCTCAGGTGTGAATTGAGCCTTAAGCTGCAGCTGCACGTTATATTAAAGGGGTTGTGTCAAGAAGCATATTCTACATTTTACAAACCAGCACCTGGATCTGAATTCTTTTGTAATTGCATATAATTAATCATTTAGTATAGCCAGTGAGTTATTCAATAAAATGTATCTGTATAGCGCCACCTGCTGTTTGTTCTTTTTCTTTTTTGTCCATCTCACTGAGCTGGATGCACACACTCAGTTCAAATCTTCAACTGCCACCAGCCATATCTTCTGTTAGAAGCTGTGGCAGGTACAGGGGGAGAGCTGCAGCAGAAAGGACATGCCCCTGAGCCGCCAGGCTGAAGATAATCTAGCAGAGCAATTAGAGCAGTGAGTGTGGAGATCTCTGGACCCATGTGAGGTACATGGCTGGGTCTAGCTTGTTAGGAAGTCATTGTAGTGAGTGTACTATATGATGTCTGATTCTCATTTTGTTACATCAATCATGGCATAAACCCTTTAAATATTTGCAAATTCCTAAGGGTTTGGCCACACGGTCAGGTTTCCTGATGCAGTTCTGGAAGCCTACGGCTACTTTCATGCTTGCGTTTCTATTTTCCGGTATAGAGATCCGTCATAGGGTCTTAACACCAGAAAAAAAACGCTTCAGTTTTGTCCCCTTTCATTGTCAATGGGGACAAAACGTAACTGAACAGAATGGAGTGCTCCAAAATACATTCCATTTGGTTGCATTCCCATACCGGAGAGCAAACTCTGACACAATAGAAAACGGATCCGTCCCCCCATGGCTTTCAATGGAGTTCATGACGGATCCGTCTTGGCCATGTTAAAGATGATACAACAGGATCCGTTGATAACGGATGCAGATAGTTGTATTATCAGTAATACTGGATCCAGCAAAAACGCTAGTGTGAAAGGAGAATAAATCAGGAATGGATCATAAAAGGAGAAGGAAAGATATGACTTCCAAAACTGCGTCAGGAAACCTGACCGTGTGGCTGTACCCTTAAATACAATCTAATAGATCTAAGGGGGGACGGGGGATACCTGACTATGTGAGATCCAAAAAAGAGAGAAGAAAAAAGAAGCAGAAATTAAAGGGGAAATAATAAATCTAGTAGAAAAAAAAGAAAGATTAGGTTATGATCCATCGCTACACGGTTCATTAAATTGAAGCAGGTAAAGAGCCATCTTGTCATTTTAGAGAAGGTACAAAGATGCACTCTATGGGTGTATGAACTTTGAGCGGATCTAACTACCTTTAAAGGGATCTTCCAGTTGTGACAAGTTGTCCCTTACTAGATCGTTGGATATTCTACCTCTGGGACCTCACCAGTCACAAGAACGTAGGCCCCGTACCCTTTGGCCTCCCCCCTATGAAATGAACAGAGTGTCAGGTCCAGGATGCGATTTGCCGCTCCATTCATCTCTATGGGAATTCTGGAGACAGCTGATTCCAGCACTCCCTGTGTGTGCCCTGCCTGCCACTCCATTCATTTCATGGGTCCCCGAGAGGTACGTAGCCCCTGTTCTCGTGATCGGTAGGACCCTCATCAATCTAATAGTTATCCTATATCCACAGGATAGGGGATAACTTGTCACAACTGGAACACCCCTTTTAGACAAAGCAAGCTCTTTTTTTTTTTTACAGAAGAATGCAATTTTTGTTAGAATGTATTCATATGTTTGGAAAATTGCTGTATGAACTGTAAAGCAGATGGTCTACAGCGAAATTTCCAGTACGGATTTTGCTGCGGAATTGCATCAGATTTCAGCCTCTGCATTGCAAAAGGTGAAATCCGTGGTGGACACCTGCAGCATAAACATTTATGTGGATTTAAAAGCCGCTCCACGGCTCAATTTTCCTTTGCAACTTGTGGATGAGACTTCTTTAAATCTCATCCACTATGCCGGTGCGGTGAAGCGGCAGATCCGCAGCGTATACCGTACATGTCCTGCGTGGACGTGCATTCATCTCTTCATTTCTGTGTCAAAGCCATTCGTTCACGGTCCGGAGTCTCGTTCCTCAGGTGGCCCAGTTTTATTTGATGAAGTCAGCGTAGTGATGAATTCGAAGACCCTCAATGGATCACAGAGAGTGGTGACCGACGGGATCATCTCTGAAGATGAATGTCGGGAACTGTTACGTCTTACTAATGTAAGTGCCCCTCTGTATTGCAAATTACCAGGACCGATCAGTGTGAAGTAAAAAAATCTCATCTGCACCTGGTCTGTCTTGTGTCGTAGGCCGCAGCCTCAGCGGGTGATGGATATCGGGGCACAACCTCCCCTCATACCCCGAATGAGAAGTTTTATGGAGTAACTGTGTATAAAGCACTAAAGGTAGGTAAACCATGCATTTAGTACCTGCACGATAGTGTCCCCTAGAGGAGGTGTGAGGTATTTTTTACTCATAGGGTATTTGCTTCTTTGGCCTCTTCTGCATTCCTCATACAAAGCGAAACGACATGACTTGTACAAACAATCTTGAAGAATCCTTCTTTGGTTCCATCAAAAATGGAACACTTATCCCCTATCTGTAAGCATCCTGCCACTCCAATCAAGTCTATGGGACAACCAGAGTACAAGGACGTGGCTATCTCGCGGCAGTCCTATAGAGTTGATAGGAACAGAGGCACACTTGCGTGACAACCACTTCAGTCGAAAGGAGCAATACAAGGCCCCCCGTTCTAATGATCAGCGGGGGCCCCATTGCCGATTAGACACTAAGGAGGAGATTTATCAAAACTGGTGTAAAGTAGAACTGGCATAGTTGCCCATAGCAACCAATCAGATTCCACCTTTCATTTTTCAGAGCTCCTTTGGAAAATCAAAGGTGGATTCTGATTGGTTGCTGTGGGCAACTAAACCAGTTCTACTTTACACCAGTTTTGATAAATCTCTCCCCTATTCCCCATCCTTTGAAAAGGGGATGAGTGTTTGTAAAGGGACACGCAGTTTTTTTTAATGGCATTTTTCAGTTTCTTTACACTTTATTTACATGCATTTTGGGAGGAGAAAAACAGCCGTTGTTATCTGAAAGGACATACTAGTGTTTTTTGTTTTGTTTTTTCAAATTGGCAAAGTTTTTGTGTTTATGGCTTTAAAAAAAAAAGTAGTATGTTGAAGCAATGGCATTTTAGTCGGGCGTTTTTCCGTCCCCCTTTCCTATAGGAAAAAAGACACCTGAAAAAAAAAATTCTGAAGAAAAAACTGTGACATGCAAAAAAAAAATCAACAACAATACTTTCTTAGGGTGCATTCACATGAACTTATGTATTTTGCGGTCCACAAAACAATACAGATGACATTCGTTTTTCATCCGGTTTTTGCGGGCCCCATTGTTAAAATTCCTATTCTTGTTCGCACACGGTGTGCTGTCCACATTTTTTGCCGCCCCATTGAAATAAATGGGTCCGCATCGAATCCCCAAAAAACGCAGATTGGGTGTAAACCGAAAATATGGTTATGTGAATGGGCCTCTGTGGCATTTTTAACAGAAAGAAAATTCTAACCAAATTCATGTGTGTAGGAGCCCTCAATGGGTTTTCCTGTTCTGAAGGCCTCTTTCACACGTCCATGATGAAATCCGTGACAAGATGGTCAGTGGTTGATCTGTGTTTATTCCATGTGTCCGTTTTTGGTTGTCCATGTGTCATCCATATTCCATGGACACTGGACAATTCCATGGACCATTGTTTTTTTTTTAAATCGCTCCCATTCACTTCTATGGGGAAAGTCCTTGATGGCGGCCCGACCTCCGGCCGGGGTCCTCCAGCCACCACTTTCAGTGCTCTGTTCTCTATATAGGTATGTGTCCCAGCGTTGGCACCCGCACCTATCAGATAATGGGGGCATATCAGATGGGAATACCCCTTTAAGTTTCCAAAACTGTAGCAATTGCTGCCACCAAAAATATTTTCAGCCTCTGCTGACATCGGATTTATTCATGGCTGCAATGCCTTGCATTCTATTTGAAGAAAGTGATGTCATTACTGATGTCATGTATATTGGGGGGGGGGGGGGGGGGCAGGCAGGACCAGCTCAGACACACAGTGAGCATGCATGGTTCAAGCACACGCATGCTTAGACCACCTGGGCCGGGAGGTAGAGTAGACAGGATAAAATACTGTAAGGGAGGTGTACTGGGTGGATCTGGAGCTGACTGAGATGCCAATGCTAGCTGGGAGATGTAGTCTTTCATCTAATAAAACAGACTGGAAGTGTGAGGAGCAGGTTGGTAGAATAGGGATCATAAGAGAAGCTACGAAATAATACAATTGGTTTTTGGGGGCAGTGTTTATAATGCAGTTTGACCTTTTTCAAATGTTGTCGGAAAACCCTTTTAACTTTTTACATATGTGAATTGCTTTTAGCTAGGGCAGGAAGGAAAAGTCCCGCTGAGGAGCGCTCACCTCTACTACAACGTCACAGAGAAAGTGAGGCGTGTGGTGGAGTCGTATTTCCGCCTGGATTCCCCCTTGTACTTCTCTTATTCTCACCTGGTCTGCCGTACAGCCATCGAAGGTGAGGTCACTTTAACATCAGTCATGTTATTATTTGGGTTGGGTGAGTGCTGTAATATCCTAATAATCCACTACCCAGGGGACTTACATGATGCCAGACTTCTGAAACCGCGTCCGGCACTCATCAGTCCAGTCCCACTAATTTAAAGGAGTTTTTGGTCTTGCAAAGTTTTGGCATATCACTTCATATCATCACTTAATGTTCAGCGAGTGTTTGACCCCCACCAATCTGAGAATGAAGGACCCAGGGATTCTGTGCCCCCCCACTGCTTTTCCCTGCACAGCGGTATTCATGGCCACCAGGCCTCACTTGGGGCTGTTCTGTAGTTCCCCTGCACAATGGGTTGCAGAGAAAGTCTAAAAGGGGCCTCAGCGCTACTGACCATACAGTGATAGTGTATGCTAGCAATTGGCCATCACTTCTTAAGATGGGAATACCCCTTTAATGTGACATGACCATGGACCACAGTGAACAGCACCTACTTGCTTCTGCCAGTGCTCCTTCCTGATCCACTGTAGAGGAGACTTCCCGGCTGTTCAGCTCTTGCCATGAGGAGCACTTATGACAAAACGGCATATGCAGATTGCTTCTTTAGATGTCATATACTGGAACAGTGGCCGTCCGGTGCTGACTTGCATGATTCCCGCTATCCTCTGAGGCAAGTACCTATGACATTTTAATCTGTTGGTCATCAGTATCTGACCATTTGGGGTCTGACACCCAGGACCCCCGCTGATCAGCTGTTTGAGAATGCATTGGCACTCCTATGAACGCCGCAGCTTACCAAACAGAGCGCTGTGCATGGTATCACAGCTCAGCTCCCTTCTCTTTAATGGGGCTGAGCTGCACCTAGGCCACATGACCAATGAACATGACGTCACTGGTCTAGGGTAAGCTGCGAGCGGGCCATAGCCGTGGCCTTCTCAAAAGCCTGATCAGCAGGAGTCCTGGGTGTTGCGCCCCTATGATCAGATACTGATCACCTAAGCAGAGTATAGGTCATCAGTTAAAAGGTCACGGAAAGACTCTTAAAGTGAAGGTTAAAATATTGTAAAATTGTCTTACTTCTGAATGATAGTAACCTGTAACTAACAGACATTATATTTATAGAAAAGCAAGCTGAGCGGAAAGATTTGAGCCACCCTGTGCATGTGGATAACTGCATTCTGAACGCTGAAGCTTTGATGTGTATAAAGGAGAACCCTGCCTATACCTTCCGGGATTACAGGTAATTCTCCTTCCAGTTTGGTTGGTATTGAAACACGGACACCCAGTGCTACACGTAAAACACAAAAACAGAAAGTCAGTCCTGCGTCTCAACACGGACAGTTACTTGCGCTGCTGCTGGTCCCGGGTTCGTGTGGTAGGTTTCACACTGGCAAAGTCAAGTTCATAGGTTTTGGAACCGCGCTGCTGGGAGCTATGTATTCCGGTCACAGGTGGATGATACAAGGGTGTCAGCCCCTCTCCTCGACAACCAAAGGATATGGTCCTCCCAGACCTCCTCCTCTACAGGGTTTAAGGGGATAGGCAAGATAGTGAAGCACCCTTGAGAATGTTGTTCTAAAAGGTTTTATTCTACTTACAACAGGTCAGTAGACAAAAGGCATAAAAATACAAGATGATCGTCACGTTCCTGCCCGACCCGGGTTTCGCTACCTCGCTTCTTCAAGGGCGATGACTGAGCATGCTCACAAACGAGCCCTATAAATAGCCCAGCCCTCTCATTATTAATCAAGCGGGTGTGGTTCCCATCCGTATAGGACATTTTCAAAATAACAGTTTTACAACATATAACATAAAATCACACTGATGCAATCATTTTTAAAAATACAAACATGAGAATATAAAATTATACACGGGAGTGGATTGTTACTCCCTATTGCCAATTTGTGTAAAGGCCCTTTCGGGTTACCGCTGTTCAGTATATACATTCAGCCTCTTATTAAGGATCTATCCCCCACTTAATCCTCTCTTGTCCTCGGTGTATCCCAACTCAATTTATTATAGTACATATACATTCCATCCACTCCTCGGATATTATACCGGTATTCTCCACCTACTCCCGGAGCGTCATTCAGCTAATTTCCACTCCTCCTGTAACATCCCTCCACAGGACGCCATCCGATTCTGGGACGTCACACAGGTAATCTCCGCCCACTCTTAGAACATCACTCAGGGGGGCGCCACCCACTCCGGTAGCGTCATTCAGGTGTTCTCGACCCCGCCTCCACCCCTGACGTTCCCATCACAAGGCATAATTATCCAATGGAGCAGCCAGGTAACCTGACGTCATCCAAAGGTCCTTAGGAGGCCAGGTAGAGAACAGCCGAACGCCGCCACCGGTGGGTCATTTTACAGTAAACATGGTTTAAGGTCAAATTCAATGTTGAATCCTCTGGGTTGTAGGGTTCCTAGCTGGTAAATCCACTCCACTTCCTTTCTATTGATTTGTGCCAGCGAGTCCCCCCCACGCCAGTGTGGCTTAACAGTTTCAACTCCAGCGAATTTTAACCCTTGTGGGTTTTTTCATGTGATATTTTAAAGTGTGCTGATACGCTATGGGTCATTAAGCCTTTTTTGATGTTCCGTAGATGCTCTTGTATCCTAACTTTCAGCTTCCTAATTGTCCGTCCCACGTACTGGAGCCCACAAGGGCATTCCAGTACGTAGATGATGCCCTCATTTTCGCACGAACAATTGTTCTTTATACGGAATTCAGCCCCATTCGTTTTAGACACTATCTGTTTAATATTCACCTGTCGATCTCTGGAGTTCCGATTTTTACAGCCTGCACAAAAGCCACACCAGGTAAATTTTCCTTCTTTTTTCTCCTTCACATTAACTGGGGGTATGGCACTCCGTACAAGTTTCTCTCTAATGTTGGTCGCTTTTTTAAAAATAAAAGAGGGATTTGCAGGTATTATTTTTCCTATTGTAGGATCGTTTTTTAAAACTCCCCAGTTCTTTTTCACCATTTTCTTAATATTATCTGACATGGAGCAAAATTTGGTCACAAATGAAAATCTGTAGTCCCTATTTTCTTTTACCACTATTCTTTTTGTATGTTCTTTTTTTCCCTTTGTTTCCATCTCTACTTTCTGTATGCATTCATCTAAATTGGCCTCATCATATCCTCTCTCCACAAACCTATTTTTTAACACCCCACATTGCGTTCTGTATTCACCCACCTCTGTACAATTACGGGCCATCCTCTTGAACTGTCCTTTCGGAATGTTCCTGAGCCATGGGCCGTAATGACAGCTCTTCATATCAATAAAGGAGTTCACGTCTGTTTCTTTAAAATAGGAGCTAGTAAGGAAACGCCCATTTTCAACCCGAATGCATAGGTCAAGAAAATTAACGCTTGTGTTACTGATTTCCCCCACAAAACGTAGATTCCAACTATTGTGGTTCAATTGGGAGATAAAGGACTCGAGTCCCTCCTTTCCTCCTTCCCACACCAGGAGACAGTCATCAATATACCTCCTCCAGAAGGTCAATTTGCCTCCCGGAGTGTCCGCTCCTAGTGTGGGAAGGATGAAATTCTCCTCCCAGGCCCCCATAAAAATATTTGCGAAGCTGGGGGCACTGCGATGGGGGCGAAATTCGCCCCCAGCTTCGCAAATATTTTTATGGGGGCCTGGGAGGAGAATTTCATCCTTCCCACACTAGGAGCGGACACTCCGGGAGGCAAATTGACCTTCTGGAGGAGGTATATTGATGACTGTCTCCTGGTGTGGGAAGGAGGAAAGGAGGGACTCGAGTCCTTTATCTCCCAATTGAACCACAATAGTTGGAATCTACGTTTTGTGGGGGAAATCAGTAACACAAGCGTTAATTTTCTTGACCTATGCATTCGGGTTGAAAATGGGCGTTTCCTTACTAGCTCCTATTTTAAAGAAACAGACGTGAACTCCTTTATTGATATGAAGAGCTGTCATTACGGCCCATGGCTCAGGAACATTCCGAAAGGACAGTTCAAGAGGATGGCCCGTAATTGTACAGAGGTGGGTGAATACAGAACGCAATGTGGGGTGTTAAAAAATAGGTTTGTGGAGAGAGGATATGATGAGGCCAATTTAGATGAATGCATACAGAAAGTAGAGATGGAAACAAAGGGAAAAAAAGAACATACAAAAAGAATAGTGGTAAAAGAAAATAGGGACTACAGATTTTCATTTGTGACCAAATTTTGCTCCATGTCAGATAATATTAAGAAAATGGTGAAAAAGAACTGGGGAGTTTTAAAAAACGATCCTACAATAGGAAAAATAATACCTGCAAATCCCTCTTTTATTTTTAAAAAAGCGACCAACATTAGAGAGAAACTTGTACGGAGTGCCATACCCCCAGTTAATGTGAAGGAGAAAAAAGAAGGAAAATTTACCTGGTGTGGCTTTTGTGCAGGCTGTAAAAATCGGAACTCCAGAGATCGACAGGTGAATATTAAACAGATAGTGTCTAAAACGAATGGGGCTGAATTCCGTATAAAGAACAATTGTTCGTGCGAAAATGAGGGCATCATCTACGTACTGGAATGCCCTTGTGGGCTCCAGTACGTGGGACGGACAATTAGGAAGCTGAAAGTTAGGATACAAGAGCATCTACGGAACATCAAAAAAGGCTTAATGACCCATAGCGTATCAGCACACTTTAAAATATCACATGGAAAAAACCCACAAGGGTTAAAATTCGCTGGAGTTGAAACTGTTAAGCCACACTGGCGTGGGGGGGACTCGCTGGCACAAATCAATAGAAAGGAAGTGGAGTGGATTTACCAGCTAGGAACCCTACAACCCAGAGGACTCAACATTGAATTTGACCTTAAACCATGTTTACTGTAAAATGACCCACCGGTGGCGGCGTTCGGCTGTTCTCTACCTGGCCTCCTAAGGACCTTTGGATGACGTCAGGTTACCTGGCTGCTCCATTGGATAATTATGCCTTGTGATGGGAACGTCAGGGGTGGAGGCGGGGTCGAGAACACCTGAATGACGCTACCGGAGTGGGTGGCGCCCCCCTGAGTGATGTTCTAAGAGTGGGCGGAGATTACCTGTGTGACGTCCCAGAATCGGATGGCGTCCTGTGGAGGGATGTTACAGGAGGAGTGGAAATTAGCTGAATGACGCTCCGGGAGTAGGTGGAGAATACCGGTATAATATCCGAGGAGTGGATGGAATGTATATGTACTATAATAAATTGAGTTGGGATACACCGAGGACAAGAGAGGATTAAGTGGGGGATAGATCCTTAATAAGAGGCTGAATGTATATACTGAACAGCGGTAACCCGAAAGGGCCTTTACACAAATTGGCAATAGGGAGTAACAATCCACTCCCGTGTATAATTTTATATTCTCATGTTTGTATTTTTAAAAATGATTGCATCAGTGTGATTTTATGTTATATGTTGTAAAACTGTTATTTTGAAAATGTCCTATACGGATGGGAACCACACCCGCTTGATTAATAATGAGAGGGCTGGGCTATTTATAGGGCTCGTTTGTGAGCATGCTCAGTCATCGCCCTTGAAGAAGCGAGGTAGCGAAACCCGGGTCGGGCAGGAACGTGACGATCATCTTGTATTTTTATGCCTTTTGTCTACTGACCTGTTGTAAGTAGAATAAAACCTTTTAGAACAACATTCTCAAGGGTGCTTCACTATCTTGCCTATCCCCTTAAACCCTGTAGAGGAGGAGGTCTGGGAGGACCATATCCTTTGGTTGTCGAGGAGAGGGGCTGACACCCTTGTATCATCCACCTGTGACCGGAATACATAGCTCCCAGCAGCGCGGTTCCAAAACCTATGAACCCAGTGCTACACGGCCACGTGGCAGGCCACCAACTTATGCATCCCCATATATTATGTATTTTTTCATTAACACTTCATGGCGTAATCTCACTTCGGTATCTGAAATCCAGTAAATCTGCTAATCCTGCACTTGTTTCCAGCACCAAGTCACTTGAGCTTGTAATGTAGCTCTAGCCTCAGTTAAACCATTTTTGTGAATATTGGGATGTTTTAGGCTGTCGGCTAACGCCCGTCTGGATTTTAGGCCCCGTATACAAGTAGCGACATGTCTGTGGAGTCAATAACGTAGGGCAGAGCAAAGGGATATATCATTTTCTAAAGATAGCGTTAAAAGAAATGTTTTTCCCAAGGCTAAATTGCCATGCCGGGGCTTTCCTGCTGATTTGTGGTCTGCACCTGCAAAAGATATAGTAGTCATACAGAACTAGTTATGTTCTGTGTTTAAATATATGGTTTTCCCTTTTTTTTTTTTTTTCACCGTAGCTCATGGACTGTGTCCGGGTTTGCAGATCGGCCCTGTTCTCTAAAATAGGCTGAGCTGCAATACCACATACCGCCCATGGTTAGGAGTGGCACTATTTCTGAGGAACTAATACACAACATTTTTTTCTTATCCCAGACAACTTCTTTAAAGGTCATTAAAAGAGTTGGCCTATCTCAATTCTGGGACTCGCTTCTGTCTCTAGAACGGAGACCGCAAAGGAAAGCGGACTGCGCATGCATAGCCGCCCTCCATTCATTTCTATGGGAGTACTGAAAATACCCGCGCAGTGTGCTCAGCTATTTTCGGCTGTCCCATAGAAATGAATGGGAAGTGTACCACGAAAGTGCGGCCACCGCTCTATTCACTTCTATGGGGCTAACGGAAATAGCATATCACTCAGTTATTTCCAGCAGTCCGATAGAAATGAATGGAGGGTGACCGCTCATGCGTGGAAATTCTCCTTCATTTTGCTAAGATCTAGAGATAGATGCGGATCCCAAACCTATCAGACATTGGTGGCCTATCCCAGTAATATGCCACCAATGTGGGAGATGGTCCAACCCCCTTTAAATATTATTTTAAGAGTCCTGCTGTCTGTATCTTTTGCAGCCCCATTGCAATTTTGCGGAACGGATGCGGAGCCAGAACAACGGACGTGTGAATAGACCCGAACTATATATTCATTCTACACTAGTTAATAATTGTTCCTTATTACTTGAAACCAACGTAATTTATGATATTTTTTCCAGAGAGGGCTTTACTAGAGGATTCAGCTCTACTTTGTATTAACATTTGCTGCGTTATAATTTCCCTTAGGCACTGAAGGCAATTTAAAAGATCTTGAAAAGCTGATGTAGGACCCACTCAGGGTGTCATGTTGGTGCAGGTCCCAAAGCTATCTTTAAAGGGGATTTTCGGAGATTTAATATCAGAATCTCAAAAGACCCCTTTAAGCCCGGCACATAGGGTACCACATATTTATTTAGGGTATACACTACACCTATACCCTATCTGCCTATGCAGAGTTGGAGTGAGGGATACAACACAATGTGAAATGTCATGTTCGGCTACTCCTGCTGATTCAGTGCATGTATTTTGGATCTGTCTGGTGCTGGGAGATTTCTGGAGAGATGGTGGTTGGCACCGACTTTATACATGACGTTGGCTGTGGGACTGTACTAATCTGAGGCTGTGTAAATGGAGGATGTCCATTTGTACTTGAATTTTTTGCACAGGGGGGGTGAGGGTTGTGCTTGTTATGTAACATATGTAACAACTAATAAGATAACACCACACGATAATCTCTGAGATGAAAATACCATAATCTTTATTAATCACATGATTAAAAACATCAAATCTCATAAAAAACAGATGCAGACCCACATACAGGAAAGATGCCACAGTGGACAATGTGAAATCGAATAAAAAAAAAAGGGTAAAATCCCTACAAAAAAAAAATTAACCGCCCCAAAGCAGTAATACTGTATATGAGGCAATATTAATATAATAAATGTAAAATATCGACCACAAATGGCACCTAACACCCCAGCACCTTTTCACAGTCGCTTTTTTCTGTATGTGGGTGTGGATCTGTTTTTATAAAATTTTAATTTTTTAATCATGTGATCAATAAAGATGATGGTATATTTATCTTGTGTGGTGTTACCTTATTAGGGGTTCATTTATACATTTGGGTAACACCTTGGAGATATGATTTGGTAATTAGGCCCATTTTGTATAGGGCATTTACACAACCGTATCCATGTTGCTGCCTGCAAATTGCGGATCCATGGACACACGTCCATACATGTTCTGCATTTTGCAGATCCGCGCGTCCCTGCCTATTCTTGTCTGGTAAATAGATAAGAATAGCACATAGTCTATTTTCTTTCTTGTGCAGGGCTGCAGAATGGAAATACGGTGTGCTGTCCATATCTTTTGTGGCCCCATTCAAATGAATAGGTCCGCCTCCGATCCGCCAAAAATGGCAGTGAGAATACTGGGGAAGAAAACGGTTTAGGGTTTCTTTGGACTAAGCAAAGTGGTTGTCTGGTTTAGTGATGACCTATCCTCAGGACATTTCTATTTCTCTTCAAACAGCTGATCGGTGGCGGTGCCGGAAGTCGGACCCTGCTGATCTGATATTGATGACCTATCCTTGGTCATCAGTATAGGAAACTGGACAACTCCTTTCATAGTAAATTAAATTAATTATTCCCTTTCCTTCTAATTTATTTCATTTTCAGTGCCATACTGTATTTAAATGGAGACTTCGAAGGAGGACATTTTTACTTCACAGAATTGGATGCAAAAACAGTCACCGTAAGTTTTGTCTGCTACATACATGGGGATACACACAGGGACCCATTATTTTAGGATACAAATATACAAAGGACAAAAGCTGAATTAATCAGCACATCCTGCAAGATAAGGTAACTACACAGGATCACATGGCCATAATTAAAAGGGAAATCAGAATATAGCAGGTGAAGGATATGATCTATATATAAACTAATACCACATTTACTATGCAGAGAAACATGAGGTGCTTAGCATATATGTATTTTGATCAAAAATATCTGTGCCCGTCCACCACGGCAAGGTAGCCTGCGTCTGGATGGGTACTATATTTACCCTAATAATATGACTACTCTATTTAATACCTACTTCTATGTGCATCTGAATTCAAGGAGATCAGAACCCACATACTGTATATACTGTGTCTGCTACAATGGTTTAGCAGGACACCCTTGTCACTTGATATGGCTGATCGATCTGTTGTAGTAGGCTGATCGCATTGATTTTGGAAAGTCTAAATCCATTTGGAATTAAAATGTTTGCTAAGAGGAATATAGTAGACAAAAATGTTCTTTCTGTAGGCCGAAGTAAAGCCGCAGTGTGGACGGATGGTGGGATTCTCATCAGGGGCCGAAAATCCTCATGGTGTGAAAGCTGTAACCAAAGGCCAGAGATGCGCTGTGGCACTGTGGTTTACCCTGGATCCCAGGCACAATGAGAGAGTAAGTAACACAGGTGTAAAAACCTAAGGTAAAGTGCCCATTTTATGGTCTTGTGAGATAGGTGCAACTTTGAGATGCCAATGAAGGATTGTACTACAGCATCCACCTCTCTGTATCTCTTGGCGAATCAGCATTATTCACAGCCCTTTGACCGAGAGCCACTACATACTAAGCGCAGGTACCCACACACACTAGTCTACAGTTGATCAAAAATTCAACCAAAGTGAGTGTTTGTTGGGTGAAATTTAGTTAGAAATTAATGTTTTAGCCAATCTTTTCAGGCGATGATGGACTCTCATTGAAGTTGTTTGAAATTTTAATCTGATTGCCAGACAAAAGATCTTTCCTTGAAAGAACGTTCCCAGAAATAATTTTCGTCCATCGAATGCTTTTATTGAACATGTATGGACACTTTGAATGACTGTAGCGTCAGGTATGGACTAAAATGTCAATGGACATGTCTGTGAAACGGTCCTTCATAAGATCACTGTGTGTTCAACCATCAGCCAACTGATAGTTGGCCAGCTTTAGTGACTCCTAAGCTAATATCTCGCCGATGAGCTATTTGAAGAGGCCTCGGGGCTCCGGGAGAGCTTAGGCCTCTTCTTAAGCCAGTGACGTCATGTTCATAGGTCACATGGTCTAGACATAGCTCAATCATTTTCAAGTGAATGGGCCAGCGCTGCAATACCAAGCACAGCTGCTATACAATGTATGTCCAGAGCTCCGGTGAGCGCAGCGGCCTCTTTAAATAGTTGATCGGCGTGGATGTCAGGAGTCGGACCCCTAACAATCTGATATTGATGACCTATCCTAGGATAGGCCATCAGTATCAAATTGCTGGCGAACCCAGGTGGCCATAAACAGCAGGTTGATGGTTGAACAAATGATCATCTGGTGAACGATCATTTTGCCAGTACAGTCATATATATTTTCTTCTACTAACTGGCTGTTAAAATGTACTTAAACTTATAAATAAAGTTTATCATAACCTATTGTAAATGCCTTAACCCCTTAAGGACCGATGACGTACATGTACATCATCGGTCCGGTCCTTAAACATGGCGCTCGCTCGTGTGCTCAGCGGGCACCATTGCCGTGGGGTTTTTGCTATTTTAAATGGCAGAGACCAGCGGCACATGTATGTGATCAGCCATGAGGCTGATCGCGCACATTTTACCCTTCAGATGCCGTCGTCAATTGTGACCGCGGCATCTGATCAGTCTGTAAGCGGAAGTCACGCGCATCCGGTCCGGTAACAAACATGCTTCGGTGCCTATTTCAGGAATATACCAATAAAGGCCACTATTCTTATATTCCAAATGAAGTCTTCAATGATGGCTATTTAGCCATCAGTGAACACAATGGGCAAAAAAATTTTTTTTACAAATATAAAAAAAAAAAAATTAAAACATAAAAGTTCAAATCACCCCCCTTTCCTTTCAATAAAAATACTTAACCAATAAAAAAAAATAAACATCATGGGCATCACCGCGTGCGAAAATGCCTATACTATTAAAATATAACAATATTTTTTTTAAATCAGATGTTTCTTTATTAACAATTTACAGTCTTATTTTATCACATTAACATGATATTTTTGTAGACCACAGATGTATACATTATCTGTCATATATAATATATAATATATACATTATATTACACATATCTACATAAGACATGGCATAAATCCACATAGAAACTCCGGTATCAAAAGTATTTTCAATGTGAGTACAATTATCCATTCTAAACAAATAAACCCATACCCCCCCCCCCCCCCCCTCCAATCCCTTTAAGGCAGGACACATTTTTAAAACACCTTCCTTAATCATCACTCTCGGGGTGTCGGCACCACAATACTCCTAAATAAGCCATCCACCATCATCTAATTCCAACCAGCAATACTTCATATAACATCACAGTCCATCATCAATCTTCCCATACAGCCACATTCCAATTCCAGGTAACCCCCTCACCATCAAGCTTCTATAAATGCCCCACACACCTGCTACCATCCAATATTCTATATATATCATCCATCCTCACTGCATTCACCTTGTCATAGAAAAAGTCCTTGTAAGTGCCAGCCAGGAGCTACAGCATCCAGAGTTATCAATCCAGCTGCCCCAGATTGCTTTGAATTTGGACAGACACTTCCTTTTTTGATCTACTCCTCTTTCTAAGCGAATCACAATATTTAATCTAGCAACATATTCTGATATATCAGGAGGTATGGGCTGGATCCACTTTGCTGCCAATGTTTTCCTAGCTTGATATAGCATTCTCCCTATTCCAGTAATTATAACAGACTGCAAATTATTGTCTGGTAACAGGCCTAATACGCACAGTTTGGGATCCAACTTAAAACTAGCACTATATACTTTATTCACCAGATGTAGTATTGCTTTCCAATAAGATGACAGTGATGAGCATGACCACAGCATGTGCAATAGATCAGCCTCAGCACTTCCACACTTCGGACAGGCTGGACTATCTCTGTAGCCTATTTTATGCAAGAACACTGGGGTCTTATATACCCTATGTATTAAATATAAATGGGATAAACGTGCTGCCTCACTAAGGGATAAAGTAGGGGTAAGTTCCACCACCTCAGTCCACTGCTCATCCGTGAGTTCCCCTAGATCTCTTTCCCACTGACGTCTACTTGTTAATGGATACCCCTTAAGAAAGTCCTCTAAAAGGGCCTGATACACCATGGAGATTGCTCCCTTCACTGAACCAGCTGCAATTACCATATTCAATGTCTGGCTTGACATAAATGTCATTGGGGCTATCTTAGATTGAGCTTCTAAAGCATGCCTAAGTTGTAAGTATTGATAGAACTGTGAAGAGGGCAGCCCATATTCAGAGCACAATTGTTGGTATTGTTTTAAAGTTCCTTTAAAATAAATATGGCTCAGATTCCACACCCCTTTTTTATTCCACTGGGAGAATCCATTCAGGTTAAAATATAACAATATTAATAGCATACGGCAAATGGTTGGTTCTTGGTTTTCCATGTGATATAGACACCTGAAGTTCAGATGCCTATAGCGCTTTGCAATCCAATCTATACTCTCATACATTGCTGTGTATGGGAGTACGGATTCCCCTGCACCCTCACTGCGCGCTGTACAGGCAGCAGGTCGTTAGCACATGTCTGCTCCTGCCTGTACCAGCGCTGCTCTCCTAAAGCATGGTATAGATATGCTATGTCAGGCTTTAGCAGAGCAGGCTCAGGCAGAGGAGCAATGTGTTATGCTGAACTCCTGCCCGCTCGTTCTGCTCTGTTAAAGCCTTTCATGGTGCAGGGTCCAGCAAAGTGAGCGGGCGCAGGGCAGGAGCTCCATAACATTTTGCTCCGCTGCCTGTGCCCACTCTGCTCAAGCCTAGCACAGCTCATCTATGCCAAGCTTTCGGAGAGCAGCAATGTGCTATGGACCTCCTGTACAGCACTAAGTGCGGCCGCAGGGGAAGCCGTATTCCCATACACAGCAGTGTAAGGCTGCGTTCACACGAGCGTGTCCGGATTAGTTCCGGATGCGTCCCGGTGTGTTGCGGCAAACCCGCGCGAGTAGGAATGCAATTGCAGTCAGTTTTGACTGCGATTGCGTTCCGATGTTCAGTTTTTATCGCGCGGGTGCAATGTGTTTTGCACGCGCGTGATAAAAAAACGATTGTGGTACCCAGACCCGAACTTCTTCACTGAAGTTCAGGTTTGGGTTCGGTGTTGTGTAGATGTTATTATTTTCCCTTATAACATGGTTATAAGGGAAAATAATAGCATTCTGAATACAGAATGCTTAGTAGGTGATCAATTGAGGGTTAAAAAATAAAAAAAAATAACTCACCTTGTCCTCTTGTTCGCGTAGTTCTCCCGGTCTTTAGTTCTTTAAAAAGATGAACTATGGGCTAAAGGACCTTTGGTGACGTCAGATCACATGCTCCAATCACATGGTACATCACCGCGGTGATGTACCATGTGATTGGAGCATGTGATCTGACGTCACCAAAGGTCCTTTAGCCCACAGCTCATTAGTAAAGAAGAGACCGGGAACTACGCGAACAAGAGGACAAGGTGAGTTATTTTTTTTTATTTTTTAACCCTCAATTGATCACCTACTAAGCATTCTGTATTCAGAATGCTATTATTTTCCCTTATAACCATGTTATAAGGGAAAATAATACAGTGTATAGACAGTCACCTAGCAACCGTGCGTGAAAATCGCACCGCATCCGCACTTGCTTGCGGATGCATGCGATTTTCACGCAACCCCATTCACTTCTATGGGGCCTGCGTTGCGTGAAAAACGCAGAATATAGAGCATGCTGCGATTTTCACGCAACGCATAAGTGATGCGTGAAAATCATCGCTCATCTGAACAGCCCCATTGAAATGAATGGGTCCAGATTCAGTGCGGGTGCAATGCGTTCACCTACCGCATTGCACCCGCGCGGAAATCTCGCCCGTGTGAACGCAGCCTAAGAGTATGGATTGCACAGCGCTATAGGCACCTGAACTCCAGGAGTCTATGTCGTCGAAATCATTTTGGGGCATTTACAGTAGGTTTTAATAAACTTTACTTATGAGTTTAGGTATGGTTTAACATAACACTGGGCGAAGGACCATGCTTATGGGAATGTTCATTCAGGTAAAGACTGTGATCTAGCGATTTTCAGATGAAAAATGTGAACATGGTCAACTTCTTTCCATGGATTGGCTAAAAGTACCCTTTTATTGTTGAATTTCACCCAAAGAATGATCGTTTTGGTTGAAGTAGTCCGTTTTGATTAACTTTAGGCTAATGTCTATAGTCACGAAAATAATAAAACACCAAAAAAGCCACGTGCATTCTACATTTTACAGAACATCCGGCCCATAATAGAACAGTCCTGTCCTATTTTCTGAGGGGGACCAGGTGACAAAAAAATGGTGAATCATGAGGTTTTAATTTTTTTTTTCTGTTATGGTGTAGTTTATTATTATTATTTTTGTTGTTGTTTATAGATTTTATATGTAAAATTGTTTCCTAGCTTAAACTTTTAATATTTTGGTGCTTTTGTGATTTTTTTAATTTTATTTTTTTATAACTATTAGCCCCCTTAGGGGCTAGAACCTGGAATCTTTTTAATACCTTGTCCTGTTCACCCTAACAGAGCTCCATTATGGTGAATAAGACTTCACACTCTCCCTGCTGCCCATGACTTTGTGCAAACAGCAGCAGGGAGCTTACCGTGGCAGCCATGGATGGCTTCAGTAGCATCCTGGCTACCATGGTAACCAATTGGAGTCCAGTGATTTCACTGCTGGGGCTCTGATCGGAAGCTGCCACTGCGGTTCGGCAGATCGCATGCCCTGTTATTGATCCGGGTCTAAAAGGATTGATTGGGTATTGATAGTTTGATATCCAGTGCAACCCTAGTTGAAACCCCAGCCATCATATGCTACTGGAAAATGTGATATTGCATGGTACCCATTGAAATAAAAGCACTCAATGCATTGTTGCATTCCTTGCAGTGGATTTAGTTAATGGAGCCTTTTCTGACACCATAGACATATGACACTTATCATTTATGCATAAGGCATCTTTCACACGGGCGTTGCAGGAAAAGGTGCGGGTGCGTTGCGGGAACATGCACGATTTTTCCGCGCGAGTGCAAAACATTGTAATGCGTTTTGCACGCGCGTGAGAAAAATCGGCATGTTTGGTACCCAAACCCGAACTTCTTCACAGAAGTTCGGGCTTCGGATCGGTGTTCTGTAGATTGCTATTATTTTCCCTTATAACATGGTTATAAGGGAAAATAATAGCATTCTGAATACAGAATGCATAGTACAATAGCGCTGGAGGGGTTAAAAAAATAATTTAACTCTCCTTAGTCCACTTGATCGCACAGCCCGGCTTCTCTTCTGTCGTCTTCTTTGCTGTGTGCAGGAAAAGGACCTGTGGTGACGTCACTCCGGTCATCACATGGTCCGTCACATGATCTTTTACCATGGTGATGGATCATGTGATGACCGGAGTGATGTCACCACAGGTCCTTTTCCTGCACACAGCTAAGATGAAGACAGAAGAGAAGCCGGGCTGCGCGATCAAGCGGATTAAGGTGAGTTAAATTATTTATTTATTTTTAACCCCTCCAGCGCTATTGTACTATGCATTCTGTATTCAGAATGCTATTATTTTCTCTTATAACCATGTTATAAGGGAAAATAATAATGATCGGGTCTCCATCCCGATCGTCTCCTAGCAACCGTGCGTGAAAATCGCACTGCATCCGCACTTGGTTGCGGATGCTTGCGATTTTCACGCAACCCCATTCATTTCTATGGAGCCTGCGGTACGTGAAAAACGCACAAAGAGGAGCAGGCTGCGATTTTCATGCAACGCACAAGTGATGCGTGAAAATCACTGCTCGTGTGCACAGCCCCATAGAAATGAATGGGTCAGGATTCAGTGCGGGTGCAATGTGTTCACCTCACGCATCGCATCCACGCGGAATACTCGAAACATTGTGAAAGGGGCCTAAGTGATACTTTTTTTTTCTGGGACAACCTCTTTAGTGCTGCCTGTCCTGTGTGTCATCCCATTATCAGAAGTTTGGAGATTGCTTCTTACTGCTAGATTCATATGTGGTTCTTTAAATCTCAGTTTTTTGGTGCCGCTGACCCACATGTGACTTTCTGGTTTGATTCTTGACAGGAGCGAATTCAAGCAGATGACTTAATAAAAATGCTGTTCAGTCCAGAAGAAACTGACATATTTGCGGGCAATGGATCAGAGGGGAAAACGGATACGCAGGCTTCAGGAGAAAAGACAGAGCAAAGTGCTGGCACCCCACCAGAAGCACCCACAGCCCCAGGCGCCTCTAAACAAGGCGTACTCGGCCCCCCATTAGACTCTGTGAAATCAAAAACGGAATTATAACAGTAACTCGGACTTCGTCCTGCGGACTGCTGCCTTACACAATCTGTGAATCAGGGACTCGCATTGCCACAGATCTCCAACCAATTACCTTTATGGTATTTTTGAGTTTCCATAATTTTTACAATTTTTATTTTTTGTTATGGACTTTTTTTTACCTGTCAGGAGGTACAGAACCCGCCCACTTACCGCAATGAACGTTTTACGGATTTACAGAATATATGTCGATTTGAGGAGATTCTTTTTTTTATATATTTTTTTTATTTTTATTCCTGTGCATTTTTTTTAAACGTTGATTTTTTGAGTTGTCACAAAAAAAAAAGTGATACCGGTGCTATAGTATTCTTACATCACAGTTGTGGAATACTTATCCCGGGAGATACATCTAAAGGATTTGTCTATGACTTGTCTGATGCATTGGACACTTGTAGGAGAGAATTAAAGGGGTTGTACAGCTTTTTTTTTTACTTTTTTAAGTTTCAACCCCAGTCTGCGGTACCTGTGGAAAAATCCATACTCACCTTCTCCCCGGTGCTCCATTCCAGTTTACTTTATTGATCTTTGGTTCTAAATGGACAGGTTCACATCCGCCACTGCAACCAACGACTGGCCCCAGAAGTGACTTGTCCCCGAGTAGCATGTGACCCAGTCATTGGCTGCAGTGGTGCGCGCGATCCCGTCCAACTGGAAGTTTACAGGCAGGGACCAGAAGACCAGTGAAGAGAGTCAGAATGGAGTGGTGTGGAGCGGGTGAGTATGGCTGGGGTGGAAATTTTTAAATGTAATGGCTTGGCTGGGTTATTTGGGCTTGCCCTGTACTGTGGGACTTAACGTCATCAAGAGAGGTGGAGCAAGGTTGGACATGACCCCAACAGAAAATGGAACCCCCCTCCACCCCATTCACACATACACGGATACAGTTGTTTTTATTTTCTGCTTCCCGCAGATGGAGAAATTAGTTTTCTATTCCTGTTTATTACAAAAAAAGAAACTTGGTGTTAACCGGAACCACCGACCAGATTCTACCTATCGCTTTGTCCGTAAAGGGCAGACGCTGTAAGCCTTTGATTGATTCCACATAATGAATGCAACTTTTGTATGCAGTGACTTATACATACAGTGCTTGCAGTGACCTCCTGTGTGCAAAAGGTGCTTTGTTTGTATATTTTAGGGCTCATGTACACGACCGTATGGCTTTTTCAGTGTTTTGCGGTCCGTTTTTTACGGATCTTTTGTTCCGTTTTTTGTTTCCATTTCCTTTCCGTTTTTCCGTTCCGTTTTTCCGTATGCCCTATACATTATACAGTAATTGGGCTGGGCATAACATTTTCAATAGATGGTTCCAAAAAAACGGAACGGATACGGATGCATTTCCGTATGTGTTCCGTTTTTTTTTTGTGGACCCATTGACTTGAATGGAGCCAAGCACCGTGATTTGCGGACAAGAATAGGACATGTTCTATCTTTTCACGGTACGGAAATACTGAAACGGAATACACACGGAGACTCTTCCGTTTGTTTTTGCTGAACCATTAAAATGAATGGTTCAGTATATGTACCGCATACTGAACTCAAAAAACAGCCAGTATACTGAACGCAAAATACTGTCGTGTGCATGAGCCCTTAGATGGAACACAGTTTGCACTTACCAGTCTTATCTTAAAGGGGTTGTCCTGTCTTAAAGGGGTTATCCAAACCTGAAAATTTCACCCACAATGCATGGACCCCTCATACAGAGAATACTTACAATGTGTCCTTCCGGATCCCTCAACGGCCGTCGCTGCATCTCCCCAGCTGATCACAACATCTGTTAGGGGGGGGGGATTGCAGCCAATAGCAGGCCGTGACGGTGACTCAAGGGGAGCAGGTCAGTGGCACGGCCCCCTCGATGTCGTGATGATCTGCACGCTGGGGAGTTGCAGCGACGGCCTTGGAGGGATCCAGAAGGACACAGCGTCGGGGACCAGGTAAGTATTCTCTGTATGAGGGGCCCGGCCATTGTGGTTGCATTTTCCAGGTTCGGATAACCCCTTTTAAATACATTTTTCAACTTTCTGTTATACAGTATATTGTGTTTCAGTTCTTTACTACTTTCATGATTGCTGCAATTCTACCAAACCCTTAGTACATATATATATATGTCCAATTCATTCACTGACAGCAAACAGGAATCTTGTAAACAGGAACTGAAACAGAAATGATATAAGAAAGTTGCAGAATTTTTAATGTACATCAGATGTCAAATTGGTCACAATAAGGCCCCGTGCACACGGCCGTGCCGGTTTTTGCGGCCCGTGTTGCCTTCTGCAATTTGCGGAACGGAACAGGCGCCGGCAATATAAATGCCTATTCTTGTCCGCAAATTCAATCAGTTTCTTCTGCTATTGTTGTTCAGTGTTTGTGGTCAGGATTCAGTCCGGAAGCTATGTGTTCACAATGCGTATCCGGACAGAAAACTCGCTCGTGTGAAAGAGCCATAATAGGTGGTGTTAACTTAAGACTAGATAATCTAAAAGCGCACAACATCCAGCATCAGTTAGGGAATCCGCTCTGACTTTGCGCATGTTTTTTTTTTTAATGTGAGAATCAGCGCAGATTTCGCTCCAAGATAGAGCATGCTGCAACTTCTGCCTCTCATTGAAATTTATGGGAGGCTTTTTAGAGATGTTTTTTTGCATGGATTCCATGCAGAAAATGCATGAAAAAAGTACCAAAAACTATTTGTGAAAGCGGGTTCTGACGGTAATAAATAAGGCGCGTTCTGACACATGGTGTCACACCTTACGTCATGCCCCTTTCCAGCCAAACCACATCCACTTTCCACTGAGCCCCACTACTTCTTGGGTGTGACAGAAAAAGTGTCTAAGTCCCCATTGGACTCGCAGCAGCTCCCGTCCTGACCTCCCAGCACTGACGGAGTTGCATAGCATTATATTAATTTATGATGTAACAGCATTATGTCAGTGTTAACCAATACATTGCAGAACACATGCTATGCTAAGCGATCCCCTTAGTGCTGTGAGGTCAGGACTGGAGCTGCCGCATACTCACACGGCGAGACCAATGCGTTGAACTCGCTTGTCTGAAAGGGGCCGAAAGCCCTTAACAAATGTAGTGTAAGGCCAGGTTGGCACTGACGCTATGGAATTCCGTTATAGTGTTCCGTTATAACAGAATATAATGGAATTTTAGGACAGAATGCAAAACGGAAGCCTTCAAGAGGCATTCCGTTTTGTTCCATCTTAATACATGTCTGTGGGGACAAATAACGGTTCCTGTCGACAGGACTATTTTTTCCGTCATGGATAGCGAAACCAAATGGAACCGTTATGTGCCCCATAGACATGTTTTAGGACGGAGCAAAACAAAATGCCCCTTAAAGGGTTCTGTTTTGCATTCTGTACTAAAATTCCGTTATATTCCGTTATAACTCTGTTATGATGGAACCCTATAACGGAATTCCATAACGCGAATGGGAACCCGCTCTAAGACATGCACCAGGATTGTGGCTCATTTACATAGTAAACCTGCAACATTGTCTCTGTTTTAGGGCTCATGCACACAAACGTGTATTTTTGGTCCGCGTCCGATCCACATTTTTTGCGGGTCATATGCGCACCCTTTCACTTCAGTGGAGCCGCAAAAAATGCAGACAGCACACCGTGTGTTGTCAGCATCCGTTTTTTCCGTTCCATTACACCCGCAAAAATATAGGAGATGTCCTATTCTCATCCACATTACAGACAAGGATAGGACCGTTCTATCATGGGCTGGATGTTCCGTTCCGCAAAATGCGTGAGGCACGCGGTCAGTATTCTTGTTTTGAGGACCGCAAAAACAGTTACAGCTGTGTGCATGAGCCCTAAAAGCCACGTCTGAGATTTGTTTTTTTATTCACACCTTGCATTGCGTTATCCCCCTGGTAGATTAAACAAAGGGGGATTTACTCGCTCCAAATATCGGGCCCATCATCTGGAAGGAACGTTCCTATGAAGCTCATTTTTAATAATGTGCCCGTTCAAAGGTGCCTCAGATCACCCAATGAACACGCTCATTCATCGGGTGAATTGATTGGAGGTGCGGGCACCTAAATCATCGTTCCTGAGCAGCAGATCATGCTGTCTAAAGAGCAATGATTATGTCTGAGGAGGAGCGATCCCAGCGATCACTCATACTGTGGAGGTGACATTCATGTGGCGCTCCACCTCCACTGTCGGGAAGGAACAATCGGCTTCTCCTCGCTGCGTCTACACTTGATTCTTTCACCCGACGTACATGTGCATGCCCAGCCGGAGACTGTATCTGTTTAAATGACTTGTCTGTTCCATGCTCCCTCCCTGTTATTTAAGTGCCTTCATTCATTTGATCACACCCAATAAATATTTCTTTTCTAAATCTCGCTGCTTGAGTTTTCTGATGATGTCATTTACAAAAAAATATTTTTAAAGGGTCCCTACATGATCAGGACATTAGTTTTAGGCTGCTTTCACATCTGCGTTTCGGATATCCTGCAGCCTGATCCGGTGCAAATGCCCGCTCATTGCCTGCAACGTTTTTTGTCCGGCTGAAACCCGGCATTTATGGAGATTACCACAGGACCTCATTGCAGTCAATCTGTGAGATTCGCCAGGCTGCTCTTTGCTGGAACAGCCTGTTGGATCTCCAAACGGAGACGTGAACGAGGCCTTATGCCTTAGGCCTCATTCACACGGACGCGTGCTGTACGTGTTTTCCACGGACAGCACACATCTGCATTCATTTTACTGTGTGTATTCACACATCAGTGTTTTAGCACGGTCCGTGGTTCAGTTTTTTTTAGCACACTATTACGTTCGTGTTCAGGATCCATCATGCCCATTATAATCCATGGGTCTGTGAAAACCACGGATTTCATCTGTGTTTCATGGATCATTAGGAAAAGATGCTTTGACATTTTTTTTTTAACTGTTCAGTGTCCGTGAAACACGGATGACACGCGGACAGCAAAAAACGGACACTGACCCAACACGGATCCATCACGAACGCATCACTGACCACCTTTTAACGGATTTAAGCACGGACACGTACGTGTGAATGAGGCCTTATTTACACGTCAGTGATTGGAGCCAAAGCCAGGATTGGAGCCTCCACAGACATAGGCCTCATGCACACAACCATTTTTCAGGTCCGCATCCGAGACGCAGTTTTTGCGGCTCGGGTGCGGACCCATTCATTTCAATGGGGCTGCAAAAGATGCGGACAGCACTCCGTGTGCTGTCCACATCCGTTACTCCGTTCCGTGGCCCCGCAAAAAAAATATAGCATGTCCTATTCCTGTCCGTTTTGCGGACAAGAATAGGCATTTCTACAATGGCTTGCCCGTTCTGTTCCGCAAATTGCGGAAGGCACACGGACGGCTTCCGGTTTTTACGGACCGCAAAAAAACGACACGGCCGTGTGCATGAGGCCATAAGGGAAAGATCTGCACCTGTTCTGTGTTTAGAGCCGCACCTGGTTTTGGCTCAAAATCACTGATGGAAATCACTGACGTGGGAATAAGGGCTCATGCACACGACCGCATGTATTTTGCAATACGCAAAAAAACGGATGACATCCATATGACCTCAGTGTTGCATCTGTTTGTTTTTTTCGGATCCATTGTAAAAATGCCTGTTCTCATCTGCAAAACTGACAAGAGTTTAGATGTTCTATTTTTTTTGAGGAACGGACATACAGACACGGAATGCACAAATGAGTAATTTCCGTTTTTTTATGCCCAATTGCGGTGAATGGTGCCGCATATGGACCTGTAAAAAAACGGAATGGAAAAGGAAAAAAAATAAGTTTGTGTGCATGAGCCCTGAGGCGTTATATCACTCTTTCATTTGAACAAATATGCATGTAATTCTGCCAGTGTCCATTGGAGGGCAGCAGAATTCCAGTGATTGTGGACTGCTGCAATGTGATGTCATCTATTTCACAATGTCCTTTGCCTTCTATAGGTTGGATACTGACAAACAAGTGTTCCTTTGGCATACGTATAGCCAGAATATGTCTGGTTCTGCAGCTTTCACTGCATGTGACTACACTTTTCTCTGCAGCTGTATTAAAAAAAATACACTCTATATAGGTATATGGCTGCATACATCTGGCCATACTGCCGAATATACTGGACCATGGCCTGAATGTAGCCTCACATCTACCCGACTGGCTCAGATCCTCAGGCTGCACCCCAAGAAATTCTGATGACATTTCCTGAGCTGATATGTCTTAGGCCTCATGTACACAACCGTGCCGTTTTTTGCGGTTCGCAAATCGCGGATCCGCAAAAAAACGGAAGCCTCCCATGTGCCTTCCGCAATTTACGGAACGGGCGGCCCATTGTAGAAATGCCTATTCTTGTCCGCAAAACGGACAAGAATAGGACATGTTCTATTTTTTTTTGCGGGGCCACGGAACGGAGCAACGGATGCGGACAGCACACGGAGTGCTGTCCGCATCTTTTGCGGCCCCATTGAAGTGAATGGGTCCGCATCCGAGCCGCAAAAACAGCAGCTCGGATGCGGACCCAAACAATGGCCGTGTGCATGAGGCCTTAGAATGTGACGCTACAATAACATTTACACCCTACCTTGTACCTTGTTTGAAACACGACTGCGATGTGTAACGGTCTCCTTCACACGCTTTTATTCTCACTGCTTTTTTTTTTACTTGGTTTTCATACGTTTTTCATTGTACTTTTTACTATTGGTTTTGGTGGAGTTTTTCATTTTGTACCATTTGCAGCATGTCCTTTGGCCACTGACCCAAAAAAACGCAAATAAAAACGCATAGTTTATGGATCCTTTAATATTTCTCTACAGACTTGAATTTAACATCTGACCAGACAAAAAAATGCTGCTAAAAAATAAAAACCATAAAAATGTGAGTTTAAAAAGAATGGTGTGTATGAAAGAACACTGTGCTGCCAAACTGTGTCTTTGTGTTGGCGTTTTGTGGAATCCACACAAACCACCCCAAACATCAACATTTCTCAGTGGTGCAGCTTCAGGGTTTGGGCCTGTAAAGCCTAAGGCCTCTTGCACACGACCGTATGGTTTTTTCAGTATTTTGCGGTCCGTTTTTAACGGCTCCGTTCAGTTTTGTGTTTCCGTTCCGTAGATCCGCAAAAAATCTCCGCATGGTTTCTGTGTTTTAACAGTATACACATGGGAAAAGTAGGCATGGATCCGCAAAAAACGGATGACATACGTATGTGTTCCGTATGCATTCCGTATTGTTTGCGGACGCATTGACTTGAATAGAGCCACGGATCGTTATTTGCGGGCAATAATAGGACAGTATCTATCAGCGGAACGAAAATATGGAGACGGAATGCATATGGAGTACATTCCGTTTTTTTTTGCGGACCCATGGATATGAATGGTTCCGCAAACGGAATCCGCAAAAACGAATTAACATTTGTGTGCAAGAGACCTTATTCACAAATCCGTGTCCGTGATGACATCCTTAATGGCTCATTCACACGGCCGTTGCCGTATTGCAGCCCACATGCGACGAGTCCGCAATACACGGGGCACCAGCCATGTGCATTCTGCATAACGGATGCAGACCCATTCACTTGAATGAGTCCGCAAATCCGAAGATGCGGTGCAGAATGGAACCCTACGGAAGCACTACGGAGTGCTTCCATGGGTTCTGCTCCGTGCCTCTGCACCGCAAAAAGATAGAACTTGCTCTATATTTTTGCGGAATAGATGGATCACGTACCCCATTCAAGTGAATGGGGTCGCGATCCACATGCAGCAGTTCCCTGGCCGGTGCCCTTGCATTGCGGACCACAATTTGCAGTCCACAGCATGGGCACGAAGGGGCATTGGTCGTGTGAACAAGCCCTAACAGGAATGGTCAGTGGTTCATCCATGATGGTGTCCGTGATGGACTGGTGTTTGGTCCGTTTTTTTCAGTTTTTTGCTCTCCGTGTGTCATCCGTATTCTATGGACACTGCTAGGCTGAAAATCGGTTTCCGGAGCATCTCCTACCAATGGCCCATTGGGGAAAAAAAAAACACGGACCAAACACAAATGGCATCCGTGTTGTGCCTGTGGTTTTTATGGACCCATAGACTATATTGCGCGCAAGGGATCTGTAACCACGGACAGAATCGGACATGCTCCCTTGGTGTTATCACTAAACCAATGATGTGTGAATACATGCATTGAAGTCAATGGAGGCGTGAGTGGTCCATGGAGACCATGGGCAGCACTCGTACGCTATCTACTGACGTTTGAAAGAGGCCTAACGTCAAGTGACCAAGTTACTGTCACATATAGTGGTCACTCAGACAGGAAGGTCGGTGGTTGCTAAGCGAAATGTAGTGCCATATCCGGCAGAACTAAACAGGTGGATGTAGGTAAATTCTCAGGGGAGGTTTATCCGAACTGACACCAAGAGAGCGACTAATTGTACAGGGAAAAGCGAGAGGTGAAATCTGGTTGCTACGGGCAACTGCTCCACTTCACCTTCGTACTTCTTTTAGCAAGCCTCAAATTTTTAGCAAGTTAGTCAACATAGCAGTCCTACAGACGATATGATTCCTTTGTATTTTGTCTTCCCTGGAATCTGTGAAATTTACATAAAATTTGAAAACTTATAAGGCCTCTTTCACACGGGTGTTGCAGGAAAAGGTGCGGGTGCGTTGCGGGAAAACCCGTGATTTTTCTGCGCTAGTGCTAAACATTGTAATGCGTTTTGCACTCGCATGAGATAAATCGCGCATGTTTGGTACCCAAACCCGAACTTCTTCACCGAAGTTCGGGCTTGGGATCGGTGTTCTGTAGATTGTATCATTTCCCCTTATAACATGGTTATAAGAGAAAATAATAGCATTCTGAATACAGAATGCATAGTAAAATGGGGCTGGAGGGGTTAAAAAAAGAATAATAATGATTTAACTCACCTTAATCCACTTGCTCGCGCAGCCGGCATCTCCTTCTGTCTTCATCTTAGCTGTGTGCAGGAACAGGATCTGTGGTGACGTCACTCCGGTCATCACATGGTCCGTCACATGATCTTTTACCATGGTGATGGATCATGTGATGACTGGAGTGACGTCACCACAGGTCCTTTTCCTGCACACAGCTAAGAAGAAGACAGAAGAGAAGCCGGCTGAGCGAGCAAGTGGATTAAGGTGAGTTAAATCATTATTATTCTTTTTTTAACCCCTCCAGCGCTATTGTACTATGCATTCTGTATTCAGAATGCTATTATTTTCCCTTATAACCATGTTATAAGGGAAAATAATAATGATTAGGTCCCCATCCCGATCGTCTCCTAGCAACCGTGCGTGAAAATCGCACCGCATCCGCACTTGCTTGCGGATGCTTGCGATTTTCACGCAGCCCCACTTCTATGGGGCCTGCGTTGCGTGAAAAACGCAGAATATAGAACATGCTGCGATTTTCAAGCAACGCACAAGTGATGCGTGAAAATCACGCTTATGTGAACAGCCCCATAGATATGAATGGGTCATGATTCAGTGCGGGTGCAATGCGTTCACCTCACGCATCGCATCCGCGCGGAATACTCGCCCGTGTGAAAGGGGCCTAAAAGTTAAAAAAAGTTATAAAAATAAAGTATATGAAGCTTAGGGTAGTAAGCACACCACATTACGCAGTTTGTGTCATTAGCAATAGTAGATCAAGGAAGGAACTGGAAGGAAACCAGTGTTTTCCACCGCAGGCCGGGCGTAGGCGCGGCCCGTACAGGAGTGAATCTTTCGGTAATTAAAAATAAACAAGCATCTTCCCCGATTCCCTTCCCCCTTCTCCTCCTCCCTTCCTTTTTTTATCCTTCTGCTAATACTGAGGAGTAAGGAGTATTATCACCCGTCATCCTTCCATGTTATGTCTATGAATGGGGGAGGGTTGAATAAACCATTCGAAATTCACTTCTTCATTGAATTTCCAAAGTACAGATGACCACTTATAGAGATCGGAGCTTGAAATCCCGTTTATAGACCTGGGGCCAAAGGGGTTTTCATGGACTACAACATCATTGATGGTTTATCCTTAAACATCCGATTGGTGGGGGGACATAACTCCCAACATTGCCGTCTGTTGAAAGGAGTTGCATAACGTTACTTTTACGCATGGGACACATAACGTATAACAGTATTCAAACCCCCCCCCCCCCCGGTAAGGGGGCCGCACTCGGTCAGCTGACAGAAGGGGCCGCGGTGGTCCAGCAAGGTCCTTCATTGTTTACCAGACACAGCCCATACATTTGCAGCTCGGTCCCATTAAACAAGGAGCACAGTGGCTCCTTACTGATCTCCTGCCACGTCCAGGGTTCTCCATGGTCCCTTTACATCCAGGTCACTATCTTTAGTTGTAGCTTCATATTATCCGTGTTGAGAGAGCCAGGTAAGCATCGGAGCAGAAGTGGCTCTCCGACCCTCCTGCCATGGTCCGTGAAAACCCAGCCTGCCGTCCTGCTGAGTGCACGAACGCACGGCGTCATTGGTTGCTATGACGCAGTGCGCTTCGTGCCGCTGCTGTACGGTATTACCGTACATGCTGTCTGCATCTTTTGTGGCCCCATTGAAATAAATGGGTCCGCTATAGGGGAACTCATTTCATCAAAAACCACAGTTTTCCCTCCATGTTGCAATCCGACACAGAATAGTGAGCTCTCTGCCAACAGCCCTTATCTCTGCTCTCCAGAATTGCCTAAGGCTACATTCAGACGGTCCACAAAACACGGATACCGGCTCGTGTGCCTTGTAGGATAGAAATGCCTATTCTTGTCCGCAATTGTGGACAAGAATAGAACATGCTGTATCTTTTTTGCAGGGCCGCATGTGCTGTCTGCATCTTTTGTGGCCCCATTGAAATGAATGGGTCCGCGCCCGTTCCGCAAAATTGCGGAAAGGATGCAGACCCATTTATATGGCCCTGTGAATTAGCCCTCAAACTGGCATCTCTACAACCTAATAGAATAAATATAATGCTCAATTTAGACTTCCCAATTCTCGGGCAGATAATCGGGAACGAACTTGTGTAAAGGTGCTGCAGATCTGTCATGCGGACACCTCAATCATCGTTTCTGTCTAACCAGCAATCTGCTGCAGAGAAGCAAAGAATTTGTATGAGGACGAGCGATAGCAGTAGCAGTGCTACACCCTTCACAGATAAATATCTGGTCATCATCCACGCAGTAAATGTGCCTTTCATCAAAAAGAAGTCTTAGCTCATTCAGAGAGCATAAGATAAGCACAACAGCCGTCACACCGCTCATCTGACGCATTTCACTCTGAATGGGACCTAGCAGCCTGCAATGTACGTGAACATACGCAGGCTGCAGAAGGCATACTGGTAAGACTTAAGAGTTAAGAATTAAAACCAATAACAATAATGATTTTAATCGCATAAGAAATGCAATTCAATAAAAAAAACTATCTGAAGATGTTCATAGCCTTTAAATGGAATCTGCCACCAGCTGTTTGCGTAGACACATAGCTGTGGTTCACATGAGTAAAATGCTGTTGATCTGAGGCTCCGTTACCGAGTTATAATACTTTTTCTAATATGCAAAATAGGCCTCTGGTGCAATAAGGGTGTCATCTTTGCTCTTGTTGCACCCAAGCTCCACTTATTTCTGTGGCCACCCCTCCCCCCCCCATTATTTTGATCGACAGGGCTAGGCAGCGGCAAAGCAGCGAGGAAGGGGCTGGCCACAGAAAGAAGCAGAGCTTGGATGCAGGGCCGGCTCCAGGTTCCTAAAGTTTCATTACCAGACTATTTGTGCTCCGGTCGACACCGACCCCCTCACTGATCCCTTTATATCCAGATCCCCGTAAATGGATATAATATAAGACGCTTGGGCTTCTTGCTGACTTGTTATAAGCCGCGGAGCCTCCTGTCCCGCCCATGGGTGGAGATTCCGCCCATAAAAAGGCTAGCTGTATCCTCGCGCGTCATGGCCATACTAGTGCCGGACACTGAGCCACACAGCATCAGATGTGGCCGCTTAAGTTCAGAAACACTGCTTGGTTTAGGCGCCTGATGTATTGAACGCGTTGAGCGCATACAGTAACAAGTAGTGCGCGGTCGTCTATCTGCTAGATCAGAATCTGTTGCAAGATTAGACTTCCACTAGCAACTACATTGGGTTACCAAGAGAGATAGGAACAGGGGTAGGACACGTATTTCAAGCCTCCAGATTACTCTGGTTATCAAAGCCACATGCATTCTCCACTGGCCTAACCTTATTCCTGTCCTGGACCTAGCAGATTACCTGCTCAGATCTTCTCATCACAGAGTTTTTTTCCAGGCATACACTGGTGCTTCTGACATTGACACTAGAACTTCAGGAGCAATCTATAGGTGTATCTTGGAACCTGTTTTTAGACATTCCCAGAGAGAGAGAACTAAATGAACACCACATCTCCAATCACTAGTGTTGAACCAAGAAGATGATCAGTAGCAATTGCCTGTAATGGGCGCTACTCCACTTTTAACTAGTATTTACCAATCAAGTTTATTATTTTCTTTTAGCGTCTCGACAGGCAGTGATAACAGTTGCAGAGAGAGCAGAGCCTCTAGGTGTAGAAGATGATTTGCATATATAAAAATTTTATTTTTCTCAGCAATGCGGCCACCTATGAACATAGGACCAACACAGATGCCTTCAGCTGCCAAGTGCTCATGCAACAGGTCAACCAGTTTCATAGGTACAAATCTGCTGACAGATGCCCTTTTAACTTGTAAGGAAAGCTATAGCCAAATATTAAATTCATGTCCCCCCTCCACACCCACACACACATGCTGTAAACAGGGGACATTTTCCCCAGGGATTGACATGCCATCGTCTCCATTCTGCAGAACAGAGAGTGACAATGCTGTCTCCATATAAGTATGGAGATCCAGAGTAGTCACCGATGACTGCCTGGTGCTTGTTGCTAAGTAAGGGATAAAACTTGTAACAATATTTTTAAGTTCCCGTTTCTACCAATGTTTGCTTTGAATGGCCAATGTATTAGTCCAAAGTATGTAATGATAAAATGCGCAGTTCACAAATGGATGAAGGAATACTCAAAGCCCATATTATGACAGAATAACATCTTGGTTATAGCTACAAAACATCAGCTAATAGTGAGCGCATTGTTCCCAGAGGAGCCTGTGTAAATATTCTGGCATGTCGCACTCTCAGTCCTCCCACATACACTGCGTTGGAGAATGAAAATTTCCATTTAATGTGACCATTGTTAGCGGAGATTTGCATGAAGGACAACGCTAAGAACGGCGGCTGTGTTCCTGTTGTTGGAGTTTACATAAGAATGTTAAGAATTCTCGTCAACTTCATGTATGTCCTTTTTTTTACAGAGTCAAAATATTCTCCGTCCAAAGCAAATATAATGTCTCACTCCGATAAAGGCGATGGATGTAAGATGGTGGTCAGTCTGAAGTGCGATAAGGGGTGTTATAATTTAATGTCTCATCTCACTTTGTAATTGAAGAGTTCTCATATAAGGTTGGCAATGGGGCAGGAGTTCAGGGTGAAGAAAACTTGGAGAAGGTTCGCAAGATCACAGGGGACGAGGTAGAATACAAAAGCAATAACAGATGCAATGGTTGACCATGGAGCTGGTGTGGTGAATGCAAAGGCATGTCATTTTCATGTTATATTATACCATAGGTTCTTCTATGTGTTTGCACCTGCGCCATCTGGGCCCTTCTGTGGGCAGTGTCATCATCAACTATGCTGCTCAGCCTTTTGGTGCATGTGTGAATACATTGGCTATAGACGGGCCCAGATGGCGCAGGCGCTAACACAGCGGTGAGGTGTGCTTGCCTGAGCTTTCCTGCAATTGCTTGATGATGTTGGTAGAGGCAGGGGTGGGATTCAAATTTTTAACAATAGGATCCCTACTCAATGGCAGACAAGCGGCATCATGACACATGTTTACATGCACCATATATATTCAACACGCATAAATACACCATATACATGGTACAGATACATAAATACACAATATGTACACTACACACATACCACCCAACTTTTAAGAAGCCTAAGGAGCTAAACTATGGAATGGAAGGCTTATCTCCAGAGAACCTGAGGGAACTGGCTGAATCCCATGTCTGGGTATAGGAGGCAAAGAGGGGAGGAGTGGAGCTCCAATTCAGATAACAGTGGTTGGACTCCATTGTGAATAGGTACAGCCCCTAGGGTTCTTTTATGGTTATCTGCATACCAATATAAATATGGTTTTCAGGGGCAATAAAGGACTAAAAAGGAACACAAAAGTATGTCTGGGATAGGGTGCATGAAAGCTAGAGGGCACCAGGAACAGTTTAAAACATGTATTGGTGGTGACAAACAACGTTAAATGTCCTATCAATCAAAAACAATTGGCGTTCTTGATATTATATGAGGATTCCAGATGAGAGACCACCATACCACCAACAATATGACTTTTATGGCATGCCTAATGTTGTCAGGGAGAGGGACAGCTGGAAGCAGGAGCTTATGGCAGTCTTTGCATACACTAGAGCTTGCGGCATTCAAAGATCAAGAGACTAGACCATAAGACTAGACCACTGAACCATTGGACACTAGAGGAGGTGGGTCAGCAATTTTGAACTTGCAAAACTGCTGACTGTACTATATAGGAGACCAGTTTAAACATATTGTACCTGTATGTATGTTCTTAGTATCAGTATCACTGAGAAGAAGTTTTAATCCAAAATGCAAATCTGCAACAAGTGCCCTCTGGGTGGTTTGAAACAGTGAAGTGCCCTCAGCTCTCTTCATGGAGCTGTTCGACAACCCCTCCCTTCTACTCCAGGACCATGCTACTGCCATCACTCACATTACAGAATAGCAGTTGTGGAGCTCTTACTGCAGAGCCGTAAGAGCAGACGCCAGATTAAACCTGGTTCTCAGTGATATTGATACTATGAACATACACAAAGGTTTGGAAAGCAGGTCTCCAGGCCATTTATCTAGCATTGTAAGAGGTTTTGTAGGATCGAAATTTAGCACCCTAGAATAGCGTTACTGCAAAAGAGTAATTGTAATATTTTATTGCTAAGTGAAATGTTCTAATTTGCTGTAATTGTATACCTAACAGCACTGTATATATGTTGGGGTTAACACCTTGACTTTGCCCCTTTAGATTGCTAGCAGATCGACCTGGGTCTGCTCCTAGTTGGTAGAGTGGCTGAGCTTAGCAGAGGAAAAGAGAGGACCTACTGTACATGTGCTTACTCTTCGGAACTAGGTGTGCGCTCAGAGAATCATCACCACTGAGGTTTCTACAGCTAAGGAACAACTGCTGCATTAAAGTACTCCAGAAAAAGAAGTTAAAAGGTCCAAAATGTACAAGGCCGTACATTGCAGTCAGTCAACAAGGTATTTGATAAGTCTATAGCAGAAAGGGAGGCCTTACTCTGGTGAGAGGGAATATTGCTAACACACTCTTCCACACTTTGAGACCAAAGGGGTTTGGCCAGCTTAGTTCTGTACCTCTTTCAGCCCGGGAATTACAGAAGCAAATACTGAGAACCTTATTGCCAGGCTCTGCGGGGAGAAAGACTTTATAGAGACAGAAAGCAGGAGCACTACAGCTCCCATCATTGCTGCTATCCATACATTGCTATTGGGGAAGAACTGTGAACTGCTACTACTCCTATCCTGCACTTTAGTAATTGCACACTAACTATCGTGTGTTTGCCTAATATTGAGTGACCCCCTACCCAAACTTTACACTGACAAATGTAAGGTTATGCACGTGGGAAGGGATAATGCAAGTCACCCGTACATACTAAATGGTAAAACACTGGAAAACACTGACATGGAAAAGGACTTAGGAATTTTTGTGGACAGCAAACTTAGGCTACTTTCACACTAGCGTTCGGGGTTTCGCTTGTGAGCTCCGTTTGAAGGCTCTCACAAGCGGCACGGAAAGGATCCGTACAGCCCCAATGCATTCTGAGTGGATGCGGATCCGCTCAGAATGCATCAGGATGGCTCCGCTTGGCCTCCGTTCCGCTCAGCAGGCGGACATCCGAATGCAGCTTGCAGCGTTCGGGTGTCCGCCTGGCCGTGCGGAGCCAAACGGATCCGTCCAGACTTACAATGTAAGTCAATGGGGACGGATACGTTTGAAGTTGACACAATATGGTGCAATTTCAAAAGGATCTGTCTGACGGATCCGTCTGACTAACTTTCACACTTAGAATTTTTTCTGAACAATAATGCAGACGGATCCGTTCTGAACGGATCCCAACGTTTGCATTATAGGAGCGGATCCGTCTGTGCAGACACCAGACGGATCCGCTCTGAATGCAAGTGTGAAAGTAGCCTGAGCTGTTGAAACCAGTGTCAGGCAGCTGCTGCCAAGGCCAATAAGATAATGGTTTGCATGAAAAGGGGCATAGATGCCCATGATGAGAACATAGTCCTGCCATTTAACAAATCACTAGTCAGACCACACAGCAGAGCTGGAGAGGGTTCAGAGGGGGGCAACTAAAGTAATAACTGGAAAGGGGGGGCTACAGTACCCAGAAAGATTATCAAAATTAGGGTTATTCACTTTAGAAAAAAGATGACTGAGGGGAGATCTAATAACTATTGTGGGGATTTGCTCTCATAGACAGGCTTGCGGACGCAGTACAGAGGCAACAACAGGAATCTCGGTGACACATACCGCCCGTCAATGACGGACCCTTGCGCCTTCCTACACTATGTATAAATATATCAGGGGTCAGTACCTCCCATCATCTATTTATCCCCAGGACTGTGACTGTGACGAGGGGACATCCTCTGCGTCTGGAGGAAAGAAGGTTTCTACACAATCACAGAAGAGGATTCTTTACGGTAAGAGCAGTGAGACTATGGAACTCTCTGCCTGAGGAGGTGGTGATGGTGAGTTCACTAAAAGAGTTCAAGAGGGACCTGGATACAGTGGCGTTGCTAGGGCTGGTGTCACCCGGTGCGGTAGAAAATGGGCACTTCCAGATTATTTTCTGTCCACCGCCACAAAACAATGGTGCTTATAGAACAGACTACACAGTGTAGAGGTATACTGTATATTGTGTGGCACAGTGTATGCTATATGTGTATAACATAAACATATTTCATATGAAAACTTACAGTTACTTGGCTTGGCCCTTGGGGATCTCGGACACCACTTCAACACTTTTGGCCGGGGGCTCGGCGGAGCTGATGTGTTTTATCCTAATGAGAAAGATTTCATAATAAGGATTTGGAGAAGGGGCAGAGGGATAGCAGAGCAGGGAGAGGCTGGTGCTGCTACTAGGGGGTCATACCATGGGGGAGTAATAAAGCCCACCATAATGACCCCCCCCCCCAGTAGAAATAATTTTCCTTGTAATGCCCCATTTGAGCTAATGTCCCCATAGTGCCCCCATAATGTCCCAGTATAAAATACCCCTATATAGTGCCCCCAGTAAATTCCCCCATAGTGCTCCTCTCCCCCCTTCCTGCTAGTGCCCCCCATAATGCCCTCAGTGTCCGGCCTCTGATAGGCTGCCGGCCTAGTGTGCCCCATAATTCCCTCCAATAATGTGCCAGTAAGTGTCCCCACAGATGCCCCCCCATCATGTGCCAGTATCAAGTGCCTCTCTCCTCCCCCCCACATGTGCCAGTATCATAGTGCCATCTCCCCCCCCCCAATGTGCCAGTATCAAGTGCCTCTCTCCTTCCCACCCCCCATGTGCCAGTATCATAGTGCCAAACCCCCCCATGTGCCAGTATCAAGTGGCTCTCTCCCCCCCATGTCCCAGTATCATAGTGCCATCTCCCCCCCCCCCAAAAAAAAAGTGCCAGCATCAAATGCCTCTCCCCCCCATGTGCCAGTATCATAGTGCAATCTCCCCCCCAATGTGCCAGTATTAAGTGCCTCTCTCCTCCCCCCATGTGCCCGTATCATAGTGCCATCTCCCCCCCCCCCCCAAAAGTGCCAGTATCAAGTGCCTCTCTCCTTCCCACCCCCCATGTGCCAGTATCATAGTGCCATCTCCCCCCCCAATGTGCCAGTATTAAGTGCCTGTCTCCTTCCCACCCCCCATGTGCCAGTATCAGAGTGCTAAACCCCGCCATGTGCCAGTATCAAGTGCCTCTCTCCCTCCATGTCCCAGTATCATAGTGCCATCTCCCCCCCCCCAAAAAAAAAGTGCCAGTATCAAGTGCCTCTCTCCTCCCCCCCATGTGCCAGTATCAAGTGCCTGTCTCCTTCCCCCCATGTGCCAGTATCATAGTGCCAACCCACCCATGTGCCAGTATCAGGTGCCTCCCCCCCATGTGCCAGTATCAGGTGCCTCTCTCCTTCCCCCCATGTGCCAGTATCATAGTGCCAACCCCCCCCCCCCCATGTGCCAGTATCAGGTGCCAACCCTCCTCTCCCCCATGTGCCAGTATCAGGTGCCTCTCTCCTTCCCCCCATGTGCCAGTATCATAGTGCCAACCCCCCCCCCCATGTGCCAGTATCAGGTGCCAACCCCCCTCCCCCATGTGCCAGTATCAAGTGCCTCCTGCTACCCCATGGCAGTAACAGTCGGGTATTAAAAAAAAAAAAACACTTATACTTACCTCCATGTCAGCGATGCGATGCAGCCTATTCCTGTGTCCCGCCCTGTATGTCCATATATGGAGTCAGTGCTTGTGTAATTTAGACTGTATTTCAGAAAAGTTTCTGCTGGGATTCGACGTATCAGAGGCAAAGCACTTACCCACACAGCCATAAGAGCTGCATTGCCACTGACTGAAAACATATGAGACTTCTACTGTTATATATATATTTTTTCAGTCAGTGGCAATGCAGCTCTTATGGCTGTGTGAGTAAGTGCAGGTCGTGGGTTCAAATCCCAGACACATCCTCTCCTGAGGATGGCAATACAGATGACTATGCCTGGGATTCAAAAAATGAGAAATGTGCAAGTTGTGACACAGGCAGGGCGCTGCAGGCCAGCCCTGCTGGTGTCACCCCATCACTGGTGTCACCCGGTGCGGCCCGCACCCCCCTTGCAACGCCACTGGATATATTTCTGGAGTGTAATATTATTTATTACAGGTTATAGTTACTAGATTTCTGGAGAAGGGTCATTGATCCAGGGAGTTATTCTGATTGCCTGACTTCTATCTACCTCATGAGGGTTTTTTGCCTTCCTCTGGATCAACTTGCAAGATAACAGGCTGAATTGGATGGATGGATGTCTTTTTAGAGCCTTACAAACTACAGTATCTCACAAAAGTGAGAACACCCTTCACATTTTTGTAAATATTTTATTATATCTTTTCATGGGACAACACTGAATATATGACACTTTGATACAATGTAAAGTAGTCAGTGTACAGCTTGTATAACAGTGTAAAGTTGGTGTGCCCTCAAAATAACTCAACACACAGCCATCAATGCCTAAACCTCTGGCAACAAAAGGGAGTACACCGCTAAGTGAAAATGGCCACATTGTGCCCAAAGTGTCAATATTTTGTGTGGGCACCATTATTTTCCAGCACTGCCTAACATCACGGAGCTTGTGGATGTTAGAGACCTTGCACTCCTGCACCTTCCATTTGAGGATGCCTCACAGATGCTCAATAGGGTTTAGGTCTGAAGACATGCTTGACCAGTCCAGCACCTTTAACCTCAGTTTCTTTAACAAGGCGGTGGTCATTTTGGAGTTGTGTTTGGGGTCATTATCAGGGGCGTAGCTATGGTGGGCGCAGAGGTAGCAGTCGCTACCGGGCCCAGTAGCCTGAGGGGGCCCAAAGACCCTTGTGCTGTATAAGAAAATACAAGTATTATGCAAAGGGCATGCTGGTCAAGTTACATCTCTGGCTGGAGGGAAGGGTTTAGATCAGGAATTTAGCATGGGGGGGGGGGGGCAGGGGTGTCGTTTCAATTTTTTGCCTGAGGCAGCACGAGGCCCCTGGCCACAAAGCAAAGAGGGAAGGGGGGCCCAAGCTGAACTCTTGCACCAGGGCCCATTAGCCTTTAGCTACGCCCCTGGTCATTATCATGTTGGAATACTGCCCCGCGGCCCAGTTTCTGAAGGGAGGGGGTCATGCTCTCCTTCAGTATGTCACAGTATATGTTGGCATTCATGGTTCCCTCTGTAGCTCCCCACAGTAGCACTCATGCAGCCTCAAACAATGACACTCCCACCACCATGCTTGACAGAAGGCAAGACATACTCGTCTTTGTACTCTTCTTCACCTGGTTGCCGCCATACATGCTGGACACCATCTGAACCAAATACATTTATCTTGCTCTCATCAAGCCACTGGACATGGTTCCAATAATCCATGTCCTTAGTCTGCTTGTCTTCAGCAAACTATTTGCGGGCTTTCTTGTGCATCATCTTCTGGGGTGACGGCCATGCAGACCAATTTGATGCAGTGTGCAGCGTATGGTCTGAGCTCTGACAGGCTGACCCCCCACCCCTTTAACTTCTGCAGCAATGCTGGCAGCACTCATATGTCTATTTTGAAAAGACAACCTCTGGATATGACGCTGAACACGTGCACTCAACTTCTTTGGTCGACCTAGGACAGTGGTGGCGAACCTATGGCACGGGTGCCAGAGGCGGCACTCGGAGCCCTCTCTGTGGGCACCCACACCCTGGAAAAAGTCTTGAGTGTACCAATATGCCTTAGACCTTTCCTGCCATTGATCAGCGCAGGACGCACCATGAACAGCACAGGCAGCGCACTGAATGTAGACAGGCTATTATAGCTACTACATGATAAAGTACATGAAAGATATACTATATTGGAACGCAAAATACACTATATTGGACTGTAGGATTCAGGTTAACTTGCCACGTTGGCACTTTGCGATAAATAAGGGGGTTTTGGGGTTGCGGTTTGGGCACTCGGTCTCTAAAAGGTTCGCCATCACTGACCTAGGAGATGCCTGTGTAAGCCGTGTAACGGGGTGGGTTACCCAGGATACAGCGAAGTCACAAGCGAGGAAAGCAACTCTGACACCAGCTTTTGCAAAAACTGAATTTTACTAACACGTGATAATAAACACAACCACAAAAGCTGAGAACATAAAATGTGTTGCACAGCACGGCGCCCCCTGATGGATGCCAGCGGAAGTTTCGCATTAATTTACCTACTGGCTGGCACAACTAAAACTGCCTCACAGTACCTATTATTACCCTGAAGCAAACACGAACAATTGTTTGGGTGCTTAGTACGGGTTAGCCTGCGGGGCAACACAACAGTTCACAATCTTGCCGTGCTATATAATAATCCCCCTGCCATAACTAGTCCGGTAGCACGTGCCAGAGTATTACTCCTGAGAAAAACGCTGAACTGAATTGAGTTTGGGGGGGGTGTATATCAGCTCTCCCAAATGTGCAATGTCCCTTTTAGTAATGGAGTCCTTGTAGTACCAGTAGCAACACTTTAGACCTGACACAAAGCAGAGACCCTAACTATCTAACTACAGAACTGGTCTCAGTCTCTAGGCGTCAACACTGCAGTGAGGTACCAAACAACCAGTCTCTCCAGCAAACATGAAGTCCCGCAGGGTGCAGCTTTGTTCCTCAGCTCTTATCAGCCTTCCTGGAAACAATGTTCCTCTCCCTGGACAGGATCTGGGTCTTTGACAACCATCAGCTTCACTCAGCTGCAGCTGTGGTCACTGAGGGGTCCTCCCGCTCCTGGATCCATGGGATTCTCTGCTCACACACAGCTCCTCAGTCTTAGCTAGCTTCTAAGATGGCTCCTGTTCTCCTTCTTCATTCTCTGAAAAAAAACACACCTCTCATGAATATGGAAATATGTATATGCAGTCAGTCAGCTGTGCCTGGGAAACAGCGGCATCTTGTGGCCAAACAGAAGAACATTGGCCACATTGGATCTGAAAGAAAGAATTGTTGCTCTACATAAAGATGGCCTAGGCCAGGGCTGGCCAACCTGCAGCTCTCCAGCTATTGCAAAACTACAACTCCCAGCATGCCTAGACAGCCTACAACTATCAGCCTACAGCATGGCATGGTGGGAATTGTAGTTTTACAACAGCTGGAGAGCCGCAGGTTGGCCAGCCCTGGCCTAGGCCATCTTTATTTAGAGCAACAATTCTTTCTTTCAGATCCACAGACAGTTCTTTGCCATTAGGTGCCATGTTGAACTTCTAGTGACCAGTATGAAAACAACACTGTAAAATAAAACATCTCTCATTTATAAGTATAGCATTAGAAATGATTATGCATCTTTGTACTTTATTTGGTTTGCAGAGAGCTGTTGCATTGCATGTTTTGTTTTACACGATGTTATATTGTATCAATGTGTCATATCTTCAGTGTTGTCCCATGAAAAGATATCATTAAATATTTACAAAAATGTGAGGGGTGTTCTCACTTTGTGAGATACTGTATGTTACTATGTTATTATTAGATAAGTAATGCAAAGGTTCACCTATATATAAAATGTAATATAATTCAATGGTGAACACACCATAAAATACAAATTTCTCGTAAGGGATTCTATAAAGCAGGAGCCTCCAACTTGGGGATCTCCAGCTGCCTGTAGAGGGCATGATTTCTACCTCTAAATCTCTGGGTTTGCCCTTGTTGTCTTGTACGATAAGGGCGCTGTTAGCCCGCCTACCATGTGAATTGGTTGGAAAATGTCGCCCATAATTACTTACAGACGCGTTCACCTTGAACACCACAAGTATTTTATGATTTGTCTTGGTATTATTTGAGGTCTCCAGCCTGTGATATATTTAATGGCATTGCACTGGCATCGTCAGCTTGTCTGTCACTTGTTAAATGGATTCTTGTTATCCGTCTTGTTTTTATGTACACAGTGTAATTATAAATTTGTGCAGGGAGATGAAGATGAAAGCAGCCGAGGGAATCCTCTTCTCCAGTCTGATAATTCCCCGTGTCTGCATAAAGCACTGCATTGTGTCATTCAGACATGGCTGTGAAATGAGACAATTCTTATTTCAGACGGGAAGGAGATCTGGCACCTTGTGTTTCCCCTTCAGCTCCTTCTGCAGCAGGGTCTTAATTTTAGTCTGCTCACTTTGAGTGGCTTACAAATAAAACATGCGGTGAGGCACAAAACGGATTGTACTCGGTCACCCAAAAATTACTCTGGACAACAAATGGGAACACGAAAGCTGGGCCCTTCCTGGTGCAACAGATCAACTTTTCAAGGGGTATTCTCTACAGATACAGTTCATTCGGAAAGTCTTCAGACCCTTTCAAATTTTTCACATTTTGTTATGCTGTGGCCTTGTGCTAAAATAAAATTAAAATTCCCCCAAAGGTTTTCCCACAATCAATCTGTACGCAATGCCCCATAATGAGAAAGTGTATACAGAATTTTAGACATTTTTTGCAAATTTATTAAAAAGAAAAAACTAAAATTTTGCATGGACATAGGTATTCCGGCCCGTTGCTATGACACTTGACACTTAGCTCTGGGGCCTCCCTTTTGTCTTTATAATCTTTGAGTTGTTTCTACACATTAACTGGAGTCCACCTGTGGTAAATTCAGTTGATTGGACATGATTTGTAAAGACACAGCCCTGTCTATATAAGGTCTCACGGCCGACAATGCATATCAGAGCAGAAACCAAGCCTTACCAAACCATAAGGAAAGGGAAGAACTGCCTGTAGAGCTCAGAGACAAGATTGTGTGGAGGCACAGATCTGGAGAAGGGTATAAAAACATTTCTTTTACACTGAAAGTTCCCAAGAGCACAGTGGGCTCCATAATTCTTCAATGGAAGAAGTTTGGAACAACCAGGATTCTTTGTAGAGCTGGCTGCCCCACCAAACTAAGTAATTGGAGGGAAAGGGCCTTTGTAAGAGAGGTGACCAAGAACCCAATTGTCACTCTGGCTGAGCTCCAGAGATCCTGTGTTCAGATGGGAGAAACTTCCAAAGGTCAACTATCACTGCAGCCAGGCTCGGACTGGCCCACAGGGGTACAGGTGAATCTCCCGATCGGCCTCTGAGCAAGGTGGGCCCTTGTCTTCCACTTCCTGCAAAAGTAGTGCATGACACAGTAGACTTAATGCAATACATATAGATAGGCAGTGTATAGCACCTCAACCGGCCTAAGTTCATTTAAAAAACTGGGTAGAATATTTAAGAAACTACCCAGGTTATTATTATAGATACGTTCTTGTAGCTGAGTTAAAGAGGACCTTTCACCGATCTTGACATTGTGAACTAAGTATCATGACATATACAGCGGCGCCCAGGGATCTCACTGCACTTACTATTATCCCTGGGCGCCGCTCCGTTCTCCCGTTATGTCCTCCGGTATGTTCGGGGACTTGGTTATAGTAGGCGGAGTCTGCCCTTGTTCTGCTGGGCGTCTCCTTCTCCTAGGCTGTAGCGCTGGCCAATCGCATCGCAGGGCTCACAGCCTGGGAGAAAAAAACCTCCCAGACTGTGAGCTCTGCGCTGCGATTGGCCAGCGCTACAGCCTAGGAGAAGGAGACGCCCAGCAGAACAAGGGCAGACTCCGCCTACTATAACCAAGTCCCCTAAGTCTCCGCCTACTATAACCAAGTCCCCAAACATACCGGAGGACATAACAGGAGAACGGAGCGGCGCCCAGGGATAATAGTAAGTGCAGTGAGATCCCTGGGCGCCGCTGTATATGTCATGATACTTAGTTCACAATGTCAGGATCGGTGAAAGGTCCTCTTTAACTTCAAGGTATAGAGGCAGGACAGCTAGTATCCTCCTTTCCCAGGGACCTGCCTTCTCAAAGTTGTTGCTAGGACCCCATAATCAATCATGTTTAAGCGTCTTGCTGCTGTGTGAGCAGGTAATATTTGTCCATACAGTGGGCCCCCAAAATAAATAAATACATTTGACTGGTGGGCCCTAGACACCCCAGTCCGACACTGACTGCAGCACTTCGCCAATCTAAGCCTCTTCTCAGTAAAAAGACACATGAAAGCCCACCTGGAGTTTGCAAAGAAGCAACTAAAGGACTCTCAGCTGCTGCAGCTTCTTGTTTCCCACAGTCTAAGGCCCCCTGCACACGAACGTGTGCACCCTGTGGTCGTGCTGCGGCCTGCAAAATGCGGGCCGCAATGCATGAACACAGTCCGTGGGGCAGCCGCAGCGGATCGCAAAAAGATAGAACATGTCCTATCTTTTTGCGGAACGGAAGTATGGGGCGAAACCCCACAGAAGCACTCCGTAGTGCTTCCGTACGGTTCCGTTCCATGCTTCCGTTCCGCACCATTCCGCATCTCCGGATTTACGGACCCATTCAAGTGAATGGGTCCGCATCCATGATGCGGAATGCCCACGGAACGGCACCCGTGTATTGCGGATTCGCAAATGCGGTCCGCAATACGGCAACGGGAAGCACACGTTCGTGTGCAGGGGGCCTAATAGTGAGTTTTTCATCTTACATTAATACTGTTCAGCAGCTCTTTATGATGTCCAAAATAGTGCTTCTGAGTAATTGTAAATGAGAGTTATGGAACAAAATCTCTGGCCTTATTAATGTGCAGTCTATGGGATACATCATAACAGCTATTCTCTACCCACCAGTTCAGGGGCAACGGAGAATTAGAGATGAAGCCTACAGGGGGAGAACTGCAAAAAAAAAAAAAGAAGAAGCAAAATGTAAGCAATATAATGGTAGAGAAATTGTACTAATACACATGCACACACACATAGCTTATTTTGAAAGGTCATCTGAAAGTGTAGGTACACATTAACTACTGTCACACCGTGCCAAATAATACTTTCATATAATGACCAGCCAATACTGCCATTCAGTGCCCAAATAATACCACCATACAATGACAAACCATACCTCTTCCAGCATCACAAGGATGCTAAGATATAGGGGGAGATTTATCAAGACTGACACTTTCTGTACCAGTCTTGATATCCCCTGCTCTGAAGGAGGATCTGCCTAATTTAGGGTACTTTCACACTTGCGTTGTTGGATTCCGGCAGGCAGTTCCGTCGCCGGCAATCTGTATGCAAACGGATACCATTTGTTTCCGGATCCGGATGCGGATCCATCTCACAAATGTATTGCAATACCGGATCCGTCTCTCCAGTTGTCATCCGGAAAAACGGATTAGGTATTTATCTTTTTCACATTTTTAAAGGTCTGCGCATGAGCAGACCGCAAAACCGGTTCCGTTTTTTCCGGAACACTTGAGGCTGGACCCGGCATTAATGCATTTCAATGGAAAATAATGCCGGATCCGTCATTCCCGGAAGGTGTTCCGGAATTTTGGACGAAGGAAATACCACAGCATGTTGCGGTATTTTCTCCGTCCAAAACCGTACAGTGACTGAACTGAAGACATCCTGATGCATACTGAACGGATTGCTCTACATTCAGAATGCATTAGTATAAAACTGATCTGTTTTTTTCCGGTATTGAGCCCCTAGGACGGAACTCAATACCGGAAAAGTTTAGCGCAAGTGTGAAAGTACCCTTATGACAAGGTGCAGGTAGTGTGTGCCTAAACATAAATCAGAGCTCAGAGCTACCGTAGATTTCGGACTTCATTTGCACCAGAAATGTTCTCTATTATCAGGCATAATGAGCACTCCATTCAACTCCATCCATCCTGTCCTCAGGGACCCTCTAGAAAATTAGAGTTTGTTACGGAGCTTGCAATACCAAATATCTGGAGGTGATTTTATTTTATTTTTTTTGCTATTTTTTCCATTGAAAATATATAATTTTTTATGAAAAAAGAGGTATTTACCTTTTTTTTTTTACTTTTTTTTTTAATACAACTTTTACTCTATTTTTTACTATATATTAGTTCCACAAGGGGACTCTGACAGGTGATCTTTTGATCTTTTCTATAATAGTACAGTGTATTATTTTGTGTTATCTCACTTGCGGGGTGCCAATGCCTGACAGAGGGAGCTTAGATGCCGCGATCGCTACTGACGGTGGCATTTAACGGGTTAAACGACCTGGATTGGCTCTTCTGCTCCTGCTCTGGGCTGTACGGGTCTCCGGTGTATCGCTTATTTTAGGCCACTATGAAAATGGAGGTGGTCTAGAATAAAGCCCACTAATGACTTCTGTAAAACACATCTTGGTGGTCATTAAGGGGTTAAAGACATGGGTGAACTTTATTATGAAAATTGGGCCAGAGAAGTGGTGCCAAAAAACATTTTTAGCATATCATGCCAGTCTTAATAAATCGCCCCACGGTTCATCAGGAGTCCAGGAACACTCCTATTGATATTATGGTGGACTTAAAAGTCCACTAGTTGTCACAGGAGCCAACTGAAAGCTGCATTAGCTGTGCTAATTAACCTTCCAATATCCTACACTTTCGAATGATATTAATACTAGCTTCTTAGAACAATTATCTCTCCTCTACAATTATGCACTAATTTCCTTTTACAGCGTATTGAATATTGCATTCTTTTATTTCATACTCGCTCACATTCTGGAGTTTATTCGGCTCTTACTAGACAGGGTTCATGTTTGTGTCTATATCCTTTGTAGGTGAAACACACGAACATCATTCCAGCACGTTGTTGTATGTGAGGTGACTGCTAAATGAGGACCTCTGAGGTTAAACATTCCCAGGTCACACCTCTTCATATACTTTACTTTTTGATGATTTTTCTAAGCCGAGAGAGCTTGTACATACCATTCCTACATGTCTGTCTGGGTTCATGGGTCTAGCAGAGGAGAAAGGCAAGGCGTGCACAGGGAGGTGAGGACCTACCTGCTTTTAAACTAAGGTGACCAGGGCTAGCGTCGGCATGAAGTAAACCTAGACAAATTTCTGGGCCCTCTGGAAAACTACTGGTGTGGTAGGCAGAAAGTTCACTGTCACTGTAACCCAAAGGTCAGAATTCCCTGCTGGCCCAGGAGATGACTACATAGGTATCATACTAAGTATCATGAGGGGATGCATATTGTGGAGTAGTAGAGCTGCAATAACATCAGGCAATGAGCATATTGGACCTCAATATGACTTTGTCGACCACATTTTTGGCATATGCCAAATTTGCGCATAACTTAGTCATTTTTATTGATTTTACACCACACTTGGTACTTTTGAAAAGTGAAGTGAGTTTGGCCTGCTCTGCTATGTAAATTAATTTTACACCAGATTTATCAACGGCAACTTTTTTAAAAGTGTCAAAAAACGTTGCAATTTTACTCCAGTAATGGGTGGTGTAAAAAACTAGAGTAACATTAAGTATTATATTTAAATATGCATCAGATTTACCAAACCATGTGCAAAGTTTGATAAATTTGGCAAAAAATTATGTCAATGCAAACTCAGGACTCCCATGGCGAGCCACTCAGCAAGGGGTCGCGATCTACATGTGGCTCACAAGCCACTCGTTGGGGGTCACTGATATAGGGAATCATTTACTATGACCAACTACACCAGAAATGTGTGTAAAAAAGTCACAAAAGTAGCAAACCGCGGGGTTTGCTACTTTTGAAGCACCATTGCATCTAAATTTAGGTGCATGTGGAATTTGTAAGCCGCCCTCACCACTTTCTGAAAAGAAGGAGTGGCATGGGTGCACTGAGGGGTGGTGCGGGTGAGGCCATCGGCACATTTACTATCATGTATTGTACACCAGTTTACTGTCGTTAATGACAACTGAAATCTACTCCAGCTAGGAGCTACAGTGGATTTCAGTCTAGGCACATGGACTGCCAGATGATGCACCTAATTTATGACAAGGCCTGCGCTGTCGGACTGGGGTGTCTGGGGCCCACCAATAAAATTCATTCAGGGGCCCACTAAACAGATACATGCAAATATTACCCATTCACACTGTGACAGAAAGCAGCAAGATGTTACAAGGTCCCCTCAGTGACTTCAAGAAGGTGAATGCCTAGGAAAGGAGGATATTGGCTGGCCTGCCCCAGTGTCTAGAAGTTATCTCACCACCCAATGCATCTATACTAATAAACTGTTAAAAGGGTTGTCCCACAAAAAATATTCTACAGTTTTCAAACCAGCATCTGAATACTTTTGTAATTGCATGTAATTAAAAATTTTGTATAGCTACTGAGTTATTCAGTAAAATGTATCTTTATAGTGCCATTTAATTTCTTATTTCTTTGTCCTGCTCACTGAGATGGCCGCACATGCTCAGTTTCATCTTTCAACTGCCTCCTGAGCTGTGATAGGGGGAGCATGGACACTCCCCCTTAGCTGTGATAGGGAGAGGATGGACACTCCCCCTTAGCTGCAGTGGAAAAGACACTCCCCTTGAGCTTTCAGCTTGATATAAATCTAGCAGAGCAATGAATGTGGAGATCTCTGGACCCATGTGAGGTACACAGCTGGTTCTAGCTTTGTTAGAAAGGTATTGTCATAGACTGATTTTCATTTTTACAGTAGTCATGGGATAACCCTTTTAAATAATCTACCCAGTTTTTTTTACATGGATGTTTAGGCTGGTTTAGATGCTGTACACTGCCTATCTATATGTAGTGCAGATGCAGTACGCCAGTCCTGCAGGGTGAGCGAATGTGAGGTCACGGGGGTCAGTTAGCAGACCGAGGGTTACTCTTGGTACTCACAATTTGAAGAAGACCCTGGGCAGGCATACAGAAGTGATGGAGAGGCTGGCACATGGATCCTCTGGGGCACTCTCTGTATATAGGGACCAGGCCGTGTGGTAGGTGAGGTGCCCTGGGTGTTGGAAGTTTAATGTGCCGGTGGCAAGATCCCTTATAGTTCGGGATGCCAGTGCCGGTAACGGTGGCACACCGATTTGTTGTAGGAATAATTGAGGTACACACAGTTGTAGTGAACCAGAACTCTTTTTTACTGAACAGTTCAACTATTTACAGGCTTCAGATAAAGTTCCATATGCAGGATAATGGTATCAGGCAGGCTTGACATAAATGGCAGGTAAAATCCTAGCAAGATAACTCAGAGGGAAAAAAAAACCTCACAGATCAGGCTGTACTTTCTGCAGAATCCTGTCTGACTTTCTCCAAGGCCCGGATGCCTAATAGCTGGCTTTATCCTTTGGAGGGAACCTTCCTCTGGTATGAATCCACTTGCTGCAAATAACCTTCTGCCTTTCAGCTTTCTACTATGCTGGATACAATTAGCACTGCTCTGTACTTTGTAAGATGCAGGATAACTTCAGGAGGGAACTTCTTCTCCTGGACTAACTTCTGAGCTTTTCTTACTCAGGACTTCAGGCAGGCTAGACTGAGCTACTTAGCCTCCTGGACTGAACTAACCCTTTCCTGTCTGGGCCTAACTATATATACTAGGGGGTTCCCTAGCTCCCTCTACAGCTTGGGAGGAGAAACTACACCCCTAGCAGGCCTGGTACACAGGAATTAACATGAACATATGCGTTACAATGCAATACAAAACACAATAGCAATTTCCCACAGGAGGTGAAGGCAACATGTCCCTTAGTAGTGCCCACCCTTACGTAGTGGGACACTACACAGACAGTCTATGTTGCATGTGCCATGAGTGCAGGGGGTGGGGAACTAGGGGCCCACCTTGCTTTGGAACACCAGGGGATTCATCTGTACCCCTGTGGGTCCATTTGAGCCTGTCCTCTCCTCTCATACTTCCTCTCTGAATTCTCCTCTGATATCCCTTAATAACGGCATGGACATGCTGGGAGTTGTAGTCATTTACTCTTATACTCTTCACTGAAATGTCCTCTGATATCCTATAATAAAGACCTGACATGGTGAAATTTGTATTTCTCTCCTCTTCTACCTCATCCCAGTAATGTCCGCTGATATCCCATAATAACAGCATGGACATCCTGGGAGTTGTAGTTGTAGTCCTTTCCTGTTGTACCCAGGGCCACACTGACAATAAGGCGGCGAAGCCCTGGAGATAAGGCAGAGCCATGGAAAATGAGCGCTTCCATTGAGGAAGCACTCATCAATTTATTTTCAACTGTATCGCCGTACTGAGAATGGCGATACAGTTAGACACTGCGGCGGGCCATGGAAGAGACGTCTCCCTTTCCCATTCCCTCTGATAGGTTACAGGCACTATGCCTGAATCCTATCAGAGACCTGGCAGCGTACAGCACAGGACACAGGCTTTTGTACTTGCACACAGAAGGGAGCATTTTTGTACAAGCACACATTATGGGTGCACTATGGGAACATTGGCTCTACTGGGGGCACTAAGAGGAGGTATTTTTTGTACTGGCACACAGAACAGGGGTATTTTTGTACCCGCACACAAAATGGGGGCATTTTTTGTACTGGCAAACATTATAAGGAGGCATTTTTTTGCACTGGCACACATTATAATGGGGTATTTTTTGCACTGGCACGGATTATAAGATGACATTTTTGTACTAGTGTTCATTATAGGAAGGCATTTTTTGCACTGGCAGACATTAAAGGGGTTGTCCGGGATTTATAATATTGAGGACTTATCCTCAGGATAGGTCATCAATATTAGATCGGCGGGACTCTGCCACCCGGCACCCCGCCGATCTTCTGTAAGAGGTGATGGCAAAGACCATAGACCTCAGCAGCAGACAGCAACAGCACACGCTGTCTCCTCTTACATCTGATGGGCAGGGATGCTGGGTGTCGGACACCCTGATCTGATATTGATGACCTATCCTGAGAATAGGTCATCTATATTATAGAGCCCGGACAACCCCTTTAAAAGGGGGCATTTTTTGTTCTGGTGCACATTGTAAGGGGTTATTTTTGTACTGGTGCACATTATAAGGAGAATTGTTACTACTGGGGCACCATTTCATTTTTTGCCTCAGGGACCAGAAAGGCTAGGTGCACCCCTGCTTGTACCCCGCTCTCTGTAATGTCCTCTGATATCACATAATAACAGCCTTTATACACTGGGAGTTGTAGCCCTCTCCTCTTGTACCTCCCCCCCTGTTGTCCTCTGATATCACCTTATATCAGCCTCGACATCCTGGAAGTTGTAGATCTCTCCACTTATACCCTTGACTGAAATGTCCTCTGATATCCTATAATAAAGACCAGGATATTCTGGGATTTGTAGTTCTCTCCTCTTTTACCTCATCCCTGTAATGTCCTCTCATATCACATAATTACAGCCTGGATATGCTTGTGGTTGTAGTCCTCTCCTCTTGTATCCCCTTCCTGTAATGTCCAGTGGCGAGCCCAGGGGAGGGCTGGGGGTGCGGTCCGCCCCGAGTGCTGGCTCTCACGGGGTGCCAGGCCCAGAAGCAATGAACGCTTCCATCAATACGCTGACGCCCACATACTGTGGCGGGGCACGGGAGCAGAGCGCATGGTTCCCTGCCTGCCCAGCCGCCGATCACCGCCTCAGGCTTCAGGCCTAGTAGGCCTGATGCCTATGCGGTAGTGAAATCCCGACGCAGGCGTGCGTGATGACGTCATCGCGGCACAGTGAAGTGTCCGCGCCTTCCTCTGTGAGCAAGCGCCTGGACATAGATGAGTATTAAGCTTTTAGTTTGGGGGACACAGGAGGACATGTGGGGGGAAAATATTATGGTGGGATACTGTGTGGGGGCAAATTATTATTGGAGGGATTACTATGTGGGGGCAATAATTATGGGAGGGATTACTATGTGGGGGGCAAGTTACTATATGAGGCAATGTGGGGGAAACTACTGTGTGGGGCAAATTGCTGTATGGGGGAAATTACTGTGTGGGGAGTAGGGGAAATTACTGTGTTGGAGCAGTGTGGGGGACACTACTGTATGGGGCAGTGTGGGGGAAATTATTATTTGGGAGCAGTGTGGGGGAAATTACTATTTGGGGCAGTATGAGGTAAATTACTATATGGGGCAGTGTGGGGGAAATTACTGTGGGGGGGCAGTGTGAGGGAAACTACTGTATGGGGGCAGTGTGGGGGAAACTACTGTATGGGGCAGTGTGGGGGAAACTACTGTATGGGGGCAGTGTGGGGCAAATTACTATATGGGGGCAGTATGAGGTAAATTACTATATGGGGCAGTGTGGGGCAAATTACTATATGGGGGCAGTATGGGGTAAATTACTATATGGGGGCAGTGTGGGGCAAATTACTATATGGGGGCAGTGTGGAGCAAATTACTATATGGGGGCAGTGTGGGGCAAATTACTATATGGGGCAGTGTGGGGCAAATTACTATATGGGGGCAGTGTGGGGCAAATTACTATATGGGGGCAGTGTGGGGGAAAGTACTGTGCGGGGGCAGTGTGGGAGAAATTACTATATGGGGGCAGTGTGGGGCAAATTACTATATGGGGGCAGTATGGGGTAAATTACTATATGTGGGCAGTGTGGAGCAAATTACTATATGGGGGCAGTGTGGAGCATATTACTATATGGGGGCAGTGTGGGGCAAATTACTATATGGGGGCAGTGTGGGGCAAATTACTATATGGGGGCAGTGTGGGGCAAATTACTATATGGGGGCAGTGTGGGGGAAAGTACTGTGCGGGGGCAGTGTGGGAGCACAATATAGGGTGTTGTTATTATTACTCGGGGCACTCTAGGGGACATTATAGCTGCTGTGGACACTATAGGGACATTTGGAGTAATTTATCAAACTAGTGTAAAGTAGAACTGGCTTAGTTGCCCATAGCAGCCAATCAGATTCCACCTTTCATATTTAACAGCTCTTTTGGAAATCCAGTTTTACTTTACACCAGTTTGATAAATGACCCCAATTATGTCTACTGGGGTCACAATTTTTTCAGCAGTATAGTACCTGGGGCATTGGGGGACACAATTGGCACAGTATTGGGGTGGCAACAGGATGACACTGTGGGGACACCAGGATGGGGAGGTTGATGGAAAAATTGAGGAATCTAACGTGTCTGTGTAATAAACTCTGTAGAGATGAGATGCGGCTGAAAGAATTTGTCATGGCGGTCTAACGGAGGAGAAGAGGAAAGAGAAGGTCTACATGACAGGAGATGTCCCTGGATGTAATAGGTATGTGGTCAAGGTCAGAAAAAGGACCCGCCCCGGGTGCCAAACACCCTAGGCACGCCACTGGTAATGTCCTCTGATATCACATAATAATGACCTGGGCACGCTGGGAGTTGTGGTCCTCTCCTTTTATACCAACTCCCTGTAATGTTTCTTGACGCTGGTATATAGATTATGCTTTCAATTCTGTGTGTTTGGATCGTCACCCACTGTCCGGGATAGGGTGGGCATCCTTTGGGGTTAAGAAAATTAAGAAAGAGGTCCACCCTAACCTATTATATAATAAATTAGCTACATGTAGGGTTGCCAATTTTCCCAGCAGATTACCGGTAATATTGGCTAGGTTAGGCTACTTTCACACTGGCGTTTTGGCTTTCCGTTTGTGAGATCCATTCAGGGCTCTCACAAGCGGTTCAAAACTGATCAGTTTTGCCCTTAATGCATTCTGAATGGAAAAGGATCTGCTCAGAATGCATCAGTTTGCCTCCGATCAGTCTCCATTCTGCTCTGGAGGTGGACACCAAAACGCTGCTTGCAGTGTTTTTCTGTCCGCCTGACGAAGCGGAGGCAAACTGATCCGTTCTGACACACAGTGTAAGTCAATGGGGATTGATCCATGGCTATGTTACAGATAATACAAACGGATCCGTTTTGAACGGATGCAGACGTTTGTATTATCTGAACGGATCCGTCTGTGCAGATCCATGACGGATCCGCACCAAACGCGAGTGTGAAAGCTACTTAGTGGTTTACCAGGCAGGTGGCAACTCTGGTGGAGATCCAGCACCCCACAGATTAGCTGTTTTCAGCAGCCTGGAATCAAAACAGTGGATGGAGCCGGAAACAAAAGGCTCCATCCACTGTGCAGTGGCCTTAAAGTTGCCAGCATACTGCAGCTGGTAATGGGGTGGTGCTGCCCCTTTAAATTATTTCATCCATGCTTTGAGTGTAGGAGCTGGTGTGCCTGAGAATTCAGGGGAAGCCCCCAGTCATGTATGATGTCTGTCCGCTTTACCTGTATTCTTGTGTCTGATGTGTCAAGGGAACAGCACCAAGCAGGGATGTGGCTGACGACCATCAGATGTCTTGACTCAGTCAAGGAGAGAACACAGCAAGATGTAGTTGAGGGAAAGATGAAGGTTAGGAGCAGTGATGGCCAGTTCGCAGTGTTCGCCCGCGGGCTGCCATCCTAACTCACAAATCCGGCGATGCACAGGTAAGCCCTTACCTGTGCCGCGAACCGGTCTGAAATCAAATGCGGTCACCGGGAGCAGGCAGTTCCGAGAACAGCCGCCGGGGCCTTCATCGGGCTTTTCTCGGAACTGCCTGCTCCCGGTCACCGCATTTGTTTCAGACCGGCTCGCGGCACAGGCACAGGTAAGGGCTTATTAGTGAGGACTTGTGAGTTAAGATGGCAGCCCGCATGTGTTCGCGGGGCGAACACTGCGAACTGGCCATCACTGGTTAGGAGGAGGGAAGAAAGTGTCTAATGACCTCCTGACAAGACAGCCCTGATCCACGTGCCCCGCCACATCTTGTTAGCTGGAGTTGTCAGAAACTGCAAAGACCTGTAACTATAGGGCTATGTGCCTCAGTGAAAGACTGACACCATCAAGCTGACTCTTCTGTTGCCCATAGTAACCGCCAAGCTTATAATAACAATGTAACAATCAAGCTTTGTGCCCAATAGTGACTGTAACCGCTAAGCACTGCACCTCCTGCTTGAGTAAAGTTAAGGTGCAAGTGTCCATCTCATGGCTGTACCAATCTCAAGTGGGGTCCCAGGATAAGGTCAAGGGTAACATATAAAACTGACCAGACCATGCTGTTAGTCTGTTCATTTACATGGTGCAGTCTGGAACAGGTTAAATAAGAGCCAGTGGTCTGGGTACTCGGTGTCGGCACGTGGATCAGTGTCTGTCAGTTAGAGTGAGTTCACATCTGCGTTCTGGATTCCGTTATGGCTTTCGTAATAATAATAACGTAATCGATAGACGGAAGTCAAAACGGATGGATCCGTTATGTTGCCCATAGACTTGTATCAAGGCGGAATGCAAAACCGAAGCCTTTAAGAGGCATTCCGTTTTGGTCCGTCTTCATAGAAGTCTATGGGAATCAGAACGGATCCCTCTGGTTCCCGTTATGCAAGACGGAAAACAAAGTTCTGTCGACAGGACGGAAACGGCATGGATCCGTTTTGATTCCCATAGACTTCTATTAAGACGGATCGAAACGGAATGCCTCTTAAAGGCTTCCGTTTTGTATTCCGCCTTAATACAAGTCTATGATCAACATAACGGATCCATCCTTCCGTCTTATGGATTCCGTTATTTTCCGTTATAACTATGCCATGACGGAATCTAGAACGCAGATGTGAACCCACCCTTACAGAACATACCTCCTGCTCCCTAAGAGCAGGAAACCGTGCGATCGTCCATAAATATATGGTGGCTATCCAAACTGGAGTATATAGACACAGTGCAGACAGGAAGGGGTTAATGGCCTCTCCAGTAAAGCACATTAACAGTCACTAAAGGGTTAACTCTTCGGAACACTGCCATACACATTAGTCAGAGACACCAGTGACATCACAAGCACGTGTGTCATAAGAGAAAAACCCTTGTAAAAAACAACCGAGCGGCCATATTTGATGTCGTACTTGATGGCCTGAGGACCTTGAGCTTGACTACCCCTGCCCACCGCACCTTGACGAAATTTGGAGGTTCTAGCAGGAAGCCCATCGCCCAACGGGAGAAAAGGAACATCCGCCTAGCCAACCAGATCAGCCCGGCTGCTGCACCCCCCCTTACTATTTATGTGGCAGCCACATAGTGGCATTACCCTCTAAGCCCAAGGGAAGGGCAGCCCTCCAGCCATGGTTCCCTAGAGGTTTCCTCCACAGGGGGTTTTCCTCTCCTGAGTGTTGAAGGGTGACTCTCCGTGAGTCTGGGGTTTGCCATTTTTAATATTTTAAATAAACAATTTGGCCATTTATCCCCCAATTAACATGTTCTGTGTCTTTATTCTGTTTCTTTAATTTGGGTTCTTTGGTTTCAGGGGTGTATGCATGATTTTTTCAGGGAGGATGTTAAAGGGGTATTCCCATCTGGGACATATCTGGTATATATTGATAGCATGTGCCATAAATGTCTTCCTCTGGGACCCACTCATATCTCCAGAACAGCGATTCGAAGTAAACGGAGAGCACATTGCGCATGCTCGGCATCCTCTCCATTCATTGCTATGGGAGTTCCAAAAATAGCAAGCATGCTTGGCTGTTTTTAGAAGTCATAGCAGTGAATGAAGAACAAGCAGCACAGACGCGGCCACCTCTCCTGGTCACCACTATGGGACTCCTGAAAACTGCCAAACCGATGCTGAGCTATTTTGTATTTCTATTTTTTTCGGGGGCCCCATCCTATAGATACAGTATGCCATAAATGTCCCAGATAGGCCTTTTTCAAGCTTGAAAAAGGCTCTAGTATTGAGCCGAAACGTTGCACCGCACGGGTGATTAAAGGAGTCATTTGTTCTTAATTTACCGGAGTGCTGTTCATTTTTCTGGACTATTCATTGGGGTAAGAAGCCTATTCCCTTAGGTGAGTGCACCCATTTTCTCAACATTTGCCGGTGCCGCCATTTTCTCAGATATACAGTACAGACCAAAAGTTTGGACACACCTTCTCATTCAAAGAGTTTTCTTTATTTTCATGACTATGAAAATTGTAGATTCACACTGAACTCATCAAAACTATGAATTAACACATGTGGAATTATATACATAACAAACAAGTGTGAAACAACTGAAAAGATGTCATATTCTAGGTTCTTCAAAGTAGCCACCTTTTGCTTTGATTACTGCTTTTCACACTCTTGGCATTCTCTTGATGAGCTTCAAGAGGTAGTCCCCTGAAATGGTTTTCACTTCACAGGTGTGCCCTGTCGGGTTTAATAAGTGGGATTTCTTGCCTTATAAATGGGGTTGGGACCATCAGTTGCGTTGAGGAGAAGTCAGGTGGATACACAGCTGATAGTCCTACTGAATAGACTGTTAGAATTTGTATTATGGCAAGAAAAAAGCAGCTAAGTAAAGAAAAACGAGTGGCCATCATTACTTTAAGAAATGAAGCTCAGTCAGTCAGCCGAAAAATTGGGAAAACTTTGAAAGTAAGGGCTATTTGACCATGAAGGAGAGTGATGGGGTGCTGCGCCAGATGACCTGGCCTCCACAGTCATCGGACCTGAACCCAATCGAGATGGTTTGGGGTGAGCTGGACCGCAGAGTGAAGGCAAAAGGGCCAACAAGTGCTAAGCATTTCTGGGAACTCCTTCAAGACTGTTGGAAGACCATTTCAGGAGACTACCTCTTGAAGCTCATCAAGAGAATGCCAAGAGTGTGCAAAGCAGTAATCAAAGCAAAAGGTGACTACTTTGAAGAACCTAGAATATGACATATTTTCAGTTGTTTCACACTTGTTTGTTATGTATATAATTCCACATGTGTTAATTCATAGTTTTGATGCCTTCATAGTCATAAAAATAAAGAAATCTCTTTGAATGAGAAGGTGTGTCCAAACTTTTGGTCTGTACTGTATATATATATATATATATATATATGTATATAGAAAACACAAATAGTGCAGCAGCACAGTCAGATGTGGTGTACCAGGTGCAAAATCCCCACAGAGGCCGGCTCTTCCTCCACGAAATATACAGTCATGTGAAAAAATTAGGACACCCTTTGAAAGCATGTGGTTTTTTTGTAACATTTTTAATAAATGGTTATTTCATCTCCGTTTCAACAATACAGAGAGATTAAAGTAATCCGACTAAACAAAGAAAACTGAAGAAAAGTCTTTTCAAGATCTTCTGTAAATGTCATTCTACAAAAATGCCTATTCTAACTGAGGAAAAAGATAGGACACCCTTGCCCCTAATAGCGAGTGTTACCTCCTTTGGCTGAAATAACTGCAGTGAGACGGTTCTTGTAGCCATCTACCAGTCTTCGAGATCGGTCTGAGGAAATTTTACCCCACTACTCAATGCAGAACTTTTTCAGCTGTGAGATGTTTGAGGGGTTTCTTGCACGTACAGCCCTTTTCAAGTCACCCCACAGCATCTCAATGGGATTCAAATCTGGACTTTGACTTGGCAATTCCAGGACTCTCCATTTCTTCTTTTTCAGCCAATCTTTGGTTGATTTACTAGTATGTTTTGGGTCATTGTCATGTTGCATGGTCCAGTTCCGCTTCAGCTTTAATTTTCTAACTGATGGTCTCACATGTTCTTCAAGCACCTTCTGATACACAGTAGAATTCATCGTGGATTCTATGATGGTGAGCTGACCAGGTCCTGCTGCAGCAAAGCAGCCCCAAACCATGACACTTCCACCTCCATGCTTCACAGTTGGTATGAGGTTCTTTTCTTGGAATGCTGTGTTTGGTTTACGCCAAACATGTCCTCTGCTGTTGTGTCCAAATAATTCAATTTTGGACTCATCTGTCCAAAGAACATTATTCCAGAAGTCCTGGTCTTTGTCAACTTTATCGCTGGCAAATGTCAGTCTGGCCTCGATGTTTCTCTTGGAAAGCAAAGGTTTCCTCCTTGCACACCTCCCATGCAAGTTAAACTTGTACAGTCTCTTTCTGATTGTAGAGGCATGTACTTCTACATCAACAGTAGCCAGAGCCTGCTGTAGTTCTCGAGATGACACTTTAGGGTTTTTGGATACCTCTTTTAGCATCTTGCGGTCTGCTCTTGGGGTGAACTTGCTGGGGCGACCAGTCCTGGGCATGTTGGCAGTTGTTTTGAAAGCCCTCCACTTGTAGACTATCTTCCGGACAGTGGAATGGCTGATTTCAAAATCTTTTGAGATCTTTTTAAATCCCTTCCCAGACTCATAGGCTGCTACAATCTTTTTTCTGAAGTCCTCTGACAGCTCTTTTGCTCTCACCATGGTGCTCACTCTCACTTCAACAGTCAGGAGCACACCAAACTAAATGTCTGAGGTTTAAATAGGGCAAGCCTCATTCAACATGCAGAGTAACGATCTACTAATTATGTGCACCTGGTGTGATATACCTGTGTGAGATCTGAGCCAATTTAAGAGGGAATACATGTGAGGGTGTCCTATCTTTTTCCTCAGTTAGAATAGGCATTTTTGTAGAATGACATTTACAGAAGATCTTGAAAAGACTTTTCTTCAGTTTTCTTTGTTTAGTTGGATTACTTTAATCTCTCTGTATTGTTGAAACGGAGATGAAATAACCATTTATTAAAAATGTTACAAAAAACCACATGCTTTCAAAGGGTGTCCTAATTTTTTCACATGACTGTATCAAGCGAATGATGAGGCAGCACTTCCAGTATAACGTGAACGGGTGAGGACCCCAAATTTATTAAAGCGACGTTTCGGCCTGCTCAATGAGGCCTTTTTCCTCCAGCTTGAGAAAGGCCTCATTGAGCAGGCCGAAACGTCGCTTTAATAAATTTGGGGTCCTCACCCGTTCACGTTATACTGGAAGTGCTGCCTCATCATTCGCTTGAGATATATATATATATATATATATATATAGAAAACAAAGAAGTAGGACTGCACTCCAAGATAGTGATAAAATCAGCAAGTGGTTTATTCACCCATAATATGGCAAGTCTTGCGACGTTTCGGCTCACAAGAGCCTTCCTCAAGCATGGTAACAGTGAAAGTGAGAGCATTATAAAGGCATTTACAAAGTGTCCAACCCATAAGGGTGTGGTTACAATCAATTACAATTGCAAACATACGATGCATAGCAATACAAATAAAGTGCATGTGCATAAAGTGAGCAGTGATATACAATTCATGACTAAGGGATGCCATCCCTACAAAGTGTATTAAAATGTATGTGATACTTCATCTAAGCTAAGATCACAATTATATAGGTGATAATATGATGAAGGTGGATCACAGAAGTCAAACCGTAGGAAGCAATGGGGCCCGCACATACCATGGCGTTCTTTGTGCGTATCCAGGTCCTCATTGCGCATGACCACACTGACATCATCCGATGCATCACAGTGTAAAGGTCAAGCGCTCGCGCTCTGCCTGGGTCGACATGAGAGCGCCATTTTACATAAGGGAAAGACACCTTAAGGTTACGTACAGGTTATTTATTTAACTGTTGTCCACACGGAACAATCATATCTCCGACCGCTGCAGGGATCTCCTACATATATCAGCAAATGGACAGGGGTCCCGTCCAAATGGGCGGGACACCTGACCAAAGCGCCACTACAAGCACAATTGCCATAAAAATAGCAGTCGTAGAGGGATGATCCCTCAATTGTACCAACAACCTTATCTTGTTAAAATATAATGACATATCTGGAGTAACGCATTAATAAGAGAACGCTGATGTCCACCTCGGGTCGCATAGCTTCCAAAAGGGTCTGATTCTAGGATCCACATCCAATTTAGTGAAAATATAAAATCCTAAAAAGCAGAGAAAAAATATTTTAGTTTCAAAATAGATCTTTTTCATAATTGTAGATAAATCTTTCACGGTTATCAAGCACCAATATACAAAAATGAGAAAGACAAAGCGCAAACATGCCAAGGGACCGGGGGTCAGCCACAGATCCTAGGTCTCTCACCTGAACTCAATATTGAGACCCCTGGGATGCAGGCTATCCAGATCATATATCCAGCGTAACTCTCTTTTCTTCAAGAGTGTCAGGCGATCACCACCTCTTCTAGGAAGCCTGACCTGATCAATGATCCAGCATCTTAGATCACGCTCGGAAGGCTGTTACCATGCTTGAGGAAGGCTCTTGTGAGCCGAAACGTCGCAAGACTTGCCATATTATGGGTGAATAAACCACTTGCTGATTTTATCACTATCTTGGAGTGCAGTCCTACTTCTTTGTTTTCTATACCATTGGGGATTGCCGTTACCCTACGTTGGACCTTGCACCCACATGCTGGCTGGTGCTCCCACTGGATTTTTTCTTCTCTACAATATCGGCATTGTGAGTGAGCACACCCGGAGAATTTACCATGTCAAACACGGAAACACCCAATGGCGGCACCTATACTGCTGAGGAGGTCGACCGCATCATGCGGGGCATTGAGGGCGATGCCTCATTTCTACAGGCTCCAACTGCCAAGGAACTCAAACGCAAGTATGTCGCGTTATCTAGGCGACTTATAGCAATGAAATTGCATATGGCCACATTGGGACAGTACTATAAAGATAAAAGAATCCCGAGGGGAATGCGTTCAAATTTACGCCCAAATCTGTTTCCGAATAATGATCTGTTTTGTAAACGTTTTGAAACACTATCAAACAGATATTCGCTTGATTATATTTTATTAAACATTGAGTTTCTTCAAACAGAAGTCGCTTCACTCTCTGATGATCTGGTGGAGGTTGAACGGACATTATGTTTGCAAATACCTGCTGATGACCTCGCACTATATAAAGAGGAAGTCAAAAATCAGCTTAATAAGTTTCAGATGGAACTGGAGGAGGGGAAAAGAAACAAATGGTCACGTGATGCAGATGATTATAAGCGAGGTGACATCTATACATGGCAAACTGATCAGCCATCTACGAGTTTTAATCGTGACAATAAGTCAAGGAGAAGGTTTACACAACTCCCTATAGATGAAGATAAAGCTTTTTTAGGGGTGGACTCGGACATAAAGAAAAGAAAAGATCCAGAACCAGGAGAGGAGGTCGCCGGTACAGAAGACAAGAGAAAACAACGTTACAACAGAACCAGACAACAATCAACAAAGACGCCATCACAGAGAAAGAGACAATAGTCTTTAATTTATCATCAGTCGAATTAACAGATGCCCAGCTAAGTGTTTTATCCAAGGGGCTTTCTTTTTGCCCGAGCACTAAGGTAAACTGGTTTGATCTAGAGATGGATTTGAATGATTTTTTTCGTTTGATTAAATTGAAAGTGTTCTTTAAGGGACGTTTTGCAAATACACAAATATGCTCCAGCGAATTCTCACTCAAAGGATTGAATTTAACTAACAAAAGTGCTTTTTTTCCTAATATAGATGAACCTGCGGTTGAGGCCTACATCTCTGCAGTTCAGAGAGACGTCAGAATGCTGAAATCCACATCAGGGGATGAGGCACGATTATGCAATCCTAATCTGACCACTGCAGAGATTGAGGCCCTTTCCGAACTCAAGAACAACCCCCTATTAACCATTAAGCCAGCTGATAAGGGCGGCGGGGTAGTTGTTCTTGACACATACAAATACATCAGAGAAATTGAACGACAATTAAATGATATAAATGTATATAGTGTATTGCAGAGCGATCCGAAATTTCGCATTATGAACATAATCAACAAGAGTCTTTCCGATGCGGTGGCCGGGGGTATCATAGATGAGGGATTGAGGGAGTATTTGACGGTGGGATCCCCCATCACTCCTGTAATATATGTACTACCTAAAGTCCACAAAAGTCTTGTGGACCCCCCCGGTCGCCCCATCGTATCTGGTTCTGACTCTGTTTTCAGTAGAATATCCATCTTTCTTGATAGGATATTGAGGGATTTTTCAATGGCCGGAAAGTCTTACATTAAAGACACAGGCGATTTTCTACAACAACTGAGGTCAGTTGAAGCTGGTGACTTGCACGGTGTCACTCTCGTGTCCTTTGACGTTGTTTCCTTATACACGTCAATAGGGCATGAGAAGGGCATCTCCGCAGTCAATAAATACTTGGATGGTTCACCCATAACACAGAATGCAAAATGTTTTATAAATACCCTATTGAGATTGGTTCTTGAAAACAATTATTTCTTGTTTCAAGATATCTTCTTTAATCAGAAACGCGGCGTTGCGATGGGGTCCAATGTGGCCCCAACGTACGCAAATATTTATATGCGCCACATGGAGGAGGACTTTATCTATGTATCCCACCACTTTCAACATGTTGTTAGATGGTGGCGGTACATAGATGATGTCTTCCTCCTGTGGTCGGGCACTGAACTACAATTGAGGGAGTTTCACACATATTTGAATGATATAGATCCTGATCTTCAGTATACTATATCATACTCTAAAACGCAATTGTCATTTCTAGACACGAACGTCAAGTTAATTGATGGTATGGTTGGCACAGGCTTATATGTCAAATCGACAGATAGAAATACTATCCTACGTTATGAAAGCAATCATCCACGCAGCCTGGTTAAACACCTCCCCCATTCGCAGTTCCTCCGTACGAAACGCATTGTTTCAGACCACACTGAGTTGGAGACTACACTGGATATGATGTCAGATAAGTTTAGGGAGCGGGGTTATCCTCGCAGATTATTAGATGCACATAAGAACAAAATCCTACATATGAATACTGAAATAACACATACCACCTCTAAAAAAACTCAGAGGATACCATTTATGTCCACATATTCTGGATGTAGTATGGAGATAGGACGTATCCTGAAGGACAACTGGGGTATCCTAAGCAGGTCTATTAAAGATGTACCAGAGTTTAAGCTTCCGCCCCTTTTATCGTACCGTAAAAACAAAAATCTTAAAGACCACTTGGTCAGAGCGGATGCAGGTCCAAAGAAAACCAGCATACAGCGGACATTGACACAGCCGGGACTTGGATGTTATCCGTGTCTCGGTTGTGTCAATTGTCGATATATATGTAAAACTAGATCTTTCACACACCCGCTTACCAACAAAGAGTATCCGATAAAGTTCCATCTAAACTGTTCCTCGTCATATGTAGTTTATGTGTTGGCTTGTCCCTGTAACCTATTATATGTCGGGGAAACTTCCACAGAATTGAAAGTAAGGTTGAATAACCACAGGAATTCAATAAGGAAGAAACGTACTGACCTACCAGTGTCCAGACATTTTGGATCCCTCGGACACTCCGAGCGTGATCTAAGATGCTGGATCATTGATCAGGTCAGGCTTCCTAGAAGAGGTGGTGATCGCCTGACACTCTTGAAGAAAAGAGAGTTACGCTGGATATATGATCTGGATAGCCTGCATCCCAGGGGTCTCAATATTGAGTTCAGGTGAGAGACCTAGGATCTGTGGCTGACCCCCGGTCCCTTGGCATGTTTGCGCTTTGTCTTTCTCATTTTTGTATATTGGTGCTTGATAACCGTGAAAGATTTATCTACAATTATGAAAAAGATCTATTTTGAAACTAAAATATTTTTTCTCTGCTTTTTAGGATTTTATATTTTCACTAAATTGGATGTGGATCCTAGAATCAGACCCTTTTGGAAGCTATGCGACCCGAGGTGGACATCAGCGTTCTCTTATTAATGCGTTACTCCAGATATGTCATTATATTTTAACAAGATAAGGTTGTTGGTACAATTGAGGGATCATCCCTCTACGACTGCTATTTTTATGGCAATTGTGCTTGTAGTGGCGCTTTGGTCAGGTGTCCCGCCCATTTGGACGGGACCCCTGTCCATTTGCTGATATATGTAGGAGATCCCTGCAGCGGTCGGAGATATGATTGTTCCGTGTGGACAACAGTTAAATAAATAACCTGTACGTAACCTTAAGGTGTCTTTCCCTTATGTAAAATGGCGCTCTCATGTCGACCCAGGCAGAGCGCGAGCGCTTGACCTTTACACTGTGATGCATCGGATGATGTCAGTGTGGTCATGCGCAATGAGGACCTGGATACGCACAAAGAACGCCATGGTATGTGCGGGCCCCATTGCTTCCTACGGTTTGACTTCTGTGATCCACCTTCATCATATTATCACCTATATAATTGTGATCTTAGCTTAGATGAAGTATCACATACATTTTAATACACTTTGTAGGGATGGCATCCCTTAGTCATGAATTGTATATCACTGCTCACTTTATGCACATGCACTTTATTTGTATTGCTATGCATCGTATGTTTGCAATTGTAATTGATTGTAACCACACCCTTATGGGTTGGACACTTTGTAAATGCCTTTATAATGCTCTCACTTTCACTGTTACCATGCTTGAGGAAGGCTCTTGTGAGCCGAAACGTCGCAAGACTTGCCATATTATGGGTGAATAAACCACTTGCTGATTTTATCACTATCTTGGAGTGCAGTCCTACTTCTTTGTTTTCTATACCATTGGGGATTGCCGTTACCCTACGTTGGACCTTGCACCCACATGCTGGCTGGTGCTCCCACTGGATTTTTTCTTCTCTATATATATATATATATATATACAGTATATATATAAAAAATCTATCTACCAGTAAGACTGTCATTGCCCATAGCAACCAATCAGCTTTCATTTTTCCAGAGAAGTTAAAGAAATGAAAGCTGGCCTCTTATTGGTTGCTAGGGGCAACTAGGACAGTCCTTGGTAAATGAGGCCTAAGATGTACATTGGAACAGGTCTTTTGCATGTCTCTACCATCGCAGTACACCAATAACACCACAAGTCACAGTCTCAGTGCAATCATTGCGCCCCTTTATCACTGAGCCCTCATACATTTAGTCAAGTGTCTGGAATTGCCTTAATAACTGCCAACCATAGTTAGTGCCAGCCACACCACCCCTACAGATCTTAGGCCCCTTTCACATGGGCGAGAATTCCGTGCGGGTGCAATGCGTGAGGTGAACGCATTGCACCCGCACTGAATCCGGACCCATTCACTTCAAAGGGGTTGCTCAGATGAGCGGTGATTTTTACGCATCACTTGTGCGTTGCGTGAAAATCGCAGCATGTTCTATATTCTGAGTTTTTCACGCAGGCCCCATAGAAATGAATGGGTCTGCATGAAAATCGCAAGCATCCGCAAGCAAGTGCGGATGCAATGCGATTTTCACGCATGGTTGCTAGGAGATGATGTACATAAATTGATAAAAGTCTATTTGCTGTATTATTTTCCCTTATAACCTGGTTATAAGGGAAAATAATAGCATTCTTAATACAGAATCCTTACTAAAATGTGGCTTTAGGGGTTAAAAAAAATAATAATATTAACTCACCTCATCCTGTTGTTCGCGCAGCCGGCATCTTCTTCTTTCTTATTCTTTCAGGACCTGCCAAAGGACCTTTGATGGCGTAATCGCGCTCACCACATGGTGAGCACGGTGACATCAGTGCAGGTCCTGCTGAATGAAGATTACGTCATCAAAAAGGTCCTTTGGCAGGTCCTGAAAGAAGAAGAAAGAAGACGATGACGGCGGCGCGAACAACAGGATGAGGTGAGTTAATTTTTTATTTTTTTTTAACCCCTAAAGCCACATTTTAGTAAGCATTCTATATTAAGAATGCTATTATTTTCCCTTATAACAATGTTATAAGGGAAAATAATAAAATATACAGAACACCTAACCCAAACCTGAACTTCAGTGAAGAAGTCCGGGTCTGGGTACCACAAAACGGCGTGGGTGCAAAACGCATTGCACCCACGCCATAAAAACTGAACATCGTAACACAATTGCGTTTGTTCAAATGAATTGCGCTGCTCCAGAGCAAACAGACGCACCATAAAAAGGCAACGTACTAACGGCTGTTTATCTTTATCTTCATATCGGAACGCAATTGCAGTCAAAACTGACTGCAATTGCGTACCTACTCACACGATTTTCCCTGATCGCAGACACAACGCATCCGGACCTAATCCGGACACGCTTGTCTGCAAAGGGCCTTAGAGTTGTGGGCCCACAGTATCCCTATTAGAGATAGTGAGCGATAATGCCATATAAGTGCCAACCAACGCTCCCATAAGATTCATCTGCTGTCTCTGTAACTGGCAGCCATAGTTTACCAAGAAATTCTAGCAATATTGAACCGATAGGTGTTTTCCACACTGATGCCAGGGGAGATAGCCCCAGTGCCCCAATAACTGCCAGCCACTGTACTGCATAATTGAAAGCCACTGTGCCCCACACTGGCAGCCGCTGAGTCTCCATAAGTGAAATCCACGCTGTCCCTACAACTCCCAGCAATACTGGTGACATAAATGCTATCCACACCGATGCCAAAGGTGACAACTAGTGTTGATCGAGCACCAAAATGCTTGGGTGCTCTAGTAGAACACCTCAGGATGCTCGGAAGTCAATGGGAGCACCAGAGCATTAAACCAGGCACCCCCTGCTCTGAGGGGAGGGTGTCTGGTTCACATAAAAAAGTCAGAAATTGATGGAAACACCACTGAAATGGTTCGGGAACATCATGGGGAGGATGTCTGGATGCATCCTGGACTCCCAGGTCGCTGCTGGGAACGATGTTGTCTGAGTAGTACGCCACTTATACAGAATGACAATAATACGCACAAAAGCGAAAATAAAATCGATTTTACTGGAAAAATTGTTAGGAAACATTCTTTCCTGTATATTTACTTGTATATAAAGTGCAGGTGCTGCTAAAAATTACAAGGAAGAGGCACTCCGATACAACCTGTATACCACATAAAGGAGGGCCTCATTCATATTGTGGTACAATTGATCAGGTAGTGGGACTCCTACACTCATAAAGCCTATGCACTAAGTGAAAGGGCTGCCAAAAATTACAAGGAACCGGCACTCCAATACACCCTTTGTTACACGTAAAGGAGGGCATCATACACACCCTTGAAAAAGTATGATTGATGGCCTGCTGGTGACCCTCAAAAACATTAGGAGCAAAGGCCTGCTGATCTGACCATCTAAAACATTAGGAGCAAAGGCCTGCTGGTGACCCTCTAAAACATTAGGGGTGAGGGCCTGCTGGTGACTCTTCAAAACATTAGGGGCGAGTGCCTGCTGCTGATCTGACAATCTAAAAAATTAGGGGCGAGGATCTGCTGCTGAGCTGACCCTCTAAAACAGCGGTGGGGAACCATTTTGCTGCCAAGGGCCATTTGGATATTTGTAACATCATTCGGGGGCCATACAAAATTCTCAATAAATTTTTTTTACTGCTGTATTTGGTCAAACATATAATTGACTTAGGGATAAGTTACAGAAATTGCACTTCAATTAAAATAATCTAGAGGGCTGTATTTTTGCAGCACAAAATAGCGCCTGCACTATATATATACAGTATATTACATACAATACAGGCGCCATATTGACCACACATAGCAGTCTAATTTTTAAGTTCAGAATGTTACTTATTTGACATTAATGGCAGGAAGCTAAACCCAGGGGGTCCAGAGAGGGGTTCACCCAGCTTTCACTCTCCCTGCCTCTTTCTTCGCAACTGTCCCTGCCTTTGTCCCTTTCTCAGCAAAATATCTGCCCCCACCTCCATCAGCCTGAAATCAGCCTCCTATCAGACCCCCCAGGCCTACATCAGCCTCAGATCAGACTCCCATCAGACCTCTAAGCCTCAGATTAGACCCCAATCAGACCCTTCCTAGCTTCAGATCAGACTCCCATCAGACCCTCAGCCTCAGACCAGACCCGGATCAGACGCTTAGCCTCAGATCAGCCCCCATCAGACCCCCCAGGGTCAGATCAGCCCCTATAAGACCCCCCAGCCTCAGATCAGACCTTCATAATACCCTCCCTAGCCTCAGATCAGCCCCCATCAGACCCTCCCCAGCCTCAGATCAGCCCCCATCAGCCCCCCTAGTCTCAGATCAGACCCCTATCAAACCCCAGCCTCAGATCAGACACCCCCAGCCTCAGATCAGACCCTCCCAAGCCTCAGATCAGACCCCCATCAGACCCTCCCCACCCTCCTTTAGCCTCAGATCAGCCCCAATCAGACATCAGATCAGATACTGTATTTAAGATAAACAAATAAACTTACCTCTCCAGCTCCGTACGGCGCTGCCTCTTGGCAGATTCACTTACCCTCCCTGTTCTTCTTCCTGCCGCACTATATTGTCACCTCACACCGCACAGCGTCAGGTCATAGTGCACGTCTACGTGCACTGCGTCCTGACGCTGGATGTGTCAGGACACAGTGTGGGGCTGAAAGAAGACCAGGGAAGGTGAGGACAGCCAGTGCAGTGCTGTTCTCACCTTCCTGTGCCTCCCGTATGCTAATGACCGCTTCCATAATGGAAGGGGTCATAAGCATTTTCACATTATGTTCTGGCAGGGGGCCGGGGGCCACATGAAATGATACCGTGGGCGGCATACGGCCCTCGGGCCGGAGGTTCCCCACCCCTGCTCTAAAACATTAGAAGCGAGGGCAGCCTAAAAAGCATGTTGATATGATGAAGGAGGGGGACGAGAAAATTAAGATTCAACCATATACCCTTTTTTGTGGTGGAAGGGGTGCATGGAAATGCAGTGTATTCAATACACCATAAAAGCCACATTTAAAGTGCCTTTATGTTCAGATGCTTTCCTCTGGTGAAGTAGAGAAGTCAGGAGCAATCCAGGCCTTGTTCATTTTGATAAGAGTCAACCGGTCAGCATTTTCAGTTGACAGGCGGATACGCTTATCAGTTGTTATGCCCCCAGCAGCTATAAATACCCGCTCAGACAAAACGCTGGCGGCAGGGCAGGCCAGCACCTCCAAGGCGTAGAGAGCCAGTTTGTGCCACGTGTCCAGCTTGGACACCCAATAGTTGTAAGGCACTGAGGGATCATTGAGGACGCAGACATGATCTGCTACGTACTCCTTCACCGTCTTCCAAAATGTTTCCCTCCTTGTGACACTAGGCCGCGCATCAGGGTGAGGGTGCTGGCGGGGTGTCATGAAACTGTCCCAGGCCTTGGAGAGTGCTGCCCTGCCTCTGTTGGATCTGCTGTGTGTTCCCCTCATCTCTTCTCCTCGGTTGGCCAAGGAACTACGGACTCTGCTTCCAGTGTTGTCAGCTGGAAATTTTTGGAGCAATTTTTCCACAAGGACCTTCTGGTATTGCACCATTATGCTAGTCCTCTCCACCACATCAATGAGACATGAGAAGTTCTCTTTGTAGCGGGGGTCGAGAAGGGTGAACAACCAGTAACACCGGTCAACAATGATTTTGCTACTGAGAGAAAAACATGTGATTTAGGCCTCATGCACACGACCGTCGTTGTGTTCCGTGTCCGTTGTTTAGTTTTCCGTGATTTTCTGCGGACCAATTGACTTTCAATGGGTCCGTTGAAAACTCGGATAATGCAACGTTTGTCATCCGTGTCCGTGATCCGTGTTTCCAGTCCGTCCAAAAAATATGACCTGTCCTATTTTTTTCACCGACAACGGTTCGCGGACCCATTCAAGTCAATGGGTCCGTGAAAAAACACGGAGGCACACAAGATTGTCATCCGCGTCCGCGCGTCCGCGTCCGTTTTTTTCCTATCATTTGCAAGGCAAACTTGACTTAGATTTTTTTTTCACTTTTCATGTCTGGTGATCCTCCAAAAATCAAGCAAGACACACGGAAACAAAAACGGAAACGGATCACGGAACAACGGAACAGCTTTTTGCGGACCGCAAAAAAATACTGTCGTGTGCATGAGGCTTATACTAAACTGAGAGCACTGATTCCAAATATGAAATCGGAATTTGCCTGACACGTCTAGATTTTAACCCCTAAAGGACCCTGGGATTTTCCATTTTTGTTTTTCACTCCCCGCCTTCCCATAGTCCTAACTTTTTTATTTTTCCATTCACATAGCCTTATGAGGGCTTATTTTTTGCGGGCCAATTTTACTTTCTAATGGCACCTTTTACGGTTGCATATCATGTAGTAGGAAGCGGGGAAAAAATTCCAAATGGGGTAGAATTGGGAAAAAACGCAATTCTGATAAAGGTTTTTATTTTTATTTTTTTACACTGTACACTATGCGGTAAAATTGACCTGCTATCTTCATTCTCCAGGTCAGTACGGTTACAATGATACCAGACTTATATAATTTTTCTTGCGTGTTAATACTGATTTTTTTTTTTTAACCTTCGAGGATTTTTTTTTTTTTTTATAACCATATTCTGACCCCTATAACTTTTTTTTAGTTATGTGTACAGGGCTGTGTGAAAGCTAATTTTTTGCAGGACAATCTGTTCTTTTCAGTGATACCAATTTAAAGTGTGTGCGACTTTTTGATAAAAAAAATATTGGGTAGTTGAAGTGACAAAAAATGGCAAATTGGCTGTTTGTTTGTTTTTTCCCCATTACGCCATTTGCCATATGCCATTAATATTGTTATATTTTAATAGTATGGGCATTTTCGCACTCGGAGATGCCCATGATGTTTATTTATTTTTTTACTGTTTAAGTATTTTTATTTTAAGGAAACCCCCTTTCCTTAAAATAAAAAAACTTAAACAGTAAAAAAAAAATAAACATCATGGGCATCTCCGAGTGCGAAAATGCCCATACTATTAAAATATAACAATATTAATGGCATATGGCATATGGCAAATGGCGTAATGCGGAAAAAAATAAAAACAGCCAGTTTGCCATTTTTTGTTTTGATTTGAACTTTAATTTTTTTTATATTTGCAAAAACTTTTTTTTACCTTTTTTTTTTAACTTTTGGGTGACAATAACTGGCAATCATTAGATTGCCTATTGTGTTCATTGATGTCTATATAGACACCATTGAACACTTCATGTGCACTAAACCAATACAATGCTGCCACCTAGTGGCCTGTATTGGTATAGTCATCTAATAGGCACCGAAGCCTGCTTGAGGCTTCAGCCTATTAGATCAATTTAACTGGTTCCCCGATCTCAGCCGGGCAACGCTGGTCCCGGAAGTGCGCGACTTCTGCTTCCGGACTGCACAGATGCCTCTGTAGAGAAGGCAACCGTCTTATGCTCCTCCTCCTCATCCTCATTCAATTCGCGCTGAGAAGACGAAATGAGGGTGGTCTGGCTATCGCTATCACTGAAAACAACTACCTAAAATAAAACTTTTAATTAGATTTATTTAAAATGAAGATCCCTATCAAGGGGACCCAAAATTAGACATGGACAAATACAATAAGACACAAAAAGAGCAAATGAGGACCTAGCAGACGGCTGGTGCTGAGGAAGGGGAACGGGGCAACACGTCCAGATATCAGTGTCTGTCCCTGAGATATCCCTCAAACTGTCCTCAGCCCAGAGATGCACCTTGGTGGTAGGAGCACTCTGTCCACGTGCCTCGGCTGCCTGTCCTTATAGCGCCCTTGGTATACTAGCCCATATAGATGTCTGGGTACTAGTGTATACTGAGTACATTACACATACAAAACTAAATGTCATGTCACTTGTCCCGACGCGTTTCCCCTTTCAGTTACAGGAAAGGTTCGTCAGGGGACACAAGTGTAAATGTGTGTCATAAGTGGACACAAAATACAAAACTAAACCAAAACAAAAACTTTATAAAGAGACCAGTATGATACTTTTCTGGTGACGAGCTTTCGGTTCATGCTGATAGATCAGGGACGTCTGGCTTGGGGGGCTCCAGGGGGCAAAAATGATGTAGCTCCAATTAGTTCAATGAAACACACCTCCTTTTTTTGGTCTGGCTATCACCCTGTGTACTGTTTTCCCCTATTTCCACCTCTTCCACATGCAAAGCGTCCGCCTTCATTGTGAGCAGCGAGCATTTCAGTAGACACAGAAGTGGGATGGTTACGCTGATAATAGTGGCATCGCAGCTCACCATCTGTGTTGATTCCTCAAAGTTGCGTAAAACCTCACAGAGGTCAGACATTCATGCCCACTTGTGGCTTGTGAAGAGCGGCAGCTGACTGGAAAGGCGACGACCATGTTGCAGCTGGTATTCCACTACTGCCCTCTGCTGCTCACAAAGCCTGGCCAACATGTGGAAAGTGGAGTTCCAGCATGTGCTCACGTCGCACAACAGTCGGTGAGTTGGCAATTGCAAGTGCTGCTGCAGTGCTGCCAAACCGGCGGCAGCTGTAGATGACTTTCGGAAATGGGCACACACGCAGCACACCTTCACCAGTAGCTCAGGCAAATTGGGCTAGGTTTTAAGAAACCGCTGAACCACTAAGTTTAACACGTGGGCTAGGCATGGGATGTGTGTGAGCTTGCCGAGCTCCAAAGCCACCACCAAGTTACAGCCATTATCAGACACAACCATGCCTGGTTGTAAGATGAATGGCGAGAGCCACAGCTCTGCGGCAGTGTGCTGTTTGTCACCTAAGCAAATTAGTTTCAGCACGGCCTGTTGCCGCTTTCCCACTGCAGTGCTACACTGCTTCCAGCTACTGACTGGTGGCTGACTAGTGCTGCAAGATGACAATTCAGAGGTGGAAGTAGAGGAGGAGGTAGAGGAGGAGAAGGGGGGGGGGGGTTGCAGACACTAATGTAGGTGGTGGCGGAAATCCTGATGGAAGTAGGGCCCGCAATTCTTGGTGTCGGTAGCACATGTGCCATCCTAGGGTACGACTCACTCCCGACCTCCACAACGTTCACCCAGTGTGCCGTTAGGGAAATGTAGCATCCCTGGCCAAAAGCACTTGTCCGTGTGTCAGTCGTTAAGTGGACCTTCCCAAGGGAAAAATTGTGGTGGCTGGGCACTGAGTAACGAGGGACCGCCGCCGCCATCAGGCTGCGGAAAGCCTCAGTGTCCACAAGCCTAAATGGCAACATTTCCAGGGCCAGCAATTTGGAAAGGTGCGCATTTAGTGCTATGGCCTGTGGGTGGGTGGCTGACTATTTGTGCTTTCATTCAAAGGCCTGGGGTATGGACATCTGTATGCTGCGTTGGGACACAGAAGTGCATAAGCTAGCTAATGGTGCTTGCGAAGGTCCAGGTGCAGGGCGAGAGGCATCCAGGCCTGCGTCTTAGACAGGGGATTGGCCAGCACGTAACACAGGGGAAGAGGAGGCAGTGGTGTGACCCGCAGACACAGATTGTGGACCCAGGCGTTCGGCCCACCTATTACAGTGCTTTGATGCCATGTGACAGATCCTACTGGTGGTGGTAAGGTTGCTAGTGTTCACGCCCCTGCTCATTTTGCCCCTGCTCATTTTGGTACGGCACTTGTTGCAAATGACAATTATTTTATCGTCCGCACTTTCCTAAAAAAAACGCCAGACTGCGGAACACCTACCCCTTGGCAAGAGAGATTGCTGCAAGGGGATGCGCCGGGGAATAGTTGCGGGCCTGTTTGGTGTGGCCCGCCTTCTCCCTTTTGCCACCCCACTGCCTCTTCCAGCCTGTTGCGGTGCTGTGGATCCCTCTACCTCTGTATTGCTGTCCTTGCTCGGCTTGCCACCTTCCCAGTTTGGGTCAGTGATTTCTTCGTCCACCATCTCCTCTTCCACTTCCTCACTCTGGTCATCCTCCTGACTTGTTGACCTAACAACAACCTCACTTAGTGACAACTGTGTCTCATCCTCATCATCAACCTCTTGAGACACTAATTGCGATTGACTTATTGGCAACTGTGTCTCATTATCATCATCCACCTCGTGAAACACTAATTGCCGTTCCCCACGGCCATCTTCTTCTTGGGGTTAAATGACCTAGACCAGCATTATCTGGTGTCTGCTGTATTGTACAGCCAGAACCCGCCACGTATGTTAGGGTTAAACCCCTAACTGGCATGTTACAATGGTTCCCTCCACTGAACTTCTGAGGTGACACTTCTTCAGACCTCCCTCTCTCTCACACTCTCTCTCTAGACTAACCCGTTCCCCACTCTACTGGACCTCTTCTCAGTAGTTACAGCTCAGACTCTTAGGGGGAGATTTATCAAGATTGCCGCTTTCTGCGCCACTCTTGATATCACCTGTGCTGCTGGAGGATGTGCCTAATTTATGACGAGGTGTAGGCCTCATTCGGCAGTCCAGGCGCCGAAACAGATATCTTCGACAGCTTAGCTGCCATAGATTTCTGGCTTCGTTTGCAGCAGAAAACCGGTGGAGATAAATTTGTTGCTTCCCCTTCCTGTCCTTGCCACATCCCCTTTAGGAAAAGTGGCGAGGGAGCTGTAAAAACTGGGAGATGGGACTATTTTTTTTTTAAGTTACCATTAAAAAGTCGCAAACAAGGTGCAAGGGGATAATAAGGCGCTACACTGTATTACAGCTATTACTTTGTCAGGAGACATGCGTTATAACAGCTCCAATTGCCGTTATAACAGCTCCACCTCCTAGATATGTTGCCTCTAGGAGTTTTCCCTCCCCTTGCTACCGACTCCGACATGTTTACATTGAAGTACTGCCATCACATTTACAGGTAGCATTAACCAGACATTGAACACTTACCAGACAATTTGTCCTGTAAGGGGTAAAATGCACAAAATACTGTTGACGTAACATTAAATGATAAGGTGGGTACTGCCATCTCTTACAGGTGGTGGGGTAGCTATAGAGGGTGCAAGAGTAGCAGTCATCCCCTGCCCTTGGTACCTGAGGGAACCCAAAGTCTGCTCTGTTATATGAGAAAACACTTATTATATTGCACTAGGTTCAGATTTTGCATTGCATTCCTCCAATAGATGGAAGTTTACAATTTTGCTCCTTGGACATAGATTTGTGCGGCAATGCCAAAGGTGTAATGTATATTGTGACTCCTTAAGCAAGAGAACAGTTAGTCTGGGCTATTGGATGTTTTTGAGATTTTTTTAACCAGATTGTCTCGATTTCTTCTACCTCTGAAAAAACAGTTTTAGGGCTTGTTCACACGACCATGGGTTTTGGTCCACATCCGAGCCGCATTTTTTGTGGCTCGGGTGCGGGCCCATTCACTTTAATGGGGCCGCAAAAGATACGGACAGCACTCCGTGTGCTGTCCGCACCCTTGCTCCGTTCCGTGGCCCCGCAAAAATTATGAGGCATGTCCTATTCTTGTCCGTTTTGCGGACAAGAATAGGCATTTCTATAATGGGCCTCCTGTTCCGTTCCGCAAATTGCGGAAGGCACACGGGAGGCATCTGTGTTTTGCGGATCCGCAATTTGCGTACCGCAAGACACGGCACGGCCGTGTGAACAAGCCCTTAAAATGGTTCCCAGTTTTCTTTAATGAGGATCTGTCACCTGTCATGTCAATTTCAGTAACTACTTATACACCCTGTACAGAATTATTAGGCAAATGAGTATTTTGACCACATCATCCTCTTTATGCATGTTGTCTTACTCCAAGCTGTATAGGCTCGAAAGCCTACTACCAATTAAGCATATTAGGTAATGTGCATCTCTGTAATGAGAAGGGGTGTGGTCTAATGACATCAACACCCTATATCAGGTGTGCATAATTATTAGGCAACTTCCTTTCCTTTGGCAAAATGGGTCAAAAGAAGGACTTGACAGGCTCAGAAAAGTCAAAAATAGTGAGATATCTTGCAGAGGGATGCAGCACTCTTAAAATTGCAAAGCTTCTGAAGCGTGATCATCGAACAATCAAGCGTTTCATTCAAAATAGTCAACAGGGTCGCAAGAAGCGTGTGGAAAAAACAAGGCGCAAAATAACTGCCCATGAACTGAGAAAAGTCAAGCGTGCAGCTGCCAAGATGCCACTTGCCACCAGTTTGGCCATATTTCAGAGCTGCAACATCACTGGAGTGCCCAAAAGCACAAGGTGTGCAATACTCAGAGACATGGCCAAGGTAAGAAAGGCTGAAAGACGACCACCACTGAACAAGACACACAAGCTGAAACGTCAAGACTGGGCCAAGAAATATCTCAAGACTGATTTTTCTAAGGTTTTATGGACTGATGAAATGAGAGTGAGTCTTGATGGGCCAGATGGATGGGCCCGTGGCTGGATTGGTAAAGGGCAGAGAGCTCCAGTCCGACTCAGACGCCAGCAAGGTAGAGGTGGAGTACTGGTTTGGGCTGGTATCATCAAAGATGAGCTTGTGGGGCCTTTTCGGGTTGAGGATGGAGTCAAGCTCAACTCCCAGTCCTACTGCCAGTTTCTGGAAGACACCTTCTTCAAGCAGTGGTACAGGAAGAAGTCTGCATCCTTCAAGAAAAACATGATTTTCATGCAGGACAATGCTCCATCACACATGTCCAAGTACTCCACAGCGTGGCTGGCAAGAAAGGGTATAAAAGAAGAAAATCTAATGACATGGCCTCCTTGTTCACCTGATCTGAACCCCATTGAGAACCTGTGGTCCATCATCAAATGTGAGATTTACAAGGAGGGAAAACAGTACACCTCTCTGAACAGTGTCTGGGAGGCTGTGGTTGCTGCTGCACGCAATGTTGATGGTGAACAGATCAAAACACTGACAGAATCCATGGATGGCAGGCTTTTGAGTGTCCTTGCAAAGAAAGGTGGCTATATTGGTCACTAATTTGTTTTTGTTTTGTTTTTGAATGTCAGAAATGTATATTTGTGAATGTTGAGATGTTATATTGGTTTCACTGGTAAAAATAAATAATTGAAATGGGTATATATTTGTTTTTTGTTAAGTTGCCTAATAATTATGCACAGTAATAGTCACCTGCACACACAGATATCCCCCTAAAATAGCTAAAACTAAAAACAAACTAAAAACTACTTCCAAAAATATTCAGCTTTGATATTAATGAGTTTTTTGGGTTCATTGAGAACATGGTTGTTGTTCAATAATAAAATTAATCCTCAAAAATACAACTTGCCTAATAATTCTGCACTCCCTGTATCCCCTTTGTCAGGCATGGGATTCAGACGTTCCCTCCAATTCTTCAGATTCGGTTGCTAAATTTACAACTGGATCAGAGAACCGTGGTACCGGCTGAGTCCCGATCCAGTGCTCTGGCGGTGGCAGGGCAGCTGGAGATGTTCGCTTCCATTGCTTTGCGTGCTGCTGATAGTTTAGCTCCTTAGTTGGGTGGTATGTGTGTGTAGTGTATATATGGTATATTCATGTATGTGTACCATATATTGTGTATTTATGTGTATGTGTGTTGCATATATATGGTTTATGTATATGTAAAAATGTGTTGTGACGCCGCGTGTCTGCCGCTGAGCAGGGAACCTGTTGTTGAAAATTTGAATCCCACCCCTGCCCTTTCTCATAACAATTCTGGAGCATCTTTTCTTCTTACTCTATGATGTGCCATTCCTTTAGTATTCCTGCTAAAAGTTCTGAATGAATTACTAGCAGTCTGCAGTGAAGGTCCCGCTGGGTGTTACCAGTTGGGGGGTGTCCCTGGCCAGTCTGGCACTGACAGCACTGATTGGATAATGTCAGACTGTGCAGGAACACACCCCTAACTGGTAACACCTAGCTGGACCTTCATTGCAAATTGTTAGCAATTCATTCAACATAGAGTGATAAGAATAAATGCTCCAGAACTGTTATTCCATGGGGGGTGCAAGTAACTGCTAAACCAGACATTTCAGGAGAGGTCACAGTTCCTCTTCAAGCTTCGAGACCTTGGCAATGCTTCTCCATATAGCCATGGGGATGATGATCTTATTTTTAACATATATTTGCTTAAAACCAACAGTTGCTCCTTTTGCTTCCTCCTATTCAGAGTCCTTACTGAACCCATATCAAATCTGTAGCAGTCCCCGACCCATCATGTGCCACGTATAATACTCTTATGTGGCAGAGGATTGCAAGCTCTCTGCTCCCGTTCTCCACCACTATCCGCTTGCCATCCCATTGTATGTCTACTCAGTGCGTTAAGTGACTGGACAACCATGTGATTGCTCCATATTGGTCTCCAGTTTAAAACAAAGGTGGCAGACAACGCTGATTTCAGGCTATTTATCCCCATTCTTCAATAGAATAGAAGAATAGGAGCTGTGAGACGTAGAGTTTGCCTTGGGGACTGCCTCTATGCATGTCATCCCATTAGTAGTAAGTGATGGACCAATTAGTCCTGGGAATTCTCCGGAACAGCAGAAGCCGGTTACCATGGCGATTCAGCTGACATGGTCATGTACCATGAAAGATTAGGACTGTCACGCCAAGTTAAAGATTAATTTCATTTTCAAAGTGGTATAGAAAAGAAGAAGGAGTAACACATGTTCTCATTCCTATGTTACTGCATAAAGGGGTTGGCAAGGGAAGATGACTTACCTGCTCCCTGGAGTTGGCTCCCCGATCGATCCATTGCAAGCTTGCGATGGTCCACTGGACTCCAGCGATCTCAACATCTGGTTTGACATTGCTGCAAACAACCACAGGCCGTGGCGGTGTCTGGCTCATCTTGCAGCATGACAAATGATATCAAACTAGATGTTGACATTGCTAGAGCCCAGCGGAAAATCGCAGACCATTAGGAGAAGGAGCGGGGAGCCGGCACCAGGAAGCAGGTAAGTCATCTTCCCTCTGCAGGTCCAGCAGAATGCCCCCCCCCCCCCCCCCCCCCATTCTTGCACAACCCCTTTAACTACTTTCAGGACACAGTGTTGGAGATCTGAGGATCATGTCATTAACTGTTTACACTCTATTGTTACTTAAAAAAATTACAAGAAGCTTTCTGATCCAGAGATCCAAATCCTCTGCATAGACATAGATTTAAAATATAACATTTTTCTTCCTGCGGTCACCACTAGAGGGAGCTTAGGAGCTGCTGACTACTGTTTATACACTGAAGTCAATAACTGCAGGAACCTGGCCTTGTCAATCAAGAAGGAGAGAGAGGCGCTGGCAGAGGAAGCAGAAGAAGCAAGGGTGCACAGAGTGGCTCGGGACCGCCCTCATTGCACTTAATTGCACATTTGCATATGGATTAAAAATACTTTTTCTCCAGAATAAAGCAACAGATCAAAGTGAGCTAGCAACAGTGTATTTCCTGGTGACAGATTCCTGTTAAAGGGGTTGTCCCATCTTGACATTTATGGCATATCAGCAGGATATCTGAAGAACCACAAGAAGAGGAACAGAGAGCATACTGTGCACATGTGGCGTGGTCTCCATTCACTGCTCATCTATTTTCAGAAGTCCCATAGCAGTGAATGGAGGGGTATCTTCGCATATTCAGCTTGCTCTCCATTCACTTTGGGTCCCTGTACTTGCAATGGGACCTGCACCTAATGCCCTTTCTTTACGCTTTATACTGCAGCTCTGCTTGTTCTGACTGGCTCTTGTGTATAAGCAGAAGCCCACCAGGAAGTCAGTGCATAAAGAGCTCAGAGTTATGTTGTTAGTCTAGTTAGTAGAAACCAATATATTTTAAGAACTAATAACGAAGTAGTGTTTCAGTGACATCAGTGGTTTTCACCACACTTCATATTGGTTGTCTTAGATCCATCAGAACTTGTCCAGTCAAGCGTCTGTTCTCTAGCACCATAAATCAGATTGGTCATTACTGGTAATGAGTACATTAGTCTCACCTCTCTGCTGGTTTTACATTTATAATTATAAACTCATTGACCATTCGAAACATTCTTTGTCACAGAGCAGGTGGAGGAGTGAAACAGCCCCAGGCTGCATTAATACCTCACTAGATGTCATTATTATTACTAAAAGCATAGAGAAGGGTCTTGTGAGAACTAGGGTTAACTTAATTTGTGACAACGGGAATATGAACCAATTTGGTGGTGACGTTAGATACAATCATAGGGTTCATTAATAGGGAAATGTGTTGACTCGATATATGAAAGTCTGAAGGAGCCATGTAGTCTCTAGATAATTATGGTCACTTGAGTTTTTGCTTGACTGGTCCTTTCTCACAATACAGACCTGGAATGTCAATTCTGTCATGTTCACCAGCTGGAACCTAGCAAACTGTGATACAAGAACTAGTGAAGCACAAACTGCCTAGTCCCTGCTGGGAACATGTGAGAGCCTGAAGGTCCAACCAGGCTGGGGTTCCCCATGGTGATATTAATCCTGCTTGATGGAGAAGTCACAAGAACTGAGTATACATATAACCAATCTAGTGTGTATAACAGTACCATATCTCATATGGATTCGAGAAGAAAGTTTATATATACTGTACATATAGAAAGTATGACATGCAGCAACGACCCATTCCCTTCTCCTCTCTCAAAAAGAACTGCATTCTTAACCAGGAAAGGTTCTTGGCAATGGTGTTGTGGAGGATACAACCACTGGGGCCTTTGTTGACACAAAGAAGTTGCCAAACTATCATCTGTGCACCCAATATATGTTGGACATATGTATGGTATGATGAATTGATGTATCTTCAGTTTGATGTATCTAGTTTGATATCTGCTGTGTTGTATATAAAAAGGGGACCTAGATGTCATATGACTTCCATCTGTAATTTCGTAGCATACATAAAAGCAGTCCCCAAAGACTAGTAAGCTCCTATGTAAAGCTGGCTACCAGCTCTGGTCTGTGCCATCACCCATGGATGGTCCTTCCTACAGGCAACTTAGTGTTAACAATTGAAAGATGGAACTGACCCAAAGTTCCTATTGCCTTTTGATCATTTTAGATATGTGAAGGAGGATGGTGAAAAATTGCCTGGTCCCTCATCCCAGGTGTTGGTGGCATGCATCTGTTACACTAGGGAGGACCTCCTATTTTTTTTTATCTGCAGGGCACTTCTGTAGTAGCCTCTAAAACTAATATGCTCCATACATAATAAAACAATTTAAATATGTGGAATTTTGGAATTCATCATCTAAAATAAATAGCAAGTATTCAGTATAAAACTGAATTAAAGGCATGTCCTTCATGCGGGACGACACAATGGGTCTTGTATGTCCTCACTACCCAAACTTTGTTTCTCTGCAGCACAGCTCCATGTTTCTATGGATGTGATTTCATTCTGCAGCACACACTGCCCAATAAATCGTTCTCAATGAATGGCTTTGTTGTAAAATCCTGACGTGATCGAGCTTGGACCCACACACATGTTTATTAACCCACTGCACAGGAGAGGAAGACAATGCATTCTGTGCTGTAGAAGCTCTGGGGTCACACTGAGCACATAACAGTACCGTAGTTAATCCCATACACTTGTATGCACTCACCAACCCTAAATATGACATGCGGGGGCATAGCTAAAGGCTTATGGTTCTGATGCAAAAGCACAGCTTTAGCTCACCCGCACAACTTCTCATTAAACCGCCCCTCACGTAACTGTCACCTCTAAGCCTTGGCGATTGAGAAAGTTAGACTTAGATTCTGCCCTTTCTAAGGCTACTTTCACACTAGCGTTAAAGTTTTCCGGTATTGAGTTCCGTCATAGGGGCTCAATACCAGAAATATCAGTTTTGCCCTAATGCATTCTGAATGGAAAGCAATCCGTATTTTCTCCGGCCAAATGCCGTAAAAGGGACGGAACATCCCTTTTACGGTATTTGGCTGGAGAAAATACCGCAGCATGCTGCAGTATTTTCTCTGGCCAAAATTTCGGAACACTTTCCATAGAAATGTATAAATGCCGGATCCGATACCAAGTGTTCAGGAAATTGCCGCATTGATGGATCCGGTTTTCCGGTCTGCGCATGTGCAGACCTTTAAAAATGTGAAAAAAATTAATACCGGATCTGTTTTTCCGGATGACACTAGAGAGACGGATTCGGTATTTCAATGCATTTGTCAGACGGATCCGGATCCGGAAACAAATGATATCAGTTTGCATACGGATTTCTTGATCCGGCAGACAGTTCCGGCAACGGAACTGCCTGACGGATTCTTCTAACGCTAGTGTGAAAGTACCCTAAGCCAGGTACTACAGGGCCACAACAAATAAATATTAACATACAGCACCCTAATAATTATCTATAACACAGCCAGATATTCAGGGCCATATAGCACCAAGGTAAATAGTGCTAAATAAAATAACTAATATTAGGAAGCATCCAGGTCTATTGCACTGAATGTTATCTGTACCCCTGGTACCCTAGTGCAGTGAAAGGGTTCATACCAGTATCCCTGGTGCTGGTGGTCTATGGCAGTGAAGGTTTTAGTTTCAGGATCCCTGGTGGTCTAGGGCAGTAATTGCTTTAATATCAATATACTTGATGGTCTAGATCAGTGAAGGAGTTAATTCCAGGATTGTTGGTGATTTTCAGCAGTGATCAGGTTAAAGAGTTATTCCAGGATTTTACTATTGATGGCTTATCCTCAGGATACGTTATCAATATTAGATTAGAAGGGGTCTGACACCCCGCACCTCTGCTCATCAGTTGTTCTTTACTAGTTCTGCCAGAACTACACAGCTCCATCTATTGTGTGGTGGTGGAGGGAGTTGGGAATGGCAAAGCTGCTGCCATGGAAGTCAATAGGAGCAATGCTGCAGTAACAAGCTCCCTCCACTGTAGAGTAGATGGAGCTTTGTAGTTCCAGTGCCAACTACCAGCACTTAAGTTACTCTGAAACACCTGATCGGTGACAGCGAGGGGTGTCAGACCTCTGCAAATCTGATATTGATGGCCTATCCTGAGCCATATTGGAGTGCTGTGCCCGAATAGTATTTGTGTTGTGTGGGGGCCTGTTCCCCACATCTGATCCAAGCCTATAAATATGTTGTACTTAAAGGGGTTTTCCAAGTTATTATTATTGATGACCTATCCTCAGGATAGGTAATCAATATCAGATCGGAGGGGGTCCGACACCCAGCACCCCCACCAATCAGCTGGTTAAAGTGAAGGCTGTGCTCTGTAACAGCAGTGGTGAGCAGGTGTAATTACAAGTCGTTCCATTCACGTCAACAGGACGGCTTGTTCCTATTCAAGTGTATAGGAATGAGCCGTCCCATAGAACCAAATGGGAAGGCTTCTTGTAATTACACCTGCTCATCACTGCTGTTGCGACAGCGAGCAGGTAAACAATGAAGAGGAGGCAGCGCTGGGGTATGCCTTCTCTTCAACCTACTGATCGGCGGGGGTGCCGGGTGCTGGACCCCGCCAATCTGATATTGATGGCCTATCCTGAGGATAGGTCATCCATAAAAATCAATTGGACAACCCCTTTAACAGCTTACAGTTGCTGATGAACTACTTCTAATATATACTGCCAGTGTAGTGTAATATTAACCTCTTTAAGATGCAGCAGTTTTTATTTTGTTTAATCTTCATCACATATAGAGGGCCATAACTTTAACGTTTTTCAATTACCATATGAGGTTTGGCTCCCAGATGGAATGGCAAACCATCAACGACCCACGAACCCTCTCCCTCAGTCAAACAACTTTAGATGCCATAGTCGCAATTGACTGTGGCATCTAAAGGATTAAACAACTGGGATCAGAGTTGTTTGTTTAGCTTGTCCTACCTACATACAGACATACTGTGTACACAGAGATGCACATCATATTAGTACCATTCTGCGTAACATACATACTGTATATTATCAATTGGATGAAGTGTTCATATAAATAAAGGTGTTGTCCCATCTTGGCTTTTCATGGATCAGATGGGAATAACCCACAATAAGTGCCAGCCTGGGGTGGGTGGAGTTCTGGAAACGGCAGAGCGGCCGGTAACCGGTAGTGTGAATGAAAGACTGAGATGGGATGACCCATTTATACCCCTTTACGTGAAAGCACTGTAGGAGAGGCAAAATATTCATGTGTTTCTTCCTGAGGATTGAATTTCTTCCAATAGTCCAAAGTAGGTTAAGCACTTTTGACAATACTAAACTGCTGACAACACTAGGTAGGAGCTGGGGGGAGCAGTGCAAACATATATTTTAGAGCAGGAGTAAGGATAATATGAACTTTTATTCTGCCAGATTGTGCTCCTTAAGTGCACTGGAGGTGGAGCTCTGTACATTGAGCTGCCTCACAACCCCTCTCCTGTGTCCTGAGTCACAGTTGTACTGGTCTCCTAGTTGCATGCTACATCTATCACTCACAGAAGATGGGAAAGGTGGTGAAGGTTCAGAGAGCACTTTATAGTAAAGCTCCACCTTCAGTGCAGAATAAAATCAAATCTGGCAGAATAAAAGTTCATATTCTCGCAACTCCTGATGATAAAAGCTCCACAAAAAGTGTGTTTGTCCTGCTCTCCTCTGGCCCTACCTAGTGCTTTCAGCAGTTTAGTACTCTCAAAACTGCTGAAGGATTCCTTTTAAAGGGGTGTCTCATTACAAACACACACTCTATCCAAAGGGCTTCTTAGAATCCAATCACTGGGGCCCTCACTGATCATGAGAACTGGGGCACTGTGTTTTCCCATTTGAATGGAGCAGAAGTCAAGCAAGTGCACTGCGGCTCTATTCAACTCTATGGGACTGTCTGTGGATAGGGAATAAGTGTTTGTAATGGGACAACCCCTTTAAAGCATTGCTCCACTCTCCCCCTGACAAAAGATCATTCCCCTCAGTATATGTGCAGCAATTACCTGATCTGTTTCTCATTGGTGGTCTAGTAGTCTGTACTTTATATTCAGCGCTGTAATAGAAATCGGCTCTCCATGTACTGACTTCCTGGTGATCATGTGATGGACTCTTGTTTATACATCACAGCCTATCAGAAGAGGAAGAGCTGCCGGGGGAGAGAGAGAGAGCAGCAGCCTGAGCCAATGGTAAGACAGTGGGGGTGTGTTTCAGACTACCTGAGACTTCCTGTAGGCACTGCAGCTAACCTGTAGTCACAAATCACAGCTCTGACCTAATGAAACTGCAATAAAAAGCAGCCAAGAAGCAATCAGTGAGCAGGTGCTGACCGACATAACATATTTCTGGACTATTGCTTTAAATGAGCTTCATTGGTAGAAAATTAGATTCTAAGCTTCTCAGGTGAACATAATAATATTACAAGTGGTCATATGATGTGATTCCAGGTTGCAAAGTGTTAATCCTAAATTCCATGAGTTCGGCCTTTTCCTCTGTGGGTGTTCCTATGAATCCCATTAATCTGAGGACCTGCCTCCTTGCATTCTGTGAGCTGCTTCAAAAGACATTAGTGCACATATTTTTTTTTTTCATCTTCTTATTACCACTTTGTCCCCTAAGTGTCCTAGAGGCTCAGCCAAGTGGAAACATGAAGTTCTGGACACGCGAGTGTCCCATCCACATCTCAGCTTGGAGGAGCACTGTCATGAATTGCTACTAAACTGTTTCATCTTCCTTCCACCAAACTGCAGGCAAAGTGACTTGTGCTGAGACTTGGGACTATAGCCACCATCATCTCTCTGGACCTACATCTGCCTAACAAGGTTTTCTTTCATTTATTTGAAGTCATTGAACTTTATTAACACAATCATGGCTAATTCAGGGATCCAGCTCCTTGGCTATTTTTTGGCTCTGGGTGGATGGATTGGAATCATCTCCACCACAGCATTACCTCAGTGGAAGCAGTCATCCTATGCCGGAGACGCCATCATCACAGCAGTGGGACTGTATGAAGGACTGTGGATGTCATGTGCTTCCCAAAGTACTGGGCAGGTGCAGTGCAAAGTCTTCGACTCTCTTCTCTCCCTGGAAGGTGTGTAAAGTAACCCCCCCCCCCCTCCAAATATTAGGGGGGGTCATATATCTATGAACTTCAATAATGTGATTTTATAATGCTAATTTATGAATTTCATACCTGTAATTTTTAATAGCACCAGCATAACACTGTACTGGGGTTATCTGGGAGGGTTAGCAGTGCAGGTGCCTCTGGTGCTGGGTGCCAGGGGGATGCCAATTAGCGGCTTATAGTTGTATGATCATGACACATACAGGTGATGTACATATGTGTGTATACATACAATTTTTTTTTCTCCAGACATGTAAGAAGGTCATTTTATTATTTGAAAAAGTTGCTCAACTTTTTTCTCTCCCTTCCATAGAGTAACATAAAAACTGTATGTATCTATGGCAATTTTATCTCACAGTAATATAGCACTGTCAAGGAAAAAGATAGAACACATTAACTAAAATTGCATGAAAATTTCCCTTGTGACGCAACCACTTCTTACAGGTCACCACATGATACTTGTCACCATTTCATTTTTTTTTTGTTTCTTTATATCATTTATTATATCTGAATTTTAATAACTTTTTCGAATAGAATAAAAAATGTAGTGCAAATGAATACATTATCATAAATGAAAAGAAAGTAAATGGTGACAAATTGTAATAATTCTGTAATCTTATAAATCAGCATTTTATTCATTTCTTATAGTTCTGATTTATTTTATCTGTTGCTCTCTTTTAGTCTATTTTAGTTAAATACGCTTTAAGTTAAAAAAGAAACGTAAAGAAAAAGAAATGCATTTAGTAATCATGTACAAGCTTTACAGCACTGCTCATGGAGAAATCCAAGGACAAAGAAGAGTTTAACATTCCAGCCTAATTAGCCTGAGCGAGATTTATAAGGCACAATGCACATGTCCTAAGAATCTGGTGGCACATTACTGTATTGGTTATGATTGGAATTGTGAACGGCGAGAAAAGAAACAGTGATATTTCTGTGATATTAAAGGGCTTTGTCTCATCTGGGACAATGGGATCATATCGCTAGGATATGCCCCCATTGTCTGATAGGTGCTGGTCTCACCTCTGGGACCCTCACCTATCTTGTAAACGGAGCATTGAAAGTCATGGAGGGCTCACTGCGCTTGTGCAGCCACCACTCCCATTCACTTCTATGGGGCCGACGGAAATAGCCAAGCCATCTCGTCTAATTTTGGCTGCCCCATAGAAATCCATGACTTTCAACGCACCTATCAGACAATGGGGGCATATCCTAGAAATATGTTCCCATTGTCTGAGATGATACAGCCCCTTTAATATTTTTTACTCTGATTCTGTAGTTTACAGAAACACCCCATACGTGGTTGTAAACAGCTGCATAGGCACACCGCAGGGCTCAGAACGGAAAGAGCACCATATGTTTTTTTCGAGGGCAGATTTGTGGGTGCCATGTTTTTGGGTGCCATGTCACATTTGAAGAGACCTTGAGGTACCCCTACAGTGGAAACCCCAAAAAAGTGACCCCATTTTGAAAACTACACTTATTAAGAAATTTATCAAGGGCTGTAGTGAGTGCTTTGAGCCCACATGCGTTTCATAGAATTTAGAAACACTTGACTGAAAATGAAAAATGTTATTTCTTCCAAGAAAATGTTGCATCAGACCCAATTTTTTCATTTTCACAAAGGGTAACAGGAGAAAAACACCCCTCAATTTGTTACGAATTTTCTCATGAATACGGAAGCCCGGTGTTTGTAAACTGCTGTATGGGCACACAGCAGGGCTCTGAAGGTAAGGAGCGTTATATGGCTTTTGGTGGCACTGAAATGGCTTTCAGGCGCCATGCTGCATTTGAAAAGACCCTGAAGTGGAAACAGTGGAAAATGGCCCAAATGTGACTCTATTTTGGAAACTACACCCCTCAAGGAATTTATTGAGGGATGTAGTGAGTGCTTTGACCCCACATGTGTTTCAGAGAATTTAGAAACACTTGGCTTTGAAGTCAAAAAATTACATTTTTACATATTTGTACCCCAGATTTTTCATTTTTACAAGGTATAAGAGGAGAAAAACACCCACAATTTGTTACCCATTTTATCCCGAACATGGCAACACCCCATATGTGGTCATAAACTGCTGTATGGGCACATCGGAGGGTTCGGAAGGGAAAGAGCTAATGTGTACATTTTAGGCCTAATTTAGGGATTTATACAGCACTGGACGACAACTGCAGAGGTGAAGTAAAGATACCCTCAATAAGTGACCCCATTTTGGAAACCACAACCCTCACAGAATTTACTAAGGGTTGTAGTAAGCATTTTGACACCACAGTTGTTTTGCAAAAATTAATTAAACTGTAGAGGCTCTGGTGTGAAATAATAAATGGAACCCCCGAGAAGTTACCCCATTTTGGAAACTCCGCCCATACTAAGAGAAGGAGTGAGCATTTTGCAGATATGAATGAGCAGAGACTGGGCGGAATGAAAATTGCAAGTTTTCCACAGATATGACATGTCAGTGCCCAATATGTTGTGCCTAGCTTGTGCCATCTAAGACTCACACCACATCCTTTAATTGTTAGATGGGTTCTGCTAGGCATTGGAATGCTATAAATGTGAACGTAAACTGCTGTTTGGGTACACTGCAGGCTTCAGAAGGGAAAGACCACCGTGGCTTTTGCAGTAAAGAGTTTGATGAATTGGTTTAGGCGGAGAACCATGTTACTATTGAACAGCCTGTGTGGCACCAGTACAGCCATTGAATGAGAACCATAGTTTTTTTTTTTTTGTCTCAACGGTGCTGTGTGACGGCTTATTTTTTGCAGGATGAGTTGCTATTATCATTGGTTCTATTTTGGGGTACATACAAGTTTTTGGGTTTTGTTATTGCCACGAACACCGTGCCGGAAAAATTACATGTTATCTTTAGGCTACATGCACACGACCGTGTGCTACATGCACACAACACAGATGGCGTCCGTGTGCGTTCTGCAATTTGCGGAACGCACAAGAATAGGACAGGTTATATTTTTTTTGCAGGGCCACGGAACGGAGCAACGGACCTGGACAGCACACGGGGTGCTGTCCGCATCTTTTGCGGTCCCATTGAATTGAATGGGTCCGCATCCGAGCCGCAAAAACTGCGGTTTAGATGCGGACCAAAATAACGGCTGTGTGAATGAGGCCTTACTCTTACTCTGCTGGTCAGTGCTATTACAGAGGAATACATTTCATATAGTTTTTTTTTAAGTTTTGGCAATTTTACACACAGCATTTAAAAATATATATATATTTCTGCGTCACCATTTTCTGAAAGCCATATATTTTTTATTTTTCTGGTGATGGTCTTGTGTGAGGGCTCGTTTTTTTCAGGATGAGGTGACTAGAGATGAGCGAATCGAATCCCACGAAGTGGAATTCCATCCGAATTTCAGGATAAGGACTCTTTTTCACACGGAACCATTCATTCCAATGGTTCCGCAAAAAAAACTGAATGTACTCAGTATGCATTCGGTTTCCGTATTTCTGTTTTTCCGTTCCGTTGAAAGATAGAACATGTCCTATTATTGCCCGCAAATCATGTAACCGTGGCTCCGATCAAGTCAATGGGTCCGCAAAAAAAAGGAACACATACGGAAATGCCTCCGTATGTCTTTCGTATCCGTTCCGTTTTTTCGGAACCATCTATTTAAAATCTTATGCCCAGCCCAATTTTTTCTATGTAATTACTGTATACTGTATATGCCATATGGAAAAACAGAACGGAAACACAACGGAAACAAAAAACGGAACAATGGATCCATGAAAAACGGACTGCAAAATACTGAAAAAGCCATACGGTCGTGTGAAAGAGGCCTAAATTCGATTTGCCTAGAAGCCTAACTTCCTCCTGCTTCGTGTCAGCGAATCGATTTACCTGAAATAGTATAAAAAAAATAAAAATTCAGCCGGCGTGATGACGTAATCTCGCGCCGCACAGGATTTCGGCCGAGATCTTCAAACAAGATGGCGGCGGCCGTCCCGCCGTTAACAAATGAAGGAGGTAAGTTTGATTTAATAATTTTTTTATTTTTAATTTTACACTCAGATGCCGCGATCATGTATGAACGCAGTATCTGAGGAGTACAATGACGGTGGCGGCGTTATCGCAGCTCCCTGCCATTGCACCTGCTACTTACAAAAAAATGCGCTTCGTGACGAAGTAATTAGTCACATAGCTTTTTGATTGCTTGATATTATGATTTTTGGGAGGCGAGGTGACCAAAAAAAGGCTGTTCTGGCAATGTTTTTTTAATGGCGTTTAGGGGATCATGTGATATTTTTATAGAGCCAGTCATTACGGACGCAGCAATACCTAATGCTTTTTTAGTAATATTTTTCACAGTTTTTTCAATTGTAAATGGCTTGATGAGGGGAAACAGGCCTTTTGTACTTGAAACATATTTTTTTATTTTTATAAAACACTTTTTTACTTTTTATTTTTGTCCCACTAGGGGGCTTCAACCTTTGAGTGCCTAAACCCTTTTACAATGCATTACTATACATAGTGTAAAAGGTTTGCTTTACCTCAGTGGAGGAAAATTACTGTATAATGTATCACAACAAATTATGGAAATGGTGAAGTTCTACAACCTTTGCAAAACATTATATACAATTTCCTTAGACCGGGTTTAATTGCACAAAGATTAAAGTTGACTTTTGTGCATAGCGGGGGTATTGAGTCACACAATTTTGAGGGATCCTGGGATTAGCTATCAGCAGCAGTGCAACCACAGTGTCAATGCGTGTCTTGGCAGCTACAGACGTGAGTGATGTTCATGCAGGGCCGGTTCTAGGTGAAATGGGGCCCTGGGGCGAAAAATAATAAGGGCCCCCCCCCCATGACACTTGATGACTTTTACAGAAGAAACTGTATATTTTGGGGCACAGTGTAGGTTATATGTGTATAACATAAACATATATTTCATATGACAACTTACAATTACTTGGCTTGACCCTTGGGGATCTCGGACACCACTTCCACACTTTGGCCGCGGGCTCGGTGGAGCTGATGTTGTGTTTTATCCTAATGAGAAAGATTTCATAATAAGGATTTGGAGAATGGGCAGAGGGATAGCAGAGTAGGGAGAGGCTGGTGCTGCTACTAGGGGGTCATACCATGGGGGAGTAATAAAGCCCCCCCCAGTAGAAATAATTCTCCTTATAATGTGACAGTGCAAAAAATACCCCCTTGTAATGCCCCCAGTTGAGCTAATGTCCCAATAGTGCCTCCATAATGTGCCAGTATAAAATACCCCTATATAGTGACCCCAGTAAATGCCCCCATAGTGCTCCTCTCCCCCCTAGTGCCCCCCATAATGTACCAGTATAAAATGCCCGATATATAGTTCCCCAGTAGATGCCCTCAGTGTCCCCCATAATTTGTAAGCATAAAATACCCCTTCTCAGTGCCCCCCATAGATGACCCCATAGTAGTCCTCTCCCCCTTCCCCATAGTACCCACCACAATGTGTCCCAGTATAAAATGTCCCTATACAGAGCCCCCATATAAAATAACCGTTCTTTGTGGCCTCAGTAGATGCCCCTATAGTGCCACCAATTATGTGCCAGTAAGAAGTGCCCCCATAGATGTCCACCAATAATGTGCCAGTAAAATGTGCCCTCATAGATGCCCCCCAATCATGTGCCAGTAGCCAGAGCCCCCTATATCATGTGCCAGTAGCCAGAGCCCCCCTATATCATGTGCCAGTAGCCAGAGCCTCCCTATATCATGTGCCAGTAGCCAGAGTCCCCCTATATCATGTGCCAGTAGCCAGAGTCCCCCTATATCATGTGCCAGTAGCCAGAGCCCCCCCATATCATGTGCTAGTAGCCAGAGTCCCCCTATATCATGTGCCAGTAGCCAGAGCCCCCCTATATTATGTGCCAGTAGCCAGAGTCCCCCTATATCATGTGCCAGTAGCCAGAGCCCCCCCCATCATGTGCCAGTAGCCTGAGCCCCCCCCATCATGTGCCAGTAGCCATAGGGCCCCCCCATCATGTGCCAGTAGCCATAGAGCCCCCCTATCATGTACCAGTAGCCATAGGGATCCCCCTATCATGTGCCAGTAGCCTGTGTCCCCCTATCATGTGCCAGTAGCCTGAACCCCCCATCATTTGCCAGTAGCCACCAGTATTGTACAGAAGAAAAAAAAAAAAAAAAACTTATACTTACCTCCTTGGCAGCGATGCCGGCCTCTTCCGGCCTGTGTCCCGCGCTGTACGGCTCAGGCAGCGCGATGATGTCATTGGGCCGCCTGTGCCGGCCTCTGCAGCCTATCAGAGAACAGGAAAGGGACACACCTCTCCCTTCCCTGCCGCACAGCCATCTGTATCTCTGTCCTGAGGACTGCGATGCAGATGACTGGAGATGAGCGCTTCCACAATGGAAGCGCTCATCTCCGTGTGACACTGACTGTCCTGCCTGCCTAAAGTTAGTTGCGGGCTGGCGCGGGGGGCCCCTAAGGACTCGGGGGCCCGGGGGCAATTGCCCCCCTTGCCTCTATGGAAGCGCCAGCCCTGTGTTCATGGTTCTTGGTTTTATCATAGCATAACCAATAAGCAAACGTTCAGTCCTGATCCCCCATTTAACACCATCGTATAATTGTTCCAAGTGCAACAAATGCACAAAAATGTATTTGTCCAAATGCATTGAGCACCATTTTTGATCAGCAAGGACGTTTACTATTAGGTAAACCTGCTAACATTTATTAGAAGGATGTCTTGACAATTAGCTGATCACAAAGTCTCCAACTGCTGAAACCTCCCAGCAATCAGATATAATCTGGCATAAAACGTGAAATTTTTCTGCAGCGCCCCACAGGATACATCAAACATTACATGGTGCTTATTTAAATGAGTAAATTTTCTGTGTAATGCAGGACCTGACAGATCCTCTAGAGCAGCGGTTCTCAACCCTTTGGGGGTCGATTGGCCCTTTCCGGCGGGTCGCCTGAGGCTTATCGTAAAAACTCAAATCCGATGGTATATTCTAACCCCCAGGCATTCCCATGGTGACAGGGATGCTTGCCTGGGGGTTAGAATATACAGGGCCACGCCGATCACAGCAGTATATTTATAAACTAATCAGTAACTACTTTAACTTTAATCATTGCTCATTGCTGAGCTCTTTACTTGGATTATAATTTATTTGGATATGGGATATCTTACTTTGTCTTAGCTCCGGTAATAGCAGGCAGTGCGGGGGGTGGCGCTCACTCACTGACGTCACGCACCTGCGCCGCCTAGTGGGAGGAGCAGGCGCGTGACGTCGGTGAGTGAGCGCCGCCCCCCGCACTGCCTGCTATTACCGGAGCTAAGACAAAGTAAGATATCCCATATCCAAATAAATTATAATCCAAGTAAAGAGCTCAGCAATGAGCAATGATTAAAGTTAAAGTAGTTACTGATTAGTTTATAAATATACTGCTGTGAGCGTCGGGGAGGGAGATCTGTGGATGGCACTGTTTAGGGGAGGGGGGATCTGTGGATGGCACTGTTTAGGGGAGGAGGGATCTGTGGATGGCACTGTTTAGGGGGGATCTGTGGATGGCACTGTTTAGGGGGGAGATCTGTGGATGGCACTGTTTAGGGGAGGGGGGATCTGTGGATGGCACTGTTTAGGGGAGGAGGGATCTGTGGATGGCATTGTTTAGGGGGGAGATCTGTGGATGGCACTGTTTAGGGGAGGGGGATCTGTGGATGGCACTGTTTAGGGGGGGATCTGTGGATGTCTTTGTGATTAATTACTCTGCTTTAATTATGTTCAATTTGTAGCAATAAAAATACATCCTGCATATCAGATATTTACATTACAATTCATAACAGTAGCAAAATTAGTTATGACGTAGCAAGGAAAAAAATGTAATGGTTGGGGGTCACCACAACATGAGGAACTGTATTAAGGGGTCACGGCTTTAGAAAGGTTGAGAACCACTGCTCTAGAGCAAGATACACTCTTTGTAGCAACCACTCTGTCCAAGAGATGAGGACTCTGAAGAGGGCCACCCTCTATTAACTCTCAATTACCTAAAAAGGTATATGGAAATGGGGTTTCTAAACCAGAGGACCCCTTTAAAGTCAAACCAGTATTTGCCTTTAAATAAGCTATAAGGTTCCAGCCAGGGGCGCAACTACCATAGCGGCACACCATGCGACTGCTATGGGGCCCAGGGCAAGAGGGGGCCCAGTCTTAGTTGGGATCATCTCCTCTTCTACTAGAGGTGAAAACTTGGTCAGGACTCTACCCCCTAAGGCCCCATTCACACGTCTGCAATTTCGTTCCGCATTTTGCGGAACGGATTTGCGGACCCATTCATTTCTTTGGGGCGCATTTCCGGGTCCGCATTTCCGTTCCCGAAAAAAATAGAACACGTCCTATTCTTGTCCACAATTACGGACAAAAATAGGCTTATTCTATCAGTGCCGGCGATGTGCGGTCCGCAAAATGCGGAACGCACATTGCCGTGTCCGTGTTTTGCTGATCTGTGGTTCATCACCATGGTGAGGGACCATGTGATTAGACCTTGTGATGTGACGTCACCACAGGTACTTAGCCGGCAGCTCAACATTACAGAAGACAGAGATCCGCAACTACGCGATCAAGTGGATGGGGTGAGTTAATTTTTTTTATTTTTAACCCCTCCATCACTATTTTACTTTGCATTCTGTATTCAGAATGCTATTATTTTCCCTTATAACCATGTTATAAGGGAAAATAATACAGATCGGGTCCCCAGCCCGATCGTCACCTAGCAACCATGCGTGAAAATCGCACCGCATCCGCACTTGCTTGCGGATTCTTGCGATTTTCACGCGGCCCCATTCACTTCTATGGTGCCTGCGTTGCGTGAAAAACGCACAATATAGAGCATGCTGCGATTTTCACGCAACGCACAAGTGATGCGTGAGAATCACAGCTCATGTGCACAGCCCCATAGAAATGAATGGGTGCGGATTCAGTGCAGGTGCAATGCGTTCACATCACGTATTGCACCCGCGCGGAATACTCGCCCGTGTGAAAGGGGCCTAAAGGAACAACTTTTAGCAAATGAGGCAGTGGAAAAATGGCCCAAGGGTCATTGAAAAGGGTTTAGGCAGAAAACCTTCTGTCCTGGGTGGGGGGCCTGGTTCGATCCTTGCTATGGGGCCCTTACTTCTCTATGTACGCCACTAGTTCCAGCAATCAGACAGTATACCACAGAACTCAAATTACACATCATTGTCCTAATCTACATTACACCACTTCATAAACCACGATGGACAATCAGTGTTGCTCCTCTTATCTTGTTTATTCAGGACTTTCCTGTTAAAATACATGAAGGTTTGATACTTGCACTCATACTCTAGCTGTAAATGATATTAGCACCCATTGTAAACATTGTAAATTGTAGAAGGCTCAGAGATAATCCTATTTGAACATGAAGTAAAACACGATATGTCAACATTTTCCTTGCAGAAAAGGAAATGATTTGTGCAAAAACTAAAGTTTGGTTTCTACTTTGTCCAAATATCCAAATGTCCAATCAGTGTGGGTCGAATGAAGGGCATAGGAAAACTTTGAGAAGCATAAAACAAAAATGATGTAATTCTAAGGAAGTTTAACTCTTAAGGACTTTGTTAGTCCCCGTTGTAAGGAGCAATCAATCACGTGTTGTAGAGTAGGTGGCCAAATTGCATATTGTGCCCAGAAAAGTAGCCCTCAGCTCGTGTGCAGGTTCCTATTCCACTCACTTCACTGTGTGCTGTGGCCCCTCAGCTCTAGTTCTGCCATAGCCCTTCAGATCCCATCTATTTTCTTGCATTTTGTTGTGACCAGTCAACTATCTTATAAGAATTGGGGGGGGGGGGGGTGCCAACTCTTCCGAGCCGAATGATGTCAGAAGAATGAAGGGTCAGGAACTTCAACATCCCAATCCTTTGTTCTCATGTTAGATTAGCTACTGCCAGAGGTGTCTGGCAGCAGCTTATTCCCCTCTCTGCATTGAGAACACATGCACACTTGGCTGAACTGAGCATGCTTGTTTATGGAAGGGGTGTCGGAAGGAATAGCCGTTCCTTCGACAATTATTAAAGGTATATGCTAATTGGATTGGAACCAATGCAAGGATTTCTTCTCCAAACCTCCTGCAACCTTAGCAAACAAAGGTGTGGGGAATTAAAGGAGTTGTCTGGGATTAGGAAACAAAAACAGTGCCCCAACTGACCACTGGTTGTGTGTGGTATTGCAACTCAGCTACATTGAAGTGAATTGCGCTGAGCTGCAGTACTACCCCCAACATGACAGGTATGGAGCTGTTTTTGGGAAGAAGCAGCCATGTTTTTATCATCTTGGACAATCCCTTAACCTATAAAGAAAAGATTAAAAGCAAGCATCAAGTCCTTCTGTCTCAGGTGTGGTAATGTTATCCAGCTTCAGAAGGGGACCACATTTCGATCTTTTCTATGTGCCCCCAAGCTCTTTGTATAGCTTTGTACCAACCCACTTACACATCTTAATTAGGACCTATAATAAATTTGTAAAATGCTCACCAAATACAGCCGCAGTCACTACCCAATAGCCCTCATGTACAACCAATAGCTAAAAATGACATTACAGTGACTGAGGTAAAGAATGGCAATGTAATATCAAAAATGTTTAAATATATCAATCAAATCCAAATAAAAATATACAGGTAATGATATTAAAATATGGCATATATGCAATCTCTGGACGTGACATCCCAAGCCTAGGGTGGCAAATAGTATCTACCCAAACTATCAGAAGGTATTTGTACACCATTGGGCTACAATCCAGACGTCCAACTACAGGTGTTTCACGGACCTCACGACACCGCTCTCAAAGGCTATCATGGTGCACAGCAATACACCAAGGGAGACTGGACTGGAGGTCTATCCTCTTCAGTGAGTCCCACTTTTGATAGCCCTAGATTGCACTAGAGGCCATGTGGGCAATGCCATGAAGAGGCCTTCACAAGGGAGCGTCACACAGGTCCTACTCCTGGGATTATGGTGTGGGTTGGCATAATGACCCCTCTAGTCTTCATTTCAGGTACACTAGTAGAATGGCATTGCATAGATCTTGTTGTGGAACCAGTGGTACTGGCATTTCTCAAATGTGTCCGAGGGGCCATTTTTCAACAGGAAAACACCAGGCCGCATGCTGCTTGAGCTGCCGTGGTCTGCAGCATCTCTGATCTTTTCTACCATCAAGCACATTTTTTATGTCATTTTTTTCATTAAATATTTACTCCACTTAATTTAAAAAAAATTGTACATTTGGCAGAAATGTTACTGTAGGGATGCAGAAAGTTTTGTTATGGAGTCCCATGAGATCTTTGTACACCCCTGGCCACCCTCCGCAGTTCAGTCCCAGGTCTCCCTAGTCACCACACTCTTTAGAGTGAATTTGTCTGAAAATACTGTTTTTGTATTTTATTGTATATTTTCTACACTTTTGAATGACGTTCCCTAATGAGCCACTCAACAATAAAGCTTTTATAGGCCAATTACGCCATATTTACTCATTAAATCCCATGCTACATTCCCATAACTTCCAATCCTTTCATGTCAGTCATTCGTCTTTGTGCGGCTTTGGAGCCCTCTATATTAGATTAGCCCTCACTCTCAGTCCTTTAAAACCCCAAGAATAAAATTCAGACGTCTCTTAATAGGAGATGTAGAAAAACAAGGAGATTATTTCAGATCTGGAATGTATTTTGCCGACCGGCCTTTTTTTAATGCGGTGCTGTGATGTTGACAAGTCCCTTCTAATTAACCACAATTTAATTATATCCCATAAAAATTAACAAATTCTTGAAATATTTTCTCCAAGGGCGATATCGCCCAGAACCCCGGTGATAACTGTAGCATGTGACATTAGATATTACCCACTGAACCAGACTGGAGGTCCTAGTGTGCTATTGTCCTCTGTATAAAATAGTAATAATGCTATGTATTGCTTGTTGCTGCGCCGACACCAGCGGGGGTCTTGCTAAGTATTTTTATTGCGGTAATATTATGGTTCTCATTTATGTGTTTTTATATAGAGGTTATTTATTCCACTATGTCCACCATTAGGAGCCATAGAATTAATCATTATTAACAGTTCAGTAGCTTTGTATTGAGGCCCCATGCACACGACTGAATCCGTTTTGTGGTTTGCAAATCCGTTTGGTGGTCAAGGTTGCATTTTTTGAAGACTTATTGATTTCAAGCGGATGATCCATGTGCTTTCTGCATCTGTATGTCCACAAAATGTGGACCACGGATCCATTGAAAGCAATGGGTCCGCAAATAAAATGTGGACGGCACACGGCCCGCATCTGTATTTGTGGATCTGCGATTTGTAGACCATAAAACAGATAGTCGTGTCCATGGGGAACAATTCTTCAGGCTTCAGAGCTGAATTCTCCCAGGATTCCTTGCTGACTGTGTTCCACTACATAATGGGACCTATCATGTAAGGTACAGTTTTGTTGACTCTTTCCAATAGCAACAGGTAGAGTTGTGAATGCAGCTCTGGAGCATAATTGCTGTTTTTGGTACGGATTTGATGCAGATTTTCTGCTGATCTCTGCCTTCCTTTGTCCATACAATGCTTGTTAGGGTACTTTCACACTAGCGTTAAAGTTTTCTGGTATTGAGTTCTGTCATAGGGGCTCAATACCAGAAAAAACGCTCCAGTTTTGTCCCCATTCATTGTTAATGGGGACAAAACTGACTAGAACAGAATGCTCCAAAATGCATTCCGTTTCGTTTAGTTGCATTCCCATACCGGAGAGCAAACCGCAACATGTTGTATTTTGCTCTCCGTCCTGGGGATGCGGAGCAAAACTGAGCAAATCCGCCATGACCCCAATGCAGGTGACTGGGGACGGATCCGTTTTCTCTGGCACAATCTGCCACAATAGAAAACGGATCCGTCCCCCATTGACTTCCAATGGAGTTAATGACAGATCCATTTTGGCAATGTTAAAGCTAATACAACCGGATCCGGAATAATACAACCGAATCAGTAACGGAAACGTTTTTGCTGGACCCTGCTAGCGTGAAAGTAGCCTTAGTGATAATCTACATCGTGCTGTGTCCTTTAGGTATCAAGTAAACAGCTCTTGAAGTTAATATGTTGGATGCAGGATAATAAATGGGCAAGTAGAATAATCTGAGCAACTTGGACAAGGGTCAAATTGTCATGGGTAGGTAACTGGATCACAGCATCTCCAGGAAAGCAGACCATGTGGGGTGTCCCTGAATGCAGATGTTAGTACCTACAGTCTGGTCGGGCATGAAGTCCCTATCTACCACTACCATTCCTATTTTGCTGTTTGCTTAAATCAAATCAGCCCACATTTGCCAGTCAACTCTTCTCCCAACACTGGGAAGTGGCAGCCATATTGCCATATTTTTGCAATAGACCATACAGTCCCACCACAGTGCTTGTAGTAAATGTGAATGAGATCTGCACAAAAAGATAGGAACTAGGATGTGATTTGCTGGCTCCAGCTTGGGGGGGTCAATGTTATGCCTAAGGCAGGGTCGGAGTGGGACATCAAAGAGAGAATCTCCAGCCCTGCAGTAGGCATAACACAATGCAGTGGTCCAAGTGGTTGTTTCCTATGGAGCTTTTTTAATTCCTCTAACACACAGCATCTATACATCAATTATTATTACTGCCAATCTGTCTCAGGAAATAAACTTAGAAAAATGCAGCTGTCTTGAAATTTGAGTTTCTGGAATACCGTGAACTTATGTAATGAGCTTCAATTTGAAATCTGATTTTCCACTCATAGCAGCTTAAAAAAAAACTATTAAGATTTAGTCATTTTCAGCAACTAGTTGAAGAAAAAGGTCAAATATCTATTAGGTCAAATCCTCAAGGCTCAAACCACTGCCCTAACTTACAAAGGAATTTCCACATTAAACCTAGATATTACTGACCCAAAACAAGCCTTCTATGTGTTGTGTCTGGTATTGCAGCTCAGCTCCAATGAAGGGAATAGAGCTGAGCTGCAATAACACACACGACCTGTGGACAGATGTGGCGCTGTTTCTGGAAGAAGGTAGCCATGTTTGTCTAATCTTGTACAATCTGTAACTAAAACCACCTGCATGTCCATATGTGCTCTCAGCATATTGTAATGCTCGTTGTCCCATCTTTATCTGTGCCCTCAACTCTGAGAAATGTGGCTTTTAATTTTAGGCAAATTAGCACCTTGGTGCAACAAGGGTGTTGCCATTGCACCTCGTTGCACCCAAGGCTCCGCTTATTCTTCATGCCGGCCATGCCCCCACCACTTTGTGTAGACAAGCTCACCCCTGGCCCTGAAGTCTCGCGGCAGTGTGTATAGAGCGCGCCAGAGCAATTATATGTTGGCTGTGCTCCATTTCTAATTTGAGGTCATTTTTAAGATTAAAAGGGGTTGTCTCTCACTTTAGCAAATTGCATGTATCATGTAGACAAATTTAATACAAGCCACTTACTAATGTATTGTGATTATCCATATTGCTTCCTTTGATGGCTGGATTCATTTTTCCATCACATTATACACTGCTCGTTTCCATGGTTACGACCACCCTGAAATCCATCAATGGTGGTCGTGCTTGCACACTATAGGAAAAAGCACCAGCCTATGTGCGCTCCCACGGTCCTGGTCACCAAAGAGGCTGACGCTTTTTCCTATAGTGTGCAAGAACGACAACCACTGATGGATTGCAGGGTGGTTGTAACCATGGAAACGAGCAGTGTATAATGTGATGGAAAAAATGAATCCAGCCAGCAAAGCAGGCAATATGGACATTCACAATACATTAGTAAGTGGCTTGTATTTACTTTCTCTACATGATAAATGTCACTTGCTAAAGTGAGAGAACCCCTTTGAGCGAAGATCGCCTTAAAAGCCAGTAGTTATGCCATTAGGTTATGTTGCTAGAACTAGTAGGCATAGCGGAGAGCCTGGTGGGCCATTTGCCATGGCATCAATGGCACTGACAGCATTTTGGCAGAAAGATCACGTTGCAGGGTGTAGAAGAATCGGCCCCTGAACCTCTTACAGAGAATCGTTTTCCTTATTTTGTGAGGAAGGGGCACCAAACTTAATCTCTAAACCAGATGACTGACAACCTGCCATTGGTAATACCTGAGATGAGGGAAGAAAGGTTTTGTTGTCTGTATTGTGGAGCCCAAGCCATCTGAGAATCCAACATCAGGGACAGTGGGCACCCTGCGTCCAAACCATCTCCCCTTCTTGGGCCAAATCTGGTCAAATTTGGGTTTTTACTGTTTTGTGTTGCAAAAATCCAAGCAAATCTTCTTTTTTTTGTATCAACAATTTTTATTGTTTTTTTAAATATTAATACATAGCTTAAAATGGCAATTGAGAAATAGTACAGGTGTACATGGTACAAAATGAGAAAGTGTGTTATTACATCATAACATTGTAACATGACTGTACAGGTCAAAAAATGAAGGAACATAAATTAACATAAAAGAAAAGATAACTTGATGAAAGAACCAAACGTATGGTATAAATCTGGTTAGGTTCATGTTGTAGCTCACATTATGCCTCAACAGGATATGTTAGTGAGCCAAGAGTATAACCTTATTTGGAAATTTAAAAGAAGGGGTTTTAGGAGGGTTGTAGAAAAGAAAGTGTGAAAAATATATCTCAAGGGAAAGCTCTATAAGTTTTCCATGGAGCCCATATGTCAAGAAAAGCTGCACGAGTGCGGGTTTCCCAGTGGGAAAGTTCCTCCAATCTGAATATTTGGTCACCTTTTGAATCCACCTAGCTTCATCTGGGGGGGTCTGTGGATAACCATGCGCTAGCTACTAGAATTCTAGCTGCAGCTAAAAGAATAAGTAGTAAGGACCTAACTTTCCTGCTAATCTTATCCAGTCCTAAACTAAGCAAATCTTCTTTTAACAAAAGTCCAAATTCTAGAATTTCATAGATTTGTCATCTCAACCCAAAATTCCGAAAATCAGATAAATCATCTCCTCAAGTAAGCAAAATCTTTAGAAATACCTGTGTGGATCAATAATCTGTAGGTCTACATTAGCCAAAAGGTCTTTCCTCTAAAACTTTACTATATCAGTTCATGTATATCTCTATACTTATCCTGCAGTTCATATCCAGGCGACGAGGGCTCTCATGGTGGTGGCCATGCTGCTGGGATTCATTGGAATCATTATCAGTGTTGTTGGAATGAAATGTACTAAAGTGGGTGACAACAATCCCGTCACAAAAAGCAGAATCGCGGTGTCAGGAGGCATCCTCTTCTTACTTGCAGGTAATACATCGAAAAATGTTTAAAGTATTTTTAAATGTGGATGCTATGGTGCTATGCTTCTTTACATGAGGTCCATAGTTCACAGTAAAATTACCAGTAATCATTCCGAGGGACTGAGGCGACCCTCATGGGTCTCCTGCATGGGAGTAGGAGTAGAGTGTACCATCTGTCCCTCAGTATGCTATGCAAAGTCTTCAAAAGTACAGTCATGTCACTTGCCCCGGCCTATCGGGCCTTGGTGGTTTCAGTCCACACTGGCAAACTCTTTACAGATGCAGGTTAAAAAAGAACACATAGTCAAGCCATTTAGAAGCAATTAGGTGTCATGAGGAGTTGTGATGCCACCAATGAGATCAGGTCACTGGTGGATCCTCAACCTCCCAGATGGTAGGAGTTGTTCACACGTTTCAATGTATGCACCGGTTCCTGGCACATGTGGCCCCATTGAGCCAGCTTATACAAAAAGTGTGCCCATTGCCAGGTTGGTATATCTCTTTTTCACTTTAGGGAATAGCATCAGCGATAAAAATAAAGTATACTCTGCAGTATATGGCTACAATGAGGTCCTATGGGCAAAGAATGCCATGGTATGTCTATCCATTGGCATACATTGGAGCCTTCTGTCGGCTACATGCCAGGTAATACTCCAGAACCATACCTCCAATGAAAGGCACAAAAGCAACGTGAACAGAGCCTAGCGTATTGTGAACTATGGAAATGTGAATATATGGCTTGTATAACACACATTGCCATTGACGGTTCAGTATTTTCATTGGAGCCATGGGCTTAGCTATAGGGGAAGCAGGGGAAGTTGCTGCTTTGGGGCCTGAGCTCATAAGGGGCCCACCTAGGAAGAGGATTAAAATATTTATTGTCTGGGCCACCTCAACAGTATCATAAAATTAAATTATATACAATGACACTGTAGGAAATCAGAGTTGCACAGAAAAAGGGGGTTGTGAAGAAGTTTCTGGGGGGGGCATTCAAAAATTGGCTGTGGGGCCCAGTCATTTATGGTTACGCCACTGATTGGAGCCCAGGTACACCTCTCCTTCAACTCCATAACAAGCACTGATGTTATAGATGTCATCTCAACCCATGTTTCTGTGTTATGCTTGGCCAAAAGGGGACTGATCCTCAGGGTCCTTAATGAATCAGGCCATCCCCAGTAAAAGTTTGGGTATCCAGGCCACCGGCTCTGTCTATGTTACCTTTACACTGGCCAAACAGAATTCATTTTGAGCCTACAGACTGCTGAGATAAAAATCCTGTACTGTAATACTTGACGTCATCTTTTCCTTTTTCCTCAGGTCTGCTGACGTTAATAGCCGTCTCTTGGTACGCCACTCAGGTCACTCATGACTTCTTTAACCCGAATACTCCAGTGAATGCACGGTAAGGTGACATATGGAAATTCCTCCATGAGAATTAAATAACGATGACCTTTCCTCAGGATAGGTCATGAATATCGGATCAGTGGGTGTCCAACCCTCTGCACCCCCACCAATCAGCTTCTCCCTGCAGGCTCTCTAACTAGCACTGTGAATGGAACTGGAAGCACAGCTCCATGCAAAGTGTAGTGGCCGTGCCTGGTTACTGCAGCTAAGCTTCCACTGAAGTGAATGGGAGCTGAACTGTAGAACCCAGCATGACCACTACACTTTGAACGGAGCTGTGCTCGAAAGAACTAGTTCCAGCTGATTGTTGGGGGCACGGGGTGTCAGACCCTCACCAATCAGAAAATAATGACCTATCCTGAGGATAGGTGATCAATATCAGGAGTCTGGAAAACCCCTTTTATACTGGCACAAGATAGAGATACTCCTTCATTTCTAGTCTAAGGGAACTAGAGAAGTGATCTGATATTTTCCTACTGCTGCTCCACTTTTCGCCTACATTAGATATGACAAATATGGGTCAAATAATGTCTCTATAGAAACTGTCTACACCTAAGCTGAGTGCTGACCTGTAAGGTATACTGCACCTCATAGTCGTCCCAATTCCTGTACAGTTGTCCACTTTTACAACCAAGAGGGGCAGGGACAGCAGAAAAAGGTAAGTCTGTATATCATACTGGCCAACATTTGACCTACTGCCTCTGAAAAAAGGGATAGTGACATTTTTGGACATTATCCTAACCCTTTAAACACTCCTATCCGTTTTGTACATGCCCCCCTGCCCCTGTCATTATGGTACCATGCCCCTCCGTTATGACGCCAAGCCCATATGTTTGTGCGCCAGGGTTGCATCTACTGACACAGAATTCTTGGGCCTTATGCATTTAAAGTATATGGAGGGCTTCCTTCCTGGAGAAAGCAGTGCTCCATGCTGGGGACTTGACAGCTCTTCGAGGAGTCCAGGAGGCCTCCTCTTTTTCTGGGAGCCTACTGGATGGTCCAAGAATGTTGGCAAGTATGGTTTATATACTGTGTCCAATGAGCAGCCAGTACGATTAAAGGGGTGTACGGGATTAGAAAAACATGGCAGCTTTTTTCCAGAAAAGTCTGATACTGCAGCTTGGCTCCATTAATGTGATCAGGACTCAGCTGCAATACCAGAGACAACCTATGGACAGGCATGGCACTGTTTTTGGATAAAAAGCAGCCATATTTTTTAATCCTGTACAACCCCTTTAATGTAAATAGGGCATGTGATCAAAGAATGGCTCTCCATCCCTGCAACCACAATCACCAGCCAACCAAACCTACCTAAAAATATAAGGGGGGTAGGGAGAATACACAGAGGGGATGTGTCATTGTATAGAGCACCCCAACGCTGATATGCAACACCATTGAAAATTGGTAATTTTCACTCTCTATTCTGCATATATTGAAGGGGATGGCCCACAAACAACATTTACTATTTATCCACAGAAGGCGTAATCACAATTTAATCACCGGGGTCCAACCACTGGATCCCCACCGATCATGGGGACAGGGATTCCTGAGTCCTCTGTCTGAATGAAATGATATCAAGGAATGGTGGGTGCACATGAGCAGTACCCTTCCATTCACACAGGGGGTTCATGATCTTGTGATCATGGGGGACTCAGCAGTCAGACCACAGAGATCATACATTAGGTGTGGATAGATGATAATTGTTGTTCGTTGTCCTGTTTGCGGGGGCAGTTACTTTTTCACATGAATGATAGAGGTGCCAAATAAGTTTACTTTCTTAGAGGGCTGTGTCTGGTATTGCAGCTCATAGTTATTTAAGTGAATTAGGTTAAGCTTCATTAGTGGCGCTGAGTCTAGTAAAACTGTGAAGGAGCATTGACATTGCCCCCTTCTATTCTTGTGTTTTATGGAAATGCTATCAAGGTTTAAACTTCTCACGTGGCCCTGTAATAACATCGCAGATTTCAGGCTTAGAAAAAGGTCTAAATGTAAGACAGCCCGACTGCTAGGAAGCTGTCTTACATTTAGAACTGGAGAAGGATCCGCCGAAGTTAGGGGTTTCTAAAGATTTTTTAACCCAAAATGAGTAAAAGACAATCATAAAAAATTGCCCCCAAAGGTGTATCCTCAGGATAGGTCATCACTCTCATAGCTGTGGAGGGCTGACTCCGGGCACCCCTGCATATCAGCTGTTTGAAGGGCCGCAGCGCTCAGATGACCGCAGCAGCCTCTTCCTAGTATGCCAAGGACAATGCTATACATTGTATATTGGCTGTCCTTGGTATTGTAGCTCCATCCAATTTAGGCCTCATGCACACGACCAGTCCGCAAATCGCGTATCCGCAAAACACGGATGGCTTGCGTGTGCGTTTTGCAATTTGCGAAACGGCACGGACAGCCCTTGATATAACTGGCTATTCTTGTCCGCAAAACGCGGACAAGAATAGGACAGGTTATATTTTTTTTGCGGACAACGGAACGGAGCAACGAATGCGGACAGCACACGGAGTGCTGTCCGCATCTTTTGCGGCCCCATTGAAGTGAATAGGTCCGCATCCGAGCCGCCAAAACTGCGCCTTGGATGCGGACCAAAACAACGGCCGTGTACATGAGGCCTTACTTGAATGGTTCTTAAAGGGCTTGAAGTAAAAATAAAGATAAGACATCATACAGTACATGACAACCTCTTTATAACAAAGCTAGAACCAGCCCTGTACCTCACATGGGTCCAGAGATCTCCACACTCACTGCTCTAATTGCTCTGTTAGATTATCTTCAGCCTGGCATCTCTGCCAACGTGTCCTTCCTGCTGCAGCTCTCCTCCTGTACCTGCCACAGCTTCTAACAGAACATATGGCTGGTGACAGTTGAAGATTTCAACTGAGCATGTGCGACCAGCTCAGTAACATGGACATAAAATGAGGAAAAGAACAAACAGCAGGTGGCGCTATACAGATACATTTTATTGAACAACTCACTGGCTATACTAAATTATTAATTACATGCAATTACAAAAGTATTCAGATCCAGGTGCTGGTTTGGAAAATGTAGAATATGCTTTGTGACACAATCCCTTTAACTGCACATAGGCCATATGACCAAAGAAAGTGATGTCACAGGCAGAGAAAGACGGTGGGGTTGTAGGGAGTAGGACGCCCACTAGTCAGATATTGTTAAAGGGGTTATCCCTCAAAAAACTCCACCTGCCATGGATGATTGACAGCTTTCTTCCAAATCTGTGTATAGGGAGAAAGTTAGGAATCAGAGGCAGAGAGGTGGACGGGGTAGCTCATGAATATCAAGGACTCCAGACTGAGAAGACTTCAGTGTCGGCTCACGCTGAAGCTGCTCACCAATGATTTTACGAAAACTACTTTACGAAAACAAAAAAAAGATAAATTATTTTTTATTGCTTCTTGTATTTTAAGCCTTTGGTAAATTGCCAAAAAGTAAACTTCCCACCTTTATTCTACAATGTCATTCATACAAATCCTTACGTTCATATGCACTTTTAAGAGTTAGTGTAATTCACAGCAATATACAGAGAATGTGCTGCCAAGAATTGGAAGACGATGAAATTTACAAGGTGCTTGGAATGTCTCCATTTTGAGAAATTATAGTTCAGGAAGGAAATGAGGGGGGGGGAGGAGGGTCTACAATGCACAGAGCCATAGTAATATTGCAAAATGTAGAAGTTCCTTTTAAGATTCTCTAGAACAGTGAAATGAAGATGCTATTACAAACTGACCATTCATCGTTTCTCTATAAATCTTGAGCTCAAGGCAAGTCAGTACATTTAAGTGCACCAAGGGCGGGCCCAAGACACTCTGTGCGCCATTGTTCCTCCTGATTAGTCTGTCAGCCCCTCCCACAGAATTTTGATTAACCCGGACAGACGAGATGACTATGTAGGAGGAGCAAAGGTGCACCAAGTGGCTTGGGTCAACTCTCGGTGCACTTAGCTGCTCATTTGCATATAGATTGTAACTACCTTTTCTCCAGACTGAAGCAACAGATCATTAAGTGAACAGTATCATTACATTAAGCTGGGCTAGCCCTACAAGGCATTGTGCCTAGTCTAAAGGGGTTATCCAAGTCTAATAAACACCTCCCAGAGTGGCTGACCCATGTTGGTGAACATACTTATCTCGTCCCTGCCACTGGGTTCGGTGTCGGCTCCCGGCCCGGCTCCTTCTCTCCCTGCAGCACTGAAAACAACATCTATCAATGGGAGGACACGTGACCGCTGCAGCCAATTACAGATCGCAGCATCAGAGAGAGGAAGAGCCGGAACGGGAGCGACAGACACAGAAGCCAGTGGCGGAGACCAGTACGGATATCCACTGTGGGTCGGCCACTCTGGGAGGTGTTTATTAGTCTTAGATAACCCCTTTAACGCTCGATTTCCTGGCGACAAACTCCTTTTAAGAACAATATAGTCACAATGCACCATGTTTCAACCATAATGTGGAAATCTCCCAGTCTACAATATCCTTCTTATAAACCCATTCTTGTATTGCAGGTATGAATTTGGCTCCGCATTATTCGTGGGGTGGGCCGCAGCCAGTCTCACCATGCTGGGAGGATCCTTTCTGTGCTGCTCATGTCCCAGTGGAGAGAGGCAAGGGCAACAATATTACAGACAGTCCCAACCATCAGCAACAACCAGAGAGTATGTGTAACACCCAGCCCAATTCAACTTATCCTAGTGCGCGGCGTCTCCACGTGTTCTCATCTCAGCCATGCCCAATGAGATGATGTGACTTATTACTCCTGTTTTTATACAGTTCATGTTCTTTATATTTTATTTTTAATTTTTCATATCTTAATATTTTGTAAATAAATTTAGCCTAATAACCCATCAATTATTATTACTGCCAAAGTTTTCAATGAACGGCTGCTATATCATTTGACTGATGTAATTTTTAAAAGGGGGACATTGAGAAGGCACCAGTTCTCCTGTGAGCACTTTGGCCTTCTCCCCATTCACTTCAATGGGGCTGAGTGCGGTGCAAAGCACAGCCGCTATGCATTGTACCGCCCTGTGCTTGATAACCACAGAGAAGGCCACGGCATTCACAGGAGCACTGGTGCCTTTTTAAACAGCTGATCGGCGAGGGTCCCACGTGCCTTTAGAGGCATTCCGTTATTCATTCCGTCCTAATAGAAGTCTATGGGCTGCATAACGGATCCGTCCCGTTTCCTTTATGCAGGAGAGGACTCCCCAGCATAACGGAAACGGGACGGGTCTGTTTTTCAGCCCATAGACTTCTATTATGACGGAATGAATAACAGAATGCCTCTAAAGGCATTCCGTCATAGAATTGCATAACGGAATCCATAACGCAATTTACCTTTTACCAGTAAACGAAGCGTGAACGAATTAGGTGTAGTTAGAGGATAGGTCATTAATATCAAAATCCCAGAAAACCCCTTTAATTTTCTGTGACACTATTAAAATCTTAAAATCCTGCAGTTTTCACACTAGCCACTAGGCCTAATAATATGATGAGACTCCGTGTTCTGTACAGGCTACGTTTTAGTAGTCATCTCATTATCATCAAAGATTACAATGACAAATAGCGCCTCTGTATAGAAAAGAGAGGATCCACCATTTACAATAGGTGACATCACAGCTCCTCCTGACCTCTGCACAGGTCACAGCTTAAAAAAATCTCCAAAAGAAAACAATGAAGTCCCGTTCAATTAAAGTCTATTATGTCTATGGCCCATGTGGCAGCTCTCAAATAACAGAAAGTCTTGACTTATTTTAGGCCTTGTGGCAGGGCCGATGCAAGGATTTTTGCCAACACAAGCAAAGCTACATTTTGGTGGCCCCGCCCCCGCAGCTCACCTGGCCCTGGTCCCGTCTGCAGCAGCTGGCTTCTGCTGTGTGTGGTCCTGGTATCTTCTCTCTGCTTCAGACAATCGCTGGTTTGAGGACCGTTTTTTTCGCCCTCTAGGTTTTAGAGGAGGATAATAAAAACATATTTTCCATTACACCTCAGGTCAGACCAGCCAATCAGACCCCCAATATTCATCAGACCTCAGCTCTCAGCCCCAATCAGACCCCCAATGTTAATCAGACCTCAGATCAGAACCCAATGTCAGACATCAGCCCCCATCCATGAGCCCCCCATGTCAGCCATTAATCCCCCCATGTCAGCCATTAGCCCCCAATGTCAGCCATCTGCCCCCATGTAAGCAATCAAGCCCCCATGTAAGCCATCAGCCCACGATGTCACATTTCTCCCCCTCCATGTCAAATCACCCCCTATGTCACATCAGCCCTCCATGTCACATTTCCCCCCTCCATGTCATATTTCTCCCCCTCCTTTTTGCATAATCCCCTCTGTCACATCACCCCCCATGTCACATTTCTCCCCCCATGTCAGATATCTCCCCCTCCATGTCACATTTCTCCCTCTCAAAGCCTCAATGTCACATTTTCCCCCTCCATGTCAAATCACCTATGTCACATCAGCACTCCATGTCACATTTCTCCCCCTCCATCCATGTCACATTTCTCCCCCTCCAAGCCATGTCACATCACCCCCTTCGTGTCACATCATGATCACATCATTACCCCCTATTGTGTCACATTTCTCCCTCCCATGGCACATCATCTTCCCCCTGGCCAGCCCTGGCCCTATCCCCATGTCACAGACTACAGACTCCCATCATGTCACCCCCCCCCTCCCTCCATTTATGATTGTTGTTTTTGTAAAAAAAATTTTTAAACACATTCTTAAACACAAGAAGGTTCATTTTTCCGCCCTTCCCCAGAGTGCGCCCTAAGGCAGCCGCTTGGTCTGCCTTATTGTAGCACCGGCCCTGCCTTGTGGCCAGGGTTCATGGGCGGATTGGGAACCTAAAGAGGCCCTGGAAAAAAAACTAAAAGTGGCCCCATGTTGTAGGTGGGTTCAGATAGACAGAAGACAGGCCAAAACAAGTAGCCAAGGAAAACTGAAGTAGGCGGGGCCAGCAATACTGTAGTGCAGCGCAGAATACGCCCTAGCAGAACCAAATACCACAGGACAGCACAAAATACTGATTCCCTCACCACAGTATTCAACTGTATCACCATCATGAGGACAGTAATACAGTTGAGTTCAGGATGGCACCTGTGGCCGTTCAGCATCAGATTATTACGTACCTGGCCTGTGGCCATCAAGAGGGCTTCAGTGGCCCCCTGGGAATCGTCCCACTGGGAAATTTCCTTGCAGAGTCTATGGCCAATTTTCCCCTGCCAGGGTTGCCAACCAGAATTTTTCTTTTTTCTGGACAACTCATCCGAAAATCATGGACAGCCAACCTTTTTACTGATAAATTGGAAAACCATAATAAAGATTATAAGTAACACACATGTATATCTCAATATACTGATAAGCCTCAGGTTGACAACCCTACTTGTAGCCAGTGTGAAAATTGCAGGATTCTAGTGTTATTTTTTAAATATAAATAATGATAGAAAATTAAAGAAAACATCAAAACTTAAAAAAAGTTCTACATAAAAGCTTTACTTAAACAATAGGTCGTTTTCTGATGACACATTCCCTTTAAGCAAGTGTTAACTGTAAATCAGTGAATCCCTTTTCTGTTTGTCGAGGAGTATCATGTGACATTAGAAAACTTGCCTGACTAGGACCGTAAAAAGAAAATAATAAATCTTAATTATATGTTGCAATTAAAATTGGAGTCACAACCTCTCATTTGTAACTTATAGTGTTCAGGCAGGGTATAACCCCAGACAATGGGAAGAGGTATAATGAGTTTAGCGTTTGTGCTTACTTTCTCAAGCTCAATAAAATGTGTAAAGCTCGAGTATCCCTCATATACCCTATAAAAGAATGGGTTACACTACATCAGCCTGTAATGGCAGCCATGTACCCATAACAGTCAACATTGTGTTAGAACATAGTAGTCACCATGTTGCTGTAGCACATACATTACAGTACCCGTTCCAGTGTGGAGCCGGTAAGTAGTGTTGCTACACTTAACTGCCTATTTGACAAACGGCTAGAGGGACCAGCTGATCTTGACCAGGACCTTAGTTTGTATGGTCTAGACTGGAATGACCTAGTGCACTCTCATCTACACTATTCCTGGTGTACTAGTCCCCTAGACTTTCTAAATCTACAGTATCACCCGCTCAACGCGTATCTGTGCAAGAGTAACCTCGCACGTCATCAGGAGCAGGTGTAGTAGCAGAGTATTGATTGCTGAATATCTGTCGATACTCTGCTACTACACCTGCTCCTGATGACGTGCACCAGGAATAGTGTAGATGAGAGTGCACTAGGTCATTCCTCAGGGATGCCCAACCTGCGGCCCTCCTGATGTGCAAAACTTAACTCCCAGCATGCCTGGACAGCCTATAGCTATCAGTCTACAGCAGGGCATTGTGGAAGTTGTAGTTTTACAACAGCTGGAGGGCCGCAGGTTGAGCATCCCTGCTCTAGACCATAAGTTCCTGGTCAAGACCAGCTGGTCCCTCTAGCTGTTTGTCAAATAATGGAAATTATACCTCTCCCCATTGTCTGGGGTTATACCCTGCCTGAACACTATAAGTTACAAATGAGAGGTCGTGACTCCAATTTTAATTGCAACATATAATAAAGATTTATTATTTTCTTTTTACCGTCCTAGTCAGGCAAGTTTTCTAATGTGAATATTGAGGACGTATACCGTTGACCATTTTCGATTGTATTAAGTATCATGTGACTCCAGAACTCCTTTATAAGAAAGGAACCATTTGGGTCCATTCAGCCTAGATGGTAGCACTGTTTTACCTACAGAACACACTATGGGGCTCATTTACTAAAAACTGGTGCTTCACGCTAGTCTTAGTAAAAGTCCCACTAGAGAAAGCTGCAACCAATTTGTGAAGAGGTGCAACCAAATTGGATGAAGCTTTCTTTGTGCCAGAAACTGAAACTCACGCCAGCGAGATGATGGATTGGATGAATTGTTATATTAAATGTGTGGAACACCAGTGGCTCCACCCCTTCTGTTAATCTAAATCCGCTTTTTCAAAAAGTGGCAAGAGCAATGTAAAACAAAAAGTTTACGCCAAAAACCTGGCGTAAAGATATTGTAAATGTGATTGATTCTCTATTTGTTTTCGAATGGACACTCAGACAGGAAGGTCCACACACTAAAGGTGGCCATACATTTAATAGCTGTGAGCCAAACATGTTTTTTCAGTGGGGAGAGGAGAATAAGCTAACTTTAGACCCCTCTGGCAGTGGCTTATCTCCCGTGAGTACAAAGGATTGGGCATATTGAAATCAACATGCCCAATCCTTCTTTGCCCAACCTTTCTCCCGCCATACTTGATGGATAATCATCTGATCCTGCCAAAATCTGCAGATTGAATCTACATTCATCTAATGACTATGGGCACCCTAATTGGAGTTACACATACACATGCCCAAAATACTGGAAAGCACAGATGGTCAGTGCTGCGACTGTCAGTCAATATACACTTTTTTCCATATGAAGCTTTTAATTGAACATTTACATGGTTTGTCCATAGGATAATCCCAGTTTTTGAACCCTCAAAAGGGTGAGGTTTTACTTAAATGGGTGTAACTTGTGTAGATGTGGGTAGGACCAGTTGGGTACAGTTGATTTCAGTAGGCCATTTTGGAAATCTAAATTTGGGATTATCACCCAATAATTCACAAGGAGCCGCGTTGACTGGCTTGTTCAGGATATCCTACGTGGCTAATTTCCTGTAACAGCAAGAGAAGTTACATTCATCAGCCCCATGTAAAGCATGACCCATGGGAGATAAAGTACATTCTCATTGCTAACCTCTAGAAACAATTTATATACAAATTATTTAAATATCAGAAATTTTAGCCCATAAATGATAAATAATTAAGGTCCAGTTTCAAATTATTTCTATTTAGAGCTAGATTTTGCATCGGAGCCACTGAGCCTCACCCATGGCAATTGTGTCACATATGGAGGGGAAATGACCAATGACCATGCTAGATATTTTTGGTGGGTAGTCAGCTGTAACTTAAATTTTATCAAATTTTTCATAAATTTGCAAAATTTTATCCTAATTTATAAAATTTTACAGTTATTATATGATCGGACATTGTAATACTATTGAATCAGGTGGTTTATGCTTGTGCATGGTAGTAAATGTTTGTAATGCTTTCGGTGAAAGGTAGACGGCCCACTAGATGTCCATCTGACGACCAGGTTACATCTCGTGTCTATGACCAACTTCAACTCCATTTTCAATGGAGGCAAATACACATTCTTATAAAAAAAAGATCCTACTTACATTTGATCTGTAGTACATCCAACCTCCATCATATGTTAGTGAACAGCTTTACTGGGGCAACTAGATTAGTGGTACATACCCAGTATGACATTTGTTTCCATCCTATCCTGCTGAAAACTTTTTGGTAATTCAAAAATGTCACTTGGAATTCCATAACTTTATAATGATTTACAGAGGTTTAGCTTTAAAGTGTAACTGCTGTTTCAATTTTTATACTGTATACCCTACAGTATATGTGGATTTGTGTTTTAAAATTTAATCATTTTCTGTTTCACATGATAACTCCTACAAATGTGTGCCACTTTACCAATCTGCAGGCCTCTTCTCACAGCGTTGTCATGTGCAGGCCATCTCCTCTATCTTAGGCCTCTTTCTCACCAACGTGTGATGGCCGTGCCTGTGCTGCGGACGGCAAAATGCAGGGGCATCAACCGTGGGCCACTTGAATGGGGTCCACGATCCGTCCGTTCTGCAAAAACATAGGAAAAGTTCTATATTTTTACGGAACGGAACCCCACGAAAGCACTCCGTAGTGCTTCCGTTCCGTGGTTCTGTTCCGCACCTCCGGATTTGCGGACCCATTCAAGTGAATGGGTCCGCATCCGTGATGTGGAATGCACACGGCCGGTGTCCCGTGTATTGCGGACCCGCCATGTGCGGGCCGCAATACGGCCACGGGGGACACACGGTCGTGTGCAAGAGGCCTTATAAACATGAGACGGATCGTTCACAGGAACGTGTGAAGCCCATGCTGTGGACCGCAAATTGCGGTCCGCAATGCAGGGGCACAGTCCGTGGGCAGGCGCATGGGGATTGCAGACCCATTCACTTGAATAGGTCCGCAATCCTTCTGTTCCGCAAAAAGATAGAGCAAGTTCTATCTGTTTGCGGTGCGGAACGGAACCCCAGAAAGTACTCCGTAGTGCTTCTGTAGTGTTCCGTTCCATTCCATTCTTCCGTTCCGCATTTCCGGATTTGCGGACCTATTGAAATGAATGGGTCCGCATCCGTGATGCGGAATGCCCATGGAACGATGCTCTTTTATTGCGGATATGCCCTTTTATCCGCAAATGCAGTCCGCAATACGGCAACAGGCATCACAAATTTGTGTGAATGAGCCCTAAGTGAAAATGTATTATTTACCCTCCCTTTAGCCCCAGCTACCTTTTTGCCTGTCACCTCTCCTGCTGTTCCCCCATGTGTCCGCTTCCCTTTCCCCCATTCCCTGCTGGAGGGGAGAGCTGTGTTGGAGCTGGGTAGGAGGAACTAGGTGAGTATTTGGCTGTATAACTAAAGTATAGGGGGCACCCATTGCTGCAAAAACATAGTCTAGGGCAGAGGTGGGCAAACTTTTTGACTCGTGGGCCACAATGGGTTCATATATTGGACCCGGGGGCCGGGCCAAGAGTAGATGGTTGCTAAGGCATAAAAGTCTGGAGCTAGCTTTGTTGTTGCAATTCGCAGAATAGATACTGTGCCAGGATATAGGGCCCCCATAGTGCCCCCCCCTCTTCTCCATAGTCCCCCCCATACTGTGCCAATTTATAGGGCCCCCATAGTGCTTCCTATTTTCTCTATAGTGCCCCCCATATTGTCCCAGTATATAGGGCCCCCATAGTGCTTCCCCTCTTCTCCATAGTGCCCCCCCATACTGTGCCAATATATAGGGCCCCCATAGTGCTTCCCCTCTTCTCCATAGTGCCCCCCTATACTGTGCCAATATATAGGGCCCCCATAGTGCTTCCCCTCTTCTCCATAGTGGCCCCCATATTTTGGCAGTATATAGGGCCCCCACCCCCTTCTTGCCACAGTATACTATAAATAATAAAAACAATAAACACATATACTTACCTTATGCTGCTGTCAGTGATGTGATGCAGGCCTGTGTCCAGCTCTGTACGGCTCAGGCGGCCTTTAGCCTTTCAGTGGAACGGGCAAGGGAGATGCCTCTCCCCTGCTCCTCCGCACCATTCATCTGTATCGCTGTCCTGAGGACGGCGATACAGATGAATATGGAGATGAGCGCTTCCACAATGGAATCGCTCATCTCCACTCCTGCTGCCTCCGGACAGCTCTGCGGGCCGGATAAAAAGGTCAGCCGGGCCGTAGTTTGCCCATCACTGGTTTAAGGGCACCTGGCTGCAAAACTATTGTATAGCAGCACTTGGCTGCAAAACTATTGTATGGGGGCACCTGTCTGCAGAAATATTGTATAGGGGGGCACCTGGCTGCAAAGCTATTGTATGGGGGCAGTGGCTGCAAAATATTATATAGGGGCACCAGGCTGAAAAATAATATTGTATGGGGGCACCTGGCTAAAATAAAAATTGTATAGGGGGCACCTAGCTGCAAAACTATTGTATGGAGCACCTGACTGGAAAACTATTGTATGAGGGCACCTGGCTGCAAAATAATTCTATGGGGGAACCTGGCTGCAAAACTATTGTATGGGGACACCTAGCTGCAAAACTATTATATGGGGACACCTAGCTGCAAAACTATTGTATTAGGGTACCTGGCTGCAAAAATATTGTATAGGGGGCACCTGGCTGCAAAACTATTGTATGGGGGCACCTGGCTGAAAAACAATTGTATGGGGACACCAGGCTGTAAAACTATTGTATAGGGGGCAATGGCTGCAATAATATTATATAGGGGGCACCTGGCTGAAAAAAAGATATTGTATAGGGGGCATCTGGCTGCAAAACTATTGTATGGGGGCACTGGCTAGAATAAATATTGTATAGGGGGCACCTAGCTGCAAAACTATTGTATAGGGGCACCTGACTGGAAAACTATTGTATGAGGGCACCTGGCTGCAAAATAATTCTATGGGGGAACCTGGCTGCAAAACAATTGTTTGGGGACACCTGGCTGCAAAGTAATTGTATGGGGGGCACTGACTGCAAAAATATTATATAGCGGGAAACTGGCTGAAAAAAAAAATGTTTAGGGGCACCTGGCTGCAGAAATACTGTGTAGGGGGCACCTGGCTGCAGTAATATTGTATAGGGGGCACCTGGTTGCAGAAATATTGAATAGGGGGCACCTGGCTGCAGAAATATTATATAGGGGTCACCTGGCTGCAAAACAATTGTATGGGGGCACCTGGCTGCAAAACTATTGTATGAGGGCACCTGGCTGCAAAAATATTGTATAGGGGGCACCTGGCTGAAAAACTATTGTATGGGGACACCTGGCTGCAAAATTATTGTATGGGGACACCAGGCTGCAAAACAATTGTATAAGGACACCTGGCTGCAAAACTATTGTATTAGGGGCACTGGCTGCAAAAATATTATAGAGGGGCCCCTAGCTGAAAAATATATTGTATGGGGGCACCTGGCTGAAATAAATATTGTGTAGGGGGCTCCTGGCTGAAAAAAAATGTTGTATAGGGGACACCTGGCTGCAAAACTATTGTATGGGGGCACCAGGCTGCAAAACTATTGTATGGGGACACCTGGCTGCAAAAAATTGTATGGGGGGCACTGGCAGCAAAAATATTATATAGGGGGCACCTGGCTGAAAAAACAATATTGTGTAGTGGGCACCTGGCTGCAGAAATATTAAATAGGGGGCACCTGGCTGAAAAAAATATTGTATGGGGGCACCTGGCTGCAAAACTATTGTATGGGGCACCTGGCTGAAAAAAATATTGTATAGGGGGCACCTGGCTGCAAAACTATTGTATTCGGGCACTTGGCTGCAAAAATATTGTATGGGGGCACCTGGCTGCAGAAATATTGTATAGGGGGCACCTGGCTGAAAAAAATATTGTACAGGGGGCACCTGGCTGCAAAACTATTGTATTGGGGCACCTGGCTGCAAAGATATTGTATGGGGGCACCTGGCTGCAGAAATATTGTATAGGGGGCACCTGGCTGCAAAACTATTGTATTGGGGCACTTGGCTGCAAAAATATTGTATGGGGGCACCTGGCTGCAGAAATATTGTATAGGGGGCACCTGGCTGCAAAACTATTGTATTGGGGCACTTGGCTGCAAAAATATTGTATGGGGGCACCTGGCTGCAGAAATATTGTATAGGGGGCACCTGGCTGCAAAACTATTGCATGGGGGCACCTGGCTGCAAAACTATTGTATGGGGGCACCTGGCTGCAAAACAATTGTTTGGGGACACCTGGCTGCGAAACAATTGTATGGGGGCACCTGGCTGCAAAACAATTGTTTGGGGACACCTGGCTGCGAAACAATTGTATGGGAGCACCTGGCTGCAAAAATATTGTATGAGGGCACCTGGCTGCAAAACTATTTTATGGGGGCATTGGCTGCAGAAATATTGTATAGGGGGCTCCTGGCTGGAAAAAAAATATTGTATAGGGGCACCTGGCTGCAAAAATATTGTATGGGGCACCTGGCTGCAGAAATATTGTATAGGGGGCACCTGGCTGCAAAACTATTGCATGGGGGCACCTGGCTGCAAAACTATTGTATGGGGGCACCTGGCTGCAAAACTATTGTATGGGGGCACCTGGCTGCGAAACAATTGTATGGGGGCACCTGGCTGCAAAACAATTGTTTGGGGACACCTGGCTGCGAAACAATTGTATGGGGGCACCTGGCTGCAAAAATATTGTATGAGGGCACCTGGCTGCAAAACTATTTTATGGGGGCATTGGCTGCAGAAATATTGTATAGGGGGCTCCTGGCTGGAAAAAAAATATTGTATAGGGGCACCTGGCTGCAAAAATATTGTATGGGGCACCTGGCTGCAAAACTATTTTATGGGGGCATTGGTTGCAGAAATATTGTATAGGGGGCACCTGGCTGGAAAAAAATATTGTATAGGGGAACCTGGCTGCAAAACTATTGTGTGGGGCACCTAGCTGCAAAACAATTGTATGGGGACACCTGGCTGCAAAACAATTGTATGGGGGCACCTGGCTGAAAAAATATTGTATGGGGGCACCTGGCTGAAAAAATATTGTATGGGGGCACCTGGCTGAAAGAAATATTTGTATGGGGACACCTAGCTGCAAAACTATTGTATAGGAGCACCTGGTTGCAAAACAATTGTATGGGGGAACCTGGCTGCAAAACTATTGTATGGGGGGGCACTGGCTGCAAAAATATTATATAGGGGGCACCTGGCTGAAAAAAGATATTGTATAGGGGGCACCTTGCTACAGAAATCTTGTATAGGGGCATCTGGCTGAAAGAAATATTGTATATGGGGCACCTGGCTGCAAAACTATTGTATGGGGGCACCTGGCTGCAAAACTATTGTATGGGGGCACCTGGCTGCAAAACAATTGTTTGGGGACACCTGGCTGCGAAACAATTGTATGGGGGCACCTGGCTGCAAAAATATTGTATGAGGGCACCTGGCTGCAAAACTATTTTATGGGGGCATTGGCTGCAGAAATATTGTATGGGGGCACCTGGCTGGAAAAAAAATATTGTAAAGGGGCACCTGGCTGCAAAACTATTGTATGGGGCACCTAGCTGAAAAAACAATATTGTGTAGTGGGCACCTGGCTGCAGAAATATTAAATAGGGGGCACCTGGCTGAAAAAAAAAATATTGTATAGGGGAACCTGGCTGCAAAACTATTGTATGGGGCACCTGGCTGCAAAACTATTGTGTAGGGCACCTGGCTGCAAAATAATTGTATGGGGGCACCTGGCTGAAAGAAATATTTGTATGGGGACACCTAGCTGCAAAACTATTGTATGGGGGCACCTGGCTGAAAAAATATTGTATGGGGGAACCTGGCTGCAAAACTATTGTATGGGGGGCACTGGCTGCAAAAATATTATATAGGGGGCACCTGGCTGAAAAAAAGATATTGTATAGGGGGCACCTCGCTACAGAAATATTGTATAGGGGCATCTGGCTGAAAGAAATATTGTATATGGGGCACCTGGCTGCAAAACAATTGTATGGGGGGCACTGACTGCTAAAATATTAAAATATAATATATTGGGAACCTGGCTGAAAAAAATAATTGTATCGGGGCACCTGGCTGCAGAAATACTGTATAGGGGGCACCCGGCTGCAGAAATACTGTATAGGGGGCACCCGGCTGCAGAAATACTGTATAGGGGGCACCCGGCTGCAATGATATTGTATAGGGGGCACCTGGTTGCAGGCATATTGTATAGAGGGCACCTGGCTGCAGAAATATTGTATAGGGGGTCACCTGGCTGCAAAACTATTGTATGAGGGCTCCTGGCTGCAGAAATATTGTATAGGGGACACCTGGCTGAAAAAAATATTGTATAGGGGGCACCTGGCTGCAAAACTATTTTATGGGGACACCTGGCTGCAGGACTATTGTATATAGCTATACACAAATAGCTAATTAAACACCAAGAGACACTAATATTTTGCCAAAATCACGATATCATCTACAAAACCTGCATCTTAGCCTGAATGGTGTATTATTTGCAGGGCAAAGGACCTGTGAGACAATCATGTGAACTACAGAACCAATCAGATATTAAAAATCCTTTTCCCTTTACTACACAGTCTGGCAGCCTGCTTGCATGAATAGTTAGCTCTAAAGCATTAAAAAGTAGCCCTAATAAAGCCACTACAACTAACTATGCCTCTGCATCCTGCCCCTACATCCCTTGCTCAGTTGTTTGCTTAACCTGACAACCTGCAAAAGTCCAGGTATGTAATTACTGATAATGCCAAATATTACCCACATATTCCTCCCACTGTATGTATGATGGCAATAATGTCAAAGCTCCTGGAGTCCATGGTACTTGCTGCTTGCAGCGTTTTGGTGTCCGTCTGACGAAACTGAGCCAAACTGATCCGTTCTGACACACAATGTAAGTCAATGGGGACGGATCTGTTTTCACTGACACAATATAAAACGGATCCATCCTCCATTAACTTAACGTCTTGGCTATGTTAAAGATAATACAATCTGATCTGTTCTGAACGGATGCAGATGGTTGAATTATCGGAACGGATCCGTCTGTGCAGATCCATGACGGATCCACACCAAACGCGAGTGTGAAAGTAGCCTAACAGTGACATCTAAATGAAAAAATAACATAGTGGATACACAAAAATAAAAAATAAATCTATTTTTTCTAAGGTTACTAGGGAAATCAGTATACAGATACTGATATGATATAAAATATCCATAATTTTGTTTTGTAATTTGATCATTCTTTTATCTAGAATTACAAAAGTCCCTATAAAGAAAAAAGAAGAGACAAGTTAATGTGAGAGCCCATCGTGAAAGCCATGTTGAAAATGTTTTGGAAAGGAAACAATGGAAGATCCTGGAAATGGAACAAGGATTATTTCCTCCTACAAACAGACTGTTGCTTTACTGAAAGACTTTCGCTTTAAAGAAGTTGTGGCAGATTTATTGTAATTGTGAGGAGTTCAAAGTAGAAGAAACTTTTATAGTCAGGGTTATCCTACAAAACACTATCCCCTACTTGTGTCCTTTAAAGCCTTCTTCACTGTAGTGTCTTATAAATGTTACGAGTACTGTCCTAACTTCCCACTACCATCCTATAAATCCTACTCTGCAATGGTGCCCTATGAACCCTTCTCCTCGTCATGGTCTTCTAGACAGTAAAACCCATTCCCCGTTGGTATCCTAAAACCAATACTTCGCAATAAAATTCCCAATTGTGTTCTACTTCTCCCATTATCTTGTGAACTTTACAGTAGTGTCCCATACAACTCCCTGCCTAGTGGTGCCTCTAGTCCTTGGTTGTGTCCTATAAACCTTTGTCTCCAGTAGTATTCTATAGATCCTACTTTATTCTATGTCCCATAATCCAAAGTCCCTTATTTTGTCTTACTAGGGCTTCTCCTCTATAATGTTCAGCTAAACTTTACTCTATTATCTTACAAAGCTTACTCCCAATGGTCTCTTATAAACCTCAGTCCCTATCTGTGACCTATAAAGTCTTCCCTCCAGCAGTGTTTAATAAACCTTCTCCCCTCCATAGGCCTATAAACCCTTCTCCCCAGCTGTAGCCAATACACATTTCTCTCCAGTAGTGTTCAATGAACGCTTCTCCTCCATAGTATCCTACAAACCCTATTCTTCAGTAAATCCTACTGCCTAGTAGAGTTCTATACACCTTACTTATTGTGGAAGAGAGTCCTTGAAGCCCTCCTCTTCTGCGGTGTCCTATATGCACTTGTATGCTATGAACTTCACAATATGGTAGTGTCCTATAAATCCTTCTCCATGTTCTCCTACTCACCAGTAGTGTCCTGTACACTTTACTCAGAGGTGGTTTCCCGTAAACCCAATCTCCTCCAGAACTTACTGAATAATTCAAATAGTGTCTAAGGAGGCATTTTATTTCCTGCGACCTCACCAGCCACAGAATTATATTACCTGAAGTATAAGCACTGCCGACTTTATAAAATGTTGTAAGGGTTTTTATTCATTTTTAGTTTTTGGATTTCAAAGAAAAGCAGCACAAAACCTTCTTCTGGAGAGCTTCGGTTATACTACATTTGCCATCGCCTTCTTAACATAGTAAATCAAGAATGTGTTATTGTATTTTCCTGCAAACAGTCTGAAGGTCACCTTTGATAAAATAACAATTTAACGTCCAATTTTTTCATAAGGAATTGTAAATATTAGACATAGAATGAAGAACATGTATAATGTTTTGCTGTGAATGTAACTTTTTTGTCAACTAATAAATAAAATGAAGGTATTGAGCTGTTATAGTTCCCAATTTCACATTTATGTTAGAGGGTATTCCCATCTGGGACATTGCGCTAGGCCAGATAGGTGGGACCTGCACTGCAATTTACTATATAAGCTTATCTTACATATCTACATTTGGACAGTTAGCTAGAGATGGAGCACAAAGCACAGGACGCTCATTCGGCCGACAGCTATCTCTCTTGATCCCCCCATCCCCACCATACATATACATGCTCGGCTTGGCATCTATGTGCTATGAAAGGGAGAGGGGAGAAAGCTGCGGCGAGACACCTCTGGTGTGCGGCTTATCTCCTCGAGAACAAAATGTTCTGGTATATTAAAGGATAACTGTAATTTTTTTTTTTATTTGCTAGTTTATTAGAGCTAGGCATGTATACATGATTTAGTCTTTAGTTACAGACTACAATTAATCCCTGCGTAGTCTGAAGCTAGCCATACACTGAAGATCTATGTCAGCCGAACCCGCCAGTTTCCACAGGATTGGCCAACCATCTAATGTGTATGAGGGCCTCCTGACTCTCCTCCAACATAAGATTTGGATTTTAAAGGATAACTGTCATATTTTCATCAAAAAATCTATTATAGCATATGTGACTGCTACAGCAGCATTATACATAAAGCAATCTTTATGTTTCCTCACTTACCACTGTTTTCCTTGAGTTATCCCCTTAGTTACGGCTGTTTTGAATCCTACATTATAAGGATCTTCTCAAGATGGCTCCTCTGCCAGTTCTCTGAGGGCAAAACTGCTTTCCCTCAGGTCACATACAAACTTGTTGTGGCCAACAGCTTCCTGCTAGCCAATCAGATTGGATTACTGAGAGACACGCCTCCTCACTCTGAAGCCTAATGCAGGCATGCAGTGTGAAGGACCGCCCCTCCGTCTTCCTATCCTGAGACAGATGAGCCATAGCAACGGTCTTTTAAGGGAGCAGTGGAAAGGGACAGAGGACATTAATGAAAGCTGTTATTATAAGGTAATTACAGATCTTTTGGCAATCATTGACATGAAAATATACAGTAGGTCTGCAGTAGACACTAAATAATAAGATATTTTTAATCAAGACAAATTTTAGATGCAATAGCACAATAAACAAAGGTGAAAATACCCTTGACATTTAAAAGTATGCCTACTGCAAATACCATAAAGAATATTTCAGCTTCAGAGCTAAGGTACTATCTTGAAGGGATACTCCAGGATGATCACCTACTTAAAGGGGTTGTACATGGCATCTTTTTGTCCCAAAAACAGTGCCACACATGTCCATGGGTGTTGTGTGGTACTGTCCCTAAGCCCTGTTCATTTCAATGAAGCTGCAACATCAGATACAACCCATGGGCAGGAGTGTTGCTGCTTTTTTTCTAATCCTGTGACCCCCTTAAGGTCCATGTGATTCTTCTCTGAAATAACGGACTGTTCATCACATGGAGATGCCTTAGCCGCAGCCTGCAGAGAGCCCCACAGGTGATATGTTAACAAAGGCACGCAATGTAGTGTAACCTAATCCCAGCAATAACTACTGAACATTCGTTAATGAGATCGGTCCCACGCGATTCACCCTTCACTTCTCTAAGGCTTGTGTTATTTTAGAAAACAATGCTGCAGCTGTCTGTCTCCATAGAGTTATCTGTGACCCCCAGTCAGCACTGTGTTCTTGTAATATACTGAGGGGCATTTACTAATGGCAAATGTGCACAATAATTTCTGACTTTTGAAGCTTGTCGCAACTTTAAAAAAAAAGGGCACTGGGCTTAACGGGGAGGGCAGTACTTAGTGCAGCCTACCGGATTTACTATACCTTATACCAGAAAGCAGGCTCGGACTGGCCCACCGGGTAGCCGGGGAAATCCTCGGCGGGCCCCTGGGATTTACAGTTAATAGTGCAGCAGGCAGCTCCAGCGCCGCTGCCTGCCACTTCAATAAGCACACACTTAACGTTAGCAAGTGGCGAGATGACTGATGATCAGCTCGCCACTTCACTTGTCAATGGCTGCCTCTGTCTATGCCCAGTGTCTCCACACCCGTTCCGTTTATAACGGAATGCCCAGACAGAATGAAAAACAGAAACCCTTAGAGGCATTCCGTTTTGATCCGTCACAAAAGTCTATGGGCAGCATAACAGATCTGTCTGGTTTCTGTTATGCAGGACGGAAAACAAAGTCCTGTCGACAGGATCCGTTATGCTTGCCCATATACTATGACGGATCAAAACAGAATGCCTCTTAACCCCTTAGGGACGCATGACGTACCGGTACGGCATGTTTCCCGAGTCCTTAAGGGGTTAAAGGCTTCTGTTTTGCATTCCGTCTGTGCATTCCGTTATAAACAGAACCTATAGCGGAATGCCAGAACGTAAGTGCGAACCTGCCCTTAAAAGGTTTCTGTCACCACAATTATCCCTATTAAACATGATGACATTATCCATGTGCAAATGTGAGCGGAATCTAACTCTGCTATTCATTGTTTAATGTATGCCCCTGTTACTACCCAATTTTTACTTTTAGGATATGCAAATTAGCCTCTAGGAGCAGGGCGGCGTTGCTCCTGCTCCTACAGGCTCCATTGTCCTACCTAATTCCACGCCCTGGCAGTGGGACAGGGTCAGGCCAGCATTCATTTCCTCCTGCCGGCCCTGTGTGCTGGGGAAATATCGCGCCCCTTCACTATGCCTGCCTGCGCCAAATACTGAACGGCACAGCGCAGTCACAAGATTTCCCCAGCACACAGGACCGGCAGGAGGAGACGAAGGCAGGCATGACGCTGTCAATCAACACTGAAAAGTACTGATCCAGGGAATGAAGGGAACAGGTCAGTTTTATCTCATAGGGAACACCGTAAAAACAAAACCCATAAAACTATATAAATGTGGTATCGCTGTAATCGTACTGACCCGGAGAATAAAGGGAACAGGTCAGTTTAATTTTATGGAGAATGTCGTAAAAACAAAACCCATAAAACTTTATAAATGTGGTATCACTGTAATTGTACTGAATCGGAGAAGGAAGAGACTGAAGCCGCACTACCGCCTGCATGTCCATTTTCGGTCCTCTGCAATGTTTATATCCACCACAGCATGGGCATAGTCAAGTCCTCTGCTGCCAATGACATGCGATGACGTGCTGCTTGTGGCCATGTCACTGCTGAAGCCATTCATTGGCTGCAGCAGAGCATATTACTATGGCCAGACTTTGGCAGATGTAAACACAGCGGAGAACAGAACATGGACATGCAGAAGGCAGTGTGGAGAACCAAAGTGGTGGGGAGCAGGTAAGCATGAATCGTCTGTTTAGATAGGCAAGCTGCGGGGACTTGCTAAAAAATCTTTTTTCCCAGAGAGCCCATAGGCCACATCTTTAACAGTTATAAAATAAAGTAATGCAGAATAGTTTCCTCTTTACAATGAATGAAATGATAGTATTAGGCATTCTTATATCTAGGACTAACGAGAATGCTGTGCAATGTGAACAATTCACCAGAGCGCGTGTTCTTCCTGCGCAGACCTGAGAATACTGCATGGACCGCCGGATCAGTTGATAGCAAGTCATACAGTGTTACAGGGTAGGTGTAATCAGTGCAGTTTCTAGGTAAAATTTCTCTCAGGGCGAGTGTCAAAAAAACTCCCCCCCCCCAAAAAAACTGCTCGATAAAATCATATCAGAAGAGTACTTGCAACCGTCTCACCATATATATATATATTTATTTTTTTTATGCAAATTGCGGGTCCACAACAAACCCGCCCGACACCCCTATAGAAATGCCTATTCTTGTCCGCAGCTGCGGACAAGAATAGGACATGCTCTATCTTTTGCGGAGCTGCGGACCCGAAGATCGGGGCCGTGCTCCGCAATTGCGGATGCAGACAGCACACTGTGTGCTGTCCGCATCCATTTCGTCCCCATAGAGAATGAATGGGTCCGCACCCGTTCCGCAAAATTGCGGAACGGATGCGGACCCATTTTGTGGACGTGTGAAATGGAGCCTAACCCCTACATAGTGTAGAGGTATACTGTATATTGTGTGGCACAGTGTATGCTATGTGTGTATAACATAAATATATTTCACATGAAAACTTACAGTTACTTGGCTTGGCCCTTGGGGATCTCGGACGCCACTTCCACACTTTGGCCGGGGGCTCGGCGGAGCTGATGTTGTGTTTTATCCTAATGAGAAAGATTTCATAATAAGGATTAAGGGGCAGAGGGATAGCAGAGCAGGGAGAGGCTGGTGCTGCTACTAGGGGGTCATACCATGGGGGAGTAATAAAGCCCACCATAATGCCCCCCCAGTAGTAATAATTCTCCTTATAATGTGCAAAACATACCCCCTTGTAATGCCCCCAGTTGAGCTAATGTTCCCATAATGTGCCAATATAAAATACCCCTTCTCAGTGCCCCCGTAGATGACCCCATAGTGCTCCTCTCCCCCCTTCCCCATAGTACCCACCATAATGTGTCCCAGTATAAAATGCCCCTTTACAGAGCCCCCATATAAAATACCCCTTCTTTTCAGCCTATGTAGATGTCCCTATAGTGCCACCCAATAATGTGCCAGTAATAAGTGCCCCAATAGATGCCCCCCAATCATGTACCAGTAAGATGTGCCCCCAAATCATGTGCCAGTAAGATGTGCCCCCATAGATGCCCCCCAATCATGTGCCAGTAATAAGAGCCCCCCACCATCATGTGCCAGTAGCCTGAGTGCCCCCCTATCATGTGCCAGTAGCCCCCCTATCATGTGCCAGTAGCCCCCCTATCATGTGCCAGTAGCCCCCTTATCATGTGCCAGTAGCCCCCCTATCATGTGCCAGTAGCCCCCCTATCATGTGCTAGTAGCCCCCCTATCATGTGCCAGTAGCCCCCCTATCATGTGCCAGTAGCCCCCCTATCATGTGCCAGTAGCCCCCCTATCAAGGGCCAGTAGCCCCCCTATCATGTGCCAGTAGCCCCCCTATCAAGTGCCAGTAGCCCCCCCTTATGTGCCAGTAGCCTCCTATCATGTGCCAGTGGCCCCCCTTAGGTGCCAGTAGCCCCCCTTATGTGCCAGTAGCCCCCCTTATGTGCCAGTAGCCAGTAGCCCCCCTTATGTGCCAGCAGCCCCCCTTATGTCTGTGCCAGCAGCCTCCTGTCTGTGCCAGAAGCCCCCCTTATTTGCCAGTAGCCCCCCTTATGTGCCAGTAGCCAGTAGCCCCCCTTATGTGCCAGCAGCCCCCCCTTATGTCTGTGCCAGCAGCCTCCTGTCTGTGCCAGAAGCCCCCCTTATGTGCCAGTAGCCCCCCTTATGTGCCAGTAGCCCCCCATATGTGCCAGCAGCCCCCCTTATGTCTGTTCCAGCCCAGCAGCCCCCCTTATGTGCCAGCAGCCCCCCTTATGTGCCAGTAGCCACTATCCCCCTTATGTGCCAGCAGCCCCCCTTATGTCTGTGCCAGCCCAGCAGCCCCCCTTATGTCTGTGCCAGCCCAGCAGCCCCCCTTATGTGCCAGGATTGTGATTTTTACATATAAAAAAATAATAATAAACTTATACTTACCTCCTCCAGGATGCGATGCAGGCCTCTTCCGGGATGTGTCCCTCGCTGGCTCTGGCGGCACGATGACGTCATCGCGCCGCGACCGGCCTCTGATAGGCTGCTGGCCTAGTGCTGGCAGCCTATCAGAGGAACAGGGAGGGGACACACCTCTCCCTGCCCTGCCGCATTACAGACATTTGTATTGCCGTCCTGAGGACGGCGATACAGATGAGATGACTTTGGAGATGCATTGGTTTTAATGATAGAAACGTGACACATAAATACAATGAATACAAAATGAAATAGGTGTATTCCATTTTTTTTTTAAAGGGCATCTGTCACCAGTTTTATGGTGTCTAAGAGCAACATAACTAGTGGCAGACCCCTTAGCAAAATGCTGGGTCACTTTTAGTGCTGAACGAACCGAAGTATCTGAAGTGGACTTCGATCTGAAATTCAGGAAAAAATTTATTTGCCACAAAGCTGATTTGATTTTTCCCTGAAATGGCAATTAAAAATAAAATAAAAAATATTCACCTCATCCATTTGCACACGACGAGCTCGCTGCGGCCATCTTGATTGAAGATACCGCATGATGTCTCGTGCAGAGTGATGTATGACGTCACCACGCCGGCCATGTGATCACATCATTACGTCACTGCGCAAGATATTGCGTGGTGTCTTCAATCAAGATGGCCGATCAAATGGATAAGGTGAGTATTTTCATTATTATTTTTTAACTAGTTAACCCCTGAAAGCCCTCACTATTTTTCTCAGATGCCGCCAACAGCGATGAATGCAGCATCTGAAAGGTTCAACAACAGGGGCAGTGCAATCGTCGTTCCCCGTCATTGAGCCCGCTCTATAGAAAGAAATGCGCTTTGTCACAAAGTAATTAGTCACAAAGCTAATTTCTTTGTGAAATTCAGCAAAGCAGCCGAATCAAATTTTCCATAACTTTGCTCAGCAGTAATCACTTTGTTTAATTAAACAGCTCCAGTGCATTATGACGAGTCATGAACAGTGTCGTGCCTAGGTTGTTTGGCACCCAAGGCGGGTCCTTTCTCTGGCACCCCCCCCCCCCCCCAATACGTTTAAAAAAATCGTACCCCTTCACAGTAGTGTTGCCGTCATTATACAACCTTCACAGTAGTTTTGTACAGATGTGTGCCCCCTAACAGTAGTTATGCCCTCATTGTGCCCTCTCACAGTAGTTATGCCCTCATTGTGCCATTTCACAGTAGTAATGCCCTATGTGTGCCCCTTCACAGTTGTAATGCCCAGCATAAAACTGGTGACAGATTCCCTTTAAAGAACATTCCAGACAATGTTGATAATAAAAACGAAGCATTAGGGCTCTTTCACACAAGCGTCTTCCTTGCAGGAATCATGCTCCATGTAAGGCCTCATGCACACAACTGTTGTTGTGGTCCGTATCCGTTGCACCGTTCCATGGTCCCGCAAAAAATATAGCATGTCCTATTCTTGTCCATTGCGGAAGGCACACGGGTGGCTTCCGTTTTTTGCGGATCTGCGGTTTGCGGACCGCAAAAAACGGAACGGTCGTGTGCATGAGGCCTAAGAGAGGGATTGTGCGTTCTGGACTTAAGCCTCATTCACACAGTCAGTGTTTGATCAGTGTTTTCCATCTGTGATTGTGAGCCAAAATGAGGATTGGAGCCTCCACAGACATAAGGTATAAGGGAAAGATCTGCACTTGTTCTGTGTTCAGAGTCGCACCTGGTTTTGGCTCAAAATCACTGATGGAAATCACTGAACAAACACTGACTTGTAAATAAGGCATTAGGAAGCGCCAAGCATTATCATGACTGATATTGCGATGTGCCTCTGTATGACCCTATTGTTACAGCTTTATGTCAGTATGATTCTGTAAAAGACAGGTAATGCAGAGTCATAGTTATCATACTATAAATAGGAAAAAGTAAATAACCCCGCAGTTCTAATATAATAATATTTCGTAGGGCAATGTCTTCTAAACGACCCTGTGCTTCCATATCGAAAATCTTGATGACAGAATCCCTTTAAGGAGTGAGACCTTCCAAAATTCCTCATGTAATGATCGATATATGTTCGAGATAGCTCCCCTTGCAGATCCAACCGCCACAGTTGATAGAAGCGTCCGACTGGAAACATAGTGCAGCGGTGATAATTTAGACTGGGCCTCTTGTGCATGTCTTATTTGCAAGTATTTATAGAAATGATTAGAGGGTAGGTTAAACTCAGAGCACAATTGTTGAAATAGTTTTGGCTTTAGCCCACACTTTTTTCATTAGTTCCAAAGTTGGGGCGGGTCCTAATCCTGAGTCTACCCCTCACTCTATTGGAAAACAATTTTCATTCATTTTTTAGAAAGAAAATTCACAATTGTTCAAAGTCCAATACAATAATGGCTGGCACATGGAGAAAAGTGACCAAATGGGAGATACACACACAGAGCCTGCACTAGCAATGACTATTTACTCCGTGGCCAGGTTTGGGGTGGCCACAGTCAAGGTGTCACCACGTGTTGCTGCTCTCTGGGGGAATGGAAAGGCGTGGACCAATGGAAAATAAGTCCAGACAGTCAGGGTTTGCATTAAACCAGTGTGCTTCTTTACTGGAGGAACTCAAGTGCAAAACAAGGCAAGGCTCTGAGCTTGATTCTCCAACCTGGCAGAAGAAAGTTTGGTGCTGAGGAAAGGCCCAAGCTAGCTGTCCCTCTCAGATGGCAGGTACCCTGGTCAAAGGCTGGTGATCCAGAGTCTGTGGCAGAGTATCCCCACCTCAGCATCTTCTTTTGGTCACTCAAGTAGTCTGGCAGAGTCTCTTCTTCTAAGCACTGATCCCTAATTGCAGACAACTAGCCCCTAGTTGTCTGCAATTAAGGATCGGTGCTTAGAAGAAGAGACTGTTCTCCACATATACAGTTTCTAGCTGAACTAGAACCTTCTAGTTTGAGGAGTAGAGTGGAGAAACACATCCTAAACAGATACAATGTTGCGATTTTCCTCTGTCATAGACTTGCATTACAACTTCAATAATAATTCATGGGAATGACGAAGCAGTTTTTCCAGAACAAAAAAGTCTTCAGGCTTAATAACATAGCTAAACCAGACATCCAAAAGGTCAGTCTGTCTGTTTTTGATGGTAAACAAGTCAGTTTTTTTCCATCTAAAACATACTCTTCTTTAACTCTTATGGTAACTGTGGAAAATTATTAGGTTCTCATTATCAGCTAAAAAGTTCCAAAAGTCTCTCAGTATTCATTAGCCCTTTCCACAGTGCTGTGCCAATACAGTGCAAATGAACAGGACATATATCACAACAAACATATAAAATGCAGTTACACAGTGTTAAACAGTATAATTCAGCGCAAGGTTATCCTTTAAAGTGTAATAAAGTAAGAAGTTGATGACTTTGCATAGGGGAAATAGGGGCAAATGTCCACAAATGTCCAGACTTCAAAGTACCCCTGCTCTAGGGCACTACACATAATTTTTGTCACCACCATTCCCATCACCCAACTTGCCCTAGATCTGACACAACTTTTGAGCCTGCACCAACAGAGTCCACTACTACTATACACTACTCTTTGCTAAATAGAATTTTTGTAATAAAATTTTTTACAGTTTTTTTTTCAAATGTGCAATTGGAAACAGTCTTTAGCAAAAATATAAGCTGCAGGTGATAATACACAGGGAAAATACACTAATTTGCTTACTTATTAACTGTAGAAAATTTGCAACAGGTTTTTTTAATTAAAAAAAGGTGCAATTTCACGATGTCTGTGGCAAAATATAAGCTACTGGTGACTCTGGGATGTACGCTTATTTGTACAGTTATTACCTCTAGAAAATTTGCTAAATGTTTTTGGAAAGAATATGGCACAATTGTGCAACATCTGTGGCAAAATATACTTTGCCGGTGATGCTGTAAAATATGCTTATTGCACACTTATTAACTACAGAAGCTTTTCATCAAGTTTTTTGAAAAAATAAATCTGGCTCCTACACATAAAAAGAGTACTGTAACAGCTGATGTACAGTACACACAACACCAACTCACCCTATAACTCTAAAACCTATCTTTCTATCAAGCAACCCAACCTAACTAAATATATTTTCCCAGTCCCTAACACTGTCCCTGTAAGACCCCATAGTGGCTGTCTTGTATGTCTAAGGGTCCATTCACACTTCCGCAAAATGTGTAACGGGTGTGGACCCAGGGCTCGAGTCCTGCAGGAACGTGTGGGAACGGCATTCCTGCACTTTTTTCATAGCAGGAACGCCGTTCCCTTTCAGGGCCGCCCGTCTTTAACGCCGGGCAAAAGGCGCTTGAAGTTAAAATATACCATCGGATTGGAGAAAATGGCATATTCTAAATCCGAGGCATTCCCATGGTGATGGGGATGCCCGGACACTGCATCATTGGTGGGTAGACTTGCGCCCTCCCCGGAATTAAAATCATTGGTGGGCAGTGCGCCCTCCCCCGCCCTTCCCAGTATTAAAAATCATTGGTGGGCAGTGCGCCCTCCCCCCACCCTTCCCAGTATTAAAAATCATTGGTGTGCAGTGCGCCCTCCCCCCCAGTATTAAAATCATTGGTGGGCAGTGAACCCCGCCATCATTGGTGGCAGCGGCAGTCCGATCGGAGTCCCAGCACTGTAATGCTGGGGCTCCAATCGGTTACCATGGCAGCCAGGACGCTACTGAAGTCCTGTCTGCCATGGCCAGTTAGTCAGCAGCATACTTACATGCGCTGTGGCCAACCGGCGATCCTTCTTCTTGTAACTCACAGGTCTGTGCGGCGCATTGCTCTGAGCATAAGCAATGCGCCGCACAGACCTGTGAGTTACAAGAAGAAGGAGCGCCGCCCGGCCACAGCGCATGTAAATATGCTGCTGACTAACTGACCATGGCAGCCATGGTAACCGTTACATTACACTGCTGGGACTCCGATCGGAACTGCCGCTGCCACCAATGATGGGGGGGCGCACTGCCCACCAATGATTTTAATACTGGGGAGGGGGGAAGAGGGCACACTACCCACCAATGATTTTAATACCGGGGAGGGGGGTTGGGTGCACTGCCCACCAATGATTTTAATACCGGGGAGGATGCACTGGGGGGTGATGGAGAGGCACTTGGGGCTGGTGAGAGGCACTGGGGGCTGATGGAGAGGCACTGGGGGCTGATGGAGAGGGACTGGGGGCTGATGAGAGGCACTGGGGCTGGTGAGAGCCTGAGAGGCACTGGGGGCTGATGGAGAGGGACTGTGGGCTGGTGAGAGGCACTGGGGGCTGATCGAGAGGGACTGGGGGCTGGTGAGAGGCACTGGGGGCTGATGGAGAGGCACTGGGGGCTGCTATGAGGCTACTGGGGGCTGCTATGAGGCATGGGGCTCTTATCTGAGGTCTGATTGGGGGTTATTCATATTGGGGTCTGAGCTGAGGTGTGATCTGAGGTCTTATTGGGGGTCTTATTAACATTGGGGATCTTATTGGGGCTGTTAGCTGAGGTCTGATTAACATTGGGGGTCTGATTGGTGGTCTGACCTGAGGTGTAATTAAAAATATTTTTTTTCCGGAGCAGCTTGGAGAGAAAAGGCCTCACAGTCTCCCACACTCCTTCTGCCAGGCCAAGCCTGCCAGCACCTCTGAGGCCAAGCCTGCCAGCACCCCTGAGTCTTCAGAACTGTAAGTAAATTATATATAAGAGGAGCTTATAATATGAAAGAGACGAATTACGCCTGAACAGACATATAGCGCAAATTCCAGTTTTTGTTTACGTTTTATGTTGCACTGAATTTTCTGCAAAATATATATATTATTTTTTTGGGGGGGGAGGGTCGGCAGTGGATCTTGGGTGAGTTCCCACACTTTTTTTCCCAGGACTTGACCCCTGTGTGGACCCATTCATTTTCAAAATGCGGAACTCACATGGCTGGTGTCTGTGTTTTGCGGATCCGCAATTTGCGGACCGCAAAACAGTTGCGGACGTGTGAATGGACCCTAATTGCCACAGACAAGATCCTATCACATTAGTGGCTGAGCGGAGAATGGCATCTCTGCTTGGGACCTTAAATAGTGCCTGATAAACAAGTCAGTATCCTCCATCTTGACTAGGTGTGAGGCTGACTGCAAGGCATTATGGGAAAGCCCACCGGCCAGGACCCAGTCCTGGGTCATGTGATCATGTGACTAGGGTTCTGAATTTGATATGTAAAATGGCGTGATTTGTCCAAATTGAATCCCTCAAACTTCGGTTTCATCTGGAAGTAGAATGTTTTGGAAAATCGTAAGAGTTCTGATTAATTTAGAGTCTCTAGTGTATCTTGCCAGTTAGGGCATGATTATGCTCTATGCACTGCATTAACATTTTTTCCCCGCAGTCCTCTTTCTAAAAATTGGCATTGGAACAATAAGGGAACTGGTTGCAAGTTTGCACACACTTAAATGACTCAATTATTTACTTGGTCTAAAATATTTTAAAGGGAAAGGTTCTTTCATAGTCAGCAATCAATAACTTTTCCATCTTGAACTCGTGGATTCCTTCTGGGACGACTGAATTCCATCACACGTTGTCCTGCAGTAACCGCGCCATTTAAAGACGTGCACACATGATTTCCTGGATACTGCACACAATTTTCACCCCATTAAAATGCTAATTACTGCAGAAATCACACTGGCGAATGCAAAGCACATCTGACATGACTTGGAAAGACTTAAAATAGTTTAACAAGAATATTGACTTCCACCTCTCCCAATCCTACACTTTCTCCTTCTTTCCAATGCTGAAAGGTGACTGGGACCGGTGGCCGGCTTTGCCCGATCACTCTAGTTAATTCTTTGGCTAATTTAACTTTTTTTTTAAACAAAGTCCATTATTACGGGTCTATAACTCCGGAAGGGTCAAAGGAATTAAGCATCTCACCCGCATGGAACAACAGCCATGAGTCCTGTAAGCAGAAAATGGAGGTAACCTTCATACAAAATTTGTAGAATAGGAAAAAAATTGAAAATGAACAGAAAATGAGTTTCATTGCAGGAAGTTAGGTCATGTATGGACCTGCACCTTCTAAACTCTGTTTGAATAATAATTTCTTAGAAATTAAATTACAAAATTATGTTGACATATTTAGGCTGCTTTCAAATGTGTGTTGGAGGCTCCATTTGGGGCTTCGTCACATAATTAGTCAAAAATTAGTCAAAAATGTCTGCATGCAGGAATTTTTTCTCAGCTAAAAAAACATTCTCCTGAATGGAAACCTAACAGATCCTATAACTGAGCAGAAGAACGGAAGTAATAAGCGCACATGTCAATGCAGCCTTTGAAAACTTTTTATGGTAAATGTATTTTTTCAACTAAATATGTTGCTAATTTATCTATCTATCTATTTATTATCGATCTATCTATCTATCTATCTATCTATCTATCTATCTATTTATTATCGATCTATCTATCTATTTATTATCTATCTATCTATCTATCTATCTATCTATCTATCTATCTATTATCTACCTACATATCTGACTACGCACCTATCTGTCTGTCTCATTGTGCTTGGCTGAAACGTTGCTATTGGGGAATAAACGGGTCTAACACCCTTCACTGATCCTTGAGTGCTGCCTCATCATTTGTTTTTGGATATCGCTTATGGATTTTTTTGCCTGAAGTCCAAGAGGGATTGCACCCTTTTTCACCATTGACTGTGCTGCTGCTATTCTTTGTTTATTCTATCTATCTATCTATCTATCTATCTATCTATCTATCTATCTATCTATCTATCTATGTCACATGGCATTACAGGTTAGATACAATAAAGAAATATGGTTGAACATTAGACAAGTGGTCATTTGTTCAGCTGCCGTGTAAGGCTACTTTCACATTAGCGTTTTTTGCAGATCCGTCATGGATCTGCAAAAACGCTTCCGTTATGAACGGATCCGGTTGTATTATGTCTTCTATAGCCATGACACGTCCGTCTTGAACACTGTTGAAAGTCAATGGGAAATGGATCAGTTTTCTATTGTGTCAGAGAAAACAAATCCGTCCCCATTGACTTACATTGTGTGTCAGGACAGATCCGTCTTGCTCCGCACCACATCTCAGACAGAAAAATACTGCTTGCAGCGTTTTTCTGTCCATGATGGGGACCCAACCAAAAGGAACGGAATGCATTTTGGTGCACTCCAATTCGTTCAGTTCAGTTTTGTCCCCATTGACAATGAATGGGGACAAAACTGAAGCGTTTTCTTCCGCTATTGAGATCCTATGACGGATATCAGTAGCGGAATTGAAAACGAAAATGTGAAAGTAGAATAACTAGTATGGCCAGCATTAGATAGATAGATAGATAAACATCTACTGTCGGTGAGAGTCCCGAGGCTCCATACCCATTAGATGTAGGCAGGTTCGGCCAACGTAGATCTAATGTGTGTGTCCGGCTTTACACTGGTACAGTAAATCAGCATGAAATGATCTATCTATCTATGTACAGTATCTATTGGTTGATTAGACACAAATAAGAAAGATATTCTAATGGTAGATATAAATAGGTAGGTAGATCAGCATGGTATAAATAGGCATAGAACCAGTCCAGTGTCCTTCCCTTTCTGTGTCTCAAGACAGATACTTAACCAGGACTTGACATATTCAGTCCTGGAGAACAACATCCAATATTTTTGTAACTGAGATTTATAGAAGATGATTGGGGATAATTAGCATAAAAGTGTGACAGAAGAGCTAAAATATGCAAATTGGAAAAGTTACCTTGGGATTTTAGTTCATTTGCATTCTTTTGTTTCTTTGCGATGAAAAATGTCTCTGAATATTAATCATTACTGTAATTAAAATCTGTCCCTGGAGAACAGACGACTCTCAGAATCCAAACCTTCAGGACCCGCATTCGTTAGGAAAATAATTCCTCATCATTATTGTGGATTTATTTACCGGTATATGTAATTCTTGGGGAAAAAATTGTGAGATAAATGATGGTGATAGGCGAGAGAAGCCTATTCTGTACCTCATGGTTACGATATTATTATTATACTATGCCTGCATGTTATATAGCATCCTGTGTTATTGAGGGGATCACATAAAAGCACCATACAGCAGTACCACCTGGAAAGTCATCATATAGGCTCTGCAGATACAAAGTTGCTATGTGCATGAAAGTAAATTGGCTCAAAATGCTAAGAAGAGTAGCCCCCTAATAGTTATGACACTGTACAATTGCAAGGACTGTCCTACAAAGACTCACATCTAGGACCCTCGCCTATATGGAGAACAGGGGATCCAGAAAGGAGCAGAAACAGCACTGTTATCTCTTGTATGCTGGCTTGGCTGTTTTCATAATTCCTATAGAATTTGATGGGTAGATGGTGCACCTCCCCAACCATATCCATGGTCTATCTAAGTTACCCTTTCTCTATAGCCTCAATGTATGCTGGATTTCCTAATTACAGCTTTATGTATTCCATACTATCACTTTAAATAGTGGGAAATCTTAAGCCCCATCCATGTTCTCCATAAACCCCTCCTCATTTGTGGTCCAGTTTACATCAAGACTGCTGGCAAGTATGGTATTGTCACTTGAAGCTCCTGGGCCATTATGCAATACTTACACCTACCGCTCATGTGCTACTTTAAGTACGGTGTTAGAGAGGGACCATTGGGACCACATCAACCTAGGTTTGACTTCAACATCCGTACCACCTATAGTTATGCCCCTGTTTAATCCTTTTATACACATTCTGGGTACCTCCCCTCATTTGCCAATTTATTTTGTTTGTTACTACATCTGAGTACAAATGAAGCTCTTTGTACAGTGTGACAGAATATGTTTGCAGCAGAATTAGGACAGTAATAGTCACAGTCGATGAATACAAGTTTGATCTGGACATCTAGCTATTTGTCAATATCACAGTGTGAAAATGTAATTATACTGGAACAAATGATCCTCTCAGTGAAATCCCAACTGAGGAACAATGTGGTCATTTTTCTGCCTTTGTCCATTGTGAATAACAAAATGCAAATCTTCGGAAAGTTATCAAGTGAGAATTATGGGTCTCCTTGGAAGTTTCTTGTAGTTTAATGAAGAGAACTCTGCAGGATTCTAGAGCCATATTTCTCACAGTCTTTGGTCACTCATGAGGAAACTTCTAGGAGTCTTGGGTCACTAAATAACAGATATAGGAATCCTGGATCATTAATGCGAACACGTCTTGGGATTTCAGATTATTGTTGAGGATAATTTTTAGTTATTTATGTTATTAATAAGAGCAGTTCTAGGAGTCTCAAGTCAGTTATGAGGAACATTCTAGGGGTCTTGGGTCTTTATGGAGGAAAGTTCCATTGTTGGGGAAAACTCCAGGTCGTTTTTATTTTTTTTTTGCACATCAAAGCGGTTATCAATTTGGCCTTCCAATTCTTCTTCTACTTATAGTGTTAATGCCTTGTCTCTGGTCTGGCTAGCAGGCAATTTGCTGCTGAAATCTAACTCCTTCAATCAATTGGCTTTAATGTAAATCCAATGTATAGCCAGAAACCAAATATACCCCCTCACCAACCATTTAGAGAGCCTACAAGTCTTAGCAAAAGATTGAATGGGTCATTGAAGCAACAGACCAAATTATTTATGACGTCAATCAAACATGTTAGAAATTTCTCATGACTTGATGTCCAAAAGCTCAGGCCAAACTAGCGTCCAAAATGAACAGGTTCTGGATTTTAGCCATCCCCCAATGTAATCTATGGGAATTAGACAAACTCATGAATTAAAGCAACATGGACCAATACTGAGACCCTTACGTATCCCTTCTGACATGTCTCATGGAGTTCAAGCCTGTCATTTGAGGTTGACCAGAGTAGTAATCTCAGGACTACCTTTAATTAGCTCTGTAACTTGTATCAGTGATGGGTCATATGAATGCAAACAAAAAAAGTAGAATTTGGAATTTATGTATGCTTACCTTTTATGTACTATGTATGACTTCTACTTCCTCCTTGAAGTGTATAAAGTTGTTTGTGTTTTGGAGTCCTCCAGACTTGAGAGTGACCTTGGTGCTACAGTTCATGGCTCTGTGTCTGGCTCTTGTGTCTACCGTGTTTTTGGTTGTGGCCACTTGGACCGACTGCTGGATGGTGAATGCAGACGACAGCTTAGAGGTGAGTAAACTAAAATTTCATCAAGAAAAAATATGAGTCCTTAAGGGATCCTTTTTGGACACACCGGTCATTTCATCAAGAAGGTCAAGTAAGATGTCAGTGAATTAATTAACTGATAAAGAGGTAGACCCTAGTGGTAATTAACTGACACCCAAGTTATCTACAAATGGGGTTGCCTCCTGCTACAGGGAAGTTGACAGGGAAGCACTGTCTGGATTAACAAGCAGCTCTGCCTTGGCCAGGGTAACTGACCAATCACCCTAGGTGACAGAAAGTCTAGCTGGGCCCACCAGATATCCTGTGGTACTATGGTGAAGGAGTTGACTCTGGAGATCAATGCCTTTTACTATGGAAACTTGTGATTTTAGTGGGAAGTGTTCTCTAATAAGATATTTTACTGGAATACAATAAAAAGGATAGAGCTGAAAAATGAACTTGCCTTAGTAGTCATTGAAAACCACTCAGGATTAATGTCATAGTAGTTATTTCTCATAGTACAGGCTTCATGTCTATTTTTTGGTCCAGTCAGCACGAGCACTAAAATGACTTCCTCATTCCTGGCAATGGTCACATAGCAGAATGGCATTTTGAGGACAACTAGTGTAATGATGTACTTTCTTGGCAGCATTTCTTACGATCCCATAAATCACAACTCACAGCTCTCGTTTTCTATACTATAGATTCTCAGACTTCTGATAAAATTCAGACAGTCCCGTCTATTTGAAATACTCATTATCTACAACTATTCCATTAGGTCACATTCTACGTGACAGGAATCTCATTTCCTGTGCGCTTGCATTGTTCACTTAAATTACTATAGCACTGACTGATGCCATTGAGGATATTTTCCTTGCCAGATCCAGGCTGGAGGATAGTAAATTGTAAAGCAAAAACAAAACGTAAAAATTTGAAAAATTCCAAATGGAATTGCCATATGAGTGTTATTATCTTTTGACCAGGAACTAGTTGAATGTTATATATGACCCTTTGATGGAGCCAAGGTACAAATTTGAGGACCTCACAAAATGTTAAGTGGACTATTACCTATGCTATAATGTGGACATCTCTACTTGTGACCAGAGAGAGAGAGAGAAGATATCTGATATATTATTTCAGTTGTCTGTCATTTATATGTATTTATGTAGCGGTTTTTAAGAACTTACATGCTATACTTTTCAGTACACAGCCAGCAAAAAGTCTGATGCAATGTCCAGGTTTCTCTGTATGCACAGTAAGGGAAAGCTCACACATTTTTTTTACGCTGATTTTGGCACGTTTCCCTATCAAAATCAGCTCCAAATAACACCTCAAAACATCCTACCAAATAGGAAGAAGTACTTGTTTTTTTTCCATGTTGAAAAAAGAAGCAGCATGCTTTATCTTGTGGCAGAATCCACACTGAATCCCCTATTGAAATGAATGGGAAGCAAAAAAAAACACTCTGTCTCTATCTGAGTGTTTTTTTGCAAGTTGCCTGTGTGGTTTTTGGTGTCGATTTGTGGCAAAAACAGGAAAGTAGAGAGCAAGGAAGTGTCTGTGTATAATGAACAAAAGTGTGTGACTGAGTGACCAGAAGTTTCAGTTACACAACTTTAAAATGGCTGACCTAGATGTCAACTCCCTGTTGTCATTCACAAGATGATTCCCTATAGATATTATAAACAAATAAAATACCTTACCAGCTAAGAGAAGAATATTTAGGACCATATGCAAAGAGAGCAGAATCAAAGTGAAGACATCTATGTAAAATACATCAGTGGGTGCTATTCACTTACATGTACATGATTTAAAGAGACACTCCAAAAGAGCCATGTGGACATTGCCACAACACCTTAGTGCCTGAAGGAGTTATGGCCTTGCGGCAGATTAGTTTGCACATAGTATACATTGGAGTCCTGGTGGCTAACTCCCTTCAAAAGAACTTTAATCAAGTTTAATGTAATTGATAATTGGGATAGATTCATTCTGCAGGACTAGCCGGGTCTGTAGACGAGCAGGATTTTCTGACCTTCACCATTCGTGAGACATCTGCCACTATATCTGCCCTACTTACATATGTACATTCTTCTACATGATTAGCCATTTAGGTTGGCAGAGGATGATCTCAATCAGATTACTGGACAGGACATCTGGTCTGAGTAGAAAATATCTGTCGAATATTAACAAACCTCAAATGTTTTTAGTACTGAGAAGGTCTCAAAATCCCAAAAATACGTGAATGTACAGAGTAGTATCCAACACCACAGCTCTTTATGTCTGAGAGCCTGGCGGTTGTGTTGAACCGGGGAAAAACTTGATTTGACTGTAAGATTACTATAACATACACGAGTGTGGTACACACTCGTGTATGTTATAGTAATCTTACAGTCAAATCAAGTTTTTCCCCCTAAAGTTGCATTAATAAAAGAAGCTAATAAATCAGATTTTTTTTTTGTGTAAAGGTTTTACACTGTAAATTAAACTTTTTGGTTTTCTCAGGTCAGTCAAAAATGCAGAGGACTGTGGTGGGAATGTGTGACCAATACTCAGGATGGCATCAAAACATGTGACCAGTATGACTCAATATTGGCAGAACATCCATGTGAGTATTGATGAATAATATTCCTTGTCATTAGAAATTCTAACATTATAGTAATTATCAGGGATGGGTCCTCAACCAGCATTGATGAATAGGACAAACTTGAGATCACCAGTCAGCAATGTACATAGATAATAACTCCACTGCAAAGGGGCACCATTCCTACTGTTGGATCATACCATTCATACCAGAGGTCTTGCTGCCTCCTTAATCTTGTAGATGGAAAGTGGATGAGGAATGTATGAACTGAACCTTCATCATTTTAAAATCTTTAGTATTTACAGGGACAGCTTAGATCAGGGGTGGGGAACCTACATCATTTCATGTGGCCCCTTGCCCCCTGCCAGAACATATTCTGAAAATGCTAATGCCAGTTCCCATTATGGAAACGGTCATAAGAATGTGGGAAGCACAGGAAGGTGAGAACTGCACTGTCTGTACTCACCTTCCCCGGCCTTCTTCCAGCCCCGCACTGTGTCCTGACACATACAGCGTCAGGACATAGCGCACATAGACGCGCACTATGACCTGACACTGTGCGCTGTCAGGTCACAGTGCGTGGCTTGAAGAAGACCAGGGAGGGTAAGTGAATCTGCCAAGAGGCAGCGCTGACCGGAGCTAGAGAGGTAAATTTATTTATTTATTTTAAATGTCTGATCTGAGGTCTGATTGGGGCTGATCTGGGGCTAATAGAGGGTGGGGAGGGTCTGATGGGGGTCTGATCTGAGGCTGAGGAGGGTCTGATGGTGGTATGATCTAAGGCTGGGGGATCTTATGGGGGCTGATTCTGAGGCTGGGGGGGGGTCTGATCTTAGGCAGGGGGCCTATTGGGTGTCTGATCTGAGGTTGGGGGGTCTGATGGGGCTGATCTGAGGCTGGGGAAGGTCCAATGAGAGTCTGATCTGAGGCTGGAGGGTCTAATGGGGGCTGATCTGAGGCTGCGTGGTCTTATCTGAGGCTAGGGAGGGTCTGATGGGGGTCTGATCTGAGGCTGAGAGGTCTGATGGGGGTGTGATGTAAGGTTGGGGGTCTGATCTAAGGCTGGGGAGGGTCTGATGAGGATCCGGTCTGAGGCTGGGGGGTCTGATGGGGGTCTGATCTGAGGCTGGGGGTCTGATCTCAAGCTAGGGAGGGTCTTATTTGGATCTAATCTGAGGCTGGGAGGTCTGATGGGAGTCTGATCTGAGGCTGATGTAGGCTGGTGGGTCTGATAGGAGGCCGGTTTGAGGCTGATGGAGGTGGGGGGCAGATCTGAGGCTGAGAAAGGGACAAAGGCAGGGACAGTTGCAAAGAAACCGGGCTCTCCATGGGGCTGCCAGGAAGCCCGGTGACATCACCGGCACTGATGGGCGGGCTTTAGCGCTGCCCTAGCCTGTAAAATGGCTAGGGCAGCTCTAAAGCTGGCTCATCAGAGCCGGTGACTTAACCGAACACACTGCTGGGCAGAAGCCTCCGCCCGGCAGTGTGTTTTTGTAAATAAAAGAGCCCATGGCAAGGGAGCTCATTGGAGCATGAAATGCTCCAATGCTAACATCAGGGGGGCTGCCTGGGTGAAATTATGGGTATGTCCGGGTTCAGCTCTGAACCCGGACATACCCCTTTAATGCAAAATAAAGAACTAAATATGTAACATTCTAAACTTAAAAATTAGACTGCTATGTGTGGTCAAAATGGCATCTGTACTATATATAATATACAAACCGGATTCCAAAAAAGTTGGGACACTAAACAAATTGTGAATAAAAACTGAATGCAATGATGTGGAGATGGCAAATGTCAATATTTTATTTGTAATAGAACGTAGATGACAGATCAAACGTTTAATCCGAGTAAATGTATCATTTTAACCACCTCAGCCCCCAGTGCTTAAACACCCTGAAAGACCAGGCCACTTTTTACACTTCTGACCTACACTACTTTCACCATTTATTGCTCGGTCATGCAACTTACCACCCAAATGAATTTTACCTCCTTTTCTTCTCACTAATAGAGCTTTCATTTGGTGGTATTTCATTGCTGCTGACATTTTTACTTTTTTTGTTATTAATCGAAATATAACGATTTTTTTGCAAAAAAATGACATTTTTCACTTTCAGTTGTAAAATTTTGCAAAAAAAAACGACATCCATATATAAATTTAGCTCTAAATTTATTGTTCTACATGTCTTTGATAAAAAAAAAATGTTTGGGTAAAAAAAAAATGCTTTGGGTAAAAGTTATAGCGTTTACAAACTATGGTACAAAAATGTGAATTTCCGCTTTTTGAAGCAGCTCTGACTTTCTGAGCACCTGTCATGTTTCCTGAGGTTCTACAATGCCCAGACAGTACAAACACCCCACAAATGACCCCATTTCGGAAAGTACACACCCTAAGGTATTCGCTGATGGGCATAGTGAGTTCATAGAACTTTTTATTTTTTGTCACAAGTTAGCGGAAAATGATGATTTTTTTTTTTGATTTTTTTTTCTTACAAAGTCTCATATTCCACTAACTTGTGACAAAAAATAAAAACTTCCATGAACTCACTATGCCCATCACGAAATACCTTGGGGTCTCTTCTTTCCAAAATGGGGTCACTTGTGGGGTAGTTATACTGCCCTGGCATTCTAGGGGCCCAAATGTGTGGTAAGGAGTTTGAAATCAAATTCTGTAAAAAATGACGAGTGAAATCCGAAAGGTGCTCTTTGGAATGTGGGCCCCTTTGCCCACCTAGGCTGCAAAAAAGTGTCACACATCTGGTATCTCCGTATTCAGTAGAAGTTGGGGAATGTGTTTTGGGGTGTCATTTTACATATACCCATGCTGGGTGAGATAAATATCTTGGTCAAATGCCAACTTTGTATAAAAAAATGGGAAAAGTTGTCTTTTGCCAACATATTTCTCTCACCCAGCATGGGTATATGTAAAAAGACACACCAAAACACATTCCCCAACTTCTCCCGAGTACGGAGATACCAGATGTGTGACACTTTTTTGCAGCCTAGGTGGGCAAAGGGGCCCATATTCCAAAGAGCACCTTTCGGATTTCACTCGTCATTTTTTACAGAATTTGATTTCAAACTCCTTACCACACATTTGGGCCCCTAGAATGCCAGGGCAGTATAACTACCCCACAAGTGACCCCATTTTGGAAAGAAGAGACCCCAAGGTATTCGCTGATGGGCATAGTGAGTTCATGGAAGTTTTTATTTTTTGTCACAAGTTAGTGGAATATGAGACTTTGTATGAAAAAAAAAAAAAAAATAAATAAATCATCATTTTCCACTAACTTGTGACAAAAAATAAAAAATTCTAGGAACTCGCAATGCCCCTCACGGAATACCTTGGGGTGTCTTCTTTCCAAAATGGGGTCACTTGTGGGGTAGTTATACTGCCCTGGCATTTTCCAGGGGCCCTAATGTGTGGTAAGTAGGTAAATGACCAGTGAAATCCGAAAGGTGCTCTTTGGAATATGGGCCCCTTTGCCCACCTAGGCTGCAAAAAAGTGTCACACATCTGGTATCTCCGTACTCGGGAGAAGTTGGGGAATGTGTTTTGGGGTGTCTTTTTACATATACCCATGCTGGGTGAGAGAAATATCTTGGCAAAAGACAACTTTTCCCATTTTTTTATACAAAGTTGGCATTTGACCAAGATATTTATCTCACCCAGCATGGGTATATGTAAAATGACACCCCAAAACACATTCCCCACCTTCTCCTGAGTACGGAGATACCAGATGTGTGACACTTTTTTGCAGCCTAGGTGGGCAAAGGGGCCCATATTCCAAAGAGCACCTTTCGGATTTCACTCGTCATTTTTTACAGAATTTGATTTCAAACTCCTTACCACACATTTGGGCCCCTAAAATACCAGGGCATTATACCTACCCCACAAGTGACCCCATTTTGGAAAGAATAGACCCCAAGGTATTCGCTGATGGGCATAGTGAGTTCATGGAAGTTTTTATTTTTTGTCACAAGTTAGTGGAATATGAGACTTTGTATGAAAAAAAAAAAAAAAAAAAAAAAAATCATCATTTTCCACTAACTTGTGACAAAAAATAAAAAATTCTAGGAACTCGCCATGCCCCTCACGGAATACCTTGGGGTGTCTTCTTTCCAAAATGGGGTCACTTGTGGGGTAGTTATACTGCCCTGGCATTTTCCAGGGGCCCTAATGTGTGGTAAGTAGGTAAATGACCAGTGAAATCCGAAAGGTGCTCTTTGGAATATGGGCCCCTTTGCCCACCTAGGCTGCAAAAAAGTGTCACACATCTGGTATCTCCGTACTCGGGAGAAGTTGGGGAATGTGTTTTGGGGTGTCTTTTTACATATACCCATGCTGGGTGAGAGAAATATCTTGGCAAAAGACAACTTTTCCCATTTTTTTATACAAAGTTGGCATTTGACCAAGATATTTATCTCACCCAGCATGGGTATATGTAAAATGACACCCCAAAACACATTCCCCAACTTCTCCTGAGTACGGCGATACCAGATGTGTGACACTTTTTTGCAGCCTAGATGCGCAAAGGGGCCCAAATTCCTTTTAGGAGGGCATTTTTAGACATTTGGATACCAGACTTCTTCTCACGCTTTGGGGCCCCTAGAATGCCAGGGCAGTATAAATACCCCACATGTGACCCCATTTTGGAAAGAAGACACCCCAAGGTATTCAATGAGGGGCATGGCGAGTTCATAGAAATTTTTTTTTTTTGGCACAAGTTAGCGGAAATTGATATTTTTAATTTTTTTCTCACAAAGTCTCCCGTTCCGCTAACTTGGGACAAAAATTTCAATCTTTCATGGACTCAATATGCCCCTCACGGAATACCTGGGGGTGTCTTCTTTCCGAAATGGGGTCACATGTGGGGTATTTATACTGCCCTGGCATTCTAGGGGCCCTAAAGCGTGAGAAGAAGTCTGGAATATAAATGTCTAAAAAATTTTACGCATTTGGATTCCGTGAGGGGTATGGTGAGTTCATGTGAGATTTAATTTTTTGTCACAAGTTAGTGGAATATGAGACTTTGTAAGAAAAAAAAATAATAATTCCGCTAACTTGGGCCAAAAAAATGTCTGAATGGAGCCTTACAGGGGGGTGATCAATGACAGGGGGGTGATCAATGACAGGGGGGTTGATCAATGACAGGGGGTTGATCAATGACAGGGGGGTGATCAATGACAGGGGGGTGATCAATGACAGGGGGGGTGATCAATGACAGGGGGGGTGATCAATGACAGGGGGGTGATCAATGACAGGGGGGTGATCAATGACAGGGGGGGTGATCAATGACAGGGGGGGTGATCAATGACAGGGGGGGGTGATCAATGACAGGGGGGGTGATCAATGACAGGGGGGGTGATCAATGACAGGGGGGGTGATCAATGACAGGGGGGTAATCAATGACAGGGGGGTGATCAGGGAGTCTATATGGGGTGATCACCACAGTCATTGATCATGCCCCTGTAAGGCTTCATTCAGACGTCCGGATGCGTTTTGCGGATCCGATCCATCTATCAGTGGATCCGTAAAAATCATGCGGACGTCTGAATGGAGCTTTACAGGGGGGTAATCAATGACAGGGGGGTGATCAATGACAGGGGGGTGATCAGGGAGTCTATATGGGGTGATAACCACAGTCATTGATCATGCCCCTGTAAGGCTTCATTCAGACGTCCGGATGCGTTTTGCGGATCCGATCCATCTATCAGTGGATCCGTAAAAATCATGCGGACATCTGAATGGAGCTTTACAGGGGGGTGATCAGGGAGTCTATATGGGGTGATCACCACAGTCATTGATCATGCCCCTGTAAGGCTTCATTCAGACGTCCGGATGCGTTTTGCGGATCCGATCCATCTATCAGTGGATCCGTAAAAATCATGCGGACGTCTGAATGGAGCTTTACAGGGGGGTAATCAATGACAGGGGGGTAATCAATGACAGGGGGGTGATCAGGGAGTCTATATGGGGTGATCACCACAGTCATTGATCACGCCCCTGTAAGGCTTCATTCAGACGTCCGGATGCGTTTTGCGGATCCGATCCATCTATCAGTGGATCCGTAAAAATCATGCGGACGTCTGAATGGAGCTTTACAGGGGGGTAATCAATGACAGGGGGGTGATCAATGACAGGGGGGTGATCAGGGAGTCTATATGGGGTGATAACCACAGTCATTGATCATGCCCCTGTAAGGCTTCATTCAGACGTCCGGATGCGTTTTGCGGATCCGATCCATCTATCAGTGGATCCGTAAAAATCATGCGGACATCTGAATGGAGCTTTACAGGGGGGTGATCAGGGAGTCTATATGGGGTGATCACCACAGTCATTGATCATGCCCCTGTAAGGCTTCATTCAGACGTCCGGATGCGTTTTGCGGATCCGATCCATCTATCAGTGGATCCGTAAAAATCATGCGGACGTCTGAATGGAGCTTTACAGGGGGGTAATCAATGACAGGGGGGTGATCAATGACAGGGGGGTGATCAGGGAGTCTATATGGGGTGATAACCACAGTCATTGATCATGCCCCTGTAAGGCTTCATTCAGACGTCCGGATGCGTTTTGCGGATCCGATCCATCTATCAGTGGATCCGTAAAAATCATGCGGACATCTGAATGGAGCTTTACAGGGGGTTGATCAATGACAGGGGGGTAATCAATGACAGGGGGGTGATCAGGGAGTCTATATGGGGTGATCAGGGGTGATTAGGGGTGATCAGGGGCTAATAAGGGGTTAATAAGTGACGGGGGGGGGGGGGTGTAGTGTAGTGTAGTGGTGCTTGGTGGGACTTTACTGAGCTACCTGTGTCCTCTGGTGGTCGATCCAAACAAATGGGACCACCAGAGGACCAGGTAGCAGGTATATTAGACGCTGTTATCAAAACAGCGTCTAATATACCTGTTAGGGGTTAAAAAAAACACATCTCCAGCCTGCCAGCGAACGATCGCCGCTGGCAGGCTGGAGATCAACTCTCTTACCTTCCGTTCCTGTGAGCGCGCGCGCCTGTGTGCGCGCGTTCACAGGAAATCTCGCGTCTCGCGAGATGACGCGTATATGCGTCCACTCGGAATGAATCAACCACCTCCAGGACGCGTCTGTGCGTACAGCGGTCCGGAGGTGGTTAAAGGAAAAATACGTTGATTCCAATTTTCACGGTGTCAACAAATCCCCAAAAAGTTGGGACAAGTAGCAATAAGAGGCTGGAAAAAGTAAATTTGAGCATAACGAAGAGCTGGAAGACCAATTAACACTAATTAGGTCAATTGGCAACATGATTGGGTATAAAAAGAGCTTCTCAGAGTGGCAGTGTCTCTCAGAAGCCAAGATGGGTAGAGGATCACCAATTCCCACAATGTTGCGCAGAAAGATAGTGGAGCAATATCAGAAAGGTGTTACCCAGCGAAAAATTGCAAAGACTTTGCATCTATCATCATCAACTGTGCATAACATCATCCGAAGATTCAGAGAATCTGGAACAATCTCTGTGCGTAAGGGTCAAGGCCGTAAAACCATACTGGATGCCCGTGATCTCCGGGCCCTTAAACGACACTGCACCACAAACAGGAATGCTACTGTAAAGGAAATCACAGAATGGGCTCAGGAATACTTCCAGAAACCATTGTCAGTGAACACAATCCACCGTGCCATCCGCCGTTGCCAGCTGAAACTCTACAGTGCAAAGAAGAAGCCATTTCTAAGCAAGATCCACAAGCTCAGGCATTTTCACTGGGCCAGGGATCATTTAAAATGGAGTGTGGCAAAATGGAAGACTGTTCTGTGGTCAGACGAGTCACGATTCAAAGTTCTTTTTGGAAATCTGGGACGCCATGTCATCCGGACCAAAGAGGACAAGGACAACCCAAGTTGTTATCAACGCTCAGTTCAGAAGCCTGCATCTCTGATGGTATGGGGTTGCATGAGTGCGTGTGGCATGGGCAGCTTGCATGTCTGGAAAGGCACCATCAATGCAGAAAAATATATTCAGGTTCTAGAACAACATATGCTCCCATCCAGACGTCATCTCTTTCAGGGAAGACCCTGCATTTTTCAACAAGATAATGCCAGACCACATTCTGCATCAATTACAACATCATGGCTGCGTAGGAGAAGGATCCGGATACTAAAATGGCCAGTCTGCAGTCCAGATCTTTCACCTATAGAGAACATTTGGCGCATCATAAAGAGGAAGGTGCAACAGAGAAGGCCCAAGACGATTGAACAGTTAGAGGCCTGTATTAGACAAGAATGGGAGAGCATTCCTATTTCTAAACTTGAGAAACTGGTCTCCTCGGTCCCCAGACGTCTGTTGAGTGTTGTAAGAAGGGGAGATGCCACACAGTGGTGAAAATGGCCTTGTCCCAACTTTTTTGGGATTTGTTGACACCATGAAATTCTGATTCAACATTTTTTTCCCTTAAAATGGTACATTTTCTCAGTTTAAACTTTTGTTCTGTGATTTATGTTCTATTCTGAATAAAATATTAGAAGTTGGCACCTCCACATCATTGCATTCAGTTTTTATTCACGATTTAAAAGTTAGTAGTTGTATCTGCGCTGTCAAGTGAATCTTTTCTCTGTGTACATCAGTGCACAGAGCCGCTGCTAGATACCTAAAGAAATCGGTTGCCTCGATTCTCAAAGTTGAATAAAAATCAGAAGAAAAAGTATGGTATCAGCGCAGGAGTAAAAGAACACATGGGGTAAAATCAAGTAGCAATGATAAGTACCTGTTGTAAACGGGTATGAGTTGAAGTTGCTCCTAGTGGGTTAAATCTTCACAGTGCTCGATAGTGCAAGGTAGATAGCGAGTCTTCCTGCTCAACTTCAAAAAGTCGCGCTCGTCGCTCCGGCCGGAAGCTGACGCGCGTACGAAGGAGCGTGATGGTAAGGGAAGGGAATCCGAGAAGCGTAGCGTGTGACATCACAGCTAAAGTACGGGTACTTCCAAGGACCAAAAAACCAAACCTACGCGTTTCGAAGTCAGCGGACTTCTTCGTCTGGTCCCTGACGAAGAAGTCCGCTGACTTCGAAACGCGTAGGTTTGGTTTTTTGGTCCTTGGAAGTACCCGTACTTTAGCTGTGACGTCACACGCTACGCTTCTCGGATTCCCTTACCATCACGCTCCTTCGTACGCGCGCCAGCTTCCGGCCGGAGCGACGCGCGCGACTTTTTGAAGTTGAGCAGGAAGACTCGCTATCTACCTTGCACTATCGAGCACTGTGAAGATTTAACTTACTAGGAGCAACTTCAACTCATACCCGTTTACAACAGGTACTTATCATTGCTACTTGATTTTACCCCATGTGTTCTTTTACTCCTGCGCTGATACCATACTTTTTCTTCTGATTTTTATTCACGATTTGTATAGTGTCCCAACGTTTTTGGAATCCGGTTTGTATATAGTGCAGGCACCATTTTGTGCTGCAAAAATACAGCGCTTTAGATTTTTTTAATTGAAGCACAATTTCTGTAACTTACCCCTAAGTCAATTAAATGTTTGACCAAATACAGCAGTCAAATTTTTAAGTTGAGAATTTTGTATGGCCTGTGAACGATGTTACAAATATCCAAATGGCCCTCAGCAGCAAAAAGGTTCGTCACCCCTGGCCTAGATGTATGTATTTCTGGGTAGTCAGCAATATTTATAGTGTGATTCAACAGCAGCCATGACTACTGAGTGTATGACTGGTGAAAGTTTTAAGCAAGACATTTTAGCTCTCTCTATATACAGTGCTACCCATAATTATTCATACCCCTGGCAAATTTTGACTTAAAGTTACTATTATTCAACCAGCAAATAGTTTTTGAAGGGAAATGACATAGGTGTCTCCCAAAAGATAATAAGACAATGTACAAGAGGCATTATTGTGGAAAAAAAACATTTCTCAGCTTTTATTTACATTTGAGCAAAAAGTGTCCAGTCCAAAATTATTCATATGCATCTCAATAATCAATAGAAAAGCCTTTATTGGCTATTACAGCAATCAAGCGCTTCCTATAATTGCAGACCAGCTTTTTGCATGTCTCCACAGGTATTTTTGCCCATTCATCTTTAGGCTGCAAATCTTTCAGGTTGGAGGGTCTTCTTGCCATCACCCTGATCTTTAGCTCCCTCCACAGATTCTCAATTGGATTCAAGTCTGGACTGTGGCTGGGCCACTCTGAAACGTTAATGTTGTTGTCTGCTAACCATTTCTTCACCACTTTTGCTGTGTGTTTTGGGTCATTGTCATGCTGAACTGTCCACTGGTGCCCAAAGCCAAGTTTCTCTGCAGACTGCCTGATGTTGTCGTTGAGAATCCTCATGTATTGCTCTTTTTTCATGGTGCCGTTTACTGTGATTAGATTCCCTGGTCCATTGGCTGAAATACACCCCCAAAGCATTAGGTTCCCACCACCATGTTTGACAGTGGGGATGGTGTTCTTTGGGTTGAAGGCTTCTCCTTTTTTACGCCAACTGGACACTTTTTGCTCAAATGTAAATAAAAGCTAAGAAATGTTTTTTTTCCACAATAATGCCTCTTGTACATCGTCTTATTATCTTTTGGGAGACACCTACAGTATGTCATTTCCCGTCCAAAATTTACTTGCTGGTTGAATAAAAGTAAGTCAAAATTTGCCAGGGGTATGAATAATTATGGGCAGCACTGTATAAATCAGTTACTTTTCACCATTACCAAATCTTCATTGTCAAACATATGAGCATTATTACCAAATGCCTCCTAGTCATGACCATATGATTATACCCATTATGTTATATTAATACAATGCTACTTTGCAGTGAAGATAGTCATCACGCGAGCCCTTATGATCACAGCTGACATTCTGGCCAGTTTTGCACTCATTATATTGGTGCTTGGAATGGATACTGTGAAGTTCCTGAGAGAAGAACCTCATATTAAGCTGCGTATGTGTTATATGGCTGGATTCATATTTGGAATTGGAAGTATGACTTTTCTTATCTATGGGATACAACTATATGTATATTTAGTCTAGAAGATGTTTAAAATCACCTTGGATATGTGTAGATCTGCATTCAGTATTTCTTGGCCTGCCCCCAACAAGCCAAATCCTGTATACTTCCCCATACAAGGTCATAATTCTTGCCTAATTGCACTAAAATATGCTGTCTTCTTCTTGCGTTTTATGTTTTCAGTGTCTTCATGATATCCATGATTGCCTCCATCCATTTTGATCATCCTCTATGTATTGTTTCTATTGGGCAAAATTTTCTTACAATATGTATAGTATATAAGAAGGTTTTATCAAGTGTAATCAAAGCGTATAAATAGCCTTGGTTTGGCCTCTTTGTTCTCCACACTCTTCTCAGAAGATGTTACTGCCCCAAATTCATCAGGGATCTAGGTCTCTCCACTTTGCCTGACCCACTTAAATTCCTTTGCATGTTGCATTTGACAGGTATCCCAGGAATGATTGGCTCGGTCTATTACGCAGTGGATGTCTATGTGGAGAGAGCCACCCTGGTCTTACAAAACGTCTTCTTGGGAATTCACTATGAATTTGGATGGTCTTGTTGGTTGGGAATGGCTGGATCCACTGGCTGCTTTCTGGCATCAATAGTCCTGACATGCTGCCTTTACATATTCAGAGGTTAATTTTTTTTTTTTTTTATTTGGTTCAGAAATTTTATTAAGACTTTTCATTCAAACAAGCAGAGAAATGAGAATTCTTGTCTATTGATTTCCAGAGCGTATAAAGGAATATATTAAATGACATTATTTACATCAGGTTATTATTCTCATTTTTTCATACTGTATTTGGTGTTTTTTTTTTTTTTTCTGTATTACTCTCATAACAGATCCTTACATACAGGTGCATCTCAATAAATTTGAATACAATTAAAAAATTATTTTATTTCAGTTATTCAATTCATAAAGTAAAATTCATATATAATATAGATTCAATACACACAGAATGATCTATTTTAAGTGTTTATTTCTTTCAATGTTGATGATTATGGCTTACAGCTAATGAAAACCCAAAAGTCAATATCTCAGAAAATTAGAATACTGTGAAAAGGTTCAATATTGTAGACTTATGATGTCACACCATCAACACAAAACACTTGCAAAGGTTTCCTAAGCCTTTAAGCCCTTCTTGCCCAGAGCTGTACATATACAGCGCAGGGCAGGTCTTTAAAAATGACTCCCACTTGCAAGCACAGGGGACACCATGGCTGCTGGCTGTCTGCTGTTTAAAACTAATGTATGCGATCGACGTTAACATTGACTGCACACATTTAACCCCTCAGATGTTGTGGTAAAATGTGACCATGGCATCTGGGTGTGCAAAAACCCAGAAGCGTGCTCTCCCATGCGTGCACCGGCTCCCTTTGGTGGGGATCGGGGAGCTGAATGGTGTGTGAACTATAAAAAAAAGTGTTGTTTTTTTTAAGTTTTAAAAAGGCAGATTTGCTGTTTTTTTGTTGCTTCACTTCCCACACAATATTGAACAAAAAATAATGGAAAGTCATACACATCCCAAAATGGTGTCAATGAAAAGTACAGATCGCCCCTCAGCCATAAACATCGGAGGATTTCATGCTGTATCGCGCAGGTGTTTTTTGTTTACATTTTTTTTACACTGCTAGGTGGAGGCTTCCGACTAGCAGTGTTCCTGGTTTCGTCACCGGTACTGATGGGTGGGCTTTAGCACTGCTCTAGCAGTTTTACAGGCTAGGGCAGCACTAGAGCACGCCCATTAGTGTCGGTGATGTCACTGAGCTCACTGCTAGGCAGAATCCTCCACCTAGCTTACCCATGAAGAGCCTGGTACGTCGCTGGATCTCCAGAAAAAGCCCTTGCCCTGCGCGATTCAGTGCAGGGCAAGGGAGAGCATCGGAGCATGAAAAAGGACATTCAAGAATTTGGGGGAGATTCACAAGGAGTGGACTGCAGCTGGAGTCAGTGCTTCAAGAGCCACCACACACAGACGTATCCAGGACATGGGCTACAACTGTCGCAATCCTTGTGTCAAGCCACTCATGACCCAAAGACAACATCAGAAGAGTCTTACCTGGGCTAAGGAGGAAAAGGACTGGACTTTTGCTCAGTGGTCCAGAGACCTGTTTTCAGATAAAAGTAAACTTTGCATTTCATTTGGAAATCAAGGTCCCAGAGTCTGGAGAAAGAGTGGAGAGGCACACAATCTAAGCTGCTTGAGGTCCAGTGTGAAGTTTCCACAGTCAGTGGTAGTTTGGGTAGCCATGTTATCTGCTAGTGTTGGTCAAGTCCAAAGTCAGTGCAGCCGTCTACCAAGACATTTTTGAGTTTTCATTAGCTTTAAGCCTTAATCATCAACATTAAAAGAAATAAACACTTAAAATACGTCCTCGGATAGACCTGCAGAAGCTCATAGCCCCCACAGAGTTAGGCGGTATTGCGTTCCCGGATGTTCGACGTTACAACTTGGCTTGCATGCCTAGACACATAGCAGATTGGATTGATGGAACTAGTTATTTCTCTGCTTTATCATTAGAAAGTGCGTTTTGTGCTCCATGGTCTGTGACCGCCCAGCTTCATGCCAGACTGTCCTGTGTAACTCATGTTAAATCCTCGATACTTATTAAGGATACCATAGCGACCTGGCGCATTTTGTGTAAGAAGTACTGGTTATCTTTTAGGATGTCTAAGCATCTTCCTTTATGGGAAAACCCAGAATTTCCTCTGGGCCGAACCAATAGTCTTTTTAGAGAATGGAGAGGTAAAGGGATTCAGCAGGCTAAGCATTTACTACATCCCTCAGAACCTCGTTGGCTAAGTCAAGACGAACTAGTAGAGAAGTACTCCCTAAGTAGGTTCCAAACGATCCAATTTGCGCAAGTAAAAGCGGCCATACATTCCAATCTAGTTATAGTACATAAGGAGATCGGGCAAAATGTGATGGATAAGCTTTTGGGGCTGGGAGGTGGGAGGACATCAGTCTCTCATCTCTATTATGGCTTACGGCAAGAAGACTCGCAGTATAATAAAATGGGAGACTTTAGTCAGTGGGAGGTACACCTGGGAGTTGAAAATGTCTCTCAGGTCTTGCTGAGAGGGGTGGATGAGGGTACGAAAACATATTATTAACGAGGTGTGGAGGGACACCCAGCTACGCATAATGCACAAGGCTATATTTGGTTTTAACATACCACCTCACCCGCTTAGACCGGATCGTATAACACATTGCCCAAAAAGTGGTCAAGGTTTCACGGATCTTTTTCACGGTCTCTGGTCCTGTCCTAAAAGTCAGCAACTATGGTCTGCGGTGGGTGAGATGGCATATGAGATATGGGGACGGAGGTATACATTACATACCTTGCTATATTTATTTCACTGGGTAGAGGATACAGATAGAGAAGGGAATCCCCCTCAGCTGTTCCATTCTTTCTGTATGGTTGCCAAACGCCAAATACTGCAACATTGGCTGCAGTCGGAGTTAACGACGATTGCCGGTATACATCTATAAATTAAAGCTCTTTTTGATCTAGAGAGACTGGCGACTTTTCATACTAAAGAAAAACATGCAAAGAAACTGTTCCAGAAGTGGAGGTGCTACCTTGTCAAATATATGTCTGATGCCAAATTACGGGCTATTCTGCAACCATTTACTTTAACGGAGTGGTACTTGATGGAGCAGCTGCGGGGGAGTCTGGGTAGATTACAGGTCCGGGAGGGGAGTGAGAGGTTGGCTTGATCCGTTGATATGATCTCTAGTAGGAGTCATTCTTCAAATCACAGTTGACTCAATTTTATTTTCTTGTAGCAATACAATATATCAGGAACATATTTTGTTTGCTCGCTTCAGGATGTATGCAGTGGTATCCCATTGATTGTTTTGAAATGTTGAAATGTTTTTGTTAAACATTGTGATTCTTAGTAAATGTCAACGGGGTCTGTGTACCCTTCTCTATAACATACTGTCACAATTGCACTATGTCTTGTATACTTTGTCAAGCACGGGGCATATGGCCCTAATGTTGTCAAATTTTATAGTGACAAAAGTAATAAAGATTAAGTTTAAAAAACAAAACAAAAAACCCCCCACTTAAAATAGATCACTTTTGAACTGAATTACTGAAATAAATTAACTTTTCGATGACATTCTAATTTAATGAGATGCATCTGTATACCAGGTAAAGCACTAGCTACTGGAGAATACACAATAGGCCAACAACTTCTAACTTCTGCAGCTCACTGTTTGGCTTTGCTGTGTAGTCTGAGACAGATTTAGCAATGTCATTTCATTATCATGTAAGGGTGGGGGTTATTGACTGGCAATGATCTTATGGAGTCCTAGATAAGGCATAAAAACAGCAATGTACATAATATACACAGATAAGATTGTATGCATCTCCCTTGCCACTCCCTTATCTAGTTGAGAGGGGACGATTCTCCTTTTCTATTGACAGTGCTTTTAGTAGCCACAACAGGTGGGGTTAGGGAAGAATATGGAGGAAGCCACACAATGCATTAGCATTATTTCCCAAAACAGGGGTTAGAAAATTTGAAGTGTTCTAATGTAATGCAACATGTTTAAAGAGGTATTCCAGGCTCCCGATCTTGATGACCTATCCTCAGGATAGGTTATCCATATCCAATCTGTGGTGGTCCCACGCCCAGCACTTCATCCAATTTGCTGCTCCCTGCATTCGCCGGAACTACCACTTTGAACAGAGCCGGAGGCACAGATCCAATCAAAGTGCTGCGTCTGTGCCGGGTTACTGCAGCTCAGCTTCTATTGAAGTACTTTCAGCTGTTGCTCTGCGGTGGCAGGGAATAGCTGATCGGTCAGATGCTGGGTGTTGGGCCTCCCTTGATCGGATATAGATGACCTGTCCCCAGCATAGGTCTTTCATATTGGCAGCCTGGAAAACCCCATTTAGGCCTCCTGCACACGACCGTTTTTTTTTAAGGTCTGCAAAAACGGGGTCCGTAGGTCCGTGATCCGTGACCGTTTTTTCGTCCGTGGGTCTTCCTTGATTTTTGGAGGATCCACGGACATGAAAAAAAAAGTTGTTTTGGTGTCCGCCTCGCCGTGCGGAGCCAAACGGATCCGTCCTGAATTACAATGCAAGTCAATGGGGACGGATCCGATTGACGTTTGCACAATATGGTGCAATTGCAAACGGATCCGTCCCCCATTGACTTTCAATGTAAAGTCAGGAGTCCCTTATACCATCGGATCAGAGTTTTCTCCAATCCAATGGTATATTTTAACTTGAAGCGCCCCCATCACCATGGGAACGCCTCTATGTTAGAATATACCATCGGATTTGAGTTAGATCGTGAAACTCAGATCCGACAGTATATTCTAACACAGAGGCGTTCCCATGGTGATGGGGACGCTTCAGGTTAGAATATACTAAAAGAACTGTGTACATGACTGCCCCCTGCTGCCTGGAAGACCCCCCCCTCCCCCCCTGTATTTAACTCATTGGTGGCCAGTGCGGCCCCCCCTCCCTCCCCTGTAGTTAACACATTGGTGGCCAGTGCGGCCGGCCCCCCCCTCCCTCCCCTGTAGTTAACACATTGGTGGCCAGTGCGGCCGGCCCCCCCCCTCCCTTCCCTGTAGTTAACACATTGGTGGCCAGTGCGGCCGGTCCCCCCTCCCTCCCCTGTAGTTAACACATTGGTCGCCAGTGCGGCCGGCCCCCCTCCCTCCCCTGTAGTACTGTAGATTCATTGGTGGCCAGTAGGCCCCCCCTCCCTCCCCCTCCTAATTAAAATCTCCCCCCCTATCATTGGTGGCAGCGGAGAGTACCGATCGGAGTCCCAGTTTAATCGCTGGGGCTCCGATCGGTAACCATGGCAACCAGGACGCTACTGCAGTCCTGGTTGCCATGGTTACTTAGCAATTTTTAGAAGCATTATACTTACCTGCGAGCTGCGATGTCTGTGACCGGCCAGGCGCTCCTCCTACTGGTAAGTGAAAGGTCTGTGCGGCGCATTGCTTATAGCACAGACCTGTCACTTACCAGTAGGAGGAGCGCCCGGCCGGACACAGACATTGCAGCTCGCAGGTAAGTATAATGCTTCTAAAAATTGCTAAGTAACCATGGCAACCAGGACTGCAGTAGCGTCCTGGTTGCCATGGTTACCGATCGGAGCCCCAGTGATTAAACTGGGACTCCGATCAGTACTCTCCGCTGCCACCAATGATAGGGGGGGAGATTTTAATTAGGAGGGGGAGGGAGGGGGGGGCCCACTGGCCACCAATGAATCTACAGTACTACAGGGGAGGGAGGGGGGGCCGGCCGCACTGGCCAACAATGTGTTAACTACAGGGGAATTGAGGGGGGGCCGGCCGGCCGCACTGGCCACCAATGTGTTAACTACAGGGGAGGGAGGGGGGGCCGGCCGCACTGGCCACCAATGTGTTAAATACAAGGGAGGGAGGGGGGCCCACTGGCCACCAATGAATTTAAAACTGGGGATGGAGGGGGGTGTGCCCCCTCCTGCCTGGCAGCACATGATCTCTTACAGGGGGCTATGATACGCACAATCAACCCCTCAGGGGGGCAGTCATGTACACAGTTCAAAGTTTATTCTAACTAGAAGCGTCCCCATCACTATGGGAACGCCTCTGTGTTAGAATATACTGTCGGATCTGTGTTTTCACGGAGTGAAAACTCAGCTCTGAAAAAGCTTTTATGCAGACGGATCAGCGGATCCGTCTGTGTGAAAGTAGCCTACGGCCACTGACCACGGACATGGATGCCAATCTTGTGTGCATCCGTGTTTTTTCACGGACCCATTGACTTGAATGGGTCCGTGAACTGTTGTCCGTCAAAAAAATAGGACAGGTCCTATTTTTTTGACGGACAGGAAACACGGATCACGGATGCGGCTGCAAAACGGTGCATTTTCCGATTTTCCACGGACCCATTGAAAGTCAATGGGTGCGCGAAAAAAAAACGAAAACGGCACAACGGCCACGGGTGCACACAACGGTCGTGTGCAGGAGGTCTAACTTTGATGTCATGGTTTGTATTTTAGTGCAGTTTTTGCAGGGATTGTCCCCTCACATATGAACCATTGCTATTTTTAATTTTGCTAGGCATTGGATCATCTTCTAGGAACCTTGGATCTGTATACAGATATGGAAGAACTGCCACTGGCAAGATATATGCCATGGACTCTAGAGTGTGACTTGTCACTCTGATAAGGCAGAACATTACAACCATAGTTCCAGCTGTATACATGTGGACTGTGTAAATAGCTCATTGCTTTTCTGTATACAGTAGTTGTCTTTTATAGAGACTCGTTATAAGGAAAGCTCATTGTATCCTGTATTATGGAGACATCTTGAAAACTTTGTTTTGCACACATCAAATTAAATCACAGATGATATTTCAATGTGCATAGGGTTCTCAAATGAATTACAGTGGACGGGTTATAAAATCTTGTCTAGGTGGTACAGAAGTGCTTTCTTGTCTATGTCTTGGTGGGATGGAAAATGGAAGACCTCGTTTCTCAACAAATTTCCGACACAAAATGTGAGCATTTTCTTCCAGAATGATGGGCATTGAACTTCCTTGGGATCTGGGAATCTTCCACCAGCGAATCATAGATCTTTTCTTGAGAGATACTGCCTTATCTAAGGTCTATGAGACTGGCTGGGTGTCCCTTTATGTTTCTTATTCATGGAAACAGCGACTATACATGTTATACTTCAACGTGCTGGATCCAATTGGTTTCCTTTGGAAAAGCAGCACCAGATGTGGATAATACATTGACATAAGAAGCCTCATCAGGCCTATGTAACTATACGGACCCACCAGAGGGCAATACTACTACAAAGGGGGCACATAAGGCAATACTAATACAAAGGGGGCACAGAGGGCATTACTACTACAAAGGGGACACAGAGGGCATTACTACTACAAAGGGGCAGAGAGGGCATTACTACTATTAAGGGGCACAATGGGCATTACTACTATAAAGGGGGCAAAATGGGCATTACTACTATGGAGGGGGCACAATGGGCATTACTACTGTAAATGGGATACAATGGGCATTATAACTATAAAGGGGGCATAGTGGGCATTACTAATGTGAAAGGGGCACAATGGGCATTACTATTATGAAGGGGGCACAATGGGCATAATTACTATGAAAGGGCACAGAGGGCATTACCACTATGAAGGGGGTACAATGGCCATTACTAGTATGAAGGGGGCAAAATAGGCATTACTACTATGAAGGGGCACAATGGGCATTACTACTATGAAGGGGGAAGAGATGGCATTACTACTGTGAAGGGGCACAGAGAGCATTACTACTGTGAAGGGGCACAGAGGACATTATTACTGTTATGGGGGCACAGTGAGTGCATAACTACTCTGAAGGGGCACAGAGAGGGCATTATAACTGTGAAGGGGCACAGATAGGGAATTACTACTGTGAAGGGGGCACAGAGACGGCATAACTTCTGTGAGAGGCACAAAGAGGGCATTACAACTGTGAAGGGGGCACAGTTAAGGCATTACTATTGTGAAGTGGGCACAATGAGGGCATAACTACTGTGAAGGGGGCACAATGAAGGGATAAGTACTTTAGAAGGCACAATGTGGGCATAACTACTGTGAGGGGGAACTATATGAGCATAGCTACTGTGAAAATTGTACAGTGAGGGCATAACTACCGTGAGGGGGTATAATTTTTTGAAAGTATTAAGGGAGGTGCCAGAGAACGGACCCTCCCCGGGTGCCAAACGCCCTAGGCACACCACTGCATACATGGATGCAAAATGGCCATGAAAAACCGACTGGTTAGGGTACTTTCACTCTAGCGTTTTTCTTTTCCTGCATAGAGTTCCGCCCTAGGGGCTCTATACCGGAAAATAACTGATCAGTTTTATCCCCATGCAGTCTGAATGGAGAGCAATCCATTCAGGATGCATCAGGATGTCTTCAGTTCAGTCTTTTTGACTGTTCATGATGGAGATAATACCGCAGCATGCTGCGGTCTTATCTCTGGCCAAAAAAACTGAACACTTGCCTGAATCCAGCATTTTTTTTCCATAGGAATGTATTAGTGCCGGATCCGGCATTCAAAATACCCATAATGCCAGATTCGTCCTTCCAGTCTGCACATGCGCAGACCGGTAAAAATGTGAAAAAATATATATAACGGATCCGTTTCTCTGGATGACAAATGGAGAGACGGATCCGTTATTGCAATGCATTTGTAAGACGGATCCGCCTACAAATGCTTTACGTTTGTATGCAGATTGCCGGATCCGGCAGGCAGTTCCGGTGACTGAACTGCTTGCCGGATCACTCTGCCGCAAGTGTGAAAGTAGCCTTATCCATTTTTTTACAGCCGTTATTTTTCATTCATGTGAATGTATATTTATGGCCCCATGTTATACTATTCCTTTATTATTCCTGCTAAAAGTTATGAATGAATTACTAGCAGTTTGCAATGTATGTATATATGTATCCATGTAGCTCAAAATACACTGTAATAGTGAAAAACAAATATATACTGACCTATTCCACATCCAACCACCATGTCCACTCTCCTCACATCTGTTTTCGTAAATACTTGTATTCCCCATGAAATAACCATTCGTGACTCGTGAGCATCCTTTTAGAACTCTGCATTGTGTCGTACCCCTGTAATTCCTCCAGGTAATGTGTGAATAAATTGACAGGTCGGTGTTAGCATTCCTCCTATCAAAGGCGAATGTAATATATAGTCTTACACTATCCAATCAGGGCTGCAGAGTCAAGGAATGCCAATCTATTTGTACATTTCTAGAAGGAATAATAGAAAACTCAACTTCTTCTCCTGTGTCATATGCTCTGATCACTCCGTGGAAGTGATACAGTGTTTTTTTTTTGTTTTTTTTTTATTCTGTTTATTGAAAGCAGATCAGCAAAATGACACGAACAAGGGTCATGTACATACAAATCATACAACAATGTATCCCCCATGTTCCCACTACGAGAACAAAGGAGTCGGTACGGCATTTAAAGGATCATGAGCCTTACACATGCGTATCTGACTGCATTTTTTAAATAAATAAAACAGTGATCAAGAACCGGGGAGGGGAAAAGGGGAGGGAGAGGGGGTCGTGGGGAAAAGAAAGGGCAGGGCTACACTGCCAGGGGACCCAAGGTGTCACATAAAGATGATTTAAGGTACCAGGAGGTATAATGGAAAGGTTTGACCAACTCCGTAATATCCTCGGGGCTAAAGTGTGCAATGATGAAGGTTCGCCATTTGCTGAAAATTTTTGAAGCCGAGCACTCCTTGTGTCTTACTGCCTCTATTCTTTCAAAACCCATCAGCACCTTCAACTCAGAGATCACAACAGAAATGTCTGGCATGGTATCTATGAACCAGCATTGCAGCAGAACTCTTTTGGCTATCAGTAGTATAGAATGTAAGATGATCGGGATCTTAGTTGGACAGCCAGACTGCCCCCCATCAAGACGTATGTAGTGAAAAATCAGAGCCTGGGGCTCCATAGGCAAATCTAGAAGCCAGTGTTTTTTTATATAAGCGACCACGGTGACCCAGAAGTTAGAAACCTTGGTACACGTCCATATACCATGTCAGAAGTCAGTTGCCGAGACTCTGCAATTAGGACAATGAGTGATGCGATCCGGGAATTGAGGAGAGGCTGGAAAATTAAAACCAAAAATTGCATGGTGCATCATTTTAAAATATGTTTCACGCCACGTTTCGCTAATGACACACTGGCGGACCTTGCCCCAGCCCTCCAGGATTTTTTCCCCAATCTCATCATCCATGGTGATGCGTTCCCACTTCTTAAACAGAGTGGATACCTTGGCCTTCGTGAAGTTGCCTGAGAGTGCCCTATATAACCTCGAGAGAGATACCGTTTGAGGAGAGAAACTGAGAACATTGTCAAAGGAGTTCTTAATCGCCTCCTTTGACAAGTCTTGTAACCTGTGTGTACAGAAACCCAGAGCCTGCATAATTAGCAGGAAATGGGAATCAGGCAGGGCGTATTTTTCCTTCAGTTCCTTAGAGGTCAGCCATCGTTTCTCCTCTCGGTGCATCAGATGTTCCGCCCTGACCAACCCTCTAGACACCCACAGCTCAGAGAGTCCTGTGCAATTCCCCTGGGGGAACTCAGGATGTTCCCACAGTGGCATCCACTTAGAGATCGAATGAGGCAGGCCAACTGTTTTCCTAATCGCCTTCCAAGCTGCCACCTTAATAAGAGTGAGGTTTTGATATCCTTGGGAAGCGAGGCCAGATTGGAATGGAGGCATGCCACTAAATTCCACGGGGTCACTAGGTTTTGATCCAGCTCTCTATTTGAAAAGTGGTCGGTATTGTGTATCCAATCCGAGATATGTCTCAGAAGGCAAGATAAATCGTATCTCCGTATGTTCGGGAATTTCACCCCTCCCTCTGGTTTCCATAACATGAGCTTTGAGAGAGAGATACGAGGTCGCCGATAAGACCACAAGAAGGTGGTAAATGCCCTATTCAAAGCAGTAACATCAGCATGTTTCAGTAGAATCGGGAGCGTTTGGAGGGGGTAAAGTAATTTAGAGAAGCTCATCATTTTGATGACAGGAGAGACAAGGGAAGCGAATTCCATCTCTGTAATTCTGATATTATTTTCGCTATGAGGGGTGGGTAGTTTAGCTGGTACAGTGACCCAGGGAGCTTACCAATCTTCACCCCCAAGTAGGTGATATGTCGCTTAACAGTCGCTAGGGAAAAACCTGAGGCAGTTCAGAGGTGAGGGGGATTCGTGGTGTGCAGCTCCAGGACCTCACTTTTGGAAGAATTTATTTTATATCCCGAAAAAGACCCAAAACGACGGAGGAGATCCATTAAGGGGCCTAGATGTCGCTGGGGAGTAGCCATAAAGAGCAATAGGTCATCGGCATATAAAGCCAGTTTGACCTCTTTCCTACCTATAGTGATTCCCGAGTATAGCTCAGAGTCCTCTAAAAATCTAGCCAGAGGTTCGATGGCCAAGTCAAAAAGGAGGGGGGAGAGCGGGCACCCCTGCCTGGTTCCTCTCTGAAGGGGAAAAATGGGGGATAGAAACCCTCCCGTGTGAATGCGTGCTGCGGGGCTGGTATAGAGTCCCTGTAAAAAGGTACGGATATCCCCGTATATCTCGAATTTGTCCAACACCACCCCCAGCCAGTCCCACCGTAGCGAATCAAAAGCTTTTTCCTCGTCCAAATCCAACAAGATAGGGGCTGTGTCCGGCTGGGGGCGGCGTCGGACCCAATCCAAGGTTGCCAGCACCTTTCTGATGTTTGCTACCCCCGACCTCCCCTTTATGAAACCCACTTGCGAGGGGCCTATCAGGGCGGGCATTAGGAGGCTCAGTCTATCAGCCAGGATTTTGGTCAAAATCTTAAGATCCTGATTGATGAGAGAGATCGGGCTATATGAACCCGGATCCCGCGGGTCCTTATTGGGCTTCAGTATCAATTTAATGTAGGCCACATTGACGTGGGCAGGGAAACCGCCCGTATGCAGGAGGTGATTAAAGTAGATACAGTGTTATTTCCGGTGAGGTTGCCCATTTCTCCCTGTGCGTCATACAACAGAATAGACCCTGATGAAAACCTTCATGCTTAATAACCTAACAAAAATAAAATAAAACCGGCGATTTTCCTGCTCAGCTGTGTTTGTCCTCACGCAGGCCGCATGTTTGTGTACGCTGGAACAATATTCTCACTTCTAATCAGAACCCAGAAATGTCTGCTGTGATGATGGGGAAGAGTCCATGTGACGAGGCTTCCTCGCGAGGCTGAACGCCTGTGCATTAGATGATAATTAGAGATTCATCCGATCATCTTCCTGGAGCACAGTCAGCCGTTTCCTGACAGGAAGACCATCCATTATCTACGTGCAGAGGTTCATTTCAAAGTTGAGAGCTAGACCCAAACCACCAGGCCCCCCACCACCACCCGCACGCTACTCTACTGACTAAGATTCACTGGTACCAGCATTGTTGGGGTGGATGTGTGTCACCAATGCTTTTCTTCTGGGGGGCACTAAATAAAGCAGCTTCTTAATGAGTTCTGAAATCACAACACTACAAAGAAGCAATAACTATCACAATGATTACTCTTCTTAGAAGATTGGACGCTTGATATTACCAGAATCCCACAGCATATATACCCAGAATTATACTGCAGCTAAACCCTGGTAATTAGGAGTAAGGTAATGAATGAAGTTTATTGTGTTATCTAAATGGAGCCTTAACCCCCTCCAGACAGCCAGTTTTCATCTTCCTGATGCGGCCTAATTTTGTAAATCTTTATGTGGTAATAACTTTGTAATGCTCTTACTTATCCAACCAATTCTGAGAATGTTTCTTTCATAACACATTGTACTTCACGTTAGTTGCAAATTTGGTTTGATATGTTTTAAAAAAAAAAAATTATTAAAAATGTAAGGAAAATTTGGAAAAATTAACAATTTTCAAAATTTTAATTACTCTGCTTTTAAGACAGTGAGACCTCACAAATAGTTACTACTTAAAGAGGTTGTCCCACAAAAATACTCTTTAGTTTTCAAACCAGAACCTGGATGTGAATACTATTGTAATTGCATCTAATTACAAATTTTGTAAAGCCACTGAGTTATTCAATAAAATATATCTGTATAGCGCCACCTGTTGTTTGTTCTTTTTCCTATTTCTTTGTCCTGCTCACTAAGATGGCCGCACATGCTCAGTTTCATCTTTCAACTACCTCCTGAGCTGTGATAGGGAGAGAGCTGAAGCAGAAAAGACCCCCCCCCCCCTCCGAGCTGCAGCAGAACAGACACTTCCCTTGAGCTGTCAGCTTGATATGAATCTAGCAGAGCAATAAATAGGGGATTCTAGCTTTGTTAGAAATAGGTTGTCATGTACTATGTGATGTTCAACTGGATCAACACAGCCCTGTATTAGCAAGGGTGTACCTCCTTAATTTATATACCAACAAAAGAGAACAGGTACTATATAATACCCAATAAAATTAAATCTTTATTATGACATAAAAACATAAATACACATACACATACGTAGAGACAATACAAAGTGCCCACAGGGGCAGTCCACAATAACACCGGTACCACTTGGTAGAAAATCACCATAAACCTACAAACAATGTGTGGGAACACTATATGCTATATGTCTAGAACAGCATGTCATATGTAAGCTGCCTCTAGCTATCCAAATCACATAGTGTGGGTAAGTGGGGCATAGTTGACATCCATGTGATCCGACCAGTACGGTACTAAACAATACAATTTCAACGCATCACTGTAGTGCAGTAATATGTGCACCGAAGCGGTCAGAATCTCCTTCTTACCCGATTCCAGCAGTGTATGTGTGGGCTGTCTCTGTCAGAGTGAGCATTTTGACACCACAAAATTGAAATTTTTCCACAAATGCTATTTCAGTGCCCAATATATTCTGCCCATTGTGTGCCAGTGTGAAAAGTAAGCTCTCATTATTATGCCATGTTTCCTCGTTTATGCCTGAATTCATGAGAGGGCTCCAGAGTATAAGAGTACCATGCACATTTTACGGCCCAATGTAGCGATTTATACCGCTTGCAATGACAGCTATAGTGGCTCTGGGGTGGAATAATAAATGAAACCCCCAAAAATGGTCCCATTTTGGAAACTCCATCCCTCAAGGTATTAAAGGGTGGAGTCAGCATTTTGACACCACCGGTAGTTTGCAGAAATGGTAGGGCTCAGATGGAAGGAGTGCCATTTAGCTTTTGGACGGTGGATTTTGCTGTAATGGTTTTTGGGTGCTACATCACATTTGCAGAGACCCCGAGGCACCTTTTTGGGAAGCAGGATAAAAAAAAGCAGCCATTGTTTATTGGGTTCTGTTATTGCAGCCAGTGTCAGACTGGGGTACTTAGGGCCCACCAGTAAAATGTATTCTGGGGGCCCACTGTAAAGCTACATGCATATACTACCTACCCACACTACTCAGTTTTTTATACGGACATAGGCAATGTATCGTATAGCATCTCAGCCAACCTATCTATATGTCGGTCTACTCTGCCATGTGCCACTTAAGCAGGGGGTAGGGGACTAGGGGCCCACCGGGGGATTCACCTGTTCCCCTGTGGGCCAGTCCAAGCCTGATTGCAGCGTACACCGTGTGAGAAAAATGACACTAACTTTATTTTGCTGGTCAGTACAATTACAGAGACACCAATCTGATATAGTTTTTTTTTCAAGTTTTGTTACTTTTACACATTAAAGTATTTTTTTAAAAATTATGTTTTTGTATCGCCATTTCTGTGAGCCATATTTTTTATTTTTTTTCTGGTGATGGTCTTGTGTGAAGACTTGCTTTTTTGGTGGCTGAGATAATATTTTCATTAGTACTATTTTGGGGCACATAAGATTTTCAAATCGCTTGAATTTATGATTTCTGGGAGGTGAGGTGACCAAAAAATGGCTGTTTTAGTATAGTTCCTTTATTCATTTTTATAGCGTTCACCTGACCGGGTAGATCATTTTGTTAGATATTGTAATAACTAATATTTTTTTTACAATTATTTTTTAATATTTTTCTTTTTTCAATAGTAAATCGATTGATTTTACACTTGAAACTTTTATTTTTATAAACTTTTTTTTATTACTTTTTATTTTAGTCTCACTATGAGACTTCAACTTTTGAGGGTCTGATCGCTGTTTCAATCTAGAACAATACATGCTGTACAGACAGACAGTTGCCTCTGAGATCCAGCCTAGGGCTGGGCATTATAGGTTTCTGTTGCTGGCAGACCTAGAAGCTTTTGCAAGGGTTCAGGATGCAATGTTGACATCAACACCCTGCGATCGCGGGGAGCATCTAAGGGGTTAATCTGCCGACAGCATCTTAACCAATGCCGGTAGTTACAGCAGGGGCCTGGCTGTCAGTAACAGTTCCTGTCCTCGTCCGTTCAGTGGGCCGTCAAAATTAAACCACTTTTTTCCCTGTGAAATTTGGGGGTGCACGTACCCTGATACTGACGATCCAAACTATTATCATAATCAGGGAAGTAACTATAAGGGGGTCCAAACACTGAAGTCACACTTAGGCCCTGAGGAGGACCAAAATGTGCTGTTGCCCTGTATATGAAGCTATTACCAATGTTGCACTGGGACCCAGGGACTTCAGGTTACTCCACAGATAAGGTCAGAAGTCCAGGTCCCTTGGCATAAGCCGACCCCAGGGTTGGCACTGATTTGAACGCAGCATTCAGCTTCAATTAGGGCTTCATAGTAATAAAGATATAAAAAACGTAAGTGCGCTCACTAATTGTTACTTAATCTCCTGTTTATGGACCGCGCCAGAAATCTGCCAAATTCAGCAGGAGGGCTCCCAGCAGGAGGACAGCTGCAATTACAAATATGTCTACTTATTCACAGCATGGTGATCAGCTGCTAGTGTGGAGCCATTGTCTTCGAAAAGACTTAACATTTGTTCTTGTCATCCCGAATTCCTCTGTACGGTTCACGGCCTTCAAAGATGTGATGAATGAAGTGACATATAATTTAATAATGCAATATTACAAAGGGTGTTTGCATCCTGCCACTAAAGGGATGGAGCAAGGCTTGTGCCCTGAGTAGATCATGGAGAAATCTTACATTCACAGGACCGTATATTTCTGTTCGCACCCCTTCTGCAATTTTGTTGGATGCTGACAGCATACCTTGTGTTGTCCACATCGGAATGTCCGTTCTGTGGCCCCACAGAAAAGATAGAACATGTCCTATTCTTGTCCGCAATTGTGGACAAGAATAGGCATTTCTACACTGCATCTGCAAAATCCAGAACGCACACGGCCAGTATCTGCGTTTTTGTGGACTGCAAAAACGGATATGGCCGTGTGCAGGGGCGTACATAGAAATCACTGGGCCCCATAGCAAGAATCTGAATTGGGACCCCTAACCCTGTCCACTACCCACCCCTGGCCCATCCCACCTCCTGTTCTGGCCCCTCCCCTGCCACACCCCCATTTGCCAATAAAGAAATGTATACGTGACCTACTGGTGAAGAAAAAAGTAAATAATTTTTTTCAAAGTTTTCATTTATTTTTACACTATTTAGACATTAAAAAAAACCTATACATATGTGATATCATTGTAATCGTACTGACCCAGAGAATGAAGGTCACAGGTCAGTTTTGCCGCAAAGGGAATGCCGTAGGAACAAAACCCGTAAAACAGTGGAGAAATTGCGTTGTTTTTTTTATTCCCCCCCATTTGGAATTTTTTTGCCCTCCATTAATTTCTATGGGGCTGCTGAAAATAGCTAAGCGCTGGCTCTGCTATTTTCATCAGTTCCATAGAAATGAATGGGAACAGTGGCCGCGCAAGCGCCCTGTGCCCTCCGTGACTTTCAAGCCTCTGTTCTCGGTGTAGGTAAAGGTCCCAGAGGTGGGACCTGCACCAATCAGACAATGGGAGCATATCCTAGCGATATGCCCCCATTGTCTGAGATGTTACAACCCTTTTAATTATATGGCACTGTATTTTTTATTTATTTTTATAATGCCTACTCCACCGAATCACTTATTATTCATCTTATGTTATGTCCAAGCAGCAGCCCATCATTATTTACCCCCAAAACTTACTGGCACTAGTAGTACTGACGGCAGTCAATACGGTTTGCTCACTGCCCAGATGCTCTCTGCACTCTCCCACGAAGTCTCCCTAATGGCGGTGCACAGGTAAGTGTGTTTGTCATGTGACCCGCCAGTCCTGCGGAGATAACAGGGCGGGCAGCACATCCTGGCTGCAAGCAAGCAGCATCCCGATTCTGCCTTAGATGTCTTGGCCACAGCAGACAGTAACTTAAAAGTGAGTGGGTGTCTGAACGCAGCGCAGGAACACGCACCCAGCAGTGGGAAGGAATACAAGTGGGTGGGCCTCAATGAACTATGATGAATAAACTGTCTGTGCAGAGTAGATGTAGGGGGCGGGGCCTTCCATGCTCTCCGGGCCCCCCTGTGCTGTAGGCCCTGTAGCAACGGTGTGGTCTGCCTATATTGGTGGTACGCCACTGGCCATGTGAATGAGCCCTATCATCTGTGAATGTAGGATGATGTAGCCTGCATCTTGCCAAGTTATCTAGAGGGCTGAAGGTACCTATACACCTTCAATAGCAATCGGCCAAGCACTTTTTTGTCGGATAAACCTGCTGTTTTTGGTGGCTTAGGCCATCAGTAGTCTCAAAGATCAACTACTATGAAGTAACCACCACAACCGTCTTGCTGTGCACATAGGTTGACTTCTCCTGTAACCCACCAGAGTGACTGGGGAAAGAAGCGCTCTCCTGTCATCATCAAGATGCAGGGAAATCTGTAGGGATCATGTTGGAGAGCAGATTGATATATGCAGTGGTTCCTCAAGTTACAATATTAATTGGTTCCAGGGGCGGAGCTTGCCGCGCTGCATGATGGGCGCATAACTGCAGCGCTCCAGATTACCTTGCTTCCACCATAGCCTTTCTGAGACCACAACACGTTATTAATGGTCAAGATTGGAAGAGACAAGCAGGGGAACACTCTCCCTACCTAAAGTGGAGAAGCAGCAATCCAAAATGGATAGATTCCTGCAAAAGAAGCAGGACACCATGGGAGGGAAACCCAAGATGGCGCCGAAGAACGCGCCGCCGCAGCTCATGAAGGATGACTCAGATGGAGAAAGCTCATGGGCAATATCCGACGCGATGGGTGAGTCAGTATCCACTCACATCTCCAAGTCCTTTCTAACTAAAGCCCTTAAAAAAGCAATCACCCCAGTAATGAGGGATTTAGCGGACATTAAGGCTGATATAAAGTGTTTGGGCCACAGGGTGTCGGCGCTTGAAGACTCACAGATAGAAGTCACACAACAATGTACAGCTTTGAGGTCTCTTACCTCCTTCTACCGAGACCATATTAATCAAGCCCTCCTGCAGATCGAAGATCAGGAGAATCGTAGCAGGAGCAAAAATGTGAGGCTACGAGGCCTACCGGAGAAAGTGGACGCTGTTTCACAAGCAGTCATCTTTATTTTTGCCCAGATTCTGGGGAAGGAGAGAGCCCAACAAGTGGTAATAGAACGTGCTCACAGGCCCAAACCGCCACCAGATGCTCCTCCCAGAGACATTATATGTGGGCTACTCAGTTATTTAGACACGGTGGCGATATTGAGAACGGCCCGAGATATCAAAGAAATCTTATATGAGGGGGCAAACATACTTATATTCCAGGACTTAGCTGCCAGCACTCTGGCAAAAAGACAGATTCTGAAGCCTCTTACTGAGGTGCTGAGAGCAAAACGCATCCCCATACGCTGGCTTTACCCGTTTGGACTAGCCATAATGAAAGGAGGACGCCAACTCACCATACACTCACCAGAAGACCTAGAGCAGGCTTGGGAAAAGCTGGAGATCCCTCCTATAGACATACCAATTTGGCTTCCTTTGCTCCATCCAGCTGACCTTCCGAACTTACCTCAGCCCTAGAACTGGTCAGTAGTAAGGAGGACCAAGAAGCAAAGAAGACAACTAGTGGCCGCCGCGACTATCCCAGCTTGAGGAACAGATAATTACCTATCTCTCTTATCACGTTTGTCTGTCATCTTTCTCTTCCTTTCTTTTCCACATGCTTTATTCTGTTGCAGATATGCTGGAGTTTCAAGATGAATGTAGATGTTGTTGTTTTACCGTGTCTCATCTCTGGATCTGGAAGCTGCCACTCTGCATAAATAAAGAGCTTGTCTTGTGGACTCTTCCTGATAAGTACTGTTAATTTTTCATGTATAGATGGAGGTGCAGGGAAGTTGCCTTATGGTTCATCAGAGGCTGTACCTCCCGGTTCATCAGAGGCTTCCTATGGGACACATCGGGATGCCCTTGGTGCCCCAGGTGGCCTTTTGGCGACCCTTTTACTCACACTATTACACTTACACGTATCATTTATAATTGGCTTCTGCCTGTTGAAATGTTTTATCTTTTGGTATACTATTGTTAAATGCTCCGGATGCCCAGTAAGAAAACTACAATGCTGCTATCCCCCTTTTCCATTGATATGGCTACCTGAAATATTGTGTCTTTTAACATCAATGGTTTAAATACACCACAGAAGAGACACCAAATGTTCAGGCTTCTCCGTGGTGAACACGCAGATATTCTGCTGCTCCAGGAGACACACTTCCGCCACAATCGCATCCCCACACTTCCCACCAAATCCTACTCCCAATGGTTCCATACTACGCATTCCTCACCTTCAAGAGGTGTTTCTATTGCGTTCCACTGTTCTATGCCCTTTTAAATGTAATCTCTTTACACGGACCCGGAGGGTCGATACCTAATAGTAGTAGGTACTCTGGGATAGCCAAGCTATAACAATAGCTATCTACGCTCCTAACACCCGTCAGGTATTGTGGTTACTCAAAAGGTCTCATACAGTAGGCACACTGTTCCTGGGTGGAGACCTCAACTTGGCCCAAGACCCATATTTGGACTCGACCTCCAGTTCTCAATCCATATCTAGGTCACCCTTGACTAAATTAAAAATACTACTCTCTGACATGGCTTTAATAGATGCTTGGCGTACAGTTCATATAGATGATAGGGACTACACTTTTTATTCCAACACGCATGGAACATATCATCGCCTTGACTATATATTTTTTCCAGCTCACTCTCTTCACAACATTGTCTTGGCCAACATAGCTCAGATATCGATTTCTGACCATGCTCATATTTCGCTAAAACTCCGGCTTCATGGATTACCCCCTAAAGAATGGACATGGAAACTCAACACTACAATTTTGGACACCCCCTCTCACACGCAATCCCTGACCCAAAATTAGAGTTTTATTTTAAAACGAATGTGGACCCCAATGTCTCCCAACAAATTCAGTGGGAGAGTCATAAGGCATACATTAGCGGTGAATTGGTTGCACTAGGGAGTCGTCTCTAGAAACAGAAGGATAAAGAACTGCATCATTGCTAAGTCAAATCACTCATTTAGAAACTACCCATAAAGTATCTGACTCATCCCTCCATCTTAAAAATTTAGTATCCCACAGGCGTCAGGTGAAAGATTTACTGATTATTAAGTCTGCAAAGACGTTACAATACCTCTGTTATAAATACTACACACACGGGGAAAAGGGTAACAAAGTGATGTCCTCGCTGTTGAAAAAACAGAGAACTAAAACTTTGATATCTTCCATAAAAACTGTTGAGGGTACTAGAGTCACCTCCACACCCCTAATAGCACAGCAATTCCATTGTTTCTACACTGACCTTTATAACCTAAGTTCTCAAACTATAGACTGCCCAGAGAACCCCACAAAGAATCCAACTGAGGACTTGATCTCCTCTTTTCTCCGTAACATAAACATTCCCACACTTTCGGTAGAGGACCGTGATCAGTTGGTTGTCCCCGTTACATTAGAAGAAGCTGAGAAAGTTCTAGGAACAATCCCTAATGGGAAGAGCCCAGGCCCGGATGGCTTACCCATAATATATTATAAGACATTTAAGAAGAACCTGCTACCAGAATTTGTCAAACTGTGCAATTCCCTTTAAAACGGTTCAAAATTACCCCCACAATCGCTCGAAGCTCATATAACCATCATACATAAAGAGGGTAAAGACCCCGAGCTCTATAGTAGCTATCGCCCGATTTCTTTACTCAACACAGACCTCAAATCGTGGGCCAAGATCCTTGCACACAGACTTTCATCCCTTTTACCCAAGATCATTGGTGAAAAGCAAGTGGGCTTTGTCCAAGGGAGGGAGGGGAAACACAATGTTTCTAGAGTTCTGCATGCGGCATACTATGCTAATAAAAAGATAACACGATTAGTGTTGTTGGGTACGGACACAGAGAAGGCTTTCGACAGGGTCAGCTGGAAGTTCATGAGACGCACATTACAAGCCTTTCAATTCCCTGACCCATTTATTGAGGCTGTTTTTTTCTCTATATACTTCTACGGCTAGAATACAAGTAAATGGCACCCTGTCGGGCCATTTCTCTATGGTAATGGTACGCGGCAGGGGTGTCCCCTTCACTATTTATCTTGTGCCTTGAGATGCTTCTTCTGAAAATACGCCAATCTGACCAGATCCGAGGCCTCAAGGTGGGTGCTTTCACACATAAAACTTCTGCATTTGCAGATGACTTATTATTGATTATTACTAATCCCCTCGAGGCGTTTCCTATTATATTACAGATATTTGACGAATATGGGAAGGTGTCTAATTTTTTTAATTAATTTTGACAAATATGAAACTCTGAATGTGAACCATCTCGGACTCCCAGCTGGCCCTAGTCAAGGAGAACTCTCCATTCCGATGGCCTTCTGACGCCCTTAAATATCTGGGAATACAAATCCCAATGGACCTGAACACCTTATTTAAGATTAATTACTTTCCATTACTCCAAAAAATAAGCAAATCCCTTCAAGAATGGAAGGTACTATACGTTTCCTGGTTTAGGAGAACATGCTCTCCACATTTATTCTTCCCCAGCTACTTTACATGATACAAGTACTGCCCATAGATGTTCCATTTTCTTATTTTTCGAAAGTCCACACATTGTTCAGAAGATTCTTGTGGAATACTAAGAGAGCGAGACTGCCTTTCTTACACTTAACTCAAAAACCAACTAACGGAGGCATTGGACTGCCTGATTCATTGCTTTATTTCTAAGCCTCCCAGTTAGCTCGCTGGACATTGTAAGCCAATCCCACATTGAAAGCCCCGTATTTGGAGATAGAGAGAGAGACCTTATCACCTGACTATAGAATCTGAATGTGGCTTAAATACCCCCCTCTGAGTCCCACAACTGTCCCTAGTGACTTAACACGGAGTATGCTGAGAGTTTGCAGGAACCACATTTCTCTGTCCATGTCCAGAGATCTGATCTCCCCCTTAGCGCCTATAAACACCTTACCTTCAGTTATGGCTAGGGATGTCCCGATACCATTTTTTTAAGACCGAGTACGAGTACCGATACTTTTATTTAAGTACTCACCGATACCAATTACTGATACCAATTATAACAGCGGTGCAGTTGCTGATAGCAATGAAAAAAATTAAAGCTGGAATTTGATTGCTATGGACAACTGCTTTACTTTTCCTTTGTACAAGGGTTAATAAATTAATAAATGGGCATATATATAAGGAGGGGAATGGGCATATAACAGTGTTTGCCAACCAGCGTGCCTCCAACTGTTGTGAAACTTCAACTCCCAGCATGCCCGAAGAGGTGTAGTGATCACTATTATATGCCCACCCCCCTACCCCCCCACACCTTATTTTATATTCACTGTTTGAACATGAAATGGAGAGAAATTAACTGACTTTCTCCTCCATTTCATGCACTGTACCCACCTGGCCTGCTGTAATCCTTCCCATGCGGATGCACCAGATACTGGGAGGAAGTGGCTTTAAAGGGAACCTGTCACCTGGAAAACACATATTAAACCAACCACAGTACCTTAAAGTATCCCCAGTGTGTTGCTAATCATGATTTTCTTTACTCATTCTGTCTCCTCATATTTGTTAAAATCGCAGTTTTAATGTCGGCATCTTCTCCAAGTCAGGCTTGAAGTCAAGTGGGCGCCGGCCTCCTTGCTTCAAGGCACGATAAGCCCGCCCCTTACCCCTCCTCTCTACATTGTGATGGACATCTTGCCGTGATACCGGGACCGCGCTCTTCTCACGCATGCGCCATGCGCTGCCTGTTACAGCGCGATCCCGGCACTCTCCGCCTTTATTTTGCAGACTGCGCATGCGCTGTTCAGTTCCATCGCGCCCGGCCATTGCTTCTCGTCTTTAGCGTGATCACTGGCTTGTGTTCTCCAGTACCTGAAGCCAAAGATCATGATCACACTGAAGACGAGAAGCGACGGCCGGGCGCGATGGAACTGAACGGCGCATGCTCAGTCTGCAAAATGAAGGCGGTGAGTGAGGGAGCCGGAATCACGGCAAGATGTCATCTGGGATGATCATCTGGGACACGGGACCCGCCGCTGCACGGCCATCAGGTATCGGTGACATTTGCATGAGTACAAGTACTCGTGCAAATGTCCAGTATCGGTCCCGATACTGGTATCGGGACATCCCTAGTTATGGCACATAAACACTTGCCCACTTGGTGGGACTCGTTACCTGATATAAGTATTGCAGAAGTTGTTGAAGCTAACACTGATGGAGACATTTTATCTTTGGTTTCCCAACACTCAGGACTGTTACTCTCTAGCCTACAAAGGTTCGATCTCCTCTTGACGCTCCGCCAATTCAAGTCAGAGGGCGGAACATAAACGTGACCCTACCTGGTTAGAAAATTAAATTTTACGTTCCTCGATACTCCACCAACCAAACTTCTCTCTAAGATTTATAACACTCTCCTCAAAACTCGTGCTACCTCTAAACCAGCATTTATTGCATTGTGGGAGAAGGAACTTGGCTCCACATTTACAAAAGAAGAAACTTCCACTAGACTAGCATGCTCCCATGGGTTCTCCAGATGTGTGAAAATCTAAGAGAACTCTTTTAAAATTATTGCACGCTGGTACAGAGTACTTATATAACATTGGAGTGTCCCCAGATAATAAATGTTGGAGATGTGGTGTTGGAACTATTTCACAAATCTTCTGGGAGTGTGGGAAGATTAATACGTTTTGGTCTGATATAGAAGTCAGGAGCTATCCTAGATGAAAAATTGGTCCTCCTCTGGCTCTCAAGAGGGCCTTTCCGCCCTGCTAAACAAGACCTAACTACAACTCTTATAACAGCAGCCAAGTTGATTGTTCCTCTGCATTGGAGGTCAACCTCTCCGCCCACCCTTGAGCAAGGGTCAGTAAAGTGCACCAAATCTGTAGGTTTGAGGAGCTAGCAAGTTGGGAAACTCACTCCAGATCAAGATTCCTTCAGGTGTGGACCCCATGGCTAGACTTTATTAACAAAAAGGCCTAACCCTATACTGAGATCTTGGGATGATTAGGAGTCTCACCTAATCTAGTGCTCTATCATTGAGTGGCATTCAATATATTCTAATCTAAATATCTCTTCTCTATCCTCCCCCCCTTCCTTCCTTAACCCTTATAGACCCCACTGTATCAACAGATAGGTCATCACCGGAGCAATTTGTTCTGTTTCTTGTTTTATGTACCTTATAGAGTTAATTGGAGGATTCTCTACGATCTCTAGATGCACAATCTTCCTCCTCTAGTTGCATTATTGTTATATGCCTTAGTAGCTATATTTTGCAATGTCAGTAATTACTTTTATATAAACAGAGGTTTGCACTCCAGAATCTGTAAGGATTGTCCGTACCTTCTTCTAATTATGAGTTTTACTACAAGTGTACATTTATTTTTGTTGTTCTTGACTTTGTCGAATGTACCTTTTAATAAAAACAGATTTTAAACAAACAATATTAATTGGTTCCAGGACGACCATTGTATGTTGAAACCATTGAAAGTTGAGTAATCGGCACCAAATCCCCAAAATGTCATCCAAGATAAGAGAAAATGAAGATTTAAGAAAAATAAGCAGATAACTAAGAGAGATAAAACTAGTCCTTACATATAACAGTCAGGAATAGCTGCTAACTAGTAACTAAGGCTACTTTCACACTAGTGTTTTTTATGGATCCGTCATGGTGCAGTGTCAGTGAGGGGATAGGGGCAGGGGCAGTGTCAAAGAGGGGGCAGGGGCAGGGTCAGTGAGGGGATAGGGGCAGGGAGGGGATAGGGGCAGTTTCAAAGAGGGGGCAGGGTCAGTGAGGGGGCAGGGTCAGTGTCAGTGAGGGGACAAGGGCAGTGTCAGTGAGGGGACAAGGGCAGTGAGGGGATAGGGGCAGGGGCAGTGAGGGGATAGGGGCAGGGGCAGTGAGGGGATAGGGGCAGGGGCAGTGAGGGGATAGGGGCAGTGTCAAAGAGGGGGCAGGGTCAGTGAGGGGACAAGGGCAGTGTCAGTGAGGGGATAGGGGCAGGGGCAGTGAGGGGATAGGGGCAGGGGCAGTGAGGGGATAGGGGCAGTGTCAAAGAGGGGGCAGGGGCAGTGAGGGGACAAGGGCAGTGTCAGTGAGGGGATAGGGGCAGGGGCAGTGTCAGTGAGGGGACAGGGGCAGTGTCAGTGAGGGGATAGGGGCAGGGGCAGTGTCAGTGAGGGGACAGGGGCAGTGTCAAAGAGGGGGCAGTGAGGGGGCAGGGGCAGTGAGGGGACAAGGGCAGTGTCAGTGAGGGGACAGAGGCAGTGTCAGTGAGGGGACAGGGGCAGTGTCAGTGAGGGGACAGGGGCAGTGTCAGTGAGGGGACAGGGGCAGTGTCAAAGAGGGGGCAGGGCAGGGTCAGTAAGGGGGCATGGGCAGTGTCAGTGAAGGGACAAGGGCAGTGTCAGTGTGGGGACAGGGGCAGTGTCAGTGAGGGGACAGGGGCAGTGTGAAAGAGGGGGCAGGGCAGTGTCAGTGAGGGGGCAGGGTCAGTGTCAGTGAGGGGGCAGGGTCAGTGTCAGTGAAGGGGCAGGGCAGTGTCAGTGAGGGGGCAGGGCAGTGTCAGTGAGGGGGCAGGGTCAGTGTCAGTGAGGGGGCAGGGTCAGTGTCAGTGAGGGGGCAGGGTCAGTGAGGGGGCAGAGGCAGTGTCAGTGAGGGGACAAGGGCAGTGTCAAAGAGGGGGCAGGGCAGTGTCAGTGAGGGGGCAGGGCAGTGTCAGTGAGGGGGCAGGGCAGTGTCAGTGAGGGGACAAGGTCAGTGTCAGTGAGGGGACAAGGGCAGTGTCAGTGAGGGGGCAGGGGCAGTGTCAAATAGGGGTCAGGGTCAGTGTCAGTGAGGGGGCGGGGCAGTAAGGGAACAGGGGCAGTGTCAGTGTGGGAACAGGGGCAGTGTAAAAGAGGGGGCAGGGCAGGGTCAGTGAGGGGGCAGGGCAGGGTCAGTGAGGGGTCAGGGTCAGTGAGGGGGCAGGGTCAGTGAGGGGGCAGGGTCAGTGAGGGGGCAGGGTCAGTGAGGGGGCAGGGTCAGTGTCAGTGAGGGGGCAGGGTCAGTGTCAGTGAGGGGGCAGGGTCAGTGTCAGTGAGGGGGCAGAGGCAGTGTCAGTGAGGGGACAAGGGCAGTGTCAAAGAGGGGGCAGGGCAGGGTCAGTGAGGGGGCAGGGCAGGGTCAGTGAGGGGTCAGGGTCAGTGAGGGGGCAGGGTCAGTGAGGGGGCAGGGTCAGTGAGGGGGCAGGGTCAGTGAGGGGGCAGGGTCAGTGTCAGTGAGGGGGCAGGGTCAGTGTCAGTGAGGGGGCAGGGTCAGTGTCAGTGAGGGGGCAGAGGCAGTGTCAGTGAGGGGACAAGGGCAGTGTCAAAGAGGGGGCAGGGCAGTGTCAAAGAGGGGGCAGGGCAGTGTCAGTGAGGGGGCAGGGCAGTGTCAGTGAGGGGGCAGTGTCAGTGAAGGGGCAGGGGCAGTGTCAGTGAGGGGACAAGGTCAGTGTCAGTGAGGGGACAAGGGCAGTGTCAGTGAGGGGGAGGGGCAGTAAGGGGACAGGGGCAGTGTCAGTGAGGGGGCGGGGCAGTAAGGGAACAGGGGCAGTGTCAGTGTGGGAACAGGGGCAGTGTCAAAGAGGGGGCAGGGCAGGGCAGGGCAGGGTCAGTGAGGGGGCAGGGCAGGGTCAGTGAGGGGTCAGGGTCAGTGTCAGTGAGGGGGCAGGGTCAGTGAGGGGGCAGGGTCAGTGTCAGTGAGGGGGCAGGGTCAGTGTCAGTGAGGGGGCAGGGTCAGTGTCAGTGAGGGGACAGGGGCAGTGTCAGTGAGGGGGCAGGGGCAGTGTCAGTGAGGGGGCAGGGTCAGTGTCAGTGAGGGGGCAGGGTCAGTGAGGGGGCAGGGTCAGTGTCAGTGAGGGGGCAGGGTCAGTGTCAGTGAGGGGGCAGGGTCAGTGTCAGTGAGGGGACAGGGGCAGTGTCAGTGAGGGGGCAGGGGCAGTGTCAGTGAGGGGGCAGGGCAGTAAGGGGGCGGGGCAGTGTCAGTTTGGGAACAGGGGCAGTGACAGAGGGAGCCTGTTTTCAAATACAAGCGGAAGGTTCTGCTTCTGTCCAATGATCTGCCCCACAGCTAGCCAGCAGCATAGAGGAACACTGGGGTTAATGTGACTCATTAACCCCAATGTTGCTATTATGTGAGATAAATGATGTGGTCACTTATTAGTAAGGTGATGCACAGGGTGTTATTACTTGTGATTCAAGTAACCCCATCATGCACCTCCTCACATAATGGGCAACATGGGGCTAATGTGAGGCACATGAAGGTCCAAATTGATAAAACCATGTGCCTTACATTAATAAGTAACTTCATCATGTACCTCATGCATTAACCCCATGTTGTCCATTATGTGAGGAGGTGCATAATGTGGTTACTATTAACGTGAGACACATGATTTTATCAATTTAGACCTCCATGTACCTCACACTTCACATTAATAGTATGTGAAGAAGCCATCAGGTACCTCTTCATATAATGGCCAGTCGCCGACAAAGAAAGTAGAAAAAACACACATTAACCCCCCTGACAACATGGGGTTAATTTGTGTGTATTTTTGAGTGTGTTTTTTTCCCCGTGGCATTGATTTGTTATCAAGCATTGTGATACTTCCAAATTGAAGTCCAAATTCTGGTATTGTGACAGCCCTAGGTGATACATGGAGAAGGGTCAGACATACTGTACAATATAATGGATGCTCAATAAGAAGTGGATTTTATTTCACTCCGACAAAACAGGTAACCACAGACGCAGAAGACGTTTTGATCCACCTGGATATTTGTCAAGTCATCTGTGGAAAAGTTTTGGAGGAGCCAGGAATACCGTGCGTGAATCTAGTTCTCACAATGGTCATCAATGCAGTGGATTATATTTTACCAAAACTGAATTACACTTATACTTTTTATATAATAAGACCCAATAATTACATAGGAAAGTCAAGATATTTCCACCAGCTCTATGCCGGGTCTAACACATTTACACATATCTGACCATAGCTTTGGAGAAGCGAGGCACATAGTTATAGATAGGTTATAGCTTTGCTGGGGCTTCGACATGAGGTGGCACCACTGGGTTTTGCCCTCATCTTTGTTCTACAGTTTACACAAATAATGAGTAAAGCTGGAATACTGGTGAATGCGGCTGAAGCGGCTGCAAACCAGTAGGAATACCCCAGTTCATATGTAATCCCTGGAACTGCCAGAACCACCTGTGAGAAGAAAGATACAAGACACGTTATTTATCTGATAGTTATAAGAGACACGTGCTGGGCATCACCACCCTGAACATAGTGTGATGAAAGGGCAGCGTAAGGGGGCTGCTCAGTTCAGACAATCCCTTGAACCACCTGAAATGAAGTGTATCATGTGGACTTCCACTGTCAGGACCCAGCAATCAGCTTTAATATGATCAGCAACCTGAAATCAAGTATTCACTTAACCTGCAGTTCTGCAACAGGGGCAAATGAAGTATTACAAGGTGCCATGGAACTCAATAGGCTGTCCACGTAATGCATGGACATGGCGGGTCCTCCAGGCTGAGAGTTAGTAGCCACTCTTCATTACACCTCTGCAGGTTAAGGCTCCATTCACACGTCCGCGGTGTGTTGCGGATCTGCAACACACCCGCCCGGCACCCCTATAGAAATGCCTATTCTTGTCCGCAAGCTGCGGACAAGAATAGGACATGTTCTATCTTTTGCGGAGCTGCGGACCTGAAGATCGGGGCCGCGCTCCGCAAATGCGGATGCTGACAGCACACTGTCCGCATCCATTCCGTCCCCATAGAAAATGAATGGGTCCGCACCCGTTCCGCAAAATTGCGGAACGGATGCGGACCCATTTGCGGACGTGTGAATGGAGCCTATAAATGAGGGACCTTCTCTTTTTACTCAGAATAGGGTAATTCATGGAAGTTAAAAATAAGGGACCCCTTTGTTTAACTCAGAACAGAGTAATTAATGGAGGTTACAAATTGGGACCCTCTATTTTAGCCCAGAATAGGGTAACTCATGGAAGTTAAAAATAATGGACCCCCTTCGTTTAACTCAGAATAATTAATGGGGGTTACAAATGGGGGACCCTCTATTTTAACTCAGAATGGGGTAATAAATGGAGGTTACAAATAAGGGACTCCCTAGTTTTACTCAGAATAGGATAATTAATGGAGGGTTACAAATGAGGGACCCAGGGGTGTAACTACCATAGTGGCAGACCATGCGACTGCTATGGGGCCCAGGACAAGAGGGGGCCCAATCTTAATTGGGATCGTCCCCTCTTCTACTGCAGGTGAAAACTTGGTCAGGACTCTACCCTCTAAAAGAACAACTTTTAGCAAATCAGGCAGTGGAAAAATGGCCCAATGGTCATTGAAAAGGGTTGAGGCAGAAACCCTTCTGTCCTGTGTGGGGGGCCTAGCTATACTTGCTATGGGGCCCTTACTTCTCTATGTATGCCACTGCAGGGACCCTTTCTTTTAGCTCAGGATAGGGTATTTCACAGGAGGTAAAAATAATGAACCCCCTTGTTTAACTCAGAATACGTAATTAATGGAGGTTACAAATGAGGGGCCCGTCTTTTTACTCAAAATAGGGTAATAGGATATTTGAAAAATAGATTTTCTGAATTGGACGACCCCTTAATGTGAGACTTCCAGCTGAATAACCAGCTCATGTGTGTCTCAAAAAGCTTCTAAAATGACAATTTTCCCCCCGGAAAGGTATCATGCAGTTACACTGGCTGCATAATAAAAAGAAAAAGTTATGAAATATGAAACGAAAAGAGGTAAAAGGCATAAAATAATTACAGAATTGTGTCGCTAAGGATGCAAAAAAGTGATAGAAACAACTTACCTCTGTTCTGTATTTTAATGTTGTGTCGATAGCAAACCAGAAAACTGCGACTCCTCCAGAAACACCTGGATAACGAGAGAGAGAAGGCAGATACATAACTAGAGGTGGATAGAAGGATCAGTCCTGAATGTATATTAATTCAGAGGGTAACCATGTTAATCAAGGGTGTGGAAATAAGGATATTACATCATTTTCTAGGCTAAACTCCAGCTCGTGAGAGAAATATGGGCATCAGCCAGACCCTGATGCTAAGACCACCAATGCCTGTAATATTGCAAAATGGGTGAAAGATAGATGATAGATAGATTAGACTGACAGGCGGCTAGATAAATAGATAGATAGATAGATCGAACGATCATAGGGAACATACCACCTAAAAGCAGCATTACTCCAGCAGCTCTAGAGAGCCACATCTTGTGGTCACCTTCCTTATGGACACTACTGGTGCACTTCATTCCCAGGACCAGTACTGGTATAGCAGCAATGCTTAGGATGCCATTTACGATGACCAGCGCACGGGTGACCACAAGCACCACTGTGGGGATAATAAATGTAAGACCTATTCTTTGAGTTATGATTATCCATGTTTTTAGTATGACATCTGTGTACTCACCTGGGTGCTCACTAAGATAGGAAATGGGAATATCACAGGTCCAAATATTGGCCATATTATCGTAGACACACTCACTCCATAAGCCACGGCACCGAGAGCTCAACCCTACGGAGGAGTAAGGATCCTTGGCATCTTGCTAGATCACAAATTGTATTTCATTTTAGTTATCACTGGAGACAATGGTGTTATCATTAGTGATTTTTATTAATTTAAAAGAGTAATGTTAACCATTGGCCTGCCAGACCACAGCATTGAAGACTATACAGCTACAGTAAAACTTTTCAGAGATCAGTAACACATCAGAACTTTCTAATGTCTGCTAAGACAAAGTTAAAGGCATCCTTCTTACATTCCTGCAGCTTGTAGTCCCATTCCCTGGCTGCACACTACTAATACTAGCAAGTGTTCAGAAAAGCTGGTCTTCTGTAAGAGTTATTGAGAGGGATGGACATGATGCTGCAGAGGAAATGAGAAGGTGGTAGAGGAGGGCATGATGCTGCAGAGGAAATGAGAAGGTGGTAGAGGAGGGCATGATGCTGCAGAGGAAATGAGAAGGTGGTAGAGGAGCGCATGATGCTGCAGAGGAAATGGGAAGGTGGTAGAGGAGGGCATGATGCTGCAGAGGAAATGAGAAGGTGGTAGAGGAGGGCATGATGCTGCAGAGGAAATGGGAAGGTGGTAGAGGAGGGCATGATGCTGCAGAGAAAATGGGAAGGTGGTAGAGGAGGGCATGATGCTGCAGAGGAAATGGGAAGGTGGCAGAGGAGGGCATGATGCTGCAGAGGAAATGGGAAGGTGGTAGAGGAGGGCATGATGCTGCAGAGGAAATGGGAAGGTGGTAGAGGAGGGCATGATGCTGCAGAGGAAATGAGAAGGTGGTAGAGGAGGGCATGATGCTGCAGAGGAAATGGGAAGGTGGTAGAGGAGGGCATGATGCTGCAGAGGAAATGAGAAGGTGGTAGAGGAGGGCATGGTGCTGCAGAGGAAATAAGAAGGTGGTAGAGGAGGGCATGATGCTGCAGAGGAAATGGGAAGGTGGTAGAGGAGGGCATGATGCTGCAGAGGAAATGAGAAGGTGGTAGAGGAGGGCATGATGCTGCAGAGTAAATGGGAAGGTGGTAGAGGAGGGGATGATGCTGCAGAGGAAATGAGAAGGCGGTAGAGGAGGGCATGATGCTGCAGAGGAAATAAGAAGGTGGTAGAGGAGGGCATGATGCTGCAGAGGAAATGGGAAGGTGGTAGAGGAGGGCATGATGCTGCAGAGGAACAGTGAGCAGCTCTTCCCCTACTGGGTGAGGCAGCAGAGGAAAAAAGAGGAAGGGAGAGGAGGGGATGATGCAGCAGAGGAAATAAGAGGGAAGGAGAGGATGGCATGATGCTGCAGAGGAAATGAGAGGGAGGGAGATGAGGGGATGATGCAGCAGAGGAAATGAGAGGGAAGGAGAGAAGGACATGATGCTGCAGAGGAAATGAGAAGGCGGTAGTGGAGGGCATGATGTACTAGAGGAAATGAGAAGGCGGTAGAGGAGGGCATGATGCCGCAGAGGAAAGGAGAAGGAGGTAGAGGAGGGGATGATGCTGCAGAGGAAATGAGAAGGCGGTAGAGGAGGGCATGATGCTGCAGAGGAAATGAGAAGGTGGTAGAGGAGGGCATGATGCTGCAGAGGAAATGAGAAGGTGGTAGAGGAGGGCATAATGCTGCAGAGGAAATGGGAAGGTGGTAGAGGAGGGCATGATGCTGCAGAGGAAATAAGAAGGTGGTAGAGGAGGGCATGATGCTGCAGAGGAAATGGGAAGGTGGTAGAGGAGGGCATGATGCTGCAGAGGAAATGGGAAGGTGGTAGAGGAGGGCATGATGCTGCAGAGGAAAAGTGAGCAGCTCTTCCCCTACTGGGTGAGGCAGCAGAGGAAAAAAGAGGGAGGGAGAGGAGGGGATGATGCAGCGGAGGAAATAAGAGGGAAGGAGAGAAGGACATGATGCTGCAGAGGAAATGAGATGGCGGTAGTGGAGGGCATGATGTACTAGAAGAAATGAGAAGGCGGTAGTGGAGGGCATGATGTACTAGAAGAAATGAGAAGGCGGTAGAGGAGAGGATGATGCTGCAGAGGAAAAGAGAAGGCGGTAAAGGAGGGCATGATGTAGTAGAGGAAATGAGAGGGAGGGAGAGGAGGGGATGATGCAGCAGAGGAAATAAGAGAGAGGATGAGGAGGGCATTATGCAGGTAGAGGAAGAGTCTACTCACTCAGTGATAAAATTAGGGAAAATTAACATTTGCAGAAAATGATGCAGGGGGACAATAAGACCCCAGATTTCCATGATATACATACATTTCCTTGCCTTGCATCTAATATACATGAGAACTAACACTCTGAATGGAGTAAAGCACAGCTCTGTTCAAGGTGTTGTGGCTGTGCAGTTACTGCAGTTCAGCTTCCTTTCATTTAAATGATAACTTGGCACGTCCACTACACTTTTAATGGAGCTGTGCGTCCGGCTCTGTTCAAAGAGTTAGTTCCTTTGTTGAAAGCTGCAGGAAAAAGCTTAATAATGGGGGAACCAGGTGTTGGACCCCCACCGATCTGATATTGATGACTTATCCTGAGGATTGGTCATCAATATAATTAACCCAGAAAATCCCTTTTAAGGCCACGTGTGCATTGATGATATTTGGTCCATTCTCCCTCTGTTCTGATATATACAGTATATATCTTCTCATATATAAAGCTGTGTGTATGTATATCCGCTAAAAGAATCTGCACCATGGCATTTACAATTTAGATACAATTTGGCACACAGGTACATCAGGTGTCCGGGAAGGTTTTAGACCGGGTCTCAGGTCTCTAGGACGTACCGTTCCTGAGATATTCCCCAAAAATGCATTAGCCAATAGAAGCCTGGTCACATGACCCTTATCAGCCAATAGAAGCTTGCAGGCCCTTAGTCTCCTCATACACACCATTTCCATAACAACCCATCCACTTTTCTTTACTGCTGTAGGTCAGTTTCAAAGGGGCAGGGCGCTGTGGATGACACTGCTAAGGGAGCGGAGTGCTGTGGAGGTCACAGGTCAGGGGCAGGTAGGGTGGCCATTCAGGACATCCTCAAAAGACGGATTTAAAACCCCGCCCCCAGGTCCTGCTAAGCCACACTCCCTCCCACTCCGCAGTCGACGGGGATTGAAAAAATGAAGGTAAAAATTTACTTCTGTCAGCTGCAGGGATTGGAGGGACAGTGACTTTCTCCCTGCAGCTCACGCTCAGACAGCACAGTGCTGCTGTCTGAGAGTGAGCTGTTCAAAAGGAAATCCCTGTGTCCGTCCAGGCACAGCGCGGGACGGGGGACAGGGAGTCGGACTGTCCGGCCTAAAACTGGATCTCTAGCCACCCTAGGGCCAGGCTGTTGTGGAGATCACAGTTAAGGGGACGGTTCGCTATGGAGGTCAGTGTTAAGGGGCAGATTGCTGTAGAGGCCACTGTTAAGGGGACAGGGTGTTGTGGAAATCACTGTTGAGGAGATGGGGTACTGTGGAGGTCACTTAAAAAGGGGAGACCGCTGTGGAGGTCACTGTTAAAGGGGCAGGCTGCTGTGGAGGTCACTGTTAAGGGGGTGGGGAATGGTGGAGTTCACAGTTAAGGAGACGGTCCGCTATGGAGGTCAGTGTTAACCACTTGCCATCTGGGCCATTTGCCCCCTTCCTGACCAGGCCAAATTTTGCAAAACTGACATATCTCACTTTATGTGGTAATAACTTTGGAACGCCTTTATTTATCCAAGTCATTCAGAGATTGTTTTCTCGTGACACATTGTACATGATAATCATAAATTTGAGTCAAAATATTTCACCTTTATTTATGAAAAAATCCCAAATTTACCCCAAAATTTGAAAAATTCGCAATTTTCTAAATTTCAATTTCTCTGCTTTTAAAACAGAAAGTGATACCTCATAAAATATTTATTATTTAACATTCCCCATATGTCTACTTTATGTTGGCATCATTTTGGAAATGTCATTTTATTTTTTTAGGACGTTAGAAGGCTTAGAAGTTTAGAAGCAATTCTTCAAATTTATAAGAAAATTGCCAAAACCCACTTTATAAGGACCAGTTCAGGTCTGAAGATACCTTTGTGGGGCCTACATAGTGGATACCCCCATAAATGACCCCATTGTAGAAACTACACCCCTCAAGGTATTCAAAACCGATTTTACAAACTTTGTTAACCCTTTAGGCGTTCCACAAGAATTAAAGGAAAATGGAGATCAAATTTTTAAATTTCACTTTTTTGGCAGATTTTCCATTTTAATCAATTTTTTTCTTTAACACATCGATGGTTAACAGCCAAACAAAACTCAATATTTATTACCCAGATTCTGCGGTTTACAGAAACACCCCACATGTGGTCATAAACTGCTGTATGGGCACACGGCAGGGCGCAGAAGGAAAGGAACTCCACATGGTTTTTAGATGCCATGTCCCATTTGAAGCCCCCTGATGCACCCTTACAGTAGAAACTCCCAAGAAGTGACCCCATTTTGGAAACTAGGGGATAAGGTGCCAGTTTTATTAGTACTATTTTTGGGTACATATGATTTTTTGATCATTCATTATAACACTTTATGGGGCAAGGTGACCAAAAAATTGGTTGTTTTAGCACAGTTTCTATTTATTTATTTTTACAGCGTTCACCTGAGGGGTTCAGTCAAGTGACATTTTTATAGAGCAGATCGTTACGGACGTGGCGATACCTAATATGTATACTTTTTCTCATTTATTAAAGTTTTACACAATAATAGCATTTTTGAAACAAAAAAATTATGTTTTAATGTGTCCATGTTCTGAGAGCTTGGTGTTGCACCTTTTGTGATGCAAGGTGACAAAAATTGCTTGTTTTGACACAGTTTCTTTTTTTTTTTTTACGGTGTTCACCCGAGGGGTTAGGTCATGTGATATTTTTATAGAGCTGGTTTTTACGGACGCGGCAATACCTAATATGTATACTTTTTTTATTTTTTCTATTTTAAACTTTTTTTTTTCATTTTCATTTTTTTTTTACATGTGAAACTTTTTTTTGTTTTTTTTATTTTCAACCTTTTATTTTTATTTTTTTTATTTTACACTTTTCGTCCCCCATAAGGTCATACAAGACCTCTGGGGGACATTTGCTTTACTTTTTTTTTTTTTTTTTACAGTTGATTTCTCCTGGAGAGGCTGTACAGCAGCAATCCAGCACTGTACAGCCTCAGAGCAGGGCTGATCGAGGTCTCTGAGAGACCTCACACAGCTCCTGCACACTCCGGTCACGGCGGTCACATGACCGCCGGGCCGGAACAGGAAGCGCATAGCGCTTCCTTCTCTGCAGACACAGCGCTCGGTGAACGCTGTGTCTGCAGCGATCTAGAAGGCAGGGACACCTGGGCACTGTCCCTGCCTTGTCTTTGGGTTGCCCTGCTGTCACTGACAGCGGGCAACCCGATCAGCAGCTGCACGATTAGCGTGCAGCTGCTATTTCTGAAAGGACGTTCTAAAACGTGCTTTCAGAAATAGACGTCCACCCATAGGACGTTTATATCCTATGGGCGGACGTAAAGCGGTTAAGGGGAGGGGTGCTGTAGAGGTCACTGTTAAGGGGGTGGGGTGTTGTGGGGGTCACATTTTAAGGGAACGGAGCTCTGTGGAGATCACTGTTAAGGGTGCAGGTTATTGTGGAAATCACTGTTAACAAGACGGAATACTGTGGAGGTCACTAATAAAGGGGAGAGCGCTGTGGATGTTACTGTTAAGGGGGCAGACCGCTGTGGAGGTCACTGTTAAAGGAGCGGGGTACTATAGATGTCATTGTTATAGTGGATACTGCCGATATCTTTTAACGACACACATAAACATGAAATGAAATAGATGAAATCTACCCGTGCGAAGCCGGGTCCTTCTGCTAGTGTATACATAAAAATTTATTTCTGTCTGTCTGTCTGCTCTTTATGCATGGCAAAATGACTGGACCGATCTGCACCAAATTTGGCACATAGGTACATCTGGTGTCCAGGAAGGTTTTAGGCCCTTGGGCATACTGTTCCTGAGATATTCCCCCAAAATATGCAAATATGGTATGTGGTCACTGTTAAAGGGACGGGATGCTGTAAAGGTCACTGTGATGGAGAACACTGTGGATATCTTTTAACCTCACACACAAACATTAAATGAAATACATGAAACATACCTATGCAAAGTCGGGTCCTTCTGCTAGTATATACCGGTATATATATATATTTTTTAACGAATCCTTCAGATCGTGACATTGGAATACAGTCATTTTGGCATTCTTTGTTACTCATCCAACTTCACCTAATAGAATTTTTTCATGTTTTGAATGGAAATATCCTTTAGAGGGTGGAAATAGATGATTCACATATCATCTCTTCATGACGGCACAGCGGAATGAATAAGTGACGCTCCCAATATATAAAATGTGACAGCAGCATGGGAGTAAGTGTGATCCCCGGTACACGAGCCAGATTACACACTGATCTGCTCCTCTTTTCTTAGCAACCGCACTGATGTTTTCATGTAAATACCAAAGTTTAATGTTAGCGGGCATCACTCCAAGTCTGTACATAGGAATATGCACAGCCCTTCAGTGACGGAAAACAGAGCCATGAATGAAAATCCACCAATTTTTACAGAGGAATGAAAAGTACAACGAAAGATATTCTTACGCTATACTTTGTACACTGAAAGCTAATTTAACTCAGTATTAGGAATTCCAATTTAAATCATTCTTCTGCAACTAAGGCCTTAGTCACACACGTCAGTGTTTGGTCAGTGATTTCCATCCGTGATTGCGATCCAAAACCAGGATTGGAGCCTCCAGAAATAAGGTATAAGGGAAAGATTTGGAACTCTTCTGTTGTTTTGACCCGTACCTGGTTTTCGCTCACAATCACTGATCAAACACTATGTGAATAAAGCCTAAGTATAAGGCTGAGGTAGAAAGCCCACGGTCTTATATCCTGTTTGGGCATACACAGGGGTCCCCTTTTCATAAACTTACATACATTAGCCTTAATAAGGACCAGCTAAAAAAAAGAGTATCTGTTGCTCTGGAGGAACCAACACATCGGTGCATTACACAGACAGCTAATTTATTTCAATGAGAACTGTGCAATGCTCAATTTCCCTTGTGGTGGCACTGCAGGGGAGCTGCACATTTATTGCCATGCTTCCCCGCAGATTAAGGCTACATGCACACGACCGTGAAAAAAAAGTCTGTTAAAAACGGACACACTGTCAGCTTTTCATGGCCATTTTGCATCAGTGTGTGCATCCATTTTCTGGCCGTGTGTCCGTTTTGCATCCGTTTTTCATGTCCGTTAAAAACGGACATGAAAAATGGATGAATTTGATTGGCAGTTATTTCTAGACCCACCCTTCTGAGAACACCCACAGGATGGTAGGACCCCAGCTAAAATAATGTCCCCCATAGAGTAAGATTCTTTTTTTACTGCCCCCAGCTTTAATAATGCCCCCTATTTTGGCCCCAGCTAAAATAATGTCTTCCAAGGTGTAAATATTTTTTTTTATAGTGCCTCCTGCTTTAATAATACCCCAATGTAGACCCCCAGCTAAAATAATGTCCCCCATAGTGTAGGATTTTTTATTTATTTTTTACTGTCCCCAGCTTTAATAATGTCCCCCATGTAGGCCCGCTGGTAAAAAAATGTCCCCCATAGTGTATGATTTTTCTTTTACCACCCCCAGCTTTAATAATGACCCCAATGTAGTCCCCCATCTTAAATAATGTCCCCTATAGTGTAGGAATTTTTTTTTTTTTAATGTCCCCAGCTTTAATAATGTAGGGCCCAATCTTAAATAATTTCCCCCATGGTTTAAATAATGCCCAAATAATGGCCATCCACAGTTTTTTTGTTGTTGTTGATTTTACAAAAAAAAACACAAAACAAAACCTCACCTTATCCAATTGCTCGAGCTGCAGCAGTCTCTTCTCACTTCACTGAACGGGAAGGTACGCGATGACGTTACTGCACGCTCCCACGTGGTTACGTCACCATGCATATCGCAGGTCCTTCAGGTCCTGCTTAATGAAGAGAGAAGAGACTGCCGCACCGCGAGCAAGTGGATGAGGTGAGTTTGTGCCCTACACAACCCGCTAGTTATATGATAATGTCGACCCGTAAAAGGTCCTCTTTAAGCTAATGTTTACTCTGAATTTATTGCTAAATCTGTTTTGTGGGACCAAGATGGAACATGAGGTCAGTGAAGAATTAAATTACAGCTGCCCATAGAAGTCAAGGAGGAAGGGGAGTGACCTAAAGCGAGACAAACAGTGTCACAGACATAGCTAATAGTGTTATATCTCACCCCAAGTGCCTTATTCACATCTATACTGTTCAGTACTTCTTTATAATGTCCTATATCATGTTTATGAGTTTTTCTGAGTAATGTCTCATTCACACGTCAGTGATTTCCATCAGTGATTGTGAGCCAAAACCAGAATATCACTTTCCAGTTATTGGCTCCTTTCCTCTTTCCCCCTACCTAAACTAACATTCTCTGTCTTGACAGCCCATGATGGATTCACCCAGGGGCGGACTGACCGGTCGGGCACTTCGGACATGGTCCGAGGGCCCGGCCGGAATGGGGGCCCGCCCCAGAATAACATAACACCGGGCCCGCTCACTGTAATAGTAATATTCCTATGTGAACAACTTGAAATCCCCTGCGATCCTCTCCCTCTCTGTACTCACAACCTCAGTAGCATAGAGGCAGCAGCAGGCAGTGTAATAGGAGCCGACAGTGGAAGATAGCCCCGCCCCGCCCCTCCCCGCCCTTCAACCAATCAGAGGCAACCAGCAGTCCAGCACTGACTCACAGCACAGGGGGAGTCGCAGGGACTCAGAGAATCGTCTGAGTTTATTAGTTAAAAGAATCGAATGAGTCAGAGACTGTGTCACCGAGTCCCTGCCAGGCCTCCTGCTCTGCGGCTCCCTGTCTCCTGACAAGTCCGTGGGTGGGGGGTGGTATAGTATTGCATGTAGCAGAGCTGTGTGTGTGTACAGGGTGCTTGCAGCAATGTAGCAAAGCTGTGTGTGTACAGTGTGCTTGCAGCAATGTAGCAGAGCTGTGTGTGTACAGGGTGCTTGCAGCAATGTAGCAGAGCTGTGTGTGTACAGGGTGCTTGCAGCAATGTAGCAGAGCAGGAAGCCTGGCAGGGACTCGGTGACAGGATTATTTCAACTCAAAGAATCAAATGAGTCTCTGACTCATTTGATTCTTTTAACTAATAAACTCTTAGACCATTATCTAAATCCCTGCAATAACTATACAGTGTAATTACATCAGTCTGCTCCACTGCAGCAGAGCTGTGTTTGCCAGGAGTCCCTCCAGACCTTCGGTTCACTTGAGAGCCGACTCAGCAAGTGAACCGAAGATTCGATGAGCTGAGCATGCGCATTGATCTTCAGTTCACTTGCTTCTGCCGGCTCAGGAAGTGAACCGAAGATCCGATTCATGAAAAAGATCCGAACTTCCCATCTCTAAAACTCAGTAGCAGGCCGGGCGGCAGCACAACTCACTGACGTCACGCGCCTGCTCCTCCTACTTCATTCATAAAGTGGGAGGAGCAGGCGCGTGACGTCAGTGAGTTGCCCGGCCTGCTACTGAGGTTGTGAGTACAGAGAGGGAGAGGGAGAGGATCGCAGAGGATTTCAAGTTGTTCACATCGGAATATTAGTATTACAGTGAGCGGGGCCCGGTGTAATAGAATACAGTGACTGCACCGGGCCCCGCTGCCATTACAACACCAGATGCCGGTGTTTACTTGACAGTATTATGTCTATATCATGGGAGATAGTTTTGCATTACGTCTAGCTTGAACTGCTGACTAATATAACATTTTAAATCTTTATTTCATTTCCTTAAAACTATTTTCCACGATATAGACATAATACTGTCAATTAAACGTCACCGAGGTGCTGAAGAGGTCTAGATATTTGCATTTTGTTAACCTTTATTTTTGTTTGCATTTTGCTAACCTCTACTGCGCCTGCGCCAAGTCGTCTTTTTCGTGCATGCGCAGTGTATTGGGGATCATTCACTCACAGGGACACTGTTATGGGGGATCTGTGGATGACACTGTATATGCTGCTATATATGTGTCATCCACAGAGCCCCCCCCCACAACAGTGTGTCATCCACAGAGCCCCCCCCCACAACAGTGTGTCATCCACAGAGCCCCCCCACAACAGTGTGTCATCCACAGAGCCCCCCCCCACAACAGTGTGTCATCCACAGAGCCCCGATAACAGTGTCATCCACAGAGCCCCCATAACAGTGTGTCATCCACAGAGCCCCCATAACAGTGTGTCATCCACAGAGCCCCCATAACAGTGTGTCATCCACAGAGCCCCCATAACAGTGTGTCATCCACAGAGCCCCCCTAACAGTGCCATCCACAGAGCCCCCATAACAGTGTGTCATCCACAGAGCCCCCATAATAGTGTGTCATCCACAGAGCCCCCATAACATTGTGTCATCCACAGAGCCCCCATAACAGTGTGTCATCCACAGAGCCCCCATAACAGTGTGTCATCCACAGAGCCCCCATAACAGTGTGTCATCCACAGAGCCCCCATAACAGTGTGTCATCCACAGAGCCCCCATAACAGTGTGTCATCCACAGAGCCCCCATAACAGTGTGTCATCCACAGAGCCCCCATAAGTGTGCCATCCACAGATCCCCCACAACAGTGCCATCCACAGATCCCCCCACAACAGTGCAATCCACAGATCCCCCCACAACGGTGCCATCCACAGATCCCCCACAACAGTGCCATCCACAGATCCCCCCATAACACCTTTTTGGTTCAAAATATTTTTTTATTTGGCTATTCCCCACCCCTCTTGTAATTGTTCCGCTACTTGTGGGCTGCGCGGGAATGAGTTGAGTCACTTCGGTGGCCAATCCCGTCCTGCAGCGCGTGATCCCGCAAGACCTGCCGCTGTAGGTCACGGGTCTCGCAGGATCACGCGCCTCAGGATGGGATTGCGCATCGAAGTGACTGAACTCATGCCCATGTAGCCCGCAAGTAGCGGATCAGTGGAACAAGTACAAGGTGGGTGGGGGGATGATCTGTGGGGTTGCCCAGATGGCTAGGACCTTCACAGTAGTTATTAACCCCTTTCAGCAGTCCCCCATTCACTGAAGGGCCTCCCCCCCCTTTCACAGTAGTTATGCCCAGATATGTGCCCCTTCACAGTAGTTATGCCCAGATATGTGCCCCCTTCACAGTAGTTATGCCCACACTGCTTCTAACAGAGGCTCACTAATGGACGCTGAGATTAGATCACCCCATATGAGAGCATTGAATCAATGCTTTCCTATGGGGAAAAATCTGGAGGTCATCATGCAGGGTGTGAGGACGTCCAGCGTCAGATACCGGACCAAAGGTCTGTTTTACTCCAGGAAGCCCTCAGGTGGCTGCCAGCGACTAGAGGCTGACTTATTGCTGGAACGTAAACAATGCAGTTTCTCTAGAACATTGCAGCTCGATTTGCAAAAGGGACACTGTACCCAGACCACATCAATGAGCTGAAGTGGTCTGGGTGCCTTTTGTGTTGCTTTAACTTTGAAATCTTATTAAAGATTGTGTAGGGTGTGGCTGGAGGCGGGACAAGGGTGCGGCTTGCAGCAATACATAGGTGGGGCTTGTAAGGGGGCCCTTGATTTATTTTGCCCGGGGGCCCTGAGGGTTCTCAGTCCGCCCCTGGATTCACCCTCCCCATAGGCTTCTCTAGGCAGCATGGCCGCCATCTTGAAAGCTGCCATATTGGTTCAAGTCAAATTTTTCCAATGTAGCATATCAAAGAAGACCAGAATTGATCTAGAGTGCTCTAGATCACAGACTGGACCGAAGATTTACCTTCCAAAAAGACAATAACTAAGCACACAGCCAAAATAGCACAGGAGTGGATTAGGGGCAATTTTGTGAATTTCTTTGAGTGGCCCAGCCAGAGCCCTGACTTGAACCCAATTGTGACCTGATTGTTCCCATCCAACCTGACACAGCTTGAGAAGATCTACAGAGAAGAATGGCAAAAATCCCCAAATCCAGATGAGCCAAAATTGTGGCTTCATACCCAAGTAGACTGGAGGCTGTAATCGCTGCCAAAGGGCTTTCAACTAAATACTGATTAAAGGGTCTAAATACTTATATCAATGCAAATGTTTAGTTTCCTTTTCAATAAATTAGCAAAGATTTCTAACATACTGTATTCCCCTTGTCATTATGGGGTATTGAGTGCAGAATGACGGTGAAACAATGAAACTTTTCTTTATTTTAGCAGAAGGCTGCAACATAGCATGTGAAAAAAGTGAAAGGGTCTGGAGACTTTCCTAATGTACTGTAATTATAGACCACGAGCAAATATTCTCCTACAGAGGATGTTGAGATGTAAAATGGCCTGGATGGAGATGTGTATTTATAGTTATGGCACTCAGGGGGTTAATAACGCTGCGTAACCTGAACAGAGTTCAGATAGGAGATTATTTCTCAGTTGGAAATCTGACATTTACACTGCACTGTTCAGCATTGATATTGCTGGTACGGAGTATATGCTTATTGTGCGCTGATTATTACACCGAGACCAAAGCTCAAACATAACACCCCTCCAGAAAATGCCAAAAGCACATATGACATTTAGGGCTCATGCACACAAATGTATTTTCTTTTTTTTTTTTTTTCGGACCGTATGCGGAACCATAGGAAGTTACTCCGTGTGCATTCTGTATGTCCTTTCGGAAAAAAATTATAACATGTCCTATTATTGTCCGCATTACGGACAAGGATAGGACTGTTCTATTAGGGGCCAGCTGTTCTGTTCCGCAAAATACGGAATGCACACGGTCGTCATCCGTATTTTTTGCAGATCCGTATTTTGCGGACCACAAAATACATACAGTCGTGTGCATGAGCCCTAAAGGGAGTGTAAAGACAGCGATGCCGATCAGCACCCCCTTCTCGTTAACTGTGAGTTCTCCCAGGGCACACGCCCATTGCCCCCCTTAGCTACACCCCTATCTAGGTGTGTCCTACCCCAAATGATATGCCATAGGACTTACTCCACTTGCAATACAGTATGATATATTTTTCCTTCATGTTAGACAAAGATAGATAAGGAGAATGCACTGAGAAGTGGGGGATAGGCAGAACGCACAGGGCATCGGTAGAGCGGTGTGCATGCAGCCGTCCTTTATGAAGCGCCACATTATGGGAGAGTAATATTACAATGAATATTTAAAGGGTGCCGTCAGATAGGTTACTTTACGATCATATTCCTTGCTAATCATAAAGTGCTGCTGCAAAGAAGCCTTTATGTAGTGCCTGGGTGGCCATTGATTTCAATGGGCGCAAAGAAGATTATACAACCCCCAGCCTGTAGTTAACTGTCCGTATTCTAGATGTAATTTAAATCACCATAGATCCATACAGTGCTGTGAGCTCGGTTCGGTAGTACCGCAGGGATCCCGGCACTTACATCCAGAATACAGGTACAATATTCCCATCTGAATAAGGTTTTAAATAAATGAGCAAAGCCAACGGCCCTCCTGCTGCTTGACTTTTGGCTTCTGTATATTATTTAATCCATTGAGGCCAAAATCCTTCAGTGTTCAATGGAAATAATGTAAATAATTATTAAAAAAAAAAAGCCTTGAATTTGTTCCTCTAAGTTTTACCATTACACTTTCCATGTATTCCAGGTCAATGGATAAAAACAGTCCATCAGGCAAGTCCCAGGGCTAAAAACAAAACAATGACTCAATAGTTTTTATAATATTATTTGGCCCCAAATGCTAACCTCGGGGACTACTGTACGGGGGACTATTATCTCTAATGACCACCTACATCAGTTGCACAACCTTAAGGGGGCCGCAGATGCATCCCTTAACTTCAAAGGACTCCCATCCCAACTTTTGCAGAGGAGACGTAGCTGTGTATGTGGGTACTCACCCTTATAGTCTATGGTAGATAGAGCTATTACCCGATCCAATGATCACTGTCCATGTGCAGCCATCTCTCTGCTGCAAGGGGCCAAACCAAACTTGTCTTCATATCGAGAAGACCCCTTTATGGTATCACATACACATGGCACTGAAGGAGTGCCTACTGCTATCCTATAGTGCCTCCATACAGTAACATATTAAGAAGGTATTCCCCCCTGGCAGAAAATTACCATAAATACACAATCCAACAGAGAATTTGTTTGCATGCCTCCATATGGGTTCTGTATTATGGCTCTGGACATCTCAGAACTAGTATGGTCGTGTGGATGATGCCCCATAGTGTTAATGATGCCCACAAAAAGCGCCTAGAACCAGGAGCCTTTATGAATAAACATGCAAGGTACAAGCTGACTCCATAAATGACTTACGGTAATAGCTTCCCAGCCCCAAGTCTATTCATCTGTATACAAGAAGTGACTAGTAAAGGCCTAACTGCTTCATAGACAAGCCACAGAGACTGCTTACCCTCCAACAGTCTGTAGTGCTGCACACAATAAAAGATACAAAGGAGAGGATCCCTAGGACAAGACTCAGGACCTCCATCGATGTGGTGCCCATTCTATGCTACTCGACGACCGTGTCCATCTAAGAGGAACAATCCTTTGAAGAATAACAGCCTGAATAGCTGGAATATAAACTTCAGCGGCAGCGAATTCATGCTGTGCCTGGCTGCTCAGACTTATGCGGAAAGAGATGTTCAGGTTAATTAAATGTGTCTGAGAGGTGATGAGGAATCTTGAAGGAGCTGCTAATGAAGGACATGTATTCCCAGGCGTAACGTGGACCTCCTGTGAGATGTTTTAGGGTTCCCCAAATATAACAAGCTTGGACCAAGTCATTAGTGTAGAGGGAAGGGTGTCCATACTATAGGGCAGTGTTTCTCAACTCCAGTCTTCAGACCACCTGCCGGTCATGATTTGAGAATATCCAGACAGAATGAATACCTGTGGTAAGTACTGATGCATTGACAATAATAATACTCCCTGCCTAATACTATGGAAATTCTAAAAACATGACATGCTGGGGGGTCGTGAGGACTGGAGAACCACTGCTCATGCAACTGATATGGAGACCATTTTCTTGGGTTACTAGAACCTGTTTGATTATTCCAGGAAACTGGGGCACGGACAAGTACCAAGCCCTCCTGTCCATGGTGGTGTCAACCAGTTCAGAGGACCATTTTAGTCTTTGCTATCACAGGGGAAATACAATACAAAGAAGACACAAATCCATGTAGCACAAAAAGTTGGGACCTCTGCAATGACTTTTATACACCCTAATAAGGTATACGGTGGAATTATCCCTTTAACCTCTTCCGGACACAGGGCGTACAGGTACGCCCTGATGTCTCGGTACTTAAGGACACAGGGCGTACCGGTACGCCCTGTGTATTTCCGATCACCGCCCTGCGGTGATCAGAACCTGGTGCCTGCTCAAATCATTGAGCAGGCACCCGGGGCCAATGCGCCGGGGGGTCCTGTGACCCCCCTGTGTAGGCGATCGCAGCAAACCGCAGGTCAATTCAGACCTGCGGTTTGCTGCATTTCCGGGTTATTCGGGTCTCTGGGGACCCGATAACCTGGAACAGGATGGTGATCGGTGGTGTTATAATACACCACCAATCACCATCCTGCGATCCTGAGAGGTGATGTGACATCACCTCTCAGGATCGGCTCTGATTGGTCAGCTGCAGGGGAGGGCATTTCAAATAAGAGCAGCGCTCCTCCTCCTTTTCAGCCTGGGGAGCCGAGGAGAGAGGAGCGCTGCACATCGATCTCCAGCCAGCACCCCCATCTGTCCAGGGATCACCCCATCTGTGCCCAGCACCACATCTGTACCCCAGCACCCCCCATCTGTGCAATCAGGTATTTAGGGTTAGGCAGGGATATAAAGGGAAAGTTAGTGGAAGAAAAAAACAACCCTGTTTCTAATTGCATCACCCTAAACCAGGTGTCTGGGGTCCACAGCACAGCTGTGTGACCCTAGACCCCAACAGGGGTGCTGCAGCTTGTATTTTTTTGTCACCTTACATCACATAAATTGTAATAGCAAGCGATCAAAAAGTCATATGCCCCCCCAAAATAGTGCCAATAAAACCGTCCTCTCATCCCACAAAACATGAGCCCCTACCTAAGATAATCGCCACGTCCGTAAGAATCTGCTCTATAAAAATACCCCTCAGATAAACACTGTAAAAAAAAAAAAAAAAAAAAAAACGTGCCAAAAAAGCTATTTTTAGGCAAATTTTCCATTTTAATCTGTTTTTTCCAATAACAAAGTAAGGGTTAACAGCTAAAGAAAACGTTATATTTATTACCCTGATTCTGCAGTTTACAGAAACAACCCATATGTGGTCGTAAACTGCTGCATGACCAAACGGCAGGGCGCATAAGGAAAGGAACGCCGTATGGTTTCTGGAAGGCAGATTTTGATGGCCTTTTTTTTTTGCCACCATGTCCCATTTGAAGCCCCCCTGATTCACCCCTAGAGTAAAAACTCCATAAAAGCGACCCCATCTAAGAAGCTACACCCCTCAAGGTATTCAAAACTGATTTTACAAACGTCGTTAACCCTTTAGGTGTTCCACAAGAGTTATTGGCAAATGGAGATGAAATTTCAGAATTTCTATTTCTGGTAACCTTGCCTCACAAAAATGTAATATAGATAAACCAAAAATCATATGCACCCTAAAAATAATCCCAACAAAACTGCCACCTTATCCCGTAGTTTCCTAAATGGGGTCACTTTTATGGAGTTTCTACTCTAGGGGTGCATCAGGGGGGGTTGAAATGGGATATGGTGTAAATAAACCAGTCCAGCAAAATCTGCCTTCCAAAAACCACACGGCGCACCTTTCCCTCTATGCCCTACTATGTGCCCGTATAGTAGTTTACGGCCACATATGGGGTGTTTCTGCAAACTACAGAATCGGGGCAAAAAATATAGCATTTTGTTTGGCTGTTAACCCTTGCTTTGTTACTGGAAAAAATGGATTAAAATGGAAAATTTTCCCCAAAATTTTAATTCTCAAATTTCATCCCCATTTGCCAATAACTTTGTGCAACACCTAAAGGGTTAACAAAGTTTGTAAAATCAGTTTTGAATACCTTGAGGGGTGTAGTTTCTTAGATGGGGTCACTTTTATGGAGTTTCTACTCTAGGGGTGCATCAGGGGGGCTTCAAATGGGACATGGTGTAAATAAACCAGTCCAGCAAAATCTGCCTTCCAAAAACCATACGGCGCACCTTTCCCTCGACGCCCCACTGTGTGCCCGTACAGTAGTTTAAGGCCACATATGGGGTGTTTCTGCAAACTACAGAATCGGGGCAATAAATATAGCATTTTGTTTGGCTGTTAACCCTTGCTTTGTTACTGGAAAAAATAGATTAAAATGGAAAATTTGCCAAAAAATTGAAATTCTCAAATTTCATTCCCATTTGCCAATAACTCTTGTGCAACACCTAAAGGGTTAACAAAGTTTGTAAAATCAGTTTTGAATACCTTGAGGGTGTAGTTTCTAGAATGGGTGGTTTCTATTATGTAAGCCTCACAAAGTGACTTCAGACCTGAACTGGTCCCTAAAAATTGGTTTTTTGAAAATTTCTGAAAAATTTCAAGATTTGCTTCTAAACTTCTAAGCCTTGTAACGTCCCCAAAAACTAAAATGTCATTCCCAAAATGATCAAAACATGAAGTAGACATATGGGGAATGTAAAGTAATAACTATTTTTGGAGGTATTACTATGTATTATAGAAGTAGAGAAATTGAAACTTGGAAATCTGCAATTTTTTCCAAATTTTTGGTAAATTTTGGTATTTTTTTATAAATAAAAATGATTTTTTTTTTTACTTCATTTTACCACTGTCATGAAGTACAATATGTGACGGAAAAACAATCTCAGAATGGCCTGGATAAGTAAAAGCGTTTTAAAGTTATCACCTCTTAAAGTGACACTGGTCAGATTTGCAAAAAATGGCCTGGTCCTTAAGGTGAAATAAGGCTGTGTCCTTAAGGAGTTAAGAGGACCAATCAGCACCCTCGTGTAAACACAGAATTCTGATAAAAACATGTAATTTCCAATTCAGGATTTTCATAATCTTGGACTGGGATGTCATGGAGGGCAGCAATGCAGTCCATAATACCTGAAGGGCATTAACATTGGTGGGAATGAAGTTGCAATATATGGAGAAAAGGGGTCGCCTAAGTTATTCGGTGAGCAGGTGCAATTACAAGAAGCCGTCCCATTCACTTCAATGGGATGGCTCCTTTTATACCCTTGAATAGGTCTGAGCCCTTCCTTGAATGGGACGGCTTGTAATTACACCTGCTTACCACTGTTGCGATGGCGAGCAGGTAAACGGTGAAGGTAAGGCTGTGCTGGCACGGCGCGCCCCTTCTCTTTGACCAGCTGATCAGCGGGGTTGCCGGGTGTCGGACCCCCGCTCATATGATATGACCTATCTTATCCTGACTTGGACAACTCCTTTAATCATTGAATTCAGGTGTTTCATTCAGTCCCATTGTCACAGGTGTATAAAATCCAGCCCCTACCCATGCAGAATGCCTTTACATTACACTTTGCTTGTTCTAAAGAGCTCAATGAATTCCAGCGTAGTCCTGTAATATGATGTCACCACTGGAACAAGTCAGTTCATGAGCTGTGAGTCGTATTATTACAAAGTGAAAGCGTTTAGTAATCACAGCAACTCATCCATGAAGTGGAGACCACGTAAAGTTACAGAGTGGAGCCACCGAGTGCTGAGACGCATAGTGCATAAAAGTCACCAAGGTCCCGTTGACTCGATACCCCCAAAATCCAAACCTCCTCTGTCATTAACATCTGCGCAAAATTTGTGCTATGCCATGACATGGGTTTGCATGGTCGAGCAGCTGCATGCAAACCTGACATCACCAAGAATGTCAAATGGAGTAGTGTAAAGGGCCCTTTACACGGGCTGAGGATCCGGCAGATAATCGGGCATTCGTAGAAACGCTGGTTAGTGATTATCTGCCACTGTAAAGGTGTCGCCAAATACCCGATGAATGAGCGAAACGCTCGTTCATCGGGTGATAGATAATTTGTGTGGACACTGTTTTCCGGCAGCAGTTTGTGCTGTGTAAATATCATCTGCTGCCGGCAAACAACTAGTCTGTATGGGGACAAGCGATGGCATTAGCCATACTGTGGAGGAGATCATTGCATGTACATGCAGCGGTCTCCTCTGCTGATGAGCGGAAGGAACGTTGCTTTCCCAACAATCGCCTGCTGTGTTGTCCTGTCTAAAGGAACCTTAAAGCACGTCACCACTGGAGCAGTGGAAACATCTTCTGTGGAGGCATGGATCACATTTCTCTATCTGGCTGGGTTTGGCGAATGCCAGGAGAACATTACCAGCCTGACTGAACTGTTCCAACTATAAAGTTAGGTGGTGGAGGGATAATGCTGTTTTTTTTTTTTTTTTCAGGGGTTGGGCCCGACCCCTTAGTTCCAGTGAAGGGAAATCTTAATACTTTAGCATGCCAAGACATTTTGGACAATTGTATGCTTCCAACTTTGTGGGAGCAGCTTGTGGAAGGCCCTTTTCTGTACCAGCATGGCTGTGCCCCAGTGCACAAAGCAATGCACGGCTGGTTGAGTGTGGAAGAACTTGACCGGTCCGCCAGGGCCGGGCCGACACAGAGGCTGGGGAGGCTTCAGCCTCAGGGCGGCAGGCAGGCCACTGACCACGTCGCTGCTGCTGCCGCGCCTGCCGGCCGCGCTGGAGGACGGAGGGAGTAGTGAGCACTTGGCACTGACTTACGTGCTCCCGCTCCGCCTCCTGGCTCGGCTGCTCTGGTCTCTGCTCAGTCGCTTGCCTGACTGGCTGCGTACAGCGCACACTTTGACCTGACGCGCTGTACGCAGTCAGGTCACATGTGCGCCCCTGTGGCGCACTTGGGCAGCTCAGCCTCTGTTGGTGGTGGACCTTGTCCCAGCCCTGCCGGGTCCGCACAGATCCCTAGCCTAGTATGAAAAAAATTGTCCCTCTATAGGATTTCCTAAAGTCGGGAGGAATGCATTATTGTCTTATTCACATATATTGAACCTGAATGTGGTAAGATCCGCAGAGTACGTTATGATTTATAACATATGAGGTAAAAAGAAAAGTAACCTGCTCCTACGCCGTAACTTGGGAATCACATTTGGAATGAATGTTGTAACGTGTTTACATCTGTGTCTGGAGAAACAATGCCACCTTGAGGCTCCCATGGGAGAAACAAATCTTCCAAGACCATCACCATCTGCTGGACACAAGCACAAGACTGCTAAGAATACCGTGCACAAGTCTAATAGGATTCGGAATAAACCACCTACAAAAGGCTAATTGATCAGAGCCCATGGGCTCACGTTCTAGGATTATAACCAGCACAGGCCTTGTCCACCCATAAGGTCTACAACGTAATCTCACAGGTCACCAACTCACACAAGATCCAGATGTAATAAAAAATACCTCGCAGCTTTGTGTGATGCCTGAATTAGCACCCACCATCATCAGTCCCAAAAAGCCTCCACTCCCTGGCAAACCTGTGAAAAGTATTCAGAGTGTAAGAATACTTCATTTGGAAGTGTCACCAAGACATGAAATTAGAGGGTGTTATTAGCAGACTCTGCACTACGGCTACAGGGAGCCGGGATCAACAAGAGTAAAGCTTCCAATATCCTTTAAAAGACTGAAAACAGTCATTGAGGGACCCAAACTATAAAACAACCACATTATTTAACACTGTGAGCACTGAAAAAAATAGAATAAAAAAACAGTGCCAGAATTGCTATTTTTGCTTTCACCACCTCAAAAAAGAGAAAAAAAGCGATCAAAAAGTCATATGTACTCCAAAATGATACAAATAAACTACAGCTCATCCAGCAAAGAAAAAAATCCCTCACATAGCACCATTGATGCGGAAATTAAAAAAAGTTATGGATCTCTAATTTATAGCAACACAAAAATGTATTTTCTTATAATGTTCATTTCATGGAAAAGTAGTGAAAAAATAATAATTTTGAATCACCGTTCTGACCCAAGGAATAAAAATGGTGCCAATGAACAATACAACTCATCAAGCAACAAAAAAAAAAACGTGTGCTGTCCGTATTTGTATGTCCGTCCGCAGCCCCGCAAGAAAGACGGAGTAGGTACGCAATTTCAGTCAGTTTTGACTGCAATTGCGTTCCCTTGTTCACTTTTTATCGCGCAGGTGCAATGCGTTTTGCACGCGCGTGATAAAAAACTGAATGTGGTACCCAGACCCGAACTTCTTCACTGAAGTTCAGGTTTGGGTTCAACGTTGTGTAGATGTAATTATTTTCCCTTATGACATGGTTATAAGGGAAAATAATAGCATTCTTAAAACAGAATGCTTAGTAAAATAGGGCTGGAGGGGTTAAAAAAATGAAATAAAAATTTAACACCTTAATCCACTTGTTCGCGCAGCCCGGCTTCTCTTCTGTCTTCATCTGTGAGGAAAAGGAAATGTGGTGACGTCACTGCGCTCATCACATGGCCTGTCACATGATCCCTCACAGATGAAGACAGAAGAGAAGCCGGCTGCGCGAACAAGTGGGTTAAGGTGAGTTAAATTATTATTTTTTTAACCCCTCCAGCCCTATTTTCGTAAGCATTCTGTTTTAAGAATGCTATTATTTTTCCTTATAACCATGTTCTAAGGGAAAATAATATAATGATCGGGTCCCCATCCTGATCCTAGCAACCGTGCGTGAAAATCACACCGCATCCGCACTTGCTTGCGATTTTTACGTAGCCCCATTCATTTCTGTGGGGCCTGCGTTGCGTGAAAAACGCACAATATAGAGCATGCTGCGATTTTTACGCAATGCACAAGTGATGCGTGAAAATCACCGCTCATGTGCACAGCCCCAAAGAAATGAAGGGGTCCGGATTCAGTGCAGGTGCAATGCGTTCACATCACGTATTGCACCCGCGCGGAAATCTCACCCGTCTGAAAGAGGCCTTAAGGTGGCTGTACGCTTTTAGCAGTTGCCCAAACACATTATTTTGGCAAAATGCCACAAAAGCACCTAGAAAAAAAAGCTACAAAAACCGCTGATCAAGTCAGGCTCTTATTTCACGTTCAGTGAAAAATGCACGATTTCGCAAACAAGTTCATTCAGTTTTGTCTGCGATCGCATTCAGTTTTATTCGTGCGGGTGCAATGCGATTTTGTGTTTTGCATGCACGTGATAAAAAAAACTGAAGGTATACAAACAACATCTCTTAGCAACCATCCGTGAAAAACGTATTGCATCCGCACTTGCTTGCGGATGCGATTTTCACACAACCTCATTCACTTCTATGGGGCCTGCGTTGTGTTAAAAACGCAGAATATAGAACATGCTGCGATTTTCATGCAACGCACAAGTGATGCGTGAAAAACAACGCTCATGTATAGACCCATTGAAATGAATGGGTCCGGATTCAGTGGGAGCGCAATGCTTTCGCATCACGCATTGCACCCGGGCGGAAATCTCACTCGTGTGAAAGGGGCCTAAGTATTGTTAGTACAAGCGATAAGATGCCTTCATTCACACTGTTCTTGTGAAACGGACTTAGATCATTTAGGACACTGTATTAGCAGCATGCCAAGGGGCACATTTATTAGGACCAGCATTTTAGACACCCGTCTCAATATGCCCTATAGCTGGCGGTGGATCCGCCGGAGTTATGACGAGGCGCCGGCCTCTACATAACGTCGGCGGATCCACCACCGCTTCTAAATGTAAGACAGCTTCTGAGCAGTCTTAAAGGGTTTCTACCACCAGAATTACTGTTATGTAGCTGACTGACATTACTGATGCGCTGATGTCCGCACTACATAACAGTATGTTTATTACATTTCTCCCTGAGCCGTTCTGATAAAATAAGTACTTTTATAATATGCTAATGAGCCGCTATGTGGGCGTAGATTCAGCACCTAGAGGCTCCGTCCACTCACCCATTATCCCGCCCAGGTCCCCTGTTCTGCCCGCCCTGCTCCTCTTGATTGATGTCACAGTTCGCAGCATCGTTGAGGAAATCCCGCGCCTGCGGCGTTCACTTCTGTATTCAGCGTAGGCAGTGAAGGCTGCGCTCCTGGTGCCGGATTCCTCACTGTGCCTGCGCCGACTACGTCACAGTGAGGAAGCCGGCACCAGGAGCGCGGCCTTCACTCACTGCGCCTCAACGATGCATGGAACTTGGACATCAATCAAGAAGAGCGGGGCGGGCAGAACAGGGACCTAGGAGGGATAAAGGGTGAGTAGACGGAGCCTCTAGGTGCTGAATCTACGCCCACATAGCACCTAGAGGCTCATTAGCATATTATAAAAGTGTGTATTTTATCAGAACGGATGCAGGGAGAAACGTAATAAACATACTGTTATGTAGTGCGGACATCAGCGCATCAGTAATGTCAGTCAGCTACAGACCAGAAATTCTGGTGGTAGAAACCCTTTAAATCTTGACCGTTTTCTACGCCATGCCCCCAATTTTTTTTTAGACTTGGCGTGAGCGGGGAAAAAAGTCGCAGATTGCGCCGCAAAGAACCTTTGCACCACAAATACAACTAATATTGGCGTATTTTTGTTTAGTAAATGACCCCCATGTGTTTTGTAGTTGTGTCTGTATAGGTGCAGACATGTGTTCAGGTTTTTGATGCATTTTAAGCCAAAACCAGGAGTGGATGGAAAAAATAATAATAATAAAGCTGTCACATCCGTCCTTTATACTTTCTCTCCTTACATGATCCACGTCTGATTTTGGTTTCAAGCACTAGAACTGAAAACAGCTGAATCTGTGTCCCATTGTTTTCAATGGGAGGCCACGCCGCAGTGCATGCAGCTGAGGATTTTCACATGCAGTTTTCCTGACTGCGCCAAGAACGTAGAGATCCATTCTTGGCGCGGTTACTCCAGACACCTCAGAAAGCCGCAGCGGGAGCCTGTTTGTGGTTTAGCTTCATTCAATGGAACTAAACCAAGAGCAGGACTGCAGCATTCAAAATGAAAAACCATGGCAGAAGACCCAGCGGTTTCTACCATGGGATACGTGGCAGATACGTAAGGCTACTTTCACACTGGCGTTTTGAATTCCGTTTGTGAGATCCGTTTCAGGGATCTCACAAACGGTTTAAAACGGATCAGTTCAGCCCCAATGCATTCTGAATGGATAAGGATCAGAATGCATCTGTTCGCCTCCGTTTCGTTCTGGATGTGGACACCAAAACACTGCTTGCGGCGTTTTGGTGTCTGTCTGGCGATGCGGAGCAAAACGGATCCGTCCTGACTTACAATGTAAGTCAATGGGGGCGGATCCGTTTTCACTGACACAATATGGTGCAATTGAAAACGGATCCTTCCCCCAATGACTTTCAAAGTAAGTCAAGACGGATCCGTTTTGACTTTGTTGTTCATAATGCAAACGGATCTGTTCTGAACGGACACAATGGTTTGCATTATAAGTGCGGATCCATCTGTACAGACACCAGACGGATCCGCACCTAACGCAGGTGTGAAAGTAGCCTAAGTAGAACTGTGTACTAGATGGTTATTAATCAGTGTTCCTGCTGCACGTGTACAGGTTCCACTCTAGGAAACCTCGTCTAGATCCAAAACGGAGCAGCTGCCTATGAAACCCGAGTAAGGGCCGACAACATCGTGCAGACGGAACTTCACACGCTGCAGATTTTGTGGCAGACAATTCCGCGACTGAAAATCCATGTGCTTTCTGCCCAATTCATATGAATGGAGTTCATTTTCAGTTGCGGAATTTTCTTCCACAAAATCTGCAGTATGTGAGGACGCCCCAATAGGTTAGCAGTACACTGAAAGGCCGCTTTCATAATGCATCGGGGGTATTGATCTAGATTAGGGTCAGTAGAACTATGGGGGTCTTGGAGTAGCCTGGATCTCTAATGCTTTTCGCTCAATAAAGGGCAATTACGGTTATATGAAGTTATCCCCTATCTATTAGATCAGCGGGGGCCCTACCGCTAGGACCCCCACCAATCATGAGATCGGGACCCTTTCATTTCTATGGGAGTTCCATAGATAGCCCAGTGCTGTTCTCCAGTAGAAATGAATGGGGAGACTAAGCACACACCTGACTGGCCACACTGTTCATTTTGGGGGGTCCATGGTTCAGGTGATCAGTCGGGGTCCCAGCGGTAGGATCCTCACTGATCTGATTCATAAAATCAGAATACCCCTTTAAACTCATGACCACAATGTCTACTTATGTGCGCCCAGTAAACAGATCCTCTCACATGACAGCATTTTGCACCAGTATTTGCAATCCAAAGCCGTGTTCGGAGCCACAACATGGAAGGGGTGCTAATGTTTCCATCCTACTCAGATGAGGCCTTTGCTGGCATTCACTCATGCCATTCAGACCAAAATCCAGATGTGGTTCCAAATATGACATATGGGGCTCCTGCACACCACAGTATTTTACTTCAGTATGCAAACTGTTTTTTTTTTTTAAACGGATAGCACCCTGGCCCATCCATTTCACATCTGTGCGCCTAATCCACAAGAGGCACAACAGATTTTTATTTTTTTTTGCACACAAGAATAGCCCTTTCTATTGATGGGAATGCACGCGGCTGTAGCCGTTCTTGCTGTCCGCATAACATGTATACCGGCCGTGTGTGTGTTCCATATTTTGCGGAAATGAACGCTAACCCATAATAGAAGAGTCCTATCCTCGTCCGTAATGCGGACCGAGAATAGGGCATGTTCTATATTTTTGCAGGTGCCACAGAGTGGACAAAGATGCGGACAGCACACGGTGTCCTGGCATCATCTTTTGCAGCCCCATGGAAGTGAATAGGTTCACATCTGACTTGCAAAAAAATGTGAATCACATGTGGACAAAAAAATAATACATTCATGTGCATGAGCAACAGTGATTGCCAGTTCGCCCGCGAACACATGCGAGCTGCCATCCTAACTGACAAGTCCGGCGATGCACAGGTAAGTCCTTACCTGTGCCTGAGCCAGTCTGAAATAAAATGCGGTCTCCGGGAGCAGGCAGTTCTGAGAACAGCATTTAATTTCAGACCGGCTCGCGCACAGGCAAGCACTTACCTGTGCATGGCCGGACTTGTCAGTTAGGATGGCAGCTTGCATGTGTTCGCGGGTGAACTGGCCATCACTGATGAGCAACCAAGGCTGCTTTCTGTTCTTCTGACAGAACAAAGCACAGACCTGTTATTTTTAGGGATGAGGGAACCCAAACGTTACAGGTTCGGGTGGTGTAGAAATTCCGTTATAACGGAATTTGTAGACGGAAGTCTATGGGCGAGCAGAACGGATCCGTCTGGTTTCCGTTATGCAGGATGGAAAACTAAGTCCAGTATAACGGAAACCAGACGGATCCGCTATGCTTTTCCATAGACTTCTATAATGACGGATCAAAACGGAATGCGTCTTAAAGTTCAGGTTCGCTCATCCCTAGTTATTTTGTGCATGATCAGTTTGTTTCACTTACGTCAGAGATCAGGTCTAAAAAAAAAAAATTAAAAAAAAAAAGGTACTTTTTGCAAAATAAGTAAACACAAAGTGATCATATCTGATGCTCAAAATAACAGATCCTTGTTGGTTTTATTTTTTATTTTCCCGTTCTTCTGACAGATCAGAATGAAAAGCTAAACAGTGAAGTGAACTTGGCTTAATCCATTTTTTGCAGCCTGAAGATTGGCTACAGCCAAGGGCATGAGACTTAAGGGCATGGGTTATAAACCCACACTGAAATTACACAGCGAAGTACAATGTGAACTGAGCTTTAACAAAACCCATCCAAGGCACAAAAATCCACCACAGACTGCAATGAGTGAACCTACAATTCCATACTCAAGTACCACAAGCAGATTATCGATTTTCGGGTGGATTTAGGCTACTTTCGCACTTACGTTGTTAATTCTGGTATTAAGATCCGGCAGAGGATCTTAACCACCTCAGCCCCCAGTGCTTAAACACCCTGAAAGACCAGGCCACTTTTTACACTTCTGACCTACACTACTTTCACCGTTTATTGCTCGGTCATGCAACTTACCACCCAAATGAATTTTACCTCCTTTTCTTCTCACTAATAGAGCTTTCATTTGGTGGTATTTCATTGCTGCTGACATTTTTACTTTTTTTGTTATTAATCGAAATTTAACGATTTTTTTGCAAAAAAATGACATTTTTCACTTTCAGTTGTAAAATTTTGCAAAAAAAACGACATCCATATAGAAATTTTGCTCTAAATTTATAGTTCTACATGTCTTTGATAAAAAAAAAATGTTTGGGTAAAAAAAAAATGGTTTGGGTAAAAGTTATAGCGTTTACAAACTATGGTACAAAAATGTGAATTTCCGCTTTTTGAAGCAGCTCTGACTTTCTGAGCACCTGTCATGTTTCCTGAGGTTCTACAATGCCCAGACAGTACAAACACCCCACAAATGACCCCATTTCTGAAAGTACACACCCTAAGGTATTCGCTGATGGGCATAGTGAGTTCATAGAACTTTTTATTTTTTGTCACAAGTTAGCGGAAAAAGATGATTTTTTTTTTTTTTTCTTACAAAGTCTCATATTCCACTAACTTGTGACAAAAAATAAAAAGTTCTATGAACTCACTATGCCCATCAGCGAATACCTTGGGGTCTCTTCTTTCCAAAATGGGGTCACTTGTGGGGTAGTTCTACTGCCCTGGCATTCTAGGGGCCCAAATGTGTGGTAAGGAGTTTGAAATCAAATTCTGTAAAAAATGACCTGTGAAATCCGAAAGGTGCTCTTTGGAATATGGGCCCCTTTGCCCACCTAGGCTGCAAAAAAGTGTCACACATCTGGTATCTCCGTAATCAGGAGAAGGTGGGGAATGTGTTTTGTGGTGTCATTTTATATATACCCATGCTGGGTGAGAGAAATATCTTGGCAAAAGACAACTTTTCCCATTTTTTTATACAAAGTTGTCATTTGACCAAGATATTTATCTCACCCAGCATGGGTATATGTAAAAAGACACCCCAAAACACATTCCTCAACTTCTCCTGAGTACGGGGATACCAGATGTGTGACACTTTTTTGCAGCCTAGGTGGGCAAAGGGGCCCATATTCCAAAGAGCACCTTTCGGATTTCACTCCTCATTTTTTCCTGAATTTGATTTCAAACTCCTTACCACACATTTGGGCCCCTAGAATACCAGGGCAGTATAACTACCCCACAAGTGACCCCATTTTGGAAAGAAGACACCCCAAGGTATTCCGTGAGGGGCATGGCGAGTTCCTAGAATTTTTTATTTTTTGTCACAAGTTAGTGGAAAATGATGATTTTTTTTTTTTTTTTTCATACAAAGTCTCATATTCCACAAACTTGTGACAAAAAATAAAAACTTCCATGAACTCACTATGCCCATCAGCGAATACCTTGGGGTCTCTTCTTTCCAAAATGGGGTCACTTGTGGGGTAGTTATACTGCCCTGGCATTCTAGGGGCCCAAATGTGTGGTAAGTAGGTAAATGACCTGTGAAATCCGAAAGGTGCTCTTTGGAATGTGGGCCCCTTTGCCCACCTAGGCTGCAAAAAAGTGTCACACATCTGGTATCTCTGTATTCAGGAGAAGTTGAGGAATGTGTTTTGGGGTGTCTTTTTACATATACCCATGCTGGGTGAGATAAATATCTTGGTCAAATGCCAACTTTGTATAAAAAAATGGGAAAAGTTGTCTTTTGCCAAGATATTTCTCTCACCCAGCATGGGTATATGTAAAATGACACCCCAAAACACATTCCCCAACTTCTCCCGATTACGGAGATACCAGATGTGTGACACTTTTTTGCAGCCGAGGTGGGCAAAGGGGCCCATATTCAAAAGAGCACCTTTCGGATTTCACAGGTCATTTTTTACAGAATTTGATTTCAAACTCCTTACCACACATTTGGGCCCCTAGAATGCCAGGGCAGTATAACTACCCCACAAGTGACCCCATTTTGGAAAGAAGAGACCCCAAGGTATTCGCTGATGGGCATAGTGAGTTCATGGAAGTTTTTATTTTTTGTCACAAGTTAGTGGAATATGAGACTTTGTATGAAAAAATAAATAAATAAATAAATAAGCATTTTCCACTAACTTGTGACAAAAAATAAAAAATTCTAGGAACTCGCCATGCCCCTCACGGAATACCTTGGGGTGTCTTCTTTCCAAAATGGGGTCACTTGTGGGGTAGTTATACTGCCCTGGCATTTTCCAGGGGCCCTAATGTGTGGTAAGTAGGTAAATGACCTGTGAAATCCTAAAGGTGCTCTTTGGAATATGGGCCCCTTTGCCCACCTAGGCTGCAAAAAAGTGTCACACATGTGGTATCGCCGTATTCAGGAGAAGTTGGGGAATGTGTTTTGTGGTGTCATTTTACATATACCCATGCTGGGTGAGAGAAATATCTTGGCAAAAGACAACTTTTCCCATTTTTTTATACAAAGTTGGCATTTGACCAAGATATTTCTCTCACCCAGCATGGGTATATGTAAAATGACACCCCAAAACACATTCCCCAACTTCTCCTGAGTACGGCGATACCAGATGTGTGACACTTTTTTGCAGCCTAGATGCGCAAAGGTGCCCAAATTCCTTTTAGGAGGGCATTTTTAGACATTTGGATACCAGACTTCTTCTCACGCTTTGGGGCCCCTAGAATGCCAGGGCAGTATAAATACCCCACATGTGACCCCATTTTGGAAAGAAGACACCCCAAGGTATTCAATGAGGGGCATGGCGAGTTCATAGAAATTTTTTTTTTTTGGCACAAGTTAGCGGAAATTGATATTTTTAATTTTTTTCTCACAAAGTCTCCCGTTCCGCTAACTTGGGACAAAAATTTCAATCTTTCATGGACTCAATATGCCCCTCACGGAATACCTGGGGGTGTCTTCTTTCCGAAATGGGGTCACATGTGGGGTATTTATACTGCCCTGGCATTCTAGGGGCCCTAAAGCGTGAGAAGAAGTCTGGAATATAAATGTCTAAAATATTTTACGCATTTGGATTCCGTGAGGGGTATGGTGAGTTCATGTGAGATTTTATTTTTTGACACAAGTTAGTGGAATATGAGACTTTGTAAGAAAAAAAAAAAAAATTCTGCTAACTTGGGCCAAAAAAATATCTGAATGGAGCCTTATAGAGGGGTGATCAATGACAGGGGGGTGATCAATGACAGGGGGGTGATCAGGGAGTCTATATGGGGTGATAACCACAGTCATTGATCACGCCCGTGTAAGGCTTCATTCAGACGTCCGGATGCGTTTTGCGGATCCAATCCATCTATCAGTGCATCCGTAAAAATCATGCGGACATCTGAATGGAGCTTTACAGGGGGGTAATCAATGACAGGGGGGGTAATCAATGACAGGGGGGTGATCAGGGAGTCTATATGGGGTGATCACCACAGTCATTGATCATGCCCCTGTAAGGCTTCATTCAGACGTCCGGATGCGTTTTGCGGATCCGATCCATCTATCAGTGCATCCGTAAAAATCATGCGGACATCTGAATGGAGCTTTACAGGGGGGTAATCAATGACAGGGGGGTGATCACCACAGTCATTGATCTTGCCCCTGTAAGGCTTCATTCAGACGACCGGATGCGTTTTGCGGATCCGATCCATGTATCAGTGCATCCGTAAAAATCATGCGGACATCTGAATGGAGCTTTACAGGGGGGGTAATCAATGACAGGGGGGTAATCAGGGAGTCTATATGGGGTGATCACCACAGTCATTGATCACGCCCCTGTAAGGCTTCATTCAGACGTCCGGATGCGTTTTGCGGATCCGATCCATCTATCAGTGCATCCGTAAAAATCATGCGTACGTCTGAATGGAGCTTTACAGGGGGTTGATCAATGACAGGGGGGTGATCAGGGAGTCTATATGGGGTGATCAGGGGCTAATAAGGGGTTAATAAGTGACGGGGGGGGGGGGGGGTGTAGTGTAGTGTAGTGGTGCTTGGTGCTACTTTACTGAGCTACCTGTGTCCTCTGGTGGTCGATCTAAACAAAGGGGACCACCAGAGGACCAGGTAGCAGGTATATTAGACGCTGTTATCAAAACAGCGTCTAATATACCTGTTAGGGGTTAAAAAAAACACATCTCCAGCCTGCCAGCGAACGATCGCCGCTGGCAGGCTGGAGATCAACTCTCTTACCTTCCGTTCCTGTGAGCGCGCGCGCCTGTGTGCGCGCGTTCACAGGAAGTCTCGCGTCTCGCGAGATGACGCGTATATGCGTGACTGTGCGCAGCGCTGCCACCTCCGGAACGCGATCCTGCGTTAGGCGGTCCGGAGGTGGTTAATACCAGAATTAAACAGATCCATTCCGTTAGGATGCGGCTGTGCAAAATCAAAACAGATCCATCACTAAATACATTGAAAGTCAATGGGTGACGGATGTGGTTTTTTTTTAGGCAAAAAAAAAAAAAACACACCATTGTTTTCAGTGCTAGATCCATTTTTTTTGAACCAGACAAAGTCTGATCACAAAATGGAATGCTGCCAGAACGGAAGTCATCGGCAGTATGAAAGTAGCCTTACCCGAGTTCACGCCATGGACCAAGGCCACTTTTACATGGCAGTATTTAAGTCTAAACTAAGAGTGGGTCAAAAAGGAGAAAATAAATCTTAGGCCTCATGCACACGACACGTTTTTTCACTGTCAGTGATTTTGCATCAGTTGTGTTTTCCTTTTTTTTGTCTGACAGGGAAAAAAAAAAGGTTAATGAAAAGTGTAATTTTAATTGCACCATGGTCACGGATGACATACCAGTTGTGCATCCGTTTTTTTTGACGGACCCATTGACTTGAATGGGTCCATCCTCCGTTTTCCACTGACAAGAATAGGACAGGTTATTTTTTTGACGGACTGGAATGACGGACGCGGAGAAAAAAAAAACGGAGGACCATCAGTTTTTTTCAAAGCCCCATAGAAATGAATGGGACCTCCGCTAAACTGAAAAATGACAGAACGGATGCAGCACACAAAGGTCATGTGCATGAGGCCTTAAGAGGAGCAAATCTTTCCACTTGTTTTGGCTCACAAATATTCTTTGTAAAAGGATTGTAAGTCCATCCCCCACTGGGCGTGACGTGGGAGTATTTTAATGGCTATATTAGTGTCTGCCAACAGCTCTAAAGATGCAAGCTCATGATTGAGCCGGGGTTACTGCTCTTTTGGGTCACAAACATTGCAGCACCAGCCTGATCAGCACTTCAGCCATCATAGATCCTTCGTCTTGGGGTCCATTCACACATCCGTAGAATGGGTCCGCACCCATTCTGCAGTACTGCGGACCCATTCATTCATCTCCAGTCCACGGCTCCCAAAAAAAAAAAAAAAGTCCTATTCTTGTTCGCAATACCGGACAAGAATAGGCATTTCTATAGGAGTGCCGGCCCTGTGTATTGCGGATCTGCTATACACTACGTACATGTGAATGGACCCTTAGCGAGGACACACTGCTTACCGTTTCATATAGAGATAATTCACTTAGCTGTAATTGTCACTGTAGATCTAGACAAGTCTCTTTCCTTTATTCAGTACATAGGTGTAATGAGATTATCTTCTGAGGATATAAGCAGGGATTTGGGACCAGGATAATGCAGTACATGCTCTGGACTTTACAAGTGTTGACAGATATTCTTGGAGACATTAGATTGGTTTACAGCCAGGCTGATGGGCACTTTGAGGGCATCCAAACAGGTGCCTATTCTGCATTACATACTATAGGCCAATGGTCTACTGGTAATAGCAGCAAGCAAGATATGTAGGGACGTGCTGCCCCATGGTCAGCATTTACAGTAGATACCCAATGCAACAGTAATACTTTGACACAGCTCATCGCCAATTTTATGGTATTTTTTTCAGACCAATATAAACCACATCCAGAAACCCTTCTGTCCTAACACAGCTAAAGAGGGAACAAAAAAGGTTTAACACTTAGGCCGAAACCTCATGGATGCTTTTTCCTGATCTGTGAGGCCTAGTATTTTGTGGAACCTGCAGCAGAAAGCCCAGGAGCCTGATGCAGGTGAGCACAGCGATTCTCCCCTGATCAGTGCATGGCCACCCAACATGGTCTCAGAGGGCAGGACGCTTTGTTTCCAATGTACTGTTTTCAGGAATTTAGGATAACTCCGAAAACCCGTACTATTAGCTAAAAAGTTTCCTAAACCACACAACTGTATCCAATTCTATGACACATGCATGTACTGGAATTAAAGGGCACGTGTCATACTACTTTTCAAACTGAATTGTATTCAAACATACTTCAGGTCTCTTGGATTTTTTTTTCTTCAAATATACTTTATTTGCATCTCTTATCCCCCATGCTTGAATCCTACTTCCTGCTGCCCCATCATGCCTTAGGACAGTGAGCTGTGTCCCGACAGATCATGTGACACTAGATATCACACCAATGACTTGTCCATCCTACATTAGGCTACTTTCACACTGTTTTTGCAGACCCATCTTGTATCTGCACAAACAGATTCGCACGAATAATGCAACGCTTACATCCTTTGCAAACGGATCCGTTTGCATTATTCATAAAAATAAGAAGAAGTCAAAACAGATCCGTCTTGACTTACACTGAGTCAATTGGAGAAGGATCCGTTTTCAATTACACCATATTGTGTCAGTGAAAAACCGATCTGTCCCCATTGACTTACATTGCAAGTCTAGACGGATCCGTTATGCTCCGCATAGCCAGACTGTCACCAAAACGCTGCTAGCGGCGTTTTTAGTGACAGTCTAAAAAAACCGCAATGGAAACCAAATTGATGCATTCTGAACGGATCCTTATCCATTCAGAATGCATTGGGGCTGAACTGTTCTGGGCTGCTTGTGAGAGCCCCGAAACAGATCACAAGCGGACCCAGAAACGCCAGTGTGAAAGTAGCCTTCGAAAGGCCCCGATGCAGGACGTAACCAACAGCAACTGAAAATCAAAACAGTTTACAATGGCAGGCTAATAACTTGTTTGGACACACGCTGGTCCCATTAAGTTAATTTGATTAATTGCCCAGCCCAAGAGTACTGTCCCATTACTGCACACATGGAATAGGCACTAATTGCTGCCCCCGCAGCTAGGAGCCAGTTCCATGTAACAGCTAGCAGATATTTTCTCTTTACTACAAAGACACCTGCAAACCCCCTACCTTTGAGACAAGACTAATAGAAACATCATGTCTTACGCCTCCCTGCCATAAAGCAACCAATTCAATTGTCTGACAACAGCGCTCCCTATATAGGACTGTATTTTAATGTAGAGAAAAAGCTGCTGCCAGACACCTGACTTCTACCTGGGAAAATTAGACTGGGGGTGTAGTAGTTTAAACACAACACCCCTAATATATCAACATAATCTGTTGAGGAAAACAGTTCCCTGAACATGGTAGATGGTCAGCCAGTACCTATGAAAATAGCAGGTTTGGCCAACAGTCACCAGCAAGGGCGCCCTAACACAGGCAGACCATGTATTCGTGTCCACAAAACAGTCACACAAAGATACTTTGAGACCTTTATTAATAGATGCTTGCAGTTTGTTGACTGTTTGAAAAATAAAATAAAATCAGGTGTACGTTTATTACAAATTAAAAATGAGGTTCTTAAAAATCTTGGCTTGACCAGATAAGAAACAATTTAAAAACCTTTTGCAGGTAAGATTGCGAAAAAATATGCTTTTAAAAAACTTGTCATTCCCAAAAGGAGATTTTAGATAAAAAATAAAAACATCGCTGCAAGAAACCATGCAGGATGACATTATCTGGTCAACAGCAAAAAGCAAGCACTTAAGGTCTTCAGTTCCAATTCTTTGTTCAATTTCTTATTGCTGGAATTTCATTCTTGACTTTATGATGACAAAACTGTAAGGAAAACACAAGTTTCTTAACATTCATTTTATACTTCCTTCAAGTTTTTTTTTATACATTTCAAAGGTGCAAAAAAGTAGAGTTTAGCACTTCATATATTACAAGCACTGGGAAAATAAGAATCCCTGCAGAACATGTTACAAAATACATTCATAAGAAAAATAAATAAAAATGGTGCAATTATGATAAAGTTGTGCTCAGGCTTAGATACTAACCCGGATGGTGGTAGAGGTGGTAAGCCGGTATTTACTCAGCCCCGCCCTGCTCAGCCTCGGGAGCGGACGTGTTTTCTGCTGATGTTTCGGCTGCCTTGGTCTCTTTACCATCTTGTGGTTTAGGGTTTTCTGGGCGTCTGCGTCTGTAGTTAAAGTTACGGCGGTACCGTCGTTGAGGTGGCTGCTCACTCTGAGTTGCATCCCCTTGATTTTCTTTATCTTCTTCATTTCCATCATCTCTTGGTTGTCTCTGACGAAGAGGTCCCCTACAAGGTGTATGAAATAACCATGAATATAGCCATTAAGTGGCATTTGACACGAAGATTATATTTAAACATTCCACAAATAGTTTCAGACAAGGGTTGACTGAGAAAGGCTTCTGCAGGGGTGAGATGCCCCATCCTAAACTCTGCTTTTGTAACAAGACCTCATGGCATAGTTTATAATGCTGTGTGCCCCTGTCAGACATCAGCTGTAATGAACTGTACTGCCATAATGCTGTCAGTACAAATCATTACAGCTGATGTCTGGCAAGGGCACGCAGCATTCTAAATTAGGATTCCATGTGTTCCCTGCTGAGCTCTGCTCTTTTAACAGGAAAATCATGCCTCCAGTCTGAAACTGGCACAAGAGACCGTATTCCAGTCATTTCCACCTCTTATTTCATTTGGGAAGAAGACAGCTCCATACACATACCTGCGAAATCGTGGTCTGAAGCCTCGGCTGTACATGTTCGGCCTTACTGGTCTGCCTTGCTCACCTGTACCTTGGCCTTCTCCCTAACAAAAAAAAGTGAAAGTACAAGTTTGAAAGAATTTCTAGAAAAGTAAAGGGGAAAAAAAATAACTGAATATTGTTGACTTTAGTCCAAGCCAGCAATATTAGAGCAGTGAGGGTCTCAGCAATTGCCCAGAAGCCAGTGTCCTGGTGGGCAGTCACCTTCTCACTCCCAAGGATAGTGCTGTATATTTTGTAGCAGCTAAGCGGTACTATTGAAGAAAAATGGGACAACTACTTGTAGTACCAAGCATCACCGTTACATGGCAGTGTACTGATCTGTGGGGGGGTGGCAGAAGTCAGACCCCCACAAACCTAATATTGATGGCCTGGGCAAGCTAATTATAAAGCTAACAATAAACCTCCATGAATGCTTACCTCAACTAGTTCACCCGGTACTGGGGCATTATTATACTGTGGTCTGCGCCCATATGGTCTCCTTGAGTAGAATGGAGGATAACGACGCCTCCGGAAAGGGCGTTGCTGGTCAGCACCCTCTCCTTCTGTCGCAGTCTCAATTTCTTCTGGCTTGTCTCCACTTTCACTGTTCTGGTAGTTTTGCTGGTAATTACGTGGAGGACCTCTGCGACGTGGATAGCGCCTATAATGATTGCGATCTGCTGCATATTTGCTGCCTTGGACTGGAACACCACCAGGACCAGTTACATTGGCTGCCTCGGCACCCTGTGGACACAAGACCAGCCATTAGTTAATTTGGGGAAGAAGTGGCACCTATAGATTTCTCTGAAAACCACCAAGTAAAATGACTCAAATGATGCAAGACCTCTAGGAAAGGTCTTCAAAACTCAATTGTGGGCTTAGAGGGGAATGTAGTTTCCTAAATGCAGAGTAATCTGCAGGAGACACTGAGAAAATTCTGTTTTGTGAAACTGTTCAGCATTTTGTTTATTACAATCTCTGCTCAGTAGCCAATAGGGTGATCTCCATGATCAACAGCTGACCATGTACGCAAACTTATAAAGAGAAGGCTGTCAAATAAGATCACCTGCTCAGCTATTGAGCTCAGAGCAGAGATTAAAGGGGTTGCCTCACTTCAGTAAGTGGCATTTATCATGTGGAGGAAGTTAATACAAAGCACTTACTGATGTATTGTGATTGTCCATATTGCTTCCTTTACTGGCTGGATTCATTTTTCCATTATACACTGCTCAATTTCCATTGTTACAAATCACCCTGCAATCCAGTGGAGGTAGTGCTTGCACAATATAGGAAAAAGCATTAGCCTCTGGTGGCTGGGACCATAGGAGCACACATAGGCTAGTGCTTTATAGTATAGTGTGCAAGCACGACCACCACTACTGGATTGCAGGGTGATCTGTAACCATGGAAACGAGCAGTGTATCATGTAATAGAAAAAGGAATCCAGCCAGCAATGGAAGCAATATGGACAATCAGAATACATTAGTAAGTGCCTTGTATTAACTTCCTCCACATGATAAATGCCACTTACTGAAGTGAGGCAACCCCTTTAATCTCTGCTCTGAGCTCAATAGCTGAGCAGGTGATCTTATTTGACAGCCTTGCCTTTATAATTAAAAACAAAAATGAGAAAGCTGGCAATCTAAGCTTTTAAACAAGCCCAGAATTACAGCACTCTCGCCAATACATTGGTCAGAGCTGAAATAAGCTTTCAGCTGCCACTGTAGTCTTGTTTTAACACTTAGACTTTCAGCTTTTAAACAAGACCAGGCCCATATCTCTCGCTGCCACTGATTACAAGATGAGGTTAAAGCAGCCCACCCCCTCAGGATGCTGCCAAGCTCTGCTCAGGCTTAAGTGTTAAGTTATTTACTCAAAGGCCAAACACAGCTGTTAAGGGGGCTCTTCCATCAAAGGCAGCTGCTTTTGCAGAGCAGGCCCTAGGATGACATGATCACCTGTATCTCCTAGTAAACAGCTAGTTTTGCTGGGGCAAACCAACACCAGCCAAGCATTTCCCCTGCAGTGGACATTGCAAATTGTATTTTTAGTATTTCATGGTCACTTGCGTTCACCACAGGAAATGCTCCTCCATGATGTCCATGCCCTAAGAGCATATTAACAGGGGTCATCTTCACTAAAGGAACATGCTAACACGTCATACCCCAGATACACTTACCTTCTCTCCCTCCACTACATCAAACTCTACAGTCTCCCCATCTCCCACACTGCGAAGATACTTCCTTGGGTTGTTCTTCTTAATGGCAGTCTGGAAAGCAAAAAGAAATTCAGTATCCAGAAGTCTCAATAGAGTACAAATGCCACCATTAGGGTTAGTTAACAAATCCAGACTGAGCTGCAGAATCACCCCATGCATAACAAGGACAAAATGACTGACAAAGGGCACTTCAGGCAAACATTATAATTCCTAGAGAATATTGTGGTCCTACCATTTATAAACCGAGGGCTTATCCAATATCAAACAGCCTCCCAGTGGTCGAGGAACAGGGCAAGTATATTACCTGTTTATCACATTGGATAACCCCTTTAAAAAGGCAGCAACAGCACTGTACTGCAGTAGACAATATGACAGATTAAATAATCCTGTAAGACCTGTCCTCACAAAATACAGTGCAACCTGCAGGCATGTTCTAGTGCAGGAGGAGCTGAGCAGATTGATATTTTGCCCCCATTAATTTTCAATGGGGACAAAAACCAGATCAGGATGCCTTCCTGTTTGTTTTTTTTGACTGGACACAACAACGCTGCAACCTGTGATTTGTGTCCGGTCTGTGAAACTGAAGAAACTTAAACTGGCACTAAAAACAATGCAAGTGAATGGTGCCAGTTTCAATATAATACAAACGCATCTGAACGGAACAGAAGCATCTGGATGCATTCAATTGAACTGAAGCGTTTTGCTCCAGTTTTGAGATCTGCCGGATCATATAACCAGAATGCAAAGCGCACATGTGAAAGTTGCCTTACAGGTTTTCCTGACTCTTTTCCGACATTAGTCTGCTCCGCTCTTCCTGCTCTGTAACAACGCCTGCAGACTACACTGCACTTCATGGTAACAGGTTCCCTTTAAAGGGGTTGACTGGGTTCAGAGCTGAACCCGGATATACCCTTATTGTCACCCAGGCAGCCCCCTGAGGCAAGCATTGGAGCATCTCATGCTCCGATGCGCTCCCTTGCCCTGCGCTAAATTGCAGTCTTTTGTTTTCAAGAGAACACTGCCGGGCCGGCCATTTTATTGGCTAGGGCAGCGCTAAATCCCACCCAGTGCCGGTGACGTCACCAGGCTTCCTGGCAGCTCCGGATCTCAAAAAAATGCCTTTGCCCTGTGCGATTTAGCGCAGGGTAAAGGAGAGCATCGGAGCATGAACTGCTCCGATGCTCCTGTCAGGGGTCGCTGCCGGGGTGAAAATGGAGGTATGTCCGTGTTCAGCTCTGAACCCAGACAACCCCTTTAAGACAAATACCACCAGATTTAACACAGGTGCTCCCATCAGATGAACGCAGTGATTGTATACCACATACTGTTTGGCTTAGTCGGAAAGTATCATAGGCCAGAATTTTGGTGAAAACGTTACACCTCAGGCCTCACTCTTACATTCCAGCTGCAGAGGACTTCTTTAAATGTGGGCGTGCCATGTTTTGTCAGATTAGACTCAAGTCAACTTGGGCAAGTTAAAACTACCATCCCCCAAAATTTGTCTCCGCGCAGTATTAGAATGTATGTAGTTCGCAAAATGGCACGTGACGCAGCTGAGTAACTTCGGTAGTTGATTTTGAAAGTGGAAAACCACTTTAAAAAAAACCCCACAGCTTTGGCTCTGAGGTACTAGTTGGAACAGAGTTAGATATAAAGTTTAAGTGGGTTTTCCACTTTATCAAAAATCAAATTACCGAAGTTACTCAACTGAGTCACGTGCCATTTTGTAAACTAACTTTGGCTCATTGGAGCCCATACATTCTATTACTGTACAGAGACTGAGCTCTGTAGAATCTGAAGCGCGCTTCGCTCAACTCTAGTCATAGCTTTCCACACTACAAATAAGTCATTATGGAGAAATGAAAAAAGAAAAATAATAATGATCTCCTCACCTGGTGTACAAACACATCTTCCTTGGTGTCATTCCTGGAGGAGAAAAATAAAAGTTCATAGTTCAAAAAAGGCTTCTTCATTAAAAAGGTTTTATACATATATACCCCGAAGCCTCTTCCACATAAAAAAAAAAAAAAAAAGTCAAATAACCGCCTGTTTAGCTATTTAACCTTTACACTGCCCCCACCAGCCTTCTAAATGGTGGCTTGGTGAGGGCATGGAGCGGGTGCAACACCTGCACATTCACCATAAAATATATGGCAGCTTTGAGCAGTCAGATTTCATTTTGGTGCACAGACCAGCAGAGGACGCAGAGAACATTCAGGACAGTAATAATGACCGTATACAATGCCAGGGGGCAGCAACCTTCAACACTCCGGACAGTAGGGATGAGCGAATCGACTTCTGGTGAAACATCCCAAGTTGATTCATAAAACTTCTTAAAGGGATTTTGTCATGACATTTTAGCCCTATAACCTAAACATATGGCCAGGTCCGTCCAAATAACACTAATCCAAAACTGTACTTATTAAATCTGCCTGTGGCTCTATTAGCACATAAAACAGGTTTTTATAACCGGTCAATCGTCTACCTAAGGTGCCGTCCATTAATACAGGGTGCCCGCCACTCAACGAAGCCGCCACCAGGAGTCCGTGGCGCATCAGGCCGAGCATAGTGCGCAGGATCTAGCAGAGGGCCGGCCGGATCTGGCGATTATGACTGGGAAGGAGGCACTGGGCACCAGGCACCCTGTATTAACCGACGTCCCCTTGGGGGCCTTAGGTAGGCAATTGACCGGTTATAAAAACCGGTTTTATGTGCTAATAGTGCAGAAGGCACATGGGCGGCATCTGGTTTTTGCGGACCGCAAAACGGTATGGTCGTGTTAATGAGCCTTAGAATATATTGGCTCCTAAAGTTATTACTTTAAGAAGTCTCGGGAGACTCCGCAAACTAACTTCAGAAATGTCTACTGTTAAAAACATTTTACCGAACTTTGTTTCAAGTGGTAGCTTTGAACCAAACCCAAGTTCGGCGAAAGGTTTTTACTAGATGTGGGACGAATCCAATTCTTTTCGAATCAGTTCTCGAATCCTGTACATAATTGTGTGAACGGTGTAAGTGATCCAAACTCAATATTCTTTTAATATGAAATTTTGTTAAAGTATTCGTCAATACAGTTCAAGGGTAGGGAAACATTAGGCGTTTTGGGAGGCGCGGGGATTTGAAGTCACGGCAGGATTCGAATTTCGCAAATTACGTTGGGATTAGAGTCCACGTATCCAGCAAAATTCGTTGTCCCACCTCTAGTTTTTACAGTAGAAATTAGTTCCTGAAGTTACCCAAAGTCTCGCAAGACTTCGCAAAGTAATAACTTCAGCTCTTAGGAGCCAATACATCCATTCACATGTGTGTAATAATGGGTCAGCATCCGTTCTGCAATGCGGACCCATTCATTCTGTACTGGGACAGAATGGATGCGGACAGCACAGTGTTGTGCACGGCTCCGGGAAAAAATAAAAAGAGCTTGCCCTATTCTTGTCTGCAATAGCAGAAAATAGGTGTGTGTGTGTGTGTGTATCCGCTATACACTACGGACATGTGAATGGACCCCAATACTGTACAGTGCACTCCTGCTTCGTACAGTATTCTAAAAGTCATATGCGAATTGATTTTGGATGTTTCATCCGAAGTTGATTCGCTCATCCCTATCCAGCAGTTGTGGCACTACAACTCCCAGTATGCCACATTCACTTCTACAGGATTTAAAAAAACAGCCAAGCAAAGTTACACGCTGGGGGTTGTGATTTCACAACGTCTGGAGTGTTGGAGGTCACTGACCCCTGCAGCTAATAGACAGGATCACCGAGGGGCACCTGCCGCCGTCACTCAGCACCATGTGGCCACCATCGGCATGTGTTCAACCACTGCTAGCCATCAGGAGCCAGCATGAACTGGCAACGCTCCACACTGTTTACCAAGGTCAGCACTGAGTTACATTGTGTCAGAGCGGATACAGAGTATCAACACGATAGTAAACACTCACCTGTTAATGAAGCCATATCCATTACGCACATTAAACCATTTGACGGTGCCCAAAACCTTGGTTGCTGCCAAAGGAGAAAAAAAAAAATATATATATCAATTCCACAATCGGTTGGTCCGTACCTAACGAGCAGCAGAGCTGACGCTTATCAGACGAGGGCAGAGTCTACCATGAGGTCAGGCATCACAGAAGCCATAGTGCACGAGAACTGCATTATATTGATAAAAAAGGAATAAATATTGCCGTTTAACTGCAATGTGTGACTACAGCCTAAGGGATGACTAGGAGAGCACGGGTCAGACATCAATGATGCGATCTATAGCCTGTTGGGGTAATAGGCCTATAGATGACGGAAGGGCAGCAGCAGACCTTTCACTAGAGAGTACCAGTCCGCCACCACGTGGCTGGAGCCGGGCCAAACCACCACCCGGCTGCCGCTCCGGAAGCACGTCCACGGAGGCCGCCCCGGGCAGACAGGAGCGCGGCTCCCCCGACCCTACACTGCGGGGGAAGAAGCGATGCGGGCGGGCTCGGGACACAAAGGCTCTGGGCAGGGACGAGTAGGCCGCACGCAGACAGCGGACATTTTGAAGGCCCCAGGAAACGGTGACGTCACGGCCGTGAGGCGGGCGGAGGAGGGAGCCGCCACTCACAACGCGTGGCAAGCATTTCACACCACCAGACAGTTGAACCGACTGCAGCCGCCGCCTGATCACTACACTCACCGATGACCTTCTTCTCCCCCACAGTGGCCGCCGGTTCCGGGCTTGACTTGCTCTCCAGGGCGGCTGGCTGCTGCTGTTGAGTTTCGACGTCGCTGCTCATGGTGTTATAAATGGTTGTGGTTCCCTTCAGAGGTGGTGACTCGGGCCGGCGGCGGCTCGCTGTTAACTTGACCCCGGGTGTTGATGGTAACTTAGGCCGGCGGTGGGGGGCTGTTGCCTTCGAGCTCCCTGCTGTCCGCTCTCCGCTCCCGCTACCGATCGAACTGCCCAAAATGACGTTACAGACGGGTTAATCATCGCAGACTGCCCGCCCCCCGCGCGCTCCCATTGGCTCAGGGGCTCGTCAGTCCAGAGCGCTCAAGCTGATAGGCAGACGGGAATGTCGGTCTGGCAGTGGCGTCTTGTGATTGGCTGGAGGTTTTCGCGGATGGCCGCTATTGGGTGGCAAATGTGTCAGTCAGAGGATTGGCGGGATTAGTCTCGACCGTGGCCTCAGACGGCACCATAGCTGCTCAGAATACTAACGCAGTGTGCTGAGGAGGGGGAGGGGAGGACAGCGTACCCAGTGCGGTCCCGGGGAGCACCATTTTCACGGATCCCTTCAGTATCGCCTGTGTATGAAACCTCATTCACGGACACGATACGGTTATTATGAATGACAGCGTACACATTGCTGACAAGTCTGCCCCTGTTCACACTGCCGTGCTCTCTGCGCTGGTTGTTTATATAGTAAAACATGACGACATCTCCGGCCGCATGGATTTCATTGTTTTTTTTCCCTCTCATGATGACTGCTGTTTACTACACACATATGGATATGTATGGTCCTCATGGAAACCAGTACATTCAGTGGGGGCAGGGTGTGGGGCAGATCCTGATTCTGGGGTCCGGCTGCTCCCACCGCCTGCTATTGTCAGAGAACAGAAATCTCATATAACGTACACAGCATCTCAGGCTACGTGCACACCACCGCGCTGTGTTTCGCGATCCGGATGCCGGCCGTGTGCATTCCGCAATTTGCGGAACAAGTTGCCCATTATAGAAATGGTCCACAAAACGGACAAGAATAGGACTTGTTCTGTTTTTTTTTTTTGCGGGGCCACGGAACGGAGCAACGGATGCAGACGGCACACGGAGTGCTGTTCGCATCTTTTGCGGTCCCATTGAAATGAATGGGTCCGCATCCGAGCCGCATAAAATGTGGCCTAAGGCCTCTTGCACACAAACTTATTTTTTTTGCCTTCCGTATATGGACCATATACCGAACCATTCATTTCAATGGATCCGAAAAAAAAAAAAAAGGAAGGTACTCCGTATGCCTTCCGTTTTTCCGTTCCGTTCAAAGATAGAACATGTCCTATTATTGTCTTTATAATGGATAAGGATAGCAGACCGCAAAATACTGAAAAAACCATACGGTCGTGTGCAAGAGGCCTAAGGCTGAGTTCACACTTCAGTTATTATTAAAGCGCCATTCATTCCACAGCGCTGTACATATGATGAGCGGTGCACATACATAATACAGACAATTGCACTAAGCAGGAACAAGACGAGTTACAGACTGGTACAGAAGGAGAGAGGGCCCTGCCCGCGAGGGCTTACAATCTACATGGTATGGGAGAAGGACACAGTAGGTGCGGGTTAAGTTGGTCATGGCGGTATAGAGGCAGCGGGGTCACTGGTTGTAGGCTTGTCTGACGAGGTGGGTTTTCAGGTTTCTTTTGAAGGATTCCACTGTAGGGGAGAGTCTGATATGTTGGGGTAGCGAGTTCCAGAGTATGGGGGGATGCACGGGAGAAATCTTGGAGTCGATTGTGGGAAGAGGCAATAAGAGGAGAGGAGAGAAGGAGGTCTCGTGAGGATCGGAGAGTGCGTGTGGGGGTGTATCGGGAAAGTAGCTCAGAGATGTAGGGAGGGGACAGGTTATGGACGGCCTTGTATGTATTTGTTAGTACTTTGAAGTGAATTCGCTGGGCAATGGGGAGCCAGTGAAGGGATTGGCAGAGGAGTAACAGGGTGAGAGGTGGATTAGTCGGGCAGCAGAGTTGAGGATAGATTGGAGGGGTGCGAGAGTGCTAGATGAAAGGCCACAGAGGAGAATGTTGCAGTAGTCTAGGCGGGAGATAATGAGGGCATGTACAAGCATTTTCGCAGATTCAAAGTTAAGGAAAGCACGGATGCGGGAGATGTTTTTGAGTTGGAGGCGGCAGGTGGTGGAAAGTGCTTGGATGTGCGGTCTGAAGGAGAGGGCTCATGCACACGAACGTGCGCCTTCCGTCCATTAGGGACCGCACAATGCACGGGCACCGTCCGTGTGGCCTGCGCTGAAGGATGCGGACCCCGTTCAACTTGAATTGGTCTGGGATCCATCCACACTGCAAAAAAATAGAGCATGTTCTATATTTTTGTGTTGCGGAGGGACGGACTAAAATACAGTGGAAGCGCTCCGTCTCTTCCGGATTGCAGACTCATTTAAGTGAATGGGTCCACATCTGCGAGACGGTGACGGTATATAGCGGACCTGCTGTTTGTGGGCCGCAATACGGGCATGGTCGGCACATAGAACAGGTGCAGATCTCTCCATTATACCGTATCTCTGAGTAGCTTTACTACTGGTTTTGAATCATAATAAGGCCTCTTGCACACGAACGTGTGCGCCCCGTGGCCGTGCTCCGGCCCGCAAATTGTGGGCCGCAGTGCATGAACATTCACTGTGGGGCAGCGGATCGCGGACCCATTCACTTTAATGGGTCCGCGATCCGGCGTTCCCGCAAAAAGATAGGACATTGTCTTTTTTCGGGACGAAACCCCGCGGAAGCACTCCGCACCATTCCACATCTCCGAAATTGCGGACCCATTGAAGTGAATAGGCCGGCATCAGTGATGCAGAATGCACACGGAACGGTGCCCGTGTATTGCGGTCCGCAATATGGCCACGGAGCGCTTTGTGTGCAATAAGCTTAACTGATGGAAATAACTGACTAAAACTTGGCCTTAGGCCTCATGCCCACAAACGTATGTATTTTGCGGTCCTCAAAAAGAATCCGCAAAAAATACGAATGACATCAGTGTGCATTCCGTATTTTGCAGGAAGGAATTCGGACATTAATAGGACATGTTCTATTTTTTTTTGCGGAACGTAAATACGGACATACGGAAAAAAATGCACACAGAATAACCAGTTTTTTTTTTTGCGGACCCATTGAATTGAATGCAGAACGGAACGGACACTGAAAGAAAATACGCTTGTGTGCATGAGCCCTTAGTGAAAAATCACTGGGAGGTTAAAGGGGTTGACTACAGGATAGCAGAAAAGTGGCTGATGTCTGACCACTGGGGCCCCTGCTGATCACTAACACAGGGACCCTTATTACCTTGTCTGAATGGAGTGCATGTGCGCCGCCGCTCCATCCAACCCTAATGGACGTACGAAGACAGCGAATAACTTGCAGTCAGCTACCTCTGCAGCCCCGTAGAGCTGGAAGGAGGCGCAGACATGCATGCGTGTCTCACGCTGTGCTGTCTGCATTTTTTGCAGACACTTTGAAATGAATAGGTCCGCATCCTATTCACAAAAAATGCGCATCAGATACGGACCAAAAATACAGTTGTGTGAATATGGCCTAATATATAGTATTTAATATCAGCAGAATGATGGCTTGTTCACATCAAGAAGTCCATTGTTGTACGGAATTTGTAAGACGGAATTCAAAACGGAAACCTTTGGAGGCATTCCGTTTTGATCCTTCATAATAGAGGTCTATGGGCCGCATAACAACAGGACTTTCTTTTCCGTCCTGCGTAACGGAAACGAGACGGCTCCGTTATGTTTGCCCATAGACTTCTATTATGACGGCTCAAAACGGAATGCCTCTAAAGGTTTCCGTTTTGAATTCCGTCTTACAAATTCCGTTATTTTCTATTACGTCCATGTTATAACGGAATTCCTAGCGCTGATGTGAACCCGCCCTTATAATAAAATAGTGAAACATAAAAAAAACAAATGATAAGTAAAATAGCATTGAATATGTTCCGATATGTTTGCTACATTTGATGGGAACATCTTCAGTGATATTTTACTTATCATATGGGTTTTGTTTTACTACCTTATTGTTTAATTATTCTGTTGATATTAAATACTGTATATTACATATACTTTATGCTGACTATTAGAGATGAGCGAATTTCATATTTTGAAATTCGCTGACGCTTCTTTTACTGGTAAAAGGTGAATTGCCTTATGGATTCCGTTACCACGGACCATAACGCAATTCTATGACGGAATGCCTTTAGAGGCATTCCGTCATAATAGAAGTCTATGGGCTGCAAAACGGATCCGTCCCGTTTCCGTTATGCTGGGGGGGTCCTCTTGGAATGTGTTGGACGAGAAGTTTCTGTAGTGCATCAGTGGTGTCGACAGTGATCAGAAGAGGGGACTCGTACATATAGAGAGGGTTAAGACAGGTGACATCAAGATCACAAATTGGTTCTGCGGTAGTCCCCGCAGTGACCGCCTAGACCATAAGAAACCTTCATCTTGAAGCAGGACTGCATTCACATGCTCCACTAGCTTGTTTGGCACTCACCTCTCATCATAGCCAAGAGCGCCTGCAATGTCGCCATGAGAGAGCCCATTGGCGGCATGAATGGCAAACAGTAGTGTTCATTGATGAAAGCAGGTTCTGCCTTGGTACTAATGATGGCCTCATCAGAGTTCACAGGAAAGCTGGAGAGCACCTACTGCCATTATTCATCGTGTGCAGACACACAAGACCAACACCAGGTGTCATGGTGTGGGGCACCATATGTTACCATGGCTGTTCCTATCTGATATTGACCAGCCTTCAGTATGTCATGGACACTGTGGAACCAGTCCTACTGCCTTATTTGACTCAGGAAATGTAGTGTTCCAACAAGATCATGTCCGCCCCCACTCTGCCTGCCCTACACAACATGCTCTTTAGGATGTCCAGCAGCTGTCTTCACCAGATCTGTCCCCCATCCAGAACGTCTGGTACGATGGATCTCTCATGCACAGCAGCCAACAACCACCTTGTCTGAAGTACGAGTCCGAGTTGAAAGCGTTTGGCCTGACATACCATAGGAGAATCTCCAGCATCTGTATGACCGTAACCATGCCAGAATGGCAGCCTGTATATCAGCAAGGAGAGATGACACCCAGTATTATTGTGACAATGCCAGGTATACCCCAAAAAAAGGGTGCCCCACCTTGTGTGATCAGTGACCAAGCACCACTAGCAGTTTATACTTTGCCATTCTCAGCATAATTGCATTACGTTTTCCAGGTCTTCTTCAGTTTCTGCTGGGGTACGTACAGGCGTTCAGGGCACAGAGACATCTTCATCTCGCAGGTTTACAAGTGAACGCCAGAGAAAAGCACAACATTTCAAAGATGTTACAAAGTTTGCTTTTTCTCTCGGTCTTTCATTTGTAAACCTATGAGATGAAGACTCCTCTGTGCTCTGAACGCCTGTAAATATAAAGGATGGATGACAAAGTTTTGCCGTAGAACCCTGTGGAGTCAGATTTGTGAACAATTGTCTATGTAGCACTACCCTGTTTTTTATGCCCTGCAGACTTCAGGTACAACTCATCTAGCTGCTACTTACAGAAGTCTCTGATGACTCGGCAATAGTAGGCCCTCATCACAGACGAGGATCACATGGAATACAGAGAACTGACCCAGAATTTGTGGATTGGTGCCAGCAGACCACCTGAGGATCAAAGCCAGGAAGACTAAGGAGATGATGGTGGACTTCCACAAGCACAGACATCCTCCTAAACCAGTGGACATCCAGGGTATGAACATTGAGATACTCAACACTTCTAAGTACCTGGGTGTACACCTCAATATAAACTGGACTGGGCAGATAACATGGACGCAATATACAGAAAGGACACAGCAGGCTTTACCAGCTAGGAGGCTGAGAGCTAGGAGTGCAGAGGGACACTTCTTAGGGGGCTTTTGAACTCTGGACTGGCATCAGCCATCTTCTCCGGAGTGGCCTGCTGGGATTAGCATCATCTCAACCATAGGAGAGGAAGGGACTTGACAAACTTGATTAGAAAGGCCAGCTCCCTCCTGGGGAGCCCACTAGAACCAGTGCAGGTGGTAGGTGAGAGAAGGAAAGCTACCAAAGTTGATCCTCCATTGCTGGAGAATAACTCTCATCCCTAATGCACGAGCCGGTCCATAGCATTGGCCACTACGTCAGTACCACTGCTTCACCACAAGTGTGAGAAGGAGCTCTATTAGGAAGTAATTCCTCCCTGCCTTGCTGTTAGGGTCCATTCACACGTCCGCGAAAATGGGTCCGCAATTTTGTGGAACAGGTGCAGATCCATTCATTTTCAATGGGGCCGGAATGTGCTGTCCACATTTGCGGATCCGCACTTCCGTTCCGCAAAAAAAAATAGAACATGTCCTAGGCTGACAAGAAAAGGCATTTTCTATGAGAGTGCTGGCGATGTGCGGTCCGCAAAATGCAGAACAACACAGACCCATGCGGAGATAGACTGCACTCATCGCTTACGGGTTCCTGTGGATATCATTCCATCCAGAGACTGAATTCTATAAACTGTGATATCTATATCACTTTTTTTTTTTCTGTAATCTACGGTCACTGTAATTTAACAGTGTGAATTTCCCTATGGTGGGACTATTAAAGGATTATCATACCTTATATGCACATATACAATAACTACCTGGTGTATAAGTAAAGGGCGATGATCGGTGCAATTATTGGGAAGGGATGTTCCTAGGAATGGTCGTTCTAGACAACTGCCCTGTGTAAAGGTGCCGCTAATCACCCAATGAACGCTCATTCATCAAGTGAAAGCATCACATGCAGATTGTGCTGTGTAAAGCCTCATTCACACGTCCGTGCTCAAATACGTGAGCAGGTGGTCAGTGATGCATCCGTGAATCTGTCCGTGAAGGATCCGTGTTGGGTCCGTGTTTCACTGACACTGAACAGCTGAAAAATTATTTTAAAAGAATCTCTTCTTAATGATCCGTGAAACACGGATGGCATCTGTGGTTTTCACGGCCCCATAGACTATAATGGGCGTGATGGATCCGTGCTAAAAACACTGATGTGTGAATACACACATTAAAATGAATAGGGTCGTGTGCTGTCTGTGAAACACAGACGTGTGAATGGGGCTTAAATGGTGATCGGTTGTCTATTGGGCGAGCGAGGACAGTAACAATGGCTTGTCCCCATACACAGGAGCTCCCACTTCCTCTGACGAGAGGCAATTGTCAGCAACGAATGGTTATTTTCCTGCTGTTGGCCCATGTAAAACCGCACGTGTGGGTACACAGTACATACATGCAGCTAGTAATAAGCACTGATGTCCCGATAGTTTGTAATAAGAATAATTCCTGTTTACATGCAGGTCCTCTGACTGTGCTGGGAACTATGGCCGCTGATGGAGGATTGCATTCCATCAGCGACCTCCATTCATTTACCACTAGCTTGTTTCCTAGTCCCCCTTGTAAATTAATGGAGACCAGTAATGGGTTTAATCCTCCATCAAGCGGCCATATTCCAGCGCAGGACCTGCGTGTTAACTTGAATTATTCATATGATACTATCGGACATCATCACCAATGGTTTAAAGATACCCATACTTCCGACGAACACTGTCCAAACCACCCACGATCTATGGGGTTTTCCTGAGTTTCCGCTCCGATGGCAAATGTTGGGGAAAGAGGGATCAGGCACTTGGATTTCAACATACCCAATCCTTTGTTCTTAATCGCTGTCTAAGATGTCTGGGGGCGAGTTATTTTCCTATGCCTACTGAGAACACATGCACACTCAGCCAAGTGTGCATGTGTATGGAAGGGTTGGCATGAATAGCTGTTGGCCGACAACTATCTAAAGTGTGTGGCCACCTTAAGAAAACAAAAAAGTTGGTATAAAGGAGGTGATATATATGTATGTGCCCAGAGGATAAATGTGAGGTTCCTGGGACCCAGTCCTCTCAAACACCACGGCCCACGTGTAGCCGAATGTCGGCATATATGCCGCAAAGTGGGCGGATTACCGCCGGATCCCATTACAGTGAATGGGGATCCAGTGGTATCCAGCTATGCCGGATAGCGTGAACTCCAGCAGGTTGTTCCTCCACCGGAGTTCACAGCGCAGATGTGAGCCCAGCCTAAAGCCTCATGCAGACATCCGTGAGATACCGGACTGACACTGCAGGAGCGCACGGCGTCATAACCACCAATGCCAGTCCGGTGTTCCACGGATGTCTGCATGAGGCTTTAATGGTGGACAGCCCCTTTAAGAGCATAGGATATACTTTAATGAGATGTTACCCACATTCGATACATTGTAGCTACAACCCCCCCATTAGCCTGAGGCGTTAGCTGCAGAAAACAAATAAGATCTAATTGTAAATGGGGTGAAAAAATCTGCACTGTCAAGTTTGGTTGAAATGTAAATGATTTCATAGCACATATACACGGTGCGCCGATGAGAAGAACAACAGGCCCCGGCCCTTCTTACGGTTTCCATTATTATGCACATGACGCGCTCTGAATCTGAATGGACACAGCTTCTCTGTATGAATACGGTAACAACATATTTCCCAAATGCAAATGTGGCTGGAAGGAACACAAGCTGCACATTTTGGAAATGCACCGGGCACCTTTAGACCAGGCCAATTTGTGTTGTGTTTTTCCTCCCCATCCTACAAGAGCCAGAAATGTAAAAAAAACAAAAATCTGTTCAAGTAGCCATGTGAGGGCTTATGTTTTTGCAGGACAAATTGTATTTTCCAAGCCAATATTAAATTTACCATAGCTTGTATTGGAAAACATGAAAAAAAAATTATTTGTAGGGTAAAAAAAAAAGAAAAACACAATTCCATCACGTTTTTGACACTCACTATGTGCTAAAAACGACATGACCTTATTCTGCAGGTCAGTACGAGTCCAGCAATACCAAGTTTATGTCGTTTTTACTAGTGTTGAGCGAATTGAGCTTCGGATCATAGATCCAATGTAGATTCACTCTAACGCTTCGCTTTAGGGCTTGTTCACACGACCATATGGCTTTTTCAGTGTTTTGCGGGCAGTTTTTAACGGATCCATTTTTCAGTTTTTTTGTTTTGTTTCAGTAGTGTTTCCGATTCCGTTCCGTTTTTCCGTATGGCTTATACAGTATACAGTAATTACATAGAAAAAAAATTGGGCTGGGCATAACATTTTCAACAGATGGTTCCGCAAAAACAGAACGGATACGGAAGACATACGGAGTACATTCCGTATGTGTTCCGTTTTTTTGTGGACCTATTGACTTAAATGGAGCCACGGAATGTGATTTGCGGGCAATAATCGGACATGTTCTATCTTGAAACGGAAGAACGGAAATGGAATTCATACGCAATACATTGTTTTTTTTTGCGGACCATTGAAATGAATGGCTCCCTATACGGACCTCAAAAAACGGCCCATATACGGAACGCAAAAAAAAATGTTCGTGTGAACGAGCCCTTAATGCTGTCTTTGAGACCTGTCTTCGTACAGCATTAAAATGTATCGCCTCTGTGGAGGCAAATTCGTTTCACCCTTAGTCGCAAGAGACTTCAGTGAGTGAATTTGGTAATCACTTCGGTGAATGAATTCCGTATTCATTTCTACATCTTTAAAAACATTTTAAAATAGCAATCCAAAGTTGAGTTGGGTACCGAGGTACCAGCCGGTACCTAACCCGACTTCGGATTCAGAATTTTAAATGTTTTTAAAGATGTAGAAATGAATACGGAATTCATTCACTGAAGTCTTGCGCGACTTCAGGGGAAACTAATTTTGCCTCCACGGAGGCAATACATTTTAAAGGGTAACTGTCATGTTTCCATCAAAAAATCTATTTTAGCATATGTTACTGCTGCAGCAGCATTATGCATAGAGCAATCTTTAGTTTCTTCACATACCACTGTTTTCCTTGAGTTTTTCCCTTAGGCTACTTTCACACTAGCGTTTTTTGCGGATCCATCGTGGATCTGCGAAAAACGCTTCCATTACAATAATACAACCGCATGCATCCATCATGAACGGATCAGGTTGTATTATGTCTTCTATAGCCATGACGGATCCGTCTTGAACACCATTGAAAGTCAATGAAGGACGGATCCGTTTTCTATTGTGCCAGATTGTGTCAGAGAAAACAGATCTGTCCCGGTTTGGCTCCACTTCGTCAGGCGGACAGAAAAACGCTGCAGGCAGCGCTTTGGTGTCCATCTCCAGAGCGGAATGGAGACTGACCGGAGGCAAACTGATGCATTCTGAGCGGATTCTTTTCCATACAGAATGCATTAGGGCAAACCTGATCAGTTTTAGACCGCTTGTGAGAGCCCTGAACGGATCTTACAAACGGAAAGCCAAAACGCCAGTGTGAAAGCATTTTTACTGGCTGCCTGTAAAGCTGTGGCAGCTTCCTATGACAGCCCTGGGAGCCTTCACAAGTCCCTAAGATTCATGAATTCCTGCTCTCCTGCTGATGACTGACAGTCTTCTACCAAGTTTTCTCTCTTTCCCTCTAGGAGAGAACTGCCAACCATCAGCAGATGGGTGAGAGCAGGAGATTAGGAATAACCAGGACTCTTCTCAGGTAGATGTGACTCTTTTCCAGGCCTGGGCTGCAATGATTATGATGCTGGTTCTCGGCAACCTCTTACTTTTAGCTCATGAGTGACACATCGCTGAGATCAGCATTTCTGTCACTACTTTATACTGCCCTCAGTGAGGTCAGCATAAAGTTGATACAGGTTCCCTTTAAGCCATGGTGGCCACCAAGGGATCATTGTGAAATACACTCTAGGAATGATTGGGGCTGTAGGGAAGATAAGGATAGGCGTTCATGACAGAAAATATGAATCATCACTCCGCCTCTTACATGCAAAGACAGCACCCATTCTTCATCCTGCGTCTCTATGTGAAGTTGCCAAACCGGTATCTTCCCTCCAGTATGGAGATATAAGGCATGACTTTACATTGTTTCTGCTACAATATATACTGTAGGTGTGAGATCTGGTAAAACCTTGATATTGTAGAAGATACTGGAAGGTGAGAGGCCATGTTGCTGGTACATTGCAGTGCAGCACAAGGGCTATCTGTGTCGTGACTGCTGAAAAAGTTGTAAGATTTAACTATCCAAAATTTCATGTTTTTGAAAGTATATGGCTATGCCAGATCTGGTGAACTCTGGCTGGCTTTTTCAGCAGAGAACAGCCTGCCGGATTCGTTGGACCTACTAAGGCTGAAATAATGACTCGCTTAAATCGAGTAACGCAACACGAAAAAATCCTCGATGCTAATTTTTTGTGCAGAAAGGCTCCCAGGCCGGGCACAGCATTATCCCCAAACTCATGGCTGACTACTAAGGGAGGTTATCAATGCAGTCATAGGAAATGCAGGTTGTGTTCCTTTATTAAAATCACAGGCGATGAATATGAAATCAAGAATTATATGAACTGCAATACATCTAATGTTATATATCTGGCAGCCTGCAATAGTTGTAATGTGCAATACGTGGGATGTACCACGAATACACAAAAGACTCATAAGAAAACCCCTTTCCAATGCCACTACACACTAAATATATCAATGCTGTCAAAGCACCATAGAGATGTGCATGGTGGTGATCTGAGAAGATTGGAAATGTATGGCATTGAAAGGGTGTTCAGACCATACAGTGGTGGGCATCTAGAGAAAACCTGTCAGCAGTTTTGTACCCATGACACTGGCTGACCTGTTACATGTGCACTTGGCAGCTGAAGGCATCGGTGTTGGTCCCATGTTCATATGTATTGCTGAGAAAAATAATGTCTTACTATATGCAAATGAGCCTCTAGGAGCAACGGGAGCGTTGCCATTACACCTAGAGGCTCTGCCCTCTCTGCCACTGCCGCGCTCTCTCCGTTTTGATTACCAGGGCTAAGCAGTGTAAATGTGATCATGCCAGGCCCTGTCAACTAAACTGCAGAGGGCACGGCCGTTGGAGACAGAGCTTAGTGTCTAGGTGTAATGGCAACGCCGCCATTTTGGATTTTTGTGTTGAGCAGTGGGTATCCTAAGGTGTTAATCAGCAATATGACCTGATTTATGAATATTGAAAGGACTCATTTCAATGGAGAAGGTGAACTCAGGTTCTATATGTATAGACTATGGGGGCCCTTTTAGGCGTAGAAAATATTCTAAATGTAAGCCAGCAAGGAAGCCGTCTTACATTGACCAGCGCTGGATATGCTGGAGTTATGTAGAGTTCGGCCCCTCTTCATAACTTCGGTAGGGGTTATTAAGACCGGTCTTAATAAATGATCCCCAATGTTTTAATTCTGTCATTATGCAGCCATGTGTGTGTCACTGATTGGCCTGCAGGCATGGGATTTTAAGAAGAGAGTTTTCATTTTTTCAGACTAGGTTATGACTAAAGCCGAAATGCGTGAACCCTGACATATCTGCTCTGTGTCTGAAATTTTAATGTTGAATCCATTAAAAGTTAAAGGGTTTCTACCATCAGAATTTCTGTTCTGTAGCTGACTGACATTACTGATGCGCTGATATCTGCACTATATAACAGTGTGTTTTTTACATTTCTCCCTGCAGCACTTTTATAATATGCTAATGAGCCTCTAGGTGCTATGTGGGCGTAGAATCAGCACCTAGAGGCTCCGTCTACTCACCCTTTATCCCGCCCAGGTCCTCCGTTCTGCCTGCCCTGCTCCTCTTGATTGATGTCACGGTTTGCAGCATCGCTGACGAAATCCCACGCCATTTCTGTAGTAGACGCAGGCGCAGTGAGTGAATGATGCGCTCCTGGTGCCGGATTCCTCACTGTGCCTGTGCCGACTACGTCACAGTGAGGAAGCCGGCACCAGGAGAGCGGCCTTCACTCACTGCGCCGAATACAGAAGTGAATGGCGCAGGCGCGGGATTTCGTCAACGATGCGGCCGAACCGTGACATCAATCAAGAGGACCTGGGCGGGATAAAGGGTTAGTAGACGGAGCCGCTAGGTGCTGATTCTGCGTCCAAAAAATAACATGAATACATGTTTCAGTAGGTCATAATATAATAAATTTATGGTGTGTGGCCCAATGTTTCCACTGCAAACAGCTACAGTAAACGTGGGCAAAAGTACAGGTCTGGTTATGGCTTCATGCACATCAGCTCACAAATGGTGGACCGTGCTTGCTGCACCTGTAGGTCTATTCCGCAAAAACACAGAACATGTCCGCAAAATGCAGACCGTAAACCCATTGAAGTCAATGGGTCTGCAAAAAATGAAAAAAACAAATTGTGTGTGTTCATGTGCTTTAGGCCTATACCACAGTCCTGTATTACCAACATGGTATTACATCACTTTCACCATATACAACACACATGGCTGCGCGCAGCGCCTCCCAGCACCAGGCGCATGCAAACAGTGGCACCTGCAGCAGGGAGTGAAGAGAACTATAGGATGAAGTAATCTATATCCAATCTTCTTTCGGGAGCTGCCAAACTACACTTTGTTTTTGTCTTCTAAAAAACATCATAAAAGGCATGGATTTTTTGCAAATGATTTTTTTTGGGGTGGCATTTTTTAGTCACATGCTTTTGTGCCTTTTTAGCTGTTTATTTCCTGCAGAGAAGTCTATGTGAAATCACCTGACGGGGGAAAAAAACACCACACCCAAAGCATGTTGTGATCTGAAAAAAATTAAGATAAATGGCAAGGGGCAAAAAAATAAAATAATGCATAAGCCAGGCATTTTGGATTTGGGGGGAGAGGTTAGCACACACCTAAAAAGTATGTGTGGCAGCACAGACTTCTACTTGGGCTACTGGAAACTTAAAATTTTTCGTAAAATGGTAATATAGTTATATAAAAAATTCATGATCAGGATATATTAATTATGGAAGTTCTCCACTACAAGTTCATCAAGGTTGATCAGGTCCACACAATAGAAAATACAATAACATTTTTTTTCCCTTTAATTAGAAAAAGATATACAAAATATATCAGATTTTACCAAGAAAATAATAAGCGGGGTCTCCAACGTATTAATGGCCCCACACCTGGAGTCCATTACTTCACATGAACATAGTCCTTCACACAAGACGTCTGCTTCACCCTCACCTCCTCAGGGAAGGCTCTCGGCATGTAGCCGTGTATATGTACAACTCGAGCCTCTCGCTCTTCCTGTGACATGGTGCCAGGGAAGAGATCTGGAAAATTAAAAATGACCAAGTGAATTAATTGCAGTGATTTATTCTGCAGCAGAACAAAGATCATACCCTAAATCCTGCGATTACCACTGTAGCCAAGCTCCTGGTTGTCCACTCTCAGAATAAAGCGGCCACTGAGCTAGTTAAAGGGGTTCTGCACTTTGTTTAAACTGATGATCTATCCTCTGGATAGATCATCAGCATCTGATAGGCGGGGGTCCGACAACCGGGACCCCCGCCGATCAGCTGTTTGAGAAGGCAGCGGCGCTCTGGGGGCCTTCTCGCAGTTTACCGCTGGCACAGTGACATCACGACTTGTATCAACTGGCCAGGGCGTGGCTAAGCTCTGTTCACTTGAATGGAGCTTAGCCCCGCCCAGGCCTTTGATACTAGTCATGATGTCACTGGGCCTGCGGTAAACAGTGAGAAGGCCGTGGCGCTGCTGGAGCTCCGCTGCCTTCTCAAACATCTGATCGGCGGGGGTCCCGGGTGTCGGACCCCTGCTGATCAGATGCTGATGATCTATCCAGAGGATAGATCATCTGTTTAAACAAAGTGCAGAACCCCTTTATGGAAATGTCCTGGCATCTTTCATTTTTCAAGAACACTTTAAAAAAGACCTGTCAGCAGGATCACCCCTACTGCTCCTGCCGATTAAAACGATACCTGTATGATCAAAATTTGTTGTGCCGTTCCTGGCGAGGAAAAAAAATAAAAATAAAGTGGGTAGGGGGACAAACGCTGGAAAACGGAGTTGCCGAGGAGCTCAATTCACTGAAGCCCTAATTTACATACAAAAGAAAGAAGTGTGTACAAAAAGCAGGCAAAGTAAATGGTTGCAGGCGAATCAGTAGACTAGGGTTAGGGTTTATAGCTTATGTAATTAATAAATGCCACACAGGACTGATTGATAGGACTGCAGTAAACCCCGCCACTCACCTGGAATTACATTTCTCCACACTGGGCGATAATCACGGGCAGTTTGGGTTTGTTGTTGGGGCCGGTTGGTACATTCTGTGAAGAAGAGAAAGTTGCAGGTCGTGTTACATTTACACAGCAGAGGATCCTGGTGGCCTCTTCCCAGCGCCATAAAATCCTGGAATTTCTATAGTCGGCGTTATACCTTTCATTCCGACACTCCCTTCTAGCAAGCAAAGTCTACAGCCTGTCAGCACAAAGACACTGCGGGCTGGGATCACATCTGCGGCGGAGGTTCCAGTAGGAGCCACCATCGCTCGTTCTGGGAAAAAATAAAACCGGTATCCTTGATGAAACCCAACGGATCCAATTACAGTCAATGGGATCCAATCGGGCACCAGCATTGTCCAATTTTCTGTTCCTTTCACCGCAGATGTGACCCTAGCTTTACCATCTTCCCATAAAAGATAAAGGGCCACATGAAGGTATTTGCGCCACATTTTAGTAGAAACCAATGTCTTATCTGGTAGCATGTTAATAAAACATCTCCAGACATTTTAAGATGCAGAAAAATGTATCCACAGGATTTAGGGGATAACCTAAACTCATAGGGCCCCGTAGCAAAATAACATGGGGCTCCCACCACCCAGTGTAAGAAAATGACTACAGCAGCATAAGTAGAAATAACTAAAGGTATGTATAACAGCATCATATATCAGAAAGCCACAAAATAGCAAAAAAAAAAACTAAACAAAAAACACCATATTGTTATTCCCCACAAAAAGTTACAATGTTAGCGTCCCCCAACCTCTGGGCTAGGGTTGGGGGACGCTAACATTGTAACTTTTTGTGGGGAATAACAATATGGTGTTTTTTGTTTAGTTTTTTTTTTTGCTATTTTGTGGCTTTCTGATATATGATGCTGTTATACATACCTTTAGTTATTCCCACGACATATAGAAAGTTATCGTGATAACGATATATATCACGATAAATGCCCATTTAGAAACAAAAAAAATAAAAACACTCAAAACATGTACTCGTGTTTCCTTGTTGCCCCCATACATTATAATGTCTCCTTGATGCCCCCATGCAGTAATATCTCTTAATTGCCCACCAAGAACGGGGTCACCGTTCCCCCCCCCCCCCAAATCTGATGGAGCGGCCATGCCTCCATTCGTTCTCTATGGGAGTGCTGGAGATAGCAGCGATCAACCTTCACCGCTCCCATAGAAAATGGGACATCCTAGCGGAAAAACCCTGATAAGTGGGTTGTTCATTATAGGTGCACATTGTCAGGAAGGGCACCTTGGCATCATAAAGATGCATTTCAGTCAAATAAAACATTGGGGGTCATTTACTAAAGACTGGCGCTTCCCATATGGGTCTTAGTCCCTACACACTACAGCCATAATACCGCAGCCCCCAGAACGCAGTGACTGTTCTCAGCCCCGGCCTCTCTGTGCAGCAGCCCCCAGAGTGCAGCGACTGTTATCCAGAGCCAGTCTCTCTGTGCAGCAGCCCCCAGAGCGCAGCGACTGTTCTCAGCCCCGGCCTCTCTGTGCAGCAGCCCCCAGAGCGCAGCGACTGTTCTCAGCCCCGGCCTCTCTGTGCAGCAGCCCCCAGAGCGCAGCGACTGTTCTCAGCCCCGGCCTCTCTGTGCAGCAGCCCCCAGAGTGCAGCGACTGTTCTCAGCCCCGGCCTCTCTGTGCAGCAGCCCCCAGAGCGCAGCGACTGTTCTCAGCCCCGGCCTCTCTGTGCAACAGCCCCCAGAGCGCAGCGACTGTTCTCAGTCCCGGCCTCTATGTGCGCAGCCCCCAGAGCGCAGCGACTGTTATCCAGAGCCAGTCTCTCTGTGCAGCAGCCCCCAGAGTGCAGCGACTGTTATCCAGCGCCGGTCTCCTGGCTCTGGGGGTTTACAGCCACTAGATGCCATTTCTTTGTGACCTAAAGGACTTATACCCCCGTGACTAGGGTTGTCACATTGCCAAAATTTTGATTTAATTTCGGTTCCATAAAAAAGTAATGCAATACTCGATACCACGCAAAAAAAAAAAAAAAAAATGTATGCCAAAAAAGTGTGCGCATTATGCAATTTATGGAACAGTCCTGGCCTATTTTTTAGGGGAGAAAGAGAAAAAATAAATAAATGGAGAATCGTGTTTTTTTTTTTAAATTTCTGTTACGGCGTTCACCACATAGGAAATATTTTTCAATACTTTAATAGTTTGGACGTTTTCGGACGTGGCGATACCTAATTTTTTTATTGTTTATATATTTTTTATGTAAATTGGAAAAGGGGGTGATTTAAAATTTTTCTATTTTGGTGTGTTTTTTTATTTACATAAAAAAAATCTATAAACAATAAAAAAAAAAAATTGGTATCGCCACGTCCGAAAAAGTCCAAACTATTAAAGTATTGAAAAATATTTCCTATGTGGTGAACGCCGTAACAGAATTATTTTTTAAAAAAAACACACGATTCTCCATTTTTTTTGGTCTCCTCCACTAAAAAAATAGGCAAGGACTGTTCTATTATGGGCCGCACGTTCCATAAATTGCAGAATGCACACTTTTTTTGAGCATTAAAATTTTTTTTTTTGCGTGGTATCGATCATTACTTTATGGGACCGAAATTGAATCAAAATTTTGGTATTGTGACAAGCCTGGTCACGGGGGTATAAGTCCTTTAGGTCACAAAGAAATGGCATCTAGTGGCTGTAAGCCCCCAGAGCCATGGGACCGGCGCCCTCATTGCACTAAAGTCGTACTTTGCGCATTAGGAAATTTTTTATTACTCGGGTATGGAGCCGAGCTTGATGGGGAGGTCCCTTTAATATTAATATCCTGTGAATATGCCATAAATATCCAGATGGGACAATCGCTTTTAAAGTAAAAGGGTGTATTCACATGTCGCGAGTCCATATGTATAAATACCCTAAAACTTATGCACCATACAAGTGCAGCATTCAAAACACGCCGTGCTGATGAATCTGCCGCTGGTTGGGATTTTCTGACCGTTGTCTAAGGCTACGTCTACACGACGACATTTGTCGCGCGACAGATAGGGCACAACTACACTGCAACATTTTGTTGCACTAATGTCGCGTGACAATTTTTATAATGGCAGTCTATGGTGTTGCACTGCAACATGCTGCGACTGCGACGCAACAGTAGCAGAAAAATCCATCTCGAATGGATTTTCTGCGACTGTTAGGTCGCAGTATGTTGCAGTGCGACACCATAGACTGCCATTATAAAAATTGGCGCGCGACATTAGTGGGACAAATGTCGTCGTGTAGACGTAGCCTAAGCAGACATTTGCATGACAATTAATTTTTCTTGATCTAAGCTCCATATTAAACATCGTAGTTTTCAATGGATTCATGCTGCAAACCCATTGATAAATCTGCCCTATTGTGTGGACTGCAGAAAAATATTTCCATGTGTAAATGGGAACTTGTATTATAGGGTGGTGAGCGAAATACCTGATCTCACAACTGTCTCCAAAAAACTATTTCCTGTGTCAAACTGGGAAAATAGCCGTGATTTCCCCAATTTTACCAGTTCAGATGTGTTTTTCTCACCTAGAGGCACCAACAGGTATGATATCTGCTTTTATAGAGCAATTTGGGACTTATTATTGGGCAGACTAGATGGGCCAAATGGTTCTCATCTGCCGACACATTCTATGTTTCTATGTTTAGGAGCAACAGGGGAGGCTCTGCTCTTTCTGCAACTGCCGTGCCCTCTCTCTCCACAGAGACAGACAGTAAAGACATCATTCAGGTCTGGCCCTGTCAGTCAAAGTGGAGAGGACCCCCACCAATCAGATATCCTGAAGATAGGCCTTCAATATCAAAATCCCAGACAAGTACTTTAAAGCATCACTAGGACTTATTGCTGCCTTTCCGATTTTCTTGTTGACCTATCGAGCGTGCACGTTACAGGCACAGTAATTTGATCCACCTCCAGGTATATATTTGGGGAGTTCTTTGTTGTGTCTGCGTATCACTGATCACTGTGGGCACGCTGGTGCTTTTAATTGTCTGTAATCGTGTGTGTGTTTTTTGTATACCTGAATAACTTGGTATTTGGCATTCCTGAGTACCTTCTGCATCACACACCCTCGTGCTCTTGCCAGCTATAGTCACTGACTGGGGTGTGTGGCGCTGTGTTTTGGTATACAGTGGTGCCTGCCTCCCTATGGTTTCAGTATCTGACGCCAACACGGAACCTGACAGACATCACCTGTAAAGTCAAGCCATCATATCTCGGCATAGAAGATATCAATCGACTCCCCGTTCATTGCACTTTGTTCCTTTACATCTCAATGTGTCACTACCAGAAATGGCACAAGAGATTGAATAATGGAAACTTAATGCAAGGGAGACACGTACAAGATGATGAAAGAGTGGCACCATGAGCAGGCCGGCCTCCCCGGTAAACACGGCCTGCAGCTGGAAACTGGTTATCATGACACACGGAGGTGGAGAAGACGGTACCCCTGAGTATATCTGTCACATAAGGAGAGAGGTGGATCCCAGCCAAATTACAGATAACCTATAATTGCTTAAGAACATGTTGATAACTTTCAGTGCCCAGTAGAACGGGGTTATAGAAGGTGCAATAAAAAGTACAAAGTGCAATAAAAAGCATCGACTATACCAGGGATGGCCAACCTGCGGCTCTCCAGCTGGTGTAAAACTACAACTCCCACCATGCTCTGCTAGAGGTTGAAAGTTATAAGCAGTGTGAGCATGCTGGGAGTTGTAGATTTGCAACACCTGGAGAGCCTCAGGTTGGCCATCCCTGGACTATACGAACAAAGCCATATTTGTCACTTCTCATTCATTGGTCTGTCCAATGCTGCCATCAAGCTGGCTCACATCGGTGGAGATATGAAATCATTCAGAAAAGGCCACATGCACACGACCGTTTTTGTGGTCCGCATCCGAGCCGCATTTTTTGCGGCTCAGGTGCGGACCCGTTCACTTCAATGGGGCCGCAAAAGATGCGGACAGCACTCCGTGTGCTGTCCGCATCCGTTGCCCCACAAAAAAAATATAACCTGTCCTATTCTTGTCCATTTTGCGGCACACGGGCGGCTTCCGTTTTTCTTGTGGATCCCCGGTTTGCGTACCGGAAGAAAACGGCACGGTCGTGTGCAATCCAGCAGCGGTGGTCCTTCTCGCACACTATGGGAAAAAGTTACGGCCTCTTTGGTGGCCAGGACCACGGGAGATGCACATAGGTCGATGCTTTTTCCTAGCACGGCCACCACTGCTGGATTGCTGGGTGGTTGCAACTCCTCGAAATGAGCAGTGTATAAAGTGATGAAAAAATGAATCCAGCCAGCAAGTGTCTTGTATTAACTTTCTCTACATGATGAATGACATTTGCTGTAGTGAGACAACCCCTTTAAGGCTCTCTGACCCAAAAACTTTATTTGTTGCCTTATCAAGGCTCTGCCGCTGCAGATTGTGCCATCTAAACAGCACTCTGCTGCCCGGAGACAATGCAGCTGTATGTGGATGTGTGATAGCAGTAGGCATCGCTCATCCTTGGACTGTGGAGGTGATAGCTACATGTAAATATAGAGCTTCACCTCCACTGACAAGCAGGTAATTGTCAGGAAGGAATGCCTCCTTTCTGACAATCGTCAACTCATCACCCCCATGTAAATCCAACTTAAAGAGGACCTTTCACTAGTTTAAAAACTAACTATATCAGTGGGCAGAGCGGCGCCCAGGGGTCCCCCTGCACTTACTAGTATGTCTGGGCGCCGCTCCGTTCGCCCGGTATAGGCTCCGGTGTCTACAGCTTCCTCTGTTGTACTGGGCGGAGTTTTTGTATTAGGGTTGTCCCTTGCTGCAGCGCTGGCCAATCGTAGCGCACAGCTCATAGCCTGGGACTCAATTTTTTTTATGGTGTTTATCGGACGGGGTGGATCATGTGATATATTTATAGAGCCGGTCGTTACGGATATGGCGATACCTAATGTGTGTTTTTTCAATTTTTTATTATAAAAATCAGGGGAAAAGGGGTGTTTTTCTTTTTTCACTTGAAACTATTACTTTTTTTTTTTTAACTTTATTTCTGATTTTAACTTTTAGGGGTCTGATCCCCTCTGCAATGCATTACAATACATCTGTACACAGTCTCATACACACACACACTAACAGGTTGCCTAGGAGACCGGGCCTGAGGCTGGATCTCCTGGGCACCCGTAGAAGGCAGGTCCCGATGCCGTGCAAGGCATTGGGGAGCCTCTGCACGGCATCGGGCTGCCTTCTCACCCATCGGGTCTCTGCCACAGCAGTGCAGGGACCCGATGGGCTCCCTCACCCGAAGCAAACCTCTTCTATGTCGCGGTCAGAAGGGGTTAATGCACCGGCATCTGTGTTTTCACTATTTTCAATATTAAGCCGCTGGTCGGGAAGGGGGTTAATATTGATGACCTGTTGTCAGGATAGGTCAATATCTGATAGGCGTGGCTCCAACCCGAGACCCTTGCCGATCAGCTGTTTGACGAGGAGGCGGCACTCCATGTGAGCGCTATTACACTGCACTTCTGAGACAAAGTGCAGTGTAATGAAGAGGAAGCAGTGCCGCCTTCTCTTCCAACAGCTGATCGGCGGGGGTCCCTGGTGTCGGGCCCCCAGCAATCAGATACTGGTGAACTATCCTGACAGTAGGTCAGGCATGGCCAACCTGCGGCTCTCCAGCTGTTTTAAAACTACAACTCCCACCATGCCCTGCTGTAGGATAACAGAAGTAGGCAGTCTGGGCATGCTGGGAGTTGTAGTTTTGCAACAGCTGGAGAGCTCCAGGTTGGCCATCCCTGCAGTAGGTCATCAATGTTAACGGCTGGACAACCCTTTTAAGGTCTGGGGCCACCTTTACTTTCCACTAATCTGACTGATGCAGACGTCTCTCTGGTGATATAATTTGCCTTTCAAGCCAAATACACAAATTCCCTCCTTCAGCAAACACGGCTGCACAGCTGGACGCACCGTGACAAAGATGGCTTTATTTTGCCCTATGCTCTACATCAGTTACATAGTATTAAGGTGCTTTGGTTCAGAATCAGATAAGACAAATGTTGGGAGCAGCACGGCTCGCTGATCTTCAGACTAATTTCATCCTGGAGATCATTCTATTAGAGGCATATCATCTATACCTTATCTGTAACTGCTTCCTGCACGCCCTCCACTCCAGCGCCTGTGGTCACACCCAGTGCTGAAGAGTAAATGATTGCTTCCTTCATAAACTCAATGCAACATTCTTAAGAATCACTGCAAGGAACAAGACATTACCTCAATCTTTCTCATGACTAGAAGTCCATCGATGATTTTGCCTGAAGACAAAACATAATGAACACAGCATATAGTGTAATATAATAGCTGCATATGTAACATACCGAAACATAATACTAATCTAAAAAAGAGTAGCTCTCAGATATGTGGTCATGTTTTTCTTAGTGATACGTCCTGCTCATGCAAATAAAAGCTGTAACTGTCTGACATAGAAAACAATGTAACTGCAAGAATCATTTACTATGGAAATCCTCGGTAGTCACAGGTAAAGCATGGGGGAAATACTCAGACTTTAACAGGGACGTGTCTGAATGAATCCTTACAGCTGACACCGTTGGCCAAGTTAGAGGGAATCTCTGCTATTAATCCAAAGGGGTAAATTTCACACTCTGATTTAAAAGGCATCTGTCAGCAGATTTGTACCTATAAAATTGGCTGACCCGTTACATGTGCGCTTGGCAGCTGAAGACATCTGTGTTGGTCCCATATTCATATGTGCTCGCATGGCTGAGAAAAAAAGATGTAAAAGTACAGTACAGACCAAAAGTTTGGACACACCTTCTCATTCAAAGAGTTTTCTTTATTTTCATGACTATGAAGGCATCAAAACTATGAATTAACACATGTGGAATTATATACATAACAAACAAGTGTGAAACAACTGAAAATATGTCATATTCTAGGTTCTTCAAAGTAGCCACCTTTTGCTTTGATTACTGCTTTGCACACTCTTGGCATTCTCTTGATGAGCTTCAAGAGGTAGTCTCCTGAAATGGTTTTCCAACAGTCTTGAAGGAGTTCCCAGAGATGCTTAGCACTTGTTGGCCCTTTTGCCTTCACTCTGCGGTCCAGCTCACCCCAAACCAATTGGGTTCAGCTCAATTGGGTTCAGAACCGGTGACTGTGGAGGCCAGGTCATCTGGCGCAGCACCCCATCACTCTCCTTCATGGTCAAATAGCCCTTACTTTCAAAGTTTTCCCAATTTTTCGGCTGACTGACTGACCTTCATTTCTTAAAGTAATGATGGCCACTAGTTTTTCTTTACTTAGCTGCTTTTTTCTTGCCATAATACAAATTCTAACAGTCTATTCAGTAGGACTATCAGCTGTGTATCCACCTGACTTCTCCTCAACGCCACTGATGGTCCCAACCCCATTTATAAGGCAAGAAATCCCACTTATTAAACCTGACAGGGCACACCTGTGAAGTGAAAACCATTTCAGGGGACTACCTCTTGAAGCTCATCAAGAGAATGCCAAGAGTGTGCAAAGCAGTAATCAAAGCAAAAGGTGGCTACTTTGAAGAACCTAGAATATGACATATTTTCAGTTGTTTCACACTTGTTTGTTATGTATATAATTCCACATGTGTTAATTCATAGTTTTGATGCCTTCAGTGTGAATCTACAATTTTCATAGTCATGAAAACAAAGAAAACTCTTTGAATGAGAAGGTGTGTCCAAACTTTTGGTCTGTATTGTATATGCAAATGAGCGTCTAGGAGCAACGGGGGCGTTGCCGTTACACCTAGAGGCTCTGCTCTCTCTGCAACTGCCATGCCCTCTGCACATTGATTGACAGGGTCAGGAAGTGTAAATTTGATCACACCTGGACCTTTTAATCAAAATGGAGAGGGTGCAGCAGTTGCAGAGAGAGCAGAGCCTCTAGGTGTAATGGTAACGCCCCCGTTGCCCTTGAGGCTCATTTGCATATATTTTAACATAATTTTTCTCAGCATGCCGAGCGCACATGGAACAGATCAGCCAATTTCATAGGTACAAATCTGCTGACAGAGGCCCTGTCGGATCGCCTGACGTGCCCGTCTTAGTAAACACTAACAATTCTGGAGCTTCTTTACCTAGAAATCTAGTTGTCCTCAGTTATTCCTCCTGGGAGCATATGGATACACTGTTTACTGTGCGTACGATTCTTCCCACGGCAATAGGGTGTGTCACTAACAGTCTGATCGTCCATCGCTGGACACCACCCTCACTGACAACAGCAGCTGTGCATGCCCAGTTTATTCATACATTTTCAGGAGGAATAACAGAAGAATGGCGCCGATAATCTTACAGATAGTGCTCCGGAAGTTTTTATTGCATGGAGAAGTGTTTCATTCAATCAGACATGTCAGAGAAGAGGACACGATCCTCTCTAAAACAGCTCAGGATCAGTGTAGGCTCCCAGAGATCAGACCTCTTCAATCAGACTAATGGGGACCTTTTCCAACAATAGGCTATCAATGTCTTTGTGATCATATAAAAACGTCTAATAAACATGGGGTTGTCTCTCACTTAGCACATGACATTTATCATGTAAGAAAGTTAATACAAGGCACTTACTAATGTATTGTGATTGTCCATATTGCCCTCCTTTGCTGGGTGGCTTTGTGTTTCCATATCCAGGGCGTTTCGTATCCAGGGTTATGGCCACCGCTGCAAGCCAGATACGAGGAGGCCAGGACAGAAGCTTCTGCGCCTGTGTGTCTAAGTGCACTCCCACGGTCCCAGCCACCAGAGAGCCTGGTGCTTTTACCTGTAGCGTGTAAGCATGACCACCACTGCTGGATTACAGGGTGGTTGTAACCATGGAAACTAGCAGTGTATAATGTGATAGAAAAATGAATCCAGCCAGCAAAGGAAGCAATATGGACAATCACAATATCTTAGTAAGTGCCTTGTGTTAAAGGTGTTCTACACATTTTTCTTACTGATCATTATCCTTTGGATAGATAATCAGCATCTGATCAGTAGGGGTCCAACACACAGGACCCCCGCCGATCAGCTGTTTGAGAAAGCAGCGGAGATCACAGTAGTGCCACTGCCTTCTTGCTGTTTTCCACAGGCCCGTGACGTCATAACATTTTCACTGGCCTGGGCGCGGCTCAGCCCCGTTCACTTCAATGGGGCTGAGCCGCACCCAGGCCAGTGAAAATAATCGTGATGTCACTGGCCTGAGGGAAACAGCGAGAAGGCCACAGCGCTGTCTTCTCAAACAGCTGATTAGGGTGGGGGATTGCTTGCTGGTCGGACACCCACCAATCAGATGCTGATTATCTATCCAAAGGACAGGACCCCTTTTACTTTGTCTACATAACAAAGGCCACTTGCTGTAGTGAGACAACCCCTTTAAGGGAGTACTCCCCATTTCAAAGTGATGGCCATATCACTAGGATAACGCCATCACTTTGTGATCGGTGGCAGTCCAACCTCAGAACCCCCACAATCCTGAGAATTAAGGGGCCGCAGTAGCGATTCAGTATTATTCCTTCACAGCAGCGCTCCTGCACCCGGCTGTACAGGAACCGCAGTTGGTCACATTCACTGGTATGGCGCTGTGCTGTGGGGTGGCTTAAAAGCCAGGGAAAGGCAGGCAGCACAGGGACTGCGGCAGACCCTTCAATTCTCTGGATCAGTGGGGGTCTCGTTTCGGTGATTGAATCAAACATCTGCAACCAAGTTAAATATGCGCGGTAAGGGTATCTGAGCGCAAATGTTTAAGGAAAAAACATGTAGATGCTCATAGTGTGAGGAGCAAAAAAATTTGATTTCATCTCCAATACAGCATGTGATTCAGGCTCCTTCCTACAAAGAACAGGGGCGCCATACAAGACACTCATCCATAGTCTAAATCCCATAGGAAGCCTCCGCACATTTCGGGAAAGGGATTACAACAGCTGCATTGTAGCGACTGCCTTACAACCCAAGCCTTTGTTACACATCTTAGGAGAATGCGTTTGTGTGGTTTGGGCTATTGTGTAACCCAATACTCACCAAATACCACATGCTTGCCATCCAGCCAATCGCACTTCGAGCAAGTGATAAAAAATTGGCAGCCATTCGTTCCGGGGCCGCTGTTGGCCTGCAGAGGAAAACACAGAGGCATGCTTACATATATACACTGCTCAAAAAAATAAAGGGAACACTTAAACAACACAATGTAACTCCAAGTCAATCACACTTCTGTGAAATCAAACTGTCCACTTAGGAAACAACACTGAGTGACAATCAATTTCACATGCTGTTGTGCAAATGGGATAGACAACAGGTGGAAATTATAGGCAATTAGCAAGACACCCCCAATAAAGGAGTGGTTCTGCAGGTGGTGACCACAGACCACTTCTCAGTTCCTATGCTTCCTGGCTGATGTTTTGGTCACTTTTGAATGCTGGCGGTGCTGTCACTCTAGTGGTAGCATGAGACGGAGTCTACAACCCACACAAGTGTCTCAGGTAGTGCAGCTTATCCAGGATGGCATATCAATGCGAGCTGTGGCAAGAAGGTTTGCTGCGTCTGTCAGCGTAGTGTCCAGAGCATGGAGGCGCTACCAGGAGACAGGCCAGTACATCAGGAGACGTGGAGGAGGCCAACAACCCAGCAGCAGGACCGCTACCTCCGCCTTTGTGCAAGGAGGAACAGGAGGAGCACTGCCAGAGCCCTGCAAAATGACCTCCAGCAGGCCAAAAATGTGCATGTGTCTGCTCAAACGGTCAGAAACAGACTCCATGAGGGAGGGCCCGACGTCCACAGGTGGGGGTTGTGCTTACAGCCCAACACCGTGCAGGACGTTTGGCATTTGCCAGAGAACACCAAGATTGGCAAATTTGCCACTGGCGCCCTGTGCTCTTCACAGATGAAAGCAGGTTCACACTGAGCACGTGACAGAGTCTTGAGACGCCGTGGAGAACGTTCTGCTGCCTGCAACATCCTCCAGCATGACCGGTTTGGCATTGGGTCAGTAATGGTGTGGGGTGGCATTTCTTTGGAGGGCCGCACAGCCCTCCATGTGCTCGCCCAGAGGTAGCCTGACTGCCATTAGGTACCCGAGATGAGATCCTCAGACCCCTTGTGAGACCATATGCTGGTGCGGTTGGCCCTGGGTTCCTCCTAATGCAAGACAATGCTAGACCTCATGTGGCTGGAGTGTGTCAGCAGTTCCTGCAAGACGAAGGCATTGATGCTATGGACTGGCCCCGCCCGTTCCCCAGACCTGAATCCAATTGAGCACATCTGGGACATCATGTCTCGCTCTATCCACCAACGTCACGTTGCACCACAGACTGTCCAGGAGTTGGCAGATGCTTTAGTCCAGGTCTGGGAGGAGATCCCTCAGGAGACCGTCCGCCACCTCATCAGGAGCATGCACAGGCGTTGTAGGGAGGTCATACAGGCACGTGGAGGCCACACACACTACTGAGCCTCATTTTGACTTGTTTTAAGGACATGTCATCAAAGTTGAATCAGCCTGTAGTGTGTTTTTCCACTTTAATTTTGAGTGTGACTCCAAATCCAGACCTCCATGGGTTGAAAAATTTGATTTCCATTTTTTCATTTTTGTGTGATTTTGTTGTCAGCACATTCAACTATGTAAAGAACAAAGTATTTCAGAAGAATATTTAATTAATTCAGATCTAGGATGTGTTATTTTTGTGTTCCCTTTATTTTTTTGAGCAGTGTATATATGTTATCTATAATTGTGACACAGTTAGGGGTTGTGTCTGGCAAGGCAGATATTTTCCTCCCAGCATGTGCGGCTGGGCTGGTTTCCAGCCAGGTGAGGTCAAATACCAGACCGGAGTTTAAGTGCCGGTCCGGGTTTTGGCAGCACTTGGCTGTCCTTCAATAGGCAGCTGGGCTCAGCAGTCTCTGTTTTTGGGGATCTGAGGCTTTGTGCCGTGCTGGAGGGGTGAGAGCCGCACGCTGGGGAAACAGGCCCCCTAAAGCCTGCTGGAGGCAGAACTGCCAGCAAGGTGACTTATGTTATATGAACTTTCCATTGTGTGTGAATTAACACCAAGACTGCAAAGTTATGTGCTGTTTTGTGCAATTGCCTCAAGTGTGAATAAACATTGACGTTTTGAGTTAAGAACTTGTATTTTGCCTCTGTACTGCACCCGCTTACCCGATCTACCAGAGCGAAACCACACAATATATATACACTGCAGAGACATCAGCAGAAAGGGACAGAGGCAGAGAGGAGGTTATAAGGGTGCCGACTCCAGAGGCGGCAGCTAATAAAATGTTTCTGGAGGTCCTCAGAACTGAATCTGGAGGATAAAGAAGTGATTATGGTGGGCAGGGGAGTCAACCTCTCCCCAACCTGGAATGGCTGATAACGGAGAACAGGAAACTTCACCAAAACGCCTAAAGAAAACGTTAAACAGTTTTTCTGATCTATCTTAAGGATCTGATCCATGGACCCCGCTGACCAGCTGTTTGAGAAGGTCACAGCTCTCCTGTGAGCACCACAGCCTTCTCCCAGCTTATCCTAGGCCAGTGACGTCACGTTCATCGGTCATGTGGCCTAGGCGCAGCTCAGCCTCAATCAAATAAATGGGGATGAGCGCCATACCAAGCACATCCGCTATACAATGTACAGCGCTGTGCTTGGTAAGCTGTGAGAAGGCCGTGGCGCTCACTGGAGCGCCATGGTCTCCTCAAACAGCTGCTCAGCAGAGGTCCCGGAAGTCAGACCCCCGATAATTAGATACTGATGACTTATCCAGAGTATTGTTGAGCGAACTTCTGTTTCCAAATTCAAGGTTCAGGTTTTCTAAGAATTCCTTTATGGATTCCGCTACCAAGGACCATAACTTATGGTCCATGGTAGTGGAATCCATAACAGAATTGTTAGATAACCTGAACCATGTACGTCGAACTTGAAAACAGAAGTTCACTCATCCCTAATCCTGAGGATAGGTGATCAGTTTAACTGGCCATACACATTAGATATACAGTATATCGGGTGGACCTGCAGATTTCAGTAGAAGATGCCAACCATTTAATGTGTATTGAGCCAGAAGTCGGGGGAAGGAAGGGTCAGGTAAATTAGATTTCAACATTCCCTCTTCTTGTACTTGAGGTGTCTGGTGGCAGCTTATTCCCGTCCCCACTGAGAACACACACACGCTCGGCCAAGCTGAATGGCCATGTGTATTTCGGAGAGGTCAACAGCTATTTAAAGAGCATCGGTTAGCAGGATCAACTCTATTAAACCAGACATAATACCTGGTAGGGTTGATCCTGATAAGTAAAACGATACCTCATGTATTTTGCTCTGTTGCACAGTCCCTGAGAAAGATAACTTTTTATTAATGTGTACATTAGGTCTTTGGTGCACCAAGGTGAATACCCCGGTAGTGTGGACTATGGTGCAGGCGGACTATTAATGGGCAAGGACAGTGCCCGGCCCTGCCAGTCAAGGGGACAGGGGGAGTGTCTCCAACTGCAGAGAGGAGGAGCTCTAGTGCCCCAAGGGGGGTTCAGGCCCACCCCTTGGTGCAACAAAGACCTAATTTACATATTAATAAAAAGTTCTCTCTCAGGAACTGTGCAACAGAGGAACAAAAATGAGATCTTGTTTCACTCAGCAGGATCTACCCTATCATGCATTATGCCTGGTTTAGGGCCCTTTCAAACTTGCGTTGTCCGGATCCGTCGTGCACTCCATTTGCCGGAATTACACGCCGGATCCGGAAAAACGCAAGTGAACTGAAAGCATTTGAAGACGGATCCGTCTTCAAAATGCGTTCAGTGTTACTATGGCACCCAGGACGTTATTAAAGTCCTGGTTGCCATAGTAGTAGTGGGGAGCGGGGGAGCAGTATACTTACAGTCCGTGCGGCTCCCAGGGCGCTCCAGAATGACGTCAGAGCGCCCCATGCGCATGGATGACGTGATCCACGCGACACGTCATCCATGCACGTGGGGCGCCCTGACGTCACTCTGGAGCGCCCGGGGAGCCGCACGGACGGTAAGTATACTGCTCCCCACTACACTTTACCATGGCTGCCAGGACTTTAGTGTCCTGGCAGCCATGGTAACCATTCAGAAAAAGCTAAACGTCGGATCCGGCAATGCGCCGAAACGACGTTTAGCTTAAGGCCGGATCCGGATTAATGCCTTTCAATGGGCATTAATTCCGGATCCGGCCTTGCGGCAAGTGTTTCGGATTTTTGGCCGGAGCAAAAAGCGCAGCATGCTGCAGTATTTTCTCCGGCCAAAAAAACGTTCCGTACCGGAACTGAAGACATCCTGATGCATCCTGAACGGATTTCTCTCCATTCAGAATGCATGGGGATAATCCTGATCAGGATTCTTCCGGCATAGAGCCCCGACGACGGAACTCTATGCCGGAAGAAAAGAACGCAAGTGTGAAAGAGCCCTTAATAAGGTTGATCCTGCTGACAGAAGCTCTTTCATGTGTATGGCCAGCGTTTAGCTTCTGAACTCCATTTTAGATCATCCGGGAGGAAGCAGGGCAAACATAAAATCTCTCCTGATCCCCCTGAAGGCCAGATGAGTTCCTGCCGTGTAATGGCATTCGGGCAGCTGTATGCGAGAAGGCAGCATTAGCACACAGTGTGTATGGCTACCTGACAACAGGGTCTGATTGCTTTCCTTGTACCCAGCATGTGGGCTAGGAACAAAAGAAAGCCCCCCTGCTGCATGCCAAAAATCACACTCTTTGTCTTCAGCTAGTCTGCCTATTTAATATCAAGGGCACCGAGGAAATGCAATGTGTAATCACAACAGCATGATTAGAAATCCCGCACTACAAAGGGAAGAGCTGCGTGAAGACGAAGCATCATCAAAGCTGTAAGGACCCAACTGCACAGGCAGATTATCAAAGGGCATCTGTCAGCAGCTTTGTACCTATGAAACCGGCTGACCTGTTGCATGTGCGCTTGGCAGCTGAAGGCATCTGTGCTGGTCCCATGTTCATATGTGCCTACTCATTATATGCAAATGAGCCTCTAGGAGCAATGAGGGCGTTACCGTTACACCTAGAGGCTCTGCTCTCTCTCTCACTGCCGCACCCCATCCACTTTGATTGACAGGACCAGGCGTTATGATGTTTTCACTGCCTGGTCCTATCAATTAAAGTGAAGAGCCTCTAGGTGTAATGGTAACACCCCCGTTGCTCCTAGAGGCTCATGTGCATATATTAAAACATAACTTTTCTCACCACTGTGGGCACATGAGAACATGGGACCAACACAGATGTCTTCAGCTGCCAAGTGCACATGGAACAGGTCAGCCAGTGTCATGGGTACAGATCTGATGACAGATTCCCTTTAAGACAATTACTGAAGATTCTCCCTAAGCAACAGCGACCTCCAGCTGTTATAAAACTACAACCCCCAGCAAATTAATAAAATCATGAATTATGGATTGCGTCATCTATAGCCATTTATTATAGAAACCACAATGACACCTGCACCCGGGCTTTCCAGTGTCCAAATTCCATATCCAGCATAGCCACTGGTATCATGCCATTGTTAACATCACATTTTCATGGGATCACGTACCAGGGACAATATAGCCACGTGACAAAACCACGAGGGTGGCTTGCAGTCATTATCAGCCTTGGTATTCACATGACAAAAAACACAGCATGGGATACATCAAGGACCAGCATCATGGGATGCGGAGCATGACGGATCCGTCATGACCCACCATGCAAGTTAATGGGGACGGATCCGATTTCTCTGACACAATAGAAAACAGATCCGTCCCCCATTGACTTTCAATGGGGGTAATGCCAGATCCGTCTTGGCTATGTTAGAGATAATACAACCGGATCCGTTCATAACGGATGAAGATGGTTGTATTATCAGTAACGGAAGCGTTTTTGCTGAACCCTGCCGGATCCAGCAAAAGCGCTCGTGTGAAAGTAGCCTAACACATGTACAAATTATTTTAAATGTCAAAGGTTTCCATAGCCTTTAATTCAATTCCACATGTGGACCGATGGAAGCAATAACAGAAGCATATTAATATAATCAGCAGCTACATTCTGTAGAATATCACAACTCTCCCTGTTCATACAAGTGAAGTTCCTACCATGGAAAGTAGACCAGGTGCGGAGTGCTTGAGCTTGAAGTTCTCATCTGCAAAGGGTCCTCTGTAGATACTTGCCACTCCTGTGCCGTCACCCTGCAGTGAAATCATCATAAGACTATAAGTGCAGGAAAGGCACGGGAATGCTGGTAAAATCCTTAAATTGTTTGGAATCAGATAAAAAGTTAGTCTTTTTCCTCAGAAATAGTGCCGCTCTTGTCTATAGGTTGTGTACGGTATTGCAGCTTATCCTCATTCATGTAATGAATTCATTACTTTTCCCAACTGGTTCAGAATCTGACTAGAGGGACGGCCATACTGGACTTAGTATTAACCAATAGACCTGACAGAACAACAGATGTGCAGGTCGGGGGACACCTGAGAAATAGTGACCATAAAATAATAAATTTCCATTTGTCATTCAAAAGAGGGTTTCTTCAGGGAGGTACAAAAAACTTGAACTTCCAAAAAGCTAAATTTGACCAGCTAAGAGAGGCTATTAGCCTCACTAACTGGGACAACGTCTTCAAAAATAAAAAAATGCAGCCATAAATGGAATAAAAGGGCCAGAAACAAGAATAAAACAATGTGGACAAATAGAAAAGTGAAGGAGTCAACAAACAACAAAAAGAAAACATTTAAATTACTAAAACGGGAAGGTAGAGAAGAAGTGCTAAAAACTATAAAGGAAAAGATAGAATATGTAAAAGACAGATAAAAGCAACCAAACTAGGGACATGGAGGCTCTTTGTTGAAGAGAGTAAAACTAACCCTAAAATGTTCTTCAATTATATAAATGGTAAAAAGTTTAAACCTGAAAGTTTTGGACCTTTAAGGAATGAAGAGGGAGGAGTTGTAGAGAGCGATGAGGAGAAAGCAAATCTATTAAATACTTTTTTGTCCACTGTATTCACTGAGGAAAATTAAATGTCAGATGAAATGCAGAATGTAAAAGATGTACATCTTGCCTTCTCCAAAGCATTTGACACTGTACCGCATAAAAGGTTAGTATATAAAATAGGGATCGACCGATTATCGGTTTTACCGATATTATCGGCCGATATTGAGGATTTTGACAGTTATCGGTATCGGCATCTATTTTGCCGATATACCGATAACGTATTGGGAACACAGAACGCGCTGCTCTCAGTGTTCCCTCAGCAGCACAGGGGAGAAGGAAGCAGTGTCTCCTCCCCCTGTGCTGCTGCCGCCAATGAGAGGAGAGAAGACAAGAGGAGGGGAGGGGCTGTGGCCACCGCTCCACCAATGAAGATAAGTCTTTCATTAATTCATATACAGGAGGCGGGAGCTGGCTGCAGAATCACAAAGCCGGCTCCCGACCTCTGAGCGGTAGCTGCGATCCGCGGTAGTTAACCCCTTAGGTGCCGCGGATCGCAGCTACCGCTCATAGAGGTCGGGAGACGGCTTTGTGATTCTGCAGCCAGCTCCCGCCTCCTGTATATGAATTAATGAGAGATTTCTCTTCATTGGTGGCACAGCGAGCCCCCCCCAAGCCCCCCAGTATTAATCATTGGTGGCGCAGTGCGCCCCCCACCCCCATCCCAGTATTAAAAACGTTGGTGGCGCAGTGCGCCCCCCCAGTATTAATCATTGATGGCAGTGGCCACAGGATCCCCTCTCCCCTCCTCCTCTGATTGGAGCCCCAGCAGTGTAAGCCTGGGGCTCCAATCGGTTACCATGGCAGCCAGGACGCTATTGAAGCCCTGGCTGCCATGATAAGCTCCATGTTGCTGTGTGCACAAAGCACAGAGCAGCAGGGACAGTATGAGGTCCTATTCACCCTGATAGAGATCTATCAGGGTGAATAGGACAAGGGTGCTAGTCCCTAAGGGGGCTAAAAGTTAGTAAAAAAAAAATAAAAAATATTAAGTATAAATGAAGAAGAAAGATTTACAAAAAAAAAAAAAAAATACACGTTAACAATAAACATATAAAATTTTCAGCAGATTTGTGTAGGGAATTATTTTTTTTCGAAAATGAAAATTCCCAGAATATCGGTATAAATTATCGGCTATCGGCCTGAAAGTTCACAAATTATCGGTATCGGCCCTAAAAAATCAATATTGGTCGATCCCTAATATAAAATGAGAATGCCTAAACCGTGGGAAAATGTGTGTATGTGGGTAAGTAACTGGCTCAGTGATAGAAAACAGAGGGTGGTTATTAACGGTACACACTCAGATTGGGTCACTGTCACTAGTGGGGTACCTCAGGGGTCAGTATTGGGTAGAGTTGTTGCGATACCAAATTTTTGATTCGGTTTCGATACCATGAAAAAGTATTGCGATACTCGATACCATTCGATACCACGCGAAAAAAATAAACAAAAAAAGCCACGTGCATTCCTCATTTTTAAAAATGGCGAATCGCGCAGTTTTTATTTTATTTTTTCTGTTCCGGCATTCACCACCTAGATTTTTTTTTTATATTTTAATAGTTTGGACTTTTCTGACGTGGCGATGTAATATGTTTATTTATATATTTTATATGTGAAATTGGGAAAAGGGGGGTGATTTATACTTCATATTTTAGTGTTTTTTTTTTTTTTCACTTTTATTTAATAACTATTTCCCCCCTTAGGGGCTAGAACCTGGGATCTTTCATCCCTTTTCCTATTCACCCTGATAGATCTCTATCAGGGTGAATAGGACTCCACACTGTCCCTGCTGCTCTGTGCTTTGTGCACACAGCATCAGGGATGTTACCATGGCAACCAGGGCTTCTGTGGCGTCCTGGCTGCCATGGTAACGGATCGGAGCCCCAGGCTTACACAGCTGGGGCTCCGATCAGAAGCTGCCACTGCACCACCAATGAGGGGGAGTGGAGAGGTCCCTGTGGCCACTGCCACCAATGATTTTAATACTGGAGGGTTGAGAGGGGCCGGCGCACTGTGCCACCAATGATTTTAATGGGATGGGGGGATTGAGGGGAGGGGGTGCACTGCACCACCAATGATTTTACCCCTTTATACAGGAGGCGGGTACTAGCAGATCAGCGGCAGTTAACTGCCGCTGATCGCAGCTCCCTGTCAGGGGCAGGGTGCCGGCAATGCGATTCTGCTGCCGGCACCCGCCTCCTGTATGTGTTAAAGACTGACTACTGTATATGAGTCCAGACTTTCACTATTAGGCCACACAGAGCGGCGCCCAGCGATGTCTCAGCACTCACCATTAGTCCTGGGCGCCGCTCCGTTCGCCTGCAGTGCCCCATTACTGTCTCCTCTCCTGCTCCACATGCTGCTGATTACTATCGGAGCGATGGGAGGAGACATCAGCTTCACTAGTGGGCGTTCCTTCTCCCTGGCTGTAGCGCTGTCCAATCGCAGCGCAGGGAAAAGGAACGCCCACTAGTGAAGCTGATGTCTCCTCCCATCGCTCCGATAGTAATCCTATCATTGGTGGCGCAGTGCGCCCGCCCCTCCTCCGCCCCTCTCTTCTCATTGCCGCCCCTCCTCCAGCCCCTCTCTTCTCATTGCCGCCCCTCCTCCAGCCCCTCTCTTCTCATTGCCGCCCCTCCTCCGCCCCTCTCTTCTCATTGGTGGCAGCGGCAGCAGCACAGGGGGAGGGAGGACAGCTTCCTTCTCCCCGTGCTGCTGAGAGAGAACATGAGCGCGCCGATAGCAGCGCGCTCATGTTCAGAGATACTAGACTGCGCAGAAGCGCAGCCCAGTATCGAAAAAACGGAAATCCCGGTATCGTATCGATACCGGGACAAAAGTATCGATTGGGTATCGAAATTTCGATACCCGCAACAACCCTAGTATTGGGCCCTATTCTCTTCAATATATGTATTAATGATCTTGTAGAAGGCTTGCACAGTAAAATATAAATTTTTGCAGACGACACTAAGCAGTGTAAAGTAATGAACACTGAAGAGGACAGTATACTACTACAGAGGGATCTGGATAGATTGGAGGCTTGGGCAGATAAGTGGCAGATGAGGTTTAACACTGACAAATGTAAAGTTATGCACATGGGAAGGAAACCAGTGTCAGGCAGCTGCTGCCAAGGCCAATAAGATAATGGGTTGCATCAAATCATTACTTCACAAATCACTACTCAGACCACACATGGAGTACTGTGTACAGTTCTGGGCTCCAGTGAACAAGGCAGACATAGCAGAGCTGGAGAGGGTTCAGAGGAGGGCAACTAAAGTAATAACTGGAAGGGGGCAACTACAGTACCCTGAAAGATGATCAAAATTAGGGCTATTCACTTTAGAAAAAAAGACGACTGAGGGGAGATCTAATAACTATATATAAATATATCAGGGGTCAGTACAGATTTCTCTCCCATCATCTATTTATCCCCAGGACGGTGACTGTGACGAGGGGACATCCTCTGCGTCTGGAGGAAAGAAGGTTTGTACACAAACATAGAAGCGGATTCTTTACGGTAAGAGCAGTGAGACTATGGAACTCTCTGCCTGAGGAGGTGGTGATGGTGAGTACAATAAAGGAATTCAAGAGGGGCCTGGATGTATTTCTGGAGTGTAATAATATTACAGGCTATAGATACTAGAGAGGGGTCGTTTATCCAGGGAGATATTCTGATTGCCTGATTGGAGTCGGGAAGGAATTTTTTCCACCTAAAATTAGGAAAATTGCTTCTACCTCATGTTTTTTTTTTTTTTTTGCCTTTCTCTGGATCAACTTTGCAGAATAACAGGCCGAACTGGATGGACATATGTCTGTTTTCAGCCCTACAAATAATGTTACTAATGTTAGCCAACAGAGAAGAGTCCCATCTTCCCAACCCCTTCTCTTTACTCCAAGGAACAGCAATAGCATCCAACTACAGCTCTCAGAGTAGATGGAAGGGGTTGTGAAGCAGATCAATGCAGCCAGCACTCCAGTCTCCAGTGCACTTGCAGGAGCTGCTCCCGGCCAAATAACAGTTCATATTCACAGTACTCCAAAGCTCCATGAAAGGTATGTCTGTACTCCACACCGTGGATCTTACCCAGCACTGACAGCAGTTTAGCATGGTCAAAGCTGCTGATAGATTCCCTTTAACATAAATCATCAGAATGCTCCAGTTATAAATGGTTCCTCCTCTCCGTTACACAATATACCCCAATGCTAAGAGGGAGCCACAGTTGCCACGTGCACTTACATTAACAAAGTCTCCACCTTGGATCATGAAGTCTTTTATTACCCTGCAGGGATGAAATGAGACTGCAATCAGTGAAAGAATTCACCAAATCAACAGCATCACAACAATGAAACACAAAGTGATAGGAGCAATAACCGGGTCGATTTCTTACTCTGTCAAAAAGCCTTGTCACTATATTTTAGACTCCTAGGATCTCACGGCATAGAAATGTAATTTATTATTCAAAGTGGGAAACCCCTACCCCCATTAATGGACACTCTGGGTAACAGACGTATACTGTTCATAGCGGTAAAGCGAATACCGTCAAGAAAGCATGAGGCAACCACCCTGCAAATAGATGCAACCCAACCTCCGCACCCTGAGAAAGCGCTCAGATAAAGGAATGAGGTCTGAAGAAGGCAGAACCTGAATATCCCGTTTGAAGGGTCAGGTAACAGGTCTGATGACATATGAAGCCGTTAAATATTCTAGTTCAGATTTTGCTAGAAACAAAGAAAAATCTGCGTTGTTGCAGACTGCCATTTGTCCATATCTGTAAACCCACCATAGCCGTTAGTGTTTTTTTTTAAGGGGTCTGTCAGCAGTTTAGACCCCCCCCCCCTCTAAACTGCTGACAGCAGTATACAGGTAACAGGGAAAGCACTGTAAACATACTTCAAATGATGGTCATGTAGGTTGAATGACTGAAGTCCACCCGATGCCATGATCGCCCTGGAGACACCCCTTTCATGTTCATTGCTCTGGGCTCATTGCACTTAAAGGGGTTGTGCAGGCAATCTATATAGATGACCTATGCTCAGGATGAGTCATCAATATCTGATCACCAGGGGTCTGACAGCCGCCCCACCCCGCTGATTGGCTGTTTGAAGAGGAGGTGGCGCTTTTAGAGAGTGCTGCTTCCTCTTCATTACACTGCAGCGGCGGCGTAATGTAAATACAAGTACTTGCTCCATTCGGGTGCAAGGACGAGTACTTGTAATTACACTCCACTTCTGAAATGACGGGCAGTGTAATGAAGAGAGAGTAGTGCTCGCAAAGAGCGCCGCCTCCTCTTCAAACAGCGGATCATAGGGGGTGACGGGAGGCGCAGATCAGATATTGATGACCTAGCCTGAGGATAGGCCATCAAAATAGACTGCCTGCACAACCCCTTTAACCCCTACCCAGCCCCTCTCCTCTGTTCTGAGTGAGAACTCTGGCACTCTCCTGATTGGATACCGCAGCCATTACTGAAAGCAGAGGGACGAGCTGGATGCCTTCAGTGAAGAGAGCCTCCTAGGCCTAGTGATGGCGGCGCTGGTAGGATCGAAACTTGGATTTCTTGGTCATGCAACTTGCATTGTCATTAATAGAAGAAAGTTTACACTGCTCTCCCCATCATCTATATGGTGCTGTCAGCAGTTTTGAAGAGATCAAAACTACTGACAGACTCCCATTTAAGTAACTCTGCAACATATTTTGTCACAGACAGGATGAAATACAATCAATCCTATGTGTTTTTTGTGTGCGGTGAATGAGGTACATTAACCATTTGCGGTCAGAATATACTGTATATTTAAGTATTATGTGTTTTTTTTTGTACTACAAGTATTTATGTAATAAAATGTATATATATATAAAAATAAAAAAAACATTTGTCAACTGCCAGTGAGAGGTTATGGTGGCCGTCACCCATATTTTCGGAAGAATTTAGGGAAGGAAAATGACTGAATGCATATAGCAGCTGGCTTACGTTCTCTGAGACTTAAGTTCTCCAGCTTTCTAACACTTTTAGGCCTCCCGCCAGACCCATTCACTTCAATGGGGCCGCAAAAGATGCGGACAGCACTCCGTGTGCTGTCCGCATCTGTTGCTCCGTTCCGTGGTCCGCAAAAAAAATATAACCTGTCCTATTGTTGTCCGTTTTGCGGACAAGAATAGGCAGTTATATCAATGGCTGTTCGTTCCGCAAATTGCGGAATGCACACGTACGCCATCCGTGTTTTGAGGACCGCAAAACACACAACGGTCGTGTGCATGAGGCCTCTGTCTCATTCCCCTTCATGGTGATGATCAGTAGGGTCCTGGAGTCAAAAACCCACCAATCAATGCCCCCATAAGACTAAACTATAGCAAAGTCAGAGGCAGCACTTCTCATTCCAGATCACCAGTATAGCAAGGAGACAAATTCACAATTTTCGCAGAGGTGGCCTTCTGTGAGGAGTACAAACCTAACAGCCATTAGGTGCAGAAGAAATACCGACAGCCACGTACCTGTGAAAAGTGCTTCCTTTATACCCTATGGGAACACCATCTTTTCTGCAAGACAAGCAGTGATGTTATACAGAAATACAGTATGTAAGGCTGATAGAAGACATACACCCATCCAATTCACAGTAACATCCTGCAAAGTGGCTCCAGGAGACGGCAAAAACCCCCTTGAGGTAGAAGCCAAGTTTCCTCATCTTTAGGCCTCATGCACACGACAGTTGTTTTTTGCGTCCGCAAAAAAACAAACGGATGCGGCATCCGTTTTTTGTTGAGGATCCGTTTTTTTTCACAGATCCCTTGTAATAAATGCCTGTCCTTGTCCGCAAATGTGAAAAAAAGTAGGACATGCAATATTTTTTTTTGCTGAATCGAAACACGGACAATGGACGCGGAACACAAACGGATGAACTATCAGCATTTTTTTGCTGACCCATTGAAATGAATGGGTCCCCATCCTATCCGCAAAAAAAAAAAACGGAATGGAGGACGAGAAAAACAACTGTCGTGTGCATGAGGCCTTAGGGAAAAGAAATTCTTCCTGAACCAATTTCTGAATTGACGATCAATAACTATAACTTGGAATATTATTTTCTATTGTGTTAGAGTCTATTATAAAGACCAGTGTATTGCAAACCAGTAATGTTGCCAAATCATATCCGGCAAACCTGGCCTCTACTCCTAACCTAACCAAGCATATGTACCGTGATGTTAGATTAAAGGGGTTGTGCAGCCAGTACATATTGATGACCTATCCTCAGGATAGACCCTCAATATCTGATCGGTGGAAGTCCGACTGCCAGCATTCCTGCCGATCAGCGGTTTGAGGAGGAGGCGGCATTCATACAAGCACTGCTTCCTCTCCAACATTACCCCGGACATGCCGTAGGACAGGGTAGGGGTTTGGACTAGCTTCTGTCCGATTCCCCCAAAATAGACGCTTTGGGGGAGATTTATAAAACTGGTGTGAAGTAGAACTGGCTTAGTTGGCCATAGCAACCAATCAGATTCCACCTTTCATTTTCTAAAGGAGCTAAGAAAAATGAAAGGTGGAATCTGATTGGTTGCTAGGGGCAACTAAGCCAGTTCTACTTTACACCAGTTGGATAAATCTCTCCCACTTTGTTCCCTCTCCACAGACATGCATGTTGGGGTAAGCTGCATGGGGGGGGGGGGGGGGATGGGGAGCGAGATAAATGTCAGCTAATGAATGGGTATTTTGTCTTTTGTATATGGGGGCCTTAAGCTGGCCATTCACATTAGAGGCAGTTTCAGCGCGACCAGCCAACCACATAATATATATGGGTCATTCCGACTCTCGTCCAATGACAGAAGGCAGTGGAAAGAAAGCTCAGGCATGTTGGATTGCAACATGCCTGATCCTTTTGTTCTCAGAGGAGATAGAGCAGCAGCTCCCTCTGTCCCCTGAGAACACCTGCATGGCTGCCCCTGCCTATCCTGCATCTGTGGGGGGAGGAAGGAATTGATGCCACAGCGATCTCAGTATATGGCCAGCTTTAGGCCACCTACACACATTGGGATATTTTGGAAAAAACGCTGCATTGTACAGCGCCAGCAAAGTCCAAGAGATCACACAAATATCATGTACACTTTGCAGATTTTTTTCTGTGCTGAAATTGACCTGCCGTGCGGATGTCCAAATCCACAACATGTCAATTAGGTTTGCGGTCTTAGCTGCAGGTTTCACCCTTTTCCGATGAAGGTTTGGATATGCTGCAGAAACGCACATAATTCTGCACGTATATTTATGCGGATCTTATGTGCGTTCACCCGCACTCCTGTGCTTGTCCTATACACTTCTACTGGTACATGATAATCCTGACACATAGAGAATACCAACCTGAACTCTCCGGTGCAGAACTGCCTGAAATAGAAAATGGAAGAAATCATTTCTGTTAAAGGATCATTAAAAAAAAGTCATCATATTTCATGTGGTGTGAAGATGAGGATTTAGGATATGGTCCACAATAGTGGGGTAAATGGCCACTACACAGGCAGCGTGGTTGTCCATCCCTTCCGGGCTCCAGCTTCTGTGCCCCTGTGATCACCATGATGCACACGTACGCGGGCAGCCTTAACACAAGCCTTCGCATGATGTACATGTGTGTCATGGAGATTTAAGGGGTTAACCTTAGGGTGAACCTATGATCCAAAAGAAGGCAATCACTCCTTCCCACAAAACCCAGCAATGTAGGAAGCATTACCTGAAATTTTCTGCGGATTTCGGTACAACATCTGCAAAAAGTTCCACCTTCATTCGTCCGACCTCCTGGAATTAAAAAAATATGGCGTTTTGTTCAATCTACTGAAAAAAAAAAACACCAAGCCTATCTGTAAATCTGTTCTGTGTCAGGGGAGTCTTCAAAATCAGGTCCTAAGATACAACAGAGATCACGTTAGTCCCAAGAAATAGTGGAAACCCCTGTAGGGTATCTATGCAGCTTAAGGGTACATGCACACGTTCGGGATTCATGTGCGGAGAATCCGCGCTGAAATCCGCAGGTGTTCGCAGGCAAATCTGTGCCGTCAATCCGCATCAATTGGTGCGGATTTGCGTGCAGATTTTACTAAGTGAATAAAGAAAATCCGGTCAGGAAAAATAAAATAAATTGACATGCTGCGGATGCAGCAAAATAATTTTATTGACAGGGCCAGGCAGTGTAAGGGCTGTTTCACACCAGTGAGTCCATTGCGGGAATCACGTTCATTGTGTGTGAGTGAGATCCTCCGTTCTGGACTCGCAGGCGAGGCATTATCATGATTTATAATGCTGTGTGTCTCTGCTTTACCTTACAGATACAGAATCATAGTGACATAAAGCTGTCACTATGATTCTGTATAAATAGGGCTACCTGGCCCTGTCAAAGTGGAGAGGGCTCGGCAGTTGTAGAAAGAGCAGAGCCTCTAGGTGTAATGGTAACGCCCCCGTTGCTCCTAGAGGCTCATTTGCATATCTAAAAAAAAAAATCTCAGCAATGAGGGGACACATATGAACATGGGACCAACACAGATGTCTTCAGCTGCGAAGCGCACATGGAACAGGTCAGCCAGTGTCATAGGTACAAACCTGCTGACAGATGTCTATTAGGGTAAATGCACACGATCAGGATTTTCCTGACCGGATTTTCTACATTCATGTCGAGTAAAAATCTGCACCAATTGATGCAGATTGACCGCACGGATTTCCCTGCGAACACCTGCAGATTGTCCGCACATAAATCCTGAACATGTGCATTTACCCTTGTATGTAAGACTCTTAGTAACCAATCAGGGGTCAGCATTCAGTACAAAGATGACCTCTGAACAGTTAGAGTTGTCACCCGATTGGCTGCTGTGGGTCCCACATGCTATGTATGACTTGTCCCATCTCACTGGAAACAGCTGAGCGGCACAGCGGGTGGGACTCCGTAACCGCATTCGTGACCACCGCCATTTTATCTAAAGTGTCATTACACCAGACTTTATGTGGTCACACACATTGACACATCATACAATGGCTACCACCAGTCACTCAGCATCCTCAGTTCTCATGTCACTACAATCCAGTTACGTTCATGCTGGTACTTGTAGTCCCCCTCCTGCACAATACACTAATCCTTATGAAATGAATGAAAAGTCCCTGTCTTCTATCACTGCAGTGCTGACTCCTATATATAGAGACAGCAGAGCCCAGCACTGCAGCATCTCTGTCACTATGGAGGCACGTGGACGCCTGCACCACAGCATCGCCCCTACTCCCTCTGCACAGAGCAGGCCTTTCTCTGCCCGAACACATCTGGGTCTATTGCTGCATGTTACCTGTCCTCCGATACTGATATCGAAGAACACGATTGGATTGTTGGCGTTGGAAGCCGGGACCGCCATCTCTGACTTGGGCACAGGAGGAAGTCTAAGCATGACGCCACTTCCGGCAGAATAGCGCTCAAGTTCTGCGCATGCGCGGCTTTCTGCGGCGGTTGACACGTGGTTTGTCGGTGGTCGAGGACGGGTACAGGGCTAGAGCAGGTTCTACAGTTATGGCCTTGGCTTCTTTGTGACCCCTTTTAGGACTAGTCTGTTGTTTTTCGCTTGTACACAAAGCTTTACTCTAGAGCAGGCATGCTCAACCTGCGGCCCTCCAGCTTTTGCAAAACTACAACTCCTAGCATGCCCCAGCAGCCTACAGCTATCAGCCTACAGCAGGGCATTGTGGGAGTTGTAGTTTTACAACAGCTGTAGGGCCGCAGGTTGAGCATCCCTGCTGTAGAGCAAAATAATTTGTGTCATGCTTGCAGACTCTCAGGAGTAAGACACATTGGGGGTCATTCACAACAGTCACTACTCCAGTTTTTGGCATTTAAATAGGTGTATGACCCGGTTTAGTGAGTTTTTTGCGCTGTACTGGCCACTTGGCAGAGGTGGGGGGGGGTGATGGAGGCTGGGCCTATACATTTACATCACAGCTCTAAAGGCAGAGTGAACACTACTCCTGTGCAATTCTGGCTTCAGAAAGGTGCAGAATAGGGCTTGGTGACTTTTGGGGCTTATTTGTACAAAGTTTTGCTAATTTTTTACACCACTTTGAAGTAGGGTTGTCATGATACCATAAAAAAAGTATTGCATACTCGATACTAGGGATGAGCGATTCAACTTCGGATGAAACATCCGAAGACGATTCGCATAAAACTTTGTTCCAATACAAATGTATTGACTCCGATGAGCTGAAGTTATTGCTTTGCGAAGTCTCGGGAGACTTCAGGTAACAACTTCCTAAATTAAAGAGGACCTTTCACCTTGAAAAACATTGTGAACTAAGTATGCTGCCATATAGAGCGGCGCCCGGGGATCTCACTGCACTTACTATTACCCCTGGGCGCCGCTCCGTTCTCCCGTTATGCCCTCCGGTATCTTTACTCACTAAGTTATAGTAGGCGGTGTCTGCCCTTGTCCTGTGGGCGTCTCATTCTCCTAGGCTGGAGTGCTGGCCAATCACAGCGCAGAGCTCACAGCCTGGGAGAAAAAAACCTCCCACAGGACAAGGGAAGACCCGCCTACTATAACTTAGTGAGTAAAGATACCGGAGGGCATAACGGGAGAACGGAGCGGCGCCCAGGGGTAATAGTAAGTGCAGTGAGATCCCTGGGCGCTGCTCTCCATGGCAGCATACTTAGTTCACAATGTTTTTCAAGGTGAAAGGTCCTCTTTAAATTGTACTGTAAAAACCATTCCCCGAACTCGAGCACAGCCTAGTATCAGAGAACATGGCGTGCGCTGAGAGCATGTTCACTCAGCAGCACAGGGGAGAAGGAAGCAGTCTCTCCCTCCCCCCTGTGCCGCTGTCACCAATGAGAAGACAGAGGGGAAGACGAGGGGATGGGCTGTGGCCACTGCGCCACCAATGAAGATAACTCACCCATTAATTCAAATACAGAAGGCGGGTGCCGGCTGCAAAATCATATAACTGCGGCAGTTAACCCCTCGGGTGCCTATATGATTCTGGAGCCGGCACCCGCCTCCTGTATTTTAATTAATGGGTGAGTTATCCTCATTGGTGGCACAGTGCGCCCCACCCAACCCCCCGCAGTTTTAAAGTCATTGGTGGCAGTGGCCACAGGGTCCCCTCCCCTCCTCCTCATTGGTGGCCGTGGAAGTTGTGATCAGAGCCCCAGCTGTGTAATCCTGGGGCTCTGATCGGTTACCATGGCAGCCAGGACGCTACTGAAGACCTGGCTGCCATGGTAAGCTCCCTGCTGCTGTGCGCACAGGGCAGCAGGGAGAGTATGAAGTCCTATTCACCCTAAGGCCTCTTGCACACGACTGTATGTCCTCCGAGATATATGGTCCGTGAGCAGGCCATATGTCCCGGAGCGGCATTGATCGTGCGCACGGGAGCACACAGCATCACAGATTACAGTGATGCTCTGCATGTCGGGCCGCCCGCGGGTCTATTGTCCAACGCATCATCTTATGAGTGCAGGACAATAGTCCCGCGGGCTGCCTGACGTGCACAGCATTATTGTAATCTATGATGCTGTGCGCTCCCGTGCGCATGATCAATGCCGCTCCGGGACATATGCCCTGCTCACGGACCGTATATCTCGAACGGCATAAGGTCGTGTGCAAGAGGCCTAATAGAGCTCTATTAGGGTAATTAGGACAAAGGATTAAAAGATCCCCTAAGTGGGCTAAAAGTTAGTAAATAAAAAGTAAACAAAAAAACCCACAACCACCAAAATATTAACCCTTTCTACCCCGGGTCAGTTTTCACCCTCCTGCCCAGGACATTTTTTTGCAAATCTGACATGTGTTACTCTATGTGGTAATAACTTTGTTACACTTTTACTTATCCAAGCCATTCTGAGATTGTTTTCTCGTGACACGTTGCACCTTTATTTATAAAAAAAAATACCAAATTTAACAAAAATTTAGGAAATTTTCAAAATTTCAGTTTCTCTGCTTTCAAAACAGAACGTGATACCTCATAAAATATGTATTACTTAACATTCCCCATATGTCTACTTTATGTTGGCATCATTTTGTAAATGTCATTTCATTTTTTTAGGACATTAGAAGGGTTAGAATTTTAGAAGCAATTCTTAAAATGTTTAAGAAAATTTCCAAAACCCACTTTTTAAGGACCAGTTCAAGTCTGAAGTCACTTTGGGGGCTTACATGGTGAACCTCCCCCCATAAATGACCCCATTGTAGAAACTACACCCAAAACTGATTTTTAAAACTTTATTAACCCTTTAGGTGTTCCACAAGAATTAAAGGAAAATGGAGTTGAAATTTCTAAATTTCACTTTTTTGGGCAGATTTTCCCTTTTGATCTATTTTTTCTTTAACACATCAATGGATAACAGCCAAACAAAACTCAATATTTATTACCCTGATTCTGCGGTTTACAGAAACACCCCACATGTAGTCGTAAACTGATGTAAGGGCACACGGCAGGGCGCAGAAGAAAAGGAGCGCCATTTGGTTTTTGGAAGGCAGATTTTGCTAGACTGGTTTTTAGATGCTATGTCCCATTTGAAAACCCCCCTGATGCACCTTTACAGTAGAAACTCCCAAAAAGTGACCACATTTTGGAAACTAGGGGATAAGGTGCCAGTTTTATTGGTACTATTTTGGGGTACATATGATTTTTAATTGCTCTATATTACGTTTTTTGTGAGGCAAGGTAACCAAAAACTGGATGTTTTGGCACCGTTTTTATTTTTTTAAACATTCATCTGACAGGGTAGATCATGTGCTATTTTTATAGAACAGGTTGTTACGGACGCAATGATATCAAATATGTCTACTTTTTTTGTTTCAGTTTTACACAGGGGCGTAGCTAAAGGCTCATGAGCCCCAGTGTAAGAGTTCAGCGCTGGTGCACCTAGCTTTTCTGCTGCCCGGGGCAAATATTAAAACGCCCCCCCCCACCCCCCCATACCAAATTCTCAACCTAACCCCTTCCCTCCAGTCTTACTGTTAAAGGGGTTGTCCTCTTTTTACTACTGATGACCTATCCTCAGGATAGGTCATCAATATCAGATCGGCCGGGGTCCTCCAGCACCCCCCAACGATCAGCTGTTTGAAGAGAGGGCAGCGCTCATATAAGAGCTGCTTTCTCTGTTCTGTTCACCTGCTCGCCGTAGCATTTGCAGTGATGAGCAGGTAAACAGAGCAGAGAAGGCAGCGCTTATAAAAAAAAAAAAAGCGGACAACCCCTTTAAAGACATACTTGGATAACATTACATACAGCGCTACAGAACATACAGGGTAATACAGCACCACATACCTCTTACATCCAGTGACTTCTCTTCTCTGATGTAGATATTCTCTTTCCTCTTCTTCTCCTGTCAGACCAGACCGCCATGGTGACTTTCTGCTTCTTAGTATATTAGTTACAGAACTTTTCACTATACTGTGATTAAAGGGATTGTCCAGAGTCCGATATTAATGGCCTATCCTCAGGATAGGTCATCAATATCAGATCGGCAGGGGTCTAACTCCCAGCGCTCCCGCTGATCAGCTGTCTAAAGAGACTGCAACGCTGGTAGGAGCGCTGTGTTCTCTTCACTGTTTACCTGCTCACCGTCGGCAGCACAGCGGCCACCAGGTGGAATTACAGCGCCTCCGTCCTGTTCACTTGAATGGGAAGGAACAGTTGTAGTTACACTCCGTCCCATGCAAGTGAATGGGGCGGAGGAGCTGTAATTCCACCTGCTGACGCTGCAATGTAGATGGCGAGCAGGTAAACAGTGAAGAGAACGCAGCGCTCATAAAAGCGTTGCGGTCTCTTCGGACGGCTGATCTTTGGGGATGCTGTGAGTTGGACCCTCGCCGACAACCCCTTTATTAAGGTTTATGTGAAACTGGATACATTTAGCAGCTCCACTTTGGAATTTTAAAAATGTTTTGCCGAAACCCGGGATCGAACCAGGGACCTTTAGATCTTCAGTCTAACGCTCTCCCAACTGAGCTATTTCGGCTGGGTGAGCAGGGTTGTGAAAGGTTAATTTTCAGTGGTGTGCTACTAAGCACTGACTGTAAAGATTATCTCCACAATCACTATGTGAGCAGTGGGGGAGTCCGACCTCTGGGACTCCAACTGATAAGCAGGGGCAGGGGTCACATTTCTTGCCAAATCGCTGCAGCCCCTTCACTGTTCTTCCAGACGTAGCAGTGATACCCATTCACAGTGTGGGTCCAGGGGGTTTTGATGGCCTATTGTAAGCGGAAGCCATTCATGGATATTCCTGGAAGCACTGTTATATTTTACAGCTGACACTCTGCTCTTTAATCTCTCAGGTGCTGCCGTCAGTAGCCACTGTGGCATCTAAGTAGTTAGACTGAGGGAAATGGCTCCCTCTGCCACCCCAGTAGTGTCCTCGTGACATGGTCATGGGGTTTTATTGGGTTTCCATAGCAACATAGAGTCTAATTGGCTGCCTGGCAGTTTTACACTGACAGGCATAATACTATTCAATATAGAAGCATTGCAATATATTATTGAAGTGATTAAAGTCCTGGCTTTTAATATTGATGACCTATTCTCAGGATAGGTCATCAATATCAGATTGGCTGGGATCCGCCGATCAGCTGTATGACGAGATGGCATGCGCAGCACCCACGTGCCGTCTCCCGTCTCTCTTCCTGTTCACTGCTGCTGTCTATGGCACAGCAATGGTGAACAGGGAGTGAGATGGCACATGGACACTGTGCATGCTATGTCTACCCAGCCGAAATAGCTCAGTTGGGAGAGCGTTAGACTGAAGATCTAAAGGTCCCTGGTTCGATCCCGGGTTTCGGCAAGTTGGAGGGGACAACATGTTTTTTTTAAGGGTAAATCAGAGAAGGCTGTGCCCATACCTGCAAAAATGTTGGACAAAATAGCGTAGCATGGTGCTCTATTTTGCCCGGTAAAATACTAGGTTTTCTAATGGAAACTTGAGGGATCCCATTACAGTCAACTGGGCACCGTTTAGTTCCGTCACTTGATGCTCTAGCGCTTCCGTTATTTTAATTCCTCTGCTCTTATAATGGAGCAGAACTATGGACTATGAAAAGCTGTTGTGACCCCAGCCTAAAAAGTAATGAAATATCATATATAATACAGTAAAAGTCCCAATATAAGGGCTCATGCACACGAACGTATGTACTTTGCGGTCTGCAAAACATGGATCCGCAAAAAAACGGATTACGTCCGTTTTACATCCGTTTTTTTGGTGTGGATCCATTGTAACAATGCCTGTCCTTGTCCGCAAAACGGACAAAAATAAGACATGTTCTATTTTTTTGCGGAATGGACTTGCGGACATACGGATACAAAATGTGTTGTTTTTTTAAGGCCTCATTAAAATGATTGGTTCCACGTACGGGCCACAAAAAAACGGAACGGACACGGAAAAAAAAATACGTATGTGTGCATGAGCCCTAAATGATGGACTTTGAGTAAGTGGCATTATATATCTCATACTCTTGTAAGTGCCCTCTGTAGGGAGTGAATGCCCAGGAGGCTTGGCAACCATTTGCCTTCCCAGCTGAGTGACCACCATGTAAATGCATGTAGGTATACTCTTAAAGGGGTTATCCAGCTATTGATAGGATAGGTCATCATTATCCGATCAGTGGGGGTCCGACACCTTGCACTCCTGCTGATCAGCTATTACGGGGAGCTCTAAGCATCTCTCCCAAGCACATAGCTCAGATGTGACAGATGTACGGTGACGTTACATGGCCTAGGAATAGGCCACAGAGCTCATAGAGTGCCCGACAGCTGATCGGCGGGGGTCCTAGGTGTCAGACCCCTGCTGATCTGATATTGATGACCTATCCTGAGGATAGGTCATCAATATTAAAAGCCCAGACAACCCCTTTAAATGGGTATTCCCACCTGGGACATAGATGTGATATAGCTAGCATATGCTGTGACGAACCGCACCTTGCAGCCCTGCATGATGCCAGGATCACGCGATACGGTCTCGTCACTTTTACCAAGATGTGACGTTTAGCACTGCCTGGGAGTGCATAAGGTCAGCCTGGCACAGTTTTACACCTACACCTGCTGTCCAGGCTCGCACACGGAGACACGGGGAGTGAGAGTGCGTGGCCCGTTCAACCTTCAGCGTGACACAACACTCGTTCACAACCTTTCACCCCCCCAAGTGAAACACAGCCCCTCCACCACCATAGACTGCCACCAATTCCTCATTAGATATAAGCCCGGTCCGTTAACAGGATTATATCGGGCCAGAAAGCAGCCCAGGTAGCATGTAATGTTATGCCGAGACACGGACATGTGGGATTCGTGGATTGAAATACAAGAACAGTGCAAGATTAAATATGGTAACAGAATCTATGGCCATCATCACACAGCATACTTATAAGGTAGCGTGGCCGAGCGGTCTAAGGCGCTGGATTTAGGCTCCAGTCTCTCTGGAGGCGTGGGTTCGAATCCCACCGCTGCCAACTCTTTTTAAGCATATCTTTACCTTGTGCCTTGGCGTTAAAATACACTGGAAGTGTAATATTGTTGTTACTGGTTTACAGAATTTTAGAAAAATCTGGTAAATTAAAATATGAAAAAATAAGCATACACTCCAGACCCCCCCAGTCAGACCTCCAGATCCCCTATAGACCTCTCCAGACCCCCATTAGACCTCTCCAGACCCCCCTTTAGATCTCCATATCAGACCTCAGATCAGACTGTAAAATAATAAAGTAACTTAGGCTACTTTCACACTTGCGGCAGAGAGATCCGGCAAGCAGTTCCGTCGCCGGAACTGCCTGCCGGATCAGGCAAAATGTATGCTAACTGATGGCATTAGTAAGACTGATCAGGATCCTGATCAGTCTTAAAAATGCCTGATCAGTCGAAAAAATGCATTGAAATGCCGGATCCGTCTTTCCGGTGTCATCCGGCAAAAACGGATCCGGCATTTATTTTTTCACCTTTTTTTCAGTCTGCGCATGCGCATACCGGAAGGACGGATCCGGCATTCCGGTATTCTGAATGCCGGATCCGGCACTAATACATTCCTATGGGAAAAAATGCCTGATCCGGCATTCAGGCAAGTCTTCAGTTTTTTTAGCCGGAGATAAAACCGTAGCATGCTACGGTTTTCTCTTTTGCCTGATCAGTCAAAACGACTGAACTGAAGACATCCTGATGCATCCTGAACGGATTACTCTCCATTCAGAATGCATGGGGACATACCTGATCAGTTCTTTTCCGGTATAGAGCCCCTGTGACGGAACTCTATGCCGGAAAAGAACAACGCAAGTGTGAAAGTAGCCTTAGCTCTCCTGTCGCCACTCTCCCTGTCCTGGCTGTCTTCTCGCTGCGGTCACCTGACCTCTTGTAGCGCTAGGTCACAGTGCGCTCTGTACGTCCTGACGCTGCAGGCAGCCAGGACACAGCAGCGCGGGCCCTGAGAAGAGCGAGCAGGAGGAGGGCTAAGTAATGGACAGCGCTCACAGCGCTTCTCTCCCCCTCCTCCTGCAGACTAGTGAGCGCTTTCATTATGGAGGTGCTCACTAGTATTCCCTTTATAAGATGCACTGCACCGCTGCGACCCCTATAATTGTGCCAGTGGTTTTACATAATAAAGCATTTTTGAAAAAATAATTACCATATGTTTTTGTGTCTCCATTTTCTGAACGCCATATTTTTTTTATTTTTCTGCCAATCATCTTGTGCAGGGGCTAGTTTTTTTTCAGAAAGAGTTGACGTTTTTATTGGTACCATTTTTGGGTACATACCTGTATGACTTTATGGGGTATGGTGACCAAAACAACAAAAAAAATTGTTGTTTTGGCACAGTTTTTATTTATTTTTACAGCGTTCACCTAGGGGTTAGGTCATGTGACTTTTTTATAGAGCAGATTGTTATGGACGTGGCGATACCTAATATATATACTTTTTCTTATTTATTTAGGTTTTAGACAATAATAGCATTTTTGAAACAAAGAAAATAATGTTTTAGTGTCTCCATAGTCTGAGAGCCATAGCTGTTATTTTTTGACCGATTGTCTTGGGTAGGGTCTCATTTTTTGCAGGATGAGGTGACGGTTTGATTGTTTCTATTTTGGAGGACATACGCCTTTTTGATCACTTGGTGTTGCAATTTTTGCGATGTAAGGTGACAAAAAATGGCTTTTTTGGCACTGTTTTTATTTATTTTATTTTTTTTAAAACTTTCAATTTTTATTGATTTTTCAACATAAGAAAATCAAACAGTAAATATGTCATTTGCATAAGCCAGAACAATGTTAAGATTTGCAAGTACAACTTTGACATTTATATTGTGATGTTACATATTTAAGCCAACAAAAGAATACCAGCTAATAAATGTCACTTGTATAATCCAGCAACTATCACTTAATATATGTTAAGCATATTGATGACATATACAACAAATTGTAACATAGTCAATTCAAGAACAAGACTAATAGATTGAATCCAGAACTTGTGATCCATTTCTAAGATATATTTTATTCTATACTTTAGTGTACCGCTATATATGCTTACCCTATACCGTAATCCATCCACCGTCCTCCATCCACCGCTCTCTCCCGCTATGTATGTATACCACAGTATCAGTCTCTACAGAGCTACAGAGTGAATCTTAACTGCAAACGGGCATGAGCTCCACAATTCCCATCTTTTGTGAGCCCTTAAGCGTTCAGAGTAAGAATCTGCATATATATATTCATGTTGCATATACTGGTTAACTAGTGAGATCACATCAGGCACCTGAGGAGTAATGGGCAGCTTCCATGAGGTTGCAATAAGCTTCCTTGCAGCTGAGAGAATGCCCATCATAACCGGTCTATGGGAGTGAGGTAAATCTCCTATTCCGATGGATAACACAGCTAATGGAGGGTCGAGGGGGATCTGGAAGCCCGCCACTGTCGAGATAAGGTCAAAAATCTTCCTCCAAAAAGGGAGAATAATAGGGCATGACCACCACATATGTGATAAGCTTCCCTTTTCCCCACAATTCCTCCAGCAGTTTGCACTATATTCAGGATCCATGTGTGCTATGCGGGCCGGCGTCAAGTACCATCTAAGTTGTATTTTCCTATTTTGTTCAATGTGATTAATACATTTGGCAGTAGCTATCGTCCAGTGGAAAGCATCCCTCCACTCCCCGACCGACCAAGAGCTTTCAAATTCTTCTTCCCATTTCACCATAAAGTTAAGCTTTGTTTCTAAAGTAGGGTCAAGTGCATGATATGCAGTAGCAAGGCCTTTCCCCTGACCTGTCGTACCAGTAAAGTATTTACCAAAAGGGGTCGTTTCATTCATTGAAATAGTGGGAAGTCTCGTTCTGTGCAGCATATGCCTAACTTGTAGGTACTGATAAAAACAAGTGTTAGGTATACCATAATTCTGATGTAAGGTCTCAAATGTTTTCATAGTATCACCTTCATACAACTGATCCAGACGTGTGATACCTGCCTTCTCCCATTTATCTAAGGAGAGATCAGGGACCCCATATGTAAGCGCAACCAGTAGGATCTCAGATCTCTTAGGTGTGAAAAGCAACCCTTTCTCTATATAATTGGACCAGGTCCAAACTGCCGCTTGCATAGTCAAGAGAGGGGGTGTAGATTTAGGCGCTTCTAGGGAAAGGGCGGCAAGAAAGCCTGGGAGAGAACCCAGTTTTGTGTAGGTGGATTCTAATTCATGCCATCTCTGTAGCGAGGAAGGCGCCCACCACTCTTTAGTCTGCTCAATGAGGTTCGCCTTATAATAACGAATGAGGTCTGGGACTCCAAGGCCCCCTTCTCTCAGTTTTGGGTATAGGGCTCGACGGTCCACCCTAGGTGCTTTGTTACCCCATATAAATTTTATAAGGTCCGACTGCAATATTTTTAATATTTTTTGTGGAATGATAAGAGGAATACATCTAAGTTTATAGAGGATCTTAGGAAGAATCATCATTTTGACCGCATTAATTCTGGCCAGCCATGACATAAACAGTTTAGAATACTCGGCATAGTCTGTTAGTAATTCTTTTCTCAGGGAGTCGAGATTGCTTCTCACCAAATTTTGTATACGAGGTGTTAATAGTATGCCCAGGTAAACTATGCCATCCTCTGCCCACTGAAATGGAGCCCTCGCCAGAATTTCCCTTTTGAGAGGTTCTTGGATCGCAAATGGGAGAATATGCGATTTTGTAACATTAAGTTTATAGAAGGAGGCTTGAGCATATTCATTTAAGACTTCCATAACGTTTGGGAGAGATATCTCTGGGTTCATAAGTGATAACAGGACATCATCTGCGTATAATCCTATTTTGTGTGATGTATTACCCACATGTATACCTAAAATACCTGGGTCCAAGCGGATTCTTTCTGCCAGGGGCTCCATCACTAGTGCAAAAACCAACGGTGACAACGGGCAGCCTTGTCTGGTACCGTTCGTTATATCAAAGCTTTTGGAATAAAAGCCAGATGCTAAAACTCGAGCTGATGGCAGAGAATATAGATTTAAGATAGCCGATAGAATAGGTCCCCGGAACCCAAAATGATTTAACACCTCCGTCAGAAACCCCCAGTGCACCCTATCGAAAGCTTTTTCAGCGTCAAGCGATATAAATATTGTGGGTGCACTGGAGGAATCCGCTATTTGGAGCAGATCAATTACTCTACGAGTTCCATCCCTACATTGGCGGCCAGGGATGAAACCAACTTGGTCAGTGGACACTAATTTAGGAAGAAGGGGCTGTAACCTTAGGGCCAGTAGTTTAGAGAATAATTTTAAGTCATTATTTAATAAAGATATGGGTCGGAAATTTGCTGGAGTATCATGAGGTTTCCCTGGTTTAGGGATTGTTGTGATAATAGCACACAACATCTCTTTGGGTATAGCACCCGGAAGCAGAAATGTATTAAAAAGCCGCGTAATGTATGGTAACAGGTTTACTTTAAAGGATTTATAATAGTCCCCCGAAAAGCCATCTGGGCCTGGAGCTTTGTGCAGTTTTAATGATTTAATAGCTATATCTACTTCTCGTTCTGAAAAGGGGGCATTGAGTAATTCCAAATCTTGGGAGGCAATACTTGGGAGAGATACTGATTTTAAGAAATTCTGTATGGTATGTGAGGTAGGTTGTGGGGTGCCATCGTCATTTTTCAAATTATAAAGGGAACTATAGTAATCCGCAAACGCATCCGCAATATCAATCGGGTGTGTAGTCATCTTTCCATTATTTTGCTTCATTGAGTCTATACGGGAGGCTACTTCCCTTTTTTTCAGCCTGCGGGCTAGCATAGCTCCGGCTCTATCTCCTAAGTGATACCATTTTGCCTTTGACCTGGTTAGGGCCTTTTCAAATTTGCAAAGCAAGAGAGAGCGTAATTGAAAGCGCAAGTCTGTGATTTGGGCTGATAGTGTATCTGTAGGTGTCTCCTTAAATCGCATTTCTGCCTCCACTATTTGAGCTAAAATATCTTGCATCCGTTTATCTCTTTGCTTTTTAAGTTTGGACGCAGTCTGAATGAAAAGGCCTCTCATGAAACTTTTATGGGCGCACCATAATGTGGAGACACTAATATCTGGCGTGTCATTAAGAACAAAATATTCGTCCAAAGCTTTAGAGAATATTTGGTGCCGATTCTCATCCCTCAGCAAAAATGAGTTAAGGCGCCAAAGCGGTGGGTTAGGATTAGGATAATTATCTGAGATGTGTAGGTGGATTGGAGCGTGATCAGACCATGTGATATTACCTATTGCTGTGTGAGTGGTTTTATGAAGAAGGTCTTTGGAAATAAGGAAATAGTCGATTCTAGATTGGGAGATATGAACCTGGGACATAAAGGTATAATCCCTTTCTGTCGCATGTTGGTACCTCCATATATCATGTAGGGGAGTAGTTTTGAGAAGCTTACCCAACGCAGGCCGATGACCCCCCGTTTTCTTGGAACAATCCATCAAAGGATCAATGGGCAGGTTAAAATCCCCTCCTAGAATGATGGAACCCCTGGCAAAATTCAGCAACTTCTTAAAGAACCTCGTAAGGAAAGAAATTTGGTGAGAATTAGGTACATAGACATTAGCTATGGTGTATTCAGCATGATTGATAGAGCAAAGGAGAATAATATATCGTCCCGCCTGATCAATAATAGTTTGATGTGCTTTAAATTGGACCGAACGCCTAACTCCTATAAGAACCCCAGCTTTTTTAGCTTCTGCTGATGCAAAATAAAGATGCGGGTAGTGCCTATTTGAACACTTACCAACATCTTTGGTCAGCAAATGAGTTTCTTGAGCTAGCACTATATCACACTTAGTCTTATTCGCATCATTCCACAGTGCAGAGCGCTTGTAGGGGGAATTTAGCCCCTTTACATTTATAGACATTAGGTGTAGTACCATTGTGGGTTTGTGGGGACAAGTGAGTACTTAGCGTTAAACTGGAGAGAACGGCGGATTTCAGACGGCGAGACGGACACAGCAGATTCGGGATCACATTGATTCTGGAAGAAACAACAGAAGTTAACGAGATCACAAAGTGAAACTAGGCAAACATGCCTATATTGGTACAAAAACCAAAGGAAAGCGCCCATGAGTTTTCAGGAGCGCAAAGGTTTTCAAATTAAACAGAAAGATCCTGACAGGATCACCTTAGTTTATAAGAACCATGAGTGATTTTGAGGTTAGAGTATTCAGAAAAGATAATAGATTTGGCATAGCAACTACAACAGTAGAAGTGTTATCCATTCCAGCTCACTTTATAGACAGAAAAGAAGGAATATTAGGCAGTTTATGTAAGGGTTAATGAAAGATCGAATATAGAATAGAAGGACGTAGATGTCCCAGTTTAGGATACATGAGAGTTCCCACATCATAAGAAAATTTTTATATTAGAAAATATTCATGTTATCTCCTCATCGGGTTGTTTAGGGGACAACCGATCATTCTTTCTTTTATTACTTTTCCCATGCCTGCCAGCTTGTGCAGTGGACCACGGGATCGGGGCTGGTATTACTGGAAAAGCCTGTAGATTTTGGACACTGCACCAATCTTCAATGGAGATCATGGGGTCTCCCAGTGCTGATAAAAGTTCCGTAAGGTCCTCATATCGACGGATAGAGAATCTTTTCCCCGCCACCGTGGTAGAGAGTCCAAACGGGAACATCCAGCGGTATAATATTTTCCTATTTCGCAGCAAATCTGTGAGAGGTTTCAGTTGTTTCCTTTTGTGCAGAGTTATAGGGGCAAGGTCTTGGAATAGCACAAGTTGGTGATCTTCAAAAGACCAAGAGGGGGATACCCTAGCCTTCCCCAGCATATCTTCCTTGACTCTGAAGTCCAGAAATCTACAAATAATGTCCCTGGGGGGATCATTAGGGTTAGGTCTTGGTCTTAGTGCTCTGTGTGCTCTCTCAATTTCAATGGAGAGGGGGTAGTGGTCTCCTAATAAAGATATGGCAATCTGTTTCACCGTTGAAAGTAGAGATTCTGCAGTATACGTTTCAGGAAGGCCACGGATTCTTAAATTATTGCGCCTATTACGATTATCTTGGTCCTCCATTTGGATGTATATCTGGTTCAGATGATCTTGACATGTTTGAAAATGAGTGGCAACTTCTCTGGAATGATTGCAGAGTTCTGCTGTGGTGTCCTCTAAACTATCCACACGGTGACCAATATGGCGTAGGTCTTGTTTAATTTCTTGTAAATTCTGTGCTAGAGGCGACAGAGCATTGGTAAGGGTTTGCTGAAAAAAGTCCCTTGATAAAGGGAGATCCGTCTGTGCTGCAGCTTGTGGTTCATCCTGCATTGTGTCACTTAAGGATAAAGGTTGATTCACATGAGCAGATGTTTCAGCATTTGCAGACGCTTTTGTAATAAATTTCTCTATATTGCCTTTGCCATGCGGAGTTTTCTGAGGCATGTTAGCATCCCTAGAAACAGGTTGGCCGTATTTAACCATTGCAAGATAGGTGGTTTAAGTCCTTTAGAAGCTGGAGAAATCACTTAAAGATGCTATGCCTTTGCGTGCAGCATTTCCTCACATATGCTATAAAGGTGTCCAGACAGGATAGATCATAATTAATGATCTGAAAACATTGAGCCTATGGCTCTAATACGTAGGATAGATAGACCCCCTCTCAACAGGTAAAAGGAGGGACATTTGAAAACATTAGGACTCAGTCCTCACAGTAAATCGATCCAGAGTTAACTGGGGAGACCAGATGCTTTATGTGCTAGTGGCACTTCACCTTTAATGGCGCTGGGTCCTCTAGTATGAATTGAAAAGACACAGTACCTTCAATATGCAAAGCCTGAGGGGCAATGAACAGCAGGCTTCCTTTCACCTCAGAGGGCCTCAGCTCCGATCAATGCAGAGTAGGTCTCTAATCCTCCACCGGAGATGCTCCCTGTTAAGATGGCGCCGTACTTCAGACGGCTCTGCCACGCGCTGCTAACGTTCGGCACAACGGGACTCTCACTCCACACTGCGCAGGCTTCTTATTTGCAGCGGGATCCCATCCAGGGAAGCTCCGGTCTTTACCTCTCCCTGTAGTTATTCGCTGGGAGGTATGTAAAATCTATGTCCCGGCCTGTGTGTTAGATCCGGGCGCCGCCTGTTAACTAGGCCCCGATCACATCTCCGGTTCACCGGCACCTAGAGAGCTCCAGGTAGGGTCAAATCGCAGCTGGCAGGTTAAAGCCTTCCAAAATGAGGGATTTGTGGCAGTATAGGGCAGTTTCCTGACAGGATGGTGGTGGATGCAGGGTCAAGTGGACAGAGCTCCCTCACCACACGTCTCTTCCTGTCCGCGGCAAGCCACGCCCCCCCTATTTTTATTTTTTTACGGTGTTCAGCTGAGGGGTTAGATCATGTGATTTTTTTAATAGAGCTGGTTGTTACGGACGCGGCAATACCTAATATGTATACTTTTTTTTATTTATGTCACTTTAGCACATTAATAGCATTTTTGAAACAAAAAAATATTTTAATGTCTCCATGCTCTGAGAGCTATAGATTTTGAATTTTGGAGCGATTTTCCTAAGTAGGGGCTCATTTTTTGTGGGATGAGGTGACGGTTTTATTGGTACCATTTTGTGGGACATAGGCCTTTTTGATCGCTTGGTGTTGCACTTTTTGTGATGTAACGTGACAAAAATGGCTTTTTTTGACACAGTTTTTATTTAAATTTTTTGGGTGTTTATCGGACAGGGTGAATCATGTAATATATTTCTAGAGCCTAATATGTGTGATTTTTTTTCTATTTTTTATTATAAAATCAGGGTAAAGGGGCGTTTTTTTATTTTTTCATTTGAAACATTTTTCTTTATTATTTTATTTGCTTTTTTTAATTTTTATTTCTGTCCCACTCTGGTACTTCAACTTTTAAGGGTCTGATACCCTCTGCAATGCATTACAATACATCTTTATTGTAATGCATTGCCTGTTAGTGTATTACACTGAGTAATACACTAAGGCCCCTTTCACACGGGTGAGTATTCCGCGCAGGTGCAATGCGTGAGTAGAATTAATTTCTATGGGGCTGTGCACATGAGCGGTGATTTTCACGCATCACTAGTGTGTTACGTGAAAATCGCAGCATGCTCTATATTCTGCGTTTTTCACGCAACGCAGGGCCCATAGAAGTGAATGGGGCCGCGTGAAAATCGCAAGCATCCTCAAGCAAGTGCGGATGCGGTACGATTTTCACGCATGGTTGCTAGGTGACGATCGGCGGATACAGCAAGGGCCCGTCTATCAGGGACTGCCGGGCCCTTCCGTGATCGGGCGCGCACCGGTCCGTTGCCCGCCCGATCACCATGGAAGTAATAGTACATCAAAATGCGGCAAGTCACTTGCAGCCATGACGTACTATTACGTCATGTGTCGGGAAGGGGTTAACCACCTCAGCCCCCAGTGCTTAAACACCCTGAAAGACCAGGCCACTTTTTACACTTCTGACCTACACTACTTTCACCGTTTATTGCTCGGTCATGCAACTTACCACCCAAATGAATTTTACCTCCTTTTCTTCTCACTAATAGAGCTTTCATTTGGTGGTATTTCATTGCTGCTGACATTTTTACTTTTTTTGTTATTAATCGAAATTTAACGATTTTTTTGCAAAAAAATGACATTTTTCACTTTCAGTAGTAAAATTTTGCAAAAAAAAACGACATCCATATAGAAATTTTGCTCTAAATTTATAGTTCTACATGTCTTTGATAAAAAAAAAATGTTTGGGTAAAAAAAAAATGGTTTGGGTAAAAGTTATAGCGTTTACAAACTATGGTACAAAAATGTGAATTTCCGCTTTTTGAAGCAGCTCTGACTTTCTGAGCACCTGTCATGTTTCCTGAGGTTCTACAATGCCCAGACAGTACAAACACCCCACAAATGACCCCATTTCTGAAAGTACACACCCTAAGGTATTCGCTGATGGGCATAGTGAGTTCATAGAACTTTTTATTTTTTGTCACAAGTTAGCGGAAAATTATGATTTTTTTTTTTTTTTTCTTACAAAGTCTCATATTCCACTAACTTGTGACAAAAAATAAAAAGTTTTATGAACTCACTATGCCCATCAGCGAATACCTTGGGGTCTCTTCTTTCCAAAATGGGGTCACTTGTGGGGTAGTTATACTGCCCTGGCATTCTAGGGGCCCAAATGTGTGGTAAGGAGTTTGAAATCAAATTCTGTAAAAAATGACCTGTGAAATCCGAAAGGTGCTCTTTGGAATATGGGCCCCTTTGCCCACCTAGGCTGCAAAAAAGTGTCACACATCTGGTATCTCCGTACTCAGGAGAAGGTGGGGAATGTGTTTTGGGGTGTCATTTTATATATACCCATGCTGGGTGAGAGAAATATCTTGGCAAAAGACAACTTTTCCCATTTTTTTATACAAAGTTGTCATTTGACCAAGATATTTATCTCACCCAGCATGGGTATATGTAAAAAGACACCCCAAAACACATTCCTCAACTTCTCCTGAGTACGGGGATACCAGATGTGTGACACTTTTTTGCAGCCTAGGTGGGCAAAGGGGCCCATATTCCAAAGAGCACCTTTCGGATTTCACTCCTCATTTTTTCCTGAATTTGATTTCAAACTCCTTACCACACATTTGGGCCCCTAGAATACCAGGGCAGTATAACTACCCCACAAGTGACCCCATTTTGGAAAGAAGACACCCCAAGGTATTCCGTGAGGGGCATGGCGAGTTCCTAGAATTTTTTATTTTTTGTCACAAGTTAGTGGAAAATGATGATTTGTTTTTTAATTTTTTTTTTCATACAAAGTCTCATATTCCACAAACTTGTGACAAAAAATAAAAACTTCCATGAACTCACTATGCCCATCAGCGAATACCTTGGGGTCTCTTCTTTCCAAAATGGGGTCACTTGTGGGGTAGTTATACTGCCCTGGCATTCTAGGGGCCCAAATGTGTGGTAAGTAGGTAAATGACCTGTGAAATCCGAAAGGTGCTCTTTGGAATGTGGGCCCCTTTGCCCACCTAGGCTGCAAAAAAGTGTCACACATCTGGTATCTCTGTATTCAGGAGAAGTTGAGGAATGTGTTTTGGGGTGTCTTTTTACATATACCCATGCTGGGTGAGATAAATATCTTGGTCAAATGCCAACTTTGTATAAAAAAAATGGGAAAAGTTGTCTTTTGCCAAGATATTTCTCTCACCCAGCATGGGTATATGTAAAATGACACCCCAAAACACATTCCCCAACTTCTCCCGATTACGGAGATACCAGATGTGTGACACTTTTTTGCAGCCTAGGTGGGCAAAGGGGCCCATATTCAAAAGAGCACCTTTCGGATTTCACAGGTCATTTTTTACAGAATTTGATTTCAAACTCCTTACCACACATTTGGGCCCCTAGAATGCCAGGGCAGTATAACTACCCCACAAGTGACCCCATTTTGGAAAGAAGAGACCCCAAGGTATTCGCTGATGGGCATAGTGAGTTCATGGAACTTTTTATTTTTTGTCACAAGTTAGTGGAATATGAGACTTTGTATGAAAAAAAAAATAAAAAAAAAAATAAGCATTTTCCACTAACTTGTGACAAAAAATAAAAAATTCTAGGAACTCGCCATGCCCCTCACGGAATACCTTGGGGTGTCTTCTTTCCAAAATGGGGTCACTTGTGGGGTAGTTATACTGCCCTGGCATTTTCCAGGGGCCCTAATGTGTGGTAAGTAGGTAAATGACCTGTGAAATCCTAAAGGTGCTCTTTGGAATATGGGCCCCTTTGCCCACCTAGGCTGCAAAAAAGTGTCACACATGTGGTATCGCCGTATTCAGGAGAAGTTGGGGAATGTGTTTTGGGGTGTCATTTTACATATACCCATGCTGGGTGAGAGAAATATCTTGGCAAAAGACAACTTTTCCCATTTTTTTATACAAAGTTGGCATTTGACCAAGATATTTCTCTCACCCAGCATGGGTATATGTAAAATGACACCCCAAAACACATTCCCCAACTTCTCCTGAGTACGGCGATACCAGATGTGTGACACTTTTTTGCAGCCTAGATGCGCAAAGGTGCCCAAATTCCTTTTAGGAGGGCATTTTTAGACATTTGGATACCAGACTTCTTCTCACGCTTTGGGGCCCCTAGAATGCCAGAGCAGTATAAATACCCCACATGTGACCCCATTTTGGAAAGAAGACACCCCAAGGTATTCAATGAGGGGCATGGCGAGTTCATAGAAATTTTTTTTTTTTGGCACAAGTTAGCGGAAATTGATATTTTTAATTTTTTTCTCACAAAGTCTCCCGTTCCGCTAACTTGGGACAAAAAATTCAATCTTTCATGGACTCAATATGCCCCTCACGGAATACCTGGGGGTGTCTTCTTTCCGAAATGGGGTCACATGTGGGGTATTTATACTGCCCTGGCATTCTAGGGGCCCTAAAGCGTGAGAAGAAGTCTGAAATATAAATGTCTAAAAAATTTTACGCATTTGGATTCCGTGAGGGGTATGGTGAGTTCATGTGAGATTTTATTTTTTGACACAAGTTAGTGGAATATGAGACTTTGTAAGAAAAAAAAAAAAAAATTCTGCTAACTTGGGCCAAAAAAATATCTGAATGGAGCCTTACAGAGGGTGATCAATGACAGGGGGGTGATCAATGACAGGGGGGTGATCAATGACAGGGGGGTGATCAGGGAGTCTATATGGGGTGATCACCACAGTCATTGATCATGCCCCTGTAAGGCTTCATTCAGACGTCCGGATGCGTTTTGCGGATCCGATCCATCTATCAGTGCATCCGTAAAAATCATGCGGACATCTGAATGGAGCTTTACAGGGGGGTAATCAATGACAGGGGGGTGATCAGGGAGTCTATATGGGGTGATCACCACAGTCATTGATCATGCCCCTGTAAGGCTTCATTCAGACGTCCGGATGCGTTTTGCGGATCGGATCCATCTATCAGTGCATCCGTAAAAATCATGCGGACATCTGAATGGAGCTTTACAGGGGGGTGATCAATGACAGGGGGGTGATCAGGGAGTCTATAGGGGGTGATCACCACAGTCATTGATCATGCCCCTGTAAGGCTTCATTCAGACGTCCGGATGCGTTTTGCGGATCGGATCCATCTATCAGTGCATCCGTAAAAATCATGCGGACATCTGAATGGAGCTTTACAGGGGGGTGATCAATGACAGGGGGGTGATCAGGGAGTCTATATGGGGTGATCACCACAGTCATTGATCATGCCCCTGTAAGGCTTCATTCAGACGTCCGGATGCGTTTTGCGGATCGGATCCATCTATCAGTGCATCCGTAAAAATCATGCGGACATCTGAATGGAGCTTTACAGGGGGGTGATCAGGGAGTCTATATGGGGTGATCACCACAGTCATTGATCATGCCCCTGTAAGGCTTCATTCAGACGTCCGGATGCGTTTTGAGGATCGGATCCATCTATCAGTGCATCCGTAAAAATCATGCGGACATCTGAATGGAGCTTTACAGGGGGGTGATCAGGGAGTCTATATGGGGTGATCACCACAGTCATTGATCATGCCCCTGTAAGGCTTCATTCAGACGTCCGGATGCGTTTTGCGGATCCATCTATCAGTGCATCCGTAAAAATCATGCGGACATCTGAATGGAGCTTTACAGCGGGGTGATCAATGACAGGGGGGTGATCAGGGAGTCTATATGGGGTGATCACCACAGTCATTGATCATGCCCCTGTAAGGCTTCATTCAGACGTCCGGATGCGTTTTGCGGATCGGATCCATCTATCAGTGCATCCGTAAAAATCATGCGGACATCTGAATGGAGCTTTACAGGGGGGTGATCAGGGAGTCTATATGGGGTGATCACCACAGTCATTGATCACCCCCCTGTAAGGCTTCATTCAGACGTCCGGATGCGTTTTGAGGATCGGATCCATCTATCAGTGCATCCGTAAAAATCATGCGGACATCTGAATGGAGCTTTACAGGGGGGTGATCAGGGAGTCTATATGGGGTGATCACCACAGTCATTGATCACGCCCCTGTAAGGCTTCATTCAGACGTCCGGATGCGTTTTGAGGATCGGATCCATCTATCAGTGCATCCGTAAAAATCATGCGGACATCTGAATGGAGCTTTACAGGGGGGTGATCAGGGAGTCTATATGGGGTGATCACCACAGTCATTGATCATGCCCCTGTAAGGCTTCATTCAGACGTCCGGATGCGTTTTGCGGATCGGATCCATCTATCAGTGCATCCGTAAAAATCATGCGGACATCTGAATGGAGCTTTACAGGGGGGTGATCAGGGAGTCTATATGGGGTGATCACCACAGTCATTGATCACCCCCCTGTAAGGCTTCATTCAGACGTCCGGATGCGTTTTGAGGATCGGATCCATCTATCAGTGCATCCGTAAAAATCATGCGGACATCTGAATGGAGCTTTACAGGGGGGTGATCAGGGAGTCTATATGGGGTGATCACCACAGTCATTGATCATGCCCCTGTAAGGCTTCATTCAGACGTCCGGATGCGTTTTGCGGATCGGATCCATCTATCAGTGCATCCGTAAAAATCATGCGGACATCTGAATGGAGCTTTACAGGGGGGTGATCAGGGAGTCTATATGGGGTGATCACCACAGTCATTGATCACCCCCCTGTAAGGCTTCATTCAGACGTCCGGATGCGTTTTGAGGATCGGATCCATCTATCAGTGCATCCGTAAAAATCATGCGGACATCTGAATGGAGCTTTACAGGGGGGTGATCAGGGAGTCTATATGGGGTGATCACCACAGTCATTGATCATGCCCCTGTAAGGCTTCATTCAGACGTCCGGATGCGTTTTGCGGATCGGATCCATCTATCAGTGCATCCGTAAAAATCATGCGGACATCTGAATGGAGCTTTACAGGGGGGTGATCAGGGAGTCTATATGGGGTGATCACCACAGTCATTGATCATGCCCCTGTAAGGCTTCATTCAGACGTCCGGATGCGTTTTGAGGATCGGATCCATCTATCAGTGCATCCGTAAAAATCATGCGGACGTCTGAATGGAGCTTTACAGGGGGTTGATCAATGACAGGGGTGTAATCAATGACAGGGGGGTGATCAGGGAGTCTATATGGGGTGATCACCACAGTCATTGATCATGCCCCTGTAAGGCTTCATTCAGACGTCCGGATGCGTTTTGAGGATCGGATCCATCTATCAGTGCATCCGTAAAAATCATGCGGACATCTGAATGGAGCTTTACAGGGGGGTAATCAATGACAGGGGGGTGATCAATGACAGGGGGGTGATCAGGGAGTCTATATGGGGTGATCAGGGGTGATCAGGGGCTAATAAGGGGTTAATAAGTGACGGGGGGGGGGTGTAGTGTAGTGTAGTGGTGCTTGGTGGGACTTTACTGAGCTACCTGTGTCCTCTGGTGGTCGATCCAAACAAAGGGGACCACCAGAGGACCAGGTAGCAGGTATATTAGACGCTGTTATCAAAACAGCGTCTAATATACCTGTTAGGGGTTAAAAAAAACACATCTCCAGCCTGCCAGCGAACGATCGCCGCTGGCAGGCTGGAGATCAACTCTCTTACCTTCCGTTCCTGTGAGCGCGCGCGCCTGTGTGCGCGCGTTCACAGGAAATCTCGCCCATCGCGAGATGACGCATATATGCGTGACTCTGCGCAGGGCTGCCACCTCCGGAACGCGATCCTGCGTTAGGCGGTCCGGAGGTGGTTAAGTATAAATCACCCTCTTTCCCAATTTTACACACAAAATATATAAATAATAAATAAATAATTACATATTGCCACGTCCGAAAAGTCCAAAATATTTGCCATTTTTTGTCACCTTGTCCCCCCAAAAAATAGGATAGGACTGTTCTATTAAGGGCCGGACATTCCATAAAATGCGGAATGCACGCGGCTTTTTTGGTGTTTGTTTTTTTTTGCGTCGTATCGAATGGTATAGAGTATCGCAATACTTTTTTATTGTATTGAAACCGAAGTGAAAATTTTGGTATCGTGACAACCCTAATGTATGAATTGATTCTTCAGCTGCGAGGGGCTGTCTCTGCTACTGAAGAAACTCCCACTGGACGCTTGATTGACAGGGCTGGACATCTTGCCCGGCCAAAACAATCTAGCGCCTGCAAAACTGCACCAGGTAGCGGCACAAGCTCAGAGACTTTGCTACTGGAGCAGGGTGCAGCGGTGCAAGCGCAAGATTGTCCTCAGGATAGGTCATCAATATCAGATCGGCGGGGGTCTAACTCCCAGCGCTCCCGCTGATCAGCTGTCTAAAGAGACTGCAACGCTGGTAGGAGCGCTGCGTTCTCTTCACTGTTTACCTGCTCACCGTCGGCAGCACAGCGGCCAGCAGGTGGAATTACAGCGCCTCCGTCCTGTTCACTTGAATGGGAAGGAACAGTTGTAGTTACACTCCGTCCCATGCAAGTGAATGGGGCGGAGGAGCTGTAATTCCACCTGCTGACGCTGCAATGTAGATGGCGAGCAGGTAAACGGTGAAGAGAACGCAGCGCTCATAAAAGCGCTGCGGTCTCTTCGGACGGCTGATCGGTGGGGATGCCGTGAGTTGGACCCTCGCTGACAACCCCTTTAAGGTTTATGTGAAACTGGATACATTTAGCAGCTCCACTTTGGAATTTGATGTTTTAAAAATGTTTTGCCGAAACCCGGGATCCCAACTGAGCTATTTCGGCTGGGTGAGAGGGGTTGTGAGAGGGGTGGTGAGAGGGGTTGTGAAAGGTTAATTTTCAGTGGTGTGCTACTAAGCACTGACTGTAAAGATTATCTCCACAATCACTATGTGAGCAGTGGGGGAGTCCGATCTCTGGGACGCCAACTGATAAGCAGGGGCAGGGGTCACATTTCTTGCCAAATCGCTGCAGCCCCTTCACTGTTCTTCCAGACGTAGCAGTGATACCCATTCACAGTGTGGGTCCAGGGGGTTTTGATGGCCTATTGTAAGCGGAAGCCATTCATGGATATTCCTGGAAGCACTGTTATATTTTACAGCTGACACTCTGCTCTTTAATCTCTCAGGTGCTGCCGTCAGTAGCCACTGTGGCATCTAAGTAGTTAGACTGAGGGAAATGGCTCCCTCTGCCACCCCAGTAGTGTCCTCGTGACATGGTCATGGGGTTTTATTGGGTTTCCATAGCAACATAGAGTCTAATTGGCTGCCTGGCAGTTTTACACTGACAGGCATAATACTATTCAATATAGAAGCATTGCAATATATTATTGAAGTGATTAAAGTCCTGGCTTTTAGTATTGATGACCTATTCTCAGGATAGGTCATCAATATCAGATTGGCTGGGATCCGCCGATCAGCTGTATGACGAGATGGCATGCGCAGCACCCACGTGCCGTCTCCCGTCTCTCTTCCTGTTCACTGCTGCTGTCTATGGCACAGCAATGGTGAACAGGGAGTGAGATGGCACATGGACACTGTGCATGTATGTCCACCCAGCCGAAATAGCTCAGTTGGGAGAGCGTTAGACTGAAGATCTAAAGGTCCCTGGTTCGATCCCGGGTTTCGGCAAGTTGGAGGGGACAACATGTTTTTTTTTAAGGGTAAATCAGAGAAGGCTGTGCCCATACCTGCAAAAATGTTGGACAAAATAGCGTAGCATGGTGCTCTATTTTGCCCAGTAAAATACCAGGTTTTCTAATGGAAACTTGAGGGATCCCATTACAGTCAACTGGGCACAGTTTAGTTCCGTCACTTGATGGCTCTAGCGCTTCCGTTATTTTAATTCTTCTGCTCTTATAATGGAGCAGAACTATGGACTATGAAAAGCTGTTGTGAATCCAGCCTAAAAAGTAATGAAATATAATATATAATACAGTAAAAGTCCCAATATAAGGGCTCATGCACACGAACGTATGTACTTTGCGGTCTGCAAAACATGGATCCGCAAAAAAATGGATTACGTCCGATTTACATCAGTTTTTTTGGTGTGGATTCTTTGTAACGATGCCTGTCCTTGTTCGCAAAACGGACAAAAATAGGACATGTTCTGTTTTTTTGCGGAATGGACTTGCGGACATACGGATACAAAATGTGTTATTTTTTTAAGGCCTCATTAAAATGATTGGTTCCACGTACGGGCCACAAAAAAAACGGAACGGACACGGAAAAAAAAATACGTATGTGTGCATGAGCCCTAAATGATGGACTTTGAGTAAGTGGCATTATATATCTCATACTCTTGTAAGTGCCCTCTGTAGGGAGTGTATGCCCAGGAGGCTTGGCAACCATTTGCCTTCCCAGCTGAGTGACCACCATGTAAATGCATGTAGGTATACTCTTAAAGGGGTTATCCAGCTATTGATAGGATAGGTCATCATTATCCGATCAGTGGGGGTCCGACACCTTGCACTCCTGCTGATCAGCTATTACGGGGAGCTCTAAGCATCTCTCCCAAGCACATAGCTCAGATGTGACAGATGTACGGTGACGTTACATGGCCTAGGAATAGGCCACAGAGCTCATAGAGTGCCCGACAGCTGATCGGCGGGGGTCCTAGGTGTCAGACCCCTGCTGATCTGATATTGATGACCTATCCTGAGGATAGGTCATCAATATTAAAAGCCCAGACAACCCCTTTAAATGGGTATTCCCACCTGGGACATAGATGTGATATAGCTAGCATATGCTGTGACGAACCGCACCTTGCAGCCCTGCATGATGCCAGGATCACGCGATACGGTCTCGTCACTTTTACCAAGATGTGACGTTTAGCACTGCCTGGGAGTGCATAAGGTCAGCCTGGCACCGTTTTACACCTACACCTGCTGTCCAGGCTCACACACGGAGACACGGGGAGTGAGAGTGCGTGGCCCGTTCAATCTTCAGCGTGACGCAACACTCGTTTACAACCCTGAGAAGCTGAGAGAGCCCTTTCACCCCCCAAGTGAAACACAGCCCCTCCACCACCGTAGACTGCCACCAATTCCTCATTAGATATAAGCCCGGTCCGTTAACAGGATTATATCGGGCCAGAAAGCAGCCCAGGTAGCATGTAACGTTATGCCGAGACACGGACATGTGGGATTCGTAGACTGAAATACAAGAACAGTGCAAGATTAAATATGGTAACAGAATCTATGGCCATCATTACACAGCATACTTATAAGGTAGCGTGGCCGAGCGGTCTAAGGCGCTGGATTTAGGCTCCAGTCTCTCTGGAGGCGTGGGTTCGAATCCCACCGCTGCCAACTCTTTTTAAGCATATCTTTACCTTGTGCCTTGGTGTTAATATACACTGGAAGTAATATTGTTGTTACTGGTTTACAGAATTTTAGAAAAATCTGGTAAATTAAAATATGAAAAAATAAGCATACAGTAAAAATTCCTAACATTAGGTGGCGCTGTGTTTAGTTGGATAATTGGTACTTTCTACGAGATCAACTTATAAGTAATGTGTGATGAACAAGCTTAATAAAGAAGCCAGAGGCAAGTATTTATTACAGTTAAGAGGGTGTTATGTTATGTATCACCCCCAGTACGTTTGACCCATCTCTTATTCTGTTTGCCACAAGACCCCTTTTGATGCACAAACTTTTACTTGTTGTCTTTCTTGTGTTATTCGAAGCTGTGATTTCTTGTCTTTTTGCTGCATAGGATCTAAAACAATTCTGTGTAGCAGCCAATTTCTTAAAGAGGTATCCGGTAATAAATATTGATGACCTATAGGACCTAGGACCCCCGCCGATCAGCTATTAGAAGAGGTTGGGCGCTCCATCCGCGCTGCGGCTTCTTCCTAAGCCATGTGACGTCACTGTACAACGGTCACATGGCCTAGTTGCAGCTCAGCCCTATTGAAGTGAATGGGGCTGATCTACAATACCATGCACTGCCACTGTACTATGTATGGCACTGTGCTTGGGAGAGATGCTTGGAGCTCCACCTGATAGCTGATCAGCAGGGGTGCTGGGTGTCGGACCCCCACTGATAGCTGGATAACCCCTTTAAGAGTATACCTACATGTACAAACTGAAAAGAATGGCGTGGTATTAATAGACATCCTACACAAGATAGCAATTATGTGGATGTGATAATCAATATAACAGTCGGCCTCATGCTCCTGTAATTTGCCCACTGGCTCCTGGTATTGCCCACATGGCACAGGTAGGTGAGTGTTAGGTCCCGAGCTACTTGAGAAACCTTGGCGCGGTGCTCGGGCTCAGACATGTCCTCACGTAGGACATGTTGGCTAATCTCTCAATTTTAAAATCAGTTTGAGGGTTTAGGAAGTCTGCAGAGTGCACCTGTCTTTGCTATTATTTTGTTATATTGCTATATTGATTATCACATCCACATAATTGCTATCTTGTGTAGGATGTCTATTGTGGTACTTGTGGTTCGCTGCGGGCATCCTCCACTGTATGCATTTTTGCTGGGGATCGTCATTAGCAATGGGCCACAAGTGCAGGATCTGCTCCCCTATATACAGTACAGACCAAAAGTTTGGACACACCTTCTCATTCAAAGAGTTTTCTTTATTTTCATGACTATGAAAATTGGAGATTCACAATGAAGGCATCAAAACTATGAATTAACACATGTGGAATTATATACATAACAAACAAGTGTGAAACAACTGAAAATATGTCATATTCTAGGTTCTTCAAAGTAGCCACCTTTTGCTTTGATTACTGCTTTGCACACTCTTGGCATTCTCTTGATGAGCTTCAAGAGGTAGTCCCCTGAAATGGTTTTCACTTCACAGGTGTGCCCTGTCAGGTTTAATAAGTGGGATTTCTTGCCTTATAAATGGGGTTGGGACCATCAGTGGCGTTGAGGAGAGGTCAGGTGGATACACAGCTGATAGTCCTACTGAATAGACTGTTAGAATTTGTATTATGGCAAGAAAAAAGCAGCTAAGTAAAGAAAAACTAGTGGCCATCATTACTTTAAGAAATGAAGGTCAGTCAGTCAGCCGAAAAATTGGGAAAACTTTGAAAGTAAGGGCTATTTGACCATGAAGGAGAGTGATGGGGTGCTGCGCCAGATGACCTGGCCTCCACAGTCACCGGACCTGAACCCAATCGAGATGGTTTGGGGTGAGCTGGACCGCAGAGTGAAGGCAAAAGGGCCAACAAGTGCTAAGCATCTCTGGGAACTCATTCAAGACTGTTGGAAGACCATTTCAGGGGACTACCTCTTGAAGCTCATCAAGAGAATGCCAAGAGTGTGCAAAGCAGTAATCAAAGCAAAAGGTGGCTACTTTGAAGAACCTAGAATATGACATATTTTCAGTTGTTTCACACTTGTTTGTTATGTATATAATTTCACATGTGTTAATTCATAGTTTTGATGCCTTCATAGTCATGAAAATAAAGAAAACTCTTTGAATGAGAAGGTGTGTCCAAACTTTTGGTCTGTACTGTATATGCACAACTGCATGTGCGTTTGAGCACTTCCTGCTTGTTTAATACCACGCCATTCTTTTCAGTTTGTGTATATATAGAGATGCCTGGAGGTGTATAAACTCCAATTTAAATGTGCCCGTTTTCCATCTACAGGCTACATTTAGGTGCACCTGTGAGGCCTGGGCCATACCAGCTAGTCTTGAGTGGGACTCGCAGACTTTTACCTCCTCCCATTGCAAGCATGGTTACATGCTGGAGGTAACTGGTGAGTTGTCTGTGAGTCAGTCCTCACACTTCTGTAATTTGCCCACTGGCTCCTGGTATTGCCCACATGGCCCAGGTAGGTGAGTGTTAGGTCCCGAGCTACTTGAGAAACCTTGGCGCGGTTCTCAGGCTCAGACATGTCCTACACCGTAGGACATTTGCTAATCTCTCAATTTTAAAATCAGTTTGAGGGTTTAGTAAGTCTGCAGAGTGCACCTGTCTTTGCTATTATTTTGTTATATTAGTATACCTACATGCTTTTACATGGTGGTCACTCAGCTGTGAAGTCAAATGGTTGTCAAGTAACCTGGGCATACACTCCCTACAGAGTGCACTTCTAAGAGTATGAAGTCTACAAAGATATATAATACTAATTACTCAAAGTCCATGATTTAGGACTCATGCACACAAACGTATTTTTTGTCTATGTCTGTTCCTCTTTTTTTGCCGCCCGTATGTGGAACCAATAATTTTAAACGGAAATGACTCAGTTTGCACTCTGTATCCGTATGTTTCGCAAGTGCGTTCAGCAAAAAAAATAGAACATGTCCTATTCTCGACTGTTTTGCGGACAAGGACAGGCATTGTTACAATGGATCCGCAAAAAAAGGACATCACACGGATGCCATCCTTTTTTTTTTTTTGTGGATCTGTGTTTCGCGTGCATAAGCCCTTTATATTGTGACTTTTACTGTATTATATATGATATTTCATTACTTTTTAGGCTGGGGTCACAGCAGCTTTTCATATTCCGTAGTTCCATAATAGGAGCAGAGCAATAAAAATAACGGAAGGGCTAGAGCCATCAAGTGACGGAACCAAATGGTGCCCAGTTGACTGTAATGGTATCTCTCAGGTTTCTGTTAGAAAACTTGGTATTTTACTGGGCAAAATAGAGCACCATGCTACGCTATTTTGTCGCACATTTTGTGACGGAAACTGCAATTGACGCCCCTAACGGAGCCTCCGATGCAGGTATGGACACAGTCTTCTTTGATTTACCCTTTAATAAAAGAAAAAAAACTAAAAAAAACATGTTGTCCCCTCCAACTTGCCGAAACCCGGGATCGAACCAGGGACCTTTAGATCTTCAGTCTAACGCTCTCCCAACTGAGCTATTTCGGCTGGGTGGAGACCGCAATGACTCTGTGAACAGCAACTGTTGAGTCAGGTGGTCTTCCTAAGCTGCAAAGTGGTAGAGCAGGTTGTGTGTACAATATACATCCCCCCCAGGGATTAACAGATCTCTCACCATATTCCGGTTTCAAATTCAGCTTTTCTTAGTTACAGCTTCACATTCATTCAGACGTAATATTGTTGAGTCACCTTACAGTCATCTCTGAGAGCGTGCCTGATATTCTCCTAGATGTGTAATATGAAAGCATTAAAGGGGTTACTTCATGAAGACAGCCTTGAGATCCCCCTCCATAGGGCCTCATGCACATCACCGTATTTGTTTTGCGGTCTGCAAATCACAGATCCTCAAAACACGGATTCTGGGCGATGCATGCCGCCATTTTTTTTTTAAACTCCTGTAGAAATGTCCTAAACTTGTCTGCAAAACGGACAGCTATAGGACATGTTCTATCATCCTGCTGTGTGCCGGCCACATCTTTTGCAGCCCCATTGAAATGAACGAGTCCGCATCTGGTGTGGAACGAAAATACAGTTGTGTGCATGAGGCCTTATCTAAGAACCTCCATCTTATCATATCAAAGTCACCCAGTCAAATAATAATAATCTTTATTTATATAGCGCCACCATATCCCGGGTTCATCACAAAAGACATCACAAAGTTACTGGCTAATATACAACTGATACACTAGGAGTCAGGGCCCTGCTCGCAAGAGCTTACACTATATGAGGCAGTGGGGGTGACACAATATCCCGGGTTTGTTATATTAAGTAGTAAACATTAATAAGGAAGGTGCTCTGCTGCGGATGCAAACAGACAAGTCTGACTAAACCCTCAAACTGGTGTTAAAATTGAGAATTTAGCCAATATATCCTTATATGAAGGACATGTCTGAGCCCGAGCACCGCGCCAAGGTATCTCAGGTACCTCGGGACCTGACGCTAACCTACCTGTGCCGTATGGGCAATACTAGGAGCCAGTGGGCGAATTACAGAAGCGTAAGGTCCGACACCACGCCATTTTTTATATTAAGTAGTCCAGCCATCTCTGTACTGAATGGAGTGGTGTAGGCTGATCTGCGTCTGCTATTGCTTTGGGTGTATAATAAACTGTATTAAACTGAGTGTACCTTAGTTTTAAAAATAAAACGTAACTTTTATTTTTCCTTTTATAATAGATGAGACAAAAATTCTCTAAAAAGTTCTTTAGAGAGGATTATATAAAGGAGAGAGGATTATATAATTAGAATTGGCCCTAGTGTCCTTCTCATTTAATTGGGGGGGGGCGGGCACCAGCCAAGATTTTCCATGCTCGAGTGCTCAATCTTATAGTCTGCTGACCCTAATCAACTTGTCTAGTCAGGGAAATTACTGACAGGCTGTAGTCGGAGGACTCGCCCTGAGAAGGACGACCCCCAGCCGCTGGAACCTCGGGCCTGATCTAAAAATCCCTTATTCTCCTATCCTATTATAAGCACCAAAAACATCTTCCAACGCGTTTCGCCAGAGTCAGTGGCTCATCAGGTAAAAAAGGTTTAGTGCTATGTAGCACATCTGTGCACTGGCAACGCTACATCATAACTGTCAGAAGATTGAGGGGTGGGGTTACTGGGGGAAGAGTCAGTTTAGGAAGCATGATAAGCCTGCCTGAAAAGATGTGTTTTTAAGGCACGTTTGAAGGTGGGGAACTCGAGAATTGACCTGATATTCCAGGGCAGAGTATTCCAGAGAGTAGGTGCTGCTCGAGAAAAGTCTGGGCATAAGGATATACTTTCCATACTTCCAACGTCTTATAGGTGGGACCCGCACCTATAAGACATTGGGGACATATCCTAGTGATATGTCCCCAATGTATGAGATGACACACAACCCCTTTAATAGAAGACTGGGTATACTGGTATACTTTCCATACTTCCAGTCTTCATTCTGATGCAAAGATAAAAACACAGATCATCGATGGTTTTAAAAAAAGATTTTAATGAACTAATATAAAAATACAAACATCTGCAAAGTCACTGTACAGGTAGCAGCATGAGGATTAATACTCTTAAAGGGAAGGCACCTACATCCATCACAGTTGTTTTCAAACGGTGCAAACCGCTAACTCTGCCATCACTCTGGTGAGTGAATCAGCATTTATTAATTATACTCATTGGTAAGTATAGGGAAAAATTGTTCATAAAGGACCAATACAGAACCCAATCGTTGCCACCCCGACACCTCCGTTCATACGTTGTCGGTGCAAGGTTCTGGAGTCACAGGTGGTTCAAGGGAAGAGTTGGGAATTCCAGGGGAAGCAACATTGAGATATCCAACTTCCAAAGTGTCTAAGAGCGACAGGGTCATAGGGATTTCTGGGGATTGCTGAAGTTTTGTAGCGTCAATCACTTCTGACATCACAGGTGAACTTGCTGGTTTAATTTCTGAGGAGCTGAAAGGAAAATCTGAATTATTAGAAGAATTTCTATTTTATTTGCGGGGCTGTGGAACGGACATACAGATGCTGACAGCACATGGTTGTCCGCATCTTTTGCTGCCACAATGAAATGAATGGGCCCACATGCAATCCACAAAAAATGTTGATCGGACACGGACCGAAAATACACTTGTGTAATTGCCTCCTTATATAGCTTCTGTGTTTTACAGTACATTCATTTTTATGATAAATCTGTCAGGCCGGCTTGGTCTCCAGAATAAAGGTCTAAGGTGATTTATGACCACATCAATAATGACCTCTGATTTGTTCATAAATCAGCGTAGAAGATTGTTCAGGAGAGGAGAGAGAGGGTCTGGAGACCAAGCCATCAGGCAGATAGTTTTGACGGATTATACAGCATTCTGAAGCTGCTACGTATTGCATTAAAGAAGCATCAAAAGCCTCGCAAAGCAAAATTCTTGATAAAAATCTATTACAAAGACTTTTTTTCTCCTAAAATACAGCTAAAGCAATCAAGAAAATTGGCCCAAAGGTGTCTATAGCGTTCAGAGATATTATACTGCCACACCTAGTTTATTGAGTTGGGGATATTATGGGTTGTTGGCCTTTTCTATGTGCGCACTTTCATGCAGCACAAGTGAAGCCTAAGGCCCCTTTCACACGGGCGAGTATTCCGCGCGGATGCGATGCGTGAGTTGAACGCATTGCACCCGCACTGAATCATGACCCATTCATTTCTATGGGGCTGTGCACACGAGCAGTGATTTTCACGCATCACTTGTGCGTTGCGTGAAAATCGCAGCCTGCTCCTCTTTGTGCGTTTTTCACGTAACGCAGGCCCCATAGAAAGGAATGGGGTTGCGTGAAAATCGCAAGCATCCGCAAGCAAGTGCGGATGCGGTGCGATTTTCACGCACAGTTGCTAGGAAACGATCGGGATGGAGACCCGATCATTATTATTTTCCCTTATAACAATAATAGCATTCTGAATACAGAATGCAAAGTAAAATAGGGCTGGAGGGGTTAAAAAAAAAAAAAAAATAATTAAACTCACCTTAATCAACTTGCTCGCGCAGCCCGGCTTCTCTTCTGTCTCCTTTTTTGCTGATTGCAGGAAAAGGACCTGTGGTGACGTCAGTCCAGTCATCACATGATCCATCACATGATCTTTTACCATGATGATGGATCATGTGATGACCGGAGTGACGTCACCACAGGTCCTGTTCCTGCACACAGCTAAGATGAAGACAGAAGAGATGCCGGGCTGCGCGAGCAAGTGGATTAAGGCGAGTTAAATTATTATTATTATTTTTTTAACCCCTCCAGCCCTATTGTACTATGCATTCTGTATTCAGAATGCTATTATTTTCCCTTATAACCATGTTATAAGGCAAAATAATACAATCTACAGAACACCGATCCCAAGCGGTTTGGGTACCAAACATGCGCGATTTTTCTCACGCGAGTGCAAAACGCATTACAATGTTTTGCACTCGCGCGGAAAAATCACGCATGTTCCCGCAACGCACCCGCACCTTTTCCTGCAACGCCCGTGTGAAAGAGGCCTAACTTTGACACATCTACTGCATTGATTACAGGAGGAGCACATTATCCATGTATCTATGAACTGGGACCTTTACCTTAGTGACTCATATTTAGAGCAGGGGCACACCTCCATACTTTATCTGCCCATTTGTTGCCAAAAATAACTGATTCCATAAGAAGCAAGTAGGAAATCAATTACTTTTGGGTTTTCCTACCTTGATCTAATGGGGGAGGCTCCTTTTTTTTGGGGAAAGAAAAGTGCAGGTAAAACAGTACAATACATATGAAAGGGATGTTCAAAGTCCCAGTCACAAGTGGATGGAGGGGTTTAAAGGGAAACACTTAAATGCCTTGGAATGGTCTAGCCAAAGCCCAGACCTCAATCTGGTGGAGAATCTGGGGCATGACTTGGAGACTGCTGGACACCAGTACAACCCATCTAAGGAGCTGGAGCGGTTTTGCCTGGAAGAATGGGAAAAAAATCACAGGGTCTGGATGTGCTAAGCTAATAGAGACATACTCCAAGAAACTTGCATCTGGAATTGCAGCAAAAGGTGTCTCCACAAGGTACTGACTTTCAGGGGGTGAAGCAAAATCTACATTGGAAAAATCTGCTGCATGTGACATTATCCTTAGGGTCCATTCACATGTCTGCAAGTGTTTTGTGGTCCGCAAATTGTGGATCCGCAAAACATGGATACCGGCCATCTGAGATCCGCACTATGATATGGCTGCGGAGAAGAATAGGACATGCTCTCTTTTTTGCGGGGCCGCAGAACGGAAATGCGGATGCGGACAGCACATGGTGTGCTGTCTGCATCTTTTGCGGCCCCATTTAAATGAATGGGTCCGCACCCATTCCGCAAAATTGCGTAATGGATGTGGACCCATTCATGCGGACATGTGAATGGACCCTTAGGCCTCATGCACACGGCTGTTGTTTGGGTCCGCATCCGAGCTGACGTTTTTGTGGCTTGGATGCGGACCCATTCACTTCAATGGGGCCGCAAAAGATGCGGACAGCACTCTGTGTGCTGTCCGCATCCGTTGCTACGTTCCGTGGCCCCACAAAAAAAATAGAACATTTCCTATTATTGTCAGTTTTGCAGACAAGAATAGGCATTTCTACAATGGGCCGCCTGTTCCGTAAATTGCGGAAGGCACACGGACGGCTTCCGTTTTTTGCGGATCCGCGGTTTGCGGACCGCAAAAAACAGAATGGTCGTGTGCATGAGGCCTTAGGCTGTAATTATTGCATCATACTGTAGACGTTGTAATGAACTGACCACCTGTACCGGGCTGTATAAGGCTACTTTCACACTAGCATTTCCAGTATTGAGATCCGTCATAGGATCTGAATACCGGAGAAAAACGCTTTCGTTTTGTCCCCATTCATTGTCAACGGGGACAAAACGTAACCGAACAGAATGGAGTGCTCCAAAAAGCAATCTGTTCGTTTCCATACCGGAGAGAAAACCGCAGTAAGCTGCGGCTTTCTTTCCGTCATGGGATGCGGAGCAAAAAGAATCCGTCATGACCAACAATGCAAGTCAATGGTGGCGGATCTGTTTAACTCTGACACAATAGAAAACGGATCCATCCCCCGTTGACTTTCAATGGAGTTTATGACGGATCCGTCTTGGCAATGTTAAAGATAATACAACCGGATCGGTTCATAACGGATGCAGATGGTTGTATTATCAGTAACGGAAGCGTTTTTGCTGGACCCTCAGTGTGAAAGTAGCCTAAGACAGATACATACAGCAGCGGCCAGCCTAAAAGACAATAGTTTTTTTTTCTTACCTGTTATTTAGGATTGCATCTGGTCTGAGAAGACACTCGGGTGTCATTACCTTGGTAATATCCTATGAAATAAGAAAAGCAAAAGTACGGTAATATGTCATAAAGCTCAAAAAGGGTTGGTGAGAAATGAAAACCCCTTTTAAAAGGGTGATGACTACAGAAAGTTCCAGTCACTGACCTCTCACACACTATAATATGATGGATAATTACACTAGACATCCACTCTAATGCAATGTCTGCAAATAATTTGGCCTCATAGACTGTTATAGCCTATAAAATTCATATGTGACTAAAGTCTCATTTTAATACAGTGTGAGGGTTTAGCCATTAATTGTCAATTGCATCTACCATTGTAGTGCACCATTTTCAGTGATTTTCTCTTTCTTATAAGCCCCAGCCGCACATTTGTCTTACATGTGGTCCGTTGCGGGCATCCTCCATTGTATGCATTTTTTGCTGGGGATTGCTGTTGGCGACGGATCACATGTGCAGGATTTGCTCCCCCGGTTAGTAATGCGCTACAGCATATGGGGTTTTGAGCATTTTCTGCTTTTAAGACCTGTGTAGGATGTTCTTGTGGTACATGTGGTCCGCTGCCAGCATCCTCCATTGTATGCATTTTTGCTGGGGATTGCTGTTAGCAACGGATCACATGGGCAGGATTTACTCCCCCGGGTAAAAATGCGCAACAGCATTAGGGGTTTTGAGCATCTTTTGCCGTTTGACCGCTTTATTCTGTGATTCTGTTTGTATATGTATGCCTGGAGGTGATGCAACCTCAGGTTTGAATGTGCCTTAATTTTGATCTATGGGTAACATTCAGGTGCACCTGGGCAGCCTGCATCACATGACCCAGTTATAGGTGGGACTCACAGCCTCCTCCCTCCTCCCATTGTATGGGTGATTTCACGCTGGAGGTAACCGGGAGCTGCTGGCTGTGTCGGACTTTATGCACCTATCATAAATTGTCCATACGGCATAGGTAGGTTAGCATTAGGTCCCTTGCCACATTGAGATACCTTGACGGGGTGCGTGGGCTCTGGTATGTTCTTGATATAAGAATATATTGGCAAAAGTCTAATTTTAATATCAGTGTGAGGGTTTAGCCATATATTGTCAATTGCATCTACCATTGCAGTGCACCATTTTCAATGATTTAAAGATCTGCCACAAGACCAAATATCTCACATTTCACAGGTCACCAAGGGTCAAGAAGGACATATTGGGGGCTACCTGGTGGCGTTCTTACATTATAGTGCTATTTTAGTGTCTCTAGTGAGAAAAATATGGATCTGTAGGGTGAAATCTCCTTAAAGGGGTTGTTTATTAGAAAGGGCTCATTGGCTGAGTAGGCATTTCCTTTGTGAGGAGACCGGACCATATAGCGGTTTCTAATTTTTCCTCTATGCACAACCCCTTTAAAACCAGCAGATCGTGAGAAACAGAAATTTGCCGGTGACCACGTTACAGGCAGAAGTGGACAAGCAGAGCATAATGGGCACCTTGATCTCCAATAGCTGGCAATAGATCAGCCCTCTTATTTCTCTGAGATTGTGGGACATGACGTTTATTATAGATTAGTCTCTTACATGAAATCTAGGAGACAGCTGGAAAGAGCATTGAAGGCCTCATGCACACAACCATATTTTGTATACATGTCCGATCCGCAATTCTTGCAGATTGCACACAGACCCATTCATTTCCATGTGCCTGCAAAAATAAAAAACGAACAGTACACAGATGTCATCTGTGTGCTGTCCGCATACATGCATCCATTCCGCACATTATAAAACATGTTCTATTCTTGTCCATATTGTGGACAGGAGTGAGAAAAATTCAGATTGCACATGGAAGGTATCCGTATTTTGTGGATCGTGCAGACTGCAATACAGAAACGCTCATGTGCATAAAGCTCAAGGTGGATGTGATGTGCCTACTTTACCCACTGGGCCTCTGTGCAGATGCACATATGGTATGTCTGCCCGTTGTCACATTCACATGACAGCTAAAGCAGCTTTATAGTTTGCAGATCCCACAAAACAATGAGGACCTGGGCTATTTGGGTTCATTACACTATTTTTATAGATTTTAAGGCAAATTTCAGATAGTTTTCTGAGACTTAAAGGGGTTGTCCGGGTTCAGAGCTGAACCCGGACATACCTCCATTTTCACCCAGGCAGCCCCCCTGACTTGAGTATCGGAGCAGTTCATGCTCCAATGCTCTCCTTTGCCCTGAGCTAAATTGCGCAGGGCAATAGCATTTTCAGGAGTTCCGGTGACGAACCGGGCTCTCCATGGACTGCAAGGAAGCCCGGTAAAGTCACCGGCACTGATGGGCGGGCTTTAGCGCTATCCTAGCCAGTAAAACGGCTAGGGCAGCGCTAAAGCACACCCATCAGAGCCGGTGATGTCACCGAACACACTGTCGGGCGGAAGCAAATGTATTAATATAAACAAAAGAGCCCGTGCCCTGCGCGACCTAGCGAAGGCAAGGGAGCGCATCGGAGCATAAGATGCTCTGATGCAAACAACCGGCGGGGCTGCTTGGGTGAAAATATGGGTATGTCCGGGTTCAGCTCTGAACCCGGACAACCCCTTTAAATATTGATAGCCTATCCTCTGCATAGGTGATCAGTATCTGATGGGTGAGGGTCCGACACCTGGGACCCCTGCCGATCAGCTGTTTGAGAAGCACTGGGGCTCGCAGCCTTCTCTCGGCTTTCTGTAGGCCAAGTGATGACACGTTCATTGGTCTCATGGCCTAGGTGCAGCTCAGCCCAATAGAAATGAATGGAGCTGAGCTGCGATACCAAGTACAACTTATACAATGTACGGCGCTGTGCTTGGTAAGCACAGAGAAGGCAGCGGCAATCACAGCGTCGGTGCCTTCTCAAACAGCTGTTCCCGTGTGTCGGACTCGGACCACCAACGATCAGATACTGATGACCTATCCAGGGAGTAGGTCATAAGTATTTAAATCTCGGAAAACCCTTTTAATGAAACGTTTCTGTAATCTCGGTCTAGTTTTATTTCTCTTACAGCAAGATTGAGCGACTGCAGTTTCTTTAATACCCGTTCCAGTGATGCCACCTGGTTATAGAGCTGGAGCAGACTTTCTTGCAGTTGTCGGTTTTCTTCATCTAAGATATCTGCCCTGTAAAGAAGACACATACTTTAGGTAGGAACAGTCTGGAGCACATCAGATGTAGGCGGTGGATGGAGTATGGATGCTTTTTGTAATGTACGATCACCACACACACAATGCAGCCCTGTTCTGTCATATGAAATAGTCCTATATATAATTGCCTCACCCCAGGCATATGTAAGGGGAGGGGGGGGGGGTGATGGGGTGATCATAAGCACAAGCATGGATGCTCCAACATATTAGAAAACATGAATATTGAAAAGTTCTTCTATTCGCTCATAGAGAAGTGGGAATTTAGACCTCAATGATGCCAAGAGGTAAAGGACAGGCAGATGCCTCACCAATCATCATTACTGGTGACGCATCTCACCATGTACAGCCGTCCCAACATGACCAGGGTCCGTACCTGTTCTGTACTGACAACAGTTTCCACTTGTGATTCCTGTCTGACGCTTCATACTCTGTGATCTTCTGAAGTAAATGTCTCTTCTCCTGATGTAGATTCTCATTGTCAGCTGTGATTCTACTGATCCACTGCTGCTCCTAATGAAAGAAAATGGCGGCAATATTTCAGATTTTCTGCAGGGGTGTACATCCAATCCTCAATAGTGAAGTTGCAACACCAAGAACAAGCTAGAAGGTTATGCAATTCCAGGAAGTGGCAGGAGTCACTAATCTGCAGATGATCACATTTTCAAGCACCTAGCTCCAATCTGTGGCATGTGGGAGGATGTTATCCTCCGTGTGCAGGGAGAAGCAGCAGTGGCGGTGAGGGGACCAGGAGCGACGCCGGGAGCGGGGTAAGTATATTACCTGTGAGGGGCCCGGCACATGGGGGGGCTGTTTCAGAAATTGGATAACCCTTTTAAAGCTTTTTAGCCACATGAAACCTCATGTTGTGTGGAATGATTGTGTGATGCCTCCTGTTTATTGATGTGCCTATTATTGCTACTTGTTGCAAACAGAGCGACAGAATCCTTGAATTGAGAGACCTTGATTTATAGGTCTGTCAGATTGCTACGAGCCTAGACCGAGGTGTCAGCGCTGTTCATCGTTGTATATCCCGATGTTTGAAAGAATGACGAACTGGAATTACACTAAGAGGTGCACAGAGACAAACCTCTGCATGGATGGATTGTCTGATTAGAAGAATGGCGCGTAGTGATCCATTCTCTATTGCAAGTGAAATTGGACGTCACATCCCAAGCCTAGGGCGGCAAACGGTGTCTACACAAACCATCAGAAGGAATTTACACTACATTAGGCTGTGAGCCAGATGTCTTGCTACAGATGTTCCACTGACCTCATACCACTGCTCTCAAAGGCAATCATGGTGTACAGCAAGACAACAATGGAGGCTGGAAAAGAGATCTGTCCTCTTCAGTGATGGGTCCCGCTTTTGTCTCAGATGCAATGATAGCCGTGGGCAACGCCATGAGGAGGCCTTCACAAGTGAGCTTTACATCATTCCTACTCCTGGGATTATTTTGTGTGGGGTGGCATAATGTACTGTAGCTGGACCTCTCTAGTCTTCATTTCAGATAGAACAGCTCAGTGTTACATTGATTTGGTCGTGGAACCAGTGGTACAACCACTTATACAAAGTGTCCCTGGGGCCTTTTTTCAACATGACAAGGCCCGGCTGCATGTTTGGCCTGCAGGATCTCTGGACTTGTCTCCCATAGAGCACATCTGAGACATCATTGGTTGGCAATTGCAAAGAACTGCCAGCCGTGGATCTTGATGATTTGTGTGCCCAAGTGCATTCAGTGTGACAGAACACTTCTCAGAAAACCATTAATAACCTCACTGATAGCATGCCAAGGTGTGCAGGTGCATGTATTTCTGCACGTGGTGCTGACATTCGATCCTAAATAAATTGATATGTTTTGAATATTCTGTTTCCATTTTTTATTATTTGCATATCATTAACATGTCTATCGATCCTGTGATTTCCATACTTCTATGACTTTTCTTTCTTGGTGTTGCAATTTCAATGCTGAGAAGTGTAGCCAAGTAATCATAGCATCTATCTTCAGTAGCAGATAAAGTTGGCATGACCCTTGGGCTTCTCCTTTCACCCTTATCTGCCACTGTTGCAGTGCCTGTAAGCCAAGGTTTCTCAACTCCGGTCCTCGGGACCCACCTACCGATTTGAGAATATCCCACAGAATGAGTACCTGTGACAAGTCCTGATGCATGGACACTAATTATATCACCTGCTCAATACTAAGGAAATCCTGAAAACATGACTGGTAGGTGGGTCACGAGCACTGGAGTTGAGAAACCCTGAAGCCCTTCACAAGTTCACACAGCCATGCAGAAATGTAGCTATTGGTGCTGGGGCCTCCCATAGGACCAAAACTTACAGTGGCCATAACTTTATAATTATTTTACTGCACCATTAATTCCAAGGTGCTGTACATATGAAAAAAAAAACATTTAAATACATGATTTAAAAAAAAAAAAACGTGTAGTGACAGCAGGGTTCTTGTAGGCTGGAAGCTGTTTTTTAGGTGAGTTTTCAGGTTGTTTTTGAAGGATTCTTTGGTGGGGCGAGTCAGATGTGTTGGGATAGTGAATTCCAGACTATGTGGAAATGCATGAATGAAATCCAGAAGACAGTGAGGGGAAGAGCAGAGAAGAGTCAGGCAGTATTGGAAGAGGTCAGAGATATATGGAGGGGACAAGTTGTAGATTCACTAGGCAATAAGTATCCAGTGTGTGGACTGGCGGGGAAGAGGCAGAAGTGGAACGAGAGGAGAGGTGGATTAACCAGGCAGCAGAGAGTGAGAGTGGATCGGAGAGGCGCAAAAGCGTTAAACGGGAAGCCAATGAGCACATGTAAGATTATTAGTGTTGAGGCGCCAATCAAATACGCCCCTCGTATAGTAGTTACAGCTCCGAGTTACACAAGGCAGTCAAAGAATTTGTAAACCGAAAAAAAAATGCCAATTTGCATTGTCCAGCTCTCATGTTAGATTGCCCTATGTGTAATGTAATACATAAGAGAAGGTTCAGGATGACAGTAACTTGCTCTTTACCTTTTCTGCCTGGCTCCGGCTGAAGGCAAGCTCCATTTCCAGCTCCTTAATGCGCAGATCCTTCTGGTTTCCTTCACTTAAGTGAATCTCCTTTGCTTGGCTGAGTTTAGCTTTATATCGAAGCTGTCTTTCATTATATTTCCTGGTTGAACAGGAAAAGAAACCTAATATACCTTTTGTATAGATTCAAGCATCCCATACTGGGGGTCTAGAGGTTCTCTGCCTACATGGATTTCCTCCCAACAGCAGTAAGGACGTGCTATTCCTCTATGGGAACTTTGACAGAACAGTGTGGGGTCTTGGTGAAACAGCAGAGCTGGGTTTGTGGGACTCTACCTAACACAAGCCCCTCATTTCTTTGTATTGGTGGGAAGTGTGAAGAAGAAGAAAATCCCTTTATTGTCCCTCAGTGGGGAAATTTTGGCATAAGGTCAGCAATCACATTCACAACAGGAGCAAAAATAAGAGTAATTAGAAATTAAAGAGTAAAAATACAAAAAAAACATAAGACAGAATCTACTTAAAAATTCACTACTGGGTTTCTGAGAACAGTGGTGGTTATAAATCCTACCCGCTGCTGGGAGGAAGGACCTCCGATAACGTGTCTTGGTGCACCTAGGATGCAGCAGGCTGTCACTGAAGGAGTGTGGAGGGATTAGCAGCTCTCCGTTAGTTTTATGAGCCACCATCTTACCTGATATAGTCATCCAGCTTTTTGGATAGTTTATCATATTCTTTGTGTAGCTGCTCCTTCTCCTCTTGTACTTGGGACAGTTCTTCCAAAAGCTTCTGATTCGAGCTCTCCAAGTGTGTGCGCTAGAAGACATCACAATATGTCAGACATACTGTCAAAAGAAGGCGTTTTCCTGCCACTGTTAATCTAGGAGGTGCCATATAAATGGAATGTAAATGACCGCTGACAGCGACCTGTGGCTTCTGCCTCATATTACTACTTATGCGTTAGTTAAGATGACCAGTTATTCCTCATACTTGTTGAAGGGTTCTACTAGACACTTGAGGTCTGATGTTGCAGGACAAAAAAAAGAGACTTGTATATCCAACAACTCACCCCCAATTCTTTGTCTGTTAATGGGGAACATAGGATTTTCAGTAGCCAAACCCGGATACAGGCTCTGTCTCACCCCCCTCCTTGCCAGTGATGTCAACCTGTCGTTGATCTTTCATGTCTGGTTACCACTTTTCCTGTATACTGGTCACTTAACTATACTACTACAGTCTCCAGTAGCAGACACCTCAACTTTGCTTCACCAACCTCCAGTGCACTACCTCAACTCTGCTACATCATTCAGCTTTTCCAGTCTCCAGCACGCTGCATCAACTCTGCTGCGTCCCTCAGCTCTTTCAGGCTCCAATACATTGCATCAGCTCTGTTACATCAGTTAGCTATTCTGGTCTCTAGCACGCTTTGCCAACTCTGCTACAACTCGTTTCTCCAGCTCTGTTGTACCTGTCCTCCTGCACTGCTGCACCCCCATGACCTCGCCACGCTGCACATGACCTACACCTCAGGAGCTGATGAGCTTCACCAGGTGAGAACATAACAAAATATATTCTGTATCGTTCTGCACGTGGGTCACATATAGGGGCAACGGAGAAAGGGTGTTGACACATCTTCGATAGCTGACGGCCAACAGCTATTCCCTGCGACACCCCCAGAACATATACACAGTCGGATGAGGCAGACGCTAATGAGTGAGGCTTATCTCCTCTGAGAACAAAGGATCAGGCATGTTGAATTCAAAATGCCCAATCCTCCTTTCACCTGACACCCGCTGTTGGGGCATAGCTGGGACAACCGCATGCACATTAGATGGTTGGTCCTGCTGTAATTAGCGGGTTTGGAGGACATTGATCTCCGGTGTATGGCCAGATTATGTTTATTCCGCTGACTGATGACATAACTACGATAAGATGAGGTAATACATAGCCTGGGTGACAGACCTCGGCAGTTGTGGACATCTTCTCATCATCCATGTGTTGTCGTAGGGATTGCAACTGATGAAGCTTTAGTTGCAGAGCACAATTATTCTGGGTGAGGGAAATCTCTTTGTCATGAAGGCCTTTTATTTCCAGCTTCAATTCTTCAAAATTTTGATCCAAGATTTTCCTAGACAGAAGTGAGCACATGGCATCATAAAGTCAGGTATGTTCGGGGGCCTCTATTCTTGACGAGCATGCACTTTAGTAACAATGCTCTCGAGCTGTTCCTGGGGTCCGAACATTACCTTCCAATACATTAACTATACATTAAAGGGGTTTTCCGGGAATTACTGATAACTAGCATAGGTTATCAATATCAGATCGGTGGAAGTCTGAATCCCGGCATCCCTACCGATCAGCTGTTTGAAGAGGCTTCGGCACTGCGGCCTATTCATACTATACCAAGCACAGCGCCGCTCATGGTACAGTGGCTCTTTATGGTATTGCAGCTCAATTCCGTTCACTTGAATGGGTCTGAGCTGCACAAAGGCCGTGTGACCAATGGATGGATCTTCCTGGCTGAGGGAGAGGAAAGCCCTTTCAGCAGCTGATAGGTGGGTGTTCCGGGAGTTGAGCTGCGCCTGGGCAGAGGCCACGTCGCTCATGGGTTTGTTAGTACAGCGGATCGGCAGTCGGACCTCACCGATCTCATGTTGATGACCTGTCCTGAGGATAGGCCACCAATATGTAAAATCCCGGAAAATCTCTTTACGTCCCAGACAAACCCTTTAACAGAAATATAGATAGCAATCACATTAGTAGCTTGATACAATTTGTTACCTTTTCAGTTGTTCATCTTGTAACTGCACCTTTAGCTTGGCTTCATTCTCTCTTGTTTTTTTCAGTTCTTCCTCTAGGTGGCGCCTTTCTGCATTCTGAGTCTCTAGCAGCAATACCTGGTGCCGAGAGGCTCGCAGTTGTTGCTCTAGTTCCAACACCTATGAATATCAAATACATGGAAATGGAAGCTCACCAAGGTAATCTCAATCGCCCTTCATCTGCACATAGAACATATTGAAATGACAGGTTTCAGAAGAGTCTGACAAGATCCACTTGATCAACCAAGCACAGAGGTTCTGAGAATTCAGACCCATTCATCTGGCAAATGGATTTATAATAATTTCTCTAAGAATTAATAAGGTCAGGTAGATTTCTCGGTCTTACCAATTTTTCCGCCTCCACGGCTCGGCATTTCTCATGCTCCAGCTTCTCCTGCCAGCTGCACAGGGCTTTCGCAGTTTGGGTCCTCCTAAGTAGCTGCAGCTCCATTTCTTTCATCACATGTTGCCGCTGCTCGAGATCAACTTCAAGACCGGTACAAGATGCAGTCAAGGCAGCAAGCTTCTGCTTCACCTGATTCAGCTCGGCAGTAAGCTGGGGAACGGTAGAAGATGTCAAGGTTGTGCTATGAGCATCTTCTATACATCTCAATAACATGTCTGCCTCTATAAGCTGGTTCTGGCTTCAAGGGGGTCAGTGGGGAGGGTTGCATTTCCATTCGGAGAATGCATTTGGCCCATATCTTATAGGACATCATACACATATCTAATATGGCAACATAATCAGCCCCCAATAGCACAACGTAGCCCCCACATACACATTTTAGGAAGGGGCCATCTAATAGAATATGACACTTCTGTATACTGGACGCAAAATAGGTGGGGCTGAAAAAGACAGCAATACCAATATTATGCCACTCGCCTACCACCAAGCACCCCCTAGAAGAGGGTACGCTGTCACAAGGACGAGCTGTGATACATGTAATACTTGCTCTTTAGGGTCAGGGACAGCCTTAGGGGGGTACCACGTGTGTGATTGGATAGGGTATATCACCCATCTCTGCCAGGGAAGGGGCACATATGGCCTGACATCTGAGGCTTGTAACCACCACAATTATTGATAGCAGTTCCATTTAGACAATGCATAGTATTGTAATTGCGTTTCTAGCCATGGCAGCGCGCACCTGCACATTGGGATGTGCTGATTGACCCCCTTTTTTTGCAGTTGTAGTATTGTATTAGGTTATTGAGCTGCTATTTTATCTCTGTATATTGCCATTATTCAAGGAGATATGTGCTTTGCGTGGCACTACCACTACATTACAGGCACTGTTCAGTTTATTTTTGCTGTGTATGGTAGTGTGGCATTTTATGCCACTGCTATTTAGTTATCTGCATGGAAGTGTTATTTTGTCATGGCAATCTGGACGCCCTACTGTACTTAGAAGGGGTTTTCTCATCTGAGACTATGGTGGCATATCACTAGGATATGCCACAAATGACAGATAGGTATGGGTCCCTACTCCAGGACCTGCACCTATTCCCAGAACAGGACCCCCGAAGTGAGCAGAGAGCAGCCACACATGCGTAGTCGCCCCCAAACATTCATTTGTATGGGAGTTCTGAAAATAGCAGCTCACTGGCTCGGCTATTTCTGGCAGTCGCATAGAAGTGAATCGAGCGGTGGCTGCATTTGCTCGTTGCTCTCACTATTAATTTCTATCAGACTTTCGTAAATAGCTGAGTGCGCTCTCGCTCTGCTTTTTTCGGAACTCCCATGAAGAAATGAATAGAGAGCACACCACGCATTTTAGAGATAGGTGCGGGTCTCAGAGGTGGGACCTGCACTGCTGTCAAAGTCCCGGCTGACACATCCCCTTTAAGCACTGTATGGTATGGTTACCTATATACTGTATGACTGTACACAATATGGGCCACAAGAAGATACCACATAGGGCATCATACAACGTAAGGCTGGCTGCAGATGGCCTTTCATTTTTACCTTCGTGTTCTCCTTCTGCAGAAGGATTTGTTGCTTCTTGATATCCAGGTTCTTGTCCCGTTCATACCTCAGTTCCTTCTCAGCCGAGCTGCACACATTTTGTACGCGGTGGAGATCTTGACGCAGTTGACGAATTTCCTCATATTGCTGCTGGATCAATGAATTCCCTGTTAGAGGCTGAAAAACAGGGTGAGAATCTGGCATTCAGAAATCAAATCTTCTGTTGGTTCGCCCCTCTCACCAACCGTCCTGGTCACCCAGCTTTTTTCCTCAATGTCCAACCAAAGTCCCCATAAAGTCCTCAGTGTCGTCACTGGCTGGACAAATCTACTGTCACCTAGCAGCGGTCTGAACATATTTGGGCACAGACCTCTAATCAGTATTCTGGAATGCCACAATTGTACCCACTGCATCCAGTGTCATCTTGTCAACATCATCGCATGAGATTCAAAGACCTAGGATTAATTTACCTTGGCTCCATTTCCAACATCTGGGGGTTTGGACAGAAGATCCTGCAATCTGGAAACTTCCTGCCTAAATCGTGAATTATCCTCCCTTTTGGACTGCAGGTCCTGTCTAGCGGCTGTCACCTCCTGCCTGAGCTGTAGGTTCTCTTCCCGCAGGCTCCTAACTTCCTCCATCTCCTCCTGGAACTGTCTCTGAAGAATTTCACACTTCTTCTTGTATTCTTGTGCAGAGCTGTAACACGAAGGCGATATTATAATAAAAGATAGACAGAAATCCATGCTACACATTCTGATGAAAAAACCCGCATTTTGTAAAACTAGCCTCCTATGGACAGTTACGTATGAATGTTATTTCCTTAAAGGGGTTGTTCCGCGCAAAATATTGTTCCTTTTCAAACCAGCACCTGGATCTGAATACTTTTGTAATTGCATGTAATTAAACAGTTAGTATAGCCAGTGAGCTATTCAATAAAATCTATCTGTATAGCGCCATATATTTCTTGTCCACCTCACTGAGATGATCGCACCTGCTCAGTTTAAATCTTCAGCTGTCACCAGTCCGGTCTCCGGTTAGGAGCTGTGTCTGTTAGGGGGCAAGAGCTGCAGTGGAAAGGACATGCCGCCCTGAGAAAGAACACTCACCCTTAGGCTGCATTCACACGTCCGTGGTGTGTTGCGGACACGCAAATTGCGGGTCCGCAACACACCAGCCCGGCACCCCCATAGAAATGCCTATTCTTGTCCGCAAGCTGCGGACAAGAATAGGACATGCTCTATCTTTTTGCAGAGCTGCGGACCCAAAATAGAGGCCGCGCTCCGCAATTGCGGCTGCAGACAGCACACTGTGTGCTGTCCGCATCCATTCCGTCCCCATAGAGAATGAATGGGTCCGCACCCATTCCGCAAAATTGCGGAAAGGATGCGGACCCATTTTGCGGACGTGTGAATGGAGCCTTAGGTGCTAGGCTGAAATAAATCCAGCAGGACAACTGCAGCAATGAATGGGGAGATCTCTGGACTCATATGAGGTACAGGGCTGGTTCTAGAAAGAGATTGTCATGTACTATATGAGGTCTGATTTTCATTTTTACATCAATCATGGCACAACCCTTTAAGGCTAGGTTTTCTGTGCAGCTGAGAACTGTGCAGTATAACCGCATACAGTTTGCTATGAATTGCTACGGTAAGTACAGGTAAAGCATATATAGAACAATGTACTTCACCTGCCCTTGCAGTAATCTGTACGTGGTTATGTGAAGTGGCACACTGCAGCCCACATGCTGCAATGTAAAAACCCAGCCTTAGGCCTGTATGTGGTCTAATTAGTCCTTAATTCATTTTATCTGGAATCATCCAATTCTGTTGAATTTTCAAAGTGACAATGGCACATAATCTTTGGCTAGCAGTATAACGCTGACCATACACTTCAGATAGATCCTGATTCCATGTACACCAGGCCAAGCATGCATGTTCATTTCATCGGACAGACGGGATAAGCTTCTGGCAGACTCCTCTGGCACTAACCTATTTCCTAACAAAGGATCTGGAATGCCGAAATCCAACATGCCCGATCCTTTTTCTACCTACATCAGGTAAAAAGATGGTAGACGCCATTACAAATTAGATTGCCTAAACCAGACTTTTATCTATGCCAGCTAATCTATCTATCTATCTATCTATTGGAAAGACGCCATTTTGTGGAAGACACTTGGCTGTTTTCATATCACCCGTAGAGTATTAAGAAGAATGCCCCAGGTGGTGGCATCTCCCCTCCACAATGGAGGCCAGAGGAACCCCAGGCACCAAGTAAAATAGAAACTTCCTCCTAATTCTACTGAAATGCTGTCGTTGCTTCTGACTGTTAACAGGCCGCAGCCATATGTCAGCAATCCAGCAGACGTCACGTCCAGAGGTCCTTGACTCCTTGACTTATTTGACTTTGATTCTCTATACTGGGTGTACCGTGAAAGGTCCTCACCACAGCTAAACTGCTCACTGTATTAGGAAGGTAGCATTATGGACGAGGATAAAACTTCTGAAACCCAACAGAAATTTCAATCATGTCACTTCCAAGCAATCCCACACGGTCACAGAGCTGACAACCATCTTCTGTCCAGGGATCTCAAGTCTCCCGGAGGTTCAGGGAGACTCCCGCTATTAGATAGCGGCTCCCTGACACCCCATGTGAAACAATATATCACGGAAAGGTTTACTGATAGCAGAGCAGAGAGATAAGAGAAGTGACAGGACAGAGTTTAGATTACAGGTTGAATTAACCCTTTAGGGTCAAATTGGCTTCTCAAGGAGATATATATGTTAAAGGCATCCCTTCTTCTGTCCTATTCAGTAGCTATACAACTATTGAGAGAGATGTATTTTTTTTAAATACATTTACACATTTAACCCTCCATTTTAATTATATTATTTACCCCAGTGTTAAATTCACACCCCTGGATGCTTTTTTTTTTCCTACAGTGGGGTAGATAATTACACACAGGGTTTTAAAGAATAAACTTCCTGACTCAGACCAAGAGCCGACTCAGCAAGTGAATCGAAGCATCCGCGCATGCGCATTGCGCAACCTAAGCTTCGGTTCACTTGCTTCTTGTCAGCTCAGCGAATGAACCGAAGATTCGATTCATGAATCGGTTCATTTGAATGAACTGATTCAAATGAAGGGATTCACGTGAAAGATCCGAACTTCCCATCTCTAGTTTACTCGCAGTAAACCTTTCCGGCAACCTGTAGCAGTGTCCCCTTCTCGGCGCGTGCGCACAGTGCAAGAAGAAGCCGATGCCAGCAGTCCGCAACGGTGCATCAGGCTGAGCCTGTGCGCACGCGCGGGATCTCAAAGCGGGAGGGAGGGAGGGAGAGGCGGCACTGAGGAGTAGAAGGCGGCGCTGGGCACGAACGGCGATGCGTGCGGCCGGGCACCATGCATCCACAGACCTCCCCTGCTTGGGCACCTTAATGATTGACAGGTTAGTAAAACCTGTTTTTCCGCAGAATAAAGCCACAAATAGCTTTTATAAGGCCACCTGAGAAATCAGAATGCAACCCTGGACATGAGCAGATGTTTAGCTCACAGGGCTTATAGGTGGTGACAGAATCCCTTTAATCATATACATAAAAAAAAAAAAAATGATAATTTGGGGCAGGGTAATGAGCCCAGTCCTCCACACCATGGAGCAAAGTGTGCAGATACTGCATATGTTTGGAAAATGTAATAAAAAGTTTGTGAAAGAAAAAAAAAGAAAACCTCCCTGAAATGAGTTCTTGCAGGTTGGGATGTCTGTCTGTCTGACTACCATGATACCCGGTTAGGAGCTGAATGTAGAAATACCCGAGCTATTATTCCTGATGTATAATTAATCACCTCATAGTTTCTCTCTCTTTTTCCAAAGTCTTTATCTTGTCCTGTAACTGCTGGTGGGTCTGCTTCACGTCTCCTGAGGGTTTCTGTCCACCTATCTCCATCTGCAACTTTTTACATTGACCCTGAAGCTCTGATACCTAAGAGACATAGATAAGAGACATACAATCAGTGCTGACCGATAAAATAACCAGCATGTGGTTCAGGAATCCAGGAAGGCTGGATCACAACAATATGGTGGCCACGTTGGTTGTCACCTTGATTTCCTAACTAGGGAACAGCTGAGCAGAACCTTTAAAAGATCTGGCACATGAGGACACCCTGGGGACTTGTTATGGATGTGCCTCAAATAACCGATACTAAATATTTATCTCCTGAGCTGGTGCGGATCGTCAGCTCACGAAGGTTGGACGAGCCGAAACGCGTCCATTGTTACCAAGATGAAATAAAGGATACATGAATTGAAGAATCAGCGCCCGCTAGGATTTCTTTGCTACATATCCAGTGGATATGGGATAAATGTTGAGATGGGGATACACCTTCAAGATCCCAGCAATCTTTTTCCTTGTCGCATTTGGAGAGCTTTGAAGTTCTCAAATACAGATAATATGGTTTTCCAAGATATTTTTACTGATAACCTATCCTCCTGATGGGTGATGGTCTGATACCCGGGTACCCCACTAATCAGCTGTTTGAGAAGGCTATGGTGCTACTGCGAGCAGCTTTCCCTAGGCCTGCGAGCAGCTTTCCCTAGGTTCATTAGTCACGTTGCCTAGATACAGTTTCGTCCCACTGAAGTGAATCGGGCTGAGCTGCGATACCAAGCACAGCCGCTATCAAATGGACGGCTCTGTGCTTGGTAAGCTAAGAGAAGGCTGTGGCACTACTGCAAGCACCAATGCCTTCTCAAACATCTGATCGGTGGGGGTCCTGGGTGTCGAACCCGCATCGGTCAGATACTGATGATCTAGGTCATCAGTAAAAATCTTAGAAAACCTCTTTAATTCATTAGCTTTTGTTCATTTTTCCAGCATTGTCTTTTGCATTTTATATTCACTATTTACCAAAATCAAGTTTATTCTGTGGGTCGTTACGAATGCGAAGATACTAAAAATGTGTAGTTTTTGTATATTTTAGAGCTAAACGTAATGTTAACGGTTATTGAAAGAGATAGGGATCGACCGATTATCGGAAGTACCGATATTATCAGCCGATATTCAGGATTTTGTACATTATTGGTAACGGCATCTAACCTTGTCGATATACCGATAATGCGTATAAAGCGAATACTAGTGAGCGCTTCCATTATGGAAGCACGCACTAGTATGCATCGGGTGCCGGGAGCGGGAAAGAAGCACAGCAAGCGCTTCCGATACTCACCCTCCCTGGTCGTCTTTTTTGGGCCCGTGCTGCACAGTTCTGACCCCGTACAGCGTCAGGACGTAGTGCGCGCACTATGACCTGACGCTGCACGCTGTCAGGTGACAGTGCAGCGCGGGCCGGAGAAGATAGTGGAGTGAGACGCCGGACCCAGAGATGAAGAGGAGCCGCGGCGCAGGAGAGGCGAGGAGTTTTTTTATTTTATTCATATGAGGTCTGATAGGGGTTAATAAAGGTTTGATCTGAGGTCTGATAGGGGTTAATAGAGGTCTGATAGGGGTTAATAAAGGGCTGATCTGAGGTCTAATAGGGGTTAATAAAGTCAGTGAGGAGGGGGGGATTGGCATTTGGCCCTAGTATATTATAAATGTATATAATGTATATAATGTACATAATGTATTTATGTATTTCGCCATAGTGATCTGCACCTACAGGCGGGTTGTGCGGACTCAACCCCCCCACATTTTTTTCTTTGTAGCATATATTGGAAGTATATAGTGGGCTCAGCATGCGTGTTGGTACTTGCATCCCTGGATCCGATGAAAGCTGTAATGGCACCGGACGGGGTTAAAAGCAGAGTGTACTTGGCTTGCATGCTGACCTGCATTCCCTGGACTTTATGTGGCTGTCATGGCCCATAAACAGGTAGGAAATAGCGTTAGGGACCACTCAAATGAGACGACCTTGACGCGGTGAGTGGCTTATTACGCTTTGGCCAAACTGTACACCAATGTCTCATCCAGCATGGAGGCAGAGCAGAATGCTGGATGTAGTGTGCGATCACATTTGCATTTTCCGTTTGTATATTATAAATGTAAATTATAAATTGACTACCAACTAAGGGCTTTATTAAATTTATAATTTACATTTATAATATACTAGTGCCAAATGCAAATTTCCACCACCTCAGTGACTACCAACTAATATAATATATATTATAAGATATAAAATATCGGTATAAATTATCAGTATCGGCTCTAAAAAATCAATATCGGTCAATCCCTAAAAGAGACATCTAAGGAGTTAAAAACTACCAGGGTCCGTGGTACCTCCGGTCCTGGCAGTCGCCCAGCTGTTTGTTCTAGTCGTGGTCCTGCTGATGACCACCAGGGGGAACAGTGACAGTCCCCATGCGATCAGAGTGCCACATGAATCACATGGACAATCACCTTACTGTCTTGCAGATGTGCTTCTCTCTCCAGTTGCTCATTTTTCACCCGTAAATTGTGGTTTTCTTGTTCTTTGCTCTTCAAGTTCTTGTTCACCTCCTTCAGCTTCGTTTTCAGAGTCTCCAGCTCCTAATAAAAGATAATTAGAAAATGATGCCATAAGCGCACGGGTCTGGGTCCTGACTTATGTCTACAATTTAGTTTGGTTTCACTCAAGCCAATTATGATGTTTTATTCATGACTTCAAAATCTAGTTTGGGAAAACTGACCTAATCAGACAAAATGGAAAACTGCATGTCTAATAACTGCCTGCAGCCCCGGGGATTACAGTGGAGGCAGCACAAATAACTTAGAGGGGTATTTGTGCCATGTACAATATGTGCTTTCTGGGCATGGTAAATGCAGGCGTCAACTCTATGAGGAGAATGGGATCTCACAACAGCTGCTCCACTGAGAGGTGGTCAGATATGCACACAGAGGCTATAGTAGTTAAGGGGGTTGTCCAGTTTAGAAAAGCCATTATCATATACCCTGCTACAGAATTCACAGTTAATATCCTATATGTTCAGGATCCTCATATCTTGGCCAGGGCGGAGAGCAGCTACAAAGGGCATTTCTTACTCTCAACAGACCTCACTGCACAGACATCCCACTGATGGAATATGTGATGCTTAAAGGGGTTGTTGGTACACGAGCTGAAAACCCCAACTTGTGCCAACCTAAAAAAAACAAAAAACAAACACTCACCTGTCAGTAGCCCCCCATTCCCATGCAGATGACCTACCTGGCCACTCCAGATCCTTGCCGGACTGGACGTGGCTCGCACCCATGACCGCTGAGGCCAATTACTGGCTTCAGCGGCCACATGCTAAAAAGGAAGGTCACTGCGACTGACATGGTGTTCTAACAGACGTGACTGCTAGTGATTGGCCTCTAGTCTGGTGGGGATCAGAAGCTGTCAAGAATGGGGCAGTGGTGCTGGAATGGTGGGACTGTAGACAGGGGAGTGTGTTTTTTTTTTCAATTGGGCACAGGTTCCGACCTTTACGCTTGTCGCTCTTAAGCTGGACAACCCCTTTAATTTTTCCTGTGGTGCTGCTTCAGGGTAACTGAACACTTAGGGCTCATGCACACGACCATGTGCTGGCTGGGCCCGTGCTGCGGACCGCAAATTGTCGCAAAAGATGCAGACAGCTCACTGTGTGCTGTTCGCGTCCGTATGTCCTGCCTGACAAAAAATGGAACATGTCCTATTGTTGTTCGTTTTACAGACAAAAATAGTCATTTTTTAAAGGTCGGGGCGTGCTGATCCACCGTATGCAGAACATATGTGGCTGGTATCAGTGTTTTGTGGACTGCAAAATGGATACAGCCGTGTGAATGCCCCCTAACAAATATGAATTGCCCAAAGCTGAGAACCGCTTTAAAGAAAGAGCGCAGAGCGAGCAGCGACTAATTCCTATATAGCGGAGCGTTTGATGGCGCACTGGTGTGCATGGCATTGGGGGAGGACAAATTAAACAGATTGTAAGTGGCTAAACCAGGCATGGCCAACCTGTAGGCTGTAGGCTGATAGCTGTAGACTGTCCGGGCATGATGGGAGTTGTAGTTTTGCAACAGCTGGAGAGCCTCAGGTTGGCCGTCTCTGGGCTAGACCATCTTTAACACAGATGATAACCAAAGGACTCAATGCTGCATCCATACCCGCCATCTCTGTGGCTTGCAGGAATAGATCTTTAACATTGGGCTTGTAACAGTCACAATAGAGTACACAGCCAAGAGGCTGGAAAAAATATACAGTAGATTTTAAATTTTTTATTATGTACTTCATGCAAAATAAGAATCTACACAGTAAAAGAGCAGCAAAGCTGATGTGACCTCTAGTGGCAGATTTGTGCAGTGCATACCATCAGCGGCATCGGGACTTACCGGCAATGATTCATCGATCACCATTCTAACAACATGACCACGGACAGCACCTAACCGACCATGAACCTTCCTCCGCCAACATAAAATCCATATTCTGTAACCCAGCATTCCCGGCTGTTACAGGGCATAGTACAGCACACAAGTACCAGCGTACGCAGATAACTGCAATCGTGTCTGATCCTGCCCCACACATGTCCTCCAATGTTACTGACAGTAGATATATAATTAGGCGTGGTAATAAAGGTTACTTCGTTTTATCACACTCTTCCTCAGGGGTAATTAAATCCACTTGGGTGGTCAAGATTGGCATCCAAAAAAAGGGTTTATGAGCCAAGCGAGCTGTCGGGATTTGTCACAACCTTGTATTTCTCATGTCTCCTGAGGAGCAGTCTGGTTCAGGGCAAATGATTCAGAAAGGAGGACAGAACAACACAAGAACTAAATGTCAGTAAGGCCACCTTCACACGGTCCGAATTTGGTATTTTGTATTTATGGGCCAGATTGTGTGCGCCTAGAATCGGTCTAAAGTGGCACAAATCAGGATGATTTTGTTAAACTACAATTCTTATAATTTTTTCTGAATAGGATATACAACATAAAAGCCAATTGATATCTACATAAATCAGGATACATAACCTCACAGCCTGTACAAAAAAATCCCAGTGACTCACCAGTCTTGGGTTTCTGTATCCCGGTGGGGCAGACATGCCTGCTGCTCTGCCTTTCCCGGTAGGCATTGCCACCACAGTTGCTCTGTTCCTCCATGGAGGCTGCGACCTGCTTGCCAGCGGGGCCTCCCCCACCTCCTCTGGCTCTCAAAGGGCCAGCTCTCCTAGTCTGCTACACCTTATGACTGGCTACCTTCTTGGGGGACTTAAAGCGTCTTCCCCTGTGGGAGGGTGCCTGAGCAATAGGTGCCCTAGCTTGCTAGTATCCTGTGAAGGTGTGCCGTTCCTGTTGTCTGCCCATATACCAATTTTCCGCCTGTTTCCTGGATGGTGATTCTCCGCTGCCTGACCTGTGCCTGTCCTCCGTACTGACCCTTCATTGCCTGCCCTGACCTCAGACCGTTTACCATGCTGCACTAACTCTACCTGTCCTGACCTTGATTCGTCCCTGACTAGAATTCGGCCTGACCCCCTCAGTGTTCTTCCCCGGTGTCTTTGACCCCCGTAGGTCAGCTATCAATCATACAGAGACTACTCCAGAAGGTAGTGGCCTGGTGGTTCCTCTGCAGCGAAGTCCGATATCTGTACAGGGGTTAAAGGGTGAAAACCAGGGGACTGCCAGGGCAACGCCCCCTTAGGAGTAGCCCAAAGTCAAATCTCTTGGTTGTCACAATGGTTCCACAGGCACTGAAGTGACAAACTCCCAGTGTCTTACAATATACATATAATCATAACATGAATATACACACACACTTGTACGTTCCAGATTACCAAGTATTCTGGATTATCAGTCTATCTAATCTTATATAGAGGGCAAATTGAGTGCTAATCAAAGCACAGTATTTTTTTTATCAGCGCAAACAAGCTGTCTGTGTAAAAGGATCTTATAGGCCCCTTTACATGGGCTGAAAATCAGGGCAGTTATAGGGAAGGAGCGTTCCTAAAAAGTACCTATTTTTATATAGCGCCAGCATGTTCTGCAGCGGTGTACAGAGACTGTCATCAGTCATAACAGCCCCATCCCCAATAGGGCCCACTTCATAGAAGGCACTGTGTGACTGCGCAATCGCTGACCTGTTGTAAATCGGACATCTTTTTTAGGTCCGCGCTCTCCTTTTGGGCTGAAGCGAGCATCTCTTCCTTGATTTCCCGCTGCTCCGCCATCTCGGTCAGCTCAGCTTCCAAATTCATAATCTACTGAACCAAAAGAATAGATCATTAATATAAAACTTGGATTCAAATAATGGAAAATTTAGTTCTAAACATCTTGAAACTTACCATGAAGTAGAGAATAGGACGGCATGTTTAATGTCAATTTACAGTCGGAAATAAAGAGTTAATGGTGGACAGGTGACAGGCCTGAAGAAGACAAGCTGTGCCGTGAGAGGAAGTGTCCCTGTTGCTGCCGTAAACACAATGTCACAAGTTTCATGGCACTTTAGTGTTTGTGGTCTCCAGGCAACTGCATTCCAGTCCCGGGTCCCCCACCATCAGACAACAATGGGCACTTCTTCTCCATCAGCTTCCTATGGGCCGGGATCAGAGGCAGCACACAGCGCCATCTAGTGGATCTGTGTGCTTACACAGCATAGCCTGCATTTTTAAAGGGAACCTGTCACCTCCAAAAACCATCTGAAGCCGCCAGCAGTGCCTGAGAGGAGTGAGCAGCGTGTTTCTGACGATTGTTTTCTTCCTGAAGGCAGATGCGGCAAACGCTCTGAAAACTTTCCTTTATCCCCTGCTGGCGCGCTTCTCTAGACATGTCTGAAGTCCAGGGGGAAGCGGCCTCCTTGCTTCAAGTCACGGTAACCACGCCCCCTTCCCTGCCCCTTCGCTGTGACTGACAGCCGGCTGTTCGGCAAAGGCAGCCGAACTCTCTGCATAAGCGCTGTCAGTCACAGCGAAGGGGCAGGGAAGGGGGCGCGGTTACAGTGACTTGAAGCAAGGAGGCCGCTGCCCCCTTGACTTCAGACATGTCTAGAGAAGCGCGCCAGCAGGGGATAAAGGAACGTCTTCAGAGCGTTTTCGGCATCTGCCTTCAGGAAGAAAACAATCGTCAGAAACACGCTGCTGGCTACTCTCAGGAACTGCTGGCGGCTTCAGATGGTTTTTGGAGGTGACAGGTTCGGCTACTTTCACACTGGCATTTCTGGGTCCACTTGTGAGATCTGTTTCGGGGCTCTCACAAGCGTCCCAAAACGGATCAGTTCAGCCCCAATGCATTCTGAATGGATAAGGGTCCGTTCATAATGCATCAGTTTGGCTGCGTTTGGTCTCCGTAGCGTTTTTAGACGGTCACTAAAACGCAGCTTGTAGCGTTTTGGTGTCATTCTGACTATGCGAAGCTAAACGGATCCGTCCTGACTTACAATGTAAGTCAATAGGGACGGATCAGTTTTTCACCGACACAATATGGTGCAATTGAAAACTGATCCGTCCCCCATTGACTTTCAATGTAAGTCAGGATGGATCCGTTTTGACTTAGACTTTTTTTTCAATGAATAATGCAAACGGATCCGTTATGAACGGATACAAGCGTTTGCATTATCGGTGCGGATCCATCTGTGCAGATACAAGACGGATCCGCACCGAACGCAGGTGGGAAAGTAGCCTTCCCTTTAAAGGCCTGTACATTATTTATTTCACCTAGTGTTGCAGCGATATACTAAAATCTATGGGGCAATTAGGCTCTGAGCACGTAAATGCCTTCATTTTGGGTATAAGATTACATTTTTTATTTGTTTCCATAGTAATACAGCAATGTGACCAACTGAGGTGCTCTTACAGGGCCGCACTCTGTTCTGAATCACATCTAAACCCTCTAGATGTCCATATGCCCTAATACAGCATATCTCAGGGTTGCTTCTTGGTCACAATGGCCAGAAGTGTCGATGGGCAAGAAAAACTATTAAAGGGTTTTATCTATTTTTACCCATCTAATAAAGTGATGGTAAATTGCTAGAATATGCCATCCCTTTACGCGCATTGGGGGAGTCATGAACTGTGGGACCCCCACCTATCCTGACAATGAAGGGGCCATAGCTCTGGTATAGAACTGTCTCCCTGCACAGCAGCACCCGGCCACCCGACCCATTCACTTGAATACAGCAGTGCTGCCCGCACTTGACTGTCAGGATTGGTGGAGGTCCCACAGGTCGTCCCACAGGTCGTCCCCCACCTATCATAAAGTGAAAGTATGCCCATGTGAAACACTGTATACCATTACTTTACATGATGGGAATACTCCTTTAAAACATGCAGTGCAACACCAGGGTGGGGTAAGGAGGCGATGTCTCATTACACATACAGTAGATGGTAGTGATGCAATCCCTGCCTACAATATGCAGTAATGGCTGAGCAGCCTGACAGGGACGCTCACCAATATGTAGTATATGCAAGTGCTAGAGCGTAATGTGTAGTGAGGCCCACCCCCTCGCCCCTCTAGGCAGCTCTGCAAGTGGTGGCAACCAGACCTGCTCACATTCGAGGACAGGTTGTTGGCAGCCATTCCCGGAAAACCACTTTAAGCCCCTTTATTCCAAGGATCAGTGGGGTCGCTATGGATCAAGTAGTAATTGCATATCCTTGCATCAGCATAAATGATATACATGATCAGACTATGGTGTCACAGTAACCTGTTCCTCCACGCACATACATGTACAATGTCACAGGGGAGGGATGATCTGTATTCAGCTATATGATAATACTACTGCCCTATAGAGAAGCCACAGACCTAACAGATGGCAGTGCTCAGTACTGAAAAAACAGCACAGCAGTAGAGCGTATATAAGGAAAGCAATCCAAATCATATATGTGGCCGTTTACTTAGATATATCAGTAAACCAGGAGTCGCAAAACTGACAACCAGTATGGCGGCACTTTCTATCCCTTATGTGGCAGATGCAACGAAAAAAAAAGAATAAGGCAAATATCTCTACATGAAGAAAATAACCCCTAAATGATGGCATCGAGAATGACCTATCACCATCTACTTAGCGAGGCCTTTCAGAATGACCTCAGTGACAGATCTGAGGGTGGCACTCACCGTCCTCTGGAGTCCGGCTATCTCACACTCCAAGTAATCCACCTGTTCTTTAGTCTGATTCTGAGTTTCACCCAAAATGGATTCGAGCTCCTCATTACGCTCCACAATGTCATCATACTCGCTGTGGAGCTTCTGGAGCTTGTGCTGCAGCAGCTTATTCTGAGATTCCCTCCCCTCGACCTCGAGTTTACACCTAGCCGGGAAAAAATAATTACCGTCCAGAAACACGGAGGCACCACTGCTAAAGTCACACAAAATGCATGAGCAAACAGGGAGACATAAAATCACTGCCATTTACTGGAGGTCGGCAGACATCTTGCTTTCCATCCTGGACTGAGTGTGTTTTTATATGTACCATCAGTGCCCGATGTGGACAGGGTGGAGATCTACATGTCTATCTACCCCTCATGCCATGGCTGGTGTGGACAAGGTGGAGATCTACATGTCTATCTCCCCCTCATGCCATGGCCGGTGTGGACAGGGTGGAGATATACATGTCTATCTACCCCTCATGCCATGGCCGGTGTGGACAAGGTGGAGATCTACATGTCTATCTACCCCTCATGCCATGGCCGGTGTGGACAGGCTACATGTCTATCTACCCCTCATGCCATGGCCGGTGTGGACAGGGTGGAGATCTACATGTCTATCTACCCCTCATGCCATGGCCGGTGTGGACAGGGTGGAGATCTACATGTCTATCTACCCCTCATGCCATGGCCGGTGTGGACAGGGTGGAGATCTACATGTCTATCTACCTCTCATGCCATGGCCGGTGTGGACAGGGTGGTGATCTACATGTCTATCTACCCCTCATGCCATGGCCGGTGTGGACAGGGTGGAGATCTACATGTCTATCTACCCCACAAGCCATGGCCGGTGTGGACAGGGTGGAGATCTACATGTCTATCTACCCCACAAGCCATGGCCGCTGTGGACAGGGTGGGGATCTACATGTCTATCTACCCCACAAGCCATGGCCGGTGTGGACAGGGTGGAGATCTACATGTCTATCTACCCCACAAGCCATGGCCGGTGCTGTCATGCAATGGATCTTACATATTCAGACAGATAATTATCCCTCAGCCAGTCTGACATTTTTGCTGGAGTTTCCCTTTAAGTAGGATCTGTGATAGGAGAGCAGCTTCATTTAATATTGATGTATAATTTCCCGTGACTCAGCTCCGTCTCCTGGACTGATATAAGGGAGTCCGCCTAGCATATCCAGTGCCAGTACAGTCTGGTGCTTGTAAGTCAGGAATTTCAGTTACAAGAGGACACACTGGTGGACTTTGAACAATAATGGCGCCTAAAAAATACTAACATTACAAATCAAAAGTGGTGATTTGTTTCACCTCATATATCAAAAGCCGCCTGGCACTTTTAAAATGTGACTTTATAAAATATAAACCTGATTATCCGCCTATTTCTCTCTATTTGCATTTAAACCAAAATGCGCCACCCCCCCCCCCCCCCCCCCCCCCCGCCAGGCTGCACTTAAGGTTTTTGAAACATATTTGCGACTTTTCCACTGGTAAATTGCGACTTTTGTCTCAGACTCGGGACGATTTTGTTATTGTTCTGTTTTTGTTGGATGTCAATTTACTGACAAAACCCTGCTGTTTTGCTCATTTATATTAGATGAAAATAAATGCGACCTGTTTTAATACTTACCTATCACTTGTTCCCACGACGAGTTGGTTTTCTTTTCATGAATGCGACTTTGACAAAAAGTTGCATCTTTAGTCCATAAATGGGACTTTTTACACAAAGCACCACCACATAAGCTGGCTTAATTGTCTGCAACAATTTGAGCCATTTCTGCCGATAAGAGGATGATAAATGAGGTGTAAAATGCGGCAATTTGATAGCCCCGCCCACTGACATTTATAATTCATTTCTGGCGTGATGCATTCTTTATGGTGAAAATTCCTGATTTGGCACAAATCAAAACGGGTTGCAACTGGTGCAACATGCTTAGTAATTGTCCCCCTGTAGGTCCTTCTCCTGGAATATATCCACTTTAGGCCTCATGCACATGACGACCGTTGTGTGTTTTGTGGTCCGCACGGACAGCCATTGATATAATTGCCTATTCTTGTCCGCAAAACAGACAGGAATAGGACAGGTTATATTTTTTTTTTGCTGACCACGGAACGGAGCAACGGATGCGGACAACACACCGAGTGCTGTCCGCATCTTTTGCGGCCCCATTGAAGTGAATGGGTCCGCATCCAAGCCGCTAAAAATGCGCCTCGGATGCGGACCAATACAACGGTCGTGTGAATGAGGCCTTAAAGTGAAGTCTAACTGTCAGGAATGTCATGTTATGGAGGTTTTCTTTTGCTAATGTGCAGGGACAGAGATAGGGAACATTTTTCTAGTATAGTTTATTTAGAGAAATTGTACATTTATAGTAGAAAATTGCCCAGAAATGTTCCTTAGCAGCGCTCTCTAAGGCCTCTTTCACATGGGCGTGTGCGCCCCGTTGCCTTATTGCGGACCGCATTTGCGGATCCGCAATACACGGGTGCCGTTCCGTGGGCATTCCGCATCACGGATGCGGACCCATTCACTTCAATGGGTCCGCAAATCCGCAGATGCGGAATGGTGCGGAACGGAAGCACCGAACGGAACCCTACGGAAGCACTACTGAGTGCTTCCGTGGGGTTTCGCCCCATACTTCCGTTCCGCAAAAAGATAGAACATGTTCTATCTTTTTGAGATCCGCTGCGGCTGCCCCACGGACTGTGCTTGTGCATTGCGGCCGTAGCACGACCATGGGGCGCATACGCCCATGTGAAAGAGGCCTAAATGAGTGGCATGTCCGTCTTCCTAGTACAGTACAGAGCAGTACTGACTGGGAAGATGGGCTGGGATAGGCGCTGCTGGGCATCTGCCCTCTCATGGTGGAAAATATACAGTATATTCCTCCCCCTGCTATTTCTCCCTGTCAGTGAGTGCTTCTGCTGTATGACCGGCACGCTGAGATACATGACAGCGAGCAGTAAGCGCAGGGAAGCTATTCTACTGTATGGACCGTTCTAGTATACTATATAACTGTCCCTATTTTCTTAGCGCCCTGAGGATACATTACAATCACTCACTGGTAGCACTGGCCAAGCGGATCAGTGAGAAATAGCAGGGAGATGAATACATATTTAGGGTACAGATATTAATATACAGTACCCTATGTGAGGGCAACAGCTCCCAGACAGTCTTCACAGTCAGTCTTGCACTGTACTGTACGAGGAAGACAGATATGCCTTAGTAACACTAATCATTTAGAGGGACATTTCTGGGCAAGTTTTTTTTACTATAAATTTACGTCTTTAAATAAACTATATTAGAAAAATATTCTCGATCTCTGTCCATGTTTTTCCCCAAAAACATGACAGTTACACTTTAAGGGCTCATACCCACAACCGTTGCCCCGCCGTGGCCGTATTACATGAATGGGTCCACTTGCTTCCATGGGGTTCCGTTCCGTGCTTCTGTTCCGCATAAAAGTACTGCATGCACTACTTTTTTGCAGTGCGGACCGTTGGATGCGGATTGCGGACCCCATTCAAGTGCCCCTAAGTCGTGCCCGTGCATTGAGGACTGCAATTTGCGGTCTGCAGCACGGGCACTGAGCGCCTACACTCGTGGGCATGAGCCCTAAAGAACATTTTTACTCTGTGGGATCTTGCACATGTACTAAGAAGCTGTAGGCAATATGTGTGGCGTTGTATGTGGGCCTGTACACCTCCATTTTCCTGAGGTATTCTGTCCCACATGAAATGCACTAGGGCCTCCGAATAAATAGTCAGTAGGAAAAAACTTCATGTGCCTTAGGCACCTCCTTAAAGCCTTAAAAGGATAACTGTCATATTTTCACTCCAAATTTAATTTTCAAATATGTAGTTGCTGATGAGGCGATAATCCATAATTACTAATTATTTTGCTCACATACCCCATGTTTAATTAGATTCCATCCATAGCAACCGCTCTTCACCAGACTTCATTCTGACTCTCTTCTAAAGATGGCCGCCGATGCCCTCAACCTGAGGCTAAGACCGCCTTCCCTCAGTACCCAGAATTCATTCTGCTCATCTCGGGAACGCACAGCCTCACCTCAACCAATCGGCGTTCTCTACACTTAAAAACGCCCTCTTCCTCCTGAGAGCGCTATAATACTCTGTAGAAAGGGATTTCGAGCTCTCTATGCAGTAAGTAACTTCTGCAGTCCGACAGGAGCGCGCACGCAGCGTCCGGGACTGCCCACTACTACGTCCTCCGCCTTCTGTATAAAGAAGATAGAAGACGGAGGACACCTAACAACGCTCTTTTAGCGGCACCGCATAACTGCCAGGGGGAGGACCAAACATGCAGGAATTACTGGGTAATTCAATACCTAGCCAAAAGTATAAACTAGGGAACTAAGGTAAACTTCATGAGACACATCGAATTACCTAAAAAATAAATTATAATATGACAGTTACCCTTTAATTCCTAGGTGGACTGGCTCTTTTAGGATGTGTTCACATGTGATTCTTTTGTGGTTTTGTTGTGCTTTTTTGCTGCAGTTGTGAAAAATGCAGCACAATGAAACAAAACCACACATAAAGAAGGCCTATAAGTATGAAAAAGATGATCTCAGTCTTCAAGACATAAGAGAACCGCTAAAAGAACACACACCTATGAACCCCTTAAAGGGAACCTGTCATCGACTTTATCTTGCCCATACTAACAGCAGTATAAAGTAGAGACAGGCGAGTTGATTTCAGCGGTCTGTCATTTATAAGTTAAAGGTAAGTGGTTGCCGAGAACCAACATCACAATCCTTGCAGACTGGGCCTGGAAAAGAGTCCCAACCACCTGAGAAGAGTCCTGGTTATTCATGAATCCCTGCTCTCCTGCCCACCTGCTGATGACTGACAGTCTAAGGCCTAATGCACACGACCGTTGTGTGCATCCGTGTCCGTTGTTCCGTTTTCCGTGATTTTCTGCGGACCCATTGACTTTCAATGGGTCCATTGAAAACTCGAAAAATGCACCGTGGTTCATCCGCGTCCATGATCCGTGTTTCCTGTCCGTCAAAAAAATAGGACCTGTCCTATTTTTTTGACGGACAATGGTTCACGGACCCATTCAAGTCAATGGGTCCGTGAAAAGACACGGATGCACACAAGATTGTCGTCCGTGATCCGTGTCCGTAGGCTACTTTCACACAGACGGATCCGCAGATCCGTCTGCATAAAAGCTTTTTCAGATCTGAGTTTTCAGTTCGTGAAAACTCAGATCCGACAGTATATTCTAACACAGAGGCGTTCCCATAGTGATGGGGACGCTTCAAGTTAGAATATACTACGAACTGTGTACATGACTGCCCCCTGCTGCCTGGCAGCACCCGATCTCTTACAGGGGGCTGTGATCCGCACAATTAACCCCTCAGGTGCCGCACCTGAGGGGTTAATTGTGCGTATCATAGCCCCCTGTAAGAGATCAGGTGCTGCCAGGCAGGAGGGGGCAGACCCCCCTCCCTCCCCTGTATTACATTCATTGGTGGCCAGTGCGGCCCCCCCTCCCTCCCCTGTATTACATTCATTGGTGGCCAGTGCGGCCCCCCTCCCTCCCTCCCCTGTATTACATTCATTGGTGGCCAGTGCGGCCTCCCCTCTCCCCCCTCCTCCTAATTAAAATCCCCCCCCCCCCTCCATCATTGGTGGCAGCGGAGAGTTCCGATTGGAGTCCCAGTTTAATCGCTGGGACTCCGATCGGTGAACATGGCAACCAGGACGCTACTGCAGTCCTGGCTGCCATGGTTACTTAGCAATTTTAGAAGCATTATACTTACCTTCGCTGTCTGTGACCGGCCGGGCGCTCCTCCTACTGGTAAGTGACAGGTCTGTGCTATAAGCAATGCGTCGCACAGACCTTTCACTTACCAGTAGGAGGAGCTCCCGGCCGGCCACAGACAGCGAAGGTAAGTATAATGCTTCTAAAATTGCTAAGTAACCATGGCAGCCAGGACTGCAGTAGTGTCCTGGTTGCCATGCTTACCGATCGGAGTCCCAGCGATTAAACTGGGACTCCGATCGGAACTCTCCGCTGCCACCAATGATGGGGGGGGGGGGATTTTAGTTAGGAGGGGGGGAGAGGGGAGGCCGCACTGGCCACCAATGAATGTAATATAGGGGAGGGAGGGGGGGCCGCACTGGCCACCAATGAATGTAACACAGGGGAGGGAGGGGGGCCGCACTGGCCACCAATGAATTTAATACAGGGGAGGGAGGGAGGGGGGGCCGCACTGGCCACCAATGAATTTAAAACTGGGGAGGGAGGGGGGTCTGCCCCCTCCTGCCTGGCAGCACCTGATCTCTTACAGGGGGCTATGATACGCACAATTAACCCCTCAGGTGCGGCACCTGAGGGGTTAATTGTACGGATCACAGCCCCCTGTAAGAGATCGGGTGCTGCCAGGCAGCAGTCATGTACACAGTTCTTAGTATATTCTAACTTGAAGCGTCCCCATCACTATGGGAACGTCTCTGTGTTAGAATATACTGTCGGATCTGAGTTTTCACGATATAACTCAAATCCGATGGTGATGGGGACGTTTCAAGTTAAAATATACCATCGGATTGGAGAAAACTCCGATCCGATGGTATAATAGGGACTCCTGACTTTACATTGAAAGTCAATGGGGGACGGATCAGTTTGCAATTGCACCATATTGTGTCAACGTCAAACGGATCCGTCCCCATTGACTTGCATTGTAAGTCAGGACGGATCTGTTTGGCTCCGCGCGGCCAGGCAGACACCAAAACGACTTTTTCCTTCATGTCCGTGGATCCTCCAAAAATCAAGGAAGACCCACGGAAGAAAAAACGGACACGGATCACTGAACTACGGAACCTGTTTTTGCGGACCGCAAAAAAAAACAGCCGTGTGCATGAGGCCTAATACCTAGTTTTCTCCCTTTCTCTCTAGGAGAGAACTGCCAATCATCCGCAGATGGGTGAGGAGAGCAGGAGATTATAAATAACCAGGACTCTTCTCAGGTAGATTTGACTCTTTTTCAAGGCCTGGGCTGCAGTGATTATGATGCTGGTTCTCGGCAACCACTTACTTTTAGCTCATGAGTGACACAGCGCTGACATCAGCATTTCTGTCACTATTTTATGCTGCCCTCAGTGAGGTTAGCATAAAGTTGATGACAGGTTCCCTTTAAGGCCTCGTGCACATAAAACGCTACCATGTGCATGCTGTTGTTTGTTTCTCACTTCTGAAGAAATGTCCTATTCTTCTCCGCAAAACTGTTTCTATCTACTTTGCGGGCTGGCAGATCGGACATGAACATGCAAACAGCACATGGTGTGCTGTTTGCATTTTTTGTGGACCCATTAAGTCCACATCCAATCCACTTGAGCGGTCATGTACGTTTTTTATTTTATTTTTGTATAGCGTTCATGCAGCAGAGTGAATAACCTGTTGAAGTCATTTGTCAGATTATTACAGCCATTTGTGATAATAATATAAATTATACCCTGTGTCACTATGACACAGACTGATGTTAGGGCCACACCTAGTGCTTTGTACGTCCTCAGGGCTGACTGAGCCCACGATGATGAAATAGTTAAATGACCAGGATCGGTAGACCCTCGCATCCGGTCCACTGGCGCAGGAGCTTGGCTAGTAACAGCTTGTTCTTAATGTGGGAGACCTCACTTCCCCACTCCCAAGCAGCAATGTTAAAGGGTTAATTGTCAGTCGGTGGCAGACACGCCACTTCTGCAACTGCACAGGGCCCAGAAAAGGAAACTAACAGTGCGTCCCATTGTATCCTTGGTTGCAGGTACAGACTTGTATTGCTTGTATATTTCTGATGGTTCAGAATTATTGGAGGACCGCAGTAGACATGAGAGAGTTACACAGGATGCTGAGCGATGAGGGAAGGGATCTACGACGAGCACCTTGCAAAGGTCTTCTGCTTTCCTATGCTGCCAGTCTACGGACAGCTGTAGCATACTTAGATTTCTAATACATGTGATGTTGCATGAAAAAATAAGATAAAATATGTTTTCATTTGCAAAGACGCACAGAATATGTTATACAGAGGAAAGGGGGCATGTACCAAAATGACAATAAGCCCCTTTCAACATGCTGGCTCCCGTTATACTAGCACCCCAAAAACAAAAGGCTTCTCAATCCACCCACTATCTTCCTGCCATCCTTTGTTAGAGAGAGTTGGTATAACCCCCATGGTCTGTTCCCTCCTTTGGGCTCATGCACACGACCATATGTATTTTGCAGTCTGCAAAAAATGGATCCGCAAAAAATATGGATGACGTCCGTGTGCAGAACAGAAGAGCTGGCCCCTAATAGAACAGTCCTATCCTTATCCGTAATGCGGACAATAATAGGACAGGTGTTGTTTTCTCCTCGTGGAACGGACTGAATGCACACAGAGTAACTTCCGTTTTTTTTTTGCAGACCCATTGAAATGAATAGTTTCGTATACGGTCCGCAAAAAAAAATGGAACGGACACGGAAAGAAAATACGTTCGTATGCATGAGCCTTAGGGCTTATGCACACAACCGTATGTATTTTGCAGTCCGCAAAAACGGATCTGCAAAAAATATGGATGACGTCCGTGTGCATTCCGTATTTTGCGGAACTAATAAAACAGTCCTATCCTTGTCCATAATTTTTTTGCAGAACGGACACACGGAAACGGAATGCACACGGAGTAACTTCCGTTTTTTTTTTTGCTGGACCCATTGAAATGAATAGTTCTGCATATGGTCCACAAAAAAAAAAAAACGGAGCAGACACGGAAAGAAAATACGTTTGTGTACATGAGCCCTTATGTTGAGAATCTGTAGGGAAGAAGAACCCAGCTCAGCCCGCAGAATGGCAGGAAGGAAGAAAATCTGCAGCGTTTACGGAAGCCAAAATGTACAAGGTTTTACAAAATCATCCATGTGCATGAGTTTTATTTTTGCTGCGGATTTCATTCTTGGAGATGCATTTGGTTAAATCCTCATCAAATCTACAGCAAAATCCACGGTAGATTTTTAACTCCCATCCAATGTGGATGTACCCTATGGGGGAAGCGGGCCATCCTGAGCTAGGCCCATTCTCCATAGCCCCCAAATATGTTAGACGAGCCCTGGAATGTGATCATTTTCACGTACTTTTTATGTAGCTCTGGATTGTCTTGCAGGTTTAAAGGTGCGGATGTGGAGCTTGTCGAGTCGCTGTTACTTTTTTCACACTGTGAAAGAATGAAAATACATGAAAAATAACACCACATAAAAGGGACTCATTCTCCACCCAAATCTTTTGTAAATGGGGTCCTGGATGAATATGATCTTGAAGTACTCTATATATTATTAAATTTAATGCCATGACCTCCAAAGGCGAAAAAATAACCAAAATGCCAAACCTGCTCCATGTGCTTTTTCCTTTCAGAATCCAGTGATCTGACTCGTTGGCGTAAGGCAAGAATCTCTTTATCTAATCGGCTATTATGTTCTTTGGCTTTTTGCAGTTCAAATGAATCTTAAAAATAAAATAAAAATGTATTCAAAATGATTCAGATTTTATCAGCAGGTGTAGTACTCCATTGTACACCGCATCAAAAGGGTAAAAACACAACAGTAAAAAAATAATAATTTAGTATTACATGCTGGTCATAAAACAAATGGCTAACATAAAATATGGAGGTTGGGTCCGCCAGAGTGACAAACGCACTTTGTGGGAGGCTCTTATGCAAAGGGGAATAGTATCTCGCCGAGAAAGAGAACTGTCTCACTAGTGCCACCTATTGGATGTGGCTCCTTAGAGTCAATATTTGACTTTTCAACTTCGGGTGTACTTACCCCTCATCTGTACAGAGTAAGATTCTGTCCGTCGTCTGGACACTTCTTTTTTTTCCATCTATATAGTGCAAATGGAAAGAAATACCGTATTTGTCGCCCCATAAGACGCAGTTTCCTCCCCCCAATGTAGGGGGAAAATGCCCCTGCGTCTTATGGGGTGATTACTAATGAGCGTTTCCATTATGGAAGCGCTCATTAGTACCGGAGGACCAGGAAGCTCTGAAGGCTCTGTACTCACCACTTACTGGCCCTCTGCTGTCGGCTGTGCAGTGGCTGCGCACAGCGTGAGGGCGCTCTGTGACCTCACGCTGTGCGCATCAGGTCACAGTACAGCTGACAGCAGGAGGAAGAAGATTGCGCTGGAGGTGAGGAGCGTCAGCGTCTGGAGCAGGAGAGGTAAATGTTTTTTTATTTATTTTTTATGTCATCTGAGGCTGGGGGCTGATCAAAAGAGGCATGGGGGCTGATATTGTAACAGCGTCTGCTGTGCACTGCTGTTCCCCTGCTTACCGCCGCGGTCCCGGGCGCAGTGTTCAGCGGTGATCTGCTGCCTGTGCTTCCCAAAAAGTATTTTTATTTTCTAAATTCCCGGAGAACCCCTTTAAGGGCCGGCATGCGTAACTTCCTGTGCTTTATGGGTTAGGTCATGTGACCTCGCTGAGCAATCCTAGCCCTCCTGCACATATATAAGTGGCTCAGCCCCCTTCCCAGATACCTCAGTGTCAAGGACCTTGTGTCCTGCTAAGGTACCTGATATCTGCTTGTGTTCCTGGATTCTGCTACCTGTTTGATCCCTGCCTGCTTGCCTTGACTCTCCTGTTGCCGACTCGGATTGCCTGACCTGTACCTGTTTGACTTCGCCTCTTCCTCATCCTTCGGTCCTGCACTGTTGCTCCTGGTTACGAATCAGCCTGCTGACAACGTCTGTACCTCTGGTACCTTGCTCAGGTACCTCCTGGTCCGCCTGGACTAGCTTCCTCGTGTGCCAATCCTTATTAAGAGGTAGCGACCTTGTGTTTCCCTCGGGAAAGTCTATCCCTACCATCAGGGGTACTGTGAAGAACGAGGGGTTCACTTAGACAACGCCCTTAGAGGAGGTAGGACACGTGGCACAGTGGGTTCACACCTGCTGGTTCGTGACAGATATGAGGCCTGGGAGCTGATCAATTGAGGCCTGGGGGCTGATCAATTGAGGCCTGGGAGCTGATCAATTGAGGCCTGGGGGCTGATCAATTGAGGCCTGGGGGCTGATCAATTCAGGCCTGGGGGATGATCAATTCAGGCCTGGGGGATGATCAATTCAGGCCTGGGGGATGATCAATTCAGGCCTGGGGGATGATCAATTCAGGCCTGGGGGATGATCAATAGAGGCCTGGGGGATGATCAATAGAGGCCTGGGGGATGATCAATAGAGGCCTGGGGGATGATCAACAGAGGCCTGGGGGATGATCAATAGAGGCCTGGGGGCTGATCAATAGAGGCCTGGGGGCTGATCAATAGAGGCCTGGGGGCTGATCAATAGAGGCCTGGGGGCTGATCAATAGAGGCCTGGGGGCTGATCAATTGAGGCCTGGGGGCTGATCAATTGAGGCCTGGGGGCTGATCAATTGAGGCCTGGGGGCTGATCAATTGAGGCCTGGGGGCTGATCAATTGAGGCCTGGGGGCTGATCAATTGAGGCCTGGGGGATGATCAATTGAGGCCTGGGGGATGATCAATTGAGGCCTGGGGGCTGATCAATTGAGGCCTGGGGGCTGATTTGAGGCTTGGGGGATGATATGAGGTATGGGGGTATGATATGAGGTATGGGGGTATGATATGAGGTCTGATTGAGGGTCTTATTAACATTGGGGGTCTGATTGCTGGTCTGATCTGAGGTCTAATGAAAAATATTTTTTTCTTATTGTCCTCCTCTAAAAACTAGGTGCGTCTTATATGGCGAAAAATACGGTAGTTTTAATGAATCAACCTCTATAATTTATAAGAAGATAAAGGACACATAATGTATGTATGTATAATAATGTAAAGCTGGTCATACATCATGAATTGCAGTCAACCCAGTCAATTTCAGTGGGACCGGCTGACCATCTAATGTATGGGGGAACCTCGGCCCTGACAGCAGATGTCAGTAGGATGGATAGAACATGATGAAATTCAGCTTTCCCAATCTTTCAGCTCTTTCTACTGAGAAGACATGCAAGTGTGTGGGGAAAGGGGTTCAGGAGAATTCGCTTTCTGGCCGACAGTTATCTGAAGTCTATGGCCAGTGTATGCACCACACTGCAGGTATTATTGCCGTGTTCATTTCTTGGGGTCAGTAAAGCACCTCATTTTGATTTTACAGCAATCTGTAACATATAGACAGTGGGACTGGCAGAAATGGATGGCATTAACCACACCTAACAGTATTATTTCAATTTGTCAATGTAGATTAAACCCTAACACAGGCCGATGATTATGAATGAACAATGCTTTTTCCCGACCACTGCCCTCTGTAAACATGCTGCGGACCATGGACTCATTGAAAACAATGGGTCCGCAAATAAAAGGCAGACGGCACACGGACCGCATCTGTATTTTGTGGATCTGAAATTTGTGGACCACAAAATAGATACGGATAGGGCCTTCTAGGTTAACAATGAATTTCTACAACTTTCCCTCTCACCATTGTCTCTGAGGTCTGTAAGCTCTTGTTGTAGTGCATCATTATCTTCTTGTTTCTTTTGCATAATTTGTTCTGCAAAAGTCAAAAAAAGAAACCATTTTTGTTGATTTGCACAACGCAATATTAAACTACATGAGATATCCTTAGTGCATGGACATTAATAACAGTCCTTTATTCTGGCATCCAAGACAGCGGCAGGATTTAAGGGGCTTCAGGATAGGTTACCAATATCAGATGGATAGGGCTCAGACTCCCGGCACCCCCACCAATCAGTTGTTTGCAGGAGATGCAACGCTGGAACCAGGCACTGGAACAACACAGCTTCATCCAATGTGTAATGAATGGGAGCAGTGCTGCAGTAACCTGCCCCGACCACTACACGGTGGATGGAGCTGTGTAGTTCCAGTACAGCAAACAGCTGATTGGCAGAAGTGCTGGGAGATGCCCGGTCTGATACCTATCCAAAGGCAAGATCATCAGTACTTAAAGAGGTTGTGTCACGCCATGGCATTTATCATGTAGAGAAAGTTAATACAAGGCACTTACTAATGTATTGTGATCGTCCATATTGCTTCCTTTGCTGGCTGGATTCATTTTTCCATCACATTATACACTGCTCATATGCAGGGGTTACGACCACCCTGCAATCCATCAGCGGTGGTCATGCTTGCACACTATACAAAAAAGCACCAGCCTATGTGAGCTCCCACCGTCCCGGCTACCAGAGAGGACAGCACTTCTTCCTACAGTGTGCAAGCACGGCCACTGCTGATGGATTGCAAGGTGGTCATAACCATGGAAACGAGCAGTGTATAATGTGATGGGAAAAGGAATCAAGCCAGCAAAGGAAGCAATATGAACAATCACATTACATTAGTAAGTGCCTTGTATTAACTTTCTCTACATGATAAATGACATTTGCTGTAGTGACACAACCACTTTAAGTCTCGGGGAACCCCTTCCAAAATTCCAGATTACTGGACTGCCATAGAAAGACTATTAGAAAAAAAACGACCTCTGAAGAATACCTCCAGCTGCGGAGCTGCCCTGATATACAAGAGATCAAGGTTTCATCATCACTTCTGTAATATGCACCTATTACTCGAATCGCTCCATTTAAAAGCCTGTACGAGACATTGGTGCTGGTGATGTGATGATCACATTACAAGACTGAACTGCTGTGTGCCTATCACATGATCAAGACCGAAATCTCTGCAAGTAAAGAATGATGGTTTACATTACATGACAGTTAGCAGAGATCTTAAAAACTCTGAAGAATTGCTACAGAAGGTACACTGGAATAGGGTATCATTGAATTGAACCTTTTTTTCCCCGCTAAGTCCAGAAATCCTCTTGAACCCATATTTCTGGGCGCCTACATGCAAGGCAATCTGGAGTCAGTGCAAGCACCGCTACATGGTAACTTACCGAGCTCATTAAGTTCCTTTTTCTTAATCAGTAAATCATCCGTGAGCTTACGGATCTCGTCATGAGCCATTGTCAACCTTTGGGCGGCTTCAGTCAAATCTCTCTCCACGCTCGCCCTCATCTTTCTCTCTTTATCAAGCTCTTCATCAAAAGTCTGAGGAATAAAACAAGATCATTATTATGTCTTTGTACTTTTGCTTTGTCGTTCGTTTCGGATGGTAAAGTCGTTCTAGTGATGGCATCTATGCCAAGAAAACACGGCTGGTCCTACTCATCACGACAACCTTCAGCGTTAGTGGTGATGACAAGCCACAGAGGTGAAGCTAAAGGTTCAGCATGGGGAAGGGGGGAGAGACGTTCGGGGCCTAACAGACTTTTTATTTTTTGCTTTAACATGCAATCATTTGATCCCTTGTACAATACACTGTAATACTTCTGTGCTGCAGTGTATTGTGCCTGCGGCCATCCTATTAAAAGGTTTTCTAATAATATAATATTAAATAACTTATCCTCAAGATATGCCATGAATACCTTATCGGAGGGGGGTCTGACACCCCTGCACATCAGTACACAACTCCATCCATTTCTACAGTACCCTGCTACTCTCACTAAAGAAATCAATGTAGATGTGTAGTTCTGGTGCCGACTTCCCATGTCAGACCCATATGAATGATCAGATACTGATGGGCTCTGAGGATTCCTTATCAATATTAAAGTGCATCTGTCGGTAGGATTGTACCTATGACACTGGCTGACCTGTTACATGTGCGCTTGGCAGCTGAAGACACCTGTGTTGGTCCCATGTTCATATGTGCTCGCATGGCTGAGAAAAATGATGTATTAATATATGCAAATGAGCCTCTAGGAGCAACGGAGGCATTGCCGTTACACCTAGAGGCTCAGCTCTCTCTGCAACTACCACTTCCTCTGCACTTTGATTGACAGGGCCAGGCAGTGAAACCATCATCACGCCTGGCCCTGTCAATCATAGTGGAGGGGGCGACCCCTTTAAGATTTGATATGAACATTGTACTGACCAAAGATTTTGCAGGTTCAGCCGACCAACTCATGTGTGTGGGGAGCTTCCAACTCTCCCCTTGACAGATGATTGGGGGGGAAGGGGAAGGGCATGGATCGGACGAAATGAATTTGTATGTGTATGGGGAAGCCGGGAGGAAGGCAGGAGAGATAGCTGTCGGCCGGACAATCATTCGGCCAGACGACAGCTATTGAATGTGTACGGCCAGCTCAAGTTTCATGAAGAGACCTAATCCGAAGACGTAGATGAATACAACGAGTGGCTGTCGTGATGAAGATGTCAGCAGAACAATGCTCTACCCTCCATTTCATTGAGCAAACAAGATCTGGAAGACTGCATGTTTAATCTGACACCTGCATGTACGAGCCTCTCGTCTTACAGTAATGCCCCGACCTGAGCGCTCTTCACACACGTTTCATACAATACCATAGACACTTTTACCTGAATTCACCCATCACATCAAAGCTGTAGTGCATGCATAATTCATCAGTAGAGCGCTTTATACCCACAACAGCTGCATCCTTTCATGTGTTAATGTGTCTGATGCTGTGTGTCTTCAAAGATCTACTACCAGTGGAGGCAGTCACTCTCCGTTGGGACATACGGAAACAACCAAGTGAGCCCGCGCAGCGGTTTATATTGTGAACCACAAGTAACACACACTTGCCCCCTAACAGAACAATGTTATATCTATATGCCTTGAAGAACATGGTGGTGTTGCCTGTTTAGATGTGTCAGTCAGTGGAGATCCTTGCCTTGGTGCCCTAAGTTGACTTGATGATGACCGCGGTGGCTTGAAGATCACTGCCCAGCAGCCTATGTAGGTGAGGCTAAGGTGCTTCCATAAAAGAGTGTGCGCGGAGACAAAGAGTGAGTGTGAGTGAGCAGTAAAGTGCATGACAAGCAGAAAAATCTGCTGAGAGTGAGAAGGTTTGGAGCTAAGACACTGAGAAGCAAGCCGGAGGTCTGAGAAGTGTGACAGAGAGTGATGGAAGCCAGAGAAAAGGACAGATCCCGTAATCCTGAATGCTGCAAGTTGGTGTTGGGACCAGCAAAAGGGAAACCTTCGAGGACTCACAGCCATAGTGTTGGGGAGTCTGCAAGAGAGACTGTTGAGATATGGAAGACTGGAGACCGGTTCAGCCTAGTCAAAGGCCCATAACAATGCTGATCCCGAGTGTGTGCTGGGTGGGAGGAAGTAAGAAAGCGCAGTGGTTGTATAAGAAGCCTGAGTCTTTATTGAGCCCTTCACCTTCAGCAAAACAGGTACAAGTGGTCGGTGTTGGGAACAGAGATCTCTTTATCTATGACTAGTCCAAGTTAGAGCTCATCCACACGGCCGGTGTTCGGACCTTCCGTGCATTGAGGACCGCAATTTGTGGTCCCCAATGCATGGGCACCATCCGTGCGGCTGCCGCGACGGATCCAGACCCATTCAACTTGAATGGGTCTGTGATCCGTCCGCACTGCAAAAAATAGAACATGTGCTTTCGTGTGGTTCCGTGCCTACGTTCCGCACCGACCTTCCGGATTGCGGACCCATTTTTAAGTGCACACGGCCGGTGCCCTCATATTGCGGACCCGCTGTTTGTGGGCCGCAATACTGGCACGGACGAACAACGGTCGCGTGCATGAGCCCTTACACTGTGTTGTTCCTGCTGAAAGATAAGGTGTGTGGTACTCCTCACTAGGGTTACTTGAAATGTGACGGCCACTTATGGTCAGATACTGCTCTCTTGTTGAAGAGGGCAGTGCACACGTGTACGTCTGTAGTCAGGAGAAAATTCCTGTAAAGGTTAGTGGCCTGACGGTCACAAGGACACACTGAGGGGAGACAAAAGGCTGGTGCAACCCTGTGAAATATGCCTAGACAGGGCAAGCTGTGATAAGGGGTAGCATAGTTTGTTCAGGCAAGAGCTGTCAAACATCTAGGTGTTACCTTACGTTTTTAGAGAACTAGTGGTATGGACACTGTTCTCTTGACCCCTGCAAGAGACCACCAAGTACCTCCAAGCTAAAGCTGGTGTTCTGCGATTGTTCATCTGCACAAGTATGACAGTAACCATCAAGCGTATTGAACCTCAGTGTGAGAAAATGATAAAGGATTCTGATAACTCAGAAGTGTCTGCAGCGTTTCAGTGGGGTGCTACCTTACAGGCTTTCCACCCTTCTCCGTCAAACAAGGAAGGAAAACAGACCCCTTTTTCTCTATATCGGTGGGGGGCAAGTGGGGACAGAAAAATCATTGTACTCGCAGGTGACTTGTGTAGGGAAACACTGAATTTGCCCGAAGTCATGGTTCTGTATCAATTTCAACAGTGAATTATGGGCGACTCTATGATGCTGTAAAGCCTTACGTGGACTCCCAACAATGAAACATTTATGTCAGAATCAGTAACTGTGATATAGTGACTTATAAGGTCATTTATCAAACTAGTGTAAAGTAGAACTGGCTTAGGTGCCCATAACAGCCAATCAGATTCCACCTTTCATTTTCCAAAGGAGCTGTTAAAAATGAAAGGTGTAATCTGATTGGTTGCCATGGGCAACTAAGGCTACTTTCACACTTGCGGCAGAGTGATCCGGCATGCAGTTCCGTCGCCGGAACTTCGTGCAGGATCCGTCAAAACGTATGCCAACTGATGGCATTTGTAAGACTGATCAGGATCCTGATCAGTCTGAAAAATGTTGATCAGTCTGAAAAATGCATTGAAATGCCGGATCCGTCTTTCCGGTGTCATCCGGCAAAACAGATCCGGCATTTATTTTCTTCACCTTTTTTCAGGCACTAATACATTCCTATAAAAAAGTCTTCAGTTTTTTGGCCGAAGATAAAACCGTAGCATGCTGCGGTTTTATCTTTTGCCTGATAAGTCAAAAAGACTGAACTGAAGACATTCTGATGCATCCTGAACGGATTGCTCTCCATTCAGAATGCACGGGGATAAAACTGATCAGTTCTTTTCCGGTATAGAGCCCCTAGGACGGAACTCTATGCCGGAAAAGTAGAAACGCAAGTGTGAGAGTACCCTAAGACAGTTCTACTTTACACCAGTTTGATAAATGATCCCATTATATTTTTCTCAACCTTTACATGAGACGTCATCATAAAAACACAAAAAAACTGATGAAAATGATTGGTTAGTGCATGGTCATGTTAGTGGATGCATTGCTCAATTAGTAATGTTAAAAGATATAAAAAAGAAGCTGAACAGGAACATACTGAACTCTCAGCAGACACTCTGTCTGCATTTTTACGAGTCCCAAACAACTTCCTCCACGGCTTCTGAACTGGGGACAGAGGCTCCTTTAGAAAAAATATTTGAAAATATTAATTTTCTATGAAAAAAAAAATACAATGCCTGAAAAAAGGTGCATGTAAGGTTGTTATACAATCAGTAACTGCTGTACAGACCATAAGGACTCGTATACAAAAGATGTAAAGCCAAGCTGGATAGCACTTGGTAAATGATCCTCTGGTGCCAGCTACAACCATTCATGAGAAGAACTGAGCTGTTTGTCTCCTACATGTAGTCCATCCATTATATGGTGTTCAAACTGCAAACTGAGTTGATCTTAGTCCTAGTCATGTAACAGGATAGACACCCCATACCTTGTTCAGAGTTTCCTTGGTGCGTCTCATGGTTTCTTGCTGCTGATAAAGTTCCTCTTCTAGTGTCCGATGAATTTGTTCCAATTCATCCTGAAATTTCAAACCAAGGTAAAGAAATGTGATATAGATGTAAATGATAAAATTCTGGCTGTTGGGGGCCACCACTAGGGGGCGCTTACTGTTGTTCATATGTAGCAAGTTCCTCAGCACCTCCTAGTGGTAACTCTACGCAGCCAGTCAGCATTTTATGTTTTAAAGGCATTGTGAGTTTAAAAAGGATTTGGGGGGGGGGGGGAAGAGTGCCTTAGTCGGCTTGAGGAGACTTATAGGCTATACATGCTCCTCTTGAATTCTGGGAAGAAAGGGATGAATGTGAGCTCTTAACAAGCTCTGCCTCTAATGCCAGCAGATGTAAGGCAGGTATCCTATAATTCAATGTTCGACCCTTTAAATAGACCTTGGGACATGACTTGGAAAAAGGAGGGATGCTATTAGAATAATAAAAAAAAATCAGTTCCAACACCGCTGGTGCTCTCCTCCCTGCAGCGGAGACGAGACCATATACTGCATGTAACCCCTGCAGCCTATCACTGGCCTCAACAGTATACTGTAAGAGACCAATGAGGTCACTGATTGGCTTCAGCGGTATATGGGCACGTCACCGAAAGTAAGAAAAACAAAGACGGTGAGATGAGAGCAGTGCCGCTGCAATGGAGGGGGTTCAGGGCAGTGAGTAAAAAAAATTTATTACTCCAATACAATTCCTGCTTTTTAAAAAAAAAAAAAAAGGTGCCTTGGACAACCCTTCTGACAATATATCTATGAAATTCAGGAGCTGTGTATCAGAGAAGCTGAGCTTTGATCGCTAAAAGAAATGTAAAACATTTCTGGAACACCAGATATCGGACAGACAAATAATATTGTGCATCCATCCGGCTGAAGCTTTTACATTTTACCTGTCAGCTGCCCAGTCAAGAGTTTGGGGTTGGTTCTACTGCACCCACTGGCATTGATGAAATCTACCTGGTGACAGATCTTCTTTTCAACTGAACTCTGCTGTTGTCAGTGAGAGGAAGGATGGGTTTACACCGCACAAATGGTGGGCGGATTATCGGGAACACACCCATGTAAATGTGCCACCGATCACCCAATGAACGAGCAAAGCGCTCGTCCATCGGATAAATGAATTGATGATGCAGCATATTAAAGGCTAAGTACACCTTTGGAGGCAATTTTTTTATGATTACATTTTACTCATTTTTGGCTAAAAAAACATATTTTGAATTGGCCTTTATTAAAAACATTGAGCCGTTCTGTCACAAAGGGTTAACTGTTTTTCTAAGAGTGTGACTAGTACTTTCAATTGGTCATCTAATAAACCTTATTTCTAAACTACTAAGAGGCGATAAACACTCATTTAAGCCACATTCTTATCAGTAAGATAATAATTGAGCTATAATGAGTGTTTAGGTCAGAGAGAAGAGATAAGGAGCCTGTCAGCTCCCCAACTGACGGAAAAGACAGAAAATCCACAGGCAGCTAGTACAGCATCTCAGCTTTGCAAACAAAAACGGACTCCATATTGTTAATGAAGACCAATTGAAAAAATTATTTTAGCTCAAAATAAGTACAATGCAATAATAAAATAATAAATAGCCCCCAAAGGTGTACATAGCCTTTAAATCATGGTTTCTGGGCAGCAGGTTGTGCTGTGTAAACAGGCATCTGCTGCCCAGAAAGAAGGAATCTGTATAAGAATGAGCGCTACACAGTAGGCAGTTATCAGGAAGGAATGGTTCTTCCCTGATAATTGCCCTCCTGCCTGGTGAGTGTAACTGTGCCCTTAGGAGTATGTCTCCTACAGCTAGTTGATCCATTAAATGGTGCTAAAACTGGAAATTGAGTTAATCTTAGTCCTGGTCATGTAATACTGTATGATAAACGCTCAATACCTCTGCATGTAGATGAGTGGTGAGAGGGCAGGCAGGGGCTCTGCACAGAACACCGCGGTCAGGCAGGGGCTCTGCACAGAACACCGCGGTCAGGCAGGGGCTCTGCACAGAACACCACGGTCAGGCAGGGGCTCTGCACAGAACACCACGGGCAGGCAGGGGCTCTGCACAGAACACCACGGGCAGGCAGGGGCTCTGCACAGAACACCACGGGCAGGCAGGGGCTCTGCACAGAACACCACGGTCAGGCAGGGGCTCTGCACAGAACACCACGGTCAGGCAGGGGCTCTGCACAGAACACCGCGGGCAGGCAGGGGCTCTGCACAGAATACCGCGGGCAGGCAGGGGCTCTGCACAGAACACCGCGGGCAGGCAGGGGCTCTGCACAGAACACCGCGGGCAGGCAGGGGCTCTGCACAGAACACCGCTGCTCCTGCTTGCACCTTCTTGCCTAAAGCCTGACAATAGTATATGGGTGATGTGCTATCCCAGCAGAGCAGAGCAGGCACAGGCTCCCTGCAGCCCCACATTGGAATCACTAGACCGCTGAAATGTGTACGACTGTACGGATTCCAAAGAGCTATAGACACCTGAACTTCAGGTGCCTATTTCGTAAGGAAAATTTAAATAAAGTCTAATAGAAATCTCCATATTATGACATTCACAAAAGGTTGTAATAAAGTAGATACAAAAGTTTAAGTACACTATAAAGAAAAATTGCTAAATGTCTATAGTCCTGAACAGTTGGAGCACTGGAGCAGTGTTAAAGGGGCGTTCCTACTTTAGACATTCATGGCATATCCACATGATATGCCTTGAATGTCTGTTAGATGTGGGTGGCCTCATCATTGGGACCTGAACTTATCTCTAGAAGGGAGGTCCCCTGACCACCTCCACATGGTCCACGGCTGCCGCATCCAGGCTGTGATGGAATGAAGGCAGCCACGTTCACTGTGATATGCTGTTTCCATAACTCCTGTTCACTTCTGTGGGACTTATGGAAACAGAATAGCACGGCTGTTTCTGCAATTTCAACCACCTCTCTATTCAATCACAGCATGGATCCAGGAGCCAGCTGCTGCCTGAACAGAGGACCTCGAGATAAGGTGCAGGTCCCAGATAGGAATACAGACATGGGTCTTATAGAAATCCCTTTTTATTGGACTTTCAGCCACCCCAAACAGAAATACAATCATACTGGTCTAGTACCCCATTTGGCAATATTTGGACTATCAGATACTTGACATTTTATCTCCATCAGCAAGTCAAGGAGAATACCTGTCGTTGATCGCTCAAGTGCTCAGAGCGAGATTCCACCTTTTGCTCCAGGAGATCCAGTTTCTCTAGTAGCGTGGCCCTCTCCACCAGCAGGTAGGCAATCTGCTCGCTGGGGCTGCTGTGGGCAATCTCATTCAAGCCTTCTTGGTCCAGCATCTCTTCCACTTCCTTCAGCTGGGAGTCTAAAATGACACCAAACACTAAGAAAATCGATCTTCACGAGACAGAGCATCAAAAAGGATACAGACGTTGTCACCTTTCATAGTCAAGAGAAATATTTGTATTACAGATCACAAGAGACAGCAGCAGCCCATGAATATCGTATGGCACATCGCCAGTTCTTCTTCAAAGGGCTGTCTCACAAAAGTCGAGGATGAACAGCTCTCCTTAGTATAAAAGTTTATTGGGTGCTCGTCTCCAGGGGGGTGGTAAAAACCCCCAAAGGTAGTGTGAACAATAAAGATGAAAAAATAAAAATAAAAAAACGAAGACAGCGCGTCCAAACTTGTGGAATTTTCATCTAGATGCAACGTGTCGGCTTAAGGAAGCCTTTGTAAAGCATACACATACACCAACAAGTGGGGGTTTAAATACCCCAATACACGCCCCCTGACCGCAATGAGATTAATTGGGCTCATGGGACATCCTCCTCACATCATGGGAATCTTGGGGTATTTAAACCCCCACTTGTTGTATGTGCATGCTTGACAAAGGCTTCCTTAAGCCGAAACGTTGGATCTGGATTAAAATTCCACAAGTTTGGACGCGCTGTCTCCATTTTATTATTTTTTCATCTTTATTGTTCACTTCAGCAAATTACATTTATCATGTAGAGAAAGTTAATACAAGGCACTTACTAATGTATTGTGATTGTCCATATTGCTTCCTTGGCTGGCTGAGTTCATTTTTCCATCACATTATACACTGCTCATATCCAGAGGTTACCACCACCCTGCAATCCATCAGTGGTGGTCGCGCTTGCACGTTGTAGGAAAGCGGCTGGCCTCTCTGGTGACCAGGACCGTGGGAGCGCACATAGACAGGTGCTTTTTCCTATAGTGTGCAAGCACGACCCCTGCTGCTGGATTACAGGGTGGTCTGTAACCAAGGAAATAAGCAGTGTATAATGTGAGCCAGTAAAGGAAGCAATATGGATAATCACAATACATTAGTAAGTGCCTTGTATTAACTTTCTCTACATGATAAATGCCATTTGCTGAAGTGAGAGACAACCCCTTTAACTCTCTGTTCACCTCTGTATCACAGCTGCCATGGAATAAAATAGTGCTGCATGCAAAATGATGGACACCCTGGCGGGACCCGACTGATCTCATTATAAGTCAATGGATTCTGTAAGGTACCAGTCTTTTTTGCGAATGATCAGGCTCTGTACAAATCTGCTTTGTAACTTCCACTGTAAACAGAAGCCATAATGCTGGGTTGGTCAGATGACAAATGCCTCCGGCACACAGCCCACCCAACTAACTTATAATGGGGTCTGTCAGATTCCAACAGAACGCTGTCAGTGTAATTCAGTAGATTCCCGGTCTCACAGGCACACGCAGCATTATAAATCAGTATAATGCTGTGCAATCCTGTCAGAGGAGCAGCGTTAAGAACGGGAACTCACACTGACACACGCCGCGAGTTTCTCACACAGAAGCTCATCTGTGTCTGGTCTTAAAGGGGTTCTCTGGGCTTTTAATAAGGATAGGTCATCAATTTCCAATCGGCGGAGGTCCGGCACCCGGCACCCCTGCCTATCAGCTGTATGAAGGGAATGCACACGCAGTGCTCACGTCTATGGCAAAGCAGCGGAGAGCAGGAAGAGAGATGTGGGATAACAGGTGCACACAGCGAGTGCCTTCCCTTCATACAGCCGATCGGCAGCGGTGCCGGGTGTAGGACCCCTGCCGATCTGATATTGATGAACTATGATTTTTTCTTTTTTTTTTGAGGACCTATCCTGAGGATAGGTCATCAGCATTAAAAGCCCGGAGAACTTCTTTAATCTGCCCTGTTAAGAGCAGCAGGCTGTGCTCTTCCACTAACTACAGTGATAGGCAAACTGTGGCTCTCCAGCTGTTGCAAAACTACAACTCCCACCATGCCCTGCTGTAGACTGAAAGCTGTAGGCAGTCTTTGCATGCTGGGAGTTGTAGTTCTGCAACAGCTGGAGAGCCGCAGTTTGCCTATCACTGCACTAACAGATGGGACAGAAAACTGAAACCATAGTCAGCCATCTTGGAGTGAATGGACTGGCTCTTCTGGTCACACAAAACCTTCCCTGCTCTTGTTACCCTCTTCTCGTTTGCCTTTCTCCACCTGTCCGTCAGTTTCTCCCAAAGTCGTGCCCTTCTGTCCTGCTAGATTAGTAGACTGTTGTAGGAACATCCACATGACAGCCCACATACAGTCTGGAACTGGCAAAGTAAATGTAATAGGGTTTCCATGAACTTAGTGTGATTGACAGATGATAATACAGGCATAGCCACCTGTAGATGGAAAATCCACAGAGAATCCACCGGAATACCGCCAAATAGTGGGCCTCTTGTCTGCCACCTAATTCAGACTTTTCATTGCAAATCCTCACCAGATACATGCAATGTAAATTGACATGCTAAGGATTTAAAGGGGTTGTCCACTCCTCAGGATAAACCATCAATATCTGATTGGTGGGGATACCCCGCACGTTCTGATGAGCAGCTATTCTGCAGTAGCTCTAGTGCCGGAACTACACCCTCCGTCCATCGTGTAGTGGACATAGTTAGTTCTGGCAGCGCTGATCACACTGAAGTGAATCGGGGCAGCGCTGCAGTTACAGGCTCCAGACACTGCATAATGGACTTAGCTGTGGAGTTCCGGTGCCAGGGCTACCACCAGAAACAGCTGACTGTCGGTGGTGCGGGGTGTTGGACACCTTCAATCTGATATCGATGGCTTCTCTCTAGGATAGGCCAGGAACAGTGAAGGAGGTGACAACTTCCCATGTAAAGTTATGTGTGGATTCCGGTGTGAGCGATCTCCGATGCATGTGGCAAAATCTCACCCACTTCTCTGCTCCAGGAAAAAGCTGCAAATTTTCCGCATGCAGTTCTGCCTCAGGGTTATTGCCGTGTGTGGCCGTACCCCAATAATTCAGACCAGCCTTACCTTGCTGAATCTGCAGCTTCTCAAATTCAATCCTGAGCTGTATGTTTTCCTTTTCAAAATCCGTAGTGAGAGCCTCCCGCTCCTCGGTGAGGCTCCGGATGTGCGCCACATAGCTCTCCACCTGAAGAAAAACGGAGCATCTCCGGGTCATTTTGGAACAATACCTTGTACACGGCGGCAGGGCTGTATGTAAATTGTGGGGGGTCCACAGAAAACATCAGAATGCAATGCTCATTATTTTGTCAGATTTAGCCCCTCCAGAAAAGAAGGATCCAGTGTTTGCTGACAATATAGGACCTGAAGTCCTGGAGACTCTGGTTCTGCTCAGGTTTGGATGGAACCAACCAGAACTTATTCCCTCTTCTCCAATGACCCTATACTAGATACATGGCAGTCTCTAGGGGCTGTATTACTTCAATGTTGGCAAGTTTGGAAAACTATAAAATACAGGCCCGAAACCTTTCTAAGTGGGCACATCACTGCTGGCACAAGCTGTAGGCTGGGGACATGTCATCATTTCTATACAATGACATCCCGCCTGATGATGGCTCTCACCTCCTTCATCTCCTGGGCCTGCTGTAGTTTCAGTTCCTCCAGACTGTTGGTGGACACCTGTAACTTACTCTCCGCTATCTGATACAGATCCCACAGGAAACATAAGTACCCCTCTGTAGAGGTCCCAGGGTCAAACCCCTTCTCCTTCAATATATCAACGATGTCTTCCGACTGAACATGCACCTACAATGTAGAAAACAGTCAGTGAGCCACGTATCCACATAGCAATATATACCGCCATATCTAGTCCAGAGATAAAGGAAAGAGACATTGGGAGACATTTATCAAACTGGTGTAAAGTAGAACTGGTTTAGTTGCCCACAGCAACCAATCAGATTCCATCTTTCATTTTCCAAAGGAGCTCTGAAGAATGAAAGGAGGAATCTGATTGGTTGCTATGGGCAACTAAGCCAGTTCTACTTTACACCAGTTTGATAAATCTTTTCCAGTGTCTCCTGCCTTAAGAATGAATGCCACAGTGAACCCCATTACAGAGATAGCCAGAGTGTCAACCATACATAACCGACCATATAGTGTCCTTCTCTACAGTCAGCCATAGTGTCCCCATTACATAACCATCCATATAGTGTCCTCCTCTACAGTCAGCCATAGTGTCCCTATTACATAACCATTACATAACCAACCATATAGTATCCTCCTCTACAGTCAGCCATAGTGTCCCCATTACATAACCATCCATATACTGTCCTCCTCTACAGTCAGCCATAGTGTCCCCATTATATAACCGACCATATAGTGTCCTCCTCTACAGTCAGCCATAGTGTCCCCATTATATAACCGACCATATAGTGTCCTCCTCTACAGTCAGCCATAGTGTCCCCATTATATAACCGACCATATAGTGGCCTCCTCTACAGTCAGCCATAGTGTCCGCAATACATGTACAGATCAGTTTATTGCAGTTATCTGCTTATCTATACACAGAGGTGATATCATTACAGGCAGGATTAAAATGACAGATAAGGCAGTATCCACCATTTAGGGTACTTTCACACACTTGCGTTAAACTTTTCTGTCACAGGAGCTCAATACCGGAAAAAAACAGATCAGTTTTATTCTAATGCATTCTGAATGGAGAGCAATCCGTTCAGGATGCATCAGGATGTCTTCAGTTCAGTCCCTCTTACGGTTTCTGGACGGAGAAAATACCGCAGCATGCTGCAGTATTTTCTCCGTCCAAAATTCCGGAACACTTGCCGGATTGCTGGATCCGGCATTATTTTCCATTGAAATGCATTAATGACGTATCCGGCCCCAAGTGTTCTGGAAAAATGGATCCGGTTTTGCAGTCTGCTCATGCGCAGACCTTTAAAAATGTGAAAAAGATAAATACCAGATCCGTTTTTCCGGATGACAACTGGAGAGACGGATCCGGTATTGCAATGCATTTGTGAGACAGATCCGCATCCGGATCCGTCTACAAATGGTATCCGTTTGCATACAGATTGCCGACAACAACGCAAGTGTGAAAGTACCCTTACAGTAGGTGATATCACAGCTTATCTGCTCCCTCCTGACCTCTGCACAGGTCACAGAGCATGCCTAGAAAACTCTCCCATAGAAGTCACTGAGGTCCCCTTCTGACCACTGTCTGTGGCCCATGGGGCTGCTGTAAAGCCATTTTATTAATGCTTTTTAAATGCTAAGAACAGCACAGACAAGATGGCCGCCCCTATAATAATGATCAGGAAATAGAATTAATGAAATCAGAAAATAAAAACAGATTAGAAAAAAATGAAATGTGCTACAATATGGTTTCTACTGGCAGATAACATTTTGGCGACACATTTCCTTTAAGACAGCCATTCTTTCTGGAAATGCAGAACGCAACTTTTTCTTTTCCTTTGAATGCTGCACGGCAGGAGATAAAGTACAAAAGACAGGGAGGAGGCAGAACTGTGCAGGGGGAAGGGGAGCCTGCAATTTAACACATAGCTGTCAGTGAATAGAAGCATTTTATCTACATCTACAAACTGAAAACCTGACCTGATAAAACTCAATTAAAGGGCCCTGGAGAGGAGTGCCAGGCGGACGCTGAATTACCACTTTGAACATCAGCCAGCAATTTTGTTCCAGGGACGGGATCAGATATTCGGCACAGGCGCTCCTGATCTCCCAGGACAGGATCTGAAGCTACTCTTTGCACTTAACTGCCATGTGTATAAGCTTTAAGGGCCCATGCACACGACCGTATGTATTTGGCGGTCCGTAAAGAACGGATCCGCAAAAAATACGGATGTCGTCCATGTGCATTACGTATTTTATGGAACGGAACAGTCGGCCCCTAATACAACAGTCCTATCCTAATGCAGACAATAATAGGACATGTTCTATATTTTTGCGGAACGGACATATGGAAACGGAATGCACACGGAGTAACTTCAGTTTTTTTTTGCAGACCCATTGAAATGAATGGTTTCACATACGGTCTGCAAAAAAAAAAAAACGGAACGGAAAGAAAATATATTTGTGTGCATGAGGCCTAAGGCTGTAGAAAACATTGGGGTCATTTTACAGCAGTCTTTGACTGGCGGAGGATACGCCTAATTTATGATGAAGTGCTTGCCTTGTCATAAATTACCGTAGGTGTATCCTCCGGCTGTGTGAGCCTGTCATGAAAATGACTCCACTCCCTGAGTGGAGCAGTGTTTTGGCTACCTCTACAACTGAAACTACCGTAAATGCAAATCAATATCTCGTGGCCGATGACGCAATTGCCAGCTTATCGGCTGGTTGACTGCCCAATTATACAAGCTAATTATCACAAACGAGCATTACCATGAGCACTTGTCCCTAATAAGTCGCAACTATACTGCAACATGTGTCGCGCGACAATTTTTATAATGGTAGTCTATGGTGTCGCGCTGCGACTGCGACAGTCCCAGAAAAATCCATCTTGAATGTGTTTTTTGCGACTGTCATGTCACAGTCGCAGCATGTCGCAGTGCGACACCGTACCATTATAAAAATTCTCGCGTGACATTGTTGAGATAAAATGTCGTCGTGTAGACCTAGCCTTATTAGGCTACTTTCACACTAGCGTTAATATTTTCCGGTACTGAGATCCGTCATAGGGTCTCAATACCGGAAAAAAAACGCTTCTGTTTTGTCCCCATTCATTGTCAATGGGGACAAAACTGAACAGAACGGAATGCTCCAAAATGCATTCCGTTCTCATACCGGAGAGCAAACCGCAGCATTTCCGTCCTGGGATGCGGAACAAGATGACCCACAATGCAAGTCAATGGGGACGGATCCGTTTTCTCTAACACAATAGAAAACGGATCCGTCCCCCATTGACTTTCAATGGAGTTCATGACGGATCCGTCTTGGGTATGTTAAAGATAATACAACCGGATTCGTTCATAACAGGTGCAGATAGTTGTATTATCAGCAACGGAAGCGTTTTTGCTGAACCCTGCCCGATACAGCATAAACACTAGTGTGAAAGTAGCCTTAGTAATTTTGACCTTTTTTTTTTTTTTTAACTGCAGAATGAATATAATGATTACAATTTACAGGGTCGGATATTGATGGCCACTTTCCCCCTGCCGATCAGCTGTTTAAGGAGGCAGTGGAGCTGGGGTGAGGGCCATAACCACCAAGCACAGCGCCACCCATTGTATAGTGGCTGTGCTTGGTACTGCAGCCGAGGCCCATTCACTTGAACGGGACTCAGGTATCCCTAGGCCATGTGACTGATGAACATAATGTCACTGGCCTAGAAAGAGGCCTCTGCTCTTCAAACAGCTGATTGGCGGGAGTGCCCGGAGACGGGCCCCCACCGATCAGATATTGATGATCTTTCCTGAGGATAGGCCATCAATATCAAATCTTGGACAACTCCTTAAAAAATTTGATAAAATAACAAAAGAGGCCATACTCACTCCTTTACTAAACTGCCGTCTCCAGCAGGGGTTTGCTTTTCAGACAACCCCTTTAATTACTAAAAGGGGTTGTCTGAAGTTAGCAAAAATTGGGGCACAGGGCAGAGGATAGTACAAAATAATAAAATAAAGCCTACTTACCTGCTGAATCGCCTGTTGCTCCAGCGTTACCATCCGGTCCCCCCTGCTATATTTTGCATACAGGGCTACAGCGATGACATCACGTTCACAGCATTTGACCCCTGTTAGCCAATCAATTGCCTGACAGGTACACTGCAGAGACCAGTGACTGGCTGCAACAGTCAAGTGACGTCAGCGCTCCAGTCCTGTACACAAGGAATGAACTATACAACAGGGTAGGTAATGATTATTTGGGTATTTTACACCACCCCCTGCCTGTGCTCTAATTCTTGGTTAATCTTAGAAAACCCCTTTAACAAACACCACTGTATCCCGCTCGCACAGCCCCCGGCCTGTCATAGAATAGCCTTGTTTATATCCCTTCTGCCGAATTTCCATTACACTGTACCCTGGGGAGGAGGAAACAGTCTTCATTCCCAATTTAGGAAATAACATTTCTGCATTGTACAAGTCACACAGCGCTTTCTGAAACCTGAGGACGACGAGATGAAAGCCCACGCCCCAAAACAAATCAGGGGTCCATGCGGCTCCCAAAATTCTTACACATTAGTGGTCTCACGGCTGTGGAACTACAAATCCCAGAATGCCCTGACAGTTGTGGCCGTGGAGTTTTAGATCGGTAACAGTTGGAGACCACTGCTCTACGTCACGCGGTGTCAGACAGGCCATCCTGAAAGGCGCTGACACCGGCCGTCTGCAATTCCTAACGTAGGGGACGTTCACATATAAGTTGTGGGGGGGAAATCAAATTCAGAACCCGAGGACGTGGACGCCAAGTTGGTTTGGGTGCAAAATACTGAGAATACCCTAATACTATACTTTGAGGGTCATTTGCTAACATATTTACACCAGCGTAAAAATGTCGCACGCCCCCTTTTGTGACCTTCTAAACTCCTGTGCGACAATATTTTGTTGCACGGGTGTTTCTGCACTGCATTTAAGAGAGCGGAGGGGGCGGGCGGGTCACCGGCCCTGACAAATCTACCAATATTTACATCTGGACACAGGCGTACATGTTGGCGAAAAAGTACTTTCGCCAGGGGCTGGAGTTTCCACCAGGCGCACAGACTAATTAATGACAAGGGGCACGCCCTGTCATAAATTACGCACATTTTCCGGCAGCGTAAAACACCGGTCTTTAGTAAATGACCTCCTTTTGTCTTTCCTTTCCTCAGCATTTTCAATATCACTGCTTGCTGTAAGTGGATGAATTTAGTCACAGGCTGAACAACTGTATGGAGACAATACTTCTAAAAGCTGAGAGGTGGCACAATACCCTGCGAGCTGTACCGCCCGGACTCCAAACTGATACACAGTGTGAAGCCATGTCAGAACACAAGGGAGATTGGTAATGTAGTTATTAGGTATGTAGGAGATCTGTAAATAAGAATGTTCCCATTCAATGACAGCAAGCAGAAATCTTAAAGGGAGTCTGTCGCCAGGAAATTCACTGTTAAACCAGGCACAATTGTAGGGCTAGCTCAGCTAAATATTACATTTACTGGGGCTGTATCATCTCATACATTGTGGGCATCTTTACAACGGAGCCCGCAAAGTGACGGAGGGACCACTGCGCATGCGCGGCCTCCATTGTTTTCGGCAGTTCCATAGAAATGAATGGAGGGCGGCCGGGCATTCACGGTGCGGCCTCGGTTCTAAAGATAGGTGCGGGATCAGACATTGGGGGCATATCCTAGAGATATGTACCCAATGTATGAGAAGACATAATTCCTTTAAGCGATCTATTGCTTTATAAAAGCAGAAAAAGCTCTTTGAATCAGTATGCAAATGAGCAGTTAAGTGCACCGAGGGCGGGCCCAAACCACTGTGTGCACCCTTTCTCTCCTTCCTGATTAACATGACTAGGTGAGATGACTACGCTGGAACCAAGGAGGGGAGGGAGCAGCTGGAGCAGGGGTGCACAGAGTGGCTTGGGCCCGCCCTCGGTGCACTTAATGGCTGATTTGCATATGGATGAAGAGTGCGTTTTCTCCAGAATGAAGCAATGGATCACTAAGAAATCTGAAATGAAATATATCATTACATTCAGTTGAGCTAGATCTACGAGGCGCTGCGCCTGGTCTATCAGACAATGGGGAAGAATGAAAACATTAAATATATTAGTTAGTTTGTTTTTACAATAAAATAATCATGTATTGTGTATTCCAAACCAAAAGCCACTGTAGCTCCAAATAATTCATTGTTACAAAACCAACTGCCGAAACCCGGGATCGAACCAGGGACCTTTAGATCTTCAGTCTAACGCTCTCCCAACTGAGCTATTTCGGCTGGGTGAGAGGCGCTATCAGAGGTCAATGTACAGGGCTCCGGCACTTTCCTTCCGCCTCTCCCCTGCCTGACAACCGACGCTTCAACTTCCACTTTTCATAGGAAACATAAAGGGGGTCCTTTATCAGGGGACTTGACAGTATTTTAGACTTAAAAATAGCCGCAAGTCCCTTTTTTTCCAGGTGTCAAAAAGTTTTGTAAAGTTAGGCGCGACAGGGCGAAGCAGGGGCGTGTCGGAGGCCATGACAGCATTCCCCTATAGCAGGGATGAGCATCTGTGGTGAAACTACGACTCCCAGCAGATCTCCCAAAGAAGTGAATGGAGCATGCTGGGAGTTGTACAACAGCTGGAGTGCCAGAGGTTGCTGATCCCTGCCATAGAGCAATAAAATGAGCCATGGAGCCAGTGCGACACAGATGCCATGTTACATGAGTAAATAAGCAGGCTGCACGACTCTGGGCTCATCAGTGGAGGACAGATTGGACTGGTCATCCGGTCAGTGACTACAGATAGGACCACACTACAATGAGAAGGCTCCCAGCTTCATTAAAGGAATCGTATTAGAGTAGAAAAATAGGGTCTTTTTTTTTTTACTAAGCAGCACAGCGCCACTCTTTTCCATAGGCTGTGCCTGGTATTGCAGCTCCACCGCAACCACTTCAGCCTAGCGTGGAGTGAGCTGCAGTACCCGGCACAACCCATAGAGAAGAGTGGCACTGAATCTAGAAAACAAAGCAGGCCCTTTTTTCTACTCTAGTACACACCTCGAAAACCTTTCTTCCCACCCCAAGATTTTTACTTTTTTTTCTATAACAGAAAATTTCTCAAAGAAAAAAAAGTAATTTATAATGGAAAGCTTCAAGATGGAAAGGCTGAGGTCATGATATCATCCCACTGACCGGGAAGGAGTGATGTCATTCTGATCAGCCAGGGTCACACTGGCCCACCAGAGGATCCTCCAGAGGGCCCACTCTAGGACGTCATTGTGGGACCCAAAGGTCCAGGAGAAAAAAACCATTTGAAGCTGATCACTTGCCACTAGGGTTTATATCCACTGTATTATTCAGAACCCATTAGGCTTAATTGTTGATACAGGGAGTTGGGCCCCGAGAATAATTCCTCTGGTGGGGCCAAGGAACACAAGTCTGGCACTATGATCAGCAATGTAATGGCCCTACAGAACGCTTTTAAAGGAACGCTATGGACAAAACTGAGGCACTGTGATACACCTAGCACTGGTCCTGAGGGGGAGGAGCATGACATATGTATTCAAATAACAGCAAAGAGATATGCCCTGTGTCATGCTCCGCCCCCTCATGACCTGCACAAGTTTTGCCTTTTATTCTACAGAATGAGTTACCAATAACCCATTCAGAGATTGGAACTGGACGGCTTGATGGACTCGCCAGAGACCATAAATGAATCATTAATGCTGACATACGGCAGGTGGCCGGCGTTACCTTATCCATTGTAGGGTTAGCTCCCGGTTGTCATGTCCTCACTACAAGGTTCGTCCATAAGCAGCGAATGGACAGATCTCATTGTAGTCCATGTCTGGGGCAGAGAAGAAGGGAATGCAGGAAGGAGGCAGCACCACAACATGCGATGTGAGGAGAAGGTGGGCATCTGGAGGTCTTGTCTGGAAGTCAGCGGACCACCTGTTCTCCTACAGATCCAATTCACACCATCTTGCTGCCCGGATTCACCCTGAACAGATATGAAATTCAATTAGATATTATAACAAAATACCCTGATGAAGAAGCTACCAAAATCACCAAGTTTCACATCTATGTCTCTTACGTCCAGGTCACTAACCCCTTATTTAGGTTGTCTCCCAGTGTAGGTTAATATCGTCCTTTGGCTGGGGTCTTCAGTGTCCTGCTTCAATTTGTCACCACCCACCTTGTGTAAAGGCAGACAGAGTCCCATGGTATGGTCAGTGTCCCCCTGAATGGTTTGCAAAAGCCCTCAGTACAGGGGGATAGGTCACCAGTGCCTCCAAAGGGATGGGTCACCAGTGCCTCCAAAGGGATGGGTCACCAGTGCCTCCAAAGGGATGAATCACCAGTGCCTCCAAAGGGATGGGTCACCAGTGCCTCCAAAGGGATGGGTCACCAGTGCCTCCAAAGGGATGGGTCATCAGTGCCCCCAAAGGGATGGGTCATCAGTGCCCCCAAAGGGATGGGTCACCAGTGCCTCCAAAGGGATGGGTCACCAGTGCCTCCAAAGGGATGGGTCATCAGTGCCCCCAAAGGGATGGGTCATCGGTGCCCCCAAAGGGATAGGTCATCAGTGCCTCCAAAGGGATGGGTCACCAGTGCCTCCAAAGGGATGGGTCACCAGTGCCTCCAAAGGGATAGGTCATCAGTGCCCCCAAAGGGACCGGTCACCATCAGGCCATAAAGGGACAGACACCATGCAAAAAGCCTCAAAGGACCAGAGTCCTCCACCAGCTATCATTCATAGGGCTTCCTTGGCCAGCTGGCACACACTCACATACCTACCTGGTGCCCACATCCACTCTTCACATCCCAATAATCCCTTGTGTAGACCCCAGTGATTCCTTACTAGATCCCCTCCAAGACTCGATCCATGTAATCAGCTTCTCCAGACACAGCAGATCAACAGGTAACGCACAGGGTCCGGGACAAGACAAATCCCCTGAGAGTCCAGCCCCGTGTAATGGGATTCTCCCTCCTCCTCTGCAGCGCGGGGAGGAGGGGGCGCTCGTCGTCATGGTTACAGCTTCCAGGCGACAGCGTGCACCACCAAAAACCTTCCCTTCAGACCTTTAAAAATTAATAAATAAACAAATCTCCACTGCCCCCTCCTCTTTCTTCATATTATCGACGAGCCCAAGGCTCCACACCTGCACACACGGTAGGAATACTCCCAGACGTGCTGTACTATGAGGAGCCCCCCGCATCCCTCTGTAAAGCACTGTACACCGGCCGCTGCGGGGCCAGTCAGAACCATTTCTCAAACATTCATATTCCGGACAGAAGTTTACACATCCATTTTATTTTCTGTAAAGGAACCAAATGTGCCGTCCTTGTTGCTGCAGGGGCGGCATTTCCACACGGACCGGATGTTGTATGCACATGGGAGCGGAGTCTGGATAAGATTGCAGCATGGGGAAGCCTCGGAGGTGATCAGCGCCGCGTTATGTGGGGAGGGTTTGTGGTTGGGCGAGCGGCTTACATATATGTTATCATGTAATGTATGTGGAGGGGGTGCACCTATGGATATGTGCGGCGGGTGCACCTATGGATATGTGCGGCGGGTGCACCTATGGATATGTGTGGTGGGTGCACCTATGGATATATATATATATATATATATATATATATGGGGGGGGGGGGGTTGGAGGGAGTGCACCTATAGATATATAGGGAGGGGTGCATTTGCATATACGGACACATGAATATGGGACAAACACAGCTGCCTTCAGCTGCCAAGCGCACATGTAACAGGTCAGCCAGTGTCATAGGTACAAATCTGCTGCCAGATGCCCTTTTATAAGTATCTGCCAGCAAACCCCCAGAGTAAGGTCCTTTCCTTTGTAAGGCTTGAGCTACACGATGACATTTGGATGGATTTTTGCACAACTGCTGAGTCTCGGTGCAACACTGCTAACTAGCATCACAAAAAGTGTTGTGCGACATATATGTTGTTGTGTAGCCCTAGCCTTAAAGGCATTTTCTGTTTTTAATTTTTTTTTATTCTGGTGACTTATCCTCTGGATAGGTCATCAGTATCTGATCGGTGGGGGTCCGACACCTGGGTTTGAGAAGGCAGCGACCACTGCACATGTGGGATTGCTGAGCGCAGCACTTTACTATCTCAGTCAGTCCCATATTAGTGAATGGAGTGGTGGTCACAGGTACACACTATGGCTCCATTCACACCAGGGACTCATGTTCCTCCGTTCTCCTGGTCGGTCCCACCAGTAGGAACCTCAGTGATGACACATTTATTGCCTCTCTTGTGGATGACATTATTAAAGGGGTTTTCCAGGCTTTTAATATTGATGACCTATCCTCCTCAGGATAGGTCATCAATATCAGATTGGCGGGGGTCTGACACCCGACACCGCTGCCGATCAGCTGTATGAGAAGAAGGCAAGCGCCGTGCACGTACCTTCTCCCTTCCTGATTGCTGCTGCTATGTCTATGGCAAGCAAGAAGAGAGACAGGAGACGGCACGCATGCCTTCTCTTCATACAGTTGATTGGCGGGGTTGCCGGGTGTTGGACCACCGTCAATCTGATATTGATGACCTGTCCTGAGGATAGGTATTCTATTCAATATTAAAAGCCTGAAAAACCCCTTTAAAAAGTGTGAATGTAGGAGTTGTCCTATGCAGGCTGTCTGATAAAACTGCCAGATGACGCTCTTCCTTTCCTGTAAGTGCTCTTCTTCACTCCTATTAGGATGATATAACCATGAATCTCTGATTCTCACAGAATCCCAAGGCCTAAGAAAGTAACAAAAGATGAAGCTGTGTACGATGAATCGCTGTCCAACGCAGACGTCCCGTCTTCTAAAGAGGTGATTGGGCACAGCTCACGGCTAGGACTACTGTATTTTATTAAAGGGCTTGTGCCATCTAAACAAGCCGTCTTCTAAGCAAGGATATGTGAGAGATCAGGCGATCGCCTCCAGTCCAGTGTCTGAAACCCCCGCCAATTGGCTGCACAATGTCCGAATACTTGGCAGTCATTCGAAGAAATGTCTAAGGCTACATGACCGCGCTGTGTTTTGCGGTCCGCAAAACATGGATGCCGCCTGTGTGCGTTCCGCAATTGTAGAAATGCCTGTTCCTGTCCACACAACGGACAAGAATAGGACATGTTCTTTTTTTTTTTTCTTTCGGGGCCACAGAACAGACATACGGATGCGGACAGCACACAGAGTGCTGTTTGCATCTTTCGCGGCTCTGATGCGGACCCAAACAACAGTCGTGTGCATGAGACCTTAGGGTGAGTTCACATCACTGTTTATTTTTCTGTCCTTCTGCGCATCTGACATCTGTTTGAGCCATTTCCATCTGAGATCCGTTGTTTTAGACAGGAAACAAATTCCTACATGCATTACTTTTTTTTTTCCATCTAAAATAATATCTCATATTATAATATCTTTTTTTTTTTTTTTTTTTTTTTTTTACATGATACGTTTTTTTCTTTCTTTTTCTGATCCTCTGACGGATGATGTGAACTCGCCCTAACCTGTAATAGTTGCATTGAGCCTTCCATGTGAGGAGCTGCTCTGTCCTGCATAATAGTGGAGACCTTTCTCTGTGGTCTCCATATGCTTTAATAGGGCATTTAGACAAGTGAGGAAATTATCCCTTTAAGGTTTCAAAGGGGTTTTCCTAAGCTACATAAACGTCTCTAATGTGTCCGACATTTTTAAAATAAAGAATATTGCCATATACTGCTCTGTTCATCTGTTTACCCCTACAACACAATGGTGTGTCATCCGTCAGACTGCATGTGACATGAGCACAGCACCTAACCATTGAGGACAGTGTGGCTGTGCCTTGTAGTGCCACTTAGCCTTAAAGGGGTTTTCCATGAATACAATATTTTTGAGCTATCCTTAGGATGAGGTCATCGATATCTGATTGGTGGGTTCCAACACCTGGCACCGCCACCGATCAGCTGTTTGGCACGGCCGCAGTGTTTCGGTGAGTGCTGCAGCTTCTTCATACTATACCAAGCACATAGGATAGCGGCTGTGCATGGTATTGCAGCCCAGGTTCATTCGCTTGAATGGGCTGAGATGCACTTAGGCCACGTGATCGATGATCGTGACGTCACTGGGGTAAGCAGCGAGAAGGCAGTAGCGCCAGAGTCTTCTCAAACAGCTGGTCGGCGGGAGTCCTGGGTGTCGGACCCCCACGATCAGTTGCTGATGACCTATCCAGAGGATGGGTCATCAGTTACAAACAGTCAGAAAACCCCTTGAAGTTATTTGCAAAATAATAAATATTGTCAGCAATGTTTATTCTCGATATTAAAGGGATGACCTGACTACTTTGTCTTTTACAGCTATCCTCAGATTACTATAATGATGCAATTGACAAATACCACGAGGAGAAGTTTGAGGTAAGTCCTTAGGGCGTTTTCTAATTTCCTTCCAGGCTGCTGCATAACAGTGGTACCATAGAGGGGTGCTGTTACCGCCAGGTGGCAAAGGGTGTCTTGTAGGCCAGGCGATGCTCCCTGGGAAACGGAGATGTAGATTACTGCAGCACGCTACTTCTTCCCCTCCTCTTGTATTCTGCTATATGTTTGCTCTTACCTTCCTCATTTGACCTCATTTTTGTTGCAATTCTTCAGAGTCTTATGAAACAAGGAGTGACATTTGGCAGCGATGAAGAACAGTACGACAGTGAGGTATGTGAAATCCCTGATATCTGATGATCCAGCAAGTTTTCTTATCCAGAATTTACGGTATAATGTGTGATTTCACGAGGCAAGAAGCAAAAATAACCAGTTCTGTGACCCTGCATATTAAAAAGCAAAGTTACAGAGGATCTGTTGCCGCTCCTGATGTCTTTCAGTAAATACAGGTGAAACTCGAAAAATTTGAATATCGTGCAAAAGTCCATTTATTTCAGTAATGCAAATTAAAAGGAATTGTATTAATGCACCTTAAAGGGGTTCTGCACTTTGTTTAAACTGATCTATCCTCTGGCTAGATCAGCAGCATCTGACCGGCGGGGGTCCGACACCCGGGACCCCCGCCGATCAGCTGTTTGAGAAGGCAGCCACACTCCAGCAGCGCCGCGGCCTTCTCACTGTTAACCGCCGGCCCAGTGACATCACGACTAGTATTAACTGGCCTGGGCGGGGGCTAAGCTCTGTTGACTTGAATGTAGCTTAGCCCGCCCAGGCCAGTTGATACTAGTCGTGACGTCACTGGGCCTGCGGTAAACAGTGAGAAGGCTACGGCGCTGCTGGAGTGTGGCTGCCTTCTCAAACAGCTGATCGGCGGGGGTCCCGGGTGTCGGACCCCCGCTGGTCAGATGCTGCTGATCTAGCCAGAGGATAGATCAGTTTAAACAAAGTGCAGAACCCATTTAAAATTTGAATTTTGTGAAAAGGTTCAATATTCTAGGCTCAAAGTGTCACAATCTAGTAAGCTAATGAAGCCATACCCCCCGAGCAAAGGGTACCTCAAAATTGAGACTTTGGGGTTTCATAAGCTGTAAGCCATAATCATCCAAATTATAGCAAATAATGGCTTGAAATATCCCGCTTTGCATGTAATGAGTCTCATATGTTAGTTTCACCTTTTAAGTTGGATTACTCAAAAAGAATGAACTTTGCACAATATTAAAATTTTTCGAGTTTCACCTGTATGTTCCACATGAAAATCCTTGAGCATCTTTTCTTAGAATTGTGCGTTGTGACGTTCATCTGAATTCCTCTTGGAAAGGTGTGAATATGGCTAAAACTACCCTACGGATTGGCTTCACGACATAAGACTGCAATGTGGCGCTGCTATATCACAAGTTACCGCAATGTGGTGGTTAGTAGAAATCCACACCTGCCGGATTTTAGCACAAACACATTCATTATCATTAGTTGCGATTTTAGCAGCACCATATTGCAGTCTTATGTCACGTGGCCATGTATCCCTAGCCTTAAAGAGGACCTGACATGTCTGTTTTAGTAACTACTTGCACTGCCCATACAGTAACAATTTTGGAGTATCTTTCCATATCACTGTTTTTCTGTTCCTCCGTTATTACTACTAGAAGTTTATTAATGAGGATGCTGGAGACCGCTGAGCGCTTGTACTACATATAACCACACTACTATATACTTCATGGTTGTGCCGATTCCTTCAGATTGAGAGATGGGGCCCTCTCTGGCCCTATACAAATAGCTAGTGAGTTTCTTTTCACTATCAAGTGGTGTCATTATCCAGTTCTTACACTTCTGTGTTTCAATTTAATTTCGACAGGATGAGGTTATGCCTCTTGATATTGAGGAAGATGATGAAGAGCAGGAAGAAGAAGAGGAGGAGGAGGATGATCGTATTTCCATGGGCAGTGACCTAGAGGATCGGGACAAAGATGGTGAGGCAGCAGTGCTAAATCTTTGTTGATTCGCTCATCCCTAATTACCATAATTATTATTATTTGCCAAATACCAGAATGAGAGAGAATGTTTTAAAGCATTTTTATTACGTTCTGCAAAGTCAAAAGTTTACATACATTTCATTAATATTTGGTACCATTGCCCTTAGGCCTCATGCACACGAAGGTATGTATTGTGCGGTCCGGAAAAAAACGGTTCCGCAAAAAATACGGATGACGTCAGTGTGCATTCCGTATTTTGCGGAACCGAACAGCTGGCCCCTAATAGAACAGTCCTATCCTTGTCCGTGATGCGGACAATAATAGGACATGTTCTATTTTTTTTTTTTTGCGGAACGGACATACGGAAACAGAATGCACACGGAGTAACTTCTATTTTTTTTGCACACCCATTCAAATAAATGGTACTGTATACGGTCCGCAAAAAGAATGGAACAGACACGGAAAGATAATACGTTCGTGTGCATGAGGCCTTAAACTGTATGACTTGGGTAAAATGTTTTGGATATCCTTCCACAAGCTTCTAACAATAGTTGGTCGAAATTTGAGCCCATTCCTCCTGACAAAACTGGTGTAACCGAGCCATGTTTGTTGGTCGCCTTGCTCGCACCTGCCTTTTGAGCTTTGCCCATACATTTTCAATAGGATTGAGATCAGGGCTTGGTGATGGCCACTCCAAAACATTGACTTTGTTATCCTTAACCCCTTCAGGACGCTGACATTTTTCACCTTAAAGGGGTTCTGCACTTTCATTTAAGGCCTCTTTCACACTTGCGTTGTTGGGATCCGGCATGCACTTCCGTTGCCGGAGGTGCCTGCCGGATCCGGAAAAACGCAAGTGTACTGAAAGCATTTGAAGACGGAACCGTCTTCCAAATGCTTTCAGTGTTACTATGGCACCCAGGACGCTATTAAGGTCCTGGTTGCCATAGTAGGAGCGGGGAGCGGGGGAGCGGTATACTTACAGTCCGTGCGGCTCCCGGGGCGCTCCAGAATGACGTCAGAGCGCCCCATGCGCATGGATGACGTGATTACATGGATCACGTGATCCATGCGCTTGGGGCGCCCTGACGTCACTCTGGAGCGCCCGGGGAGCCGCACGGACGGTAAGTACACTGCTCCCCCGCTCCCCACTACACTTACCATGGCTGTCAGGACTTTAGCGTCCCGGCAGCCATGGTAACCACTCTGAAAAAGCTAAATGTCGGCTCCGGCAATGCGCCGAAACGACGTTTAGCTTAAGGCCGGATCCGGATCAATGCCTTCCAATGGGCATTAATTCCGGATCCGGCCTTGCGGCAAGTGTTCCGGATTTTTGGCCGGAGCAAAAAGCGCAGCATGCTGCGGTATTTTCTCCGGCCAACAAACGTTCCGTACCGGAACTGAAGACATCCTGATGCATCCTGAACGGATTTCTCTCCATTCAGAATGCATTAGGATAATCCTGATCAGGATTCTTCCGGCATAGAGCCCCGACGACGGAACTCTATGCCGGAAGACAATAACGCAGGTGTGAAAGAGCCCTAACTGATGATCTATCCTCTGGATAGATCATTAGCTTCTGATCGGCGGGGGTCCGACACCCGGGACCACAGTATACTTTTTTTATTATTTTATTTAAGTTTTACACAATTATTGTGTATAGATGGAGGGCACACAAAATATCTGGGGAAATGTGGACTAAACAATAAATATTAATATATATAAAGCCTATTTATACATAGATAAAAAGTCAGCAATCCATACTATAAGGAATAAATAGTAAATCCAGAGTCATATATCTGCAGAATAAATATGATACTTCAATAGTTGGTCAATGTCAAATAATTGCACTTTGTTATAAATGAACAGATCGTTCATATGAAGCAGCGTATCTGTAAAGAAAATCCACACCTCTTCAAGATCTCAGATGAAAGCACCTGTTTTCCTCTGTTCACTTGAACAGAGCTTAGCCCGCCCAGACTAGTTGATACAAGTTGTGACGTCAGTGGGCCGCCGGTAAACAGTGAGAAGGCCGCGCCGCTGCTGGAGCACCACTGCCTTCTCAAACAGCTGATCGGCGGGGGTCCTGGGTGTCGGACCCCCGCCGGTCAGATGCTGATGATCTAGCCAGAGGATAGATCATCAGTTAAATGAAAGTGCGGAACTCCTTTAAGGCCTCTTTCACACGGGCATGTCCGGATGCGTCCCGGTGCATTGTGGTAAACCTGCGCGAGTAGGAACGCAATTGCAGTCAGTTTTGACTGCGATTGCATTCCGGTGTTCAGTTTTTATCGCGCGGGGGCAATGTGTTTTTTGCACGCGCGTGATAAAAAACCGACAGTGGTACGCAGACCCGAACTTCTTTACAGAAGTTCAGGTTTGGGTTAGTTTTAGTGTAGATTGTATTTCCCATTATAACATGGTTATAAGGGGAAATAATAGCATTCTGAATGCATAGTACAATAGGGCTGGAGGGGTTAAAAAAAAAAAATAATAATAATAATAATAATTTAACTCACCTTTATCCACTTGTTCGCGCAGCCGGCATCTCTTCTGTCTTCATCTGTGAGCAATAAGACATTTGATGACGTCACTGCGTTCATCACATGGTCCATCACATGATCCATCACCGTAGTGACGTCATCAAAGGTCCTATTGCTCACAGATAGACAGAAGAGATGCGGGCTGCGCGAACAAGTGGATTAAGGTGAGTTTAAAAAAAAATATTTTTTTTTAACCCCTCCAGCCCTATTTTACTATGCATTCTGTATTCAGAATGCTATTATTTTCCCTTATAACCATGTTATAAGGGGAAATAGTAATGATCGGGTCCCCATCCCGATCGTCACCTAGCAACCGTGTGTAAAAATCGCACCGCATCCGCACTTGCTTGCGGATGCTTGCGATTTTCACACAACCCCATTCATTTCTATGGGGCCTGCGTTACGTGAAAAATGCACAAAGAGGAGCATGCTGCCATTTTCACGCAACGAACAAGTGATGCGTGAAAATCACTGCTCGTGTGCACAGCCCCATAGAAATGAATGGGTCAGGATTCTGTGCGGGTGCAATGCGTTCACCTCACGCATCGCATCCGTGCGGTATACTCGCCCGTGTGAAAGGGGCCTAACAGCACTCCGTGGTTCACTTTTCACACCCAAACGTGTTATAATGCGGACACATACACACAGATATTTTTTTGTGTACATTACCGATCCGGTGGGTGTTGTGGCTGCACAATTGGAGTTTCACTGCGGGACTGAGGAGTCGGCGTTGGATATTTCAGCTTGGAGTTACGTTATTCTCGCACTACGTGGCGTCCCACGTGTGTTAAAGTGAATCACGTGACTCAGTCCATCAGCTGTGTAATGATGCTAGTACTAGTAATCTCTGAACAAGTTGGTGCCGGAAGAGAAGCAAACGGCCAAAATGTAACTTGTAAACGGTGAATCCTTATTGTATATCTTTGATAAGATGGCTCCTTGTTGGTCCTTGCTGTGTACCAAACGCGTTTCGGAACAACACTGTTCCTCCTTCAGTGGTTTATTCATACAAGTTTTACACAATAACAGCATTTTTGAAACAAAAAAAATCATGTTTTAGTGTCTCCCTATTCTGAGCCATATCTTTTATTTTTTTATTTTTTGGGCGATTGTCTTAGGTAGGGGCTAATTTTTTGTGACATGAGGTGACTGTTTCATAATATTTTGGGGGGCATACATCTTTTTGATCGCTTGGTGTTACACTTTTTGTGATGTAAGGTAACAACAAAAAATTATTGTTTTAGTACAGTTTTTATTTTTTCGACGGCGTTCAGGTAAGGGGGTGGATCATGTGATAATTTTGTAGAGCCGGTTGTTACGGACGAGGCAATACCCAATATGTCGTTTTTTTAATTTTATTTTTAATTTAAATTTTTTACTTTTTATTGTGGTCCCACTCTGGGACTTCAACTTCTGGGGGCCTGATCCCCTCTGCAATGCAATGCATTACAATATATCACAGGGTCTTTTGCTTTTGTTCTTGGGTTGATATGCACATATCGGACCAAAGCACGTTCATCTCTGGGACACAGAACCAGTCTTCTTTCTGAGCGGTATGATGGCTGGACATTCCCATCTTGATTGTACTTGCATATAATTGTTGGTACAGATGAACGAGGCACCTTCAGGCATCTTGAAATTGCACCCAAGGCTGAGCCAGACTTGTGCAAGTCCACAATTCTCTTCCTGATATCTTGGCTGATTTCTTTAGACTTTCCCATGATGCTACACAAAGAAGCAGTGTGTTACAGGTGTGCATTTAAATACATCCACAGGTGTGTCTCTAATTAACCTAACAGAAGCCTCCAAACACATGACATCATCATATGGGCGGTCCAGAATTGTTTAAAGGCATAGTAATCTTAACATTATTCAGAAAGGGGTAATCCTAAAACATAACATTTAATAATAATGCAGATAAAATATGAAAGAGTCCTAAATATAGTGTGCAAAGACAAACATTGGGATAGAGGGTGATGGACCCCCAATTGACGCAATGGTAATTATCCCAAATAAAGAACATACAAAAGATATATATATATATATATATATATATATATATTATAATTAGTGCGCGGCGGCACTTGTAACCAGCAGGTCCTACCGGTACCATGGGACGGACACCAGATCGTTCACCACCAGCTGTATTCGTTGGATGCCTATCCACAGATGATGTTCAAATAGACCAAAAAATTGACTGTGCAGGGTCCCTGTTCAAGCCCTATAGCTGACGAGCCGTATAAGGCCTCCTGCACACGGACGTTTTTTTTTCCCGTTTACTGGCCGTTTTTTGCGTTCCGTATACGGTCCGTATACAGAACCATTCATTTCAATGGTTCCGCAAAAAAACCGGAATGTACTCCGTATGCATTCCGTTTCCGTATTTCCGTTTTTCCGTTCCGTTTTAACATAGAACATGTCCTATTATTGCCCGCAAATCACAGTCCGTGGCTCCATTCAAGTCAATGGGTCCGCAAAAAAACGGAACACATACGGAAATGCATCCGTATGTCTTCCGTTTCTGTTCCGTTTTTTGCTGAACCATCTATTGAAAATGTTATGCCCAGCCCAATTTTATCTATGTAATTACTGTATACTGTATATGCCATACGGAAAAACGGAACGGAAAAACGGAACAGAAACGGAAACACAACGGAAACAAAAAACGGAACAACAGATCCGTGAAAAACGGATCGCAAAACACTGAAAAAGCCATACGGTCGTGTGCAATAGGCCTAACCCTGATACTAGATTATGAGTAGCAGCCTGACCACAGGGCACTCGTCCAAACAAGGACGACCCCGTCCGGAACCTGTCCCTAAGATCTAAAATGCTATATGTCCCTAAAGATCCACAAAACACTCCCTACATGCGTGTTTTACTGCCAGGACAAAAAAAGCAGTTCATCAGGGGAGATGGAGAGAAATATTAGGGATCAATCTTTAGATGAATGATTAATCCCAGACCATGAGCTTGACGCGATAAGTCAGCCGGCAAAGAGGTATACCAAGATGGTGGAATCCTCAAGGGGCAATCTCCAGGTTAAGAGGTAATGAGTGGTGCAGTATATGGATGGGTATGTCTGCACATGGGACACCAGCTACACTAGCGCTCCCACCACATTTAAATAGTTACCTGGTTCCCGCTGTCTCCACCCACGATATCAGTGACCAATGAGTGCGCCCGCACGTCGGCGCAGCGCATGCGCTCATTACAAAACAAGAACGAGGCATGGAGCGCAAGGAAGTGCTTGAGGAAACATAGCACTCTTGCGCGATCTTGACTCAGTCTCGCGAGATCGCGCTAGCCGGCCGTAATCACAGCGGCAGTAGAAGCAATACACTATACCTCTTGCTCCTATGCACTCCTTGGTGGTGAGATGATCGGACCTCAAATCACCACCGGAGTACTCCAGCCCACAATCGGACCCAATATTAGAAAAGGTATTATAGGCTATTTATCATATACAAGACAAAATAGACACCTGGACAGTGGTCCAACAGCAGGAAACGGCCTAGTAATCTTAGTGTATCTAAACTTTTGATATTGCAGAAAGTAACAGAAATGCCTCAAAACATTATCTCTCTCATTACTCTGGCATTTGGCAAGTAATAATAATTATGGTAATCCTAATTGACCAAAAACAGGAAAGGTTTTTTTCTGATTTCATGTCGGATATTGAGAAAAACATGCACGTGTCTTTTTCTATAGTGTATGTAAACTTATTGTTTCAACTGTATCTTTTACTGAACTTGGGGTCTCAATCTCTGGGATCCCTAATTGCTTAAGGAAAGATGGATTTGGCCTCTATGAACCATTTTTCCGCTTGGGACTCCTCCATACCAGGGGGCGCTGTTCTTACTTGTGCTGTTTTCGTCCGCTTCCTGATGAGTTTGCTGCCCAATCCCAGCATGCTTTGCTAACTAACATGGAGAGGGGAGATGTAGGGGGTGTGAGTGCGGCAGAGGGAACAGTGTGGCAAGAGGAGCAGAGCGCCTTCCGCTGTCCACCCTCTTAGATGCTGTCGCCAGTGACCATGGCATCTGCAGGGTACAAGTTGTAGTTTTTCTAGAAACTTTTTTCGGGTACATATAAAATATATATATATATATATATATATATATATATATATATATATATATATATATATATAATATTTTTTTTTGGGTGGGGTAAAATTCAGCAATTTGAAGATAGCTTTTTTTTTGGGAGGTTTTATTTTATTTTGTGCTTCAATACAATTAATGATGATATCAAATTTGTATAGCTTATATTAAGTTGTACTATTTGCGTAAAAAAAAGCACAATTTTTTTTTTCACAAAATAGCTGTTTTGTTTTTTACCGTGACCGATAAATAATAGTTTATAGTATTCGTTGTTAGATATTTCTATCTTTTATTTTACTTTTTTTTTTAAATAGTAAGAGAAAGTTATTCTCATTTTTTTTCTGTAATACCAAACTATCAGCTCATTTTTACTCTTATCATATGTGGCAGTTACAGAGCATGGGGAGAGATCTCACACACACACACACACACACACACACACACACACACGAAAGTGGTGGAGGGCGCACTGCAAACTTCATTCTGTCTTATGTGGAGGACTTGGTATTCGGTATCTGTATTATGATGATTTTATTGATATCAGTGCTTCACTGGGGTAAGTTGGATGGATGTGGTATAATGCAGTAACATAATCGTGTCCTTTTCTTCAGGCCTTCCAGATGAATTGGCGTGGGGACAGAGGAAGAAGCTGTATTACGACACAGACTACAAAGAGAAGAAAAGTAAGTAAGGTTTCCTATAAAGATCGGATTGCCTGTGATTCATTCTTCATGGTGCCTCCCCACCTTAAAGGGGTTGTCCCACGAAAAATATTCTACGGTTTTCATACCAGCCTCTGGATCTGAACAATTAATTTCATCTAATTAAAAAATTTAACCTGAGTTACTCAATAAAATGTATCTGTATAGCGCCACCTGCAGTTTATTTTTTTTCTCATTTCTCATCCTTCAGCTGCCCCCTGAGCTGCAGCAGAAAGGACACCCCCTTGAGCTGTCAGATTGATATAAATCTAGCAGAGCAATGAATGGGGAGATCTCTGGATCCATGTGAGGTGCAGGGCTCGTTCTAGCTTTGATCAGTAAGGGTCCTAGCACTAGGAACCCTGCTGATTAGGTACAACCCCGATAAAATTCCCTGTGGCATAAGTGCAATAATATGGAAGATGCCGGGCCCCTCACACTGATTCTACCTGGCTCCCCGCACCGCCACTGCAAACGTCGGGGCGGGCTTAAGCAGCCAATGGCAGGTGGTGCCTGGGACGAGCCTCCCTAGCATCATCCGAGCACAGGGAGAAGCAGGTGCAGGGACCCAAAAATTCTGAGTTTAGCTTTAGGATTGAACGAAGGTGAAAATTTCATGCAACTCAAAAGCAGGAGCCTACATAAAGGTAATTAGGTCAATGGGGGCTTTGTGCAGAGATTGGGGTGTTGAGAAATCTAAATTTGGTCCAATCAATTAGTGTGGCTTGAAATGATGAACAGAACATAAAGTACATGTGTAACGTCTGTCCGTTTTACTTTATTTTGTGATAGAAGTGAAAAAAACTAAGGAGGAGTTGGAAGCTGAGGCTGCAGAGGAGGAGGAGGAAGCTCAGAATATTCAGAGGCGTTTAGCCAAGACCCTTGATGAGGAAGACTATGGGTTGGATTTTATCCAGGTAAGCTGATAGATTTATACATATTTTATTTGGCGATAATTTTTTTCGCTTCTATAACTTCTCTGCTCACTCTTGCATTGGAGCTCTGTTCTTCCTGTCAGACCAGCGGACGCTGCTGCCGAACCTCCATGATAGGGCCTCATGCACACGTATTTAAACTAAAATCTGTTCAAACTGACAAGACTATGGCTGAAGTGAGTGTTTATGAGCTGTTAGGAAACCTTCAGAGCAGCCCTCTGACTAAGAGCTCATGCACACGACCATGTATTTTGTGGTTCGAAAAACACGGATGACGCAAAATGGGCAATAATAGGACATGTTCTATCTTTTTTGTGGAAAGGCTATGCTGACATACGGAAACGGAATTCACACTGAGTCACTTCTGTTTTTTGGCGGACCCATTGAAGTTAATGGTTCCGCCTGTGGGCTGCAAATAAAACCGAATGGACACGGAAACAAAGCCCTAAGGCCCCTTGCACACGACCATATTTTCAGTCTGCATTTGCGGATTGGACGTGGACCCATTCCTTTCAATGGGTCGCAAAAGTTGTGGACAGCACACTGTGTGTGGCCCGCATCCGTTTTGCGGACAAGCATAGGACGTTTATAGTTTAAAAATAAATGGTGGCATGCACTCGGCCAGGATCCATGTTTTGCTGATCCGTGATTTGTGAACTGCAAAACATTTATGGCCGTGTGCATGAGCCCTAAGTCAAAGGGGTCTGCCAGTCACCGCCTCTGTCGTGTGACGGATCTGGACCTGCAAACCATGAAGGAAATGTGAACAAAGACTAAACCGTGCGTGGATGTGTCTGGTATGCAAGCTGCTTTTTGTCACTGCCATGTGGTTTAGCAGCCACAAATGGTAGGGTTTCCTTCATAGTGTACCTTTACATTTCGTGAATCGCTATTTCTCAGTTACAGTGCTCCAACTCTCCTGCTTTACCATCATGGAAATTTGAATGGTGTACAAAAGTAGCAATTTTTCGGACAAGCAGTATTTTGCTCAAAACTTTTGAGATTTTTATTTTTTATTTATTTTTGTTTTAATTCTGTGCAGCTGTTGTCATGTTACACACACAAAAAAAAGGCAGCGGTCCTCATCACAGGGAGCGTGACCACAACAGATTTACTATCATTTAGAAACTGGCGGAAATGATAGCACGAACTTGTGCCACATGCACCAAATTTGATATGCGGTCTGTTCCTCTCAATAACCGTGGTGGCTATTACTTCTAACAACTTCATATTAAGACAGACGTATGAAACTCCAGTCTTAAAGGGGTTGGTTGGTGGGGGCTAACCACTAGGGGCGAGGAAGTCTTGCTCCAATCGACTATATTGGACTGCTGGAGATAGCTGAGAACTTGTATTTCTCCGGAAGCCTCCTAGAGCTGAATGGAGTGACCGCCGCTCAATTCAAATGAGGGAGAACAGGTTCTTGTGATCAGCAGGGGCCACCCTGGTCGGACCCCTGCTAATCAGACACTTATGCCCCTATATTAATAGCCTAAAACCGCCACAAAGCTTACCGAAGTTTGATTTAGAGCGCCATTATTGGACTCTGTAATCAATCTTCAGCAGGCTCCGAAACTCCCCCAGTGGTGGCTGCAGAAGGTAGAATTTTATCAGCTAACTATATTACAGTGTGTGTGTGTGTATTTGTATATATATATATATATATACGGTATATATATGTGTATATGTATGTTCCGCAATCACTCTAAAACGCAACCATCGATTTCAACGAAACTTGGTATACACATTCCTTGCTACCTGGAAAGAAATCTTGTGGGGGGCTCAGCTCTCTAGGACGTACCGTTCCCGAGAGATTCCCAAAACATGACCTGAATTAGGCAATACAAGCCTGCAAGTCTTTCTCTTCATATCCCAACTGCCATACACACGGTCACATGTCAATGATCAGCCAATAGAGGCTCGCAGTCCCTTAGTCTACACATACACACAGTTTTACTCCAGGTTTCCATAACAACCCAGCCATTTTTCTTCACTGCTGTAGATCAGCTAGCTTTAGGCTAGGGCTACACGACGACATTGATGTCGCACGACACATAGGGCACAACTACACTGCTACATGTGTTGCACCAATGTTGCGCGACAATTTTTATAATGCCAATCTATGGTGTTGCACTGCGACATGTGACATGCTGCGACGCGACAGTCACATAAAAATTAATCTTGGATTGATTTTTTTACAACTGTCGTGTCGCAGTCGCAGCATGTCGCAGTGCGACACCATAGCCTATCATTATAAAAATTGTTGAGACAAAATGGGCCACTATTAAAGGGGCAACTGCTGTGAAGGTCACTGTTAAGGCAGCGGGGTACTGAGGAGGTCACTGTTTAGGGGGTAGTTTCCTGAGGAGGTCCCTGTCAAGGGAGTGTGGTGCTGTAAAACTCACTGTTAAAGGGGTGGGCTACTGTGAAGGTCCCATTTTAAAGTGGCGGGTCACTGTGGGGGGGGGGCAGTGTTAAGGGTTGAGTTCACTGTTAAAGGGGCGGGGTGCTGTAGAGCTCACTGTTATGGGGGATACTGTTGATATCTTTTAACGACACAGTCTTGGGTAAATAGAGCAGTTAGCCGTGTGTCTATGGGCATTTTATATCTAAATAAAATGCAACATTTTGTATGGATTAATTATATAATATAAATTTAAGCATAATTTTTCTTGCTGTAGGCATTTGCAGAAAAGCCTAGCGAAGAGACCCCCACCGAGGAGAAGATTGTAAAAGACTTGGAGAAGATGTCTGACAAGGAGAAGAGGAAATTGTTGAAGAAGGAATCTCCAGAGCTGATGGAGCTGATACAAGATCTTAAGCAAAAGGTGACCGGACTTCCTGCAGTTCTGTACACTTGTATATTAAACAGTGTTGGATGTTAAAATGTCAATGACAGATTGTCATCGTGGCTTCAGAATACTTGTTCCCAGGGAATATGGTCTCTCCAGCTACAACTGCCAGCATGCCGAGACAGACTATTGGGCAGACTAGATGGGCCAAATGGTTCTTATCTTATAAGACCGCCTCGGGCTGGGATCAGAGAATCAGTACCTTTTCATAATCCTAGCTTCATAGTCTATTAACGAATTACTTCTATGTATGTCTTCAATAGTTGGCTGAAGTGAAAAATGAATTGCAACCGTTGATCACAATGGTGAAAGGTGGAATTATCCCTAAAGGAAAGGTAATGAATGTTCCTGCAAGACACGTGCTTCACTTTTATCTGTGGTTATTACCTAGCAAATATCATGCTTACTTTGGAAGCTGTAATTGCAGACAATTTCAGTGGCTGTTATGGGAAAGAGGGTTTGAAGTGACTCTTAAAGGGGCTGTATGAGGTTAAAAAAAAAACATTGGCGCCGTCTTACACAACTCCACTCTTGCCCTTGGGGCCATGTATGGATTTAGAGCTGAGCCCCATTGACGAGTGATACTGTTTCTGGAAGAAGGCAGCCATGTTTTCCTCATCTTGTACAAGCTCCTTTAAGTGCAGTATGTTCATTTACAGGAGCTTAGTGCAGACTGTGCACTCTCTATAGCAGGAATGCTCAACCTGCGGCCCTCCAGCTGTTGTAAAACTACAACTCCCACCATGCCCTGCTGTAGGCTGATAGATGTAGGCTGTCCGGGAATTATGGGAGTCGTAGTTTTGCAACAGCTGGAGGACCGCAGGTTGAGCATGCCTGCTCTATAGCCTCATTCTGCTGACCCCTGGGCACTAGATTCTATGTGTTCCAAAGACGCTGCCAGTTAGAAAGGTCTCCACTTAGGCCTCATGCACATTGACCGATTTTTGCAACCCTGTCCAATGGACATTTTTGTAGATTGCACAAGGATCCATCCATTTCTATGGGTCCGCAAAAAAAAAAAAAAAAAAACTGACAGCAAACCGATGTTATGTGTATGCTGTCTACATCCATATGTCTGTTCCACAAATTTTAGAACATGTTATATTCCTGTCCGTTTTGCGGACATGAATAGGCATTGCACACAGTAGGTGTCTGTATTTTGCGGATCTGTGGTTTGCGGACTGAAATACGGGCACAGTTGTGTAGCCCCCACCCCTTTCTTTTATTTTTTTGCAGTTTTGTGGCTTGTAAAAAAAAAACACCATGAAATGTGTTTTTTTTTTAATCACACATATTTTCCTTTTTATATCAGATTTTTTTTTTCCCCCCTATAGAAAAATCCATGGGAAAATGTATGAAAAATGCCTCAGCCAGAGCTTGCTGTGATTTAAAAAATATATATATAAAAACTGGCAATTGTCTTAAAATGCCATTACAAAAAATGCAGTGTTTGTAGGGTATTCTCTAATTTCCTATTGGTCAACATGTACCATCTGGTCGTGGCAGTTCTTCCCTGTATAACCACCCAAACACAGTGTTATGTCTGAGGGGGCGGGGCATGACTCAGGTGTTCTCTTTGGTGGTGGTGTGAAGCCTTGTGTCATGCTCCACCCCCTTACGGGCTGCACTAGGCATAACACAGTCTATCAGTTTAGCTTGGTGTTCCTGTAATGCCTGGCGGCTGCTAGTTATATGGAGAACAGATCCCTTTGCTAACCATCAGTACCGCAGTGGCTGTACATGCGCAGTCACTGTCCACTGAAATGAATGGAAATTTCTGAATTGGCCCACTTGATTACTTGTACCAGCAGGGACTTGTTCTTGGGTCTGGTCTGCTGGATCTCCACCAGTGATACTTTTATAACATTTCGGCTTTGACGGACTCTTTCTTCTCTGCCATTGCAAATTTATAAAGAACTGGTTGTTGTGTTTTATAGGGCAGTACCTACCTACAGACGAAATACCAGCTGTATTTAAAGTAAGTACCATGAGGAAGTTCTGTCCGGTTTCTTTCTCGTTCTTCTCATTATCATTCTGTACTCATCCTTTATGTACTTTTCTAGCTATTGCATGAACATTAGCTACTACCTGCTGCTGAAGGCAAAAAGAATAGCAATCAGCGGGCACCCCGTGATCGAGAGGCTGGTCACGTACAGGAACGTGAGTAGTTTTACTCTCTATACTAGCCTAGTCTTCGCTGCCGCTCGCCAGTTCTCCAGTCTAAATATTTCCCATCATCATTTTTAGCTGATAAATGAATTGGCTGATGTGGATGAGAGATTATCTCCAGAAATTCGTCTTCTGCTATCTGAAGACTTTCAGAAAAAGATTTCCGAAGGAAAACTTAGCACCCAAGAGCCGAAACCGTCTAAAAAACCCGCTATCAAGGTAAATGGGAGTAAATTAATTCTAATCTCAGATGCCTCCAGAAAGCCATGAAAACATCATTGGTCCCCGAGTTCCAGACTAAAAGATGTCATGAGCAATATGGAACCGTATAGTGTGATATATATATATATATATATATATATATATATATATATACACACTGCGCCATACTCCTCCACTTAGCAGCACTAAAACTGGCTGCTATATGGCGGAATACATTACATTATGTTGGATCCTCAGCACTAGGATGTAGGATGTAGCTGAACATTCAGTGTCTAAAAGGTTAAAAGGGCTCTCCTCTGCATATATTATATAAGCCTGATCTGTGAGGGGCTGACCACGGTGACTTCTAGCAACCACGAGAAGGGACGGTGCTGTGTTTCTAGTAGGGACCCTAAAAACTGAAACGGGAAAGGGAAGTTCGCACAGTTGTTTCATAGACCATGGCAGTCACTGTGCGTGCTGCTAGAAACTAGGACCCCAGTTTTGGGATCACTGGGATTTCTTATGTTTGGATCCATCAGACTTTTATGGCCTATTTAGTGTATACGCCATAAATGCTGTCGGCCCTTAGAAACACAAACCCATTTCAAGGCAGTTGCCTAATGCTGACAGGAACCCCTCTAATCAGCTGGGGGACCACTCCATGGGTGGCAGTGCATGAAGAAATACATTACATAGTCCATAGATGTCCTCTTATGAGAGCCACTCATACTTTTAGCATTGGATAATGGATGGGGGATCCCAATCGGGGGACCCCACTTTTAGTGCCTTTTTGTGGCCCATTAAAGCAAATTGGACAATCCCTTTAGTATAAGGGTAAGATTGTATTGATGTGAAAGAAGGGCTCCATATTACATTCATCAGCCATGTTCTTCTCCAATGTGCACAGTGACTTTGATAACCTTATTCTATGTGTAATGCAGCGCCCTGTATCAGAGGCCAAGGCCGAGGATGACAGCGATATGGATGAAGAAAAGGCTCTCAATTACTACAGAATGATGGAGAATAGATTATTACAAAAGAGGAAACCTGCGGAGGAGCAGATGTACGTAACCTTACTGGCTGTGAAGTAATGTGGCCTCCCTGGAGGTTCCTAGTCCCTCCCTAATACTGTGACATTGTTTTCTAGTGTGGAGGCGCCATCTGAAGAAATGGATCCCAATGCCAAGAGAGGCATCACTTACCAGGTAACGTGGAAGTTGTCCTAACTTGCCAAGGAATGCGTGTCTTCCAGAACCAAAATCTTTTTGCAGTGCCCTTTCATTCTGGTTTTCAGTGGCACTCTACAATCGGAGACTTGACCAATGTGTGGTCATCTTGCATGTATTCATGACACGTCAGAAGACATTGTGACTGAATTTCTCCTACAATGGAACGGTTCTAGGAAATGTTTCTGGAGAAAATGGTCTTCATCCAATGCTTTCTAAAAGTTGTGAAGTCAGTAGGAAGCAACTTTTTGGCATTGGTTTCTTAAATTTCATTCTCATTGCAGATTGCTAAGAATAAAGGGCTTACACCGAAAAGGAGGAAGATTGACCGTAACCCAAGAGTTAAGCACAGAGAGAAATTCCGACGTGCAAAGATCCGCAGAAAGGGCCAGGTATGTATCTGTGTATTCTGCTATTTTCCTGTCCAAATGCTGCATTTTTCAGAAGGACCCGTGAGCTTTCGCCGATCGTAGTACACAAGCTCTGATGAGAATCTTCAGATCTGGACAGTATGGCCTTAGGCTCCAACGGACCCGCCAACACATGTGAACATAGCCTTGCCCTGTAGACTGTATTGCAGAACACTGTTCTTATCTATTAGGGGGTATCATCTTCTGTTAGTGAACATCCCCGCCTTGGATGCATGCACAAATGAAAGCGGGCTACCAAGCATCCAGGAACTTGCACAACATTACAGACTAATGGGTCATGTCACAGCACCCTTCAGCTGCGTCCATATTACGGACGTAAGCAGCAGCGCTGTCAGAGGACTGGGCATGCACATAACTGCTGATGACAGTATATAAGGTTGGATGTAACCCTCTTTCGCATACTAGTCAAGATTATTTATATACTGTGTGTGTGTGTAGTCAGACTCTTATGGTATATCTAGTCAGTGTCCCACATTTACTAATGTGACTGCAACCCTAGATTTTGCTGTAAATTACACCAAAAAGTGGCACACCTAGGTTAAGGGAAAGTTTCTGCACCTAGTCCTAAGGGCTCATGCACACAAATGTATTTTCCTTCCGTGTCCGTCCCTTTTTTAAAATTTATTTTTTATTTTTTGCGAACCGTATGCGAAACCATTCATTTCAATGGGTCTGCAAAAAAAAAAAAGGAAGTTACTCCGTGTGCATTCCGTATGTCCTATTATTGTCCACATAACGGACAAGGATAGTACTGTCCTATTAGGAGCCAGCTGTTCCGTTCCGTAAAATATGGAATGCACATGGACGTCACCCATATTTTTTGCAGATCTGTGTTTTGCAGACCGCAATATACATACAGTCGTGCGCATGAGCCTTAAGAAAGATGTTTTTTAATAGGAAAGGGGTGTGGGTTAAGATGTGCCATTTTGCACCAAAATTGCTCCACGATTCCATGATAAAATCCTGTCTCGGAGTAAGCAAACCATTAGTTGGTACAAAGTCAAAGAAAAGTGTCTGTCCCTGCACCAGATATATGCCCTATATATCCCCTGTGATAAATAGTCACAGGGCAGATATATGCCCTATGATCCCCTGTGATAAATAGTCTGTTTACTCCATCTGGAGGCTTAGTAAATCTGCCCCAATAAGCCTAAGGCCTCATGCACACGACCGTTGTTTGGGTCCGCATCTGAGCCGCCGTTTTGGCGGCTCGGATGCGGACCCATTAACTTCAATGGAGCCGCAAAACATGCGGACAGCACTACATGTGCTGTCCGCATCTGTGGCTCTGTTCCGCGGCCCCGCTAAAAAAATATAACATGTCCTATTCTTGTCCGCGGTTTGAGGACAAGAATAGACCTTTATGATGCCAGCGCCCGTTCCGTTCCGCAAATTGCATTAGGTAACACGGGCGGCTTCCGTTTTTTGAGGATCCGCGGTTTGCGGACCGCAAAAAACTGAACAGTCGTGTGCATGAGGCCTTAAAGTCCGTCGTGAAAAGACCGTTTTCTCGCCCATATTCCTTGGGGGACACAGGAAACCATGGGTATAGCTCTGCTCCCTAGGAGGCGTGACACTAAGCGAAAGCTGTAAGCCCCTCCTCCATCAGCTATACCCTTCAGCCTGGAGAAGAGACTGCCAGTTTTTGCTTAGTGTCCAAGGAGGCAAGACACCCCCTGCTTATGCAGGGTTGTTATCCTATGATTTTTATTTTTTACGTTTTTGTTGTTTTTAACTCGGTTTTTTTCTACCTACAGGGACAACAGAGGCGCATTGACCCCTCTGTTTCTCCCGGGGTTGAGTTGCGCCAGTGCCGGTAATTCCGCACTGCCGCCTCCCCCACAGAAGACAAGGTGGACCAGGGCAGCCTCGCTCCCCTGCGTCCCGCCAGCTCAGGGTCGCCCGCACGCCAAGTCCCTCCCCCGGCTTCCTGCCACCGCGGTGCCAGGAGCTGAAGGGGCGACCCCGCTGGATGGACTGAGGGCGAAGACAGCGTATGGTGAGAGTGGCTGCTCCAGCCTCCCCTTCCTCCCTCCCACCGCTGCTACCAACATGGCCACTGTTACATGACCAAACCCCCCCCCCCCCCCCCCCCCCCCCCCCCCCCGCATATCGGGACGTTACCGGGCATAGTTGGAGGGCAGTCTATCTGGGCAAGTCCTAGAACGCTGCCTTACAGGGGACGGCTGCAGACTTGCAAGCAGTCTGCTACATCTAGGCGCGGTGGGAGCCGTTCTCCTGGCATGAACGGCGCCATGTCATGGCCGGCACTTCAACATCCTTGGGGGTTAAAATCATTTTGCCGCGCGCGCGCGGCTCTGCTTCGGCTTCAGCGCGGCAGAGGGGGGGCGGAGCTTCCTTACACATTCAGCTCCGTGCTGCTGCGCTCCGCTACTTCCGGGTTCATCTCTCTGCCGTGCGATCCTGAAGCCTTTCAGCTCCGTGCTGCTGCCTCTCCTCCACAGCCTCAGTCTGTTCCCCTTACAGCTGCCGCTTGTATCATCGGGTCTGGTAGGACTGTTTAACCCCCTCCGTGCCACAGTACTGTTGCCTTAAAGTGCAACATCTTTCCACCATGTCAGACCCTTCTGCAGCCGCCAAGCCATGGTACCATGCCTGTACCGCTTGTAGGGAACCCTTTCCCCGGGGGCAGTCCGATCCGCACTGTACTGCATGCCGAGCCCCACCGCAGCCTCAGTCGCCCGCTGTGTCGCTCCCTGCTTCCTCTGACCCGCCTGACTGGGCTAGATCCCTGTCCCAGGCCGTGGAAAGCCTCACTCATGTCGTGGGCCGCCTAATAGATAGGCCACCTACCCCGCAGGACGCCACTCTGACTGTCGCGCCCTCCGGGTCCACTGCTTCTGCCGCTGCAGCGGGTTCATCCTCTCCTAGTGACCCCTCCCGAGCTAGGCACTCTCAGAAGCGTATTAGAGTAGAGCGAGCCTCCTCCTCGGATGCCTCCCTCTCCCCGCCACGCGTGCGCACCCAGACGAGCCTCTCCTCTCCAAAGGATTCGCTCTCTGAAGGTGAATTGGCGGCTTCAGATTTGGAAATGGACTCGGCCCTGCCGTCCAAGCTAGCCTCAGCGATGGCTCAACTCATCTCTGATATACGTGACACCTTTAAGGTGCAGGATGACCCCCCTAGCTCGGACGCAGCTAGCGTCTCCTTTATCAGACCCAGGCAGGCCTCAAAAGTCTTTCCAATCCACTCTGATTTCTCCTCCGTGGTGTCTAAGGCTTGGGCTCGCCCGGACGCCCGTTTTGTCAACCCAAAGAAGCTGGACATTTGCTATCCTTTTCCAGCCGATGTCGTGGCCACCTGGTCTTCCCCACCCAAGGTAGACCCCCCTGTGGCCCGGCTGTCAAAGAACACGGCCATCCCTGTTCCCGACGGGTCCTCTCTTCAGTCAGCGGAGGACCGTCGCATGGAGACCCTGTCCAAGGGCATTTTTGCTGCCTCCGGTTCTGCCCTCAGGCCGGTTTTTGCCTCTGCTTGGGCAGGGAAAGCAATGTCTGCTTGGGGTACGCAGCTGGAACAGGAGTTGGACTCGGACATCCCCATCCAGGACCTACGTTCCTTGGCCCAGCTTATTATTCGGGCCGGGAATTTTGTCTGTGAGGCCTCCCTTGATGCGGGAGCCCTTATTGCGCGCTCCTCCGCCCTGGCAGTTGCCGTCAGGAGGGAGCTCTGGCTGAAGGTCTGGAAAGCGGACGCTGCCTCCAAACGTTCCTTGGCGGGGCTACCGTTTGCGGGTTCCCGCCTTTTCGGGGTCCGCTTAGACGAACTTATTTCAGAGGCCACGGGTGGTAAAAGCACCCATCTTCCTCAACCCCAAGCCAGGGGCGCCCCCCGCGGACGCCCTGGTGCGTCTCGTTTTCGGTCCTCCCGCAGGGCCTCTGGGGCTCCCACCACAGCTGCCGCTTCGGCTCCTCCCCAGGACAAGCGTAGGAAGCCGTTTTTTCGGGCGCAGCCCTCCTGGCGCAAGCCGCAGGCTGCCCGCACACCCGCAGCAAAACAGTCCTCTGCCTGAAGGCGCGCCCCCACCCACCCGGGTGGGGGGCCGGCTCCTCCTTTTCAAGGACGTCTGGATGGCTCACGTCTCCGACGCCTGGGCCCTCGAAATTGTGTCCTCCGGATACAAAATCGAATTTGCATCCTTCCCTCCGGATCGGTTCTTTCGCTCCCGCCCCACGCGAGACCCGAAAGACGCGGCCGCGTTCTCCGCGGCCGTTCAAGCTTTACTGGACAGGGGGGTGATTACCCCCGTTCCTCTAGAGGAAAGATTCCAAGGGTTCTACTCGAACCTCTTTGTAGTTCCCAAGAAGGGAGGTTCGGTGCGGCCCATTTTGGACCTCAAAAAGCTCAACCGTTTTCTCCTCCTTCGACGGTTTCGGATGGAGTCCCTCCGCTCCGCGGTGGCTTCCCTGGAGCAGGGAGATTTCATGTCTTCCATCGATATACAGGATGCCTACCTCCATGTTCCGGTAGCCCAGTGTCACCATCGCTTCCTTCGATTCGCCGTGGGGGACCTCCACTTCCAATTTGTCGCCCTTCCCTTTGGACTGGCAACAGCCCCCCGGGTGTTCACCAAGGTCCTGGCCCCGGTTTTAGCCTTACTCCGTTCCAGGGGTGTTTTTCTGCTACCGTACTTGGACGATATCCTCATCAAGGCTCCGTCCCTTTCTCAAGCGGTTGCCAGCGTGGATCTCACTCTAGAGACTCTGGCGAGGTTTGGTTGGGTCATCAACTTCCCCAAGTCCTCCCTTCCCCCCTCCAGACAACTCGTCTTCCTGGGAATGCTTTTAGACACGGGAACGGCGGAGGTACGTCTTCCCTCGGAAAAACGTCTGATCCTCCGTGGGGCGGTTCGGGGTCTCCTTCTCCACCGTCGACCGTCCTTCCGCTTCTGCATGCGGGTATTGGGGCAGATGGTTGCCTGCTTCGAGGCGATCCCATTTGCGCAGTTTCACTCCCGCCCTCTCCAACGGGCGATCCTCTCCTCCTGGGACAAATCGCCGCAGTCTCTGGATCATCCCTTCCATCTGTCGCCTCCGGTGCGGTCATCTCTCCGCTGGTGGTTACAGTCCCCTCTTCTGGGCAGGTCCTTTCTGCCACTCAACTGGTTGGTGGTTACAACCGATGCCAGTCTCTCGGGCTGGGGAGGCGTGTTTCCTCCCCGATCCGTCCAGGGCATTTGGTCTCCATCGGAGTCCAAACTCTCGATCAATGTCCTGGAACTGAGAGCGGCCCTTCTGTCTCTACGACACTGGACTCATCTGCTGAAGGGTCATCCAGTTCGTGTACAATCAGACAACGCCACGGCCGTGGCGTACATAAACCACCAGGGGGGCACTCGCAGCGCTGCAGCGATGCGGGAGGTCACCAGCATTCTCCGTTGGGCGGAAGCCCACGTCCCGGCCCTATCTGCAATTTTTATTCCAGGGGTGGACAATTGGGCGGCGGACTTCCTCAGTCGCACCACCGTCGACCCCGGCGAGTGGTCTCTTCACCCGGAGGTATTCGAGGCCATTTGCCTTCGTTGGGGCATTCCGGACGTGGACCTCATGGCCTCAAAATTCAATCACAAGGTCCCCGCCTATCTGTCCAGGGCCAGGGATCCGGGAGCTTGCGGAGCCGACGCCCTCGTTCTTCCTTGGCGAGGCTTCGCGCGCCCATACATATTCCCTCCCATCCCTCTCCTGCCCAAGGTCCTTCGGAAGATCGCGGCGGAAGGCGTCTCGGTGATTCTGGTCGCTCCGGACTGGCCCCGCCGGTCTTGGTATGCCGACCTCATGCTGCTCCTGGCAGACGCGCCCTGGCCACTGCCCGCCAGGGAAGATCTTCTCTCTCAGGGACCGATCTTCCACCCGCGTTTAGGGTCCCTACGTTTGACGGCGTGGTTGTTGAGACCACCGTCCTGACACGTAGGGGTTTTTCTGCGGATGTCGTCCGCACCATGATCCGCGCCCGTAAGCCGTCCTCTTCTAGGATCTATTATAGGACCTGGAGGACTTTTTTGGGGTTCTGTACCGATCTGGGGATTCCTCCGCTCCGCTTTTCTCTCCCCACCGTTTTGTCCTTCCTGCAGAGCGGACTGGCCCAAGGTCTAGGCCTTAGTTCTTTGAAGGGTCAGGTATCTGCGCTGTCCATTTTGTTTCAGCGCCCACTGGCCCCCCTTGGTCCTGTCAAGACCTTCCTTCAGGGCGTGGCTCACGCGGTTCCTCCGTATCGCCCTCCGGTACCGCCCTGGGACCTGAACCTGGTTCTCTCAGCGCTCCAGGCTTCTCCTTTCGAGCCTCTGCGGACGGTTTCCTTGCGACTTCTGTCCTGCAAGGTTATTTTCCTTGTAGCCATCACCTCTCTTCGGAGGGTGTCCGAATTGGCTGCACTCTCCTGTCTGGAACCTTTCCTAGTGTTCCACCAGGACAAGGTGGTTCTTCGTCCGGTCCCTTCCTTCCTTCCTAAGGTGGTCTCCGCCTTTCATCTGAACGAGGACATCGTTCTCCCCTCTTTGTGTCCTTCCCCTTCCCATCCGCGGGAGAGGAAGCTTCATCGCCTGGACGTTGTCAGGGCGCTCAAGATTTACCTGGAAGTAACCAGCTCTTTCAGGCATACTGACTCGCTCTTTGTGGTCCCGGAAGGGTCGCGCAGAGGGATGGCGGCATCCAAAGTTGCTATCGCTCGTTTTGTCAAGATGGCTGTTACTGAGGCTTATCTCGCCAAGGGCAGGGTTCCTCCCCTTGGTGTTACCGCTCACTCCACTAGAGCGGTCGGGGCTTCCTGGGCTCAGAGAAATCGGGCTTCTTCGGAGCAGATTTGCAAGGCGGCCACTTGGTCCTCCTTGCACACCTTCACCAAGTTCTACAGGGTGCATACTCATGCGTCGGCTGACGCTGCTTTAGGCCGTCTGGTGTTGCAGGCGGCAGTTGATTGATGCCTCTGGCGTTGGTTGAGTTTGTTCTGGTCCCTCCCTTCTGGGACTGCTCTGGAACGTCCCATGGTTTCCTGTGTCCCCCAAGGAATATGGGCGAGAAAAGGAGACTTTTGTATTACTTACCAGTAAAGTCTCTTTCTCGCTCTTCCTTGGGGGACACAGCACCCGCCCTTCATTGGGTTACAGTTGTGGTTCCGGCTTGGTTGCCCCCGTTGGGGCCCGACGGTTCTTTTTCCGGTTGGTGGTTATCTTTCACTACTTGGACACGCAACTGGCAGTCTCTTCTCCAGGCTGAAGGGTATAGCTGATGGAGGAGGGGCTTACAGCTTTCGCTTAGTGTCACGCCTCCTAGGGAGCAGAGCTATACCCATGGTTTCCTGTGTCCCCCAAGGAAGAGCGAGAAAGAGACTTTACTGGTAAGTAATACAAAAGTCTCCTTTTTAATGTCGGATTGTTAGAGGTGCAGTGCTCGAGTACTTACACAGTGGTTTTCAGGCTCACAGTTGATTGCTCTGCAGGGCCAACTGGGCCAGTTCTGATCTTGTTGGGGCCCTTGCACACGGCCATATGACCTCTGAGATATATGGTCTGGGAGCAGGCCATATGTCCCGGAGTGGCATTGATCGGGAGCACACAGCATCATAGATTACAATGATGCTGTGCACGTCAGCCCGCCCGTGGGGCTATTGTCCCGCACTCATATGATCTTATGAGTGCATGACAATAGCACCACAGGCGGCCCGATGTGCACAGCATCATTGTAATCTATGATGCTGTGTACTCCCGTGCGCATGATCAATGCCGCACCGGATGATCTGGCCCGCTCACGGACCGGATGTCTCGGGCATACGGTCGTGTGCAAGAGGCCTTAGAGCTATCCCATTGGCATAGGTAAATTGAATGTTTCTGCAGCAATCTCTCATGTGGATGACTAAGCTTCTAGCAATCAGCATTCTGAGCGCTGGCTCTACCTATACATTCCAAGCTTACGTTTTGTGTGGTAAAAGGTCCCTTAGGCTCCATTCACACGTCCGCAAAATGGGTCTGCATCCTTTCTGCAATTTTGCGGAATGGGTGCGGACCCATTCATTCTCTATGGGGACGGAATGGATGCGGACAGCACACAGTGTGCTGTCTGCAGCCGCAATTGCAGAGCGCGGCCCCGATTTTGGGTCCGCAGCTCCGCAAAAAGATAGAGCATGTCCTATTCTTGTCCGCAGCTTGCGGACAAGAATAGGCATTTCTATGGGGGTGCCGGGCTGGTGTGTTGCGGACCCGCAACACACCACGGACGTGTGAATGCAGCCTTAGCCTGACTGATCTCTACGGGTAAAGCGATCTGTAGACCTGCTGTACACACTCCTTAGCTGCAGGGTCAGTGGGAATCACATTGATGGCTGGGTTTGGGAAATCCCCATCAGTCAGTTGACCTGTTTATGTGGTTCCTATAAGACTCCTCTACAACCTCCTCTTTTCTTGCAGGTTTTGGGTTTTCTGCCTATACTGACTTTTATGTTTATGCTGTTAACAGGTACGTGAGGTCCGTAAGGAAGAAGTCCGATATTCCGGGGAGCACTCTGGTATCCGTGCTGGAGTTAAGAAGAGTATCAAGCTTAAATTTTAATGTTTTTGAGGTGAAAGATTGTACAGTAAAAGCTTGTATTTGTACTGGTGTCCATTTTCTGTTATTTCCAAAGACAATTATTATGATCACACGTAACTCGCATTAAACAGACTGAATTTTTTTAATATAGGTTTAGCAAATCTGGGTCAATTTTACTTGCACACGCCTGGTTCAGGAGATTGAAGGGTTAAAGGATTGTCACAGAATGACCGCTTATTACCTATCCACTGAATGGAGCGGCAGTCGAGAATGTGGACCCCTGCGCCATTCACACTATATGAGACTTGTGCAGACAGTGCTGTGCTCCAGTGGTCACTTCTCACACTATACGTGGCATATACAATCTGAAGGAGGAGACATGACATTGACATGATCTATATCAGGCTAAATTCAATGCGTAGCTCTGGCCGTACAGTATAAGGTCATTGGCCATAAAGGCTCAACCGCGCTGCTGGTGGGAGATTTATGAAAACTCGTTCACAGTAAGAGTGAATCCCTTACCCACAGCAACTATGTGGTATCTAAAAAAAAATAAAGGAAAGTCTGGCCTGAGTTTTCAGCCTGTGAATGTTTCTGTTCAGACGGAAAACAGATTTTAGTAAGTGGATTCTAACAGGAATGTTCTTGGAACGTTTTCTATTAATATTAGCAGTTGACTTGAGCGATTCGAGCTTCGGATCATAGATCTAAAGTTGATTAGTTTAAAAACTTTGTAGTTAATGCTGTTTCCGCTCTGTGGAGCCAAACTTCATATCATCCAAAGTCATGCAAGGCTTTGGTGAATGACTACGGTATTCCTGTCTGCGTATTTAAAAACATTTTAAAATGGGAATCTGAAGTGGGCTTTAAAACCAAAGTACCAGCCAGTGCCAAAAGCCCACTTCGGATTCCTATTTTAAAATGTTTTTAAATACGCAGACAGGAATACCGTAGTCATTCACCAAAGTCTTGCGAGACGAAGTTTGGCTACACGGAGCAAATAGATTACGGAAACAGCATCAACTACGAATCGACTTTGGATCTATGATCCGACACTCAATTTGCAGCAAGATCAAAGACACGCTTCTACAGCAGACTCCTAAAATCCTACATCTGGTTTGCGTGGACCAGCAGTTTAACTGAACCTAATTTATAGGGTCAATTCACACGACCGTATTCATTTTGCAGTCCACAAATTGCAGCTCTACAAAACACAGATACTGGCTGTGTGCGTTCCACGTTTTGCGGATCTGCACACCCGCAAAACGGGCAAGAATAGAACATGAATAACCAGGACTCTTCTCAGGTGGCCGGGACTCTTTTCCAGGCCCAGTCTGCAATGATTGTGATGTTGGTTCTCGGCAACCACTTACTTTTAACTTATAAATGACAGACCGCTGAAATCATCTCACCTGTCTGTACTTTATACTGCTGTTAGTATGGGCAGCATAAAGCTGATGACAGGTTCCCTTTAGGCCACAGGTATTGATCCTTACGGCTTCTTAAAAAACTGTGCCCATGTCCAAGAAATCTCCATCTGCAGAATAGCTGCATGTTAGGCGATTAAGTACGGGATAAGACCAAGCAGAGGGCTGACGAAAACTAGTAATTGTTGGAAAGGGCTCATTCACATGGTGGATTTTGTGCACAGATTCTGCCTCCAATGAGAAGATAAGCTGTCTAGTATGATTACTATGCAGATTTTGACATCTCCTTTCTTGGGGCAGTTGTCTGCACACGGATTGAAGGAGACTACAAAAGCGGGCTGACCTGTTGCATGTAAAGTGTAGAACTTCTGTTTTCTGAGGCGGATTCTGAAGTGTATGGTAAAAAAACTAATCTGCTGTGTGAACGTACCCTCAAAGGGAGTTTTGTGGATTGAAACTGCTGCCAGACATGGGTAGGGGCAGGAGACAGATGGTAACGCCGTGTATTTGCCACACCACAGCCCCTCTGCTGAGCGGTGGCTTCAGTGATATCCTGCTTGGATATTGGATGCTATTTTTTTTTCATTATAGAATTCTACTTGTTTTGGGCTAAAATGTTTTTTTTTTTTTATTATTGGTTTTTATTAAAAACTTTTAAGTTTTTCCTCTACAGCTTCCATTTTCACTACATCTGTACACTGTCGCTCCTCTTTCTCATTGAATTAGGGCTCATGCACACGTCTGTAGTTGCAAAATACAGATACCGGCCGTATGCGTTCCACATTTTGTGGAACAGAATGTTTGGCTCCGTAATACAGACAATAAGATATGTTCTATTTTTTTTTTTTTTTTTGCAGGGCCGTGGAATGAATGTATGGATGCGGACAGTACATTTTTTGCGGCCCCTGTTAAAATTTTAAAAAATGCAGGTCGGATGCGAAATGAAAATACGGTCGTGTGCATGAGGCCTTAGTCGGAGGGCTGCTCTGAAGGCCAAATATGTAGCCCTTATTACTGGTTCCCTAACAGCTCATAAACACTCACTTCAGCCATAGTCTTGTCAGTATGAACAGATTTTTAGTTTAAATGAGTGTTTCTGGTCTATCAGGAAATTAAAGAAACAGAGCTGTAGGAACAAACTGTTGAATATTTGTAATAAAGAATATAGAAAAAATAAAGGATAAAATTAACATTTATTACACAAACTAATAATAAAAAAACATCTTAAGAGATGAGTCCTGTCCACTGAGCAATAAAGTAGCGTCTGAAGACAAAATGTAAACTGTGTATACACAATCAAATCAGGTTATTACGACCACTTCCTAGGTCTGCAGTGTGTAGCTCATGAAGGACGTCCCGGGGGTGAGCTGGCTCGGAGGGTATATAAGGTGTGATAGGCTGTCTGCACACATATCCCTCGCTGCTGTCATGGGTAAAAGGGGCGATTTATCAGAGTTGCAAAGAGTTATGATGATTGGCTTTTGGGCCAAGGGTGGCGGTATTACTTATTTCTGAGACTGTGCAGTTTGTGAACTGCTCTTGTGCTGCTGTGGTGAACGTGCATCATGCAGACAGATGGCACCATTGTGAATAAGCGATGTGGAAACTGCGGAGCACCACGTGCCATTGATGTGAACCTAGGTTATGAAGGTGCACGAGGGCGGACTGACACTACAGTGGAGCAGCTCACCGCCAAAATGGACCAGGGGGCCACCAGACATGTGTCTAAAACAGTTCAGTGAACCCTACTGTGAATTGGGTTCCAAAGCAGACGGATGGTCACTGCACCTCTGCTAACAAAGTTGCATCAGCAGAAAGGCTTTCATTTTCACTGTGGTATCAGAATTGGACCTTTACCAATTGGCAAAGGGTTGTCTTCACTGATAAAATTTAGTTTTCTGCAGATGGATGTTGGCAAGAAACATCAGAGAACAAAAACCCTGCAACCATTGCTGGAAGAACACAACCTGGTGGTGGCAGAGTTATGGTCTGAGGAACTCTCAACTGATATAGGTATGAATCCATCCTTGCAGATCACGTACAACCATACATGCTGACTATCTTCCCTGGAGCAGATGGGCTCTACCAGCAATGTGAAGTCACGCGGCTTGAAATGTCCAACATTCATTGGAAGAGCAGGACCAAGACTTCCAAGTACTACTTTGTGCCTCTAATTCCCAGACTTGAACCCTATTGAGCATCTGTCGGACCAGCTTGATCGTCACGTTCGCACTAAGGATCCTTCAGCAGATGTAGGATGCACTGCAGTCAGCATGGCTCCACATACCTGTGGGGGTTACTCTGGATATAATAATGTGACGTGACTGTGTAGTTTATGTCTGGCTGTATGTAAACCATCGACCTGCACAAGCTTCTCTATGGATACAGTCAACACTCACATGATATAATGGCACCATGTATTATTATTATTACCACTGCATATTTGTTGTCTCAGGATTCAAACATCGATTGGAGTCTCCTACCCGTCTCATTCATCCCTCAAGCATCAGTGCAAAGCCCTTTAAACTGAGAACCGATTGCCTGGTTATGTCGTTGATCGATGCCTGTTATGGCCCAGAAGGTAAAGGGTCAGGACACAGCCGATTCTCTGTATATTACTATGGGTTAAACAAATTTGGATGAATTTTACGGCTGCTGCTGTCCACTCTACTTCTGGATAATCATGAATGGGAAGAAGGACCATCCCAAGTTAGTGTACCTGCTGCCACCACACTGCCTGGTCTCACCTTATTTGCAAGGACAAGTAGAACCCAAGAACTGGATGTCAAGTTGAGCATCATTAGTGCCAGAAGACCAGACATGAACAGTCCAATTCCTGTACACAGTACGCCTCACGACCCTAATTTATACTGAGGGCCGAGTGTCAGGACGGGCGGCTAGTTGACTTCAGTCCCTTCAATAAACTGCGTGTGGCGTAAAGTCAGATCCTTGATGATCTTTTCTTCTATCTCCACCCCTGAGCGGTCTTCTTCATCAGATACGGAGAGCGTAGCCTCTTCTCTGCTGGTCACCACCACCACATACGCTCTCCGCGTGTCCAGGATGTTTGCCACCACCACCTGATGGCGATAGGTCTCCAGCGCTTTCCGCGCTTTCTCTATTAGGATTTCTGTATCGGTCTCTAGTTTAAAAGAAATAACAAAGGCTTTGGGGGCCCAGTCCTTCACCAAGGGAGACAGCATTTTGGGAACCATCTTCATTGTGATCTGAAACATGGAGAAATCTGCGGTTATGGGTCTGAAAGTGTAATTAAGCTGGGGTTAAAACGATACCCAAAGATGGTCTCCCACTATGGAAGACTCGCATCTATGTATTTCACTGGGTGCCACGTATCACAACTGCAGACTTAATACTTCTCACAGCTGAAGGTGTGTGACAATGTATCCAATCCTCTGTGAGCACAACACACCAGCAGCACAGATCTCTCTTCTGCCCTTACCATTTACCGTCTGCGATAGCATGGGTCTTGCTGAAGAAACCCATGCTATTGCACTTCCTATTGCGCCCTGCAGGTGGCAGAGCTCCATAGAAACATGGCAAATCTGCAACGAATTGAAAGACAATTCATTGCAATGTGAGGGAGAAGCAATCTAATAATTGCTTCTAAGGCCTCATGCACACGACCGTTGTGTGTTTTGCGGTCCGCAAATTGTGGATCCGCAAAACACGGAAGGTGTCTGTGTGCGTTCCGCAATTTGCGGAACGGCACGGACAGCCATTGATATAACTGCCAATTCTTGTCCGCAAAACGGACAAGAATAGGATAGGTTATTTTTTTTTTTTTATTCATCTTTTGCGGCCCCATTGAAGTGAACGGGTGCTCGTCAAAGCCGCAAAAACTGTGGCTCGGATGCGGACCAAAACAACGGTCGTGTGCATGAGGCCTTATAGTCACCTGGGGAGAAAAAAACTATTTTAAAAAAGTGGCATTTAGGCTGTTCAGCTAAAATCGATTACACTGGAAAACTGTAGCAAACGCCCAGCTGTAAAAAGTATAAGGCCATGTTCACACATGGTGTAAAAACTGCGCTGTTGAACCAGCCTAGAATTCCTCACCAAAATCTGCACCAACACCCCTATGTGTAAAAAGTGTATTTTATGGTTTGGGCTGCAATAGATTACATTTGCACTGAAAATATGCAGCATTTTTAGCAACCGAAAGGACATGAAGCCACATTAATACTATGCGGCATATCTAGAATTTGCTGAGCATTTTATGCTGTAAGTGAATAGTATTTGTTAAAGAGGTTGTCCCACTAAGACAAATTATCCCTTATCCACATGGGGGGGCCCTGTTGGTCAGACGTCCACCGATCAAGAAAGCAGGGGCCCATGCTCCTCCTTCTGGACGGAGTGGTGGTCATGCATGTGTTCTGCCATTTCATTCAGCTCCATGCACTTGCACTCTAGTGTCAGACAAACACGCGGATTTGCCACTTCATTCAAATGGAAAGAATAGGCCCCTGTTCTCGCGATGGGTCAGACCCCCATCCCCTATCCTGTGGATAAGGCCTCCTCTACATAACCGTGTCTCTAATACAGTCCTCAAACCACTGGTCTGGAAAATACGGACACCTTCCACGTACAATCTGCATTTTTCTCACTCCCATCACTAGAAATGACGATTCGTGTTCACAAAACGGCCCCTTTACACCCCGTTCACTCGCACCGTTCTGTACACTGGAGTTTTCCCAACTGAAATGTGTGAAATCACCTGAGGTCTTTCTTAGTCTCCAGATGCATACAAGGCTGTTTCCATTGACTGGCAGAAAGTAAATATCTTGAAACTGATGATGATATTCCTCCTATAAATGTATGTGTAATGCTGGGCCTGCAAGAAACACACCTTGCACAGCAAAAGACTGCAACTAATGATTGCAGCACACATTATGAACCGCAATGCAGCCTAAACTGACAACTGGGTGTTACCGTTTCCCTTGTCAGTAGTATGTGTCCTACCTAGTCTAAGGGCTCATGCACACGACCGTATGCCCTCCGAGACATACAGTCCGTGAGCGGCCCATGTCCCGGAGCGGCATACATCGTGCGCACAGCATCACAGATTATGATATTATGAGTGCGGAACAATAGTCCCGCGGGCGGCCCGATGCGCACAGCATCATAGTAACCTATGATGCTGTGCGCTCCCGTGCGCACAATGTATGCCGCTTCGGGACATATGGCCCGCTCACAGACCGTATGTCTCGGAGGGCATACGGTCGTGTGCATGAACCCTAACACTGTCAGCATTACTTACACCTATTAGTTCACATAGCATCATAAATCAATATAATGCTATGTAACCCTTACAGTTCTGGAATGTATTGGGTAACACTGACAGCATTATGTCAGTGTTATCCAATACATTCCAGACCCCTAAGGGTTACATAGCATTATAAATCAATGTAAAGCTATGTGACCCCAGCAGTGCTGGGAGTTCAGGACGGGAGCTGCACTGTGACACACACACTCGTCTGCAAGGGGCTTTAGTGTCCGACTGTGTAGGGACCCACCCCACTGACAAACTATTCATACATTTCTAGCAGGAATAACAGAGGAACGGCACAAAAAAAAAAAAAGAAGAAGCTCTAGGATGGTTTTTTCATGGTGAATACAAGTATTTCTAAAAGACGGCCATGTCAGGAGAGTTGACCGGTCCACATAAAAAAAATATATTTGAGTGCATTTTGAATTGAACTACCTGTAAGGGGCCGCTAGAGGACTGGATCTTGTGCTCGGGGATCTCTGAGGCAGGGATGTAGAAGTCTGATACTGCTGCAGCCAGGTAGAACATGGCACTGGATCCTGGAGGGAAGGGAACACGCGGCATTAGACGGTGTGATATACTGTATATATGTGACTGCTAACGAGATGGCAGCGCAACCATACCGAAAATGTGAGGTGCAACAAACACGTCAAAAAGACTGTGCACACTCCGAAAATCCAAAAACTATTTTCCTTATTACAGCCACACACATCTGTACCAGTTATGTCTGTTGTACTGATCCATTACAGGAGTAGACCAAGAAAAATAGCGGTGGCGGATCCAGTACATAACAGAAACCAACCGAGCAGATCCCCCTGACTGTAATGGGGTCCGTTCAGGTGTCTGATTTTTTTTTTTGCCGAAATAATTTTTTGCCTGCGATGGAGGCGCCAATATAGATTTGAACATGTCCCAATGAGCTTTTAAAAATGTGAAGGTTCGTTAATAAAGAGACCTCACCTAGTGATGCGCCCCCAGTATCTCAGATGGGAATAACCCGTAAGGGGTGTCCTGATTAGAATCCAGATTTTCAAGTACACTATAAGGCCACCTGCACGTTTTTTCCGTGTGGATTCCTGTGCAGAAAAACCGCAGCGCATTACAGTACCAGCAAAGTGTATGGGATTACCCGAATCTCATATACACAGATTTTTTTCTGTGTAGATTTCCAAATCTGCAGCCTGTCAATTAGGTTTGTGGTTTAATTAGCTGTGAGTTTCATCCTTTTCAATGGAAGGGCGAGATCTGCAGCAAAACCGCATCAAATCCACAAATGGACATTGCGGATTTACCACAGAAATTTGTGCAGGTCTAATGTGCAGGTGGCCTAAGGGCGAGTTCACACGTAGGTTGGAAGGGAAGGACTTGGACGTCTCCTTCCTGCTGGATCCACTTCTGGCTATGGCTCAATACACTGTGGGGGACATTTATCAAATCTGGTGTAAAGGAAAACTGCATCAGTTGCCCGTAGCAACCAATCAGATTTCACCTTTCATTTTCTAAACAAGCTGTGAGAAATGAAAGGTGGAATCTGATTGGTTGCTATGGACAACTAAGCCAGCTCTGCTTTGCACCAGATTGATAAATCTCCCCTTGTGTGTATTGCGCCTTACGTGCACAAGGCGGATACTTGTTATATTTCTGCGATGCTTTTGCAGTTTTATGTGGTGTGGATCAGCATGCCATTTAATGGGGCCAATCATCACAGAAACATCAAGAACTGACTAGGGGTGCACCGAAATGAAAATTCTGGTCCGAAACCGAAACCGAAAATTCAGGATGCCCTTGACCGAAAACCGAAACCGAAACTGCCTTTTTGCCCAAATACTTTTAAAATACTTTTTTTTTAATGATTTTATTAATAATTCTTTTTCATGAATGAAATTCATCTGTGGGTGGCGCTGTTATGGAGAGGGGGATCTGTGGGTGGCGCTGTTATGGAGAGGGGGATCTGTGGGTGGCGCTGTTATGGAGAGGGGGATCTGTGGGTGGCGCTGTTATGGAGAGGGGGATCTGTGGGTGGCGCTATGGAGAGGGGGATCTGTGGGTGGCGCTGTTATGGAGAGGGGGATCTGTGGGTGGCGCTGTTATGGAGAGGGGGATCTGTGGGTGGCGCTGTTATGGAGAGGGGGATCTGTGGGTGGCGCTATGGAAAGGGGGATCTGTGGGTGGCGCTATGGAGAGGGGGATCTGTGGGTGGCGCTGTTATGGAGAGGGGGATCTGTGGGTGGCGCTGTTATGGAGAGGGGGATCTGTGGGTGGCGCTGTTATGGAGAGGGGGATCTGTGGGTGGCGCTGTTATGGAGAGGGGGATCTGTGGGTGGCGCTGTTATGGAGAGGGGGATCTGTGGGTGGCGCTGTTATGGAGAGGGGGATCTGTGGGTGGCTCTGTTATGGAGGGGGGGATATGTGCACTGTTATGGGCATAACAGTGCACAGATCCCTTTCCCCATAACAGTGCACAGATCCCTTTCCCCATAACAGTGCACAGATCCCTTTCCCCATAACAGTGCACAGATCCCTTTCCCCATAACAGTGCACAGATCCCTTTCCCCATAACAGTGCACAGATCCCTTTCCCCATAACAGTGCACAGATCCCTTTCCCCATAACAGTGCACAGATCCCTTTCCCCATAACAGTGCACAGATCCCCCCTCCCCATAGCAGTGCACAGATCCCCCCTCCCCATAGCAGTGCCATAGACCGATCCCCCTACCCATAACAGCCCCGGCCCTGCTGCTCACAGCAGACTAATCACTCACTACATCTTAATTTTACCTTACAATCGTGAGGCTCCAGTAACTAACAACTCTGCAGGCAGAGCGGAGGGCGGCGTAACGTCACTTACTCACGTGACGCACCTGCTCCGCCCACTTTATGAATGAAGGAGGCGGAGCAGGCGCGTCACGTGAGTAAGTGACGTTACGCCGCCCTCCGCTCTGCCTGCAGAGTTGTTAGTTACTGGAGCCTCACGATTGTAAGGTAAAATTAAGATGCAGTGACAAAGTAAACCGCCCGCCCGGCGCCCGCCCGCAGATGGTGGGTGACAAATCCCACACCCCATATTTTCGGCCGATATGTAACAATATCGGCCGAAGTGGATTAGGTGCATTTTCGGCCGATATTTTCGGCTGCCGAAATTTCGGTGCACCCCTAGAACTGACACGTCCATTCTTCTTTATCCCCTGAATGTAAACTACTGTGTGGATCTGTCAGCAGTTTTGTTCCTATGACACTGGCTAACCTGTTACATGGTCGCTTGGCAGCTGAAGGTGTCCGTGTTGGTCCCATGTTCAGGGGCGTAGCTATAGGGGGTGCAGAGGTAGCAGTCGCTACCGGGCCCAGGAGCCTGAGGGGGCCCAAAGACCCTTGTGGTGCATAAGAAGACACCAGTATTATAGAAAGTGCATGCTGGTCAAGTTACACCTCTGGCTCAAGGGGGTGCCGTTTCAATTTTTGCCTCGGGCAGCACGAAGGCCTTGTGCTTCCTGCCCCTGGCCACAAAGCACTGAGGGAAGGGGGGCCCCAAGCTGAACTCTTGCACCAGGGCCCATGAGCCATTAGCTACGCCCCTGCCCATGTTCCTATGTGCCCGATTCCTGAGAATAATAATGTTTTTATATATGCAAATGAGCCTCTAGGAGCAACGAGGGCGTTACCATTACACCTAGAGGCTCAGCTCTCTCTGCAACTGCCTTTGACTTCAGGAAAAGTCAGGACCAGGTGTGATGATGTCTTTACTGCCTGATCCTGTCAAAGTGCAGAGGATGCAGCAGTGGCAGAGAGAGCAGAGCCTCTAGGTGTAATGGTAACGCCCCCGTTGCTCCTAGAGAATCATGTGCACATATTAAAAGATCATATGTGTCCGAATTGCTGAGAAACATGAACATGGGACCAACACAGATGCCTTCAGCTGCCAATAGCAAATGTAACGGGTCAGACAGTGCCACGGGTACAGATCTGCTGACAGATGGAGCAAGGTAGGCTGGCACAAAGTTATGGTGGCACCAATGGCCGGGGTCACCTCAGGACAAGCCCTTCACATAAAGGAAAGCAATGGCATCAGATGGACACACCTAGAGGGCTGAGGGCCTGGGCAGCGGCCAGCAGCAGGTGCAGGTAGTCGGACAGGGTATTGAACTCTATGGGCAGCAGCCTGCCGGACTCCTTCATGCTCTTATAGTCCTGCAGGATCTGCACGATGCCCGGCAGCTGGCTCTGTTCAGCCTCCACTCTGGGAGCGTCATCCCCCGGGGCGCTGGGCAGGTGCAGCCGCAGGACATCCAGCCAGTTGGTGGCAGCATAGCGCCGGCTGTACGGGTACATGGAGCGATGTCTGTGTAGAAAGACGACGGCGTAACCAGCTTGCAGGAAATACTCGGCCGATGCTGCCCCCCGGCGGCCGCTGCTGAAATTATCCAGGAAGCGAACGGTGCGAGATTCTAGCGGGACCTTGGTGCCCCCAGAGGTGACCAGCACCACCCTGCGCCCATCGGAGTGGTGGCCGCGGGCAAACGCCTCCATTGCCCGAGCGGCATCCTCCACCGGCACTTGTGGGGGAGCAAAGTCCTGCCGGATCTGAGCTGCGGGGTTGGCCTCGGCCATAGTATGCGGCGTCTAAGAAAAGTTGTGTCTGAAGAACTGCAGGCACCGTAAGGACCTTGTGACGTCGGAGGGTCACGTGACATGCCAAAGTCACGTGGCTGTGAAGCAGCGGCGGGATGTAGCAGCATGCCTGCCGCTGTGGTAATGATTAGTAATGTCAAAAATAATAGCTAGCCCTGATCATGGTGTTTACGGTCAGTTTGGGACTGAGGCTTCCAATATCACGTGGCCTTGTGACGTCACAGTGTCCTTACGGCGCATGGAGTTTAGACACCACGTTACAACTGTTACTGGTCTGGAAGTACAGTCTTATTACGCTTTACCGCATTTCCTGTCGTGACGGAAGTGGCAGGTCCGCCATCTTTGAATCGGGCATTTACTTGCTTGTGGTATTTATATAATAGTTAAAAATCATGACGCGTCGTCATCTTGTATGAGCCATAAAGGGTTAATCGCTGCCCCAGTCTGACAATTATAACAGTGTTTCTGCCACAGTGGCGAAACCCATGCGGTGACGTCACATGACAACCAATCTCAGCGTCCTTAGCAACCGACGTCCTGGCCGCTGCAAGTAACGCATCGCAATTGCTGTCTCATGGCGAACGTGAACCCCCTATCCAACCCCAAAGGGGTGAAGCTGCAGTGCGAGCTGTGCCGCAGCCCGGCTCACGTACAGTGCAGGGGCTGCAAGGTGACTTATTACTGGTGAGTATAATGTAATATGGCCGCTCACCTGCTGCCAGGACTGCTGCGTACAAATAGACGGGAGACATGACCAGATCTGGTGCAAAACAGCCTTTCTTTCTACTCTATCTAACCTCTTACATTAACAGCCACTAGGGGGCGCAGCCAGTCACATGAACTTGAATTTACAGGTGTGACCACTAGAGGGCGCAGAATCCACCACACAGAAGACCCTGCTATGTTATTCGTGTAATGCCTTTAATAAACGGTTAACGTTTTTTAATATACTTATAAAATATCACCAGCGGGTTTACTCTGCGGACCATGGAGTACAGGTCAGAGATCTGTTAAGATTTCCGTGGTTTTGATGGCAAAAATAGAGCTATTGGCTGCAGTAGTCTTGCCAAATGCCATCAAACACGGATTTAGCTGTCGTTCTGGAAAGAATTAAATTGCAGTGAATAAGGCCGGACAGATGTTTCCTAGCGGAAATCGTGGCGCGGTGGCAGATCCGTCGCAGGATGGGTACACTTGACCTCGCTGACTTACAAAGGCTATGTGACTTGCCGCTTGGATGCTGATATGAACAGAGACGTAAGGTGGATTTATTTGGGGTGATCCTCATTCATTGGTTGATCCTGTCGTTAGTTTCCGGGCAGCAGATCGTGAGGTCTAAACAGTGATCTGCTGCCCAGAAATAATGCAGCTGTATGAGGACAAGCGATTGCAATAGTGACCGATCGTCAGCAGCAAACTGTGGAGGTGATCGCTGCATGTAAATGCAGCACTTCACCTCCACTGAACGATATTTTGATAGACACCACTGTAGCAACGCCATTCACGTCACCTGTCAGTGGTCGTCATGTTTTGGCTATTGGTGCACAATCCTTTGACCTTTATTCCTATAGGCCTGTGATGGCTGACCTCCGGCACTCCAGCTGTGGTAAAACTACAACGCCCAAGATGTACACTTGCCTGGCTGTTCTCAGAACTCCACAGAAATGGATGGAGCATGCTGGGAGTGGTAGTTTCACCACGGCTTTAGTGCCGGAGGTTAGCCATCACTGCTGTAGGTGTTATGGGACTTTTCACATGTACAGTTTTGCAACTGTCCTTCATTGTACAATAGGCCAGGCTTTGTAAACTGATATCCCCTTTTGTTCACAAGTGACACGGAGCACCAGCGAGCAGACTGGACGAGCATCCATGAGAAGATCTGCCAACTGCTGATCCCCGTCCGTACTCCGGTCCCTTTCCTGAATTCTGCAGCGGAGAGGTCACATTCTATGGAGCAGCTATTGCAGAGAAAGGTATGGAGGCGCCATCAGTACAGACTCGACGAGCAGCTGCCGTTGTAGACAAAGCCATTGTATCTGAAGTGACTGACGTAAAACATGGTAGTCCTTATATTAAATCACCCTTTAAAAATGTAAAGTCTTGCATGATCATTCTAGCAAAATATCCCTTCCTAGGGATTGGAGCACCATTTTATTTCATAACAAGCTCACTAACATCTTCATTTGGAGCCTCCACACAAAAAAGTCCTGCATTCAGGACTATTATATCCAGTAAAAAAAAAAAACAGGGTCCTGAACAAAACTGAACGGACCCCATTGCAATCAGTAGAGTCTGTTCATTCTGTTATTTGCTGAACAACGAAAAGTGATCAACATATTCCTTGGTTCCCTTCACAAGGCCATAAAGTAAAATGTTAAAATTATGACTGCCTGCAGCCACCACTAGGGGGAGCTCACTGAGTACTGATGTATACAGCTCTCATTGAATTGCCTAATGAATGTTTTTCAGTAATCTTCCCCTATAGGTGTCAGCAGAGAGACAACGTGAAACGTCAAGCCCGTCTGGTTAATGAAGTACAAACTCTATTAGTATCCAGTGGGAATGGTTGCCAAATGCTTCACCAACATCTGCCCGTCCATAAAACCCTTTCTGACATTGCTTTCCATAAACTCTTACAGCTGAGAGATATCCTTCCTGTTGTAAATTATCACCCCCTACCCCAGCTGTCCCTTAGGCAACCATAGGCCGGATCATAGAATTCATATGAGACAAGCTGGGACCTGTTCACACTAGGAATTCAATGTTCTGAGTTGTTGTTTTTTTAATGCTAGTGAGTGACATCATTTATATATGGTTTGATGACTTTATTTTTATTCCTTGAGGGTTTTCCACGTGGTTATCCTCGCTCAGCCTTCTCCTTCACATTACATGGCAGCACTGTGCTGGAAACCAATCTGGATTATCAGATATCAGAGTAAGGCCTCATGCGCACGACCGTATTTTGTTTCCGTGTCCGTTCCGTTTTTTTTTTGCGGATAGGATGTGGACCCATTAATTTCAATGGGTCCGCAAAAACGCGGACAGCACACCGTGTGCTATCCGCATCAGTATGTCCGTTGCTCCGCAAAAAAAATAGTGCATGTCCTATTTTTTTCTAGTTTGCGGACAAGGATAGGCATTATTACAATGGATCCGCAAAAAAAAAACGGATGCCGTACGGAACGTCATCCATTTTTTTTGCGGACTGCAAAACACATACGGTCGTGTGCATGAGGCCTAAAGGAATATCTCTGTGCAAGACATGACGGTGCCTTCTCACTGAAGGAGTGAGCCGGTGTATGACATGCTACTATCACCCCTTACAGAAACATTTAATTGAACTGACCACTAAAGAAGCTCAGAGACTCCTGTATGAAGGACGCCACATGGACGTGATCCCCGCGGCCACCCATTCCCTGACTTTCAGTGTGGATGTGTACGGACTGGCATCTGTGGAGTTAGTGCCAGTCTACCTTATCCTTGCTGAAGCCAACATTGGTAAGTGGGGCAACTGGGATGAATTCTGGAGAAATGTTAGATTGGCAGACCATGCTACTATTACTTGCAGCTCTAGTTGTAAACAGTGACATAGCTATGGTGGAACTCTCATAACAAGGGACCCTAGACACGTGTAAAGGCACTTTTACATCATTATTTACAGTTAGTCATTTGTGACTAGAAATTGCCTTATTGTAACATACGTCTATTACCTATAGCCATAAAACATAGCTTTAATTGTAACTTAAAATAAAGTAACCAAAATGATGATTAAAAGTATCAGTTGTGTTGCTTCAGTTTGTTCACCTCATTACTTGAGTACAGCTCTGTTTTTGGCGCAGTGTTGCACAATAGCTAGATTAGGCTGGTAGCTGCGCGCTTGCGCCAGTCTCCGTCTCTCCGATTCTATAGATCGCTACTACTATTAATTACTGTGTTTCAATTGGAACTGAAGCGTCACTCCTGTGCTAACATTTCCCTCAAACACTGCCCGTCAAATAACTTAGTCTCCGCTTCTCTACTTTAGGTTACTGCGCAAGACCTGAGACCAAGGCTACGTTCACACTCGCGTTTGGTGCGGATCCGTCATGGATCTGCACAGCCGTCTGCATCCGTTCAGAACGGATCCGTTTGTATTATCTTTAACATAGCCAAGACGGATCCATCTCGAACACCATTGAAAGTCAATGGAGGACGGATCTGTTTTCTATTGTGTCAGTGAAAACAGATCCGTCCCCATTGACTTACATTGTGTGTCAGAAAGGATCAGTTTGGCTCATTTTCATCAGACGGACACCAAAACGCTGCAAGCAGCATTTTGGTGTCCGCCTCCAAAGCAGAATGGAGACTGAACAGATGCTTTCTGAGCGGATCCTTTTCCATTCAGAATGCATTAGGGCAAAACTGATCCGTTTTGGAGCTTCTGAGAGAGCCCTGAACGGATCTCACAAACGGAAGCCAAAACGTCAGTGTGAAAGTAGCCTTAGGCTGCGCTCCTTTCTCACTACATCGTTGTGCATGCTGTCAGCGCTCCTTCCTTCAACAACCACTGCACGTCTTTATACTTTACCAGATCAGCCACAGGATAATCATAGTGTACATAATCCATTTTATAGATGTTAATAACTTAGGTCTATTCTCTATTTATATAATATCTTGTACCATGTTTGCTGTTCATAACTAGGTTCTAATACTAAATCATGTCGTTATAATCATGAATCAATCCTCAATGCTTTTCAGACCTATTTATGAATTTGCATTATTTATTATTTAGGCTACTTTCACACCTCCGTTCGGTGCGGATCCGTCTTGTATCTGCACAGACGGATCCGCACCTATAATGCAAACACTTGTATCCGTTCAGAACGGATCCGTTTGCATTATTCTTTAAAAAAAAAGTCTAAGTCAAAACGGATCCGTCTTGACTTACATTGAAAGTCAATGGGGGACAGATCCGTTTTCAATTGCACCATATTGTGTCAGTGAAAACGGATCCGTCCCCATTGACTTACATTGTAAGTCAGGACGTATCCGTTTGGCTCCGCATCGCCAGGCGGACACCAAAACGCTGCAAGCAGCGTTTTGGTGTCCACATCCAGAGCGGAATGGAGGCGGAACGGAGCCAAACTGATGCATTCTGAGCAGATCCTTATCCATTCAGAATGCATTGGGGCTGAACTGATCCGTTTTGAGCCGCTTGTGAGATCCCTGAAACGGATGTCACAAACGGAATTCAAAATGCCAGTGTGAAAGTAGCCTTAGATGTACTTATTTTGCATAATTAGCTATTATTACCTACATTTGAAAACAAACACACTATGAATTTGACATGATTCACTAACCAACAATATTATTCATATTTCATATTCATTAATTTACTATAATTGAACTAGCCAATACTGATTGAATTTATTTTAAAAATTGTTATTATTTAATTTTTATTTTTTATTATTATTATTATTTTTTATTAATAATTTTTCTTATTGTTATTCAATGTTATATTTTAATTTGTATTTATTTATAACTTGTTACTCAGTTCTCAACGTCTTGGTATTTTCCAAGATTATCTAAACATATCACGTGACATTGGGTTTCTTCATCCACATTCAGGGATATATATATTATTATTTTTCTCTTTTTGTATATTTTTATATTATTATTTTGTTGTCACTTACTCTTGGACCTAGAATATAAATAATATTTAGTGACATTAGAACAGAGATTGGACTACTCATAATATAATCCTATAGCACAGTTCACAATATTTAGGGGAGTATATTTAATTATTTTCTCTTTTTTATATATTTTTATATATTATTATTATTCTATTATCGACTTTTCTTGGACCTAGAATAAAATAATGATATTTAATAACATCAGAACAATTTGGTCTGATTAATCATTATAGTATAATCCAATAGTGCAGTTCTCAAGGAGGAGTTAAAGGGCAGGCGGGGGGGGGGGGGGGAGAGACAGGGGTAGGAGGGAGCTATTTAATCCTCCCCTCTTTATATTTTTTGTCTATATAATGGCATATTATTACTATTTTTTAACTTGCTTAATTATACTCTTACACGCTGTGGTATTTACAAAAAGGAAGCAAAGGTAAATCCTTCATTCAGCCTATAAGGGGCTGGACATTTAAGTCGATATATCCATTTTGTCTCTTCCTGCTTTAACTTCTGATCAATATTCCATTGTCTGGGGCCCAAAGTGATTTTACTAATTCCCTAGAATTTAATACTACTAGTGTCTCCTTTGTGAACATGGGATACATGTCTGGATAAGGAAATGTCAGCTTCAGTATTCACACTGCTGAAATGGTTAGAGATTCGTCTCCCCAACTCCTGTATAGTTTTTCCAATATAGATCTTTGGACAGCTGCTGTCACGGGGTTCCGAAGGTGCACTCGGTCCCCCATTGCCCGCAGAACTGTTGCTTAGCTTTTGGAATGAGGTTCTGTGTTTGACCTCATTCCCAGGGCGGCTTTACTAGCTGGGTGGCTCCTTGCTCCTAAGTCTGCCTTGAGCGCCGAGCTGATCACTCGGTGCTCGACTGGTTGGTCTGTCGGTCATGTGACGCTGGCCACGTCACATGACCCTCACTCCCCACTATAAATACAGGCAGCCTGCTGGCTACAGGTTGCCTGTTAATTTCTAGGTTCCTGGTATTTGTTGGACTGCTGAATACTTACCTGATCCTGTTCCTTGACCATCCTTTTGCCTGCTCCTCCTGTACTGCGCATCCGTCCTGGTATTGTGACCTCGGCTCCCACCTGACTACTCTCTTAGGACTCCTCTTGTACTTCTCTGCTCTCCTGGTATTTATGACCCCGGCTTCTCCTGACAATTCTCTGCTTGCTCCATTTGTACTTTGCAGCTTTCCTGGTATTGACTCGGTCCGTTCACGTCCTGTTGTTTGTCTGTCTGTCATCCCTGCACTTACTCCAAGTTAGAGATTGCCGTCCAGTTGTCCCCTGTCATTAGGACTCGCGAGGCAAGTAGGCAGGGCCAGGGGTAAGGGTGGAGCGCAGTGGTCACTTCCCTTCCCCCTGTGTGTGTGTGTACGTGACCGTTACAGATTAACAGGCCCAATAACCACTGTATTATGAATCCTCTGGTGACCCTGACTGACTATGTCTCTAATCTGACGCAGAGGGTGCAGGAGTTAGGGGAAAAACTCAGCTCTTTTGAGTTAGGGCAAGGCTCTTCCACTCCTCAGGCCTCCAGTCCGCATTTTGAGCCCCAGATTAAGCTCCCAGAAACCTTTTCTGGAGACCGGAAGAAGTTTCTCTCTTTTAAGGAGAGTTGTAAACTTTACTTCCGTTTGCGCCCCGTGTCCTCTGGCCCCGAGAGTCAACGCGTGGGCATTATCATTTCCCGATTACAGGGTGATCCCCAGGACTGGGCGTTCTCTTTACCTGCTGGCGCCAGTTGTTTATATTCTGTGGAGGGGTTCTTTCAGGCCCTAGGTACCCTCTATGATGAACCAGACAGGGCTCTAGTAGCCGAGACGGCTCTAAAGGCACAGGTTCAGGGCAATTTACCAGCGGAGGATTATTGCACCCAATTCAGAAGGTGGTGTGTCCCCTCAGGATGGAACGAACCAGCCCTGAAGAGTCAGTTAAGGTCAGGTCTGTCTGATAAATTAAAGGATCTTCTGGTCAGTTATCAACTTCCAGAGACCTTAGAGGAGATGATGACCCTTGTTGTCCGACTTGACCGACGGGTTAGAGAGAGACGACAGGAACAACAGTTCTCTTCCCAGATGGTGGTCCAGCCAGAGGCCTATCCCAGAGACAATGCTGAGGTCTCCACCGAGGAACCCATGCAGGTTGGCATGACCCGAGGGAATCTTCGCCGCAGACGTGGAGAATGCTTTTACTGTGGAGATTCTGACCATTGGATCAACCAGTGTCCTAAGAAGGTCCTCTCTGTCAAGTCTCCTAAGGCAAGGCAACCTAAAGACCAGGTACACCCTGAATTTTCTAAATCTAAGCTTTCGGTACCCATTACGATTTCTCTGGGAGTAGATAAATGGGCGGGTAAGGCCTTTATTAATTCTGGCTCAGCGGCTAGCTTTATTGACTCTGAGTATGCTGTTAGATTGGGTATTCCTATGTTTGCCTTACCAACTCCTATCCATGTCATGGCTATTGATGCTACTCCTCTTATTGGTGGTACGGTGAGCTTATGTACCTCGGAGATTTCTCTAACCGTGGGTGTGTGCCACTCAGAGAGATGTTCGCTTCTAGTCCTGGAGAACCTACCTGCTGAGGTGGTACTAGGGTTGCCTTGGCTCCGACTACATAACCCCACTATAGATTGGTCCAATGGGGAGTTGGTGAGATGGGGGCCTAAGTGTGACTCGTGCCTGTCCGTGGTACAGGCTGGGGTCTCAGTAAAGTCTGATACTTTACCCTCTGTTGTTAGAGAATATTCTGATGTATTCTCATCACCAACCCCAGAGGTTCTACCCCCCCCCCCATAGACCTTATGATTGTACCATAGAGCTAGTAGAGGGGGCCAAGTTTCCTAAAGGACGAATTTATAATCTTTCTATGCCCGAACGCAAGGCCATGGAAGATTATATTAAGGAGAGCCTTGGTAAAGGGCATATTAGACCTTCTGTCTCTCCTATGGGGGCAGGGTTTTTCTTCGTTAAGAAAAAAGATGGTGGTCTTAGGCCATGTATCGATTACCGGAGATTAAATAAAATCACTGTCCAGAATAGATACTCCCTCCCATTGATTCCGGATTTATTTAACCAGGTCCTGGGGGCAACCTGGTTTTCCAAAATTGACCTGAAAGGGGCATACAATCTTATCCGAATCAAGGAGGGAGACGAATGGAAGACGGCGTTCAATACTCCGGTAGGACACTTTGAATATCAGGTGATGCCTTTTGGACTCAGCAATGCCCCAGCTGTGTTCCAAAACTTCATGAATGACATTCTTAGGGAATTCTTAGGTAAATTTGTTATTGTCTATCTTGACGACATTTTGATATTCTCTCCTGACTTCGAATCCCATGTGTCTCATGTTAGACAAGTATTAGAGGTGTTGAGGGAGAATCAGCTATCCGCTAAACAAGAGAAATGTGTCTTTGGTGTGCAGGAGATTCTGTTTCTAGGGCATGTTCTGACTCCTCACGCCTTCAAGATGGATCCTGGTAAGGTACTAGCAATTAAGGAATGGGTAAGACCTTCATCCTTAAAGGCCTTGCAACGGTTCTTAGGTTTCGCCAATTACTATCGTAAATTTATTATGAATTTTTCCGTAATTGCTAAACCGTTGACCAACCTTACTAAGAAAGGGGCGGATTTGGAGAATTGGTCTACTGAGGCCATTTCTTCATTTGAAAAATTAAAAAAGGCATTCAGTAGCGCTCCCATTCTGATCCAGCCTGATCAGGAGAAACCTTTTATTGTGGAGGTGGATGCGTCCGAGGACGGCGCAGGAGCAGTCCTTTCACAAGGTCCTGCCAGCCTCACTAATCTGAGACCATGTGCCTTCTTCTCCAGGAAATTCTCTCCCACGGAGAGAAACTACGACATAGGGAATAGGGAGCTGCTGGCCATTAAATGGGCATTTGAGGAGTGGAGGCATTTTCTGGAGGGGGCAAGGCATTGTGTAACTGTTGTCACTGACCATAAAAACCTTATGTTTCTCGAGTCTGCTAAGAGGTTGAATCCCCGTCAAGCCAGATGGGCTCTGTTTTTTACTCGTTTTGATTTTTCCATCACGTTCAGGCCGGGAAGTAAAAATGTGAAGGCGGACGCATTATCTCGGAGCTTCCAGGCTTTTCAACCTACTGAGGTACCACCTGAATCCATCCTACCAGCAAAAATCTTCTTAGCAGCTCTTACCCAGGAGATCTCGGCTCGCATTAGGTCGGAACAACATCTGGCACCAGTATCCACCCCAACAGATAAGTTGTTTGTTCCCGTACAATTTCGTCTCCAGCTGTTGGGTGAGTGTCACGATTCTGCCTTTTGTGGACATCCGGGTGTTGAGGGCACTAAGGATCTGGTTTCTAGATCTTATTGGTGGCCCACTCTAACTAGGGATGTCAAGTCCTATGTGTCAGCCTGTGAGGTTTGTGCCAGGTCCAAGACACCTAGGACTCGCCCTGCTGGTAACCTTCGACCCCTACCCATTCCCAGTAGACCCTGGTCCCATATCTCGATGGACTTTATAACTGACCTACCGCTGGCGGAGGGTAAGACTGTAGTGTGGGTAGTGGTGGATAGGTTTAGCAAGATGGTCCATTTCATTCCCCTGTCTAAACTCCCGAATGCCAAAACCCTGGCGTCTATTTTTGTGAAAGAAATTGTTCGATTGCATGGTATCCCGGAAAATATTGTTTCGGACAGGGGTGTGCAGTTTGTGTCCAAATTCTGGAGAGCCTTCTGTCAAAGATGTAAAATTTCGTTGTCTTTTTCTTCCGCCTACCATCCTGAGAGTAATGGGCAGACTGAACGCCTTAATCAGTCTGTGGAACAATTCCTGAGGTTGTATGTTGCTGATGACCAGCAATTATGGGTCAAATTCCTTCCATTGGCTGAATTTGCTCTGAATAACCGTGTCAATTCTTCTGCTGGGGTCTCCCCTTTCTTTTGTAACCATGGTTTTCATCCCCGTTTTCATTCTGGGTCGTCCGTCTCCTCCTCTAACCCTGAAGCTGATAAACTCTCCTCCGAACTGTGCACAGTTTGGGCCCGGGTTCAATCGAACCTAGAAAAGGCTCAATGTTCTCAAAAACTCAAGGCCGATAGGAGACGTTCAAGGGGGGTAAACTTTCAGGTTGGGGATAAAGTATGGTTGTCCTCCAAGAATCTATCTCTCAAGGTAACTTCTAAAAAATTTGCTCCTCGTTTTATTGGACCATATAAGATCACGGAAGTGATTAACCCGGTATCTTTTAGGTTGGAGCTGCCTGAGTCATTCCACATTCATAATGTGTTACATAAATCTCTGCTTAAAAAATATTTTGAACCGGTAGTACCATCAAAAGCCTCGCCTCCGCCAGTTCTTGTTAATGATGCTGTCGAGTATGTGGTGTCTAAAATAGTGGATGTCAGGAAGGTGCGTAATTCCTTGCAGTACCTGATTCACTGGAAGGGGTATGGACCTGAAGAGAGATCTTGGGTACCTGCCAGGGAGGTTCATGCTCCTAGACTTGTTCTTAAATTTCATTTAGAACACCCTGAAAAGCCATCGCCTGAAGTCTTGGGTCCGGTGGCCCCTCGTAAAAGGGGGGGTACTGTCACGGGGTTCCGAAGGTGCACTCGGTCCCCCATTGCCCGCAGAACTGTTGCTTAGCTTTTGGAATGAGGTTCTGTGTTTGACCTCATTCCCAGGGCGGCTTTACTAGCTGGGTGGCTCCTTGCTCCTAAGTCTGCCTTGAGCGCCGAGCTGATCACTCGGTGCTCGACTGGTTGGTCTGTCGGTCATGTGGCGCTGGCCACGTCACATGACCCTCACTCCCCACTATAAATACAGGCAGCCTGCTGGCTACAGGTTGCCTGTTAATTTCTAGGTTCCTGGTATTTGTTGGACTGCTGAATACTTACCTGATCCTGTTCCTTGACCATCCTTTTGCCTGATCCTCCTGTACTGCGCATCCGTCCTGGTATTGTGACCTTGGCTCCCACCTGACTACTCTCTTAGGACTCCTCTTGTACTTCTCTGCTCTCCTGGTATTTATGACCCCGGCTTCTCCTGACAATTCTCTGCTTGCTCCATTTGTACTTTGCAGCTTTCCTGGTATTGACTCGGTCCGTTCACGTCCTGTTGTTTGTCTGTCTGTCATCCCTGCACTTACTCCAAGTTAGGGATTGCCGTCCAGTTGTCCCCTGTCATTAGGACTCGCGAGGCAAGTAGGCAGGGCCAGGGGTAAGGGTGGAGCGCAGTGGTCACTTCCCTTCCCCCTGTGTGTGTGTGTACGCGACCGTTACAGCTGCATTTAATTGCATAAATCACTGCGGTAGATCTACAATTTATGTATTGTCTTATCTGATATTTTTTATTATCAACAGGATTTGTGAATTCCTTAGTAGGTATCATTTTAGAGAAAAACTACAATCACCACATGGGTAGGAGCCCGTAGTGGATAGCCATGTTGTTTTTATTTCTTTCCTATTCCATCAAAAGTGACTATGTACCAATTTCTCTTTTAAATTCTTTCCTCTCCTATATGTAATAACTGGATTATGAGGAATAACCTCTTTTAGATCTTCATCTGTTCTAAGAATGTGCCAATGTCGTCTCACTTTTTTATGTTGTACATCATATGTACCAATACATCGTTTCTATTTGATTTCTATCCTCTTGCTGCTGATTTTGTAAAAGATGGTTTCTATTGGTAAATTTGGCCTTTTTATATACTCTATGTAGGGCTTTTTTCGGATAGCCACGTGCCAGGAATCTATTATACAAGATTTCATTCTCACGTTCAAAGGCCTCTTCTGTTGAACAGTTCCTCCTTGCTCGTAGATATTGACCCACGGGAATACCTCTCCTGAGGGCCAATGGGTGGTAGCTTTGCCAATGTAAATGGCTGTTAGTATAAGTAACCTTCCTATAGATTTCAGTTGAGATGCTCCCGTCAGGCTACGGGGTCAATGTCAGATCAAGAAAATTCCACTTGGTGTCAGTGATCTCAGCAGTGAGTCTGAGACCCACTACATTTTCATTGAGGACTTCAACAAATGAATCAAATTCACCTCAAGTGCCTTTACACAAAATTTAAATATCATCTATATATCGACCCCAAAACATGACGTGTTTCGTGTGATTTAAAGAGGACCTTTCACTTGTAAAAACTATGTGAACTAAGTATGCTGCCATGTAGAGCGGCGCCCGGGGATCTCACTGCACTTACTATTATCCCCGGGCACCGCTCCGTTCTCCCGTTATGCCCTCCGGTACCTTTGCTCCTTAAGTTATAGTAGGCGGGTCTTCCCTTGTTTTGTGGGCGTCTCCTTCTCCTAGGCTGCAGCGCTGGCCAATCGCAGCTCACAGCCTGGGAGGGCATAACGGGAGAACGGAGCGGCGCCCGGGAATAATAGTAAGTGCAGTGAGATCCCCGGGCACCGCTCTACATGGCAGCATACTTAGTTCACATAGTTTTTACAAGTGAAAGGTCCTCTTTAAGTGCTCTTCTGAAAAAACTATTCTTTCCTCCCACCACCCTAAAAAAAGATTAGCGAAATCCGGTGCACAAATCGTACCCATAGCGGTACCCGTGATCTGCAAATAATATTAGCTCTTCAAAAATAAAATAGTTGTGTGTTAACAAAAATTGTAACAGTGTAAGAACCAAATCATTGTGTTGTTGATAGTGTATTCCCTTTGTGTTGAGATAATACTTTATTGCTTCTAGTCCCAATTGGTGTTGGATACTTGTATATAACGCTTCTACATCAAGACGTGCAAGTAAAGTCGTTTTACTGACTTGTATGCCCTGCAGCCTGACGAGAACATCTTTAGTGTCCTTTAAATATGACGTAAGGTCAGGTACAAATGGGGATATCACTTGGTTGACATAATTGCTGATGCCTTCACACAGATTTTGGTTTCCTGACTCAATGGGCCTACCAGGAACCGGATGACGTTTTTTATGAATCTCAGGGATAGTATAAAATTTTGCTACTGTGGGTTTAGGATTAAATAGAACTTTATATTCTTCATTTATTATTATATTTTGTGCTCTTGCTGACGATAATATTGCTTTAAGTTCCTGTGTATACGTCATAGATGGATTTTCAGATAGTACTTTATACGTGTTGTCATTTAAAAGATCCTTTTCCATCCTTTTATAGTCTGGTTTATCCAGTAACACTACATTTCCCCCCTTATCTGAAGGCTTGATCTCTATATCGTTGTTTTCCATTAGTGGCTGTAGTGCCTCTTTTTCTCTTTCACTCAGGTTGTGACCTATCATTGATTTTATTAGTTTTAATTTTCTCGAGATTAGCCATCACTACGTTTACAAATGCTTGTATGTTTGCATACTTAGTGAAAGGGGGGGTAAATGTAGATTGTGGAGTTAACGTGCTGAATGGCGCTGAGGGGGCAATCATTTCGCCTGCATGTTCTCTTTGTAATTCCTCTAATATTTTTGTTGCTCTTTCTTCTTTTTTAGTCGTCTCCTATGGATCTTTTTCTTTATTTTTAAATTCTTTATGTAACGCTAGTTTCCTAGCAAATAAAGGAACATCTTTAACCCACGTAAAGCAATCAAAATAAGGTGCTGGTGCGAAGGAAAGGCTTTTTCTTATCAAACGTTCATATTCAGGTTCCAAAGTTATTTTAGATAAATTAATGATTTGCATTTCTGCATCATTTTTTTTCAGTAGTTGTGTTTTTTGTTGCTGATATCCCCACTTGTCCCGATCTCTCAACTGTATTCCTGGCGCTAAAAAAGAAATTGGTGGTGGCCAACTGCCGTAATGGACGGCCGCATCTGAGTGAAGCTCCGGCTCCCGCCAACTATCCTGAGCCATCCTGATCCCCACATCTGCTGAAATTTGCCCCATCGAGCTTACCTAAGCCAGCAGCCAGCGCTCTACCTCTGACATGAGTCCCAGCAAGGCACAGTTGGTGGCGGAGCGACTAAAGGAGTTTGCCAGGCAGGACTCCCAGCATGGCGCCGCAGCTTCGTCTCTGACACGTGCGGCCAGTACCAGGAACCAGTCGTCACAACAGCCACTCACCGAGGCGGAGGCTGAACCTGAATTCACCCTGCAAGCCTCTCACCAGCAACTCATGGCAGCCGTTACTGGGTGCCAGGTCTCCCTGACCGGGAAGATAGATGAGGTAAGGGTGGATTTGGGCCTATTACGCCAAGATGTGCAGCAGCTGCGCGAGCGGGTCCGAGTGACCGAGACCAGGGTATCAGACCTGGAGGATCTAACCAATCCCTTACCGGCAAGGATTACTGCAGTGGAGGCGTCTGTGGAGCTATTTCGCCAGAAATGTGACGACCTCGAGAACCGTGCGCGGCGCAATAATGTGCGCATCATTGGCATGCCTGAGCGGGCCGAGGGCCCAGATCCAGCAGTCTTCCTGGAGGGATGGTTCAAAGAGATATTCCCCAATGCTGCTTTCTCAGCTGCGTACACGGTGGAAAGGGCGCACCGGGTACCTGCCAGGCCGTTGCCTCCTGGTGCCCCCCCAAGACCTCTACTAGCTCGCATGTTAAACTGGCGGGACAGAGATCTCATTCTGGCACAGGCCAGGGTCGCACAGAAGATATCACTAGGCTCTGCGAACATTTCACTGTATCCGGATTTTTCTGCTGACCTTCAAAAGAAACGTGCTACCTTTGTCTGTATCAAGAGACGCCTCCGGGAGCTGAACCTCAAGTATTCCATGGCGTATCCTGCTCGCCTGAGAGTTGTAGATGGCGACAAGTCACTTTTCTTCTCTAATCCTGCCGAAGCGGAGGACTGGATGACTGGGAGACACCGACGTTCCCCTCCCAGATGATCTGGCCTGCATCTGAAGCTCTTCATGGACATGCCTGAGAGATGAAAAAGTTGCTGCGTGGACCCTGCTTGCCCTCTATACCTATTCATGACTTTTACTTTATTTTTTCCCCTATGCTTCTGTTTTCCAACGCTGCTCCAAGTCAGAGTTGGGTAAAGTATTAATTCATGTTGATAATTGGCCTCAGGGTCATTGAGGGTTAATTGCGGGCAGTTCCTCATGCCAAGTATTCATGTAATCAGCAGATATAACTTCAAATGGGGGGAGTCAGCTACTCCACCTGCAGTGGGTTTTCACCTATATACACCGTGCAGGTCCCCCAAACACATGGCCACTTGTTCACATGGATGTGATTATGTTTACCCCCTGTTGGGGTGGTTTAGTGTATTTGCAATGTTTTTCGCTATTGATGCAATGTCTAACAAGCAAGATGTGAGAGTCCTATACAGTGCACATTATTCCTGCCATGGTGAACCCCAGGAGAGGGGTGATTATCCTTGTGTCTTTACCTGGTGTTTATCATGGCGGGTTTAAGAGTGATGTCCTGGAACATCAGAGGTTTAGGCGGACCTAGGAAACGAATGGCTGTGTTTTCACATATCCGCAGTTTCGCGCCGCATATCTTGGCTCTGCAGGAGACGCACCTCACCACAGACACAGGAGGGAGAGTTAGGAAACCATGGGTTCAGTGGGTGGAAAGTGCATATGGCAACTCGTATTCTAAAGGGGTGTCATTATTGATCCACAGGGCGGTCAGATGGGAACCTCATCACACGTCTGTTGACCCTGAGGGGAAGTTTGTTTTTGTATACGCCCACATTAATGGTATGCCTTATGTGATTCTAAATATGTACAATCCCCCCCCTGCCAATCTTTCCCTGCTGCAGGCTGCGGCAGGATTTGCAGCACAATTCCCGTCAGCCGGGGTACTTGGCATGGGGGACCTCAACTTGACCTTGGACGTTGTGAAGGATAGGTTTTGCAGCCCGTCCAGTGACTCCTGTAGACGGACATCGGGTAAAGCTGCCTTGGCTCGCCTGTTAGATGAGCTTGGGTGGTTGGACATTTGGAGGGAGAGGTACCCAGACAGAATTGAATTCTCTTGCTTCACTCCTTCTAGAGGAGCCTTATCTAGGATTGACTACCTCCTGGGCACCCCTGGCACCTTCATGGCTACTCGAGAGATACATTACGGATCCCAGGGTTTATCTGACCATGCACCTATAATGGCCTCAATCACTGATCCCTACTGTGCTGTCCGTGTGCCCAAACAACGCATACACCCGTTCTGGTTATCTTTAATGTCCCTGAATGATAGGATACCTGACCAACTCCATTCATTCCTTGCTGTTAACTCAGCTGACGCTCATCCGGCCCTGTTGTGGGAGACTCTGAAAGCCTTCCTGCGTGGGTGCCTTAAGTCACCCATCTCTTACATTAAGAAATTCACTCGCCGTAAGGAGGAGGACTTGGGCACGCAGTGCAGGAATGCAGAATCTGCATATGTCTCAGACCCCACTGAAGAGAATAGGAGAGATTGGATGATGAAGGGTAGACAGTACATGAACCATTTGCAAGAAAAAAGTGATCGCAGGATGCTTTTCATGCAGCAACAAACCTTTGAACAAGGCAGCAGGGTGGGGAAGGTGCTGGCGCAGGTAGTGAGGAGGAACAACATGTCTCCGCCGATATTACGCATTAGCGACAGGGAAGGGGAGGTGGTGTCTGAGCCTGAGGGTATCCTGGATCGGTTCAAGGAATTCTACCAGGACCTCTGTATGGCTCTCGTGCTCAGTATACCACACAGGTACTAGAGGACTACCTTCAGGAGGTTTCCCATCCGCAACTATCTGCTTTGGATAGGGAACTGCTGGATGGGGAATTCACCCTGGAGGAGGTAGAGGAGGCGATAGCGGGACTTAATTTAGGCAAAGCCCCCGGGCCAGACGGGATTCCATTGGAGGTGTATTCTAAATATAGGGACATTCTGGCACCACAGCTTCTGCGCATGTATAATGCCTCCTTGGATGCTGACGGTCTTCCAGAATCGTTGTACGAGGCCTCTATTGTAGTCTTGTTAAAACCTGACAAAGACCCTACAGAGTGTGGGTCGTACCGCCCTATATCGTTATTAAATCTAGATTACAAAATTCTCACTAAAATTCTGGCAAACAGATTGAACAGAGTAATATCGTCCATTATACATGAAAATCAATCTGGGTTTATCCCTGGTAGATCTACATCCAGCAACATACGTAGGGCGCAGGTTATTGCTCAGTTGGGTTGCACGGACAGGAGACTGTGGGCGTTGGCCGCGCTTGACACAGCCAAGGCGTTCGACTCTGTAGAATGGCCTTATTTGAAACATGTCCTTGGATGTTTTGGTTTTGGTCCTAGTTTCATCAGGTGGATCAATATCATTTATAAATCCCCATCCGCGAACATTCTGATCAATGGCTCTCAACGTTTGCACTATATAGGGGGACCAGGCAGGGATGTCCCCTGTCGCCTCTTTTGTTTGCGGTAGCTATCGAGCATTTAGCATTACGAATCAGGCAGGATAGTGTTTTTAAAGGCATAGCTATGGGAAATAGGGAGGACAGACTGGGCCTATATGCTGATGACCTCATTTTGTACATGGACTCAGTGGAGGTTACCTTGCCCCGAGCAATCACATTGATTGAGCAGTTTGGGGTCTTCTCTGGTCTATGCATAAATTGGGCAAAATCGGCCATAATGCCGCTATGGGCCGTAGAGTGGCCATCGGTATATCAGAATCTAATGGTAGTTGACAAATTCAAATACTTAGGAGTCAATATCACTAAGAACCCTGCCACCTCACATGACCTAAACACAAGTCCCTTGGTGTCATACTTCGTAGATAAATTTAAGTCTTGGAATACCCTACCGCTGTCTACCATGGGACGCGTAAATCTAATCAAAATGGTACTTCAGCCCAAAGCTTTGTACCTATTGGAACATGCGTGTGTACCCATACCACGCAAATTCTTCGATAAACTTCATTCTCTCATGGCAACATTTATATGGGGTAAGAACAGACGTAAACTGGCCGTGAAATCCTTACAGAGGAGCTGGGACGAGGGCGGGGCGGCCCTGCCGGATCTATTCTTGTATTTCCTTGCCGGCCAGTTGCGCTACTTGGTGCCATGGGTGACCCAGGATGTGCTTCCTAACTCAGAATATTACTTGCAGGAGTATTTGCACCTCTCCACCCTGTGGCCGGTTTTGGAGGGCCCGTCATCTCTAACAGGTCCACTCGTATTGATTCACAAGCTGGCGCATCAGGTGTGGAGGGCTGCAAAGATGCAGCAATACAGTGATTTACCAGATGATATACAACTATGGAACAACCCATTATTTCCACATTTGCTACACTGTGAAGGAGAGAGGATATGGAGAGGGTACGGTGTTTGCTGTTTGAAAGATCTTTATGAGAATGGCATTCTGTTCTCTTTTACTCAGTTACAGACCAAAGCGGGTGTCTTAAGGCCACACTTCTTCAGGTATTTGCAGTTGAGACACGCCCTTCAGGCCCAGATTAGAGATCTTAAAAGACAAGTATCTCTATATCCGCTCATTGGGGTCTTCAGAACACAAGGACCGAGGGGACTGATATCCGCCTTATATACACATCTGCTCAACCTTAAAATTTCAGCTTCTCCACTGAGTGCAGAATGTAAATGGAGAGGGAATATACCCACATTGACAGATGGTGAGTGGAGTGAGGCCCTTGAAGTTCCGATAACTGTATCCCCGTCCCTTACTAACAGATTGATTCAGTTATTTATTCTGCATAGGTGTTACCTCACCCCTACTAGGTTATATAAAATGGGTAGAAGATCACACACCGGATGTCATAGATGTGCTCAGTTGGGCGCGGATTTCTGGCACCTGATGTGGGACTGTAGTTACATTCAATCATTTTGGAGGGGGGTAGTGGAGCTCATTTCTTCCCTGATCCCAGATACTTTGGCGGTTTGCCCGAAGTTTTGCGTCTTGGGAATTTTAGACGAGGATTCGAGACCACGCTACACACTCACCTTCATTAGGGAGGCCCTGTTTTTAGCCAGGAAAGCTATTGCTCTCAGGTGGATGGCGGACAGGCCACCCACGATTACTCAATGGAAGACCCTTGTTAATAACATAATTCCCTTTGAGAAGATTATGTATTCCCGTAGAGGATGTTCACAGAAGCACCAAAAGATATGGGGACCCTGGTGTGACTCTCCTCTGACTGCCACGACAGTTCATCTGCACGCTATAACCTGATTGTCTCATTACGTTCTGTTATCTGCTACGGCAATCCGGATCAATGTTCACTGTAGAGAATTAACCATGTGTCATCGTTTTTTGATATGGATGCTTACTGCTAAGTGCACTACTGATACGTCTTGACCATCAATGACTTAAAGAGGACAACCTTTATTGCTGTATTGCACCTAGGCATTGTGATGTGTAATTGATTGTACTTGAATGTGACTGTTTTATTGCATTCCTTGCTTGTTACTTTTCAATAAAGCGAGTTAAAAAAAAAAAAAAAGAAATTGGTGGTGTCATCATGGTGTTTATTATTGGGGTTCCTTGTTGTTGAGAAGACGAAAAATGTGAGGAAAATGTAGAGGATGGGGGTGCTTGTCCTCCATTCCCACTTTGCAAAAATGTAACTTTAAACTTGGCTCCAATCAACGGGCTTATTCTTTGTTACGGAGGCAATGGAGATCACGATAATGCTTGATATTATAGGAGCTATAATATCCGTCCGGGGGCAGTGTTTGAGGGAAATGTTCGCAGAGGAGTGACGCTTCAGTTCCAATTGAAGCACAGTAATTAATAGTAGTAGCGATCTATAGAATCGGAGAGACGGAGGCTGGGGCAAGCGCGCAGCTACCAACCTAATCTAACTACTATTGCAACACTGCGCCAAAAACAGAGCTGTACTGAAGTAATGAGGTGAACAAACTGAAGCAACACAACTGATACTTTTAATCATCGTTTTGGTTACAAGAGTTACTTTATTTAAAGTTACAATAAAAGCTATGTTTTATGGCTATAGGTAATAGACATATGTTACAATAAGGCAATTTCTAGTCATAAATGACTAACTGTAAATAATTATAGCTATGGTGGAGGCACAGGTTGCGGAAGAGACATCCGGAGCCTGGTCCTTATGCCACATAGGAGGACAACAGTACTACGAGTTGGGGAGCCCTGGTACAGATTTAGCATTAAGGCCCAGGAACTTCACACCAAGCCATAGGCTGTAAATTGCCTCGCACACCACTTCTATGGGACCCATGCCTTCCAATTTCATGGGTTACTTTTGAGTGATGGCCATTTAGGTGCTAGATGCCCTTTCTGTCCCAAGATCTGCATGGCCTTGGCATGTGGGCACTGTGCCCATGGACTGCAGTACTGTTGACCAGCCAAGGACTGGGAGAAGATACATGGGTTCGTGGTCAGGGGGTTGTGCACATGGAGGAGGGTCCCATCATTTTGCTATGGGATCAACAACAATCACAATAAACCTGATTTATATGTGCCCTTCATGTGACCAACTCCTGGTGCAATCAGCGGTACTATACCAGGAGCTACACCTCCTTCCGTTTGACCCTCAATACTCTGCCCTGGTTATGTGATGGTATGTTCCTCATATTGGTTATTATGTACTTGTGCCACTGTCCGATTAGGTCTTGGGCATTTGACCCAGGCAGAAGAATATCTCTCTCATGCCTACTGGACAGTGATGAAGGCTACTGACTGCAGCAATTCCTTGAGATCCAAACTACACCGCAACCTCGGTTTGCTCTACTCAGCCAAAGGGGAGTTTGAGGAGTCACTCCGACATTTGTCTAATGATGTAAGTAAAAAAAATAATAATAATTTTTACACCTACCTTATCTGCAAGCAGTGACCTTGTGTTCACTGTGGGCTCTGCAAACAGAATACATTATTGCATTGGTTTTGATGGGAGTTATTTACATATTTCTGTAAAGATTATCACTCTTCAGACTCTTCTTTCAAAGAATAAAATATGAGATCTTCCTACCACTGTAACATGGTGGCTTTTAAAGTACTGGAGGGGGTGTATATGTTCATATGAGGTGAGGTTAAAGACTGCAGGAAAGCTGGGTGGTTTCAGCAAAGTGTAGTTTGCTGATGTACCTTTTTTTTAAAGCGTTTTATGGGGTTTATTGTCATGGCATGTAGGTGTTAGTAGTGGGATGTGCCATTCCCTCCACACTCCAGTACAACACTTTCCCCTAGTCTGAGGCAAACTCAGGATAAATACAGGACTGAAATGCTATGTCAGGGTCAGAGCCTGGAAGCTGGTTGACCTGGTGGCCATATGAAGCCTGATCTCCCTGAGTTTGGTGAAATTACCTAGGTGAGTTGATGACTATGTTTAGTTAGTGCCCAGATGGGCAAGGTATTCTCTTTTGTGGTTTATGTGCAATGTCTGTGGAGTACTCAGAGTGACTGCTGAACTGTGTCAGTTCGTACCAAAGTAAAGCGTTGTCTGGACTTTTAACCTGCTGATCCAATGAAATCTGTCATCGCTGACCGCACCCACACACGGACTTAGGCTACTTTCACATTAGCGTTTTTTTCGGATCCGTCATGGATCTGCAAAAACGCTTCCGTTACAATAATACAGACGCATGCATCTGTCATGAACGGATCCGGTTGTATTATGTCTTCTATAGCCATGACGGATCCGTCTTGAACACCATTGAAAGTCAATGGTGGACGGATCCATTTTCTATTGTGTCAGAGAAAACGGATCCATCCCTATTGACTTACATTGTGTGTCAGGATGGATCCGTCTTGCTCCGCACCACATCGCGGACAGAAAAACGCTGCTTGCAGCGTTTTTCTGTTTCAAGATGGGGACGCAACCAAACAGAACGGAATGCATTTTGGTGCGCTCCATTTCGTTCAGTTCAGTTTTGTCCCCATTGACAATGAATAGGGACAAAACTGAAGCGTTTTCTTCCGCTATTGAGCTCCTATGACGGATCTCAATAGCGGAATTGAAAACTCTAATGTAAAAGTAGCCTTATTCATTTGGTTGCCTTTCTGTTAACTTTCTCTGGCTCTCGGACTTATATTTTATGAACTGGTTCCCCAAACTATAGTTTTTCAAGATTTGGCTGCACCAGTGCTTTATATAGGGGTAAGATAATGCTTCTGTATTAGCCAGGCCCTTTCTAATACAAGATTTTGTTAGCTTTTGATGCAGCAGACTAACACTTTGTGCTATAATCTATTATATCAATTATTACACGCAGATCCTTTTCCGTAGGAATCTTTTTGCTCCAAAATATACAGTGAAAAACAGAAGTATTTAAACACCCTGCGATTTTGCAAGTTCTCCCACTTAGAGATCATTGAGGAATCACATTGTATGATTTTTAAAGAATTTATTTGTCTTGCACTGCTGAACATAAGTATTTGAACACCTGAGAAAATCAGTGTTAATATTTGGTACAGAAGCCTTTATTTGCAATTACAGAGGTCAAACGTTTCCTGTAGTTCTTGACCAGGTTTGCACACACTGCAACAGGGATTTTGGCCCACTCCTCCACACAGATCTCCTCTAGATCTGTCAGGTTTCGGGGCTGTCGCTGAGCAACACAGAGTTTCAGCTCCCTCCAAATAAGTTCTATTGGATTTAGGTCTGGAGACTGGCTAGGCCACTCCAGAACCTTGATATGCTTCTTACAGAGCCACTCCTTAGTTATCCTGGCTCTGTGCTTCGGGTCGTTGTCATGTTGGAAGACCCAGCCACGACCCATCTTCAATACTCTGACTGAGGGAAGGAGGTTGTTGCTCAAAATCTCACAATAAATGGCCCCATTCATCCTCTCCTTAATACAGTGCAGTCGCCCTGTCCCCTTCGCAGAAAAGCCCCCCACAGCATGATGTTACCACCCCCATGCTTCACAGTAGGGATGGTGTTCTTGGGATGCAACTCATCCTTCTTTTTCCTCCAAACACGAGTGAAGTTTAGACCAAAAAGTTCTACTTTGGTCTCATCTGACCACATGACTTTCTCCCATGCCTCCTCTGGATCATCCAGATGGTCATTGGCAAACTTCAGACGGGCCTGGACATGTGATGACTTGAGCAGGGGAACCTTCCGTGCAATGCATGATTTGAAACCATGACGGCGTAGTGTTCTACCGACAGTGACCTTTGAAACTGTCGTCCCAGCTCTCTTCATGTCATTGACCAGCTCCTTCCTTGTAGTTCTGGGCTGATTCCCCACCTTTCGTATCATCAGTGATACCCCACGAGGTGAGATCTTGCATGGAGCCCCAGTCTGATGGAGACTGACATTCGTCTTTAGCCTCTTCTATTTTCTAACAATTGCTCCAACAGTTGATCTATTTTCACCAAGCTGCTTGGCAATTGCCCAGTAGCCCTTTCCAGCCTTGTGGAGGTCAAGAATTTTGTCTCTGGTGTCTTTTGCCAGCTCTTTGGTCTTGCCCATGGTAGTAGTTGGCGTCTGACTGACTGTGGGGTGGACAGGTATCTTTAAGAGCTCAGACAGGTGCTACTCAGGTAGATTAATGAGTGGAGTAGAGGTGGACTTTTTAAAGGCACAGTAACAGGTCTTTGAGAGCCAGAATTCTTGATGTTTCTCAGATGTTCAAATACTTATGTTCAGCAGTGCAAGGCAAATAAATTCTTTACAAATCATACAATGTGATTTCCTGAATTTTTTTATTCTGTCTCTCAGAGTGGGAATGCACCTACAATGTGAATTTCAGACCCCTCCATGATTTCTAAGTGGGAGAACTTGCAAAATCGCAGGGTGTTCAAATACTTCTGTTCCTCACTGTATAAACGTACACGTCTCAACATTAGGCCTCATCTGCCACTTTGCTGCTCATTCAGCCAGTTTACTATCCAGGCCCTTCTGCATCCTTTACAGTATCTACAACATAAAAGGGGTTTGTAAAAAGTTCTAGATAAACCGGAAAATTCTCAAACTGCCTCTTTCATACTCCAGAGGTGTTCAGGAAGCTGAGATCTTTGATGCTCCTTGATAGGACACTCACCTTGCCTTGCAGTGCTGGGGTGCGGGGTTTGTATCCAATCAAGACCAACATCTTCATGGGGTTTATATGTTCTCCCAGTGTTTGGTGGGTTTACCCTAGGTTCTTATGTTCCCCGCACACACCCATACTGATAGGTTATTTCCCATGACATAGGCGCTAGTGTGTCTGTGAAAGGGACATTTTGAGGACTTTGATCAGTGATGATAACCTCTGTACAGTGCTACACAATATATTATGTAAATGAACAGTGCTTTGCAGGCCTGATATGCAGGATGCACCTATATTTTTTTTATACAATCTTCATTCTGGTCACATTGACCCTCATGTTTTGCTGTGCTGTTTTCTATGTACATTGCTCAAAAAAATAAAGGGAACACTTAAACAACACAATTTAACTCCAAGTCAATCACACTTCTGTGAAATCAACCTGTCCAGTTATGAAGCAACACTGGTTGTGAATCAATTTCTCCTGCTGTTGTGGAAATCGAACAGACAACAACAGGTAGAAATTATAGGAAATTAGCAAGACAACCCCTATAAAGGACTGGTTCTGCAGGTGGGGACCCCAGACCTTTTCTCTGTTCTCATCCTTTTTGGCTGTTATTTTGGTCCCGTTTGCATTTTGTCATTGCTCTCACCCCTAGAGGTAGCATGAGGCGGTGTCTGCAACCCACAGAAGTTGCTCAAGTAGTGCAGGTCATCTAGGATGGCACATCAATGCGAGCTGTGGCAAGTAGGTTAGCGGTGTCTGTCAGCATAGTGCCCAGAGCATGGAGCAGATACCAGGAGACGTGGAGGAGGCCGTAGGAGGGCAACAACTGGAGCAGTGCCAGATCCCTGCAAAATGACCTCCAGCAGGCCACTAATATCCATGTGTCTGCTCAAACTGTCAGAAACGGACTCCATGAGGGTGGTATGAGGACCCGACGTCCATCGCTGTTGGGCTTATAGCAATTGGCTATTGCCAGAGAACACCAAGATTGGCAGATTCGACATTGGTGCCCTGTGCTTTTTCTTTTTTTAACTACATACAGTTCACTGGCTTGTTAAAATTCATCCGCCAACTGGTGCTTTAACTTGTGCTGGGACTTACCGCTGTGAGAGAATCAGATAGCACTGCTTCATTCAGAAACTGAGCGCAGAACTACTCACATAGCTGCTGTTGAGATGTAATGCTGAGTGTTGTGACACGTGAAATGTCTGATTATTGTAATTGCCGTGTTTAACTGGGTCAAGAAAGCCAAATCCATTGATTGAATGAAATTCCGATCTGCTCATGGATAAAACTGTAGTATGCAGGTGGTCATTTAAAGGGGGTTTTCCAGTTTTATATAAATAACGCTAAAATCACCATATAAGTAAGATTTAATGCTATGTGAGAAAAAGAGCCTGGACTTCAGATTGATAGGTTGTAGAAAACCAGCAGAGAGATCGTGCAGCTGCTACAGAGCATCTCCTAAACTAGATACAGTTATATCCCCCTTCTCAGTGGAGAGCAGAACTAGCTGTGTACCATTCCCATTCACTGACAGCAAATTAATATCTGAAAAATGGTTTCAAATTGTAACACAAAGGGGGTCATTTATTAAGGGACTTGCAACTATTTTAGTTGTAAAAATAGTCGCAAGTCCCTTTTTTGACCAGCCAAGCGACAGTATTTAGCTGCACAGCTGGCTTTATGTCGTATTCAGCAGTTGGGCAGGACAGGGGCATGTCGGGGAGGGACACTGGCACCAGCAAAATTACTAAAATTTATGCCTGGAAACAGCTGTAAATGTTAACGAAAAACTACACCAGCCAGGCAGGGGGTGGAGTAGTTTATACTCCAGGTGCATGGACTGCTGTCGATTCACATTATTTATGATGAGACTCGCGCATCGTCATAAATTAGCCTGCTGTTTGTTTCACCCTTTGCCTGATCAATTAGGTCTCAATAGATCTGCCAGGTCTCTAGCTTGCGAGAGTCTGTAAAAGAGCCATAATTCGTTTGTCTGCCTGTGTCCCTGACCTGTGCCTGTTCACTGTACTGATCCTGTGCCGCCTGCCCTGACCTTCCAGGACTATTCCGAGAGGTATTGGCATGGTGGCCCCCCTGCTGAAAAGGCCTGATTCCTGTAATCAGTTTAACCACCTCAGCCCCCAGTGCTTAAACACCCTGAAAGACCAGGCCACTTTTTACACTTCTGACCTACACTACTTTCACCGTTTATTGCTCGGTCATGCAACTTACCACCCAAATGAATTTTACCTCCTTTTCTTCTCACTAATAGAGCTTTCATTTGGTGGTATTTCATTGCTGCTGACATTTTTACTTTTTTTGTTATTAATCGAAATTTAACGATTTTTTTGCAAAAAAATGACATTTTTCACTTTCAGTTGTAAAATTTTGCAAAAAAAAACAAGATCCATATATAAATTTTGCTCTAAATTTATTGTTCAACATGTCTTTGATAACAAAAAAAATGTTTGGGTAAAAAAAAAAATGGTTTGGGTAAAAGTTATAGCGTTTACAAACTATGGTACAAAAATGTGAATTTCCGCTTTTTGCAGCAGCTCTGACTTTCTGAGCACCTGTCATGTTTCCTGAGGTTCTAACAATGCCCAGACAGTACAAACACCCCACAAATGACCCCATTTCGGAAAGTAGACACCCTAAGGTATTCGCTGATGGGCATAGTGAGTTCATAGAACTTTTTATTTTTTGTCACAAGTTAGCGGAAAATGATGATTTTTTATTTTTTTATTTTTTTATTTTTCTTACAAAGTCTCATATTCCACTAACTTGTGACAAAAAATAAAAAGAATGCCAGGGCAGTATAACTACCCCACAAGTGACCCCATTTTGGAAAGAAGACACCCCAAGGTATTCCGTGAGGGGCATGGCGAGTTCCTAGAATTTTTTATTTTTTGTCACAAGTTAGTGGAAAATGATGATTTTTTTTTTTCATACAAAGTCTCATATTCCACTAACTTGTGACAAAAAATAAAAACTTCCATGAACTCACTATGCACATCAGCGAATACCTTGGGGTCTCTTCTTTCCAAAATGGGGTCACTTGTGGGGTAGTTATACTGCCCTGGCATTCTAGGGGCCCAAATGTGTGGTAAGGAGTTTGAAATCAAATTCTGTAAAAACTGACCAGTGAAATCCGAAAGGTGCTCTTTGGAATATGGGCCCCTTTGCCCACCTAGGCTGCAAAAAAGTGTCACACATGTGGTATATCCGTATTCAGGAGAAGTTGGGGAATGTGTTTTGGGGTGTCTTTTTACATATACCCATGCTGGGTGAGATAAATATCTTGGTCAAATGCCAACTTTGTATAAAAAAATGGGAAAAGTTGTCTTTTGCCAAGATATTTCTCTCACCCAGCATGGGTATATGTAAAATGACACCCCAAAACACATTCCCCAACTTCTCCTGAGTACGGAGATACCAGATGTGTGACACTTTTTTGCAGCCTAGGTGGGCAAAGGGGCCCATATTACAAAGAGCACCTTTCGGATTTCACAGGTCAGTTTTTACAGAATTTGATTTCAAATTCCTTACCACACATTTGGGCCCCTAGAATGCCAGGGCAGTATAACTACCCCACAAGTGACCCCATTTTGGAAAGAAGAGACCCCAAGGTATTCGCTGATGGGCATAGTGAGTTCATGGAAGTTTTTATTTTTTGTCACAAGTTAGTGGAATATGAGACTTTGTATGAAAAAAAAAAAAAAAAAAAATCATCATTTTCCACTAACTTGTGACAAAAAATAAAAAATTCTAGGAACTCGCCATGCCCCTCACGGAATACCTTGGGGTGTCTTCTTTCCAAAATGGGGTCACTTGTGGGGTAGTTATACTGCCCTGGCATTTTTCAGGGGCCCTAATGTGTGGTAAGTAGGTAAATGACCTGTGAAATCCGAAAGGTGCTCTTTGGAATGTGGGCCCCTTTGCCCACCTAGGCTGCAAAAAAGTGTCACACATGTGGTATCGCCGTATTCAGGAGAAGTTGGGGAATGTGTTTTGTGGTGTCATTTTACATATACCCATGCTGGGTGAGAGAAATATCTTGGCAAAAGACAACTTTTCCCATTTTTTTATACAAAGTTGGCATTTGACCAAGATATTTATCTCACCCAGCATGGGTATATGTAAAATGACACCCCAAAACATATTCCCCAACTTCTCCTGAATACGGAGATACCACATGTGTGACACTTTTTTGCAGCCTAGGTGGGCAAAGGTGCCCAAATTCCTTTTAGGAGGGCATTTTTAGACATTTGGATACCAGACTTCTTCTCACGCTTTGGGGCCCCTAAAATGCCAGGGCAGTATAAATACCCCACATGTGACCCCATTTTGGAAAGAAGACACCCCAAGGTATTCAATGAGGGGCATGGCGAGTTCATAGAAAAAAAAAAATTTTGGCACAAGTTAGCGGAAATTGATTTTTTTTGATTTTGTTCTCACAAAGTCTCCCTTTCCGCTAACTTGGGACAAAAATTTCAATCTTTCATGGACTCAATATGCCCCTCAGCGAATACCTTGGGGTGTCTTCTTTCCAAAATGGTGTTATTTGTGGGGTGTTTGTACTGCCCTGGCATTTGAGGGTCTCCGCAATCATTACATGTATGCCCAGCATTAGGAGTTTCTGCTATTCTCCTTATATTGAGCATACAGGTAATGAGATTTTTTTTTTCCGTTCAGCCTCTGGGCTGAAAGAAAAAAATGAACGGCACAGATTTCTTCATTCGCATCGATCAATGTGGACGAAAAAATCTCTGCCAAAAAAAGAAAAAGGAGGGGAAAGGCGTCTGCCAGGACCTAGGAGCTCCGCCCAACATCCATACCCACTTAGCTCGTATGCCCTGGCAAACCCGATTTCTCCATTCACATCAATCGATGTGGATGAATAAATCATTGCCGGGATTTTTTTTTTAATATATACAAAGTGTTTGCCAAAGTATATGAACACCGCCACCTCCTCAGCTCATATGCCTCGGCAAACGTATCTTTTACTGCAGAGGAGAAATCTCGTCTTGCAGCGCCGCATACACCGACTTGCGTGTAATCTGACAGCAGCGCAATGCTTCTGTCCGAATGCACATCAGTGCTGCAGCTAGTCGATCGGTTGGTCCACCTGAAAGGTAAAAAAAAAAAAAAAAAAAAGAAAAAACCAGGCCGCAACGCAATAACTTTATTAACTTTAGAACAGAACATATTAACTTTTTTTAAACTTTTTTACTTACCGGTAATTTTTTTTTTGTTTAGTTTTTTTACCTTTATAGAACAAACCTCTCCTTCCCCATGGGACAATGTGCAAAGCGCAAATCGCCCAAAGATGTGGCAAAGTACGTTATGCACTTTATCCCAGGTGAAAGGAGAGGTTTGCAGCAGCTGTGAGTAAAAGGGCCCTAATAGCCCTGTGTGCCTGTCCTGTGAGATGCAATCCCTATGCTAGGTGTACCTGTGTGTGGTACTTCCGGAAACACTCACCAAAGCATAGGGCAGGGTGGTCAGGACAGTCAGGACAGAAATAGCGGGTGTCACGCCTTATTCCACTCCTGCTACAGACACGACATCTTTTTCGGGGTGACGGTTGGGTTGAGGTACCAGGAACGACACTGGGGAAATGTCGCTCGTGTAGACGGCTAACTACACTGGTGGATGGGGCCACGGAACCTCCTGGGTAAAGGAGGTTCTCGATGATCTCTTCCTGGAATTTGAGGAAGGATCGTGTTCTCCCAGCCTTACTGTAGAGAACAAAACTATTGTACAGCGCCAATTGAATTAAATATACAGACACCTTCTTATACCAGCGTCTGGTTCTGCAGGGAAACTAAATACGGAGACAACATCTGGTCATTGAAGTCCACCCCTCCCATGAGCGCATTATAGTCGTGGACACAGAGGGGCTTTTCAATGACACGGGTTGTTCGCTCAATTTGGATTGTCGTGTCTGCGTGAATGGAGGAGAGCATGTAAACGTCACGCTTGTCTCTCCATTTCACCGCGAGCAGTTCTTCGTTACACAAGGCAGCCCTCTCCCCCCTTGCAAGACGGGTGGTTACAAGCCGTTGGGGGAAGCCCACGCGACTAGTTCGCGCGGTGCCACAGGCGCAAATCCGTTCTAGAAACAAATGCCTAAAGAGGGCCACACTTGTGTAAAAATTGTCCACATAAAGATGGTACCCCTTGCCGAATAAGGGTGACACCAAGTCCCAGACTGTCTTCCCACTGCTCCCCAGGTAGTCAGGGCAACCGACCAGCTCCAGGGTCTGATCTTTTCCCTCATAGATCCGAAATTTGTGGGTATAGCCTGTGGCCCTTTCACAGAGCTTATACAATTTGACCCCATACCGGGCACGCTTGCTTGGGATGTATTGTTTGAAGCCAAGGCGCCCGGTAAAATGTATTAGGGACTCGTCTACGCAGATGTTTTGCTCGGGGGTATACAAATCTGCAAATTTCTGGTTGAAATGGTCTATGAGGGGCCGAATTTTGTGGAGCCGGTCAAAAGCTGGGTGGCCTCTGGGACGGGAGGTGGTGTTGTCGCTAAAATGCAGGAAATGGAGGATGGCCTCAAATCGTGCCCTGGACATAGCAGCAGAGAACATGGGCATGTGATGAATCGGGTGCGTGGACCAATATGACCGCAATTCATGCTTTTTAGTTAGACCCATGTTGAGGAGAAGGCCCAAAAAAATGTTAAGTTCGGAAACTTGGACTGGTTTCCACCGGAAAGGCTTCCCGGGTTGGCGGATATACATTGTGTGGCATACCGGTTTGTCTCTGCCACGACTAAGTCCAAGAGCTCCGCAGTCAAGAACAGCTCAAAAAATCCCAGGGCCGAACCGATTTGAGCCGTCTCAACCCGAACTCCAGACTGGGCGGTGAAAGGGGGAACTACAGGTGCGGCTGAAGTTGGTGACTGCCAATCAGGGTTTGCCAGCACCTCAGGGATTCTAGGGGCTCTACGGGCCTGTCTGTGCGGTGGCTGCGACGGGGTAACTACTGCACGTGCCACCGTACCAGCTTCAACTGCCCTTCTGGTGCTCGCCACGTCACCATGTTGTACGGCAGTGCTGGTACTAGGTCCAGGGAGGGCTGCGCTGCTGGTGTATGCCTCACCACGTGATCCGGCAGCGACAGCCCCACTCTGCTGCTCTTGAAGCGGATCCTGCGTAACCTGTGGTCTAGCGACACGGGGCCGGGTACGCCTGGTGCTGCCAGGGACCTCAACCTCCTCGTCCGAACTTTGGGTCAGAGAGCCACTGCTTTCCACAGGTTCATATTCTGACCCGCTAAATTCGTCAGATGAGGGTTCCCACTCCTCATCCGACTGGGTCAGAATCCTGTAGGCCTCTTCAGAAGAATACCCCCTGTTTGACATTTTGGACTACTAAATTTAGGGGTATTCCCTGAGACTACCCAAGAAAAAAAGCAAACCTGTCTTACAAAGGGGAGGCTAGCGAAGTACCGGAGGCCGCTGCGGTTGATAAAAAATATCAAAACTGATTTTTTTATCGCCGCAGTGCGTGTAAAATGAATGTGCAGTGAGGGAGGGGGAAGAAAGGAAGAAAGGAAAGAGAGGGAGGAATATAAAGTGAATATAAAGTGAGGGGAGAAAAAAAAAAAAAAAGAAAAAAAAGAAAAGAAAAGAAGGGGGAGAGAGAAAAAAAAAAAAAGAGAAGGAAAAAAAAAAAGGGGGGGAGAGGGGAAAAAGAAAAGAGAAAAAAAAAAAGAGAGAAAAAGAAAAAAAAAAAGAAGGAAAGAAGAAGGGGAAAAAAAAAAAAAAGAAAAAGAAAGGAAAAAAAAAAAAAAAGGGGGAAAGGAGAAAAGATAAAGAAGAAAAAAAAAATAAAAAAAAAAATAAAATAAAACAGGAGGCATGGCTCCAAAAGCCAATAGGCGCTCGGTCGACCTCTCTAGTCAGAAACAGGGCACCAAAACCTTTGAAACAACAAAAATAGATCAGTTCCTGAGGTCTCCAAGGGTTAACACGAGGGGCGGACAAAAGGACCTTGCCTCTAGAAAAAATGGTGACCCGGAGGCGACCGAGATAGAATTACAAAAAGCCTCTAGACAACCTGAAGAAGAAGAGGGTATAATGGGAGAAGTTATGCCCAATGACAATTCCTCCCCGCTACAAGAAATACTCCTAGCAGTTAAACAAAACGGGGACTTAATACAGGCTGTTACAACCCAACTTGGATTTATCCAGGTTGATGTGGGTCTGATAAGAGATGATTTGTCGAAAATCCGAGACAGAGTTAATAATCTTGAGAGCTCTACGGCCTTGATACAGAATGAATCCCAAAAAACAAACTCTGAAGTCTCCACATTGAAACTAGAGTGTAATCTTCTCAAGAAAAAGGTGGCGGACCTTGAGGATAGGTCGCGAAGATATAACGTGAGAATAATAGGGATCCCAGAGGGTGCTGAAGAGAAGAATCCTACTCAATTTATACAGAAGTTAATTTTTGAGAATTTCGGAAAAGACTCCTTCTCCCCACTGTTTATGATAGAAAGAGCCCATCGGGTCCCAGGGGGTAAACCGATCCCAGGGAGACAACCTCGGACATTTCTTGTTAAGTTATTGGCTACAGGGGATAAAGATATGCTATTGAGAAGGGCGAGGGAATGCTCACCGGTTATATATAATGACAATAGACTGGCTTTTTTTCCGGATTTTTCAAAAGTCATACAAGAAAGGAGACGCACATTTATGACGCTAAAAAAGAAGCTAAGAGAAAGGGACATTAAATATTCTCTCATGTTCCCAGCAAAATTGCGGATTATTTTTAAAGATAAAATCCTATTTTTTGATACTCCAGATAAAGCCGCGGACTGGCTCGAACGAAATGATCTGTGACTTAATAGTTTCAGGATTTGGTGGGAACAATAACTGTTATGGGGGGTCTATATCCCCAATTGTCCCTTTTTCTCTTTTTCTGTTTCTTAATAGGGAGGGCTGAGTGTGGGGAGTGTCGGAGGGATGGTCACAGGAGAGAAATCTACTACAATACGTGGTGGATTACCTATACGGGGGGGTGGGGGTGGGGCTGGGGTGGGAGATGGGCTGTGGTGCGTCAAAAATTATTATTATTTTTTTTTTTTTTTTTTTTTTTTTTTCCCTATCTAACCGCTTTTGATAATGACGACTAGAATCCTTGCCTGGAATATACGCGGATTGGGGGATAGAGGAAAAAGACAAGCAATCTTTGATTTGACACAGGTCCACCTACCAGCAATAATATGTTTGTTAGAAACTCATCTTACTGAAGAGACCTCTAGGGTGGTCGGCAGGGGATGGGCCGCGCACACGTATCACTCTACCTTTTCCAGCCACTCTAGAGGTGTTACTGTCCTGATACATAGACAGATTGACTTCGTCTGTGAGGCATTCTCTGTCGACCAACAGGGGAGATTTATTTTTTTATATTGTAGATTAAGGGGGAAGACATGTATTTTGGCTTTTGTCTATATTCCACCGCCATTTTCCTTTTTGGTTCTAAATTCTTTGTTATTATTTATGGATAAATGGCCAGAGTGTCCAACAATGATTATTGGCGATTTCAATTGCGTCATTGATCCTCTGCGTGATAGGGTCTCTACGAGTGTCAGGAGAGATAGCCCGATTCAGGGGTCTCCCCTGGCACGGTTTTGTTCTGAGGCGGGTTTTGAAGATGTGTGGGGACATCTAGGACAGGGGAAAAGGGCCTTTTCATGCTTTAGTAAAGCAGGTAAATCTATGTCTAGAATAGATCTTGCATTGATTAGTAGTAAATACGTGAAACTCGTAAAACGAATGAAATATGAAACAAGGTCAATTTCGGACCATTCACCGTTAGTCCTCGAACTCTGTTTAAGCCAGGAAAGACACATACAAAAACCCCCTTTTAGATTAAACCCTTACTGGTTAACAGTAATAAAGACACATGAAACAATTCAGAATGAAATTGGTCGATTTTGGGATAACAACTATGGCTCAGCAAAAATCCAAGTGGTATGGGATACCTTTAAGGCATATATGAGGGGAATGTTGGTCAGTAATATTGCGAACCTTAGAAAGGAGTACGGGAAAAAACAGAAAAATCTGGAAGAACTTGCATCAATGGCGACACAATCCTTTTATATGAATAAGACAGAGGAGAATAGAGAAAGTATGCAAATGGCCACACAAGTATACTCTAACTTTTTATTGGATAAGGCCCAACAGGGCCTCTTCTTCAAAGGGCAAAAATATTTTACGGAGTCAGGGCGACCTGGTAAACTTTTGGCCAGAGTAATCTCAAGTCAACAATCCAAAAAATATATAGATAATGTTAGACTGATTAATGGTAAGATGGTTAGTGGGCAGGGTCCTGTAGAGAAGGCCTTTGTGGACTATTTTTTGGATTTGTATAAAGCTGATTTGAAGATCACAGATGATAAGATGGATGCTTATCTCGATGACATTTCTTTTCCAACTATTACTGAGGCGCAAAAGAAAGCACTGGAATTGGATGTCTCAATACAGGAACTTGAGGGAGCGATTAAATTATGTTCGGCCAATTCCACCCCTGGCTCAGATGGACTCCCATATGAATTCTACAGTAAATATGGGGACTTTATTTTCCCCAGACTGCTGGAGGTCCTTTCTGAATCAGTGGAGGACGGGAAGTTACCAGATTCAATGTTGGAAGCCGTAATAACATTAATTCCAAAAAAAGGCAAAGATCCCGTAGATCTAGAATCATATAGACCAATCTCACTGCTCAATGCAGATGTAAAGCTCTTTGCGAGGATTTTTGCCACAAGGCTTTCTGGGGTTATCTCTGCCATTGTCCATCCGGATCAGAATGGCTTTATTCAAAACAAGGGCACACACCACAATCTTCATCGGCTCTTTGCTAATATTCAGGCCCCTGGGGGGACCGCTCGCTCCATCCTGTCACTAGATGCCTCTAAGGCCTTTGACAGGGTGGAGTGGTCCTTCCTCTGGAAGGTTCTGACAAGGATGGGCTTTGGGGAAAGATTCATAGGCATTCTTAAGTTACTGTACAGATTCCCCAAGGCAAAATTGAGTCTCAATGGGATCCTGACAACTAGCTTTGATTTAAATAGAGGGACCCGTCAGGGCTGCCCATTATCCCCATTGTTATTTGACATTTATATTGAACCCCTTGCGCTGGCCATTAGGCAGGATGATCAAGTTAAGGGATTTGGTACGCTAGGGGTGCAGGACCGTATTTCCTTATACGCGGATGATGTTCTTTTTTTTATAGACCATACGGAAACAACTCTCCCCAGAATTATTCAAATGGTTAAGTCATTTGGTGAGGTGTCCGGTTTTCTTATAAACTGGTCTAAGGCCAGTTTGATGCCAATAGACCCCCTGCCACAGAAAGAGGTTCTTGTGACGCAGTTGGATATCGTTGATTCTTTTCAGTATTTGGGTTTGATTATTTCACCCAGGGTTCAAAATTTTTTACAACTTAATCTGATCCCCATGGTGACAAGGATTAGAGCCAAAATAGGGATCTGGTTGAGACTTCCCCTGTCTAGAGCTGACCGAGTTTCATTGGTCAAAATGGTGATTCTACCACAACTTCTTTATGTGCTTAGGAATACACCTATTTGGATACAAGACAAATATTTTAAACTTATGGAAAGAATAATCAATGATTTAATATGGGGAAGAAAACGAGTGCAAATAAAGTTAGAACATTTGTATAAATCACTGGAGTGCGGGGGTTTAAATCTCCCTTACTTCAAAGGTTATTTTATTGCTACTCAGTTATTGATGTGCTATGAATCAGAAAATAGTGCACTTCTAGGGAAAATAGTGGGTAGCCACGCTCATAGTAATATATTCACTCTTCTGGAATCTGGGCTATTGAGGAGCTATGAGCAAGGCTATAGAGAGACTATAAAATTACTCCTGAAAGTGTGGGCTACTACTAGGACATGGTTGAAGGTAAAGGGCTCACTTACATTCACGCCTCTTTGGCATAATCTGCACTTACAAAGGTTAGATGATATTGCAGCTGACACATTCTGGCAAAAAAATAAAATCTTGTATATTTCACAGGTAGTAAAGGATAGAGAGATTAAGTCATTTATAGAGATATCACATAATATAGAAAATGTTTCATGGTTTAGATATTTTCAACTGCGTTCAGCATTATCCAGTTTGGACGATAAATCGGTGTTGGATATAGATAGTTCATCTTTTTTGAACGATTGGGTAGGGGGGACACTGCCTAGATTGAAGATTTCAAATATATATAAGTTATTACTTAAGGCACGATTTAGTGATACACAATCACCAGGACAAAGAGCGTGGGAGATGGATTGTCCGAATATACAAGTAGAAGGGTGGGAGAATATTTTTGGGAATTTAGGGTCACTATCCCAGAACTTTAACCATGTTCTAGTACATTTTAATATTTGTCATAGATTATATGTTACCCCTTTATGGATGAATAAATGTGGGTTAAGAGACACCTCTAATTGCCCTAAATGTGATACTTCAGGTGCGGATTATCTTCATATGATCTGGACCTGCCCAGAACTTATAAAATACTGGAATAGTATTAACAACTTTATCCGCTATAAATTAAAAATACGAATTCCTCTCGAACCACAAGTGTTTGTGCTTAATGATTTCTCCAAAATAAATAACCATAAGTATCAAAAGATTTTCCTAGGTAGAATACTGATGTTGGCCAGAGTTTTGGTCAGTCGGACTTGGTTTGCTCGATGTATTCCAGAAATAAATACATGGATAAACCTAATTAACAAGGTAAAAAATTATGAGAAAATTATGTACAAACAGAGGGAAGCTGAGGAGAAGTGGACTAAGATATGGGGCGGTTGGAGGATTTGATCAGTTTGTATAATTGTTTCCTTTTTTTTATTTTTATTTTTTCTCTCTTTTTTGTTTTGACGCACCACAGGTATGGGGAGGGGGGTGGGGGGATAAGGGGAAAGGAAAATGAAAAAAAAACAACTCTTTTTTGTACTGTAATTTGTTTTTATATCTCAAGTAATAAAGATAATTTAAAAAAATAAAAAATAAATGTGCAGTGATCAAAAAAAAATATATTTTTTGTCACTGCGGTGGGGCGGGCGTGGGTGAACGCACGTGTGGGCGACCGATCAGGCCTGATCGGGCAAACACTGCGTTTTGGGTGGAGGGCGAGCTAAGGTGACACTAATACTATTATAGATCTGACCGTGATCAGTTTTGATCACTTACAGATACTATAAAAGTACAAATGCTGATTAGCGATACGCTATTCAGCGAATAAAAGTGACTGCGGTGCGGTGGGGTGGGCGCTAACTGACGCTAACTACCTAACCAAGGGGCCTAAACTATCCCTAAAACCTAACAGTCAATACCAGTGAAAAAAAAAAGTGACAGTTTACACTGATCACTTTTTTTCCTTTCACTAGTGATTGACAGGGGCGATCAAAGGGGTGATCAAAGGGTTAATTGGGGTGCAGGGGGGTGATCTGGGGCTAAGGTGTAGTGTTTGGTGTACTCACAGTTCAGTCTGCTCCTGTGCTGGATCCAACCGACGAAAAGGACCAGCACAGGAGCAGACAAGCCATATAACAGATCATATTTACTAATATGATCTGTTATATGACTTGTGATTGGATTTTTTGAAAATCGCCAGCCTGCCAGCCAATGATCGTTGCTGGCAGGCTGGTGACGAACTTGTTCTTTTAATTTTGCCGGCCCGCGATGCGCATGCGCGGGCCGGCTTTGAGCGAAATCTTGCGTCTCGCGAGATGAAGCGTATATGCGCGATTGTGCGCAGCGCTGCCACCTCCGGAACGCGAATCTGCGTACAGCGGTCCGGAGGTGGTTAAAGGGTGAATAGCAGGGGTAATGCCCTTAGGAGTAGCCCAAAGTCAAACTGGTTGGTTGGCACAGTGGGTCACTCACTGCCTGTAACACCGACTCTCCCCCAACAGCAGACCTATTAGACATGTTGGATTTTAGCTGTACAATACTTTTGTTCTCAGGGAGATAATCCCATCTTTCTAATAAGAAAGCCTAATGAGATAGTCTTTAAAGGGTTTCTACCACTTCGTTTTCACATAATTAGCTTTCAGACACTAGCGATCCGCTAGTGTCTGCTCTACCGAACCATCCTAATATAATAGCTTTTTGGGCAGCCGTTTCGCAAAAAAAAGAACTTATATTGATATGCTAATGAGCCTCTAGGTGCTATGGGGGCATCATTAGCACCTAGAGGCTCGGTCTACCTTCACAAAATGCCGCCGCCCAGCGCGTCCCTCCAGCCCGCCCATCTCCTCTGGAATGCGATCCTCCTCGGCGCATGCGCAGTGAATGTCTGACCGCTTTCTGCACAGACATCTCCACTGCGCCTGTTCCTTGGAGCACTATGACGACATCGGTGCAGGCGCAGTGGAGATGTCTGAGCAGGGAAGCGGTCAGACATTCACTGCGCATGCGCCGAATATATACGGTCACAGGGAGGATCGCATTCCGGAGGAGATGGGCGGGCTGGAGGGACGCGCTGGCAGACACTAGCGGATCGCTAGTGTCTGTAAGCTAATTATGTGAAAACAAAGTGGTAGAAACCCTTTAAGCTGGCCAAACACATTACATCTATGTTGACTGACCCTCCTGATCTTGGTGGTTTCGGCCAGCCATCTCATGTAAATGGAGGTATCCTGACTCTTCACTGATGGCTGATGTCTGGGAAGATTATGATTGGGCATGTTGGATTTCAACTGTCTGATTATTTTCTTCACAGGAAGATAAGGCAGTAGGTCTCACTTCATATGCATAGCCGAGCTGACCATGCATGTGTACAGGTGGATCAGGAGAAAAAGCTATCAACTAGACAAGCGTTTGGCCGATGGTTATCTCAAGTGGCCAGCTTTAGACAGCTGACAACTATCATCTGCCAATTTTTCAGCAGATGATCGCTAACAAGCGTTTGTAGTAACACTCGATAGTGATCTTCTGGCAGTCTAATACTGCCGCCAATTGCCCGATGAACGAGCAAATGTTCGTTCATTGGGCAATCCATATCTTTTGAAAGGTTAAAAAATGATCGTTTGCAGGCTGCAGATCGTGGTGTCTAATCACGATCTGCTGCCGACAAACGATTCAGTATAGGGAAGAGCGATGGTATAACAATCGCTACTCCCTATACTGAGGAGGAGATTACATGCAGCGATCTCCTCTGCTAGTGAGCAGGCGATTGTTGGGAATGAACGCTTCCCTCCCGACAATCTGTCTAATACACCCTTAAAGTGTATGCCTGGCCTAAGTAACTGCAGATTGTTTTACTTCTCCCAGGTCTACTTTGCAAGTACAGTTTTAGGACCAAGTCATATCACCACTTCCGGAGGATTCTTCCACATGGCCAATATATTTTTTCGGCAGAATAAAATGGATATTGCTGATTCTCTATATTCTGAGGTATGTTCTACTGTTGCTTTCACGATTGATAATGATAATTTTCATGGTTATTTTGGGTAAATAAACAAAATGCTGGAGCTTCAGTCTTTGTGACACCATTTTAATTCAGTTTTTGGTAAAGCTAGAGGGAAACCAATATAGCAACGCCACTCATACACAGCATCTCTCCATTCTGGTACATGGAGATGCAATACAAAGGCAACAGCACATAGACTTGAGAATAGTGTCAAGCTGGTTTATTCCATTCAATGTTCTGGCTGCAGTCTGAGGCGTCTTTCACACTTGCGTTGTTAATTCCGGTTTTGAGATCCAGCGAAGGATCTCAATACCGGAATTAAAAGGATCCGTTTACATTTTGCACATCAGCATGCATCTGTTCTGTTAGGATGCAGTTGTGTGAAATCAAAACATAAAAAAACGGATCCGTCACTAAATACGTTGAAAATTTGATGTGTGAAGGATCCGGTCTTTTCGGCTCCATAAAAGACTGATCCGTCACCATTGACTCACAAAAGTGAGAACACCCCTCATATTTTTGTAAATATTTTATTTTATCTTTTCATGGGACAACACTGAAGATATGACACTTTGATACAATGTAAAGTAGTCAGTGTACAGTACAGCTTCTATAACAGTGTAAAGTTGGTGTGCCCTCAAAATAACTCAACACACAGCCATTAATGCCTAAACCTCTGGCAACAAAAGTGAGTATGCACCTAAGTGAAAATTGCCAAATTGTGCCCAACGTGTCAATATTTTGTGTGGCCACCATTATTTCCAGCACTGCCTTAACTCTCTTCGGCATGGAGTTCAGGCCGAATGCTGGCCTGGATAGCAACCAATGACGCCATGCGCTCCTGCTGTCAGCAGGAATCCAGGTCGACATACCAAGGACCGTTCACGGCCGCGGAACATGGCCGTGTGCATTCGGCCTCACTAGAGCTTCACAAGTTGCCACTGGAATCCTCTTACACTCCTCCATGATGACATCACGGAGCTGGTGGATATTAGAGACCTTGTGCTCCTCCATCTTCCGTTCGATGATGCCCCATAGATGCTCAATAGGGATTAGGTCTGGAGACATGCTTGGCCAGTCCAGCAACTTTGCCTTCAGTTTCTTTAGCAAGTCAGCGGTCATCTTGTAGGTGTGTTTGGGGTCGTTATTATGTTGGAATACTGCCCTGCGGCCCAGTTTCTGAAGGGAGGAGATCATGCTCTGCTTCAATATATCACAGAAGATGTTGGGATTCATGGTTACCTCAATGAACGGTGTGCCCAATTAGCCATTTTCCCTCCCTGATTTCATGTGACTCATTAGTGTTACAAGGTCTCAGGTGTGTTAAATTTGATGTTATCGCTCAGACACTCTCTCATACTGGTCACTGGAAGTTCAACATGGCACCTCATGGCAAAGAACTCTCTGAGAATCTTAAAAGAGGAATTGTTGCTCTTCATAAAGATGGCCTAGACCAGGGATGCTCAACCTGCGGCCCCCAGCTGTTGTAAAACTACAACTCCCACAATGCCCTGCTGTAGGCTGATAGCTGTAGGCAGTTCGGGCATGCTGGGAGTTGTAGTTTTGCAACAGCTAAAGGGCCGCAGGTTGAGCATGCCTGGCCTAGGCTATAAGAAGATTGCCAACACCCTGAAACTGAGCTGCAGCATGGTGGCCAAGACCATATAGCGGTTTAACAAGGCAGATTCCACTCAGAACAGTCCTCGCCATGGACAACCAAGGAAGTTGAGTGCACGTGCTCAGCGTCATATCCAGAGGTTGTCTTTTCAAAATAGACTTATGAGTGCTGCCAGCATTGCTGCAGAGGTTAAAGGAGTGGGGGGTCAGCCTGTCAGTGCTCAGACCATACGCTGCACACTGCTTCAAATTGGTCCGCATGGCTGTCGTCCCAGAAGAAAGCCTCTTCTAAAGATGATGCACAAGAAAGTCCACAAACAGTTGGCTGAAGACAAACAGACTAAGGACATGGATTATTGGAACCATGTCCAGTGGTTTGATAAGAGCAAGATAAACTTTTTTGGTTTAGATGGTGTCAAGTGTTTGTGGCGGCAACCAGGTGAGGAGTACAAAGACAAGTGTGTCTTGCTTACAGTCAAGTAGGGTGGTGGGAGTGTCATGAGTGCTGCCGGCTGTGAGGAGCTACCGTTCATTGAGGTAACCATGAATCCCAACATCTACTGTGACATATTGAAGCAGAACATGATCTCCTCCCTTCATAAACTGTGCCGCAGGGCAGTATTCCAACATGATAACGACCCCAAGCAACCCTACAAGATGACCGCTGACTTGCTAAAGAAACTGAAGGCAAAGTTGCTGGACTGGCCAAGCATGTCTCCAGACCTAATCCCTATTGAGCATCTATGGGGCATCATCGAACGGAAGGTGGAGGAGCACAAGGTCTCTAACATCCACCAGCTCTTTGATGTCATCATGGAGGACTGTAAGGGGATTCCAGTGGCAACTTGTGAAGCTCTAGTGAACTCCATGCCTAAGAGAGTTAAGGCTGGAAATAATGGTGGCCACACAAAATATTGACACTTTGGGCACAATTTGGCCATTTTCACCTAGGTGCATACTCACTTTTGTTGCCAGAGGTTTAGGCATTAATGGCTGTGTGTTGAGTTATTTTGAGGACACACCCAATTTACACTGTTATACAAGCTGTACACTGACTACTTTACATTGTATCAAAGTGTCATATCTTCAGTGTTGTCTCATGAAAATAATAAAGTATTTACAAAAATGTGAAGGGTGTACTCCCTTTTGTTTTCAGTGCCAGATACATTTTTTTTAAGTTTTTATGACCGGACACAAAACCGCAGCTTGCAGCGATTTTGTGTCCAGTCACAAAACTGAATGCTGCCGGAACGGAAGACATCCTGATGCATCCTGAACGGATCCATTCAGAATGCATGAGGACTAAACGGTAAAAAAAAAAATCCGGTTTTGAGATCCTCTGCAGGATCTCAATACCAGAAAACATCAACGCAATTGTGAAAATAGCCTAAGCCTTTTATCGAGCCTTGTGTGGAATAACCCAGCTTGACACATTGTATATGAGGCCTGTTTGCTTTGAATGATTACCTGTTATTGGGATGAGTTTAGAAGCTGCACATCTAGAAAAGGGCACTTCTTCCCTCCTGGCCATGACAAATCCAGACCACAGTTTACCAGTTGTGATTTGATGATATATATATATATATATATACAGGTAAAACTCGAAAAATTTTAATATCGTGCAAAGTTCATTTATTTCAGTAATGCAACTTAAAATGTGAAACTAATATATGAGACTCATTACATGCAAAGCGAGATATTTCAAGTGTTTATTTGTTATAATTTGGATGATTATGGCTTACAGCTTATGATACCACAAAGTCACAGTCTCAGGTCCCCTTTGCTCAGGGGCTATGGATTAATTAGCTGACTAGAGTGTGACACTTTGAGCCTAGAATATTGAACCTTTTCACATAATTCAAATTTTAAGCTGCATTAATGCAATTCCTTTTAAGTTGCATTACTGAAATAAATTAACTTTTGCACGATATTCAAATTTTTCGAGTTTCACCTGTATATGTGATATATAACATAATATTGTATGGCAGCAGCACACTGTCTTGTGTAGTAATGAAATAAGTGCAGGCTTGTTTGCTCCTCAGGTCACTGATATATGGCACGCTCATCTCAGCAAACTGGTGGAGGTTCAGATACAAGCGTCACTCAGAAGTGGCCCTGCGTGGTTTGATGACGCTGATCAGGAATATTTAGGTATGTCTTCATAAAGTCTTCTGGTGTAGAAAGGTGACATATTTTTCCGCAACCCTCAGTTTTACCATTTGACACCACAGAGTTCAATGTATGTATTGTATGCAGTAAGCCCCTAAGCTCCCCCTAGTGGTGGCTGCAAGCAGTCCATGTTTTATTATTTATATCTATGCTGGAGCTTTGTTTCAGAAAACTCGAATTTTGAATCTGTTTAGATGGTGTTTAATTTAAGTCTGTGAAGTGGATAGCCAATGTGAAATTCACTGTACCGGCGGATTCATTTTATTTTTTTATTTGTGATTATTTCTTTTCTTTCCATAGATGAAAACCAAGAGGCTGAAGCCCTCCAGATACTCAGCGCTATATATGACATCAGAGAACAGGTTCTAAAGGAGTCCACTAAGGTGGCAAAAGTCCTGCATACTCTGACCATGCTGTATTTTCTCAGCAGGGATTTTCATAAAGTAAGTGTTTCAGAGGAACCCCCTAATATCTATGGGCAGCTTGTGAGAGAGCTTTTCTGCATGTGTCCCCATGACGGCACTTCTGTCCCAGTGGTGCAGTGTCAAAGGCACATTGAACAGATCCAATTTGCCATTCTCATCAAAATTCTTACCCTAGTTGCTGATATTCAAGTTAGGATGTGGACATTGATGTGTATATAAATTTGCGTCCACACACCATCCTTATCAGTGCTAGCATGCAGTGGCATAGCGTGGGTTGCCAGCTCCCAAGCATTGTGCTCCCTAACCAATGGATATGCCACTTTTTATAGAACCATGCCCCACAGTATATCAAGTCCAAAATTACCAATAGTAACGCTGCTCCACCATAACCATACCCATGTAGGTCTCAGTCATTAATAATCCTGTTTAGGTCCCCAATCAGTGACTTAAGGCTCATTTACGCAAGTACATAATCGTTACGCTAGCGATTGATGGTGGGCGATAATCATGTAATGTGAATGTATGCAGCGACTGAACGATTTTACTAAAACGCTTGTTCAATACTTTTTTTTTTAATCATTTGTCGTAAATGAATTGTGGTCATGTAAATGTGCATCGTGTGACCTTTCGCCGATAGGCACGATGAGTAGCCCTTCAATGATCATTGATTAAGTGAGTATAAGAGTGAATATTAATTAATTTGTACACGATACCCCCTACATGTAAGTGCTTGTCGTTTTCATTGGCACTGTGTCGGTCGGTCAATCGTGTCATCAGTCGCCTAAATGATTATCTACTCATCTAAGTGAGCCTTTACAGGTGATGTCTCCTCTCACTGGAGTCGTTCTCTTTCCTCTTTTTTTCTCAATCCTGCACTGCCCCACTATGATGACATCTCCTGACCACAAGTGCTTCTATGCCCCCACTCATCCCCATTTAGGCCGTTGTCCCACTCAGTAGTCAGAAGATCTAAGAGACTGGCTGTACATGATGTGATCTCAGAGCCTCTTTGGTTTCACTTGTTTCTGTGTTGTTGCTGGTTATGACCACACCTCTTGTCTCAGGTGTAGCTTAAGTGGTCATTCCAGCTCCTCTATTTAGTCTGGTCTCACCCATCATGCTATGCGGTTGAAATCTCCTTTCTGGTTATGGAAGTGCTGTTGTTTGGTTCTCCTCTGAGTTCCTGCTCGTCTGCATACTTCGGAGTTAAGTGTCTTTTCCTATTTTCTGGTTTGTTGTATTCCCCTATCTTTTGCTATTAGTCCTGAGGAAGTCTCCTGTTCCTTCAGCTGGGAAGAAACAGGTAATCTTTTGTCCTGACACTATTTCCAGGCCCCTTTAGGGTCAGATAGGGCTCTAGGTTCTGGCGTATGAAAATTCTTATCATCGAGGTTTGTTCATACTGATAGTAGTCAGGGCTCGGTCTGGGGGTTCACTAGGTGGTGACCTTTCCCTAGTTTCCAGGCCTAGTACCTTTTCCCTTCCCTCCTGTGTTCCGTGTGGAGTATACTATCCACACCGCTCCCCTCCAGTAGTGCCCTCTTTACATATAGTGCCCCTCCAGTAGTGCCCTCTTTACATATAATGCCCCTCCAGTAGTGCCCTCTTCACATATAATGCCCCCAGTAGTGTCCTCTTCACATATAATGAGCCCTTGTTTACATTTAATGCCCCCAGTAGTGCCCTCTTCACATATAATGCCCCTCCAGTAGTGCCCTCTTCACATATAATGCCCCCAGTAGTGTCATCTTCACATATGATGCCCCCAGTAGTGTCCTCTTCACATATGATGCCCCCAGTAGTACCATCTTTAAATATAGTGCCCCTCCAGTGGTGTCCTCTTCACATATAATGCCCCTCCAGTAGTGCCCTCTTCACATATGATGCCCCTCCAGTAGTGTCCTCTTCACATATGATGCCCCTCCAGTAGTGTCCTCTTCACATATGATGCCCCTCCAGTAGTGTCCTCTTCACATATGAAGCCCGTCTAGTAGTGACCACAAACAAACAAAAAAAAAAACCTTACTCCTGCAGTCTGTGATGCAGGCCATTGGCCTCTTCCAGTCAGCAGCCTTGGTTGCCTGCGTCCCAGCGCATACTCCTACATCGGGTCTCAGGCAACGTGATGATGTTGTCATCGTCATCCTCCACCGTTCCACTGCCTCATAGTAGCCTTCTGACTATGAGGCTGAACAGCAGGGATGAGAACTATTGGCTCATGTGCCTCGTTGTCAACACTTGAAATATGGCGCCCATGACAACCACAACCCCCTACGAGACTGCTAGCATGGGTATATGAACAAATGCTATAAGTATGATATGAAATACACCCTAAAACATATGAGGCTCAAAGTTGGACAATAATGTACTGTATGGTTTTGTTTTATTATAGGCCAGTGAATGGGGAAATAAACTGCTTCAGATGGCCGAACAGCTTCCACAGGATGAGCAGTCAGACAGCATCACAGTCTTAATGGAGAACATTGAAAGAAAATTAAATACCAAGAAAGACGCTATCCACGAGACACTTAATACCATTATCATATAACTTCTCTCATAGTCAGGAGGATTTGTAAATGTGTACCCATGTTTCATCACATTTACAGGGGTTTTCCTATGAAAAACAGTTAGGGGGTCATTTATTAAGACCGACATTTTAAAGTGTAACCGCCATGTTTTCATAAAAAAATCCATATGTTACAGAGCTAGATTTCACTCATATTCAATAAAGGGCTTGATGGGGCATATTCAAGAGACCAGGACCAACTACATACTTACCATGGCGGTAGACCACGCAACTGCTATGGAGTGAGGGAGACCCCAAACTGAACTCCTTCCCCTGATTAGCCATCACTAGGGGGGGCTCAGTGCAAAGAGCTTTTACAGCTTCCATTGAGTTCAGTGGTAACTATATAAATGCCTATGCCCTGAGCTGTCCTTAGTGGTTGCTGCAGGCAGCCAGTTCTGTCATGTACAGGATTTAAAATAATTCTGAATGAGTTCCATATTTATTAAGCGCCCGTTCCACTTTTTCCGGCATAGAAGTGGGAGAGGCGCAGCATGGCTTTTTTAGCAGAGCAATAGCACAGTGAAGATGCTCCAGAATCGTTATGTGACTGCAAGCATTTACTAAACCGGACCTGTCAAGAGACCCCGTACTCTGTGCTCATCCTTTGATTTTTCCTTTGCTTGCCCAAATGACTATTGGCCTGGATTAGACTAAAGAACGGTCACAGATAGAGTCCATCATTGTGTCTTGTACCAGCAAGTTTATTAGGAAAATCCTTTTCATTGTCATGTTTAGCGCAAAACAGTCATTTTGGTGTTACATTGCCATTGTGAATTTTGGGTTTACAAGGGAATCTGGTTGTCACCTCCCATGCCCCCAAAAAAGAATCTATCATACAGTAACAGGCTTCTAATAAATAGTATTACTCAACATTTCTTTTTTATACATGGTTCAGTTTTACATGTATTTACAGTTGTGAACATTGCTGAATATAGGCGTTGCGAGCTACAAGCAGTGGACAAATATACAATGTACATTATTAAAGCCTACCTACATTATTTATATATCTATTTGCAGACATTGGATTGCTCATGCCTCTTACTAACAGACTGTGTACTTACAAGGGTAGGTATCTGGTGTGGTATGGCTTAAAAAGGTTTTTCTGGCACTTCAGACTCAAGACTTCAGAATAGCATCTTTAGGGCTTCTGTCCCCAGCCCCCACTGTTCAAAGCTCACAGCCATAAGATGCCCATATGTCATAGTCCTGTGTGACCCATGGGCATGATCACCATATATGACTACACGACCGCATTCCTCATGGTCGGCAGTCTTGTGTATGTGCATGCAGTGACGGAATCCATGGGTGAAGTGATCTCATGATAACATGGACAGGACATCATTTTTGTGTCGGAAAATTCCCATAAAGGCCAAATCTCCTTACAATGGAAAATCACCATTATAGATGGGTTCTTGTAAAAGTTCTGTTCATCCGTTTCTGGGTGACAACCAATTTGTCCACCACTATTGCTTCTACTGGGGTAGTAACCATATTCCCTTGAACAGAAAATCTGTTGTATTATGCAAAGATATAGTACAGCCCTCACCTCTCTATGTCTATATAACTGAAGCTGAAGAGCTTTTGGCAAGTAACAACATGGACGCCATTACAGCTCTCATAGGAGTTGTTACCCAGACTCCCTAGAGCAGGCATCTCAAACTGCGGCCCTCCAGCTGTTGTAAAACTACAACTCCCACAATGCCCTGCTGTAGGCTGACACCTGTAGGCTGTCCGGGCATGCTGGGAGTTTTAGTTTTGCAACAGCTGGAGGGCCAGAGTTTGAGATGCCTGCCCTACAGTGTGTTATCTAGTTATATGGAAGAGGGTATGCAAATGAGTTCTTGACAAGCTCTGTCTCTAATGCCACCAGATGTAAGGTAGCTATCCTATAAATTAATGTTCGACCTTTTAAACAGGCCTTGAACATGAATTGGATAATAATTAAGCCAGCATATCATCTGCAGACAGCTGTTTCAGGGTGATTGCCCCTCATCAGTGCAGAGCAGAGAGTACTGGCTTAACTGGGTGAGAGTCCTACATCAGGATTTGGGGGATATTATATCTCCTTAAGTAGAGCACCTAATCTGTATAAGTACTCTCTGCTCTGCACTGATGAGGGGCAATCACCCCGAAACAGCTGTCTGATGATGAGATGCTGGCTTAGTTATTATCCAAGTCATGTCTCAAGGCCTGTTTAAAAGGTTGAACACTGACTTACAGGATAGCTGCCTTACATTAGGTGGCATTGGAGGCAGAGCTTGCTAAGAGCTCATTTGCATACCCTCTTCCCAGAAGGGCATGTCTGGCCTATTAGATTCCTCATGCCGATTTGGCGCTCTCCGTAGGAAGATATAGTATCCTCCAAATCTAGTTATGCAAAGACATTGTAGTAGATATAACCAAGAAGCTGCTGAATTCAATTTTTTGGAAAAGACTCAAGGACTTTATATTTTATATATATTTTTTATGGAGCAATGCTTTTTAAAGCTTATTTGTGAATTTAAAGGGATTGTACAGAATTAGAAAAGCATGGCCACTTTCTTCAAAGAACAGTGCCACACCTGTTTGCTGCTTGTGTGTGATATTGCAGCTCAACTCCACTTGGACAGGAGTGGCAATGATTCTGGAAGAAAGCAGTTGTATTTTAATTCTGTAAACCCTTTAGTTTTCTAGTTATGCATACTTTTTTCATCCCAAAAATTTACAGTAGTTGAGCTTTTTAAAAAAGAAAAAATACAATAAAATAGTACACACAACTTGTGATAAAAGTGGCAATGGCTGTAACCGAACAGTGCGCCATATTGCTCAGTGGGAGTCCATGGTGAGTGTAGGCCCATATATTTCTTGTGCATTGTATAGACACCTATAGATTAGTGATAATATCATTTTTAGGGTATTTTATACACTAGGAAAATCATGCATCGTGTTCATGCAAAATCCAGCTCAAAGCAATAGGACGTCTATAGTTTGCATCAAAGTCAAGAAGGCTGAGGCATCCTACTATCTAAAAATGTTATAGTGTTAATATTGTGTGATGCCATTGTATATATATGGGTTTATACTTGTGGAGAACATACACACCATTCAGGAGGGACGTACATAGACATGAAGTAATAGAAATAGGACCAACCTCTTAATGCTACTCCATGCCACCACAATGGGGCAGACAAGCTTGGTATTTCTTTTCCCCCTTAGGGTTCGGCTATATGGCGAACTTGGTCGTGCAACAGCTGTTTTTCACCCAAGAATCCCAGTGTAGGGGTGCTAGCTTAGAAACGAATGGGGTCACAGTGTGATTTGCACGTGTGCCACCACCGCAACCCTAGAATCAGAATGTGAGAGTTTCACTGTGACCCCATTCATTTCTATGCTAGCACCCCTACATTGCAAAAGAAGTACCAAGCTTGTCTGCCCCATTGTGGTGGCATGGACACCACAATTAAGTGGTTGGTCCTATTTCTATAATAACTCCTGTCTGCTCCACTGCGATCCTTGGGTGCGACCAAGATCACCACGTAGCCGAACCCTTACTAGCCAATTTGTAGACAAATGGACATCTTGATACATGGGACCATCCCCTTCCCTTGTGAAAACTCACCCTGCCCATGGGGTACTAGGATGGATCCAATATAAATGGAGGCCGCTGCTCTTGACTTGTTTTTGACTGTAATACTAACAAAAAGATGGGGAAAGCAGATAGGGCCAGCCTTAGCCATGACCCTTATATCAACAAGCTCATATAATATGCAGAGGATGTATCTATGGTATGTACAGCTCGCCCTCTAGTTACCCTGATAGATAAGTCCTTCATTAAAGTGCCCGGGTAATTTCTGTTGCCCTGTGACCTCAACCTGCCTTCTCCATATGAAGAAATACATTCATGGATGAAAAGATATCAAAGCTACCTAAAGGGGCTATACTGTATATAATCCCTTCTGGTGGATGTGTATCCTGCCTACACAATAAAAAAAACTTCAAAGAATCTAAAATGAATGATCAGCATCAGTATGGCATTGATGTTCACTAACAATATATTGTCATAAGCAATAAACACTATTTCCATTAGGGGCTGAATTTCTGTAAAAGTGATAAACCGTATCTTTGGCATGTGATGCATTTTCAGAAGTTTGTCTCCAGCACCAGTTGTGCAAAGTGCAGAACGAGCCTTGGGGCTCCAAACTGGGAACTCTGACATCACAGCACCAAAATGGTGATGTCACTTAATTCAAGACGCTTACCTGATCAATATGAATGTCTAAGGTCAGTGGAGTAGAAAGTAATCCATTCTACTGATGATTTCAGGCGTGCAAGGTCCACCAAAATACATCAACCCCTAAGTGAGGTGAAAATGTGGCCCATGGGACAGGTCCTTAGGAACTGCCAGAATCCACTTACATTTAGTCCAGCTTCAATAAAACAAATCATTGAAAGTATTTAGCATTGTATATCCAATCAATATTCTTAAGAGAGAAATGTCATCTTCTAAATGATGAACTTTGTTGATGTCACCTAATTGTTGGCAATAGTTCCTAATGCATCCATCATGCCTGGTGCATGATACCAGATATAGGTGGAGGCTGATTAACACAAATGATCCAGGATTTATGAAAACACATTATTTTATCCATTTTTCCTCCACTAAACAGAGCCTAAGGTATGGTATCATGTACATCAGGAATATGACCACATATAAATAATATAGTGGGAGGAGAAATTTCCTCATATAATCATTTTATCCCAAATGCTCCCTTTAGCTGCAAGAACATATCAATTATAAATTGCAAAAAATGTCAAATTCCCTTTGTACAGATCTGACTACTATTGAATGCACAAAAGTTGCCATAAAAATGCCTGCACCTTAAGACAGATCTGCAGAACTTTCCCTGTAGATTTCCTACAGTCTTGCAGGTTGTTGGGGTACGTCCACATGTCCAGCATGCCTCATCCAGCACAAATGCAGGCTGTCGGCGGTTTCTGTCCAGCCGAAACCCTGCATTTATGCCGGAAAACGGTCAGACCCAATTATAGCGAATGGCCGGCGCTGAGCTGTAGAATATGGCAATGCCTGATCCAACAAAATCTGTCAGGCTGCTCTATGCTGGAACAGCCTGCAGAGTCTGCTGCTGCAGATGTGAACGTACCCTTACCAGAATACACCTATTGCTCCACCATGTATACAAACATTGCATAAATACCCTAAATGGTTTATACAAAAGGGCTGATTATCGGGAACAAAGTGCGTATGAATGCTCATTTCCGATAATTGGCAGCTTAAATGTGCCACAGTTTGATCATTCGCCGGGTGAAAGCATCATTGATGTGGCGCCCAAAATTGTTTCTGGACAGCAGATCATTCTGTGTAAACAGGGATCTACTGCCCAGAAACAATGATTCTGTATGAGGATCGCTTGTCCCTACAGGGGTGGATTGGCCATAGACCTACAGGGAAATTTCCCGGTGTGCCGATGCCCAGGGGGCCACCTGGGCCCTCCTCACGGCCGGTCAGTGGATGTTTTTGGGGATGTATTTTGTGCTACTGGCAGTATTTTGTAATGAACTGTGGTATTTGCCTCTGTTGGGGTGGTATAATGTGCCACAATATGGTATTGCTGGCCCTGCCTTCCATCAGTTTGGACCCAACTACAAAACGGGCCACTTTTAGTATTTTTTTCCAGGCCACTTTAAGTTCCCAGTCAGCCACTGCCGAGATATAGAAGAGTTGACTGCTGCACGTAAATGCATCTCTCGCCTCCACTGACAAGAAGGCAATTATCATTAACGAATCATTCGTACCCAAATCCTGACAATGGCCTTGTCAATTGACTGTGTAAAGGACCTTAATACCACTGTATACCTTCACATCCTGGGAATGAGGAGCGTAGCTCCCCTATACCCTTTCCATCCATAGCTGAGAAGCAAATGCAGCACTGACCACAGGCTATTCCCAAGGATGTAATCTGAGCCTAAATGCATAATCTGTAACAGGCCCACTACCTACTGTAAGCCACTCATAATACTGGTATCTTATGTGCTAGAGGTGCCTTTAGGTTCCTTTGGGCATTAGGGTTTGTGTCCCTGGATCCCCTATAGCTATGCTACTCTCCTGGTTTGCTCTGTAGAGGATAGCCCTGTATACACACATACCGCTTATTGGGAAGAGATGGGCCAGCTTGTTGTCCACAGGCCCCATAGCAGCCACACAGACTGCCTCTATGCTAGTTAGACGTTGATCCCTTTTTTTTGGCAATATAGTAATAAAAGAGTATATTGACAAATCATAAAAAATCTGTGAAAAATCAGCAGTGAAATAATAACTCCTACGTAAGACACATGAAAACTCACAGTTCCCTCTGTACTGAAAAATATAGTTTTCCTGTAGTAAAAGCATCCAACATTTTTTGTTGACAGGAGCGTTAGTCAAATAAAACATGTCACAGAAGTAATGTAAAAGTGATCTGCAAGTGACGAACATCAGCACCTAAAAGACCACCAATTTCTAAGTTGTTACAGGCACCAGGGCTGCTTGTTCTCTCAGGCAGTTTTGATATATGGGGCCTTTGTGTCCAGCCTTGTGCCTAGCTTTTAACTATACATTTTTATCTCCTAGAAATTGATTAAAAGTGTTGGCCTATATCCACCATTAAGCGCTGTATAGTTTTTAACAAATTACTGGAGATGTGTCAAAACTGACACAAAGGAAAAGTGAAGGAGTTGACCACAAGAATCAATTAGTTGCTTTTTTTGATTTTTCAACAGGCCTTCAAAAATTGGCATTTATATTATTGGTACCTTGTTGTGTGGCATCACTTGGGCCCTCTCATCATTCGTTGAGTGCAACTGCTATCTCTACAACCAAAATTAATATGCCCATTCTTTGGGTTGTCCTTCATGTGATATAACTCATGATCTGGTGAATTTGGCGGCTTGTTCACATGTTTGACAGGCTGTGTATAGTAATGTAGCTCAGCCATTGTACTGTTATATCAATGGGCATGACATAGCACTCATTTGTGGTGTTCCAACCTGGTCCAGCCATTGCCACCTCCAACCAACCAGACTTATTTTGATACATCCTGGAAGTGAAGTTTGGAGCAATCATGTCACCATTTGTGTGGCAATCAGGGCTGTGGGCAGGGTCGTTTCTGGCACCAATCGAGAGGTGTGAAGGCATGGGGCACTACCTCAAGGGGGGGGGGGGGGGCACTGGCCAGACACTATTAAAGAGGACCTTTCATGGGTCCAGACTTTATAAACTAAGTATCAGGGTATGTAGGGCATACAGCGGGGATCTAATAGCGCTTACAATTTTTTTCTGGGTGCCGCTATGTTCGCCCGCTGTGGCCCACGTTAAATTCTCCTGCCCAGTATGCTAATTTTCGCATTGGAACAGGGAGGAGGAGACTGCCCTGTTTCTCAATGGTCGTCTCCTTCTCCCTGGCTGTGAGCGGTCCAATCGCAGCGGAGAGCGTCACAGCCAGGGAGGAAAAAAAAAAACCTCACCTTCTCCCTGGCTGTGACGCTCTCCGCTGCGATTGGACCGCTCACAGCCAGGGAGAAGGAGACGACCATTGAGAAACAGGGCAGTCTCCTCCTCCCTGTTCCAATGCGAAAATTAGCATACAGGGCAGGAGAATTTAACGGGGGGGCCACAGCGGGCGAACAGAGCGGCACCCAGAAAAAAATTGTAAGCGCTATTAGATCCCCACTGTATGCCCTACATACCCTGATACTTAGTTTAGAAAGTCTGGACCCATGAAAGGTCCTCTTTAAGTAATGAGTGCTTTAATTGTGGAAGTGCATATCTCTCATTATTCAACTGAAACAGGGCACGGGGGCGATGTCTTTGTGCCTGTAGCCTATCAGAGGCCGATACAGGCGGCACAATGATGTCATTATCACACCGCCTGAGCAAGCTCAGGACACAGCCCGGAAGAGGCCTGTGTCCTGCACCGCATCGCTGACAGCGGTGTGGAGGTAAGTATTAGTGTTTCTTATTTTTTTGGGCAACATGCAGTAGGGCCACTATGGGGGCATTATTATAACTAAGGGGGGGACACTTATGGGGGCACTAAAAGGGGGAAGTTTCTGTACTGGCACACGTTATTAGGGGCCGTTTTGTATTGGCACAAATAGTGGAGGGGACATTTTTTTATACTGGCACACATAAGCGGGCATTTTTTATTGGCTCACATAAAAGGGTCACTATGGGGGCACTGGTTCTAAAAGGGGGCATATTTAGTACTGGCACATGTTATAAGAGGGCAATTTTGTACTGGCACACATAAGGGGCATTTTTGTACTGGCACTCGTTATAAAGGGGTATTTTTTGTACTGGCACACATTATAAGGAGGTATTTTTTTTGTACTGGCACACATTATAAGGAGGTATATTTTGTAGTGGCACACTTTACAAAGGGGAATTTTACTGGCACACATTATAAGGGGCAGTTTTTGTACTGGCACTGGCACGCATTATAATAGGGTATATTGTGTATTGGCAAACATTATATAGAGGTATTTTTGTACTGGCACACATTATAAGGGGACATTTTTTACTGGCACATATTATAACAGGAATTAATACTACTGGGGGTATTATTACTTCTAGGGCACAATGGGAACATTATTACTATTGGGGCACTGTGTATGAGAACTACTATTGGTGGGACTTTTGGAAACACTATTACCATGGGGGCACCCTGGCAGACTATCAACTTAGCACACTTATTTTTGGGACACTGTGGCATTATTACTGTCAGATTTACTGGGCACAATTATTTTTCAGGGCACTGTATGTCAATTATTGAGGGGGGCACTATCTGTGTGGTACTAGTATGTTCAGGAGGATTACCTGTTTCTGCAGTAAAGTATTGGGGAGCACAGTGGACACAATATTAGAGTTGGTAGGATGGGATGTTCAGAAAGTGGGGAAGATGATGGAAAAGTAGGAAACTAAGATGTCTGTGTGTCAAATATCAAACTGCAGAGACAAAACATAGCTGAAACAAGTCATCATGGCGGTCTGGGCTGAATGGAGAAGATGAGGAAAGAGAATGAGGAGACATCACTGGATGGAATAGGTATGTGGTGCTATAGTCTCCTGTATGTTTGGTAGCATGGATTGTTTTAATAGTAATCATCTAACATAGATCCTAATGTGGTCAGAAAGAATGACAAAAAGATTAGTACTGCATGCTGCGTCAATCTGTCAAATCTGGAGGAACTGCTAAGGCTGGGTTCAGACCTGAGCGTTTTACAGCGCGTTCAAACGCGCTGTAAAACGCTCAACACATGAAAACCAATGCTTCCCTATGGCCCTGGTTCTCACTTGAGCGTTTTACAGCGCGTTTGAACGCGCTGAAAAACGCCCTACGCTCAAACAAGTTCTTGAGCTTCTTTGGGGCGTTTTGACGCGCGTTTGTGGCCATAGGACACTGTAGTCAATCACACAAACGCGCGTCAAACGCGCGTTTACTATTACAAAAAACGTGCATAAAAACGCGCGACAAAAACGCGCGTTAAACGCGCATATAAAATGCGCTCAGGTCTGAACCCAGCCTAACAGAGGGTGAGAATAACCTTGGGGGATGGAGTTATAGGTTGTCACTTGGCATTGCAGCTTGTCCCTCAGCTTTCCTAGTTTATTAAGGGGACATTATAGATTGTCACTTAGCTTTCCCAGTTCTTGAGGGGGAGCACATATCTAGTGTGTGGTCCTCTCCAGCAGTGTATTACATTATTCTATTCTGAAATTCTGAAATTCATGCACTGGCTTTCTATATGCGGGTGAGGGGGGGGGGGGGCAATCGAGGTGGGTTGATGCGCTTTTTTGATGTTCGCTTTGTTGGCCATATTGCCTAGAAACTGCCCTGGCTGTGGAGTCGGAGGCGGTTTGGAAAAAACTGACTTCCAACTAAAATTATTAATTATAATATATTATTAATGTTGTATAATTGTTATATTAAATACAGAACTTCTTGTAAGTGCCCAGGCCCCTCTGCCTTCTGTGTGCATAACTCCTGCCTAACCCCTCATCTGGCCCACCCTGTATTTGTAATCCCCTTGCGTCATCCTGTTGAGTGGCCGAGATGCCGTGCTTGTGCAGTTCACCGACGGGCCCTGGCATGCGCATGCGCTAGCTAACAACAGACCGGACATGGCTTCACAAGAAAACCTGGCTCATTACTACGTTTAATATTTCTCTGCCTCCACACAATAGTAATAAGTATACACAGAGTGGCCACCCTCTTTAAAGGGGTTGTCTAGTTTAAGTAAGAAACCAGTCAATGCTAGGGAAGAGTCTGCAATAAAGAATAGAGCAGTACTTACCTATCAGATCCAGTGCCACCACTCCAGTTCTCTGGACCAGGCTGTGTTTTCCCAGCTGCAGTGAAGACATCACCTCGACAAAACATGGCTGTCTCTTTGGTGTACCACTGAGGCTTTAACAGTCAGTTTTTTGTTGACATGATGTCATCACTGCAGCTGGGTAAATGGAGCCTGGCCAAGGGAACCGGAGTGGTGGCACTGGATCTGCTAGGTGAGTACTGCTCTATTCTCCAGCGTTTACTGGTTCCTTACTAAAACTGGGTTGGTCTTAGGAGGTAATGTACTAACATGCGACTTCATGCTCTCACTTTTTGGGGGTGTCTGTCATGGGTTGCTCTTGTTTTGTTTTGTTTTTGACAAATTTTCAAAATGTCATATGCCATTTGTTAAATTTGTTACATAAACTTTTCACTCTAAAATCTTTTCATATTTATCTAGTCCTTTGGCGGCGTTAGCTTTTACGCCACCAAGGGACTGGAGTGACCTTTTTCAAAACTATTTGCAAAAAAGTTGCAATGATAAATCTGGCTACAAATGCAGCCCCAACAACGAAGCATCTGTCCCTCACTTAGTAAATGTAAACTGCCGGTTATGGTGTAAACCAAACTAAAATGGCGCAAATACCTAATATATTTGGCGCAAATACCTACTCCACCAACAGCTTAGGCTCTACTCCAGCACACTTAGGCTGGGTTCACATATGACTTCAGTCTTTGCTGCATTATCACAAACCAATACTGTGACAACACGCAAGTATTACATGCACTTTTTGCCACGGAAAAGCCAGTGGACATCACCCTCTCCATTGCAAAGGCTAAAATCCAGAGGGCCGAGCCGCAGCATAAATTGGCACACTGGAGATTTCGAATCCGCACCGCCGGTCAATTTACTCTGCAGTTTTTGTACACAGGGTGTGGATGACAATTCCGAAATTCTCATCCACTTTGATGGTACTGTACAACGTGTGCATTTGCCTCACAAAAATCTGCAATGGCAAAGCTGCAGCTATTCAGTTACGTGTGACCCCGGCCTTACATTCCTGCTCACCCCTCATTTCAGGTCAGAATAAAAAGTTCTGAACACTGGATGATATGTTTTGCAGATGAGGAAAATAAACTAATGGGGTCATTATCAAAATGGTGTAAAAGTAGAACTGGCTTAGTAGCCCATAGCAACCAATCAGATTCCACCTTTCATTCTTGACAGCTCCTTTAAAAAAAAAAAGGTGGAATCTGATTGGTTGCTATGGGCTACTAAGCCAGTTCTACTTTACACCAGTTTGATAAATGACTTCCTTAGTATCTTTGGGGCATGGTTTCTCTATATCTTCTGTAAATTATCATATCCCCTCTCCACTGCCACAAATAGTGTTCTCTACCAATTTTAAAAGGAACCAGGCATCATGATCTACAGCAGGAGGAGCTGAGAAGATTGATATATAGATTTAAAGAAAGATTCAGTAAAACTTGTTTTTCATTTATTAAAATTCCTGTTCATTCTGGTCTTTGAAGTCCAGGAGGCGATCATATCAGTGATTGACACAGCGATAGAGGTTCGACCATCACCACCTCATCTCCCACTATGTAGCTATTATGAAACTACAACTCTCACTATGCCCTGATAACAGCTGCAGAATCACAGGCAGGAGACTACATGTTATGGGTCATTGAATGTGGACCCACTGTGCCAACTAACAAGTTTGGCATAGGGCTAACCCTGAGGGCATTATTCTGGTGCTTCACTAGCATTCACCCTTAAACCCCGCACACCGAAGTCCAGGGATCTGGATTTCGGTGTGTGACCTCCTGGGATAGTCCTGGTGCAGTTGGCAGCTGACCCACAAGCACCAGGAGCTCAGGCTAACAAAAACGCACCATAAACACACCAAAACTGCAGGTATAGTCTGAACAGTCACCAAGACTAGAATGCTGGTTCTTTGAGATCCAGGCAGCACACAGTAAGGGCTCATGCACACGACCGTGTCCCAGTTGCATGCTGCCATTTTCTTTTTCACTTCAATAGAAATCTCCTATCCTTGTCCGAATCTCTTGCGGCCCCATTTAAATGAATGGGCATCTGATCTGCAAAATATGCGGATTGGACGTGTGCCTGAGGCCTTAATGCAGACACAGGAAAAACTTGCTGGCGGAGGAGTGATGAGGCAAACACAAGGCAGGCAGGCTGGGGGACTTGACTTGAGCCAGGGAAGACAGACTGGGTTACCTTAAACACGAACTGAACTGAATTTGGACTTGAAAGTGCAGACGCACACAGGCAGGATAGCACACACTTGAAACATGGCAGGAATACAGGCTGCCTAAAGTTCAGGCACAGACCTTCTGGAAAGGATGGCTTAAATACTCAGGGACCCTCAGCCTATTGGCTGGGGAAGAATTTTGGAGCGCACGCACTGACCTTTTAAGAGGCCAAAGGGAGCATCAGACAGAAGCATGGAGGACGTTGATGACCAGGATGCTAGATGACATGGTAAGTGGCACGGCATCCACGCCCACAGAGAACAGCAGGAGGGCGGCAGCCACGGACCGCAGACCTAACACTACTACTGTTATTGTACGATATCTCATAATTAATTTTTAGTATTTCATGTTTTAACAATCCAAAAAGTACAAAATACTAGAGATAATTAATACTGAGCTGGAAACTGCTCGACATATCATGTCAGTGGGAGCACGGTTTTCCTGAATCAGGAACTTTTTCCTGTGCTCATTGTCGTCCCCTGAAGAATTTTGTACAGTATTGCAGTAGTTAGGCTACTTTCACATTAGCGTTTTTTGCGGATCCGCCATGGATCTGCAAAAACGCTTCTGTTACAATAATACAACCGCACGCATCTGTCATGAACGGATCCGGTTGTATTAATGTCTTCTTTAGCCATGACGGATCCGTCTTGAACACTATTGAAAGTCAATGGGGGACGGATCCGTTTTCTATTGTGTCAGAGAAAACTGATCCGTTCCCATTGACTTACATTGTGTGTCAGGACGGATCTATCTTGCTCCGCACCACATCGCGGACATCTGTCCACGATGGGGACGCAACCAAACGGAACGAATGCATTTTGGTGCATTCCGTTTCGTTCAGTTTAGTTTTGTCCCATTGACAATGAATGGGGACAAAACTGAAGCCTTTTCTTCCGCTATTGAGATCCTATGACGGATCTCAATAGCGGAATTTAAACCCTTATTGACCACCCATATGTCTTTTTACGGCGATCACTAAGGGGCCTTAGGCTGGGCCGCCGCTTTTTTATGGTGGCCCAGTCTAAACGCTGCAGCAGCAGGGAGCGGGGGGCCCGACTCTCACATGAGAGCCACGGCCCTGCTCTAACAGCCTGGAGCGGCAGGATCGCGGGGTGCCAATGTGTGTGAAGGCTGGCTAGGGCTCGTGTAGGCCCCAGACCAGCCTTTAGTAATTTCCAGCAGGCGCGCCTCTCTGGCGCAGCCTGTTGGTCAATGTCAGAATAGCACTGATATCAGAATGTTGTCTGTTATAGTCCCCTTGTGGGACTATTAAGTGGTAAAAAAGAAAATACGCTTTTCAATGAAAAAATAATAATAATAATAATAATCTTGCTCATATGTTTGATATGACAGAATTGGTAATTTATTCTTAGTTGCCACCGAAAAAACATAATAACAAGCGATCAAAAAGCGCCATTTACCCCGAAATGATACCAATGAAAAATAAAAGTCGTCCCGCAAAAATCAAGCCCTCACACAACTCCATAGAAAGAAAAATGAAAGTCTTGGGAAGCGGCAATGCAAAAACATTTTTTTCTTAAAAAAATAAAAGAAAAGGATTTTATTGAAAAAAAGGAGTAAAACGGAAAAAAACTAGATGTATTTGGTATCACTGTAATCATAATGACCCAGAGAATAAGAATATTATGTTATTTATACCGGAAAATTAACGCTATAAAATTTATAATGTAAAAACGTAGTGGCAGTATTGCTGTTTTTCCCATCTCGCTCCCAAAAAGAGTTAATAAAAGTTAATCAGAAAGTTATGTGTACCCCAAAATGGCGGTATTAAATACTACAACTTGTCCCGCAAAAATCAAGCTCTCATAAACCTATATAGACGGAAAAATAAAAAAGTTATAGCTTTTGGAACTCGACAATGAAAAAAAGGAAGAAAAACGTTTGGTCAGTAACAGGCTGGTCACTAAGGGGTTAAAACGCTAATGTGAAAGTAGCCTTACTTTTAAGAATTTACTTGGTTGACCATAATATAACAAGGGTTACCCTGACTCAGTAAATCATCTGAGAGCCCTGTCAAAACTGATATAAAGCCCAATATTTTTTAGTCCTATTTTATACCGACAGCACATGCAGCCCTACCGCTCATGGAAACAGGGGTCCTATCCAGCTGGAAGGAGGTGGCCATGCACTTGTGAAGTCTAAACCCGGGTACACACTTTGTTTTGTCGATGCAAGGAAAAAAAGGTACCAAAAACACACTGTAAAAAACACACAGTTTCTTATCGCGATTGCCAGAGTTTTATTATGCAATTTTTTTTTACGGGTGGAGCACATTTATTTAAAAGGGTTTTTCAGGATTTTTTTTAACTGATAACTTATCCTCTGGAGAGGTCATCAGTATCTGATTGGTGGGGGTCTGACACCCAGGACCCCCGCTGATCAGCTGTTCTGAGAAGGCAGTGGCGCTCCTGTGAGCACCGCTGCCTTCTCCCAGCTTACCAAGCAGAGCGCTGTACATTGTATAGTGGCTGTGCTTGGTATTGCAGCTCAGCCCCATTCACTTGAATGGGGCTGAGCTGGTCCTAGGCCACGTGACACATGAACGTGTCGTCACTTGGCTTAGAAAAAGCAGAGTGAAGGCCGCAGCATTCTCAAACTGCTGATCATGTGGGACCCCCACAATTAGATACCTATGACCTATTGTCACGGTACCGCCTATGACAGGGACTAGAAGATCGAGGATACTGGCTGTACGTGATTGACAGCCCCTTTGGTTTCACCTTTCTGTGTTGTTGCTGGGGATGACCACACCTCTTGTATCAGGTGTAGCTTAAATGGTCATTTCTTCTCCTCTATTTAGTCTGGCCTCACCCATCATGCTATGCAGTTGATAGCTCCTTGTTTGTGAAAGTCCTGGTGTTGGTTCTCTCTGAGTTCCTGCTCCTCCGCATACCTACTGGAAGTTAAGTTTATCTTCTTTGTTGTTTGTTGTTTTCCCTTATCTGCTGATATTAGGCCTGAGGGGGTCTCCTATTCTTTAATCTGGGAAGGAATAGGTCATCTGTGTCCTGACACTATCTGCAGGGCCTTGTTAGGTGAGATTGGGCTTAGGTTCCTGCGTATGAACATTCCTACCATCAAGATCTGTTCGTATTGATAGCAGTCAGGGCTTGGCGTAGGGACTCACTAGGTGTGACCATTTCCCTTTAACTAGGTTCCGGGCCTAATACCTTTTCCCTTTCTTTCTGTGTTCAGTGTGGAGTGTATTTACCACACTGCGCCGTGACACCTACCGTATACAGAGCATACGTAATCAGTTAGAAAATCTTGGAAAACCCCATTAACATGTTTTAAGTGTAAAAACACATGTGTAATTACCGCATTGCACATCTGTGGCAATTGTGGTAAAGGCAAGGTTTCCACGCCAAGGTCTCCACGCTCCCCAGCCTCAGGGAGTCCATGACCTGGCTGTCTACAAGTCCAATAGACTACATGGTTAGAATAGAATTTTTGGGTCTGGTGTACCTACAACAACTTTAAACCGGCTCTGCCCATGACTGTTGCAGTGGCTGCCGCTAAGAACCCCATAAAGGATGTATCTACGGCACACATTCTTTATCCTAGGATGATCTAAAATACTAAACTAAAAAATAAATACTGAAATGTCACCAGCGACTTTTCAACCTACTTCAACAATCAAGTTTATCCCATTTAGTGTCATTGATATATTAATTAGAGAGAGCACCGAAGGATGAAGATAAGACTGCTAACTCCACTATTATACACCCATGAGGTGGGAATGCTCTTTCTCATGGCACCCAGAAATTTTTGGCCAAGCATGTTCCCCTATACACAGCCAATTTTTATTCTACAGGTGCAAATAATAAATTAGATCCCATGAGTAACATTGCTACTGATGAGACACAAAGAAGCAGCAGAATTGTTACATTTTTCGCACAAACATATTGTTTTTCGTTACTTAATTGCAAGCCCCTGTTGAGCCAAGTTGGCCACTGTGATTGATAAGTGCATTCATTTACATCGGTAATGAAGAGGTAGTTTACTCTGCGACATCATTACAGATGCTATCTGTTTGTATCGGGGAACATGGCTTTGGCGCATTGATAGAATCCCTGATTTCCTTTACATCAGAAACACTATTACTACAGTGTGATCCATCACCGGTCGTGTGAGCGCTGGCAGATGCAAGTGCTTTTGTCTCATTGATTTCTGGGGGGCTGGATAATGGAGATAGCAGAGACGACTCTTTTGATGGCCTTCTGGGGAGAAGAGATATTGCATAATCTGCAATTATACCGGCAAGATCTAGTTTACACGCCTGGTCAAATTCAGTAAAACCAACATTTGCATTAGCCTCACAAACCAGGAACGATCCATTATCCTTCAAGAGAAGATCGATGCCGCATATGTCCATCCCCAGGATGTCTGACACTTGCATAGCTAATAGTTTGCCTTGTTCGCTAAGAGGAAAGACCGTGCCCACGCCACCTGTAACGTAAAAAGAAGGCAGGTCAAATAATATTTTAGAGGGTACGATAAAACAATCCCAGGTCTGTTTTTTCTTTTCATATAGTTATGTCCTAAGTTGCAGGCACATTCGTTTCTTCATAGACCCATGCAAGAGGAGAAGCTAGCTACATCCACCCTCGCTAGAGTAGTCGAGGCTGGTGCTTAATTTAGTGCAACTGCCCTCTCATTTTACTTTGCAAAGTAGATATTTTAAAGGGGTTTCCTGAAGGTTCAATATTGATAGTCTATCCTCAGGATAGGTCATCAATATCTAATCGGAGGTGTTAGACACCCAGCACCCCCGCCGATCAGCTGTTTGATCTGATCTGATCACGGGAGTCAGACCCCACCGATCAGATATCAATGACGTACAAGCTAACAATACTGGACTCCCAGAAAATCCCTTTAACACTATTAAATTCTTTCTGGTGACTAACCTCCTATATTCCCCAAGAAACTGGATTACTGTCTGTGTTCTAAGAGCTGTATTACACAGCCAGATTCTACAGGCGATTGTCGGGAAGGAAGTGTTCCTTCTCAGCAATCACCTGCTCGCTAGTGGAGGAGACCTCTGCTATTACATACACCGATCTCCTCCACCGCATGGGGAGGATTGATGGCTATGCCATCGCTCGAACCCATGCTGTCTAGTTATTTGCCGGCAGCAGATCCTGATTAGACAGAGCGATCTGCTGCCGGCAAATCGTGATCTTTGAAAAATCATGATTGCCCGTGTTTGCTCCTTCATCATGTCATTACCGGCAGTATTAGACTGACAGATGATGGCTAACGCGTGTTACTATGAACGCTTATTAGCAATCATCTGGCAGAAAATCTGCCTGTGTAATACAGCCTTTACAGGCAAGGCCTCCCCAGTTACTAGTCAGTTACTTCTCCATACTAGCTTACAGACACAGATCATATTTCATATATACAAAAATCCAGAATACCCCTTTAATTTTTGGGGATTTAAAAAAAATTTAAAAAATAAAATAAAAAGCAGGTTAGCAGCAGTTAAGACATGTCATTCCTCAATATTAAGCCTTATTCGGGACATTTACTAATCTGAAATACGCCTAAATTGCGCTGCTATCTGCCTCTTTGCCCCGCTCACGGCAGGTCTAAAATTGTGTTTGTGGCGTGGGCGAGAAAGGGGGCAGGGCCATCTGATTTACAATTTTCTACGCCTGTTTTACGTGTAGAAAATGGTCTAAATGTAAGACAGCTGGGAAACGTTATTACATTTAGAACTGGTGCTGGATGCGTCGAAGTTATGGAGAGGCCGGCGCCTCTTTATAACTTCGGTCTGGACTTAGAAAGTGCGTATCAACCGATATCCCCACTCGGCTCTTAATCACATTCAGTTTAAAAAAAAAAACGCACCAAAACCACGTTTTTCTTTTATAATTGCTTTTCTATCCAAAATCGATATAGACATCCACCAACATGCCTATTGGATCCCCGAAGTAACCCAAAGGACACATACTGGACTTTATATAATGTATGGACATTTTCTACTTTGTAATATGCGCTTGTAAAAAGTGTTGGTGGATGTCTGTCTATATCGATTTTGGATATAGAAGCAATGATAAAAGAAACATGTGCTTCTGGTGCGTTTTTTTTTTTAACTGACTAGTGACCAGGATTGGAGGCTGAGCCTCCACAAACATAGGATATAGGGGCTCATGCACACGACCGTTGCCTTTTTTGCAGTCTGCAAGTTGCGAATCCACAAACCACAGATACCAGCCGTCTGCATTCCACACTTTGCGCAATGGAATGGCTGGCCCCTAATAAAACAGTCCTATCCTTGTCATCCTATCTTTGTCCGTAATGCGGACAATAAATAGAACATGTTCTATTTTTTTTTTGCGGAATGGCCACGCGGACACGGAATGCACAGTCATTTTAAGTTGTTTTTTTTTTTTTGCGGAAAACGGAACCGACATGGGAACAAAATACGTTTGTTTGCATGAGCCCTAAGGGACATATTTGAATCTGTTCTTTCTTTAGAGCCACACCTGGTTCTGGCTCAAAATCAATGATTGAAATCACTGACCAAACACTGACACTGTGCCACCAATTCGTTTGTGGCACAGTGTGCGCCCCCCCCCCCCTCCCTCCCTCTATTGTAATAAATCGTTGGTGGCACAGTGTGCGCCCCCCCCCCCTTCCTCCCTCTATTGTAATAAATCGTTGGTGGCACAGTGTGCGCCCTCCCATCTCCCCCCCCCCCCCCCCATCATTGGTGGCAGCGGAGTTCCGATCGGAGTCCCAGTTTAATCGCTGGGGCTCCGATCGGTAACCATGGCAACCAGGACGCTACTACAGTCCTCGTTGCCATGGTTACTTAGCAATAGTACAATAGTAGAAGATTCATACTTACCTGCTGCTGCGATGTTTGTGTCCGGCCGGGAGCTCCACCTACTGGTAAGTGACAGCCTCAGGTCTGTGCGGCGCATTGCTAAATGAACCGTCACTTACCAGTAGGAGGAGCTCCCGGCCGGACACAGACATCGCAGGTCCCAGGTAAGTATGAATCTTTTACTATTGTACTATTGCTAGTAACCCGCTGCCACCAATGATCGGTGGGGGGGGAGATGGGAGGCCGCACACTGGCCACCAATGTTGTTAATGCTATAGAGGGAGGGGGGCCAATGGGGGGCGCACACTGTGCCACCAACGAATTATTACAATAGAGGGAGGAAGGGGGGGCGCACACTGTGCCACCAACGATTTATTACAATAGAGGAAGGGGGGGGGGGCCGCACTGGCCACCAATGATATTCAAACTGGGGAGGGGGGGGGGTCTGCCCCCTGCTGCCTGGCAGCCCTGATCTCTTACAGGGGGATATGATAGTACAATTAACCCCTTCAGGTGCGGCACCTGAGGGGTTAATTGTGCTGATCACGGCCCCCTGTAAGAGATCGGATGCTGCTAGGCAGCAGGGGGCAGTCATGTACACAGTTTGTAGTATATTCTAACTAGAAGCGTCCCCATCACCATGGGAACGCCTCTGTGTTAGAATATACTGTCGGAAATGAGGTTTCACGATCTAACTCATATCCGACAGTATATTCTAACATAGAGGCGTTCCCATGGTGATGGGGACGCTTCAAGTTAAAATATACCATCGGATTGGAGAAAACTCCGATCCGATGGTATAAAAGGGACTCCGGACTTTACATTGAAAGTCAATGGGGACGGATCCGTTTGAAATGGCACCATATTGTGTCAACGTCAAACGGATCCGTCCCCATTGACTTGCATTGTAATTCAGGATGGATCCGTTTGGCTCCGCACGGTCAGGCGGACACCAAAACGACTTTTTTTTCATGTCCGTGGATCCTCCAAAAATCAAGGAAGACCCACGGATGAAAAAACGGTCACGGATCACGGACCTACGGACCCCGTTTTTGCGGACCGTGAAAAAAAACGTTCGTGTGCATGAGGCCTAAGGGTTATACTCCACAAATGTCCAAAAACACTTACCCAGGCAGCAATTACTCTGCATCCTGCCATCAGTGGAACATCTCAACATGGATCCAACAACGCGTCCACCAACGATCACCACACGGATATCTTTCCCATGAGACTCTGTCACGTACTTCTGAAACAGGTAGGGAGTATCATGCCGCACTAGATGAGATATGTCCAACAAATGGTGTTTATCCCGAGCAAGAAATACAGCTTTTCCTGGAGAACAGACAAAAGCAATGTAATAATGTTAACTGGCTGCCAGCTGGAAAGCCACCTTAGCAGTGATCTGTTCCCTTAGATCTTGGACTATACATTTCATATAACGTTACCCTGTGCTTATTGTGCCCCACCATTCAAATTTTTTATGAGCTGTCTACATTGATGGTTGACGGGAAGTGGCATCCGGTCTAAGCACACTTCTGCCTCAGTGAACTGGTGTCACTTTTAAGTCCATTCAGGTACTTTATTGTCAAAAATATGGACCCATGCTAGTTATGTGTCATGTGTTCTCTATATCAAACCGATTCTAGGTTTTTGACATTTCCTGCTTTTTACAACAGAAAGCGTTGAATTAAGATTGTATCTTCTTTTACTCAACATGCGGTTACTCATAAGTACTGAAAGAGCCGACAGCTCATGACTCACTTACATGGTGTATTCTACACTACATATTGACTGAATATGATTCACAATTGCCTTTTTTGTTTTATTGCACCCGGCAGGCCACTTGTTATCGCGGCGGCATGTGTTCTCCACTAAGGACATCTTTCTAGAGCCATATCTTGGCTTCCCTTCATGTGGGGCAAAGATTCTGTTCACCGTCATAAGCCTGGGATGTCAGTAGGAGCTATGTAATGTAAATGCGATAGACAACTGGCTTGGAAAGGCCATAAAGTACACCCGATATAATATAACTTCCAGCTGAACACTCCTTAGCTATTTCACTGCCTGACCCTTCCGATGGCGACTTATGTCAAGCAAACCCTGACATCTACAGTCGGAGGAAAGTAGGGCATCTCCATACACATTAGCTGGCTGGCTCATCCTGCTGAAATCAATTGGTTCAATCAGCAGTTATCTGATGCATATGGACACCTTAAGAGCCGTCAGCAGATGAGGTGCTGGCTTATTTACTATCTGAGTCATGTCTCAAGGCCTGTTTAAATGGTTGAACATTGACTTATAGGATAGCTACCTTACATCTGGTGGCATCAAAGGCAGAGCTTGGTAAGAGCTCATATTCATCCCTTTCTTCCCAGAATTCCAGAGAAGCATGAATGGTCTATTAGTCTCCTCACACCAATTAAGGCGTTCTCTCCCCAAGGAGAGATAGTATCCCCCAAGTGGGCACCTTCTGCTGGGCCCTGATTTGGAGGCTGAAGTGAGACATACACATTACATATAAGATGAAAAAAACAAAACAAAAAAAAAAAAACTAACTTTTACTACTACTTTTTAAAATACTACCAACCTTACCATACCAGGATGCCATTATCATCATGCTATTATCTTCAATGATGCTATGACCTTTGTATTATTTACCTATGGTCCCCTGATGAACCAGCTCTACTTACACTGGGGAAACGCATTGGGACAAGCATCTGATTCACCTGCAGGGTCACAGTAGGTGACAGCAAGGGCTTAGCCACCAAGAAGTGGGGTCGCCCCTTTCGGGGTGGGTGCTCAACTTGTAGGCAGGGGTAGCCTTAGGGCTATATTAGGGCTAAATTCTCTCCCCCCTTCCTGTCCCGACCTCACTCCTCGTACGCTTAACATCTACGCCTACTGTCTCCAAACTGTAAGTGATTGAATTTTTTTCCATTTTTGGACTACAATATCAAGGATACATCCAAAGTAAGACTCTGCATTCTAAAAAAATTGGCATAGTAGGTTATCGTGATTTTCTACAATTTGTGGGGCAATATTTTAAAATGTAGTAGTAAAAGTTATGTTTTATATGAAGGGTCATTTTTCTCTCTGTGATATTTTGTTTATGTACCTTTCGACCTCATAAATTTTTGTCAGCTATAGCCTTACATATAAGATGACCCAAAGGCAGATGTCAGAAGAAAGATTTCAACATACCCAATCTCTTTGTTCAGGTAGTGCCTCTGAAAGCTGCTTATTTCTCCCTTACCATTCTAATAAACATGCATGCTCAGCCAAGCCGAGCATGCATGCTTATAGTGGAGTTGGGAGCACTGACCGACTTTATGTTTTTCTCCACTATGAGCCAACTTTTAAAGGGATTGTCCAGCCTTTTATAAGTAATGGCCTATTCTCACCGACCAACTCATCAGGTAGTGATGGTATCACGGTGGGGAGTGGGGGAAACCCCCCACCATACAATGTAGGGAATTTAGGAAAGCAACTAGGCCTGGATGCTGGGATCAGGGAGCAGGTCACCTCCTATAGCGTCCCTAATCCTCGCCCTGACCTCCTAACCGCATGAGTGAAACCAGATGGTAGGAGGGCTAATGCACCGGAACCTCGGACCCTAACTGGCCTTGATGGCCTAGGTGCAAGGAGAGGCCAGCACACCAAGCAGAGGACAAACTCGACATGTAAGTGTCCTGTGGCAGAATGACAACAGACCACAGGACCACAACGTCACTTGCCTGCCCACAAAAACTAAAAGGAACGAGTCGTCTGCACCACAACCACTGGATCCTGTGAAAAGCACTGAAGCCCAAACAACCAAATCTGGACTCAGTACCAACACCAAACACAGGAGCAGTGGTAACTGCATGGACCACCATGCTGCAAGATGCTTGGTGGACCCAGACAACACTGCTTAACTGAGTCATAGTTCCCCCTCCGAGGAACCCTAGGGACCCCCTTCCGGAGGTACAGGCAAATAGGGAAAATGTCAAACAACCATGCTGGACTACAAACACCAAATAGACCAGACATGAAACACCAAATGACATACAACAAGCACCCAGTACATCACACACCATACTCAAAACAACAAGTGAGGATAGGTAAAGGGATAGAAACAAAGGGAAGACAAGGTGATGACATCGCAGATGACATTGATGTCAAACTAAGATGGCCCTCAGATAGCTTCCAAGAAAGGAGCAAGCTCCTTCTCATACAAAGGCAGATATAACAATGATCTCAGTCTCACAGCAACAGTATACTAAGAAATCTGAGACCACACCCAGCTCCACCTTGCTCACACCTTAACCCTGTGCACACCAGAAAGGAAGGGCAACAGCCTTAAAGGGAAAGCACACATGCATGCAATACAACAACACGATGCCACCGGCAACCAGCATGCGCAGAGAAAGTGTCACGGCAAACTACCTCCAAGCCGTGACAGATGGCCTATTTCTGTACAGGTATCTTTTCAGTAGCCATCACATTATCACAGGCAGGACTACAATGACAGCTATCACCTCTGTACAGATAACACAGGATCCACCATTCACAATAGGTGATATCGCAGCTTAGGGTACTTTCACACTTGCGTTAAACTTTTCCGGTATTGAGTTCCGTCCTAGGGGCTCAATACTATAAAAAAACAGTTTATCCTAATGCATTCTGAATGGAAAGCATTCCGTTCAGGATGCATCAGGATGTCTTCAGTTCAGTCACTGTACGGTTTTTGGACGGAAAAAATACCACAGCATGCTGCGGTATTTTCTCTGTTCAAAATTCCGGAACACTTGCCGGAATGCCGGATACAGAATTATTTTCCATTGAAATGCATTAATGCCGGATCCGGCTCCAAGTGTTCCAGAAAAACGGATCCGGTTTTGTGGTCTGCGCATGCGTGGACCTTTAAAAATGTGAAAAAGATAATTACGAGATCCGTTTTTCCGGATGACAACCGGAGAGACGGATCCGGTATTGCAATGCATTTGTGAGACAGATCCGCATCCAGATCCGTCTACAAATGGTATCCATTTGCATACAGTTGCCGGATCCAACAACGCAAGTGTGAAAATACCCTTATCTGCTCCCTCCTGACCTCTGTACAGATCACAGAGCATGCCTAGAAAACTCTCCCATAGAAGTCAATGATTCAGCCCTCTAGCCATTGTGTCTATGATCCATGTAGCTCCTCTCAAAAGTCAGGAATTCTTAACATATTTTAGGCCTAGTGACCAGTGCGAAAACTTATGACAGCCCTTATGATTTTTTTTAAACATAGATAGTGACATGGAAATTTAAAGCAACATTTACCAAAAGCACTAAAAATATGCTTAACAGAAAAACGTGATGTAAAGTATAGGTCTTTTTCTGGTGCCTGGGACCTAGAAGCCAGAGGTAGACATGCCATTGGTACAGCCTGTACAAGGGGGCCCATACCGCTATTAAAAAAAAAGGCAATAAGTTACCCTTGGCTCAAAATTACTGAGAGATTCTGATTGATTAGAGGAAGGACAGATTACAGAGTCATGGTTAGGTAGAAGGAGCACCATGATGAGCCCCTAATTCTTGAAAAATTAAGCGTTAAATATCGAGGGGCCCACATGCTATTTTTGCACAGGGGCCGTCTATTGTCCGCCTCTGCCAGGAGCTTTTGGTTCTGCATAGTCATACATGCCATCCCTATTGGCATGGCTAGCCTATGTCATACAGCCATAATACACAAAGTGCATGAAGCCTTAGTATGCATGCATTCTTTGCTGAAAGTGACATTCTAGATTACTGGATTCGAGATTAAAGGGATTCTCAGAGCCTGGGCACCCCATTTCATATGCCAGGCAGGGTTCAGGGGTTAAAAACAACAAAAGAGTCTCCTGTCACCAGGGGCGTTGCTAGGTTAAAACATTAGGGGCCTGGGCCCCTGATGTTTTGTCCCAAGCCCCGAAGGTCCTGCCTGCCAGCTAGATACAACTGTATTGCAGAGGATGGCAATACAATTGAATCTTATGAAGTTGAAGAGCTGAAGGACCTGTGTTGACATCGCAGGTCATGTGACCAGTAAAACAGGCAGTGGTTGAAAAGGACTTGCGATGATGTTGCAACGGGCGGCCTCCCCCTAGGGCCCTCTATATATAAATAAAGTAGGAATGCCGAGTGGTATAGTGCGGCCTAAAATGTCTCTTATTGTGTGACACGGTGCTCCTACCTGGATACCGCTGAACCCCAGGCTTTGGCTCCGAAGCAATAAATAGGGAGAATAATTGAGGGATAAAAGAATAACTGGAGTCCAGACCTTAAGATGAAGTTCATTGGCAGCTTTACTTTGCATAAACGTTCTCCAAAACAGTTTACAGGCTTTGTCTTGGTTCCAGCAGGCTTTAGCATGAAACTGGCAGGCAAACTCAACTTTGCTATATCTGTTTCTCTCTGACTCTGCTGTACTGACAGGCTGGCTGTATAACTCAGCTTCTTCTGTATGCTGCACTTCTTCTGTTTGTAGTCTGACTCTAGGTTATGTAGCGGTCAGGGGAGGAAAAGACTGCAGGGCAGGATTCAAATACAGTACAGCAGACAAGGAGGCTGAAGCAGATATTGGCTTTATTAAAGGTCAAAATATAACGGCCGGAAAATCAGATTAACAGTATTGTGCCGATGCACCAGAGGCGCAATCGTCAAATGACAGAAACAGTGTAAACAGGTTTACATAAATTTACAGGAAAAATAACTGAACTTTGCATCTAAACAAAATGCGCTCTAAACAGCAAACACATAAAAAATGCAAGCTACTCTCCTCTAATATTTTCCTGTCTGTCCCTGCTAAACAGGGCACGTTTCTAAAACACACTGACTAAGTCTCCTGCTCTATGTCTTACCACAGATAAGCACCGGTGCACACTCACATTTCTGCAGGTACCTGCTTGTCTTGGTCTGGCACGTGAAGGCAGGTGCAGTCTGGCTCCTTATCCGGTTGCTTGCTTGTCCCAGCGCAGTCTTTACCTCTCTCTCTCATACTGCAGGTGCAGGCATCCACATAGTTCAGCTCTGACAGGAGTAACCTGTCCTGTCACAGATCTCTGAATTGAACACTTTGCTCCTCTGGAACACACTTTGCAGTCTCTGATGATCTGTCCCACAGCAGCCAGGAAAAATCACTTTATAGTCCCTCATATCTGTCCCACAACAGCAGGCTCTCTCTGTACACCTCAGCAAGCACGCCACACTCAAGATCTCCAAGCCCAGGAACTTGAACTCCTCCTACATCCTCTGGAACAACAGCTTCATTTCTTTCTTTAAGGCACAGTGGCCTCTTATGGCCGGAAGAAGGCATAACAGTCTGTGTGAAATATTATCACTGGAGATGCATTTATTAATTCTAGAGGATGACCCTTACATGCCTCCCCACTTAAAGGTGGCCATCCTCGTCCTTGCTATATAGTCCATGAGAAAGGAATGGTTAATACAACTTCTAAACGGCAGTACAAAATTGTCCACAATACATACAGGTGGACCAAATGAACTCATCGGCAGCGTACCTGTTTGGTGGAACCCCTGCAGTAAGCCTACTGGATCTCCGGAGGTCTTGACTATCTGTTAAGACTAGACTCTCCCCACTGGGAGCTGCCAACCTAGAGTTATCCACTCAGTAGGAGATTCAGGTGTGGTCGAGGGTTCCTCCTCATTGCGAGCCGGTACTGGTTCTGTGGCAGGAGCTTCATTACCTGTGACCTGGGAACTTTCCTCAGTGTGAGGAACGGCCCACCAGTCTTCACTATCGTTTTCATTGGGGATAATAAAGTCTGAGGACGGGACAGAAGGAGGTGTCCTCTGAGCAGGTGTGGGATCTTCAGAATGGCATGGCCGTAGCATATTCCTATGAAGAGTCCTTGAGTCTAACTCCTCATTTTCAACCCGTACTTCGTAGACCAGACCATTGGGGTACACTCTCTTGATCACTTCGTATGGCTGTACTTCCCAACGCTCGCTTAACTTGCCTCTGGGAAGTTTCTCTCGCACCAGTACCGGGTCCCCAGGCTGCAACGGAACCTCCTGGATTGGAGGACGGTCAGTATGTGTTCTCTCTTGCAACCGATGACCGGCAGATGGTCTGGAGCCACTGACGGTGTTCTTTCACCCATGAGGTGGTCGAACGTTCTACTAGGTTCTCTGGTTGTTCTAGGTTCAATTCAATGATTTCCCGACCAGCTCTTCCGAACAGTAACATGTATGGGGTGTAGCCGGTGGTGGTGTGGACCCGATTATTGTAAGCCCAGACCAATTCAGGCAGATAGTTAGGCCAGTGTGTCTTCTTGTCTTCTTCTAGCGCCTTCAGCATTTGAAGCAATGTCCGGTTAAAGTGCTCGCAGGCCCCATTCCCTTTGGGATGTTGTGGGGTTGTCCTGGATTTTTCAATGCCATACAGTCGGTGTAGCTCCTCCATCACTTTCCCTTGAAAACACGCTCCTTGATCTGAGTGAATCCGCTTCGGACACCCGTAGACCCGGATGAAGTCCTGACAGACAGCCCGAGCTGCGGGCTCAGCCGTCTGGTCCCGAGTTGGGGTGACCACTGCAAACTTGGAGAAGTGGTCAATCATGACCAGGCAGTACTGTAGGCCTCTGGCTGATTGTCCCACGAGGAGATCTATCATTAATACTTCCAGCGGTTCTTTGATCTGTATGGCTTTAAGTGAGTTCACACATTCAACACTGTCGACAAACTTCCTCAACCGTGGCCTCCAGTCGCGGACAATATACATAACGCTGCAGCCCCTGGTAGGTCTTGACTGGCCCGAAGTGACCTCCAAATTCATGGGCTTGTTTGGCTATCTCCCGTGCCACGCTTCTGGGAATTACTACTTGCCACTTTGCCTCTAGGTCAGCAGGCTGCTGCCACTTGCGGTACAAAACAGCTCCATGAACTTCCAGTCGGTCCCATTAATGTCAAATGGACTTCATCTCAGCATCTAGGTCAGTCCTTTCTTCTCTGTCGGGTTTCCTTTGCTGGGTTATCCAGCCTTTCATCTGCCGCAGTCCAACATCTTTATCTTGTATTCAGCCCCATTCTTCATTAGTTCTGCCTAATACCTTGGATAGGGCACGGACCTCCCCACTTGTCTGCGCCGCGACTGCTGGGGGTGTGAACTTTCTTTTTGTTCATTGAGATACCCTACCGGAGTTTCAAAAGTAATCCTCGACAGACCATCGGCATTAGTGTTCTCCGTAGCGGAACGGTAGCGAATCGAGAAATCATACTTTGCAAGGCGAGCTGCCCAATGTTGCTCCAGGGCTCCCAGCTTGGCAGTGTCCAGATGAGCCAGGAGGTTGTTGTCAGTCAAAGATCTTAGCCCCTGTCAGATATCCCGCAAATTTCTCAGTCATGGCACATACCAGGGCAAGGAGTTGCAGCCAAAAGGGACTGTAGTGGGGGTTTCGCTCCGTATCCCGCAGGGACCTACTGCATAGGCGATAACTCTTTCGTGTCCATCGTGTACGTGCGACAGGACTGCCCTGAGTCCGTAGAGGCTGCCATCAGTAGACAAAAGGAATGGTTTGTCGAAGTCAGCATAAGTCAAGATGGGGGCCGATGTCAGGGCTTCTTTCAGGGTCTGGAAGGCCTCCTCCTGCTCCTGTTCCCAGAGAATTCTTTAGCTGTTGGGTCCTCCAGCCGTTCCCCTCAACAACTCATTCAGAGGGCCCGCTATCTTTGCGTAGTCTTTGATGAACCACCGATAATACCCAGTCAGTCCAAGGAAGGCCTTCAACTCCCGCAGCATTCTAGGCACTAGCCATTGTCGTATTGCAGCCACTTTGTCTTGGGATGGCAGCACTCCATCCAGGGACACCGTATGGCCCAAGTACTCGATCTCCCTCTTGAAGAGATAACACTTCTTTGTCTTTACCTTCAGGCCATGGGCTCGCAGTTGCTCGAGTACCTTCCCTACTCGATTCAGGTGTTCTTAAAAAGTAGCGGAGTACACAATGATATCGTCCAGGTATATCAGGGTGGCTTCAAAATTCAGGTCTCCCAGACATCTCTCCATCAGCCACTGGAAGGTGCCAGGAGCATTAGACAGCCCGAATGGCATCCCATTGAATTCAAATAGTCCCATAGGGAATATGAATGCTGTCTTCGCCTTTTCCCGCTCTTCCACCGGTACCTGCCAGTTCCTGCTTGCTATATCCAAGGTGGAGAAGTTTTTTGCCCGTCTTAGAGCTGTCAGAGACTCCTCAATACGAGGCAGGGGGTATGATTCTCACATGGTACACGCATTCAACCGCCGGCAATCCACACAAAATCGAATAGTGCCGTCCTTCTTCTTGACAAGCACCACTGGGGCTGCCCAAGGACTCTGGCTACCCCACACCACTTCGGAATCTATCATCTGTTTCAACAATGTCTTCACTTCTTGGTACAACTTAGGCGGAATCTGCCAATAGCTCTCCCAAATTGGAGGAGTATCCCCCGTCGGTATCTCATGCGTGATAGCATCTGTGCAGCCAAAGTCATCGGCATGGCGGGCAAACGCCGTCTGGTTCTCCCACAGCATGGTTTCAACTGCTCGCAAGCAGACCGAACTAAAAGTCTTTACATCTTTACATCGATCTCCATTTGGTCAAAGATGGTTCTCCCATTTCATTCTGGGGTTCCGCACGTCTTCCAAACAGCGTCACCTACCAGAGCGAGAGTCACTTCTATCCGACTCAGTACTTCTCCCCGATGTAGGTACACACGAGCCAGTTCCACTCCTGGCGTCAAGGAGACTTCTAGATGTCCCATATTCACAGCTTTTATGGGTACTCGTCCATTCTGGACCACCACCAGTGTCCGGGCCGCCAAGGCATCCAGGCCTAGCTTCCCTAGGCCCACCGGTTCAATGATAACCTCAATACCTTCAAGTTTGCGGAAGGTTCCCACGGGCAGTGTCAGTACAGTCTCCCGGCCAGGGGGGAGGGTGAGGGTAGCCCTTCCCGTCACTCGGATAGTACCCACGGGCTGATGTGCTGGGACACTCTTCTATGTCCCACATAATCGGATCAACCGTTCAAGGGCTTTCTGGGTGGGTTTGTGTGGAGTGGCTTGTTTTCAATAACTCAGTCCCCATTTAGTGAACATGATCTGATCCAATTCTCGCAGAATATTCATGCCCATTATCACCGTTACATCCTCTTTGAACATCTCGGGGACCAGCAGGATACCTTTTCTCCCCACTTCTTGCCCACCTATCCGTACATTTATCCACATGACCCCCGTGACAGGTATCTGTTGTTGATTAGCCGCTGTAACCCGGACCAATGTCTCTCGCTCTGGCTTGGCCAGCGCTTGAAAGTAACGGTTGAAGAATGACTCAGGCATAGTCGTCACCTGTGATCCGGTATCCACTAAGCAGACAACAGGGACACCTTGAAATTCAGCTCGTATGGTGGGACACCCTGCAACCAGGTGTTCGGAGCCATGCTGGGTAACTTGGCTCTCCACTTTCCCCACAGTACGCCCTACTACTGCCGGAAGTTTAACGGTAGTTCTGGGTGTCCAGCCGGATCACTCCAACACTCTCTGGCAAAGTGTCCATAATTTTCATACCACCAACACTGTGCCTCTTGACGGCCTTCTCTTTTCTTGCGTGCGGGGGGTGCCCTTAGGACTTGACTGACTGGCATCAGTGGAGAATATTAAGAAACATGGTGAGAAGGTAAATTAGGGTGAGGATATTCTGGTGTAGGAACCCACGGGGTCGCCTGAAAGGTTTGTTGTCGTGCCGGATAGGGAGCCTCAGGGGTATAACACGACCCCATCTATTTTTCCAGGTGCGTCAACTTTTCGTGCATAGCACTCAGGGAGCTCTGCAAGCCTTGTACCGCCCTGACCAGGACCTCTTCATTCTTTGTAACCACCAGGCGTGTGACGGTCTGGGTTCGTATCAATCCGGAGGTATAACTTTCTTCTTTGCTTCGTGCCACAGCCTCTGTCAATATTTGTCTAAAGGTTATTGTAGGGTCCACCCTGACTCATTCCCGCAGGGCCTGTTTCAGGGGATGCTGTAGAGCCCTAGAATTAATTTTTCCCGCAGTATCCGGTCCACAGGTCCCAGGCCGGCTACTCCATCTGCCTCTTTATTCTTTACCTCGGCCAATACTTCCTGTAGCACCGTCGCATATTGTGAGACCCCTTCATCTTCCCGCTGAATCCGGTAAAATGTAGTTCTGAGCTGACACACATTAACATCATGCATTTTGCCTTCAGCGGCCTCCATCTCTGTGACTGTACCCTGCTCGCAGCGCCACTTGTAGCGGTCAGGGGAGGAAAAGACCGCAGGGCAGGATTCAAATACAGTACAGCAGACAAGGAGGCTGAAGCAGATAACGGCTTTATTAAAGGGCAAAATATAACGGCCGGAAAATCGGATTAACAGTATTGTGCCGATGCACCAGAAGTGCAATCGACAAATGACAGAAACAGTGTAAACAGGTTTACATAAATTTACAGGAAGGATAACTGAACTTTGCATCCAAACAAAATGCGCTCTAAACAGCAAACACATAAAAAATGCAAGCTACTCCCTGTCTGTCCCTGCTAACCAGAGCACGTAGTCTCCTTCTCTATGTCCTACCACAGATAAGTACCGGTGCACGCTCACAGTTCTGCTTGCCTTGGTCTGGCACGTGAAGGCAGGTGCAGTCTTGCTCCTGATCCGGTCGCTTGCTTGTCCCAGCGTGGTGCATCCATATAGCTCAGCTCTGACAAGAGTAACCCGTCCTGTCACAGATCTCTGAATTGAACACTTTGCTCCTCTGGAACACACTCAGTTGATCTGTTGATCTGTCCCACAGCAGCCAGAAAAAATCACTTTATAGTCCCTGTAGCTCTGTCAAGTGGTACTGTCACAGTCGTTACCTCTGACTGTGACCTTCCGTCCTTGCTCGTTCGGTGCTCCTCGCTGAAGTTTCGTTCCTGTGTTATTTGTGGTTCTTTATGGGTTAACTCCCCTGTGTGCCTATTTGGAGTTAATCCTCTGTCTGCTCCATGGGTGTGGCTTCTCTGCTGCACCCATGGAACTTGTATATAAGGCTGAGGTTTCCTCAGTTCTGGGTCAGCTCTCCTGGTGTGTGTTGTCTTGTCCTGCTCCTTGTTTGTACTCACTCTCCCATGCTGCTGACCCATGGGATCCGTGTCTGTCTGTCTGTACTCTGTGGGTTTCCTACTTGTTCATTGACGTCCTCTTTCCTATGTTTCTGTTATCTGTTCTCCCAGTTATGTTTGTTATGTTATATGTCTCTGTTCAGCAAGCCCTTGCTGCACCTTTCTTTGCAGCAGAGTGCAATGCGCAAGGCCATGCAGTTTACTACTGGTGGAGCAAGTCCTTCTCTGCTCATTGTCACTCCTGTTTCCTTGCTATGTACTCCTGCTTGTGTTATTAGTTTCCCTGTTTGTATTTGCCTGTCTGTTATGTATACCTATGTGACGCTCCAGAGTGGACCCTGGCAACTTCCTGCTGCAAAGTCTAACCCTACCATCTGGGGCCCTAGTGAATACCAGGAGTTGCTTAGTCACGCCCCTCTGGAGTATTACTAGACAGTGGCGCAGTCGGGGTTTTCTCCCACTGTGCTGACGGTACATAGAGCTCATGTTTTGTCTGTGCTGCCTTCCCTGGTTTTTGTTTGTGCAATAAACTCTTATGTGTCTGTACCTGATTTCCGTTTGTTTATTGCTTGACGATGCGGTGGTCTCTCCTGGGACCTCCAACTCGTGACAGAATGAACAAGTGACCTTTCTGTCACGGCTGAAGATGGGGGAAATCCTCAGCCGTGCGATGCCAGATGATGTTATGGCTGCTAGGCCAGGAGAACAGGATTAGGGAGCAGGTCACCTCCTACATCATCCCTAACCTGACCCTGTCTCCTACCTGCATGGGCCGACCTTAAAGGTAGGAGGACCCATGCGCAGGAACCTAGGAGCCCTGACTTACCCTCCGTCCGGTCCCTGGGCTAAGGAGCAGGGTAAGACAACCCACTCCTCCTAGGCACGGAGGAGCAGGAGTCTCAATGGCCAAGCTGCTGGAAAAAGGGGAACATAAACAGCTCTATGGATATGGCAGGTGAAGAAGGAGTTCCACCTACCTGCCACAGCCTTGCTGACTGGATCCCTGTGCTGGCAGGGTGCAGATGACAACGCATCCCAACACAGGGACCCAGATCCATAGCTGCACAAAATCACAAGGAAACATCAAATAGAGATCACACATAACTAGACATAAACTTAAATGTGACATTATGGTTTTGACATATGGTTTTGACCACAGGGGTGGCTCTCACTGGCAGGTATAAAACACAGGAGGCTGCTACAGCTAAGCATGGCTGAAGCAACCTGCAGCCCGGGAAAACCAGTGAGGCTATATAGGCCAAGAAGCCACACCCCACAGTCGGACACACCCAGTGAAACACAAACACACTAGGAAGGGAGTTAACCCTTCCAGCACCAAAGAAGGGAAACACACACTTAAAAGGAGAAGTGTCCAAACAACACACACACTGTGGCTGTTGCCGCAGGCAACGACATGGGTGGCACTCATGTCCGGGGAGTCAGCCCGAAGGCCGGGACACTGCCACCACATGTACACACAATGACCAAACGTTGCCACGGGCAACCACAGTGAGGGGAAGATGTAAGTGCACACCACACAAAACACAGAGTGTACACAGACATACATACACACACACCTAACAGAGAGGTTGCTAGGTGTAACCGCATGAAGATTGCCGCCAGCTGCCTAGCACCAGCTCAGGCTGCTCCACAGCGGCAATACCAAAACTACAACGTGTTGCCCGCGGCAACCACAAGTGAGGCAGCACACTAGCGGCCCTCACCTGTGGTTGAACACCAGAACCAAACCACAGGCAACCGCATGCGGTAGAGGAGTCACGGTCATAGCCATGGCCATGACACTCCCACCCCTCAAAGCCCCCCCACCGAAAAAAAGAAAACTGGTGAGAGACTAACACAAGGGGATAGGAGAAGGGAACGTCCACTCTCAGGACATGGTTCCCAGAAAGTCGCTGTCAGCTGCATCCTCTCCCAGCACACAACACAGCCAGTCCGACGAGGCCTGCAGCCCGCACCAGCGACACAAGAATGGAACCACTGAGAGTGAAAGAGGGGACTCTCCACTCACGTCCCCACTCCAGTCGCTGCCAGCAGACACTTCTAACCAGCACGCAGCCAGACCACTTACGGAGTGCTACCAGCAGACGACCAGGGATGAGAACATGGAGAGGGACGAGGGATCCCCAACACGGACACGGAAAGTAAGGTGGCGGGAAATAAGCCACCAACCGTGCCGTTAACGGAGATCCCCCAGGAACGCTCTCCCTCTGGAGAACGCGCATGCAGGCCACAAGGGGATGGCACTGCATGCTGCACCCTCTTTCGAAGGTATGCATACCGCATACCAAAGAAACACCACCGTGTAATAAAACTCAGGGGACGCCAAACAAGGCAACGGTGAAGGAATGGCGGGGAAACGCCACTCACCGCGCCGTCAGAGGCGAAACCCCCAGAACGCTCTACCTCCGAAGAGCGCGCATCTACCCCTTACGTAGACGGCGGTACATGCTTCACCCTCTTTCGAGGGAATGCATACTCCCACCCCTCAAAGCCCCTCCCAACAACAAAAGGGGAAGGTTGGTGAGGCACAAAAAACAATGGGAGGGGGGGAGGGGAATGACAAACCAGGAGACACCAGCACGGACACGGTGAGAAAGGAATGGCCGGGAATGCCACTCACCGCGCCATAACCGGTGATACCCCTATAACGCTCTTCCTCCGGAGAATGTGCATGCACCCCTTCCGCAGATGGCGGTACATGCTGCCCCCTCTTTCGAGGGACGCCACGCGAGAAGCGACTGTGGTCGAAGATGAGGGGAAGTGAGGGGAAGATGTAAGTGCACACCACACAAAACACAGAGTGTACACAGACATACATACACACACACCTAACAGAGAGGTTGCTAGGTGTAACCGCATGAAGTTTGCCGCCAGCTGCCTAGCACCAGCTCAGGCTGCTCCACAGCGGCAATACCAAAACTACAACGTGTTGCCCGCCGCAACCACAAGTGAGGCAGCACACTAGCGGCCCTCACCTGTGGTTGAACACCAGAACCAAACTGCAGGCACCCGCATGCGGTAGAGGAGTCACGGTCATAGCCATGGCCGTGACACTTTCACAGAGTTTTTTTTGTTCTGTTTTCTGCTTATCTGTGGTGTGTGTGCATTCTGTATTTCCCTCTTTATGGTGACTTAGGTATCGGATTTGGTTGCCTTGGTTTACTGGCTGCAGTGTTCTCCGTGTATGCTGGTTGCCAGGGGCGACGTCCGGTGTAGCCTTTTTAGCTTGCAGTTCTGCCTACGGCCGTGTTTTCTGTTCTGTTATCGGTGCAGGTATCTGCTTCTGTACTCATGCCTCCGGAAGCTGACCAATCAGTTCTTGGCAGACATGCCATTCTCTGCAGTTCATCATGACTTTTGTGGCCGTGTAGGCTGGCTGCATTCCTCTTGGCGTACTGGCTGTGTTTACCGTGTAGGCTGGTTGCTAGGGGCTGCGTGCTGGCTGCGGTCGTCTTATGTGTTCTGCTTGTGTACCTCTGTACCCCTTTGATTCCGATTTTCTTTGTATTCCTGTCTGGTTCCTGTTCCTGGTTCCAATCCTCCGGAAGGGGGTGTCTGCATGTCTGGCCAATCAGTTCTTGGCAGACATGTCATTCTCCGGAGGGAGAGTGGAGGGGGAGGTAACTTCTTGGTGCGGTTCACTTGACGTGTATGCCGTGTCGGCTGGCTATCTTCCCCTGGCGTACTGGCTGCGGACCCTCCGTGTAGGCTGGTTTTCAGGGGTTGGGCTGGTTGCGGTCGTCGTGTGTGTTCCTGCCCTTGTACCTCGTCACCCCTTTGATTTCTGTCCCCTTGCCTGGTTCTGTTTGGGTTGTTGCCCCACTTCTTCCCCTTTCTGTTTGGGAGGAGAGGGGGGGGGGCTTTGAGGGGTGGGAGTGTCACAGTCGTTACCTCTGACTGTGACCTTCCGTCCTTGCTCATTCGGCGCTCCTCGCTGAAGTTTCGTTCCTGTGTTATTTGTGGTTCTTTATGGGTTAACTCCCCTGTGTGCCTATTTGGAGTTAATCCTCTGTCTGCTCCATGCGTGTGGTTTCTCTGCTGCACCCATGGAACCTGTATATAAGGCTGAGGTTTCCTCAGTTCTGGGTCAGCTCTCCTGGTGTGTGTGGTCTTGTCCTGCTCCTTGTTTGTACTCACTCTCCCATGCTGCTGACCCATGGGATCCGTGTCTGTCTGTCTGTGCTCTGTGAGTTTCATACTTGTTCATTGACGTCCTCTTTGATGTCCTCTTTCCTATGTTTCTGTTATCTGTTCTGCCAGTTATGTTTGTTATGTTATATGTCTCTGTTCAGCAAGCCCTTGCTGCACCTTTCTTTGCAGCAGAGTGCAATGCGCAAGGCCATGCAGTTTACTACTGGTGGAGCAAGTCCTTCTCTGCTCATTGTCACTCCTGTTTCCTTGCTATGTACTCCTGCTTGTGTTATTAGTTGCCCTGTTTGTATTTGCCTGTCTGTTATGTATGCCTATGTGCCGTCGGTACCTTCTGGTACCTGTTGTCCATTCGTTCCTGCTGTCACTATCTAGTTCACGCTCCAGAGTGGACCCTGGCAACTTCCTGCTGCAAAGTCTAACTCTACCATCTGGGGCCCTAGTGAATACCAGGAGTTGCTTAGTCACGCCCCTCTGGAGTATTACTAGACAGTGGCGCAGTGGGGGTTTTCTCCCACTGTGCTGACGGTACATAGAGCTCATGTTTTGTGTGTGCTGCCTTCCCTGGTTTTTGTTTGTGCAATAAACTCTTATGTGTCTGTACCTGATTTCCGTTTTTTTTTGCTTGACGATGCGGTGGTCTCTCCTGGGATCTCCAACTCGTGACAGGTACCTTGGAACCGAACCCAAGTTTGAGAAATGTTTTTTTACAGTAGATATTGATTTATGAAGTTATTATGCAAAGTCTCGCGATAACTTCGGCTCATAGGAGCCAGTACATTCTAATACTGTACGGAGCGCTCACTCCGTACAGTATTCAAATGAAGTTTTATGCAAATCAACTACAGATGTTTCATCCGAAGTTGATTCGCTCATCCCTAAAGAGCACTATGGGGGGCCTTATTACTACTAAGGAGTCTGTAGAGAGCTACCACTGGGGGAACAATAGAAGGGGGCTTATTTCTACTGGGGGCTCTGTGAGGGTATTATTAATACTGAAGGGCTCTTTTACTAATGGGGGCACTCTTGGAGAGCTTTATCAAGGTTGGGGGCACTGTAGGGGGCAGTATTACTATGGGGCACTCATTTTTCTTCAGGATAGTATTTGGGGGTATTGGGGAGCACAGCGAGCAGCAGGATAACACTATGAGGACTCCAGGTTGGCGGATGATGATAGAAAAGTGAGAAAGATAAGATGTCTATGTGTCACACTCTGCAGAGACGAGGCGCAGTTGAAAGAAGTTGTACCGACCAAATGGAGAAGATGATGACAGAGAAGATCTACTTTGGAGGAGTCGTCACCTGGAGGCCCTGGATGTGACAGGTATGTGCTGCTGTATGGCAAGTACAGAAAAATGGAAAATGCTAATGTGATCGCACACTACATCCAGCACTGTGCCCTGCCTCCATGCTGGATGAGACATTGGTGTACATTTTGGCCAAAGCGTAATAAGCCACTCACCGCGTCAAGGTCGTCTCATTTGAGTGGTCCCTAACACTAGTTCCTACCTATTTATGGGCCATGACAGCCACACAAAGTCCAGGGAATGCAGGTCAGCATGCAAGCCAAGCACACTCTGCTTTTAACCCCGTCCGGTGCCATTACAGCTTTCATCGGATCCAGGGATGCAAGTACCAACTTGCATGCTGAGCCCACCATATACTTCTCCTGGAGCCAAATGGCTACTGGTAGGTTCTATATAAGCAGACTCCTTTTTTTACTGACTTTAAAACCAGCCTCCAGGACAGATTGACTGGTCAGGTGTGCATGACTCAAAGGAGATCGCCACACCTCCAATAAATGTAATGGCACCGGACGGGGTTAAAAGCAGAGTGTGCTTGGCTTGCATGCTGACCTGCATTCCCTGGACTTTGTGTGGCTGTCATGGCCCATAAACAGGTAGGAACTAGTGTTAGGGACCACTCAAATGAGACGACCTTGACGCGGTGAGTGGCTTATTACGCTTTGGCCAAAATGTACACCAATGTCTCATCCAGCATAAAGGGCAGAGTGCTGGATGTAGTGTGCGATCACATTTGCATTTTCCGTTTGTATATGTATTTCGCCATAGTGATATGCACCTACATATGGGTTGTGCTGACTCAACCCCCCACAATTTTTCTTTGTAGTTTATATTGGAGGCGTGGCGATCTCCTTTGAGTCCTGCACACCTGACCAGTCAATCTGTCCTGGAGGCTGGTTTTAAAGTCAGTATAAAACTGAGTCTGCTTATATAGAACCTACCAGTAGCCATTTGGCTCCAGGAGAAGTATATGGTGGGCTCAGCATGCAAGTTGGTACTTGCATCCCTGGATCCGATGAAAGCTGTAATGGCACCGGACGGGGTTAAAAGCAGAGTGTGCTTGGCGTGCATGCTGACCTGCATTCCCTGGACTTTGTGTGGCTGTCATGGCCCATAAACAGGTAGGAACTAGTGTTAGGGACCACTCAAATGAGACGACCTTGACGCGGTGAGTGGCTTATTACGCTTTATCCAAAATGTACACCAATGTCTCATCCAGCATGGAGGCAGGGCACAGTGCTGGATGTAGTGTGCGATCACATTTGCATTTTCCGTTTGTATATGTATTTCGCCATAGTAATATGCACCTACATAAGGGTTGTGCTGACTCAACCCCCCACAATTTTTCTAAGTACAGAAAAATGCGGTGTGTTGTGTGTGTGTGTGTGTGTGTGTGGGGGGGGGAAGGGGGGGGGGGTTGATTTAGAGAATTGGGCCATATTCATTGGGGCTTGGGCCCCAGATCTTTTGAGACCCTAGCAACGCCCCTGCCTGTCACCAGCGCTCTAGTTTCAGTGCCAAACTCCTATCTCTGTATTTTCCAGTCCCCACTCGTTCAGTAGTGACTGGAAACAGAGGAGAAGGGAGCTCAGCACTGGAACCAAAGCACTGGTGATAGATTTTTCTTTTATTTTTAAATCCCTGCACCCTGCCTGCACACATAAAGGGGATCCCGGTCTCTGAGAACCATTTTATAGGAATCTGACAGTACACTGTATATCATCATGCCAGGGTACGCCGCAGGGCGCTTATATCTTTATTATCCCACGGCAGCTTATTTCTCTAGAAATTGGAAGACTGCCTCTGGCAATCACAATGAAATATTTATGGTTCAAGAGAACTTTCAAAGTGAAGCAATCACATAGCCAAGAAGGTGCCAGCAGAAGTTTCCTTTATTCACCTGCTTATTTGCTCTTTTATTGTGGAGGACCTGCTCAGGACAATTCAGATGAGAGCTGCAGGGGTTACCTACAGTGGGTGGTTGTCCTCACCAGACAAAACATGGTAGAATATAACTTCCTGCTTGTGTGACATTATATCTGTTTCTGCCAAATGGATGCCACTATTGATTACCAGTTTTCCTAATTTATATTTAATTATGGAGCTGTCATGGAATACACACATGCGCATACAGTAAACTCTGTTTTAGGGTCCATTCACACATCCATATTTCTGGCTCCGCATCCATTCCGCAATTTTGCGGAACAGGTGCGGACCCATTCATTTCAATAGGGCCGCAAAAGATGTCCGCATCTGTAGTTCCGTTCTGTGGCCCTGCAAAAAAGATAGAGCATGTCCTATTCTTGTCCGCAATCACGGACAAAAATAGACATTTCTATCATAGGGATGGCCATGTGCGGTCCACAAAATGCAGAATGCACACGCCATGAATCCGTGTTTTGCGGATCTGCAATTTGTGGACTGTAAAACAATTACAGACGTCTCAATTGACCCTAAGCGATCATGCACATTACTGTATTTTTCATCAGTGTGCTATCAACATTTTCTGTGGACAGCACACTGATGCATTTCTACAGAGCCATGCACACATCCGTATCTTTTTTACAGATCCACATGGGCGTTCAACAAATTATAGAACATGCCCAATTCCTATCCACACCACGGACAAGAATAGCACATGGATGGTATCTGTATTATGTGGATCCATGGTTTCCAGACTAAAATATGGACATGATCATGTGCAGAAGATATTGGAGTACAGCCACATGTAGTGAGTCTGCTGCGGATTTTCCAAAATGCTGCAAATTTCACCCTATGCATTGCGAAGGGTGAAAGCCGTGGCAGATATCTGCAACATGAACTGACATTCTGAGGATATGAAATCTGCAGTTATGTGTGTGTTCCAGTGCAGACACTCTCCATAGTGTGTAGATGAGCTTTTTTTTTTAATTCCTGGCTAGTGTACAACAATGTGGATTTTCCACACACAATTCTGCTGCGGAAAATATGCACTGTTTATGCACATGTGGCCATACCCATCAATAGGACCGGAAAGGTGCTTTAAACGCTAATTATTAGGCAGTCATAGAAAAGATATAACATTTCCTTCAAGACAACAGAACTTTGTGCATGCTCTACTTGTATGCAATTTATATGGAAGCTGAAAAAATGGCTGCCCTATGGCAAACAGCCATAATATGCAAAGTGCATGAAGACTTACACTCACCTAAAGAATTATTAGGAACACCTGTTCTATTTCTCATTAATGCAATTATCTAGTCAACCAATCACATGGCAGTTGCTTCAATGCATTTAGGGGGGTGGTCCTGGTCAAGACAATCTCCTGAACTCCAAACTGAATGTCAGAATGGGAAAGAAAGGTGATTTAAGCAATTTTGAGCATGGCATGGTTGTTGGTGCCAGACGGGCCGGTCTGAGTATTTCACAATCTGCTCAGTTACTGGGATTTTCACGCACAACCATTTCTAGGGTTTACAAAAAATAGTGTGAAAAGGGAAAAACATCCAGTCCTGTGGGTGAAAATGTCTTGTGGATGCTAGAGATCAGAGGAGAATGGACCGACTGATTTAAGCTGATAGAAGAGCAACGTTGACTGAAATAACCACTCGTTACAACCGAGGTATGCAGCAAAGCATTTGTGAAGCCACAACACGCACAACCTTGAGGCGGATGGGCTACAACAGCAGAAGACCCCACCGGGTACCACTCATCTCCACTACAAATAGGAAAAAGAGGCTACAATTTGCACAAGCTCACCAAAATTGGACTGTTGAAGACTGGAAAAATGTTGCCTGGTCTGTTGAGTCTCGACTTCTGTTGAGACATTCAAATGGTAGAGTCCGAATTTGGCGTAAACAGAATGAGAACATGTATCCATCCTCTGATGGCTACTTCCAGCAGGATAATGCACCATGCCACAAAGCTCGAATCATTTCAAATTGGTTTCTTGAACATGACAATGAGTTCACTGTACTAAAATGGCCCCCACAGTCACCAGATCTCAACCCAATAGAGCATCTTTGGGATGTGGTGGAACGGGAGCTTCGTGCCCTGGATGTGCATCCCTCAAATCTCCATCAACTGCAAGATGCTATCCTATCAATATGGGCCAACATTTCTAAAGAATGCTATCAGCACCTTGTTGAATCAATGCCATGTAGAATTAAGGCAGTTCTGAAGGCAAAAGGGGGTCCAACACCGTATTAGTATGGTGTTCCTAATAATTCTTTAGGTGAGTGTATAATGCAGTTCTGTGCTGGAAGTAACTTGCTGGATTCAGGGTTTTCAGAGCCTGTGAACTCAATTCCATATCTAAGGCAGGGTGCAAGGGTTAAAAACAAAAAAAGATTCACCTATTACTAGCACTCCAGTTCCAGCGCCAAACTCCATTTTCCGCCTCTTCTGGTCCCCACCACTACATGCATGTGAACGCTGCTGGCCAATTATTGGCCTCAGTGGTGATTTTTGCAGGCCTGGCACGTGGCCCCTGCCACAGATTGACTGGCAGTGGTGATGTCCATATAGACAGCACGTCACATTTCCGGTTCAGTGCGGACTGGACACAGAGGAAAAAGGAGCTCGGTGCTGGAACTGAACCACTGCTGACAGGTGCTTCTTTTATTTTTAAATCCCTGTACCCGAGGCGGCAATATGAAGGGACGCGCACCTCTGAGCTCCTGAGCAGCATCCACTAACATCCTGTGACATCCTGTGGCTGGAGCCTCCGAATCGGCTGGACGGAGGTTAAGGAGGGTGGATAAACGCCCTGCAAGTATTTTCGGGCATGACCTGAACAACAAATAAGGAGCGGGAGGGTCGGGAGAGACCGAGACCAACGCCAGCTAAACAAAATGGCGCCGCCGCATTGACCAGGTCTGCAGACGTGGCTGCCCGACTGGAGCAGTTTGCTGGGTCCCCCATACAGAGGGAAGTCCTGAAAGCATGGACATACCGCTGAGGAGGACGGAGGAGACGGAGGTGAGCTCCCTTATGAATGACACCATGGGTGAAATCGCTCACCAAGATGGCGGAGCCCACGTGGAGGGGGCAGAAGCTGGTAAAGGGGGAGCCCACAAAGCAATAAATGCACAACCCATGATACAGCCACAAGTACCTATTCATGCGCTGCCACAAGAGACAGAACCTACAATTAAAGATATATTTTTGGCAGTACAAAACTGCAGCTCTGCATTAATGACCCTAAATACATCCATGGGGTCCCTTCAAGAAAGTGTTTCTTTTATCCGGCAAGACATAAGGAACGTTAATAAACGTGTTGCTGGGGTGGAGGAAAGAGTGGGGCTTTTAGAAGATCAAGTACCCTCTGTAAAGCGGGACATAGCCAAGGTTATCCATAACATCACCCTTCTTATAAATAAAATGGAGGATTTGGAGAACAGATCACAACGAAACAATCTCCAATTGGTGGGAGTACCGGAAAAGGCAGAAGGGATTAATGCTACACTGTTCTTTGAGGAGTGGTTTAAAGATAAGTTTGGACAAAACTCCCTGTCTCATTATTTGCAATAGAAAGGGCACACAGGGTGCCATTCTGCCCGCCACCACCGGGGGCACCCCCCAGACCAATCTTATTTAGGATCCTGCACTTCCAAGACTGGGACACTATTCTTCGCAATGCAAGAGTTCATGTGGATTTAACTATCAATGGTAACAAGATATCCGTCTTCCCTGACTTCTCGGCGGAGGTCCAAAGACAACGGGGCAAATTTCTGAATGTTAAAAGACGTTTAAGAATAAAAAATGTGCAATATTCTATGCTTTACCCCTCTAAGCTACGTGTGGTCGCTGGCAGAGAGATCCACTTCTTTGAATCACCTGAAGACACTACCCGCTGGATGGATTTATATGAAAGCTCCCTCTGTGATCCTACCTGGACTGGCTGATCATGGGGACTAACTATCTTAAAGTGGACTGTCACTGAGGACACCACAGCGGCCGTTGCAGTATAAGGGTCCATTCAGACGTCCATAGGTGTTTCGCGGTCCGCAAATTGCAGATCCGCAAAACACGGACACCAGCAATATGCGTTCCGCATTTCGCGGACCGCACATTGACGGCACCATAATAGAAAATGCCTTTTCTTGTCCACAGTTGCTTCTCAACATCTTATAATTCTCTCTCCAGGATAGACTTGCCTGTTGGGTCCTTGGAGGCATCGTCCTATATTTCTTTTATAGAATACCTACCACGTATTCTATCAGACCACTCCCCCATTCGATTAGAGATGCAACTGGTGAGAGGTAGGGAACGCAATGGACCATTTCTTTGAAAACATAATCCATTCTGGATCCAAATATTGGATGAGGGAGACCCCCTTACAGAACAGATTAGGGAATTTTTTCTCTCTAATGTAGGCTCAGCGGCCATGGGGACAGTCTGGGATACTATGAAAGCTTATGTCCGGGGCTTATACATACAAAAAATTAAAAAGGCGGAAAAATAAGACTAGGGGACTTTTGGACTCCTTGCAGCGAGAGGTGAAAGACTCTGAGGCTGCTTATATACAGGACCCATGCACACAGACCAAGTCGGTGTGGAGGGAGGCACAGGATAAATTAAAAGATCATCTGACTCAAACTGCAGACAACAAACGTTTCTTCCTGCGACAGAAATATTTTGAAGCAGGGGAAAGCGCGGGCAGCTTACTAGCCAAAGTCGTCCGCTCGCAGAAAGAACTAGAGAAGGAATCCACTCCACAGACGATTTGGTTATCCTTAATGAGTTCCATAGATACTATAAAGAGTTGTACACCTGAAAACTAGACATGGGAATTAGTGATCTTAAGTCCTATCTAGCCAATATACCCATACCGGTGATGTCACTGGAATCGGCCCGATATCTGGATGAGCCCTTAGAGCTGAAGAAACTCAAGGCGGCCCTTGGTTCTTTTCCCAACGAGAAGGCCCCGGGTTTTTATGGTCTACCAGCTGAGTTCTTTAAACATTATCAGGAAACCCTTCTCCCTCACCTATTAGACACATTTAAGGATGCTTTGCGATTTGGGGAAATTGCCTGCATCCATGAGGGAGGCTGTAGTGGTAGTGCTGCCAAAACCTGGAAAGGACCCAACTTTACCTGACTCCTATAGGCCCATCCCCCTTCTGTCTACAGATGTGAAAATACTGGCGAAGGTACCGGCTAATCACTTGAATAAAGTTATTAACTCCATCATACATGAGGACCAGTCCGGACAAGAGTACCTCCATAAATCTCCGGAGACTTTTTCTCAATCTCCAGAGATTGATAAACACTGGGGGCTGCCGCGCGGTGATGTCCGTCGACGCTGCCAAAGTGTCACGGATCAGTGGGTGTGAACCCACTGTGCCACTGACTGGCTATACTCTGAAGGGGCGTGTCTAAGCAACTACCTGGTTTTCACTAGAGCCTCAGATGGTGAGGATAGAATTGAGTCATTAGGGTAGTTGCCAGGGGCTACTCCAGAGCAACCCCCAAGTCAGTGGCAGCTGGTCAAGGCGGACCAGGAGATACCTGGGTAGGTACCAGAAGTACACTCGTAGTCAGGCAGGCGGGGTCGTTACCAGGAGCAACAGTGCAGTACCGAAGGATGAGGTAGAGGAGTAGTCAGACAGGCAAAAGGTCAAAGCAGGTGGCACAGGTACAGGTCAGGCAATCAGGGTCGGCAACAGGAGAGACAAGGCAAGAAGGCAGGGATCAGATGATAAGCAGAGTCCAGGAACGAAGTATAAGGGTCCATTCACACGTCCGTGTGTGTTTTGCGGATCCACAAAACACGGACACCGGCAATGTGCGTTTCGCATTTTGCGGACCGCACATCACCGGCACTAATAGAATATGCCTATTCTTGTCCGCAATTGCAGACAAGTATAGGGCATGTTCTATTTTTTTCGGGAACGGAAATGCGGATCCGGAAGTGCGGGTCTGCATTTCCAGATCCGGGCAGCACATTGTGCGGCCCCATAGAAATGAATGGGTCCGCAATTCCGTTCCGCAAAATGCGGAACAGAATTGCGGATGTGTGAATGGATGTTTGAATGGTCCTAAATCAGGAGCACACGAGAGTATCAGGAACCAGCAAACTCAAGGACCTTGACACTGAGGCATCTGGAAAGAGGGCTGAGCCACTTAAATACCTGCAGGAAAGCCAGGGTTGGTCAGCGAGGTGACCTAACCCACACAGCCCAGGGAGTGATGCGCTCCGCCCTTAGAACAGCGTAACATGAAAACAGCCGACCTCATGCTGTGTCCGTGTGAGATTGTGAAACAGCTCTGCCTGTATAATGTTTATGCCTAAACTGTACTGGAACTGTCATTTGGCATTCCGGACACTAGAGGCCACTGTTTTGCAGCTATAGCCACCACACTCTGGGATTTACATATCCAAAGCAGATGATGACTCATCCAGGCTGCTTCTGGCTTGCGGATGTCCGGCAGTGAATGGACACTCAGAGGAAGGAGAGTAGCTGTTGTCCCGGATCCAGCTCTTTGAAAGAGAGGTTGTCCCAGGAAGACCATTTCCAGTGTGTGGACAAGAAGCCTTATTATCAAGCAAGGCCGCACGGTTGCTGAGAGGTTGGTGGCCATCCCAGGTAAGCGGCATCCTCGTGCCCAGAACGGACGCAGGTCAGTACGCCTGGTTACTGATTATATGATACTGTGTGGCGCCTGAAGTAACAGAGACTAGCCTAGGCCTTGTATTAGTTAGATAGCTAGGGTTATATCTTTTGTTAGGCTTTACTGTACTGGACTGCAGAGCAGTAATTGACTTGCAGGTTCTGCTGCGTCTGCCACCGGTTGGGTGTGTTCTCTGTAGTGGCACAGCATGACTTTCAGGCTCTGCTGTGTGCACCAACGGGCTAGGCCTGTCCCTCGGACAGGGACGGTGACTGTGGGCCTGGGGTATTACTTATTATGTTTATACTTGTGTTATTACTATTGTCAAAGTAAAGTTTCTGTTCTTGCATAGAAAGCTGGTGTCAGTGTCGCTTTCCTTGTCTGTGACTTCGCTGTATTCTGGGGAGCCCACCCCGGTACACGGCTTACAACTTGGCGTAGTCGGCAGGGTACAGCGACCGTTATAGACGGGAACGCGGCGGGAGACTGTCCCCCAGCGCCAGTGGTGCCGGATCAGGACCCAGCCCAGGGTGCACAGGCGTAAGTCCAGCTTGCCCCCAACAATATGGCTACCCCAGTAGGATACATCCCTGTAGGGGCACTGCTGCGTCATCTGCCAAAGTATGACGGTAGAAACATGACATTGCAGGACTGGACTGAAAGGGTGCGAAGTGCGGTTAAAATGTGTAACCTGACCCCCGAACTGTGGGCCGAGGTTGCGTTGGGAGCCCTAGAGGGTGACGTCAGGTGGACAGTGATGGTAAGGCCTGACTCCGAGAGAGATACCCTGGAGAAGATATTCTCCCTGATAGAGAGAGCCCAAGGGGGCGGGCCAAAGTGGTAGAGTTACGGAGCCACTTCTTTAACCGACCCCAGCGAGAGGGCGAGACCCTGATGCAATATTCCAATGCTCTACAGGAGACGCTGAATGAGATACAACAACGAGACCCTGAGGCCATGGGCACCTTCCGGAAGGTGGATCGGCTTCTACGAGATCAGTTCATAGTGGGGGTCTCCAATAAATTCTTACAAGATAAATTACAAGAGATGATCCGAACAATGGCCGACATAACATTCTACAGCATCTACTTAGCCGCCGTAGAGAGAGAGGAAGAGCCCATACCTGCGGCAGCGAGAATAGTGAATAGCACGCATGTTACAAGGGAACGGCCGGGGTCTGAAGAATCTGAGTCCTTAAAGGATGTGATCCAGGCCCTGCGGGCCGAATTGAAAGAGCTTCGGCTGGAAGTGTCCCAGATGAAGGCAGAACCGTCCCGGCCTTCCGGAAACGGTCCCTGCACCTCGTGCCACTCCACCCAGGACAACCCCGGTGAGGGGGCCGGTAGGAAGAGGGCCCCTCTGTTGGGTTTGCCGAAAGTACGGCCATATCGCCAGAGAGTGCCCAGAACAGGTAGCATTAAACTTCCGACCGCTGCAGTAGCTGGGCGTCCTGTGGCGGTGCTCCAGACGTTAAGCCCTCTGCGTGAAGAACGGGATCTGTATGCCAGCAGCCCCGTATTAGAAGCCAAGTTGGAAGGCCGAAAGGTCTGCTGCCTAGTTGATACAGGGTCAGAGTGCACCCTAATGCCTCTGGAGTACTTCGAGAGACACTTCGGGCGTATGATGGAGCCCGAAGATGGGAGCGTCATCAGGCTGACGATAATAGAGAGATGGATGTTCGAGGGATAGTCTGGATGCGGGTCCGACTGTTTGGGCAAGACATCGGCAAGAAAGGGGTCGTGCTGGCGGACCATTTGTCCCGGAAAGGAATGGACGTGACCCTGGGCATGAATATACTGAGAGACCTAGACCATCAACTCTATGCCAAGGAAGGGCCGAAGTACTGGCAACGGGCCACCACACACTGGCCTACCCATAAGGTCTTACAACAAATGGTGAGGAGCTGTAGCCTGCAAAAGAGTAACCTGTTCGATCGGGCCATTGGATATGTGAGGGTGCTCCGGAGAACCCCGTTGAAGATCCCACCTCGACAGGAGCGAATATTGATGCTGCCAGTGGGGGCTGGACGACGACTGAGTGGACTGGAGGTCCTAATCGAGCCTGCTGGTAGCCCTGCCCACTGGTAGCCCGGGCCCTTGCCATTGTGAAGGACGGAGGTGTGCTATACACTGCTGTAATGTGGAGGACTGCGAGTTAACCGTCCCCGCAAACACCCTGCTGGCCAAAGTTTATGTGTCCGAAGGGGGTATCGCTCGACGAAGGGGCTTCACACTGCAGCCGGATAGGAGATCAGCCTAGACCTATGCTGTGGAGATCCATTCAAGGGAAACCCCGACAGCGGAGTGGAACGGTCGAGTGATCATGGCCCGTATGGGGGTGGACTGCAGAACCCTGACCCTGGGGGAACAAAAGCTGCTGGAAGACACCCTCTGGGAATTTCAGGAGGCCTTCTCAAGACACGATGAGGACTTTGGGCGTGCTACTGCCATCGAACATGAAATCCCAACCGGCGATGCTGCGCCGATCAGGGAACGTTACCGGCAGATCACACCTAAAATGGTGAAAGATATGGTGGCCAGCATGTTGGAGAACCGGGTGATCCAGGAGAGTCAAAGTCCGTGGGCTGCTCCGGTAGTCTTGGTGCGGAAGAAAGATGGGAGTCTCCGGTTCTGCGTGGATTATCGGAAGCTGAATGCTCAGACCGTCCGGGATGCCTGCCCCCTTCCGCGGATTGAGTCGTCATTATCAGCTCTAAGCCAAGCAAAGTTCTTCTCAACTCTTGACCTGGCTAGTGGGTACTGGCAGGTGCCGGTGGCCAAGAAGGACAAAGCCAAGACGGCCTTCATTCTACCTATGGGATTCTACGAGTTCAACCGGATGCCCTTCGGCCTCTCCAATGCTCCGGGGACATTCCAGTGATTGATGGAACACTATCTGGGGGACCTCAACTTCGAATCAGTATTGATATACCTAAATGACATAGTAGTGTTCGGGGGCTTCCTTTAAAGATCACCTCTAGAAGCTGCGACAAGTCTTGGGACGGCTACGAGACCATGGGTTAGTTACGGGAGGTATGGGCGTTCGTGGGACTGGCCGGCTACTACAGGAGGTTTATACCACAATTCCCTTATCTGGTAGGCCCGTTAAACGAGTTGCTAAGAGGCACGGCTGGGGGCCCTAAGAAAAGCCCCGTGGACTGGGGGCCCCGGCAACAAGAGGCATTTGAAGCGGTGAAAGAGGCGCTGACCAATGCCTCGATCCTGGCTTACATGCGGTTTGATACCCCATTCCTGCTGTATACTGATGGAAGCCTACATGGTCTGGGGGCTGTATTGTCCCAAGTCCAGGATGGACGGGAGAGAGTCATCACCTATGGGAGCCGGTCCCTAAGAGAGTTAGAACGCAACCCTGATAACTATAGCTCCTTTAAACTGGAACTACTGGCACTGGTGTGGGCCAAAAGGTTTGCTGAATACCTGACTGGTGCAGAAGTGACCGTGATGACGGACAACAACCCGTTGACACACCTGGAGAATGCCAAGCTCGGTGCACTCGAGCAAAGATGGTTGGCCCGCCTTTCTAAGTACCAATACCACATCAAGTTCCGGCAACGCCGATGCACTCTCTCGAGTTCCAGTAGGACAGTTGACTCAGAGCCGATGAGGAGTTAGAGGACACTGAAACTCCTGACCTTGGTCGCTTACCTCTGTTCCCGGATGTGGCACATTCAAGTGGGGTGGCATCTGGAATGACTCTGGTGCTGGGGAAAACATTGACTGATTGGGAGAGAGTCCAGAATAGCTGCCGGGATTTGTGGAAAGTGATAGAATGGGTTCGGAGCAAGATCTGGCCTCGGCCAGAAGAAGGAGCCCGCCTGACCCCAGAGGGTCAGAAGTTGTTAAGGTTCAAGTAGCTCAAACGGCTGGTATACTGTCCAGATCTGGCCGATATGGTGGCCGCGGCATGTCTTAAGTGTCGATCCTGCGGGTTGAGTAAGAGTATTGAATAGCGGGCTCCTGTGCAGACCATTCGCACCTCAGCGCCCCTAGAACTTTTGATCGATTATGTACAGATTGGATACTCTACCTCGGGACACTCGTACTGTCTAGTCATGACAGATCACTTTGTAGTGTCCTACTAGGTAAATGTGGGCACTACGCAAGGGTCAATTGGGCCACGTTGCTCTCCAGCTCCTGTGGGGACAGTGGCAGCGTATTTCACAGTACATTTTAATACATTTTTACTATGTATTTATGTGTATTTTCCTGTGATATGTGTAGCAGGCCTTTGAGGATGTAGTTCATCATCCTAGGCACTAGAGGGAGCCAGGGAACACCTAGTATATATATTTAGACCCAGACAAGGAGCAGTCAGTCGGGAGTCTGTGGAGTGAGGAGTGTAGAGTCAGAGGCCAGAGGACACTTCAGCCAGAGAGGGGCTGAGGTGCAGGCCCTGACATGCAACTGGACAGCCCAGGTTTATAGTTGACACCAGGAGGCTAGTGAGTGTGGATCAGCCTGCCTGAGGATATTGAGCCAGAGTTAGCTCAGAAGATTTGTCACCAGGGGAAGAGTTGCCTCCTGAGAAGCCAAGTTCCCACAAGCAGAGCCAGTATACCAGCCAGACCAGGAAGCTGAAGGGCAGAAGGATTTATACTTGAAGCAAGGATATATACGAGAGGAAGCTTTCTACCAAGGATAAAGCCAGCATTAGGGCATACGGGCCTTGGGATAAAGACAGACAGGAGTTCTGAGGAACAGTGTACAGTATTTCTGAGGAGAAGGTACAGTCTGATCTGTGAGTGTGTTTAACCCTCTGAGTATCTTGCAAGAACATTGTTGCCTGCCATCATTGTAAAAGCTTGCTTGTGATGTGATCCTGCTATATGGAACTGAACTTACAAAAGACTGTATAAAGTTAACCGTTTTCCAGTAAAGGAAGTTTTGGTTCACCATAACAGCGTGTTCCTCACTTATTACCACTATCAATCGGTGTGCCACCGTTACAGGCACTGGCGTCACGAACCTTAAAGGGACCTTGCCCTAGGCACATTAAACATCTGCAACACCCAGGGCACCTCATCTACCATCAGGCCTGGTCCCTATATACAGAGAGTGCCCCAGAGGACTTCTGTGCCAGCCTCTCCATCACTGCTGTACGCCTGCCCAGGGTCTTCCTACAAACTGTGAGTAACCCATAGCAACCCTCGTTTGCCTAAGTAACCGTGACCTCACATCGCAATACCCTGCAGGTCTGCATACTGCAACTTTACCAAGTATGCGGTGGCTGTGCCCACCAGAGACCAGACCGCAGAGTCGGCCCCCGAAGCTGTCTGTAAACACTTTATACAGGTGTTCGGGTGTACACGGAGGATACATTCTGACCAGGGAGCATGCTTTCAGGGTACTCTAATGAATGAACTGTACCAACTGTATGGGATTGAACGCTCCCGCACCACTCCGTATCACCCACAAGGAAACGGGGTGTGCAAACGCTTCAATCGCACCTTGCTTCAGATGCTGCAGACTCTGGAAGACAGTCAAAAAGCCCACTGGCCCGCGTACCTACCTGAGTTGATGTGGGCCTATAACAACAGAGTACACAGTACCACCGGATACTCTCCACATGGTCATGTTTGGACGAGCTGGACGGGAGATTGAAGATCTCCACATGCCTAAACCGATGGAGCCCCCACAGAGAAGTACCACCGCATGGGTGCAGAAGCACTGCCGCCGGCTGAGAGTGTTGAGAGGGTTGTGGGGGAGAACCTGGGACAGGTGGTAGACCCTAACCAAAGACCAGTGCAGAAAGATAAGTATGTCCCGGGTGATCGGGTGATGGTCAAAGTCAAACAGCCATCTGGGAAGTTGGATGGACGATGGGAGGCGGTTCCATACACGGTGAAGAGAAGGGTAGACCCTGCTATTCCGGTCTATGAGGTAGAACCAGTCGGGACAGCGGGACCCTCACGGAACTTACACTGTAATATGTTGAGACGTTGCAATTTTGATGAGCCGGTGTGCGTGGAGGGGGTGCCTCCTCACGCTCAGAGTATGGAGGAAAGTCCCTCAGATGAGGAAGAGGAGGAATGGTGGGTTGTCCCTGCCCAGGTGTCCACAGAGGTTCCGGCTGTGACAGGTTTGCCACCCAGGTGCAATGCTGAACAGTCAACAGCTCCTCTCTCGTCAAATATGCCTGATGTCCCCAGTATTTCTGAGAACCTCAATCTGAGAAGGTCAACAAGGCCCAATGCTGGTGTGCCTCCACAGCACTATGCCCAGGATGAGTTTGTATGGGGAGAGTTGCAGAGGGCGACAACTTCTAGTGGGGTGGCATGTGAGATTGTGGAACAGCTCTGCCTGTATAATGTTTATGCCTAAACTAAACTGTATTGGTTTTTGCAGCTATAGCCAGCACACTCTGGGATTTACATATGCAAAGCAGATGGTGACTCATCCAGGCTGCTTCTGAGAAAAACCAGGAAGTCTGAGCTGATCTGACATGGTGGAAGGATTGTGCTGTGAGAGACTGAATCCGATTCCATCCTGGCTTGCGGATGCCCGGCAGTGAATGGACACTCAGAGGAAGGAAAGTAGCTGTTGTCCCCTGACTGGATCCAGCTCTTTGAAAGAGAGGTTGTCCCAGGAAGACCTTTTCCAGTGTGTGGACAAAACGCCTAATTATCAAGCAAGGCCGCACGATTGCTGAGAGGTTGGTGGCCATCCCGGGTAAGCGGCATCCTCGGGCCCAGAACGTACGCAGGTCAGTACACCTGGTTACTGATTATATGATACTGTGTGGCACCTGAAGTAACAGAGACTAGCCTAGGCCTTGTATTAGTTAGATAGCTAGGGTTATATCTTTTGTTAGGCCTTACTATACTGGACTGCAGTGCAGTAATTGACTTGCAGGCTCTGCTGCGTCTGCCACCAGTTAGGTGTGTTCTCGGTAGCGGCACGACTTTCAGGCTCTGCTGTGTGTGCCAACGGGCTAGGCCTGTCCCTCGGACAGGGACGGTGACTGTGGGCCTGGGGTATTACTTATTATGTTTATACTTGTGTTATTACTATTGTCAAAGTAAAGTTTCTGTTCTTGCTTTCCTTGTCTGTGACTTCGCTGTATCCTGGAGAGCCCACGCCGGTACACGGCTTACATCCGGGGCTGAGTGGAAGCTGTGGTGGGGAAATCCTCAAAAGCAATACCACCTACAGACACAGAGCCCAGGACCGCAGCGGTGAAATGGGAAGCACCGACTACAGGTCACCGCTGAGCGCGGTGCCCGGGACCACGGCGATTAGCGGGGGAACAGCAGCGTACAGCAGCCGCTGTTACACAAAGCTTTTGACAGCGTTGAATGGGAATATCTGTGGGAGGTCATGAGGGCTATGGGGTTTGGGCGGGGATTCATGGGTTCAACTTCTTGCCAGTAGCCAGAATTAGGGAAAACAGGGAGTTATCTGCACAGTTTCCAATGTATAGGGGTACAAGACAGGGTTGTCCATTATCCCCTCTATTGTTCGCTATTGCTATTGAGCCCCTGGCCTGTCTTCTGCGTGCATCCCCTGATTGGAAAGTGTTTCCACTGGGTTCTCGGGAGGAAAGAGTTTCCCTATATGCTGATAATATGCTTATATATACAGGAGACATAGCGTATTCTATTCGCCCAATTATAAAATGCATTACCGAATTTGGAAAGCGATCCGGATTAACAATTAATTGGGATAAATCTGTAATTCTTCCTCTTCAAATATAAATTTTTATTGATCAATTATATTTAGCAGTACATAGGCATGCAATGGATTTCGGTACATACATAATGCATCTATTGATGTTACTCAGTTTCAAAGATTCACATATATAATAGCATGACACGCACATATATGAGATTTGCACACAATATCGTTACCGTCCATTATCAATAAAACCTGTCATATGAAAAGAGTTGACCTACTGTTACCTCACATAAGTCATCTTAATTTTCCAACTTTTACCACCTCCCCCCTCCCCCCCTAAACAGCGCAGTGTCCCTCCTTCAACACAAGTAAAATAATCGTCCTAATCGACCAGTAACCTTCCCAATGATCCTGCTATCTTATTCTTTAGATACCATTCTGAGCACAAGAAGGGTTTCATAAGGGTTTTCAATTCTGCGTCCGAGTATACTGTTGACATGAAAGCCTTCCATTTTTTAAAGAACGAGCTGATTAATGACCCTCCAGCCTGTTCCACCTCCATTCTTTCTATATCAAAGCACCTCTTAATTTGCAGGAATATCTCAGAAGCTGTCGGAACCTGAGATTGCAGCCAATTTCTTAGAAGACAACGCTTTGCCGTCAAGATTGCTATGTGGACTACTGGCGCAAAGAGGCTACGTTCTGTGGATGAGTGAAAGATAATAAATTCTGGTGTGATTGGAATCGTTATTTTCAGGTGTGCCTTGATATGGTGTTTGACCATCTTCCAAAATTGAACGGAATTTGGACAGGACCAGAGCCCATGAATCATGTCCGACCCCCTAAGATGACATTTTGGACAAGCAACAATTCTAGATTGGTCTGGGTTTTTCCCAGCACAATTAAAGCCATAGATGGCTTTATGTATTATCCTAAAGTGTGTTTCTCTCCAGCCTTCATTCCAAGTTGATCTCCTGATCTTTTCTAAACCTGGTATAATTACATTTTCCGCCGATATGAGAGGGAAATCTTTTTTCCAGTGTGCAAAAACAGTATCTGACAACGGTTTTTGTCTAATTTCCCTAAGCTCCATATATAAATCTGAAAGGGATTTTTTAATTTTTCCCTGACCCAATAGCCTGTCCAAGATATTAGGAAGCATTATTGCCGCTGGGGATTGGGTTCTATGTTTAAGGAAACTTACAATTTGCATATATGCAAACATGTGTTGGGAGTGAGCAAGTCCATATTTGTCCTTAATTTCCAAAAGGGAATTGAGTCGCCCTTCCTGGCCATTCTAGATATCCCCCATTCTTTTTATTCCCTTTGCTCTCCACTCTCCAAAGTGTTTTGATTCCATTCCTGCCGTAAACTTCGGGTGTCCCCAAATAGGCATGAGCTTGGAGAGCAAGAAGGGCAATTTAAGGACTTTACAGACCTCCTTCCAGGTAGCTATGGTATCACGAACCATGAAACTGCTTTTAGATAGGGGAGGGATGTCAGCCAACCTAGCATGAAGCAGTGCTCCCGTCAGACCAGGGCCTGACCAATTGTGACTCCAGTTTACAGTTGGAGTAATAGCTAGTATCAAAGATCCAGTCAATACAGTGTCTCATTAATCCTGCCAGGTTGTAGAGCCGAAGACATGGAAATGACAGCCCACCTTTTTGTTTTGGTAATTGAAGCTTACGTAAAGCTATTCTGGGCCTCTTACCTCCCCATAAAAAGGATCGAAAAGCTGATTCTAGCTTGTCCATGTCCAAATGTTTGAGCAAAAGAGGGATATTCTGCAGATGATAGAGTACCTTCGGGATACTGACCATTTTTAGTAGCTGACATCTCCCCCCCAATGACAACGGAAACTTTTTCCATCTATCTAAATCTGCCAGAATAGATTTAATAAGAGGAGGATAATTTAATAAATACAGAGATTCCGGACGTCTTCCTATGTGGATTCCCAGGTATTTAATTGAAGTATTAGCGATACTAATGGGAACATCTAGCTGGAAAGAAGGAGTATCTTTAGGGCGGTTGTATAATAAGAGAAGCTCAGACTTTGTAGGGTTGGCCTTATAGCCCGAAACTGTTCCAAAGTCCTCCAAGAGCTGGAAAACTCGCTTCAGATCTCTCTTGGGATTTTCTAAAAATAGTAAAAGGTCATCAGCGAAAAGGGCATGTTTTATAATTCTTCCTCTTGAGCCCCTCCCATCACAGATGATAACACCAACAATCACAGACTATGTTAAGGTTAACCTAGACCCCCTGATTCAAAAATTTACAGACAAGGTGAATGCCTGGTGTAAACTCCCTCTGTCAGTAGTTGGTCATTGCAATCTAATCAAAATGATATTGATGCCTCAATCGCTGTATATATTACATAACTCCCCTGGATCCCCCAAAGGGTATTTTATAAGATCCAGGGTATCTTTCGCTCCCTAGTATGGAAAAAGAAACAACCTACAATTTGTATGAAGACGCTACAGAGGGGTAAGGAGGAGGGGGGCCTTTCTCTCCCAAATCCATGGCTATACTTCGTAGCCGCACAAATACAGCACCTTAAGGGATGGGGACAATGTTTGGGACCCCCAGCTGGTTTGGGACCCCCCAGCCAGAATAGCATCATTTATTATTAAAAAAAAAGACACCCATTGCTACGGCAGAACTGGGAAAGCTGCAGACATGTTCTGAGAACTACCCCACACAGGGCCGGCTCTATCATAAGGCAGCCCAATTAACTTGCTAACTTACATTTACCCCGCTGAGCCTGTGTGCCGAGCAGCCCGGCCCTCACTATCTCAGTCACAGAGCGGCACGCAACTGACAGGCTGAGGCAGCAGCCACAGCAACACACACTCTGAGCTACGAGACCCTGGTGTATTTAAATTTATGTGTACATACACATGACAGCTGCCCCAGCACACTGTATGGATGTAGCAGCGATGGGTGTGTTGGGGGAAACTGTCATGTGTATGGTTGTACACTAGCATGTCTTTCAGAAAAGTTTCTCCTGGGATTCGAACTCACGACCTTTCACATCAGAGGCAAGGCATTTACCCACACAGCTATGAGAGCTATATAACCAAAACAAAAAAAAAGACTTCTACTGTAGGTAACTTTGATACCTAGTGTACATACACATGACAGCTGCCCCAGCAAACTGTGTATGGATGTAGCAGAGCTGGGTGTGTTGGGGCAACTGTCATGTGTATGGTTGTACACTAGGTATCAAAGTTATCTACAGTAGAAGTCTTATATATTTCTTTTTTTTAATTAACTTGCTATACAGCTCTCATAGCTCTGTGGTTAAGTATGTGGGCCTCTGATACAGAAGGTCATGGGTTCGAATCCCATCATAAACTTTTCTGAAAGACAGGCAAAATAAGAACACGAGCACCAAATCTTCAAAATTAGAGGCTGGTGGGAACACAGGAAGAGGAAGAGGCCTGCATCACATCGCTGACATGGAGGTAAGTATAAAAGTGTTTTTTTTTTAAATACCGGACTGTTACTTTACTGCCACGGGGGAGCGGGGGCTATTGGCGCCATGATACTGGCACATGGAGGGGGGAGGAGAGAGGCACTTGATACTGGCACATTAGGGGGCAGGGGGAGAGGATGGCACTATGATATTGGCACATGGTGGGGGGCAAGAAATGGACATGAATCATGAGGGGCAGAAATGTGAAATGATGGGGGGGGGCAAGAAATGGATATGAATCATGAGGGGCAGAAATGATGGGGGGAGGCAAGAAATGGACATGAATCATGAAGGGCAGAAATGTGAAATGATGGGGGGGCAAGAAATGGAAATGAATCATGAGGGACAGAAATGTGAAATGTAGATTCGCTTGTGTTGACAAAAATCCTTGCACCGGCCCTGACCCCACAGTATCACTAATAACTAAAAATTGGTCTAGGTTTAAGGAATTAATTGGTCTCCAAGGACTATATGACAACAAGTCTTTATGGCGCAACCTGCGGTTACCTGAAATATTTAGATTAGAAGGCTTCTCCTTCATCAGATTCACAAGGGAGGTGTTATGAAGCCGTTTGCACAATTACAGCAGGAATTTGGTCTCCCACACACTGTGTTCTAGCAATTCCTACAGTTCAGACATGCATATCAGGCGCAGTTGAAGGAGGGCATACAAATATCAGGCTCCCCTCCGATAGTTCAACAGGTATTGCGTAGTGGAAGTTCTAAAGGATTTATTTCTATGCTCTATAGACATCTGTTTGACAAATCTACCTCATCGAGCTGTTTATCGATTAAAGATAAATGGGAACGGGACATGGGTGCTATTACGCAGGAGCAGTGGGACAATGTCCTGGCTTTAACTATTAGCTTAACACTTAGTGAAGCTCAACGTCTATCCCAGTTATATCTAATACACAGAGTATATAAAACCCTTGTATTCTTACACAAGATAGGTATTCGGACGAACTCGTACTGTCCCCGGTGTGGAGCGGAGGAGGCCTCCTTGATGCATATGTTTTGGGAATGCCCTGGGTTAGGAATATTTTGGAAGGAGATTTTGCAGATAATTGCCCAGACAACTCAGATACAGCTATTAAGTGATCCCAGAGTATGTATACTAGGACTTGTAGACGTAATAAGAGGTGACAGCGGAATGTCTTTAAGTATACAAAGAATGCTATTCCAAGCTAGAATATTAATAGCCAAACATTGGATAGAACAGAACCCACCCACTAAACGGGAATATGTAAACTGACTTAATATACTGAGATATGAAAGAGTAATATATTTGAAAAGAAGATGCCCAGCTAAATTCCTGGCTATTTGGAGAGGTTTGATGTCCCCGGACTGGCGTTGCAATCGTTGGTAAGGTGAACCGAGGGGAATCCTGGTTGGGCAGTCCCGACATTCTGGACTAGATAACTAACTGCACATACAGTGATATACTGTGCTCGCCAAGCATCATAACACAATGTTTTCCCAATATGGGTTAGGATGGTTGTCTCTCTGCAAGAAAATTGGGGTGGGTTGGGGGGGGGGGGGGCGTTATTGCTATATGTGATACACTTTTATTGGTTTTCTTCTGTAAAATTTGAGTTTGTAATGACAAGATATGCAATTCAAAATATATTATATTTGAAATATAGCAATACTTTATTATGCTAGGAAGCTGATATATGAAATAATGTACAAGAAATGTCTGTAATTTCTTTGTTTTGTATTTTCAATAAAAATGAAACAGGATTTAAAAAAAAAAAAATCACTGTACCCTGCCTGCACATATGAAAAGGGGATTCCTGTTTCTGTGTACCCCTTTATAGAAATCTGACTGTACACTATAAATCATAAAATACCTTGATGTCCTCGAGTGTTCTTCACAACCACAGGATATCCAAGAGGTTCCGCTGCATGTATAATTTTTGCAAATTCATCGTGTCCACCTGTCATGTTAGAAAGGAAATAATGTAAGAAAAAAATACCACCAAAAATGTAACTGTTGGCCCAAATGCAGAATGACAGAGCCAAGCTTCCAGCCATTTACTGCTAGTCATGTATTATTTCTACACAAGTGTAATGCTGGCCCCACAATCTGTCATCCAGTCCTTGGCACTGAGCACTCCCGTAGCGGATCTGCTAGCCACATCATTACTATACAGAACACTAAGGACTTTCTTCGGCGGACAGCCGCGTTTTAAAGGTAAATTGTATTTTTATATTTCAGCAGGAATCTGTCTTCATAGAAAAATACTGTCTTACCCTGGAATAAAAAGATCACTGCCCTTCCACTGAACCTGCAATTCTTCTGAAAAAAAAATTGCTATGTTAGTATCAAGTCACATGAGGAGCAAAAGTGCATGCTGGGATTCATAGTTTAGTTACCAGTAATCTGCTGTATGCAGAACAAAAAATCCCAGCATGCACTGTTTTCCCTATCTAAAACACCACTTGTGAAGACAATCGGAAATCCCTTAAGGCCGCTTTCAGACGAGTGAGTTCCACATATCAGACTCACAACGTGAGTATGCGGCATTTCCCGTCCTGACCTCCCTAACTGACGGGGGTCGCATAGCATTATATTGGTTTATGATGCTATGTAACCCTTACAAGTCTGGAATGTATTGGATAACACTGACATAATGCTGTCAGTGCTATCCAATACATTCCAGAACTGTAAGGGTTACATAGCATCATAAATCAATACAATGCTATGTGACCCCGGCAGTGCTGGGAGGTCAGGACGGGAGCTGCCGCATACTCACGCGGCAAGTCCACTGCGTGGAACTGGCTCGTCTGAAGGGTCCTAAACGTGTTTTCTGGGACTTTGATGTTGATGGCCTACCCTCAGTATAGCTCATCAATATCTGATCGGTGGGGTCTGACTCCTAGCACCCCGACCAATCAGCAGCAGCACTCCGGTAAGCAATGTGTCTTCTTCCTAAGCCAATTACGTCACTGTCTACACAGCCGGTGTGGCAGTGCACAGAACCTGTATGGACCGTGTAGGCTCTCTGCACTACCATACAGGCTTCGTGTCAGTGTGTATGAGCACCAACTTAAGGCTTTCTTATTGGGTAAAGCCATTTCCAATTTGAGGGACATCAAATTTAATAGAGTGCACGTGGTTTTGCTGCTTCGTTTTTGTCAGTACTGTACCCTACTGGTACCACTAGTGCAGGGAGCCCCTGAGAAGCGGATGCAGAGGATGGGAGTTGTAGTGGCATTGATGTGTCATGGTATACTCCCTCAGGCCATCGCTCCCTGGGAATCAATGCAGTAGAAAGGTGGTCTGAAGAATCAGGTCAGAAGTAAAAGTACATATAACAGTTCGGTCACGTGGCCTAATTACAGTTCAGTTTAATTCAAGTGAATGGGCCTGACCTGCAATACCAAGCACAGCCACTATACAATGTATCGTGCTATGTTCGGTAAGATGTGAGGAGGCCACAGCACTCACCGAAGCCTCTTCAAACAGCTGCTCCAGGAGTCGGACCCCCAACAAACAGATATTTATGACCTATCCTGAGGATAGGCCATCAGTATCGAACTCCTTGAAAACCCCTTTAATCTCATTAATGGGATTCTCTACTTGTTAACATGGTCTTTTGACAATAAACTGATCACAATGTGTGCCCCTATAAGCTGTAATTTGTGGCAAAACCTGTCAGCAAGGGTTCAATTTCCCTGCAGCACCACCATAGGCATGACTAGGTATTGCACAATGTCCATTCAAATCAATGGGTTGTCTGTGTAATGCAGGACAGGACAAGTCGTTCAGAGTGAGAGACACTCTTTGTAACCGCCCTTCACTCTGACTATCAGACATGAGGATTCTGAACAGAAAGAAGGTTTCTGGCCAAGAAAGAAAGGTTGAGAACCCATTTAAGCTCCACTCCAGTACACACTGTGGTTACTGCACTGTACGGCTGCGGTGGTTGTAGGTTATCGCCTCTAGCCCCCTACGCACAAGGTTCAATTAATACAGTCATGATCTTACGTAACAATGCAATACGATTTTAATATTTTTACCTCCAAAAGAAGACTCCAATCAAATGTAAACGGGCATGTCATGTACCAAATGATGATGTACTCATCACATGGGCAATGTTGCAAAAGATCACTTTCTAATACATCACATGTGAAAAGTCGCCATAAAACTTTAGCCATAGGTGTATTCTCATCTGCTAGTGCCGCACCCCAGACCTCAGGGTATCTGCACTGTAATTGTATTATGCATTGTTATGTCATGTTATGCTGGTGGGCTGGACAGAACATAAGTGGTATGGACGGTAGGGACGGGGTTAACCACTCTGTTCCTCCTCTCACGGTAGGATTGGGCTGGTCCTACCTCCTGCCAAAAGGAAAAAGTCAAGCTCAAATAAAGAAGAAGGATGCACATGCTTGAGCTCCTTCTCCAACGAACCCTATCCAGTTCTCCTGCGAGACCACTTCTCCAGAAAGTTTCCTAGAACCGAGATTGCTTCCATCACAGAAGCTACAGTGTGTTAGTGAGCAGAGTGACCAGCAAACTGCGGTTTTACAGACCCTGCTGCAGGTGAGAGAATACAGATCAGACACCCATCACGTAGCCTGTATCACACAATGGACACATATACCCACAAGTGTCTGCAAGTGCCATTTAATTGCCACATAACCAGCCACCATACCTCATCATCTGGTGACAGAAAATGCACTTTGTACCTACTACTGCTGCATGTACCACAAGTTGTATTTTGCACTAAGTAAAGAGAGACTGTTATATGTACTTTTACTTCTGACCTGATTCTTCAAACCACCTTTCTACTGCATTGATCCCCAGGGAGCGATGGCCTGAGGGAGTACACCATGACACATCAACGCCACTACAACTCCCATCCTCTGCATCAGCTCCTCAGGAGCTCCCTGCACTAGTGGTACCAGTAGTGTACAGTACTGACAAAAACCAAGCAGCAAAACCACGTGCACTCTATTAACGTTCCTTAAATTTGAAATAACTTTACCCAATAAGTAAGCCTTAAGTTGGTGCTCATACACACAGACACGAAGCCTGTATGGTAGTGCAGAGAGCCTATACGGTCCATACAGGTTCTGTGCACTGCCACACCGGCTGTGTAGACAGTCTGATGGACCATGCCACAAGATTACATCTGTTAGAGTCATATGGAATCAGATAGTAAAAACCTCTGTATGTCTCTGAATTACATCATATCGAGTCATAGGGAAATGCAACAGAGGCTCATACACCTCTACACTACATCTGTACAAAGTAGGGCCATAGTACGTCCATGTGCATGAATTTTAAAAATACTAAAAAATTTCAGTTTCGCATGATCAAATATATGGTTTAACCATCCTCTGTGATGATCTAAGTTTGGTTCAGTAAACTGCAATCACAGTTTACCCCTAGAAGTGATGAAAAAGTGCTGCCTGATATATGGCAATATTTTCATGGAGACTCTATATACCGGAATATTTTTGTACAGCAGTATGCAGAGCTCTGTATGCCAATGCTGGACTTTAGTGCATTAAAGTATTACATTCCCCAATACACACATGCACCTATTAAAGGGGTTTGTCTCATCTGAGACAATGAGGGCAAATCGCTAGGATATGCCTCCATTGTCTTATAGGTGCGGGTCCCACCCTTGGGACCCACACTTATATTGGGAACGGAGCCCCGCAAGGTGGCTGGAGGACTTCGGTCCGGCCACTATTAAGCACTCTCCCCATAGAAGTGAATGGGAGTTCACTCTCCACTTCTTTCGGGGCTCCGTTCTTGATATACAGTTGCAAGAAAAAGTATGTGAACCCTTTGGAATGATATGGATTTCTGCACAAATTGGTCATAAAAGGTGATCTGATCTTCATCTAAGTCACAACAATAGACAATCACAGTCTTCTTAAACTATTAACACACAAATAATTAAATGTTATCATGTTTTTATTGAACACACCATGTAAACATTCACAGTGCAGGTGGAAAAAGTATGTGAACCCCTAGACTAATGACATCTCCAAGAGCTAATTGGAGTGAGGTGTCAGCCAACTGGAGTCTAATCAATGAGATGAGATTGGAGGTGTTGGTTACAGCTGCCCTGCCCTAGAAAAAACACACACCAGTTCTGGGTTTGCTTTTCACAAGAAGCATTGCCTGATGTGAATGATGCCTCGCACAAAAGAGCTCTCAGAAGACCTACGATTAAGAACTGTTGACTTGCATAAAGCTGGAAAGGGTTATATAAGTATCTCCAAAAGCCTTGCTGTTCATCAGTCCACAGTAAGAGAAATTGTCTATAAATGGAGAAAGTTCAGCACTGCTGCTACTCTCCCTAGGAGTGGCCGTCCTGTAAAGATGACTGCAAGAGCACATCGCAGACTGCTCAATGAGGTTAAGAAGAATCCTACAGTGTCAGCTAAAGACTTACAAAAGTATCTGGCATATCCTAACATCCCTGTTAGCGAATCTGCGATACGTAATACACTAAACAAGAATGGATTTCATGGGAGGATACCACAGAGGAAGCCACTGCTGTCCAAAAAAAACATTGCTGCACGTTTACAGTTTGCACAAGAGCACCTGGATGTTCCACAGCAGTACTGGCAAAATATTCTGTGGACAGATGAAACCAAAGTTGAGTTGTTTGGAAGAAACACACAACACTATGTGTGGAGAAAAAGAGGCACAGCACACCAACATCAAAACCTCATCCCAACTGTGAAGTATGGTGGTGGGTGCATCATGGTTTGGGGCTGCTTTGCTGCGTCAGGGCCTGGACAGATTGCTATCATCGAAGGAAAAATGAATTCCCAAGTTTATCAAGACATTTTGTAGGAGAACTTAAGGCCATCTGTCCACCAGCTGAAGCTCATCAGAAGATGGGTGTTGCAACAGGACAACGACCCAAAGCATAGAAATAAATCAACAACAGAATGGCTTAAACAGAAGAAAATACACCTTCTGGAGTGGCCCAGTCAGGGTCCTGACCTCAACCCGATTGAGATGTTGTGGCATGACCTCAAGAAAGCGATTCACACCCGACATCCCAAGAATATTGCTGAACTAAAACAGTTCTGTAAAGAGGAATGGTGAAGAATTACTCCTGACCATTGTGCACGTCTGATCTGCAACTACAGGAAACGTTTGGTTGAAGTTATTGCTGCCAAAGGAGGTTCAACCAGTTATTAAATCCAAGGGTTCACATACTTTTTCCACCTGCACTGTGAATATTTACATGGTGTGTTCAATAAAAACATGGTAACATTTAATTCTTTGTGTGTTATTAGTTTAAGCAGACTGTGATTGTCTATTGTTGTGACTTAGATGAAGATCAGATCACATTTTATGACCAATTTGTGCAGAAATCCATATCATTCCAAAGGGTTCACATACTTTTTCTTGCAACTGTAGGTGCAGGTCCCAGTGCTGGGACCCACATCTATAAGACAATGGGGGCATATCCTAGCAATATGCTGCCATTGTCTGTGATGAGACAGCCCCTTTAAGTGGCATAAAATACAACAGTTAAAGGGGTTGTCTCACTTCAGCAAGTGGTATTTATTGTAGAGAATGTTAATACAAGGCACATATTAATGTATTGTGATTGTCCATATTACTTCCTATGCTGACTGAATTCATTTTTCCATCACATTATACACTGCTTGTTTCCATTGTTACAAACACCCTGCAATCCAGGTTGGTCGTGCTTGCACACTATAGGACAAAGCACTTGCCTATGTGCGCTCCTTCAGTCCGGGCCACCAAATAGGCCGGAACTTTTTCCTATAGTGTGCAAGCACGACCACCACTGATGGACTGCAAGGTGGTCGTAACCATGGAAACAAGCAGTCTATAATATGATGGAAAAATGAATCTTGCCAGCAAAGGAAGTAATATGGACAATCACAATACATTAGTAAGTCACTTATATTAACTTCCTCTACATAATAAATGCTATTAGTTCAAGTGAGACAACCCCTTTAATTTGGGCCATTGAACATGACATCATTTAGTACAGCTTCTAGGACTCACCATAGGAGAAAGTATCTGGTAGAGGAATTCCTTGTCCGGCTAATTCCTGAAACGTCCAGAACTTGTTAATACAGTTTAAAATGGCTTGTGGGCGATTGATAAGACGGCAGCCCAGCTTTTCAAGATGTCGCAAAACAGTAATATCACTATCGGATTGCACTGTTGGAGTTGGAACCCGAACCAGTATCACCTGAGGGTAAGCAGTCACAATCTTCTGGTTAATTTGCAAGCCTGGAACAAAATTTTATGAAAGATTTAATCCCACAAACACATGTTTATTTCATTACTCATGTACTCAACACAATACAAGGGTTAAACAAGAGAAATAGTGTTACTTGCTCAGGGTAGAACCAGACTTGGCGTCCAGTAGTAGAAACAAGGACACAGCAGGGCCGAAATTGTCATGGTCCTCCGAGCTGCAGCCGTTTTCTATAAATCATTACAAAATAGATTGTAAATTGCTTGCCTATTGTTAATGGCTGCACGGATTTGAGACGAAAACCTACAAAACTGCATGGCCATTAACAATAAGCAAGCAATTAATCAATTTATAATACATACACTACTCACAAAAAGTTAGGGATATTTGGCTTTCGGGTGAAATTTATGGAAAACGTAAAAGTTCACCCTACAGTAATATTATATCATGATAGTAGGGCATTTAAGTAGAAGCATGCAATGGTGATTTCCTCATCTCCAACAATTTATTGAAACAAAAGCCAACACCAGTGGTAGGTATATCCCCCACAAAAATGTCAGTGTCTCAAGAACTTGTCATGTTGCGTTGAGCATCAATTACAGCTGCCTTGACAACAACATCTCATGCTGTTCACAAGTCGACTTATTGTCTGCTGAGGCATAGCATCCCACTTTACTTGGAGGGCGGATCTCAGGTCATTGATGTTCTGGGGTACAGAGTTACGAGCCTCTACACGGGGACTCAGCTGATCCCATAGGTTTTCAATGGGATTCAGGTCTGAAAAAAGAGCAGGCCACTCCATTTGAGGTCTCCAGCAGCCGTTCCCTAATGATGCGACCTCGATTTGCTGGCACATTGTCGTCCATGAAGAGGAAATTAGGCCTGTGTTGTTCATGCAGAGGCACAATGACTGGATTAATGATGTTATTCAAGTAGTATGGGCTTGTCCCTGTACCATTCACAAAGTGTAGGGCAGTTTTGTATTGACTAGACACACCTGCCCACACTGCAACACCACCACTACCACCAAAAACAACATTGGCTGATGCATAGCGCTCTCTTTGACGTCTCCAACATGGTTGGTGGCCATCATTTCTGCTAAGCATGAATCAACTTTCATCAGTGAACAGCACTGAGGACCACTGGTCCCTCATCCAGCGTAGATGCTCCCTGGCCCATGCAAGACCATGACACCTGTGCCTGGTGGTGTGGTCAGGTACCCTTGCAGGTCATCTAGCACGCAGACCACACTAAAGTTAACGGTTTTGAATGGTCTGACGTGATATTTGGGTGCCTCTCACCTCCCTTAAATGTGCCTGGAGTTGTGTGGCATTCATCATCCAGTTCTGCAGAGCGTTGTTCGCAATGAAGCGGTCATTAGTGTTGGATGTGGCCAAAGGACGTCCACTTCTTTGTCTTTCTGTGACTCTTTCAGTCTCTCTGTTGCAACCTGCTGATGACACTCTAAGTTCAGTGGCCACTTCTATCTTAGAACATCCTGCTTGAAGCCTCGCAATGGCAAGGTACTGTTAATCAGTTGTTAGGGGTCAACTTGGTCTCACGATGTCAAAATGTGAACAACATGATGAGGAGGACTGTTTAAATACCAATTCTAATTGAACCAGGAAATTTATTGGGCGATTCATGGATCAAACACCTGTTGTGCATTTTGCCATTAAGCTCCTTGCTAGAGAACAGCAAGTTGTGCAAAAAGTACTGAAACACTGAACAGTTGGACATGTGCATTCAAAAGTTTAGAGAAGGTCAAATTAAGTTCACCTGTAAAGGTTAAAGTGCATTTTAGGTTCAACTTGAATTTTAACCCACAAGCCAAATATCCCAAACTTTTTGTGAGTAGTGTATTTATGGCCATGTGGCACTAGGAAGAGTTTGTATTAGTATAAAGGTTCTGATGTGTTGGTAAAGTGAGAAGCTGAAAAGATATTCCCAACAAAATTTGCAAAAACGAGTCAAGACTGGGAGATGTCATCATGGTGGCCTGAACCGGATGGAGAAGTCCCCTGTAAGTCACTAAATGCAAATGCTGGTCAATGCTGTAGTCACTTGTATGGTCTACAGCTGAGGATGGTTGGTAGCATGCTGTTTTGTGAAATAACATCTTCCAGCATACCTTTACACGTTCAGGCCACACTGGGAGCTGTAGTTCCACTCTGTACAAGCTTATATGACAAGGGCTAACCTGACTATTCAAATGATATCAGTATTGAACTTTTTAAATCTGGTGATGTATGTAGTGCACTTGGTTCTGGTGCTGTATTTATGTACTGATGTTAATTCTGCCACTGTATTTATGGTATGGCCTCAGTTCTGGCGCTGTACTGTATTTATGTAGTGAACTTGGTTCTGGTCTTGTATTTGACCTATGGGCTTAGTTCCTGTGTTATATTTATGTAGTGATCTTGATTGTGTTGTTGTATCGCTGTTATGAGCATGGTTCTAGTGCTGTTTTATGTAGTGTGCTGTCTAGTGCTGTTTTATGTAGTGTGCTGTCTAGTGCTGTTTTTATGTACTGAATTTGGTTTTGGTGCTCCATTTGACCTATGTACATAGTTACAGTGTTGTATTTATGAAGTGGAGGGAAGAAAGAGTGCACCCTCCATTTAATGATGCATGGCGAGCACCAGAGTTAGGACAACCACGGTGAACCACTACTAATCCTATCTGTGCCACCCCACTTCCACCCTCCTCACAGCTCTCCCCCTGCGGGTTGCTGCATTCCTTCCACTACAAAGTTATTGGTGGAGTGTTGTACTCTCCCTCCACTACAAAGTTGACGGAGCAATGTAGTACCAGCAATGGAGCTACACCTGTACGGCAGTGATGGAGGGTGTTGGACCCCTGAGCACAGGCCAATGCTTAATGCTTAATTTACTTAACCTGGTGTACAAAAGTTGCACATTTTTTGCACAAGCCACATTTTATGCACAACTTTATAACTTTCCACTTCTCTCACCAGTTTTTAAAAAGTAGCCATGGCTTATTTAGAGAGGTGGGTGACAGATTTATTATAATTCATGCCAGTGCATAGACTGCCAGTAGATGCACCAAATTTATTAAGAAGCCAGGGCCTCTTTATAAATTTGGCTTACTCCAGGGCACTTCTGATCAAGACTGGTGTATGAAATGCCAGTCTTAAATTCCTCCCAATGTCTGTTCCCATCCATTAACAAATCACTTCAGGCAGCATACTCTGTAATTGCCAACTTAAAAGACATGACAAATGAGTGCAGAGGCCAACATTCATTATAGATCAATGTTAGCTAAATAATGACTGACGTCTTCTAAAATGTGCAAAGCTGCAAATGCTTAAATACTGGAACTTGGAAGGGGAACATCCTGCAAAATGCATGCGGCAAATACAGTAATGTGCTGACTCATCTGCTCTGCTTATCACCTACAATAGAAAGGAAATGTTACTCTAGGGCAGTATGTCAATTTCTGGCACAATATGAAGCCCTAAATATGTTACATATATGATCGCATCACATAATATTGGTGGAATATGTGTTCTTGAATAATTTGACTGTCTCGTGACTGGCTGAGCCGTCTTCTCTTGTGTGTCAAGTGGAACCAGAAAGCAGAGACCAGCGGAGGACCAGGAACAGGAGTGTCGGGGATCGGTAAGGTCAACATTATTCATTTTATTTTTTTTGAACCCCTCCGAGCCTGTTTAAAAATGTCCTTCAAAGGATATTGCTCACTGTAAAGTATGCCTCATTCTCTCATATTTGTAAAATGACTTTCTCACAGGCAGTGTCGGTCTGGGGTGCCTAGAGCCCACCTGTAAAATTTATTTTGGGGGCCCACCATACAGATACACTCAAATATTACCTGCTCACACAGCAGCAAGATGCTACCAGATGGTTGAATATGTGGGTCCCTGCAGCCACTTTGAGAAGGTAGGTCCTGAGGAGAAGAGGACACTGGTAGCTTTCCTCTGTACCTAGAGGTCATCTCAGCTCTGATCGTGTCTATAATAATAAACTGGGGAGTGTCTTTAATAATCTATCAAGTTTTTTATATGAACAGAGGCTGGTTGAGGTGCTGCCACTTGTGCAGGGTGTGGGAGACCTCGTTCAGGGGCCCATCGGGGGATTCACCTGTACCCCTGTGGGCCAGTCCGAGCCTGCTCACAGGGACTCAAAATGCAGGGATAGTTGTGTGGCTGGGGCAACAACCTGGGAAGTCAAATGGCTGCCATACAGGCCTTCAACCCTACCACACAATATGGTCAATTTTGTAGGAAACCAGTTTGCCTATTTCTCTACTTTTGGAGTGTGGCATGAAACCCACACAAACTTACAAATTCCGTGCAGATGTTGTCCCTGGTTGGATTTAAGCTCATGACCCCAGCACTTCAACCATTTTGCCCAAATGAATGGATCTTCTGCTATTGTCCCCCCCAAAAAAAACATGCCATGTGTTTGTTTTTCCCACTTCTGGGACTCACTCCTCTCTCAAGAATAGAGCTCTGGCGTGAGTGGAGGACAAGCCTTGCATGTACATCCACCCCTCCATTCATGGGACTTTTAGCTGAGTGCTGGATCAGATATTTTTGGAAATCCCATAGCAGTAGGAGGACTGGCCATGCAGGTGCAGCTCGCTCTCTGTTCACTGCCAAGTCTCACAGCAGAGAGGAGGCCACACATGCGCAGTGTTCTCCCCGTTCACAGTGGGACCTGCACCTATAGGACATTTATGGCATATTCTGCTGAAATGGGACAACCCCTTGAAAGAAGACAGACCTGCAGAGATCTGCTGTTATCCTTAGGAGTCACTTTGTGCTAGACATTTGAAATGATTCTGGGATCACATAGACTCTACAGACTATCCAGATTCTGTAGATACATATGAATCCCTGTATTTCCACAGCATGCATGTTCTAGAACTAAAGCCAATTGGATGTGACACATAAACTTCCAACATGTATCTAAGATGAAAAGCAAGGTGGCAGCTTTTGACTTGCAAGCAAATGACTCTGACTAGAACAGACAGTGAGCTCGGAGCATGTCTAACACTTCCACTGCATCCATAAGCAGTGCTGAGCAATATTCACCACACAAGCTCAGGGCAAGAGCAAAGCTGGAGGTGACTTGTAAAACTGATTGACCTCAGCTGCTTGAGAACTTGCAGCAGCCGATATGCCAGGGATAGCTCAGATTTACAGATCTGGGCATTTGCTAGGAAGAGCCACAAAAAGATAGCATTATAAATGGCACATGTAAGTTAGGGGCCCCTGTTACGGATCATGCATCTTGTTATGCCTCTACAGATGGTCTCTATCCTTAAAGGGAGTCAGTCAGCAGATTTGACTGCTGAGGGCACTAAAAGCACTAAAAGCATGCATGGCGGTCCAAGCTCTTGGAAGCCAGAGCACCTAATAACCACTCGTCTTGTAGGAGTTTCTCTTTGTTTGAAACGGACATCAAACCCTTACAGGTCCTGAAAGCAGGATTACACGCTTTCCACAGAGCAGCCTGCCCAGCTACGCCCCTCCGCCGCTACCCCAGGGGTCCGTCTACTGTATCCATCCCAAAAACCCATATAGTACCACCAATAACCCCAAGAAAAATTACAAAGAAAATATATATACAGGTGAAACTCAAAAAATTTGAATATCGTGCAAAGTTCATTTATTTCAGTAATCCAACTTAAAAGGTGAAACTAACATATGAGATAGACTCATTACATGCAAAGCGAGATATTTCAAGCCTTTATTTGTTATAATTTGGATGATTATGGCTTACAGCTTAGTAAACCCCAAAGTCACAATTTTGAGGTACCCTTTGCTCAGGGGGTATGGATTAATTAGCTGACTGGAGTGAGTGTGACACTTTGAGCCTAGAATATTGAACCTTTTCTTAAAATTCTAATTTAAGGCTGCATTAATGCAATTCCTTTTCATTTGCACTACTGAAATAAATGGACTTTCGCACGATATTCTAATTTTTCGAGTTTCACCTGTACATCAATAAAATTCTCCTGACGAAGCTGTATAGCGAAACGCGCGTCGTAAGGGTGAGGGTGAGCACTACTCAAGGGTCAATTGGGTCACGTTGTTCTCCACCTCCTGTGGAATATGGTCATGGTATTTTATATTGCATTGTAATGCATATTTTCATGTTATTTCCTGTGTACCAGGCCTGTTAGGGGTGTAGTTTCTCCTCCTAAGCTGTAGAGGGAGCTAGGGAACCCCCTAGTATATATAGTCAGGTCCAGTTCAGGAGAAGGAGAGTGTGGTCAGAAGCCAGTATTGACTTTAGCCAGATGTTAGCTGAAGTGCAGCTTCTAACATGCAGCTATATAGCCCAGGCTCCTAGCTTGCCCCCAGGAGAAGAGGTTCCCTCCTGAAGTTATCCTGCATCTTACAAAGTACAGAGCAGTGCTAATTTTAACCAGCAAAGTAGAAAGCTGAAAGGCAGAAGGTTATTTGCAGCAAGTGGATTCATACCAGAGGAAGGTTCCCTCCAAAGGATAAAGCCAGCTATTAGGCATCCGGGCCTTGGAGAAAGTCAGACAGGATTCTGCAGAAAGTACAGCCTGATCTGTGAGTTTATTCCCTCTGCGTTATCTTGCTAAGCTGTCTTTCGCCCTCCATCCTCCTCCTTGTTTTCTCCGCTGATAGCCACCGCGTCCGCCATCCCCTGCTGCCATGGCCAGTGACAGGGCTAAGGGCAGTGGAGTCATGTAGGGACACTGGGGGAGTGGGCTCCATAATGAGGGACGACAGAGAGGATGGGTTTCCGGGCTCCACACCCCTTTCCTCAGCAGCGGTTTCGCCCCTCACACGGCGCATGTGGAGCGCCATGTGCTGATTGGTGGGGGCTCTGGTGTGGGCGGTGCGGGCGAACTGAAATGGCCCTCCGACATGCTTGCCGGCACGATGCTGTGGCCGCTTGTAGAGCACTGTGTCCTGATTGGACACCGTGCCGCGCATGCCCAGTGCAAAACTGGTGACACACACATGCACACAGCGCACTCACACAGGGATTTTATTATTATAGATACTGCTGGTATATTCTGTATTGTGATTTTTGTCCACGCATTTATGCTATTTCTGTGGGGACCTCCTGCTGATACAGCGCAATAGTATTAATGGTGACTCACCCCTTTGCATTTAAGGATCTACTTATTTAATATATGTGGATATATTCCTATAGCGCTGCATTTTGTCAGTGTCCGTATGATATATTTGGGATATATTTGATTAATATAATATTGAGTGGTTACACGGATATACCTTTTAAAATCGGTTTATCTTTATTGGCTACCCTATTGACCTAGTCCCATTCAGTGGCGTGCCTAGGGTGTTTGGCACCTGGGGAGGGTCCTTTCTCTGGCACCCACCCCCAATACGACCACATACCTCTTACATCCAGGGACATCTCCTCTCATGTAGATCTCGTCTATTCAGAGTTTGTAAAACAGACACGTTAGATTTCTAAATTTTTCCATCAACCTCCCCATCCTGGTGTCCCCACAGTGTCATCCTGCTGCCACCCCAATACTGTGCCCATTGTGCCCCCCAATGCCCCAGATACTATACTGCTGAAAAAATAGTGACCCCAGTAGACATAATTGGGATCATTTATTAAACTGGTGTAAAGTAGAACTGGATTTCCAAAAGAGCTGTCAAATATGAAAGGTGGAATCTGATTGGCTGCTATGGGCAACTAAGCCACTTATACTTTACACCAGTTTGATAAATTACCCCAAATGTCCCTATAGTGTGCACAGCAGCTATAATGTCCCCTAGAGTGCCCCCAGTAATAATAACACCCTATATTGTGCTCCAGGTAATAATCCCTGTACAGTGTCCCCAGAAATAATAGAATTGCTCCTACAGTGCCTCCCCAATAGCAACGCCCCCCACACTGCCCTCATACAGTAATTTCCCCCCACACTGCCCTCATACAGTAATTTCCCCCACACTGCCCCCGTATAGTAATTTGTCCCACACTGCCCCCACACAGTAATTTCCCCCACACTACCCCAATATAGTAATTTCCCCCACACTGCCCCCATACAGTAGTTTCCCCCACACTGCCCCCATACAGTAGTTTCCCCCACACTGCCCCCATACAGTAGTTTCCCCCACACTGCCCCCATACAGTAATTCCCCCAACACTGCCCCCATACAGTAATTACCCCCACACTGCCCCCATACAGTAATTACCCCCACACTGCACCCATACAGTAATTCCCCCCACACTTCCCCCATACAGTAATTCCCCCCACACTTCCCCCATACAGTAATTTCCCCAACACTGCCCCATACAGTAATTTCCCCAACACTGTCCCATACAGTAATTTCCCCAACACTGCCCCATACAGTAATTTCCCCAACACTGTCCCATACAGTAATTTCCCCAACACTGCCCCATACAGTAATTTCCCCCACACTGCCCCCATACAGTAATTTCCCCCACACTGCCCCATACAGTAATTTCCCCCACTCTGCCCCATACAGTAGTTTCCCCCACACTGCCCCCATACAGTAATTTCCCCCACACTACCCCCATACAGTAATTTCCCCCACACTGCCCCCATACAGTAGTTTCCCCCACACTGCCCCCATACAGTAGTTTCCCCCACACTGCCCCATACAGTAGTTTCCCCCACACTGCCCCCATACAATAGTTTCCCCCACACTGCCCCTACACAGTAGTTTCCCCCACACTGCCCCCACACAGTAGTTTCCCCCACACTGCCCCCACACAGTAATTTCCCCCACACTGCCCCCATATAGTAATTTGCCCAACACAGTAGTTTCCTCCACATTGCCCCATATAGTAATTTGCCCCCCACATAGTAATCCCTATTCCCTCCCATAATTATTGCCCCCACATAGTAATCCCTCCCATAATAATTTGCCCCCACCCAAACAAAGTATCCCACCAAAATATTTTTCCCCCACATTTCCCCCAAAGTTGGCACATAAAAAATAAAAAAATATAAAAAAAATAATAGCTAAATACTCACCTATGTCCAGGCGTTTGCTCGCAGAGGAAGGCGCGCACACTTCACTGTGCTGCTGCGTCCCGGTACAGGCGCGCGCGATGATGTCATTGCACACGCCTGCGCCAGGATTTCACTACCGCATAGGCCTCAGGCCTACTAGGCCTAAAGCCTATGGAGGTGATTGGCGGCAGGGAACTATGCGCTCCGGTGCCCCGCTGCAGTATGTGGGCGTCAGCACTCCAGCAATGAGTGATTCCATCTGTATTGATAGAAGCGCTCATTGCTTCTGGGCCTGGCACCCCATGAGAGCCGGCAACTGGGCACGCCACTGGTCCCATTTGCCCTGTTTGGGCTTCAGCTCTGTAGCATTTACCTGGGGCTTTTGCCCTATTTGTTATACGGTGTCATTATTTATGAGATTCAATAAACTTTATATTTTATTGATATACATATTTTCTTTCAAATTTTTCTTGGGGTTATTGGTGGTACTATATGGATTTTTTTTATCTAATTTGGCTAGACCCCTCTCTTACTTTTGTGTATTGATTGTTATTGAGGTTTGATTGGTTGTACTGTGATGAAGGCAATTTTGCTCATCGGAAATTAGCGATTTATATCTATCTCCGTATTCCGTCCCTTCTTTTCTACTCCTAGACGGTTGTCTTTGTTTCCTATAAAACCCGTTTGTTCTGTGTATTATATACACCCCTCCAGTCCTTCATATACCCCAGGAGTAACATAGAACCATATGATACTTATATATAAAAATAGTTTACTGATAACATAGAGATGACAAAGCAATGGACATAGAAACATAGAATGTGTCGGCAGATAAGAACCATTTGGCCCATCTAGTCTGCCCAATATACTGAATACTATGGATAGCCCCCGGCCCTATCTTATATGAAGGATGGCCTTATGCCTATCCCATGCATGCTTAAACCCCTTCACTGTATTTGCAGCTACCACTTCTGCAGAAAGGCTATTCCATGCATCCACTACTCTCTCAGTAAAGTAATACTTCCTTATATTACTTTTAAACCTTTGCCCCTCTAATTTAAAACTGTGTCCTCTTGTGGTAGATTTTCTTCTTTTAAATATGCTCTCTTCCTTTACCGAGTTGATTCCCTTTATGTATTTAAAAGTTTCTATCATATCCCCTCTGTCTCTTCTTTCTTCCAAGCTATACATATTAAGGTCCTTTAACCTTTCCTGGTAAGTTTTATCCCACAATCCATGTACTAGTTTAGTAGCTCTTCTCTGAACTCTCTCTAGAGTATCTATATCCTTCTGGAGATATGGCCTCCAGTACTGCGCACAATACTCCAAGTGAGGTCTCACCAGTGTTCTGTACAGCGGCATAAGCACTTCACTCTTTCTACTGCTTATACCTCTCCCTATACATCCAAGCATTCTGCATTCTGGACATTATAGATAAAGATACAGACACTACAAATAAGACAATACATAGAGGACACCACCACACACAGCTGCCTCCGTTCCTGCCGTCCCTAAATGCTAAGCAATGTGGTTAATAATGTGTATGTACTGTATATAAAGTATATCCAGAGTCCACCAATATACCGTCTACTGGATCTACTCTTCTAACCAACTCACAACCAGTACCTGACCATTACCGTAGTACATGTACATATAGAGACTCATGCATAAATAGCATATATATATATAATCTATACGTACTACAAATATCTATATGTACACATATAAAGTCTACTGGGATATTATACCTATTTACATACACATATAACCAGATATATACTTAGCTTGCTCCTGAAGTGTTGTTGGTCCAAGGGCTGGCAGGAAGAGAGCCAGAGACTCCCAAGCTTCATGTCACCTACAGATGTAGTAGAGTTAACACACATGCTTTATGAGATGCGTTATCTAAACTAAATGCGTTAAGCAAACACCTTAAATTGCTTTTCAATGGCTTTTGATTCAAGATAACACGATGAGTTAAGAAATTTGAGTTAAGAGTTTGTGTGTTAACCCTGCTACATCTGTATATGTTCCTGTGACCCAGCCCCCACCATGGACTCCACCCTGTGACCAGCCAAATCTCTTCCAAATCTGTTGGCCAGTCATTCCGTATCTCATGTAATTACCGGTACTTTACTTTTATGGAACGTCTGGCCCATATTAGAACAGTCCTATCCTATTTTTTGAGTAAAAAGAGAAAAAGGTCCAGCTCGGTTAAAATGTTACCTTTATTTTTCAGTGCAGTTACAGTCCAGTCTACATGTTTCGGATCAGAGACAATAGCGATCCTTCCTCATGACATACACATACTGAGGAGGGGGTTGGATATATAGCGCCTCCACTTGAAAGCTGGTGGACGCACTAACTACAAGCCCCTCCTTCAAATGAAATTGACAACATGTGCTAAAAAGCATGGTTGATTAAAACAAAAGAACACACTCAAGTCATGGATCAAAAATTCAATAATGTAATATCAGGTCATGTTTCTGATTGAGTCCACTTGGTGTAGTGGACCCCATTTTAAAGATCCAAAAGGACTCACGATTTAAAAGCTTCTTCTTGTAATTACCACCCCTAGGTGGTGGAGTAACTCTTTCCAGGCCTTGCACTGTTAACCACCTCAGCTCCCCTAATGACCAGACCACTTTTTACAATTCTGCACTACACTAATTTCACGGTTTATTGCTCGGTCATACAACTTACCACCCAAATAAATTTTACCTCCTTTTCTTCTCACTAATAGAGCTTTCATTTGGTGGTATTTCATTGCTGCTGACATTTTTACTTTTTTTGTTATTAATCGAAATTGACTGAATTATTTTTTTTTTAAATGACATTTTTCACTTTCAGTTGTAATTTTTTTTTTTTAAAAACTACATTTCTATATAAATTTTTCTCTAAATTTATTGTTCTACATATCTTTGATAAAAAAAAATGCAATAAGTGTATATTTATTGGTTTGCGCAAAAGTTATAGCGTTTACAAACTATGGTACAAAAATGTGAATTTCCGCATTTTGAAGCAGCTCTGACTTTCTGAGCACCTGTCATGTTTCCTGAGGTTCTACAATGCCCAGACAGTAAAAACACCCCACAAATGACCCCATTTCGGAAAGTAGACACCCTAAGGTATTCGATGATGGGCATAGTGAGTTCATAGAAGTTTTTATTTTTTGTCACAAGTTAGCGGAAAATAACTTGTGACAAAAAATAAAAACTTCCATGAACTCACTATGCCCATCACGAAATACCTTGGGGTGTCTTCTTTCCAAAATGGGGTCACTTGTGGGGTATTTATACTGCCCTGGCATTTTAGGGGACCTAAAGAGTGAGAAGAAGTCTGGAATCCAAATGCCTAAAAAATGCCCTGTGAAATCCTAAAGGTGCTCTTTAGAATTTGGGCCCCTTTGGGCACCTAGGCTGCAAAAAAGTGTCACACATGTGGTATCGCCGTACTCAGAAGAAGTAGGGAAATGTGTTTTGGGGTGTATTTTTACATATTTTTACATATACCCATGCTGGGTGAGAGGAATATCTCTGTAAATTGACAACTTTGTATAATAAAATTTAAAAAGTTGTTATTTACAGAGATATTTCTCTCACCCAGCATGGGTATATGTAAAAATACACCCCAAAACACATTGCCCTACTTCTCCTGAGTACGGCGATACCACATGTGTGACACTTTTTTGCAGCCTAGGGGCCCAAATTCCAATGAGAATCTTTAGGCTTTCACAGGGCATTTTTTACGTATTTGGATTCCAAACTACTTCTCACGCTTTAGGGCCCCTAAAATGCCAGGGCAGTATAAATACCCCACAAGTGGCCCCATTTTGGAAAGAAGACACCCCAAGGTATTCCGTGAGGGGCATGGCGAGTTCCTAGAATATTTTTTTTTTTGGCACAAGTTAGCGGAAAATGATTTATTTTTTATTTATTTTTTTATTTATTAAGTCTCATATTCCACTAACTTGTGACAAAAAATAAAATTTTACATGAACTCGCCATGCCCCTCACGAAATACCTTGAGGTGTCTTCTTTCCAAAATGGGGTCACATGTGGGGTATTTATACTGCCCTGGCATTTTAGGGGCCCTAAAGCGTGAGAAGAAGTCTGGAATATAAATGTCTAAAAATTTTTACACATTTGGATTCCGTGAGGGGTATGGTGAGTTCATGTGAGATTTTATTTTTTGTCACAAGTTAGTGGAATATGAGACTTTGTAAGAAAAAACAAAAAAACAATAAAAAAACTTCACGCTAACTTGTGACACGAAAAATCTTCTATGAACTCGCCATGCCCCTCAAAAGTGATCTTTTTATAGCGCCGCAGCGATTTTACGGTGTTTTTGCAGTGATCAGAAAAAAATAATTCTGTCACTGCGGTGGGGCGGACTGAACGCAAGTGTGCGCACAAGATCAGGCCTGATCGGGCGAACACTGCGTTTTTTGTAGAGCCTATAGAACATGTCCTATTCTTGTCCGCAATTGCAGACAAGAAAAGGCATTTTCTATATAGTTCTGGCAATGTGCGGATCCGCAAAATGCGGAAAGCACATTGCCGTGTCCGTGTTTTTCGGATCCGCGGTGTCCGTGTTTTGCGGATCCGTGGATCCGCAAAACACATACGGGCGTCTGAATGGACCCTTACAGGGGGGTGATCAATGACAGGGGGGTGATCAATGACAGGGGGGTGATCAGGGAGTCTATATGGGGTGATCACCCCCCTGTCATTGATCACCCCCCTGTAAGGCTCCATTCAGACGTCCGAATGTGTTTTGCGGATCCGTGGATCCGCAAAACACATACGGACGTCTGAATGGAGCCTTACAGGGGAGTGATCAATGACAGGGGGGTGATCAGGGAGTCTATATGGGGTGATCACCCCCCTGTAAGGCTCCATTCAGACGTCTGTATGTGTTTTGCGGATCCGCAAAACACATACGGACGTCTGAATGTAGCCTTACAGGGGGGTGATCAATGACTGGGGGGTGATCAGGGAGTCTATATGGGGTGATCACCCCCCTGTCATTGATCACCCCCCTGTAAGGCTCCATTCAGACGTCCGTATGTGTTTTGCGGATCCGATCCGTGGATCCGCGGATCCGCAAAACACATACGGACGTCTGAATGTAGCCTTACAGGGGGGTGATCAATGACAGGGAGGTGATCAGGGAGTCTAGTATGGGGTGATCAGGGGTTAATAAGGGGTTAATAAGTGACCAGGGGGGGGGGGGGAGTGTAGTGGTGTTTGGTGCTACTTTACAGAGCTGCCTGTGTCCTCTGGTGGTCGATCCAAGCAAAAGGGACCACCAGAGGACCAGGTAGCAGGTATATTAGACGCTGTTAACAAAACAGCGTCTAATATACCTTTCAGGGGTAAAAAAAAATCGGATCTACAGCCTGCCAGCGAATGATCGCCGCTGGCAGGCTGTAGATCAGCTCGTTTACCTGCAGTTCCTGTGAACGCGCGTTCACAGGAAATCTCGCGTCTCGCGAGATGACGCGCCGGCGCGTCTAGGAGGAATGAATCGACCGCCTCCAGAAAGCAATCCTGCATTAGGCGGTCCGGAGGCGGTTAAACCCTCTGTGTTGCCACCATGCACCACTGAAAAATGCAGGCTGACTGCAGACGCATTTCTGGCATGTGAATGAGGAATGTCAGAGATGTGCCTGCACAGTCTAACCTTACGGCCATTGGTGGTGCAACCAATATACTGGAGGGAACAGAGAGTACATGAAATACAATACACCACATGAGTGCTGTTACAGTTGATGTATTGTTTGATGGAAAAACTTTGATTCATGGCATAGGAAAAAACTTCCTTGCCAGGTCGCATATAAGAGCAACACGTACAGATTTTATGCCCACATTTGTAGCTTCCGAGAAACCGCAAACCACACTGGAGAAGCTCGTGCCCCCTCAGAATACAGAGAGGGGCAGAGTCTGTTGCCCAGTGTGGGCGCTCTACGGGCTGAGCACAAGATGCCACCCTTCAAGACACTGCGCCATTGGTCATCTGTTGACAGTACAGGTAAGTGTTTTCTTACTATATTACAGATCTGCGAGTATTGTGCACTATAAGTAGTGACAAAAACAGGCGGGAATGCCGTGACTGATCTGAGTTCTCAGAGCGACGTGTGCGCTTGTGGTGGGTAAATAATATTGATTGTCTGGGTCTGGACAGGGCTTCCTTCTGGGCGCATGCTAAACTGTGCTGGGAGTATTGTCTCATGGAAAGGCGGAGGGCAGCAGATCGCATCTCCATGCGGCATGTTGCATCCTGAGTGCAGTTTCGTCTGATGCGAATAAACTCACCCTTAGGCCTCCTGCACACGACCGTTGTTTTCCCCTGTTTACTGGCCGTTTTTTGCGTTCCGTATACGGAACCATTCATTTCAATGGTTCTGCAAAAAAAACGGAATGTACTCCATATGCATTCCGTTTTTGTATTTCTGTTTTTCCTTTCCGTTTAAAGATAGAACATGTCCTATTATTGCCCGCAAATCATGTTCCGTGGCTCCATTCAAGTCAATGGGTCCGCAAAAAAACGGAACACATACGGAAATGCATCCGTTCAGTTTTTTGCGGAACCATCTATTCAAAATGTTATGCCCAGCCCAATTTTATCTATGTAATTACTGTATACTGTATATGCCATACGGAAAAACAGAACAGAAACGGAAACACAAAAAAAAAAAAACGGAACAACGGATCCGTGAAAAATGGACCGCAAAACACTGAAAAAGCCATACGGTCGTGTGCAGGAGGCCTTAGGGATATTTTTGGCAACATGGGGAGGATGAAAGATGCCGCATAGAGAGTTGTATTACCCGCGGTTTCTTTGCGAAAGTGCGGGTGTTAATTGAACCAGTGCACTCGTCGCCCTCCAGAGACAAGTTCAAAAAAGAAATATAAGTAGCATGAGAGTGCACAGTAAATTTGAAATTGCACACATTGCAATTCAAAAACTCCTCAAAGAGTGGTATGGTCGCCACATCGCCCGACCATATGAACAGCAGGTCGTCGATGTAACGACCATACCACTCCAGCGAGGATGCCCAGGGATTGGTGAGGGAGAATAAAAATGCATGTTCCCACCAGGCCATGTACACATTGGCCAGGGAGGGGGAGAATTTGGCTCCCATGGAAACTCCCGACAATTGCAGGAAAAACCTGTCATTGAACATGAAAAAGTTGTGTTCTAATAGGAAAAGAACCACATCGCACACGTAGCCCTGGAAGGGGGTTGAAAAATCTGAATATACAGCAAGAAACCAGAGTAATGCCTGTACGGCCAAGTCATGTGGAATGACGGTGTAGAGGGAAGTCACGTCTGCAGTGATCCATGCAAAACGTGGCTCCCACTTCAGGCTATGAAAAGCCTGTAGAACACTACAGACCTACTGTCTTGTAGGAAACCAGGTATTTCCTGCACCAGTGGCTGCAGCAGAGAGTCAACCCAGGCTGAGAGGTGTTCCGAGAACGAGCCAGTGCCCGACACAATAGGACGCATGGAAGGAGGAAAACCTCCCTTGTGTATCTTGGGAAGGGAGTGGAAAATGGGGATCACTGGAAATTGAACAAAAATAAAATCGCTTTGACGTTGATCCAAATAACCATTTTCCAATCCCTTCTCCAAGAGGCATTGTATCCTATTTTTTGGGGGCAAAGTGTGTAAAAAAAATGGCAAATTGCGTGTTTTTTTTTTTTTTTTTCTGTTACGGCATTCACAGCATAGGAGATATTTTTTTAAATATTTTAATAGTTTGGACTTTTTTGGACTTGGCGATACCTAATATCGTATATACTCGAGTATAAGACGAGTTTTTTGGCACATATTTTTGTGCTCAAAAAGCCTCCTCGTCTTATACTCGAGTCTAGGTCTTAGCTCCGGTAATAGCAGGCAGTGCGGGGGGCGGCGCTCACTCACTGACGTCACGCGCCTGCGCCGCCTAGGGGGAGCAGGCGCGTGACGTCAGTGAGTGAGCGCCGCTCCCCGCACTGCCTGTATTACCGAAGCAAAGACAAAGTAAGATATCCAAAGTTAAAGGTTACTGATTAGTTTAAATATACTGCTGTGAGCGTCGGGGAGGGGGATCTGTGGTTGACACTGTAGGGGGATCTGTGGATGGCACTGTAGGGGGATCTGTGGATGGCACTGTAGGGGGATCTGTGGATGGCACTGTAGGGGGATCTGTGGATGGCACTGTAGGGGGATCTGTGGATGGCACTGTAGGGGGATCTGTGGATGGCACTGTTGGGGGATCTGTGGATGGCACTGTAGGGGGATCTGTGGATGGCACTGTAGGGGGATCTGTGGATGGCACTGTAGGGGGATCTGTGGATGGCAGTGCCATCCACAGATCCCCCTACAGTGCCATCCACAGATACCCCCTCCCCTAAACAGTGCCATCATGGCACTGTTTAGGGGAGGGGGGATCTGTGGATGGCACTGTTTAGGGGGGATCTGTGGATGGCACTGTTTAGGGGGGAGATCTGTGGATGGCACTGTTTAGGGGGGAGATCTGTGGATGGCTCCCTGTATTTAATGCAGAGTGTGTGTGTGTATATAATGCACACACTCTGCATTAAATACAGGGAGTCACCCTCTTGCAGATGTGTGTATATCATGTAGAGTGTGTGCATTATATACACATACACTCTGCATTATAGCTGCATTTCCCACCCTAGTCTTATACTCGAGTCAATAATTTTTCCCATTTTTTGGGGGTAAAATTAGGGGCTCGGCTTATACTCGGGTCGGCTTATACTCGAGTATATACGGTATGTTTATTTTTTTCATGTTTATATATTTTATATGCAAAATTGGGAAAGGGGATGATTTAAACTTTTTATATTTTTGTGTGTTTTTTTAACTATTTATTTAATAACTATTAGCCCCTTGTTCTATTCACCCTAATAGATCTATTAGGCCACTGAACACTGTAAACTCCTTTAAAGGGAAAAGGAGGTGAAAGGCAGAACTTATCACATTAACTCAATCATTCTAAAAGTCCACAACCTGAATGGGAAGAAAGGCAAACAATGCATAATAATAAAACAGAGTTTAAAGTAATAATTCTGGTAGAGGGTGACAGTGACATCCCGTACAAGTATATCTAGGGGGATGGTCAAACTAGCAGTATCTGCCTTAGGCCTCATGCACGCGGCCGTTCCGTGCATTGGGGACCGCAATTTGCGTTTCCCAATGCACAGGCAACATCCGTGCGGCGGCCAGGACAGATCCAGACCCATTCAACTTGAACATGTTCTATTTTTTTTGCTGTGTAGTGCTTTCGTGGGGTTCATTCATTGCCTCCATTCCATGAATGGGTTCTTGCCTCCGTTCCGTGAATGGGTCCGCATCTGTGATGCGGGGAGCACACGGCCGGTGCCCGCATATTGCAGACCCGCTGTTTGCCGGGAAACGGCCGTGTGCATGAGGCCTTATGCTGTGATCCAAAGTGTCCTCTGGGCATTCCCTTACTGTGAAATGTCCTGGGATTTTTGGCTGAACAGTCACCTGCCCTTCCCTGCTTCTCGGCTTTAGCATCTGGGACTTCACAGTAGGGGAACACACACTTGACACAAGGCGCATTAAAACTTTTCTCAGAGATACAATTAGTTAAACCATGCACCTAGCATACCACCATGTAGGGCAGATGTCCGAACAGTTTCCAGGGTGGATAAAAATCAGATTTTTTTTATTTAAATCTGATTTTTTTAATATAAAATGCTTTTTGAGGAAAATATATTACCATCCAATGGTTATTCCATCATGAAATAAAGATTCGTTTTTTTAATTATGTAGAATAAGGCTGTATATGTGTAATTTTTTTGGTAAATAAATTCCATTAATCCATTCACAATGTCATGCTCTTCCAGAGGTTTATGTAAGATTATTGGGCAGTTTCTCTGCCTACAAGATATTATCACAGATGCTTGGTTTACTTTTGCAGTTCTCAAAACTGAATTTGACTCAGCAGAGATCACATGCCTCTTCTCACAGCAAAAATGTTATAACATGAACAGAGTTGAGAAAAAGACCTTAATCCAAACTTCTACAAGCTATGAATGCAGAATCAACCTAATCAAACTAATATGAAAAGTTGTTATTCTAAAAATCTTCATCTACTTGCATATTATAAGTTATACCAGCAAGAATTAGTCTTTATGTAGAAAACTATGATTTAAATCAAGCCTTACTGACTAGTGATTTAAATCGTGATTTAAATCAGTTTGATTTAAATCAAATCCACCCTGCCGAAAACATAACCATACCTTTCTTGGTGAATATACAATACTGTAATCCTAAAGAATGCTTCTGTGTATTTAAATTCAAATAAGGATTTCGGTGCACTGTGGGTGGGGCACCTCAGTTTGATGCACTTGGTTTCCCCTGTGTCATTACTAACGGCTCTGAAATTTCAGGAACCGTGAATCAAACAAGTGAGGGGTGCAATGGGCGGTGTTTCTTTTGGAGCAGTGGTGCACCAAAAGGAGAAGCCCCGCCTACAGTGCACTGAAAACCTTATTTACATAAAAATAAAAGAGCACTTCTTTGCATTAGAGGACCAGCTTTTTTACAATAAAGGTATGTTTCAGGGCATCTATCTTATGGTGTTATGCTTTCTTTGATACCTATTTTGGAGATGACAGATGACAAATTGCAGTCCGCAATGCACGGGCACCGACCCTGGGGCAGCCACATGCACGTCCGTTCCGCAAAAAGATAGAACAAGTTCTATGTTTTTGCACAACAGAGACACGGAACAGAACCGCACGGAAGCACTCCGTTGTGCTTCCCTGGGGTTCCGTTCCGTGCTTCCGTTCCGCATCTCCACTGATTTTCGGCCGTATGTGGGCCGCAATACTGCCACGGGAGCTCTACGGCCGTGTTAATAAGCCCTTAGAGTGGTCAAAACTTCAGACTCCCTTAACCCTTTCCAGATCTCCGCCAAACATGTACGATGGAAGCTTGGTGTTTAAAAATGGTGCCTGCTCCTGAGCGTAAGGGGGGCCATAGCCTCTGGGTTTCTGCTGTTTTGAAAAGAAGACACGTGGGGCTAATGTCTGCGATCAGTAATAATGCCACAGATATTTAACCTCCCAGATGCCGTGATCAACTATGACCACATCATCTGAGGCAGCTATCCCCAGAAGCGTTGCTCTCCCGGGGCCAGAACAGTTTTTCCACATGGCAATCAGGGGAGCTGTTTGTTCCCTGCAGTAGTTTTGGTGTCCCTGAAGGACCCGAGGCCACTACAGCAGTAGCTCTTTATTGAGGCCTGCAGGTGGCAGGGCTCCATAGGAACATGGCACAACTCCTATAGGCTGTAATGTTTAGTCATTGCAGTTCATAGGACAAGCGATCTAATAATCTCATGTTGTAGTTCCCTAAGGGGACTTAATAAAAGTGTAAAAAAAGTTTTCAAAAATATAAAAAATATATAAAAATTCAACTCTTCACTGTAAAATTCCACTCTTTCACCGTAATGAAAATTAAAAAGAGCAAAAAAATAAAGATTGCGGTCATCGCTGTGTCCCAAAATGCCTGTACTAATAAAATATAAATGTATTTATCACATACGACGAACGCTGTAACAAAAAAAATCAAAATGTCTGATTCGCTACTTTTCGTCACTTCACCTCCTCCCAAAAAGACTGAACTGAAAGTGATCAAAACGTCACACATACTCCAAAATGGTATCAATAAAAATTCACATATACAACAAGATTTGGTGCAGCTCACCGCTCTTGTCACTTGCACACTTTGCAGACAGTACCTGTAATTGTAAACCGCTGCAGAGCTTGACTATTCCCAAAGATGTATACAGCACTTATTCCTTAAAGGCTATGTACACCTTCAGAGGCAATATTTGTTTATGATTGCATTTTACTTATTTTTGGCTAAGAATCATATTTGTGATTGTTCTTTATCAAAAATATTGAGCCGTTCTGTCACAAAGGGTTAACTGTTTTTATAAGTGTGTGACTGGTATTTTCCCTTTGTGTCCTCTAATAAACCTTATCTCTAAACTACTAAGAGGTCATAAACACTTATTAAAGCCACATTCCTATCAGTAAGATAAGACCTGAGCTTTAATGAGTGTTTATGTCAGAGAGCAGAGAGAAGGAGCCCATCACCTCCCTAGATGACAAAAAAGACAAAAAACCCACAGGCTGCAGCTAGAGCATCTCAGCTCTGTACAGAAAAAAAAAAAAGACTCCATATTTTTAATAAAGACCAATTGACAAAATGATTTTTAGCTAAAAATAAGTATAATGCAATAATAATAATAATAATAATAATAATAATAATAATAATAATAAAAAGATTTAAAAAAATTGCCCCCAAATGTGTACACAGCCTTTAATATCTTGAAGTCAGGGAGTAAAAAATGAAAAAAATACTGAAAATCTAAAGGTCCTGAAGAGGTTAAAGAGGTTCTTTCACCTCTCCTGAAATGACTGTTTTAATAACTTCATGCATTCCCCACGTAATAACAATTCGGGAACATCTATTCTTATGGCTCTATGATGTGCCATTACTTTATTATTTCAGCTAGAAGTGATGAATGAATTGCTAGCAGTCTGCAGTAAGGGTACAGAGGGGAGGTAACCAGTTGGGGGTGTCCCTGCACAGTCTGAAAATGGCAGCACTGACTGGAAAGCGAGTCTGTGCAGGTACACCCCCCCAAACTGGTTACCTCCCCTCTGTACCCTTACTGCAGACTGCTAGCAATTCATTCATAACTTCTAGTAGAAATAATAAAGGAATGGCACAACATAGAGCCATTAGAACAGATGCCCCAGAACTGTTATTACATGGGGAATGCATGAAGCTATGAAAACAGGCCTGTCAGGAGCGGTGAAAGGTCCTCTTTAAAAATACAATTTGCATTATGCAAAGGGGTTATTTTGTTTATAGCACTTCCACATATTGCTGGTTGCCAATAGCAAAGCTAGTCACAGGGGGTCTCGCTGCTGGGACCCCCTACATTTAGGTAGCCGGAGTATAAAAATACTCATTATAGACATAATAATGCATCCAGTGAAATCAATAGAAAGCTGGAGCTCCTCCGGAGTCACGATTCACAAGGCTAATAGACAAGTGCGTGTGTGAGTACAATATATCAATCACTCTGCACAGTTCAGATGTGCCGAGAGAGACATCACTAGTGGCAAGGAGAACCTGGGAGAATATCGCTGACAGGAGGGTTTCCTACAAGGATGCACATAAGGAGGCTGAGATAGGGATCAGTACTTCAGCCTCCATTGTGTAATTTGAGGGACACATGAATCAGGGCTGAGCGATTAATCTACTTCATTTGATTCATTTGCCCTTTTAGTGTCTAATGATTTTTTATTTATTTTTTAAATCATCATATCTTTAAACCTGGCGTGGCCGGCAGGGACTGAAGGGAACCCGCCACAGGCTGCACTGATACAGCACTCCGGATCACCGGACTGATCGGACTCTAAGGCCTCTTTCAGACGGCCGTTTGCGGATCTGTTTTTTTGCGGATTAGATGCTGACCCATTCACTTCAATGGGGCCCTTTTCTTCCGTTCTACGGCTACACACAACAAATAAAACATGTCCTATACTTGTCAGTGAAAATCAGGACGTGGCCCCATTGTAGTCTATTGGTCAGCAAAAAGGCGGAATGCAATACGTTTTTTTCGCAGACCTGCTGAACTGTCCGTAAAAAAAAAAAACGGATCCGCATTTCTGCGGACAGCATACAGCCATCTGAATGAGCCCTATTACCTCATTCACACGTCAGTGATTTCCATCAGTGATTCTGAGCCAAAACCAGGTGCGGCTCTAAACACAGAACAGGTGCAGATCTTTCTCTGATACCTGATCTCTGTGGAGGCTCCACTCCTGGTTTTGGCTCAAAATCACTGATGGAAATCACTGACCGAAGGCTAGGTCTACACAACGACATTTTGTGGCACCAATGCCGCACGACAATTTTAAGAATGATAGTCTATTAGTCTATGGTGTCGCACTGCGACATGCTGCGACTGCGACAGTTGCAAAAAATCCATCCGAAATGGATTTTTGTGCGACTTTCGCAGTCGCAGCGTGTCGCAGTGCGACACCATAGACTATCATTATAAAAATTGTCGCGTAACATTGGTGCGACAAAATTTTGCGCGACAAATGTTGCAGTGTAGTTGTGCCCTATCTGTTGCGTGACTTATTGTTGCGCGACACATGTCGTCGTGTCGACCTAGCCTAAGGGCTCATGCACACGACAGTATTTTGCGTTCAGTATACTGGCCGTTTTTTTTTGTTCAGTATGCGGTACATCTACTGAAGCATTTATTTCAATGGTTCAGCAAAAAAAACTGAAGTGTCTCCGTGTGTATTCCGTTTCAGTATTTCCGTATTTCCGTACCGTGAAAAGATAGAACATGTCCTATTCTTGTCCGCAAATCACGGTGCTTGGGTCCATTCAAGTCAATGGGTCCGCAAAAAAAAGGAACACATACGGAAATGCATCCTTATGTCTTCCGTATCTGTTCCGTTTTTGCGGAACAATCTATTGAAAATGTTATGCCCAGCCCAATTTTTTTTTCTATGTAATTACTGTATACTGTATATGGCATACGAAAAAACGGAAAGGAAACGGAAACAAAAAACTGAACAACGGATCAGTAAAAAACGGACCGCAAAACACTGAAAAAGCCATACGGTCGTGTGCATGAGCCATTACTCTGATGCTGGCCACTTAATTCCCTAAATGCCAGTGACCGCGGCATCTAAGCAGTTGCACAAAGGCTCCCTGTCACGATCCGTCCCCCAGGGGCAGCTTTTTTCTCCACATCACATTACTGTACAGCGCACGGTGTAATAGCTAAACCTCCCAGAATGCAAATCACCAGGGCTGGCACTATGCAGTGGGAGATTTCAGCTCCAAAGTCTGCAGAATTGTGAGTGCAGCACAGTACGTAAATCAAGACCAGTACAAGAGAGGTAACGTGATGTGTGCCACCAAAGAGATACAAGTGTAATACAATCAGGAAGATATAAGTACAATCCAGGACGGCTGGTCCTGCAGCTTTAGAGCATTGCCGAAGAATAATGCACAATAAAAACATCTGACATTGGAGATCTGTATTTGTGCATTGCTAAACAAGTACCGTATGTCCATGGTTTCCACAAGGTGCTACCCCGATCTCAGCGAATAAATGAATGGAAGGGAATATTCACATGGTGCAGTTCAATTGCATTTGCACAAAAAGGCTGCAAAACTGAAGCATTTACAGAAAAATGCTATTTGACTGCACTGAGGAATTATACCTTTGTATTGTATGAAGTGTAACTTGAGGCTCCTAAGGCTACTTTCACACTTCGGCAGAGGATTCCGCCAGGCAGTTCCCTCCGGCAATCTGGACGCAAACGGATGCATTTGTGAGACGGATCCGGATGCGCATCCGTCTCACAAATGCATTGCAATACCGGATCCGTCTTTCCGATTGTCATCCGGAAAAACTGATCTGGTATTTATTTTTTTTCACAGATTTAATGGTCTGCGCATGCGCGGACGGAAAGAACGGATCCGTTTTGCCGTAACACTTGGCATTAATGCATTTCAATGGAAATTAATGCCGGAACAGGCATTCCGGCAAGTGTTCAGGATTTTTGGCCGGAGAGAAAACTGCAGCATGCTGCAGTATTTTCTCCGGCTAAAAAACGTAAGAGGGACTGAACTGAAGACATCCTGATGCATCCTGAACGGATTGCTCTCCATTCAGAATGCATGAGGATAAGGCCTCTTTCACACGGGCGTTGCGGAAAATGTGCGGGTGCGTTGCGGGAACACCCGCGATTTTTCCACGCGAGTGCAAAACATTGTAATGCGTTTTGCACTCGCGTGAGAAAAATCGCGCATGTTTGGTACCCAAACCCGAACTAAGGGAAAATAATAATGATCGGGTCTCCATCCTGATCGTCTCCTAGCAACCGTGCGTGAAAATCGCACCGCATCCGCATTTGCTTGCGGATGCTTGCGATTTTCACGCAACCCCATTCATTTCTATGGGGCCTGCGTTACGTGAAAAACGCACAAAGAGGAGCATGCTGCGATTTTCACGCAACGCACAAGTGATGCGTGAAAATCACCGCTCATGTGAACAGCCCCATAGAAATGAATGGGTCGGTATTCAGTGCGGGTGCAATGCGTTCACCTCCCGCATCGCATCCGCGCGGAATACTCGCTCGTGTGAAAGGGGCCTAAAACTCATCATTTTTTTCCGGTATTGAGCCCCTAGGACGGAACTCAATACCGGAAAACAAAAACGCTAGTGTGAAAGTACCCAGGGCCTCATTGCAGAATCTTTACTACAACCCCTACCATTTGCCTTTATAATACTGGAGTCATTTTATGTGACGTAGGGAACTCTGGCTGCTCTAAGGTACCAGGTCACGGGTCGACCGCTACCTCTGCATCACATACAGCTGAATATGTACTGGACATGTTTGTTAGGGCTCATGCACAAGACCATTGTGGTCTTCAAATTGCGGATCCGCAAAACACATATACCGGCCATGTGCATTCCGCCTTTTGAGGAAAGGAACGGCTGGCCCCTAATAGAACAGCTCTATCATTGTCTATAATGCGGGCAATAATAGGACATGTTCTATTTTTTTGTGAAACGGCCATGCAGCTGACCTTTTACTGATGACCTATCCTGAGGAGTAAAAAAAAATAATCTTGGAAAACCCCTTTAACTTAGGTCTAGAGTAGACAAAGGAATATTTTTGCTGCTTTTCTTCACCCTATAAACAGAAAAACACAGGACACATAAGTCCAGCCATATACCCCAAATTGTCAGAATTACTTTCTGGGATTTCCAGAGGTGGTATTGGTTACCTGACTGTCAATTGCACTTAAAGTTGTTGTCCACTTTCTGGCTACTGCTGACCAATGTGTCTGTAAGAAGTCTATACTAATACAGTCTTTGTTAAAATAATGTGCCATTTTCTATATTTTAAAAGGTATGCCTCATTGTTTGTCAAGTCTTTTGTGCTGTCTGCAGAGAGGTTCTGTCCATAAAATGGCTGCTGATGGAGGGTCATGTGACAAGACATCACTCAGCCTCCTCCATTCACATACACTGCACGGTGCAGACGCAGTGTAACTGAATGGAGGAGGCTGAGTGATGTGTCATGGAGGTGATTTGCCTGGTCACATGATCCTCCATCAGCAGCCATTTTATGGACAACATAAAAGACTTGGCAAATAAGGGGACATACCTAGTGAAATATGGAAACTGGCACAGAATTTCGACAAAGGCTATATTAGTAAGTGCCATATAGTCATCTTACAAACCCATTGGTCAACATAACCAGAAAGTGACCAACCCCTTTAAAGGGGTTCTCCAAGAGTAAAAAATGTCCCCTCATGTGCCGGCCACCCCACATGGAATATAGTTACCCCGGTCCTGGCGGCGCTCCTGGTGCCCGCACCGCCGCTGCTGCTTCTCACTGAACACTGATGAAAACATCCGGTGTTGGGGGGGGAATAGCCAATGGCAGGCGGGGACGAGCCTCTGTAGCTTCACCGGTGATGCTAGGGAGGCTCGTCCTCGTCTGCCATTGGCTGCTCCCCCCCCCCGACACCGGATGTTTTCACCCGTGTGCAGGGCGAAGCAGCAGCGGCGGTGTGGGATCAGGAGCGGGACTGGGGTAAGTATATTCCATGTGGGGTGCCCAGCACATGAGGGGACATTTTATACTCTTGGAGAACCCCTTTAATTCTTTGGCCTTTCTCTGCAGTTGGCTGGACAATCCAGACTCCACAAGTTCTGCCCTTTAGTGGCCCTGGTGCCTTGCACTTCACTGTGGCCAATACTGCGCAGCAGCCACTGGCAGCTCAGAGAGGCTGTGCGCCCTTCTTCACGTGCCTTCTGCTCACCACTACCTCTGACCATACCACCACTCCTCCTAGGCGGGTCAAGCTGTCCCCTGCCCTATCACTCTCCATGGGCCGTCCAAACCCCTCCCAGACTGTACTCATACTGACTGCTCCCACTGTTACAAAAAATGTTTTCCCCCCTAATACAGCGTTACACCTGCCTAACCCTACACGAGCTCCTCAGTCTTGGAGGGGACTATCAGGAAAGGCATTTATCATTTTATGCAGAACTGTAGAAGGGCGCTGAATTTACCATATTTTTAAAATCTCCTACATGAAGTGCCCTCATAGATTTGTCATCCTTGAATTAGTTTCTCAGAAACTGAAATCTAACATTTTGGCTGCAAATGGTCTTGAAATAATCCATGGAAATCTCTATTCAAAAAATGTCTACAAAGAGCAGCGGATGATATTCAGCGCGACGTTTGCTGCTCGGCTCAGTTACTGATTAATTGAACTTGGCCGGTAATAAAAACATACCGTATATAGTTCTGCAAGCACGGCACATCAATAGTGATGACGAATATTAGTTAATGGCTAATTGACACTGTTAATTAAAATATATTCCAGCAATGACTGTTTCTTTTGTGACACAATGTCAGGTTTAGAGTAGGTTCACACTGGGGGTTTTTTGGAGGAGGTTTTTAGGCAGATTTTCCTGTGGGTTTTTCAGCCAAAGCCAGAAGTAGATTTAAAAGGAATCGGAAATATAAAAGAAGGATTTATACTTCTCATTCCTGCTGGATCCACTTCTGGCTTTAGCTGAAAAACCTGAAGGAAAATCTACCTCAAAACCTCCTCCAAAAACCTCAGTGCAAGGCCTCATGCACACGACCGTTGTGTTCATCCGCGTCCATTCCGTAATTTTTCACAGTTTAGCGGAGGTCCCATTCATTTCTATGGAGCTGTGAAAAAAACTGATAGTCCTCTGTTTTTTCTCCGCGTCCGTGATTCCAGTCCATCAAAAAAATATAACCTGTCCTATTCTTTTCAGTGGAAAACGGAGGACGGACCCATTCAAGTCAATGGGTCCGTCAAAAAAAACGGATGCACAACTGGTATGTCATCCGTGTCAGTTTTTTTCTACAAGACCTTGGTGCAATAAAATTACACTTTTCATTAACCTTCCTTTTTTCCTCGTCAGACAAAAAAAAAGGAAGACACAAGGAAACACAACTGAAGCAAAATCGGACACGGACCACTGAAGCCAAATAACTGACCTCATGCACACGACCGTTCCGTTTTTTGCGGTCCACAAACCGCGGATCCGCAAAAAACGGAAGCCGCCCGGGCGGCCCATTGTAGACATGCCTATTCTTGTCCGCAAAATGGACAAGAATAGGACATGCTATATTTTATTTGTGGGGCCTCGGAATGGACCAACGGATGCGGACAGCACACGGAGTGCTGTCCGCATCTTTTGCGGCCCCATTGAAGTGAATGGGTCCGCACCCGAGCCGCAAAAACGGTGGCTCGGATGCGGACCCGAAAAACGGTTGTGTGCATGAGGCCTAGTGCTACATGCACACGACCTTTCCGTTTTTTTGCAGTCCGCAAACCGTGGATCCGCAAAACACGGATGGCATCCGTGTGCATTCCGCAATTTGCGGAATGGCACAGACAGCCTTTAATATAAATGCCTATTCTTGTCCGCAAACAAGAATAGGACATGTTATATATTTTTAGCGGGGCCACAGAACGGAGCAACGAATGCGGACAGCACACGGAGTGCTGTCCGCATCTTTTGCGGCCCCAGTGAATGGGTCCGCATCCGAGCCGCCAAAACTGCAGCTCGGATGTGGACCAAAACAACGGCCGTGTGCAAATTGCGGATCCGCAAAATACAGAAGCCGCCCGTGTGCCTTCCGCAATTTGCGGAACGGAACAGGCGGCCCATTGTAAAAATGCCTATTCTTGTCTGCAAAACGGACAAGAATAGGACATGTTATATTTTTTTTGCGGGGCTACGTAACGGACCAACGGATGCGGACAGCACACGGATTGCTATCCACATCTTTTGCTGCCCCATTGAAGTGAATGAGTCCGCACACGAGCCGCAAAAACTGACCAGAACAACCGTTGTGTGCAGAACGGACGTGCCTGCATTGTGGCCCGCATCCGGTGCAGAACGGAGGCACGGAACCCCACGAAAGCACTACAGAGTGCTGCAGTTCGGTTTCTCTCTGTGCCTCCACACCGCAAAAAAATTGAACATGCAGACGGATTACGGACACATTCAAATTGAATGGGTTGGGATATGTCTGCGGAATCCGCACTGATGTTGCCCATGCATTGGGGACTGCAAATTGAGGTCCCTAATGCACGGAATGGCTAACCAACATATTTTCTTTAGGCCTCCTGCACACGACCGTATGGCTTTTTCAGTGTTTTGCGCTCCGTTTTTCATGGATCCGTTGTTCCGTTTTTTGTTTCCGTTGTGTTTCTGTTCTGTTTTTCCGTTCCGTTTTTCTGTATGGCATATACAGTATACAGTAATTACATAGATAAAATTGGGCTGGGCATAACATTTTCAATAGATGGTTCCGCAAAAAACGGAACGGAAACGGAAGACATACGGATGCATTTCCGTATGTGTTCCGTTTTTTTGCGCACCGATTGACTTGAATGGAGCCACGGAACGTGATAAAGGGGCAATAATAGGACATGTTCTATCTTTAAACGGAACGGAAAAACGGAAATACGGAAATGGAATGCATACGGAGTACATTCCGTTTTTTTTGCGGAACCATTGAAATGAATGGTTCCGTATACGGAACGCAAAAAACGGCCAGTAAACGGGGAAAAAAACGGTCGTGTGCAGGAGGCCTTAAAGAGGACCTTTCACCGAAAAGAACCTCCCAGGCTGTGAGCTCTGCGCTGCAATTTGCCAGCGCTACAGCAGAACAAGGGCAGACTCCGCCTACCATAACTTAATGACCGAAATCTCCGCCTACCATAACTTAATGACCGAAATCTCTGCCTACCATAACTTAGTGACCGAAGATACCGGAGGGCATAGCGGGAGAACGAAGCGGCGCCCAGGGATAATAGTAAGTGCAGTGAGATCCCCGGGCGCCGCTCTACATGTCTGTATACTTAGTTCACAATGTCAGGATTGGTGAAAGGTCCTCTTTAAGTGTCCGTTCCGTTTTTTTTGTGGACCATATGCGGAACTATTCATTTCAATAGGTCCGCAAAAAATTACTGAAGTTACTCCGTGTGCATTCCGTTTCCGTATGTCCGTTCCGCAAAAAAAAGAACATGTCCTATTATTGCGGACCGCAAAATACATACGGTCGTGTGCATGAGCCCTAAACCTACTCTCAGAGAACCCCCTGCCTCCCCTTCCTTTATACATGTGGCTGTGACTGGTTAGCTGGCTGTTGTTAGGGGCGGCGGTGGAGCTGTGATAGAGGAAGGAGAGGTGCATCATGGGTTTGGTTGGACACAGCAACAGGAAGTGCGACATGGGATGTAAAGAAACCAGGGAGTATAGTTTACATGGGGAAAACAGGTTGGCTCAGAAATTGAAGAGAAAAGCATGTGGAAGATGCACCAGTATATGAGGTAAACAACTACATGAGCTTGTTAAAAACCATAATAATCCTGGAAAACCCCTTTAAGTGAGATTCCCTACTCCCTATCAAGTAAAAGTGCCACTGCAGGAACAATTCTTATCTTTTCCAAATTTGTAGCAGGCACATGGTTAAATAGCAAACCATAATGAGAACCTAATGAAGATGCATAGAGAGACTGACTTCCAACCCACACTGTGTCATTTGGAGAGTCACGGTGGCACAGAACGTTCACTGCTGAGGACCGGAACTGAGGATGATACTTCTGGAACATTACTGCTGTTTACCCGATTAAAAATGGGAGAGAAGATCATTTTTTCCTGCAGTGACCAAAAAAAAAAAAAAAAGGGGGTCATTTATCAAACTGGTGTAAAGTACAACTGGTTTAGTTGCCCATAGCAACCAATCACATTCCATCTTTCATTTTTGACAGCTCCTTTGGAAAATGAAAGGTGGAATCTAATTGGTTGCTCTGAGCAACTAAGATAGTTTTACTTTACACCAGTTTGATAAATTAACCCAATAATCTAAAAAGGGGTTTACTGAGCCACAGAAGCAGGGCTTATCGCATGGTTCTCCTCCTGTCCTTCATTGTCCTGATCGTGAGACAGCACTGATTGACTATTTTTTGGTTGTGCTCCTTCTTTGCAAAAAAAAAACCTATAAAACACAGCGGCAAGATGTCACTTGTTGGCCAACATAAAAATGTAAAAATGTCCTACAAATGCTGCGTTTTCTGGGACAAATACTCCAGTTTCATGGCAATTTTTTGGGTCCCTTGCCGTTTTTATCAAATCTCAGCATGCTCTGGGTGTGAAAATGTTTCTGGCATTTTTCAATAGATTTCTCTGTAGGAAAAAAAAAGTCTAAATAATGCAATATAATTTCAGGGCATTCTTTCAAAAAAATGCCCCCTAACAATGAAGTGCCGCCTTTTAGAAACTGAACACAAAAAGTCTGCTATAAGAGAGACATGCCCGCCAATTAATTCTATTCTCAGGGTGACTGAGAAGCGGAGAACAGTGAATTTCATACAATTCAGGAAATCTGCTATGAGCAGGAGAACAACTCCTAACACAACACCCACAACATTATAACAAATACAACGCATGAAAATAGCAGCTTAGGGTATTTCACATTGCAGTCCTCGTAACAGCTAAAATTGCCCCAAAGAATAATAAATTGACGCAAATGCTAATAATGTTAGACACATTTTTCTTCCTTACACCACCTCTAACACTCTAAAATGTACTCGCTGACATCAACTGGCAAGTGTTGTGGGCATGCTCTGTGACAACTGAACACCTAATAGTACAAGAAGAGGGAGGAGGAGTTGTATTCATCACCTGTTGTCAGTGGTGTGATCCTGTGTCACCTGCCCCCAGATTTATAATGTTACCTTTTATTGAAATCCTACCAAGGTACAGTGCTGCTGCCAGTGGGGGAGACGTGGATATGGGGACAATACTGCTTCCAGTATTGCTGGATGGTGCTTTTTGCTGCACTGCTGTTTTTTCGCACAGCTGGGTGGTATTTTATGCTGCACTGTAGTATTCATTTGGTGCTGCTAGGGAGGTATTTTGTGCTGCACTGTGCTGTGTGGTGCTGCTGGGGAGGTACTGTTACCAACTTACCAGCCCGAGCTCCAGCGCCGCGGTCTGGTGCTCGGGCATGGCAGCACTGTGTCAAATGCACTGCTGGGCCACTTCCCCAACCCCCCACCGTGATGCATCGCCTAAACCATGCCCCCTCTCAGGACTGCTGGCAATACAAGTGACCCTTGCCAGTTATAGGTTTTTAACTTGCTGTGCTCTGGTTGCTATCGTGTGTTATTGGATTGCTATTATTTGGGTTTGACTTCGGCTTGACTTGGACCCCTCGCTCTGCTTAGTGATTGATTTGACCCTTGGCTTGGATATTGTGGACCACTCTCTGTCCTGTGATTTGGTACTGTATTGACCTCCTGGCTTTTAATCCATTTCTGTACGACCATTCTCCGTGGATGTTGAGTTCCAGTAGTGTGAACAGGTCCCTGCAGTTTTTTTTTTACCGCGGGTGCTTGCTTTGGTTCCGTGCACTTACCAGTATAGGGATGGTTGACTAGTTGTGGACTCGCCATTTAGGGCTTGCTCTGCAAGTAGGCAGGGTCAGCGGTTTGGGTGCAAGTTAGGGCTCACCGTGTGAGTGCGTCTCCCTGCCTACGGTCGTGACAGGTATTTTGTGCTACACTGTGTTATGTGTGAATAGGATGTTTCTATTTTCTAATTGTATTTTTCTTTTTGTGTTCACGGTGTGGTTTACATGTTTAACCGGTGAGAGAGAAAAAATTGCTGCAACATGCACTGCATGACGTTATTTTTCTCCGGTATTAGAGGGTCCAATATTGTATGTGGGCTGGAGGGGTCTGTGTGCTAGGGCTCCTTTTAAGCCCAGTATGCCTCTGATCCTGCCCATGGATAAGAATGAGAAGAGTGCTCGTCCTGTCCCCAATATACACACCAGGTACGAAAACTGCAATATTTAGGGTATGTTCACACGTCGTCTATTGACAGTGGAAATCTGGTGCGGATTCTGCGCCAAAAAGCTGCCGGTAGCAACACAGAATCCGATTCCAATTGGCTCTGTCTTGGCTATAAACAGCCATATGAATGGCAGCAAGGTCTCCCATTAATAACAATCAGAATCCACGCTAAAGCTCTGTGTGCTTTTATTGTGCCAAAAAAACGATTTGATAGATATGTAAATGAGGCAAGTAAGAAGCCCAAGGAGCTGTTACTAACGTTTCCAGGGCCCAGCCATGCCCACTGTGAAGGAGCCCAGCACCGCCCCGCATCCTCCGAATCTCCTTATTGCTCCCCGACGTCACAAAGCTAGAGCGCCATAATATTGCGATGTGCGAGCTAGCGCATGCGGGGTGTCGGCATAGTGTTCCTTCCCTGTTTTGGCATCAGCCTCAGGGAATGAACTGCGCATGCGCTAACTCGCGAGATTACGGCACTCTAGCTTTGTGACGTCGGGAAGCAAGGAGGAGATTCGGAGGATGCGGGGCGGTGCTGGGCTCCTTCACAGTGGGCATGGCTGGGCTCAGAGTCAGAGAACGCTGGACTCATCTCAAGGACAGGACTCATCTAAGGTTCATTTACATATCTATAAAATCATTTTTTTGGCACAATAAAAGCACACAGAGCTATGGGGACTGGGTATTGCGGATGTGCTAGCGGCCATCTAAGCATCCCATGTCCTCAGCTCTATACACAAAATCCAGGTGACCGGTTCCCTTTAAGGTGCTTTTTTTTTTACATAGCAATTGAAAGAAAAACACACAAAGTAAGAAAATAAAAAGTTGATATAAACAATGCACTTTTTTTGTGAAAGCTCCAGCATGTTCACAGTAAGTAAAATAAATCTGCTACGATGTAATATACTGCACCATATAAATAACATATGTGATGTCTACTACACTACAGAAGTTGTATAAACTAGAACAGCATAGGGAAAGGCTGGTGTGAGCTTGGAGTCAGTGCCTCCCTCCCTTGCACGCCGTCATTGCAGTGCCTGCGGAGAGGGGAAGCCCTGAGTAGCTTTACACCTCCAATGGGAAAAGGGCCAGCTTGAACTAGAGCCCCCTCCTCTGCAGACTCTAGAGCTACCATAGAGGGTGGTATGTAAAGCACCTCCACCCTTACACATGTGGGATGATTCAACAACAGCCTTAGGCCTCATGCACACGACCGTATGTATTTGGCGGTCCTCAAAACATGGTTCTGACAACAACAAAAAAAACGGATGACATTCGGGTGACGTCCGTGTTGCATAGTTTTTTTTGAGAATCCATTGTAACAATGCCTATCCTTATTCGCAAAACAGACAAGAATAGGAAATGTTCAGTTTTTGTTTTTTTTGCAGAACGGACATGCGCACACAGAGTAATTTCCGTTTTTGTCAAGCCCCATTGACGTGAATGGTTCCACATATGGACCTGTAAAAAAAAAAACTGAACGGAAACTGAAAAAAAAACTTTTGTGTGCATGAGCCATTAACCAGAAACAAAAAAACGTAAGGTACACCAATGTATTTTTGTCCAGACTGTCTTCACTTGGGGCAGTCTGTATCTAAATATCCCGGGCAGGGTGGTTCGATGCCCCCCTGATCTATCAGTACTATATAGTTAGTATATTGAATGGAAACAATATGTAACAGGGTTCAATGTGGCAAGGCGGGGGGCTAATGAACAGCTCTTAGGGCACGTTCGTATAGCAATTTTTGGCAGTGGTCGAGTGATGCCTGTTTCTCATTGGGAGACAGCGCTGCCGTTCGGGGCGACGGTTTAAAGCCACGACCGCGCCAAGAAGGAACATGGACGGACGGACGTACATCGCTTCAAGCCGCAGCGGATGCCTGCTTGCGGTTTGGCTCCATTCAATGGAGCGAAGCAGTAAGAGGGTCCGCGGCATTCAAAGTGAATAACCGCCGTGTGTGAATGGGAGTCTTCTGGAATTAAAATGCAATGAGTTTAAGAAGAGGCGATTAAGTTACAGACTGCGTAGGCTGGGTGCACATACCGTCATGATGCATGTGACGATCCCATAGGATACTATAGGAACCGTGCCGGAGGGGGTCAGCTCTGCAGGACGAGGCCATGTGGTCAATGAAGATGCCCCTTCCCAACCCCTATACAGATGAACCTGAGATCTTACCCAGCTTGCCGCCAATGACTGTGAGGGCAATCTGATCCATTAACACCAGAGAGAAGTCCAGCTCCTGTTCCTTGCAGCGCTGCTTCAGGGCTTCCAGGATCTGCATCTGAGGATAGTCCTCCAGGATCTTCCTGTCTGCCAGGAGCCACAGCTGAGAGCACATGGTGAAGGCAGCCAGAACCAGGACAAAGCAAGAACGTGAGCCCAGAAGAGAGCAAGGTCAGCACAAGGCCTGGGTGCAAGCAGCTAGCTGAGAGCAGCCATGCACCACATAGACACCTACAGAGGGGGGCTGTGGAAGCCTCTGCCACACTTCACCATGCAGTGGGCAAACCCCTTGATGCAATCAGTATGGGCGGACCCTGCACAAATCCATGGCAAATCCCATTCCCGTCAGCCTCACATTGCTCTCTCTCTCTTTATTTGTCAGCCTGGTTATTTGCACTTCATGGATCACGTCCTCACAGTAAAGAGCAGCTGGATCCCGGGGCTCCGGATCCGGTTACCGGCGGCTCTCCCGAGGAATCCCAGCGCTGCAAACGAGGGAAAAGGTTACTGCTGCTGCTGATGACAGGATGCTCCGACCTATAAGCGGCCCGGGGAAGGCGCTGGCCAATCAGGTGGCGGGATTTAGTCTTGAGACTGAAGAGCTGACCAATCAGAGCGTTCGGATGCGAGTGCGGGCTGGCAGGGTAGCAGATGTGACCCCTTGTTTGCCGGAAGGTAGTGGAGAAGATGAAGGGGCCGCATTGCGCTGAGCCTCCTAGACTTTCCAGGGTGGTCTGCACTAACTAAAGGGAAGGACAGTGACGTCACAGGGTCCCTGTCCAAGAGACCCCTGTGCCAGAACAGTTTGTGGGCCCCTGTGCTAGGACAGTTTGTGGGCCCCTGTACTAGAACAGCTTGTGGGCCCCTGTGGGAGGACAGTTTGTGGACCCATGTGCCAGGACAGTTTGTGGGCCCCTGTGCTAGGACAGTTTGTGGGCCCCTGTGGGAGGACAGTTTGTGGGCCCCTGTGGGAGGACAGTTTGTGGGCCCCTGTGGGAGGACAGTTTGTGGGCCCCTGTGGGAGGACAGTTTGTGGACCCATGTGCTAGAACAGCTTGTGGGCCCCTGTGGGAGGACAGTTTGTGGGCCCCTGTGCCAGGACAGTTTGTGGGCCCCTGTGCCAGGACAGTTTGTGGGCCCCTTTCTCTCCAGTAGCTAATTTGCCAAGAGCATGGCTAAGGTTATGTGTACAAAATGATGCAAATTGCCTCTACCACCTCTGCTTGCTGTCAGTGAATGGAAATATATGATGTTTGCGCCCAAGTCTGAGCAGTGGCTCAGGGTATTCCATATAGTAGGTGACATATGCTATAGGTGTCTGATAGGCGGAGGGCTCACCTCATCAAGACAATGCAATTCGGCCTTCCACAAAATTAGATTTCCACAAATGAACTTTTTTTTTTTTTAATTGCGTATTAAAGGGTTTAAGCCATTCCTCATGGTTTTCAAGACCTCTGCTTGCTGTCGTCAGTTGGACTCTTCATTGGATAGGCCAGTGGCGTAACTAAAATTTTATGGGACCCAGGGCAAACTATAAATTGGGGCCCCCCACCCCCATTAAACCGGGCACGGCCGGCACATGTTAGTGTGCATGAGCCCATACCGAAATGGAATGCACACGGAGTAACTTAGTTCTTTTTTTTTTTTGCGGACCCATTGAAATGAAAGGTTCCGCATACGGTCCGCAAAAAAAAACAACGGAACGGACATGTTCGTGTGCTTGAGCCCTTAAGCTGCACCACTTTCCCATGAAGCTGCACCCCCTTCCTGACAAGACAGGAAAAGAAACAGTCTTTAACCCCTTAGATGCTGCAGTAGCCAGGGAGGAATGGCAGCAGAGGATGGGAAGAGTAGTGGCTCTAGCTAAAAATGTTTTCACAGTGGCAATCCTCACACCGATGCCCCCTAGGGCCAGGGCAGTGACAGGAGGGTGCATGCTTTCTTCCCACAGGGTACACCCTGGTATTGGGGCTCTTGCCTAATGGTAGTCGGGGTTGCCCTTGGCGTATGGTGCTGGAGTCAGTTACCAGGCCAGGTGTAGAAAATAAACATCTTTCTTTACTTAAGTGCAGAATAGGAGTTGTAGTACATCCAACAACAATAGCTGTATATATAGGATGACCATACATCCTTTTTTTTTTTCCCGGACGTGTCCTAAAAAAAGTGACCAGGAATGTCTGGGATTCTCAAGGGAGCGCACTTACAATTATATTGTGTATGTGTTTTTACTGTCTTTATACAGGAGGCTGGTGAGTGCAGCGCTGCTAGGGCTATTACTCACCGCTCCCGGTGCTGCGCTGTGTTGTGTCCCGACAGCTTTCACTGTGAGGACGTGGTGAGCACAGGCGCACACTGTGAGCTCACGCCGAGCAATGTCAGGTCAGTGCAGAGCTGGAAGAGGAGCACGCCGGATCTCGAGAGTTGCGGTGCCTTCCGTAGCAGGAGAGGTACGTTTTATTTATTTTAGTCTGATTGAGGTCTGATTTATGGGGGTAGGGGGGGGGGTTATTTGTTGGCTGATCTGAGGTCTGATTGATGGAGGGGGGTTGGGTTATATAGGGGCTATGACTTTGGGGGTCTGCTTTAAAGGATAGAAGGAGGAGGGGTTATAGAGGACATGACTTTGGGGTCTGCTCTGAAGTTTTATTTATGAAGGGGGGAGGAGTGTTATTGGGGCCATAACTTTGAAGTCTGATTATTGGAGGCGAGTGCTATATAGAGGCCATAACTCTGGGGTCTGATTTAAAGGGCTTCTGTCACCCCACTAAAGTCATTTTTTTTGGGCTAGTTAAATTACTTATATTGCGATAGATGAAAATATAATGGTCTTACTTACTTTGATCCAGCAGTTTCTTCTAAAAACGAACTTTTATAATATGTAAATTAGGTCTCTACCAGCAAGTAGGGCGGCTACTTGCTGGTAGCAACTGCAGAAAACCGCCCCCTCGTCGTGTTGATTGACAGGGATGTGCTGATGCTGCCCATCTGGAGGGGACAGGGAGAAATGTACCAATCATTGGTAGGTACATTTCTCCCTGTCCCCTCCAGATGGGCAGCATCAGCACATCTCTGTCCCGTCCCCCCCAGTGTCACGGAACCATGAACCAGACGTACAACAAGAGATAAGTGAAAATAAGAAGGCTTTATTGAAAATAAAGCTGTAAAGCAAAAGTCCAAACGAATGGTGAAACCGAAGCAGAGTCTTTGAGAGGCCAGAGATCAGGAACCAGAAGGGTAGTCAGACGAAGCCAGGATCAGGAACCAGCAGGGTAGTCAGACGAAGCCAGGATCAGGAACCAGAAGCAGCAGCAGTCTTAGAAGCATGTGAACACAGGAGGACCAAGCAAGGAACTGAAGCCACAGACCTCCTATATATATGAGCTAGGCATCCAGCTCCTCCCAGTGGGAAGGAGGAGCCGCAGGGTGGAAGGCTACAAGAAACCCAGAAACCAAGATGGCCGCCAGCACATGTCAAACGAAGGAGAACAGCAAGAAGGTAAGACCATGACAGTACCTCCCCCTCAAGGGCCCCTCCTCCGCGGAGCAAAAAACGGTTTCTGAGGGAAGCGTGCGTGGAAGGCTCGGAGCAAGGCAGGAGCATGGACATCTGCGGAGGAAACCCAGGAACGCTCCTCTGGACCATAACCACGCCAATGGACCAAAAACTGCACCCGACCGCGGACCAGGCGTGAGTCCAGGATATTGCTCACCTCATACTCCTCATGATTGACCGGACGAGGCCGAGGAAGTGAAACGATTACACACCAGTGGCTTCAACAGGGAGACATGAAACACGTTAGAGATCCGCATGCCAGGAGGAAGCGCAAGGGCATAGGCTACCGGGTTTACCCTGCGAAGCACTCGGAAGGGACCAACAAAGCGAGGCGCCAGCTTGGGAGTGGGCACTCGAAGGTTGAGGTTGCGGGTAGACAACCATACACGGTCTCCGACCTGGTAGGAAGGAGCAGGCGCTCGTCTGCGATTAGCCTGGAGTCTCTGGCGCTGCGCAGAGGCCTCAAGGGACTTCTGGATCTGTACCCAAGAAGCACGTAGGACGGAAAGGTGATCCTCCACAGCCGGAATATCCTGGGGAGAGAATACCTCCGGTAACATGGCAGGTTGGAACCCATAATTGGCCATGAAGGGAGACGTCCCAGAGGAAGAGTTCACCGCCGTGTTCCTGGCAAACTCAGCCCAAGGCAGAAGGTCAACCCAATTGTCTTGGTGATCGGAGACATAGCAACGAAGGAATTGCTCCAAGGCCTGATTGGATCGTTCTGCGGCCCCATTGGACTGAGGGTGGTAGGCCGAGGAGAAGGAGAGATGAATCCCCAACTGGGAGCAAAAGGCGCGCCAGAACCTGGACACAAACTGACTCCCCCGATCCGACACAATCTCCTTGGGCAAACCGTGCAACCGGAAGACCTCCCTGGCAAAAATCGTGGCCAACTCTTGTGCAGAGGGTAACTGCTTGAGAGGAACACAGTGGCACATTTTGGAAAACCGATCCACAATCATGAGAATGACCGTATGGCCTCGGGATGCAGGGAGGTCCACAATGAAATCCATCCCCAGGTGTGACCATGGGCGCTCCCCGGTGGCTATAGGTTGCAGAAGGCCCAACGGAAGGTGCCGAGGGGACTTACTCTGGGCACAAACGGAGCATGCCGCTACATATGCGGCGATGTCGGAACGTAGGGAAGGCCACCAGAACAGACGTGAAACAGCCCAGGACAGCTGATTCTTTCCAGGATGCCCCGCGGTCTTGGAGTTATGGTAGGTTCGCAACAACCGAGTGCGCAACTCCTCAGGCACAAAACATCTGCCGTTGGGTCTCCCAGAGGGAGCACCAGATTGAGCCGCCAAAATCTGCTCACCCAGGGGAGAGGTCAGGCTGGTGCGAATGGCGGCCAGGATCTGATTCGGAGGTATGACCGAAGTCGGAATCGACTCCTCCCTGGACAGCTCGGAGTACTGCCGTGATAGGGCATCCGCCCTGATGTTCTTGGAACCGGGTAGGTAGGAGACCACTTAATTAAAACGTGACAAGAACAGAGCCCATCTGGCCTGACGTGGTGTCAATCTCTTGGCCTCAGAAAGGTAGGTCAGATTCTTATGGTCCGTCAGGATGAGAACCGGAACCACCGAACCCTCGAGCAAGTGCCTCCATTCTTTAAGGGCCTGCACGATGGCCAATAACTCCCTGTCACCAATCTGATAGTTGCACTCCGCGGAAGACAGTTTCCGGGAGTAAAACCCACTCTGGTGTTCTACGCTGAGACAGAAGGGCGCCTACTCCCGTCTCAGACGCGTCCACCTCGAGGACAAAGGGCAACCCAGGGTTGGGATGCGACAGAATCGGAGCCGACACAAAAGCGGACTTTAGGGCCTCAAAAGCTCGGATGGCCTCGAGCTGCCAGACCTGGGAATTACTGCCCTTCCTGGTCAGATCCGTGAGAGGCTTGGCCAGCATGGAAAAGTCCCTGATGAACTTCCGATAATAATTGGCGAAGCCCAAAAAGCGCTGCAGGGAACGAAGACCACTGGGCTGGGGCCACTGTAAGACAGCCGAAACCTTCTCAGGATCCATGGAGAACCCCTCAGCGGAAATGATGTAACCTAAGAAGGTTACCTGGGATCGGTGAAATTCGCATTTCTCAAGCTTACCGAACAGCTTGTTCTCTCGTAACCGTTGCAACACTCGTCCTTCAAGGCTTCCGAGAGACCATGAGAGAAAGCAGCGACCAGAGCCTCATTATTCCAGCCCACCTCTGCTGCCAGGGTACGAAACTCAATGGCGTATTCAGCTACGGATCGTGAACCCTGTCTGATGGACATAAGGAGCTTCGCGGCAGAGGCAGCACGAGCCGGCACATCGAATACCTTCCGAAGAGAAGCAACAAAACCGGAAAACTCGGCAACCACCGGATTGTTGTTCTCCCATAAAGAGCTGGCCCAGGCCAAGGCCTTGTCCGAGAGCAGCGAGATCAAGAAGCCCACCTTTGATCTCTCAGTAGGAAAGGCATGTGGCAGCAACTCGAAATAAATGCCCACCTGGTTAAGGAAACCTCGGCACTGAGTTGGCTCTCCCCCAAAGCGCTGTGGAAGAGGGGCAGAACCGGTCATACCCCGAAACACCGCAGGCGCAACAACAGGTGTCGGGGTAGACTCTGGCGCAACAACCGGAGCGGCAGTAGGAGCGACAACCGACCCATCGGCAACGGGAGCGAAATGAGCCGTGCGTTCAAGCAGGGTTTGCAACGCCACAGCGAACCGACCCAACAGGTGATCCTGCTGATCAAGTCTGGCAACCAGCATGGGTAGCGAGGATGGCCCTGTACCGTCAGAACTCATGGCTTGGTCCTAATGTCACGGAACCATGAACCAGACGTACAACAAGAGATAAGTGAAAATAAGAAGGCTTTATTGAAAATAAAGCTGTAAAGCAAAAGTCCAAACGAATGGTGAAACCGAAGCAGAGTCTTTGAGAGGCCAGAGATCAGGAACCAGAAGGGTAGTCAGACGAAGCCAGGATCAGGAACCAGCAGGGTAGTCAGACGAAGCCAGGATCAGGAACCAGCAGGGTAGTCAGACGAAGCCAGGATCAGGAACCAGAAGCAGCAGCAGTCTTAGAAGCATGTGAACACAGGAGGACCAAGCAAGGAACTGAAGCCACAGACCTCCTATATATATGAGCTAGGCATCCAGCTCCTCCCAGTGGGAAGGAGGAGCCGCAGGGTGGAAGGCTACAAGAAACCCAGAAACCAAGATGGCCGCCAGCACATGTCAAACGAAGGAGAACAGCAAGAAGGTAAGACCATGACACCCAGTCACCATGGCATTGGTAACCAATGCCATGGTGACTGGGGGGGTGGGGGGCAGAGATGTGCTGATGTCCCCTCCTCACAAGGTTAGCTCGCACAGGGCGCCTGAACACCTAAGGCCGGCCCTGCCTGCCTGCACCTGCTGTGTCTGCTCTGCTCTGTGCTGTGTCCGTGCCGTGGCCGAGCTCTGTTCGGTCCGCGGTACAGGAGCTTTTGTTTCCTGTACCCGGCCGGACTGACAGGAAGTGCTCACTTAGTGTGCACGCTACAGCCTACACTAGAGGTGACAAGGGAGGGGGTAAAATGAGAGTGACAAGGGGGGGGGGGGTGTAAAATGAGAGTGACAAGGGGGGAGGGTGTAAAATGAGAGTGACAAGGGGGGAGGGTGTAAAATGAGAGTGACAAGGGGGGGGTAAAATGAGAGTGACAAGGGGGGGTAAAATGAGAGTGACAAGGGGGGGTAAAATGAGAGTGACAAGGGGGGAGGGTGTAAAATGAGAGTGACAAGGGGGGGGTAAAATGAGAGTGACAAGGGGGGGTAAAATGAGAGTGACAAGGGGGGGTAAAATGAGAGTGACAAGGGGGGGTAAAATGAGAGTGACAAGGGGGGGTAAAATGAGAGTGACAAGGGGGGAGGGGGTAAAATGAGAGTGACAAGGGGGGAGGGTGTAAAATGAGAGTGACAAGAGGGGGGGTAAAATGAGAGTGACAAGGGGGGGGTAAAATGAGAGTGACAAGGGGGGGGGTAAAATGAGAGTGACAAGGGGGGGTAAAATGAGAGTGACAAGGGGGGGTAAAATGAGAGTGACAAGGGGGTGGGGTAGGATGAGAGTGACAATGGGGGGGTAGGATGAGAGTGACAAGGGGGTGGAGTAGGATGAGAGTGACAATGGGGGGGTAGGATGAGAGTGACAAGGGGGGGGTAGAATGAGAGTGACAAGGGGGAGTAGAATGAGAGTGACAAGGGGGGGGTAGAATGAGAGTGACAAGGGTGGGCTAGAATGAGAGTGACAAGGGGGGGCTAGAATGAGAGTGACAAGGGAGGGGGGGTAGAATGAGTGACAAGGGAGGGGGGGGGGAGTGACAATGGAGGGGGGGGGGGAGTGACAAGGGGGGGGGTAGAATGAGAGTGACAAGGGGGGGTAGAATGAGAGTGACAAGGGGGGGGGTAGAATGAGAGTGACAAGGGGGGGGAGTGACAAGAGGGGGGAGTGACAAGGGAGGGAAGGGGGAGAGAGAGTGACAAAGGAGGGAGGGGGGGACAGAGTGACAAAGGGGAGAGGGGGGAGAGTGACAAGGGAGGGAGGGGGGGAGAGAGTGACAAAGGAGGGAGGGGGGACAGAGTGACAAAGGAGGGAGGGGGGAGAGTGACAAGGGAGGGAGGGGGGAGAGTGACAAGGGAGGGAGGGGGGAGAGTGACAAGGGAGGGAGGGGGGAGAGAGTGACAAGGGAGGGAGGGGGGGAGAGAGTGACAAGGGAGGGGGGGAAGAGAGTGACAAGGGAGGAAGGGGAGGGGGGGAAGAGAGTGACAAGGGAGGAAGGGAGGGGGGGGAAGAGAGTGATGAGGGAGGGGGAGAAGAGAGTGACGAGGGAGTCCCCAGAGCCAGAGAGCAGATCATCTTATTGTCCTGGTGGTAAGTAGACAATGCAATATGTTTATTATGTAATTGTTATTAATACTACATTGGAAACTAATTTACCTCACATTTAGGGTCCATTCACACATCCGTGTGTGTTTTGCAGATCCACAAAACACGGACAGCGGCAATGTGCGTTCCGCATTTTGCGGACCGCACATTGCCGGCACTAAGAGAATATGCCTATTCTTGTCCGCTATTGCGGATAAGAATAGGACATGTTCTATTTTTTTCAGGATCGGAATTTCGGATCCGGGTCCGCAATTCCGGATTCCGTTCCGCAAAAAGAGACAGCTACAAGAAGCTGGATCAACCGTAAGGGAAACATAGCAGTTCTTTTAATTTAAAAGCTGAGAAAGGGGTGGAACATATGTGATGTCATGATATGGGCAGATCATCTGATAAGAGGGGGGGGGGGCAATTTTAATCTTGCCTAGAGCGGCAAAAATCCTTGCACGGCCCTGACTGCAGAAGCAATCAGTCAGGTCAGAGATGTAACCTGAATCTTGTGGGCTCTAATGCAAAATCTGTGATAGGCAGGGCTGGCTCTATAATAAGGCAGACCAAGCGGCTGCTTGAGGGCGCAGAGAAGTGGGGGCGGCACCAGGGCAGAAATCTTTTTTTTTTTTTAATACATGACTTGCGGCCTTGCCCAGACGCCCGCCCCAGCCTGAAGGTGTGCCATGTGGCCCCGGCCCTCACCTCCTCACGGAGCGGCACGCAGGCTCAGCAGCAGCATGGCATCGGCAACACAGACAGTCACGGGGTAAGGGGTGTGTGACTGCCGAGTGGCACTGCGGCGGCGGGCGGCAGGCAGCAGCAACTAGTGTAGACTGGAGAGTGGAGGTCTGGAGACTGGAGGCAGAACTGTTGGTGGTGAGTAACTGTGTGTGAGTGAGTCTGTGAGACATCAGACAGTGACACTCGCACAGCCAGGCCCAGACTAGACCGTCCGGACTGCCGTAGGTGGCACAGACAGACAGGTAGGTCAAGGTTATCTCATTGAGTGCAGGCTGCCCAGAAACAGAAGAAAATTAATGGGGTGGGGTCAGGGTGAGGCGGGTGACATTACAATGTGACATGAATGGAGGGGGGACAACAAGACATTTGGACAAATGTATCTGAGTAGTCTGTCTGTGCGGCCCGCAGGGAGAAATGTACAGTACAGACCAAAAGTTTGGACACACCTTCTCATTCAAAGAGTTTTCTTTATTTTCATGACTATGAAAATTGTAGATTCACACTGAAGGCATCAAAACTATGAATTAACACATGTGGAATTATATACATAACAAACAAGTGTGAAACAACTGAAAATATGTCTTATTCTAGATTCTTCAAAGTAGCCGCCTTTTGTTTTGATTACTGCTTTGCACACTCTTGGCATTCTCTTGATGAGCTTTAAGAGGTAGTCCCCTGAAATGGTTTTCACTTCACAGGTGTGCCCTGTCAGGTTTAATAAGTGGGATTTCTTGCCTTATAAATGGGGTTGGGACCATCAGTGGCGTTGAGGAGAAGTCAGGTGGATACACAGCTGATAGTCCTACTGACTAGACTGTTAGAATTTGTATTATGGCAAGAAAAAAGCAGCTAAGTAAAGAAAAACGAGTGGCCATCATTACTTTAAGAAATGAAGGTCAGTCAGTCAGCTGTAAAATTGGGAAAACTTTGAAAGTAAGGGCTATTTGACCATGAAGGAGAGTGATGGGGTGCTGTGCCAGATGACCTGGCCTCCACAGTCACCGGACCTGAACCCAATCGAGATGGTTTGGGGTGAGCTGGACCGCAGAGTGAAGACAAAAGGGCCAACAAGTGCTAAGCATCTCTGGGAACACCTTCAAGACTGTTGGGAGACCATTTCAGGGGACTACCTCTTGAAGCTCATCAAGAGAATGCCAAGAGTGTGCAAAGCAGTAATCAAAGCAAAAGGTGGCTACTTTGAAGAACCTAGAATAAGACATATTTTCAGTTGTTTCACACTTGTTTGTTATGTATATAATTCCACATGTGTTAATTCATAGTTTTGATGCCTTCATAGTCATGAAAATAAAGAAAACTCTTTGAATGAGAAGGTGCGTCCAAACTTTTGGTCTGTACTGTATGTGGCAAGAGGGGGGGGGTGAAATGGACATGATGTAGGGGGGAGAAATGTGACAACATGGATGGAGGGGAAGAGAAATGTGACAACATGGATGAAGGGGGGAGAAATGTTGCAACATGGATGGAGGGGGGAGAAATGTTGCAACATGGATGGAGGGGGAGAAATGTGACAATATGGATGGAGGGGGAGAAATGTGAGGGCTGATGTGACATAGGTGATTTGACATGGAGGGGGAGAAATGTGACAACATGGATGGAGGGGGGAGAAATGTGGCAACATGGATGGAGGGGGAGAAATGTGGCAACATGGATGGAGGGGGAGAAATGTGGCAACATGGATGGAGGGGGGGAGAAATGTTGCAACATGGATGGAGGGGGGGAGAAATGTTGCAACATGGATGGAGGGGGGAGAAATGTTGCAACATGGATGGAGGGGGGAGAAATGTTGCAACATAGATGGAGGGGGAGAAATGTTGCAACATAGATGGAGGGGGAGAAATGTGAGGGCTGATGTGACATAGGTGATTTGACATGGAGGGGGAGAAATGTGGCAACATGGATGGAGGGGGGAGAAATGTGGCAACATGGATGGAAGGGGGAGAAATGCGACAATATGGATGGAGGGGGAGAAATGCGACAACATATACGGAGGGGTGAGAAATGTGGCAACATGGATGGAGGGGGGAGAAATGCGACAATATGGATGGAGGGGGAGAAATGCGACAACATATACGGAGGGGTGAGAAATGTGGCAACATGGATGGAGGGGTGAGAAATGTGGCAACATGGATGGAGGGGGGAGAAATGTGACAACATGGATGGAGGGGGGAGAAATGTGACAACATGGATGGAAGGGGGAGAAATGTGACAACATGGATGGAGGGGGGAGAAATGTGACAACATGGATGGAGGGGGGAGAAATGTGACAACATGGATGGAGGGGGGAGAAATGTGACAACATGGATGGAGGGGGGAGAAATGTGACAACATGGATGGAGGGGGGAGAAATGTGGCAACATGGATGGAGGGGGGAAAAATGTTGCAACATAGATGGAGGGGGAGAAATGTGAGGGCTGATGTGACATAGGTGATTTGACATGGAGGGGGAGAAATGTGGCAACATGGATGGAGGGGGGAGAAATGTGGCAACATGGATGGAAGGGGGAGAAATGCGACAATATGGATGGAGGGGGAGAAATGCGACAACATATACGGAGGGGTGAGAAATGTGGCAACATGGATGGAGGGGGGACAAATGCAACAATATGGATGGAGGGGGAGAAATGCGACAACATATACGGAGGGGTGAGAAATGTGGCAACATGGATGGAGGGGGGAGAAATGTGACAACATGGATGGAGGGGGGAGAAATGTGACAACATGGATGGAGGGGGGAGAAATGTGACAACATGGATGGAGGGGGGGAGAAATGTGGCAACATGGATGGAGGGGGGAGAAATGTGGCAACATGGATGGATGAGGAGAAATGCGGCAACATGGATGGAGGGGGGAGAAATGCGGCAACATGGATGGAGGGGGGAGAAATACGACAACATGGATGGAGGGGGAGAAATGCGGCAACATGGATGGAGGGGGGGAGAAATACGACAACATGGATGGAGGGGGAGAAATGTGGCAACATGGATGGAGGGGGAGAAATGTGGCAACATGGATGGAGGGGGGAGAAATGTGGCAACATGGATGGAGGGGGGAGAAATGTGGCAACATGGATGGATGAGGAGAAATGCGGCAACATGGATGGAGGGGGGAGAAATGCGACAATATGGATGGAGGGGGGAGAAATGCGACAATATGGATGGAGGGGGGGAGAAATGCGTCAACATGGATGGAGGGGGAGAAATGCGACAATATGGATGGAGGGGGAGAAATGCGACAACATGGATGGAGAGGGGAGAAATGTTGCAACATGGATGGAGGGGGAGAAATGCGACAACATGGATGGAGGGGGAGAAATACGACAACATGGATGGAGGGGGAGAAATGCGGCAACATGGATGGAGGGGGGAGAAATACGACAACATGGATGGAGGGGGAGAAATGTGGCAACATGGATGGAGGGGGAGAAATGTGGCAACATGGATGGAGGGGGAGAAATGTGGCAACATGGATGGAGGGGGGAGAAATGTGGCAACATGGATGGAGGGGGGAGAAATGTGGCAACATGGATGGATGAGGAGAAATGCGGCAACATGGATGGAGGGGGGGAGAAATGCGACAATATGGATGGAGGGGGGAGAAATGCGACAATATGGATGGAGGGGGGAGAAATGCGTCAACATGGATGGAGGGGGGAGAAATGCGACAATATGGATGGAGGGGGGAGAAATGCGACAATATGGATGGAGGGGGGAGAAATGCGTCAACATGGATGGAGGGGGAGAAATGCGACAATATGGATGGAGAGGGGAGAAATGTTGCAACATGGATGGAGGGGGAGAAATGCGACAACATGGATGGAGGGGGAGAAATGCGACAATATGGATGGAGGGGGAGAAATGCGACAACATGGATGGAGGGGGGAGAAATGCGTCAACATGGATGGAGGGGGGGAGAAATGCGACAACATGGATTGAGGGGGAGAAATGTTGCAACATAGATGGAGGGGGAGAAATGTGAGGCTGATGTGACATAGGGGATTTGACATGGAGGGGGAGAAATGTGACAACATGGATGGAGGGGGGGAGAAATGCGACAACATGGATGGAGGGGGGAGAAATGCGACAATATGGATGGAGGGGGGAGAAATGCGACAATATGGATGGGGGGGGGGAGAAATGCGACAATATGGATGGAGGAGGAAGAAATGCGACAATATGGATGGAGAGGGGAGAAATGCATCAACATGGTGTCACGGATGGTGTACAGGAAACAAGACAATAGCATATAAACAATGTCTCTCTGGATCCACAACTAAGGAACAAAGGGAGACCCCTGCAATAGAGCTGCCGCTCTCCCTCACTGCTCAGCCTATGCGAACACCCCAAAGGTGGATGGCCGCATATCCACGTTCCTCGGCTATCTATTACCTGAAGACCCTACAATAGTGAAGGGACACGACCACCGGCTCCCTACACTGACACGGAGGGAGTCGGGGTCACCTGGATCCAGAAAAGACAAAAACATAAATACATAAACAGCACTTATCTGCAGACGACTGAGGACTGGGAACTGGGAACAGCATGCACACACACTCCAGGACGTTGTATCAGCCGCACACTACTGCATTATGGGGAGGAACTTAAAGGGTAGCGATCAGTCTGACTGCATGACAGCTGAGATAGACTAACGAGATGAGAAACTAAACCAAAACAAAGAAATTCAAGGAGGAGGATCTGAGAAGCTCCTGTGAGCGCTTCTCAGCTGTCTGGCTGTGACAGTACCCCTCCCTCTAGGAGTGGACTCCGGACACTCAGGGCCCACCTTCTCAGGATGGGACCTATGGAAAGCCCTGATGAGACGAGAGGCCTTAATGTCCGTCACTGGGACCCACATCCTCTCCTCAGGACCATAACCCTCCCAATGAACGAGGTACTGGAGGGAACCGCGGACAAGACGAGAATCCACAATCCTAGAGACCTGAAATTCAAGATTTCCATCAACCATAATCGGAGGAGGAGGCAAAGGCGAGGGTACAATAGGTTGAACATAAGGTTTCAATAAGGACTTATGAAAAACATTATGGATCTTCCAAGTCTGAGGAAGATCAAGACGGTAGGCAACAGGATTGATGACAGACAGGATCTTGTAAGGCCCAATAAACCTAGGACCCAACTTCCAGGAGGGAACCTTCAATTTGAAATTCTTGGTAGACAACCACACCAGATCACCAACATTCAGGTCCGGACCAGGCACACGTCTCTTATCCGCCACACGCTTATATCTCTCACTCATGCTCTTTAGATTATCCTGAATCTTTTGCCAAAGAGATGACAAAGATGAGGAGAATCTGTCCTCATCAGGCAAACCAGAAGAGCCCTCTCCCGAGAAAGTCCCAAACTGCGGATGGAACCCATATGCACCAAAAAATGGTGACTTATCAGAGGACTCCTGACGACGGTTATTTAAAGCAAACTCAGCAAGGGACAAAAAAGAACACCAATCCTCCTGATTCTCCGCCACAAAACAGCGCAGATATGTCTCCAGATTCTGATTGACGCGCTCTGTCTGGCCATTCGACTGCAAATGGAAAGCAGAAGAGAATGACAACCGAACCCCCAAGCGAGAACAGAAAGCCTTCCAGAATCTGGAAACAAACTGCGTGCCCCTATCAGAGACTATGTCTGAAGGATCCCATTGCAATTTGACAATGTGGTCAATAAATGCCTGCGCCAGCGTCTTAGCATTGGGCAAACCAGGGAAAGGGATAAAATGCACCATTTTGCTAAAACGGTCCACCACCACCAGAATCACAGACTTCCCCGAGGAACGAGGCAAGTCCGTTAGGAAGTCCATGGACAGATGTGTCCAAGGACGGGAAGGAATGGGCAAAGGAAGGAGAGGACCTGATGGCCGTGAATGAGGGACCTTGGCACGAGCGCAAGTCTCGCAAGCTGCCACAAAACCCTCAACCGACTTACGAAGCGCAGGCCACCAGAATCCCCGAGCGATGAGATCCAGTGTGGCTCTTGCCCCCGGGTGCCCAGCAAGGACCGTGTCGTGGTGTTCCTTAAAAATCTTGTGTCTCAAAGCAAGGGGCACAAACAACCTCCCAGGAGGACAAAGATCAGGAGCTTCTGACTGGGCTGCCTGCACCTCTGCCTCCAATTCAGGAAAAAGAGCAGAGACCACCACACCTTCAGCCAAAATGGGACCCGGGTCTTCAAAATTCCCACCTCCTGGAAAACAACGTGACAGGGCATCTGCCTTCACATTCTTAACCCCAGGGCGGAACGTAACAACAAAATTAAACCTTGAAAAGAACAAAGACCATCTGGCCTGTCTCGGGTTCAGACGCTTGGCTGACTCCAAATAGGCCAGATTTTTATGGTCAGTAAACACGGTAATAGGGTGTCTGGCTCCCTCTAGCCAATGGCGCCATTCCTCAAAAGCCAACTTGATGGCCAACAATTCCCTATCTCCCACATCATAATTTCTCTCTGCGGAGGAGAGTTTCTTTGAGAAAAAGGCACACGGTTGCCATTTGGCAGGAGAGGAACCCTGAGACAAGACCGCACCCACCCCCTACCTCAGAAGCATCAACCAACTATGAAGGGTAACGAAATATCAGGTTGTACTAGGATGGGAGCGGAAGCAAAACTCTCCTTGATATTAGAAAAGGCCTTACGCGCCTCTACCAACCAGGAAGAAAAATCTACCCCCTTTCTGGTCATATCAGTGAGTGGTTTAACAACAGAGGAATAATTCAAAATAAATTTCCTGTAATAATTGGCAAAGCCCAAAAAACGCATCAGCGCCTTCTGGTTCTCAGGAAGCTCCCACTCAAGCACAGCGCGGACCTTCTCGGGGTCCATGCGAAAACCAGAAGCGGAGACAAGAAATCCCAGAAATTGGATTTCTGGAACCGCAAACACACATTCGCATATAATTTATTCTCCCGCAGAATGAGCAAGACCTGACGTAAGTGTTCCTTATGAGTCTTGAAATCAGGAGAAAAAATCAAAATGTCATCCAAATACACTAATACAAATTTTCCCATTAAATGATAAAAAATGCTGTTGACGAAATGCTGAAAAACGGCTGGGGCATTCATCAAACCAAAAAGCAATAACCAAATTCTCAAAATGGCCCTCAGGGGTATTAAAAGCCGTCTTCCATTCGTCTCCTTCTCTGACCCTGACAGGTTGTATGCCCCTCTTAGCGTCTAATTTGGAAAAAGACTTTAGCCCCAACAACCTGGTTAAACAGGTCCGGGATCAGAGGAGGAAGCGGATAAGGATCACGAATAGTGATAACTGTTCAGCTCCCTGAAATCCAGACAAGGTCTTTAAAGAACCATCTTTTTTCTTAACAAAGAAAAAAACAGCGGCAACAGGTGACTTCGAGGGTCGTATGTGTCCCTTTTCTCAAACTCTCAGAGATATAAGCCCGCATAGCGACCCTCTCAGGTTGGGAGAGATTGTATAAACGAGATTTAGGCAGCTTGGCGCATGGGATGAGATTAATAGGGCAAATCATCACTCCTGTGCGGAGGCAAACCCTGAACTCCAGTCTCAGAGAAGACATCCAAAAATTCAGAGAGGAAAGGTCGTACAGTCTTAGTAGAAAACCTCAGAAACAGAATGTTATGAGGCAATTCTCTCTGCAAAAGTTACTCCAACCATTTATTTGCCTCGCTTGCCAATCAATGGTGGGGTTATGTTAGTGAGCCAGGGTAGCCCCAACACTAGAGGAGTAGGCAAACCGCTAAGGACGAAACATGACACATCCTCAACATGAGCATCACTCACAAATTAACCGGATATTGTGAACTATGCCCTTTAATGATTTCTGAGAAAGTGGAAGCTGAATCAATAGCAAAAAACAGGAATATCCCTTCCCAAAGTGCATACCTGGAAACCATGAGTTATTGCAAATTGATTATCAATGAGATTGACAGCTGCTCCACTATCCACAAAAATCTCACAAAAAATGCTCTTGCTCTCTAGCGCCACCCTAGCAGGCAAGGACAAAACGGGAGAACTACAGACAAACGGAAAACCCTTCAATTTCCGCCTCAACCCTGCCAATAGTAACAGACGGAACATTTTTAAAAGATTTTTTCCTTTTTGTCTCTTTATTACTCCTAGAAAACTGCCTGAATCTCCTTGAGGGCAAACATTTGCCAAATGATTTATACCTCCACAACCAAAACAAACCCTCCCATGCGGGCTGAATCTTTTATTGTCAGAGGGCAATCAAACCCCAGCTGCATGGGCTCCTGCTCAGAAGGGGCTGACAGCGACTGAGACTCCTGCGCACAGATGAGACCGCTGCACTGTTCCGAGACTGAGTAGGACAGGAAGGAGAGATCTCTCGTCTCTAAGACGCCTGTCAATACGAACGGCCTGAGACATAGCAGAGTCCAAGGAGATAGGCCTCTCATGAAAGGAAAATGCATCTTTTCAATCCCTCTGAAGACCATAGCAAAATTGACTTCGGAGTGCAGCATCATTCCAACCAGTATCAGCTGCCCATCTCCGAAATTCGGAGCAGTATATCTCTGCGGATTGTTTACCCTGGCATAACAGACGTAGTCTAGACTCAGCCAGAGCAATACGATCCGGATCATCATATATCTGACCCAGGGCTAAAAAGAATTCATCCACTGAGCGGAGGGGCCGTGCCCCCTCCGGTAGCGAAAAGGCCCAAGACTGAGCGTTACCCCTGAGCAGCGATACAATGATCCCCACCCTCCGTTCTTCATCACCAGAAGAATGGGGAAGAAGGCGAAAATGGAGTTTGCAAGCCTCTTTAAAACGCACAAAATTCTCACTACCCCCAGAGAACGTATCCGGAAGCGAGATCTTGGGCTCAGCACAAACTCCATGAACGCAAGCTGAACCGGTCACTTGAAACTGAGAAAAAATCCTACGGAGATCAGCTACCTCCAATGAAAGACCCTGGAGGCGTTCAGCCAAAAGTGAAACCGGATCCATGCTTGAGACGGTTTTGGCGGCTGATAATGTCACGGATGGTGTACAGGAAACAAGACAATAGCATATAAACAATGTCTCTCTGGATCCACAACTAAGGAACAAAGGGAGACCACTGCAATAGAGCTGCCGCTCTCCCTCACTGCTCAGCCTATGCGAACACCCCAAAGGTGGATGGCCGCATATCCACGTTCCTCGGCTATCTATTACCTGAAGACCCTACAATAGTGAAGGGACACGACCACCGGCTCCCTACACTGACACGGAGGGAGTCAGGGTCACCTGGATCCAGAAAAGACAAAAACATAAATACATAAACAGCACTTATCGACTGAGGACTGGGAACTGGGAACTGCATGCACACACACTCCAGGAAGTTGTATCAGCCGCACACTACTGCATTATGGAGAGGAACTTAAAGGGTAGCGATCAGTCTGACTGCATGACAGCTGAGATAGACTAACGAGATGAGAAACTAAACCAAAACAAAGAAATTCAAGGAGGAGGATCTGAGAAGCTCCTGTGAGCGCTTCTCAGCTGTCTGGCTGTGACACTTGGATGGAGGGGGGAGAAATGCGTCAACATGGATGGAGGGGGAGAAATGCGACAACCTGGATGGAGGGGGAGAAATGTTGCAACATAGATGGAGGGGGAGAAATGTGAGGCTGATGTGACATAGGGGATTTGACATGGAGGGGGAGAAATGTGACAACATGGATGGAGGGGGGAGAAATATGACAACATGGATGGAGGGGGGAGAAATGTGACAACATGATGGAGGGGGGAGAAATGTGACAACATGGATGGAGGGGGGAGAAATGTGACAATATGGATGGAGGGGGGAGAAATGTGTCAACATGGATGGAGGGGGAGAAATGTGGCAACATTGGATGGAGGGGGAGAAATGTGGCAACATGGATGGAGGGGGGAGAAGATGTGGCAACATGGATGGAGGGGGGAGAAATGTGGCAACATGGATGGAGGGGATGAAGAAATGTGGCAACATGGATGGAGGGGGAGAAATGTTGCAACATGGATGGAGGGGGAGAAATGTTGCAACATGGATGGAGGGGGGAGAAATGTGGCAACATGGATGGAGGGGGGGAAGAAATGTGGCAACATGGATGGAGGGGGGAGAAATGTGGCAACATGGATGGAGGGGGAGAAATGTGGCAACATGGATGGAGGGGGAGAAATGTGCAACATGGATGGAGGGGGGAGAAAATGTTGCAACATAGATGGAGGGGGAGAAATGTGAGGGCTGATGTGACATAGGTGATTTGACATGGAGGGGGAGAAATGTGACATTGAGGGGGTGAAATGTGACATGGAGGGGTGAGAAATGTGACATTGAGGGGGTGAAATGTGACATGGAGGGGGATAAATGTGCCATGGAGGCCACGAGGGGGAGAAATGTGACATGGGGGGCATAATGGCTGACATGGGGGGGCTGATGGATGGGCGCTGATGGCTGACATGGGGGGCTGATGGATGGGGGCTCATGGCTGACATGGGGGCTGATCTGAGGCATTGGGGGTCTGATCTGAGGCTTGATTAACATTGGGGGTCTGATTGCTGGTCTGACCTGATGTGTAATGGAAAATATTTTTTTCTTATTATCCTCCTCTAAAACCTAGGTGCGTCTTATGTTCCGGGGCATCTTATAGGGAGAAAAATACAGTTCTCAAACCAGCGATTGTCTGAAGCAAAGCGAAGATACCAGGACCACACAGAGCAGAAGCCAGCTGATGCAGACAGGACCAGGGCCAGGTGAGCTGCGGGGGCGGGGCCGCCAAAATGTAGCTTCGCTTGTGTTGGCAAAAATCATTGCATCGGCCCTGGTGATAGGCACCATGTACAGTCAAGTGTGCCATTTATTAGGACTGGTGTCTTATACAGCAGAGGGGGTAGTACACCCCTGGCCAAAGTCATCTGCACTTGATGATCTGGACCACATGGAGACGAAAGGAAAGTGTACAACTCAAATCAGTGGAGATGTCACCTCTAAGTCACTTCATTAGAAGGTAGCCACTCTAAATGAATCAGGGGAGAGGAAGGGGAGTGCTCTGTCCTCTTTTTTGAATACCAAAATATGGTCACCCTAGTATATAGGCAAACGGAAACAATGATAATAGGAGTTGCAGTTCCTGAACTCCTTCTAAACACTTTGAAATCTTTCCAAGATGATCACAGTGTGCAAAACTCTCAAAAATGTGGTAGGCCCCTCTGGACTACACACCATCTACACACATATCAAGAGAGTGTGGTAGGCGCAAAGCACTAGAATCCATCCACATGCAAAACATCTCACAATCAGCTCTGCAGTTTCCAACTGAAGGATGCAGATCATCAAACTGTCGGCCAAACTGTTATATAAGTATGGCCTTCAACTGTTAATCCTTCTACCAGCAGCAAAGTCTATATATCGGCCATAAACAGTGATTAGCCAGGGGTGCACCACAAATGAGGCCAGGTGAGGCGATTGCCTCAGGCAGCACCAGGTACGGGCAAGAGGGAAGCAGCCAAAGGGCCATGGGCTGAAGGGAAGGGGTTAGGTTAAGACATTTGCATTGGGAAGGGGGGCACTGTTTCAGTTTTCGCCTCAGGCATTAGAAAGGCTAGGTGCACCCCTGTTGCTAGTAGAGTCTTGTGATTCTGGACAGTGTATGAATGTCTTCTCCAGCTATCAGGGATTATTCTCTCAATAGGAATGATGTTTCTCCTGGAGCTGAACTGAACTAGCATCTGCTCCTTTCAAAGATAAAGCTAAACTTTAAAATGGCTGAGCCAATCCTGACTAGAAAGCTCCTCCCTTGAGTGGAAAGCTAATTCCCTCTGCTGAGTCAAAGCATAATTACCTAAACAGCACCACCTACATACAGCTTTTGGGAATACATATAAAGCATAATACATAGCATGAAATATTAAATATAAATCAAAAACTGCACCATCAATAGCAACCACAACATCCAGAGGGGGCCCCCCTATTTAGCTCTCCCTTCCTGCAACACAATCATGGGGTTCTGGTTGATTTCAATGGGAATTCACACTGTTGTTCATGTGGCTGCCTAATACGTGTGGTTTTCCAGACCATGCCGGAATGCACATGTACATTACTGACACAGATTCTGCACATACATGATGGGAAACAGGGGCGTTGATAGGTTAAAACATTCGGGGCCTGGCTCCTGAGGTTTTATCCCAGGCCCCGAATGAACTGCCTGCCAGCTAGATACAACTTTAATGCACTGGAAAAGCTGGAAGGACCTGTGATGGACACCATAGGTTCATGTGACCAGTAAAACAGGCAGTGGTTGAGAAGGACCTGCGATGATGTCAACCATCAATGGTGACCAGTGCAGGAGAGGACAGCAGTGAAGAAAGTCTGGGGTAAGAAGCTGTGGTGATGCCTTGCCGCATGAGGAGAGGTAAGTGAAGGGAGAGGCAGAGGAATGCTGGGAGTTGTGGTTATTTAACTGGGACTGTATGTTAGGCTTGAAGGGAGGGATGTTATTTACATGGGACTGTATGTTGGAGGGGTCTGGGGCAGGGTGATGTTATTTATAGGGGGACTGTATTGTTGATGGCGGCTGTGGGAGGGAGTGATGTTATTTACATGGGACTGTATGTTGATGGCGGCTGTGGGAGGGAGTGATGTTATTTACATGGGACTGAATGTTAGAGGGGGCTGGGGCAGGGTGATGTTATTTACATGGGACTGTATGTTGGAGGCGGCTGTGGGAGGGAGTGATGTTATTTACATGGGACTGTATGTTGATGGCGGCTGTAGGAGGGAGTGATGTTATTTACATGCATGAATGTTAAGGTGGTGATGTTTACATGGGATTTCATGTTGGAGGCGGCTGGGGAGTGCGTGATATTATTTACATGGGACTGTAGGTTGAAGGCGGCTGGGGAGGAGATGTTTTGTTTACATGGGACTGTATTTTGGAGGGGGCTGTAGATAGAGAGGGATGTTATTTACATGGGAATGTATATTGGAGGGGTCTGGAGAGATGGTGTGATGTTATTTACATGGGACTGTATGGCGGAGGGGGGGAATAGTGTTATTTACATGGGACCTGTATTTTGGAGGGGGCAGGAGAGATATTGTGATGTTATTTACATGGGACTGTATAATGGCGGGAGGTATTTAACTACAGGGGGCACTGCAGGGGGCATTATAAATACTGGGGGCACTATAAAATGAGCACTATAACCGTAGGGGGCAGCATAAATACTGGGGGGCACTGTAGGGTATATAAATCCAGGGGACCATTATAGGCATTCTTATTACTAATGGGGGCTCTATAGGAGGGACTTAAAGGGCTTCTGTCAGCCCACTAAACCCGTTTTTTTTTTTTTTTGCTTAATAATAACCCTACACTGCGATTTATCCTACATAAGTAAATAATAATTTTCGTTCAGTAGAATTTGCTAAAAACCCTATTTTTATAATATGTAAATTACCTTGCTACCAGCAAGTAGGGCGGCTACTTGCTGGTAGCAGCCGCATCCTCCGATGGTATGACGCCCCCCACTGCTTGTTGATTGACGCTTCATCCTCAATGCGCCTGCGCCGGGTGTAGATGTGACGTCATCGGCGCAGGCGCATTGAGGATGAATGCGGCTGAGTGAGTGGCCGCCTCTCAGTGCGCCTGCGCCGATTGAAGATATGTACGGCCACGCGCAGGCACCAGATATTGAATGAAAACAGGCAGGGCCAGCGGAGAAAGATCCCGTCCGCTGGCCCTGTCAATCAAACAAGCAGAGGGGGCGTCATTACCATCGGAGGGATGCGGCTGCTACCAGCAAGTAGCCGCCCTACTTGCTGGTAGCAAGGTAATTTACATATTATAAAAATAGGGTTTTAGCAAATTCTACTGAACCAAAATTCTTATTTTACTTATGTATGGATAAATCGCGTGTAGGGGTTATTATTAAGCAACAAAAAAAAACAACGGTTTAGTGGGCTGACAGAAGCCCTTTAAATATCTGTCTTATTGTTACTAAGAGCACTATGGGGGGCCTTATTACTAGTGAGGGTCTGTAGGAGAGCTTTATTACCACTGGGGAACAATAGGGGGACCTTATTTCTACTGGGGCATTAATAATACTGGAGGGCTCTTCTACCAATGGGGGCACTCTTGGGAGCATTATCACTGTTGGGGCACTGTAAGGGGGCAAGTATTTACTAATGAGGGCTTTCTAGAAGGGAATAACTATTGTCTGGACTATGAGAAGCACTATTACTATGGGGGCTCTATTATTTCTTCAGGATAGTATTTGGGGTATTGGGGGAGCGCAGTTGAGCAACAGGATAACACTGTGGGGACTCCAGGTTGGAGATGATAATAGAAAAGTGAGAAAGGCTAGATGTCCGTGTGTCACACTCTGCAGAGACGAGGCGCGGCTGAAAGAAGTTGTATGGACCAAATGGAGAGATGATGACAGAGAAGATTTACATCGGAGGAGACGTCACCTGGAGGCACTGGATGTGACAGGTATGTGCTGCTGTATAGCAAGTACAGCAAAATGTGGGAGGGGGCGGGGCGACTTAGAGAACTGGGCCATATTCATTCTTTTCAGACCCTAGCCAACCCCTGATGGGAAACCTGCTTGTGGTTTATCTCCATTAAGCCTCCATTCACACGTCCGCAATTTGCGGAACAGAATTGCGGACTCATTCATTTCTATGGGGCGCACTTCCGGGTCCGCATCTTCCATTCCGCAAAAAAATAGAATACATGTCCTATTCTTGTCCGCAATTGCAGACAAGAACAGGCATATTCTATTAGTACCGGCAATGTGCGGTCCGCAAAATGCGGAACGCACATTGCCGCTTTCCGTGTTTTGCGGACCCGCGGCTCCGCAAAACACGTTGCGGACGTGTGAATGGAGCTTTAATGAGGTTAAACTGAGAGCAGGTCTATGGCACTGAATTAAAAAACTGCGCCGATTTCAGTTTTGGAATATACAGTGGATTTTGACAAATATAGACTTTTTATAGTTTTTTTTTATTATTATTAATACTGGTGTCTTCAATTTTTATTGTTTTATTTTCCTTTTCTGTTTTTTGTCATACTACTTCATTGTAAAAGTTCCCATAGGGGTGTAGCACTTCTCTGTCATCTCCCTGCTACACTGCTACTTATGTTGTTCTGTGCCTCTCAATAAAGATGTCTTATTTTTGAACGCTCCAGTCCGCCACCTTCGCGCAAGGCATGCCGGGTGTTGTAGTTTCTCCGCTCCCCTGCATTTGTTCCTCTCCTGGCCGACACGTCGGGACCGCACGGAGCAGCCGATCAGGTCAGAAGCCGCTTCTGTGACTATAGAACCGGGGCCGGGTGCCGGAGGCTGAGCTGCTGGGGCCCTGGGGCCCTTGATTCCGGGGCCGGGTGTCAGCAAGAAGCCTGGCAGACAGCAGCTCAGGGGGCGGCAGTGATCACTGGTCTGAGGGGAAATAGCGCCTCGCCGGGGCCGAGGACTCGCTCCTACAGCGGGGGCCTGTGTGTGGAGAGCTCTGCCAGCTGCTGTAGGAGGCCTGGTCGCCCCGTGTGCCCTGTGTCGCACTGTGTATGACAGGCAGGCCCTTGGACACGGCCCAGTGCCTTCAGTTCACAGCTGGGGACACAAGTTACCTCCCCGGGGGCAGACAGCTCAGAACTGCCCTCCTGCACCGGTCACTGATTAACCCTCTCATTCCCTGACTTAAGTGGTTGTGTGCTATTTCCATTGACTTCGATGGAGGCAGACCGCCAGCTGCGACTTTATGCCCTGTGTGTGGTACCGTTTGGCAGCTTATGACTGACCGCCAGTGCCCCAGGAGATGCTGTCACTTTTTTGGTGGCATGACACTGTGGTCAGCCGTAACTTTTTGTCATGGGTTGTCAGGAAAGATGGGGTCACCCTCATTGTCCTACCGGATAGGTAATCGGTAGGTTGTCCGGCTGAGGCTACGTTAGGACTGGTTCAAAGACGGCATTCTGGTTCCAGTGTGGTCCGGCTGAGACTGGAGTGTCCCCTGCTCTGCGGCTAAGGGAGCATTCACACACGGCAGATTGTTTCCAGTCATCTGAATGAGGTGGAAATCCAAGTGCTTCCCGCCAAAAATGGCCCCATTCAGTTGAATGGAACTGATTCTCTGTTGCAGAAATTTCTGTGACACAATCTGCCGTGTGTGAAGGCGCCCTACATGTGTCTGACACCCCACCGCATCAAGGTGACCAGTTTTTATTTGCTTTCGATTCTACTATGCAAAATGGAAGTCAATGGGCAGAAGTTGTCACCGACCAGTGTCCGAAACTGTCCCTGCATCAGGACCACTCATTACGCTGATGAGGTCTGTCTGAAGGTTGGGTTACCTTCTGCAGAAAAAGCTGAATTCAATAATTGTAGGTTCTCTATTTTTTACATTTTATCTAGAGTTGCTGTTTACATACCTTTTATATTGTACTGACCCTGAATTACAGGCTGCGCCATACTCCAGAGCTGTGCTCACTATTCTGCTTGGGGGGAGTCACTATGTATATATCTTACTTATATTGTAAGGACCCTGAATTACAGGCTGTGCCATACTCCAGAGCTGTGCTCACTATTCTGCTGGTGGAGTCACTATGTATATATGTTACTTATATTGCTGCCCCCGGAATCAGCCTGTATTGTACTCTCCAGAGCTGCACTCACTATTCAGCTGTTGGAGTCACTATGTATATATGTTACTTACATTGTACTGACCCTGAATTACAGGCTGTGCCATGCCCCACACTAGTGTTGAGCGAAGTGAGCTTCGAATCTTACATCCAAAGTCGCTTCGTTCAAAAATTTGGATGAATACTGTATGGAGAATCCGTCCGAGGTTTTGAACAAAACGACTTTGGCTGTAACGCTCGAAGCTCGCTTCACTCAACACTACTTCAGAGCTGTACTCTCCATTCTGCTGGTGGGTTTTCAACCTGTATTGTACTCCAGAGCTGTACTCGCTTCAACCAATGGTGTCACTGTGTATATACATTACTTATCTTGTACTGATCCTGAATTGCAATTTGTATTCTACTTCAGAGCTGCACTCAATGTTCCGCTAGCGGAGTCACAGTGTATATGCATTACTTATCTTGTACTGAATTACTGGCTGTGAAAGGCTGGTTTCACACCTGCAGCAAGGCGATCCGGCACAGCCAGAGAGTGCTGCGTGCCTGCTTGTCCCCATTGACTATAATATGAACCAGGTGGCTGCCAGTTCCCATTATAGTCAATGGGACCTGGCGGGCAAGTCGCACCATGCCAGATCCAGAGAACATTGGCAGGCTGTTCTGTGCTGGATTCCTGTGCCACATGTGTAAAAGTAGCCTTTTACTCCAGAGCTGCACTCATGTACTGGTCCTAAATTACAGTTTATATTATACTCCAGAGCTGCACTCACTATGCAGCTGGTGGAGTCACTGTAACACGTTACTTATATTGTACTGATCCTAAATTACAGGCTGTGCTTTACTCCGGAGCTACACTCACAATTCTGTGCGTGTAGGCATATGAGGTCTTTTTTTTTTATTTTAGTGCCAGCATTTTGGAGTTTATATAACTTATTGATGAACTTTTAAGAACTTTTTTTGGGGGTGGTATTAGAAAAAAAAAACAATTACTCAGTTTGTCTTTTGCTCTGTTCACAATGTGATATAACTAGCACGTTACTCATATTATTCTGTAGGTCAGTCCGACTATTGCACCAAATATGTATAGTTTTATGTGTTTTTTTACTACTTTGCACAATAATAGCACATCTCATGCCAAAAGAATGGTTCTTTTATATCTCTGCATTCCGCGAGCCGTAACTTCATTCTTCTCTCAGTGTAGCTTGTTTTTGCGGCATGAGGTGTAGTTTTCACTTCTTCCATTTTGGACAGATGGGACTTATTCATTAACATTTATTTATATATTATTTCAATAGGAAAAAAATAATTTATTTTTTATTATTTTTATTATATGAATGGTAAATAGGTGAAATGATTTAAAATTTTCGAAATTCAACTGTAATTTTTTAAAAAAGTTATGATTCTACCAAACCTGAATTTTATGTCATTCGGGAGAGAGACTTTTCCGGGCTATCGGAGCACTTTCTAAAAAAAAATTCACCTGAATTGGACACAAATAGAATTTTAAGAAATTTGCATATCTGTAATGGTGACCATATATGTGAATGGTGTGTGTTATTATTTTAATTTTTTTTTGCCACTTTATAATGAACGGCATAGTTTTATAATTTTTCTAATATCCCTTATTAACCATTTAGGGTACTTTCACATTTGTGTTTTTCTTTTCCGGCACTGCGTTCCGTCCTAGGAGCTCTATACCGGAAAAGAACTGATCAGGTTCATCCCCATGCATTCTGAATGGAGAGAAATCTGTTCAGGATGTCTTCAGTTCAGTCACTAAACGGCGTTTTGGACGGAGCAAATACTGCAGCATCCAAAATTCCGGATCCGGCATTAAAAATACTGCAATGCCGGATCCGTCCTGAAAAAAATACAAATATATAACGGATCGGTTTCTCCGGATGACATCCGGAGAGACGGATCCGTTCTTGCAATGCATTTGTAAGACTGACCCGCATCCAGATGCTTTCAGTTTGCATGCAGATTGCCGGATCACTCTGCTGCAAGTGTGAAAGTAGCCTTAATTGTTTGTTCTTGATTGTCGCCCTCGGGTACATCGCTTTTATAATGCAGTGCCCGGCATACATCGTATGGTTTTTTTTTCGGACAAAAGATCTTTCAGCCATTGACCGTACACATGAGATAAATTGGCCAAACCTGCCAGTTTCATGGGGATCGTCTGAATAATGTGTATCCACACGACTGCCCCCCCCCCCCCCCCCCCAACAGCATTCGTCTGTAGGGTCTGGAGACGGCTTAGTCCCCCTTGCATGAAGCGTGCACAGTCCTCTCCGTGTATACAGAGGCTACTATTTGGCGTAGTATTACGGCCAGCTTGTGATGTCAGTCTTGCTCGGTCCTCCCATAGATCGGCGGAAAGATCAGGCCGTTCTATGTAAGGCCTCCACCGTGTCCATATTACGATCCGCAAAAGCAGGGTATGTTCTGTAACCAGTGGATCAGACACGTGTGCTGTCATATTTTTTATTTTTTGCAGACCCATAGAAATAGTCCTGTGTGCAATCCGCAAAATATGTGGATCGGACAAGAATGGAAAATACCTAAGGCCTTCTGCACACAACTTCCGTATTTGATCAGCATTTTTTGCGGATTTCATGCAGACCCATTTATTTCTACGGGGCCACAAAATGTCTGCATCCGTGTGTCCTTCCTGCGAATTAAAGCACATCTAAGGATAGTCGCTGGTCCAACCTCCTAGACATTTGACCCCAATGTCCAAGATGGGACAACCCTTTTAAAGGGGTTCTCTGGGCATTTTTTCTAATTACTATATGGTGTTAACTTATGGAGGGAAAATCTTTTGCATAGCACTTACGGTCCCTCGCCCCCTGATGCCCCCATCTCCGCTGCACTGGTGTGGCTGCGGGCTCTTCCACCCAGGTCCTGACTGGCTGTGGCCGCTTCTGGATGGGACCCAGGGTGAAGAGCACGCCAGGGCAGCGGAGATTGGACATCGCTGTGCGATCCTGCCAGAGGACAGAGCGGAACCCACTGCCAAACATTGAACTCGCTCGTCTGTGTCTGGCCTCAAAGTGGCGGTACACCTGTTGGCTGACAGCTAGCCCTCCCGACGTCCCCACATAATACACTCTTACTTGGCAGAAGAATGGGGAGAGATAAAAAAGACTCTGCCAGGCACCTCTTGAGCACTACGTTGTCGGCAGGTTTTGAGAACAAAAGGCTAAAACCTGTATTGCACTGCCTGATTTTTTCGGCAGATAATCGCTAACGAGCGTTCACTTGAATGCTCGTTGGCGATCATCTTGCTGTGTAATTACTGCCCTCTGTCATCCTTGGACATAATGATCTGCTGCTGGCAGAACCGCTATACAGCATGGGGGCGAGGGATGGCATAGTGATCGCTCCTCCCATACTGCCGAGGAGATTCAGTATGTAATAGCAGCGAGGGAAGCGTGCCACATCGGGCTGTGTGATGCAGCCTTAATGTGTATGGGGGACCCTTAGGTCAGTATTTGAAAGCTGAAACCAGGAGTGGGGTACAGATCTCCCATTATACTGGTGCAGGCTAAGCTCACACTGAATGTTAGGACTAGTAAGGTCTACCGCTCGATTCCTAGAGCTGCTTCTCCAGAAGACCACGTTGCAGAGCCTCATATGAAAAGCGCGATCACAGTTTCAGCACGTGTGTTTTTTGTGTGGCGTGAGACTTTTCGGCATTAAATACATTGTAGAAGTCCCCTCCAGTCTGTATGATGTTCGGTCGCGTTGTTTGATCTTGCCCAGTAAGGTGATTTTACCACTGCTGGAAACCAGTCCATAAATTATATAGGAAGAATGCAGAGAAAACTCCCACCACAAATCCATATAAAGGAGTGCCCATAAACGTGCAGCTCCAGTTTATGCAATGCGAGGGGTAGGGTAGGGTCCTGTAGAAAAACCCCCACAGTCGATGATAACCCCCAAAATGTCAGGCGCTTGAAGAAATTTTTTTAAGGTTTATGGGCTCCTGGGACTTGTCAGAAGAAGCCATGAGTTTCTGAAAGGTCTAGAAAACGGACAGGACGCTGGGACCTGTTTCTCGCTGTGTGGTCGTACACCCCTCCAGTAGCCAGACGGACGTGGCTGCAGTGCTGCGCACAGGACATTGTTCTATTTTGTTGCTGAATGGACTTTCTGATATAGAATGCCGTCATTTCCCTTTTTTTTTAAATTAATGGTTCCCATACAGGGCGCAAAGAAAAAAACGTAAAGGGCACGGACAACAAAATACGTTTGTATGCATGCGCCCTTAGGCTGAGGGCTCCACGTTGACCATGACTGCACCCATCACCCCGACTAAAAATCGCTATGCAGCTATTGAACTGATTGGGGGTCACAACCCTTAGAACGAAGCTGTTGGCAAATGGCGGGTGGGTAAGCATCGGCTTGGGAAGTGCACTTTGGTATCTTCCTTACATTGTGTAGTGGATTTGGCGCATGGAAATCCACAGCGTATCTGCTACGTGTAAACGTATCTTTAGGCTGGTTTGATACACGGCTCTTTTTTTTTTTTTTTTTTTTTTTATACATTGCAAAACTTGCCTGTTTTCAAATTTTTTTTTGTAGCTATTTTCTGCAGCAAAACGTTACCCCAGGCAGATGTTAGCTGTAAGTCCATAGTAAATTAGGAAACGTACAAGGGAGGAGAGAGGGGGGGGGGGGGGGGGTTTAGCAGGAAAGGGGCATAGCTTAAAATACATGTTGGTGCATGATTCTGGTGTAAAGTTCGCCTAGAGCTGGGGTGCTCAACCTGTGGCCCTCCAGCTGTTGTAAAACTACAACTCCCACCATGCCCTGCTGCAGGCTGATAGCAGTAGGCTCTCTAGGAGTGCTGGGAGTTGTAGTTTTGCAACGGCTGGAGGGCCGCAGGTTGGGAGAGACCTGAGATCTATGGTCAAAGCTGTCAGGAAGTGTTCAGTTTCCCTGCAGCGCCATCACAGGAGAAATGAAGCATTACATGGGTGGCTCAGTGTGTGTGACGGAGGAAAAGAAAGCTTCTCCAGAGCGAGACGCTCTTTGTAGCCACTTTTGGCTCTTGCTTAGTCGTAAGGATCCTGAACAGGTTACCCCCCTCCATTACCTCCGAATTCCCTACAAGGGTATATGGAAATCCCTCATACGAACCAGCAGTATAATGCTCTGCTGAGATTGTGTCATGACGTTGGTCTCCCAAAAGTGTCAAGGACTCCTTCATTCTAGGGATCGTGGCTGTGGAAGCCACGTAATGCTTCATCTCTCCTGTGGGGGCGCTGCAGGGATTCTGAACACTTACTGCCCTGTTCCCCCACATATTACAGCTGATGGTATTACCAGTCTGTCTGCGGCCTGTTATTGCACGTTTTGTAGCATATTGTGACCCTTTAGACTTAAGGCTACATCCACACAACCGTATGTGATTTGTGGTCCACATATTGTGGATCCGCAAAAAAATAACGGATGCCATCCGTTTTTTTTTGTTTTTTTTTTTGTTTGCGGATCCATTGTAACAATGCCTAAAACGGACAAGAATAGGACATGTTCTATTTTTTTTTTTTTCGGGGCTACGGAACGGACATACTGATGTGGACAGCGCACATTTTTTTGCGGACCCATTGAAATGAATGGGTCCGCATCCTAACCGCAATAAAATAAAAAGAAACGGAAACAAACAACGTTCGTGTACATGAGGCCTAATTTGGTCACTTATATGTGCCCGCACATAATGACTATAAAGGGAGTAGTGTTATTAGTCGGAGGAGACGCCATCATGACCGTCTGCAGACTGCCCGCTCCCGTAGTCTCCTCTGTGTGTCCATGTCGTATTGCTCACCTGGTAGATTATGGGGCTTATTGGATATACCCTTCCCCCATTATAAGGTTGGGTCTGTCGTTTCCGACACGTCCTGTACAATCCGCAGTGTGCTCTTAGGACTCCTGCGCTTCTTCTGCCGTCTGCGTGCCTATTTGCTACAAAGGGCCAGCTATCATGTAGATCAGTGCCATGATAAAAGCAGCAGAAGCTGGCATCCAGGAGGCAGCCGGAGGCGATGTTGGCACTATCTCTGCTCTGCGCCAGCTGCTAGGGAAATGGTCTTTGATCTGTAGGAGAGCACTTTTAGGGAGGTGATTGCCATAAGTTTGATGGGATTCCTGCCTCGTGGAGCCCTCGCTACCATGCAGGTTAACTCCTGAGTGTCTGGATGGAATGCCTCTGCAGCGCTGTTAGAGCGGCCTGTAAAGGGTGGATGGTGTCCACTGTACAGATGCTGCAGCCACTTCAATTTATACAATCGCTTCAGTAGCAATTCCCCTAACATTTATACATTACTGACAGGTGGAGGTCTACTGCGTCTACAGTCCTCCCCTATGAGTAGTGATGAGCGGCATAGGCAATATTCTAATTCGCGATATTTTGCGAATTTTTGGCAGAATATTCGCCATAAATTCGCAAATTCAAGAATTAGTGATCTCCAGTCATTGTTTACTTGATTGCAAAAATCGGCAATGTAATATATTTGCGATAAATTCGTGATTGGGATATTCAACTCTATTCGCGAATACGAATATATAGCACTATATTCTAAATATTCGCAAATTCTCAAAGTGGCGATATTTGCGATTCGAATATTCGCACTTAACACTACCTATGAGTAGGAACGTGTCTTCCTGGCTCTGTCATTAGCTCCAGTAGATGGAAATATAGATAGATGTTAATGCATGTAGCCACTGCCCCCTTCTGGTAGAATTTGGGTGGGGGGGAGCACCTGTCAGACATTTATGATAGGTGTAACCTCCTCATTCAGATTTTCGGGATGTGTAAACTAGGGTTACAGGGATTTTGATGTGGATGGCCTATCCTAGGATAGATCATCTGTATATGGCGGGGGTCTGACTCTCTTCAGCCCTGGCGATCAGCTGGTTGAGGAGGCAGTGGTGATTTCAGGATTGCTGTGGCCTCCCTGCCAAGCACAGCGCCATGCATTGTATAGTGGTTGTGGTTGGTATTGCAGCTTATGCCCGTTCACTGCACGTACATGATGTGGCTTCACTGGCCTAGGTAGAGGCCACAGCGCCAGTACTTCTTCAGACATCTGATCGGCGGGGGTACCAGAGTTGCCCCCCACCGATCAGAAATTGATGTCCTATCCTGAGGCAGTGTACGTCTGAGGTATAAGTTGGGAGCATTTCCTGACGGGTGCCTCCTGACACATAATATACTCAAACACTGGCATACATAGAAACATAGAATGTGTCGGCAGATAAGAACCATTTGGCCCATCTAGTCTGCCCAATATACTGAGTACTATGGATAGCCCCTGGCCCTATCTTATATGAAGGATGGCCTTATGCCTATCTCATGCATGCTTAAACCCCTTCACTGTATTTGCAGCTACCACTTCTGCAGGAAGGCTATTCCATGCATCCACTACTCTCTCAGTAAAGTAATACTTCCTGATATTACTTTTAAACCTTTGCCCCTCTAATTTAAAACTATGTCCTCTTGTAGCAGTTTTTCTTCTTTTAAATATTCTTTCCTCTTTTACCTTGTTGATTCCCTTTATGTATTTAAAAGTTTCTATCATATCCCCTCTGTCTTGTCTTTCTTCCAAGCTATACATGTTAAGGTCCTTTAATCTTTCCTGGTAAGTTTTATCCTGCAATCCATGTACCAGTTTAGTAGCTCTTCTCTGAACTCTCTCCAAAGTATCAATATCCTTCTGGAGATATGGTCTCCAGTACTGCGCACAATACTCCAAATGAGGTCTCACTAGTGCTCTGTAGAGTGGCATGAGCACCTCCCTCTTTCTACTAGTAATGCCTCTCCCTATACACCCAAGCATTCTGCTAGCATTTCCTGCTGATCTATGACATTGTCTGCCTACCTTTTAAGTCTTCTGAAATAATGACACCTAAATCCCTTTCCTCAGATACTGAGGTTAGGACTATATCACTGATTTTATATTCTGCTCTTGGGTTTTTACGTCCCAGGTGCATTATCTTGCACTTATCAACATTACATTTTAGTTGCCAGATTTTTGACCATTCCTCTAGTTTTCCTAAATCCTTTTCCATTTGGTGTATCCCTCCAGGAACGTCACCCATAGGTTAAGAAAATGTGTATTTTTTTTTTTTAATTTAATATTTATTTTTTTTAAACCGCGCCTTTGTATGGCCTATTGTAACGTATAGCGCTATTCCATAGGAAACTAAAGGTAAAGTGGCCAACGCAGGCTATAGGCATACCATCAGGTAAATGGAAACCTGTGTAGCCTTAAAGCAGGGGTCAGCAACTTTCGGCACTGCAGCTGTGGTGAAACTACGACTCCCAGCATGCACACTTGCTTGCCTGTTTTCAGAACTCCCAAAGAAGTGAAAGCAGCATGCTGGGAGTTGTAGTTTAACCACAGCTGGAGTGACGGGGGTTGCTGAAAGGAGCATGCTGGGAGTTGTAGTTTCACCACAGCTGGAGTGCCAGAGGATGCTGATTTCTGCCTTGGAGCTATGACTGGATCTCTGTAATTTTTATTTTTTTTCCTTTTTTGTATGAGATGCTCTTAGTAGTTTTATGGTAACATTTAGAGGTTAAATTGGTGAAAGTACAAGTCCCTTTTTTTGCGTCACCCGTTGATTATATGACGATACAGTGCGCTGCGGTTTGGCGGTGCTCTCCGATCTGATGCTATCAGTCCGCTTGTACAGAGGAGATGTCCTTGTGGTCGTGCAGCATTTGCTATAAGAATCGAGCTGACTAAGCCATGGAAATTGTGTTTTTACTAGATTGATTGTCACAGGTTTATTCTGTCCGGATGATGCGTTGTCAGAGGTGTGAAACGCGGAGTCACCTACAGTAAGTGTCACTTCTGTTTTAACAGACTGAAAAAAATCCCTCCTGATACGGCTTTTGGTTTCTAGGTGATTAATACAAAATTCTTGCAGAGACCATGAGCTTTGAGAATTCACTTGTATTGTGTATGGTGAGCCTAAAGTGAGGGTCTGTAGAGAAGCCAGAGTGCCACCAGTTACCGGGGAAGGCGTCCCCTACTCCCTGTGGGCTAATTTTGCAGGTTGCAAGGAATCTCCTAGTCAGATTAAAGAATGATGCTGCAGAAGTGGCCATGTGTCTTACCTCTCGACTATATGAATACTAAGCATACGCCACCTCCCCAAAAAATGTGATCCCTCATTTAGAAAGCGAGCCAACTTGCTTCTTTTATTAATTGGGTTGTTTTACGAAAAAGTTTATACATTTTTCTAACCAGCCCCCGGATCTGAATATTTTTGTATTTGCATGGAATTAATAATTTAGTATAGCCAGTGAGCTATTTAATAAAATTTGTTTGTATAGCGCCACCTGCTGTTTGCTCTCTTCCTTATTTCTAGGTCCACCTCACTGAGGTGGATGCACATGTGCTGTTTAAATCTTTAACTGCCCCCAGCCATATGTTCTGTTAGTAGCTACAATTAGGCTTGGGCTACACGACAACATGTGTCGCGCAACCATTTTTATAATGCTAGTCTATGGTGTCGCACTGTGACATGCGACATGCTGCGTCTGCAACACGACAGTTGTAAAAAATCCACCCAAGATGGTTTTTTGTGCGACCCCCCATAGACTGGCATTATAAAAAATTGTCGCTCAACATTAGTGTGACACATGTAGCAGTGTAGTTGTACCCTATGTGTCGCTCGACACGTGTCGTCGTGTAGCCCCAGCTTTACAAAGAGAGTGATGGAGGAGGCAGGACACGCCCCCTGAGAAAAGGCCACACCCCTGAGCTTCCAGCCTGATAAAAATTCAGCAGAGCAATGAATGTGGAGATCTCTGGGTCAATGTGAGGTACAAGGCTGGTTCTAGCTTTATTAGAAAGAGATTTTCATGTATTATGAAATCCAGTGTACATTTTATTTTTTTATTTCATCGTGGTTTAACCCCTTTAAGGGCATCTTTTAGATGCCTATTTTAAGGTGGCACAGCTCAGAAATGGAGTTATTGCATCCAGTGTCATTATATAGTTATGTGGTTTATGAGGTTGAAGAAAGACCCAGGTCCATCCTATAATCCCACTGTGTTGATCCAGAGAAAGGCACAAACCCTGTGAGATAGTCGCACGTTACCCCATAATGAAAGGGGAAATCCTTCTGACCCCTAATATGGCAGTCAAAGTAGAATTAAGACTTGCAGATCTGTCAACAGCAACTTGTTGATGGTTTCCTGTAGGGACTGTTTTGTTTCCACATTGCAGAGAGGGTAAGATATATTACAAAGAGGCTAGGCGTTCCTGCCAGGTAACGGGATGCCCTGTGTCTGTCCGCTGTCCTCTGTGAGAAGGTGAATCAGCTGGTTTGGACTCGTCTCAGAAGGTGGAAGCTGTTTATAGCATTGTGCTGACGCTCCGGGCCGGTTTGACCTTGGAGGCCATGTTTGTTCATTATGAAGACTGTTGCACTGTGTTGTCAGTTTGTTAGTTGCACACACGTGTGAGTCGGGGCATATTTCGTATCCAGCTGTCACTAGGGTGTTAAAATCCCCTGCCGGGCAATTTAGGCTTCAAGTCCTTAATTAATCTGGTAAAGTAAGACTGCCCCCCCGCAGGTATCTTCAGCCACATAGTTCATTTAGTGTGGCATCTCTAGACATTATTGCATAGTTTATGTCACGTAGCCTGGCAACCACTTGACTTCCTGTCTGGGTGACCACCATTTCAGAATGCGAAAGTAGCGCGTAAACAAGTGGTCACCGGAAGTTCTATCCGCACTACAGTAGAGCGCCTCTCGGGGCTGCACAGGCCTTTATTTCCAGGCCGTCCTTTCTAAGAGTCTTTATTTTTGGAGAATGGACACGCTGTAAAATCTGAATTCTCTTTGATAGATAGCCTTGTATGTAATTCATCAAAAACACATTGAATAAATGATGATGAGGCCCCGGTTTAGTGGCTCCCCGATTGGCTATTCATGCATGTTTTCGGCATCCAGCAGCTTGAGCCCTCACTGGTGGTGAGAAGAAACTGGCCCCATGTTTGTGTTGGGCTGCATTCACACCACCCTATATTGTGTCAACGTCTGATACTCCTCCTTTTTTAGAGGATTGCATGTGGACCCGTTCATTTCTATGGGGCTGTAAAAAAAAAAAATAATGTGGACAGCACACGGACATCCGCTGCGCAAATTGCAGAACATGTTCAATTCTTGTTCGTTTTGCCACCAAGAATAGGCATTTTTATAATGTGGCCCGTGGAAAGTGCAGGATGCACATGGCCAGAATCCATATTTTGCGGATCGGCGGTTTGCAGAGTGAAAAACGGATTTGGTTGTGTGAACGTAACCTTAAGGGGCAAGTCAACTTCTTTTTAATCACAAAGTTTTTATTGATTATCTCCAAAAAGTAAAGTTACAATATCACATACAGGGCGTAATATCGTCAATACAATAGTTATACAGTAGCCAAATTATTATCAGCTATCGTTCAAGTAACAGTACAGGTGTCTATTACACCGCAGAAGAGCGTATCACCCCAGCCGGGGGACATTGAAGGAGTGAGATTCCAAAGAGAATAAAATAAAGTAAAAGAACATAAAAATATAGGTGACACTGAACATAGAACAGAATTAACGGTCTGAACACAAGGCTATCAGGTGTCATACTAGCCGGATTCGCAGCTCGAAACCGACACTGACCCCAGAGAGGGCCTATGATCTATGGGTACTCTGGGACAATCTTCGGGAATTTGTTAACACACATACCACTGGCTGGAAATCCAAACTGACCATGCGGGCTGGAATTTTTTTAGGGACAGAGTGCCAGTATGAGACATTTTTTTTCGTGCATACAGGTGGAATTTACTAGAGAAATCACCTCCTTTAGGGGAGGGGTATTAGGGTCCTTCCAATGCTTGGTGATCGTTAATTTGGTTGCCATAAGTATTTGAGCCAATACAGTCCTGCAGCCACTATCTATGGTGTCTATTCCGATAAATAAAAGTGCCAATTCGGGCGATAGAGGGGGGAGTGTAGGCATAAGGGTGGCCAGTAGGTGCTGCACACTAGTCCATAAGAGGGATACCTTGGGGCAAGACCATAAGATATGGAGGAGGGACCCCCTATGTCCACATAATCTCCAGCAATCTGGAGTGGCAGAGGGAAACATCAGATTTAGTCTATTCGGGGTAAAATACCATCTTAGGCTAGTTTTAAAAATGGCCTCTTGGTGTGTCACACATCTAAAAGAAGAAGTGGCTATTCTGAAGGCTGCCTGCCATTGCTCATTAGAAAACGTTCGATCGAGGTCTTTTTCCCATGCCTTCATAGGGGGTGGTTTTGTCCACTCATCCCCCCGATTTAGAAGATCATAAAAAAGAGAGATACCTCCCCTTTTCGGGAACCTATCATGTAAGAATCTCCTAGCTATCAATGGGAACTGTAGGGACTTGCCCTCCCTCCCCTTCAGAAAAGATCTGATTTGTAAGAATTTGTAGAAATCCCTGTGGGGAATGTGATGTTCATCATGTATATGGGAGAAGGATAGAAGATCCTCCTTGTCCATCAAATCTTGCGCCGTTTTGACACCCTGGGAGATCCAACTCCGAAGGTTAAGTCCCGGAATGTGATCAGCCAGACAATCCATGGATATGACCTGAGATGGGATAGTCCCTACGTTGCCAGTACTGCCTATGTACAATTTCCACGCCTTGAGGGATAATTTAACTGTCTGCAGAGGGGAAGGCCTAGTATTAAGACTCCATAGTGCGCTCAGGCATGCTGTTCGGTAGTGTTTTAGGTTAGGTACTCCCAGTCCCCCAATTTTTTTGTGAGAGGTCAGGGTTGCATATGCTACTCTTGGATGTTTAAAGTTCCAAATAAAGTCCATCATCTGTTTTCTAGCTTTGTTAAAGAAATGGATCAACTTCTTTTTAAACTGAAGTTTAAATGTCTGGCCAGACAATGACCGTACAGCAGCTGCGGCAGGAGAGATGGAGTACGGGTGGTCCTTGATGTCACAGTGGCTTCAGGATGCAATATTCCAGACAGTGGTCTTTTCTTGGTCATTGCAACTTGACTGGCCAGGCAATCCAGCCAATCGGCACTGGTAAAACACCTATGTTAATGCCATGCATGCACTGATGCTGTCTAGTAGCGCCTCTCTACAGTACAGCGCGGTACTACATGTTATTATTATGGACTCCACTCCTAACCCTGAATAAGCTCCCGTCCTCACCATATAGAAATGTCTGCCTGTTCATGTGTAAAGACTGGACTGTATTAGTTTGGTGTTGATTTGTCTTTGCTTTTTATTTTATTTGGACCTACTATTTTTGGAGGTTTCAGAACCGATTACCAGTTACCATTGTGTTATAGTTATAGGTTACAATTTTTTATAAAGAGGTTTTCTGATCGGTTGCTACTGATGACCTAGCCTCAGGATAGGCTGTGCTTGGTCAGCTGCTATGCTATACAGCAGGCATGCTCAACCTGCGGCCATCCAGCTGTTGTAAAACTACAACTCCCACAATGCCCTGCTGCAGGCTGTTCGGGTATGCTGGGAGTTGTAGTTTTGAAACAGCTGGAGGGCCGCAGGTTGAGCATGCCTGCTATACAGTATATGGCGCTGTGCTTGGTGAGCTCACAGCAGTGCTGGTGCCTTCTCAAACAGATGATTGGTGGGGGTTGGTGTGTCGGACCCCCACCGATCAGACACTGATGACAAATCCCGAGGATAGGTTATCAGTATTAAAAGCTCAGAAAACCCCTTTTATGTTTTTGCAGAACCTCCTGCTCAGACAGGCTGTTTAACCCTTCAAAGGAGTTGTCAGGGTTTGTTTTATTTTACTAATTAAGAAAAAAAAATAAAAAATTCCTATCCTGAGCCCCCTCTAGCGCTGCCACTTTCTTCCTCAGGCCGCAGCCATTGACACATTGTTTTGGGTGCAGGGTCGACTTCCCAGATATCTGCAGCCAGCCATTGGTCTTGTACCGTACACCGCTGAAGACATTCAATGGGTAGAGAGAGGTCCTCAGTATCAAAATCTCGGAAAACCTCTAACTTAAAATGGTCTCCATCTATGCAATTAATATTGTACTTGGGGGACCACTGGATGACATGATGCCCATGTCTGCAAAAGAGGGGGCAGCAGCTCTTGATTTATTTCATAAAAGGGGAGCATTGGGAACAACCCCTTTTATTGTCACAGGGGTTGGTGTCCTCCCCATGTGCTGGGCCCCTCACAGGTAATATACTTATCTCCCTCGTGGGTGACACTAGGGAGCCTCGTCCCTGTCCCCGCCTGCAATTGGCTGCTTCCCCCCCCCGTGTGCAGGGAGAAGCAGCAGCGGGGAGCGGGGCAAGTATATTACCTGTGAGGGGCCTGGCACAGGGGGGGGGGGGGGGGCTGTTTGAGAAATTGGACAACCCCTTTAAGAGTGTACTGCTATTCTGCTTATACTACTTTCTATTAAAGGCAGTGATGGAAAAATGTGATCACTTTCATTCATAGGATGCCTAATGTTTTGTACCAGTGGAAAGGCGACCCAGTCAACCTCGACACCACCGTGCATCATGGCTGCCCCGTCTCCATCAGAGGGACTTGTATGAGCTGTATGGTTGACCTCCATAAAAGTCCATTGTAAACTGGTGAAACTTTCTGAAGCAGAGTGCAATGGAAGGGTCTAGGGGTTACCTGTAGGAGGATCATGCAGGGGATAGGTTTATTCTAGCAGGCGGCCGCTGCAGTGATCTCAGTACTTGGTATCTAATCCCTAAGATGTCATGCAGAGAGAGGAATCCTGGAATCTGCATAGAAATCCTTGATAAGGAGATTCCCACAGACAGAGTCTCATCTTCACATAGGAAAGGTCTGCTGCCTGCATCGTAAAGCCAAATATGTCGACAGTGCAAAATTAGGTTGTCCAAAGGTGAATCCGGAGAGATAAGACTGATGTTCCTCTAGATGTGGTCCTGCAAAGATACCAGGAGCCAAATCTTTGGGGTGTGGGGCAGTGCTTACTACTATGGCACCCATAAGGATTGTTGTGTTTTTTATTTTATTTTTTTACTAGATATTTCTGTAGACCCACACCAGTGCCAAGAATGAAAGCACCTTGGTCTCCATCCCTCAAGTGCAGTCACTCTAAATTGAAATGAATGGGCATATGGAAAAAGCTAAGTTAGAACCCCGGGATCTAGAATCTAGAAACAGGCTCCTAAGTTTTTGGGCGGTTTCTTCTTGATGTTTATGGAGGTTCTTCTTGAAGAACTGATCTTCTTGTATTCACCCTGTCAAGCGCAACCTACTCTTATCTTATCTTTGGTGCAGTTTTTGCACACGTACACCTGGAGACTCAATGTCACTGTCAAGGTGAGGAACCTGGGAAGGTCCATGTGATACTGCAGCAGACGTTGGTCGTCCATCCTAATGTTGAGTTTTTCCTCATGAAAGTGATTGAGCTTATTTGCCTACTTTGCCGGTGCCATGACGTGAAGTTACACATCATAGCACCAAGGATTGCAAATAGACAAGAATCTGCAATGCATGTTGGTTAGGTCGCCTGTAGCTCTGCAACTCTGACACGTCACGGGGTCATACGACACATGGGTGACAAGTCACCGATGCGGCGGTCATGTAACCCACGTCAAACAGGATGTTGAGGTGGGTAGACCCGGGCCCTGTGGCACCCAAGGGGGATCGATGGAACAGGATCCCAGCGTTGGGGATCAGATAAGTACGGTATGCTCATGCTGGGGAGGGTCTGAAAAAAGCTCAGAAAGGTAGATATCCCCTTTAAGGTAAGTTAAGATGTGGTTGAATAATGCTGGCACTGGATTTGCTTCAGATGTTCGTGTTTTTTTTTATGTGTGGATGGGGTTTTAAAATCTGCATGTTTCGTGCTGTACATTACTGCAGACTTGCAGTGTGCAATATATATGCACAATGTCTGTATAAAATATCATTCTCTGTCTCCCGATCTATCATACATGCACAGCGCGTGGATATGAAATATATATCTGTCGCCTGGTTGTGTTTCTGGCTGCTGCGTCCTTCAGGTGACTGATGTCCCTGCTGCTGTCTGTGTACATTAGTGACGGTGACAGATGCCTCTTATGACTGCGTATATTCATAGCTCTAGCTCATGATTACACTGTAAAGGATCACTATTTTGCACTATTTGTCAGGTATAGGGCTTGTTCACACGGCAGAATTTAGGTGTCATTATTCTGGTGACGGCCGTGTGGTTTCTGCCTACCACGGCTTTCAATGGGAGACGATGCTGCAGTTTGGGGGCCAGCGGCTTAAATTTTGGACTGAGGCAAGAAGGGTCATGTCCCTCGCCGCGGTGTCCAGGGAGGGTGGAAGTCCGCTAATGGTTTATCTCCATTCGGTGGAGTTAAGCGGCAAGCAGGTCTACGACATTTGAAGTGAACAACCACAGCCGAGTACGTGGCGGTTTTGACAGTGTCAAAATCCGCCATGTGAAGTACCCTTAGACAGTCCCTTTTTTTTTTTATAATAGAATCCCCCATAAAGCTGAACTTGGGTGTCATGGTTCCACTCCTGAAGTCGCTTATGGGGAAACCCAACAGATCCACATGGTGACCAATAATCCTCATTCTCCCTCCTGGCATATCACTAGGACCGGAGGGGGTCCAACTGACTGGATTTCGATGATCCTGAGATTTAGAGGATTATAGCGCTGGTTTAGCACACTGTGCCTTCCCTTTTTACCCTCCACAGCAGCGCTCTTGGTCATCCACTATGCGGGAACACACAGCTCCAATGTATGGTTGTCTCAGCTGTGGCACATCCTGTGATCAGTTTATTTTTAGGGACTCTAAATGGGCATTGTGAAAAGAGGGCATCTTCACCTTGAACTCTCAATAAAACCCTGGAGTGAGTAATGGAGTGAAGTTGTCGGTTGGTGCAAGAGGGTGCTTGCTATATGCCACCTTGGTAAGAGAGAACGAGGCTACCTGGTCCTCCTTGGCCAAACAGTGGAGAGATCTGTGCAGATTATCACAGTGCACGGCAGTGGTCTGGTAGAAGGACATGCTAGGACATGGTTCTCCGTCCTCCTGCAACCTTAACATCAGAGACGTTGCATTGCCTTTGATAACGAGTGATAATTAAGGGAATAGCTTTTTATGCGACCCTCCTGTGCACCTTCCTAGTGGATGCACAGATCTGTACGCAGTTTATTAGATTGTGCAGCATTGTTTTTCATGGTTCAGCACCTTTGTGAGATTTTATGTTTTTTGGCGTCCGTTCATCTCCTGCTCCTTTCAGCCATGTCTCAGCTTGGCTTTAGAAAACTGTTCAGGTAGAAACTGCAGGGAATAGAAGTGCTTTAAAGGTTTGCTCTGTCATGTGCTGAGAGCAATGATATTTGTAATAAAGGGAGCAAATAAAAAGCAAAAATCCTCCCACCGTATCCTCTTTCCTCACACACGTCGCTGACCTGGGGTGAACCTTAGCTGAAATGTAGAATATGCTGCATTGTCCTTGGCTGGATACTTGATAAACCTGCTATATATACCTGTCAGGCCTTGGGCTACTGGTGATCAACCTAGCCATATTCTGATGGTAACCTCTTAAGTACTGGTAGATTATAAAAGTAAGGTGGGGGTCCGACCTCCAGTTCAGCAAATGAACAGCCCCAAATCTCTGTCGTCCGCCACTGGCTTTCCCCGTCGTCCGCCACTGGCTTTCCCCGTCCTGTATAGAGTTGAACGGGAGCATACAGCTCCTGCGCTTTAGTCATCCTTGCATTGTCTTCTTCAAGCAGGAGGCTCAGGATGAGCAGTGCTGGAGGCCTCTCCTACCTTTATAGTGCATAGTATAAATCTAAAGAACAGAGAGAGGAAACCCATAAAACAAGGATTAATGCATTTTTGAAATACCATGCTCATCCTCCATTAGCACAGATGCTTTGAATAGCATCTTAAAGGAAAACCGCCTCTAAAAGGGGTTTTCCCATCCATCCTATAAAGTGAAGGTATATCACCAGGACGTCTTATGACTGGTGGGAGTTTGATCTCTGGGACCCCGACCAAGTATGAGGAGGAGGCAGTGCTGGTGTAGCTTCCTTCACTGCTTCTTTTTGCATCGTGGGACGTGGAGCTTTAGGCCTCATTATGCACACGACCGTAGCTTTTGGTCTGCATTCGATCCACATGTTTTATGCAGATCGCGCGCCGACCTATTCTTTTTTTACTAGTCCATGGGCGTGGGAAAAATGCAGGATGCACACAGAATGTATCTGTATTTTGTGAATCCATGGTTTGTGGGCCGAAATATGGACACAGTCATGTCCATCAGGCCGGGAGATTTAAGAATCAGCAGAATGTGCTAACTATTACTCGCCAGGAAAATCCTCCACCACTGCAGGACCACTGCTCCATTGCTCCCAGCGGCCTGTGGTCCTGATGATGTCACTATGCCATTGAATTTTTTAATTAATCGGCTTGCTTGAGCAGCGAGGGGCTGGCTCAGGTAGCAGCAGTATAGGCTCAGCGCTTGCGCGGCTACACGGTTCAACTGTGCAGGTGCGAGATTGACAGGGCCAGGCGATATGTCTGGCCCAGTCAATCAAGGCGGAGGAGGAAGCCTTGAGCAGTAGAGCCGACCCCCCCCCTTCTCTGCTCAAGCAAACTGATTTATGAACCAATACAATTCAAACAAATCAATTTGCTCATCTTTAATTCATATGTCCATTGATTGCCTGCAGCGGTCACATGCATAGTCGAGAGTGAGCCAAAGTGTTAAAAATCAGGACACCCCCTTTAAGGCAAAGTCTGTTTGCAGCATTTTTTTTTTTACTTAATGCTGTAAAATGCTATGTATGAATCCAGCCGAAAAGTTGTAAGGAAATGGTTTGTTTGGGGTCAGCATCTGGTCATATTGTGCATTCGGCCACCCCTCCCTCCGGGTTGCAGCTTTTGTTTTGTTTTTTTGGGTGAATCTGAGTGTCGGGCATTTCGGCAGCCCTCCCCTCCTCCAAACAGACCGAATGCCCTTATTTATTTGGCAGCGCCATGTGTAATAACAGGGGGAGCCCCATGTGTCACACATCTTTTGTCCAAACGTGAACCCATGTTAGTGCCAAGCAGGCAGCCCGTCAGTTCCTCCTATAATCTGTTTTGTATGCCAAGCAATGCATTGGTATTGTTGGACTGTCAGATCAGCATAATACAAGGCTGGTAAAAGGGGCTTTCTAGGAGGATTAAACAGTTTGTCTATCCGTATCGTCTTCGTTTTCCATGCTCAGTGCCATAATTTTGATAGTGGTTGGTTGTCCCTGGTATTACAGCTCAGTCCCATTCACCTGAATGGGACTGAGTTGCAGTACCAGGCATAACCACTGTCAAAAATATGGCGCTGTGTCTGGAGTCGGACCCCCACTGATCCAATATGAAAGCCTGTCCCTAGAACGGGCCATCAGAATTGTCGTCCTGGGACACTCCTTTGAAGAGCCACACCTCAACATCTCCGTGACCCTCTTTTCATTCAAGTTCTTGAAAATGAATATTTACAAACAAGAATAGACATTTGTAACTGCAGGGCGGACGCGCTGAATATGCAGAACGCACAGAGCCAGGGTATTCGCATTTTGCGGACCCCCAAAACTGATGCGGTCGTGTGAATGGGGCCCTAAGGCTGTGGATGAAGAGCAGTATACACCAGGGCCTGGACCAAGCAGAGGAGCGACGGGGCAGACGTCTAACAAGAGTAACACGTGGTTTCAGGATCCGACTACACACTGGAGTTGTTTGTAGTCTGTAGACATAGAGGCACATTATTCTACAGGAAAGCTGCATTCACAAAGCAAAGTATGTTTAGTCAAGACAATTTGCAAAGTTTCTTTGACCACAAGCCTGCTCATGCCCTTCAATGACATCAGTCACGATGACAATGTATTTTCCTTGTGTTAAGCTCAGGTCCTGAACCGGGTGTCACCACGTGAATTGACCCGTCTGACACTGTATACGGTAGATCACGTGTGATGAGCAGCTTTTTTATCTGGTGATACACTATGTGGACAGCAGCCTGTAAAACGGGTTTCTTTGGTCCGTCCGGCCGCTCACCTGTCTAGGATTCTCCAGGATGCTAATAAGTCTCTCTGTCAGCTCATTGCCTCCTCCGTGCTGCTGTGAATACATGCGGTGACTCGGCATGGACATCAAGGTGATGAGTCACGGTGAAAGTCAAGATATTCAGGAATCCTGGTGTCGGCGTATTTTAATGGAACATGGTGTCTGAGCTGGAGAGGGCATGTTCCAGAGGAGCTGAGCCGGGTGACAGCCATTGACAGTGACTGACAGCCTGCACTCTATGACCGTGTGCAGAGATGGCTGTCACTGATGGGACTGCAAAGCCCAGAATGAGCAGGAATTTAAATGAATGAAATACAAGTTTTACTGAATCTTCTCCCATAAGGTTATAGATCATTCTGCTCAGCTCTTCCTGCTCTCTAATATGCTGTCTGCAGATTACTTAGCATTTTCGTGGTGACAGCTTCCCGTTAAGGGTCTCTGGTACGACCATGCTGGAAATAATGCGAACCTAAAACTGCACTGACCTCCTTGATGGATGTCTTTCTGCACTGAGGACTCATAAGACTAGATCTGGTGATCCTTAGGGTACTTTCACACTATCGTTAGTCTTTTCCAGTATTTAAATCTGGTAAAGGGTCTCAATACCGGGTAAAAAACGCATCAGTTTTGTCCTAATGCATTCTGAATGGAAAGCAATCCGTTCAGTATGCATCAGGATGTCTTCCTTTCCATCCCTTGTACGGTATTTGACCGGACAAAATACTGCAGCTTGCTGCAGTAATTTTTTCTGCCAAAATCCCGGAACAATACCGCAATTTCCATAGAGATGTATTAATGCCGGATCCAGTACCAAGTGTTTTGGAAATTGCAGCATCGCCGGATCCGGTTGCAGCATCGCTATCCGTTTGTATACATTTTGCCGGATCCGGCAGGCAGTTCCGTTGCAGGATTTGCCTGCCGGATTCTGACAACGCTAGTGTGAAAGTACCTTTAAAGGGCTACCTCACAGACAGTCAGCAGACTTTCATTGAGTTTCATCATCTCCGTCATGTGCAATGTGATCAGAGCATTGCTGCAGTGATACATAGAAGTCGCAACCACTGTCCAGTGCAATAAAGTTGTGACCAAGGGGCCTGTCGACGCAGGTGTATGGGCGCCGAGACCAAGGGGCCTGTCGACGCAGGTGTATGGGCGCCGAGACCAAGGGGCCTGTCGACGCAGGTGTATGGGCGCCGAGACCAAGGGGCCTGTCGACGCAGGTGTATGGGCGCCGAGACCAAGGGGCCTGTCGACGCAGGTGTATGGGCGCCGAGACAAGGGGCCTGTCGACGCAGGTGTATGGGCGCCCGAGGACCAAGGGGCCTGTCGACGCAGGTGTATGGGCGGCCGAGAACCAAGGGGCCTGTCGACGCATGTGTATGGGCGCCGAGACCAAGGGGCATGTCGACGCAGGTGTATGGGCGCCGAGACCAAGGGGGCCTGTCGACGCAGGTGTATGGGCGCCGAGACAAAGGGGCCCTGTCGACGCAGGTGTTATGGGCGCCGAGACCAAGGGGCCTGTCGACGCAGGTGTATGGGGCGCCGAGACCAAGGGGCCTGTCGACGCAGGTGTATGGGCGCCGAGACCAAGGGGCCTGTCGACGCAGGTGTATGGGCGCCGAGACCAAGGGGCCTGTCGACGCAGGTGTATGGGCGCCGAGACCATTTTGAGTATTTGACTATGGGGGCAGCCATCTTGCCTGAGTTGCTAATTTCAAATTAGCATCATCAACGTCAGATAAACAGGATATCATTTTCTGATGACACGTTCACCTTTAAATCCCAAGTCACAGGACCATCTAAGCCCAGGAGCACCCTCAAATTATTTCGAAAGCCGCTTTATGGCAAAAGCCGCACCCCTTTTCCAGATTGCGGCACATATGTGTGCTTTAAGCGCTGTGTGTTGTGGGTCGGTTTTGTTTCCAAGGATGAAAACACTAAAAACACCCAGGTATAAGAAGAAAAGCCCCGGAGTGATTCATCACCCTTGGGTGTCAGCAGTGGGTGTACGTAGCGTTACAGATTAATCTGGAAAACCCCCTGTATGAGACGTTTCGCACATCCATTTTGCAATCAGAGGTTTAATACCGATTTTCTCCGTGAGCCAGCATTGTACATGGATCTTCTAAATTGTATTTCTTCTAGTAATAATGGGCTGGGTGCATACGATGTGAACCGCCTCTGTCCAATGGCATCCATTATCGAAACGGGTCAAAATGAATCCATCATGGATCCTGCAAAAATGGACTCAAGGCACCAATGTGAGGAAAAAAACCTATTGGCTTAGGTTACATTAGAGTATAATGGAGGCCATGACACTGCACGGAGAACTGCTCTGTACAAGGGGCACTGCCTGGTTGGCTATGGTTTCCGCCGGCAAATCCAGCTTTTTACTGGGGGAGCTGAGGGCGAGATGTGGGGAGATGATGAGACAACCCCTTTAGGGTAAGTCCGCTCATGCCTGAAAATACATTGGAAAAGTTTGCAGCGTCAATAATGCATATAAATACATGCAGACTTCACCCTGCAAAAGGGGAGATCCGCAGCATTAATTGATGTACTGCAGATTTCAGATGCGCTAGTCCTGTACAATGCTGTGGATCTGCTGCATGAAAATCCACGACATCCGCAGCTGTTCCATCACTCCTGGGCATAGCCTAAGGCCATGTTCACATCTCCAGTGAAGTTCACCGGATCTGTCGCTGCCAGATTTTACACATCACCACAGGATCTCTATTGACTATAATCGGATCTGGCCACTTACCAGCATAAATCCCGGGTTTCGGCCGGACAGAAACCATTGCGTGCAGCTGTTTTTGGTGCGGCCTGCATTTGTGCCGATCTTCTTGCCGCTGATGCGGTTTTTTTCATTTCAAATAAATATGGGGTCAGAGAGGTCAAAAATAACAGTGAGTACTCACTTTACCAAAGCCCCCGCTGTTGCTTTGGGCCCTGCTCCTTCCACTCCCTCTTCTCCAGCTTGACACGCCCAAAGCCTGCCCGCTGCAGCGATGACCCATCTCAGTCATTATCAAAGCTTTCCGGCGTTTTGAGACCAAAAACACGGAAGGTGGACGCAGGGACCGAAGCAACGGCAGGGAATTTTTGCCCTCTGTGACCCCTTTTTATTTAAAATTAGCTAAAGGACTCTGCTTCGCTGGGGTATATTTAATCTATTTCATTTAATGTTTGTGTGTGTCGTTAAAAGATATCAACACTATCCACTATAACAGTGACATCTACAGCACCCCGCCCCCCAAAACAGTGACCTACAAAGCCCCCCACCCCTTAACACTGACGTGCCCCGTCCCTTAAAATTGGACCTCCACAGCAGCCCACCCCCTTTAACTTTGACCTTTACAGCATTCCCCTTTAACAGTGAGTTTCACAGCACACCACCCCCTTGACAGTGACTTCCACAGGGGCCTGCCCCTTTTAACAGTGGCCTTTACAGTAATCTGCCCCTTTAACATTGACCTGCATAGCGGACCATCCCCTTAACTGTGACCTCCACAGCAGCCTGCCCCTAGTGTGGCCAGAGGTCCAGTTTTAGGCCGGACAGTCCGGCTTTCAGACTCCCTGTCCTCCGTCTGGCGCAGGTCCTGGATGGACACAAGGATATCCTTTTGAACAGCTCACTCTCAGACAGCAGCACTGTGCTGTCTGAGTGTGAGCTGCAAGGAGAAAGTCACCCTCCCTCCCACCCCTGCAGTGGACAGAAGTTGGATTTTTACCTTCATTTTTTTCAATCCCCGTCAGCGTGGGAGGGGGCATGGCCTGAGTGAGGGGGCGTGGCTTAGTGGGATTTGGGGGTGGGGTTTTAAGTTCCTCTTTTAAGGGGGGTAACATTGTGGCAGGAGGTGTGTCTGGGCGCCTTCCTGCAAGAGTGATGCCCCTCTGGGCACCTTACTGGCTCATTTGCATAACAAATAAACTGGATTTTCAGAGGATAGAAACATCTATTGCTGACAGATTTCCTTTAAAGCTGACCTACAGCAGTGAAGAAAAATGGCTGGGTTGTTTTGGAAACCTGGAGTAAAACTGTGTATGTGGAGACTAACGGCCTGCGAGCTTCTATTGGCTGATAAAGATCATGTGACCAAGCTTCTATTGGCTAATGCATTTTTTGGGAATATCTCAGGAACGGTAAGTCCTAGAGACCTGAGACCTGGTCTAAAACCTTCCCGGACACCTGATGTACCTGTGTGCCAAATTTAGTGATTGTAAATGCGACGATGCGGATTCCTTTTGCGGACATACATTTTCACACACACTCAGCTTTATATATTAGATATATTAAGGTCTCCACACACTTATGATATGTGTGGGCCAGCAGCTGCTCCTGCTGACTACCCGGTATATACACACGCTTATCTCAGACGAGTGGGTTTGTCCTTATCTATAGCAGAGAAAAGGATCGGGCATGTTGAAATGCGATAGTCTCTCCACAGAATAATACGTCTGTCAGGTTGGATTCTTCTTGTCCTTTTTTTCTCCTTCATGACTAAGCAGGTCCAGGGATTTTCTTATTTCTATGCGCCTCTTCAAGATTAGAGCAGCTTTATAAGACAACCGCTTGCGAACAAAGTTCATGAGCTAACCTTAGAAAGAGCTCCTCAGACTTCCATCAGCTTCACTGGGGGTGGATGAAACGGATGGGATGTGTCAGAAGAAGAAGCACATGCCCTCCGTATAAAGCGGGGCAGCCCCTTTATTGTATAATGAACAGTTCTGAAACTTCATCACACTTTTTTAAATTCTCTGCCTGCTGTCAGTGAATAGAATGTGCCTCGTTTTGCAGCCAGAAACCAAATAATCGCCCTGCTGACACGGGTGTTAGGTTAGTTTTTAGTGTATCGGAGCGCTCTAGTAATGATGGGTTCTCCTGTGTCAGTCCAAATCAAGTTCTAGCTCCCGGCTGCGGAATAAGAATGTTTCTGTGCACAGACGGCAACACAAATTTTTCCTGCAGAAACAATTTGCGCCAAAATTTGCGACATTGTACTCCAGAGTAGCAAAGGTCAGGATGGTAGAAATTGGCAGGACGTTTTATTATACAGTCATTAAACTTTGTGTATAGAGGTAGAAAACCTACATAATATATAGGTAAAAAATCTGGCCCGACCTAATTACTGAAGATGGAACCTTCCACTCCAACTTACTAGAGTTTGGTTCGTCAGACAATCCTGGAATGATGGGGGTGCTTTTAATATGATGAGGTGGGAAGGACTGGTCAGCAAAAACCAACCTGAATGAAGTTTCCATCTCCTCTATTTCTATGATGGTTGTACCGGGGGAGGGGGTTCATCATGTTGTCTGAGGTAAAATTCCATGTATGAGGTAAAGCTGTGCTTGAAGTGTCCCTTTTCGAGGTTGTGAGGTAACCTTCATCGCACTGACGTCTTTTCTGTTGTACTTTCAGCTGGCTTACTTCCTGTCCAGATGGGTTTACATGAACGGAGCTACACGTTTGTGACACCACACACGAGGTGAGCGCTCTAATTTCTTATGCATATTTTTTTGACAAACCACATGGCATCTCTTCTGCGACCTTTGACTCTCCAGATGGGGCCGCGCATGCGCTGTGTGCTTCCCATTCAATGCTGTGGGACTTCCAAAAATAACAGGTCTGTTATTTCCAGCAGTCCTATAGCGGTGAGTAGAGTGGCCGCAGTGCTTGCGCGGTGCACTTTCCATTCACCGCTATGGGACTTCTGAAAAAAGCTGTTTGTACTCGCTCAGTTGTTTTTAAAGCTCCCACAGTGATTAATGCCTGACTAGACTCGGACAGCACACAGACTCCATTGTAATCAATGAGGTCATTCACTTGGGTCCATGTAAAAAAATAAAATAAAAAAAATGACAGCCTGTACAGTTGTGATCCGAGTCTCTGTTCAGAATGGCCTATGCTGCAGTGCAGTCTGAGATTTCACCGTACTGCATCCATAGGACTCGGAGCTTCCGCAAACCACAGCCAGTAAGGTATACGGGTTGGGGCAAGATCAGCCAGAATATTATGCCACAACTCTCACCTCAAATCTTCGTTGATTCCGCCACAAAATCCACATGCGTTGCGCACTGAACTTGTGGCCGATTTAAGCCGCAGATTCACCGCAGATTTCACCCTCTGCATTACAAAGAGTAAAAAAAAATCCATGGCTCTTCCTCCAGAGAAGGAGCAGACTGGAAAAAAGAGTGAGAGGCACTGTTCGTAGCTGGCTGCTCTACTCCAAATGCTAGGACAGGGATCCGCAACCTTCGGCACTCCAGCTGCTGTGAAACTACAACTCTCAGCATGCAAACATGCTTGAATGTTCTCGCAACTCCCATAGAAGTGAATGGAGCATGCTGGGAGTTGTAGTTTCAGGACATCTGGAGCGCCGGAGGTTGCTGACCCCTGTGCTAGGATGTAGTTTGCTGGAGGAAGGTGCAGGAGGTCATAGGACCAGCTTTACTTGCGTTTTTTCATAGCGTCTCATCCAGTCTTGTGGTGACACCATTATCTTCTTCCATCAGAGCATTAATAAGAATATTTGAAGAGCGAGCAGCTTCTTTGGCGTTTTTACATAACAAAATGCAATTTTAATGAGGAATTCTTGTTAATTATGTAGATGGGTATTATGTTAATCTGGGAGGCTCGTTCTGTAGGAAACCATTTGAATATACCTGTAGGCAAGTGCAGGAGATTACTCCTCGCTCGTCCCCGGATCCCCATGGGCAGGTTTGGAATATTTTTCTTTTTGTAGAATTTAATTACTGTGAGCTAATAAATATCAATTTGCTTCTCCTTTTGGATCCCCGCCCTTGTTAAATCCCCCGGTAGCTGGGAATTGGCTTAAAAACATGAGCTGGAGATCATTAGAATTCACATTTACATCCTCTAAATATAGACACAGGAATGAGCGCGGTTACTTGTTATCAGGGTCGTGAGACGTGTTTTGTTTTTTTGGAATATAGAATATAGGTCCGGAACACCTGCTGATCAGCTGAATGAAGAGGCCGCACAGCGAGCGCTTCACACAGCTCAAATAGGAGGACGTTGCACTTGGTAAGCTGTGAGGAGGCCTCGGTGCTCACTGGAGCACTGCGGCCTCATCAAACAGCTGATCGGCTGGGGTCTAGACTTTAGTAAGGAAAGATTAAAGGACCTTAACATGTACAGCTTGGAAGAAAGACGAGACAGAGGGGATGATATGATAGAAACTTTTAAATACATAAAGGGAATCAACAAGGTAAAAGAGGAGAGAATATTTAAAAGAAGAAAAACTGCTACAAGAGGATGTACCCGTATTTTTCGTCCTATAAGACTAACCCCCCCCCCCAAAAGTGTGTGTGTGGGGGGGGGGGGGGGGGATAGCAGTGCGTCTTATGGGGCGAATGCTGCGACCGTCGGGTGTATCGGCTAAGAGGGAGGAAGGGCTGGGGGCCGACATCTGGTTCTGTAATGGCAGCGGGGCCCGATGCAGTCACTGTATTCTACTACACCGGGCCACGCTCACTGTAATATAATCATATCTAACTTGTGGGTATTGTTAAAGTATTCAAATCATCTTAAATCCAGCGCTGTACTGCTTAGGGCTCTTTCACACTTGTGTTCTTGTCTTCCGGCATAGAGTTCCGTCGTCGGGGCTCTATGCCGGAAGAATCCTGATCAGGATTATCCTAATGCATTCTGAATGGAGAGAAATCAGTTCAGGATGCATCAGGATGCATCAGGATGTCTTCAGTTCCGGAACGGAACGTTTTTTGGCCGGAGAAAATACCGCAGCATGCTGCGCTTTTTGCTCCGGCCAAAAATCCGGAACACTTGCCGCAAGGCCGGATCCGGAATTAATGCCCATTGAAAGGCATTGATCCGGATCCGGCCTTAAGCTAAACGTCGTTTCGGCGCATTGCCGGAGCCGACATTTAGCTTTTTCAGAGTGGTTACCATGGCTGCCGGGACGCTAAAGTCCTGGCAGCCATGGTAAAGTGTAGTGGGGAGCGGGGGAGCAGTATACTTACCGTCTGTGCGGCTCCTGGGGCGCTTCAGAGTGACGTCAGGGCGCCCCAAGCGCATGGATCATGTGATCGCATGGGGCGCTCTGACGTCACTCTGGAGCGCCCCGGGAGCCGCACGGACTGTAAGTATACTGCTCCCCCGCTCCCCGCTCCTACTATGGCAACCAGGACTTTTATAGCGTCCTGGCTGCCATAGTAACACTGAACGCATTTGGAAGACGGTTCCGTCTTCAAATGCTTTCAGTACACTTGCGTTTTTCCGGATCCGGCGTGTAATTCCGGCAAGTGGAGTACACGCCGGATCCGGACAACGCAAGTGTGAAAGAGGCCTTACTACTAACTTCTTGGCAGTCAGGAGGCGGGCGCTCGCAGCGTAGCTCACTACGTCACGCCGCGCCTGCTCCGCCCACTTTATGAATGAAGCAGGCGGCGCAGGTGCATGACGTAGTGAGCTGCGCTGCGACTGCCCGCCCGGCCTCCTGACTGCCAAGAAGTTAGTAGTAAGTAGTACAGCGCTGGATTTCAGATGATTTGAATACTTTAACAATACCCACAAGTTAGATATGATTATACTGCAGTGAGCGGGGCCCGGTGTAGTAGAATACAGTGACTGCACCGGGCCCCGCTGCCATTACAGAACCAGATGCCGGCCCCCATTCACTACACAGGGACATTGATATGGGGGATCTGTGGATGACACATTAGATAAGATGCTATATATGTATCATCCACAGATGCCCCCATAACAGTACCCTCCTCAGATGCCCCTATAACAGTGCCCTCCACAGACCACCATTAGTTCAAAATCCACCAAAAGCGCACCTTTTGGTTCAAAATATTTTTTTTCTTATTTTCCTCCTCAAAAACCTAGGTGCGTCTTATGGGCCGGTGCGTCTTATAGGGCGAAAAATACGGTATTTAAATTAGAGGGGCAAAGGTTTAAAAGTAATATCAGGAAGTATTACTTTACTGAGAGAGTAGTGGATGCATGGAATAGCCTTCCTGCAGAAGTGGTAGCTGCAAATACAGTGAAGGAGTTTAAGCATGCATGGGATAGGCATAAGGCCATCCTTCATATAAGATAGGGCCAGGGGCTATCCATAGTATTCAATATATTGGGCAGACTAGATGGGCCAAATGGTTCTTTCCTGCCGACACATTCTATGTTTCTATGTCCTAGGATTCAAACACCCACCCATACCAAATTATTGACCTATCCTGAGTATAGGCCTACATTATGAAAATCCCAGAAAACCCCTTTAAACCAGCAACCCTGTATTTCCCATTTATAGGGGTTGACCTCCCAATAACAGCTCCACACCTGCTAATGGGTTGTGTCTGGTATTGCAGCTCAGATTATAATTTTTATTATTATTATTATTTATTATTATTATTTACACTTACCGTATTTTTCGCCCTAGAAGACGCACCAGCCCATAAGACGCACGTAGGTTTTAGAAGAGGACAATAAGAAAAAAATATTTTTCATTACACCTCAGGTCAGACCACCAGTCAGACCCCCAATGTTAAGAAGACCTCAGATCAGACGACCATGCCTCATATCAGTCCTCCATGCCTCTAATCAGCCCCCAGCCGTATGTATGTAATCGGCAGCCCCCAGCCGTATGTATGTAATCGGCAGCCCCCAGCCGTATGTATGTAATCGGCAGCCCCCAGCCGTATATATGTAATCGGCAGCCCCCAGCCATAGATCACAAAATAAATAAACCACTTACCTCTCCTGCTCCTGGACGCCGCCGCTCCTCTCCTCCAGCGCGATCCTCTCCCTCCTGCTGTCGGCTGTGCTGTGAACTGGCGCGCACAGCGTGAGGTCACAGAGCGCCCTAACGCTGTGCGCAGCCTCTGCCAGCCCACAGCCGAGGACTAGGAAGCGGTGAGTACAGAGCCTTCACCGCTACCTGGTCCTCCGGTACTAATGAGCGCTTCCATAATGAAAGCGCTCATTAGTATTCGCCCCATAAGACACCGGGGCATTTATACCCCGGTTTGGAGGGAAAAAAAGTGCATCTTAGGGAGCGAAAAATACGGTATATAGCGCTGACATATTCTGTTGCGTTTTGCAGACATTAGCATCACACTGTCCCCAATGAGGCCCACAATCTAAGGTCCCTATCAGTATGTCTTTGGAGTGTGGAAGGAAACCGGAGAACCCGGAGGAAACCCACACAAACACGGGGAGGACATAGAAACTCCATGCAGATGTTGTCCTTGGTCGGATTCGAACCTAGGACCCCAGCGCTGCAAGGCTCGAATGCTAAACACCAAGCCACCATGACAGATCTGAATGAATGTGAAGTTGTGAACTGTGGACAGAGGTGGCAATGTTTTTGGAAGAAAGCAGCCATGTTTTCTAAATCTGGACAACCCAGTTTCATAGGTACAAATCTCCTGACAGATGCCCTTTAAAGGGGTTGGCCACTTCTTAACATTTGGCACTATCATCTGCATTTCTCACCTCAGCGGCTGGTTAGAAGTCAGGTTGGAGCTCTACCAGGATACGATGAACATAACCTGGAGCAGTTCTTGGCTGCCCCACTGCTGCTCCATGTGCCCCCTCTTAAGTGGTAGTATTATGTGATGTACTTACTATTCATGTGAGGCACATGGAGGTGCTAAATTTATAACACCATGAGCCTCACATCAGTAATCAGCGATCCCATCATTTATCTCAAATAATGACAGCATTTTGGCTCTCTGTAGAGCTGCTTCTAAGCTGCGTGTCTTAGTGTTAAAATACTGACAATGTCAGCATTAAAAGGGTTTTCCAAGACTTTCTTACTGCTGACTTATCCTCAGGATAGGTCATCAGTATCTGATCGGTGGGGGTCTGACACTGGGTCTGACGTTTGAGAAGGAACCGGAGCTCCTGTGTGCGCTACCGCCTTCTCCGTGCTGACCAAGCAGTGTTGTACATTGTATAGCAGTTGTGGTTGGTATCGCACTCAGCGACATTCACTTTAATGGGGCTGAGCTGTGCCTAAGCCGTGTGACCAGAGAATGTGACGTCACTTTGTCTAGGAAAAGCTGAAGAAGGCTGCCGTGCTACAGCGAGCATCAGTACCATCTCAAACAGCTGACTGGCAGAAGTCCCGGGTGTCGGACCCCCACCGATCAGATACCGATGACCTTTCCTGAGGATAGGTCATCAATTTAGAAGTCTTGGAAAACTCCTTTTGATCGGTAGATGCATCAAAATGGTATTAATATTTGGATGCACTGTGCAGTCCTAGTTAGGAGGCCCCAAGCTGCCTGTCCTTGGACACACACTGCAGAGCCACAGCCACCCTGTCTCTGACCTCATGTTTGGCTGTCCCTGGAAGAAGCTGAACCGGCCCAGTTCCTGTCCAGTGGGGATGCACCCAAGGACTGCCTAGAAAGTGGCTGCCCCGTCCATGGCGTTCATTTTGTTTGCCATCGATATGGCAACTGAGGATCTGCACTGTTCACATGGTCCATGGATGGCCAGCAGGGGGCCTTCCAACAAGCCAGTTAAAAGCACCACATCATGCAGTTTCAGAACATTTAGGGCTCTTTCACACAAGCGGATACCCTGCGTGTAATCTGCTGTGTGAAAGAGAGCCAAGCCCTGTTCTGGACAACAGAGACACGGAGCATTAACATGATTACTAATGATCTGTGCCTCTCTGTGACCTTTTTACTACGAAATCACAGTGAGATAAAGTTGTCACCGTGAGTTTGTAGTAAAAAGGTCACAGAGAGGCACGAAGCATAATCAATCATGTTAATGCTCCGTGTCTCTGCTTTCCGGAACGGGGCTTGGCTCTCTTTCATTTAATGGATTCCACGCACGGGATCCGCTTGTGTGAAAGAGCCCTTTGGGAAATATTAAGTCTTCAACCATGTGGCCAATCACACGTGTTAGAGGCTGAACATTGGAGGGATCTGTCAACTATCTAATGTGTGTGTGATTGTGTCCTGACTCTTTCCCCCCCCCCCCCTCCTCCATGGCAGATTTCAGGGGAAACAAGGGTCAGACACTTTCTTGCGTTGCCCCACTCGTTTTGTTAAAATCTATATAGAGGAGTTCCAGTGTGAACGGAGTGCTGGAGTCCACACGGTACAAAGTGCATGCACTAAGAAGTCCTCTGGTTCATGAGGGTCTTCGATTCACCCCCCCTACTGATTGAAAGCTCTCTTCCTACAGTACAGCAGTCAGCAGCAGGGGGCAGGCTAGAGCCAAGAACACAAGTACATTATTAGAATTCTATAGTGTGTGCCCTTTATTGAGCGGACACCAGTGCTCGATCCTGCTGGAGCTACTCGGTACAGATTTAGGAAAAACGACTGGGTTACTTCAATAAAGTGACCCATCATTTTGCTCAGGGTATCTGTCACTAGTTCATCCTGCCCCTTTAAAGTAGCGCTATCAATTAGGCATGCATATAAGAGTGATTTCCGGTCCACCCAGCAGACGCTGTAGGATTACTCTGGTCAAGGTGGTGGTCATGTGATGTAATGGTGGATGGGGCTGATAATTCGGCAATAAAGCATCCGGTGGTAGACTTGCTTGCAGTACTTTTTGCCTCATGTGCTGCTGAAAACGGAGGCAAAAATAAAAAACGCCACACCGTCGGTGTCTGATCAGTGAGGGTTTTTCCACTGCACTAGTAGATGATCACATAGGGTCAATGGGTGCTTGAAAATGAAACAAACTACAGTGGCTGCTTGATTATACAGGCCAGTTTGTTACCGATATTTGTCCTAAAAATTGTGCGGTCAAATAGGACCCTTACAGTGTCGCCTTCCTAAAATACAAATATTCCCTAAAATCTTTGGTTCAAGGTGTCCCCAAGACCCTTACACATTATTATCTAATCTGTTAGCCAAGTTATTATTATTTTTTTTCCTTCTTCTTCGTGATTCGCCCCAGTTATAGCTCCTCTGGGGAAAAAGTATTTTTTTTCTTTTCCCCCACATTATCATAAAATGCTTAATGATGACATGTGAACTGGTAATTGCAATTTATATGTTATGCATTTATTTTTTTATTTTTTTAAAGAGGGCATATTTATCAAAACTGTCTTTGTTGCCTGTAGCTAAAGCTGAGGTCTGATCAGTTGCTAGAGCCAACCAAGGCCACTTTTAGTTTTAGACAGTTTTGATAAATGTGCCTAGATAATTTGACAGTATGGCGAATGCCGGACCACTGGTATTTTATTGTGTATTTGGTAATCACATTTGAACGTACCTAACCTTTCAACAAACTGTGCATTAATCAGTAGTACACTGTGTGTATGTGAGGAATACACTTTCTGGCCATTATGTGACTTGTATCTGCCATTTTTACTAGTTTTGCCCTGTATGTAGTGAATATCTAGTTTGCAGTTCTCTCAGACATGGTTCCATGCGTTGCATGCAGAAAGTAGAGGAGAATCTGTTTCCTAACCTTCTCTTTGTCACTCAGTATCAGCCCCAGGATCATGGAGGACATTACAGAGAAGCACTGACCTGTATAACTGTGAATAAATCACTTGTGCAGAGATATAAACTTCCTATTTTGCTGCAGCAGTCTCTTTGGTGTCTCTCCTTTTGAGTCCTGTCTCACTCTGCTCTTGCTCACTTCAATCTTTAAAGGGAACTTGTCCTCATGAAAATGCAGTGCAATCTGTGAACAGATTTGTGAATATTTGGAGTGTTCCTAATAATTGCCTAAAACATTGGTCCTTGTAAAATGTCAGGTTTAAAGGAAATCTTCTGTCCAGATGAGAGATTGGCTGTAGAGTGTCCGTGGCTGTGCAATTCTTCTTTTTTCCTGTGGTGGCGCTGCTCGGGTTTCAGTGGTGATCACTTAGACGTAGAAGGTCCTTTCTATTAGGCCTCATGCACATGGCCATTCCTCAGCCGGGCCCATATTGCAGCCTGCAAATAGCGGATCCGCAATATACGGACACCGGCCGTGTGCACACCGTATCACGGATGTCAACCGATTCACTTGAATGGGTCCGCAATCCATAAGGTCCGGTGTGGAACGGAGGCACGGAAGGACCACGGAGTGTGCCTCCACACCGTAAAAAATATAACTTTTTTTATTTTTTTGCAGTGTGAACAGATCATGGACCCATTCAAGTTGAATGGGTCTGGATCCGTCTGTGGCAGCCGCACAGTGGTTGCCCGTGCATTGGGGACTGCAAATTGCGGTCCTCAATGCACAGAACGGCCGAGTGCATGAGACCTTACACAGAGAAGAGGGCGACTTTAAAATGGATCCGCTCACTAATATTATGCTCCACCTTGACTTTGGGAGTCTTGAATGAATAATGTTGTTTTTGATGTTGTAATCTTATTTGTTCTGTGTTTTCCTTTCAGATTAAGCATCGGTCATCCCTTCATTTGGAAGTCTTAAGTTACACTACCTGGACACCTGAACGTTTTCCTGTTTCTTTTCCACCTGGAAGCACAGTATATATAAAAAAAAAAGAAGGAAATAATATATAGAACGATATACATATAAACTGAAACCCAAAAATGACTTCAGAACTTGAGAGCAGCCTCACCTCTATGGACTGGCTTCCCCAGCTGACAGTAAGAGCTGCCATTCAAAATGCTGACTCCAACCAGAACACCCACGGATCTGGGATCTCCAAGAAGAGCGCCCTCATCGACCCCAACACAACACTGGACCAGGAGGAAGTACAGCAGCACAAAGACGGCAAGCCCCCCTATAGTTACGCCAGTCTCATTACCTTTGCTATCAACAGCTCACCAAAAAAGAAAATGACTCTTAGTGAGATTTACCAGTGGATCTGTGATAATTTCCCCTACTATAAGGAGGCTGGAAGTGGCTGGAAGGTAAGTGCTCTGCACGTACGACTGATTTTCAGCCTATAGTCTCCATATTGTAGTTTTGCTACCTTCAGAAGAGGTGTAGTTGCCGAGTCATTCAGGTTATCCCCCTCCTCAATGATTCAAGACAATACATTCAGGCTGCCTGCAGTCACCACTAGAGGGGGCTTGCTACACTGTTACTGATCTCAACATACAAACATTATGTTGTAAGAGGAGCCCTCTAGTGGTGACTTCAGGTATCTGGATAATGTCTTTTAACACTGGCTGACTATGTGGAGCTCTGTATATAAAATACAAGCCTACCCCTTCCTGCGCAGTTCCATAGGGGTACAGTGCTGAGATTGCGTAGGCCGAGGAGCTGTTTTGCCCCATCAGCAGTAGTTGTGGTGCGCACCTATCAGCACTTCTGCAACAACATTGTGGGGTGCTGATGGGGTGCAAAGCAGCCGAGGGCTTAAAGGGAGTCTGTCATCATCAGCAGTTATATAAACTAAGTCCATGTTCAGATAGGCTTTGCTCATCTGAATCCAACCCTGTAAATGCTCCTTTTTATTTTTACAGATTAATTGTTCCCTGCTCCTGGGGCAGACAGGGCCAGGGAAATTGACTTAAGGGTGAACATGTATTAATAAATTAACACAAAGTTTGACGTTACTGTTAAGTGTTCCGTGCAATCTATGGTCACAGGTTATGGCCAAATCATTATTAGAGGTTGTCCACTCTTACTAATGAAGGCCTATCGTCAGGATCATCAATATTTGATCAGCAGGGGGCAACCCCGTGCACTAAGCTATAGCATTTCCTCACAGGGAAGAATGTTTTTTTTTTTTTTTTGTTTTGTTTTTTAATATGCTTAAAAAGAACACTTATTACTGGTGTCTGTAATCATATAGTGTGCCTGTGAATAAAGCAGTAATATGTAGATTAGTTTTCTAAGCAGATCTCAATGCGGTAAGGCTACAGTAAGTAGTGTATATGATATGTAGATGCTAGGACACAGCTCTGCCCTCAGCATGCTGATGTCTATCCTTGTCAATCAAGGGGAGGGGGAGTGTCCAGAGCACTGGGGGTGTTACAGAGCAGTTCTCCAAGGATTCGGCCCCGCCCCTCGTGCTCCAACTTGATCATTTGCATAAAAACACTATCTCTGCATCTGGGCAGCGTACAGACAAAAGAAAGCTATCATTTTAATCAGCATGAGCAGCCCTAGCAGGCAGTGTGCCCAGTTTAATGGGGTTGATCATTCTGACAGAGCCTGATAAACACGACTGTATTTTTGGTCCGTGTCCGATCTGCGTTTTTTTGCGGATCACACACAGACCCATTCATTTCTGTGGTTCTGGAAAAAAAAAGACAGCAGGCAGATGTCATCTGTGCTCTATTCGCATCCGTGCAGCTGGACCGCACATTATAGATCCTGTCCTGTTCTTGTCTGTTTTTTTACAATGAGTCCTGTAAAAGTTGTGGCTTGCACGCAGACCGCATCCGTATTTTGCAGAGCGGATCTGTTGTGAGGCCCATCCCACCCTTTTCTGACGTTGAGGACACATCCTAGCGATATGCTATCAATATCCCAGATTGGAAAGCCCGTTTAAAAAAAAAAAAAAAGGGTTGTCCGTTCTCCTGACATGTCTGTTTTATTAACCACCTCCGGACCACTGTACGCACAGACGCGTCCTGGAGGTGGTTGATTCATTCCGCCTGGACGCATATACGCGTCATCTCGCGAGACGCGAGATTTCCTGTGAACGCGCGCACACAGGCGCGCGCGCTCACAGGAACGGAAGGTAAGAGAGTTGATCTCCAGCCTGCCAGCGGCGATCGTTCGCTGGCAGGCTGGAGATGTGTTTTTTTTAACCCCTAACAGGTATATTAGACGCTGTTTTGATAACAGCGTCTAATATACCTGCTACCTGGTCCTCTGGTGGTCCCCTTTGTTTGGATCGACCACCAGAGGACACAGGTAGCTCAGTAAAGTAGCACCAAGCACCACTACACTACACCCCCCCCCCCCGTCACTTATTAACCCCTTATTAGCCCCTGATCACCCCATATAGACTCCCTGATCACCCCCCTGTCATTGATTTCCCCCCTGTCATTGATTTCCCCCCTGTCATTGATCACCCCCCTGTCATTGATCACCCCCCTGTAAAGCTCCATTCAGACGTCCGCATGATTTTTACGGATCCACTGATAGATGGATCGGATCCGCAAAACGCATCCGGACGTCTGAATGAAGCCTTACAGGGGCGTGATCAATGACTGTGGTGATCACCCCATATAGACTCCCTGATCACCCCCCTGTAAAGCTCCATTCAGATGTCCGCATGATTTTTACGGATGCACTGATAGATGGATCGGATCCGCAAAACGCATCCGGACGTCTGAATGAAGCCTTACAGGGGCATGATCAATGACTGTGGTTATCACCCCATATAGACTCCCTGATCACCCCCTGTCATTGATTACACCCCTGTCATTGATTACCCCCCTGTAAAGCTCCATTCAGATGTCTGCATGATTTTTACGGATGCACTGATAGATGGATCGGATCCGCAAAACGCATCCGGACGTCTGAATGAAGCCTTACAGGGGCGTGATCAATGACTGTGGTGATCACCCCATATAGACTCCCTGATCACCCCCCTGTCATTGATCACCCCCCTGTCATTGATCACCCCCCTGTAAAGCTCCATTCAGACGTCCGCATGATTTTTACGGATCCACTGATAAATGGATCGGATCCGCAAAACGCATCCGGACGTCTGAATGAAGCCTTACAGGGGCGTGATCAATGACTGTGGTGATCACCCCATATAGACTCCCTGATCACCCCCCTGTAAAGCTCCATTCAGACGTCCGCATGATTTTTACGGATCCACTGATAGATGGATCGGATCCGCAAAACGCATCCGGACGTCTGAATGAAGCCTTACAGGTGCGTGATCAATGACTGTGGTGATCACCCCATATAGACTCCCTGATCACCCCCCTGTCATTGATTACCCCCCCTGTCATTGATTACCCCCCTGTAAAGCTCCATTCAGACGTCCGCATGATTTTTACGGATCCACTGATAGATGGATCGGATCCGCAAACTGCATCCGGACGTCTGAATGAAGCCTTACAGGGGCATGATCAATGACTGTGGTGATCACCCCATATAGACTCCCTGATCACCCCCCTGTCATTGATTACCCCCCTGTAAAGCTCCATTCAGACGTCCGCATGATTTTTACGGATGCACTGATAGATGGATCGGATCCGCAAAACGCATCCGGACGTCTGAATGAAGCCTTACACGGGCGTGATCAATGACTGTGGTGATCACCCCATATAGACTCTCTGATCACCCCCCTGTCATTGATCACCCCCCCTGTCATTGATCACCCCCCCTGTCATTGATCACCCCTCTGTAAGGCTCCAGACATTTTTTTGGCCCAAGTTAGCGGAATTATTTTATTTTTTTTCTTACAAAGTCTCATATTCCACTAACTTGTGTCAAAAAATAAAATCTCACATGAACTCACCATACCCCTCACGGAATCCAAATGCGTAAAATTTTTTAGACATTTATATTCCAGACGACTTCTCACGCTTTAGGGCCCCTAGAATGCCAGGGCAGTATAAATACCCCACATGTGACCCCATTTCGGAAAGAAGACACCCCCAGGTATTCCGTGAGGGGCATATTGAGTCCATGAAAGATTGAAATTTTTGTCCCAAGTTAGCGGAACGGGAGACTTTGTGAGAAAAAAATTAAAAATATCAATTTCCGCTAACTTGTGCCAAAAAAAAAAAATTTCTATGAACTCGCCATGCCCCTCATTGAATACCTTGGGGTGTCTTCTTTCCAAAATGGGGTCACATGTGGGGTATTTATACTGCCCTGGCATTCTAGGGGCCCCAAAGCGTGAGAAGAAGTCTAGTATCCAAATGTCTAAAAATGCCCTCCTAAAAGGAATTTGGGCACCTTTGCGCATCTAGGCTGCAAAAAAGTGTCACACATCTGGTATCGCCGTACTCAGGAGAAGTTGGGAAATGTGTTTTGGGGTGTCATTTTACATATACCCATGCTGGGTGAGAGAAATATCTTGGTCAAATGCCAACTTTGTATAAAAAAATGGGAAAAGTTGTCTTTTGTCAAGATATTTCTCTCACCCAGCAAGGGTATATGTAAAATGACACCCCAAAACACATTCCCCAACTTCTCCTGAGTACGGGGATACCACATGTGTGACACTTTTTTGCAGCCTAGGTGGGCAAAGGGGCCCATATTCCAAAGAGCACCTTTCGGATTTCACAGGTCATTTTTTACAGAATTTGATTTCAAACTCCTTACCACACATTTGGGCCCCTAGAATGCCAGGGCAGTATAACCACCCCACAAGTGACCCCATTTTGGAAAGAAGAGACCCCAAGGTATTTCGTGATGGGCATAGTGAGTTCATAGAAGTTTTTATTTTTTGTCACAAGTTAGTGGAATATGAGACTTTGTAAGAAAAAAAAAAAAAAAAATCATCATTTTCCGCTAACTTGTGACAAAAAATAAAAAGTTCTATGAACTCACTATGCCCATCAGCGAATACCTTAGGGTGTGTACTTTCCGAAATGGGGTCATTTGTGGGGTGTTTGTACTTTCTGGGCATTGTAGAACCTCAGGAAACATGACAGGTGCTCAGAAAGTCAGAGCTGCTTCAAAAAGCGGAAATTCACATTTTTGTACCATAGTTTGTAAACGCTATAACTTTTACCCAAACCATTTTTTTTTTTACCCAAACATTTTTTTTTTTAATCAAAGACATGTAGAACAATAAATTTAGAGCAAAATTTATATATGGATGTCGTTTTTTTTTGCAAAATTTTACAACTGAAAGTGAAAAATGTCATTTTTTTGCAAAAAAATCGTTAAATTTCGATTAATAACAGAAAAAGTAAAAATGTCAGCAGCAATGAAATACCACCAAATGAAAGCTCTATTAGTGAGAAGAAAAGGAGGTAAAATTCATTTGGGTGGTAAGTTGCATGACCGAGCAATAAACGGTGAAAGTAGTGTAGGTCAGAAGTGTAAAAAGTGGCCTGGTCTTTCAGGGTGTTTAAGCACTGGGGGCTGAAGTGGTTAAATACTTGCATTTCCCTTGAAGTAAAAATTCTGGGGAATCTTTTCTTTTGATTTTTTTCCTCTGTTATTCCTCCTGGAAATATATGAATACATTAACTACTGGACACTACCATCCCTCCACATCATCCTACACACACACTTTTCAGAAGGACTGCTTGTGTTCTCATGGTGGCTTTTTATTTTTTTAAAGTAATGTTTAAAACACCTAAAATTCTGCTGTTATGCAGAAAGATGATTATGGTTTTTGTGCTCCCATCTATCAGAATGACACAAAGCACCTAATACTATGGCCTGTGACTGGGGAAGGTGCATACCTTTACTGACGAGACCCGGCGTGCACCCAGCATATAAATAGCTCCCGACTCCCGCTTCTACAAATAGAGCAATCCCCAAACTGCACACACCACAAACCAGGAAAATGGAGTGCCCTGCGTGTACCTGGACTTGGGTCATGCAGTTACAGGGGCGCAGATTAACCCTCCCTTGTCCTTTAAAGAGAATCCTGGGTAGTACGCTGGAGTGCAGCCAGGGGGATCATTGCACCTGACCTGGGTATCTCAATGTCATATATTCACGTTGACAGAGCACAAGTGTTCATGTCAGTACTGCCAGCCTTTATTTTATGTGCATTAAAGGGGCTTTCTGCTGACATGATGGCCATAGGGGGTGCAGCGGTAGCAGTGCACCCGGCCTTGTTGTCTGGGGTGGCACATAGAAGACACTCTATTATATTTGGCACATGGTAGATGGCAAGCTTCACTGTACTCCTCCTCTAATATTGGCGTATAAGCTTCTGTTATCTCACCCGCGCTGCAGAGAACGTCTGTGAGTAAAATGACGCGCGGTGTGGATTTTAAACTCTTTGGATTTTTACTGCAGGTTTTTCTTTCCAGCACAACGTAGCTGGATCTGATTTGGAGGCCTAGACCCAAGAGATAATTTTGTCCCATCGGAGGGGGTCACCCCCAATGGGTTCACAGACTGCATGAAGTCCCCGTCCTCACGTTTCTTTGTCATTGCGGCTGTTCGCACTTACACTGAAGCCAGCACATTGATTTTATATTGTTTGCGTGTGCTGGATACATTTATTTATTTTTATTTGTCCTTGAGATATTCCATAAGATAACCTGTCTCCGTTCATCTCACAGTAGCGTTATGAAATCCGGCAGAGGAACAGCCTCACCGTATGCAGCATAGCCGGATGATGCCGGGAACCACTGGATCCCTGTTCAAAACAATGGGATCCAGATGCTTTCCGCCTTTCGGCTGGACAGATACCGCTGCAGCGTTTATGCCGGAGCAGGTAGCTGGATTTCATTACGCTAATGAAATCTTTAGCATTCGGCAGTCTTCTCTGTCTCTGCATCATCCATGTTGCATCGCTGTTGATCATCACGGTCTAAAAGCTGGACATCCCATTTAACGTCTCTGCTGTACCGAGGTTGTCCTAGAAGGAGTCATGTGAGACATCATTCTGTTTTGATGATGGGAGTAGTAGTATATGACGTGTAGCCGTATACTGATTTGTCAATGTATTTTTCCCTCATACCCAGTAATAATAACTTGTAGACTTTGCTCGGCACAGAGATCTAAGCGCATTTCATTACAGACGGGATATAATATTACAGATTAAATGCAGATCTGCAGCTGGATGGGGAAAGACCTAGTCCAGGAGCCCTCACAGATGAGAATAATCCGGGTAAGCCCGCACGGTCCAGCCGCCATAGGCTACATGGTGTGCAGGAAACCTGTGCAGCCGGACATGGTGGTCTTAGGCTTCCTGCAGACTTGCGGACTATGAGCGGTTCTTTGGTGCGCGTTCTCCTGTGGAAAAACCGCAACATAGTAAAGTACCAAATCACATGGACCACACATGTCATATAACAAAGCATCTCTTTATTGAAACACAATGTAACAATAAACACATATAAAATCTTGTGGATGAGTGCTGTGATAGAGACCAGTAAGGTGCATCCAATAATGATAAAGTGACCAAGACGGCAAGAACCAGGGATTACTGTAGAAAAAAAACAACTCCGACTACTGAGTAAAAGGTTGCACCCACCTTAGTTGGCCCATACGGGTATCAAAATATTACATTACATGTGTGGTCTATGTGATTTGGTAGAGAGACTTTCATGTGTCCACACATGAGTGATAGGGTTATGCTCTTGTTGGCGGTATTTTATTTTTTTTTTTAACATAGTAAAGTACCAGCAAACTGTATCAGATTGGGCAAATCAAATGTACACTTTGCAAGTGTAAATTGACCTGCTGCGTGGAAAGTGAAGTCCGCAGCATGTCAATTCTTTGTATGTGTCTTATGGAGATTTCACCCCTTTCATTGCAAGCGTGAGATCTGCTACAAAAACTGCAAGTAACACATGCAAATTTTGGTGCGGCTATGATACAGTAATACATACGTATTTTCCGTTTGTAAACCTGTGCCAGCGTTGTTCAGTGCCACACCTGCCCACAAATGCCCAGGCCTTTAATACTGGTCATACTACCCCGGCACCCGTATTACTTCTGATGCCCGCACGGCACCCGCTGCATCTTCACGACTCGCGGATCAAAACATCTGCTGCCGGGAAGTGGGTGGGTGGGTTATGTGCAGCCAATAGCAGGCCTCGACGTGAACGAGTGTCCCTAGTATCGCGACTTGTTCCTGTCGCGGCCCCTTTTTATTTATTTTTTGTTCCGTGCGACAGGGAGATGCAGCGGTTGCCGTGAGGGCATTAGAAGCGACATGGAGAGCGGGGCAAGTGTGACCAGTATGAGGGGTCTGGGCATTTTGCGGGGCATTATAGGGGTTGGATAACTCCATTGATGTAAATTGGTGTAACCAGCAATACATCAGACGACCTGCGGACAGGTACAGGGCTGTCTGGTTTTGTCCTGTGTGTTTAAAATCACCTTTTAATTTTTTTCTTTTTTTTTCCCCTAAATCAGTTCATGAAGGGAGAACGTTAGGATCTTCCAGGAAAAAAATGCATGTCATAAAGTAAACTGAGGCCGTGGCCATTTCTGGTGGCATGCTGCATAGGTCAGAAGGAACACCAGGTGCTGACGTACGGGGTCTGTGAATTGCCTCGTCCATGAGCTCAAAAAAACTTGTATAAAAGGACCCCTCCCCCACCGTAAACTTCATGGGCCATGCTATAGAAATACAGCAGCTGGTTCTAGCCATTAGATGACTATATAGTTTTCATGCAGTGCTCCCAGCAGACGTCCCGACGGGGGAAGATTTCCTCCTGAGAGTGAAAGTTTCCAGATGTGCAGCTCCCAATCCTGCATCTGTGAGGGCCACGGCCAGGAATGTGAGAGCGGTAGAGAGCTGAAATATAACCCCCGTCCCTGAGGCCTCTATGACGCAGCATCGGGGAGCTGCATGACCACACAGTAAAGGGTAACCCCCCCGCCCTTCCCTTATCTATTATAAGGGTTTCTTCACATAAATTGAATGGAAATTCCTAGTATTTTAAAACTAATTTTGAAAACAAAATTTAAAGGGATTACAAAATATGGCTGCCTACTTCCAGAACAGCACCGCACCCCTCCACAGGTTGTGTGCAGTATTGCGAATCAGACCCTTTTGAGTTGGTGCTGTTTTTGAAAGTAAGCAGCCATTTTTATTTTAAACCCTGAACAAGCCCTTTATGTGTATTTAAAATATTACATTTCTCAGACAAAACATGTTTCAGTTTGTAGACTGAAAAACAATATGCTTCTTTGTGTAGATCTTGCTGCTACATACTTGTTATGGCGCCCTCTAGTGTTCTTTTGATTCCCTCTCAGAATGTCCACCGACATGTGAAGATGGGACTGAACTACTGAGCATGTATGACCACTGGCATAGGTGGGATCTCCAAGAGGGAAAAAACACTAGAAGTCGTCATAACAGCAATATCTACACACACCGGGATGTTTTTAATTTAGATTATTTACATTTTTTTTATTTTATTTCGTGTGATCTGCCATAGTCAATTCACGGGACAACCCCTTTTAAATAGAAAACGTATAAATCACTTGGCTACAGAGCCACTTCTAGGACCCAAATGCATTTTTGTTAGTGATTCTGCTCGGATTTAGTACCGTTATCTTTCATGTCTGCCTGAGAATTGTTCATTTACGTTTCCTTTTAAGAAGCTTTTCTGCATTTTTCGAGGCTCTTGTCTCGGTCTGGATTTCTCGAGGCTTTTAACATTTCTTCACAACAAACATAAAGAATTCCAGGGTTTTGACGCTTTGATGTTGCTCTCAGGTCTGGTGTCGGTTTCTTTTGCTGTATTACGACTCCTTCACATTTCTGTTTGAAAATGCCAACATGTTTCATCCATGAAGATGTCAGTAAAGGATACATGTTTCGTCTGTGTGTCACCCGGTGTAAGGCCTCTTGCACACGACCGTATGGCTTTTTCAGTATTTTGCGGTCCGCAAAAAATACGGAAGACTTCTGTGCATTCAGTTTTTTGCTGAACGGAACGACTGGCCCCCTGATAGAACAGTACTATCCTTGTCCGTTATGCGGACAATAATAAGACATGTTCTGTCTTTGAATGGAAATACAGAGTACCTTCCGTTTTTTTTTGCGGATCCATTGAAATGAATGGTTCCGTATACGGAACACAAAAAACGGAATGTAAACGGAAAAAGAACCGTTCATGTGCAAGAGCCCTAAGAAAGGATCCAGTAGAAGCTGTGCTATTGTAAATGAGACGGGTGCGCACAGGATACTGAATATACTGCATTGGAAGTCATTTGTAGAACCATAAAGCCACGTGCAGGTTTGGTGGACTTGTTTGTGGATCTGCTGCGAGATCTGCAGTAACATTATTCCATCGGGCTTTTACAGCAAGTCTTCAGCTTTTCTATAGTTTGCAAACACAAAGTGCATGTAAAGTAGTTTACTAGAGGCGCTGTACCCGTCCCCGCAGGGCACACTGGCACCTGATGGCATTATCGGGGCATCTCTGTGGTAACCAAACAATTGTGCATTCAGTCGTTCTCTTCCAGTGGGTGATCAGGGCACAATGAGGGTGATGCTTGGGTCTGGTTATGGCATATTTTTTGCTGTCATCGTTTTATTGGCAAAAATAATCTTTTCGCCCTCATTGTCTCTGATGTAAATCCAGATATATCAAGACCGAGCTGCACTTTGGTCCGATCAGGACCTCTATGGAGTTATACTTGGTGATAGAAGCAGGGATGAGGAATCCTATAGGGGTGTGCGGTACCACTATTGGGTGGGTATAGACGGTAGTATATCTCCTGGTTATTTAGTATATGGGCAGAAACTCTCTAACATGTAGCTCCAGCCTCCATGTCTATTCCTTTTGTGCTTACCTTGCGGGGTAGTTTTTACACATGTGGCGGTATTAAAGTTTTTCTAAGCTATACGTAGTCTGGTATGTGATTCAGTTTCTTCTTATTTCTCACAGATTGATACTTGATCTGCTACCTTTCCAGGTGCCGTCCTCCCCACCATCATCCTGATCGTTATTATGGAGACATGTTAGGTTGTGGTACTCTCATCTTTGTGGTTTTATATGGTAGCATTCAGTTTCAAAGCCTCCATTGCCCTCGCGATCAATGCGGACGGAGGCCGGGGATACGATATAAAACACATGGCCGTGGCGGGGAGCACCTGTCTGCATGCACTGGAGACACTTCTTTTAATAACCATAGGGTCGTGACAGCTGTGCTCCTGCAAGTGGGTTTTTATAATGGGAGCACTGGTCTGGGAAGTAGCAGTGTTTTATAGATGCGGTGTGTAACATGGCAGCTGAGGTGCAATTAAATGTGGTCCACGCGGTGTCACTTGGTGGACGTGATCCCGTAAACATGGCAGCGATGGAACATCTGACCTTCAGCTCTGGTCTGCGGAGTTGACATATGTCCATTCATCCTCATCAGTCTCCTCTGGTTTCAATTGTTGCCTGTGCCAGTCATAAATCTCAGTATAGTTAGACCCTGGCACTGATGAATGCAATTATCGCTTGCGCGTGCCTTGGCAGCCGCAGCTCTTCATTTTTCCTCTGTTGCCAGGATATTATGGCAGATATCTCCTTTTCACAGGGGCTAGGAGCAGAGGAGGCAGATCTGCGCTGAATCTCTGTGCCGTGACTCCGCAGCAGCCATATGCTTGCCAAGAATCCTCTCAAGTCAGGACATCCGCTCCTAGCCTGCAGAAAAAATGTGCCGTCACTGAAGGGGTTAAAATGCACTCATTGACAAATTAACGCACCCAGACAGAAATGTCGCATTGCTGCAGAACTTGGCATGCGGCTATGGCTCGGGCAGATATGTAAATGGTTACAGGGGTGGTATCATAAGACACTGGGTCTTAGCACAAGGGTGTAAAATGCTTGCTCCACTGCCCTAAAAAAATGCTTTCAGAGGCTACTTTTGGGTAGTGTACCTCTTGGTGAGAGATTCTTGACTGCTAGACATGCCTCTACAATGCACTCAGACATTTTGCCCAGTTGACAGACTTTAGAGGGGACACACCATTGGACCGAGAGAAGCAGGATGGTCTTTTTGACAAATTGGTAGCCATCTAGGCCATACTGACCTAGACACCTACAGGGTGTTGGGAGCAGTAGTTAGGTGAGTGCAAACAGGCTACAGAAGGCCCGTAAAGACCTCCAGTAAAGAGGATTGTTTGATCCTCGCACGAGCAGCTCCCATAGTTTTGTTGCTCACCATCCAGACGCAGGTGGCACCTTCATTACACAACCCTATCTCTGCCATCATCATTTCCGGGCACTTAGCAGGAGGAAATTTGGTGTCACGGCGCCCATTATCCTGACATTGACAGCCAGCAACTGTCACCATTGTTTGCACTGATGTTCTCAACAAGAAGACTGGACTGTTATGGGCTTGGAACTGTATGGTCATTAGCAACGAATCCAGGTTCTGCTTGGGATCTGATGACGGTCGGGTTCGAGTATGGAGGCCTGGTGGTCTGCGCTTCATTCCTGCCTTTGGTGTGGAACAACACACTGCCCCATGTGCCGGTGTGATGATCGGGGAAGCCATTGCATGTGAAAGTCAGTCACCCCTAGTAGTGATACAGGGGACACTAACATCCTGCGGCCACATGTGTCCCTCTCATGGCAGGACTTCCAACCAGCATTTTTCAGAAGGATAATGCTCGCCACGCACATCACGGATTTCCCAGGAATGTGTCCTCCAGATTACAACACCTTCTTGGCTGTCGGGTCACCAGATTTATCTCCCGTCTATCATTTATGGGACCAGCTTGGACACCAGCTTCAGTAACCTACCAGTGTGCAGGATCTACAAGCCCAACTACAACATCTGTGGGCAAATGTGCTGCAGGATACCATACAGCAGCGGTCCCCAACCGCCAGGCTGCGGCCCAGGACCGGGCCCTGGGAAATAGTTTGCCGGGCCGCAGAGGAGAGCGGAACGCAGACGCCAGGCGCATGCGCGCCTGACGCGTTCATCTTGCCAACATTAGTGGAGACAGAGGGAGGGAATCCCTCCCTCCCATGACGCGGCCGCTGCAGAGCCCAATACAATGAGCGGGCTCTGAGGCGCTGCACCACTGCCACCAATGAATGTGTTTAATATTAAAGTAGGAGGAGGGACGGGGGAGGGTTTACCACTGCGCCGTCTCAGCTTGTGCTTGGCGAACAGCGGCAGCCTCCTCCTCCTCCTCCCCAGCCATTAGTGATCTGGAAAGCACAGGTACCCACACACTGTCCCACAGATGGGGTCACCTATTATTAATCTGATGTACATGGTGCTATTACATTAGTACCCCCATGTACCTCAGATGAAAACTATGTGGCCCCCAAGCACATCATCAAATAAAGGGCAACATTGGGTTAACCATTAATATGAGGTACACATAATGAGGTTTCTTACTATTAATGTGAGGCACATGCAGGTCCAAATTGATAAAACAATGTGCCTCATATTAACAGCAGGTACCTGATGCCATTAACCCCATGTTGTCCATTATGTTAAGCGGGGTACTTGACGAGGTTGCTATTAATATGTGGCACATGGTTTCATCAATTTAGACTTCATGTGCCTCACATTAATAGCCAGTAACCTTATCATACTGTAGTATCCAACACCAGCCTACACATTAACCCCTTGCTGCTCAATGTCTATTATGTCAGGAAGTACTTGCTGGTGTTACTATTAATATGAGGCACAAGGCTTTATCAATTTAGACCTCTATTTGCTTCACATTAATAGTAAGTGACCCCATCAAGTACCTCCTCACATAATGGGCAATTGATACTTTGCAAAAAGTAAAAATTAAAAAATACTCACACGTTTCTTTTTTTCATGGTATCGAATTGGTGTTGCAATACTTTTTTCATTTTTTCATTTTTAAATAATAAATGTAATCGTTATATAGTGTTATATATTTTAATATGCACCTTGTGTTTTGTCGTGCGCGTGAATCAGTCAGCGCCGACCAGCACCCCACATTGGTGCTGCCAATGTCAGTGTGCAGGGACATCCCCCCCCCCCCTCGCCTGGTTACACCCAGACGGACCATTAGTGTAAACTGTTGGAAATTCATTCATAACGTCTAGAAGGAATAATGTAGGAATGGCACAATGTTGAGTCACCAGAATAGATGCTCCAGAATTGTTATTACATGGGGAATACAATTAGCTATACAAAAAAAAGACATGTCAGGAGCGGTGACAGGTCCTTTTGACGCAATCGAACAATCGCATGTTTGAGCCTCCTTGTTGGACAATTGTTAAAAATAAAAGTTAAAAAAGCTGTTTAACCTCTTACGGACACATGACGTACCGGTACGGCATGTGTTCTTCCGATAACCGGCGGGCGGTGATCGGAACAAGGTGCCTACTCAAATCATTGAGCAGGCACCTCGGCTAAATGCGCGCGGGTTTGCGGCTTTTACCTGGTGCGGCGGTGGTGCCATCGGGTCCCCATGGGGCTGTGGGGGGGACCCGATGGCATGGAAGGCAGCGCGATGCCTTCCTGAGGCATCTGCGCTGCCTTCCGGTGAAGAGCCTGTGAGATCCAGTCCCCTGGATCTCGCAGGCCCCGGAAGCTGTATGACTAATACACACAGTATTACTCATACAGCCAATGCATTCCAATACAGAAGTATTGGAATGCATTGTAAAGGAATATATATAATATATAAGTTCAACTCCCAAAGTGGGACAAAAAATAAAGTGAAAAAATAAAGTTTTCCCCTCAAAAAATTTAAGTTTCAAGTAAAATCAAACAAAAACATCATTTTCCCCAAATAAAGTAAAAAAAAATTGGTAAAAGATAGGGGGGGGGGGGGAGTATACATATTGGGTATCGCCGCGTCCGTATCGACCGGCTCTATAAACATATCACATGACCTAACCCCTCAAATGAACACCGTAAAAATAAAAAACTGTGCTAAATAAACCATTTTTTTGTCACCTTACATGACAAAAAGTACAACAGCAAGCGATCAAAAAGGCGTTTGCCCACCAAAATAGTACCAATCTAACAGTCACCTCATCCCGCAAAAATTAGCCCCTACCTGAGACAATCGCCCAAAAAATAAAGAAACTATGGCTCAGAATATGGAGACCCTAAAACATAATTTTTATTTTTTTTATTTTTTTGAAAAAAGCTGTTATTGTGTAAAACTTACATAAATAAAAAAAAAAGTATACATATTTGGTATCGCCGTGTTCGTATCGACCGGCTCTATAAAAATATCACATGACCTAACCCCTCAGATGACCACAGTAAAAAAACTAAAAAAAAACTGCTAAATAAACCATTTTTTGTCACCTTACATCACAAAAAGTGTAATAGCAAGCGATCAAAAAGTCATATGCACCTCAAAATAGTGCCAATCAAACCGTCATCTCATCCCGCAAAAAATGAGACCCTACCTAAGATAATCGCCCCAAAAAAAAAAAAATGGCTCTCAGAATATGGAGACACTAAAACATGATTTATTTATTTTTGTTTCAAAAATTATATTCTTGTGTAAAACTTACATAAATAAAGAGTATACATATTGGGTATCGCCGCGTCCTTATCGACCGGCTCTATAAAAATATCACATGACCTAACCCCTCAGATGAACACCGATGTAGGGGCTCATTTTTTGAGGGATGAGGTGACTGGTACCTTTTTTGGGGGAATACGCCTTTTTGATCGCTTGGTGTTTGCACTTTTTGTGATGTAAGGTGAGAAAAAAGGCATCCTTTTTTTTTGTGTTTATCTGACGGTCGTTATGGACGCGGCAATACCTAATATGTGTGTTTTTTGTTTTGTTTTTTAACTTTATTTCTGTCCTACTCTGGGACTTCAAATTTTGGGGGTCTGATCCCCTTTACAATACATCTGAGTAATACACTATAAGGTTGCCTAGGAGAGCGTGCCTGGGGCTGGATCTCCTCCGCTTCTGTAGAAGGCAGGTCCCAATGCCTTGCAAGGAATTGGGCAGCCTTCTCACCCATTGCGTCCTCGTCACCGCAGTGTGGGTACCCGATGGGATTACTCACTGGCCGCAAACACCTTCTATTCCATTGTCTGCGCAGACCGCAGTATATAAGGGGTTAATCTGCTGGCATCGGCTTTTACAGCGATGACGGCGGATACAGCAGGGGCCCAGCTGTCGGCCCGATCACAATGATTTAATAGTACATCAAATTGCCGTAAGTGACGTATTATTACTTCATGTGTCAGGAAGGGGATAAGTACTTAAAAAAAATAAAAAATTTGGTGGCATTCACTCGACTGTATACATACATTTTGCAGTCTGCAAATTGCAGATCTGTAGAACACGGATACTAGCTGAGTGCGTTATGCATTTTGCGGATCAGCATGTTCCGCCTTTTGTTAAAAATGCCTATTCTTGTCTGCAAAATGTAAAAACAAAAAACTTACCTTCTTTCCTCGGATGCAGCCAGTGCCACGTTGTTGCGGCTTCCATAGTGGTGTGTATCCCTTCTACCCATTAAATATCTTCAGCGGCTGCAGATATCTGGGAAGTCAACCCTGCACCCAAAACAATATGTCAATGGCTGCGGCCTGAGGAAGAAAGTGGCAGCGCTAGAGGGGGCTCAGGATAGGAAGTTAGTTATTATTTTTTTTTTTGTAGAATGAAAAAAAAAAACTGACAACCCCTTTTAAGGGGTTAAACAGCCTGTCTGAGCAGGAGGTTCTGCAAAAACATTAAAGGTGTTTTCTGAGATTTTAATACTGATGACCTGTCTTCTGGATAGGTCATCAGTATCAGATGAGTGGGGGTCCGACACCCGGGACCCCCGCCAATCAGCTGTTTGAGAAGGATTCGGTGCTCCTGTGAGCGCCGCGGCCTTCTCTCTACCTTTCCTAGGCCAGTGATGGCACATTCATCGGTCACATGGCCGAAGAGCAGCTCAGCTTCATAGAAGTTAAAGGGGCTGAGCACGATACCATGCACAGCCTTTAAACAATGTACAGCGCTTGGTAAGCACAGAGAAGGTCGCAACGCTCACAGGAGCGCCGGTGCCTTACCAAACAGCTGATTGGTGGGGGTCAGACCCCAGCGTTCACATACTGGTGACCTACCCTGAGGATGGGTCATCAGTAAGAAAATCTCGGAAAACTCTTTTAAGCATTTCCATAAGTAAGATTTCATACATTGTCTTGCTGTAAAAAGTTTCTACAAAACTAAGAAACCCTGTTCATTATGTCATGATCTGCTCCCTGAGCTCAGATAGAGGGGGACGTCGCTGCGGATTGGGACTTGGGACACTCACATCCATATAGTCTTGTATATAGACAGCTCTCTGTATGGAGCGGGGCAAGAAACCCCCCATTCCAGCCAGCAGCTGCAGTCCGAATACCAGTACTTCTGATACTGCCCCCAAGTGACCATGAGACTGTACTGCATAGATGAAAGTGTGGACATTGATCTCAGGGAGGCTCCTGGTCATTCACTGGGACATATTACACAGGCAGCTGTCGTCGCTGTGGATTCCACTTTCCAGCTTGGTTGTACATTTTTAGGCTGGAGAAGATCTTTGTGACTCTCAGATGTCGTCTGTATATTTGTACCGTCTACAGCTTCGCTCCTCTGTGTGTATTTGGATATTACAGTTTTGATCTGCATCCAGATCATATAAAGCATTAAACCTAGATATAAATGCTACAGTATGTAGGAGATAATCTTTCCTACTCGGTTTGACTGCAGGGTTTTCTGCATGATTATGAACGTCACGTAGAAATTCTGAAAAGAACAAAGGGTTTAACCCTTTGGTGGTCGGGTGGTAGCTAGGACAGTTTTTTTGCAATTTTGGAATGTACAAATAAAACCTACACCACAAAACAAAATAAAATAATATTTACCCCAATTCCTACATAGTTTTTGAAGGCAGACACATTGTCAAAATGCCCCTCGGCACTTTATGCACACAGGCACCTTTTGATTCAGTGTAATTTTTCATATTAATTGCATAAAAGTTGATACAGTCCCGATCAAAAGTTTAAGACCACTTGAAAAATGGCAAAAAATCATATTTAGCATGGCTGGATCTTAACAAGGTTCCAAGTAGAGCTTCAACATGCAACAAGAAGAAATGGGAGTGAGACAAAACATTTTTTGAGCATTCAATTTAACGAAAACAACGAATAAACTGAAACAGGCTGTTTTTCAGCTGATCAAAAGTTTAGGACCACACCTCCAAAAAAAAAACTAAGCACCCCCCCCCCCCCCCCCCCCCCTTCCCCCAAAACAGAAATCCAACTTCCAAACATGAACTCGGTAATGAGTAGCTCCGCCGCTATTGTTTATCACTTCAAAAATTTGTTTCGGCATGCTTGATGCAAGCGTTTCCATGAGGTGAGTGGGAACATTTCTCAGTCGTGAAGACGGTCGCACGAAGGCCATCTATTGTCTGGAACTGTTGTCTATTTTTGTAAACTTCCCTTGCCATCAATCCCCAAAGGTTCTCAATTGGATTTAGATCAGGGAAACACGCAGGATGGGCCAAAAGAGTGATGTTATTCTCCTGGAAGAAGTCCCTTGTCCTGCGGGCATTGTGTAGTGTAGCGTTGGCCTGTTAAAAAACCTAGTCGTTACCACACAGACGAGGGCCCTCAGTCATGAGGAATGCTCTCTGCAACATATGGACATAGCCAGCGGCCGTTTGACGCCCCTGCACTTCCTGAAGCTCCATTGTTCCACTGAAGGAAAAAGCACCCCAGACCATTATGGCGCCCCCTCCACTGTGGCGCGTAGAAAACATCTCAGGTGGGATCTGCTTGTCATGCCAGTAACGTTGGAAACCATCAACTTTCTTCCACCTTTTGAATGTCCCATGTTTTTGGTGCTCTCTTGCAAAGTCCAAACGAGCAGTTCTGTGGTGTTCAAGGAGACGAGGTCTTTGAAGACGTTTTTTGTTTTTGAAGCCCTTCAGTCTCAGATGCCGTCTGATGGTTATGGGGCTGCAGTCAGCACCAGTAAGGGCCTTAATTTGGGTCGAGGATCATCCAGTGTCTTGATGGACAGCCAATTGGATCCTCCGGCTCAGTGCTGATAAAATTTTTTTGGGGCTTCCACTTGACCTTTTTGTTCCATAACCCTCAGGATCATTTAAGAAATTCCAAATGACTGTCTTACTGCGTCCCACCTCAGCAGCGATGGCGCGCTGTGAGAGACCCTGCTTATGCAGTTCAACAACCCGGCCACGTTCAAAAAGGGAGAGTTTTTTTGCCTTTGCCATCACAACGTGTGACTACCTGACAGAAAATGACAATGAATCCACATCTTTGCACAGATTTGGCCTTTTAAAGGCATGTGGTCCTAAAATTTGGATCAGCTGAAAAACAGCCTGTTTCAGTTTAATCGTTATTTTCAATTAATTGAATGCTCAAAAAATGTTTTGTCTCGCTCTCATTTCTTCTTGTTGCATGTTGAAGCTCTACTTGGAACCTTGTTAACCACCTCCGGACCGCTGTACGCACAGACGCGTCCTGGAGGTGGTTGATTCATTCCGAGTGGACGCGCCGGCGCGTCCTCTCGCGAGACGCGAGATTTCGGTCACAGCCGGCCCGCGCATGCGCATCGCGGGCCGGCAAAAGTTCGAGAACAATTGCATCAGCAACCTGCCAGCCAATGATCGTCGCTGGCAGGTTGCTGATTTTTAAAAAATCGAATCACAAGCCATATAACAGATCATATTAGTAAATATGATCTGTTATATGGCTTCTCTGCTGGTCCTTTTCGTCGGTTGGATCCAGCAGAGGAGCAGACTTCACAGTGAGTAGCACCAACACTACACCTTAGCCCCAGATCACCCCCCTGCACCCCAATTAACCCTTTGATTGCCCCTGTCAATCACTAGTGAAAGACAAAAAGTGTCAGTGTAAACTGTCCCTTTTTTTTTTTCACTAGTATTGGCTGTTAGGTTTTAGGGATAGTTTAGGCCCCTTGGTTAGGTAGTTGGCGTCAGTTAGCGCCCAGCCCACCGCACCGCAGTCACTTTTATTCGCTGATTAGCGTATCGCTAATCAGCATTTGTACTTTTATAGTATCTGTAAGTGATCAAAACTGATCACGGTCAGATCTATAATTGTATTAGTGTCACCTTAGCTCGCCCTCCACCCAAAACGCAGTGTTTGCCCGATCAGGCCTGATCGGTCGCCCACACGTGCGTTCACCCACGCCCGCCCCACCGCAGTGACAAAAAAATATTATTTTGAACGTGCATGGCAAGTTCCTCGAATTTTTTATTTTTTGTCACAAGTTAGTGGAAAATGATGATTTTTTTTATTTTTTTCATACAAAGTCTCATATTCCACTAACTTGTGACAAAAAATAAAAACTTCCATGAACTCACTATGCCCATCAGCGAATACCTTGGGGTCTCTTCTTTCCAAAATGGGGTCACTTGTGGGGTAGTTATACTGCCCTGGCATTCTAGGGGCCCAAATGTGTGGTAAGGAGTTTGAAATCAAATTCTGTAAAAAATGACCAGTGAAATCCGAAAGGTGCTCTTTGGAATATGGGCCCCTTTGCCCACCTAGGCTGCAAAAAAGTGTCACACATCTGGTATCTCCGTATTCAGGAGAAGTTGGGGAATGTGTTTTGGGGTGTCATTTCATGCTGGGTGAGAGAAATATCTTGGCAAAAGACAACTTTTCCCATTTTTTTTTTATACAAAGTTGGCATTTGACCAAGATATTTATCTCACCCAGCATGGGTATATGTAAAAAGACACCCCAAAACACATTCCCCAACTTCTCCTGAATGCGGAGATACCACATGTGTGACACTTTTTTGCAGCCTAGGTGGGCAAAGGGGCCCATATTCCAAAGAGCACCTTTCGGATTTCACTGGTCATTTTTTACAGAATTTAATTTCAAACTCCTTACCACACATTTGGGCCCCTAGAATGCCAGGGCAGTATAACTACCCCACAAGTGACCCCATTTTGGAAAGAAGAGACCCCAAGGTATTCGCTGATGGGCATAGTGAGTTCATAGAACTTTTTATTTTTTGTCACAAGTTAGTGGAATATGAGACTTTGTAAAAAAAAAAAAAAAAAAAAAAAAAATCATCATTTTCCGCTAACTTGTGACAAAAAATAAAGAGTTCAATGAACTCACTATGCCCATCATCGAATACCTTAGGGTGTCTACTTTCCGAAATGGGGTCATTTGTGGGGTGTTTGTACTGTCTGGCCATTGTAGAACCTCAGGAAACATGACAGGTGCTCAGAAAGTCAGAGCTGCTTCAAAAAGCGGAAATTCACATTTTTGTACCATAGTTTGTAAACGCTATAACTTTTACCCAAACCATTTTTTTTTTTATCAAAGACATGTAGAACAATAAATTTAGAGCAAAATTTATATATGGATCTCGTTTTTTTTTGCAAAATTTTACAACTGAAAGTGAAAAATGTCATTTTTTTGCAAAAAAATAGTTAAATTTCGATTAATAACAAAAAAAGTAAAAATGTCAGCAGCAATGAAATACCACCAAATGAAAGCTCTATTAGTGAGAAGAAAAGGAGGTAAAATTCATTTGGGTGGTAAGTTGCATGACCGAGCAATAAACGGTGAAAGTAGTGTAGGTCAGAAGTGTAAAAAGTGGCCTGGTCTTTCAGGGTGTTTAAGCCATAGGGGCTGAGGTGGTTAACCACCTCCGGACCGCTGTACGCACAGACGCGTCCTGGAGGTGGTTGATTCATTCCTCCTGGACGCATATACGCGTCCTCTCGCGAGACGCGAGATTTCCTGTGAACGCGCGCACACAGGCGCGCGCGCTCACAGGAACGGAAGGTAAGAGAGTTGATCTCCAGCCTGCCAGCGGCGATCGTTCGCTGGCAGGCTGGAGATGTGTTTTTTTTAACCCCTAACAGGTATATTAGACGCTGTTTTGATAACAGCGTCTAATATACCTGCTACCTGGTCCTCTGGTGGTCCCATTTGTTTGGATCGACCACCAGAGGACACAGGTAGCTCAGTAAAGTCCCACCAAGCACCACTACACTACACTACACCCCCCCCCGTCACTTATTAACCCCTTATTAGCCCCTGATCACCCCTGATCACCCCATATAGACTCCCTGATCACCCCCCTGTCATTGATTACCCCCCTGTCATTGATCAACCCCCTGTAAAGCTCCATTCAGATGTCCGCATGATTTTTACGGATCCACTGATAGATGGATCGGATCCGCAAAACGCATCCGGACGTCTGAATGAAGCCTTACAGGGGCATGATCAATGACTGTGGTTATCACCCCATATAGACTCCCTGATCACCCCCCTGTCATTGATCACCCCCCTGTCATTGATTACCCCCCTGTAAAGCTCCATTCAGACGTCCGCATGATTTTTACGGATCCACTGATAGATGGATCGGATCCGCAAAACGCATCCGGACGTCTGAATGAAGCCTTACAGGGGCATGATCAATGACTGTGGTGATCACCCCATATAGACTCCCTGATCACCCCCCTGTAAAGCTCCATTCAGATGTCCGCATGATTTTTACGGATCCACTGATAGATGGATCGGATCCGCAAAACGCATCCGGACGTCTGAATGAAGCCTTACAGGGGCATGATCAATGACTGTGGTGATCACCCCATATAGACTCCCTGATCACCCCCCTGTAAAGCTCCATTCAGATGTCCGCATGATTTTTACGGATCCACTGATAGATGGATCGGATCCGCAAAACGCATCCGGACGTCTGAATGAAGCCTTACAGGGGCATGATCAATGACTGTGGTTATCACCCCATATAGACTCCCTGATCACCCCCCTGTCATTGATCACCCCCCTGTCATTGATTACCCCCCTGTAAAGCTCCATTCAGACGTCCGCATGATTTTTACGGATCCACTGATAGATGGATCGGATCCGCAAAACGCATCCGGACGTCTGAATGAAGCCTTACAGGGGCATGATCAATGACTGTGGTGATCACCCCATATAGACTCCCTGATCACCCCCCTGTCATTGATTACCCCCCTGTCATTGATCACCCCCCTGTAAAGCTCCATTCAGACGTCCGCATGATTTTTACGGATCCACTGATAGATGGATCGGATCCGCAAAACGCATCCGGACGTCTGAATGAAGCCTTACAGGGGCATGATCAATGACTGTGGTGATCACCCCATATAGACTCCCTGATCACCCCCCTGTCATTGATCACCCCCCTGTCATTGATCACCCCCCTGTAAAGCTCCATTCAGACGTCCGCATGATTTTTACGGATCCACTGATAGATGGATCGGATCCGCAAAACGCATCCGGACGTCTGAATGAAGCCTTACACGGGCGTGATCAATGACTGTGGTTATCACCCCATATAGACTCCCTGATCACCCCCCTGTCATTGATCACCACCCCTGTCATTGATCACCCCCCCTGTCATTGATCACCCCCCCTGTCATTGATCACCCCCCCTGTCATTGATCACCCCCCTGTCATTGATCAACCCCCCTGTCATTGATCACCCCCCTGTAAGGCTCCATTCAGACATTTTTTTGGCCCAAGTTAGCGGAATTATTATTTTTTTTTCTTACAAAGTCTCATATTCCACTAACTTGTGACAAAAAATTAAATCTCACATGAACTCACCATACCCCTCACGGAATCCAAATGCGTAAAATTTTTTAGACATTTATATTCCAGACTTCTTCTCACGCTTTAGGGCCCCTAGAATGCCAGGGCAGTATAAATACCCCACATGTGACCCCATTTCGGAAAGAAGACACCCCCAGGTATTCAGTGAGGGGCATATTGAGTCCATGAAAGATTGAAATTTTTGTCCCAAGTTAGCGGAACGGGAGACTTTGTGAGAAAAAAATAAAAAATATCAATTTCCGCTAACTTGTGCCAAAAAAAAAAAATTTCTATGAACTCGCCATGCCCCTCATTGAATACCTTGGGGTGTCTTCTTTCCAAAATGGGGTCACATGTGGGGTATTTATACTGCCCTGGCATTCTAGGGGCCCCAAAGCGTGAGAAGAAGTCTGGTATCCAAATGTCTAAAAATGCCCTCCTAAAAGGAATTTGGGCCCCTTTGCGCATCTAGGCTGCAAAAAAGTGTCACACATCTGGTATCGCCGTACTCAGGAGAAGTTGGGGAATGTGTTTTGGGGTGTCATTTTACATATACCCATGCTGGGTGAGATAAATATCTTGGTCAAATGCCAACTTTGTATAAAAAAATGGGAAAAGTTGTCTTTTGCCAAGATATTTCTCTCACCCAGCATGGGTATATGTAAAAAGACACCCCAAAACACATTCCCCAACTTCTCCCGAGTACGGAGATACCAGATGTGTGACACTTTTTTGCAGCCTAGGTGGGCAAAGGGGCCCATATTCCAAAGAGCACCTTTCTGATTTCACTGGTCATTTACCTACTTACCACACATTAGGGCCCCTGGAAAATGCCAGGGCAGTATAACTACCCCACAAGTGACCCCATTTTGGAAAGAAGACACCCCAAGGTATTCCGTGAGGGGCATGGCGAGTTCCTAGAATTTTTTATTTTTTGTCACAAGTTAGTGGAAAATGATGATTTTTTTTTTTTTTTTTTTTTCATACAAAGTCTCATATTCCACTAACTTGTGACAAAAAATAAAAACTTCCATGAACTCACTATGCCCATCAGCGAATACCTTGGGGTCTATTCTTTCCAAAATGGGGTCACTTGTGGGGTAGGTATAATGCCCTGGTATTTCAGGGGCCCAAATGTGTGGTAAGGAGTTTGAAATCAAATTCTGTAAAAAATGACGAGTGAAATCCGAAAGGTGCTCTTTGGAATATGGGCCCCTTTGCCCACCTAGGCTGCAAAAAAGTGTCACACATCTGGTATCTCCGTACTCAGGAGAAGGTGGGGAATGTGTTTTGGGGTGTCATTTTACATATACCCATGCTGGGTGAGATAAATATCTTGGTCAAATGCCAACTTTGTATAAAAAAATGGGAAAAGTTGTCTTTTGCCAAGATATTTCTCTCACCCAGCATGGGTATATGTAAAAAGACACCCCAAAACACATTCCCCAACTTCTCCCGAGTACGGAGATACCAGATGTGTGACACTTTTTTGCAGCCTAGGTGGGCAAAGGGGCCCATATTCCAAAGAGCACCTTTCGGATTTCACTGGTCATTTACCTACTTACCACACATTAGGGCCCCTGGAAAATGCCAGGGCAGTATAACTACCCCACAAGTGACCCCATTTTGGAAAGAAGACACCCCAAGGTATTCCGTGAGGGGCATGGCGAGTTCCTAGAATTTTTTATTTTTTGTCACAAGTTAGTGGAAAATGATGATTTTTTTTTTTTTTTTTTCATACAAAGTCTCATATTCCACTAACTTGTGACAAAAAATAAAAACTTCCATGAACTCACTATGCCCATCAGCGAATACCTTGGGGTCTCTTCTTTCCAAAATGGGGTCACTTGTGGGGTAGTTATACTGCCCTGGCATTCTAGGGGCCCAAATGTGTGGTAAGGAGTTTGAAATCAAATTCTGTAAAAAATGACGAGTGAAATCCGAAAGGTGCTCTTTGGAATATGGGCCCCTTTGCCCACCTAGGCTGCAAAAAAGTGTCACACATCTGGTATCTCCGTATTCAGGAGAAGTTGGGGAATGTGTTTTGGGGTGTCTTTTTACATATACCCATGCTGGGTGAGAGAAATATCTTGGCAAAAGACAACTTTTCCCATTTTTTTATACAAAGTTGGCATTTGACCAAGATATTTATCTCACCCAGCATGGGTATATGTAAAATGACACCCCAAAACACATTCCCCAACTTCTACTGAATACGGAGATACCAGATGTGTGACACTTTTTTGCAGCCTAGATGCGCAAAGGGGCCCACATTCCAAAGAGCACCTTTCGGATTTCACTGGTCAGTTTTTACAGAATTTGATTTCAAACTCCTTACCACACATTTGGGCCCCTAGAATGCCAGGGCAGTATAACTACCCCACAAGTGACCCCATTTTGGAAAGAAGAGACCCCAAGGTATTTCGTGATGGGCATAGTGAGTTCATGGAAGTTTTTATTTTTTGTCACAAGTTAGTGGAATATGAGACTTTGTAAGAAAAAAAAAATAAAAATAAAAAATCATCATTTTCCGCTAACTTGTGACAAAAAATAAAAAGTTCTATGAACTCACTATGCCCATCAGCGAATACCTTAGGGTGTGTACTTTCCGAAATGGGGTCATTTGTGGGGTGTTTGTACTGTCTGGGCATTGTAGAACCTCAGGAAACATGACAGGTGCTCAGAAAGTCAGAGCTGCTTCAAAAAGCGGAAATTCACATTTTTGTACCATAGTTTGTAAACGCTATAACTTTTACCCAAACCATTTTTTTTTTACCCAAACATTTTTTTTTTATCAAAGACATGTAGAACAATAAATTTAGAGCAAAATTTATATATGGATGTCATTTTTTTTGCAAAATTTTACAACTGAAAGTGAAAAATGTCATTTTTTTGCAAAAAAATCGTTAAATTTCGATTAATAACAAAAAAAGTAAAAATGTCAGCAGCAATGAAATACCACCAAATGAAAGCTCTATTAGTGAGAAGAAAAGGAGGTAAAATTCATTTGGGTGGTAAGTTGCATGACCGAGCAATAAATGGTGAAAGTAGTGTAGGTCAGAAGTGTAAAAAGTGGCCTGGTCTTTCAGGGTGTTTAAGCACTGGGGGCTGAGGTGGTTAAGGTACTACAGGTGCCTTGGTCAACTCTTTATGGAGTGTACATGAAGTCTCACTCATAGTATGAGGTACATGGGGGGGGGAGATTTATTAAAGCTTAAACCCCAGAGTGTATTGGAGTCGTGCCAAAATTAGTGGTGTACAATGGTTAATAAATTTGGTGCATCTTGCCGCCTCCTGCTGCCAGATGTCAGTGGGAAGTGTAGTTGTGATCTCTGTGATTCCTAGGGCTACAGTATCTCCCCCACTTGGCTGTACAAGTCCTGGGTGGTCTTGAGTTTGTTCTGCACGGCTACTTCCAGTTCTCCTGCTTGGGCAGCATTTGAAGCTGCTAGTCTCTTATCGGGCCCCTGAGTTCCTGTCAAACGGGCCTCCAGATCTCATCGGCACCTGAGCGGCATGTCAGGAGACAGACTTCAGGTCCGTGGCTGTGTGTGTTTGTTGGATGAGCTTTTGGGGTATTGTAGCTGGATTTTTGGGAATGGTCAGCAGGTGGTGGATATCCAGCTAGTGGCTATCGTGTGGCCATTGGCGATATACCTTGACAGACAGATGGCTCTCACAAGTAGTCGGCAAGTGATCTGAGTGTTTGTGAGCCACCCTGGATGAGTACAGTCCTTTCTCCTTTCCACTGACATTTTGGGAGGTAGACCTTAGGCCAGTGACGATTAACCCAAAACCCACTTATTTATCGCAAAGTGCCAACATGACAATTTAACCTGAATACTAATACAGTATATCTTCCATGTATTTTTATCATTAAGCTATAATATCCTGCCTACATTCAATGCACTGCCTGCGCTGTTCACAGTGCGCCCTGCGCTGATGACTGGCAGGAAAAGTCTAAGGCATATTGGTACACCATAGACCTTTTCCAGGGTGCGGGTGCCCACAGAGAGGGCTCTGAGTGCTGCCTCTGGCACACATGCCATAGGTTCGCCACCACTGCCTTAGGCTTTCTACCCATGGATGGCTCCATAGGGTGATTAGCAGGTAACAGGTGCTGTTTAAATGGGTTCTGTCATATTGCCGCCATGTTTCGGGAAGTTCTAAAGACAGACATTGAAATCTACACCAGCTGTCGCATATTTCCACTACAATTTACTCCAATCTCATACATAATACATCTGTTGGCTTGTGGGAGGCTATGTCCCCTTCCGATAAAACCCATCCACTTCTCTTTGTTTAAAGGGAACCTGTCACCAAAAAATCGCCTATTGAGCTGTTAAGAGTACCTTATAGTGCTACATAGTTGTCCTATAGCACTTTTTCGTCCTTTTTCCTGCATTTATCTTCGCTGAGAAATCGATGTTTTAATCAGCCGCTGCCCCGTGTTTCAAGTCAGGCTTGAAGTCAAGGGGGCAGCGGCCTAGGCGTCTCCAATCCTGCTTTTCCGGCCTCTCGCCGCCTTGATTGACACGCCGCATCTCAGTGCCGGGACCGCGCTCTCAGCCCGCATGCGCAGTAAAGGGCTGCTGTAGCGCGATCCCGGCTCCGGCTCGTACACTCAGCCGGCTTCAGTCTCACTACTGCGCATGCGCCCGCCAGCCTTACATACTCGTGCCCGCTCCCGGCATCTTCTCTTCCTGCGCGTAGAGAGCACGAGTATGTAAGGCTGGCGGGCGCATGCGCAGTAGTGAGACTGAAGGCGGCTGAGTGTACGAGCCGGAGCCGGGATCGCGCTACAGCAGCCCTTTACTGCGCATGCGGGCTGAGAGCGCGGTCCCGGCACTGAGATGTGGCGTGTCAATCAAGGCGGCGAGAGGCCGGAAAAGCAGGATCGGAGGCGCCTAGGCCGCTGCCCCCTTGACTTCAAGCCTGACTTGAAACACGGGGCAGCGGCTGATTAAAACATCGATTTCTCAGCGAAGATAAATGCAGGAAAAGGACGAAAAAGTGCTATAGGACACAACTATGTAGCACTATAAGGTACTCTTAACAGCTCAATAGGCGATTTTTATTTTTTTATTTTTTTTAATTTTTTTTTTTTTTTTTTGGTGACCGGTTCCCTTTTAAAAGGTGATGAGAGAAGTGCAAAAAGTTGCAAGTTGTGGCTTGCACAAAAATGTGCAACTTTTATGCGAGAAAACTGGCATAAAGCCAATGATTGATTTCCCCCCAGTGTTTTTCCTTCACACTCATCCCAAATTGTCTTCAGGATTCTTCCCATACCTTGTGTAATGATTGCTTTCCTTCTGAGGAGTCATATGACCAGACAGTTTGGCTCTGTGGGATTGTCATACGAGCTCCCATGATGCACTGCTCAGTGACGCTTGCATTTAGCTATACTCTTCTGTTCAAATTGCCCCACATTCGAAGAACTCTAGTATTTTGGTCCCTTTGCCTAGGATCTGGACACAATTATCCAATCGTTACAGTCTGAGAGCACAAAGGAGAAACCTACTAAGTGTGCCCAGGCTAGGGGTTAGTACAGCACTGTATACACCAGTTCTCCTAGACCGGTGCGTCTTCAGTCACAACTACACTGCTCAAAAAAATAAAGGGAACACTTAAACAACACAATGTAACTCCAAGTCAATCACACTTCTGTGAAATCAAACTGTCCACTTAGAAGCAACACTGAGTGACAATCAATTTCACATGCTGTTGTGAAAATGGGATAGACAACAGGTGGAAATTATAGGCAATTGGCAAGACACCCCCAATAAAGGAGTGATTCTGCAGGTGGTGACCACAGACCAATTCTCAGCTCCTATGCTTCCTGGCTGATGTTTTGGTCACTTTTGAATGCTGGCGGTGCTTTCACTCTAGTGGTAGCATGAGACGGAGTCTACAACCCACACAAGTGGCTCAGGTAGTGCAGCTTATCCAGGATGGCACATCAATGCGAGCTGTGGCAAGAAGGTTTGCTGTGTCTGTCAGCGTAGTGTCCAGAGCATGGAGGCGCTACCAGGAGACAGGCCAGTACATTAGGAGGGCAACAACCCAGCAGCAGGACCGCTACCTCCGCCTTTGCAAGGAGGAACAGGAGAAGCACTGCCACAGCCTTGCAAAATGACCTCCAGCAGGCCACAAATGTGCATGTGTCTGCTCAAACAGTCAGAAACAGACTCCATGAGGGTGATATGAGGGCCCGACGTCCACAGGTGGGGGTTGGGCTTACAGCCCAACACCATGCAGGACGTTTGGCATTTGCCAGAGAACACTAAGATTGGCAAATTCGCCACTGGCGCCCTGTGCTCTTCACAGATGAAAGCAGGTTCACACTGAGCACATGTGACAGTCTTGAGACGCTGTGGAGAACGTTCTGCTGCCTGCAACATCCTCCAGCATGACCGGTTTGGCATTGGGTCAGTAAAGGTGTGGGGTGGCATTTCTTTGGAGGGCCGCACAGCCCTCCATGTGCTCGCCAGAGGTAGCCTGACTGCCATTAGGTACCGAGATGAGATCCTCAGACCCCTTGTGAGACCATATGCTGGTGCGGTTGGCCCTGGGTTCCTCCTAATGCAAGACAATGCTAGACCTCATGTGGCTGGAGTGTGTCAGCAGTTCCTGCAAGACGAAGGCATTGATGCTATGGACTGGCCCGCCCGTTCCCCAGACCTGAATCCAATTGAGCACATCTGGGACATCATGTCTCGCTCTATCCACCAACATCACGTTGCACCACAGACTGTCCAGGAGTTGGCAGATGCTTTAGTCCAGGTCTGGGAGGAGATCCCTCAGGAGACCGTCCGCCACCTCATCAGGAGCATGCACAAGTGTTGTAGGGAGGTCATACAGGCACGTGGAGGCCACACACACTACTGAGCCTCATTTTGACTTGTTTTAAGGACATTACATCAAAGTTGGATCAGCCTGTAGTGTGTTTTTCCACTTTCATTTTTAGTGTGACTCCAAATCCAGACCTCCATGGGTTGAAAAATTTGATTTCCATTTTTAAATTTTTGTGTGATTTTGTTGTCAGCACATTCAACTATGTAAAGAACAAAGTATTTCAGAAGAATATTAAATTAATTCAGATCTAGGATGTTATTTTTGTGTTCCCTTTATTTTTTTGAGCAGTGTAGTTACCTTAGTATTAGGCCTCGTAAACATGAACGTATTGTTTGTCCATTCCGTGTTTTTTTTTTTTTTTTTTCCGGATAGGATGCGGACCCATTCATTTCAGTGGGTCCGCAAAAAATGTGGACAGCACACAGTGTACTATCCGCAACCGCATGTCCGTTCCGTAGCCCTGCAAAAAAAGATAGCACATGTCCTATTCCTGTCCATTTTGCGGACAAGGTTAGGCATTGTTACAAAAAATGGATGCCAAACGGATGTCATCTGTATTTTTTTTTTTGCGGATGGCAAAACGCATACGGTCGTGTGAATGTAGCCTCAGGCTGAGGCTACACAGCCATAGAAATGGAGTAACAGCGCAACTGGCAGGCTTCCTTGACTGCAGCCCCATTCTAGGGTCCCGGGAGCTTGTGGATTGTTCTGCAACTCCATTAATTTATATGGCCATCCTTGGTCATGTGAGAGGTGTCACAAATCAGCCTTAGATTCTGCCCTGATTTCTCCTGCTGTGATGACATGTATAGCTTCCAGAAAGATGTTTTCAATTTTTTGGGGCCTACACCAACACACCCTAAATGCACTATGGGAGAGATTTAAGAAGCTCTGTATGCCAGTTTTCTGGCATGAAGTCATACATTTCTGGTGAACACCTGTTTTGCACCAAGAAATTTTTTATTTATTTAACTTGCCGCTTTTGAAACTGATGTCAATTATAGTGCACACAAGCTCATCGCTGCTGTAGTCTTTAATTCCGGGGACACACAGACAGGCAAAGATGCAACAAATTTTCTAGGTGGCCTTTGTCTCAATAAATTCTTCACATCCTAGTCCAGCACAGTTTGGACTAGGTCTAGTGTGTAGGGTTGTCACAATACCAAAATTTTGATTAAATTTCGATACTAGAAAAAAGTATTGTGATACTTGATAACGCACCAAAAAAGCCACGTGCATTCCACATTTTATTGAATGTCCGGCCCAAAATCGAACAGTCCGATCCTATCGTTTGGGGGAAGGGGGGGGGGGGGGGGGGCGTTAAGGTGACAAAAAAAAAAGGCAAATCGGGAGTTTTTTTTTTTTTCCTGTTACGGCGTTCACCGCATAGGAGATATTTTCCCCATGTCTCCACAACGGCACTTCCTGAAGGGTACCCTCCTCTTCAGGGACAGGAAAACAACGAAGATCCACGCATAAAAGCCTCCTCCCCTTTACCTTCACCAGTTTTCCTGTCCCTCAAGTAGCAGGTGGAGACCGATGGTGCGCAGGGCCTTTGGTAAGTTATCCCGGAATTTTTTCCGGAGGGCTCAAGCCCAGTAAGCCTCCTCCCTGAGGAAATTTATATTGTCTAGTCACCCTATATGTGCACAGGGTGTTACATCTTATCTTCTGGGTGACAGCTCTCCTATTTGAAGTTTTTCCTTAATACCCAATTCTGACTCTCCACCCTCATAATTTATTTTAGGGGAGGGAAAGTCAAGTGTCAGATATGCAAAAAGACATTATCTTCAACCACTAAGAAATCGCTTTGTCAAAAGTGTATAAATAGAGTGGTATCGGAGGAGATATGTAGATAGCCTGAGATCCTTAATTAAAGAAGAGATTGGAGCAGCTATCGACGCAAGACTACCGTTAGTCTCTCCAAAACCATCCACCTCTAGAATGGTTCCTTCTGTGACCGAGGAACTGATTTCTGAGCCGGCTGAACAAGACTCCTTCTGATTCGGTGTCTAGTGTGTGTGAGGACTCCTCAGGCCGCCCCTTATGTTCTATTGAGGAAACTGAAAGCTTACTTAAAAACATCAGGGCAACAATAAATTTGGATGAGTCAAAAGAACCTTTGACCGTCTAGGATCAGATGTTCTTAGGACTAGGGGAGAAAAAGAAACAAGTCTTCCTGGTTCATTCTAACATTACAAAGTTAATCTTGAACGAATGGAAGGATCCAGAAAAAAGACAGGCAGCATCTAAAATGTTCAAGAAGTATCCCTTTGCTGAGGAAGATTCCAGCTCTTGGGATAAAGCTCTAAGAGTAGATGTGCCAGTGGCTAAAATTTCTAAAAGACCCGCATTACCCTTCAAAGACTTGGGAATCTTGCAAATCCCTACTCAAGAAGTCCTGGAAATCTTCTATGGCTTCATTACGTCAAGGAATATCAGCTACTTATACAGCAAGAACTTATGTCATTATGGCTGACTCAATTGGAAGATCATATTCACTCGGGCACTCCGAGAGGACACTCTGGCCTCCATCCCGATCTTGAAACAAGCTTCCAACTTTCTGGCTGACGCTTCCGCAGATGTCGTGAGATTATCAGCGAAATCCGCAGCTTTATCAAATGCCTCCTGTAGGGCGATTTGGTTAAGATCGTGGAGTGGAGACGCGCATCAAAAAATAGACATTGTGCCATCCCGTGGGGGGGGGGGGATCGTTTATTCGGGAAGACACTAAATGATATCCTAGAGAGAGCCTCAGATAGGAAGAAGGGCTTCCTTACAGAGTCCAGATTTTTTTTTCATCAAAGACGTAATTTTCGTGCCCAAAGACGTCCTGCATTTGATCCTCATGACAATCAACGAAAAACAAAAATAGAGGATTCCTCTTCTCGGATAAGTCCTCCCGTCCAAGTACCACACAATGACGCCAGAGGTCCAGTCGGGGGGAGATTAAAAAAATTCGACCAAGCCTGGGTGCAGATTCATGCATCACCATGGGTACTCTCTGTAATAGCATCAGGATACAGGCTGGAGCTATCAAGTATTTTCCCTTTCATCCTCCATGACGGCATACCATGAGAGATGACCCGCCTCCAACCAGGTAGGGACAGGAAGTATAAATTAGACCCTCCTCCAGCTCTTCCTCAGTGTCTTCCTGTCCCTCCAGGTAGGAGATTGATCATCCTCATGGCACATGCTATGAGCCCGTTTCTGTTCAGGCAGTCAGAGGCGGTAAGAAGAAAAGAAATGCCTTAGCACATGAGGGAAGCAGACAGCACCCGTGCCCTAGTTGGGTATTGTGGGGCTGTAAAGACTGTCAGGACCCCTGCTTCTTACCTCCCGCATGGCATGTCGGGCGTGGAGGTCCATGTGCGACCGGACACTCAGGCAGTCCCTCCGGTCTGTCCAACAGCTCCGCATTGCGATCCGATAGTTTTGGCTCTTGCAAAGAACGCCGCTGGAAGTCCTATGCGGTTCACGTGTGTTCCAGCCGGAACTTCCGCCCTGTGAAACGCACACGGTGGGGGCGGAGCAGCAAATCGGCACGCTGATCATGGCGGAAGTCGCCCACTGATCTGAGGTCTGCAGGTGAGAGTATTTAAGGGGGGTTTTGTAGAGAAGGTTGCTGCCACATGTCTGAACAACCTGGCCAGATGGAAACCTCCCAGGGATCTCTATTGTAAGTAAGGCCCTGGGGGTTGGGTGAGTGCTGGTTGTAATACCTTGCTAACCCCAGTATTCTCTCTCTCCCTCTCTCCCTCTCTCCCTCTCTCCCTCTCTCCCTCTCTCCCTCTCTCCCTCTCTCCCTCTCTCCCTCTCTCCCTCTCTCCCTCTCTCCCTCTCTCCCTCTCTCCCTCTCTCCCTCTCTCCCTCTCTCCCTCTCTCCCTCTCTCCCTCTCTCCCTCTCTGATTCGGAGTATAAAAACTTCCTTTTTTCCTCTGACGACACGAAGGAGTTTGTAAAATCCATTAGGGCTACTATGGGGCGCTCAGACGAGAAAGTGCAGCGGTATTTCCAGTCCATAAAAACATGATGGAACTAATTGAGAGAATGGAAATCCCCAGATAAAAAAACTTTGTCCCAAAAACAATGAAACGTCGCCTCCTATTCTGTAAAGAAGACGAGGCCCTATTAACAACTTGCCCCAAAGTGGATGTATCTTTATCCAAACTAGTGAAAGGGGCTAATGCTCTCCCATTTGAAGATATGGGGACCTTAAGGGATCCCATGGACAAAAAAACTGATCAGGTCCTTAAAAAAAATCTGGGAGGCCAGCACAGCAGTATTCAAGCCTAATCTGGTGGCCACATCTGTATCAAGGTCTTTAAAACAGTGACTGTTACAGTTAGAGGTTCTCCTGAAAGAAGGAGCCTCTTATGATACTTTAAAAGACTCCTTTCCCCTACTAGTGAAAGCAGTTGATTTTCTGTCAGACTCCACGGCAGAGTCAGTCAGAATGGCCGCTAAGACCTCGGGCCTAGCAGTTGCAGCTAGAAGAGCTCTCTGGTTAAAATCCTGGTCCGGTGATACCGGTTCAAAAACGAGGCTTTGTAGTTTGCCCTTTCATGGGAACCTACTGTTCGGCCAAGATCTTGAATCCATCTTAGAGAAGGCCGCGCATTCAAAAAAAATAATTTCCCAAAGATACAAATAAAAGGAAGTTTCCCTTTCGTAGGAATAAAAAAGGAGTTCTTTCCAGGCCAAGAGAACCTATAGGGACACTCCCTGGTCAAAAGGGAAAAATCAAAAAAGTGGTAACAGAGGGTTCTTATTTACCCCAAGAAATACAGATTCCACTAAACAATGACTCCAGAGAGGTAGGAGGAAGACTGAAGTTATTCTCAAAAGAATGGGAAAATAGCACAACAAATCCCTGGGTGTTAAACATCATTTCAAAAGGTTACAATATTACCTTTCGCCTTCCTCCTCCCCCAAACGTATTCAGAATAACCCCCATCCAAAGATCGGCTGTGTTTCAAAAAATTTTGGAAGGGGGGGATTCGGGATTTGTTGGCCCAAAAGGCCATTGTCCCGGTTCCTCTCTCTCAACAGAGGAAAGGTTATTATTCAACCGTTTTTCTGGTAAGAAAACCAGACGGAAAATCGCTACTAATAATAAATTTAAAAAAATTAAACAAATTCATAAAACAAGTCCGGTTCAAAATGGAAACAATAAGGTCCATAATAAACCTGTTAAAAGGAGATTTTTTTTTTTTTAGCATCAATCGACCTAAAGGACGCTTATTTCCATATCCCAATTTGCGAGGAATCGCAAAAGTTCCTCCGCATAGTGGTTTTCCTAGGAAAAAAATTGTCGTTTCAAGTGCTCCCATTTGGAATTACCTCCGCACCAAGGGTATTTACCAAGGTAATGTTGGAGGTGGTGGCCCACTTAAGAAGACAAAATATCCTGATATTCCCATACTTAGACGACCTGTTGATCGTAGGCAATTCAGAAATAGATCTCAAAAACAATCTGTTTTCAACTTGCCAAACTCTACCATACAGGGTGGCTAATAAATTGGGAAAAGTCAAATCTTTGCCCATCCCAGAACCTAACCTTCCTGGGGGTTCGTCTAGATACGATCCACCAAGAGACAGTTCTTACAGACCAGAAGGTAATGGGGATAAACGGAAAGGTAACAAATTTCCAAAACCAACCTGCATTGTACGGTCAGAGAAGCAATGAAACTACTAGGCTCTCTGACATCATGCATCCCAGCCGTAAGATGGGCTCCGTTCCACACCCGGATCCTGCAACAATGGATTTTAGAGAGTTGGAACAGGAACCCAGAGTCTCTAGAGGAAATAATTCAAATCCCTGGACCAGTGTTTCAGTCACTACAGTGGTGGAAACAATCAAACCATTTGTTAAAGGGAGTTCCTTGGAACCCCGAACACTTAGTCATTATCACCACAGACGCAAGTCTTTGGGGAGCGCATTGTTCTCACCTCTATTCCCAAGGAGAGTGGTCTGGCACTCAAAAATCTGTCAAATCAAAAAGAACTCACGGCAGTCTGGGAAGCGTTTGCCCACTTTGTACAAAACAAAGACGTTCAGGTAAGAACGGACAATACAACAGTCGTCGCTTACCTGAACCATCAAGGCGGGACAAGAAGCTTAGCATTGGGCAAGCTAACAGAAAAAATATTCTCCTGGGCGGAGATTCATTTTAAGATCCCTATCATCAATCCATCTAAAAGGATCCCTAAACATAGAAGCAGACTTTTTAAGCAGAACTTCCTTTAAAAACAACAGAATGGAGCCTAGAAAGACAAGTCTTTCTCCAAATCACAAAATTGTGGGGAACCCCACAAGTAGATCTTTTTGCTTCAGCCTCAAACACAAAACTAAAGTTTTTTTTTTTTTTTTTTTCTCTGAATCCGTTCGACAGAAACATAGGGGTAGATGCACTGTCCCAAAAATGGGATTTTCAACTAGCATATGCCTCCCCCCCCCCCCCCTTTCTTTTCAGTTAATTCCCAGGGTCCTAAAAAAGATTCGGCTAGACAGGGCTCATGTGATACTAATAGCCCCCCTATGGCCAAAAAAAACATGGTTTCCGTTACTGAAAACTCAGTCCCGAGCCCATGGGTCCTTCCTTGGCAACAGAATCTACTATCCCAGGTCCCGATCTACCATCCCCAGATAGAAAGGTTACACCTAACGGCTTGTAACCTGAAAGGGTGATTTTGAGGGCTAAGGGCCTATCACAAGCCAAAATTAACACTGTCAGCCAGCAGAAAAGATGTAACTACTAAAATATACCGTAAGGTGTGGAATAAATTTTGCCGTTGGTGCATCCAGGAAAAAACTTCTTCACAGAAGTTCTCAGTCCAAGCAGTGCTAGGTTTCCTGCAGTCCGGCTTTGAAAGACTTACGCCCAAACACTCTAAGAGTTCATATATCGGCCTTAAGCGAAGAGTGAGTGAAATCCAAGCACTAAAAATAGCGGAACCTTTCTGCACTATATTTCCGGACAGAATTGTATTCGGACTGGACAATTCTTTTCTTCCTAAAGTGGTATCAAACTTTCACAGACAGGAGGAGATTATTGTCCCATCATTCTGCTCAAACCCAAAAATTAGATGTATGTAGGGCAGGGGTGGGCAATTATGTAGGGCAGGGGTGGGCAATTATTTTTTCGATGGGGCCACATGAGAAACTGAAAATATTTTGGAGGGCTGGGCCAAAAGGCTAAACTCAATACTGCATAAAATCAATTGTATTTCTTTATAAAAAGCAGTAAATATCATTGTTGGACAACTGGTACGAGTACTTGTTATAGTTAAACAATGAAAAAGTGAGGTTGCCTTACAAGAAAAAAAATTAAATTTATTAAACAAAATTTCCCAAAACAATGAACATTTTTCACTATTTGTGACTCATATTAGTGAAAGCCATTGTCCCCCTGTGAATCCAGCCATTGTCCCCCTGTGAATCCAGCCATTGTCCCCCTGTGAATCCAGCCATTGTCCCCCTGTGAATCCAGCCATTGTCCCCCTGTGAATCCAGCCATTGTCCCCCTGTGAATCCAGCCATTGTCCCCCTGTGAATCCAGCCATTGTCCCCCTGTGAATCCAGCCATTGTCCCCCTGTGAATCCAGCCATTGTCCCCCTGTGAATCCAGCCATTGTCCCCCTGTGAATCCAGCCATTGTCCCCCTGTGAATCCAGCCATTGTCCCCCTGTGTACAGACCCCCCCCCCGGCCCCCCCCTCATATACAGAACACCCCTCCCCCCCCCCCCCTTGCCTTTAGAAACGTAATGCTCAGAGATGATCAGCCATGTGTTAGTCACACTGACTACACACAGCACAGGGGGAGGCGGCCGCAGCTTCATGCTTGTCGGCTCTGTGACTGTCAGTGTCAGACAGTCACAGCCGATACTATGAGAGCCGCGGGCGCTGCGCTGTTACAGAGAAGGGAATAATTGCGGCCGGCCGGGTCCCGGGTACGGCTCGCACGAGGCACCCCCCCCCCCTGCTGTGTCTTACCTAGACAGTACTGCCGCTGACGCTGCCTCCCTGCCACCGCGCCATGCCACACGCAGCACGCCGAGTCGGAAGTCCTCTTCATTCGCGGAGGAGGGGTATCGTTGCTTGGCACGCCTCTGGCTCCGCCCGGGGGCCGGATTAAAAGGTCCGCCGGGCCGTATACGGCCCGCGGGCCGTAGTTTGCCCAGGTCTGATGTAGGGCCATGTTACTCTATCTAGAGGTTACAAAAAACGTTCAGGAAAACGGACCATCTATTTGTCCAGTTCAGTGGAACACACAAAGGGCAAAAAGCCACAAAAAACTCATTATCCAGATGGGTAAAAATGGCAATTTCAGAGTCATATAAAGTATCAAATATGCCTCCACCAAAGTCCTTTACAGCACATTCCACAAGATCTGTGGCTGCATCCTGGGCAGAGAGGGCAAGTGCCTCATTAGAACAGATATGCAAAGCAGCGACATGGTCAAATCCTCATACATTTATTAAGCACTATAGAGTGGATACTACAGCTAGTCAGGAGCTCTCTTTCGGCAGGAAGGTGCTCCATGCCATAGTCCCCCTCCCCTCCCCCCCTAATAAGAGTATTAATCTGGTATATATCATGGTATGCCGTCATGGAGGATGAAAGGGAAAAACCAAATTACTTACCGGTAATTCCCTTTTCATGAATCCTTCATGACGGCACGGATTTCCCACCCTAATTACGTATATGAAAAAAAAAAAAAAAAAAAAATCTAATTATTATATATTTTATTTTTTCATATACGTAATTAGGGTGGGAAATCCGTGCCGTCATGAAGGATTCATGAAAAGGGAATTACTGGTAAGTAATTTGGTTTTCCCGTGACGGATACCTGGAGAATTCAAGAGAAACAAGAAGCTCTAGAATCACAGATTGCGCTTCTACTTCAGAAAGAAGCAATAGTCCAAGTTCCTCCAGAGGAAGGAATAAAGGGCTTCTATTCAGTCTTTTTGGTGAAGAAACCAGACCAGTCATTCAGATTGATAATAAATCTGAAAAATCTAAACAAATATATAACATACAAGAAGTTCAAAATGGACAGGTCCACAATCAACCTAATATACAAAGACTGGGTAATGGCAACAATAGATCTATCCGTTGCTTACTACCACGTCCCCAAACATCAACATTGCCAGAAATTTCTGAGAATGGCAGTCTGGATTCAGGGGAGAATCAATCATTTCCAGTTCCGGGTTCTTCCCTTCGGTCTATTCTCTCTGCCCCAAGGGTATTTGCAAAAATTATGGCAGAGATTTCAAGCTTTTTCCATCGGTCAGAAAGTCTTGATTCCGTACCTGGACGACTTGTTAATAACAGCCCCAACGACAGAGTCCCTTCTTTTGCAGTTACAGACTGTAGTCAAAACCTTATCACAAGTAGGTTGAATCATCAATGTGAAGAAGTCAGACCTAGTTCCACATTATCGGAAAGTATTTCTAGGGCTTCTCTAAGATTCTCATCTAATATCCTCCTTTCTTCCGGGGGGAAAAAAAGGAAAGACCTGGTCCGAAGAGTAGCAAAGTTTCAAAAATTACACAAGGCATCTATAAGAGAGATCATGATTATGGGGGTAATGACTTCCACAATATTATCAGGGAAATGGGCCCAGGCTCACTCAAGAGTTGTAGAATGGCGGCAGACGGAGCAAGTAGTAGTCACGACGGATGCAAGCAGCCAAGGCTGGGGCGCTCACCTGTATGGCAGGACATGTCAGGGTCTATGGCAGAAGAGCCTTATCCGGCCATCTTCAGGCAGTCTGGCAGGTATTAAAATATTTCGCTCGATCCCTGGTCCAGAATCGTGTAAAAATATTTTCTGACAACTCGACCACGGTTGCTTACGTGAACAAATGGGGGGGGGGGGGGGGACAAAGTCGTCTCCTCTCAAAGGTGGCAGAAAGAATATTTGTCTGGGCAAAAGCAAACCTAAAATCTGACATGCCCATATAAAGGGAAAAGAAAATTATCTAGCGGACTTCTTGAGCAGAGAAAAACTGAGACAGGGAGAATGGAGCTTAAACCAGACAGTATTCCCTTTCTTACAAAGACAGACCTCTGCAAGTGGATGCTTTAGCACACAAATGGCCGAAGGGTCTCCTGTACGCCTTCTCTCCCTTCTCTCTAATACCAAAAGTCCTGACAAAAGTGATAGAAGAAAGATCCCAATTGATATTAATAGCCCCATTTTGGCCCAAAAGGACTTCGTTTCCGATACTCAAGTGTCTAGCAGGGGAGAATTACTGGAGCCTTCCCCTTCTTCCAAATCTCCTACTCCAGGGTCCGGTTCCTCATCTCAATGGTCTGCAACTCCATCTGACAGCCTGGAGATTGAACGGAACATCTTGAGAAGGAAGTGGCTACCCAAAAAGGAAATAGATACTTTACTGCATAGCAGAAAATCTGTTACTTCAAAAATATGCTTAAGATTCTGGAAAGCTTTTTCTAAATTCCTCGGATCCGTTCAGACACACAGACCTAGGACTAGTTCTAGATTTTCTCCAATCAGGACTAGACCGAGGTCTTAGAATAAGCACCTTAAAGGTACAGGTATCGGCATTAACTGCTTTTATGGGTGAAAAGCTGGCTGAATCAGATCTAATTAGGTTTTTTTTAAGGGCGCTAGTAGATCACCCAAGATAAAGATCCTCCGTCCCATCTTGAGATTTAAATCTAGTTCTTTCCGTCCTTTCGGTTTCTCCTTTTTGAGCCCATTCGAGATATATCTGAGACTGCTGATTTTTTTTTTTAAAACTTTTTTATTTTTTTCTTGCAATTACGACAGCTAGAAAAGTCAGAGATTCAGGCTTTTTCAATTCAGCTCCCATATCTTACAATACTGGAAGGTAGAATTGTTTTAAGACATTCTCCTGAATTTCTTCCCAAGATGGTATCTAAATTTCATTGCAGTCCAGAAATTTCTCTTCTCTTTCTTCATTCTGTCATCAGGCTTCTTCTGAAGAAGAGGAGATTCAGTAACCTTGATGTGAGAAGATGCGTTCTTCAATATCTGGATATTACAAATTACTTCAGAATGACTAATCAATGATTAGTCCAGTACCTGGGCACTAACCGGGTTAGAGCAGCCAGCAAGGCTTCCAGAATACGGATTAAGTTACTTTGAGAAAGAGAACTCCCCTGTCGGGACTAAAAGCCCGTTCTACGCGAGCTATGGCTGCCTCGCTTGAAGATATTTGCAGAGCAGCAACTTCTACTTTTTACAGGCATTACAAACTTGATGTGCTATCCAATAGAGACCTATCCTTTGGCAGAAAAGTTATATCTGCTTTGTTCCCCCCCCCCCCCCCCCCCCCCCCCCCCCCCCCCCCCCCCCCCCCCCCCCCCGAGTGGATTCTTTTGTTATTCATCCAGGAAGTGCTGTTGTGGAGGCATGGGGGAAAAGATAATTACTCTTACCGGTAATTGCATTTTCCCTTAGCCTCCACAACAGCACCGGGAATTCCCACCCAATTTTTTATTTTAGTTACATTTATATTGAGATTATGGGCAGTTGACCCTTTTTCTTTTGTATTATGTCTTATCCTTATTAAATGATGCATCTACTTGAAGTTCTAGTCTATTAACTGGTAAAGGGGAGGGGGCTTTTATGCGTTGATCTTTGTTGTTTTCCTGTCCCTGAAGAGGCGGGTACCCTCCAGGAAGTGCCGTTGTGGAGGCTAAGGGAAAATCCAATTACCGGTAAGGGTAATTATCATTTTTATATTTTAATAGTTTGGACTTACATCCTAGATCTGAATTTAATTAAATATTCTTCTGAAATACTTTGTTCTTTACATAGTTAAATCTGCTGACAACAAAATCACACAAAAAAATAAATAAAATGGAAATCAAATTTTTCAACCCATGGAGGTCTGGATTTGGAGTCACACTCAAAATGAAAGTGGAAAAACACACTACAGGCTGATCCAACTTTGATGTAATGTCCTTAAAACAAGTCAAAATGAGGCTCAGTAGTGTGTGTGGCCTCCACGTGCCTGTATGACCTCCCCTGTGCATGCTCCTGATGAGGTGGCGGACGGTCTCCTGAGGGATCTCCTCCCAGACCTGGACTAAAGCATCTGTCAACTCCTGGACAGTCTGTGGTGCAACGTGACGTTGGTGGATAGAGCGAGACATGATGTCCCAGATGTGCTCAATTGGATTCAGGTCTGGGGAATGGGCGGGCCAGTCCATAGCATCAATGCCTTCGTCTTGCAGGATCTGCTGACACACTCCAGCCACTTGAGGTCTAGCATTGTCTTGCATTAGGAGGAACCCAGGGCCAACCGCACCAGCATATGGTCTCACAAGAGGTCTGAGGATCTCATCTCGGTACTTAATGGCAGTCAGGCTACCTCTGGCGAGCACATGGAGGGCTGTGCGGCCTTCCAAAGAAATGCCATCCCACTCCATTACTGACCCAATGCCAAACCGGTCATGCTGGAGGATGTTGCAGGCAGCAGAACGTTCTCCACGGAGTCTCCAGACTCTGTCACGTCTGTCACATGTGCTCAGTGTGAACCTGCTTTCTTCTGTGAAGAGCACAGGGCGCCAGTGGCGAATTTGCCAATCTTGGTGTTCTCTGGCAAATGCCAAACGTCCTGCACGGTGTTGGGCTGTAAGCACAACCCCCACCTGTGGACGTCGGGCCCTCATATCACCCTCATGGAGTCTGTTTCTGACTGTTTGAGCAGACACATGCACATTTGTGGCCTGCTGGAGGTCATTTTGCAAGGCTCTGGCAGTGCTCCTCCGGTTCCTCCTTGCACAAAGGCGGAGGTAGCGGTCCTGCTGCTGGGTTGTTGCCCTCCTGCGGCCTCCTCCACGTCTCCTGATGTACTGGCCTGTCTCCTGGTAGCGCCTCCATGCTCTGGACACTACGCTGACAGACACCGCAAAGTCGCAAACCTTCTTGCCACAGCTCGCATTGATGTGCCATCCTGGATAAGCTGCACTACCTGAGCCACTTGTGTGGGTTGTAGACTCCGTCTCATGCTACCACTAGAGTGAAAGAAACGCCAGCATTCAAAAGTGACCAAAACATCAGCCAGGAAGCATAGGAACTGAGAAGTGGTCTGTGATCACCACCTGCAGAACCACTCCTTTATTGGGGGTGTCTTGCTAATTGCCTATAATTTCCACCTGCTTATCCCATTTGCACAACAGCATGCGAAATTGATTGTCACTCAGTGTTGCTTCTTAAGTGGACAGTTTGATTTCACAGAAGTGTGATTGACTTGGAGTTAGATTGTTGTTTAAGTGTTCCCTTTTATTTTTTTGAGCAGTGTATGTGTGTGTGTGTATATATATATATATATATATTAGTGCACCGAAATTCCGGCGGACGAAAATGGGCCTAATCCATTTCGGCCGATATTGGTACATATCGGCAGAAAATATGGGGTGTGGGATTTGTCACCCGCGCCGGGCGGGCGGTTTACTTTGTCACTGCATCTTTATTTTACCTTACAATCGTGACGCTCCAGTAACAACTCTGCAGGCAGAGCGGAGGGCGGCGTAACGTCACTTACTCACGTGACACGCCTGCTCCGCCTCCTTCATTCATAAAGTGGGCGGAGCAGGTGCGTCACGTGAGTAAGTGACGTTACGCCGCCCTCCGCTCTGCCTGCAGAGTTGTTACTGGAGCGTCACGATTGTAAGGTAAAATAAAGATGCAGTGAGTGATTAGTCTGCTGTGAGCAGCAGGGCCGGGGCTGTTATGGGTAGGGGGATCGGTCTATGGCACTGTTATGGGGAAAGGGGATCTGTGCACTGTTATGGGGAAAGGGGATCTGTGCACTGTTATGGGGAAAGGGATCTGTGCACTGTTATGGGGAAAGGGATCTGTGCACTGTTATGGGGAAAGGGATCTGTGCACTGTTATGGGGAAAGGGATCTGTGCACTGTTATGGGGAAAGGGATCTGTGCACTGTTATGGGGAAAGGGATCTGTGCACTGTTATGGGGAAAGGGATCTGTGCACTGTTATGGGGAAAGGGATCTGTGCACTGTTATGGGGAAAGGGATCTGTGCACTGTTATGGGGAAAGGGATCTGTGCACTGTTATGGGGAAAGGGATCTGTGCACTGTTATGGGGAAAGGGATCTGTGCACTGTTATGGGGAAAGGGATCTGTGCACTGTTATGGGGAAAGGGATCTGTGCACTGTTATGGGGAAAGGGATGCCCATAACAGTGCACATATCCCCCCCCCCCCCCTCCATAACAGCGCCACCCACAGATGAATTTCATTCATGAAAAATAATTATTAATAAAATCATTAAAAAAAAAGTATTTTAAAAGTATTTGGGCAAAAAGGCAGTTTCGGTCAAGGGCATCCTGAATTTTCGGTTTCGGACCGGAATTTTCATTTCGGTGCACCCCTAATTATATATATATATATATATATATATATATATATATATATATATATATATATATATATATATATATATATATATATATATATATATTTTTTAAAAAAAATTTTTTTTATATATGTAAAATTGAGAAAGGGGGCAATTTAAATGTAATATTTTGGTGTTTGTTAAAATTTTTGTACTTTTTTATTTAACTATTTCCCCTTTTAGGGGCTAGAACCTGGGATCTTTTAATCCCTAGTCCTATGCACCCTGATAGAGCTCTATTAGGGTGAATAGGACTTCAGACTCTCCCTGCTGCCCTGTGCATAGTACACACAGCAACAGGGAGATTACCATGAAAGGCTTCAGTAGTGTCCTGGCTCCCCTGGTAACCGATTGGACTGCCACTGTACCACCAATGAAGGGGGTGAGGGGACCCTGTGGCCACTGCCGCCAATGTTTTTAATACTGGGGGGTCGCACTGCCAATGTTTTTAATACTGGGGAGGGGGGGGGGGGGGGGGTCGCACTGCGCCACCAATGAAGATAACTAATGTTTAATACAAATACAGATGGCGGGTGCCAGTGGCGGAATAACAGGCCTCTATGACAAGGCGCTGCGATCTGCTGCAGTTAACCCCTCAGGTGCCGCACTTGAGGTGTTAACTGCCGCGAATCGCAGCGCCCTGTCACAGCCTAGTATCGGTAAACGTCAAATCCCAGTATCGAATCGATACCGGTACAAAAGTATCTATTTGGTTTCCATAATTCGATACCTGGTGCAACCCTACTAGCATGTGAAAATTAAAATTCCCCTTATATCTTGACATTTTGAATACTTTATGACCATGGGCTCAAGGTGGTAAAGTAAATGGCAGATATAAATGTTAAACATATTGAGTAGGGTTTTTCCAGCCCATGAAATCTTTTACAAGGCAGTGACAATAAAGGATAATTCTCTCCTTATCAATCCCTTGCCAACGTTCCCCTGGTCCCCTGCCAGTTTCTCTCCACTGAGCTCCAGCAATTACGTTGCGCACCAACATTTTACTGCTGCAGCCGATCACTGGCTGTATCGTCAGCGCACTGATTGGCTGCAGAGTTCACTATCGCTAGTGCTGAGTAAGCACAGACTAATGGGGAATCAGGGAATTGTGGGCTCTGGAGTGGCGGGGAATGGGTTGTGTTGCTCCATTTTTGTTTCATACCAGTGTCAGCTATTTGTAGAAATGTATTGGGGTTGGAAAGCCTTTTTAGGGACATAAGTTGAGTATATAAAAACTTACTTTGGTCAGCGCATGAAGTTACAAGCCAAAGTCTGCTGCTGCCCGTAAGCCAACACTTATTGCTCTGGCTTCATTTAGCCTTTTTATGGGATATGAATACAACATTTTAATTCAGTGGCTCACATTTGTTATTTAGTTTGTCTGATTTTGGCAAAAATTGTGCCAAGTTTGTGCAGAAATTGAGATTGTAGCCTTCTCACTCCAAACAGGACCTTTCATTGGTCCAAACATTGTAAGGCTGTGTAGAGCAGCGCATCGGGATCTCACTGCACTTACTATTATTCCGGGGCGCCGCTCCGTTCTCCCGCTATGTCCCCTGGTATTTGGTTATACTGGGAGGAGTCTGCCCTGTTTCTCCCTGGGTGTTCCTTCTCCCAGGCTGTAGCGCTGTCCAATCGCAGCGCAAAGCTCACAGCCTGGGAGAAAAAAAGCCTCCCAGGCTGCAAGCTCTGCACTGCGATTGGACAGCGCTACAGCCTGGGAGAAGGAACACCCAGGGAGAAACAGGGCAGACTCCTCCCAGTATAACCAAATCAGCGTAAAAGACCTGAGAACTGAGCGGCGCCCCGGAATAATAGTAAGTGCAGGGAGATCCCGGGGTGTCGCTCTACACAGTCTGATAGTTATCTTGCAATGTTTAGACCAATGAAAGGTCCTCTTTAAAGGGACGCTACTGTCAGAAATGCATGTTGTTGTTTTTGAGTCTGTTTATCAAGCCCTGCACTTCAGAATTCTGGCTTAAAAAAATTGCAAAAGAGGATCAGTATATTTATGACTTAGTATATACTGTTTCATGCTATTTTCTGAGTACACTTTTAATGACTGGATAACCCCCTTTTAAAGGGATTAATAACTTATTGTACATAATTAGCCATAATTCTGCAATCACTGGATTCAAAAATATACTGGTTTGATAATTTGTAATTGCACCTTTTACAGAGGCAGGCTGACGGCATTAGATACAAAAAAATCTTTATTAATGGAGAACCCCTTTAAAGTTTTATTCCAGGACTGGATCCCTTTTTTAATTAGGGCCCACTGACTTCTGGTACCTAAGTAAAGAATGATATTTACCTGTTCCCCAAGGCTCAGGCTCCATTTGTCAGTATTCCAGTCTCTGGCTTGCATACTTCCAGCTGGGAAATGGGCAGGGCATGTGTGCTGCGGCTGCTGCTATGCCTATGGTCGTGACAGACTGCAGCAGTGGACAGGAAGTGAGAAAGGAGATGGCACTGCGTGCGCCGTCTCCTCATACAGCTGATCCTGGGACCCCTGTCAATCTGATATTGATAACCTATCCCGAGGATAGGTCATCAATACTAAAAGCCCAGAGAACCATTTAAAATGGAGGCCAATCCAGGAATACCCCTTTAAAGTCAGTATATGTGATGGTAAAGCTGGCCATACACATTAGGCTTATGTCCACTGAACCCATTGATTTTGGCAACCATCTATTGTGTATGAGGCCTCTAGGTATCTCCTGATGACTGATTTAGAGGGTGATAAAGATTTTCAACTGCCCAATCTTTTTGTTCTCCTCGTTTACTTATATGTATGGGAGGAACGAGGAGATGGCTGTCGTTGGAATGAACGTTTGGCCGGCATCTCATGTATGGCTAGCTTTATTTAAAGAGTGTCCGGTCCCAAAATGAAAATTCTTTTTATGTGCTCCTAACACCCCTCACCATTCCTACATATGCCCCCAATACCTGTTTATGTCTGAGCTCCCCCCAGCGTTTTGATGTCAGTCTGACGAAACTGAGCCAAATGGATCCGTCCTGACACACAATGTATGTTAACCACCTCCGGACCGCTGTACGCACAGACGCGTCCTGGAGGTGGTTGATTCATTCCTCCTGGACGCATATACGCGTCCTCTCGCGAGACGCGAGATTTCCTGTGAACGCGCGCACACAGGCGCGCGCGCTCACAGGAACGGAAGGTAAGAGAGTTGATCTCCAGCCTGCCAGCGGCGATCGTTCGCTGGCAGGCTGGAGATGTGTTTTTTTTAACCCCTAACAGGTATATTAGACGCTGTTTTGATAACAGCGTCTAATATACCTGCTACCTGGTCCTCTGGTGGTCCCATTTGTTTGGATCGACCACCAGAGGACACAGGTAGCTCAGTAAAGTCCCACCAAGCACCACTACACTACACTACACCCCCCCCCCGTCACTTATTAACCCCTTATTAGCCCCTGATCACCCCTGATCACCCCATATAGACTCCCTGATCACCCCCCTGTCATTGATTACCCCCCTGTCATTGATCACCCCCCTGTAAAGCTCCATTCAGATGTCCGCATGATTTTTACGGATCCACTGATAGATGGATCGGATCCGCAAAACGCATCCGGACGTCTGAATGAAGCCTTACAGGGGCATGATCAATGACTGTGGTTATCACCCCATATAGACTCCCTGATCACCCCCCTGTCATTGATCACCCCCCTGTCATTGATTACCCCCCTGTAAAGCTCCATTCAGACGTCCGCATGATTTTTACGGATCCACTGATAGATGGATCGGATCCGCAAAACGCATCCGGACGTCTGAATGAAGCCTTACAGGGGCATGATCAATGACTGTGGTGATCACCCCATATAGACTCCCTGATCACCCCCCTGTCATTGATTACCCCCCTGTCATTGATCACCCCCCTGTAAAGCTCCATTCAGATGTCCGCATGATTTTTACGGATCCACTGATAGATGGATCGGATCCGCAAAACGCATCCGGACGTCTGAATGAAGCCTTACAGGGGCATGATCAATGACTGTGGTGATCACCCCATATAGACTCCCTGATCACCCCCCTGTCATTGATCACCACCCCTGTCATTGATCACCCCCCCTGTCATTGATCACCCCCCCTGTCATTGATCACCCCCCCTGTCATTGATCACCCCCCCTGTCATTGATCACCCCCCCTGTCATTGATCACCCCCCTGTCATTGATCACCCCCCTGTAAGGCTCCATTCAGACATTTTTTTGGCCCAAGTTAGCGGAATTATTATTTTTTTTTCTTACAAAGTCTCATATTCCACTAACTTGTGACAAAAAATAAAATTTGACATGAACTCACCATACCCCTCACGGAATCCAAATGCGTAAAATTTTTTAGACATTTATATTCCAGACTTCTTCTCACGCTTTAGGGCCCCTAGAATGCCAGGGCAGTATAAATACCCCACATGTGACCCCATTTCGGAAAGAAGACACCCCCAGGTATTCAGTGAGGGGCATATTGAGTCCATGAAAGATTGAAATTTTTGTCCCAAGTTAGCGGAACGGGAGACTTTGTGAGAAAAAAATAAAAAATATCAATTTCCGCTAACTTGTGCCAAAAAAAAAAAATTTCTATGAACTCGCCATGCCCCTCATTGAATACCTTGGGGTGTCTTCTTTCCAAAATGGGGTCACATGTGGGGTATTTATACTGCCCTGGCATTCTAGGAGCCCCAAAGCGTGAGAAGAAGTCTGGTATCCAAATGTCTAAAAATGCCCTCCTAAAAGGAATTTGGGCCCCTTTGCGCATCTAGGCTGCAAAAAAGTGTCACACATCTGGTATCGCCGTACTCAGGAGAAGTTGGGGAATGTGTTTTGGGGTGTCATTTTACATATACCCATGCTGGGTGAGATAAATATCTTGGTCAAATGCCAACTTTGTATAAAAAAATGGGAAAAGTTGTCTTTTGCCAAGATATTTCTCTCACCCAGCATGGGTATATGTAAAAAGACACCCCAAAACACATTCCCCAACTTCTCCCGAGTACGGAGATACCAGATGTGTGACACTTTTTTGCAGCCTAGGTGGGCAAAGGGGCCCATATTCCAAAGAGCACCTTTCTGATTTCACTGGTCATTTACCTACTTACCACACATTAGGGCCCCTGGAAAATGCCAGGGCAGTATAACTACCCCACAAGTGACCCCATTTTGGAAAGAAGACACCCCAAGGTATTCCGTGAGGGGCATGGCGAGTTCCTAGAATTTTTTATTTTTTGTCACAAGTTAGTGGAAAATGATGATTTTTTTTTTTTTTTTTTTTTTTCATACAAAGTCTCATATTCCACTAACTTGTGACAAAAAATAAAAACTTCCATGAACTCACTATGCCCATCAGCGAATACCTTGGGGTCTATTCTTTCCAAAATGGGGTCACTTGTGGGGTAGGTATAATGCCCTGGTATTTTAGGGGCCCAAATGTGTGGTAAGGAGTTTGAAATCAAATTCTGTAAAAAATGACGAGTGAAATCCGAAAGGTGCTCTTTGGAATATGGGCCCCTTTGCCCACCTAGGCTGCAAAAAAGTGTCACACATCTGGTATCTCCGTACTCAGGAGAAGGTGGGGAATGTGTTTTGGGGTGTCATTTTACATATACCCATGCTGGGTGAGAGAAATATCTTGGTCAAATGCCAACTTTGTATAAAAAAATGGGAAAAGTTGTCTTTTGCCAAGATATTTCTCTCACCCAGCATGGGTATATGTAAAAAGACACCCCAAAACACATTCCCCAACTTCTCCCGAGTACGGAGATACCAGATGTGTGACACTTTTTTGCAGCCTAGGTGGGCAAAGGGGCCCATATTCCAAAGAGCACCTTTCGGATTTCACTGGTCATTTACCTACTTACCACACATTAGGGCCCCTGGAAAATGCCAGGGCAGTATAACTACCCCACAAGTGACCCCATTTTGGAAAGAAGACACCCCAAGGTATTCCGTGAGGGGCATGGCGAGTTCCTAGAATTTTTTATTTTTTGTCACAAGTTAGTGGAAAATGATGATTTTTTTTTTTTTTTTTTTTTTTTCATACAAAGTCTCATATTCCACTAACTTGTGACAAAAAATAAAAACTTCCATGAACTCACTATGCCCATCAGCGAATACCTTGGGGTCTCTTCTTTCCAAAATGGGGTCACTTGTGGGGTAGTTATACTGCCCTGGCATTCTAGGGGCCCAAATGTGTGGTAAGGAGTTTGAAATCAAATTCTGTAAAAAATGACGAGTGAAATCCGAAAGGTGCTCTTTGGAATATGGGCCCCTTTGCCCACCTAGGCTGCAAAAAAGTGTCACACATCTGGTATCTCCGTATTCAGGAGAAGTTGGGGAATGTGTTTTGGGGTGTCATTTTACATATACCCATGCTGGGTGAGAGAAATATCTTGGCAAAAGACAACTTTTCCCATTTTTTTATACAAAGTTGGCATTTGACCAAGATATTTATCTCACCCAGCATGGGTATATGTAAAATGACACCCCAAAACACATTCCCCAACTTCTACTGAATACGGAGATACCAGATGTGTGACACTTTTTTGCAGCCTAGGTGGGCAAAGGGGCCCACATTCCAAAGAGCACCTTTCGGATTTCACTGGTCAGTTTTTACAGAATTTGATTTCAAACTCCTTACCACACATTTGGGCCCCTAGAATGCCAGGGCAGTATAACTACCCCACAAGTGACCCCATTTTGGAAAGAAGAGACCCCAAGGTATTTCGTGATGGGCATAGTGAGTTCATGGAAGTTTTTATTTTTTGTCACAAGTTAGTGGAATATGAGACTTTGTATGAAAAAAAAAATAAAAATAAAAAATCATCATTTTCCGCTAACTTGTGACAAAAAATAAAAAGTTCTATGAACTCACTATGCCCATCAGCGAATACCTTAGGGTGTGTACTTTCCGAAATGGGGTCATTTGTGGGGTGTTTGTACTGTCTGGGCATTGTAGAACCTCAGGAAACATGACAGGTGCTCAGAAAGTCAGAGCTGCTTCAAAAAGCGGAAATTCACATTTTTGTACCATAGTTTGTAAACGCTATAACTTTTACCCAAACCATTTTTTTTTTACCCAAACATTTTTTTTTTATCAAAGACATGTAGAACAATAAATTTAGAGCAAAATTTATATATGGATGTCATTTTTTTTGCAAAATTTTACAACTGAAAGTGAAAAATGTCATTTTTTTGCAAAAAAAATCGTTAAATTTCGATTAATAACAAAAAAAGTAAAAATGTCAGCAGCAATGAAATACCACCAAATGAAAGCTCTATTAGTGAGAAGAAAAGGAGGTAAAATTCATTTGGGTGGTAAGTTGCATGACCGAGCAATAAATGGTGAAAGTAGTGTAGGTCAGAAGTGTAAAAAGTGGCCTGGTCTTTCAGGGTGTTTAAGCACTGGGGGCTGAGGTGGTTAAGATCCAACAATGTAAAATATGATTTTTTTGCCATTTTTCAAGTGGTCTTAAACTTTTGATCAGGACTGTATTAATGATTAAAAATTAGACTGAAGCAGAAAGATACAGTGAGGAACAGAAGTATTTGAACACCCTGCTATTTTGCAAGTTCTCTCACTTAGAAATCATTGTAAGTTTGAAATTCACATTGTAGGTGCATTCCCACTCTAAGAGACAGAATAAAAAAAAATTTAAAAATCAGGAAATCGCATTGCATGATTTTTAAAGAACTGATTTGTCTTGCACTGCTGAACATAAGTATTTGAACACCTGAGAAACAGCAAGAATTTTGGCTCTCAAAGACCTGTTACTGTGCCTTTAAAAAGTCCACCTCTACTCCACTCATTAATCTAACTTAGTAGCACCTGTCTGAGCTCTTTAAAGACACCTGTCCACCCCACAGTCAGTCAGACGCCAACTACTACCATGGGCAAGACCAAAGAGCTGTCAAAAGACACCAGAGACAAAAATGTGGACCTCCACAAGGCTGGAAAGGGCTACGGGGCAATTGCCAAGCAGCTTGGTGAAAATAGATCAACTGTTGTTGCAGTTGTTAGAAAATAGAATAGGCTAAAGACGACAGTCAGTCTCCCTCAGACTGGGGCTCCATGCAAGATCTCACCTCGTGGGGTATCGCTGATAAGAAAGTTGGGGAATCAGCCCAGAACTACAAGCGAGGAGCTGGTCAATGACATGAGAGCTGGGACCACAGGTTCAAAGGTCACTGTCGGTAGAACACTACGCCGTCATGGTTTCAAATCATGCATTGCATGGAAGGTTCCCCTGCTAAAGTCATCACATGTCCAGGTCCGTCTGAAGTTTGCCAATGACCATCTGGATGATCTAGAGGAGGCATGGGAGAAAGCCATGTGGTCTGATGAGACCAAAGTAGAACTTTGTGGTCTAAACTTCACTCGTCGTGTTTGGAGGAAAAAGAAGGATGAGTTGCATCCCAAGAACACCATCCCTACTGTGAAGCATGGGGGGGGGGGTAATATCATGCTTTGGGGGTGCTTTTCTACGAAGGGGACAGTACGACTGCACTGTATTAAGGAGAGGATGAATGGGGCCATTTATTGTGAGATTTTGAGCAACAACCTCCTTCCCTCAGTCAGAGCATTGAAGATGGGTCGTGGCTGGGTCTTCCAACATGACAACGACCCGAAGCACACAGCCAGGATAACCAAGGAGTGGCTCCGTAAGAAGCATATCAAGGTTCTGGAGTGGCCTAGCCAGTCTCCCGACCTAATTCCAATAGAACATTTTTGGAGGGAGCTGAAACTCCGCGTTGCTCAACGACTGCCCCGAAACCTGACAGATCTAGAGGAGATCTGTGTGGAGGAGTGGGCCAAAATCCGTGTTCAGTGTGTGCAAACCTGGTCAAGAACTACAGGAAACGTTTGACCTCTAATTGCAAACAAAAGCTTCTGTACCAAATATTAACACCGATTTTCTCAGGTGTCCAAATACTTATGTTCAGCAGTGCAAGACAAATTCTTTAAAAATCATACAATGTGATTTCCTGAATTTTTATTTTTTTATTCTGTCTGAGTGGGAATGCACCTACAATGTGAATTTCAGATCCCTCCATGATTTCTAAGTGGGAGAACTTGCAAAATCGCAGGGTGTTCAAATACTTCTGTTCCTCACTGTATATGCTTCATACCTCCTGAACATAATTTTCTTCTTCAAATTTTAATAAAAAAAAAAAAATGTGGGGTTTAAACTCCTTTAAAAAGTAAGTGTACCCTCAAAAACCTATATATTTCCCCTAAGCAGACAGCCTGATGATTGCAGTTGCCTTCAGCCAGGTTCACTTTCAGGCTCGGACAGGCCCACGGGTACAGATGAACCCCCCGGTGGGCTTCTAGTCTCTCACCCCCTGCTCAACTGGCACATAGCACAGTAGACATACTGCACTACATACATATATTCAATGTACAGCACCTCCACCAGCCTATGTTCATATGAAAGAACTTGATAGATTATTATAGAAACTCTCCAATTTATTATTATAGACGCGATCAGAGTTGAGATGACCTCTAGGTACAGAGGAAAGCTACCAGTGTCCTCTTTTCTCCTACGGACCTACCTTCTCAAAGTGGCTACAGGGACCCCCATATTCAATCTTTTGGTAGCATGTGGCTGCTGTGTGGTAATTTTTGAATGTATTCGTACGGTGGGCCCCCAAATAAATTTTACAGGTGGGCCCTAGGCACCCCAGACCGACACTGACCTTTTTGTGACTTTGAGACAAACAGGATTTATTAAAAAAGAATGCATCTGTACGAACATTACAACTAAAGCTCACATCCAAACAGAAGATTGCACACAAGACAATAGAAATGTAGTATAGTAAGGTGTGCATCATACATTACAAGTCTGTGCTCTTAAAAACACTGAAAGGGAGGCCGTACAATATTTGTCATCCACAAATGTATTAAAAATATACAGTTAGGTCCAGAAATGTTTGGACAGTGACACAATCTTCATGATTTGGGCTCTGCAGGCCACCACATTGGGTTTGAAATGAAACAACTGAGATGCGTTTAAGGCTCCATTCACACGTCCGTAATAATGGGTCCGCATCCGTTCCGCAAATTGCAGAACGGGTGTGGACCCATTCATTCTCTATGGGGACGGAATAGATGCGGAGAGCACACTATGTGCTATCCGCTTTTCCGGAGCGCGCCCCTGATCTTTCGGTCCGCAGCTCCGGAAAAAAAATAGAACATGTTCTATTCTTGTCCGCAATTGCGGACAAGAATAGGCATTTCTATTGGGGTGCCGGCCGGGTGCAATTTGCGGATCCTCAATACACTACGGATGTGTGAATGGACCCTAAAGTGTAGACTTTCAGGTTTAATTCAAGGGGTTGAACAAAAATATCCTGTAAAATGTATAGTAATTGCAACCGTTTTTCTAGAAAGTCTCCTCATTTCAGGGGCTTAAAAGTAATTGGACAAACTAACATTAGGCAACGACTGCCTGAAGTCTGGAACCCGTGGATATCACCAAATGCTGGGTTTCCCCTTTTGTGATGCTTTGCCAGGCCTATACTGCCGCTGTCTTCAGTTGTTAGGGTACTTTCACACTAGCGGCAGGACGGATCAGACCGGCTGTTCACCCTGTCGGATCCGTCCTTCCGCTATTTCGCCGGACCGCCGCTCCGCCGCTCCATCCCCATTGACTATAATGGGGACGGGGGTGGAGCTCCGGCGCGGTGAGAGGCCGCCGGACTAAAAGTCAGACATGCAGTACTTTTAGTCCGGCGGCCTCTTGCCGTGCTGTGCCAGAGCTCCGCCCCCGTCCCCATTATAGTCAATGAGGACGGTCCGCCGGCATGGCGAAATAACGGCAGGACGGATCAGACAGGGTGAACAGCCTGTCGGATCCGTCCTGCCGCTAGTGTGAAAGTAGCCTTACTTGTTTGTGAGTCTTTTTGCCTTAAGTTTTGTCTAAGGCTACTTTCACACTAGCGTTCGGAGCGGATCCGTCTGATGTTTCATCAGACAGATCCGCTCCGATAATGCAGACGTTTGCATCCGTTCAGAACGGATCCGTCTGCATTATAACTTAGAAAATTTTCTAAGTCTGAAAGTAGCCTGAGCGGATCCGTCCAGACTTTACATTGAAAGTCAATGGGGAACGGATCCGCTTGAAGATTGAGCCATATGGTGTCATCTTCAAGCGGATCCGTCCCCATTGACTTCCATTATAAGTCTGGACGGATCCGCTCGCCTCCGCACGGCCAGGCGGACACCCGAACGCTGCAAGCAGCGTTCAGGTGTCCGCTCACTGAGCGGAGCGGAGGCTGAACGCTGGCAGGCGGATGCATTCTCAGTGGATCCGCCTCCACTGAGAATGCATTGGGGCCGGACGGCTGCGTTCAGGACCGCTCGTGAGCCCCTTCAAACGGAGCTCACGAGCGGACACCTGAACGCAGGTGTGAAAGTAGCCTTAAGCAAGTGAAATGCATGCTTGAGCTGGGGATTGACTCTGCCATTGCAAAATATTCCACTTCTTTGCCTGGATTGCTTTCGCGGTATGGGACTTTGTCCATGTACTATGAAGCCCTATCCAATCAACCTTGCTGCATTTGGTTGAATCTGAAAAGTATATCCTTGTGCACTGGAGAACTCATCCGGCTGCTTCTGTCTTCACTTACATCATCAATAAACGCTAGTGACCCAGTGCTTTTGGAAGCCATGCATGCCCATGCCATGACAGTGCCTCCATTATGTTTAACAGATGATGTGGTGTGCTTTGGATCATGAGCTGTACCATGCCTTCTTCATACTTTCTTCTTCCCATCATTCTGGTACAGGTTGATCTTAGCTTCATCTGTACAAAGAATGCTGTTCCTGAACTGGGCTGGCTTCTGTGGGTGTTTTTGGCAAGGTCTAATCTGTCCTTTCTATTTTTCATGCTGATTAATGGTTTGCACCTTGTGGTGAACCCTCTGTATTTGCTCTAATGAAGTCTTCTCTTTTTGGTAGATTTTACATACTGATGGATCTACTTCCTGGAAAGTGTTCTTCACTTGGGTGGATGTTGTGAAGGGTTTTTCTTTACCTTGGAAAGGATTCTGCGATCATCCATCACTGTTGTCTTCCATGGACGTCCAGGCCTTTTTGAGCTCCCGAGCTCAACAGTGCTTTTTTTTTTTTTTTTTTGTTTTTTTTTTTTTTTACCCAGAATGAGCCAATCCTTTTTTGCTATCCTTTTTTTTTTTTTTTCTTCCTTCAGTGTAATAATGGTTTGTTTCCCTACCATTGAGAGATCCTTTGACCTCTTGTTGTAGGTTCACAGCAACAGCTTCCAAATGCAAATGCCACACCTGGAATAAGCTCCAGACCTTTTACCTGCTTAATCGGTGGTGGATTAACTAGGGAATAGCCTATGTAGCCCATTAAATAGCTTTTGAGTTAATTGTCCAGTGGGGCTGGGCGATATGGCCTAAAATCTATATCTCAATATAATTTGAAGCATGTGCGATATAACGATATATCGCGATATAATATTTTCTTCTGTATGTGTACAAATTACAAAACTTTTCAAGAAATTTTTAAGATGTGTATTATGTAACAGATCTTTTTCCAAACAATGTAAAGATGAAGTGTTAGTAGAACACAAAATTGTTTAAAATAAAGTGCAAAATGTAAAACTTCCATTTCCCATCATCCATGTCCCCCAGCCAGCGCCATCAGCCCCATGCCATAGCCATCCCCCCCCCCCCCCCCTTTCCCTGTAGATTCGGACCCCCTGCTAATATACTTACCTTTCCCGCAGGGTGCGCGGCTGGCTGATGGAGTCCGCAGGAAACAGACCGCATCTTCTTCCCAGCATGCACTGGGAGGGACCTGGCATCACACACAGCGTTAGCCAGCGCGCACGCAAGGCCCTGGCCAGTGTAGTGCGGTGCAGAGTCGGGAGGCTACGGAGCAGTGAGTCAGAAGCTTCTTCAATTTACTACCGCTCCGTGGTCATCTATCGCCATATGGCGATATAGCTAAAATCTATATCGTTGTCCGAATTTATGTAGATAATATCTTATATCGTTTATATCTCCCACCCCTATTGCCCAGTTACCTTTGGTCCGTTGAAAAAGAGGCAGCTACATATTATAGAGCTGTAATTCCTAAACCTTTCCTCCAATTTGGATGCGAATACCCTCAGATTAAAAGCTGAGTCTGCACCTTAAGCCCATATTGATTATATAACTGTATCTTGAATATTTTTTGGTAAACAGCGGAAATACCAAAACTTGTGTCACTGTCCATATTTTTCTGGATCTAACTGTATATTGTTACCAAAATCCACATTTCATGAGACTGCACAGAATACTGTGTATTAGGGCGCATTTACACACTCTGCCATACGCACCCCACATAGTGCTGTGGACCCATTGACTTTAGTGGGTCTACGATCCGCAAGATGCGGCCATAGATAGTACATGTCCTATCTTTTGCGGTGCAGAGGCACGCACACGGAAGTCAATGGGTCCACGGCTGTCACACTTTCGTATGAATGCACCCTAAAAATGAATATTTTTCTGCTTGAAAAACGTATTGTAGTCGAAACGTCGCATTCTTGGTGAATAAATTAGGAATCGCATTGAAGACATCGAGTTCTGCAGTATTTCTCCCAAATCCCTAAAAATACACCTTAATTATTAATGCACACATCCATCTCCATGCAGCTTTGCAACAGTGATTAGAAGCAAAAATTGCATATAAATTCAAATTTGCAACTGAGATATGTACTGTAGCAGAGTCCTTATAGAAGGTATACTCTGCAAAGAGCTGTAAGATGTGAGGAGTTCAGACACTATACATTCACTGCTGCATGTGTTAAAGAAATGCAGCAACCAACTTTTGGATGCAAATGTATTTTAAATCCTGCATGTTCATTCTCAGATGGGTGTAATGCAGGATAGGGACCGTGTAATATGTAACCTTTATTTAGTTTTGTGTGTGTGGTACAAGTGTCTGGTGAACATCTGGGTTGGGGAATTAATAAAATCCTAATTAGCCGCAGAGGGTGGTTAGATGAGCAAGTGATCATGTTTTTATCTCTGTCGGTAACAGTCATATAGCAAGTATGCTCTCTGATGGGATTGAAAACGTATGCAGAAGTTGCTTAGCCCTCCCCATGGGGTCATAAACTTTTTCACAGGAGGACCTATACCTCTTCTCCTCTCCTTGCAGCCTGTCTGCACGTCCCGACTGACCACCCCTCTTTCTTCTCGCTGCCTGAGATCACAGCCCGCTGAAGGGGAGATTGAAGCTGCTTAAATGTTGTTTATCTTCATCTCTGTATCTGCTTAGGTATATGAGCCAGGTCTTGTTTTAAAGCTGAGAACCAGAGGATTGTGGTGCTATCTGTGATAAAGCCAGAAAAAACACATTTAGCAAACGGGTAAGAGTGAGAGCTGCAGGTATATGCAGCTTCCGCTTCACCCTACAGTTTCTTGTCCTGTATTGTGGCTAGAGCTGGTGTTGTTTTAAAGCTTATCATAAGACCTGGCTACCATCTTCAGCTGGAGGGAATTAATCTAGTGATGTGTGTTTTTTTTTTTTTTTTTTTACTAGGTTAGAATGGGCAAAGTAGGAGGTTCCTTCTATAGCCAGTTATCTTCCAGCCAGACACAGTGAAAAGGAAGAAGCAGCATAAGGTTACATGCACATGACCGTGACGTCTTTTGCGGTCCGCAAACTGTGTATCCGCGAAAAACGGAAGCCGCCCGTGTGCCTTACGCAATTTGCGGAACGGAACGGATGGCCCATTGTAGACATGCCTATTCTTGTCCGCAAAACAGACAAGAATAGGACATGCTGTATTTTTTTGCATCGGTCAACACCCGAGCCGCAAAAACTGCGGCTCTGATGCGTACCCAAAAAACGGTTGTGTGCATGAGGCCTAAGGCTTAATATGGGATATATGTGAAATTATGATCGAACGGAATGAGGAGATGAAGGAAGGGCAGGGATTTTTATTTTTTGTGCATGTTCTATATTTGTTGCTTCTTTAAAATTCATATGTCACCGGGGTAAGTGCCATGGACATTAGGGCGCCATGATGTCATATTCAATGGTTCTGCAAGTGTCTACCAAAGGGGTTTTCTGACTTCACTTCACCTGAATAGGGCTGAGCAGCGCCTAGGCCACGTGACCGATGAATGTGACTTCAGTGGCCTAGGGTAAGCTGCTTATAGGAGCGCGTGGTCTTCTCAAACAGTTGATTGGTGGGGTTCCCGGGTCTCGAACCTCCACCGATCAGATGCTGAGGACTTATCCAGTATAAAAAAAAGTTGGAAAATCCCCTTAAGTTGCTCAAAAGAAGTTAGCCCCCATTCCTAAAAAACTTAACCATTTTTGGTCATTATGGGTCAGGGCTGAATGGAAATACGTACAGTATATTACGTTCCTCCACTTGGCACAGTACAAGACAAAATCCTTTTAACACGTTATGAAAAAGACCATTTATTGCTACATGTGTGTGTCGGAGCTGTAATAACAGCCGTCTATGTTGTCACCAAGCTCCCCAGATAGAGACATAAAATAGATTTTTTTTCCAGGAGAGGTGGACTTGGGCTACTTTCACACTTGCGCTTTCACTTTTCGCTATTGAGATCAGTCACGCAAGCAGCGTTTTTCTGTCTGTGATGTGGTGCGTAGCAAGACGGATCCTGACACACAATGTTAAGTCAATGGGGACGGATCCATTTTCTTGGACACAATAGAAAACTGATCCATCCCCCATTGACTTTCAATGGAGTTCATGATTGATCCGTCTTGGCTATTTTAAAGATAATACAACCGTATTATCCCAACGGAAGCATTTTTGCTGATCCATGACTGATCCAGCAAAAACGCTGGTGTAAAAGTAGCCTAAGAAGGGATAACTGCAAAATTGTTTGGATTCCGACCAGTGGGATCCCTGGTGATCACAAGAGCGGTGGTCCCGAGTACCCAATTTTAACATTGGCCGAGCATTCACGGTCTTTAGGACTGCTGGAAATAGGCGAGTAAATTAATTCTCTGTAGTGCAGTCCTGCAGTTTTTCGGCCTCATACTTTCCCTTCAGTTTATTAACTACTTTTGGTAGAGCCAGAAGTACAGAACAGATGGAGGGCGATGTCTGCAGGATATGACTACAAGGAGTATGGTTGTTGTCTGTCACCATGGGGATTCATAATCCACAAAGGAGCTGTAGAAGCAAAGCAATAGGACATTTTTAATTAAGACTTATTACAAAGTTTCTTAATTTTTTTTAGTTTATATTCATGTGAAATAATAAATAAAAAAAATGTCTGGACTTGGCCTTTATGTAGAAATTAATTGTGAGAAAATGCTCTTTCCCACTGCAGAACACAACGGATCCTCTCGTAATTCCCAGCAGACTGCTGACTCTTCACATTTCTTTTCTTTTTTGTCTGCAGAATTCTATACGACACAACCTGTCATTGAATAAGTGCTTTCTGAAAGTGCCTCGGTCCAAGGATGACCCTGGAAAGGTAACGTTCACAGACCTGCCGTGTGTACTGAGGGCCAGGGATGTTACAGCCTCTTCTATAGCTTTCTAGAGGCAGAAAATGGGTTTTGACTGTCAGTTGCATGCAATATCATTATAGACATCAGTGTGGCAAGGAGCCACAGGAACATTTTAAAGGGCCACGTATTACAGTTTATTTTTTAAGGAACAGTCAAAGCAAAAAACTGATGTACATGACCTCTATATTTTGTTTCTGGAAATACAGCTATTGCCTGGATTCATGGCCCATGATCCATGACTACTCCTGTTGCTTGGTCTCTGTTTGAAGTTGTCATGATCTCCCTCCAGGAACCTGTATAGGGGCACACTGTAAAAGCTTTGGAACTGCGGTGGGAGCTTCCACTTCGTTTTCAGCTTTTGCCTGGAGTACTAGGGCCCGTTCACACGGTGGATTTTACAGCGGAACATTGCTGTGGGCAGCCATGAAATTCTGCTGAAAACCTGCAAACTGGCTGCATCCCATCCATCCCAATGGGAGGCAGCCCTGAGCATCGCGGCGTGGCGGCTTATAGACTCTGCTTTGCCGAGAAAGGACTTGTCCCTTCTGAGTGTGACTGTGGCTATAAGCCGCCCCTTCGCAGTCCTCAGTGCTGCTTCCCATTGAGATGTATTGGATGCAGAAAGGACACAGCCACAGGTGGGTTTTCGGCGGAATTTCGTTGCGGCTGTCCGCACCAAAATACCGCTGTAAAACCTGCTGTGTCATTTGGCCATTAAGGCACGGCCCAATTGTCAGAGGATGAACTTTCCTACGAATGCTAATTCCTAATAATCTGCCAGTCTATAGTTTCTGGGCAGCAGATCGTAGCCATCGCCTCTCCTCGTACAGTGGAGGTGATCGCTGCATGAAAATACAGCTCCTCAACTCCACTAACAAGCAGGCAAGTGTAGGGAAGGAATGTGCTGATCTCTGCATATACATTAAATGCAGCATTACCTTTTTCCCTGCTTATCCTCCCATTGCCTGAATAAACACAACGAGCAGTAGGAGTCCTCGCTGCACTGGACTGTAGTTGTGGCAAATTTCGCTATTAGAAATGTACTGTTAGCACTGCCACCGGTGAATGAAGTTAACATATCATGTGTTCTTTGTTATTTTTAGGGTTCCTATTGGGCAATAGACACAAATCCAAAGGAGGATGCGCTGCCAGCACGGCCAAAAAAGAGGCCGCGATCTGGAGAGCGGGTATGTATAGTTCTGTATGGGTATATTAGGCGAGGTGTGGGTACACTGTATGCACTGCTTCTCCACAGAGCATTAGTGAATGCTGGGGAAATAAGTCATAGCAGTGGCGGTCAGTATCAGTGTAATATTGTATGGACGATTCCTCCAGCAACATGTCAGACTAAATTGGCTGACCAGGGAGTCTGCTTTTTTTTTTTTTAAACGTACTCCCTGGTCCATCAGCACAGTGGCAAGCGATCGGCTGAATTTGGCTGATCACACCATACACATGCAATTTTCAGAAAAAATATAATAGATTGGTGGTTGGCTCACACTCAGGTGGTTATGGGCAGGTGCTACTAACTCACAGCTTGGGTGCCCGGACCCAAAAAAGATTTGTGAATGATAGAAAAAGAAAGGAGTGAGCACTCACACCATCTGGACCATAGGATATATTTAATAAATGGTATGCAATAAATCAATCACATCAACATTCAAATACAATAAAATTTCATAAAATAGTGCTTGGTACCAACATAAAATAACACTGACGAATGGTAGTTGTGCAATCCTTGCGTACTTAGTATTTGAATTAGCACTTCATGCCGCGTAGAGTTGTATAATAGAAGAACCACTCTGAATAGTGGTAATACCGCAGACCGCAGACGGCAGTTCTAATATCCCGGTGAGAAGTACATAGGACTCCAAGTTACTATTCAAGTGTCCTCGTGCATATAGATATGTCTTGCAGTATGACAGTCTCTCCACAATTAATCCGATATAACCGCACAGGGCTATAGATAGCACGCCACTAAGTATACAGTTCAGGTTCCTACCTTATCCCAAATTGTTCCAAATTGTTCCACGCTGAGCCGTCCTACCACGAGAAGCGAGTGATGCCGGCTGCTTCCGCGTCTCACGTCACAAATCTCGGGTTGCTGACGTCACAGTATCGCGGGATCACAAAATTCGGCTGATAGGAATAATAAATCGTTGGTGGGACCTGTAGTTATCTCCTGTATCCTAGAGCGGTATTATTGAAATTCCTTATCGCATGGCCATGCAATGCCTTTCATCAGGATCCAGTGGGTTAGGTGGGCGCTTCTCTTCCAGTCACCAGACGCGTTTCGGGGCGTCTACACCCCTTCCTCAGAGACTGTGGAGAGACTGTCATACTGCAAGACATATCTATATGCACGAGGACACTTGAATAGTAACTTGGAGTCCTATGTACTTCTCACCGGGATATTAGAACTGCCGACTGCGGTCTGCGGTATTACCACTATTCAGAGTGGTTCTTCTATTATACAACTCTACGCGGCATCAAGTGCTAGTTCAAATACTAAGTACGCAAGGATTGCACAACTACCATTCGTCAGTGTTATTTTATGTTGGTACCAACCACTATTTTATGTAATTTTATTGTATTTGAATGTTGATGTGATTGATTTATTGCATACCATTTATTAAATATATCCTATGGTCCAGATGGTGTGAGTGCTCACTCCTTTCTTTTTCTATCATGCAATTTTCAGCCAATAAGGACAACATTTTCCAATCTGGCCGATCACATATGCGGCACACAGAAGTCCGCCGTTGGCTCTTGAACAAACGCTCAGCTGACTTGTAACTCTTTGAAATCCCTGCTCATTAAAAATATAGGCGGTCCTGCTCGGAGATTGACAGCCTTCTCTGTATAAGAATGCAGGTAGAGAGAGCTGTCAGGCACTGATTGCTCTCTGGGATCCCGAGCTTGGTGTATGCGGGAATTACAGGATTAATTTACAAGGTATACTGGATCTTTCCCCAGAAGACTGTAATCAGTCTGCTCAGCGCCTCCTGCTCTATAAGGCCCCTTTCACACGGGCGAGAATTCCGCGCGGGTGCAATGCGTGAGGTGAATGCATTGCACCCGCACTGAATCCGGACCCATTCACTTCAATGGGGCTGTGCAGATGAAATGGAAAATAATAAAATATACAGAACACCGATCCCAAACCCGAACTTGCGCGATAAAAACTGAACATCGGAACGGAATCGCAGTCAAAACTGACTGCAATTGTGTACCTACTCGCACTATTTTCTCTGATCATAGACGCAACGCATCCGGACACGCTCGTCTGCAAGGGGCTTAACATTATGGTGGCTGATCAGACACGATGTTCGAAGTGACAGGTCACCATCTGCGACAGTTTTTCACTCTTTGCCTCATTGTAGTTTAACTCTTCTATTGTGATTTTTAAACATATTATGTCCTTTTTCCCATTTTTATTTTATTATTTTTTTGGATCCCCAAAAAGAGGCTTTTATAATTATGCTAATTAGGAATAAAAGAGCCCAAGGGGCTTTACTTGTACATAAAGGAGCCCTGTTCCGCCCCTCCTCTTCTGCTCTCCACCTCCTCGATTTCATCACAGTGCCACCTCTAATCTACTTCATGTCTGTGCATTTCTGTGGGCATCGGCTTCTTCACCTGAACTGCATGTGACGGTAAGATGGCCAGTTCTGGATCAACTGAACTTCACATACTACTGGCACATGAGCAGTTCAGCTGAAGAAGCCAATGCCACAGACGGTGCAGGCGCGTGCAAAAAGTAGATCTGCGCCTTCGCAAGATTTGACGTGGTGGAGGTGGAGAGAAGAGGGGAGGAACGCGGGGCTTCACTCTGATGGGCGCGGCTGGGGTCCTTTTAGGTATAAGTACAGCTCCTTGGACACTTTAATTCCTCATTAGCATAATTATAAAATCCCCCCTTTTTTTTATAAATAAAATCCTGTTTTTAGGGGTCAAAAGAAGAAGTTGCAGGACATAAAGGTATATTTGAAAATCACAATAGGAGAGCTACACTGCAACTCAAAGAATTAAAATCTGTTCGCTGGCGGTGGCAGACTCCCTTTAAAGGTATTTTACTGGTGTAAAATAAAGAATAGCAGCCATATTTTGGTTTTCTTTCCTCTTTTCAGGCCTCTACACCATACAGTATAGATTCCGACTCCTTGGGAATGGATTGTATAATCTCTGGAAGTGCCTCTCCAAGCCTGGCTATCAACACTGTGACTAACAAGGTAAGTGTCATCTTTACCTCTAGATATCAGTGAGTTGGAGCGCTGCTCGCTGAACTGCACTGAGCAGACTAATCTACAGAAATAAGGACATGAGTGAAACTAATCCTACTGCCTCTTGTGTATTAACGGCAGGCGTTAATTGATTCGTGACTCTCCGGTTGATTACATCTCACAGCTGGACTGATCTGAATATTTTTTAGAATATTTCTTTATGAGGTTGGAGCGCAGCCCTTTCTGATACAGAGCTGATCGAGATAATCGGTAAACTTCTGGCCTCCTGCAGCCTTTCCTGGGGTGTGTTCACACAGCTGATGTTCCACACTGATTTTGGCACGAGTTCTGTGTAGGGTTGGGCGACATCAAAATATTCAGACGATAACGATATTAAGAAATTTATTGCGATAGCGATATATATCGCAATAAATACCCATTTAAAAGAAAAAAAAAACACAAGGTGACATTATACTGTGTGGGGGCAGCCAGAAGGAGACATTATACTGTATGAGGGCAGCCACAAGGAGACATTATACTGTATGGGGGCAGCCACAAGGAGACATTATACTGTATGGGGGCAGCCACAAGGAGACATTATACTGTATGGGGGCAGCCACAAGGAGACGTTCTACTGTATGGGGGCAGCCGCAAGGAGACGTTCTACTGTATGGGGGCAGCCAGAAGGAGACGACATACTATATGGGGTCAGCCAGAAGGAGACGTTTTACTGTATGGGGGCAGCCGCAAGGCGACGTTTTACTGTATGGGGGCAGCCGCAAGGCGACGTTTTACTGTATGGGGGCAGCCGCAAGGCGACGTTTTACTGTATGGGGGCAGCCGCAAGGCGACGTTTTACTGTATGGGGGCAGCCGCAAGGCGACGTTTTACTGTATGAACAAGTTTTGACCCTCCCCCTCAGTATAATAATGTCATGTTGCTCATGTATGGGGTACTCATGAGGACTCCTTATTCCCTAATGCGTGCTATTATAGATCAGTGTGCAGACCACAGCTTTCAGGCAGACGGGAAGGAAAGACCAGTCCACAGGGCCGCAGAAGACTGACAGAGGACCTTTATGTATGACACCCGAGCCAGTTCTATTCTATGTTTAAGGTCTCGTCTCTCTCACTCCTCGCACGCCAAACTCTGTGTGTGGGAGTTGGAGAGACTTTTCCCGCCTGGCTGTTGTGCTCGCCTCTGCTGTTATCCGATTGAGGAATCGGTGGGCGGAGACATGAATATGGGGCGCTAGGAGGACCCTGGGCGGCCGCTGCGGGCAGTAATGTGGTTGTGAGTACTGTTATGCAGGATGCAGGGGCGGGCGGACACAGATTTAGAAGCGGTCAGCGCACATGTGACCGTTTCTATGACGTCACAAAATACAGCGGTTATTAGGAAACAGCGATATCGCCATATCGCTGTTTCTTAATACCGCTGTATATCACTGACACCAGTATACCGCTCAACCTTAGTTCTGTGTTGGAATCCATTTGAAAACCGTGTGTATTCTACCACCTGTTGTTTTCAATTGAAATCTGAGCTGTAATTCATATGGCAACCGTATGAAATCCACATTATGTAATAAAATAAATAAATCTCAATGCGGTCTCAGCGTGGAAAGTCCATTAAATCGGGCTAATCGGCGTACGGGTCTGCGGTAGAAACTCAAGGGTCTGGGGGTCATGTTCCTAGAAACTCAGTTAAGAAAAAATTATTATATATTTCAATAGTGTTTGTGAAATCAGCCTTCAATAAGCTCCCCCTAGTGGTGGCTCCAGGCATCCAGAATTTAGCCATTTAACTCTGTGGATGTGTCAAGAGAAAAATCGTAGTTCTTGTTTTGTAATAGCTGGGGAGACACTAGTTATATCGCTGTCTATTATGAGACTAAGGTGACCTTATACAGCACCCTAGGTATGTTGAATCTCCTAAACATGAGCGCTTTACATATGATCCGATTGGGTGAGGTTATAAAGGAGGTTTTATGCTGTTCCAAGCCATCATTTTGTAATATTTGTATATATAATATGTATGGGGCATTATAAGCTTTTTGTGGAAGAGCAGCGATGTTCCTGAGCCGTCCAGTGTCTGCCCTGGTGACAGCTTACAGGTCACATCATCTGGGCCTTGTATTGAAAAACTGAACCGGACAGAAATGCTGAGAGTTGCTTAAAATTATGGGTGATAAAGCATTTAAAAAAATATAAAAATACTCTAAGACTCTGTGGGCGACTCTTGAATCACTCTGCTGAATACAGCAGGATTACTCCTATCAGTGCAGGATTGTTGCCTATTGAAGTAGATAAGGCTGCTCCCCTGTGGCCATTGATGAAAACTGAGGGAGCAACCACCTAAGCTTGACCCATTAGAGCAGCTGCTGTCCAGCTCTTCTGTATGTTTGGTGTGAAGATGTGTCTCCCAGGGAAAGAGAACTATCTCGCTAGCGCCACCTTTTGGAAGTAGCACCCTAAGCATGAAAGTTCAACTTTTAAGAAGCCTTGAGGGATGACCAGGAAAGATGGGAAAGCCAAAAATCCATCCTCAGACTGGCTTGGCTATTTTCCCTTGTCACGTCCCAAGGCTTTTTTAAAAATTGGACTTTGACTCATAGGGATCCACTTTCACAAGGTGGCGCTAGCGAGATGGTTCTCTTTCCCTGGGAAATACCTCTGTCTATATTATTTTCCCATGGAGCATTGCCAGTAGGTCTCCATACACAGCTGGTTTATTTAAAGGGGTTCTCCAGGAGTAAAAAAAAAATATTAAAATACTTAAATATTGCTTTATTAGAAAAACATTCCCAAATAACGTATTAGTTATAATGGCTTGTTTTGTCTGGGGAGCAATCATTAGGGGAAATAAAATGGCCGCCGTCCTATTAGTACACACAAAACCTGTCCTAATCACACAGGAGGACAAGTTACTTCACAACACTGAGCTAAAGAGACTCATCCTCCTCTCTTACTTGTCAGGGATTATGATTCTAAATACGGCTGATAAGAACTTCAGTTGAATCTTTGTGGGAATGGAATTCATGAGGAGACCTGAAGTACAGAGAGGATGGACAGGACCGACTGTGGTAATGAAGACTTCATACAAGTGCTACAGATCATTACCACACCCCTACTACTCTCTCTGTGGGAATGGAGTTCATGAGGGGACATGAAGTACAAAGATTCATAGTATTCAGGATCATAATCACTGACATGTAGGAGAGAAGGATGAGGCAGCTCTTTCGCTCAGTGTTCTGAAGTAACTTGTCCTGCTGTGTGATTAGGACAGGTTTTGTGTGCACTAATAGGATGGCGGCCATTTTATTTCTCCTTATGATTGCTCCCTAGACAAAAAAAACCCAAACATTATAACTAATGAAAGGTATTTGGGAATGTATTTATAATAAAGTAATATTTAATTATTTAAATTTTCTTAATTCCTGGAGAACCCCTTTAAGGAGAGCCAGTACACTGCCTAAGCTTCATGTTGGGTGTAGTAGTTCCATTAACAGGCATAGGATTTAAAGGAACTTTTTTTTTCTGCAACCTGATGATCTCTTAAATCCCTTTCCTGCTGCTTTGTGTTGAAAGCAAACTTTTCCCTTTTACGTAAGGGGCACAGTTCTGGAAAACTGGATGAAGCCATGTCTCATCACTTTAAGGATTCTGGAAACGTTAAAGGGGTTGTCTCACTTCAGCAAATGGCATTTATCATGTAGAGAAAGTTAGGCTACTTTCACACTCGCGTTTTGTGCGGATCTGTTCAGATAATGCAACCGTCTGCATTCGTTCAGAACTGATCTGTTTGTATTATCTTTAACATAGCCAAGACGGATCCGTTTTCTATTGTGCCAGATTGTGTTAGTTAAAACGGACCCGTCCCCGTTGACTTACATTGTGTGCCAGGACGGATCCGTTTGGCTCAGTTTCACATAGGCTAGTGCTTTTTCCTATATTGTGCAAGCACGACCTCCACTGATGGACTGCAGGGTGGTCTGTAACCATGGATATGAGCAGTGTATAATGTGATGGAAAAATGAATGCAGCCAGCAAAGGAACCAATATGGATAATGACAATACATTAGTAAGTGGCTTGTAATAACTTCCTCTACATGATAAATGCCACTTACTGAAGTGAGACAACCTCTTTAATGACAATTTGCCTAATTATGCGCTAGAGCCGGCCATACACATGAGAATGATTGGCCATAGTGGGATCGTTCATTTATCTGTGGGATTGTTCATCTGAACGAGTCACCAACCCTGTCTGTGGGTGGTTTTAATTCATGTCCTGTCCCTGTGACAACACTTAGGATAGTTACGATGGCTGTGTGCTTTGTCACCCAGCCTTCCCTAAGGCCATAGAATAGATTTCTTGACCTCTTGATAGATGAGGACTGACGAGCTGTAGACTACTGGGCTGATATTGTCTAATGGTATTATATATATATATATATATAAATATAATGTATTTTTTTTCATTTTAGGTAACTTTATACAACACAAGTCAGGATGGCAATGACAGTCCTCGAAGTAGCCTTAACAACAGCCTTTCTGACCAGAGTGTGTCATCCTTAAACTTGAACAGTGTTGGCAGTGTGCACAGCTATACCCCAGTGAGTACATCTAATAGTCAGCCCCTCCTAACTAAGTGTAATATAGCGGGTAGGGGACGATGCTGTGACTGCATCTAAAGATGCAATGCCATGATAGATGTGGACAGGTAACATCTTTATAATTACAATTACTTTTTTTTTTACCATACGTAGAAATTTGAGGTTCTTAGTAGACCTTAATAATTGTTTTATTAGATTTTTCAGTTGTATTACAAACACTGAAAAGTTTGGGTATCAAACTAACCCCAAGAATCATCTGGGTACATTAAAAATAAGCAGTAGACACAGTAGAGCAGAAACGCGTTAATCAGGTGATCGTGTCATTCTGCCCGCACCGAAAATCATTGTTCCTGTGCAGCAGTTCATTCTGTCAATCTGGTGCTCAGGAGTAATGATTTCCTAGGGGGACAAATGATCACTATATCAATCTCTTGTCATCATATGGCGGAGTATGTTACACCATGTAAATGATCTGCCAGATATCACGAGCATCCGTATCGTCCTCGATAATCTGCCAGATCATATATATGTGTAAAAGGAGCCTTACTGCCAACTGAGATGTGGCAGCTGGGTATGGACATTTCTACAGGTCTCTATTGGTCTTTGATGCATGGGCTGCCATTTGTTAACAGACAGTATCTAGAAAGTGGGGTTGAGTAGGGATGAAGTTTGGGTTTAGCCTGAATTCCATTCTGGATTCCCTTACCACGGAACATAACTGAATTCTATGATGGCTTTCACCACGGAAGCCTTTAAGAAGCACTCAGTTTTGCATTGTCATATTAGAAGTCTAAGGGCAGCACAACGCATCCGGATGGTTTCTGTTATGATGCCCATAGACTTCTATTATGACGGAATGCAAAACGCATTGCCTCTTAAAGGCTTCCGCGGTGAATGCCAGCATAGAATTCAGTTATGTTCCGTGGTAACGGAATCCTGAATGGAATTCAGGCTAAAACCAAACTTCAAAACATGAAGTTCGCTCATCCCTAGGGTTGAGATGTGACAGTGTTGTCCGTCATCCCTGAAAATTATGCAAAAATAGGCTTCACTCCGAGTCAATCAATGAGTGTAGGATCTACATGTCAGGCTACTTTCACACTTATGTTTTTGCCTCATCCGGCAGGGATCAGCAAAAACACTTCCGTCTAGAAAATACAACCAGCTGCACCCATTATAAACTGATCCGGTTGTATTATCTTTAAAATAGCAATGACCGATCCGGCATTAAAACCATTGGAAGTCATCGTGTGCCGGATCCGTTTTTTTATTGTGTCTGAGAAAACGTATCCGGCAACATTGACTTGCACTGTGTTTCATGCTGGATCTGTTTTGCTCCGTATCCCATGCCGGACAGAAAACCGCTGCTTGCAACAGTTTTCTGTTCTGTATGGGAACGCAACCAAACGGAAGGGAGTGCATTCTGGTGCTCTCCGTTCTGTTCTGTTCAGTTTTGCCCGCATTGACAATAAATGGTGACAAAATGGAAGCGTTTTTCTCCGGTATTGAAATCCTCTGCCGGATCTCATTACCAGAAAAGTTAAACACAGATGTGAAAGTAGACTTAATTCCTCCTAAAGCTAAAGTCAGCCTTGGGTAGCTTTGCACTTTAATGTTTGGTAATGGAGGTGTTAATAGGGCTCAGGATTACTTCTGGTTCCTCCCCTGGTATATAGACTTGATGGGTCTGTGTCTTTTTATGTTCAACCTTGCCAACTATGCAGCTATGTAAGAAGGCATCCTGTAATAAAAAACAGACCCCATCCTGCTGCTCCATCACTTGTCCCTCTACAATTTCTAGATAACTATATTGAACTTCCTGAAAAATCAGAAAGCACACAGTTCCTATTTGACCCATTAAAATGTGTTCTCTCATTCAATCCTAGGTACCGAGCCATCCCGAGCAACCCGCTCCAACATTAACGCAGCAGTCACAGTACAACACCCCGGAGCGAGAAAAACTGTTCTCTGAATATAACTTTGAAGATCTCAGTGATTCATTTCGAAGCCTATACAAGAATGTATTTGCTCAGTCAATAAGTCAAGGTAGGTAGGTTAGGAGGATTGAGTCTTGGGCACCTTCTGATTCCTTAGGCCCCTTGCAGACGAGCGTGTCCGGATTAGGTCTGGATGCGTCCCGGGTGCATTGCGGCAAACCCGCGTGAGTAGGTACGCAATTGCAGTCAGTTTTGATTGCGTTCCGTTCAGTTTTTATCGTGCTGGTGCAATGCGTTTTGCACGCGCGTGATAAAAAACTGTATGTGGTACCCAGCCCCAAACTTCTTCACTGAAGTTCAGGTTTGGGTTCGGTGTTGTGTAGATGTAATTATTTTCCCTTATAACATGGTTATAAGGGAAAATAATAGCATTCTTTAATATGGTAGGCACTAAGAATGCTTAGTACAAGGTCAATTGAGGGTTAAAAAAATAAAAATAAATTAACTCACCTCCTCCAATTGATCGCGTAGCTGCCGGTCTCCTGTTCTTTCTTTAGGACCTGTCAAAGGACCTGTGGTGACGTCACTGAGCTCATTACATGGTCCAATCACCACGGTGATGGACCATGTGATTGGACCATGGGATGTGACGTCACCACAGGTCCTTTAGCCGGCAGCTCATGATTAAAGAAGTAAGAAGAGATCGGCAACTACGCGATCAAGAGGAGGAGGTGAGTTAATTATTTTTATTTTTTAACCCTTAATTGACCTTCTACTAAGCATTCTGTATTAAAGAATGCTATTATTTTCGGTTATAAGGGAAAATAATACAGTGAATAGACTTTCATCTTAGCAACTATGCGTCAAAATCGCACCGCATCCGCACTTGCTTGCGGATGCTTGCGATTTTCACGCAGCCCCATTCACTTCTATGGGGCCTGCGTTGCATGGAAAACGCACAATATAGAGCATGCTACGATTTTCACGCAACGCACAAGTGATGCGTGAAAATCACTGCTCATGTGCACAGCCCCATATAAAAGAATGGGTCCACGCATTGCACCCGCGCGGAAAACTCGCCCGTGTGAAAGGGGCCTTATAGAAGCAGAGCAATAGCCTTAGGTGGCTTTTTTGGTTCGTATGACTTGTGACTTTTCCTGCTACAACATCGCTACTAATGATAGTGAATGTGGTCATGTCATGATCTGAAAGTTAATGCGACATGGCAGAAATCCAAGCCTGCTGGATATCCGTACAACCAGATACTCTCTCATTAGTTGCAATTTTAGCAGCAGGACGTTGTGTTCTTCGCTCAACCACAAATTGGCTTGTAACCCTAGCCTTAGTTTTATCCACAGGATATGCTATAAATGTCTGATAGATGGGCACCTGTGTGACCCACACCTATGTGAAGAATGGGAATCCAGTGAGGCCTCCGCAGCTATCCCTGGGCAGAAAAGAAATTCAGAGATGTCCGCCTTTTGTTTGGGGCTTTCTCCACTCACTTCTTTGGGAGTTATGGAAACAGCACAGTTAGTGGTGGGATGTTTCCATAACTTTCATAAAAGTGAATATAGAGTGCAGCGAGGGTTCATTCCATTCATTGTTCACCTGGATGTAGCCAAGCAGGTCGGGGATCCTCTATCCTTCAGAGGAGAGACACAAATCTCTCAGAAATGTAACACATTCTCCAGATATTTCATAAATGTCAACATTGGGAATACTCCTTTCAACTGATGTGTGTACTGGTTGCTATGGACAATAAAGTCAGTGTTTAGACACTTTTGATAAATCCCCCCCCCTCCTTTCCTCAAACAATATGTCTCTGGGTAAAGGCCATACATATATCGACAGTCTTAGTTGTGGATATGCGCTGTATGCACAGAAGATCATGTAGAGCTGGAGGCTGACAATGGCACATGGTTATATTACAGATATGCACCTTTTTTACAGTACTCCCTTATCAACTCAAATGAAATTTGAGAAGTATTTCTACTCAACGCCTGCCTTTTGCTGCTCATATATTTGGAAAATCCTTTAATGACTGGTGGTCTGATATTTTTCGGCTCTGTTCCATTCATAACAGAAGCCACAACGCAGTGCTACATCTGTTAGGTTTTGTCATCAAATGTGACATAACTGCTGATGGCCAGAGCCTCCAAGGGCAATGTGAACACCCAGTTGTCATACGTTTCCAGGAGGAATAAAATTGTAACGACACAAAGCAGATTTTAAAGAAAAGATGCAGTTATTTCCTAGCGCAGACATGTCAGGAGTGATGACGGACCCCTTTTAATCTACCTTACATCCTAATATAGCAAGCGTTGTTCAGCGACAAGTAAAGGCTTGCTGCCTTATGATAATGTTCGGACATAATCCTACTTTATTTTTTCCCTATTTCTCCAGGACTGATGAATCTCCAGTCAGAATCCTCCCAGCAGACACATTCACCCTGCTCTTATCAGCACTCCCCTAGTAGCACAATGAGTTCTCAGCAGCACGGTAGCCAAAATAACCTGACAAATAGCCATGCAAGTAATCTTGGCACAACTGTGGGTGACTCTATGGGACAAGTGCACATGTCCCACGCTCCCATCCACACACAGCAGTCCCAGCAGTCACCACACATACATCACACTGTAGTACATCATCAGCACCCCAACCAGCACACATCTCACTGTCACCAACCGCAGCACCCCCAGCAACGCGCTGCTCACCCTGCCCAGCATTCACCGCACCATGCGCAGCACACCGCTCAGCACTCTGCCCAACACCAGCATATACAGCACCACCCGAATCATCAGCACCAACCTCTTGCACATCAGACCTCTCTAACCCAGCAGCAGCTACCTTGTAATTCAGGTAAGAACCATTTATTGCATATTCTTGATACTTAATAGTAGGTATGTTATTGAAAAGATTCCACTGAGAATAGGAAGAGCCAAGGAAATAGCTGACCTCCCCCTCTTTCTCATCTCTGAATTTGCAGGTTCAGACGTTGCTGATGTTGCTCTTCCCTTTAAAGAGGGCCCAAACTTGGGGTTTTCAGCCCATGTTTTGGGCTCCCTATGAATGTCCATTACACACTGTATACAGGAGTGTGCAAGGTGTTAATGGTCACAAGTCTTCGGACAGGACTTCTGTTTGTACTTAAGGTTTATTAAAGGGAATTTTTTTAATGGTATCTGTGAGATGCGACACTGCTCTGTCCTCCTCACTGGGCTTTGTGGGTCTAACAGCAGCGATGATCTGCCCGTATGCCTCCACTGCAGGCATTTGGTGGTGTCATGCCGTGTACCGCTGGGGCCAGTGATTGGCGACAGCAGTCACGTACAGTGTTCGGGCACATCATTGCTGAAGCCAAAACATGACATCTAGGCTGCAGGGAAGGAGAGATCCTGGGACCCAGTGTGACGGTCTATATACTAAGTAGAGCAGTCTTTTGGAATCAGTAGGTTGCATGGTTCTATCTATAAACTTGCTAAGGTATTACTTCCATGGTGTATGTATGTCTTGTAAAGAAGCTGTTTAATTCTGCATGGGTAAGAATCATTTGTGATATTGTCCTGGCTTTTCATTTTCTGTTCGTAGTCCTTATTTAATTGAGATTACAAGATTAAGGAGCACATTCTGTCTGATGTGAAACAGAATCAGGAATTTGGTTCAAGAGAATTAAATGGTTTTACTTAGCCGCGCTGCTGTTCTTGGCCGAAACGAACGTCACCCTGTTTATTGTATGAACATGGGCAATGATTAGCCTACCATCGATACGAGCCACTGGCTTGGGACATGGTGGAAGTTGTCGTAAAACAGATTTATGAAAGCTGATGATCGCCAAGAGCTTCTGTATTTAATTTACTGGTGAAATGGCTGCAGTTCAGCTCCAGGGAGGGCACTTACTGAGCATCCACAGACTCCTGGGTGGCAGCGCTGTGTAGTCAGAAAGTAGTAGTGGCGATGTATCTGCACATGACTAAGTAAACTGAGTTATTCTTTACTTTTCTTCCTCAGACTGGTACTCAACTCTAGACATGCTCAAAGAAAGCTGCCGCATTGCCAGCAGTGCCAACTGGTCAGAGGTGGATCTCTCCCAGTTTCAAGGTACATGTATATGTATAGAAAGGGGTGTTCAGGACACCCCATGTAGCACATTGTTATAATTTAGGTTGGAGATCCAGAGCAACATAGAAGTGGACACTTACAAGTTACCTCAGTTCTTTCCATGATGGAAGAGAGAGACTGAGCGTGAGCTATGGTAATACCGGAATTTCACTGTGACACATGGGTGACCCTGTCTCTCCGAGGAGCCCCAGTCTTAGGGTACTTTCACACTAGCGTTTTTATTTTCCGGCGCTGAGTTCCGTCCTAGGGGCTCAAATCCGGAAAAGAACTGATCAGTTTTATCCCCATGCATTCTGAATGGAGAGTCAGTCCTTCAGGATGCATCAGGATGTCTTCAGTTCAGTCTTTTTGACTGATCAGGCTTTTCAGAAAAACGTGCAGTATTTTTACCTCCGGCCAAAAAGCCTGAACACTTTGACTGAACGCCGGATCAGGCCTTTTTCCCATTGACTTGCATTAACGCCGGATCTGGCACTGTGTGTTCAGTCAAAAAAAAGTCCATAAATGGCGGATCCGTTTTTTCCAATGCATTTTTTCATTGTGATCAAAATCCTGATCAGGATTCAAATGTAATCCGTTTTCACACGTTTTTCCGGATCCGGCGGGCAGTTCCGGTGTCGGAATTGAACGCCGGATTAAAACAACGCTAGTGTGAAAGTAGCCTTATCTGGGCAATAACGGAATGAAGTTGTAGATGACCGCTTGGTTCCCATAATTTGCTTTGGTCAAGACGACCGTCCTGTGAGGGAATGTCCTCTGATCTCAGCAGTAATTATCATTTAGTGAGTAGGGTCATCCTCAATCAAGAAGATAGGCCGGAACTGCAGTATCAGACACAGCCCTTTGTGAAGAGTGGCACTGTTTCTGCAGAAGAAAGACCCTTTTTCTTCTCATCCTGGACCACCCTACTTAGAGCTACACTGAAAATCTGAGTTTCTAGTCCTTGCTTTCCTGAGCGCTCACATAAAGAGAAATGTTTCATTTTCTGGCAGAATTCCGGTGGAGAAAAAAGGAGCAAATTTTGGTGTACACCATTGTTGCGGCAAATATAATGGTTACTTTTTACGATTTGACGCACTGGAATAGTGGGTATCCTTAGCTGCGTTAACTAGGTGAATGAACTGTAGACAAAAGTGCCATGTGTAAAGATGTTGGATAAAGTTGGTGCAAATTACGGCAACACAAACCAAGACTTCAAAAAGTCCCCCTTAGGGCTCATTCAGACGGCCGTATGCTGTCCGCAAAAATACTGAATGCTATCCGTTTTTTTGCGGATCCGCAAAAAAAATGAAACATGTCCTATACTTGTCTGTGAAAATCAGGACATGGCCCCATTGAAGTCTATGGGTCTGCAAAAATACTGAATGCTATCCGTTTTTTTGCAGATCCGTTTTTTTGCGGATCCGCAAAAAAAGGATAGCATTCAGTATTTTTGCGGACAGCATACGGCCGTCTGAATGAGCCCTTAATGTGTATTCCTGAAAGGTGTTGGTTCAGCTCACAAGATGGAAGCTTCCTCGGCGCTCTTCCATATGCATCTGTTGTCTATTTGTAATCCAAACCAGTGTTTTATGGCGCTGCGTCTCTGGACCAGGAGCAGAGTCCCAGGAATTAACCGCGGTGTCTGCTGCTCCTTCTTTGAGATTTGGCAGACTAAAAGTTCAGGTCTTGTGAAGCGTCCATAAAAAAAAAAACTCACAGCTACAAAAGCTCTTCCGACATCTGTATATAAGATGTTCGCTCTCCTGGAGTCCACTGCTGATTTATGTACTAGGTAAACCTATGGTGGGATCTCGAATTTACAACTTCCACGTTTATCCTGCTAAGGTTTCCACAGACATTTGCTCATCCTTCCCATATGAAAAGGTATGTAAATGTGATCTAAGACAGTTCTCCAAAGTTCTGTGCTGCAAATCATGTAGAAGTGAGCAAGACCATTTTCCAGCACCGCTGGTCTCCCAGTGTGAGTGGGAAAGGATCCTGAATCGCTTAAATATAAACCACGTATGCAAAAGAAGTTCTGTAACCGTTAAAGGGGCTCTACGCTCCTCTGAGCAGGATGTGCTCATGCTTGGTTACATGAAATGTGTGTTTTATTAGGGGGCCAACATCTCTGGGGCCCTAGCCCTTTGCACAGTGCAGTGCTGTCTTTCTAGAACAGGTTTCTCAACTCTGGTCCTCGGGACCCACCTACCAGTTATGTTTTCCTTAGTATTGAGCAGGTGATATAATTAGTGTCCATGCATCAGGACTTACCACAGGTATTCATTCTGTGGGATATTCTCAAATCCTGACCGGTAGGTGGGTCTCGAGGATCGGAGTTGAGAAATCCTGTTCTAGAATCTTCACTAGGGGGAGTTTGCTGCACTCTACCATTAAACTCAATCATAGGTTTCTGTTCACATCTGCACTGCACTGTCTTTCTGTCGAAGCGGTGGCCCGCGTTATAAATGACAGCAGTCTGTCTGGCATCATTGTTCCAGCACTGCATACTTTTTTCCTTTTATACCGCGATGCGAACAGAGCCTGAGATAGAACTCAGAAAGCCCCATCTAGTGGCTGGTACTGGTATATAGCATGTAATCTATTTAAAGGGGTTGTCCAAGTTATATTTATTGATGACCTATCCCCCGATCGCCGTGCCTGCGCAGCCTACTCTTCATTGTTTACCTGCTCGCCGTTGCATCTGCAGCAGTGAGCAGGTGTAATTGCACCCAAGACGTCCCATTCATTTCAATGGTACGCATCGCTCCTATACAAGTGTATACGAACGAGCCGTCCCAGTGAAATGGGACGGCTTGGGTGTAATTACACCTGCTCACTGCTGCAGATGCAACGGCGAGCAGGTAAACAATGAAGAGGAGGCAGCGCTGGCAGGGCGCGCGCCTTCTCTTCAAACAGCTGATCAGCGGGGGTGCGGGGACCCCCGCCGATCTGATATTGATGACCTATCCTGAGGATAGGTCATCAATAAATATAACTTGGACAACCCCTTTAATTCATGTCTTTGAAAGCGATTTGGAGCCTTGTGTCTGGGAAAACTGAGGTCTTAACACTATAAACAGATTTTAGGAAATGAATCAGTGGAGAATTTAGGACTTAAACGGGTTGTGCAAGAATGGGTCGGGGGTTATCAAACCTCCCCACTTAGCTGCACCTGTAAAGTCTTACTCACCTGCTACCCGGTGCCTGCTCCCCACTCCATCTTCTCCCGGCCTGCTATACTCTGCTGGGCTCCCTCGCTGTAAACATCTAGGTGGATCTGGTCACCGCCCTGCGGCCATTGATTGCCTGCGGCAATGTCAAATCGGGTGTTTACAGTGAAGGAGCCCAGCAGAGTATCACAAGCCAGGAGGAGAAGGAGCGGGTAAGTAATCTTCACTTTACAGGTGCCCCCCATTCTTGCAGAATTCCTTTAAAAATGACATGATGGTAAAAGGTGGACATTCATTTTCAAGGGCTTGTCCAGTGGGACAGCTATTTATTTCGAAAAGAGCTCCTAGCTGGCATAGATGTCAGTTTCTGCCGCAGGGCACATATGCGATGCCTTCATTAAGAGGCATCTGCTTCTTAATAAATTAGGCGCATCTCACAGAGGGATCTGAAGGCTGGGAACCCAAGTCTTCATAAATGTCCCTCATAGAGTATGAGCTCAAAACAGAAGTAGATCAGAAGCTGCTCTTATGCTGGATTTTTGTCACGTTCTTGAGGAGTGAATTTATTTATTTATTTTCAAATTTTCTGTGGTTTTATAACACAAATGTTCTCCCTCTTACTCAGGTTTAATGGAAAGTATGAGACAAGCGGATCTTAAGAACTGGTCGCTGGATCAGGGTCAGCTTGCAGACCTGTGTTCCTCGCTCAGTGAATTCTTCAATCACACCGGGTTCATCCATCCACAGAGCAATGTCCCGTCACCTGTATGTCATGGTAACATGCATAATACAAAACCCACACAGCACCTTGGGACAGGTAAGCAATTCAGAGAGGAGGAGCTCAGAAATAAAACAAGTGATAAAATACATCCTTAGGCTACATGCACACGCCCGTGCCGTTTTTTTGCGGTCCGCAAATCGCGGATCCGCAAAAAACTGAAGTCGTCCGTGTGTCTTCCACAATTTACGGAACAGGCGGCCCATTGTAGACATGCCTATTCTTGTCCGCAAAACGGACAAGAATAGGACATGCTATATATTTTTTTTTGCAGGGCCTTGGAACGGAGCAACTGATGTGGACAGCACACGGAGGGCTGTCCGCATCTTTTGCGGCCCCATTGAAGTGAATGGATCCTCACCCGAGCCGCAAAAACTGTGGCTCTGATGTGGACCACAACAACGGTCGTGTGCATGAGGCCTTAGGGTTACATTACTAAGCCTCTGTTCTTTCAGGGTTCCTGATAGATTTGTCCTGGGCATGTCTGGATGCTTCGAAGGCCTTTGATTCCTTTGAATGGCCACAAATCTGGATTAGAAAAAGTATCTATTGCCTGGATATCTATAGTATATAACCCCCCTAAGGCAACCATATCAGTTAACTGTTCGCTGTCACCTAATTTTAGCTTATTTAGTGGCACTTGCCAGGGATTTCCTCTTTTCTCTTTGCCCTGTTCATTGAGCCTTTAGCTATAAAACTTAGGAGCAACCCCATATATGAAGGTATTACAATATGAAAAACTGAGACTAGAGAGAGTAGCGTTCTGTGCGGACAATTTAATGCTGTTTCTGAATGATTTCCTATTGAGGCTACATGCACACAACCTTGGGAAAAAAAGTCAGTTAAAAAACGGACACTGTCAGTTTTTCATGGCCATTTTTCAACCATTTGTGCATCCATTTTCTGGCTGTCTTTAATGGCATGCATCTGTTTTTCATGGCCGTTTAAATGAAAAACTGTTGACTTTCATTTTATTTATTATTATTATTTTTTAATATAAAGATCCCACCCCCTGCAGTGCCCTCAGTACACATAATATCCCTCTTAGTGGCCCCTATTTGTAATAATGTCTCCCATAGTGGCCCCAAAAATTTGTAATGCCCCTGCCGTAGTGGCCAGCTGTAATGTTTTCCTTTAGCCAAACAAAAATACTCACCTCACCCATATGCATGCGCAGCGGCACTCGCTCCTCTCTTGATTGAAAATAACTTCTTTTTTTTAATAGTATTTATTTTTCGCATTTTGGTTGTTTACAAAACAACAACATCCCAACTGGGATAGTAAGAAAACAAAAGAAAGAACATTAGACATCCATTAAAGGTAATAGCCCCTGGTATCGCGGTAATCAGTCATGTGTTTTGTGCATGGAGCCAAACACCCCAGATCTTCTCGAAGCGGTCCGGAGTTCCTCTAGCAGCATATGTTAACTTATACAAGTTAAGGTCAGCATTTATCAGTTGTACCCACTGTTCAAAAGTAGGGACCTTTAGGTGGTTTCCAGTTTAGGATAATAGTCTTCCTCCCATAAAACATTAGCAGACGGAGCAGTCGTCTGTCATACCTAGTGGGGACTAAGTCCACCACGAGGCCCAGCAAGCATACCATAGGAGAGCAGATCCCTGGGAGCCCCAGCCTCGTTTTAATAAAAGGGCAGATCTGGCCCCAGTACCGCTGCACAGCTGAACAATCCCATATCATGTGGTACAACGATCCCCTCGACTCCCTGCATCTCAAACATGAAAGATCCGGTAGTCTACGCATGTGGAACAGCCGTACTGGGGTCAGATACACCCTGTGTACCCACTTAATCTGAATGAGCTGGTCTCGAGCACTGGTCACTATCAAGCCGTCCGATAAAGGGGGCAATGTGGTAGTGATGGACACCTCTGTATACCACTCTGTGTCTCACTAGTCTGAAAGATAGGAATAACTACGAATCCATCCCTATGGACCCCACTACACAATACAGAGCAGAACTTCGTGAGATCCTGTTGAAAGTGAAACTTAATCATCTTATCGGTCAGAACTAATTTGACTATCTGTATCCCCTACACCCAGTGATGGCAACATTTTACTGCCTACCCAAGATACACAAGGGGGTGTCACCCCTAAAGGGGCGCCCCATTGTGTCTGGGGTAGGCAGTCTCTCACAAAACTGGGATCTACATAGATCAACTGCTGAGACCATTTGTTGAAAGTCTCCCTTCATATATCAGAGACACTGGTGACCTTCTGACCAAACTTGAGGGCATCTCAATTGAGGATATCTGGTTCCTCGCATCAATTGATGTAGAGGCCCTTTACTCCTCAATACCCCATGAAGCAGGTATTTCGGCCATCAGTCACTTTTTGAGGGCAAGGGGTCAACAGGTCCTGAGCCACAATGATCTCATTATTGAACTCCTTCGGTTCGTATTAACACGTAACTGTTTCCTTTTCAATGGCACGTACTTCCACCAGCTCAGGGGCACCGCGATGGGCCGTTCTTGTGCGCCGTCGTACGCAAATCTGCTCCTGGGCTGGTGGGAAGAAACCATGGTATTTGGTGATCCCCCGATGATGGGTTTCACCAATGTAGTATTGTGGTCACGCTTCATTGATGACATTTTTGTCATCTGGAGCGGGCCAGAACGGTCATTCCAGGAGTTCGTGGCTGATCTTAACAAGAACTTGATAAACCTGAAATTTACATCAGTTATTGAGAAAGATCACCTGCCATTCTTAGACATCTTAATCCATAAGGGCTCATCAGGGCAAATTGAGACTTGTATCTATCGCAAACCAACATCTACCAATTCCCTGTTGAAATGGGAGAGTAACCACCCAGGTCCCCTGAAACGGGGCATCCCCACAGGGCAATATTTACGCCTTAGACGCAATTGCTCGAATGATGCAGAATTTATCAACCAGGCAGGTGACCTACGCATAAGGTTCCGTGAACGGGGCTACCCAGACAAGGTTCTGCGTATTGCCTTTCAGAAAGCGCTAGCTCAGGAACGTACAGACTTGCTCCATGCTACCAATCACCCAGAGAGGAAGACCACGAACACCATGAGTGATTGGCACATTTGACACGGCGGATGGTCAAGTCTGCAGTATTATCTCTAAGCATTGGGAGACTCTCCTAATGGACCCTGATTTGGGTGATGCCCTTAAGTCCTACTCCTCCATTACTTACAGGAGGGGCAGGAATTTGAGAGACCGTCTGGTGCATAGCCACTTCGCCGGAACATCCAGCCAAAAAACCTGGCTGTGTGGTCCTGTGAGGGGCTGCTTTAGATGTGGCAGTTGCAGTTTTTGCAACTATGTACAAACTGGCAAATCATTCGCTAATCGTGACAACGGGTACAATCATCACATAAACGGCTTTTACGCCAGGAGTGGTGTATCTGATCACCTGTGACTGCGGTGCCCAATACGTTGGCAAAACAAAAAGAGTTTTGCGCCGTATCGGGGAACACTTGAACGATGTCTGGAACAAAAGGGACACATCTGTGGCAAGACATGTGAACGAATGCCACCATGGTCTGACGACATTGAAGTAATCACCAGACCCCCTAGGGGAGGGGACTGGGACAAACGCATCCTCCAGAGGGAGACCTGGTGGATATATAAGTTTAATACCCCCTGCCCAAACTGACTTAATGAACAGTTGAGCTTTGGCTGTTTCATTTAATTGCCATACCTATGTATCAGTGTTATACATACAGCACAGTTTGGAATCATTATCTTTTTAGTCCTGCTATCTGGGTTCGCCGTCGCCTATGAAGTATAGCCGGCGACCCCAAGTTTTTTCTATGCTCTATGGAATGCGATGCGCTGACTGGCTGCCTCCAACTTAGCACCATCAGCGCATCGATAAATATATCGCACTTTGTCAATACCATCTCTCTGGTCTCTCTCTATCTGTAAGGTTTGTCGCCTCCTGTGAGTATAGCCGGCTATTCTAAGTCTCCTCCATGCCCCATGGGATGTGCACACTCCTGTTGGAGTAACCGCCCCTTCACCTAGTGACGCGCTGACTAGCTGCCTTCAACACGGCACTACTAGCGCGTCACTGGTAGCCGCGCCCCCACACACGCCCTCTCCGGCTGTCAGTGACGGGCTAATGACGTCACTATAACTCACGCCCCGGGGGGCGGGGCGCGCGTGTGCCAGTACGCACATTTAAAATGTGGACGGCGATACAAGCCGACTGCCGCCACACGTGCATAGGGAAGCGCCATACGTTGCCCCTTTTTGCAGTCACCAGGACCAACGGACCCCCATAACCAGGGATTAGGGTCTGTTCCTTAGTAGCCACACGCCATTTAACAGCCCTTACTAGGTCCCCTTTTGGTCCTTGGTTACTGCTTCAATATTTTGCTGATTATAATGGGGATTGTGTGTAGGTGACACCAATCAATGAGGACACACTCCCTCCCATCCATTTCTAGCCCTTGATCCCCTGATGAGTCCGGGGCTCTAATTTGGTGACGAAACGCATAGGAATCCATCGCACCGCAGGGATTCAATTCTTTGTGTACCCCCAGATAGGGTTGTCTAGGGCTTCTAATATTGTAGGGTTAGCTACTGGACGTGAGGCCCCTAGCCGGGCCATAGGGCTCTATAGGCCTGGTAGGGATTTCTAGGGACAGTGAGTCTCACCTGGACCCTGCCCCACAAGTAACACTGGCTTCTGGGACTGCGCTACTACACCGAGATGACCGTTAAGACTGTTCCCGTTTATTCTTCTCTGTGGAATTTATACCTGTAACGGACCATTTCAGCAGACAAGGGGTTAAAATCCGTTTAGGCGATATGCCCCTTTCTGAGACACAGGCACAGCTACTGCAGAACACCAAACCCCCGAACTGGATACAAAATAGCACTCCAAACTGGAACCTCACGAATAGCTGATAGCAGACGAACAGGAATCAGCTTACCCTCCTGGCAATCAGTCTCTAACAGCATACAGCGGATCCCCCCAATAACGAGACAAGGCTCCGTGTTGAGGGTCAAGCAGTGGTCTGACTGTACTTCAAGTACAACCACAAACATAGTACTGCCCACAGGCTTTTGAAATACAACCAATCAGTAATTTACAACACATACAATGTAAGTACAGCAACCAATCGTTCACGCCCCCAGAGGACCAGAAGGGAGACTGCGACCCAGGACAGATACAACATATCCCCACAATGCATCATGGTTTCCTCCTCTCTGTCCCGGAGACAACCGAGGAGCAATCCAATTATCTCTCAGGACAAAGGGAAATCGCCAATACACATGTGCAGACAACAGGACAGACATCACCATTTAAACACACAATGGGACAATGGCACAATAGAAACGCACCCAGCATATTCCTCCCAAGCTGACAAGTTACACTTATTATAAATTGTTACAACTTTGTGAGTTTACATTGTCCATACATATAACTTACATCAATTTAAACAGTATAACTTGGGGACAAACCTATCCAAAATTCACTTGAATAGGTTCAGGGGTTTAAAAGTTAGTATGGGCCATAATCCTGAGGCAAGAGGCTTTTAAACAGGCCTCTCCAAAACCCAGTGGCGAGGTTGGTTTCGCCACAATACCTGTGTTGGGTTATTGTGTTACATCATTCACATGGTTGTAACCATACTCCTGTGGTTTCCCATGGTGACTGTTTATGTTTGGTAATTGTGTTGTTTGTGACACGTCTGTGGTGTGCACACTTTTTGCCATTTTGTGTTCTGTCCGTACTTTTTATCCGAGTATTCATTAAACGTTAAGTCTTATAATACGCTACCTCTTCTTCCTGCACATATCCATTAATGTGGTAGCTGGCGAGTGGTATCCATTATCTCTCGCTGGTTGGGCAACTTTATTTACTAGTTACCGTAGATCTCCATACAGAGCTTAGCTCCCTCAGATGAGACTCTTCTAGGTCAGGAATATCCCCACACTAACGCTCAAATGATTGCCGGAGTGGTGAATCCTGCATGCCCAATATCTCCCTATAGAAAGAAGAAACTGGCTTACATGGCCGTGCCCGCCTAGCGATAGACTCAAGGGGGCCACATTTCAACTGTAGGGGTAGAGTGTTAAACTGCATCTCACAGGCGTGTCTCAACTGGGGGTCGCGATAGAAGCTCGTACGGAGTAGGTTGTAGTCTCGTTGGAGACTTTCAAAAGTACAAAAAAAATCTATCTTGATGAGGTTGGGTAAGGTATCTCACCCCTTTCTGGGGCCAGAACTCATAGTCGTGCAAATGGAGGAGTTCTTTAATCTGCTTGTTCCGCCACAGTGGGATATATGGGGACCAGGTTTCGCCACCCGCACCCACTACATGCACCTCTACAAATGTTGTCCACGCCGCCACAACAGTCGCAGGACTCGAAGTGAGTTTTGGGAATTTCCGTTAAAGTCGCTCTGTAGACATATAGCAGTTTAGGTAATAATACCATCTTTAACAATATTTATGCAGCCCACCAGTGATAGAGGCAGGTTTTCTCAGGCCACAATTGTACGCAGAATATATTTCATCGTAGGAACCACATTCAGTTGATAAAACTGACTGGAGTCTCTGTGTACCCGAATCCCCAAGTAGATAAGGCAATCAATCACCTCCAGTCGTGAAAGTAGACACACCTCCGCCCTGTCCACCTCATCAACAAGGCACAGGCTAGACTTCGCCCAATTAACTCAAAGCCCTGAGTAGGTTCCGAAACTGTCTACCGTGTCCAGCAGCGCCTCTATGGAGGGACCAGGATCTGCCAAATATACTAACATATCGTCTGCATACAACAATGGCTTCTCCTGTATCCCTGCTATTGTCCACCCCTCTATCAGCATACTGGTATTAATCAACTGGGTAAGAGGTTCCATGATGAGGGCAAACAGCATAGGTGACAACGGGCATCCCTGCCTGGTACCCCTATGCAACCTAAAGGGACGTGATAGATAGCCATTTACTCTTGCCTTTGGGGCCTTATACAACAACTGCACCCACCGTATGAAAGACAGGGGGAACTTTAAGCAACTCAGTGTCTCCCACATGAACTGCCACTCAACAGAGTCGAAGGCTTTCTCGTTATCAAGAGAGGCGATCGCCCGGGATCCTGCGTTCTCATATCTAACCTACAGATTTGTGAATAGCCTTCTGAGGTTTAGATCTGTAGTCTTACCCTTTAGCCAAAACCTTTGCTAAAATGTTAGCATCGATGTTCAGAAGGGAAATTGGTCTATATGAACTGCACTGGTCTGGGGGCTTCCAGGCTTATGGATTACCACAATAGTGGCCTCAATGAAGGATGGGGGCAGCCTATTTTGCTCAAAAGCATATTCAAACAGTTTGAGGAGTCGCGCATTTTGCGTATCCACCTCTAACTTATACCACTCCAGGGGGAAGCTGTCCAGACCAGGGGACTTCCTGACTGCCATGCTCAAAATTGCTCTTGATCTCCCCTGCGGTAATTGGGGAGGCCAAGTAACTCCTGTCTGACGGGGATAACAGTGTAAGTGGAAGTCACTGTTCGTACAGGATGTCTTGGATTCATATAGATCAGAGTAGTAACGGGCAATTAAGTGAATGAGCAGTGATGTCATCACACTGAGCGCAAGTTCTTTTCAATCCGGAGCGTGGCCTGACCGTTATGGCATGGGGAAGCTTGGCGCTTCAGCTGCTACGAAATCCTCCTGTTATCCTGGCCATCCGGCGTTTCCAGTCTGTCAGCGGCGCTGAGCCTGATCCCAAGTTGTGGCAGCCCCCGAACAGACCTGTCTAGGCTTCGCTCTCCCCCCGTCTTGGTCCCGCTGGGTCAGTGCAGCCTCCTGCCTACATCCTGCACTGTGAGTGCATGGCGCTCTGCCTGTGACCTGCCGCTTAACCCCGTGGATCCCCGAGCTGCAGCGATACAGAGGAGAGTTGTGAGGAGGCTCCCCAGTGTTTGCTGCCTCTCAGACTTTCAGTATTTGGAGCTGCGCTGGGCACGCAGCCCCGCCATCTTGAACCCCCTATTGAAGGAGAAGGGAGAGGAGAAAGGTGATGCTGCCTTGCTGAGCCCTGTGGATGCTTGGAGCTTTCATTGGAAGGGAGGTGAGAGATATCCCTGGGGAACCCCTGCAAATTAGTGTGAAGTAACCTGGGGTGCGAAGCCCTATTAATCACTATTCAAGACCTGATATTCATTGGCCACAAAAGTGGCACTTCCACTACTTCCCCTACCCCTAACGCACTTGTGGATGTCATGAGCCAAACGGAGGAAATGGGAAAGGTAGTTCTCCTGACCACGTGGACCTGAGTAAAATAATGTCTGCTATGCCAAGCTGCCAGTCCGCACTTAAAGCTAAAATAGATCACTTCAAACAGATCTAACCTGCCTCCACCACGATATTGATAAGATACGAGACAGAACCGCAGAGGTGGAGAGGCGTTTGGGAGAGGTGGAAGATGTGGTTAGTGCATCACAGCAGTGTGTGACCGACTATTGGGTTTCTAACGAGGGATCTTCAGACCCTGTTGTAGTGTGAGAGGCATTTAAGGCGGTACTGCGGGGCATGCTTATACACGCTATAGCGTCACATAGGAAAGGACTTGGGAGACTACCCACGCTATACTGGAGGCAGAACTAGCTGCTATGGAAGAGGTATACATTTCAAGACCCGAGTGATGATACAGTCCTGATCAAAAGTTTAAGACCACTTGAAAAATGGCAAAAAATCCTATTTTACATTGTTGGATCTTAACAAGGTTCCAAGTAGAGCTTCAACATGCAACAAGAAGAAATGAGAGTGAGACAAAACATTTTTTGAGCATTCACTTAATTGAAAATAACGATGAAACTGAAACAGGCTGTTTTTCAGCTGATCAAAATTTTAGGACCACATTGCCTATTAAAAGGCCAAATCTGTGCAAAGATGTGGATTCATTGTCATTTTCTGTCAGGTAGTCACACGTTGTAATGACAAAGGCAAAAACTCTCCCATTTTGAACGAGGTCGGGTTGTTGAGCTGCATAAGCAGGGTCTCTCACAGCGCGCCATCGCTGCTGAGGTGGGACACAGTAAGACAGTCATTTGAAATTTCTTAAATGATCCTGAGGGTATATATATATATATATATATATATATATATATATATATATATATATATATATATATATATATATATATATATATATATTATTTAATGACCACCAGAACTGCTTAAAGGGACACTGACAGGCCAAATCAGCATATATAGTTAGATATATCACATTACAGGTCTTATAGAGTCTTTTAAAAGCATATAACTATCCCCCCTGTCCACCTTATAAAGAGCGAAATATAAAGTTTTATAACCTGCTTCTCCGGTCAGCAATCTGCCCAAGGGGCGGCGTTTCATGTGATAATGCACCCAGCCAGCCTTCCCAACTGCCGTTCTTAAGCCCCGCCCAGCTCATCATTATTCACTTCGCTGGGCGGCGGCTAGAACTCTCCCCAGTCCCGATCCTGCGCAATTCAATCCTCCCGGCATCGTTCATGCCCAATCTTCTGCGCCCCGCCGTGCCGTTAGATCGCGCCTGCGTACACACACCAGCCTGCGTCTTCGAGGCAGCTGCAGCCTCAGCCATGTACTGTTCAGAGCAGCGCTTCAGAGAGCTGCTCACTCATATCATATAAGGGGTTAATTATAGTGCGTCCGGCGGGGCGCAGGCGCAGAAGATTGGGCATGAACGATGCCCGGGGGATTGAATTGCGCAGGCGCAGGATCGGGACTGGGGAGAGTTCTAGCCGCCGCCCAGCGAAGTGAATAATGATGAGCTGGGCGGGGCTTAAGAACGGCAGTTGGGAAGGCTGGCTGGGCGCATTTTCACATGAAACGCCGCCCCTTGGGCAGATTGCTGACCGGAGAAGCAGGTTATAAAACTTTATATTTCGCTCTTTATAAGGTGGACAGGGGGGATAGTTATATGCTTTTAAAAGACTCTATAAGACCTGTAATGTGATATATCTAACTATATATGCTGATTTGGCCTGTCAGTGTCCCTTTAAAGGGGTTGGCCTATCTCACTCAGTGAATAACCTCCAAAACAAAAATACCTCCACATAAATTAATCAAAACTCATCATTATTGAATACAAACAAATACATAGACATAAATATAGCATCAGTCGATATTCTCAAAGAGGACATAAAGGTCGCTGCAGAGTCAGTCTACACAAATCCATCTACCGTATTTTTTGCTTTGTAAGACGCACCTAGGTTTTTGAGGAGGAAAATAAGAAAAAAAATATTTTGAACCAAAAGGTGTGCTTTTGGTGGGTTTTGAACGAATGGTGGTCTGTGGATGACGCGCTGTAATGGGGGATCTGTGGATGACTCGCTGTTATGGGGGATCTGTGAATGACACACTGTTATGGGGGATCTGTGGATGACGCGCTGTTATGGGGGATCTATGGATGACGCGCTGTTATGGGGGATCTGTGGATGACGCGCTGTTATGGGGGATCTGTGGATGACGCGCTGTTATGGGGGATCTGTGGATGACTCGCTGTTATGGGGGATCTGTGGATGACGCGCTGTTATGGGGGATCTGTGGATGACGCGCTGTTATGGGGGATCTGTGGATGACGCGCTGTTATGGGGGATCTGTGGATGACGCGCTGTTATGGGGGATCTGTGGATGACGCGCTGTTATGGGGGATCTGTGGATGACGCGCTGTTATGGGGGATCTGTGGATGACGCGCTGTTATGGGGGATCTGTGGATGACGCGCTGTTATGGGGATCTGTGGATGACTCGCTGTTATAGGGGGATCTGTGGATGACGCGCTGTTATGGGGGGATCTGTGGATGACGCGCTGTTATGGGGGGATCTGTGGATGACGCGCTGTTATGGGGGGATCTGTGGATGACGCGCTGTTATGGGGGGATCTGTGGATGACGCGCTGTTATGGGGGGATCTGTGGATGACGCGCTGTTATGGGGGGATCTGTGGATGACGCGCTGTTATGGGGGGATCTGTGGATGACGCGCTGTTATGGGGGGATCTGTGGATGGCGCTGTTATGGGGGGGATGTGTGGATGGCGCTGTTATGGGGGGGATCTGTGGAGGATGCACTGTTATGGGGGGGGGGGGGAAATCTGTGGAGGACGCACTGTTATGGGGGATCTATGGATGACACACACATAGCATCTTTTGCCGGTCCCCCTCATGGCCCTATGTGTCACAGTAATTATCAATGTGTCCCCTCATGTCCCTGTGTATAGTGACCCCATTACACCAGCCCAGTAGTCTTTATGTGTAAAGTTTATTTTAATGCTCAAGCAGTGGCTCCCTCTTTGTTAAACTATCCTAATCGTCTGTAGTAGTACTCACTAGCTTACTCAAAGCAGTGGTCAGGCCGGCAGTGCAACGTCACTCACTCGGTCATGCTCCTTGGAGGCGAGCCAAAATGCTCTATAAATTCTCTGATATGGCTGATATGCCCCACTGGTTAAATCCTCTTTTCTCTGAACTGAGAAATCATGCGTGTCCAGAAAAAAAAAAACTGATGTGGCACCATTAACTTACATGGTTTTGGTGCTGGATCCGGCATGGGAACGCAACAAACCGGAACGGAATGTATTCTGGTGCACTCCATTCTGGTTTGTCCCAATTGACCGTGAATGGGGACAAAACTGAAGCACATCAATGGAACCAATATGGCATCTCTGTTAGGAGACTTATTTGCTGATTGTCCTTTTGAACAGGTTCAAGTAATTATAATACACTGCCCCATGGATGAATATCAGCCCTATATTCCCATATTTTGGGAAAGCTTACACATTCCCCTACTCCAATTTTGTATAGAGGGAAAACTCTCATCCCAAGTTTAACAAATGAACATTCAACAGAGTTTTAGAATCCTCCCTATTTCACTGTGCTGTGATAGTACACAGTCTGGGAATACAGGGTTTTTGGAAGGAGGTCATCGATTGTCTTTTTGAGGTTATTCGGACTCCCAATAGTGTTTCTCCCAATAGTGTGTCTTTTTGGGATACTTGGAGAAGTGCATTGGTAACACAGAGCTGTGTATGGATTTGGATTGTATATGCTGATGTTCATTTTGTATTCTCCACAGCACAAGACATAATACTGAATTAGCCGCTCAATACATTATTTTATTTTTATTTTTTTCTCAGGAAATATTTATCTGGACTCCAGGCAAAATATTCCTACTTCAATGATGGGACCCCCAGGTTATACTCATTTGCCCCCTATGAGCACTACAGCATCCGGCTTGTCAGGTATGTTATGGATCTACTGAAAGTTTACCTTTTAGAAGGTAGGTAGGCCAGGTGAACTCCAGCACTCTGACGCACTCACTGTATCTGGCATATGTTCTGGCTTTTGGCCCGCACAAAAATCGGTTAGTCGGCCACATTTTCTGTCTGGCCTAAAGCCGGCATATATGCCAGGAAGTGGCCGGATCACATTATTGTGAATGGGTATCTGGCAGTGCACAGTGGTATTAAAAGGGTTGTACAAATAGTATTTAAAAAAAATTGAATATTTACCTTTCTCCAGCGCCTTTCTGTGCACTGCCGTCTATTTATTCTGTTTAAAACTGTAGCTGTGACCTGTACATCATCGTGCGTGTTACTGAGGCAGTTTGCAAACTTTCAGCTGCAGTATGACCGACCGGCAGTGCAGAGAATGACTTGGAGAAATAGCTAAGATAAGTGTCTGATCCGACCTCTGCCCCCCCCCCCCCCCCCTTCTCCTCTCTGCTGATCAGCAGAACGGGGGTCTGTGCTCCCCAATTTGAATGGAGCAGCAGTCATGTATGTGTCTGCTGCTCCATTTAGCTCAGTGGAGCTGCTGAAATATCTGAGCTTTATAGTTTTAATGCTCTTTTAATAGAATTTACTCATTCTTCTATTTCACTTGTACTATCAGGTAAGATGTGATAATAAATTACACTCATTTTGTATTTTCTGCCTTTGCAGCAAATGCCCTCTCTAAGACCCTTGTAGTGCTGGGAATGCAGTTAGAGATCTGAGCACTAGTCCCTCTAAGGGCCCACCCATGCAGAGTATTTTGTTCACTGAATTTGGCACAGATGCCGCAGCAAAATTACAAGATGGCTATGCAGAATCCATCCATGTCCCATTGTTTTTAGTGGGAAAGCACACTTCTGTTCAAGTGGCTACATTTTATGATCATGCTCGGTCATGACCATAAACCGCAGCCTCTAATTTAAAACAATGGAAGTCAGTTTCAGCTCAGCTGCTCAGCGTTTTTGGCACAGAATTCACCTGTCAAAAAAAAACCTAACCTGTCCAAACTGGAACAGAATGAACAGATATATTTTGCCATTAAGTGCCCAAAAAAGTTACTTAGTGCACAGATAGATGTGTGCAGCGTCTGGATAAGTAGATGTATTCAGTGTCTTACTTAATGGATGTATGCAGTGTGCGTATAAATAGATGCAGGCAGTGTCCAGATAGATGGATAGAGGGACGCGGGCTGCCTCCGGATAGAGGGATTGGATAAGATTAGAATAGATCAGATCCCATCCCACTTAGCTAGCCAGCCATTAAAAAGCAGTGACTATGCAAATTCACCTTGAAGAGATACAGAATGATGAATGTTTGTCTGGTGTTTGCTACAACTGTATACAGTGTTCAGGATAAAAAACTACTTTAGGACATAAAGCTGTCAGTATGCTTCTGTATCTGTAAGGTCCAGCAGAGGCACACAGCATTATAAGGCCTCATGCACACAACCCTTGTTTTGGTCCGCATCCGAGCCACAGTTTTTGCGGCTTGGATGCGGACCCATTCACTTCAATGGGGCCGCAAAAGATGCGGACAGCACTCCGTGTGCTGTCTGCATCCGTTGCTCCGTTCCGTGGCCCCGCAAAAAAATCATAACCTGTCCTATTCTTGTCCACGCTTTGCGGACAAGAATAGGCAGTAATATCAATGGCTGTCCGTGCCGTTCCGCAAATTGCGGAATGCATGCGGACGCCATCTGTGTTTTGTAGATCAGCGATTTGCGGACCACAAAACACACAACGGTCGTGTGCATGTAGCCTAAATCTGTATAATGCAGTGCACTCCTGCAAGACTAGCAGTGTCCAGAACGGAGGATCTCGCTCACACACGGAGCATGATTTCCAGACTGCACACACTTGTGTGAATGAGCCCTTATACAGTGTCCAGATAAATTAAGGTGCAGTTTAGACAGTGGTCTGCAGTGGTGAAGAGGTTAGTACCAACATCCATAGTGGTATGGGTTAGGTAAGGGTTCTGATACCACAAGGAATATCCTGCTGACAATATCCACCAACCAAATTTCTAACGGTGCCTTTAGATTTTTGTAAATATAGGGGATCCTCTCCAGTAGCTATACGCACACACAATCATTTCGAAGCAGTAATGCCATTGACTATAAAAGCATAATTATATCTATGTATATTTTTTATTAACAGGGCACCACGGAGTAATGAACCAGCCTCACATGATGCCGTCCTCAAATTTTCACATACGTCGCCCCCTTCCTGCAGATGACATCCAAGATGATTTTGACTGGGACTCTATTGTATAGCGCCATTACAGACACATAGCTCTACTGTCTTGTTACCCCACGTGTTGTTGGTATAAGTGACCATGAATGTGATGTGAAAGAAAAGAGGAAGGTAAAGATATCCAAGTGCGGAGCAAAGCACAAAGAACGGCTGCCACTGATGACAATCAACCCTCTGCGTAGCAGGAGAAATGATATTGATGCTTATGAGTTGACCTGTAATTCAGTGCTCTGCTGCCTGCCGCTCACGGGCTGTTCTCAGAATACAACCTCCAGTATCTCCTGCTGGGGCATGCTTGCAGTTGTAGTTTTCCGGCAGGTCGCAGAGCACCCCTGTGGATCATGTTGGTCTCCCTGACAAGCTGGAGCCGCTCCGATTTTTCCGTGATTCTCGACAGCTTATTCTGCTTTCTGAAATCTGGCCGAATCTCCCTGAGCACTGTCACTTATCTACGTGCATTTCATTATCCCTACCCGGACAGGTGGCATTTTTTTGGGACGCTCTCAGTCCATTTTGTGTCTATTTATATGAGCTAGGTGTAGCGCCATTGTGTTGCTCTTCTGTTTAGTTATGTGATTCTCGAAGGAATTTTTATTGTTACACTGCCATATAACAAAGCAACCGCCATCCGATGACACTGTGACAGTGATTGGCAGAATGTCATTATTGAGATGTCTTATATGTGAGGGGACGTTAAATACATCTGTATGTGACACACTGCATAGGGGCTCTCCATTCCTTTTGTTACAATACAAGTTTTCAAAGAAGATTGCCCCTCACTCGCCAAGCGCTGTGTCCTCTTCGTACAGCTGATCGGTGGGGGTGCCAGGAGTCGCACCCCCACTGATCAGATATTGATGACCTATCCTGAGGACGGGCCATCAATATCAAAATCCCAGAGAACCCCTTTAAGGAGCAGCTGACAGAATATCTCCTTGCAGTGGGATGAACCCCTGCTAGACTGTTCTTTTGTGGTTCCATTCAAAGCTTCATAGATTTCTGTTGCGTTCTGTCCATTATCATCGGTTTGGTTTCTCCTTCTCCTCTTAACCCCAGACTGGACCGTTACCATCCACTTTTAGTCCTCTTTCACACAAACTAGTTTTCCATCCGGGGGCGATCCGTGAAGTAAACGCATAGCATCCGGACCCATTCATTTCAATGGGTCTGTGCACATGATCAGTTTTTTGGCGTTCAGTAAAAATTGCAGCATGTTCTATATTCAGCGTTTTTTATGCAGCCCTGGCTCCATAGAAGTGAATGGGGCTTCAGTGAAAAACTATAGGCATCCGGATGCAATGTATTTTCACTGATGTTTGCTAGAAGATGTAGTTTGTAATTCTTCATATTTTTTTATTTTTTTTTTCACTCGTGCAAAAAAACGCATGAAGAACTGAACTGAATGCAATTGCAGACATAAAGTAAACTTGTTTGCGAAACAATCCGTTTTTTCCTGAATAGATCCTGACAATCCGTATCGCTTGTGTGAAAGAGGCCTAAATTAGATTACCGAATCAATGACTTGGAGTGGATTGGGGGACTTGTTTTCACATTTGTATGTCCACGTGGTGTGAAAATCGCTGCACTGTGTCACTTACTGAAGTGTTCTCACCTTTTACTGCTTACGGTCAGGGGTAGTTGCTGTAGAACTACATGTCCCAGCATGTGTGCCGTCTTCTTCTAAGAACACAATCTTTGCTCCTGTCTTCATGGTAAATGGGATTTTGTGCAAAGGAACCTTGGATTTTAGTGCCTACTAGTGGTTCCAAACTGTGGCTGTCAGGACATGCTGGAAGTTGTAGTACTTCAGCAGCTGGCAACCACTTCTGATTATCTGCCATTCAGTACATTTATTAGTGCGTTGGAGTGAAATTCGACATCTGTGGCCACCTTCACCTTGATGGGTAGCTGTCACCAAGAAATTAACGTGCATAAAATGTAAGTACGCTGGGACGTATTCATAAAAAGCGGTTCAAAGTCGTGGCAGAGACTGTAGCAACCAATGAGATTCCAGCTGTCCGATAAAAATGTGGTGATCTGATTGATTGCCATGGGGAAAATACTCTCTTTTAAAGGCACGGTCCAGGATTCCAAATATAGCGCCACGCCTGTCCGTGTTCATTTACATCAATGACGCTGAGCTGCAATACCAGGCACTACCCATGTACAGGGGTGACGCTGCTCTGGGACAAGATGCAGTAGTACTACAAATCCCAGCATCCACTGTTAGTAAAGAAAGCTGCTACCATTTCTTGTAGGGTATGCTGGATGAGTGACACGTAGTCACGGCTCCATACTGCCTGTACTATAGGCTCCTCCGTCTCCGATCACTCAGTGCTTCTGTGTTGTCGTTTCTTTGTTCATACGTGTGCAATATCGCCATTGCAATATCATTATGTTTACATTTTTAGAGCATATTCCCTAGTCGTCGAATCAAGACTTTTAGACCATCGTATAAATTATTCTCTTATAAATATAGGACAGCCGGGGCACGGGACAATTTATCCATATGCCGGCCTTGTAAACCCCCAGCAACCAATCACAGCACAGAGCAGTGTACGAAATGAAAGCCGAGCTCTGATTGGTTGCAAAGGGCACCGATGCCAGGCAGTCTGGATCAGCAGATGCGTGCCTATGGCGCTATAGGTGCCATCACCTGCCCATGTTATTTTAGGACAGAGATATATGTGTAAATACGTAATTTTATGTAACAGTAGGAAATAATGATGATATCATGCAGTTTGCACAGCAGGATTAAAAAATAAAAACTGTTCAAGGTATGCAGCCCCAGACCATGGACTGAAAACTTGTAGTTTGCAAGAGCCTTAAAGGGGTTCTCCAGAATTAGAAAAGCATGGCTGCTTTCTTCCAGAAACAGCACCACACCTGTCCACTGGTTTTGCATGGTATTGCATATCAGCCCCAATCACTTAAAGTGGAACTTTACTACCAGCCACAACCCATGGACAGGTGTGGCGCTGTTTCCGGAAGAAAGCGGTTATGTTTTTCTAGATTAGTGTGATTTATTGCTTTATGTAAATCATTTTATTTTAAAGGGAGCTCGTTACCTCCATTAGACTAGAGCTGGCATGCTCAACTTGTGGCCCTCCAGCTGTTGTAAAATTACAACTCCCACAATGCCCTGCTGTAGGCGGTTCGGGCATGCTGGGAGTTGTAGTTTTGCAACAGCTGGAGGGCCACAGGTTGAGCATGCCTGGACTAGGGCATCTGCACAATAAACAACCATAGCTGAGGTAGTCGGTGCCAGGGTAATCACTAAATGACCCTAAAGTGTCAATTAAATGGGTTTTCCCCTCTATTAAAGGGGATGGCCTAGCGCCAACACTGCCTGATCGGTGGACGTTTGACTGCCATGATCTCCATCTATTACCTGTAATGCCACCCAAGGGGACCATGCTCAGACCCCCACCAATCTAGTGATATCACATACCCAAAAGATGGGTACGCTTCCTTGATGGGCCAGCACCACTCTCTTTCCAGGAATATTTTTATATATGGTTTTTAGGATTCATGGTTGTAGATGTCCTTGTACCTCTCTGCTCTGTTCGCCAGATGAGAGGACTCCTAGAAGGTGATTTTCCACCTTAGCAGGGCCGTCTGATGGGCACTTCTGTCTACTGCAGGCATCAGATTAAGGATGCCTTAAAGGGAAGGTGGCATTTCTTAAACACTGGCTACCTTTAAAAGGCTTTACAGGGTTAGCAAAACAAGAAATGTAAACTAGATACCCACGCCATATACTCTTGTAGGGTAAGATTGGGTACAGTATACAGTAAATCTACTGTAGGGGGAGGCATTATATAATCCTGGATCAGTCCGGGGGGTTCTTCCGTCAGTGAGTGGGCTTTGTGATTTGTGGCCATTGATCGGTGTTGTGATTCCCACCTCCCCAATACCACACCGAGAGGTTTATGCATTTGTGTGGTTTTATGCATTTTAGATAAGCCTCGAGACATCCCCCAACAGAACAGTCCTAGAGAGGCAAGACTAGTACTCCACCATAGTATTTAGTTTTCCAGGTATGTATAATATCAAAATGATTACATCCAGTAACAGTTCCACTCTAGTCCTTAGGCTGTGTCTGGTACTGCACCTCCCTCGCTTGAATAGGGCTGACCTGCAATACCAAAGAGAACCTGTGGACTGGTGTGGCGTCTGTTCTGCAAAAAAAAGTGACACTTTATTTTTTCTAATCCTGGACAGGCCCTTTCAGTTTCTTTATTTCTATTAATAAATTTTATTTTACAGGAGCGCAAATGTTAAATAAAAAATACATATACGTGAGAGTGTGCTGTGCGGGTGGCGTATCACGTGACCCCTCCTCATCCACTCTGAAAACAATCATGTGACAGCCTGCAGACCCAGGAGGAATGGAGCGTGTCACATGATCATTTTTTTGGAGCTGCTGAGTGACATCAAGTGATACACCATGTGACTCCTCGGAACCAATACTGATATTTCAGCCCCTGTTTAGTGTATGTGATTACACTAGTGTAACTCTAGAAAGACATCACACTGATGTCATAGTGACAAGTTAGGCTTAATAGCGGGTTATATCACATAAGACAATATTTCTCAATTGGCTTTTTTTTTTTTTTTTTTTAATTAATTCTCCTATGTCTAGACATTGCTGTTACATAGTAGTCATGGCGCTTCCTGGTGTTCATCTGATTCTCTTGCCCAACGTTCACCTAATATGTCCAGTGTCAGTGGTCACACATGCTCAGTCCCTCTGCTCAGATCCTCCTGTACCCAAGCAGAGGAGTGATCCTTTCTTTTGTGTAGAAGTGCCTTCATCTCACCAGCACAGGATGCATTGGGCACAGGTTTTGAAAAGGGAATCAAAGCAACACAAGGGGGCACCATAATAAATATGCAATGGCAATATCTATACACAGGAGCATTTAATAAAAATTATTCCCATTGAAAAATGTTTGAGTGCTCTAACCTAGAAATGGAAATGATGGGACTAATGCTACATCTCTTAAAGCTGAGCTTCCACTGTGGTTGCTTTTTGTCATATGAACAGCACGTCACTACTACCAGGGCTACACTCCTCTCTAGCTGCTTTACTGCAGTGTAGGAAAGTAAGGTTTATCCCCCACCCCCTCACACTATATATACCTGTAGACAGTATATACCCCGTTAAAGGTGTTGTCCAGGATCGGAGAAATATGGCTGCTTTTTTTTTTTTTTTTTAAAACAGCACCACACCTGTCCACAGGTTGTGTGTGATATTGCTGAGCGGTAATATCCATGGACAGGTGTGGTGCTGTTTTTGAAAGAATGCTGCCATTTTGTAAACCTGGACCACCCCTTTAAGTCCCTGTTATGCTCCAACAGCAAATGAGGCCTTTTAGTTTTTCCACGTTCTAAGGCGCCATCTCTGTCTCTGCTACACCTGTCACCCCCTTCCTCTGTCATTGTATAAGAAGTGAGAGCTGTTCCAGCCAAACCGTACGATCCCAGCATTTGTGGCCCTAGTGAGTCTGTGTCATTGTACGTTTTGTTCATGTAAATAATTCTCTTCTGATTGTCCTGTCCAAGGAGCGCAACTCAGTTCTAGGAAGGGGATTCAATAGGAATAGACTATTTTGATATTGTTCATTTAAGAGGATGATCTATGTGTACATATCTATATTGTATATATGTGATGACAATGGATTTGGCTTTTTTTTTTTTTTGTTTATTTTGTTTTTGTTTTTTGTTTTTGTGCAACACTACCTTCCCCCCCGTACTGCTGTTCTACAGTCAGTGTTTTAATGTTTATACCTTTTTTGTTATTGCACGGTTTAATACATTTGCTGAAAAAGATGCAGCGCAAACTCTTGTAAAACTGCGGTGCTGTATCATTATGAAAAGTGTCATGGGATTGTTGCTGACGGATGTGATATGCATGGAAGGCACTTAAAAAAAAAAAACTAATAAAAAAAAAACATGCTAACAAATTTCTTTATACCCTGTGATATGGTGGTTGTATTATATTGTATGAATTTATTCCATGTATTACATGGCACCAGTATGTTCTGCACGCTGTATGGAAAACATTCTAATTCTTAAAGGGGTTTTCTGAGACATTTCTACTGATGACCTATACTCAGGATAGGTCATCAGTATCTGATCGGTGGGGGTCAGACATCCAGGACACCCGCCGATCTGATGTTTGAGAAGGCAGCGGGGCTTGGAGTAGCGCTGCGGCTTTCCCACAGCTTAGCCTAGGCCATGTGATTTCATGTACACCAGTCACATGGCGTAGGCGTAGCTCAGAACCCCATAGAAGTGAATGTGGCTGAGCTGCAATACCAAGCACAACCACTATACAATGTACGGCGCTGTGCTTGGTGAGCTGAGAGAAGGCTGCGGCGCTACTGCAAGCTCCCGTGCCTTCTCAAACAGCTGATCGATGGGGGTCCCCATTGTCAGCCCCCCCACCGATCAGATTCTGATCCACATTTTAGATATTGATTCTTGATGACCTATACTCCCATTCGCTTGTATGGGAGATGAGCTGCAGTACTCCGACTTTGCCATTACACAGTAGATGACGTCTTCTGCTTCCTGCTCCATTCACGGTTACATGTTCGGCGATTTGCGGCAAACAGCTGTTCACTGGGGGGCGCTGGTGAGGATAGATCATCAGTATCTAAAAGGTGGCCATCTCTCTAAAGGGCTGGTACAGGTTCAGTAAAACATAGGACCTTTCTGTAAAACTGCTTCACACCTGGCCATGTTTGATGTTAAAGATCAGCTCTATTGAAGTGAATGGGATGAGTTGCAATTAAAGATGAGCGAATTGAAGTCGATTCGCATAAAGCTTCGTTGTAATACTGTTCGGAGTGGGAGCTCTGTACAGTATTACAATGTATTTGCTCCGATGAGCCGAAGTTATTACTTCGGGAGACTTTGTGTAATAACTTTGTGAATTCATTATTACTGTAAAAAACCTTGATTTTAGTTCCAAGTGGTACCTTGGAACTGAACCAGAGTTCGGTATCAAGGTTTTTACAGTAATAATGAATTCACAAAGTTATTACACAAAGTCTCCCGAAGTAATAACTTCAGCTCATCAGAGCAAATACATTCTAATACTGTACGGAGCTCCTGCTCCATACAGTATTACAACGAAGTTTTACGCGAATCGACTTTGTATGACGCATCCAAAATCCATTTACTCATCACTAGTTGCAATATCACACCCAATAATGGCCAAAAGGTATGGAGAACACAAAAATAAGGCCAATTTCCCACAGCAATATTATTGGCGCCATACACTAATTCTCTGATTCTTGAGAACCGAACCTAGATCACTAAAAGGTTGGCTATTGGAAGCGGCTGCTGTGCTCAGGTAAGCACCGCAGCCTCTTCCTCGGCCAGTGAGGTCACGTTCATCTGTCACGTGGCCTTTGTTCAGCTCAGTCCCATTCAAGTGAGTGGCACTGAGCTGCAGTACAAATGTTATTGAGGCTAGGCCGTCAGTATCAAATTCCTGGATAACCCCTTTCATCTCATAAGACTTGAGCACTGTCAGTTCTTTGTTCTACAATATTTATATAAAGTTAGATCTTGCTCGACAGTGCTCTTAAAGGGCTATTCCAGTTCTAGCAAATATATTCTTTGCATAAATAAAAAAAAAAGTCTAGTTAGAGACTAAGGCCAATAGGCATGATATAGGATGGAAAATGTGTCCTACAAAATTTGGTCCGTATACTTTCTGCATCATGCATTTTTAAGATCACTGATTGCAGTCCATCAACCGGCACAGTCATGGTTTACTTTCTATCCAGGTAATGTGACGGATAGATGCATGGCTCACAGTATACTGTAGTTGTCAGATGTCTCTACAAGCCGTGTGTGTCCATCAGGTTTGTGTCTACGGGGAGATCTTTTTCCAAACCTCGTTTGATTACTCTAAATCTCTGACGCCCTACTACTCCTGTGTGTCGGGTTTCCTCTACAAAAACTTTCAATTGGTTTGAATGCATTAAGATCACAAACGGAGAACAGAAGATGATTGTACGAGTAGAGGACGTCAGGAGGAGAAAAAAAAAAGCATTAGGTAAGTGGTTTTGCTGTACGGTAAAAGTATTGATTGGCTGTGTGGATTGTTTCAGAGTCTGGTCGTCCTAAACCTTTTAGCTAGTCGTTGTATTCGGTTACATTCACACAAATGGCCACTATAAAACAAACACTGTGCATCCGTTTTCCTGCCATCTATTTTTAATATCCGTTTTTAAGCACCAGCCAGTGTTGGCCATGTTATGGATACTGCTGAACGCGCTGCGCTCCCCTGTTCCCGTAACTCCCATGGCAGTGGATTGGAAGTACGCAAACAGTGTCGCCCCCGAGTCACCGGAAAATTGGCTATGAGAGTTAGGGCTCATGTACACGAATGTGTGCCGGCAAGGCCCGTATTGCGGCCCGCAAATAGCGGGTACGCAATATACAGGCACCGGCCATTTGTGCACCGCATCTTGGATGCGGACCCATTCACTTGAATGGGTCTGCAGTCCGGATGATACGGTGTGGAACGGAGGCACGGAAGCTCTATGGAGTGCTTTGGTGGTTTTATATCTCCGCACCCCAAAAAAAAAAAACATGTTCTACTTTTTTGCGGTGCGGACAGATCACGGACTCATTCAAGTTGAATGGGCCTGTATCCGTCTGCGGCAGCCACACAGATGGTGCCCATGCATTGGGGACCGCAATTTGCATGAGCTCTTAAAGAAACAGCGGAGCGCAGCCAGATGTTTGTGTAACTCCAGTCACCCCTCCCTCTCATATCACCTCCTGCGGTTTTTTTCTTATTTCTTTGTCCTGCCCACTTTCATCCTTCAACTGCCTCCTGAGTTGTGATGGTGAGAAAGCTGCAGCAGAAAGGACACTCTCCTTGAACTATTAGCTTGATATGAATCTAGCAGAGCAATAAATGAGGAGATCTCTGGATCCATGTGAGGGACAGGGCTGGTTCTAGGTTTGTTAGAAAGAGACTGTCATGTCCTATATGATGTCTAACGTTCATTTTTTTACATTAGTCATGGGATAACCCCTTTAATACAAGGCACTTACTAATGTATTGTTATTATCCATATTGCCTCCTTTGCTGGCTGGATTAATTTTCCATCACATTATACCCTGCTCGTTTCAATGGCTATGTCCACCCTGCAATCCAATAGTGGTGGCCGTGCTTGCACACTATAGGAAAAAGCTCTGGCCTCTCTGGTGGCTGGGAGCGCGCATAGGCTGGAGTTTGTCCTATGGTGTGAAAGCATGGCTGCTACTGCAGGATCGCAGGGTGGTCGTAACCATGGAAACTAGAAGTGTATAATGAGATGAAAAAATGATTCAGGGCCAGCAAAATGGACAATAACAATACATTAGTAAGTGCCTTGTATTCATTTTTCCCTTCACCCATGACTGCACCACAAGAGAGGATCCGCCCCCCACAGACAGGAAACCTACAGAATAAAAGGGCGGACACTCTCCTCCCAATTCAGTGTGGTTTCCGGTCTCCGGGGAAGCCTGCCGTTTTTCTTTCCTTACAGGTCCTTCCCTCTGGCGGTGCTCCCATGGATGCTATCCTCTTAATACCTGCAGTCCTGAAGCTAGGAGAGGCATCTGCAGGATGCTACGGGGATGGGCAGAGGCACCGCGAATCCCCGGAGGGGGTGATGTGTGCTGGGGCTTGCGGTGCCTGAGGATCGTTGAGGCACAAACGCCGATGCCAGGAGGAGGAGCTTCCGGCAAAGTGCCAAGGAAGTCCTTTCCGGTCACGTGATCGGCGCGTTGCGTCGGCCGTGACGTCATCAGGATGCGCCTATTAAGAGGTGCGCTGTGAGTTTTTTTTTTTTTTTTTTTTTTACTGGCGTCCGGCACAGGCTATTGCAGGAGAGTGTTCGGGGGCTGCCAGCTGCTACACCATAGAGGAGGACAAACTCACGGAGGAGTCTGCGGCCCCTCCTGCATCGGTACCTCTAAAGGGGTGAGTGTTCTGGGCTTTTAGCTTAGATTTTGTGTGCTGATACACTTGTACTGATGTTTTGCAGACAACCTAGGAAGGTGGTGTCTAAAAAGAGGCATAAAGAGTGTGCACTATGTAAAGCGGGTCTGTCTTCTGACTGGGAGAAGAAAATGTGTCAGCCGTGCATTGATAAAAGTGGCAGAAGAGTCACCATCTTTTTATAAATGTCTGCAGCAATTGGTTAGATCTGAGGTCAATTCTACCCTATCGTCCAAGAAGGTGGAGGAGAAAGACCCTAGAATGAAACGCAGAGAGTCGACACAGGAGCAATTATCATCTGATTCAGATGGAGAGATTAATTCTTCCTTATTTGGCCATTCTAGCGACTCTTCCCTGTCGTCCGCTGAAGAAGGGGAAATTAGCGGCAGGCCCTGCTTTCCCATGGAGGATACAGAGAAACTCCTGAAAGCTGTGCGTTCTACTATGGGCATGGAGGAGATAAAAGAGCCCAGGTCTATACAGGACATTATGTTTGGGGGACTGGAATCTCGACACCACAGTACTTTCCCAGTTCATAAAAATGGTACTGCCTTAATTAAGGCAGAGTGGAGAAAGCCTAATAAAGGGGTTTTTATCTCAAAGAATCTCAAACGAAAATATCCATTTAAGGAGGAGGACTGTGCGGTCTGGGATAAAGCTCCTAAGATAGACGTAGCAATCTCCAAAGTCTCCAGGAAAACAGCGTTGCTCTTTTCATGATATGGGAATGTTAAAGGATCCATTAGATAAGAAAGTCGACACTTTTCTTAAAGGAGCTTGGGAGGCCTCAACTTCCTCCTTTAGACCAAGCATAGCTTCTACTTGTACGGCCTGGTCTCTTATAGTATGGTTATCAGAGTTGGAGGACCAACTAAAGAATAGATGCCCTAGAGAGGAGATTCTAGCATCCTTGCCAACAATAAAGGCGGCTGCCGACTTCCTGGCAGACGCCTCTGCCGATTCTGGCAGCAAAGTCGGACGCTTTGTCTAATTCAGCACGCAGGGCTCTTTGGATGAAGAATTGGGTTGGTGACCTTCCATTAAAGAACAAGCTATGCGGTGTCCCTTGTTAAGGGGAATACCTTTTTTGGGCCTGCCCTGGATGATTTATTAGACAAAGAGGACGATAAAAAGAGGAGATTTCCAGGATTTCAGAGTTCCTTCCCTTCTTGTTCCTTTCGTCCCTTCAAAGGTGGTCAGGGGTCAGATAAAAAGATAGATTTCGTAACCAAAGGAAGGGTAGAAGTTTTTTCTTCAATCAGTCCTTTAGGGACAAAAAGAAACCAGATCAACAATGACGCCAGATGACAGGTGGGGGGCAGATTAAGAAATTTCTTTCATGCCTGGTCCCAAATTTCCTCAAGTCCGTGGATTCTGGACACCATTCTCAACGGATTAAAGTTAGAATTCCGTCATACCCCTCTAGTAAGATTCTTGCCTACAAAAGATCAGCCCTCAACATTAGGTGTTTCTGCTATGGAAAACGAAGTTCAAAAATTAATAGAAAAATCTGTTTTAATCCCGGTGGCAGAAAAAGATAGGCGAAGGATATTACTCCCCCCTGTTCCTGGTAAAGAAACAAGATGGCTCATTCAGGACAATAATAAACTTAAAGGGAACCTGTCACCTCTACTATGCTACCCTCACTGAGCGTTTCTAAATGTTCATTGTGTTACCCTAAACATATAAATTACACTTTTAATTTCATTTGCAGACTAATTCAATAAGTATTATACATTTTTGTACTTCCTGCCTTTTATGCAAATTAACATGAGTCATATCTTACTTGTGTGACCAGAGAAGAGTCATATTTTCAATCTCTGACTCCTCTCAGGTTAATTTTACATATGTATCAAATCGTTTTTTTTACACAATAAAAGCACACAGAGCTATGGGGACTGGGTATTACGGATGTGCTAGCGGCCATCTAGCAGCCCATGTCCTCGGCTCTATACCCAAAATCCAGGTGACAGGTTCCCTTTAAAAAAATTAAACCTTTTTCTTCAGATAAAGAAATTCAAGATGGAGACTATAAAATCTGTCATAAACCTACTCTTCCCTCACTGCTTCATGGCAGTGCTAGATGCATATTTTCACATCCCGATTTTTCCAGAACATCAAAGGTTCCTAAGAGTCGCTGTCAAAGTAGGAGGTTGGTTGAGGCATTTTTAGTTCCAAGCTCTACTGTTTGGCCTTTCTATGGCCCCAAGGGTTTTTACAAAAATCATCGCAGAAATGTCAGCTCACATAAGGGAGAAAAATGTCCTTTTCATATGGGGGGCTTTCTTAATTGTAGGAGAAACAGAATATGATTGCAAGATGGCAGTACAGATAGTGTTAGAGATCCTAGATAAGCTAGGTTGGATTGTAAACCAAGAAAAGTCAAGGCCATGTCCCACCAGTCCTTTCTGGGGTTGATTTTACCAGAAGAGATGGTAACTCTCATCCAGAAAAAAAAAATCCGCCATCTGATCAGGAATCCAGTGGTCACATTAAGGAAAGGAATGTCTATCCTGGGATCACTCACATCGTGGCTTCCACCTGGGCGCAGCTCCACTCAAGGGCCCTGCAGTGGGAGATTTTGTCTTGCTGGGAGAAGAACGATTCTCTAGAGAAAAAAAAATGAAAATCTCAGATGGTACTCTCCAGAACTTGGCTTGGTGGCTGGAGAGGGAGAATCTAGTTCAAGAAGTACCATGGAAGCTAGAAGACCTAGTATGCCTAACTACAGATGCGAGTGCCTGGGGGTGGGGTGCGCACATTCAGGAAATTTCACTTCAGGGTCAGTAGAGCAGTATTCAAAGAAAAGGGTCTTCCAACCTGAAAGAATTAACAGCTGTTTGCCTGGCAATGGATTCTACTCTCCCAAGGATAAGGGACAAAAATGTAAGGGTTATGACAGACAACAGAACAGGTGTATCATACCGGAACAAGCAGGGATGTACGAGGTGCAGGACTCTAATGCAGGAAGCCAGGAAGATTCTCTTACTGGCGGAAAGAGAATGTGTATCAATATCGGCGGTACATATAAGAGGTGTGGACAACAAACAAGCAGACTTTCTCAGTCGTCGCCGTCTCTCTCAGGGGGAGTGGGCTTTAGATCCTTCCATCAGAGAGATAACAGCCCTCTGAGCCCTCAGAGAGATTTATTTGCTACTCACCAGAACAAGAGAGTTCTAAAGTTTTTTTTCCCTAGATCCAGCGGGATCGATGCTCTGGTACAGAAATGGAACTTTCCCCTGGCCTATGCATTTCCTCCTCTTCTCTTGATTCCTCGCGTGTTACGAAAAATCAGGGAAGACTGAGCAAGGGTCATTCTCATTGCTCCCTTTTGGCCAAGGAGATCTTGGTTCACGTGGCTGCGGAACATGTCAATATCGGAGCCATGGGTCCTTCCAGAGATCCGGGGCCTGCTGAGCCAGGGTCCAGTAGTTCATCCAGACCTAAGAAATCTCCACCTAACTGGAACTTGAGAGGTTCCTGTTAGAAAGGAAGGATTCTCTAATGCTTTGATCTCTACCCTTCTTAAATGTAGAAAGAAAGTAACTGTTGGCATATATGCTAGGGTGTGGCAGAAATTTTTAGATTTTGGGCATATCTAGATAAATGAAATTCCATCTTCAGCGCCCATCCATTTAATATTGGAATTTCTTCAAAAGGGTCTGAACCTGGGGCTTGCAAGTAATATCTTTTAAAAGTTCATGTCTCAGCCCTTCCAGCTCTGTTTAATCAGAACATTGCGGGATGCCCATGGGTTTCAAGATTCTTTAGGGCAGTAGAGCGTTCTACCCCAATAGCGGCAGCTAGACCTCCCCCTTGGCATTTGGACCTAGTCTTAAAAGCCCTAACTCGTCCCCCTTTGAACCAATTGAATCCGGTTCTGTCAAAAACCTCACCTTGAAGTTATGTTTGCTAATAGCTTTAACTTCTGCCCGCAGAGTGAATGAGATCCAGGCCATCTCTATCAATCCTCCTTGTACCACAATCTTAGAGGACAAAGTGGTTATACGTCCTGATCCGACTTTCCTACCAAAAGTAGTTACCAAATTTCATAGATCCCAGGAGATTATTATTCCGACTCTTTTTAAGAATCCCAGGTCAGAAGAAGAGAAATCCCTTCATTGCCTGGATGTCAGGAGGACGTTTAATTATTGGCGCAGAACTTCTTCGCTCTTTGTTCTCTTTCAAAGAGTGAATAAGGGTGGCGTGGCCTCAAAAAGCTCCATTGCTAGATGGATTGTCTCTGCTATCTCTTTGGCCCCTTTCACACGGGCGAGTTTTCCGCACGGGTTGAATGCATTGCACCCGCACTGAATTCGGACCCATTCATTTCTATGGGGCTGTGCACATGAGCGGTGATTTTCACGCATCACTTGTGTGTTGCGTGAAAATCGCAGCATGCTCTATTTTGTGCGTTTTTCACGCAACGCAGGCCCCATAGAAGTGAATGGGGCTGTGTGAAAATTGCAAGCATCCGCAAGCAAGTGCGGATGCGGTGCGATTTTCACGCACGGTTGCTAGGAGACGATCGGGATGGGGACCCGATATTTATTATTTTCCCTTATAACATTGTTATAAGGGAAAATAATAGCATTCTGCATACAGAATGCATAGTACAATAGGGCTGGAGGGGTTAAAAAATAATATATATATATTTTACTTACCTTAATCTACTTGTTCGCGCAGCCCGGCTTCTCTTCTGTCTTCTTTCTTCAAGACCTGGGTAAAGGAACTGTGGTGACGTCACTGCCCTCATCACATGGCCCGTCACATGATCCATCACCATGGTAAAAGATCATGTGATGAGCGCAGTGACGTCACCACAGGTCCTTTACCCAGGTCCTGAAGAAAGAAGACAGAAGAGAAGCCGGGCTGTGCGAACAAATGGATTAAGGTGAGTTAAAAAAAAAAATTTAACCCCTCCAGCCCTATTGTACTATGCATTCTGTATTCGGAATGCTATTATTTTCCCTTATAATCTACAGAACACCGAACCCAAACCCAAACTTCTGTGCCGAATTTTCTCACGCACGTGCAAAACGCATTACAATGTTTTGCACTCGCGCGGAAAAATCGCGCATTTTCCCGCAACGCACCCGCATCTTATCCGGGCAAAAAACATGACGCCTGTGTGAAAGAGGCCTTTGTCTTATCTTTCCTCTGGTGTTTCCCCTCCTGTGGGGCTGAAGGCACACTCTACCAGGGCGGTGGCCACCTCCTCGGCCGAAAGATCCTCTATAGAGGATATTTGCAGAGCCACCACCTTGTCGTCTCCCTCTACCTTTTTTAAACACTACTGTCTGGATCTGAATTCTTCTCCTTCAGGTTCCTCCTTTGGGGAAAAGGTTCTCTTTTCTACTCTCCCACCCTGATTTTTCCTTTGGGAATTCTCTCGTGGTGCTGTCATGGGTGAAGGAAAAAATTATGATTACTTACCGGTAATTTGATTTTTCCCTAACGCCTCCACAACGGCACTTATTGGAGGAGTGTCCCCGCCTCGGACAGGAAACAACGACGTAGAAGCAGAAGATTTAAGAACCTCCTCCCCTTTACCTAGTCAGTCGTTGTTTCCTGTCCGACGGAAGACGTGGAAGCCGCTCCTGTAGCAGGAGTAACTTTTCTTCCGCCCAGCCTCACCTCGATCCTGGGGTTCTCCCCACTTCATGTGGGAGGGCTGGAGCAGGGAACGGGCCCGCGGGGACGCATTGCCTCCCTTCCTGTTCCTTGGAGTAAGTCCTGGTTGCAGGCGTCCCCGGGCGCGTGTGCGGTAGTTGCCAGAACTATCGCGGGATCCGACGTCCGGCGTGTGACGTCAGCGGGTGAGATTCTCCTTGGGCAAGAGAATCTCGCGAGAAGGCGGAGCTCCAGCAGCGCGGATTTTAAAAAGATTTCCTCAAACACAGCGTCCTCGTGCTACGAGGACGATGCAAAGCCCTGGAGATATGGACACCGCCAGAAAACCCGTGGATCCTTCAGCCTCTGCCCTCAGCCCGGTAAGCCTCCTCCCAGAGGAGAGATATGCTTAATAGCGTGTGTTTCTGTTCTTACCTAGAAGAGAGTATGTACACACTTGGTGCTTGTTGCTTCCACCACCGGTGAAGGGTCTGCCCTCCTAAATAATTTCTAAAAGCCACTGGTCTCTAAGTATGCCCCATTCTTTGTGTAATTGATCTTAGGCCAGAGAGACCGCGACCCTGAAGCCGCCTGGTGGAGATTTGGCACGGAAGAAATGTGGCATTTGTCGCAAAGCACTCTCCTCCAAGTCAAAAAAACCTCTGTGCCCCAAGTGCACAGAAAAAATTGTCTGAGGAATCCCCTTCCCTGCTCGAGTCCATGAGGTCAATAATTAAGGAAGAAGTGAATGCGGCGGTAGACCTTAGAATGCCGTCATCCCCAAGACCATCCACCTCTCAAAGATCCCTAGCCTCTGACGCCGGGTTTGAATGGGATGAAGGGGAAGTCTTTTCTGAGGTAGTCTCCTCCTCTGAAGACGACTCAGGTAAACCCCTCTTTCTGCCCGGAAGAGACAGATGGATTCTTAAAAATCATCCGAGCAACTATGAACATCGAGGAGGTGAAGGAGGCTCACTCTGTACAAGACCGGATGTACCAGGGGTTAGGGGAAAGGAAGAAAAGAACCTTCCCCATTCACAATAATGTCAAGTCCCTCATTGCTAGGGAATGGAAAGATCCAGAAAAAAGGGTGGCTATATCGGGTGCCTTTAAACGCAAATACCCCTTTGATGATGCTGATTCTAACCTGTGGGAAAAAAAACCAAAGGTAGATGCACCAGTAGCCCGGATCTCTAAAAGAACCTCGCTACCCTTTGAGGATACTGGCCTCCTCAGAGACCCCATGGACAAAAAATGTAAGAGCCTCCTAAAGAAATCATGGGAGACTAACACAGCTATGCTGCGACCAAGTATAGCTTCCACCTGTACAGCAAGAACACTCTCAGTATGGCTGAACCAGCTAGAGGATCATCTGGCGGCGGGTACCCCGCGGGAAGAAATCCTAGCTTCCCTACCAGCCCTAAAGAAGGCGTCTAATTTTCTTGCCGATGCATCTGCAGACTTAGTAAAGCTTTCTGCCCGGTCAGCGGCCTTATCGAATGCCACAAGAAGAGCTGTCTGGCTCCGCACCTGGTCAGGGGACGCGAGCTCAAAGAATCGCCTTTGCTCCATCCCGTGTGAAGGCGATAGACTATTTGGGTCCACCTTGGATGATATTCTGGATCAGGCGGCGGACAGGAAGAAGGGCTTCCCTATAGAGAACCGCTATTTCCATCAGAGGCGTTCCTTTCGGAATCAAAGAAAGCCCAAAGGAGATCCTAAGAAAAAAGAGGGTTCAAAGAGGTGGCAGCCCTCCAGAGGTAGGGGTAGAGGGTTTCTCTTTAACCCCGAGAATGCTTCATCCTCAAAACAATGAAGCTATACATCAAGTGGGGGGCAGACTAATCTACTTTGCTGCCGTCTGGGAAAATATAGGAGCATCTCCCTGGGTAGTGGACACCCTAAGTCATGGCCTAAAGTTAGAGTTTCTGTCAATACCCACAGATCATTTCATGATCAACAAAATCCTACCTCATCAAGAAAAACAATCCTGCCTAGAGTCAGAAATTACATCACTCATTCAGAAAGGAGTAATCTGTCAGGTTCCTGCGGAAGAACAGGGAAAAGGGTTTTACTCCCCTGTCTTCTTAATCCAAAAACCCAACAAGACCTATCGACTAATAATTAATTTAAAAGGTTTAAACAAGTTTATCATTTACAAACGCTTCAAGATGGAGTCAGTGAGATCCACCATAAATGTCCTGCCCCAAGACTGCTTCATGGCGACCATGGACCTTCAGGACGCCTATTACCACGTCCCGATTGCTGTGGCCCATCAAAAGTTTTTGAGAATCGCTATTTATATAAATAACCGGCTCTGTCATTTTCAGTTCATAGCCCTTCCCTTTGGGCTTTCCTCAGCCCCAAGGGTGTTTTCAAAAGTTATGTCTGATGTCGTCAAAGCCCTTCACCTAAGAGGCATCCAAATTATACCGTACCTGGACGACTTTCTGGTAGTTGCTCCCTGTGAAGAGACCCTTCTGTCGCACCTAGCAGATGTTCAGAAATTTTTTACCACCCTAGGGTGGATAATAAATTTCAAAAAGTCAGACTTAAATCCAGCACAAAGCAAAACCTTTTTAGGGGTAACATTAGATTCCCATCGATTTAATGTCTTTTCTTCCACAGATCAAACAGATCGAGCTCCAGGAAAAAGTCTCGCTTTTCTGCAGCCAAAAATCCACAACAATAAGGAACCTCATGACCATTCTAGGTATCCTTACGTCCACGATCCAGTCAGTAAGGTGGGCCCAACACCACACAAGACCACTTCAGGCGTTCCTCCTATCTTCCTGGGATGGCACCTCCTCGGCCCTAGAAAAGCGAGTATTGATTCCGAAATCGGTAAAAACATTTCTTCTGTGGTGGAGAATCAGAAAACACCTTCAGACGGGTGTTTCCTGGAGACAAGGAGATCAAATGATCATAACCACAGACGCCAGCAGCATCGGCTGGGGGGGTCACTCAGGCGGGAAAGTGGTCCAAGGCACTTGGGGAGCGGATCTACTACAAGCCTCCTCCAACTTAAAAGAACTCTCAGCGGTATACAAAGTCATAGTCGCTCTCTTTACGCCTACATCACCAAAAAATATAAAAGTCTTCTCAGACAATACTACCGCGGTCGCCTATTTAAACAAACAGGGAGGAACCAGGAGTCGCTCCCTAGCAGCCGTAAGCGAAAAAATCTTCTCCTGGGCAGAGAGCAACCTGATTTCCCTTACAGCCTTACATGTCAGAGGAGAAGTCAATACTTTAGCCGACTTCCTCAGCCGTCAAACTCTGAAAGAGGGAGAGTGGTCCCTAAATCCACAAATATTTCACCAATTGTGTCTCAAGTGGGGGACTCCAGAAATAGATCTGTTTGCGACAAAGTCCAACAAACAGACCAAACAGTTCTGTTCCCTCTCCCAAAAGGACCAGCCATTATGGATAGATGCCCTATCCCGACCATGGCCAAACTGCCTTCTCTATGCCTTTCCTCCCTTCAGCCTAATACCGAAGTCTCTGATAAAGGTACAGGAAGAGAAGGCCAAGGTAATCTTTATAGCCCCTCACTGGCCGAGAAGATCCTGGTTCCCCTTACTACTTCACCTTTCAGCAGGGGAATCCTGGGTCCTCCCATCCATTCCGAATCTCCTTCATCAAGGCCCAGTAGATCACCCAAGCGTCAAAAACTTGAACCTGAGGGCCTGGAGACTGAACGCAACACTTTAAGAAAAAAGGGACTCTCGGATTCAGTTATTTCTACTCTTATGCTCAGCCGGAAACCCATAACATCCAGAATTTATATGCGGACCTGGAAAGCCTTTCAGAAATTCGCGGGTGACGCGAGTTTGCCCAACATTCCTCAAATTCAGCAGTTCCGTCAAGCCGGACTTGACAAAGGCCTCAGGCCAGCAACCCTTACAAGTTGTCAGAATCCTCTTTAATAAAGCGTTTTCTCAAGGGCGCAACGAGAGACTCCTGTAGCCCGTCCTACCATTGCTCCATGGGATCTTAATTTAGTACTGTCTGTACTAATGTCTCCCTCGTTCGAACCTATAGAAGATATATCCCTGAAACTTCTGACGTTGAAGACAGTATTCCTTACGGCCATTACAACGGCTAGAAGAGTCGGGGAGATCCAAGCCTTTTCATATAAACCTCCTTATCTGACAATCTTCGATGATCGCATAATTCTGAAACATTGCCCAGCCTTCCTACCTAAGGTAGTGTCTAGATTTCACTGCGAACAAGAAATATCACTGCCCTCGTTCTGTCCTTCACCAACCTCGGAAAAGGAGAAGAATTACCACAACTTGGATGTAAGAAGGGTGGTAATCTGCTACCTCAACAGAACTTCATCGTTCAGGCACTCAGACCAGCTGTTCTTACAGTACCAAGGGCCCAACAAAGGTCACGGGGCAAGCAAACCTACGATATCCAGATGGATAAAAAATATGATCCAGTTAGCTTACCTGCAGAAAGACCTCCAACCCCCGGTTGGAATAAGGGCTCACTCCACCAGAGCGGTATCATCCTCATGGGCGGAGGCAACATCTGTATCATTAGAACAGATATGTAGAGCCGCAACCTGGGCCAATCCTATGACTTTTTTCAATCACTATAGGCTGGATATCCTTGAGAACCAGGACTTATCATTTGGGCGCAGGGTACTTTCTGCTGCTGTCCCTCCCTAGATCCTATTACTCTGTTAATCCTCCAATAAGTGCCGTTGTGGAGGCGTTAGGGAAAATAAATAATTACTCTTACCGGTAATTGGTTTTTCCAATAGCCTCCACAACGGCACTGGGATTCCCTCCCTAAAATATTATTACATGGGTCTAAGTTTGTAAAGACTTATTGTTTTCCTTCTAATGATGTAATTGTCCTTGGTTATTAATACAAAATTTATCTTGGCATCACTTCCGTGTCCTCTCTTATTGACTGACTAGGTAAAGGGGAGGAGGTTCTTAAATCTTCTGCTTCTACGTCGTTGTTTCCTGTCCGAGGCGGGGACACTCCTCCAATAAGTGCCGTTGTGGAGGCTATTGGAAAAACCAATTACCGGTAAGAGGAATTATTTATTTCCAGAGCCCATGACAGCACACTTATATTCCCTCCCTGTTGGGTTTTGTTTTTTTTCTGTGTGTTGGTTCTGTATTCACACGGTGTAGCATAATAATAAAAAAAATATATAAAATAAAATAAAAAAATATATATTTAAACGTTTATCTAACAATATGTTGGCGGCCTTCCTCCGGTGCTTGGATATCACACTGAATTGGGAGGAGAGTGTCCGCCCTTTTATTCTGTAGGTTTCCTGTCTGTGGGGGCGGATCCTCTCTCTCGTGGTGCTGTCATGGGCTCTGGAAAATCAAATTACCGGTAAGTAATAATCATTTTCTCTACATGATAAATGCCATTTGCTGAAGCAAGACAACCCCCTTGTGCCTCTTCTTAACACTACAGATAGAGGATCAATTTGCATAAAATGTCAGGGGTTTGTGAAAATGTTAGTAGCTTAAAAAAAACTGTTTGTAACAGTCATGATAATGGATGTCTCCTTAAAGGGGTTGTCCCATTTGAACAGTTATAGGCCTATTGATCGGATGTTCCATAAATGTTCAGTAGATGCAGATCTCAATTCTGGGACCAGCCATGAATGGAGAGCACACTGCACATGCATGGCGCTCTCTGTTCACTGCTATGGAACTTCCAAAAATATCCAAGTGTGCTCACTTGGATAATTTTAAAAGTCCTAAATCAATGAATAGAGAGGCGGCTAAGCATGCAGGCGTCTTCTCTATTCAATGCTATGGGACTTCCAAAAACAGCTGAGCGCACTTGCTCATTTCATTTTTAGAATTGCTATTGCACTGAAAGGAGAGGATGGGGCTTATGTGTGGCATGCTCTCCATTTACGGCAGGTCCGCACCTATCGGAAATATACCGCACTTCCTATTGATATGCCACAAGTGTCCAGATGGAAATACCCATTTAAATGGGTATTCCCACCTTCACAGATTTGCCATTACTATTTGGGGGTCGACCTCTGGGACTCCCATCAATTTTAGAGAATGGAGTGCAGTACAGGTTTAGCGCGGTCTCCCCTTTAAGTGTTTTAGGGTACTTTCACACTAGCGGCAGGACGGATCCGACAGGCTGTTCACCCTGTCGGATCCATCCTGCTGCTATTTCACCATGGGGTCGCCGGACATGCAGTACTTTTAGTCCAGCGGCCTTGCGCCGGAGCTCCGCCCCCGTCCCCATTATAGTCAATGGGGACGGAGCGGCAGTCCGGCACGGCGAAATAGCGGCATGACGGATCTGACAGGGTGAACAGCCTGTCGGATCCATCCTGCCACTAGTGTGAAAGTAGCCTTACCCTGGGCACCCACTGTGCAGGGAACTGCAGCACTGCTCTGTCCATGAGAATGTGTCCGACTGCAGTCCGCTTTATAGTTGTTGCCTCCTCATTCTCAGGATTGATTATTGCCACAAATGGTCACACTGTCTGAATTTTTTGAGTATCTATACATACCATGGGGTGCACAACCTGCAGCTTGGCCACATGAGGTGAATTGTCCACAGAGTAAATTCCACTGAGTTCACCCTCTGCATTGCATAAGGATACATTCACATGACTGTATGTGTTTTGCAGTTCGCAAAAAAAAAAAAAAATTGACGTCCGTATGGCATGTTTTTTTTTTTTTGCAGATCCATTGTAACAATGCCTGTCGCAAAACGGACAAGAATAGGACATGTTCTTTTTTTTTGGGGGGGGGGGAAGCTACGGAACAGACATACGGATGCGGATAGCACACGATGTGCGGTCTACATTTTTTGCAGACCCATTGAATTGAATGGGTCTGCATCCTATCCGCAAAAAAAAACGGAACGGACACAAAAAGAAAATACGTTTGTGTGCATGAGCCCTAAAGCTGACATGCTGCAGATAATCCGCACCGGTGGCCAATTTACACTATTTAAATTTTTTTTTTTTCATTGCGTGTTCATGAGATTTCTTTAAAATCTCATCCACGTTGCTGGTACTGTAAAATGCTGCAAATGTGCCACAGGCCAATTAACAGCATTAAAGGGAACCTGTCACCGGGATTTTGTGTATAGAGCTGAGGACATGGTTTGCTAGATGGCCGCTCGATTCATCATTTTCTACGCCTGTTTTAAGTGTAGAAAATGGTCTAAATGTAAGCCAGAAAGGAAGATGGCTTACATTTAGACTGGCGCTGGACACACCGAAGTTATTTAGAAGCCGGCTCCTCTTCATAACTTAAGCGGATCCACAGCCAGCTATAAGAGTTATTAAGATCTGTGTCTAAAACGCTGGTCTTAATAAATGACCCCCTTAACATGTAAATGTTTTCATAAATAAAATCTATTTTGGCATATGTTACTGCTGCTGCAGCATTATGCATAAAGCAAGGTTTCGTTTCTTTACATACTACTGTTTTCCTTGAGCTTTTCCCTTAGTTATGGCTGTTCTAAACCCTACAATATGAGGATCTTCTGCCAGTTCTCTGAGGCCAAAACTGCTTCCCCTCACTTCACATACACACTTGCTGTAGCCAGCAGCTCCCTGCCAGCCAATCAGATTGGATTACTGAGAGACACGCCTCCTCACTGTGAAGCATAATACAGGCATTCACTGCCCCTCTGTCTTCTGTTTATACTAAAGGGAAGACAGACAAGCCATAGCAACGGTCTTTTAAGGGAGCAGTGGAAAGGGACAGAGGACATTAATGAAAGCTGTTATTATAAGGTAATTACAGATCTTTTGACAATCATTGACAGACTAACTCAGTATACATGCCTAGCTCTAATAAACTAGCAAATGAAAAAAATGACAATTACACTTTAAGGCCTCTTGCACACGACCATGAGCTGGCCGGGCCCATGCTGCAGACTGCAAATTGCGGGCACGGACCGCGGGGCAGCCGGATGCGGATCGCGGACCCATTCACTTGAATGGGGTTCGCGATCTGTCCGTTCTGCAAAAACATACAAGTTCTATTTTTTTTTTTCAGGACGGACCCCCACGGAAGCACTCCGTAGTGCTTCCATGGGGTTCCGTTCAGTGCTTCCGTTCCGCACCGCATCTCCGGATTTGCGGACCCATTCAAGTGATGGGTCATGTGATGTTTTTATAGAGCTGGTTGTTGCGGACGTGGCGATACCTAATATGTATATTTTTTTTTATGTATTTCACTTTAGCACAATAATAGCAGTTTTTAAATAAAAAACTTTGTGTTTTATTGTCTCCCTGTTCTGAGAGCTATAGGTTTTTTTTATTTTTTGGGCGATAGAAAAAAAAAGTGAATGGGTTCGCATCCGTGATGCAGAATGCACACGGCCAGTGCCCCGTGTATGCGGGCCGTAATACGGCCACGGCAGGGCAACGGCCATGTGTAAGAGGCCTAAGAGTTTGATTGCAGCCCTTGAGAGTGGTGGTTTGACAATGTGGCCTTTGGACCAGAAAATTCTGTGCCACCCCCTGGACTGTGCCAAAATTAAACTGTACGACTGGAAAATAAAAGTAGCATCAAGTAGCAGCCATGAGTTTTTATTTTTTTATTTACACATTTCACAAAAAAACAGTAATGATGTAAAAAAATACTGCGTCTGCAACATAAAAATGGAAATCACTAGTGAAATGATTCACTTTATTGGTCCATCCAACCGTAAGCAATAAATTAGATATATTCTTTTTCCATATATTTAGCAGCAGGAATGTCTCATCTTAGCTCTTCAGGTATTGATGAACCACTATTTGCAGCCCTTGGCTGGTAGAACATGCTAGGAGTTGTAATCCAGCAACAACGGAAGAACAAGTTTGTACACCCTGCATTATATAGGTACTGTATATAGATAATTTCTCTCTCTGCATGCTATGAAAATACTCTGCTCTGTTTTATGGCTTGAAGGCGGACTGTAGCTCTTTGAAGGCAGCCTTCCTCTGCACCTTCTCTTCTGCCTGTCTCTTCTTCTCCTCTTGTTCGGCTTTGATTTCCTGCTCGAATCGGCTGCCATGATTGATGGCCTGTACCTTGGTGCATAAAACAAAATCCACAGTTGTAGACAGGGTATATGTTCCATAGATGAGCAGCTGCAGATTTACATGGTATAAGCCTTTTCTAATGTATATATTTATAAGAGGAAACCACCAAATATAGTAGAGGAATGTTCCCTGTAGACTGAACCTGCGCCCACGTTTACAATTTACACAGAATTTCGTCCAGGTCTGAAAAAATGAAGCATAAAGACTGTTTACATCAGTTATAAATGAAGCCATGACGTAGTGGCCGATCTGTCACACTATGGCTTCTGACTAACCCCATTACTTTCAAATGGAGTCTATCGCAAAATGTAAAGATTTTCCGTCCCCAAACAGGAGCGGTTTATCAATGATAGCGCAGGATCCCACTGCCTTATAATGGTGTCTGTTGGATCCTGCTAAGAAGTTCAGAATTGTGCCAACCCCGACAGGTGCAGATTATCCATGAGAAATCTGACTGCTGATGCTGTTTATATCGCTGCTTAAAGGGGCTCTGAAGCTGGACATATCCCCATTTTCACCCAGGCAGCCCCCCTATGAGCATCAGAGGCTTTTTCTTTTGGAGATACAGACAACCCCTTTAATTAGGTTGATCTGCTGTTCAGGACTCTAGGAAAGTTGAGTGGTGCGCAGTGTGGGACCTGTACTAGCGCTCACATGAGCTGCCACCCAGCTTTTCCAGAAACAGATATAACTATACAGGCTAAATGAACGAACTCAAGTGCTAAGGTGTGTGTAAGCATGTAAGATTTGTACTTTAAGTTGCCTTAGTATTTTTATAAATTTGATATTCTATTCCAAATAAAGTATTTAATCTGGAATCCGATTGGTCAGTACTGACACTTAAAGGGAACCTGTCACCAGGATTTTGTGTATAGAGTTGAGGACATGGGTTGCTAGATGGCCGCTAGCACATCCGCAATACCCAGTCCCCATAGCTCTGTGTCCTCAGAATCTCCTGCTTGTTCCCCGACATCAGAAAGCTAGAGCGCCGTAATCTCGCGATGTACGAGCTAGCGCATGCGCAGTGTCCTCATAGTGTTCCTTCCCTGTGCTGGCATCGGCCTCAGGGACGGAACTGCGCGTGCATCACGAGATTACGGCACTCTAGCTTTCTGACGTCAGGGATCAAGGAGGAGATTCTGAGGATGCGGGGCGGTGCTGGGCTTCTTCACGCTGGACTCATCTCAGGTTAATTTACATATGTATCAAATATTTTTTTTTACACAATAAAAGCACACAGAGCTCTGGGGACTGGGTATTGTGGATGTGCAAGCTGCCATCTAGCAACCCATGTCCTCAGCTCTATACACAAAATCCCGGTGACAGGTTCCCTTTAAAGGGGTTGTCCCACCCCAACATTTATGGTTTATTATAAGGATATGCCATAAATGTCAGATAGGTGTGGGTACCACCTATGGGACCTGCTCCTATCTCCAGAATACGCCCCAGAAGTGAAGGAGCGCATGCCTTGCATGCACAGTGTCCTCTCCGTTCACTGCTTTAAGACTATAAATAACTAAGCACGCGCCCTTTGGTATTTTCGCAAGTCCCAAAACAGTGAATGGAGAGCAGATCATCCAGGCACGGCCATCTCTCTATTCACAGCTATGGGATTGCCAGAAATAGCCGAGCCAGTGCTCTGTTATTTCAGGAACTCCCATAATGGTGAATGGAGGATGGCTGCTCTCCCTTCATTTCAGGGGCCCATTCTGGAAATAGGAGGTATGACCCACACCTATCTGACATTTATTCATATCGATATGCCATAATTTTTGGAATGGGTCAATCCCTTTAAGAGTTTTTCTGCACCTCATAAGAGCTGATATAATTATTGGACAAATCCATATACTTAGAACTGAGCACCTGCTAATATCCTTCACATTAGGCCAAATCCACACGGCCGTGTTCCGCGGCCGAGAGCGGTCCGTGGTATGCCGGGCTGGATTCCTGTTCAGAGCAGGAACGCACGGCTTCATTGGTTGCTATGACGCCGTGCGCTTCATGCCGCCGCTGCACTACTACGAGTGTATTACTGTAGTGCAGCGTCGGCATGAAGCGCACAGCGTCATAGCAACCAATTCCTGCTCTGAACAGGAATCCAGCCCGGCATACCACGGACCGCTCTCCGCCGCGGAACACGGCCGTGTGCATTCGGCCTTATCAATAGGGTATCGGAGAAGAACTAAGGGGTTGCCCCCCGAAGAATATTATACATTTTTTAAACCAGCAATGGATCTGAATTACATGTACTTAAAATGTTTTGTTATTCAATACAATGTATCTGTATAGCGCCACCTGCTGTTAGTTCTTTTAATTATTTCTCCATCCATCTCAGTAACATCACACATTCTCAGTTCCATTGTTCAACTGCCACCAACTGTACCTACTGTTAAAAGCATTTTGCGGAACGGAATTGCGGACCCATTAATTTCTATGGGGCCACACTATGTGCTGTCCGGATCCGCATTTCTGGATCCGCACTTCTGGGTCCGCAATTCCGTTCCCGAAAAAAATAGAACATGTCCTATTCTTGTCCGCAATTGCCGACAAGATTAGGCATTTTCTATTATAGTGCCGGCCATGTGCGGTCAGCAAAATGCGGAACGCACATTGCCGGTGTCCGTGTTTTGTGGATCCGCAAAACACATACGGATGTGTGAATGGACCCTTACAGGTAGAGAACAGAAAGGACACTCCCCTGAGCTGTGACAACGGGGAGAAGTGCAGCAGAAAGGACATGCCCCCTGAGGTGTGATAGGGCGCGAACTGCAGCAAAAAGGACACACACCCTGAGGCTGGTTCTAGCTTTGTTAGAAAGAAATTGTCATGTACTATATGATTTCAGATTTTCATTTTTTTACATTAATAAGGGGGTAGTCCCTTTAACAAGTGCCAATGGATAATACGGCATTTGGTCAGTGCCATTTACATGCACCAATCATCTTGTGTATGGGGATGAATAGTATTAAGATCATGTGTCCCCATATACAGTTGCAAGAAAAAGTATGTGAACCCTTTGGAATTATATGGATTTCTGCACAAATCGGTCATAAAATGTGATCTGATCTTTAAGTCACAACAATAGACAATCACAGTCTGCTTAAACTAATAACACACAAAGAATTAAATGTTACCATGTTTTTATTGAACACACCATGTAAACATTCACAGTGCAGGTGGAAAAAGTATGTGAACCCATGGATTTAATAACTGGTTGAACCTCCTTTGGCAGCAATAACTTCAACCAAACGTTTCCTGTAGTTGCAGATCAGACGTGCACAACGGTCAGGAGTAATTCTTGACCATTCCTCTTTACAGAACTGTTTCAGTTCAGCAATATTCTTGGGATGTCTGGGATTCGAACCCGTGACCAGCCACATCCCAGGCGGTAGCCCTGCTTACTAGGCTACCGTCCTCTCTGGACATTCCTCCCTGAAACCTATTATGTAACCTCAGTCTTGCCAAGCCTTGCTCATCACCCTTGATTCCCCACACCTGGTACTTCCCTATATAAGTCCAGCCCCTTGCACTCTAGCTTGCTGATTATTGAGCTCCTGAGCCTTGATCAAGCTTCTCCTCATCTGCTGCTCTTGCTACTACTGGAAGTCCACTGCTGACCAGGAATTGCCTATCGACTACTCTTCTGCTTTGTCCCTACCTACTGAACTGCTACCATCGTTGCCATCCGGATTGTCTGACCACGCTTACTGCCGCCTGCCCTGACCCACCGCCTGCCTACCGACTACGCCTCTGCCAGACTTCCTACACCTACTATCTGCCTGCGGTCCTTGCCACTGGGCTCCACTCCTACCTCCCTCTGTTGGCCAGCGCTCCTCTGACTCAGGTGAGCCTGTAGGAATGTTACAGAATAATCAGCCACACTATGGAGTCCGCAATAGCCACTCTGCGTAAGCAGGTCTCCGAAATTCAAGAATTTGGTACTACATATCAGGAGACATTTGCCCAGCTCCAAGGCGTAGTCCAAAGCCAACAGAGGGAGATTATTGAACTACAGAGGCAACTCCTGGATGTCGACGGCGCGCCCGCAGACACCCGCATGCCACTCCCATCAAGATTCAGCGGCGACAGACGCCAGTATCGGGGGTTTCTAAACAAATGCCGCATCTATTTTCAGATGTACCAGGCCCCCTTCACCACCGAGAAAAAGAAGGTGCTATTTGTGGTCAATCTCCTGACGGATGAAGCATTAGCATGGGCATCACCATACGTGGAGACTAACAGTCAGCTCCTGGACAACCTAAACAACTTCATCACCGCCATGAGCCAAGTCTTCGATGACCCCAACCGCTGTGCGACAGCCGAGGCGCGACTACATGGTCTGCGGCAAGGGAGACGCTCCGTCGCCGAATACACCGCCGAGTTTTGCAGTTGGGTCACGGACACCACCTGGAACCCAGCGGCACAGAGAAGCCAATTCCGGCGAGGCCTGTCCGAATAATAAAGGACGAACTCGCCAGAGTTGAGGCCCCGGACGATCTGGATGACTTCATTCAGTTATGCATCCGGATAGATCAAAGACTCTCCGAGAGGAGGAAAGAGAGACTCTGGTCCTCGGACCACAGACCACTTACTCCTTCTCTTCCACCGCCCAGCGCGACCCCCAGTCAGTAACTGAACCTATGCAGGTCGACGCTCTACGTAGGTCTCTATCCACAGCTGAGAAGGAGAGAAGGCTGGCCGAAAACCTCTGCCTCTACTGTGGGGAGGCGGGTCATTTTGCCATCAAATGTCCTCATAAGATCCGAAAGACTATTGCCATCACGGAGCTAAAGGAGCAACCACAGACTCCAACCCCGCCAGCAGCCCCTGAAAATAACAACACGGCGGCTCATGGATCCCACTTCATCGTCCCCATCCTCATCGACATTGAGGGGCGACAACTCCCCTGTTCAGCGATGTTAGACTCCGGGGCGGGAGGCAACTTCATGGACCTAACCTTTGCCCGCGAAAAGAACATTCCACTGACAATCAAGGCAGCCCCCGTTGACCTGGAAACCGTCGACGGATCCCCACTCTCCTCGGGGCCGGCCACTCACGAGACCCCCTCAATACCGCGAGTTCCAGGATGTCTGCGACAAGAAAAACGTAGACAAGCTGCCACCACACCGACCCTACGACTGCCCTATAGAACTGTTGCCCGGGGCCGAAATACCCTTTGGCAGTATCTACTCCTCCCTCTCAGAGCCTGAACTCAAGGCTCTGAAAGAGTACCTGGACGAGGACCTGAGGAAGGGGTTCATCCGGCCCTCCACCTCCCCCGCGGGAGCCCCCTTTTTCTTCGTAGAGAAAAAAGACTCCTCCCTGCATAGACTACAGAAAGCTTAACGACATAACCGTAAAAAACCGGTACCCGCTCCCACTGATTTCAGAACTCCTTGAGAGACTCCGGGCAGCGAAGATCTTCACTAAACTTGACCTTCGAGGGGCCTACAACTTCGTCCGAATCCGCCCTGGGGACAAATGGAAGACCGCCTTCCGGACACGTTATGGTCATTTCGAGTACCTGGTCATGCCTTTCGGACTCTGCAATGCTCCCGCCACCTTCCAGCACTTCATTAGGGACGTCCTCAGGGACATGCTGGATCTGTTTTGTAGTCGTTTACCTAGACGACATCTTGATCTTCTCTGAAGACCTCAAGCAGCACCGCGAACACGTCCGCAGGGTACTGCAGAGACTCCGACAGAACTCTCTCTATATCAAGCTAGAGAAATGCGAGTTTGAGCGAACCACCACTCAGTTCCTCGGATACATCATCTCCCCAGAGGGCCTAAGTATGGACCCGGGGAAGGTCCAAGCTGTGATGAACTGGCCCGTTCCGAAAAACGAGAAGGAGATACAAAGATTCATTGGCTTCGCCAACGTTTATCCGGAACTTCTCCAAGGTCATAGCACCAATCACCCAACGTCCCCTTCTCCTGGACACCCGAGGCCCAGGAGGCATTCACCAAGTTGAAACTCCTCTTCACTTCTGCCCCAATCCTAATCCACCCGAACCCCGAGCTCCCATTTACAGTCGAAGTGGATGCATCAGACTCCACGGTGGGGGCAGTTTTGTCACAACGGACAGGGGAGAGGATGCTATTACACCCGTGCGCATATTTCTCCCGCCAGATGTCCCCCTCCGAGAAGAACTATGACATCGGGAACAAAGAACTACTGGCGATCAAGGATGCCTTCTCCGAGTGGAGACATCTGCTGGAGGGAGCCACCAACCCCATAATCGTACTAACTGACCACAAGAACCTCGAGTTCATCCGCAGCGCTAAGAGACTCTCAGCCAGACAGGCCAGATGGAGCCTATTCTTTTTCCGCTTCAACTTTCTCATCACCTATCGCCCCGGATCAAAAAACGGCAAGGCTGACGCCCTCTCCAGAATGTTTTCCGAGCTTTCACAGAGTAACAAGGGCCAAAATAACATCTTACCCGAGAGAAGGGTCGTAGGGGCCACCTACTCTAAAGAACTCCTGGGCACAATCAAAAAAGGATACGAAAATGACCCCTTCCTCGCCCACCCCACAGGGAATATCAGCCTTACGTTTAAGAACGTTCATTGGTTTCATCAGGACCTACAACTATATGTACCAGAAAACGCACGGCTCGAAGTGCTCAAACTCAACCATGACTCTAAGCTGGCCGGCCATTTTGGCACAAGAAAGACCCAGGAGCTTCTCTCCCGCTCCTTCTGGTGGCCAACATACAAGGAGGACATCAAGAGGTACATCTCCTCGTGCGCGGTCTGTGCCTGCAATAAGACTCCTCGTTCCTCTCCCGTGGGTCTGTTACAACCCCTCCCTATTCCCTCCCGCCCCTGGGGCTCAATCCCCATGGACTTTGTGGTAGACCTTCCTCCTTCAAAAGGGATGAACACCATCCTGGCCGTGGTCGACCGTCTCACCAAGATGGCCCATTTCAACTAGGGATCGACCGATTATCGGCCGATATTGAGGATTTTGAACGTTATCGGTATCGGCATCTATTTTGCCGATATACCGATAACGTATTGGGAACACAGAATGCGCTGCTCTCAGCGCGTTCTGTGTTCCCTCCGCAGCACAGGGGAGAAGGAAGTAGTGTCTCCTCCCCCTGTGATGCTGCTGCCACTGCCGCCAATAGCAGGAGAGGAGAAAAGAGGAGGGGAGGGGCTGTGGCCGCTGCGCCACCAATGAAGATGAGTCTTTCATTAATTCATATACAGGAGGCGGGAGCTGGCTGCAGAATCACATAGCCGGCTCCCGACCTCTATGAACGGCAGCTGCGGTCCGCTGTAGTTAACCCCCTTAGGTGCCGCGGATCGCAGCTACCGTTCATAGGGGTCGGGAGCCGGCTATGTGATTCTGCAGCCAGCTCCCGCCTCCTGTATATGAATGAGAGACTTATGTTCATTGGTGGCGCAGTGCGCCCCCCCAAGCCCCCTAGTATTAATCATTGGTGGCGCAGTGCGCCCCCCACCCCCATCCCAATAGTAAAAACATTGGTGGCGCAGTGCGCCCCCCCCCCCCCCCAGTATTAATCATTGGTGGCAGTGGCCACAGGATCCCCTCCTCCTCCGATCGGAGCCCCAGCAGTGTAAGCCTGGGGATCCGATCTGTTACCATGGCAGCCAGGACGCTATTGAAGCCCTGGCTGCCATGTTCAGCTCCATGCTGCTGTGTGCACAGAGCACAGAGCAGCAGGGACAGTGTGATCTCCTATTCACCCTGATATAGCTCTATCAGGGTGAATAGGACAAGGGTTCTAGTCCCTAAGGGGGCTAAAAGTTAGTAAAAAAAAACAAACACAAAAATATTAAGTATAAATGAAAAAGATTTTTAAAAAAAATAAAATAATAATACACGTTAACAATAAACATTAATTTTCAGCAGAATTGTGTAGGAAAAAAAAAATTTTCCTCAAAAATAAAAATACCCAGAATATCGGTATAAATTATCGGCTATCGGCCTGAAAGTTGACAAATTATCGGTATCGGCCCTAAAAAATCAATATCGGTCGATCCCTAATTTCAACCCCTACAAAGGCATACCCACCGCCAAACAGACGGCCGATCTAATTCTCAGAGAGGTCTTCAGGCTGCATGGGATCCCGGACGACGTGGTCTCCGACCGAGGCGTACAATTCGCCTCAAAGTTCTGGAAGAACTTCTGCCTGGCGCTCGGGGTTAAAGTGAACCTGTCCTCCGCTTTCCACCCTCAGTCAAACGGGCAGACTGAGGGAACTAATCAGACCCTAGAGCAGTACCTACGCTGTTTCAGCTCCCACCTGCAGGATGACTGGCTTGACCATCTCCCCACGGCCGAGTTGGCCTACAACAATGCTGAGCACAGCTCAACCAAGCACAGCCCCTTCTTTGCTAACACAGGCTCGCACCCGGTGTTCATTCCCCACCTGCCCGTCGCCTCCACCCTCCCAGCAGTGGCCGAACGCCTAACAACCCTACAGGAGGCACAAAAGTACATTATAGACAACCTCCAGCTCGCCCAGAGGCGTTTTAAACAGGGAGCAGACAGACGTCGCAAACCCACCCTGGGCTTCCATGTGGGAGACAAGGTGTGGCTGTCCACCAGTAACCTCAGATTGAAGGTCCCCTCCAAAAAGTTGGCCCAAAGATACATGGGTCTGTTTCGGATCACCGCACAAATCAACGAGGTCACGTTCCGGCTTGACCTTCCGGACTCCATTAGGGTGCACCCTGTCTTCCATTGCTCACTCCTCAAGCCATACGTGGAGAACACCTTCACAGGCCGCCACTCGCCCCCTCCACCACCCGTGAGGGTACAGGGTGAAGAAGAATACGTTGTCGCAAAGATCCTCGACTCCAGGATCCACCGGGGAAGACTACAATACCTAATTGGGTGGGAGGGTTACCCTCCCGAGGATAACTCCTGGAAGCCAGAAGAAAATGTCCACGCCCCCAGACTGGTAAAAGAGTTCCACCAATGGCACCCCGGTAAGCCGGCCCCTGCGGTGCCCGGAGGTCACCTTGGAAGGGGGGGGGGGGGGGGAGTACTGTCGGGATTCGAACCCATGACCAGCCACATCCCAGGCTGTAGCCCTGCTTACTAGGCTACCGTCCTCTCTGGACATTCCTCCCTGAAACCTATTATGTAACCTCAGTCTTGCCAAGCCTTGCTCATCACCCTTGATTCCCCACACCTGGTACTTCCCTATATAAGTCCAGCCCCTTGCACTCTAGCTTGCTGATTATTGAGCTCCTGAGCCTTGATCAAGCTTCTCCTCATCTGCTGCTCTTGCTACTACTGGAAGTCCATTGCTGACCAGGAATTGCCTACCGACTACTCTTCTGCTTTGTCCCTACCTACTGAACTGCTACCACCGTTGCCATCCGGATTGTCTGACCACGCTTACTGCCGCCTGCCCTGACCCACCGCCTGCCTACCGACTACGCCTCTGCCAGACTTCCTGCACCTACTATCTGCCTGCGGTCCTTGCCACTGGGCTCCACTCCTACCTCCAGACAGCGGTCCTCTGACTCAGGTGAGCCTGTAGGACTGTTACAGTCTGGTGTGAATCGCTTTCTTGAGGTCATGCCACAGTATCTCAATCTGGTTGAGGTCAGGCCCAAACCATGATGCCCCCACCACCATACTTCACAGTTGGGATGAGGTTTTGATGTTGGTGTGCTGTGCCTCTTTTTCTCCACACATAGTGTTGTGTGTTTCTTCCAAACAACTCAACTTTGGTTTCATCTGTCCACAGAATATTTTGCCAGTACTGCTGTGGAACATCCAGGTGCTCTTGTGCAAATTGTAAACGTGCAGCAATGTTTTTGTTGGACAGCAGTGGCTTCCTCTGTGGTATGCTCCCATGAAATCCATTCTTATTTACTGTTTTATGTATCGTAGATTCGCTAACAGGGATGTTGGCATATGCCAGAGACTTTTGTAAGTCTTTAGCTGACACTCTAGGATTCTTCTTCCCCTCATTAAGCAGTGTGCGCTGTACTCTTGCAGTCATCTTTACAGGACGGCCACTCCTAGGGAGAGTAGCAGCAGTGCGGAACTTTCTCCATTTATAGACAATTTGTCTTACCGTGGACTGATGAACAGCAAGGCTTTTGGCGAGGTCTTCTGAGAGCTCTTTTGTGCGAGGCATCATTCACATCAGGCAATGCTTCTTGTGAAAAGCAAACCCAGAACTGGTGTGTGTTTTTTTATAGGGCAGGGCAGCTGTGACCAACACCTTCAATCTCATCTCATTGATTGGACTCCAGTTGGCTGGCACCTCACTCCAATTAGCTCTTAGAGATGTCATTAGTCTAGGGGTTCACATACTTTTTCCACCTGCACTGTGAATGTTTACATGGTGTGTTCAATAAAAACATGGTAACATTTAATTCTTTGTGTGTTATTAGTTTAAGCAGACTGTGATTGTCTATTCTTGTGACTTAGATGAAGATCAGATCACATTTTATGACCAATTTGTGCAGAAATCCATATCATTACAAAGGGTTCACATACTTTTTCTTGCAACTGTAGTTCTTGTAGGTAATAATATCCTGCCTACAAATGGCAATTTTTGGTGCAGCATAAAAGATGTGAAATTGGAGTATTTCATGTTCTAAAGCAGCTGAATATTTTATTGTTAGAAATAGGCGCTCTGTATTAATGTTCTAATACATACCATGGAAGGGCTCAGTAGCGTCTTGTCCAGGGACCTATAATGCTTATCTGTCTAGGTGGAAGTTATGGATTGTGCACCATCTTACATTCACACAACTGTATCTGCTTTACAACCCTCACAATGTAGATACAGTCTGTGTACATCCCGCACTTTTCGCGGGCCCCATTGTCAAAATGGACAATAGGACGTGTTCTATCATTTGCGGCACGGCCACATGGATGCGGACAGAACAAGGATGACATTTTTTTGCAGCCCCATAGAAATAGGTTCACGTGCTATCTGCAAAAAATGTGCATGGACCCGGACCGAAAATATGGTCGCGTGAATGCGACCTTATGAGGAACTACTACACAACTCAATCCCTTTAAAAAAAAAAATCTATTTCCTATTTTTTAACTGGTCATAGAGGCTCTTGTTCTTTTCCATATTGCACACGACCGTATTTTTTCACGGTCCGCAAAACGGGGTTCCATTGGTCCGTGATCCGTGACCGTTTTTTCGTCCGTGGGTCTTCCTTGATTTTTGGAGTATCCACGGACATGAAAAAAAAGTCGTTTTGGTGTCCGCCTGGCCGTGCGGAGGCAAACGGATCCATCCTGAATTACAATGCAAGTCAATGGGGACTGATCCGTTTGACGTTGACACAATATGGTGCAATTTCAAACTGATCCGTCCCCCATTGACTTTCAATGTAAAGTCAGGAGTTAATATACCACAGGATCTGAGTTTTCTCCAATCCGATGGTATATTTTAACTTGAAGCGTCCCCATCACCATGGGAACGCCTCTATGTTAGAATATACTGTCGGATATGAGTTAGATCGTGAAACTCATATCCGACAGTATATTCTAACACAGAGGCGTTCCCATAGTGATGGGGACGCTTCTAGTTAGAATATACTACGAACTGTGTACATGACTGTGTGCGCCCCCCCCCCCCCTCCCTCTATTGTAATATCATTGGTGGCCAGTGTGCGGCCCCCCGATCATTGGTGGCAGCGGAAAGTTCCGATCGGAGTCCCAGTTTAATCGCTGGGGCTCCGATCGGTAACCATGGCAACCAGGACGCTACTGCAGGCCTGGTTGCCATGGTTACTTAGCAATATTACAATATTAGAAGCATCATACTTACCTGCTGCGCTGTCTGTGACCGGCCGGGAGCTCCTCCTACTGGTAAGTGACAGGTCTGTGCGGCGCATTGCTTAATGATCTGTCACTTACCAGTAGGAGGAATTCCCGGCCGGTCACAGACAGCGCAGCAGGTAAGTATGATGCTTCTAATATTGTAATATTGCTAAGTAACCATGGCAACCAGGCCTGCAGTAGCGTCCTGGTTGCCATGGTTACCGATCGGAGCCCCATCGATTAAACTGGGACTCCGATCGGAACTCTCCGCTGCCACCAATGATCGGGGGGGGGGAGCGCACACTGGCCACCAATTATAATACAATAGAGGGAGGGAGGGGGGGGGGGGGCACGCACACTGGGCACCAATGATATTACAATAAAGGGAGGGGAGGGGGGGGCGGGGGAGGCCGCACACTGGCCACCAATGATATTACAATAGAGGGAGGGGGGGGGCCGGGGGGGGCGCACTGGCCACCAATGAAATTAAAACTGGGGAGGGAGGGGGGTCTGCCCCCTGCTGCCTGGCAGCCCTTGATCTCTTATAAGGGGCTATGATATGCACAATTAACCCCTCAGGTGCAGCACCTGAGGGGTTAATTGTGCGGATCACAGCCCCCTGTAAGAGATCGGGTGCTGCCAGGCAGCAGGGGGCAGTCATGTACACAGTTCGTAGTATATTCTAACTAGAAGAGTCCCCATCACTATGGGAACGCCTCTGTGTTAGAATATACTGTCGAATATGAGTTTTCACGAAGTGAAAACTCATCTCTGAAAAAGCTTTTATGCAGACGGATCTTCGGATCCGTCTGTATGAAAGTAACCTACGGCCACGGATCACGGACGCGGATGCCAATCTTGTGTGCATCCGTGTTCTTTCACGGACCCATTGACTTGAATGGGTCCGTGAACCGTTGTCCGTCCAAAAAATAGGACAGGTCATATTTTTTTGACAGACAGGAAACACGGATGCGGCTGCAAAACGGTGCATTTTCCGATTTTTCCACGGACCCATTGAAAGTCAATGGGTCAGCGAAAAAAAACGGAAAACGGCACAACGGCCACGGATGCACACAACGGTCGTGTGCATGAGGCCTAAGGCTCCATTCACACGTCCGTAAAATGGGTCCGCATCCTTTCCGCAATTTTGCGGAATGGGTGAAGACCCATTCATTCTCTATGGGGACGGAATGGATGCGGACAGCACACAGTGTGCTGTCTGCAGCCGCAATTGCGGAGCGCGGCCCCGATTTTGGGTCCGCAGCTCCGCAAAAAGATAGAGCATGTGCTATTCTTGTCCACAGCTTGCGGACAAGAATAGGCATTTCTATGGGGGTGACGGGCTGGTGTGTTGCGGACCCGCAATACACCACGGACGTGTGAATGTAGTCTAAAGCTCAGACTTTCTATGGTAATTCATCCCGTCTACTCTCTAATATCCTGGACACTTTTATGGTGTTTTGGTTTTTATATTTTTTGCTGAGATTTCCGATTTCATTGTATGTGTCAGGATGCAGCGCGGATAGCTCACTTTGCATTTATTTTATATAATATTTTTCAATAAAACTTATGTTTGTAGGAGGCAGTGACCGGTGGCGTATTTACATGGGACTATAATCAAAAACTACTTGCTTCCAGTCATCAGCCTGTGTGAAACAGCCATGAAATGTAACTTCTCATAAGCAAGTCAATGGCACAAGTGTGGATATTCACAGTCAGGCGCCAAAAGAAGTGGGTTCAGGTATTGCGGAGCAGCACAACCCCATACCAGCGTTTCTCCTAATGTATAGATTAACCCAGATAAAAACAGCATTGAGTGCCTCTTAGGCTCCATTCACACGTCCGTAGTGTATTGCGGATCCGCAATACACCCGGCCGGCACCCCTATAGAAATGCCTATTCTTGTCCGCAATTGCGGACAAGAATAGGACATGTTCTATTTTTTTTTTCCGGAGCCGCAGACCGGAGGATCTGCAGTGCGCTCCGGAAATGCGGATGCGGACAGCACACTGTGTGCTGTCCGCATCCATTCTGTCCCCGTAGAGAATGAATGGGTCCGCACCCGTTCCGCAAAATTGGGGAACTGATGCGGACCACAATTGCGGACGTGTGAATGGAGCCTAACAGTTTGTATCAGAGCTACTAGTTTTATCCATAAAGAATTTAATTGGGGTGAATCTTTTAGTTTGGGACTGTGCTTCTCCCCATCACTGGAACCTGCTTCACCCCTGATTGGGGGAGTGGGGGGGGGGATATCCTCGGCCTAAGTGGACTTGTACTCTACTTGTTTCACACTTTTTATTGATGTGTTTTTTTTAGAAGTTCTGTTCTAGTTCTTCTCCGGCGTTAACATCTTACAAACCAGTTTACCTTTGCCTCAAAGAAGCTCTTGGCTCCTTTCACACCCTCAATTGAAACATCGATTTCGGAGAGTCGCGCAAGAGCATGCAACCCGCTGTCCTCTTCCAGTTCCCCTGCTGCTGCTTTGCGGAAAATTAAAAGGAACTGCAAGGAGAGAAGAAATACATTTTATTTTTTTTAAAAGCAAGAGCCAAAACTACAAGAAAAATATTCTAAGTAGAGAAGGACAATAACATCATTAGAGCTTTCAGTGTGGATAAAGATAGGAATCTGCAAGCATCATATGTACAGGGGGAGTGAAGCTGGAAGAGTCACTTGTACAGAAGGATCTGGGTGTACTTGATCATAGACTAAATAGCAGCATACAAAGTCATGCAGCCGATCCTAGAGGTCCTTTCACATGGACCAATGTTATAGGCAATTATTTGATCGTCAGAGGAAGAGCTGCATTTACATATAGCAATCGCCTCCGCTGTATGGGGATGAGTCACTGCTACTGTGATCACTTGTGCCCATACACATTCATTGTTCCTGGACAGCATAGCCCCGTTAACACATGGAGATGTTGCACAGAAACAATGATTTATGGCGCCAACCAAAAGACACGATTACTCGTTTATCACCTTTAGGCCCCCTTCAGACGAGTGAGTGTCACGCTCTGGACTCGCAGCACCTATCCTGACCTTCCAGCACTGCCCTGTCGCATAGCATTATCTTGATTTATTATGCTGTGTAACAGTTAAGTTCTGGAATGTATTGTATAACACTGACAGCATTATGTCAGTGCTATACAATACATTCCAAACCTCTAAGGGTTACATAGCATGTCTGAAAGGGACCTTATATGGGCCAGTTATCAGAAATTAGTGTTTCAACAAATGCTTCCCCCTGATAACTGGCCCGATTATCAGTCTGTGTAAAAGGACCTTAAACTAAACTTTTGAATACATGTGAGGAATATGGATTATTATTTACTGTCAGCCATGTTCCCACACCAACCATTTGCTGAAAGGTAGCAGAGGTAGTGAGCTCCACAGAGAGGCCCTGCTTCAAAGCCCAGCCAACTGGCAGAGAACTTCTTGCAGGCCACCTTTTGTTTACAATTTCTCACCTCTATTCAGCCAGCTAGGAACCCAGCTAATGGAACAGGAAAAAACTCTCTGCAGGGGTTTAGGCCAGTGGTGGCGAACCTATGGCACGGGTGCCAGAGGCGGCACTCAGAGCCCTTTCTGTGGGCACCCGCGCCCTGGAAAAAGTCTATGGTGTACCAATAAGCCTTTTCCTGCCATTCATCAGCACAGGGCGCACTATGAACAGCGCAGGCAGCGCATTGAATGTAGGCAGGCTATTATAGCTAAAGGAAAAAGTACTTGGAAGATATACTGTATTAGTAGTCAGGTTAAATTGCCATGTTGGCACTTTGCGATAAATAAGGTGGTTTTGGATTGCAGTTTGGGCACTCGGTCTGTAAAAGGTTCGCCATCACTGGTCTAGGCCATTCCCCAGTTCAATCAAATTTATCAGACAGCATGGAACCGGCGGATCATAAGGAATTATGAATCGCCCGTCCATCACAGACATAAACCAGATACATATTTGTGTCCCTGTGGCCACGATGAATAGCTTGGCGGTGGGATGCCAGGGAGGGGAGATACACATCTCCCCACAGAAACCGAATAACGGTACCAGGCTTGCACTCTACTGGGAGCCAGAATCCAGGCGGATCCATTGGTCCCAGAACCACCTCCCTGAGACATTCTGGTCTGGAACCATGAGCCCTAATCGGTTTTGTTGCTTATGTGCTGCCAGCCCAGCAGAGGAGAAGGAGGAGGAGGGGGGGGGGGTGTGGTCCTCTCCTAGAGGCCGGGGGGAGGGGCCGGACACAGGTTAAAAGGCTTGTGCCAGCAAGCGGGCGTGTCTTTTCCCTGAAGGAGGGTCACATTGTGCCATGTGTTTAGAGGGACCTGCAACCTGCTGACATCACTGCCCTCCATGTGACTACAGCAAAGGACTCATCCATCTGGTAAACTGACTTTTGCTCTGTTTAATCCTGTTTGTACCATACCACCTGTATTTGTGACCTCAGACTACTGTATATATCCTTGTGTGTATAGTATATTGTCTAGTCTAGTGAGCCCTTAAGGCGATTAAATATGTAATTTAATCTTGTGCTGTCTGGTATCTCGATCACGAATCCCCACGTCCGTGTTTCGGCCTAGTAATACGCTACCACGGGTTGGTTTCTTACCCTATATAATGCCGTTAGCGGACCAGGCTTATAACAAACAAGGAACTGGTGGCAGTCTTTCTGGGCTGAGAATGCGCTGTTTCACTGGGGCAGTGAAAACACTCTCAGCTTGTTGCCTCTCTGTGCCCGTGTAGAAGGAGGAATCTGTGAAAACTGTACCAAGACTGACCTTACCCACTCCTCCAGGAGGGTGTAACGTCACGCCTTGGTAACCAGTGACCATACCGTATCTCGTGAGCTCTATGTAGTTGACGTCAAGCGGGCATGAGGGGTGGTATCCCTCACATATTGGTGGCAGCAAAGTGAGATCGAGATACTAGTGTGTGTGTGGGACCCATACTCCCAGACACTAAAGACTACCAGCAGTAGATTTTTGCTGCTGGAGGCTTAAGATCAGCTCAACACTAGACAGTCTGAGTGCAAATACAATAAGGTGTGTGTGTGCATCAGGTTGCAGTCTGTGTCAGTGATCATCAGTTGCAATGACTGCCAGTATCACAAGGCGCAAAGTTAAGGAGATGGCCGATGCTATGAATGGTGGTGGGGAGAACACAGTCCAGATAGGGGCCCGAGAGGAGGTGGAAGGTAACTTTATTCAAGGCGAGGGGGAGCACAGCCAAAGCTCCCCAAGGGGACAGTTGCCGGAGGTGAGGTCCACGGTGCGCCTCACTCCACCTGCCCACCCCCCCAGCCAGGCAGGCTCGGCTGCTCTCCTACAGGCTGCCCTAGACCGTCTCCAGGCCGGAGACTGGGCTTTCTACGAGATCCTCATGGCAGCTGCAGAATGCCGGGAACAAGCTGCAGAGCGTCGCGAGCAAGCATAGGCCGAGCATGAGCACCAGCTCCAACTCCAGCACCCCTTTTCCAGCCCGATGTGAGTCTCCAGTGATCCGTATTCCCAAACTGCGGGCGGAGGACTCCCCCCTGCTTGACAAACATGGGGACTTAGACACTTTCTTGTTGGCATTCGAGACAGCTTGCCATCAGTACCAGCTGCCGGAGGACCAGTGGGATCGATTCCTAACACCACGGCTCAAGGGAAAAGCCCTTGAAATCTTCGGGTACCTGCCCAGCGAGACCATCCTGAGCTATGAGGACATCAAGCAGGCTGGTCCGGCAGTACAACTTAACCCCTGAGTCGTACAGGAAAAAGCTCAGAAGTTTGCAGCAGGGTCCTACCCAGAGCTCGGCCGATCACATCGACCAATGGACCACAGGATTGGAGCTCACCACCGTCCAGCAGCTGAAGGAGCTCATCGCCACGGAGCAGTTCTTGTGGAATTGTCTGTAGGACCTCCAGCAGTACCTCCGTGACCGGAAGCCTAAGGGGGCCTCTGCAGCAGCAGCATTGGTCGATAAGTACACTAACAGGACTTCAGAGGCCCGGAAACCTGTCAACCCCCTAGACCCAAGTGGGCACCGGCCCCTGCTTCACTTTCCACGTCGGTGGGGGAACCCTAACTTTGCCACCTATGTAAGCAGCCAAGACACTTCAAGGCTATGTGTCCCCAGCGCCCGAGGGACCCGTTCCAGTCATCGATCTGGAAACCGGCCACTGACTATTTTCAATCGGTCCCCGTGGGCCAGGCCGTGGCCATGGGACTTAGAGACACCGGCGCTGAGATGACTCTGGTACGGCCTGAACTGGTGGCACCCCATGATTTATTGCCCAGGAGCTCCTTTACTGTCTCCGGGATTGGAGGAGTAGAACCATCGCTGCCCGTCGCCAAGGTCTATTTGGACAGGGGCGCCAGTCGAGGAGTAAGGGAGGTGGGGGGGGGGGATCTTCAAATATCCCTGCCAGTGCTTTGCTGGGGATGGACCTGAGGCGGCTTGTGTCTAAGTACTCCAGCGTTTATGATGCAAATAGCTATTTATTGGATAGTGCGGCTGTATAATACATGTGACGTTTCGGCCACACTCTGGCCTTCATCAAACTGGTGCCGCTTGGTAGATGGATGTCCTGGGAAATAGGCGTACGGGATAGAGGGCAACAGCACTGGACGCGTCCGGTCAGGGGTTTTAGGTGGCGTTAGTGGCTGACGCCAGCCTGAACCCTCTCAAGGAGCAGGCGGCACAGCCCCCCTCGGACTCGGACCTCGAGCAGATGGTCTGGGACTAAGGACGGCTGTACCGGGTCACGGTCCAACAGGGCTCACCAGAGGAGTGGCCTAGGGACTGGCAGGTAAAAGGGGACGTGGCAGTCTTGTCTATTCTGACCACGTCCCACTGGGGGTTTCAGTTGGCGTTAGGGGCTAGTGCCAGCTTAAAATCTCTCACGGAGCAGGTGGCACGGCAAGCATAGGCCGAGCATGAGCACCAGCTCCAACTCCAGCACCCCTTTTCCAGCCCGATGTGAGTCTCCAGTGATCCGTATTCCCAAACTGCGGGCGGAGGACTCCCCCCTGCTTGACAAACATGGGGACTTAGACACTTTCTTGTTGGCATTCGAGACAGCTTGCCATCAGTACCAGCTGCCGGAGGACCAGTGGGATCGATTCCTAACACCACGGCTCAAGGGAAAAGCCCTTGAAATCTTCGGGTACCTGCCCAGCGAGACCATCCTGAGCTATGAGGACATCAAGCAGGCTGGTCCGGCAGTACAACTTAACCCCTGAGTCGTACAGGAAAAAGCTCAGAAGTTTGCAGCAGGGTCCTACCCAGAGCTCGGCCGATCACATCGACCAATGGACCACAGGATTGGAGCTCACCACCGTCCAGCAGCTGAAGGAGCTCATCGCCACGGAGCAGTTCTTGTGGAATTGTCTGTAGGACCTCCAGCAGTACCTCCGTGACCGGAAGCCTAAGGGGGCCTCTGCAGCAGCAGCATTGGTCGATAAGTACACTAACAGGACTTCAGAGGCCCGGAAACCTGTCAACCCCCTAGACCCAAGTGGGCACCGGCCCCTGCTTCACTTTCCACGTCGGTGGGGGAACCCTAACTTTGCCACCTATGTAAGCAGCCAAGACACTTCAAGGCTATGTGTCCCCAGCGCCCGAGGGACCCGTTCCAGTCATCGATCTGGAAACCGGCCACTGACTATTTTCAATCGGTCCCCGTGGGCCAGGCCGTGGCCATGGGACTTAGAGACACCGGCGCTGAGATGACTCTGGTACGGCCTGAACTGGTGGCACCCCATGATTTATTGCCCAGGAGCTCCTTTACTGTCTCCGGGATTGGAGGAGTAGAACCATCGCTGCCCGTCGCCAAGGTCTATTTGGACAGGGGCGCCAGTCGAGGAGTAAGGGAGGTGGGGGGGGGGGGATCTTCAAATATCCCTGCCAGTGCTTTGCTGGGGATGGACCTGAGGCGGCTTGTGTCTAAGTACTCCAGCGTTTATGATGCAAATAGCTATTTATTGGATAGTGCGGCTGTATAATACATGTGACGTTTCGGCCACACTCTGGCCTTCATCAAACTGGTGCCGCTTGGTAGATGGATGTCCTGGGAAATAGGCGTACGGGATAGAGGGCAACAGCACTGGACGCGTCCGGTCAGGGGTTTTAGGTGGCGTTAGTGGCTGACGCCAGCCTGAACCCTCTCAAGGAGCAGGCGGCACAGCCCCCCTCGGACTCGGACCTCGAGCAGATGGTCTGGGACTAAGGACGGCTGTACCGGGTCACGGTCCAACAGGGCTCACCAGAGGAGTGGCCTAGGGACTGGCAGGTAAAAGGGGACGTGGCAGTCTTGTCTATTCTGACCACGTCCCACTGGGGGTTTCAGTTGGCGTTAGGGGCTAGTGCCAGCTTAAAATCTCTCACGGAGCAGGTGGCACGGCAAGCATAGGCCGAGCATGAGCACCAGCTCCAACTCCAGCACCCCTTTTCCAGCCCGATGTGAGTCTCCAGTGATCCGTATTCCCAAACTGCGGGCGGAGGACTCCCCCCTGCTTGACAAACATGGGGACTTAGACACTTTCTTGTTGGCATTCGAGACAGCTTGCCATCAGTACCAGCTGCCGGAGGACCAGTGGGATCGATTCCTAACACCACGGCTCAAGGGAAAAGCCCTTGAAATCTTCGGGTACCTGCCCAGCGAGACCATCCTGAGCTATGAGGACATCAAGCAGGCTGGTCCGGCAGTACAACTTAACCCCTGAGTCGTACAGGAAAAAGCTCAGAAGTTTGCAGCAGGGTCCTACCCAGAGCTCGGCCGATCACATCGACCAATGGACCACAGGATTGGAGCTCACCACCGTCCAGCAGCTGAAGGAGCTCATCGCCACGGAGCAGTTCTTGTGGAATTGTCTGTAGGACCTCCAGCAGTACCTCCGTGACCGGAAGCCTAAGGGGGCCTCTGCAGCAGCAGCATTGGTCGATAAGTACACTAACAGGACTTCAGAGGCCCGGAAACCTGTCAACCCCCTAGACCCAAGTGGGCACCGGCCCCTGCTTCACTTTCCACGTCGGTGGGGGAACCCTAACTTTGCCACCTATGTAAGCAGCCAAGACACTTCAAGGCTATGTGTCCCCAGCGCCCGAGGGACCCGTTCCAGTCATCGATCTGGAAACCGGCCACTGACTATTTTCAATCGGTCCCCGTGGGCCAGGCCGTGGCCATGGGACTTAGAGACACCGGCGCTGAGATGACTCTGGTACGGCCTGAACTGGTGGCACCCCATGATTTATTGCCCAGGAGCTCCTTTACTGTCTCCGGGATTGGAGGAGTAGAACCATCGCTGCCCGTCGCCAAGGTCTATTTGGACAGGGGCGCCAGTCGAGGAGTAAGGGAGGTGGGGGGGGGGGATCTTCAAATATCCCTGCCAGTGCTTTGCTGGGGATGGACCTGAGGCGGCTTGTGTCTAAGTACTCCAGCGTTTATGATGCAAATAGCTATTTATTGGATAGTGCGGCTGTATAATACATGTGACGTTTCGGCCACACTCTGGCCTTCATCAAACTGGTGCCGCTTGGTAGATGGATGTCCTGGGAAATAGGCGTACGGGATAGAGGGCAACAGCACTGGACGCGTCCGGTCAGGGGTTTTAGGTGGCGTTAGTGGCTGACGCCAGCCTGAACCCTCTCAAGGAGCAGGCGGCACAGCCCCCCTCGGACTCTGACCTCGAGCAGATGGTCTGGGACTAAGGACGGCTGTACCGGGTCACGGTCCAACAGGGCTCACCAGAGGAGTGGCCTAGGGACTGGCAGGTAAAAGGGGACGTGGCAGTCTTGTCTATTCTGACCACGTCCCACTGGGGGTTTCAGTTGGCGTTAGGGGCTAGTGCCAGCTTAAAATCTCTCACGGAGCAGGTGGCACGGCAAGCATAGGCCGAGCATGAGCACCAGCTCCAACTCCAGCACCCCTTTTCCAGCCCGATGTGAGTCTCCAGTGATCCGTATTCCCAAACTGCGGGCGGAGGACTCCCCCCTGCTTGACAAACATGGGGACTTAGACACTTTCTTGTTGGCATTCGAGACAGCTTGCCATCAGTACCAGCTGCCGGAGGACCAGTGGGATCGATTCCTAACACCACGGCTCAAGGGAAAAGCCCTTGAAATCTTCGGGTACCTGCCCAGCGAGACCATCCTGAGCTATGAGGACATCAAGCAGGCTGGTCCGGCAGTACAACTTAACCCCTGAGTCGTACAGGAAAAAGCTCAGAAGTTTGCAGCAGGGTCCTACCCAGAGCTCGGCCGATCACATCGACCAATGGACCACAGGATTGGAGCTCACCACCGTCCAGCAGCTGAAGGAGCTCATCGCCACGGAGCAGTTCTTGTGGAATTGTCTGTAGGACCTCCAGCAGTACCTCCGTGACCGGAAGCCTAAGGGGGCCTCTGCAGCAGCAGCATTGGTCGATAAGTACACTAACAGGACTTCAGAGGCCCGGAAACCTGTCAACCCCCTAGACCCAAGTGGGCACCGGCCCCTGCTTCACTTTCCACGTCGGTGGGGGAACCCTAACTTTGCCACCTATGTAAGCAGCCAAGACACTTCAAGGCTATGTGTCCCCAGCGCCCGAGGGACCCGTTCCAGTCATCGATCTGGAAACCGGCCACTGACTATTTTCAATCGGTCCCCGTGGGCCAGGCCGTGGCCATGGGACTTAGAGACACCGGCGCTGAGATGACTCTGGTACGGCCTGAACTGGTGGCACCCCATGATTTATTGCCCAGGAGCTCCTTTACTGTCTCCGGGATTGGAGGAGTAGAACCATCGCTGCCCGTCGCCAAGGTCTATTTGGACAGGGGCGCCAGTCGAGGAGTAAGGGAGGTGGGGGGAGGGATCTTCAAATATCCCTGCCAGTGCTTTGCTGGGGATGGACCTGAGGCGGCTTGTGTCTAAGTACTCCAGCGTTTATGATGCAAATAGCTATTTATTGGATAGTGCGGCTGTATAATACATGTGACGTTTCGGCCACACTCTGGCCTTCATCAAACTGGTGCCGCTTGGTAGATGGATGTCCTGGGAAATAGGCGTACGGGATAGAGGGCAACAGCACTGGACGCGTCCGGTCAGGGGTTTTAGGTGGCGTTAGTGGCTGACGCCAGCCTGAACCCTCTCAAGGAGCAGGCGGCACAGCCCCCCTCGGACTCTGACCTCGAGCAGATGGTCTGGGACTAAGGACGGCTGTACCGGGTCACGGTCCAACAGGGCTCACCAGAGGAGTGGCCTAGGGACTGGCAGGTAAAAGGGGACGTGGCAGTCTTGTCTATTCTGACCACGTCCCACTGGGGGTTTCAGTTGGCGTTAGGGGCTAGTGCCAGCTTAAAATCTCTCACGGAGCAGGTGGCACGGCAAGCATAGGCCGAGCATGAGCACCAGCTCCAACTCCAGCACCCCTTTTCCAGCCCGATGTGAGTCTCCAGTGATCCGTATTCCCAAACTGCGGGCGGAGGACTCCCCCCTGCTTGACAAACATGGGGACTTAGACACTTTCTTGTTGGCATTCGAGACAGCTTGCCATCAGTACCAGCTGCCGGAGGACCAGTGGGATCGATTCCTAACACCACGGCTCAAGGGAAAAGCCCTTGAAATCTTCGGGTACCTGCCCAGCGAGACCATCCTGAGCTATGAGGACATCAAGCAGGCTGGTCCGGCAGTACAACTTAACCCCTGAGTCGTACAGGAAAAAGCTCAGAAGTTTGCAGCAGGGTCCTACCCAGAGCTCGGCCGATCACATCGACCAATGGACCACAGGATTGGAGCTCACCACCGTCCAGCAGCTGAAGGAGCTCATCGCCACGGAGCAGTTCTTGTGGAATTGTCTGTAGGACCTCCAGCAGTACCTCCGTGACCGGAAGCCTAAGGGGGCCTCTGCAGCAGCAGCATTGGTCGATAAGTACACTAACAGGACTTCAGAGGCCCGGAAACCTGTCAACCCCCTAGACCCAAGTGGGCACCGGCCCCTGCTTCACTTTCCACGTCGGTGGGGGAACCCTAACTTTGCCACCTATGTAAGCAGCCAAGACACTTCAAGGCTATGTGTCCCCAGCGCCCGAGGGACCCGTTCCAGTCATCGATCTGGAAACCGGCCACTGACTATTTTCAATCGGTCCCCGTGGGCCAGGCCGTGGCCATGGGACTTAGAGACACCGGCGCTGAGATGACTCTGGTACGGCCTGAACTGGTGGCACCCCATGATTTATTGCCCAGGAGCTCCTTTACTGTCTCCGGGATTGGAGGAGTAGAACCATCGCTGCCCGTCGCCAAGGTCTATTTGGACAGGGGCGCCAGTCGAGGAGTAAGGGAGGTGGGGGGGGGGGGATCTTCAAATATCCCTGCCAGTGCTTTGCTGGGGATGGACCTGAGGCGGCTTGTGTCTAAGTACTCCAGCGTTTATGATGCAAATAGCTATTTATTGGATAGTGCGGCTGTATAATACATGTGACGTTTCGGCCACACTCTGGCCTTCATCAAACTGGTGCCGCTTGGTAGATGGATGTCCTGGGAAATAGGCGTACGGGATAGAGGGCAACAGCACTGGACGCGTCCGGTCAGGGGTTTTAGGTGGCGTTAGTGGCTGACGCCAGCCTGAACCCTCTCAAGGAGCAGGCGGCACAGCCCCCCTCGGACTCTGACCTCGAGCAGATGGTCTGGGACTAAGGACGGCTGTACCGGGTCACGGTCCAACAGGGCTCACCAGAGGAGTGGCCTAGGGACTGGCAGGTAAAAGGGGACGTGGCAGTCTTGTCTATTCTGACCACGTCCCACTGGGGGTTTCAGTTGGCGTTAGGGGCTAGTGCCAGCTTAAAATCTCTCACGGAGCAGGTGGCACGGCCTCCCTTGGACTCAGACCTCCAGAGGGCGGTCTGGGACCAAGGACAGTTGTGTCGGGAAATGGTCCAGCAGGGCTCACTGGAGGCGTGGCCCAGGGAGCAACAATTCGAGGTACCCTATCCATTCAGGGCAGAGTTTTTGTGGGTTGCTCACGAAATTTCGATGGCCAGATACCCAGGGGCCGCTAAGTCAGAGGCCTGGACGGGAGACTTAGCCACCCCTGGGGTGTCGGTCATCGAGTGTGTCATGCGCTTCCAGGAAAAGGTGCAGGCCTGTCACGGTTGGTGCACGACAGTATAGGGCAGGCCCCGACCGACCAGAAGCGGGAGTACGACCAGATGGCTTGTGAGAGGACCCACCAGGTGGGTCAGCAAGTGTGGATACTGGTTCCTGTACCTCAGGACAAGCTTCAGGCGGACTGGGGAGGCCCGTACCTCGAGCACCAGCGGCTCAATGCCGGGATGTACCTGGTCACCCTGGCACACGCCCGGGGAAGGCATTCCGGGAGGGCACATCATGAGCGGGAGGCATGTGCCCTCCCGGAATGCCGCCGCTTCCGAGAACTGTTCACCAAAAAGCCCAGAACGATGGAGTCCACCGAGATGCCATTGGGCATGGAGTATGCCCCTGCCACTTCTAAGCGGATGGTCGGGCTGCTTAAGGGACTCGGGTTCGGTGTTCGGCGCTTTCTTGGCGCCAATCAACAAGCGTCATACTACTTGCCCCAAGAGGCCATCACAGCCATGCCTACTATTGGCATGGCTGTGATTGGCCAGTGCAGCATGTGACCCAGCCTCTATTTAAGCTGGAGTCACGTAGCGCCGCACGTCACTCTGCTATGATCAGTATTGGGAGAGGTTGCAGCTGCAACGTTAGGGCGAGATTAGGCAGATTAACTCCTCCAAAAGACTTCATTCTGTGATCGATCTGCAGCTGTGGATCATTGAAGTGCTATTATTGACTTGCTCACTTTTTTGAGGCTGCCCAGAGCGTTTTTAGATCACTTTTTTTCTGGGGTGATCGGCGGCCATTTTGTGACTTGTGGTGCGCCAGCACAAGCTATCACCAAGTGTATTTAACCATCGATAGTGTGGTTATTTTGTGCTATATCCTACATCAGCTGCAGGCTGAGCCTGTGTCACCGAAGTGCATTTAACCATCAACAGTCTGGTTATTTTTTGGCCATATACTACATCTGGTGCAGGCTGAGCCTGTGTCACCCAAGTGCATTTAACCATCAACAGTGTGGTTATTTTTTGGCCATATATTACATCAGGGGCAAGTTGAGCCTGTCACCCAGCGCCTAAAAAATAGACCTGACATTTCTATTCAACCAAATCTGTACTGTTTCAGCTGGTCAAGTTATTTGTAGTGACCGTAAAAGCACACTTTTTTTTCTGGGTTGAAAAACCATTCCCAAATTTGCCATTCTCAAAATTGTGGTGAACGGGAACAATGAGGGAAAACATCTAATAAGGGACGCGGACGTGGACATGGTCGTGGTGGTGTTAGTGGACCCTCTGGTGCTGGGAGAGGACGTGGCCGTTCTGCCACAGCCACACGTCCTAGTGAACCAACTACCTCAGGTCCCAGTAGCCAGCAGAATTTACAGCGATATTTGGTGGGGCCCAATGCCGTTCTAAGGATGGTAAGGCCTGAGCAGGTGCAGGCATTAGTCAACTGGGTGGCCGACAGTGGATCCAGCACGTTCACATTATCTCCCACCCAGTCTTCTGCAGAAAGCGCACAGATGGCGCATGAAAACCAAGCCCATCGGTCTGTCACATCACCCCCATGCATATCAGGGAAACTGTCTGAGCCTCAAGTTATGCAGCAGTCTCTTATGCTGTTTGAAGACTCTGCTGCCAGGGTTTCCCAAGGGCATCCACCTAGCCCTTCCCCAGGGGTGGAAGAGATAGAATGCACTAATGCACAACCACTTATTTTTCCTGCTGATGAGGACATGGGAATACCACCTCAGCACGTCTCTGATGATGACGAAACACAGGTGCCAACTGCTGCGTCTTTCTGCAGTGTGCAGACTGAACAGGAGGTCAGGGATCAAGACTGGGTGGAAGACGATGCAGGGGACGATGAGGTCCTAGACCCCACATGGAATGAAGGTCGTGCCACTGACTTTCACAGTTCGGAGGAAGAGGCAGTGGTGAGACCGAGCCAACAGCGTAGCAAAAGAGGGAGCAGTGGGCAAAATCAGAACACCCGCCGCCAAGAGACTCCGCCTGCTACTGACCGCCGCCATCTGGGACCGAGCACCCCAAAGGCAGCTTCAAGGAGTTCCCTGGCATGGCACTTCTTCAAACAATGTGCTGACGACAAGACCCGAGTGGTTTGCACGCTGTGCCATCAGAGCCTGAAGCGAGGCATTAACGTTCTGAACCTTAGCACAACCTGCATGACCAGGCATCTGCATGGAAAGCATGAACTGCAGTGGAGTAAACACCTTAAAAACAAGGAAGTCACTCAGGCTCCCCCTGCTACCTCTTCTGCTGCTGCTGCCTCGGCCTCTTCTGCTGCTGCCGCCGCCTCGGCCTCTTCCTCCGCCTCTGGAGGAACGTTGGCACCTGCCGCCCAGCAAACATGGGATGTACCACCAACACTACCACCTGCGTCACCAAGCATCTCAACCATGTCACACGGCAGCGTTCAGCTCTCCATCTCACAAACATTTGAGAGAAAGCGTAAATTCCCACCTAGCCACCCTCGATCCCTGGCCCTGAATGCCAGCATTTCTAAACTACTGGCCTATGAAATGCTGTCATTTAGGCTGGTGGACACACACAGCTTCAAACAGCTCATGTCACTTGCTGTCCCACAGTATGTTGTTCCCAGCCGCCACTACTTCTCCAAGAGAACCGTGCCTTCCCTGCACAAACAAGTATCCGATAAAATCAAGTGTGCACTGCGCAACGCCATCTGTGGCAAGGTCCACCTAACCACAGATACGTGGACCAGTAAGCACGGCCAGGGACGCTATATCTCCCTAACTGCACACTGGGTAAATGTAGTGGCGGCTGGGCCCCAGGCGGAGAGCTGTTTGGCGCACGTCCTTTTGCTGCCAAGGATCGCAGGGCAACATTCTTTGCCTCCTGTCTCCTCCTCCTCCTACTCAGCTTCCTCCTCCTCCTCTTCTTCCATCTGCTCATCCAGTCAGCCACACACCTTCACCACCAACTTCAGCACAGCACGGGGTAAACGTCAGCAGGCCATTCTGAAACTCATATGTTTGGGGGACAGGCCCCACACCGCACAGGAGTTGTGGCGGGGTATAGAACAACAGACCGACGAGTGGTTGCTGCCGGTGAGCCTCAAACCCGGCCTGGTGGTATGCGATAATGGGCGAAATCTCGTTGCAGCTCTGGGACTAGCCGGTTTGACGCACATCCCTTGCCTGGCGCATGTGCTGAATTTGGTGGTGCAGAAGTACATTCGGAACTACCCCGACATGTCAGAGCTGCTGCATAAAGTGCGGGCCGTCTGTTCACGCTTCCGGCGTTCACACCCTGCCGCTGCTCGCCTGTCTGCGCTACAGCGTAACTTCGGCCTTCCCGCTCACCGCCTCATATGCGACGTACCCACCAGGTGGAACTCCACCTTGCATATGCTGGACAGACTGTGCGAGCAGCAGCAGGCCATAGTGGAGTTTCAGCTGCAGCACGCACGGGTCAGTCGCACTGCGGATCAGACACACTTCACCACCAATGACTGGGCCTCCATGCGAGACCTGTGTGCCCTGTTGCGCTTTTTCGAGTACTCCACCAACATGGCCAGTGGCGATGACGCCGTTATCAGCGTTACAATACCACTTCTATGTCTCCTTGAGAAAACACTTAGGGCGATGATGGAAGAGGAGGTGGCCCAGGAGGAAGAGGGGTCATTTTTAGCACTTTCAGGCCAGTCTCTTCAAAGTGACTCAGAGGGAGGTTTTTTGCAACACCAGAGGCCAGGTACAAATGTGGCCAGACAGGGCCCACTACTGGAGGACGAGGATGAGGAGGAGGTGGAGGAGGATGAGGATGAAGCATGTTCACAGCGGGGTGGCACCCAAAGCAGCTCGGGCCCATCACTGGTGCGTGGCTGGGGGGAAACACAGGACGATGACGATACGCCTCCCACAGAGGACAGCTTGTCCTTACCTCTGGGCAGCCTGGCACACATGAGCGACTACATGCTGCAGTGCCTGCGCAACGACAGCAGAGTTGCCCACATTTTAACGTGTGCGGAATACTGGGTTGCCACCCTGCTGGATCCCCGGTACAAAGACAATGTGCCTACCTTACTTCCTACACTGGAGCGTGATAGGAAGATGCGCGAGTACAAGCGCACGTTGGTAGACGCGCTACTGAGAGCATTCCCAAATGTCACAGGGGAACCAGTGGAAGCCCAAGGCGAAGGCAGAGGAGGAGCAAGAGGTCGCCAACGCAGCTGTGTCACGGCCAGCTCCTCTGAGGGCAGGGTTAGCATGGCAGAGATGTGGAAAAGTTTTGGCACCACGCCACAGCTAAGTGCACCACCACCTGATACGGAACGTGTTAGCAGGAGGCAACATTTCACTAACATGGTGGAACAGTACCTGTGCACACCCCTCCACGTACTGACTGATGGTTCGGCCCCATTCAACTTCTGGGTCTCCAAATTGTCCACGTGGCCAGAGCTAGCCTTTTATGCCTTGGAGGTGCTGGCCTGCCCGGCGGCCAGCGTTTTGTCTGAACGTGTATTCAGCACGGCAGGGGGCGTCATTACAGACAAACGCAGCCGCCTGTCTACAGCCAATGTGGACAAGCTGACGTTCATAAAAATGAACCAGGCATGGATCCCACAGGACCTGTCCATCCCTTGTGCAGATTAGATATTAACTACCTCCCCTTAACAATATATTATTCTACTCCAGGGCACTTCCTCATTCAATACTATTTTTAATTTCATTTTACCATTATATTGCGGGGCAACCCAAAGTTGAATGAACCTCTCCTCTGTCTGGGTGCCGGGGCCTAAATGTGTGACAGTGGCCTGTTCCAGTGGTGGGTGACGTGAAGCCTGATTCCCTCCTATGACATGAAGACTTATTCTGTGCTGACATGAAGCCAGATTCTCTGTTACGCGACCTCTCTCCTCTGCCTGGGCCTAAATATGTGACAGTGGCCTGTTCCAGTGGTGGGTGACGTGAAGCCTGATTCTCTGCTATGACATGAATACAGATTCTGCGCTGACATAAGGCCAGATTCTCTGTTACGGGACCTCTCTCCTCTGCCTGGGTGCCTGGGCCTAAATGTGTGACAGTGGCCTGTTCCAGTGGTGGGTGACGTGAAGCCTGATTCTCTGCTATGACATGAATACAGATTCTGCGCTGACATAAGGCCAGATTCTCTGTTACGGGACCTCTCTCCTCTGCCTGGGTGCCTGGGCCTAAATGTGTGACAGTGGCCTGTTCCAGTGGTGGGTGACGTGAAGCCTGATTCTCTGCTATGACATGAATACAGATTCTGCGCTGACATAAGGCCAGATTCTCTGTTACGGGACCGCTCTCCTCTGTCTGGGTGCCGGGGCCTAAATGTGTGACAGTGGCCTGTTCCAGTGGTGGGTGACGTGAAGCCTGATTCTCTGCTATGACATGAAGACAGATTCTGCGCTGACATAAGGCCAGATTCTCTGTTACGGGACCTCTCTCCTCTGCCTGGGTGCCGGGGCCTAAATGTGTGACAGTGGCCTGTTCCAGTGGTGGGTGACGTGAAGCCTGATTCTCTGCTATGACATGAAGACTGATTCTGCGCTGACATGAAGCCAGATTCTCTGCTATGGCATGAAGAGACTGATTCTCTGCTGACATGAAGCCAGATTCTTTGCTATGGCATGAAGAGACTGATTCTCTGCTGACGTGAAGCCAGATTCTCTGCTATGGGACCTCTGTCCAATTGATATTGGTTCATTTTTATTTTTTTTATTTTAATTTTAATTCATTTCCCTATCCACATTTGTTTGCAGGGGATTTACCTACATGTTGCTGCCTTTTGCAGCCCTCTAGCTCTTTCCTGGGCTGTTCTACAGCCTTTTTATTGCCCAAAAGTTCGGGTCCCCATTGACTTCAATGGGGTTCGGGATGAAGTTCGGATCGGGTTCGGATCCCGAACCCGAACATTTCCGGGAAGTTCGGCCGAACTTCTCGAACCCGAACATCCAGGTGTTCGCTCAACTCTAAGTACTATACATCAGGTACATGCCCTCTTCTGCATGTCTCATGTGACCACGAGTCTTCACTTCGTCATTAACAGACCTCAGAATCACACTTCACTCATCAGTCATGTAGCTAACATCCATACTTCCCAGCAAGCATTGATTGATCTAGATCACAATATTATTGGCCCACTTTAACCACTATACTTTTAAATAATGTTGTAATAACTTAACCACGAGAACCATATTATCTCAAATTTTTGACCGATCCTCTCTTCTGATAGACATATCTTTCTAACCTTATCAAGGTATGTACCCTATTTACTAGCTCTTGCAGTGTTGGCGGCTGTGGGTCAATCCAGTGTTGTGCAATACTTTTCCTAGCTTGGTATAAAATACGCATAATGGCCAGGGTTTTTTTCCCCCATTCCTGGCTGTACTTTAACACATCCTAAAACACATGTTAGTGGTGTAACTTCTATATTTGTTTGAAACACAGTATTTATCAATTTCACAATTTCTATCCAGTATCTCCTAAGTTTTGGACAATTCCACATTAGATGAATTAGGTCTGCATTGTGCCGATTACATCTTGGGCAACAGTCATCAATTCTGTATCCCATCTTTTTTAACAGAACCGGCGTTCTGTATACCCGGTGCATCAAGTACAATTGTGATACCCGCTGTGCTTCGCTCACTGCTATTGTTTGAAAGTTCTGCATTACTTCCTCCCATAAGTCCTCAGTCAGATCTCCATATCAGACTTCCATTTCCCATACAATCCTAATGGCCTATTTTTATTTGCATTTCCATCAGAGTTTTATAGTGGAGAGCTATCACTCCATTTGTGCTCCCCTGTGTTGTGGTGAGGTCTATAATACTATGTTTTGGTGCCTGAACAATACTTTCTTGTTTTTCTTGTGATTGTATTGCATGTCTGAGCTGTAAATAAAGATAAAAGAATCTATGTGGTATATTAAATTCCTGTTGTAGTTGTGAAAATTCCTTTAAGGTATTGTTAGAAAATAAATGAGCCATCCTATTAAGACCGTACCGCTCCCACATCTTCGTTTCTGATACTTTACCTATTTCTTTATACATATAGTTTGGCCATATTGGTGTATATGTTGTATATCCATTTATTTTAGCCATAGACCTGGCTTTCCACCATACTTTGTGTATCACTCCTAATATCTGGTATTGCGTGCCTCTATTATAGAAAGTACCATCCTCTAAGGCTGAGAGCAGACATTGTTTTCCTATAAGGTGTTTCACAATCCTCCCCGTCTTGTTTAGGTTTTCACTGTCTCCCCAACCCCTGATATGTTGTAGTTGGGCCGCAACATAATAAACCCATGGGTCTGGTAGAGCTAATCCCCCATGTGTTTTGGGTCTCTGTAGTGTAGTTAATTTAATGCGTGGGACACCTTGTTTCCATATGAGATCTCTAAAGATCGCATTGACCTTGTAGAAGAACCGGAGTGCGATCCATGTTGGAGCATTGTGAATAAGATACAACAACTGGGGCATGAGAATCATTTTAATAAGGTTGGCTCTACCGATCAGCGTAAGAGGCAGCTTAGTCCACGCTTGCATTTTACTTCTGAACCTTTTAAGTAAAGGTACCAGGTTTAGATCTCCAAATTCTCGTGTGTCAGCAGATATTTTCACCCCTAAGTATTTAAAAGATGTAACGACTTTGAGGTCTGGTGTCACTAGCGGAGTCAAATTCTCTTTGTTAGACAAGGGCATTATGACGGATTTCGACCAATTTATTGTTAAACCAGATAGTTGGCCAAAATCATTTATAACCTTAATAGCCTCCGGATAGGATATATCCCAATCCTCCAAAAATAACAGTAAGTCGTCCGCGTACAGTGCGACTTTTTCAGTAAGATTTTCATATTGGAAGCCTTTTACTAGGCCCGCGATTCTCAGGGCTTCAGCTAGTGGCTCTATTGCCACCACAAATAATAGTGGTGACAAAGGGCACCCCTGCCTAGTCCCCCTATAAATGTGGAATGGGTCTGAGAGGTTGCCATTTACTCTAACTGACGCTCTGGGACTAGCGTATAATAATTGTATCCACTTTATGAACTCAGGGCCAAAGCCCATTTTCTGGAGTACAGACCACAGGTACCGCCATTCCACACTGTCAAATGCTTTGGCCGCATCAAGAGATGCGACCGCCGCATTCGAGGTGTGGACCTGGCGCACTTGGATATTTAAATACAGGCGCCTAATATTCACAGCTGTGGACATATTTGGCATAAAGCCAGCTTGGTCAGTATGTATGAGAGACGTTATTACCGTATTTAGACGATTCGTCAGTACTTTTGCCAATATCTTCACGTCTACTGGAAGCAAAGATATAGGTCTATAAGAGTCTGCTTCTAAAATGTCTTTACCTGGTTTTGGTAGCAATATAATTATGGCCTCATTCATGGATGGTGGTAATCTGCCTGAATCCTTAGCTTCCTCACACACCTCCAACAACTGAGGCAGAAGTATTGAAGCATAAGATTTATATATTTCTACCGGTATCCCATCTTTGCCTGGGGCTTTATTATTGGACATATCACTTAGGGCTAATTCCATTTCTTTTATTGTTATAGGCCCATCAAGCATGCTCCTTTGTTCTTCTGAGAGGGTATTCAAATGTAGCGGGTGTAGGAACCCCTGTAAATCCTCATCTGATGCACACATCTTGACCTCATATAAAGAAGAGTAAAATGAGTGCCTGATTCTGAGTATATGCTCTGGAGATGCGTGTTCCCCTCCCTATCTCTAAGGGCTGCTATGTATGTTGTTTGTTGGGCTTTAGAGATTATTGCTAACAATCTGCCTGCCTTTTCTCCTTCTTCATAGTAGGATTGTTTCTGAAAAAAAACTTTTATTTTGTGCAGTTAGTAATAGATTGTCATTCAGTTTTTGCTGTGCCTCCCGCCATCTCTTTTCCATTGTCACATCCGGAGAGACAATGTACTCCGCTTCTGTTGCTTCTACCTCTGCTATTAATTTATGTACGGTAAACATTTTTTTTTTTTTTTTTTTTTTTTTTTATGTCAGCTATCAATAACCCTCTTAAGAAAGCTTTCATCGTATCCCATACTATCAATTTGGGGGCTGATGAATTATTAAGTATAAAAAATTCTTTGAATTTCTCCCCAATTCCACCAATATCTGGAGGTATATGCAACCAGTATGGGTTGAATTTCCATATCTTATTGCCCTTTTGTTGGAAAGGCAGAAAGTCAGCCGTGGCCAATACTGGAGAATGATCCGAGATCCTGCGTGGTAGATACTCCACCTCTTGGATTAATTTACCAAATGGAGGGACTCCTCCCCCAGTGGATTGTGAACTCACACTCATCCTGTCCATATCACCATGTATTACAGTATTGAAATCTCCCAATAATAAAACTGGAACCTCTGGTAGGTACGTTACAAAACCCAGGACAGTTCTAAGCACATTAGGGGAGTACAGAGGTGGCACATATATACCTATTATAACGTATTGAATATGGTACAATGTAAACATATAAATCTCCCTTCTGCATCTATTTTTTGGGATAGGCACTCAAATGGTATATTCCTGTGGATGAGGACGCTCACTCCTCTCGCATATGTAGAATAGGTAGCATGGAAACAGTGCCGATATTAAGGATTTTGACAGTTATCGGTATCGGCATCTATTTTGCCGATAACGTATTGGGAACACAGTACGCGCTGCTCTCAGCGCTCTCTGTGTTCACTCAGCAGCACAGGGGAGAAGGAAGCAGTGTCTCCTCCCCCTGTGCCGCTGCTGCCGCCAATTAGAGGAGAGAGGACAAAAGAAGGGGAGGGGCTGTGGCCACCGCTCCACCAATAAAGATAAGTCTCTCATTAATTCATATACAGGAGGCGGGAGCTGGCTGCAGAATCACATAGCCGGCTCCCGACCTCTATGAGCGGTAGCTGCGATCTGTGGTAGTCAACCCCTTAGGTGCCGCGGATCACAGCTACCACTCATAGAGGTCGGGAGCCGGCTATGTGATTCTGCAGCCAGCTCCCGCCTCCTGTATATGAATTAATGAGAGATTTCTCTTCATTGGTGGCGCAGTGCGCCCCCCCAAGCCCCCCAGTATTAATCATTGGTGGCGCAGTGCGCCCCCCACCCCCGTCCCAGTATTAAAAACGTTGGTGGCGCAGTGCGCCCCCCCCACCAATTTTGTCTAAAAAACTTTAAAACTAACCTGTCATTCATCTCACAAAGGTGCCCAAGGGGATGCTCTTGTCTTCCAGATGCCGCCCGCACCCGCCGCCGTTCGTGCCCAGCTCCTCCTTTGCTGTCATCAGCGCCGCCTCAGAATCCTTTGCTACGCCTCCGGCTCTCCCTCACTCCCCCCTCCTTCTCTAACATCCCGCGCGTGCGCACAGGCCTGTGCCTGATGCGCCCGTGCGGACTTCTCCGTTCAGCTTCATAGAGCGAAGTGCGCATGCGCTCAACCTCCCGATGACCTGAACACTGGCGCCAGCCTGTCAGAGGCCTGTGCGCACGCGGGATGTTAGAGAAGAAGGAGGGGGGAGTGAGGGAGAGCCGGAGGCGTAGCAAAGGATTCTGAGGCAGCGCTGATGACAGCAAAGGAGGAGCTGGGCACGAACGGCGGCGGGTGCGGGCGGCATCTGGAAGACAAGAGCATCCCCTTGGGCACCTTTGTGAGATGAATGACAGGTTAGTTTTAACGTTTTTTAGACAAAATTAGCCTTCAGATTTCGCTTATAAGACCACATTAGGAATCGGTAGAGCTCCATGAACATAAACATATTTTTAAATGGGGGGGTAAAAAACTGGTGACAGAATCCCTTTAATGGTAAGATCTGGCATTTCTCTGGCTTTTCTCAGGAGAATGTCCCGGTCTTTGTAGTGTAGTATTTTCATTAATACTGGTCTTGGGGGTGCGCCTGAGGGTAATGGGCGAGTCGGAACCCTATGGGCTCTTTCTACTGCAAATAGTGATGTCAGCGCCACCTCCCCAAATTTTTCTTTTTAACCAGCTCTCGAAAAAGTCCGTAGGATTAGCCCCTTCGGTTTTTTCGGGCACTCCTACCAATCTGATATTGTTGCGGCGTGACCGATTTTCTAGGTCATCCTGTTTAGCCGCAATAACGTCTAGACGCCGCGCGTATTCTTTAAAATCTCGTTTCATGGGTGGTATGGCATCTTCCACTGTTCCCACCCGTTCTTCCAAAGCTGAGGTGCGCTATAGTTACATCCTCTTTTATGGCTCCCACTTGTACAGTGAGGGTATTCAGAGATTTGCTGCACTTTGATATAACATGCATAACATCTCTCAGGGTTGGTTCATCAGAGTCAGAGTCCTGCACCCCTGTTTCAATATCATCTTCTTCTGCCTGCAGGGCACAATATCTGTTAGATTTAGTAATGTGCGCCCCTGCAGCTTCATCGTCTGCCTGCTCTTCCTCTGGCAATTGCACTTGCCTCTTGTGTGCTGAGCCATCAGCATCCTGGCATACTTTTCCAGCCTTGCCGCTGTCTCCCTCTGCACCTCCACCATGCGGCCCTGCCGGCCTGGAGTTGCCACTCCGCCATCTTGGATTTCTCTCTCCCCGCTTTTGGTGTCTTTTTTCAGCTTCATGGCCGCGATTTTTCGGCCCTGCTGTGCACCGGAGAGGTCGTTAGTGGCCCAGAGGTAGGTTGAGAGCTGTTGGATCGCTTTATTTGCCCGCTTTCAGGATGAAATAGCCGATGATGCAGAGGAGCTCAGCAGCCGTGCGTCCACTCACATGCCTTGCTTAGCTCTGCCCCAATTTTGCGGAACAGGTGCAGACCCATTCATGTTCAATGGGGCCGAAATGTGCTCTCCGCATTCTGCTTTGGTATAGGGCAGCAGTCAGCAACCTTCGGCACTCCAGATGTGTTGAAACTACGACTCCCAGCATGCTCCATTCACTTTTATGGGAGTCCTGAAAATAGCTAAGCAAGTGTGCATGCTGGGAGTCGTAGTTTCACCACAGCTGGAGTGCCGAAGGTTGCTGATCCCTGGTATAGGGAGTTCGAGTTTTTTCTTCTAAATCCAGAGCTCCTAAACTGCACAGACACCACGTTAAAGGGGTTTGGCCACTTAAGAATATTTCCAATGTTTCTGTAAAGAAGGCTCCACATGTCTACTGCCTATGTAAACTGTGCAGCGCCACGGCTGCCCTGCCCATGGTAACCAAAATGGTGGCGGTCATCCATGGCTACATTCTCTTCTGCGCCTGAACTGGTCCAGTCCCTGCACAGAAGACGATGCAGTCATGTGAGTAAACCACATGACCACCACCATTTTGCTTACCATGGATAAGAAAGCCAAGGTCCTTTCAGTGACAACATTTTGTCCACTAGGGGGAGCCTTCTGAAATCTGATTAGTTTGATTTATACACAGTATGCAGTAGGCTTCCTCAATCTCATGATTGCTTGGAAACACACATCGTTACAATAATTACCACAAAGGTTTCCTACGGCTGGCAGAGCATGCTGGGAGTTGTAGTTTTGCACCAGCTGGAGAGCCGCAGGTTGGGAGCCACTGCTCTAGTCCATCAGTAGATAGACACATACATGCTGCAGACAATCACGGCTCCTTAGTGTCCACAGTCACCTTACTAGGGACAGGCGTGATGAAGGAATCAATGACTGGAGAAGCCTCATGCGTATTTCATATGGTTCGGATCTGGATTTCTAGCATAACTTCGGGCGCTGGGAGTGATGTCCCCTGAAGCCTTGTCTTTGACATCTCCCGGGACTCCTGCACAGGGGGTTCCCTTACGTCCCAACAGCAGCACAACTGGGGTATTACTGCCCCTGTGGACAATCAGGACAGGTGGAACTTTTATTAATTAACTCAAAATAAAGTGATCATTAACCAATAGGCCCCTATAAAGACCTCCCCCAACACACACACTGTGCGATTTTATTTTCTGTCCTGCGGACAGAAGGGACAGGTGCGTGGTCTCTTGGAGACCAATTTCTCTATTTGTATTCCTGCAGTTCAGCTGCGAGGGCCGGAGTGCGGTCCTCTGGCTACGATCCCCTTTGCCGCAGGCCGTCCGTTCCTGGTATCAGACAGGCCAAGGTTACCGGCGTTCTGCAGTGAGGGTTTTTTTTCTAACCTGCCTGCGCCCCTGCCCTCCGCAGTCCTGCGTCTTCCTCTTGTGGCGGCACGGGGATCAGTGAACTGCCGAACTTCCGGTCCAGCTCCCGACCAGAAGTATTGTGATAAACTTAAACTTATTATCTTATTTTCCGGACAGAAAACCAGTAGTTTTTTTTATACATTACTCTACTCTCTCCTGTAAAGATTTTTCTTTGCTACTTTACTCGGTGCAAGACGCTCTGAGGTCAGAGGGGGTGGAGGTTTTTTTTCTCCTCCCCTCTCGGCTAATTAAGAAGCGCTTTCCCTTCAGCTGTCTCTTCTTGTTTTGAGAGTTTTCTGTTGCCTTTGTGCTGACACAGTTGAGTTCACGCACGTTTCTGACCTGACGCTACCTAGGGAGAAGAAGTCGAGCCTTTGACCCTCTTTCCCCCCCCCCCCGGCTTTCTTACTCCTGTAGGCGGACGTCTCCGCCATTTCAAAAAAAAAATTGGGAACTCAGGATTTCGGACCAGTGGCTCCTCCAAGTTGTAAGAGAAGGGTACAGAATACGTTTTTTAGCTCCTCCTCCTTCAAGGTTCGTGAGGACCTCACTCCTCTCTCCTGCAAAACAGGCATGCTTAGAACAATCCATCCTTCTTTACCTACAAAAGGAAGTGTTGGAGGAAGTGCCCTCTGCAGAGAGGGGGGCCGGAGTGTATTCCCCAATGTTTCTTGTAACCAAGCCGGACGGGAGCTGGCGAATGATAATAGACCTCCGTCATCTAAACCGTTTTATAATCCCAAAGCGGTTCAGGATGGAGACCATTCGCTCAGTCATAGAAGCTCTGCAACCAGGGGACCTCATGGTCACCATAGACCTAAAAGATGCATATCTTCATGTACCCGTTCATCCAGATCACAGATGATACCTACGGATTGCTGTCCCTCTCAGGGGCACTGTCAGACATTTTCAGTTTGCTGTCCTGCCCTTTAGAATCTCTTCTGCCCCCCACACCTTCACAAAGGTTGTGGTTGCTATAGTGGCAGCCTTGAGGCTAGAGGGTTTAGAGATTATTCCTTACCTAGACGACTGACTACTAAAAGCCGCATCTCTAGATGTGTTGCAGAACCATCTTCATCAGGCTCTTACTTTTCTCCAGCATTTAGGCTGGATGATAAATTGGGAGAAATCCGAAATTCTACTGGCAACATCAAGAAGATTCTTGGGGTTCATAATAGACTCCTCCCGGATGACTCTCTCCCTCACTCCGGAGAGACGCCAGAAAGTAATCAGAGCCGCAGAGTTTCTAATGGTTCCCTGTGTGGTTTCCATCAGAAACTTAATGAAGATGTTGGGCCACATGTCAACAACTGTAGAGGCAGTCCCTTGGGCCCTCGCACACTTGCACCCTCTTCAGTCAGAAGTGTTGGGCCTGTGGAACTGCAACCCAACTAGGTTAGACAAGAAATGCTCCCTGTCTCCTCGGGTATGCCGCTCCCTCAGGTGGTGGAAGCAGCTGAAAGATGGGAGGTCCTTGATTTCACCCAGGAAATCAAGGATCATGTTGACCAAAGATGCATCCCTTCTAGGTTGGGGAGCCCATCTGGAAGAAGTTCCAGCACAGGGTACTTGGACTCTCCAAATGTTATGAAACTTAAGAGAATTAAGAGTGGTCAGGTTGATGCTCCTACACTTCGCGCCTCAAGTCCAGGGCAAGGCAGTGAGAGTTTGCTCGGACAATATGACGACAGTATTCTACATAAAAAGACAGGGAGGAACGAGATCTCAACGTCCCCTCCAGGAAGTGGGATGGATCCTGTCTTGGGCAGAAAAGAACCTTACCCACCTGGCCACAGTTCACTTCAGAGGAACTCTCAATGTGGTGGCGGATCGCCTAAGTCGAAATCTTCCGGTGCCAGGCGAGTGGTCCCTAAGCCAAGAAGTCTTCCATCAGATTACGCAACGGTGGGAAATGCCAGAGATCGATCTTATGGCGACAAAGTTCAAGGCCAAAGTGGGCAGATTCTGCTCCCTATACAGGGAGGACAATCCTTGGGCGGTGGATGCTCTGTCCATTCTGTGGAGGTTCAGGCTGGCCTATATATTCCCTCCAGTTTCCATGATACCAACAGTATTGATGAAACTCAGGCAAGACCTCAGTGATCGCCATAATACCTTTCTGGCCGAAGAGGTCTTGGTTCACCCAGCTCATGCAGATGAGCCAGGGACAATATTGGAAGCTTCCCCTGAGGCAGGACCTAGCACATCTGGCAGGTCCTAGCACATCTGGTGCTGCCTAGACTCGAAGAGTCTCAACCTGACAGCCTGGAGTTTGATCGCCCCCTTCTAGAGTCTAGAGGGTTGTCTGCAAGGGTCCTGATGACTTTATCCCATTCTAGATCTAGTATCTACCAACAAAGACTATTCTAAGATCTGAAGGACTTTTTGGCAGTGGTGTGCCCTAAATGAGGTGCCCCCATTGTATCCCCCTATTTCCTCCGTTCTTCAGTTCCTACAGGATGGATTAGACAAGGGTCTCAAACCTTCAACCTTAAGGGTGCATACCTCAGCTTTGTCTGCAGTTTTGGGCAAACCTTTTTCTCAGGACCCTTTAATCAAAAGGTTCCCTAAAGATCCAAAAGACTGCATCCTGAGCCCTATACCTCATTGGGATCTGTCAGTTGTGCTCAGGGGGTTATGCTCTCCCCCCTTTGAGTATCTTCAGAGCGTGGATTGAAAGTTCTTGTCTTGGAAGACCTGTTTTTTGCTTGCCATTACTTCAGCAAAGAGAATCAGAGAATTGCAGGCCTTGGCTGCTGTGGAGCCTTATACTTATTTTTTCCGGATAGAGTCGTTCTGCGGTTTCTTCCTACCTTTGTGCCTAAGGTACCTCTTTCCACAATTTAAACCAGGTTATTTCTTTACCTGTTTTTTATCCATCACCAGTGTCGGAAGAAGAGCAGGTCCTTCAGACCCTAGATGTTTCCAGAAGTCTGAAAATATACCTAGAAAGAACTAAAGACTTTCGAAGATCCGAGAATTTTTTCATTCTTTTTACTGGAAGAAACAGAGGTCTTAAAGCTTCTAAACCGACATTAAGCCGTTAGATCAAAGAAGCCATCAAAGTAGCTTTTGTCGCTTAGGGATTGGCGCTCCCTGCTTTTGTGCACGCTCATTCTACCCAAGCGGTAGCTGCCTCTGCGGCTGAGAGGAGCCTAGTACCGTTGGAGCACATCTGTGCTGCTGCCTCATGGAGTTCCCACGCTACATTTGTAAGCCATTATAGGCTTGACACTTAAGGAGTTCAGAACACACCGCCTTTGGCAGGTCTGTCCTGAATTTAGTCCAGCTGGAAGACCCTCCCTGCTAGGTTCTCTTCTTGCCAAGTCCCCAGTTGTGCTGCTGTTGGAACGTAAGGGAATCGTTAATTTCTAACGATAATTTGTTTTCCCTTAGTCCTAACAGCAGTACACTTATTTCCCTCCCTCAAATTTTAGTTTTTTTTACTTAACAGTCGCACGGTGTGTGTGTTGGGGGAGGTCTTTATAGGGGCCTATTGGTTAATGATCACTTTATTTTGAGTTAATTAATAAAAGTTCCACCTGTTCTGATTGTCCACAGGGGCAGTAATACCCCAGTTGTGCTGCTATTAGGAAAATCGTTAGAAATTGCCGATTATCAGTGTGATTTCAGCAGGAACACTGCCGCCGCAGGCTCTCACTCACCTCCCTGAAGCTCAGTTTTCCATCAAAATCTTCATCTACTTCTTTAATCATGTCCTTAAGGCCCAGGTGGGTCTGTGGAGCTCCAAGCTTCTCCATCATCCGCTTCAGCTCCATCAGATCTATGAAGCCATCCTTTCCCGCGTCGTATCTAGCAAGATGAGAAATTCTCATTCAGGATTCACTAGTTTACTGTCTATACAAATTTACCCAAACTGGCAATAATAGCAGGGGACAGGGAGCAAAAAAAAACAAAACTGCTTATGCTATTCATGAGGCCAGCGCTAACACTGCTTTTCCTCCACTCTCCTGCCTCCTAATCCTAAAACTGGGGGGAAGGCTAAGCTAGTTTATGAGTCTGTTGTATTTATGGGATGAGCCCCCAAAACCCACACTCAAGAGTCCCCTTCATTCCCATCATCAGAAAAGCCAGTGAGCGGGGTAAGTATAACCCATATAAGGGGCTCGGGCATTGGGGGGGGGGGGGGGACATGTTTTACACATTGGATAATAACCCCTTTAAAAGGTGCAGATGCAGGAGATTTGGGGTTTTGTTCCAGATTCCGAATTTTCCTTGAAACTCAATGGGGGAAATCTGCAATAAATCCACAACCAACCTGCAGCAAAATATGACAGGCAAATGTCATATTGAGGTCCATCCATGTTCCATTTTCAGTGCGAAATCTGCGGCCAAAATGTCTCATGTGAACACTGTGCAATGGGAAGCTGACAATCTCCTCTGTGTAGAGAAGGCATCTACAACGCAAACAGTATGGGATGCGGTGGTCTGTACATGGGCACTGCTGCACGCCGCTATAATGATTTCCCTAATTCATAGCTGGCAGTAGGAAAAGCCCCTGTAGTAAGTCATGCCCATCGGGTGCTGCTGCTAGGAGACAAGGCTGTTCCTAGCAGAATAGAAATCCATTGCAGTGCCTTAAAGAAATAAAAAAAAAAAAGATGAATGATCGCGTATTTTTCTGCTATTTGCTCTCCCCCAACACTCGGCTCATCCAATTTTTCTATTTTTGACTGTGCTGCTCAAGACCCATAATCATCATGTTCAGGATAATTGTTCCAGATGACACAAGTGACTTCTCTGCTGCAGACATGGGGGGTGGGTCTCAGACTTTTGGGACCTTTTTGATATTCTTTATATTTTCAGTAGGGATGGCGGCAACACTGGTTCTTATAATAAATAGCTACTGCAGAACCTCTTTATTAGGAGTAGGGGGGAGCTACCTGTTCATCACTCACTGATTGGAATATATAGGTATATTATGAGGTTCTGAGGTGCCCTACTCACAAAATGTTTCTGTAAAATAGAATAACCACATACGTTGTTTTTTTTAAGCTACATGTGAGGGTTTTTATGACTTTCTTTTTCGGGCATTTGTCCCACGCACAGTGTCTTACCACAAGTGTTTACTTCATAGTGGAGAAGAAGGATATGTCAAAATGCCTGAAAAAAAAAAAAAAAACACCAAAAAGGCCAGCATGCTAATGAAAAAAAGCAAAAATGACAAAACAAATAATCTCAAAAAAATGTTTGTGTTCCGAGTTTCGTATTTCACTTAGCTAACATCTGGAGCTGGTGTTTTACCCAACAAAAAAAGCTGCAAAAAATTAAAAATAAAACACAAATGGAAGAAAAAATACCACCAAAAACCTATGTGTGAAAGCACCCTTATGAGCGACTGCAGCTGTGGAGGCGTATATATTATCAGGTCCTGCAGCAGCGAAAGTGTATATTACCAGGTTCTGTGGTATCTGAAGCGTGTATGATGAGGTTTTGCAGCAGGTGGCATGTGTATTATGGTGTTCTGCAGTGGCGGAGGCGTGCAACATCAGGTCCTGCGTCAGCGGAGGCGTGCAACATCAGGTCCTGCGTCAGCGGAGGCGTGCAACATCAGGTCCTGCGTCAGCGGAGGCGTGCAACATCAGGTCCTGCGTCAGCGGAGGCGTGCAACATCAGGTCCTGCGTCAGCGGAGGCGTGCAACATCAGGTCCTGCGTCAGCGGAGGCGTGCAACATCAGGTCCTGCGTCAGCGGAGGCGTGCAACATCAGGTCCTGCGTCAGCGGAGGCGTGCAACACCAGGTCCTGCGTCAGCGGAGGAGTGCAACATCAGGTCCTGCGTCAGCGGAGGCGTGCAACAACAGGTCCTGCGTCAGCGGAGGCGTGCAACATCAGGTCCTGCGTCAGCGGAGGCGTGCAACATCAGGTCCTGCGTCAGCGGAGGCGTGCAACATTAGGTCCTGCGTCAGCGGAGGCGTGCAACATCAGGTCCTGCGTCAGCGGAGGCGTGCAACATCAGGTCCTGCGTCAGCGGAGGCGTGCAACATCAGGTCCTGCGTCAGCGGAGGCGTGCAACATCAGGTCCTGCGTCAGCGGAGGCGTGCAACATCAGGTCCTGCGTCAGCGGAGGCGTGCAACACCAGGTCCTGCGTCAGCGGAGGCGTGCAACACCAGGTCTGGCGGCAGCGGAGGCGTGCAACACCAGGTCTGGCGGCAGCGGAGGCGTGAAACATCAGGTCCTGCGTCAGCGGAGGCGTGCAACATCAGGTCCTGCGTCAGCGGAGGCGTGCAACATCAGGTCCTGCGTCAGCGGAGGCGTGCAACATCAGGTCCTGCGTCAGCGGAGGCGTGCAACACAAGGTCCTGCGTCAGCGGAGGCGTGCAACATCAGGTCCTGCGTCAGCGGAGGCGTGCAACATCAGGTCCTGCGTCAGCGGAGGCGTGTAACACCAGGTCCGGCGGCAGCAGAGGTGTATATTATCAGGTTCTGCAGTATCTGAAGCGTGTATAATGAGGTTTTGCAGCAACCGAGATGTGTATTATGATGTTCTGCAGCAGCTGAGGCGTGTACTATAAGGTCCTGCAGTAGGAGAGGCGTGTGCCATCAGATCCTGCGGCAACGGAGGTGTATATTATCAGGTTCTGCGCTATCTGAAGTGTGTATGATGAGGTTTTGCAGCAGCTGAGGTGTGTGTATTATCTGGTTCTGCAGCGGTGGGGGTGTAGATCATCAGGTTCTGCAATATCAGAAACGTGTATGATGAGGTTCTGTGGCAGCGGGCTGAGGAGTATACTATCAGGGTCTGCAGCAGCTGAGACTTTATGTTCTACAGCAGAAGTATATATTATTAGGTTCTGCAGTATCTGAAGTGTGTATGATGATGTTCTGCAGCAGCAGAGGTGTGTACCATTAGGTCCTGCAGCAACGTAAGCATATATTATCAGGTCCAGCAGCAACAGATGCGTATATTATCTGGTTCTGCAGCAGCGTAGGTGTATATGATCAGGTTCTGTGGTATCTAAAGCGTGTATGATGAGGTTCTTCAGCAGCTGAGGTGTGCATTATCAGGTTCTGCAGCAGCTGAGGTGTATAGTATCAAGTTCTGCAGCAACTGAGGTGCGTATTAGGAGGTTCTGCAGCAGCTGAGGTGTCTGTCATGAGGTTCTGCAGCAGCTGCTTTGTTCCCATATCCTGACTACACATCCCCACGTCTCCCTGAGAAGAAGCGGCATCCTGGGGGGTGCACCTGCCTGCAGCGGTCAGATGCTGTACACACGGCGGCCAGCCGCTCTCCTCCACGACCTGTTGCTGCGATGCATTTGATCGGCTGCCAGGCGCCTACTACAAGCGCATCGTGGGCTCGCATTTAATGGAGAGACTCCGTCTGTTTACTAGAGCATCGCTGGAAGGTGAAGAGCAGCATCATAATGACACATGACACTTCCCGGGGACGGACCCCCCCCCCCTCCCCCAATAAGCCACATTATGGTTAACCCTTTCCTGGGAAAGAAGGATTTAATGCCCTCATTATCCGCATCATGACAAGTGCCCCCACTGTGACTATTACTCAATGAAAAGCCATTTTCTACTCCCAGCCCAGCCCCCACCCCGCACGGCCATAATGCCATTAACCCATTAGCTGAGAGAGGAGTAAAGCCAAACCGGATGGAGGGGTGAGGGGGCAATGCTGTTACTATCCTAGTGGGAGGAGAGCATCACGTCCTGGGCACAAGAGCTGGCAATCATTGCTGCAAATGCAATAGTGGGGTTAGTAAGGTAAGGATCTCCAGCTGCTGCAAAACTACAACTCCCAGCATGCCTGACAGGCTGGCTTACAACAGCTGTAGACGCACAAAATGAAGGGCGACAAGTAGGGAAATGTGTCCATGTGGGGTGTTTAGAGGACCCATCCATTAACAATATGAAGCGGTGAAGAGGGCCAATGGGGCCCCCACATAAACCAGCCAATCAGGGGCCACGGTTCATATTTCCTGCCCTATTTAAAAGAAGAAAGCAAGGCACTGATTGGTCGCTTTGGACCCTAAATGTCCATCCAGCGTGTATGTGCCCATTACACACAGATGTAGCAGAGCTGAGTTGGTCACTGAGCACTCCTCGCGCGCTGCCTGTAGTTTTGCATAGGACTGCACGTACGCCAAGCGCTTACTGGAGACACAAGTTAAGCTCCATCTGCATCAGAGACTGGTGATGGGCACCGGGGTCACTGCCCCAGCACTCCGGGCACTCACCGCCTGAACATCCCCTCCATGTCCTTGATCTGCTTTCTGCTGAACTCCTTGAACTCGGTGTGAGGGTTGAAGACCCTCATGTGCGGCGGCTCCCGCTCCGCCTCAGCCGGGTCCTCCATCCGCAGGCGCCGGTTCAGCCTGGAGGCCAGCTCGTCCTCAGCCATCGTGTCCCTTCCCCGGCTGCAGCAGCTGCCACCTGTCCCCCTCACATGAGAAGATGCAGCCGGCACTGGTCATGTGACCGCTCCCCCATGTAATGCTGCCCCTGATTGGAGGCGAGAGAGGGAGGGGCGGGGACTGGTCCAGAGAGACGGAGAGGAGGAGGATGCTGAAGGCAGAGGAGCGAGCAGTCACTGGAGCCTGCGCCTCATGACAGTGGTCTCCTGCTCGCTGCAGAATACTGCGGCTCCTGATGCTGAGCCTCCACTATAATACACATATAGTACTACTCCAGCAGTATACTCATCAAATACTACGCTACACTGCTTCACCAATATCATCATATCATACTTCTCTATACTACTGCACCAGTATACTGAATACTAAGCATCACTATTACACCAATATAATCATATAATACTACACTACTACACCAATATAATCATATAATACTACACTACTACACCAATATAATCATATAATACTACATTACTGCACCAATATAATCATATAATACTACTACACCAGTATACTTAATACTAAGCATCACTACTACACCAATATAATCATATAATACTTCTCTATACTACTGCACCAGTATACTGAATACTAAGCATCACTACTACACCAATATAATCATATAATACTTCTCTATACTACTGCACCAGTATACTGAATACTAAGCATCACTACTAAACCAATATAATCATATAATACTACGCTACACTGCTTCACCAATATAATCATATACAGTGGGATGCGAAAGTTTGGGCAACCTTGTTAATCGTCATGATTTTCCTGTATAAATCGTTGGTTGTTACGATAAAATATGTCAGTTAAATATATCATATAGGAGACACACACAGTGATATTTGAGAAGTGAAATGAAGTTTATTGGATTTACAGAAAGTGTGCTATAATTGTTTAAACAAAATTAGGCAGGTGCATAAATTTGGGCACTGTTGTCATTTTATTGATTCCAAAACCTTTAGAACTAATTATTGGAACTTAAATTGGCTTGGTAAGCTCAGTGACCCCTGACCTACATACACAGGTGAATCCAATTATGAGAAAGGGTATTTAAGGGGGTCAATTGTAAGTTTCCCTCCTCTTTTAATTTTCTCTGAAGAGTAGCAACATGGGGGTCTCAAAACAACTCTCAAATGACCTGAAGACAAAGATTGTTCACGATCATGGTTTAGGGGAAGGATACAGAAAGCTGTCTCAGAGATTTCAGCTGTCTGTTTCCACAGTTAGGAACATATTGAGGAAATGGAAGACCACAGGCTCAGTTCAAGTTAAGGCTCGAAGTGGCAGACCAAGAAAAATCTCGGATAGACAGAAGCGACGAATGGTGAGAACAGTCAGAGTCAACCCACAGACCAGCACCAAAGACCTACAACATCATCTTGCTGCAGATGGAGTCACTGTGCACCGTTTAACCATTCGGCGCACTTTACACAAGGAGATGCTGTATGCGAGAGTGATGCAGAGGAAGCCTTTTCTCCGCCCACAGCACAAAAAGTGCCGCTTGAGGTGGGCTAATTCACATTTGGACAAGCCAGCTTCATTTTGGAATAAGGTGCTGTGGACTGATGAAACAAAAATTTCGTTATTTGGCCATAACAAGGGGCGTTATGCATGGAGGAAAAAGAACACAGCATTCCAAGAAAAACACCTGCTACCTACAGTAAAATATGGTGGTGGTTCCATCATGCTGTGGGGCTGTGTGGCCAGTGCAGGGACTGGGAATTTTGTCAAAGTTGAGGGACACATGGATTCCACTCAGTATCAGCAGATTCTGGAGACCAATGTCCAGGAATCAGTGACAAAGCTGAAGCTGCGCCGCGGCTGGATCTTTCAACAAGACAACGACCCTAAACACTGCTCAAAATCCACTAAGGCATTTATGCAGATGAACAAGTACAATGTTCTGGAATGGCCATCTCAGTCCGCAGACCTGAATATAATTGAAAATCTGTGGTGTGACTTAAAGAGAGCTGTTCATGCTCGAAAGCCATCAAACCTGAATGAACTAAAGATGTTTTGTAAAGAGGAATGGTCCAAAATACATAAACTAGAATCCAGACTCTCATTGGAACCTACAGGAAGCGTTTAGAGGCTGTATAATTTCTGCAAAAGGAGGATCTACTAAATATTGATTTCATTTATTTTTTGTGGTGCCCAAATTTCTGCACCTGCCTAATTTTGTTTAAACAATTATAGCACACTTTCTGTAAATCCAATAAACTTCATTTCACTTCTCAAATATCACTGTGTGTGTCTCCTATATGATTTATTTAACTGACATTTTTTATCGTAACAACCAACGATTTATACAGGAAAATCATGACGATTAACAAGGTTGCCCAAACTTTCGCATCCCACTGTAATACTTCTCTATACTACTGCACTAGTATACTGATAAAATACTACGCTACACTACTGCACCAATATAATCATACAATACTACACCAGTATAATCATATAATACTACACTACTACACCAGTATACTGATAAAATACTACGCTACACTACTACACCAATATAATCATATAATACTACACTACTGCACCAATATAATCATAATACTACACCAGTATACTGATAAAATACTACGCTACACTACTGCACCAATATAATTATATAATACTGCACTACTACACCAGTATAATCATATAATACTACACTACTACACCAGTATAATCATACAATACTACACTACTACACCAGTATACTGATAAAATACTACGCTACACTACTGCACCAATATAATCATATAATACTACACTACTACACCAGTATAATCATATAATACTACGCTACACTGCTTCACCAATATAATCATATAATACTTATCTATACTACTGCACCAGTATACTGATAAAATACTACGCTACACTACTACACCAATATAATCCTATAATACTACACCAGTATACTCATATAATACTACACTACACTGCTTCACCAATACTACACTACTACACCAGTATACTGATAAAATACTACGCTACACTACTGCACCAATATAATCATATAATACTACACTACTACACCAATATAATCATATAATACTACACTACTACACCAGTATACTGATAAAATACTACACTACTGCACCAATATAATCATATAATGCTACACTACTACACCAGTATAATCATATAATACTATGCTACACTGCTTCACCAATATAATCATATAATACTTATCTATACTACTACACCAGTATACTGATAAAATACTACGCTACACTACTACACCAATATAATCATATAATACTACACTACTGCACCAATATAATCATATAATACTACACCAGTATACTGATAAAATACTACGCTACACTACTGCACCAATATAATTATATAATACTGCACTACTACACCAGTATAATCATATAATACTACACTACTACACCAGTATACTGATAAAATACTACGCTACACTACTGCACCAATATAATCATATAATACTACACTACTACACCAGTATAATCATACAATACTACACTACTACACCAGTATACTGAAAAATACTACGCTACACTACTGCACCAATATAATCATATAATACTACACTACTACACCAATATAATCATATAATACTACACTACTACACCAGTATACTGATAAAATACTACACTACTGCACCAATATAATCATATAATACTACACTACTACACCAGTATAATCATACAATACTACACTACTACACCAGTATACTGATAAAATACTACACTACTGCACCAATATAATCATATAATACTACACTACTACACCAGTATAATCATATAATACTACACCAGTATACTGATAAAATACTACGCTACACTACTGCACCAATATAATCATATAATGCTACACTACTACACCAGTATAATCATATAATACTATGCTACACTGCTTCACCAATATAATCATATAATACTTATCTATACTACTACACCAGTATACTGATAAAATACTATGCTACACTACTACACCAATATAATCATATAATACTACACTACTGCACCAATATAATCATATAATACTACACCAGTATACTGATAAAATACTACGCTACACTACTGCACCAATATAATTATATAATACTGCACTACTACACCAGTATAATCATATAATACTACACTACTACACCAGTATACTGATAAAATACTACGCTACACTACTGCACCAATATAATCATATAATACTACACTACTACACCAGTATAATCATACAATACTACACTACTACACCAGTATACTGAAAAATACTACGCTACACTACTGCACCAATATAATCATATAATACTACACTACTACATCAATATAATCATATAATACTACACTACTACACCAGTATACTGATAAAATACTACACTACTGCACCAATATAATCATATAATACTACACTACTACACCAGTATAATCATATAATACTACACCAGTATACTGATAAAATACTACGCTACACTACTGCACCAATATAATTATATAATACTGCACTACTACACCAGTATAATCATATAATACTACACCAGTATACTGATAAAATACTACGCTACACTACTGCACCAATATAATCATATAATACTACACTACTACACCAGTATAATCATACAATACTACACTACTACACCAGTATACTGATAAAATACTACGCTACACTACTGCACCAATATAATCATATAATACTACACTACTACACCAATATAATCATATAATACTACACTACTACACCAGTATACTGATAAAATACTACACTACTGCACCAATATAATCATATAATACTACACCAGTATAATCATATAATACTACGCTACACTGCTTCACCAATAAAATCATATAATACTTATCTATACTACTGCACCAGTATACTGATAAAATACTACGCTACACTACTACACCAATATAATCCTATAATACTACACTACTACACCAGTATAATCATACAATACTACACTACTACACCAGTATACTGATAAAATAGTACGCTACACTACTGCACCAATATAATCATATAATACTACACTACTACACCAATATAATCATATAATACTACACTACTACACCAGTATACTGATAAAATACTACACTACTGCACCAATATAATCATATAATACTACACTACTACACCAGTATAATCATATAATACTACACCAGTATACTGATAAAATACTACGCTACACTACTGCACCAATATAATTATATAATACTGCACTACTACACCAGTATAATCATATAATACTACACTACTACACCAGTATACTGATAAAATACTACGCTACACTACTGCACCAATATAATCATATAATACTACCCTACTACACCAGTATAATCATACAATACTACACTACTACACCAGTATACTGATAAAATACTACGCTACACTACTGCACTAATATAATCATATAATACTTATCTATACTACTGCACCAGTATACTGATAAAATACTACGCTACACTACTACACCAATATAATCCTATAATACTACACTAGTATACTCATATAATACTACACTACTACACCAGTATACTGAATACTAAGCATTACTACTACACCAATATAATCATATAATACAATACTACACCAATATAATCATAATACTGCTCTACACTACTACAACAATATAAGGCTAGGTCTACACGGCGACATTTTATCGCACCAACGTCGCGTGACAATTTTTATAATGGTAGTCTATGGTGTCGCACTGTGACATGCTGCGACTGCGACACGACAGTCGCAAAAAACCCAGTCAAGATGGATTTTTCTGCAACTGTCACGTCGCAGTAGCAGCATGTCGCAGTGCGACACCACAGACTACCATTATAAAAATTGTCGCGCGACACATGTTGCAGTGTAGTTGTGCCCTATGTGTCGCGCGACTTATTGTCACGCGACACATGTCATCGTGTAGACCTAGCCTAATACTACACTACTACACCAGTATACAGAATACTAAGCATTACTACTGTACGAATATAATCATATAATAATATTGTATCCTACTACACCAATATACAGTGCCTTGCAAAAGTATTCACCCCCTTGACTTTTTTCGTATTTTGGTGCCTCACAACCTGGAGTTAACATGGATTGCTTGAGGATTTGCATCATTTAATTGACAGAACATGCCCACAACCTTGAAGATGTTTGTTTGTTTTTTTATTGTGAAGCAAACAACAAATAGGAGAAAATAACAGAAAAGGTCAATGTGCATAACTATTCACCCCCCTAAAGTCAATACTTTGTAGAGCCACCTTTTGCGGCAATCACGGCTCCAAGTCGCTTTGGATAAGTCTCTATGAGCTTGCCACATCTTACCACTGGGATTTTTGCCCATTTCTCTTTGAAAAACTGCTCCAGCTCCTTCAGGTTGGATGGTTTGCGTTTGTGAACAGCAATCTTTAAGGCTACTTTCACACTAGCGTTCGGGTGTCCGCTCGTGCGCACCGTTTGAAGGGGCTCACGAGCGGCCCCAAACGCATCCGTCTGGCCCCAATGCATTCTCAGTGGAGGCGGATCCACTGAGAATGCATCCGTCTGCCAGCGTTCAGCCTCCGCTCCGCTCAGTGAGCGGACACCTGAACGCTGCTTGCAGCGTTCAGGTGTCCGCCTGGCCGTGCGGAGGCGAGCGGATCCGTCCAGACTTACAATGTAAGTCAATGGGGACGGATCCGCTTGAAGATGACACTATATGGCTCAATCTTCAAGCGGATCCGTCCCCCATTGACTTACAATGTAAAGTTTGAACGGATCCGCTCAGACAACTTTCACACTTAGAAAATTTTCTAAGTTTTAATGCAGACGCATCCGTTCTGAACGGATGCGAACATCTGCATTATCGGAGCGGATCCGTCTGATGAAACATCAGACGGATCCGCTCCGAACGCTAGTGTGAAAGTAGCCTAAGTCTGACCACAGATTTTCTATTGGATTGAGATCTGGGCTTTGACTAGGCCATTCCAACACATTTACACTTAAACCACTCAAGTGTTGCTTTAGCCGTGTGTTTGGGGTCATTGTGCTGCTGGAAGGTGAACCTCCGTCCTAGCCTCAAATCACGCACAGAGTTGTACAGGTTTTGCTCAAGAATATCCCTGTATTTAGCACCATCCATCTTTTCCTCAACTCTGACCAGTTTCCCAGTCCCATCCCCACAGCACGATGCTGCCACCACCATGTTTCACTGTGGGGATGGTATTCTTTGGGTGATGTGTTGGGTTAGCGCCAGACGTAGCATTTTCTTTGATGGCCGAAAAGTTTAAGTTTAGTCTCATCAGACCAGAGCACCTTCCTCCGTACATTTTGGGAGTCTCCCACATGCCTTTTCGCAAACTCACAACGTGCCTTTTTGTTTTTTGCTGAAAATAATGGCTTTCTTCTGGCCACTCTGCCATAAAGCCCAACTCTATGAAGCGTACAGCTTAGGCTACTTTCACACCTGCGTTCGGGTGTCCGCTCGTGAGCTCCGTTTGAAGGGGCTCACAAGCGGCCCCGAACGCAGCCGTCCAGCCCTAATGCATTCTGAGTGGAGGCGGATCCACTGAGAATGCATCCGCCTGCCAGCGTTCAGCCTCCGCTCTGCTCAGCGAGCGGACACCTGAACGCTGCTTGCAGCGTTCGGGTGTCCGCCTGGCCGTGCGGAGGCAAGCGGATCCGTCCAGACTTATAATGTAAGTCAATGGGGACGGATCCGTTTGAAGATGACACCATATGGCTCAATCTTCAAACGGATCCGCCCCCATTGACTTTCAATGTAAAGTCTGGACGGATCCGTTCAGGCTACTTTCACACTTAGAAATTTTTCTAAGTTATAATGCAGACGGATCCGTTCTGAACGGATGCAAACGTCTGCATTATAGCAGCGGATCCGAACGCTAGTGTGAAAGTAGCCTTACTGTCGTCCTATGTACAGATACTCCAGTCTCTGCAGCGTCTCCAGGGTTACCTTAGGTCTCTGTGCTGCTGCTCCGATTAATGCCCTCCTTGCCCGGTCCGTGAGTTTTGGTGGGCGGCCGTATCTTTGCAGGTTTGCTGTTGTGCCATGTTCTTTCCATTTGGTTATGATAGATTTGATGGTATTTTTTTTTAGAACCTAACCCTGAGTTGTACTTCTCAACTACATTGTCCCTTACTTGTTTGGAGAGTTCCTTGGTCTTCATGGCAGTGATTGCTTAGTGATGCCTCTCGCTTCAAAAAAGGTGTGTATATGTAATGACAGATCATGCGACACTTAGATTGCACACAGGTGGACATCATTTCACTAATTATGTGACTTATGAAGGTAATTGGTTGCACCAGAGATTTTTATGGGCTTCCTAACAAAGGTGAATACATACGCACATGGCAATTTTCAGTTTTCTGTTTCTAAACAATAGTTTTATTTATACATTTTTCTCATTTCACTTCACCAACTTAGACTATTGTGTTCTGATCCATCACATAACATTCAGATTAACAAAACATTGAACTTAAGGCTGTAATGTAACAAAATATGAAAAAAAGGAGGTGAATACTATTGCAAGGCATTGTAATCATATAATTCTACACTACTGCACTAATCATATAATGCTACTTTACAATACTACACCAATATCATTATATAATGCTGCTCTACACTACTATATCAATATAATGCTACTCTACTCTTCCGCACCAATATGATCATATAATACTACTCTGCACCACTACTCTTATATAGTAATCATATAATACTACACTACACCATTATAATCATATACTACTACTCTACACCATTACACCAATGTAATCATTTTGTAATACTACTCTACACGTTTGCACCAATATAATCATATAATTCTGCTCTGCCCTACTGCATAATTATAATCATATAATACTCATTTACACTACTGCACTTATATATTTATATAACACTACTCTACACTACCTCACCAATATAATCATATAATACTACTCTACATTACTAGAAAAATATAATACTACTACTTTACTGCATCAATGATTTAAAGGGGTTGTCTAGGCTTTTAATATTGATGACCTATCCTCAGAATAGGTCATCAATATCAGATCAGTGGGAATCTGACACCCGGCACCCCACCCCCGCCGATTAGCTGTATGAGGAGGAGGAGGAGCGTGCTGTGCGCACGTGCCGTCACCCGTCTCTCTCTTCCTGCTCACTGCTGCTGTCTATGACAAAGCAGCAGTTAGCAGGAAGAGAGATCAGAGACAGCACATGCACACTGCGCACCGTCTCCTCATACCGTCTCCAATATTAAAAGCCCGGACAACCCCTTTAACCTTTAAGGACCCTGCCATTTTTCACCTTAAAGGGGTTCTGCAGTTTGTTTTAACTGATGATCTATCCTCTGGATAGATCATCAGCATCTGATTGGTGGGGGTCCGACGCACGGGACCCCCGCCGATCAGCTGTTTGAAAAAGCAGCGGCGCTCCAGCAGCGCCGTGGCCTTCTCATTGTTTACCGGTGGCCCAGTGACGTCACGACTAGTATCAATGGCCTGGGCGGGGCTAAGCTCTGTTCACTTGAATGTAGCTTAGCCCCGCCCAGGCCAGTGATACTAGTCGTGACGTCACTGGGCCTGGGGTAAACAGTGAGAAGGCCGCTGCCTTCTCAAACAGCTGATCGGCGGGGGTCCCGGGTGTCGGACCCCCGCCCTTTAGAAGCTGATGATCTATCCAGAGGATAGATCAGAAGCTGATCTATACAGAGGATAGATCATCAGTTTAAATAAAGTGCAGAACCCCTTTAAGGACCAGACCATTTTTAGCAAATCTGACATGTGTCACTTTATGGGGTAATAACTTTAAAACGCTTTTACTTATCCAGGCCATTCTGAGATTGTTTTCTGTTCACATATTGTATTTCATGACAGTGGTAAAATTGAGTCAAAAGATTTTATTTTTATTTATAAAAAAAATACCAAATTTACCAAAGATTTGGAAAAATTAGCAAATTTCCAAATTTCAATTTCTTTAATTTTAGAATAGATAGTATTACCTCCAAAAATAGTTATTACGTTACATTCCCCATATGTCTACTTCATGTTTGAATAATTTTGAACATTACATTTTATTTTTTGGGACGTTAGAAGGCTTAGAAATTTAGAAGCAAATCTTAAAACTTTTAAGAACATTTCCAAACCTTAATTTTTTCAGGACCAGTTCAGTTATGAAGTCACTTTCTGGGGCTTACATATTGGAAACCACCCATAAATCACTCTATTTTAGAAACTACACCCATCAAGCTATTAAAAACTGATTTTACAAACTTTTTTTTAACCCTTTAGGTGCCCAACGAGAATTAAATAAAATTTCAAAATTTCACTTTGTTTAGCAGATTTTAAATTTTTATCTATTTTTTTATGCAACACATCAAGGGTAACAGCCAAACAAAACTAAAAATCTATTACCCAGATTCTGGAGTTTACAGAAACACCCCATATGTGCTCAAAAAATGATGTATGGGCGCACAGCAGGCTACAGAATGGAAGGAGCACCATATTGCTTTTGGAGAGCGTATTTAGCTGGAATGGCAATTGGGAGTTATGTCACATATGAAGACACCCTGAGGTGGCCTTACAATGGAAACCCCCAAAAAGTGACCCAATTCCGGAAACTACACCCCTCAAGGAATATTTCAAGGTGTGTAGTGAGCACTTTGACCCATCAGGCGTTTCACAGAATTAAGAAACGCTTGGCTGTGAAAATGAAAAATTATAATTTTTTCCAGAAAAAGTTGCTTTACACCCACATTTTTCACTTTCACAAGGGGTAACAGGACAAAATTCACCCCATATTTTGTTCCCCATTTCCCTCCGAATATGCCAACACCCCATATGTGCTAAAAAAAATGATGTATGGGTGCATGGCAGGGTTCAAAAGGGAAAAAGCGCCATAGGGCTTTTGGAGGACAGATTTTGCAGGATTGGTTTTTGGGAGCTATGTCGCATATGAAGACACCCTGAGGTAACCCTAGAGTGGAAACCCCCAAAAAGTGACCCCATTCTGGAAACTACACCCCTAAAGGAATATTTCAAGATGTGTAGTGAGAACTTTGACCTCAAAAGGTGATTCATGTAATTGGCTGTGAAAATGAAAAATTACTATTTTTTCCAGAAAGATTGACTTTAGGCCCAAATTTTTCACCACTTTCACAAGGGGGAACTGGAGAAAATGCACCCCCTAATTTATTGACCATTTTCTCCTGATTATAGCAACACCCCATATGTGCTTGTATACTGCTATATGGGCGTACCACAGGGTTCAGAAGGAAAGGAGCACCAAATGGCTTCTGGAAGGCAGATTTCACCGGAATAATTCACAGGCGCCATCTTGCAATTGAACACACCCTGAGGTGGCCCTAGAGTGGAAACCCCTCAAAATGTGACCCAATTCCGGAAACTACACCCCTCAAGGAATATTTCAAGGTGTGTAGTGGGCACTTTGACCCATCAGGCATTTCACAGAATTAAGAAACGCTTTTTTAAAATTTTAAAAGAAACAAAAGTTCCTATTTTCACTTTCACAAGGGGTAACAGGACAAAATGCACCCCACATTTTGTTCCCCATTTCCCCCCAAATACGCCAACACCCCATATGTGCTCAAAAAATGATGTATGGGCGCACAGCAGGCTTCAGAGTGGAAGGAGCACCATATGGCTTTAGGAAAGAGGACTTAGATGGAATGGTAATTGGGAACTATGTCGCATGTGAAGACACCCTGAGGTGGCCTTAGAGTGGAAACCCCCAAAAAGTGACCCCATTCCGGAAACTACACCCCTCAAGGAATATTTCAAGATGTGTAGTGAGTACTTTGACCAATCGGGGGTTTCACAGAATTAGGGCTCATGCACACGGTCGTATGGCTTTTTCTGTGTTTTGCAGGCCATTTTTAACGGATCCGTTTTTCTGTTTTTTGTTTCAGTAGTGTTTCCGGTTCCGTTCCTTTTTTCCGTATGGCATATACAGTTTACAGTAATTAAATAAAAAAAATTGGGCAATTTTGTTCCCCATTTTCCCCTGAATACGCCAACACCCCATATGTGCTAAAAAAAAAAAAATGTATGGGCGCATGGCAGGGCACTAGAGTGAAACAGCTAAATATGTGTTTTGCAGGCCTGAATAAACAGACATGGATTTTAGCTGCCATGTTGCAAATAAATTCCTGAGGTCCCCAGAAATGAAAAACCCCAGCAAGTGACTCCATTTCAGAAACAGCAGCCCGTACGAACATTTTAAGTGGTAGAAAGGGTACTTTTAAGCAAACAGATGTCTCACAGAAGACAGAAACATTTGTGAAAGGATTTTAAAGCACACATTTGGGATACAAAATAATTGCTAGCAGACCCCAATTTTTTTTACAAGCGGTTAAAGGAAAAAATTCACCCCAGTATGTGTTCCCCATTTTCTCCCCTTTTTGCAAACACCCCATATGTACTTGTAGCCTGCTGTACTGGCGCACAGCAGGTCTCTAGAGGCAAAGTGCAAAAAGTGGTTCAACTGTTCAATTTTGTCATTCAACATAAAATGATGGCTATATTTCTCTCTTGAGTATCTGTACTCTCACTTTAAGTTATTTAAGCACTTTATGATCTCTCTGAGAGGTATATCTGAGGTCTAACTAATAGTTCACTTGCTGAATTTGGTCGCAATTTGCAGTATGCAGTTAGCAGTAACTATTTGCAGATTGGTTGAGTATGATCTGGTATGGTTGTAAGCAATTTGGATTGCAATATGGAATTTGAATTGGGAACTTTGTAGTTTGCAATTGGTGGAACTGTACATAAACACACATATAACTTGTTCACTATACAGTTCTAATCACCAATTTTTTTTAACTTTATTTGGGGAAAATGACGTTTTTGTTTATTTTTACTTGAAACTTAATTTTTTGGGGAAAACTTTATTTTTTCAACTTTTTTTTCAAATTTTAGTTTTTTTCCCACTTTGGGACTTCAACTTTTGGGGGTCTAATCCCCTTTACAATGCATTCCAATACTTCTGTATTGGAATGCGTTGGCGGTATGAGTAATACAGTGTGTATTACTCATACAGCTTCCGGCCTGTGAGATCCAGGGGGATGGATCTCACAGGCTCGTCAACGGAAGGCAGCGCCGATGCCTAAGGAAGGCATCGTGCTGCCTTCCATGCCATCAGGTCCCCCCTACAGCCGCACGGGGACCCGATGGCACCGCCGCTGCCGCAATATGTAAAAGCCACAAACCGCAGGTCTGAATTGACCTGCGGTTTGTGGCGATCACCGACACTGCGGTTTGTGGCGATCACCCCCGCGCATTGTCCCCAGGTGCCTGCTCAATGATTTGAGCAGGCACCTTGTTCCGATTACCGCCCGCCGATCGGAACTACACATGACGTACCGGTACGTCTTGTGTCCTTAAGTACCGGTACATCATATGCACCCCAAAATAGTGCCAATCAAACAGTCATCTCATCCTGCAAAAAATGAGACCCTACTTAAGATAATCGCCCAAAAACTGAAAAAACTATGGCTCTTAGACTATGGAGACACAAAAAAATTTTTTGGGTTTTAAAAATGAAATCATTGTGTAAAACTTACATAAATAAAAAAAATTGTATACATATTAGGTATCGCCGCGTCCGTGACAACCTGCTCTATAAAATTACCACATGATCTAACCTGTCAAATGAATGTTGTAAATAACAAAAAAAAAACGGTGCCAAAAAAGCTATTTCTTGTTACCTTGCCGCACAAAAAGTGTAATATAGAGCAACCAAAAATCATATGTACCCTAAACTAGTACCAACAAAACTGCCACCCTATCCCGTAGTTTATAAAATGGGGTCACTTTTTTGGAGTTTCTACTCTAGGGGTGCATCAGGGGGGCTTCAAATGGGACATGGTGTCAAAAAAAACAGTCCAGCAAAATCTGCCTTCCAAAAACCGTATGGCATTCCTTTCCTTCTGCGCCCTGCCGTGTGCCCGTACAGCAGTTTACAACCACATATGGGGTGTTTCTCTAAACTACAGAATCAGGGCCATAAATAATGAGTTTTGTTTGGCTGTTAACCCTTGCTTTGTAACTGGAAAAAAAATATTAAAATGGAAAATCTGCCAAAAATTGAAATTTTGAAATTGTATCTCTATTTTCCATTAAATCTTGTGCAACACCTAAAGGGTTAACAAAGTTTGTAAAATCTGTTTTGAATACCTTGAGGGGTGTAGTTTCTTGGATAGGGTCACTTTATGGAGTTTCTACTCTAGGGGTGCATCAGAGGGGCTTCAAATGGGACATGGTGTCAAAAAACCAGTCCAGCAAAATCAGCCCTCCAAAAACCAAACGGCGCACCTTTCACTCTACGCCCCGCTGTGTGGCCGTACAGTAGTTTACGGCCACATATGGGGTGTTTCTGTAAACAGCAGAGTCAGGGCAATAAAGATAAAATCTTGTTTGGCTGTTAACCCTTGGTTTGTTAGTGGAAAAAATGGATTAAAATGGAAAATTAGGCAAAATTAAATTCTCAAATTTCATCCCCATTTGCCAATAACTCTTGTGCAACACCTAAAGGGTTAACGAAGTTTGTAAAATCAGTTTTGAATACCTTGAGGGGTGTAGTTTATAGAATGGGGTCATTTTTGGGCGGTTTCTGTTATGTAAGCCTCGCAAAGTGACTTCAGACCTGTAGTGGTCCCTAAAAATTGGGTTTTTGTAAATTTCTGAAAAAGTTCAAGATTTGCTTCTAAACTTCTAAGTCTTGTAACATCCCCAAAAAATAAAATTTCATTCCCAAAATAATTCAAACATGAAGTAGACATATGGGGAATGTAAAGTCATCACAATTTTGGGGGGTATTACTATGTATTACAGAAGTAGAGAAACTGAAACTTTGAAATTTGCAAATTTTTCCAAATTTTTGGTAAATTAGGTTTTTTTTTATGCAAAAAAAATTAATTTTTTTGACTTCATTTTACCAGTGTCATGAAGTACAATATGTGACGAAAAAACAATCTCAGAATGGCCTGGATAAGTAAAAGCGTTTTAAAGTTATCAGCACTTAAAGTGACACTGGTCAGATTTGCAAAAAATGGCCTGGTCCTTAAGGTGAAATAAGGCTGTGTCCCTAAGGGGTTAAAGAGCACACCAAATGCTTGAAATAACTTTTTTATTAACCTCAACTTTTCTTCATATAACACTGCCGCCTCTGCAGCATATAGTCCATGTACAAAACACGTGTTGAATAAAGGATCATAAAATGGCGGTATGCAAAAGATGGTGGTTCAAATGTTGAATCTTGTCATTCAACATAAAATAGTGGATATATTTCTCTCTTGAGTATCTGTACTCTCACTTTAAGTTATTTAAGCACTTTATGATCTCTCTGAGAGGTATATCTGAGGTCTAACTAATAGTTCACTTGCTGAATTTGTTCGCAGTTAGCAGTAACTATTTGCAGATTGGTTGAATATGATGTGGTATGGTTGTAACCAATTTAGATTGCAATATGGAATTTGAATTTGGATTGTGAACTTTGCAGTTTGCAATTGGTGGAACTGTAAGTAAACACACATATAACTGGTTCAGTATACAGTTCTAATCACTATATTAACATTAGGAAAATTATCTAACTGTTTTAAATTTTGGCCTCTCTGCTTCCATAAAACACAGCTCTTAGTGGAGTGAATGTCTGTTCAGATTCTCTCCTCTGGTGTAATGATTCTAGTAGCTCCTGCTAGGGGGATTTCCCACACAAACTGTGTGTGAGGCTGGCTGTGATTGGTCAAGACTCCTGCCCAGCAACAACAGTTTAACTCTATGCTTTTTGTTGTTTCTGCTGTGTCATTGAGCTTACCTTACATAATATAATGAATTTTAAAGGCATAGTATCTTTTCTGCTTCTCTGAAGACAATAAATATATATATATATATATATATATATATATATATATATATATATAACAGTTATATGACATCCAAACATGAAGTCACTGTAAATAACTCTGCATTTTTCTTTAACTTATAAATATAGGAACTGTATTAAAGTTGCTGGCAGGTCTAGCTGTATAAACATATAAGCTATGTTAGCAACCTAGGGCAGGTCTTAGCTGGCCAGCTACACCACCCTCTGAGCCACTTGTGACTGACTGGCCTGATAACCGTGGAAATGATTCCGCTTCCTCTTTTGCCACATCCTCTTCCATCATCGCCCAAAGTGTTTTTTCAAGGAGACATAGAAGTGGGATAGTAACGCTGAGGACGGAGTCATCGGCACTGGCCATGTTGGTGGAGTTCTCGAAACCCGCAACATGGCACACACGTCCTGCATGGAAGCCCACTCGTTGGTGGTGAAGTGGTGCTGTTCCACAGAGCGATTCACCTGTGCATGCTGCAGCTGAAACACGCTGCTCGCACAGTCTCTCCAGCATGTGCAAGGTGGAGTTCCACCTTACGGCTACGTCGCATATGAGGCGATGAGCAGGAAGGCCGAACTTACACTGCAGCGCAGACAGGCGAGCAGCAGCAGGGTGAGAACACCGAAAGCGCGCACAGATGGCCCACACTTTCTGCAGCAGCTCTGACATATCGTGGTAATTTTTTAGGAACCTCTGCACCACCAAATTCAGCACATACGCCAGGCAATGGATGCACATCAAACCAGCTAGGCCCAGTGCTGCTACGAGATTTCTCCCATTATCGCACACCACCAGGCCAGGCTTGAGGCTCAGTGGCACCAACCACTCATCGGTCTGTTGTTCCATGCCCGTCCACAGCTCCTGCTTGGTGTGGGGTTATTCCCCCAAACAGATGAGTTTCAAAACAGCCTGTTGTCGTTTCCCCAGGCTGTGCTGAAGTTGGTGGTGAAGGTGTTACGCTGACCGGATGAGGAGGTGGTAGAGAAGGAAGCGGAGTAGGAGGAGGAGGCAACAGGAGGCAAAGAGAAACGTCCTTCAATCCTCGGTGGCGGAAGGACATGCGCCAAACTGCTATCCGCCTCAGGCCCAGCTGCCACTGCATTTACCCAATGTGCAGTTAGGGAGGTATAACGTCCCTGACCGTGCTTACTGGTCCACGTATCGGTGGTTATGCGGACCTTGCCACAGATGGCGTTGCGCAGTGCACACCTAATTTTGTCCGCCACTTGGTTGTGCAGGGAAGGGATGGCTCGTCTGGAAAAGTAGTGGTGGCTGGGAACCACGTACTGTGGGACAGCCACTGCCATAAAGGTTTTTAAAAGTCTCTGTCTCCACCAGACGGAATGACAGCATTTCAAAGGCCAGAAATTTTGAAATGCTAGCATTCAGGGTCAGGGATCGCGGGTGGGTAGGGGGGTACTTCCTCTTTCTCTCTAGTGTTTGGGAGATGGACAGCTGGACACTTCCATGTGAATGTGTGGAGATGCTTGGTGACAGAGGTGGTGGCGTTGCTGCCACAGAAGAGGGAGCAGAAGTAGCCAGAGATCTTTTGTGTTTTTTGAGGCGTTTACTCCACTACAGCTCGTGCTTTGCATTTAGACGCCTGGTGATGCAGGTGGTGCTCAGGTTTAGAACATTTATGCCTCGCTTCAAGCTCTGATTGCACAGCGTGCAAGCTACTTACGTCTTGTCGTCAGCACATTTTCTGAAGAACCGCCACACCAGGGAACTCCTTGGACCTGGCATTGGTGTACTCAGTCCCTGGGTGCGGTGGGCAGTAGCAGGTGTACTGGCTAGGGGACGGCCACTCTGCTTTTGAACCCTGATCCCTCTTTTGCTGTGCATCCACTCTTCACCCCTGCCATCCTTGCTGGTCTGCACACTACAGAAAGCTGCAGCAGTTGGCACCTGTGTTTCATCATCATCAGAGATGTGCTGCGGTGGTCCTCCCATGTCCGCATCCTGAAACATAAGTGGTTGGGCATCAGTGCACTCAATCATTTCCACTTCTGGGGCAAGGCTATGTGGACGGCCCACGGAAACCCTGCCATGATTTGGGGCTCAGACTGCTTGGATGATTTGCAAGGGGGTGAGGTGAAAGACAGATGCCCATGGGCTGCAGGTGCCAACTCTCTGCTTTCAGCAGGGGACCAGGTGGGAGACAATGTGAAGGTACTGGAGGCACTGTCAGCCACCCAATCTACTACCGCCTCTACTTGTTCTGGCCTCACCATTCGTACACCAGCATTCGGGCCTACAAAATAACACTGAACCTTCTGTTGCCTACGTGCACCAGAGGAAGGTGTTTCATTTGGGCGTGTAGCTGGCACAGATCGACCACGTCCTCTCCCTGCAACAGGAGCTCCACCAACACCAGCAGCACAACGACCAGGTCCATGTCCCTTATTTGATGCTCTCCTCATTCTTTGAGGTCACCCACCGAACTAACAGACGGATTGGATTAACTATATTAATTTCCCTGTCACGTATGCAATGCAGGTGTACCTCACACCAAGAATGGGTATATGTCACCCACCAATCTAATAGATGGATTAACGGTTATATTCTTGTGTCAGTGGTACAAAGATGGTGGATTACACCCTCAAAAAAAAAATCGCTATAGGTCACTCACAGAATTAACAGATTAATTATTATATTTCTTTGTCAGGGGTGCAAAGCTGGTGTATAGCACCCACAAAAAATTCACTATAGGTCACCAACAGAACAAATAGCCGGATGAGATTCCTAACACTGTCCCTCACTTCAGCTGCCCTGCACTTCCTGTCCCTGCACTACTCAGAGCTGATGGGCGGTGCTACACGTGATCCAGCTTTTATAGAGTCTGGGTCCCATGATGCACCGGCCATTCATAGCCATGCCATTGGCCATGGCTGTGAAGGCTTCTAAGTGCCCACAGCTCAAAAGCCTGTTGATTGGCTGCCCTGCAGCCTGTCAACAAGCTTTATAAAATGCCCAAACACTGAACTCGAACTTTGCCAGAAAAGTTCGGGTCCGGGTACCCAAAATCGTAAAGTTCGGTACGGACCCAAACTTTACAGTTAGGGTTCGCTCAACACTAATAAAGAATCCTAGGAAGAAAGACCATCTTTATTAAATTAATTTGCCCCATCATAGACTATGGTAATCTTTCCAAATATGTATTTTTTTTTTACCTCATCTAAGAGAGGATGGACAATCAACCTAACATATTCCATCAGGTTTCTTGCAATGTTTACCCCCAAATACCTAAAACTACTATCACTATCCACCTGGTGAACTTCAAAACTTGAATTTAGTTCATCCAACCGTATACTCTCTTCCAACTGAATCTTATAAACTTCAGAAAGCTTCCTGAAGTTATATCGACAAAAATCTTCCCTTTTATACCTATTTTTTATTTTTACAATTCTTCAAAATATTTACTAAATAAAATACTAGTCTGATCTGGAGATTTTAACATCAATAGTTTTTATTTGTATTTTGATTGAAAGTGCATCATAGGTTTTACAAACTCGTCAGCACATTTACAGAACCACATTGGCAGTACTGACATTAGTTCGTAGCATATGATATAAAGGCATGAACATCAAACCTACATACAGAACAGAACAGGTGGGGGGGGGGGGGGAGGGGATTTACATCTCTAAAGGTAGGGCCATCAATTCCTCATACAAGGATTCTCTCCTGTACACAATAAAGCTTAGTCTAAGGATTGTGTTACATATTTAGATTTACTCCAGGAACTCCATATCTCTGCGAACTTGGAGAAGGAATGCCCAGCTCTTGCTAAAAGTTTTCTCATATACAGTTGCAAGAAAAAGTATGTGAACCCTTTGGAATAATATGGATTTCTGCACAAATTGGTCATAAAATGTGATCTGATCTTCATCTAAGTCACAACAATAGACAATCACAGTCTGCTTAAACTAATAACACACAAATAATTAAATGTTGCCATGTTTTTATTGAACACACCTTGTAAACATTCACAGTGCAGGTGGAAAAAGTATGTGAACCCCTAGACTAATGACATCTCCAAGAGCTAATTGGAGTGAGGTGTCAGCCAACTGGAGTCCAATCAATGAGATGAGATTGGAGGTGTTGGTTACAGCTGCCCTGCCCTATAAAAAACACACACCAGTTCTGGGTTTGCTTTTCACAAGAAGCATTGCCTGATGTGAATGATGTTTCGCACAAAAGAGCTCTCAGAAGACCTACGATTAAGAATTATTGACTTGCATAAAGCTGGAAAGGGTTATAAAAGTATCTCCAAAAGCCTTGCTGTTCATCAGTCCACGGTAAGACAAATTGTCTATAAATGGAGAAAGTTCAGCACTGCTGCTACTCTCCCTAGGAGTGGCCGTCCTGTAAAGATGACTGCAAGAACACAGCGCAGACTGCTCAATGAGGTGAAGAAGAATCCTAGAGTGTCAGCTAAAGACTTACAAATGTCTCTGGCAATGCTAACATCCTTGTTAGTGAATCTACGATACGTAAAACACTAAACAAGAATGGATTTCATGGGAGGATACCACAGAGGAAGCCACTGCTGTCCAAAAAAAACATTGCTGCACGTTTACAGTTTGCACAAGAACACCTGGATGTTCCACAGCAGTACTGGCAAAATATTCTGTGAACAGATGAAACCAAAGTTGAGTTGTTTGGAAGAAACACACAACACTATGTATGGAGAAAAAGAGGCACAGCACACCAACATCAAAACCTCATCCCAACTGTGAAGTATGGTGGTGGGGGCATCATGGTTTGGGGCTGCTTTGTTGCGTCAGGGCCTGGACGGATTGCTATCATCAAAGGAAAAATGAATTCCCAAGTTTATCAAGACATTTTGCAGGAGAACTTAAGGCCATCTGTCCACCAGCTCAACAGAAGATGGGTGTTGCAACACGACAACGACCCAAAGCATAGAAGTAAATCAACAACAGAATGGATTAAACATAAGAAAATACACCTTCTGGAGTGGCCCAGTCAGAGTCCAGACCTCAACCCAATTGAGATACTGTGGCATGACCTCAAGAAAGCGATTCACACCAGACATCCCAAGAATATTGCTGAACTGAAACAGTTCTGTAAAGAGGAATGGTCGAGAATTACTCCTGACCATTGTGCACGTCTGATCTGCAACTACAGGAAACGTTTGGTTGAAGTTATTGCTGCCAAAGGAGGTTCAACCAGTTAGTAAATCCAAGGGTTCACATACTTTTTCCACCTGCACTGTGAATGTTTACATGGTGTGTTCAATAAAAACATGGTAACATTTAATTCTTTGTGTGTTATTAGTTTATGCAGACTGTGATTGTCTATTGTTGTGACTTAGATGAAGATCAGATCACATTTTATGACCAATTTGTGCAGAAATCCATATCATTCCAAAGGGTTCACATACTTTTTCTTGCAACTGTAAGGTGGAATTCAATTTAGGAAGTATTTCCGTTAGGTGGGGAATATCTGGGGATTTCCATTTCTGGGTAATCGCCAGTTTAGTTGACAAGAAGAGGTTTCCCAAAACTACACGGAAATTTCGGGGAATACCATCAATATGGATTATAAGTAAAGCCAATGATGGTGAAGGGGTCAGCTGGTAGCCTAGCAGATCAGAGGCAAGAGAGAAGGTCTCTCTCCATATGTGCATTAAAAGAGGGCATGACCAAAGGATGTGGTACAATGTGCCTCTCTGGCCACAGCCCCTCCAACATAGGTGTGATGCTCCTGGGAAAATATAGCTTAGGCGATCTGGTGCGTAATACCACCTCAATGCGGTTTTCGCTAGGGATTCGTAATGTAGGGCACATTTGAAATTCTTCGAAATGAAGGTTAAAGGGACACTGACAGGGCCAATAAGCATATTGAGGTATATATATGGCAGTACAGGTCTTATAATGGGTATTACAATCATCTAAATATCCCCCCTGTCCACCTTATACATACAGTAAACTTAAGTTTTATAACCTGCTCCAACGGTCTTCAATCTGCCCAAGGGGCGGCGTTTCACCTCTCTTGCGCCCAGCCAGCCTCCCCCAACTGCCGCTTTGAAGCGCCGCCCAGCTCATGAATATTCAGTTTGCTGGGCGGCTTCTGTGGTCCCCGCTCTGAAGCGCTGCGCTTAACAGTGCCCGGCGCATGCGCCGGATCTTGTGAAGTCCGGTACAGTAAGCGCCGCCCTGCTCATCAATATTCACTTCGCTGGGCGGCGCTTACTGTCCCCGACTTCACAAGATCCGGCACATGCGCAGGGCACTGTTAAGCGCAGCGCTTCAGAGCGGGGACCGCAGAAGCCGCCCAGCAAACTGAATATTCATGAGCTGGGCGGCGCTTCAAAGCGGCAGTTGGGGGAGGCTGGCTGGGCGCAAGAGAGGTGAAACGCCGCCCCTTGGGCAGATTGAAGACCGTTGGAGCAGGTTATAAAACTTAAGTTTACTGTATGTATAAGGTGGACAGGGGGGATACTTAGATGATTGTAATACCCATTATAAGACCTGTACTGCCATATATATACCTCAATATGCTTATTGGCCCTGTCAGTGTCCCTTTAAGGCTGTTTGCCATTGCTTATCTGTAAAAGTTGAGCCTATTTCTTTTTCCCAGGAGCATAACGGAGTTGTCTTAGTAAATGATTCTTTATCCCTCAATAAGTTGTATAAGGCGGGTGCTGAGTGGGGGTGGAAGCTTCCAAATCTTAAGAAGTTCTGGGTTTGTATCTATCAATAGAGGGGAGTTAATTTTAAGGAAGTGTCTTCTACATAGATATTTATAGAAGTCGGCGTTTGGCATCAGAAACGTGTGGTGTAAGTATTCAAAAGTGTGAAGGCTATCTGTCTCATACACTTTTGACACTGAATCTAATCCCTGGGTCTCCCAAGATGAAACTGATAAGTTAGGGATAGGGTAATTGAACACCGTGATAGGGGCAGAGAGGGCCAGAAGACTAGATGAGCTCTGGCTTAACTTGTGGAAGTGAGACTAGTTTGTTAGTGCCATGGATACTAGGGTTGGGGTAGGCGGGCGAATAAATGATGGATGCAGGGACGCCAACAGGAAGGATTTGAGGTTATGCGATGGGGAAAGAGTGGCCTCAATTTGGAACCAATTTTTGGAGTAGTGTTCTAGCCACCAGTCTCTCAATTGGGTTACTTGTGAGGCTAGGAAATAATCCTAGATGTTAGGGAGACCTAGGCCGCCTCGTGATTTGACCCTTTGTATACTTTTTGTGGCTATTCTGGGTTTGTTTCGATTCCAGACAAAGGCGTTTAATTGTTTGGTGCACTTACTGAAAAAGGTGGAGTAATGGGTAACGTCTTGAATAGGTATAATAGCTTAGGAAGAGTAAACATCTGGAAAGACGCTATTCGGCCTGTCCATGATATTTCATATTTCGCTAGGTTATGTAAATCCTTTTCCATAGTGGCCAGGAATAGGAGATGGTTCGCCTTGTAAAGATGAGAAAGAGAATGTGTTAGTTTTATCCCTAAATAATCAATTCAGTCTTTTTGACAGTCTAATGTGAAGGACTCCTTTAAAACGTTTACCCGTTGGGGGGACATATAGAGGGGTAACGCTTGTGACTTAGTAGCATTGAGCATATAAAATGACAAGTCTCCAAAATGGGATATTATATCCATATCAGATTGGAGAGATGTTTGGGGGTTTGTCAGAGATAGGATAAGGGCATCAGCATACAAGTTAATGGTGTGTTCCCTAGTACCTATAGCCACTCCTGTGATTTCCAAGTTCTGTCTAATTGCTTGGGCTAGTGGCTCAATTAAAAGTATAAACATCAGAGGCGATAAAGGGCAACCCTGTTGGGTACCATTAGTGATGTCGAAGGAGTCTGAGAAAGCACAATTGACCCAGACCCTAGCACTAGGCTGGGTGTAAAGTGCAGAGATAGCCGACAGGATTGCCCCAGAGAAGCCCAGCCTTGACAGGACCGCAAAAGTGAACGACCAGTTGATACGGTCAAACGACTTCTCGGCATCGATTGCGACTAATAATGTCGGGGTTTTGTACTTCTGAGCATAATCCATTATATTCAGAATACGTCTAGAAGTTTCTTGAATTTGCCTACCCTTGACAAAACCCACTTGGTTCGCGTAGATTAGATTAGGGACCAGGGGAGCTAGACGGTTCGCCAGTATTTTTGCATATATTTTTGTGTCAGTATTAAGGAGCGAGATCGGGCGGTATTTTTTGGTATCGTCCTAGGAGGAATCTGTTTTGGGGATGGTAACTATAATTGCTTCCAACATTTCTTTTGGGAGGGACCCAGTGTTCATAGTATGTTGGAATATTTGGAGCAAGTATGAAGAGAGTTCTTTCTGGAACGTTTTATAATACGTGTTTTAGAATCCATCTGGGCCGGGCGCCCTATTGTGGGGTAGTGGCGTAGATAACACCTAAGATTTCCTCCTCCGAGACGGGGGAGTTTAGATCTGCCAGCTGAGCGCTGGTTAGGCATGGAAGATTTAGGGAAAGAAGGAATTTGTCAATAGCCTCTGTTATCTGAAGGGAGGGATCTGTTGATGGATGCTATATAAAAGATTCATAAAACCCATTAAAGGAATTTGCTATTCCATAAGGTTCTGCAATTTTCCGTCCTGATTTTGGTGATGTAAGGAATGGGATTTTAGCTTTAAAAGCCCTTTCTTTTAATCTGTCCCTTTCCCTGTCTTGTTATCTTGGGAATAATAGGAAGCATTTAGGGTTTTTATACGTTTTTTCATGTCTGTATAGCAGGCAATCTTTTCGTTAAAGTCTCAGATCTTGCAATTGGTTTGCAGTATGGGCTGAGGGTTTGGCCTTTTTTTGTGACTAATGACTGGATCTGACTCAATAATTTGGAAGTGCGTTCCTCTCTCTCTTTCTTGGCTGTGGAGACAATTTTAATAAATATTCCTCGCATGAATGCTTTGTGGGCATTCTATAAGGAAAAGGGATTAGTTACAGAGCCTACATTCATTTTAAGGAATTCCGCTAATTCCTCTAGAGTGAGATCCTATATTTAGGGTGATCCATTAGATAAGTGTTGTTTCGCCATGGAGAATAAGGAGGTCTGATGTTATTTTCGTTAATAGAGTAATTGGCGCATGATCGGACCAGGTTATCAATTCAACTGAGGAGTGAATTATATTACGCAAGAGGGATCTGTCAGCTAGAAAGAAATCTATTCTGGAATATGAATTATGAGCATTTGAGAAAAACGAATAATCTCTTTCTCTGTCATTGTGGATCCTCCAGACATTGTATAAATGTTCTCTCAATAAAAGGGAATCCATATCAGGGGAGTGATCTCTGAGTTGAGTTGTAAAGTTTAAGAGAGGATCTAGCACGACATTGAAATCTCCCCCGCACAGAACCAGGCCCTGCTTTATTGCATTCACCTTATTCATTATTCTCCTAAAAAAAGATATCTGATGCTTATTCGGAGCATATAGGAATACCAGGGTGTATGTCACATTATTTATGGAGGCCACCAGGATAATATAACGGCCTTTCTGATCTACAATGGCTTTACTCAGCAGAAAAGCTACTGAATCTTTTATTGCTACCATTACACCCCTCTGTTTCTTGGAGTAGTGGGAGTGGAAAATATGGGGGAAGTGGATATTCTTCAATCTATGGGAGTCTTCTTTTCTTAAGTGCGTTTCGGTATGGAGAGATACTAGTAGGCGAGTTTTGGAGACTCGGTAAGGTAGTTAATTGTGATAAATTCACCATCCAGGTGTACATAATGAGGAAGGAAATCAGAAGGGTTAAACAATACAACAAAACTGTATAAAGAAGGGTTAACGGATCGACATAACATCCGTGATCAGGCTTAGTGCGAGTTCAATACACTGCAGTACACTATAAAGTGTACTGCAGTATATTGTAAGCAATCAGACCCACTGGATCTTCAAGAACCAAGTGGGTCTGGGTCCAAAAAATGTAAAAAACAGTAAAAAAAAAAAAAAACTTTCTATATCCACACATAATTGGTTAAAAAAAAAAAACACTTAACATGTTTGGTATCGTAGAGTCTGTAAGGACCTGATCTATAAAAGGATCATGTTACTTTTACTTAAAAAAAAAAAATGATGATTTTTCCCACCGCACTTCACAAAAAATAGTATTAAAAGTGATCAAAAAAGTCCTATGTATCCAAAATTAGCACCAATTAAACTGTGACCTCATCCCACAAAAAAATGAAACCCTACATAATCCAATCGTCCAAAAAATAAAAAAAATATGGCTTTCAGAATATAGAGACACAAAAACATATGCACATATCGCCATGTCCGTAACGACTTGCTCTATAAAAATAGCATGTGATCCAACCCATCTGGTGAATACCATAAAATAAAAAAAAAATATGCCAAAAAAAATCCATTTTTTATCACCTTACATCACAAAAAGTGTAATACCAAGCAATCAAAAAGTCATGTGTCCCATAATAGTACCAATTAGTCATCTCATCCCGCCAAAAATTAGATCCTACCTAAGACAATCACCCAAAAAATAAAAATAATATGGCTTTTTCAAAAATGCTTTTATTGTGTGAAATTTTTTTTTTTTTTAAATGCACATATTAGGCATCGCTGTGTCTGTAACAACCAGCTCTATAAAAATAGTATGCGATCCAACCCGTCTGGTGAACTCCGTAAAAAAAAAAAAAGTGCCAAAAAAACCATCAGATGCTCCTCAGGGGGGCTGCCTGGGTGAAAATAAGGGTATGTCCAGGTTCAGCTCTGAACCCGGACAGCCCCTTAACAGAGAAAAAAAATTAAAAATAATTCAATTCCTCCATAATACAGTTCTTATCATTCAACACATTAAACCAATGGGGATTTTATGTAAAAACCTTAGATATCTGTTTTACCAAGAACCCAATCTCCACTACAATTGCGCAATGATCTGACATATACATAGGAACAGACCATATTTTTCTCCCTATAAGACGCACCTGCCCATAAGACGCATCTAGGTTTTTGAGGAGGAAAATAAGAAAAGAAAATATTTTGAACCAAAAGGTGTGCTTTTGAACTAATGGTGGTCTGTGGACAACACTATTATGGGGGATCTGTGGATGACGCACTGTTAGGGAACTCAAATCGTGGCATGATGTTGCCATAAAAGGAGCAGATAAAAGGGGGCAATATTGTAATCTGGCCCCGTACATTATACGAGAAGGAGGCCTGGCGACAATATATAACTTAATGACCGAAACTGCTATAAGAGGCTGACATTCAATCCCACAATAAAGTATAGGGATGAGCTAAGAGCCATCCTGGGTAAGGGAGTGAATGAGGGGGTCATAACTGAACAACAGATGTCCTTTTTGATGACAGAACATCCAGTGACCCCAACTATGTATTTTTGTACCTAAAATACATAAAAATACGAAACAACCCCCTGGGAGACCAATTGTATCGGGGATCAACAGCTTAAATGACGTTGTATGCGGGGAGGGGCCAGCAGCAGAGCGGTGCGGACGTCTTTCTCCTGCACTCCTGTGCTCCAGCCTAAATCCTGCTGAATTCGGTCCACATCGACCCATCGGAATCCCTAGTTGCACCTAGGATACATCCCGGACCCGTCCGCTACCATCTGACTGAGTTCCGGTTCTGAGGCGTACAGGTTAAAGCGCCACTTATAGTACCTGCGGCCTGGCAGGCGAACTAAGGCCTCGAACTGTGCGGCGGGATTGCCATCCGAAAAGTACACACTGGCTGGCGTGGAGGCCCTGTCGCTTTCTCTGGTGCGGCAATCCCAGCTTAGCCCGCCGTTTGGACCTCAGGAGGCGCCATCTTACCTTCTTCAGAGGTGCCATACACGGCCCTTCTCCACATACAACCCTTCATCGGCGGGTACACGGATCTGGTCACAGTGAGTAACTGAGACGTTCTCCCCAGTGTGCTCTTGAAGATCTTGGGCACTTCCTCACCTCTTGGTAGGAGGTTTATGACCGGATCCCAACCTGATCTCCTCCTCACATTCTGCATTACAATTTGAGGTCATTGGCCTAATTTTTTCATGTTGGCGTCATCCTCTGTTGGAGGTGGAAGCTACTCCTGACTAGAGAGACGTAACAGCTTAACATCGTGATATTCAGCTGCTCCTGAGGTAGTGGAGCACATTTATGGCTGAGTGAGATACCTGCTGCAAGCTTCCCCACTGTCCCCTCGTCTGTATTCTCTTAAAAAAGACGCTCCATATACGGGGCTCATGATGGTCAGAAAAGGGAGAACCTCATCTACACCAGTACCTATGGAACGGGGCACTCGCCTGATTTATCTAGATTTGCGTCTAAGTCACCTGGCTCTTCCCCCAACCACGGAGACCAGCGGACGCCGACCCCTAACTCATCTATGGGGATCCCTTCTAGACATAGTGGTGATGATGATTGGGACTGGAAAACCCACTTGAAAGCGCTACCAACAAAGTGGAAGTAGATGTGCTCTTCACCAGAATGGAGACCTCTCACAAACAAGATATAGCAGCTCTCCAACAAAATCTCAAACATGTTGGCCATAGAGTGGTTGAAATAGAAGAATCCCAAGAACAAGTTGTTTCAGCTCTGGAAGCTCATCGCCAGATCATGCAAGCGAACTCCGACCAGATTCAAGACATCATGAATCACCTTGATGATATCGAAAATAGAAATCGTCGGAACAACCTGCGCTTTTGAGGGCTTTCCGAGTCTATCCTCCCACAAGACCTAGACCAATGGGCACAAGATTTATTCAGTAAATTACTAAACAGAGGTCCAGCTCCGCTAATTGAAATTGATAGAATTCATCGTGCGCTTGGGCCTAAATCGAGTGATCCCTCACGTCCACGAGATGTTATCTGTAGGATCCATTTCTACAAAGAGAAAGAAGCTATTCTCAAAGCGGCAAGAAATATGGACTCTCAAGTATCTGATGTCCCTGATGTTCAGATACTACCAGATCTTGCAAGACGGACTTTACTGTTACGGAAAGCGTTAAAACCCCTTCTCACTCTACTGAGGGACAATTATATAATATACAGATGGGGATATCCCTTCCAATTGTTTGCCAGGAAAAATAGGAAATCCGCTACGTTCAAAACGCTGGCTGACCTGCCGAACCTCCTCGACATCTTTGGCCTCCCATCAGTGGCCCTACCAGATTGGCCACATCCATCTACACTTCGCCCTTTACCGTGTCGTGAGGGATGGCTAGAACAAGCACCCAAGATCACCCAGGAGACCACGTCCCGTCAAAGACTGATATTCCCATATGTATCACCGTTATTATGTTTAACATTTGTCTCTCTCCTTGCTTCAGAGGCTCTTTAACATAGGAATATTGTACTTTATGCATTATACAAACGGAAAATGCAAATGTGATCGCACACTACATCCAGCACTCTGCCCTCCATGCTGGATGAGACATTGGTGTACATTTTGGCCAAAGCGTATTAAGCCACTCACCGCGTCAAGGTCGTCTCATTTGAGTGGTCCCTAACTCTTGTTCCTACCTGTTTATGGGCCATGACAGCCACATAAAGTCCAGGGAATGCAGGTCAGCATGCAAGCCAAGTACACTCTGCTTTTAACCCCGTCCAGTGCCATTACAGCTTTCATCGGATCCAGGGATGCAAGTACCAACATGCATGCTGAACCCACCATATACTTCTCCTGGAGCCAGATGGCTAATGGTAGGTTCTTTATAAGCAGACTCAGTTTTATACTGACTTTAAAACCAGCCTCCAGGACAGATTGACTGGTCAGGTGTGCTTGACTCAAAGGAGATCGCCACGCCTCCAATATATGCTACAAAGAAAAAATGTGGGGGGTTGAGCCCGCACAACCTGCCTGTAGGTGCAGATCACTATGGCGAAATACATATACAAACGGAAAATGCAAATGTGATCGCACACTACATCCAGCACTCTGCCCTCCATGCTGGATGAGACATTGGTGTACATTTTGGCCAAAGCGTATTAAGCCACTCACCGCGTCAAGGTCGTCTCATTTGAGTGGTCCCTAACTCTTGTTCCTACCTGTTTATGGGCCATGACAGCCACATAAAGTCCAGGGAATGCAGGTCAGCATGCAAGCCAAGTACACTCTGCTTTTAACCCCGTCCGGTGCCATTACAGCTTTCATCGGATCCAGGGATGCAAGTACCAACATGCATGCTGAGCCCACCATACACTTCTCCTGGAGCCAAATGGCTAATGGTAGGTTCTTTATAAGCAGACTCAGTTTTATACTGACTTTAAAACCAGCCTCCAGGACAGATTGACTGGTCAGGTGTGCTTGACTCAAAGGTGGGCTCAGCATGCATGTTGGTACTTGCATCCCTGGATCCGATGAAAGCTGTAATGGCACCGGACGGGGTTAAAAGCAGAGTGTACATGGCTTGCATGCTGACCTGCATTCCCTGGACTTTATGTGGCTGTCATGGCCCATAAACAGGTAGGAACAAGAGTTAGGGACCACTCAAATGAGACGACCTTGACGCGGTGAGTGGCTTAATACGCTTTGGCCAAAATGTACACCAATGTCTCATCCAGCATGGAGGGCAGAGTGCTGGATGTAGTGTGCGATCACATTTGCATTTTCCATTTGTATATGTATTTCGCCATAGTGATCTGCACCTACAGGCAGGTTGTGCGGGCTCAACCCCCCACATTTTTACTTAATGCATTATACCTACGGTCCTGCCTGTTCTCAGTTGCATGTTTCTTGCACATTATACTATTTTCACTTTTTTCTGATTTGGAGATAGTTGGGGAGCCACTTAACCACAGTTTCTCATCCCCCCAATTAGGGATTACAGTACTTAGTACTGTCTCTGACTGAAGTCACCTTATAGTTAGCGACTAAGCCGCTATCTTCTTTTTTTCTGCTTCTCTCTCGCTTTTTCTTTCTTTTCAACCCCCCCTTTTTTTCCTTTTTCCCTCTTTTGTCTCGTCTTCACCCTACCCTTGGTGTTATTCCCCCTCTTGTAAACCCCTACACTAGCCTGGTTAGCCTCACCCATTAGTAGGATGTCAGGGCCATTTACATTCTGTACTTTTAATGCCAGAGGGCTTAAACCCGAGAAGCGTAGCCAGATTCTGTACTGCTTCCACAAGAAAAGGGTAATGCTTGTTATGTTTCAGGAAACACATTTTAAGTCTTCAGCCATACCCAAATGTGAAAGTAGGTACTAATACTACATGGTTTCATAACCCACATCCCTCCAAGAAGGCTGGAGGTGTCTCTATAGCTTTTCAAAAATCTTTCCACCCTCAAGTTCTGTCTGCAGACATAGATCCCAAGGGCAGATTTGTTTTTCTCAGGCTCTCGGTTGATCAATCCATCTATACGATAGCTAACGTTTATTTTCCCAACCCGGGCCAGACTTCGTTTGGTGCCAAACTCCTGAGACGCCTCTCCAGATTTGCAGAAGGCTCAACAATCATTATGGGAGGGGATTTCAATCTAGTAATGGATCCTGCCTTTGATTCATCTGTGGGTAAGTCCTCAGTCTCTCCATCAGCATTGCGACTGTTTAAATCTGCCCTCTCCTCACTTAGGTTAGTGGATCTTTGGAGTCTTCTGCACCCAGGTGTCAAGGATTATAGTTTTCACTCACTAGCTCACAACAGTTATGGGAGATTAGACTATCTTTTTATTTCACAAGCATTACTAGATCTATACCCATGTTGTTCTATTGACACATTGGTGTGGTCAGACCATGCCCCTGTGTATGGTCTTCTGTCCCTAAACCCTAGAGGTGCTCGCCCCTATACATGGCAGTTAAACGATAACTTATTAAAAGACCAGGTGTGTGCTTCTGCGATACGAACCGCTATTTCCGAGTTTGTTGATATACATGCGTCGGATCAGACTGCCCCACCCATACAATGGGAGGCCCTCAAGTGTGTGCTACGGGGTATCTTCATATCTCATGGAGCTAGATTAAAGAAAGAATGTACCCACAAACTTACCGCGCTTTTCAATGACCTTAATGAGATAGATGCTTTAAATAAGACCTCCCCCACTGATCAGTTAAAATCGGAGATTTCCCTGATACAGTTGCAAGAAAAAGTATGTGAACCCTTTGGAATGATATGGATTTCTGCACAAATTGGTCAAAAAATTTGATCTGATCTTCATCTAAGTCACAACAATAGACAATCACAGTCTGCTTAAACTAATAACACACAAAGAATTAAATGTTACCATGTTTTTATGGAACACACCATGTAAACATTCACAGTGCAGGTGGAAAAAGTATACTAATGACATCTCCAAGAGCTAATTGGAGTGAGGTGTCAGCCAACTGGAGTCCAATCAATGAGATGAGATTGGAGGTGTTGATTACAGCTGCCCTGCCCTATAGAAAACACACACCAGTTCTGGGTTTGCTTTTCACAAGAAGCATTGCCTGATGTGAATGATGCCTTGCACAAAAGAGCTCTCAGAAGACCTACGATTAAGAATTGTTGACTTGCATAAAGCTGGAAAGGTTTATAAAAGTATCTCCAAAAGCCTTGCTGTTCATCATCCACGGTAAGACAAATTGTCTATAAATGGAGAAAGTTCAGCACTGCTGCTACTCTCCCTAGGAGTGGCCGTCCTGTAAAGATGACTGCAAGAGCACAGCGCAGACTGCTCAATGAGGTGAAAAAGAATTCTAGAGAGTCAGCTAAAGACTTACAAAAGTCTCTGGCATATGCTAACATCCCCGTTAGCGAATCTACGATACGTAAAACACTAAACAAGAATGGATTTCATGGGAGGATACCACAGAGGAAGCCACTGCTGTCCAAAAAAACATTACTGAACGTTTACAGTTTGCACAAGAGCACCTGGATGTTCCACAGCAGTACTGGCAAAATATTCTGTGGACAGATGAAACCAAAGTTGAGTTGTTTGGAAGAAACACACAACACTATGTGTGGAGAAAAAGAGGCACATCACACCAACATCAAAACCTCATCCCAACTGTGAAGTATGGTGGTGGGGGTATCATGGTTTTGGGCTGCTTTGCTGCGTCAGGGCCTGGACGGATTGCTATCATCGAAGGGAAAATGAATTGCCAAGTTTATCAAGACATTTTGCAGGAGAACTTAAGGCCATCTGTCCACCAGCTGAAGCTCAAGAGAAGATGGGTGTTGCAACAGGACAACGACCCAAAGCATAGAAGTAAATCAACAACAGAATGGCTTAAACAGAAGAAAATACGCCTTCTGGAGTGGCCCAGTCAGAGTCCTGACCTCAACCCGATTGAGATGCTGTGGCATGACCTCAAGAAAGTGATTCACACCAGACATCCCAAGAATATTGCTGAACTGAAACAGTTCTGTAAAGAGGAATGGTCAAGAATTACTCCTGACCGTTGTGCACGTCTGATCTGCAACTACAGGAAACGTTTGGTTGAAGTTATTGCTGCCAAAGGAGGTTCAACCAGTTATTAAATCCAAGGGTTCACATACTTTTTCCACCTGCACTGTGACTGTCTACATGGTGTGTTCAATAAAAACATGGTAACATTTAATTCTTTGTGTGTTGTTAGTTTAAGCAGACTGTGATCGTCTATTGTTGTGACTTAGATGAAGATCAGATCACATTTTATGACCAATTTGTGCAGAAATCCATATCATTCCAAAGGGTTCACATACTTTTTCTTGCAACTGTGCATCAACAAATTCTCCAGATATTAGACCAGAAATCCTTCTGCATTAGGGACAAAATTAGACATGGCTTTTATGAATATGGGGATAAATGTGGAAAGTGGTTAGATAGGGCCCTTCACCCACAAAACACGCTAACTCATGTTGCGGCGTTGAACACTTTGTCTAGAGGTTTAGTTCAATCCCCCTCTGAGATTGCTCAAGAGTTTCAATCCTATTACTCGGGTTTATATAACTTAAACCAGACTCCGCCCCCTAATTATTCCGATTTGGTTACCGATATACAGGATTATGTGTCGCAACACGGGCCCAAACAATTATCAACTAATATCTCCAACGACATGGAGTCCGATTTCGCATCACCTGTGCTCTTGGCCATAATTGGAGATCTTAAAAATGGGAAAAGTCCTTGTCCAGACGGCCTAACCCCTCATTTTTATAAATTTTTTGGAGAAGGGCTTGCCCCAGTTGTCTTGAAGGCATTCAATGCAATTGGGGAGGAGTGTCCTTTCCCATACCAAGCCTTACAAGCTCACATCACAGTAATTCCTAAAACCCGGAAAGGACGCCTCTTTATGTGCTAACTATAGGCCAATCTCCTTACTGAATGTTCAGGGTGGGCCATTTATATGGATACACCTTAATAAAATGGGAATGGTTGGTGATATTAACTTCCTGTTTCTGGCACATTAATATATGTGAGGGGGGAAACTTTTCAAGATGGGTGGTGACCATGGTGGCCATTTTGAAGTCGGCCATTTTGAATCTAACTTTTGTTTTTTCAATAGGAAGAGGGTCATGTGACACATCAAACTTATTGGGAATTTCACAAGAAAAACAATGGCGTGCTTGGTTTTAACGTAACTTTATTCTTTCATGAGTTATTTACAAGTTTCTGACCACTTATAAAATGTGTTCAATGTGCTGCCCATTGTGTTGGATTGTCAATGCAACCCTCTTCTCCCACTCTTCACACACTGATAGCAACACCGCAGGAGAAATGCTAGCACAGGCTTCCAGTATCCGTAGTTTCAGGTGCTGCACATCTCGTATCTTCACAGCATAGACAATTGCCTTCAGATGACCCCAAAGATAAAGTCTAAGGGGGTCACTGGATATGCAAAATTGCTACATGATGATGTGTTTCCCTCTTTATGCACTGAAGCTGGCACGTTCCCTGAGTTTTTCCAGCAAGATGGTGCACCACCACATTATGGGTGTCATGTCCGAGCATTCCTAGATGAACAGTTTCCTGGAAAGTGGATTGGTCGTCGTGGGCCAGTTGAATGGCCCCCAAGGTCTCCCGATCTGACCCCCTTAGACTTTTATCTTTGGGGTCATCTGATGTCACTACCAGAGCTTTGAGACGTTCTCACAGCTCTGTTTCTCCACCCCTGTGATGATGTCACTACTAGAGTTTGGAGGAGTTCTCACTGCTCTGTTTCTCCGCCCCTGTGATGAAGTCTTTACTTTCGGTTTCCTTCCTCCCAGCTGTTCCTCCTGCGGTTGATTTCCCTGCCTTTAAATCACCCCTCCTCTTATGGTAGGGCGTGGATTATATTTCTCATTTCAGTTGTAGCTCTTGCTTGAGTATCTTCACTTGTAGCTATCAGTTCACTGGACCTGTGTTCTGCTGCAGCAAGCACTCCGGATATTGCCAGCTGTCCTTGGATCCGTCTTCTCTGCGGCTGCAGCACCTTCAGCTAAGTGTGCAGACATTGTTGTGTACCTGGTTATTTTCTGACTGGATCTGAGGTGGCCACGGTTCCCTCCATATACTGAGCAGGGCACCGGTGGCCGTGCCCCTTCCACTATTGTAGGGGTTACAGTGGTCATCAGTCTACGTGGGCATGCCTCGTTCCGCCATTTGGATCCGGGCATGTGCTTTAGCAGCATAGGGAGAGCTTTGAGGGTCTGACAGGGGTCACCCTTTATCCTCCCGAGTTTGGGTCCGGTCAGTAGCTCTTTTTACTGTGTATACTCTTGTTGCTCACATACAGCCGTGACATTATAATCCACCAAAACCGTCCTTTTTTGACATGGATCCGCTTTCTGGCCTGGTTGACCGCATGCAGGGTCTTTCTTTGGAAGTAGCGGATCTCCGTCAATCTATGACTCAGCTTCAAGCATTGGGCTCTGCTCCGGCTCATGGAGTCTGTTGCGAGCCAAAGGTCTCACTTCCGGAAACGTTCTCCGGGGGCAGTGAGAATTTTGTTAGCTTCAGAGAGGCATGCAAACTCCATTTTTGCTTGTGTCCCCACTCCTCTGGTAAGGAGGAGCAGAGGATGAGGATTGTCATCTCCCTGCTCAGGGGTAATGCTCAGACTTGGGCTTTTTCGCTGCCATCAGGGGATCCCTCCCTTCGATCCGTGGAAAGATTTTATGTGGCCCTGGGGCAGATATATGATGACCCGGATCGTGTTGCTCTGGCCGAATCTAACTTACGTGTTTTATGCCAGAACAAACTGTCTGCGGAGCTTTATTGTTCTGAATTTCGGAGATGGGCAGCTGATTCAGGTTGGAATGATGCTGCACTCCGGAGTCAGTTCTGTCATGGTCTCTCGGAGAGATTGAAAGATGCGTTTGCTTTCCATGAGAGACCAACGTCCTTAGAGTCTGCCATGTCATTGGCAGCCTCATCCTGTCTCGCTCCCCTCTGAGGAGGAGCCCATGCAGCTAGGTCGACTTGCCCCTGATAAAAGAGGATTTAGTCCTCAGAGTATGGTGTGTTTTTGTTGTGGGGGCATAGGTCATTTGGCAAATGTTTGTCCGTCTAGGAGATTCTTGAACTGTACTAAGAGCGATAATAAGAGAAAAACCTCAAAAGGTAAATCATCAAATTCTGCTTCATCTGCTACTTTGGGCAAAGTTGATGTAGGAATTGATGCTTTTCCTCTGACCTGCAGTTCCCGTTTTCTCCTGTCTGCCAGGGTGGCGCTAGAGAGCAAGGTCATTTCTTGTGAGATTTTTGTCGATAGTGGAGCGGCCGTCAATCTTATTGACACTCAATTTGTAGCCATGCATGGTTTTCAGGTTTGCACATTAGAAAAGGATATACCTGTTTTTGCTATTGTATGTATATATGGAAAGACTGAGCACTCACCAGCTGGACCAAGTGAAGACCAAGAGCAGATATATATAATATAACAATAATTTATTAGTGGAATATTTATAAATAGCCCTAAACTTATACTGCAATAAAATCTAAAATACAATGACAATATAAAATAATGTAGTACCCAGATAACGAATTAAAATGTGATAATTACATCTACATTAATACAGTGATATACCATAGACAATGCTAAAAAGCTAAAAAGGGCAACTAATATAATATTTAAAAAAAAAAAACAATTGTAAAAGTGGTTATATATTCGATAGATATTCGGTATATGTTCGACAAACCACTGCTCAGTCCAGTGAAGAAATATGCCAGGTATAATGTCCGATAATAAGAGCAGATAAGTGTCCCTGTATTTGAAGAAATAAATTCGCTTATGTGGAAGCAAATGAACGTACAGTCTAGGAATAAGAATGCACCTGTTATTTGCCGTCTGATGTGAGTATAACCGTGGCGTCCCACGAGGCTCACTGAATCAGATTAGGCAGTACCTGGGTCTAGTCGCTTGCTCAAGGTGGTCATGTAGCTCTCAGCATGAGAGATCTCTTAATAGTGTTCACCGATGTTGCAAGCCTGGACCTGGTTGGTAATTATCAAGGCGTCTTACTTCATTCGCATTTGCGAGATGTCGCTGTTCCGGCAAAATTAAGATCCAATTGTCGGGATGTTGGGGTCTCGTAAATGTTCATCAGCTGATGTCCAAGGTGTACAGAAACCAAACGCGTTTCGGGGTCCTTTCCTGGCCCCTTCCTCAGTGGTGATCTGTAAGAGGGGTTTAATCTTCCTTTTATACCCAACATCCCTTAAGGTAAGATGGAACGAAAATATGGTTTTGGATCTGGTCATACAGAAACTCTGGCATGGAGCAATCCAGATAATTGTTCTTTTTATACAGAAAGGTGTTTTCAGATGTTATACTTGCAATCATTCTAAAACAATCATATTATCTGACATGTCTCAACTTTAGCAATCACATTGTCTGGCGTATCTCAATTTTCAGCTCAATTTTTAGCGAATCATGTTGTCTAGCATTTCTCAGACTTATTATGCAATATTTTCATATGCGTTAACAATGCGGTTTTATGGTTTATAAAACGCAGATGCGGTTTTTTCAGTGCATATGCGTTTTGTTGTCCTTTATATATATGGGTACAAATTATATTATTTTTCGTTGGTTTTACATCATAAAATACAATTTTACTAAAAATAAAAATGAAAATATATAGAAACAATTATAATATGCATTTTTATAAAAGATATAAATATGTGTTAAAATGTGTATGTCGTTGCCTATATGCGATGCATATATGGAGGCACAGACTCTATCAGTTTAAAACATACATTTTAAATATAATGTAACGAAAACATTTTATTATATTATAAGAAAGATATAGCTATATATGAAATATAACAATGTTTAAAAAATTGACAATGTTTAAAAAGATTGATACAGACTATCTTAAAACTGTATTGAAACTATATTTAATAATCCTTATTTATAACTTGGTTGTAGAGTCACCGGAGAGGAGAGTAAAGAAATGGTGGCCGCCCACCAGAGGCGGACCAGAGTGGGTATTAATTCCACCTCTGGGCCACATCGGGAGGGGGGCCACCACCCCTACGGGAATGTGTTATAGAAAGCCGAACAGTTCCGATTCGGCATTCAAACCCATGGGTATAATTGAATCAAAATTGAATATAAACCGTGTCTCAACACGGGACATGTGTTTAATGTTGTCCCCTCCTCTCCAATGAGGTCTAACTTTTTCAATGGCAGCAAAGGAAAGACAGCCTGGGTCTTGGTCATGGTGTAATTTAAAATGTCTCGACACTGTATGTTTGTCTGATCCACCCCTAATTTTGTAAAAGTGTTCAGAAATTCTTTCTTTTAAAGTTCTTTTCGTGCGTCCTATATACTGTTTATTGCACGGGCATTGAAGAATATAAATTACATTTTTACTATTACATGTTAAAAAGTCTTGTATTTCATGTTTAAAACCATTAGAGGTGGATGTGACATTCATTGTTTTTTTTATTAAAACGTGTCTTTTTACAGTTTGGGCAAGTGTTGCATCTGAAAAAACCTTTTAAATGGAGCCATCCCTGTAGAGATGGGTCCGAAATAGGGATGCTAGATTTTACCGTAGGGGCAATTTTTAAACCCAAATTTGGGGCCTTCGTGTAAATTATAATTGGTTTGCTTGGTAATAATGCTCCAATTGTTTTGTCTTTCTGAATAAAATGCCAGTGTTTATTTAAAATTTTTTCGATTTTTTTATATTGTGTGTTAAAAGGGAGAACTATGCTTGTACGTTCTAATCCTGGCATTTTTTCTTGTTCTATCAGATTGTCTTTAGGGGTTTTATCAAAAAACGACTGTCTATCCAATCTTTTAATTTTGTTTAATGATTCTTCAATACATTTTATTGGGTATTTTTTATCTACAAACTGTGATTTTAGGATTTCTGCTTCTTGTTCAAAAATTTTATTGTGAGTGCAGTTCCTTTTCAGACGTCTAAATTGGCTGCTAGGGATGTTGAGTAGCCACCTAGGTAAATGACAGCTAGAATACAGAATAAAACTGTTTCTAGCTGTAGGTTTTTGGTATGTGGAACATAATAATCTATTCTGTTCGACTTTAATGTTGAGATCCAAAAATTCTAGGTGTGTCTTACTGATGTTGGAGGAGAAGCGGAGGTTCAATTCATTTATATTAATTTGATCCAAAAAGGAATTCAATGTGGTTTCACTTCCCCTCCAGATAAAAATCACATCATCGATATAGCGGTACCATAGTCGGACCTGGTGCTATAGTACCGTTATATCGATGATGTGATTTTTATCTGGAGGGGAAGTGAAACCACATTGAATTCCTTTTTGGATCAAATTAATATAAATGAATTGAACCTCCGCTTCTCCTTCAACATCAGTAAGACACACCTAGAATTTTTGGATCTCAACATTAAAGTCGAACAGAATAGATTATTATGTTCCACATACCAAAAACCTACAGCTAGAAACAGTTTTATTCTGTATTCTAGCTGTCATTTACCTAGGTGGCTACTCAACATCCCTAGCAGCCAATTTAGACGTCTGAAAAGGAACTGCACTCACAATAAAAATTTTGAACAAGAAGCAGAAATCCTAAAATCACAGTTTGTAGATAAAAAATAACCAATAAAATGTATTGAAGAATCATTAAACAAAATTAAAAGATTGGATAGACAGTCGTTTTTTGATAAAACCCCTAAAGACAATCTGATAGAACAAGAAAAAATGCCAGGATTAGAACGTACAAACATAGTTCTCCCTTTTAACACACAATATAAAAAAATCGAAAAATTTTTAAATAAACACTGGCATTTTATTCAGAAAGACAAAACAATTGGAGCATTATTACCAAGCAAACCAATTATAATTTACACGAAGGCCCCAAATTTGGGTTTAAAAATTGCCCCTACGGTAAAATCTAGCATCCCTATTTCGGACCCATCTCTACAGGGATGGCTCCATTTAAAAGGTTTTTTCAGATGCAACACTTGCCCAAACTGTAAAAAGACACGTTTTAATAAAAAAACAATGAATGTCACATCCACCTCTAATGGTTTTAAACATGAAATACAAGACTTTTTAACATGTAATAGTAAAAATGTAATTTATATTCTTCAATGCCCGTGCAATAAACAGTATATAGGACACACGAAAAGAACTTTAAAAGAAAGAATTTCTGAACACTTTTACAAAATTAGGGGTGGATCAGACAAACATACAGTGTCGAGACATTTTAAATTACACCATGACCAAGACCCAGGCTGTCTTTCCTTTGCTGCCATTGAAAAAGTTAGACCTCATTGGAGAGGAGGGGACAACATTAAACACATGTCCCGTGTTGAGACACGGTTTATATTCAATTTTGATTCAATTATACCCATGGGTTTGAATGCCGAATCTGAACTGTTCGGCTTTCTATAACACATTCCCGTAGGGGTGGTGGCCCCGAGGTGGAATTAATACCCACTCTGGTCCGCCTCTGGTGGGCGGCCACCATTTCTTTACTCTCCTCTCCGGTGACTCTACAACCAAGTTATAAATAAGGATTATTAAATATAGTTTCAATACAGTTTTAAGATAGTCTGTATCAATCTTTTTAAACATTGTCAATTTTTTAAACATTGTTATATTTCATATATAGCTATATCTTTCTTATAATATAATAAAATGTTTTCGTGACATTATATTTAAAATGTATGTTTTAAACTGATAGAGTCTGTGCCTCCATATATGCATAGCATATAGGCAACGACATACACATTTTAACACATATTTATATCTTTTATAAAAATGCATATTATAATTGTTTCTATATATTTCTATTTTTATTTTTAGTAAAATTGTATTTTATGATGTAAAACCAACGAAAAATAATATAATTTGTACCCATATATATAAAGGACAACAAAACGCATATGCACTGAAAAAACCGCATCTGCGTTTTATAAACCATAAAACCGCATTGTTAACGCATATGAAAATATTGCATAATAAGTCTGAGAAATGCTAGACAACATGATTCGCTAAAAATTGAGCTGAAAATTGAGATACGCCAGACAATGTGATTGCTAAAGTTGAGACATGTCAGATAATATGATTGTTTTAGAATGATTGCAAGTATAACATCTGAAAACACCTTTCTGTATAAAAAGAACAATTATCTGGATTGCTCCATGCCAGAGTTTCTGTATGACCAGATCCAAAACCATATTTTCGTTCCATCTTACCTTAAGGGATGTTGGGTATAAAAGGAGGATTAAACCCCTCTTACAGATCACCACTGAGGAAGGGGCCAGGAAAGGACCCCGAAACGCGTTTGGTTTCTGTACACCTTGGACATCAGCTGATGAACATTTACGAGACCCCAACATCCCGACAATTGGATCTTAATTTTGCCGGAACAGCGACATCTCGCAAATGCGAATGAAGTAAGACGCCTTGATAATTACCAACCAGGTCCAGGCTTGCAACATCGGTGAACACTATTAAGAGATCTCTCATGCTGAGAGCTACATGACCACCTTGAGCAAGCGACTAGACCCAGGTACTGCCTAATCTGATTCAGTGAGCCTCGTGGGACGCCACGGTTATACTCACATCAGACGGCAAATAACAGGTGCATTCTTATTCCTAGACTGTACGTTCATTTGCTTCCACATAAGCGAATTTATTTCTTCAAATACAGGGACACTTATCCGCTCTTATTATCGGACATTATACCTGGCATATTTCTTCACTGGACTGAGCAGTGGTTTATCGAACATATACCGAATATCTATCGAATATATAACCACTTTTACAATTGTTTTTTTTTTTATATTATATTAGTTGCCCTTTTTAGCTTTTTAGCATTGTCTATGGTATATCACTGTATTAATGTAGATGTAATTATCACATTTTAATTCGTTATCTGGGTACTACATTATTTTATATTGTCATTGTATTTTAGATTTTATTGCAGTATAAGTTTAGGGCTATTTATAAATATTCCACTAATAAATTATTGTTATATTATATATATCTGCTCTTGGTCTTCACTTGGCCCAGCTGGTGAGTGCTCAGTCTTTCCATATATACATACTATAACCTTTTCATGACTGGGTGAGTCATACCAGACTTAGTAGCACCCATTTCCATAACCGCTTACAGAGTGAGCCACCATACCTTGATTATGTTTTTGCTATTGACTCTGCTCCACTCTCACAGAGATCTCTGAAGGGCATCGTTCACAATATCCGGCCAGCTGTAGGTGACACTCATGTGGAGGATATATCTTGTTTTGTCCTTAACGGATTGCCTTCTCCTCTAGTTTTGGGGTTACCCTTGCTCACTAGACATAACCCCACTATTGATTGGCAAGGAAGGCAAATAAATTAGTGGAGTGACTTTTGTAGAGAGAATTGTCTCACAGCGACTTTTGCAGAGGTGTCTACTAAAACTGTGCCATCATTTCTCTCTGATTTCTCGGACGTGTTTTCCGAGAGCGGTGTTCAGGAGCTACCTCCTCACCGGGAGTTTGACTGTCCCATTAACCTCATTCCTGGCGCCAAGCTGCCAAAAGCACGCCTCTGCAATCTCTCACAACCGGAAAGAATCGCAATGCGAACTTATATCTCCGAGAGTCTCGATAAGGGGCATATTCGTCCCTCAAAGTCACCTGTGGCCGCGGGTTTTTTTTTTGTTAAAAAAAAAGATGGCTCTCTGAGACCTTGCCTAGATTTTTAGGGAGCTGAACCGTATCACGATTTGCGATCCCTATCCCCTTCCTCTGATCCCGGACCTCTTCAACCAAATTGTTGGGGCCAAGGTGTTTTCAAAATTGGATTTGAGAGGCGCGTACAACCTGGTCAGGGTCAGAGAGGGGGATGAATGGAAAAAGGCCTTTAATACCCCTAACGGGCATTTCGAGAATCTCGTTATGCCTTTCGGCCTGATGAATGCTCCGGCCGTCTTTCAGCATTTTGTTAATAGTATTTTCTACCATTTAATGGGGAAATTTGTATTGGTGTATCTTGATGATATTTTGATTTTTTCCCCTGATGTTCAGACCCATCAGGATCATCTTTTTCAGGTTCTGCAGATTCTGCGGGAAAATAAATTGTACGCCAAGCTGGAGAAATGTCTTTTTATGGTATCGGAGATTCAATTTCTGGGTTTTCTCCTCTCTGCTTCTGGTTTTCACATGGATCCGGAGAAGGTCCGTGCTGTACTTGAGTGGGAGCTTCCTGAGAATCAGAAGGCATTGATGCGCTTTCTGGGTTTTGCGAACTATTACAGAAAGTTCATTTTGAATTATTCCTCTGTTGTCAAACCCCTTACTGACATGACAAAAAAGGGGGCAGATTCTTCCTCTTGGTCGGAGGAGGCGCTTGCAGCCTTTTCTAAGATTAAAGAGAGTTTTGCGTCTGCTCCCGTCTTGGTGCATCCCGATGTTTCCTTACCTTTTATTGTTGAGGTGGATGCTTCCGAGGTGGGTGTGGGTGCAGTTTTGTCCCAGGGCCCTTCTCCTGCCAAATGGCGACCCTGTGCCTTTTTCTCTAAAAAACTCTCCCCGGCAGAGAGAAACTATGATGTGGGAGATAGGGAGTTGTTGGCCATCAAGTTGGCTTTCGAGGAATGGCGCCATTGGTTGGAGGGGGCCAGGCACCCTACCACCGTTTTTACCGACCATAAGAATCTGGCATACTTGGAGTCGGCCAGGCGTATGAATCCGAGACAGGCCAGATGGTCTCTATTCTTCTCCAGATTCAATTTTGTCGTTACATTCCGACCTGGGATCAAAAATGTGAAGGCTGATGCTCTTTCTCGCTGTTTTCCGGGAGGAGGAAACTCCGAGGACCCGGGTCCCATTTTGGCGGAGGGGGTAGTTGTTTCTTCTCTATATTCCGATTTGGAGGCCGAGGTCCAGGCTGCCCAGACTGAGGCACCTGCCCGTTGTCCTTCTGGGAAGTTGTTCGTGCCTCCTGAGCTACGTCACAAACTCTTCAAGGAGCATCATGATACGGTTCTTGCTGGTCACCCCGGGAGTAGAGCCACGGTAGATCTCATTGCTCGGAGATTTTGGTGGCCGGCTCTTCGTAAGTCGGTGGAGGGTTTTGTGGCTGCTTGTGAGACGTGCGCTCGCGCTAAGGTCCCTCGTCCACGGCCTTCAGGTTCCCTTCTCCCGTTACCCATACCTTCCCGTCCTTGGACACACCTGTCCATGGACTTTATCACGGATCTTCCTCGTTCCTCGGGGAAGTCGGTGATCCTGGTGGTGGTGGACCGTTTTAGCAAGATGGCTCATTTCGTACCTTTCCCTGGTTTACCCAATGCTAAAACGTTGGCGCAAGCTTTTGTCGACCATATTGTTAAATTGCACGGCATTCCCTCTGATATTGTTTCCGATAGAGGCACGCAGTTTGTGTCCAGGTTCTCGAAGGCTTTCTGTTCTCGCCTGGGGGTTCGGCTGTCCTTCTCTTCTGCTTTTCACCCGCAGTCGAATGGTCAGACTGAGCGCCTCAATCAGAATCTGGAGACATATTTGCGCTGTTTTGTGGCAGAGAACCAGGAGGATTGGTGTTCATTTCTCCCTCTTGCTGAGTTTGCTCTGAACAACCGTCGTCTGGAATCTTCTGATAAGTCACCATTCTTTGGTGCATATGGGTTCCATCCGCAGTTTGGGACATTCTCGGGAGGGGCTCTTTCTGGTTTACCTGAGGAGGAGAGATTTTCCTCGTCTTTGTCTACCATTTGGCAAAAGATTCAGAGTAATCTTAGAAAGATTAGTGAGAAGTATAAGCGTGTGGCTGATAAGAGACGTGTGCCTGGTCCGGACCTGAATGTGGGTGATCTGGTGTGGCTGTCTACAAGAAATATTAAACTGAAGGTTCCCTCCTGGAAATTGGGTCCCAAGTTTATTGGGCCTTATAAAATCTTGTCAGTCATCAATCCTGTTGCCTTCCGTCTTGATCTTCCACGGGTTTGGAAGATACATAATGTATTTCACAGATCTCTCTTAAAACCATATGTCCAGCCCACGGTACCCTTCTCTTTGCCTCCTCCTCCGATTTTGGTTGATGGCAATCTGGAGTTTGAGGTTTCCAGAATTGTGGACTCTCGCGTTGTCCGCGGTTCTCTTCAGTACCTCGTTCATTGGAAGGGTTATGGTCCTGAGGAGAGGATGTGGGTTCCGGTGTCGGACATTAAAGCCACTCGCCTCATCAGGGCATTTCATAGGGCTCATCCTGAGAAGGTGGGTCCTGGGTGTCCGGAGTCCACCCGTAGAGGGGGGGGGGGGGTACTGTCACTACCAGAGCTTTGAGACATCCTCACAGCTCTGTTTCTCCACCCCTGTGATGATGTCACTACTAGAGTTTGGAGGAGTTCTCACTGCTCTGTTTCTCCGCCCCTGTGATGAAGTCTTTACTTTCGGTTTCCTTCCTCCCAGCTGTTCCTCCTGCGGTTGATTTCCCTGCCTTTAAATCACCCCTCCTCCTATGGTAGGGCGTGGATTATATTTCTCATTTCAGTTGTAGCTCTTGCTTGAGTATCTTCACTTGTAGCTATCAGTTCACTGGACCTGTGTTCTGCTGCAGCAAGCACTCCGGATATTGCCAGCTGTCCTTGGATCCGTCTTCTCTGCGGCTGCAGCACCTTCAGCTAAGTGTGCAGACATTGTTGTGTACCTGGTTATTTTCTGACTGGATCTGAGGTGGCCACGGTTCCCTCCATATACTGAGCAGGACACCGGTGGCCGTGCCCCTTCCACTATTGTAGGGGTTACAGTGGTCATCAGTCTTAGGTACGTGGGCATGCCTCGTTCCGCCATTTGGATCCGGGCATGTGCTTTAGCAGCATAGGGAGAGCTTTGAGGGTCTGACAGGGGTCACCCTTTATCCTCCCTAGTTTGGGTCCGGTCAGTAGCTCTTTTTACTGTGTATACTCTTGTTGCTCACATACAGCCATGACATCTGAAGGCAATTGTCTATGCTGTGAAGATACGAGATGTGCAGCACCTGAAACTACGGATACTGGAGGCCTGTGCTTGCATTTCTCCTGCAGTGTTGCTATCAGTGTGTGAAGAGTGGGAGAAGAGGGTTGCATTGACAATCCAACACAATGGGCAGCACATTGAACACATTTTATAAGTGGTCAGAAATGTGTAAATAACTCATGAAAGAATAAAGTTACGTTAAAACCAAGCACACCATTGTTTTTCTTGTGAAATTCCCAATAAGTTTGATATGTCACATGACCCTCTTCCTATTGAAAAAACAAAAGTTGGATTCAAAATGGCCACCTTCAAAATGGCCGCCATGGTCACCACCCATCTTGAAAAGTTTCCCCCCTCACATATACTAATGTGCCAGAAACAGGAAGTTAATATCACCAACCATTCCCATTTTATTAAGGTGTATCCATATAAATGGCCCACCCTGTAGATCTAAAGATCTTTGCAAAACTTTTAGCCCTTAGGCTTCACCCCCATATCTCAGGCTGTGTCCATAGAGACCAAGTGGGTTTTGTCCCTGGTAAAGAAGCCCGCGACAATACTCTAAAATCCATTGGTTTGGTGGCCAGGGCGCACCTGTCGAAGACCCCTCTGTGTCTTCTTTCAGTGAACGCAGAGAAGGCCTTTGATAGGGTTAATTGGCAATACCTTAAGGCTACATTGCTACATCTAGGGTTGGGAACCAAGATGATCCAGAGAATTATGGCCCTATATTCCACTCCACCGGCCAAAGTACGTGTCAATGGTATTCTGTCAGATCCCTTCCCTATTCGTAATGGCACACGCCAGGGATGTCCGCTATCGCCGTTTTTATATATTCTAGTCATGGAATCCTTTACGAATGCTTTGCAAGCTAATCAATACAATTCAAGGCATGGTTATAGGTGATTCTGAACACAAATTGTCCCTGTTCGCTGATTATCTCCTTATATATCTAACCTCTCCCAAAGTCGGTCTTCCTTTAGTTTTGAAAGAATTTAAGATATTTGGCCGTCTCAGTAACTTCAAGGTAAACACTCATAATCGGAAATTCCTGAACATCACTCTTCCCATTAGATTAACTACTTGTCTGAAGGATTCCTTTCAGTTCAGTTGGGCACCACAAAACGTCAAATACTTGGGAATTAACCTACCTGCCAATACTGATCATGTCTTTAAACTTAATTTTCCCCCATTAAAAATATCGAATCCAGCCTCCATAAATGGGATTCCCCACAGTTATCTTGGTTTGGAAGAATCAATACCTTAAAAATGGATATTCTTCCTAGACTCCTGTATTTATTTCAAACACTCCCATGTCAGATTCCTGTTTCATTTTTTGCCCGCCTTAGAAAAATCACCACACGATTTGTTTGGAGGGGCATGAGACCAAGACTTAGTTATGATCTACTGACACGCTGTAAGTCTGCAGGGGGAGCAGGCCTACCAAATTTCCTCACTCACTATAGGGCGTTTATCACGAACTGCGTTCTTGATCTAGTTCATAACTCGGCCTCGATACTCTGGGTGGAAATTGAAAGAGATGTCTCCTCATTTAGTGCCTGGACTCTTGACAGATATGCGTAACCAAATCCCACATTTACACTCATCTCCTTTACGGTCATCTTTACCTTCACTATGGGATAGATTTGCCCCCAAGCTAAAATTGGTATCCAGACCGGGACCTCTCAGTTTTAAATGGGCATCCAGCACTTCCTGACTCCCTTAAAAATCTGCCGAGCTTCGCATTATCAGCTGTGCACTCGATTACTGTCAAAAATCTTCTAGGTGATAAGGGCTTGTTTCCCCTGAATGATTTGACTCACATCCTTCCAAATACACTAGGTAGATGGTTTCTTTATTTTCAGCTAAGAAACTTCATACACCCTGTACAGAATTATTAGGCAAATGAGTATTTTGACCACATCATCCTCTTTATGCATGTTGTCTTACTCCAAGCTGTATAGGCTCGAAAGCCTACTACCAATTAAGCATATTAGGTGATGTGCATCTCTGTAATGAGAAGGGGTGTGGTCTAATGACAGCAACACCCTATATCAGGTGTGCATAATTATTCCTTTCCTTTGGCAAAATGGGTCAAAAGAAGGACTTGACAGGCTCAGAAAAGTCAAAAATAGTGAGATATCTTGCAGAGGGATGCAGCACTCTTAAAATTGCAAAGCTTCTGAAGCGTGATCATCGAACAATCAAGCGTTTCATTCAAAATAGTCAACAGGGTCGCAAGAAGCGTGTGGAAAAACCAAGGCGCAAAATAACTGCCCATGAACTGAGAAAAGTCAAGCGTGCAGCTGCCAAGATGCCACTTGCCACCAGTTTAGCCATATTTCAGAGCTGCAACATCACTGGAGTGCCCAAAAGCACAAGGTGTGCAATACTCAGAGACATGGCCAAGGTAAGAAAGGCTGAAAGACGACCACCACTGAACAAGACACTCAAGCTGAAACGTCAAGACTGGGCCAAGAAATATCTCAAGACTGATTTTTCTAAGGTTTTATGGACTGATGAAATGAGAGTGAGTCTTGATGGGCCAGATGGATGGGCCCGTGGCTGGATTGGTAAAGGGCAGAGAGCTCCAGTCCGACTCAGACGCCAGCAAGGTGGAGGTGGAGTACTGGTTTGGGCTGGTATCATCAAAGATGAGCTTGTGGGGCCTTTTCGGGTTGAGGATGGAGTCAAGCTCAACTCCCAGTCCTACTGCCAGTTTCTGGAAGACACCTTCTTCAAGCAGTGGTACAGGAGGAAGTCTGCATCCTTCAAGAAAAACATGATTTTCATGCAGGACAATGCTCCATCACACGCGTCCAAGTACTCCACAGCGTGGCTGGCAAGAAAGGGTATAAAAGAAGAAAATCTAATGACATGGCCTCCTTGTTCACCTGATCTGAACCCCATTGAGAACCTGTGGTCCATCATCAAATGTGAGATTTACAAGGAGGGAAAACAGTACACCTCTCTGAACAGTGTCTGGGAGGCTGTGGTTGCTGCTGCACGCAATGTTTATGGTGAACAGATCAAAACACTGACAGAATCCATGGATGGCAGGCTTTTGAGTGTCCTTGCAAAGAAAGGTGGCTATATTGGTCACTGATTTGTTTTTGTTTTGTTTTTGAATGTCAGAAATGTATATTTGTGAATGTTGAGATGTTATATTGGTTTCACTGGTAAAAATAAATAATTGAAATGGGTATATATTTGTTTTTTGTTAAGTTGCCTAATAATTATGCACAGTAATAGTCACCTGCACACACAGATATCCCCCTAAAATAGCTAAAACTAAAAACAAACTAAAAGCTACTTCCAAAAATATTCAGCTTTGATATTGAGTTTTTTGGGTTCATGGAGAACATGGTTGTTGTTCAATAATAAAATTAATCCTCAAAAATACAACTTGCCTAATAATTCTGCACTCCCTGTATGGTCCTTGACACCTGGGTCCCAGTCTAATATACGACTGACCCCATTTGAGAACCTATGTGTCTCTGAGTCAGCTCCGGGTCATGCAGTTTCCTTGATTTACAGTATGATTAATGATGGAGAGATTGAGGATAAAAACCATGGGATACATTCCCAGGGATTAAAATTGGTTAGGGCTTGGGAGGAAGAGTTGAGAGTTACTATTTCAAGAGCTTAATTACAAAATCTGGACCAGGTGGTATAGGACTCCGGTAAAACGACATAAATTCTATCCATCGGTTCCAGATGTCTGCTGGCGTTGCCAAACGGGCACTGGTACACTGGTACTGCGGACAAGAATAGGACATGTTCTATCTTTTGCGGTGCTGCGGACTGGAAGATCCGGGCCGCGCTCCGCAAATGCGGACAGCACACTGTGTGCTGTCCGCATCCATTCCGTCCCCATAGAAAATGAATGGGTCCGCACCCGGATGCGGACGTGTGAATGGACCCTTACACACAAAATCTCTGTTTGATCTCTTACAAACCCATTTTGTTTATCAAAAAATATAATTCCATATTATACATTAGCTCAAAAGCTTGTCAGCTTGTAAACGTATAATCTGTGCTTTTGTCTCCCATAAAACATAACCATCCCCACCCACCAGCACTGATGCAGATATTTTTCCATTACAGCTGTACTCCAGTTGTGTACAAACCTTACACTATGTATCTGCATAGATGCATATACAGCTCAGCTACATTTGTCTGTTTATCTCTTCAACCAGCACTGTGGCTGAACAGTCTCATATACAGCTCTGCTACATCTGTTTCTCTCTTCCATCATCATTGATGCTGACCCACCACATATACAGCTCTGCTACATCTGTCTATTCCCTTCCCCATTAGTACTGTGGCTGAACAGCAGCTTATTCAGCCTGCTACATCTGATTCTCTCTCCCACCAGCATTAATTCTAAACCGCCACATATACATCTCTGTTACATATGTCTATTCCCTTCCCCACTAGCACTCTGGTTCAGATACAGCTCTGAGATATATATATATATATATATATATATATATAATTTCCATATGAGGGCGGGGGAAAAAAATATGGAACGGACACGGACAAAAAATACTTTCTTGTGCATGAGCCCTAAGGTAGGTTCACACTGAGGTTTTTTGAAGCAGGTTTTGAGGCAGATTTCCATTCAGATTTTTCAGCCAAAGCCAGCAGTGAATCCAGAAGGAAGGCGATGTTGAGTCCTTCTTTTACATTTCCGATTCCTTTTACACTTCTGGTTTTGAATGAAAAAACTGCAGGAAAATTTGCCTCAAAACCTCTTCCAAAAATCTCTGTGTGAACCTACCCTTATTCATAACCTTTTACGCAAATAACTGAAAAATAACGGGGCATATCTGTATTCTGGACAAAATACTGTATTTATGAAGCGCTGCTCTGTACCATGCACCAGTGCAGTCAGTGGACGCAGTTGGCGTATGTAGCCATAGGCCTGTATTTCACCTGATGGGAGGCCAAAAAAGCTTCCTCTTCGCTTCTATGGCAATTTACTACCTCATAAAAGAGCGCGTCGGGTTGCATATTTCTATACAGCAGGTCATAGCTTTTTTTTAGCATTATTTAGTAGCCATAGCTTTTTTATTTTTTAACAGATTGTCTTAGGTAGGGGCTCATTTTTTGCGGGATGAGATGACGGTTTGATTGGTATTATTTTGGGGGGCATACGCCCTTTTGATCACTTGGTGTTGCACTTTTTGTGACAGTAGGTGACCAAAAAATGTCTTTTTTGGCCATGTTTTTATAAAAAATTTTACGTTGTTCACCTGAGAGGTTAGGTCATGTGATATTTTTATAGAGCTGGCGATGTGGCGATTCCAAACATGTTTAGGGTATTTTATTTTATTTGTTTTTACTGAATTATAAAATTGCGTATATGGGAAAATGTTATTTTTTTTTAACTTTATTTTCAATTTTTTTTTACACTTTTTTGACTCAGACCCACTTGGTTCTTGAAGAGCCATTGGGTCTGATGCCTCTATAATACACTGCAGTACACTGTATAGTGTACTGCAGTGTATTTTCTATTACACTTAGCCTGGTCAGGCTTAGATATACCACTTGTGCAGCTTTTTTGTACCTGATGAAGGGGAGTGATTCCCCGAAACGCGTTGTATCGCTGCAATAAAAGATTCTTTCTTGACCCTGGTGACTGGCTGACGGTAATTCGCACCGTGGGACGTGTCTTGTTTTCCTTAGATATACCATGGCAAGCCGGATGCCTGTGAAGGCCTCCGGTTGCCATGGTAACCATCGTGGCTGACGCAGCAGCGCCCGATGGGGGAGGGAGCTCCCCCTTCCATACAGCGGTCCCTACGGACCGTGGGATGGAAGGGGTTACTGGCAGACATCAGTGCAGGCATGGGGTTCCGCTCGGCCATCCTGAAATTAAAAGGAGGGGAGGGGGGTGGGGGCGGCACAGTTATACACAGCAGCGCAGCCCTGATCTCCTCACCATTCACTGAGGAGATCCGGGCTGCGCTGCTGAACGCTGAAAGCCCGGACAGCTCCCCTCCTCCGCCGCTGATAGGACACCATTTTCCAGGGGTCAAGTCCTGGGAAAAAAAGTGTGGGAACTCACCCAAGATCCACTGCCAACCCGACCCCCCCTCATTCCCCCCAAAAAAGAAAATAAAATATATATTCAGTGCAACATAAGACAAACAAAAACTGGAATTTGCGCTATATGTCTGTCTTTCATATTATAAGCTCCCCTTATATATAATTTACTTACAGTTCTGAAGACTCACGGGTGCTGGCTCGCTTGGCCTCAGGGGTGCTGGCTCGCTTGGCCTCAGGGGTGCTGGCTCGCTTGGCCGGGCAGAAGGAGTGTGGGAGACTGAGTAATTCTTTCTCAAAGCTGCTCCGGAAAAAAAATACTTGTCATTACACCTCAGGTAGGACCACCAATCAGACCCCCAATGTTAATCAGACCTCAGCTAACAGCCCCTGGGGGTTATATAATTAAATTAAATATGATCATGAAGATGGGAATACCCCTTTAAGGGCGAGGCGGATATGCTCCCCTGACCAACCTTTTGAGACACAGGCGGAGGATCTACGCAATAGATTCCAAGCTAGGAACTATACGGAGAGATTTGTCGAAAAGGCATATAGACGGGCAAGACTGTCTAGACACACCGATTTGCTACAATATAAAAAACTTAAGAACACCGCAGAAGAGGTCAGATTCATTACAACGTTAACAATAAAAGTAGGGAGATTACCAACATATTATCTAAACACCGGGGAATTTTAAAACTAGACCCACAATTAAGGGATAAACTGAAAGATCATCCAAGCATTACCTTCAGGAGAGCAAAGAACTTAAAAGACCATCTGGTACAGAGCCATTATGTGGTACGCTCTCCCAATCCCTTTGGATCAAGAGGCCCCCGTTGGGGTAATAAACAGTGTGGGAGGTGTGTGGCCTGTGCCAACATGGATAGGAGTGAGATCTTTTGGGATGCCACACATCAAAAGAAATACAAAATCACGTATTCTATTGATTGTGCCACGATAGGGGTGGTCTACTGGGCCATTTGCCCCTGCAATAAAATATATGTAGGAATGACCTCCCATCAATTCAAGAGGCGCATCTGTGAACATGTGCTGTCTATTGAATCTGCTAGGGACATCAGGAATGTAGAATTACTTACAACTGTACCTAGGCATTTCAAGGCAGCACATGATTGCGACAGATCAGGATTGCGCTTCCGGGGGATTGATCATGTGAAGATCTCCCCAAGAGGAGGTAACTGGAAGAGACTATTAGCCCAACGAGAGACACGTTGGATTTACATGTTGAAATCTATGGCCCCGTTAGGGTTAAATGATAATAATAGCTTTGCTCCGTTCTCCCCTTATTGCTTCTATGAGCCAGGATCATCTTGAACCACCAGGTAGGACTGGCTTTTTAATAGATGTATTAATTTTTAACAGCTAGTGTGTATTGTCTCCTTTTTCTGTCTAAACATTAGCCATGCTGTGATAATGTATGGTGGTTTTATATATACTCATGTGCCATATCTCTCCTTCCTTTTAGTTACCTTATAGCAATTTATTGATGCCAACCTTGCCATGCAAATTTACAGCCGGTGGGACAGGAAGATCGGATGAATTATCATCACTATGCACTTGCTCTTTATGTCATACGTATTTATAAATATGAATGTGGATTAGGCAGGATGGATGAGAGTGTTATGCAGCCTTAATTATGTATCAAATGGTGGATAATCATTTTTACTGTCATTTTTATCGTAGTTTTTGGTTATGGTGAATGATATATATTAATCATGGAATTGAAAATTATAGATTTTTCTGATATAATTATCCTCTGCATTTCTAGCACTGAGCACTTTAACCACTTTTCACAGCACATGATATGGGACCTATTCTTTATCTATTTACGCACTGTATGCACTTTTCTGTGATCAGGATATCAGATGGTCTGTATTAAAAAATATAAATGGGTATGTAGTATATATATATTTTTTTCTTTCTAATATATGATAATTATCTACTGTAGAAATGTTTATGCGTGTTGAAAAACAAAAAATAGTTAATCAATTATTGATCATCACTATTGTTTATGAGTTATGTTGTGTATTATCAATACACCTACCACGTGGTGTTGCACCACGTCAACTTTTTTGTCACAGGCACTGGTCACTTTATTACTTGGTTATACAAATGTGATCGCACACTGCATCCAGCACTCTGCCCTCCATGCTGGATGAGACATTGGTTTATATTTTGGCCAAAGCATAGTAAGCCACTCACCGCGTCAAGGTCGTCTCAATTGAGTGGTCCCTAACTCTTGTTCCTCCCTGTTTATGGGCCATGACAGCCACATAAAATCCAGGGAATGCAGGTCAGCATGCAAGCCAAGTACACTTTGCTTGTAACCCCGTCCGGTGCCATTACAGCTTTCATCGGATCCAGGGATGCAAGTACCAACATGCATGCTGAACCCACCATATACTTCTCCTGGAGCCAGATGGCTAATGGTAGGTTCTATATAAGCAGACTGTTTTATACTGACTTTAAAACCAGCCTCCAGGACAGATTGACTGGTCAGGTGTGCTTGACTCAAAGGAGATCGCCACGCCTCCAATATATGCTACAAAGAAAAAAAGTGGGGGGTTGAGTCAGCACAACCTGCCTGCAGGTGCAGATCACTATGGCGAAATACATACACAAACGGAAAATGCAAATGTGATCGCACACTGCATCCAGCACTCTGCCCTCCATGCTGGATGAGACATTGGTTTATATTTTGGCCAAAGCATAGTAAGCCACTCACCGCGTCAAGGTCGTCTCAATTGAGTGGTCCCTAACTCTTGTTCCTACCTGTTCATGGGCCATGACAGCCACATAAAATCCAGGGAATGCAGGTCAGCATGCAAGCCAAGTACACTTTGCTTGTAACCCCGTCCGGTGCCATTTTCCGTTTGTATATGTATTTCGCCATAGTGATCTGCACCTGCAGGCAGGTTGTGCTGACTCAACCCCCCACTTTTTTACTTGGTTATACAGTTAAGAGGTATATCCCCCCCTTTTTGGCTGTATGAAAACGGCATCTATACCTGGACCCCTTGGTTCGTCTTTCAAGATTCTTCGGAGTATCAATCCTTGCTGGCTTGCTAGTGTCGTCTGTAGCTCCCTCGTTTGTTTAGCTCACTCCCTCTACACCCTTATTCCTTTGTCTTCTTACTTTCCCTTTGTGGTTTTTGTCCTGTCTTCCCCCAAAGCTGCTGTTAGTCTTATGATTATTTATATGCTGAGGCCGTATTATGTCTGGCCCTCATGGTTTTGTTTGCTATATACCATAAACATCGTGATGTCTAGGTACCATCGTGGAATTTATGTCAAACATCAAGATATTGATGTATAGATGATAGATTGTAGTCTATGTTTATTTGTCGGTCTGGTTCAGACTACTTTTCTGCTGTATGTGAATCAACATACTGTAATTTTGTTACTTTTTTGCAAAGTATAAATAAAGAATAAAAAAAAACAAAAAAAAACACGGCATCTAAAAATTCTGATTATCATATCCTTACCTTCCTGGGAGTACACACTAGAGTACGTTGCTATATTTTAGTTGAAAGAAGAGGTGAATAAGTGTTTTGAAATACACTGCTCAAAAAAATAAAGGGAACACAAAAATAACACATCCTAGATCTGAGTTACTGTAATTAAATATTCTTTTGAAATACTTTGTTCTTTACATAGTTGAATGTGCTGACAACAAAATCACACAAAAATAAAAAAATGGAAATCAAATTTTTCAACCCATGGAGGTCTGGATTTGGAGTCACACTCAAAATTAAAGTGGAAAAACACACTACAGGCTGATCCAACTTTGATGTAATGTCCTTAAAACAAGTCAAAATGAGGCTCAGTAGTGTGTGTGGCCTCCACGTGCCTGTATGACCTCCCTACAACGCCTGTGCATGCTCCTGATGAGGTGGTGGACGATCTCCTGAGGGATCTCCTCCCAGACCTGGACTAAAGCATCTGCCAACTCCTGGATAGTCTGTGGTGCAACGTGACGTTGGTGGATAGAGCGAGACATGATGTCCCAGATGTGCTCAATTGGATTCAGGTCTGGGGAATGGGCGGGCCAGTCCATAGCATCAATGCCTTCATCTTGAAGGAACTGCTGACACACTCCAGCCACATGAGGTCTAGCATTGTCTTGCATTAGGAGGAACCCAGGGCCAACCGCACCAGCATATGGTCTCACAAGGGGTCTGAGGATCTCATCTCGGTACCTAATGGCAGTCAGGCTACCTCTGGCGAGCACATGGAGGGCTGTGCGGCCCTCCAAAGAAATGCCACCCCACACCATTACTGACCCAATGCCAAACCGGTCATGCTGGAGGATGTTGCAGGCAGCAGAACGTTCTCCACGGCGTCTCCAGACTCTGTCACGTCTGTCACATGTGCTCAGTGTGAACCTGCTTTCATCTGTGAAGAGCACAGGGCGCCAGTGGCGAATTTGCCAATCTTGGTGTTCTCTGGCAAATGCCAGACGTCCTGCACGGTGTTGGGCTGTAAGCACAACCCCCACCTGTGGATGTCAGGCCCTCATATCACCCTCATGGAGTCTGTTTCTGACCGTTTGAGCAGACACATGCACATTTGTGGCCTGCTGGAGGTAATTTTGCAGGGCTCTGGCAGTGCTCCTCCTGTTCCTCCTTGCACAAAGGCGGAGGTAGCGGTCCTGCTGCTGGGTTGTTGCCCTCCTACGGCCTCCTCCACGTCTCCTGGTAGCGCCTCCATGCTCTGGACACTCTGCTGACAGACACAGCAAACCTTCTTGCCACAGCTCGCATTGATGTGCCATCCTGGATAAGCTGCACTACCTGAGCCACTTGTGTGGGTTGTAGACTCCGTCTCATGCTACCACTAGAGTGAAAGCACCGCCAGCATTCAAGTGACCAAAACATCAGCCAGGAAGCATAGGAACTGAGAAGTGGTCTGTGGTAACCACCTGCAGAACCACTCCTTTATTGGGGGTGTCTTGCTAATTGCCTATAATTTCCACCTGTTGTCTATCCCATTTGCACAACAGCATGTGAAATTGATTGTCACTCAGTGTTGCTTCCTAAGTGGACAGTTTGATTTCACAGAAGTGTGATTGACTTGGAGTTACATTGTGTTGTTTAAGTGTTCCCTTTATTTTTTTGAGCAGTGTATATAGAATAGGAGTTCCCTCTATTGTCTTGTTGGTAATGGCGGATCCGCTCATGTGATCCATCAGGTGACACTGTTTATCCCATGTGATGGATCACGTGATGCATGACGTAGTCTGCCGCATCATCAAGCCATCTCGAGATCTCTAATGTATCTGGAAGCGGGAACAAGCTATCCGATGACTGATAGGCTGCTAGTATAATATTCACCAATTGGTTGAGCCTGAGATCGGGGGGGGGGGGGGGGGTATATAGGAGGGAGTGATTGGCTATGTCTTCATGCCCCGTGAGGAAGTGCATAGTGAAACGATCGTCGGGCAGCACGCTCCAGGCTGGGTCAGTAACCTTGATTGTTATGATTATTGTTAGTGACAATGTATTAGGCTATGCAGATGTACAGTACAGACCAAAAGTTTGGACACACCTTCTCATTCAAAGAGTTTTCTTTATTTTCATGACTATGAAGGCATCAAAACTATGAATTAACACATGTGGAATTATATACATAACAAACAAGTGTGAAACAACTGAAAATATGTCATATTCTAGGTTCTTCAAAGTAGCCACCTTTTGCTTGGATTACTGCTTTGCACACTCTTGGCATTCTCTTGATGAGCTTCAAGAGGTAGTCCCCTGAAATGGTCTTCCAACAGTCTTGAAGGAGTTCCCAGAGATGCTTAGCACTTGTTGGCCCTTTTGCCTTCACTCTGCGGTCCAGCTCACCCCAAACCATCTCGATTGGGTTCAGGTCCGGTGACTGTGGAGGCCAGGTCATCTGGTAATGATTGCCACTCGTTTTTCTTTACTTAGCTGCTTTTTTCTTGTCATAATACAAATTCTAACTGTCTATTCAGTAGGACTATCAGCTGTGTATCCACCTGACTTCTCTTCAACGCAACTGATGGTCCCAACCCCATTTATAAGGCAAGAAATCCCAATTATTAAACCTGACAGGGCACACCTGTGAAGTGAAAACCATTTCAGGGGACTACCTCTTGAAGCTCATCAAGAGAATGCCAAGAGTGTGCAAAGCAGTAATCCAAGCAAAAGGTGGCTACTTTGAAGAACCTAGAATATTTTCAGTTGTTTCACACTTGTTTGTTATGTATATAATTCCACATGTGTTAATTCATAGTTTTGATGCCTTCAGTGTGAATCTACAATTTTCATAGTCCTGAAAATAAAGAAAACTCTTTGAATGAGAAGGTGTGTCCAAACTTTTGGTCTGTACTGTATATAGCATCTTATGCTATATATGTGTCATCCACAGATATCCCCCATAACAGTGTCCCCGTGTACAGTAAATAGTGACCCTAATACAAGTATGGGCCGGCAACCGGTGTTAAAATTGCTGAGGGGCCCGATGCAATCACTGTACTCTTACACCGGGCCCCACACACACAAGTATTCAGATGTAAACTGTAGGCAATCGATATGTTAACTGTAGGCAATCCATATTTAAACTACAAGGTAGCGCAATCCGAGTACCTTAGTACTCACTGTTGAATGCCCGTACTTGCAGGTAGGCAGGCTGGCCAGTCACTTACTTCCTCACGGCACATGCTCCGCCTGCTTCATTAATATAGTGGGTGGAGCATGTGCCGTGAGGAAGTAAGTGACTGGCCAGCCTGCCTGCAAGTACGGGCGTTCAATAGTGAGTACTAAGGTACTCGGATTGCGCTACCTTGTAGTTTAAATATGGATTGCCTACAGTTAACATATCAATTGCCTACAGTTTACATCTGAATACTTGTGTGTGCGGGGCCCAGTGTAAGAGTACAGTGACTGCATCGGGCCCCGCCGCAAGTTGCCTCCAGTCCCCCCTCCCTGTAAAAATGGCAGCATTCGCCCCATAAGACCCACTTTTTGGGGGGGGAAGGTGGGGGGAGTGCGTCTTATGGGGCTAAAAATACGGTACTTTATATCGATTTCATTCCTTTCCAACAGTTTCCCATTACTAAGTACCGCATCTATCCTATACCAAGACTGATGCGTCCTTGAGTAGCAGGAAAACACCTTTTCTTCAGGATTATATAAACACAGAATATCACTCCAACCAAATTCCAATAATAATCTGGCGAAGTTAGTATTATAATGTAAAACTTTGCCCTTTGATAGTCTATCAATTCTTGGTTCTATCACTGTATTATAATCCCCCGCTGCCAATAATACACAATCTTGTCTTTCAACCATATAATTATACAACTCATATAATACAGCAGGTTTATATGGAGGTGGTATGTATATACTTGCTGTTACCATCAATATACCATTAACTCTGCACTGTAAGAAGAGATACCTGCCGCAACCATCTGCCTTACATGAAATATACTCAAAATTAACTTTATTATGTACTAAAATAGAAACTCCCCTTGAATATGATGTGTATATTGAATGGTACCGTGCTCCTATCCATCTTTTATCTAAACAATTTAACAAATCTTTGTCCATATGTGTTTCTTGAAGGCAGATGATGACCGGCAAGTACCCTCCCCATCCAGTCAAAAATAGCAAATCTCTTCAACTTTTCTCTTAACCCACGTACATGAACAGAAATAATTCTTATCATTCAAAAAGCAATACCCCAAAAAAAAAAAGACCTCTTTCTCCCTCGGAAAAAACCAACCCCCATCCACTCCCCCCATTTGCTCCCCATTCTATATAAAAAGAGAACCCAATCAACATGCATGCTGTACTCCCCCCCCCCCCCCACCTCAGAATAACCATATATTACAGTAGCTACATTTCGCACAGGCCCTTTAAATCTGCCCATTCACTTGCTTCTTTTGGAGACTGGAAAAAGACAGCTTTACCCTGGTAAATACCCGGAGTTTAGCTGGGAACACCAAGCTATATTTTACCCCACCCTGCCTAAATCGATTTTTTATATCAATATATTTTTTCCTTTGGGCGCTAGTGGCCATTGAAAAATCTGGATATACTCTTCGAGCTCTTTCACACGAGCAAATGCCATGCGGTTAATCTGCTGCGTGAAACACAGCCAAGCCCCGTTCCCGACAACAGAGACACGGACCATTAACATGATTGATAATGCTCCGTGCCTCTCTGTGACCTTTTTACTACAAAATTACAGTGAGATAAACTTGTCACTGTGATTTTGTAGTAAAAAGGTTACAGAGAGGCACGGAGCATTATCAATCATGTTAATGCACGGAGCAGGGCTTGGCTCTCTTTCAGGCAGCGGATTCCACGCACGGGATCCGCTCGTGTGAAAAAGCCCTTATTTTTGTCCCTTCTATTTGTAACTTCTCAGAGGCTCTAACCTCCCTCCACACAGCTTCCCGGTCTCTATTGGAAACAAACTTAGTCAAAATTGTTCTAGGGTATTCACCCAGCGTTCTCCTTTGATTAGGAACTCTGTGCACTCTCTCAATAATTAAGGAGTTAAAACCCATCCCAGGTTTACAGTTCTCCAATATCCATTTTTCCACAAAGCCGACGCAATCCGATCCTTTCTTTCCCTCTGGTATCCCTACCCACCTCAAATTTTTTTCTTCTTGCTCGGTCTTCTATATCTATTAGCTTACTCTCCATGGCAGCATTCATCTGTTTTAAAGAAACTACATCTTTCTGCACCTTAAATACTAAGTCTTCCACCGGTTACAGTCTACTTTCCAATTCCTGCATACGTTCTCTCACCTTTTTCAAATCATCTCTAATTAGGGACACATCTGTTTGAATGCCCCCTATCTGTGTTACCACCTTCCCCATCATACTCTCTAACCTCGTAACCGCACATAAAATTTCTTTCACCATTTTTGGGTCAGAGTCTCCGTTTACATCCTCCCCTTCTTTCCCTTCAGGGACATCCAAATTTATATTTTCTTCCAAACCATGCTCTGTCTCCTCCCCTCTCTCATTCCCAAGGTTAGGGTTTCTTAGTGGAGAGAATGTGGGTGAAGCATTTTGTTTCTGTTTTGTATCTGCTCCCAGACCCGCGGCGGAATGTCTATTAGCATTGTTAGTATTAGATCCATGTTGATCGTCTTTTTTTAGGTGGCATTTTCAGCAGGAGGAATTAAGAAAAAACAAAGTCCACAGTTGTTAATAGATATACTGGTTAGAAATTTGTCAGTCCAGGTTTACTACACCGTTAGCAAGATGGTAGGTTGGAAAGAATGTTACGGCAGTCTGTGCAGAGATCACAGTCCCAAAGCCAAGTTGGTTTCTCAACAGTTAGGGGGTAGAGGATAAAGAGTTCTTAAAAAACCAAGATGCAGTAATTAGAGGCAAACAAACACGGATAAGATGAAGAAGGCAAATAAAGAGTTGCAAACAAAGTTTTCTTCTTCCTTGGCTTAATACATAAAAAGAAAAACCTTTATCCCAGCTCCCTTTTTATCGTCTATTCCTCCTCTCTTCCTCTTATTGATTACACCCCCACCGCTTAGCATATCAAGCTTGCTGAGGGCCGACAGCCCTAGTCTCACCCGGTCTTCCTCAGCAACAAGCCAGTGCCAATTGCAATGTCTTCAGATACACCACCTCCAATGCCAACAAACCTCTACCATAAACGGGGCTGGAACACACGGGAGACCAATACGAGCCACCGCTGACCTCGCTGCATCCGACTCCAGCCGGGGAGACCGAGCCGCATCAGCTCACACACGCGGCGTCTCCCCGGCATCTTTCCCCTGCCTTCACATGGACAGCCCGCGCTCTGCAAATCACGGAGGTGAGGGAGGGGGCGAAGCTGGCGTCACATGTCAGACGCACTCCACACTCCTCCCAGTAATGACTTGATGTCTTTTTTAAACTCTAAACAGTTCTGTAGAGAGAGCACAAGGAAGGACTACAACTACCATCATTGTTGCTTCTACACTGCTATAGAGAGAACTGCACTGTGATCTACATGGGAGCTGTGCATCTTGCTATTTGTACTACTACTACTCATATCTTCAATTACGTAAAGAAAGACTTAATTTATTCCAGTCAGCAGGCCTGGTTGTCTCCACCATTCGTCGGCCTCTGCACCGGCACTACTGCTTTACACGGAGCCAAACATACTCCATCAAAGGCATACCAACTACCGCCAGGCAGGAGCCCCAATACCAGGGTGAGCCCTCCAGTCATTGCACAGCCTCAGAAAGCGCTAGACTGCCACTGTGAACTGTGAGTACTACTACCTCTCTGAGGGCCACAACCACCACTCCCATCCACTCTGCCCTTTGCCTTTCCGGGTTGCTGCACGAATACTGATGCAAAATACTGACCATATACTGACCATGTGAAAGCAGCCTGTGGGGGCATCCACATGACCACATATATTTTGTGGCCTGCAGAGGTGGACCACAGAGCCATTAAAGACAGTGAATCCACACAAAAAAATGAATGCAACCTGAATGTCAAAAGGACATCATCCGTATTTTGTGGATCCGCATTTTACAAACTGTAAAATACATACGATCATGTGATTGTACCATTACATGTAGATGTCCTTTGTTCACTGTCTGCAGCCATGTGGTTGAGCTGTAAATTATAGAACAGTCAGGTCCATTAATATTGGGACATCGACAATTCAATTTTTTTTGGCTCTTTACACCACCACAATAGATTTGAAATGAAACAAACAAGATGTGCTTTAACTGCAGACTGTCAGCTTTAATTTGATGGTATTTACATCCAAATCAGGTGAACGGTGTAGGAATTACAACAGTTTGCAAATGTGCCTCCCACTTGTTAAGGGACCAAAGGTAATGGGACAGAATCATAAATCAAACTTTCACTTTTTAATACTTGGTTGCAAATCCTTTTCAGTCAATTACAGCCTGAAGTCTGGAACGCATAGACATCACCAGACGCTGGGTTTCATCCCTGGTGATGCTCTGCCAGGCCTCTACTGCAACTGCCTTCAGTTCCTGCTTGTTCTTGGGGCATTTTCCCTTCAGTTTTGTCTTCAGCAAGTGAAATGCATGCTCAATCAGATTCAGGTCAGGTGATTGACTTGGCCATTGCATAACATTCCACTTCTTTCCCTTAAAAAACTCTTTGGTTGCTTTTGCAGTATGCTTTGGGTCATTGTCCATCTGCACTGTGAAGCGCCGTCCAATGAGTTTTGAAGCATTTGGCTGAATATGAGCAGATAATATTGCCCGAAACACTTCAAAATTCATCCTGCAGCTTTTGTCAGCAGTCACATCATCAATAAATACAAGAGAACCAGTTCCATTGGCAGCCATACATGCCCAAGCCATGACATTACCACCACCATGCTTCACTGATGAGGTGGTATGCTTAAGATCATGAGCAATTCCTTTCCTTCTCAATACTCTTCTCTCCCCATCACTCTGGTACAAGTTGATCTTGGTCTCATTTGTCCATAGGATGTTGTTCCAGAACTGTGAAGGCTTTTTTAGATGTCGTTTGGCAAATTCTAATCTGGCCTTCCTGTTTTTGAGGCTCACCAATGGTTTACATCTTGTGGAGAACCCTCTGTATTCACTCTGGTGAAGTCTTCTCTTGATTGTTGACTTTGACACACATACACCTACCTCCTGGAGAGTGTTCTTGATCTGGTCAACTGTTGTTAAGGGCGTTTTCTTCACCAGGGAAAGAATTCTTCGGTCCGTTGTTTTCCATGGCCTTCCGGATCTTTTGGTGTTGCTGAGCTCACCGATGCGTTCCTTCTTTTTAAGAATGTTTCAAACAGTTGTTTTGGCCACGCCTAATGTTTTTGCTATATCAGATGGGTTTGTTTTGTTTTTTTCAGCCTAATGATGGCTTGCTTCACTGATAGGGACAGCTCTTTGGATCTCATCTTGAGAGTTGACAGCAGCAGATTCCAAATGCAAATAGCACACTTGAAATGAATTCTGGACCTTTTATCTGCTCATTGTAATTGGAATAATGAGGGAATAACACACACCTGGCCATGGAACAGCTGAGAAGCCAATTGTCCCATTACTTTTGGTCCCTTAACAAATAGGAGGCACATATGCAAACTGTTGTAATTCCTACACCGTTCACCTGATTTGGATGTTAATACCCTCAAATTAAAGCTGACAGTCTGCAGTTAAAGAACATCTTGTTCGTTTAATTTCAAATCCATTGTGGTGGTGTATAGAGCCATAAATGTTAGAATTGTGTCGATATCCCAATATTTATGGACCTATCAGTTTTGCAGGTATTTTTAATGGAGCCTGCGAAAAATGCGGGATGCACATGGACCTCATCCATAGTTTGCAGATCCGCCAGGGTTCATATAGACACATACAATAGGTCGCCACCTTGCTACTACAAGGGCTGCCACTCAGGACCTTACGTTTTTTCCTCTGGTAGTTAGTTTTCATCTTCGGTCTTTGAAATGTACGGTATATGTATGTGCTCATGTCCTTTCTGACCACAACATTGGGAGGAAGCCAGCTGAGATATGCATCTTTGGACATGTGCTGACTTCTACCTGGGAGGAGTCCAAGCACAAGCTGGGGACGGCTTGCCTTTTAGCAAAGGGGTATGTAGTACCCCAGGCCTGGTGGTAACGGCAAAGTTTGGTTTGTTATATAATATTTGTAATGTCAATGTTATGTACTGCATGCTCAGTTGTCCCAGCCCTCTCTAGAGCTCGGTGTGTGGGTCAGCTCCACCACTTCGCTTCAAAAGTTTCTAGTAAGGGTAGCAGCTGTTAAGCAAAGATCCCTATAGCAGATTAACAGCTATGTTCTGACAATTGTGGCTGTAGTGTTCACTCTTCTGGGGTGCATAAGGGGTCTTAACTTTTTATCCCTCTGCAGAAGCAGGGTCTGGATCACCTTAAGCTAGGTTACCTCGCTGTAGCCATACAAATATTCCTTTTTTAGTTCTTGCTTTCATCTCCTAGAGGTCATGGAGGCAACTGAGGCTCTAGGACATGGAGCTGGGGTGTATGGGAAAGGAGCATATGGAGACTCACTCTCTACAACTACTGACTGGAATCTTCTGGAGCTAGGGGAAAGGTCCAGCCCACCTCAAGCTCCAGAGAGTGCTGAGCTCGGATAGTTAACTCTCGCCATGCCCGTCTCATACTGGCTGTATGACATTACCTAGCAGTGTATAACATTACAGTACAGTGAGAGGCCCTGCTATAGAGATGGAGAAATGTGCGCTCTGCATAGTTTGGACAAATGTAGAATTAAGGACTAGCAACCATATGTTTACAGCTGGCTGTCCAGGTCTCTAAAGCCTGCAGCATAGTATATTTACCGTGCAAGCTATTAGGCAGCCTAACACCATGTACGCCTCTGTAAAAGACTGCTGGAACATTTTTCACCACTTCTCTCTTCTCCATTGTCAAATAACATTACTGTGTATAGAGTACTGTGTAGGCTTAAGTAAGTCCAAAGTGAGGCAGTACATTTAGCGATAGCGACCCATCTGCGGAAGCCACCTTGACGACTGGTAGATGGGCCTGACGCGTATGTACGCTAAGAGCTTCCATTACTCATTTATAGTCGGTATTGTACCACTTTTATCTAGAATGACCCCCATTTCTTAGCTCTATTGTATGCATATATAACGGTGTGCAGCCATTTTGTTTTTTGTAATTATGTTTGCTTCATGAATATGCACCTGTGATTCTGAAGGTTCTAGTCTAAATTTTCTTGCAATATATTGAGGGTAGCACCTCTTTTAGACTGAACACGCCCATCTACCTGGGACTTCTGAGCAGAGTACGTTTGTAGCTGGTTCCTACACTGCCCTGAATATTGTAGGCTTAAGTAAGTCCAAAGTGAGGCAGTATATTTAGTGATAGGGACCCATCTGCAGAAGCCACCTTGACGCCTGGTAGATGGGCCTGACACGTATGTGCGCTAAGAGCTTCCATTACTCATTTATAGTCGGTATTGTACCACTTTTATCTAGAATGACCCCCATTTCTTAGCTCTATTGTTTGTATATATAACGGTGTGCAGCCATTTTGTTTTTTGTGTATAGAGTGCCAACATGATCATCAGGGCAGTGGCGTAGCATGGGTGGGGGACAGGGGGGCAGTTTCCCCGGGCACCAGACTGCAGGGGGCGCTGGCTGCCGCTTGCGCAAAAAAAATAAAAAATCTATGAACTTACTGACCGAGTTTCGCTTTACTGCACTGCGCAGAGTGAGGAGCAGTAAGTATCAACAGAACGACCGCACGCCCTGATGAATCACGAGGGCACGCATGGCAGTACGAAGCTCCGCCCACCTTCCGTGACACTGACTGTCACTCACTGATAGCCAAGCAGCAGGCAGTGAAGTTCCATGAGAGCCAGGCCAAGCAGGTGGCAGTCAGGGTGCTGGTGAACGATGACTAGAGACAGTACTGGCCAGAGGATGCCATCTCTGCTGTCCATATACCCAGCCTACCAGTATTACCCCTTTATATACCGCCTGGTCAGGGTGACCAGGCGGGCAGGCAGTATATGAAGGGGTAATGCTGGTGGTAGGCCTGGTATATGGACAGTAGAGATCTGTATTATATATATATATATATATATATATATATATATATATATAATGCCCCGCAGTATTATTAATCTATAATGGCCCCTCTGTATTCCAATCTATAATGGCCCCCTCTGTATTATTAGTATATAGAATGGCCCCCTGTGTATAACGATAGTAGAAGATAGTAGAGGAGGATAGTAAAGTGAGGAGTCTAAAAAGGTTTTCTGTGAAACTCTGCAGAGATGAGACGCGGCTGAAAGGCATCATGGCGGTCTTATCTCTGAATGAAGACGTTGAGGAAAGTCTACATCACAGGAGACTTCACTGGATGTAACAGGTATGTGGTGCTGTAATTCTACTGTATATAATAATGTCCATCCACATATTTGTTTCACAGTAGGGTTGGGGGGTGGATTGAGAATATGGCCCACGCTGCCGCATCCTGGCCCCAGACTTCAGGTCACACTGTGCGTGTTCTGAATTCTGGGACCTCACACCCATCTACTACATTATCTGTACTCAGAGGTATCACTGTTATCTGTAGTGTTACATAGGACTGCAGGTGACATCCACTAAGTTATCTGCAAAAAGGGGAGTGTACACAGGTTTGGGGGGGGGGGGGGGGGGGGGGGGGAAGGGGGCCCAATACATGGCTTGCCCCGGGTGCTGGCAACCCACGCTACGCCACTGCATCAGGATCCTGCTGCTAAGAGGCTGGTGCTGGGTCTAACCACTACACCCAGCACAGCCCTAGGAGTGACAGGTCACTGCTACTGGTCAGGTTTCCTCAGGAACTGGGGTTGCTGTGCAGCCCCCTTTACTATAGTAACACGGTAACAGTGTGTAAGGCTAATAAAAGACACCTGTCCATCCAATTAAGCCCGTTCTCCTGAAAAGTTCATCCAGATGAAGGCATAAAACTCTGTGAGGTAGAAGCCAATTTTTCTCACTTTAAGGGCTTATGCACACAAACATATTTTCTTTCCGTGTCTGTTCCGTTTTTTTTGCGGACCGTATGCGGAATCATTCTGTAAAAAAAAAAGGAAGCTACTCCGTGTGCATTCCATTGCGCAAAAAAAAGAAAAAATAGAACACGTCCCATTATTGTCCGCATTACGGACAAGGATAGTACTGTTCTATGAAGGGCCAGCTGTTCCGTTCCTCAAAATACGGAATGCACACAGATGTGATCTGTATTTTTTGTGGACGGCAAAATACATATGCTCGTGTGCATGAGGCCTAAGGGGAATAATTCCTTCCCGACTCCAATCAGGCAATCAGAATAACTCCCTGGATCAACGACCCCTCTCTAGTAGCTATAGCCTGTAATATTATTACACTCCAGAAATACATCCAGGCCCCTCTTGAACTCTTTTAGTGAACTCACCATCACCACCTCCTCAGGCAGAGAGTTCCATAGTCGCACTGCTCTTACCGTAAAGAATCCTCTTCTATGTTTGTGTACAAACCTTCTTTCCTCCAGACGCAGAGGATGTCCCCTCGTCACAGTCACAGTCCTGGGGATAAAGAGATCATTGGAGAGATCGAAAAAGAAAGGTTGACCTGTATTAATTAATGGAGTTGCAAGTTGGGTCTGTGGAAGCACAATGGACCTCATGTATTCAAGGTTCTTTTTATTAAAGTATAACTTTAAAGAAGGGGTACATAACTGGCTGTCTGGGGGCCATCTGTGGCCTGTGACGTCATTCTATGTGGCTCCCAATCATCTGATCACTAGACAAAGAGGAGTGCGGTATATGGTGGAAGCAGGGACATGAGGGGTATGGTCACATGGTCTAGGTGCAGCTCAGCTGCATTGACGTGAATGAGGCGGAGCTGTGATACCAAGCATAGCCGCTATACAATGTATGGAGTTGTACTGCAAGCGCTGGTGCCTTCTCAAAACAGCTGATTGGTAGGGGTCCTGGGTGTCAGACCCCCACAGATCAGATACTGATGACCTATCCAGAGGTCATCAGTTTAAAAAAGAAATCTCGGGAAACCCCTTAAGTGAACGTCCATTGATTGAATGACCCCAGGTCCTTACTTCCAGTGTACATTGGGTAATATATGCACTTTTCTTCTGAAGTGAAAATTAAGTGGAAGTTATAAAATGAAGCCAAAACTGTAAACAAACATAAAAAACTGCAGAAATATATACGTATATTCCTTAGCTGCTATTAAACCACTAGGGTGAGCTCACTGTCAGTGTATCCATCATGAAGTTCTATGGGAGGTGTATGATTTCCTGTGCAGCGAGCACCCCCTAGTGGCAGCTCCATTGGAGTTGCATGATACAAATCTATAGGAATGGAAGCTGGGGATTTGGAGCACTGACCCCAGTAAAGAAATTTTGATTTATTTTGATTAAATAGAATAACATTTAGGAATATTTTCCTGCCTGATGTCACCACCTCTAACCTCTGCACAGTACCAAATCACCATGAATATTAAGTGATACGGTAATTAGCATTACCAATCATGCATCATTTCTACAGCATTTTACCGACTCCTCCAATGTGCTTAGAATGCCACTTAATCCTACATTTTAATCTGATTTTAGGTAGTGGTGGTGGTGGGTTATTGTTAGAGGAACCCTTTAAGCAGGCCATAGACATATGATATAAAATGTCTGGTTTATATCCCAGGAAATGAACACCTTGAAACGGATAGATCTTTCCTAGCACCAAAAAACATTCTCACCAACCCAAGAAGGGAGACACTAAAAAGGCCAACGGTCTTCTGAGTGTACAGTCGTGGCCAAAAGTTTTGAGAATTACATAAATATTGGAAATTGGAAAAGTTGCTGCTTAAGTTTTTATAATAGCAATTTGCATATACTCCAGAATGTTATGAAGAGTGATCAGATGAATTGCATAGTCCTTCTTTGCCATGAAAATTAACTTAATCCCAAAAAAACCTTTCCACTGCACTTCATTGCTGTCATTAAAGGACCAGCTGAGATCATTTCAGTAATCGTCTTGTTTCAGGTGAGAATGTTGACGAGCACAAGGCTGGAGATCATTATGTCAGGCTGATTGGGTTAAAATGGCAGACTTGACATGTTAAAGGAGGGTGATGCTTGAAATCATTGTTCTTCCATTGTTAACCATGGTGACCTGCAAAGAAACGCGTGCAGCCATCATTGCGTTGCATAAAAATGGCTTCACAGGCAAGGATATTGTGGCTACTAAGATTGTTTCTCAATCAACAATTTATAGGATCATCAAGAACTTCAAGGAAAGAGGTTCAATTCTTGTTAAGAAGGCTTCAGGGCGTCCAAGAAAGTCCAGCAAGCGCCAGGATCGTCTCCTAAAGAGGATTCAGCTGCGGGATCGGAGTGCCACCAGTGCAGAGCTTGCTCAGGAATGGCAGCAGGCAGGTGTGAGCGCATCTGCACGCACAGTGAGGCGAAGACTTTTGGAAGATGGCCTGGTGTCAAGAAGGGCAGCAAAGTAGCCACTTCTCTCCAAAAAAACCATCAGGGACAGATTGATCTTCTGCAGAAAGTATGGTGAATGGACTGCTGAGGACTGGGGCAAAGTCATATTCTCAGATGAAGCCTCTTTCCGATTGTTTGGGGCATCTGGAAAAAGGCTTGTCCGGAGAAGAAAAGGTGAGCGCTACCATCAGTCCTGTGTCATGCCAACAGTAAAGCATCCTGAGACCATTCATGTGTGGGGTTGCTTCTCGTCCAAGGGAGTGGGCTCACTCACAATTTTGCCCAAAAACACAGCCATGAATAAAGAATGGTACCAAAACACCCTCCAAGAGCAACTTCTTCCAACAATCCAACAACAGTTTGGTGAAGAACAATGCATTTTCCAGCACGATGGAGCACCGTGCCATAAGGCAAAAGTGATAACTAAGTGGCTCGGGGACCAAAACGTTGACATTTTAGGTCCATGGCCTGGAAACTCCCCAGATCTTAATCCCATTTAGAACTTGTGGTCAATCCTCAAGAGGCGGGTGGACAAACAAAAACCCACTAATTCTGACAAACTCCAAGAAGTGATTATGAAAGAATGGGTTGCTATCAGTCAGGAATTGGCTCAGAAGTTGATTGAGAGCATGCCCAGTCGAATTGCAGAGGTCTTGAAAAAGAAGGGCCAACACTGCAAATACTGACTCTTTGCATAAATGTAATTGTCGATAAAAGCCTTTGAAATGTATGAAGTGCGTGTAATTATATTTCACTACATCACAGAAACAACTGAAACAAAGACCTAAAAGCAGTTTAGCAGCAAACTTTGTGAAAACTAATATTTTTGTCATTCTCAAAACTTTTGGCCACGACTGTAGAGTTGTAAACCGCTGTCATTTGCTCATTTTCCCTGGAGCGGCCACTACAGGGGAAAGGTAGTATTACATACAGGTGACCATTCTAAGCTGCTTGTTGGTAGCCATCCACCAAGGCTCATGAAGGAGTTTCCAAGTGGTGGGTCGCCATGTATGATGTCCCTAATCGGGCATATGGAAAGGGGTTGTTGAAATGGGACAATGTCAACACTTGGGTCTAATTGACGTCCATATGCTGTGTGTGTACAACGACTGCGCGCGGACTCACAGAAGTAAATGGTGCCATTAACTCAGGGTCTGCGCACTTTGAAGCTCAGGAAATGCGGCACTTTGGTCCATGTCCTACGTAGACAGAGCCCTCACTGCCGTGTTAAAAAAATGTTCCGCAACATGGATAATAGAGATGTCTAAATAAGGCCTTGTAGATACTTCTATCCACTAGACCAGTAGAAGATCTGGAGTCTGCATACACTTAATGTTCTCCTTGTACGTGTATATAAAACTGTACATTACACTTCCAGGCCTGTATTTTGTTGGGAGCGATTGAGTTAAAATGGTCAAAATCACTGGTCACCGTCAGCGGTATACTGTACAATCACCTAGAGCACCAGCACCCTCTAGTGGGAGCCTGTAAACATGCAGGAGACTGACACTTCATACTGCAGGTAGATAGTACCCTATATTCCACTTGTCTTGCCTGAAATAAAAAAAATAAAAAATTGGTTTAAAGAGGACCAGTCACTTCTCCTGACATGTCAAATACTTGTAATAACAATTCTTGAGAATCTTTCGTCATAACTCTGTAATGTGCTGTTTCACTGTTATTCCTGTTAGAGATTTATTAATAAATTGGCAATTGGGCATTACCAAGTGGAGACGTGTCCCCACACAATCTCACACAGTCCAATCAGTGCGGACAGTCAGATTGTAGGGACGTCCTGACAAGATGAATGGTAATGCCCAGTTGTCAATTTATTCATACATTTCTAGGAGGAATGATAGAGGAATGTCACCACACAGAGTTCTAAGAAAAGATGCTTCCAAATTGTTATAACTTGGTGAATACAAGTATTTAGCAAAACAGTGGTGAGTGTCTCCTTTAACAGTGTAACCCAAATAAAATCTTTCATTGAAACTTGTGCAAATTGTGCAATTGCCTAATATATTGTGCATATCCATTCCTTCCTTTCAAGATCTCAGCTTGTAGTCAATGAACGGGAACTTTCACTGTTTAGATGCAGTGGATAAAAGACATACACCTATGTGTTCATCGCTCGACTTCTGGAAGTAATCAGTGACAATTCCAATTCAATAACTGCAAGCAACCACTAGGAGTTCATATACGAGACGCTGAAGTCATTCTGCTATTCCTCTGACTGGCTCTCTCAATTAGAAGGACTTGTACAGAAAATCTCCAACATTAAATACTGGTGACTCATACTTCAGTCAGCATAATCTGTTTATCACAATCACCACACTGTCAAGGACTTCACGGCGGAAATATGTTGATCGCAATTTGCATGACTGAAGCTATTAGGTGAAATTAAACTGCCTCTGGAGAGGTGTTAGAGCCGCATTGTAAGTGGCAGAGAATAGATGTCGCAGCCCTCCACCTCTATTCAAGTACAGTTTCTCCAATTTGACATAAATAGCTTATTTCACGCCTCTTTTGAACCATAGAAAGGATCTGTAGGCACATACTGTACTTCTGTAAGCTTCCATAGAAGAAATGGAGGCGTTGCCCTTGCTCAGAGAGGCTCTGCTCTCTCCAACTGCCACGCTTTGATTAACAGGGCCAGGTGTGATGATGTTTTCACAGGCTGGCCCTGTCAAAGTGGAGAAGGTGTGGCAGTTAGATAGAGCAATGGTAACGCCCCCGTTGCTCCTAGAGGCTCATTTGCATATATTAAAACATCATTTTTCTCAGCAATGCGAGCACATATGAACATGGGACCAACACAGATGCCTTCAGCTGCTAACATATGAGCCAGTTTCATAGGTACAAATCTGCTGACAGATGCCCTTTAATTCACTAAACATCTCTGGAGACCCTTCAGTGAAAACCACGAATCACAGGCATCAATGAACATTATCCCCCATTCCTAATGAGCAGATACAAGACCTGCAATGGATGGACTGATAACATTACAACAAATATAGTACAGAAGATTTATTAAACCCACAGCAATGACAACCCTGTAAATTACAAAATGTGTGGAATATATTCAGACAGAGAAGGGAATTAAAATTACTTGTATATAACACAAAAATAGTAGAAAAACAAACAAAAAAAACAAAACATGTACAATTATTTCATAGCAACAGTGGCTCCTATACGGGCCGATCAGAACCAATTTGCTTATCTTCATATTGTGGGGGTGGGGTAATAGGCTCAATCTTGGCGATCTCCGCCGTCTTACTCTGACCCGACAGGTTCAGTCTGAATTCTCTCAGGTGAAGTTTGTCAGACTTGATTCTTCTGACGTTCAGAGGCTTTTTCTCTTTGGAGCGAGAATTTGTCCTCTGCGGTTGCTCTTGTTTCGCTGAAGAGGCGTTGGGCCTAGTGGGGGTGGACTCATCCAGTTCAGTCAGGGATTCATAGGAGGGGAGGGTAATGCTCATCCTCTCATGGCGGTCAGTCTCTGTTGCCTCTGAGGCGCTGTACCCGATCCTCATCACTTCCTCATAGCTGGGAGCAGAGTATCGGGGGGAGTCCACGTCTTCATGACTAAACAGAAAATCAGAGAGGAATTATTAAAAGACAAATTCATTATATCCTCTAGGCAAGTGGGCAATGGCTGATGAGCAAGGGGTGGACCTACCTCATTTGCAGCTATAACCAGCACTAGATTTACAACTTACTTCACCCCTTATATCATTGGAGCTATAATAGAGCTGCTTCTACTACTACTACTACTACTACTACTCAGATTTTCACTCTCATCCCGTCTGGTTGAATTTTGCTGCTAACAAAATACCATCAAGTTACCTTATCCAATTCCCATAAGTGGGGCACAGAGGGCATTACTACTACAGTGAAGGGGGCACAGAGGGCATTACTACTACAGTGAAGGGGGCACAGAGGGCATTACTACTACAGTGAAGGGGGCACAGAGGGCATTACTACTACAGTGAAGGGGGCACAGAGGGCATTACTACAGTGAAGGGGGCACAGAGGGCATTACTACAGTGAAGGGGGCACAGAGGGCATTACTACTACAGTGAAGGGGGCACAGAGGGCATTACTACTATGAAGGAGGAACAATGGGCATTACTAATGTGAAGGGGCATAACTATTATGGGGCACAGAGTGGGCATTACTACTGTCCCTGTGCATGTGTCTGTCCCTCTGTGTGTGTGTGTCACCATCACCATGCCCACAGTGTCCCTATGTCTTGACGCAGCTGCATCAGGACGTTCTGTGCGAGGCAAGAAAAAGAAGGAAGAGGAGGCAGCACCGCCAGCATGGAGTCCCATGAGAGAGGCACACTAAGGACGTAGGTAATACTACCACATGATCTACACTAGCGTTATGAGTGGTTTTCCATAGGGCTGCAGGTATCACTACCACATTATCACGACTCCCTGCAAATGCGATGTGCAGAGGCTAAGGCCAGTAATTGGCTGTAGCAGGAACTTTTGCACGGAATATCACTGCTGCGGCAAAGATGATGTCAGTACCAGGAGGACTGGAGCACAGCGCTTGTAGAAACAGCAAAGAAAACAGGGGAGTAGCCATTAATTTGTTATTTTAGGGCATTTGCAGGGGTTGCCCGAGTTTTTATATACCTTGGACAATTCCTTAAAAAATAAATACCGTATATAACTAGGCTTGGTAATGAACAAAGGATTTTGTAAACCACCTCTTTTTGCCAATTTTATTTGGGGTGATCTATGAGCGTCTGTGTTAATCTTTTGATTTCCAACATGGACTTTACTTGGGCTGTCCATGGGAATTTATCTCTTATTTTACCAAATAACACATTACTAAAAAAATTTTTCTAATCAGTTTTTTTTTCAGATTTTTTGCTCTTTTTGAACACGATTATGGGGGCAGCCTTCTTGCCTGAGCCGCTAATATAATTTAGAGCTATGCTTTACAACAACCACATGACCTACATAAACAGTCTATTGATCCAAATTTACAACATTTTGCCTTTTTCCATCACTCAGTGTAGAACTGGGCCTGGCTAGCCTGTCCACTTCATTTAAGCCAATTTTATCAACTGAGGAGATTTAACAAAACTGGTGTAAAGGGAAGAGTGGCTTAGTTGCTCATAACAACCAATCAGATTCCACCTTTCATTCTTCAGAGCTCCTTTGGAAAATGAAAGGTGGAATCTGATTTGGCAAGTAAGTCAGTTTTCCTTTACACCAATTTTGATTAATCTCATCCTCTCAAAAAGTATCTCAAACTTACTCCAGTAAAGGGGAGGTGTAGAAAGTGCAGTAACATCTCAAGACAGAAGTGTTCGACCTAAATTGTACCGTTTCAGAATACGTCGTCTCATGTGTATACATGAATAAAAAGTATCACATCTGGTACCGACTACAAAAATCTCCCTATTGACTTTGGGAGAGTGTTGTGGGCATGCTCTGTGACCTATGCAGAGGTCATTGTGCAGGGAGGGAGGAGGTGATCTGTGAAAATCGCCTAACTGTGAATCCTGACCCTGTATGGTCTATTTTCAGATGCTGCCTTTCATTAGAAAAAAATAAAATAAAAAATGAACTTGATTTAAACAATGATTGATTTTCTTATGACACATTTAAAAACCATGTCCACCTTCGCAACCAAAATTTTTATTGTGCCAATGCATCTAATTAATAATTATGCAATTTTTCAATCATTTTTGATTAAAACTTTCCTAAAAATTTATTTCCACAGCTGCTCCTGTGCAAACGCGTTTATTTATTGTAACAGAACGAACAACCCTGTAGTCGCCTGACCCTGCATTTATGCTTTCTTCCAGCTGCTACCTCTAGGTCACGCACTGACTGCCGGCATAAAGCTGGGAACAGATGGATGAAACTATAAACTGCAGGATAAGGTTTGCAGGGTTTGTTTGTGGTCTGTTAGCATGGAGATGCATAGGTATACAGAATCCTGTAGACCTAAAACTAAAGGAATGTTTAATAAAGACCTAATGCAAAGTTACACTTTTTTCATTTTAGATGCACTGGAAAGAAAAAAAAAAAAAAAAAGTTGTGAAGGCAAGTATACCCTTTAATCCCTTAAGGACTCAGCCCTATTTCACCTTAAGGACTTGGCCATTTTTTGCAAATCTGACCAGTGTCACTTTAAGTGCTGATAACTTTAAAACGCTTTGCCTTATCCAGGCCATTCTGAGATTGTTTTTTCGTCACATATTGTACTTCATGACACTGGCAAAATGAAGTTAAAAAAAATCATTTTTATTTATAAAAAAAATACCAAAATTTACCAATTTTCAAAAAAAATTTGCAAATTTCTAAGTTTCAATTTCTCTACTTCTATAATACATAGTAATACCTCCAAAAATAGTTATTACTTTACATTCCCCATATGTCTACTTCATGTTTGGATCATTTTGGGAATGATATTTTATTTTTTGGGGATGTTACAAGGCTTCGAAGTTTAGAAAAAAAACAATTTTTAGGGACCAGTTCAGGTCTGAAGTCACTTTGCGAGGCTTACATAATAGAAACCAACCAAAAATGATCCCATTCTATAAACTACACCCCTCAAGGTATTCAAAACTGATTTTACAAACTGTGTTAACCCTTTAGGTGTTCCACAAGAATTTATGGAAAATAGAGATACAATTTCAAAATTTAACTTTTTTGGCAGATTTTCCATTTTAATATTTTTTTTCCAGCTACAAAGCAAGGGTTAACAGCCAAACCAAACTCAATATTTATGGCCCTGATTCTGTAGTTTACAGAAACACCCCATATGTGGTCGTAAACCGCTGTACAGGCACACAGCAGGGCGCAGAAGGAAAGGAACGTCATACGGTTTTTGGAAGGCAGGTTTTGCTGGACTGGTTTTGACACCATGTCCCATTTGAAGCCCCCCTGATGCACCCCTAGAGTAGAAACTCCAAAAAAGTGACCCCATTTTAAAAACTACGGGATAGAGTCCAGGGTATATATGATTTTTGGTTGCTCTATATTATACTTTTTGTGAGGCAAGGTAACAAGAAATAGCTGTTTTGGCACCGTTTTATTTTTTGTTATTTACAACATTCATCTGACAGGTTAGATCATGTGATATCTTTATAGACCAGGTTGTCACGGATGCGGCGATACCTAATATGTATACTTTTTTTATTTATGTAAGTTTTACACAATAATATTTTTGAAACAAAAATAAATAATCATGTTTTAGTGTCTCCATATTCTAAGAGCCATAGTTTTTTCAGTTTTGGGCGATTGTCTCAGGTAGGGGCTCATTTTTTGCGGGATGAGGTGACTGTTAGATTGGTACTATTTTGGTGGGCAAACGCCTTTTTGATCGCTTGCTGTTGTATTTTTTGTGATGTAATGTGACAAAAAAATTGTTTATTTAGCACAGTTTTTATTTTTTACGGTGTTCATCTGAGGGGTTAGGTCATGTGATATGTTTATAGAGCCGGTCAATACGGACGCGGCAATACCTAATATGTCTTTTTTTTTTTTTACCTATTTTTTTTTAACTTTATTTGGGGAAAATTACGTTTTTGTTTATTTTTACTTGAAACTTAATTTTTGGGGGTAAACTTTAATTTTGAAACTTTTTTTTTTACTTTCTTTTTTGTCCCACTTTGGGACTTCAACTTTTGGGGGTTTAATCCCTTTTACAATGCATTCCAATACTTCTGTATTGGAATGCATTGGCTGTATGAGTAATACTGTGTGTATTACTCATACAGCTTCCGGCCTGTGAGATCCAGGGGGCTGGATCTCACAGGCTCGTCACTGGAAGGCAGCGCAGATGCCTCAGGAAGGCATCGTGCTGCCTTCCATGCCATCGGGTCCCCCCTACAGCCGCATGGGTGCCCGATGGCACCTCCGATCACCGCCGCCGCATAAGGTAAAAGCCGCAAAGCGCAGGTCTGAATTGACCCCCCCCGGCGTTGTGACAGGATGCTCGCTGAATGATTTCAGCGGACATCCTGTTCCGATCACCGCCCGCAGCGCTGCAATCTAGTTTTAAACTTAGGACGTGCCGGTATGCCCTGAGTCCTTAAGGACTCTGCAAACATGGCGTACCGGTACGTCCTAAGTCCTTAAGGGGATAAAGGCTATGGATGCCATTCTTTATCATTGCATTCTACTCGATGATTAGCCAAAAGGGCTGTTGGAAGGTTCTGTTCCCTGTAACAGATTGCACGATGGGGCGGAAATAGTAAAGGCCACTGACTGGCAGTTTTTTGTTTTTTTTACTGCATTGTACTCATTTTGGGCTAAAACTATTTTTTTTTGCTGATATTTATTAAAAGTTTTGAAGAGTTTTACTTCACACTGAATCTGTCAGAAAACTGCTCTTTCGTCTGAATCCGTAGCCCTTATCTGTACTTTCCTAACAGCTCATAAACACTCCTAGCGAAATTCTTATCAGTTTGATAATGATTTAGTTCAAATGAGTGTTTATGAGTTGTTAGAAGTTTAGAGATAAGGGCTACAGATCCAGACAACAGAGCAGGTCTCTGACGGATTCAGAGTATGAATGCACTGAAAAAGTGAAAGCTGTAGAAGAAAAAACTGCTGAGAACATTTAATAAAGACCAAATCAAAAATGATTTTTAGCCCAAAACAAGCAACGCAATAATAAAAAAAAAAAACTGCCCCAAAAGGTGTCCATAGCTTAATATTTACCCCCTACTGTTTAATCTGTTACTGCAAACAGGACCTTCCAACAGCCCTTTTAGCCAATCAGCCAGAAGTGTAACTTCGCTGTAATGCTAAAATCGGTAACAAGACCCCCCACCGTCCCATGTCACACTTATTATACTAGTGTGTTTTGTTTTTTTAACAAATGGGCTGCCTCTGAATCCCCTATAACTACAGCACAGCCCCCCCCCCCACCTCCCCATACACCCCCTATAGCCAGTAATGCACCAAACTAAGGTTTTATTGAAGCAGCAGGACAGTTTATAGGACCGTGCGAAGGGGGCAACCCCACGGGGCATCACCTCACTACCTCAAAAGTGGGCGCCGGGCAGATGGCGATACAGTTGAATGTTTTTTTGATGTGCACCCTGCCATATTGCAGAAATGAAGACTGTTAGTTGTTGTAGTTAAAGGGGTTGCCTCGTTCCAGCAGATAACATTTAATATTCAGCAATTTTACACTGTGTCAATTCCACACAATTTTAAAAATTTCTGACTGCTGTCATAGAAAAGGAGGGGGTGGGGGGCTTCATTATATGTGCCCTTCCAGAGGATATAAACCTATCTGGGTCATGCGGACATAGAGCTGCACAGCTCGTTACAGTGTATCAGAGCACTCTCTAAGTGGTGTAACAGGTCGTGCACCTTTGTCATCACATGATCAGGAAGGATTTGCATCCTCCGGAAAGAAACTATGTAGGTTTCCATTCAATGACTACAAGCAGAGCAGAGAGGAAAACCTGTCAACGAGGCAGGGGCGGACTGATCATAGACCCTACAGGGAAATTTCCCAGTGAGCGGATGCCCAGGAGGCCGCCTGAGCCCTCCTCATGGCCTGAAAGAAGTAATAAGTCCAAGAGCTGGGAGGGTCAAGTATCTATGTACCTGGTTGGCAGCTAGAGGTGCCCTCCTGACTTCCCAAATTCAACTGTATTGCCATCCTGAGGCAACTGGAGTTGGCAGACAGAGCGTGGTGCTGGCCACCACAGTGGGGCATATTCTGGGGCGGCGTTTTGTGCTTTCTTCTGTCAATTTAAACCCGCCTACATCATGGGACCACTTAGTTTTTTCCAGGGTTACTTTAAGTTCCCAGTCCACCCCTGGAATGAGGTAACTTTGCTAATAATTTTAAATAAAATCCATCTTGTGTGTACACGGCACCTACACAGACCTATGTGTCTCTATGGTGACGGACTGCAACAAGCGCCACCTGATCCTCCAGCCATTCTGACTTCTCGGTGTAGATTACCGGGACACCATTTCTTTTTCCGACTCCTAAATCTTGACCACAGCCACCGGTAAAAGGTAGTAGCTGCGTCTGAGCGGCTCCGATAGGCGTGTATACCGGGAGCTCTACAGATAAACACCACATCTTTCCCGCAGCGAGGAGACAATGCGTCGGGCGTGCCAACATTAATTCCACTTATCACAAGCCCGCTGAGCTCATTTACATACATCCTATTAACAGAGTTTACAGAACCATTTTCTGAGGTCTCCGAGCTTCTCTCGATACGTTCCCCACGACGTTCACCCACAAGCTGGCAGTGCCCAGAGGTCGGCAGAACGCTGTAAATATTTCCAGACCATCACATACCTCAATCGAGGCCTACCTTTTAACCTGTCCCCCTGCATCAGGACTATGCGAGGCGCAGACTCTCGTAGGGTACGGTCCTGTGTGATGGCAGTACCACTGCATTACCCCCTTTTTATTAAGTAGGCTTTAACCCCTTCAGGACAGTCATATTTTGGGCCTTAAATTGAACCAGTCATATTGAATATGCAAGTCCACTCCGCAGCCAGCAGGAGGAGCGGAGCAGATCGATGTATGGTTTTATTTGAAGAGACTTGTAACATTCATTTTAATCTCTTCCCTTGCTACGCTCCTAATCAGTGATTGACAGCTGTCAATCACAGATCACACCGCCCACCGGACTCCTAAACATACAAAGATTAAAGGGCATCTGTCAGCAGATTTGTACCTATGACACTGGCTGACCCGTTACATGTGCGCTTGGCAGCTGAAGGCATCTGTGTTGGTCCCATGTTCATATGTGCCCGTATTGCTGAGAAAAATTATGTTTTAATATATGCAAATGAGCCTTTAGGAGCAATGGGGGCGTTGCTGTTACACCTAGAAGGTCAGCTCTTTCTGCATCTGATGCACCCTCTCCATTTTGATTGACTTTAGGAGAAGTCAGGGCCTGGCGTGATCATGTTTTCACGGCTGAGCCCTATGAATCAAGAGAGGGCGTAGCAGTTGTAGAGAGAGCAGAACCTCTAGGGGTAATGGCAACACACCCGTTGCTCCTAGAGGCTAATTTGCATATATTCAAACTTCATTTTTCTCAGCAATGCGGGCACATATGAACACGGGACCAACACAGATGTCTTCAGCTGCCAAGCGCTCATGTAACAGGTCAGCCAGGTTCATAGGCACAAATCTGCTGACAGATGCCCTTCAATCCCTGCTCTTTATATGTGTAGGAGCCAGGTTCATAGGTACAAATCTGACACATGCCGGACAGGAGTCATAACTTTATCTTTCTGTTGATGTTACTGTATGCGGGCTTGTATTTTGTGGGATGTGTTGAATTTTTCAAAGCCACCATTATTGGATAGGTATAATGTATTTAGGGCTGAAACGATTACTCGATTAAATCAAGTAATTCGACACAAAAAAATCCTCGATGCAAATTTTTTGCATCGAAGATTCGTTTTGTCTCATGTGACCACGGAGCGGGAGTGAAGCGCTTGCTATTACTCCCGCTCCTTGGTCTCCCGCGGCGCTTGGAATACTTACCTTTCCAGCAGGCGGCCTCCGGACACTCCACAGTACGTCCATGGTCCCGCGCTGCTCTGACCTCCTGACGTACGCACGCCGTGACCTGACGCACTGTGTGACGTCAGGAGCAGCGCAGAACGATGGAGTGTCGGCAGCGCCCCTGCTGGAAAGGCAAGTTGGTGAAACCGAGGGGGTGGGGGCGCAACTAAGGCCAGGCGCCTGGAGTGCACAGCGTCATAGAAACCAGTGACGCTGTGCAATCCGGGTGTCAGGAGGAGCATGGCGGCAGAGCTGATGGCACAATGGGGGCGAGGGAGAGCTGATGGCACAATGGGGGCGAGGGAGAGCTGATGGCACAATGGGGGCGAGGGAGAGCTGATGGCACAATGGGGGCGAGGGAGAGCTGATGGCACAATGGGGGCGAGGGAGAGCTGATGGCACTGGGGGATAGTGGAGCTGATGGCACTGGGGGATAGTGGAGCTGATGGCACTGGGGGATAGTGGAGCTGATGGCACTGGGGGATAGTGGAGCTGATGGCACTGGGGGATAGTGGAGCTGATGGCACTGGGGGATAGTGGAGCTGATGGCACTGGGGGATAGTGGAGCTGATGGCACTGGGGGATAGTGGAGCTGATGGCACTGGGGGATAGTGGAGCTGATGGCACTGGGGGGAACTGATGCACTTGGGCTGATAGCACAGTGGGGAACAAAGGGTGTTGGGGACTAATGGCAGGGGGTCTGAGTTTTTATAAAGGAAAACAGTCTATTATCTTTTTCTTATTAGATTACTCGATTAATCGTAAAAAATAAATCGATAGAATACTCGATTACTAAAATAATCGTTTACTGCAGCCCTAAATGTATTAATTAATATTTAATAATTTATTAACTTATTTTTCCTACCTCTTTTTGGGAGGGGTTGTAAAAAAAATGAAAAAATAAAACAGGAAGTTACAACATTCAGCATGTGGCCTAAATAACATGACTGCTCAGCAGAATGATGGTTAAGTCGAAGTTGACCATAACTGATGAGCATTCTGGAGGAGACCAATCCATCACAAGGCTTGTCTGACAACACTGACACTGAATGCCATTGAGCAGCCTGCTATGTAATATAATACACGCAAGCTGCAGAAGCCAAACTGTGCACCGTTAACAAAAAAAACTATTACAAAAAAGAAAAGTTTTCCTCCCAAAATACTGTACATGCAAATCCATTAAAAAAATATATAAATAAATAATAATAATAATAATAATAAATAATAATAATAATAACTAAAACGTGTCCATATCTTTTAATGGAACATTCAAAACTCCCGAAATCCTGTTATATGTTTCCACATATGTTTCCAGATATCCAAAATGCACATTACATTTGGGATATCTTTCTAGACTTCATCTACTGTTATAAACAAGTTTTCTAAAACTGTCTGATAATTAAAGGGGGTGTGCCAAATTCTAAAAAGTTAGGATAGGGGGTGACCATCTGATTTGTGGGGTCTGACCACTGGTACCACCACCAATCACAAGAACGTTCTATATCAGACTGGTGGAGACAGCCCAGTACAGAGCTCCGCTTTCTCCGGCACTCCCTTTGAGATGAATGGAGCTACAGAGGTGATGTGCAGCTGATGGGACCCCCACTGATCGGAGGGTTATTTTCGATCCTGTGGATAGGTGACAACTTTAGAACTTTGAACATATTCAGAATCAGTCTCCATTCCTTTAAATGCCGTATTGGATAGCCCTTAGTGTTTCCTCACATGCTACTTTTTTGTTTTTGTACAAGCATTTCTAGTGGCATTTTAGTTGTAATAAGCTTTTTTTTTTGCCCTGGCATTTTTGCAGTGTATGTAGACTTTTCAATATTCCTCTCCATGACAACATCAGGACTGATAAGAAAAAAAAAAGAAAAAAATGAAAATCCCATAAAAGACAATCTTGCCAGGCTTGGTGTAATCAGAGACCTTTTTTTTTTTCCTCCATGGACTCTTTTAACCCTTTCTAAAAGGAACGTCCTCCCATTTCCTTTCTGGAACTCTCACTATGGACTTTTTTGACTCTTTAAATGATTGTCTCTGCTACTTTACAGTCAGAATAAGGAAAAGGGTTAATTACCCGCATTTACTGAAATTGTACTGTACAGTGCAACAACCTTATGAAACCCTGGTTTATGTAGAGTTCCGGCATCAGCCAGCAGGGGGCAGCGTTATCGATTTGTGCACCTAATATGCTGGGAGTCTTCACGTTTCGCTCTAGGAGTCTGACTTACTGGGCATTTCTTTTCTCTACACAGGGAGGGAGAAAGCTGCATTCCTGTCCACGAGACACTTCATCACAATAGCAGAAAAATCAATGGGTCTCTGGGTCATTATATGCTGTAGTTATTTTGCTCAATCTCAAGCACAGCTCAGCGAGACAGCAGCTCTCTCTCCAGGAGAGATAAAACCATCTCTATTTATTAAGAAATACTAAAGATAAGTGCCAGGATACAAATTAAATGGGCGATCAGCACCATGTTAATGGGATCTGCCGCCGCTCGTCTCCGCTCTCTTCCCAGTGTGTACGTGAGGCTGTGCCTTCAATAGGTTTTAGAGCTGAAGATCGGTTTTAAAATCATGTTTGGTCATCTTCTCTCTCCTTTACCCAATGACATTGAAATAGCTATAATGGTAGGGCTGCCATTATGCCATACGTTCTTAAAGGAGCGCTACACCTAAAATAAGTGGGGTATAAAAGTGCAGCCTCGTAAGAGATGCTAATATGTCAAGCACAATAAAAAAAAAAAAGATTATATATATATATATATATATATATATATTATATATAGAGAGAGATAGATAGATAGATAGATAGATAGATATTAATATTAGGATGGGTAAGATTAAAGGGATTCTGTCACCTCTTTTTACCCTGTAGAGATGCGGACATGCATGGCTAGATCGCCGCTAGCATGTCCGCAATATACCTGTCCCATATCTGAGTGGTTTTATTGAGTGTAAAAAATTATTTGATATATATGTAAATCAGCCTGGTAAGAAGCCCCAGGGGCTGCACTAACTGTTCTGGAGCCCAGCCATGCCCCCTGTGAAGGAGCCCAGCACTGCCTGTATCCACGAATCTCCTCCTTGCTCACAAAGTCAGATCGCAGTAATCTCGCGGTGCGAGCTCGCGCATGCGCAGTTCTTCCTTCCCTGAGGCTGATGCCGACACTGCGCATCGCGAGATTATGGCAATCTGACTTTGTGAGCAAGGAGGAGATTCGTGGATACAGGCGGTGCTGGGCTCCTTCACAGGGGGCATGGCTGGGCTCCAGAACGGTTAGTGCAGCCCCTGGGGCTTCTTACCAGGCTGATTTACATATACGGTATAAAAAAATCTTTTTTTACACTCAATAAAACCACACAGAGCTATGGGACAAGTATATTGCGGACATGCTAGCGGCGATCTAGCCGCGCATGTCCGCATCTCTATAGGGTAAAAAGAGGTGACCTAACACTTTTTTTAAAGGGATTCTAATTTATAACTGATCACATTAGAATAGTACCCCTTAAACTGCTCTACCCATTAACTGTTCCATTTAGAGTGCCCCCATGAGCAGCAGGCAGACTCCTTTACATCTAATATATAAAGAGAGAGTGTGTGTGTGTGTGTGTGTGTGTGTGTGTGTGTGTGTGTGTGTGTGTGTGTGTGTGTGTGTGTGTGTGTATATATGTCCGCTCAAGGAATCCGCACAGTCGCATTTACAATCATGAAATTTGGCACACAGGTACATCAGGTGTCCGGGAAGGTTTTAGAACAAGTCTCAGCTCTCTAGGACGTACCGTTCCTGAGAGAGGCCCAAAAAATGCATTAGCCAATAGAAGCTTGGTCACATGACCCTTATCGGCCAATAGAAGCTCGCAGGCCGTTAACCTCCACATACAGTTTTACTCCAGGTTTCCATGTTAAGGGGGCGGGCCTCTGTAGAGGTCACTGTCAAGGAGTGGTATGCTGTGAAAGTCACTGTTAAAGGGGAAGGCTGCTGTAAAAAGGTCAAAGTTAAGTGAGTGGGCTGCTGTGGAGGTCCAATTTTAAGGGACGGGGCACTGTGGGGGGCTGGGGAGGTCACTGTTATAGTGGATAGTGTTGATATCTTTTAACGACACACACAAACATTAAATTAAATAGATTAAATATACCCGAGCGAAGCCGGGTCCTTCAGCTAGTTAGTACATATACACAGTCGAGTCACATTATTACGTCCACTTCCTAGGTCTGCAGTGTGTAGCTCATGAAGGAAGTCCCGGTGGTGAGCTGGCTCGATGGGTATATAAGGTGTGATAGGCTGTCTGCACACACATCCCTCGCTGCTGTCATGGGTTAGGCTACTTTCACACTAGCGTTAAAGTTTTCCGGTATTGAGTTCCGTCATAGGGGCTCAATACCGGAAAAAAAACGCTTCGGTTTTGTCCCAATGCATTCTGAATGGAAAGGAGGGGGCCAGGACTCTGATAGCGAGGATTCTCTTCCGCTGGTCACTAATAAAAGAGGGGTGGCAGAGGCGTGCTCTAAAGAGGCGCTTCCCTGCGACATATCCCCCTCTGGGTTTTCATTTGTCCATGTCAGTGAAAGAAAAGATATGGAGAAATGAATTTGTTGATATACTAATCTCTGTTGCCTACATTTAAGGAGTTTGTAGTTAAATTGGAGAAACGGGAGGAAAAATCGGTAGAGGATAGGAGATGTCCGATCCCTCGGACTTTTAATAATTGGTTGTAGGTTGTATTGTATTTATTGTAGCGTAATGGAAGAGAAGTTCCCCCAGAGATGTTCAGGCCTCTTTCAGCATTTGGACAACATCTTAGAGGCGTATAAAAATTGGTTGGTTTACCTATGATGAGGGTGTTCGGCAGAGGCTAGCGGTTTACCCTAGTATGTGATGGGGCACAAAGTATGTGGGTTTGCGGCTTAACTCATTGGTACCGCTGCGTTCATCCTTTTCTGCTCCTAAGCAGCAGCCTCCTCCAGCAGTCTTCTATGTTACGGAAAGGCACCTGCTTTGCGTTTAATGAGGATCAGTGCCGATGGCCTTCCTCCTGTAAATATCGCCACGAATGTGCATTTTGTGGGGGCAGCCACCCCATGGTGCGTTGTTTTAAGAAAGCAAAATTTCCTCACTCAACCTTCTACCAGGGAATTTATTGCAAAAAGCATGGACGCCGGTAAAACTGGAGATCATGTGTCCTTGGCTAGAACAGTATCGAAGGCGCAGGATGGCGGATCTGCTTGTTGATGGTTTTTCGGTCGGCTTTTGCCTTCCACTGGTGGTGCAGTCCAGGTTGGAGAAGGAGTTGGCATTGGATCGGATCGCTGGTCCTTTCCCATGCCCTCCTCTTGTTAACTTCCGGATCTCTCCATTAGGTGTCGTACCAAAAAAGGAGCCTAATGCTTATTGTCTAATTCATCATTTATCTTTTCCCTATGGGCATCGTTGAATGAGGAGATTGTTAGGGTATTGTGTTCTGTTAAATATGCTACATTTGATTTGGCAGTAGATCTGGTGCGTAGCTATGGGAAGGGGGCGTTAATGGCGAAGGCGTACATTCAGTCGGCTTTTCGCTCATTGCCGGTACACCCTTCTGCTTTTAGTTCACTTGGTTTTAATTTTCAGGGTTCTTTTTATTTTGATAAGTGTTTACCAATAGGATGTTCGTTATCTTGTTTTTATTTTGAAGTTTTTTCTTCTTTTCTAGAATGGGTGATCGCAGTAAGGCTATGTTCACATCAGCGTTCAGCCTTTCCGTTCTCCTGCTCCATTATAGGAGCAGGAGAACGGAAAGGACGGCTTTGGCACATAACTGAGCCAAGCGGAGCCTACGGACCCCATAGACCCCCATAGACTATAATGGGGTCCGTTAGGTTTCCGCTCAGATGATGATTTTGGAGCGGAGACAAAAGTTGTGCATGCAGGACTTTTGTCTCCACTCCAAAATCATCTTCTGAGCGGAAACCTAACGGACCCCATTATAGTCTATGGGGTCTGTAGGCTCCGTTCGGCTCAGTTATGAGCCAAATCCGTCCTTTCGGTTCTCCTGCTCCTATAATGGAGCAGGAGAACGGAAAGGCTGAACGCTGATGCGAACAAGGCCTAAGTAACATGCGGAGATCTGTAACGCATTATTTGGATGCTTTTTTGTTTATGGGTCCGGCTGACTCTTTGGTTTGTTCAGATCTTTTGAATTCCTTTTTTTCCTATCTGTTCAGAGTTTGGTGTCCCTTTAGCGGTAGATAAGACTGTTTATCCGGTTAATTGTTTAGAGTATTTGGGAATTGTTATCGACTCTGAAGGGAGAGTTTCGTCTCCCGGTTCAGAAGGTAGCCAAGATATGTTCTGCTATAGGAATGTTGTGAAGTAAAAGAAAAGCAGCAGTGAAGGAGATTCAGTCTTTAGCATTTGCTTCTAGGGTTATACCAATGGGTCGTGTTTTCTGTCGGCAGTTGGCGGCTAGAGTTCCGGGGCTGCGTAATCCATTTTTTCATGTGCGTCTGTGCAGGGAGGTTAAGGAGGATTTGTCCATCTGGTTAGATTTTTTTCAACAATATAATGGTCGTTCTTATTGGCAGGAAGAATGTCTTGGCTCCTGCTTTGGAGTTGTTTACAGATGCGGCTGGTTTCTGTGGCTTTGGAGCATATTGAAAGGGTCACTGGTGTGCGTCAAAATGGCATCCATCTTGGGTTGCACATGGAGTAACGGAGAATAATTGTTTTACTGGAATTGCTCCCTGTTGTGGTGTCCTTGGTTTTATGGGGTAGGTTTTTCTCTAATAAAAGGATTTTTCTGCATACTGATAATAAAAGGGGTTTTGTTCGCGGGTAATTGTTTGTCGTCCAAGTGTCTATTAGTTGTTAAATTGTTACGTCAGTAGGTTGTTCTTTGTTTGAAATTAAAGGGGTTCTGCACTTTCATTTAACTGATGATCTATCCTCTGGATAGATCATCAGCTTCTGATCGGCCAGGGTCCGACACCCAGGACCCCCGCGATCAGCTGTTTAAGAAAGCAGTGGCGCTCCAGCAGCACCGCGGCCTTCTCACTGTTTACCACCAGGCCGCCGGCCCACTGCAGTCACGACTAGTATCAACTAGCGTGGGCGCGGCTAAGCTCCATTCAAGTGAACAGAGCTTAGCCCCGCCCACGCTAGTTGATACTAGTCGTGACGTCAGTGGGCCGGCGGTAAACAGTGAGAAGGCCGCGGCGCTGCTGGAGCGCCGCTGCCTTCTCAAACAGCTGATCGGCGGGGGTCCTGGGTGTCGGACCCCCGCTGATCAGAAGCTGATGATCTATCCAGAGGATAGATCATCAGTTAAATGAAAGTGCAGAACCCCCTTTAAATATTTCGGTTAAATCTAGGCATATTCCGGGTATGAATAATTTTATTGCTGACTCGCTTGCTCGTTTTCAGTTTCAGACTTTTCGCACGTTGGCAAGCGGGGACGACCAAGAGGGGAAATTGTGTCCTCCATATCTGTGGAATCTTATTTGGTCTTAGGGATGTCATACTTGCAGTCTTCGGTGGCTCCGGCTACTTGGTTGGATTATGTTCGTTCATGGGGTAAGTGGTGCCGTTTTGCGAAGTTTAGGGGTTGGTCCCCTTTTGTTCTTTGGCTTTATTCTTCTGTTTGTCGCTTTTTTGGGAGCAATTTGCGCATTCGACAGTTGTGAGGGTTCTGTCTGGGGTTTAATTTTTTCTTAGGGTTTTGGGTGTTCCTGCGTTTTTGGATTATTTCTTGGTTAAGCCAATCTTGGAGGGTTATAAGGCAGGAAACTGTTATCCTGATAGCAGGTGCCCTATTTCTCCCTGTTTGTTATCATCTCTATGTCATGTGACGTCTGCGGTTTGCTTTTATGCTTATGAGGCTTTGCTTTATTTCAGTGGTTTTTACGAGCATGTTTTTTTGTGCTTTCCAGATCAGTGTGCTCCTTCCGAAGAACAGAGGGTCTGGTGTTGGTCTGGCCTTGGAAAACGTACATGTGCATCGTAGCCATGTTTAGTTTTTTCTCCAAAACTCTAGGACGGATCGTTCAGGTAGGGGTTCGTGGGTCCGTGTGGGCAGAATCCAGTCGAGTGACATCTGCCCGGTAAGTATGCTATCCTGTTATTGGCAATGTAGGCCATCGGGTGGTGTTCTGTTTTTTATTCATGCCGATTCTTCCCCAATAGCACAATATCAGTTCAGAGCAGTTTTGTCCAAATGCTTGCAAGAATTGGGTTTGCAGGAATTTAATTTTACATCACACTCATTCAGGATCGGGGCGGCAACTACGGCTGCGCTGTCTGGTCTGAGTGAATCGCTGATTAAAAGAATGGGAAGATGGTCTTCTAATCGCATTAAGCTTTATATTCGCCCCTTTCTTCAGGTTGTCTAATGCTATGTTTTTTTCGATAGTTTTCACAGGAATCACCGTATGGATCACCGGCCATTCCTTTGTGCACAGAAGAACACTAGGAAGATCATACAATGATAACCTTTCATTCTCAAAAGATGAAGTTCGTATTTATTGGAACGGGGTTAGGGGACTTCGATGGGACGGAGTGATGGATGTAATTTTAGAAATGTGTTCATTGTATCCGGAAGTTATTTTTAATGCGGGCGGCAATGATGTGGTCAAGGTAGGCACTATCGATTTAGCCTTTGGTATAAAGCGGACCATGGTTACAACCAGGCGGTTGTTTCCTGACTCCAGACTGGTTTTCTCTAAAATGGTTCCTCGTTTATTATGGTAATCGTATGCGAATTGTAAGTATTTTGATTAAATTAGGATTTGCATAAATAGAATTATGGCTCATTTTATGGCGCTAGTGTGGGGATATTCTTTTAGACACATGGACTTGGAAGGAGGTGTGCCCAGCCATTATTTTTCTAGATAAAATACATCTTTCGGATATTAGTTTGGATATCTTTAATTTGGACTTGCAAGCTATGATCGAGTTAGCTGTTGGTGGGGTGGGGCCCATGCCTCCTGTGTAGGCGGCATGGTCCAGTGGGTAAAGTCGCTCGCAACAAGTGGTGAGCGGACGAGATGATGCAGGTATTTAGGCCGAGCTTATGGCTGGTCGAATTCAGTGGTTAAGTTAATTTAAGATAAATGGTTAATGTTTGAGCTATTCTTTAAAAAAGTTGGCCGTGGCCTAATTTTATTCATAATTATCATGTGTCCATGTGTGGTTTTTATTTTATTTTAATTAAGGTTAGTCTGTTTAATTTAATCAGATAAGGTTTAAATATGATCTATAATCCCATGTTAGGATCCCGAAATTACATATGGAGGGATCCTCATGGGATTATGATTATCCCTGAGGTAGTCTAGGGCTCGTTTTGGCTGGAATTCTCTTGCCAAAAAGCTGCGGTCAAGTTGGCTTAAAATAGCCTGGTTGCTGGGTTGAGGCAGATAACTCGGGATTGGCTAATGGGATATCCTATAGTAAGATGGTTGCTGGGGCTAGAAAGTTTAAGGGGCCCAGCAACAGTTAAAGCTTTGGAGAGTAGGTGTGGGGTGGTGTTTGGAGAATGATACATATTTACGGTGGCTGCCAGCCAAGCCGCATATTAGTATCTGCTGCTGCCCCGCCCGCCCTTTAATTTGTTTGTCACGGTCACTTTATTAGAAGGAGGTGTAAGGTCGCTCGCAACAAGTGGTGAGCGGACGAGATGATGCAGGTATTTAGGCAGAGTTTATGGCTGGTCTAATTCAGTGGTTAAGTTAATTAAAATTATATGGTTAATGTTTGAGCTATTTATTTAATAAAGTTGGCCGTGGCCTGATTTTATCCATAATTATCATGTGTCCATGTGCTGTTTTTATTTTAATTAAGGTTAGTAGATTTAAGTTAATCAGATAAGGTTTAAATATGATCTATAATCCCATGAGCGCTTCCATTGTGGAAGTGCTCATCTCCATAGTCATCTGTATCGCCATCCTCAGGACAGCGATACAGATAGATGTGCTGCAGCAGGGCAGGGGAGGGAGAGGCGTCTCCCTTCCCCGTTCCTCTGATAGGCTGCAGGCACTAGGCCTGCAGCCTATCAGAGGCCGGTACAGGCGGCGCGATGATGTCATCGCGCCGCCTGAGCCGTACAGCACGGGACACAGGCCGTAAGAGGCCAGCATCCCATTGCTGCCAGCCTGATTGAAGATAAGTATAAGTGTTTATTTTTTTATATGGTACTCTTTACTGCCACATGATTGGGGTGCATCTATGGGGGCACTTGTTACTGGCACATGATTGAGGGGCATCTATGGGGGTACTTGTTACTGGCACATGATTGGGGGCATCTATGAGGGTACTTGTTAGTGGCACATGATTGGGCGGCATCTATGGGGGCACATCTTACTGGCACATTATTGGTGGCACTGTGGGGGAATCTATGGGTGCACTTACTGGCACATTATTGGGTGGCACTATGGGGGCATCTATGGGAGCACTTCTTACTGGCACATTATTGGGGGCATCTACTGAGGCCACAAAAGGGGCATTTTATACTTGCAAATTATGGGGGACACTGAGGGCATCTACTGGGGCACTATATAAGGGGCATTTTATACTGGTACATTATGGGGGGCACTAGGAAGAAGGGGGAGGGGCACTATGGGGACTTTAGCTCAACTGGGGGCATTAATAGGAGGTATTTTTTGCATTGGCACATTATAAGGAGAATTATTACTACTGGGGGGCATTATGATGGGCTCTATTACTACTGGGGTCTATGGGGAACATGATTACTAGTATGGGCACTATGGGAGCATTATTACTTCTGGGGCACACTGGGGACATGTTGGGGGCACTGTAGGAGCACTATTACCACCATGTGTGCTCTAGCAGAGAATCATTTCTATTGGTGGGACTTTTGGGAGCACTATTACTGTGGGGGCACCTTGGCCCAGTATTAGCTTACCACAATTATTTTTGGGGGACGTTATGCTTACACTATTAGGCCCCTTGCAGACGAGCATGTCCGGATGCGTTGCGTCTGCAATCAGTGAAAATCGTGCGAGTAGTTTGCCTGCGATTGCGTTCCGATGTTCAGTTTTTATTGCATGGGTGCAATGAGTTTTGCACGTGCGTGAAAAAAAAAAAACACTGACTGTGGTACCCAGACCCAAACCCGGACTTCTTCACTGAAGTTCGGCTTTGTGTTAGGCATTCTGTACATTTTAATATTTTCCCTTATAACATGGTTATAACGGAAAATAATAGCATTCTTAATACAGAATGCTTACTAAAATGTAGATTGAGGCGTTAAAAAATTTAAAAAATTAACTTACCTGTTCCAATTGATCGCGCAGCCGGCATCTCTACTTGCTTCTTCTTTCAGGACCTGCAAAAGGACCTTTGGTGACGCAATCGCACGTAATATCTTCATTCAGCAGGACCTGCGCTGACGTCACCGCACTCACCACGTGGTGAGCGAGATTACGTCACCAAAGGTCCTTTTGCAGGTCCTCAAAGAAGAAACATGAAGAGGATACTGGCTGCGTGATCAATTGGATAAGGGGAGTTAATTTTTTTTATGTTTTAACACCTCAATCTACATTTTACTATGCATTCTGTATTAAGAATGCTATTATTTTCCCTTATAGCCATGTTATAAGGGAAAATAATACAGGGAATACACTTTAATGGGGTCCGGGGTTGCTTTCATCCCCATCATCTCCTAGCAACCATGCGTGAAAATTGCACAGCATCCGCACTTGCTTGCGATTTTCACGCATACCCATTAATTTCTATGGGGCCTGCGTTACGTGAAAAACGCAGACTATAGAACCTGCTGCGATTTTCACGCAACGCACAAAAGATGTGTGAAAATCACCGCTCATGTGCACAGCCCCATTGAAGTGAATGGGTCCAGATTCAGTGCGGGTGCAATGCGTTCACCTCACGCATTGCACCCGCGCGGAATTCTCGCCCGTGTGAAAGGGGCCTTAGTGTCAGGGGCGCTATTTGCTGGGTGCAGTTATTTTAGGGCACTGTGCCATTATTGAAGGGCACTATCTGCATGGTACTACTATTATCAGGGGGTTTATCTGTTTCTGCAGTGTAGTATTGGGGAGCACCCGGCACAGTATTGGGGCGTGGTAGGATGATTTGTCCAGAAGATGGAAGGATGATGGAAAAGTAGTAAATTAAGATTTTGTTTGTCAAACTAGAGACGAGAAATGGTGGTCTGGTCCAAAGGTCTGAAAGGAGAAGATGAGGAAAGAGAACATCTACATCAAAGATTATACTGGATGTAAGAGGTAAGTGGCGCTGTATTACCCTGTATGTAGGGGTGGATGGAGGGGTTAGTAGTACAGTACTATCTGCACATTGTAAGAAAAAAAAAAGCAATCTGCAAAAGACTATATATTGGTGTCAGAAGTTGTGCTTTTTTAATTTTTAGAATAATGATACAGCCATTTTATTTGATACTTTTGT